>NC_133512.1:86267500-88767500 GCF_049354715.1 Callithrix jacchus | reverse complement strand
AGTCAGAGGAATATTAGACAAAAGAGGAAGAGAGTTCTGACTGTGGAGTCAGAGATTGGGGTGTTGCCACCACAAGTAAAGGAATTGTAACAGCCACCAGAAGCTGGAGGAGGCTAAGAATTGATTCTCCACTAGAGCTTCTAGAGGGAGTGCAGCCTTGCAGAAACCTTGATCTCAAACTTCTGGCCTACAAAACTGTAAAAGAATAAATGTCTAGTTTTAAGCCACAAAGTTTGTGGCAGTTTGTCACAACAGCCACAGGAAACTAATGCACCATAGAGAAACATGTAAAGTCACTGGCAAAGAGGACATAATCAATAAATATTAGGTATTACTATTACTACCCCTGATCAATTGAGAAATGTGGCCTTATGGATACTTACTTCTCCCTAGTCTACTCAATCAGTTAAGTCACTCCTCTTTGCATGTGGAGTTGCTAGTAATTGAGAATTGCTAAGAATGGAAGATGCTTCCTTGGCACTTCTGAGAGAGGGCAGAAATGTTTGTCAGAGTTGCCAATGCTTTAGAGAAAGGAAATGATGCAAATCCCTAATTTTGAGCCAAGGCTGAAGCATGCATTGCACAGATAATGAAGGTTCTATTTATAACAGACTTGTATAGATTTATCCACCCAGAGAAACCAGAGAGTTGGACTATAAATCCCACATGTGTGCAAATATATTTTGTGCAGTGTAGCCAGTGTCAAGACTTCCTGGAGCTACAAACAGAAGCATTGTCTTGGCAGGGGTTGACACAACAGCTTGTTTACTGAAAGCTGCTTCTGCAAGTTTCCTTTTGGAGAGGGAATGTACACATTATGTAGGATGGCCATGCCTGTGCCTTCCAGTTAGTCTGGACTGCCCTGGCATTCTCTGGATGTACTAGCACTCCAACTGGAGTAGCATTTGTCATTCTCAAAAATGTTCCAGGCTAGGTGATAAACTATATGCTTACTTTAACATGGAGACACATTATATTCCACCTGCCAAGAAATAAGATCAAAAATCACAAGAAAATGTTTCTTTCCAGATGTGTTAAGCAATTTTGTAGCAGTATCCCTAAATGTGAAAGAGGTGAGGATGGTGGGTTGATCTGTATCTCTGGAAGAGATTTTTTCCCATGATGGCTAGAGAATTAGAAGGCCTAAAAGGTGACATATAGGGAAATGGATGATATAAAATTCAGAACTTTAGCAGGCAATTAATATCAAAAGCTCTCAACATTTTGGAGACCTTCATGTCAGATTTCCAATAGGTTAAAATCCAGGATAGGACTTTTGGAGAATGCAGATGATGCTCCAGGTCTACCCAGCTTAAAAAGCCATACTCCTTGGTGATGTTGTGTGGCTATGCCCTGCCAGAGTGCTATCTCCTGAAGACCAGGGCACTCCACATCCACCTGGCTTGAGCCCACCTGGGGGGCAAAGGTGGTAGGTGAATCTGCAGGATTTCTGACTGTTTCCCGCAGGGGCTGGAGTCAGCCAGTGGATCAGATGTCTCCATCTGGAGGCAGCGAAATGACTGCCCACTTTCTGAAATTTTGTGGTATGTTTGAGATGGCAGAGTATAAGGGTAGGAAGAAGGCAGATGATTATTTGATATTGGAGAAGTGTTCTTTCATGGGGAATGTCCTTCTCTCAGTGGAGGAAATAAAACCAACAGGAGATAGGGAATAAGGAGGAAACTGTTAACAGAATTATCATTATGACCTGGACCCAAATTTCATAAAGTATCCCTTGAGGGCCTCTAATGTTATCAGGATAACATTGTTTGCTCTCTAGGGATAAAGAAAAGCGAATGGAAAAGCCTAGTCCAGTTATTTCCCTGTAATTCTGCTTATTCCAGAATTTAGGGGACTGATGGGATTTGGGAACAGGGTAATTAATAGAGGTAAAGAGGAAACATAGATCATTCATCTGAACATGGGAAAAAGATACCAAATATGTAAATAATATAAATACTAATACTAATATTATTGGAAGATATGCAGATAATAAAATTATATGAACATGCATGGGAAGAATACATATCTGCTATGGGAAAATAGCTATCCCCAGAAGAAAAAGAAGAAACAAAGATGGGTAATCATGGGTATTTTAGTTGTCTCTATCACTATTCTCTTAAAGTTATATTAAAAGTGACTGTTTGAAAAGAAGTAGCAGGAACCTGACTTCTACCATAGCACTTCCAGGGGGTCATCTTGGAACCCCATGACCCCTGGCTCCTCATAAGAGTAAGGACTGAACAGTGTATTATTGGGTATGAAGTTGCTTTTCCCTCCTGGCACACAATTGCTAAGGTTTTCCTAAAATCCAATCATTATATATTTTGGATACCATGGATTTAAAGTCATGGATTTTCTTATAAGGGGGATGGTGTGAGGGTTGAATAGGTAACTTTTCAGTAAATCTATGACCCATATATAAAGAGTGGCTGGGAAGAGTCCACACTGAGCAGGGAGTGGAATATGTTGGGGAGATTCAAATAAAGCATGATGGGTTTATTTGGTTAAATAAACTAACCCAGTTTTAACCACTGGTGATATAAAGCAAACCTCCATGGTTAGAACTGGGTAAGGGTACATGGAAAGGGTTTTGTGTAGTATAATAAAGACTCTCCTCTGTTCACACTCCCTCAGACCAGAGGTTCTCAGAATGTGGTCACCAACTAATAGCATCACCACCACCTGGGAACCTGTTAGACATGTTAGTTTCCACCACTCTGAGCATGGTGCCATTAGTCTACTTTAACAAACTATTTAGATTATTCTGAGACACATTAAAGTTTACTAATGAGTTCTCTAGACTGTTTGTTGATCATAATGAAAACAAATATTAAAAATCACTACTACCATAATACCACCACCAATCCAAACCAACCAAAAAGAAAAGGGAAAATAGAGGATGTCAAAAAAGACCTAAGTAGATTAAAGTCCTAAAACTAGTAATTAAAATAAACGATTAGAAACCTTAACAGGAAAGCAGACCAAATGAAATATAATGGTTTACAATAATAGACTTAGCAACCTGACAAGAGAAAGAAAAAGATTAGATAACAATAAAATTTAATTAATTCAAGAAAGTAAGTGAAAGTTAAAAATCAGAAAAAGGGAAAATAAGTGAAATGTCTTATAAAATTTAAACATCTGACCCATATGGCACTTCTTGCATACCAGGCACTGTTCTGAGAAGGGTATGTCTTCTGTCTCATTTAATCCTCCCGAAAACCCTATGAGTTAGGTCCTATTTGCCATCTTCATTTTATTGCTAGGAAGGAAAGGCAAAGAGTAGAAACTTTGCTGAAAAATCAAACAACTGGTAGGTAAAGTGAAGAGCAGAAATCCAACTAGCAGAGCAAAAAAAAAGTAAACAAACCATTATCTATTAAGAGAGGTCATATTAAAAATAGAAATAAAGCCCATGAAATTAATGAGTTTAAAATATAAAGTCGAATTAGGCTATGCAAAATATGCAGGTGGGGCAGGAAACAGGAGAAACAAAGAATGAGATCTCTAATGGGCTGTGAAGACGGGTGTGCCTTTCCAGGGTCAAGGCAAAGGCCTTACTGTTCCTGGCAGAGAAGTGAGGGGTGGAGAGATTGTCAGACCCTCACACCTTCCCTTTCATTTAACTCCCTCTCACGTTCAGCTCTACACAAGTCAGATGCAGATTTTCTTAGATTAACAAGAGATCTACAGTACAAATACCATACCTGTTACAGTGATAGGACTTCATTTTATTCTTTTTTACCAAACGTAGAAAACCTTTGGTTTTTCCTGGCTAATTAGGAGTCAGTTGGCTTTGAATAAATTGAAGAATTTATTTTGATTTGTTTTCACCGAATCTTGTATATGATGGTTTCAAAGTTTTTGAGGACCTAAATTTTCCACAAACTATCCAGTAGCAATGAGAACCCAGAGGCCATTACTATAACTACTGCTACTATTTGGGGTTAAGGACAATTAAAATGGCCTTTTTATTTTTAATTTTGTTAAGTTTTTGCCCTCCTACTCTTATTATGACTCTAAAATCAGGAGGTGATACTAAGATATTCCAAGAACAAGGACAAAATATCAGTGCAGTTCACACTCCCGCAGTCTCCCACTCTCAAAGGTGAAGAGAGAAGAATGAGAGCTTCAGCTTGCTGTTTTCAGATGCGTCCTGGGTGCAGGCCGAGGATAAACTGCCTAAAGCTGTGGCTAATAAGAAATAGTTGGCATAAAAGCCAGTAGGAGGTTTCTTTGTTTCTTCTCTTTGGGGAGAGATCCAGAAGGGAGGGAATTCTTTCCTAACCTAGAGGATCAAAGCTGGGTAAAATGCTTAATCAAACTGGAGGCAATACTGAAAAGGTAGCCACTTTTCTGGATTGAAAAACAGATACTCAGCACTACTTTTGAAAGGAAATGTTTAGAATTGAGTCGGTGTGCTCTTCTGCTAAAAGGGAAAAAAGAAATGTTGGGAATAATAAAACTGAAAGGGGCAATAAATTGGGCAATATTAATATACTTTTAGTTCACTAACATAATTCAGAGTGGGTATGTTTTAATTAAAAATATTTTAAATAAGTAATATATGCATATAATACCAAAATTTAAAACCACCAGCAAATACACTGTTAAAATGAATTTTCTCTTTTACTCCTCCTGTTCTTTGGTTTTCTAGTTTTTCCCAACTAAGAAGGGTACCAAATAAATACTGTTAAATTTAAAGATTTTTAAATGTTTTAGATTGTCAATTATTTTATATTTTATTTTTATTCTTAGTAGGGGGTACACTATAAGTTGCCTTTTGGTAAATGTCCTATACTTTTAGCCTATGCTTTATTTGGCAGATGCCAACAAATAAACGAAACCTTTCTACTGCGTTCAGTAAGCACTGTAGGACCAATATGTTCATGTATGTACTTTTTACTGATATGTACCTTTACATTGAAATAGATGCTGTAGATTTTGGGATAGGCAGTGGGTGAAATCTGCAATTGTCTTCTGCTATTAAATAAAGTTTGACAAGGAGATTTTTAATCAAATATATTGGAGGATGCCATAAAACCAGTCTTAAGAAAAATAAAATGAGAGTGAGAATAATAATAATGATGACCATTATTTATCCAGCACCTATTGTGTCCTGGATCTTTTAATGCATTACTTCAAACATTAGGCTCAAATACACATAGCAACTCTGAAAGATAACCATTAGCGTGGCTATTAAAAGATTCAGACATACACAAAGCCTTGCAGTTAGTGACATCCAGAGTTCAAACCTAGGTAATTCCATTTCCAAAATCTGTGTACTTTCTCTTATACACTGTTGCTTCTCACACTGGTTCATGCAACTTCTTTTTTTGTTTGTTTAGATTTTAGTTGACAAATAAAAATTGTATAAGTTTGTCATATACAGCATATTTTTTGAAATATGTATACATTGTGGAATGGCTAAATTGAACTAATGAATATATGTATTATCAACATATTTTGCAGGGGGGTAAGAACACTTGGCTCAGTGTGGTGGCTCATGCCTGTAATCCCAGCACTTTTGGAGGCTGAGGATGGCTCAGGAGTTCAAGACCAGCCTAGGCAGCATGTCAAAAGCCCATCTCTACAAAAAAATGTAAAATCAGCTGGGCAGGTGGTGTATGTGTATTAGTAGTTCCAGCTACTTGGCAGGCTGAGGTGGGAGGATGACGTGAGCCCGGGAGGTCAATGCTTCAGTTAGCTGAGATTGCACCAATGCACTCCAGCATGGAAGACAGAGTAAGACCTGTCTTTAAAAATTTTTTTTTAAATAAAAATACTTAAATTTACTCTTAGCAATTTTGAAGAATATAATACGTTGTTATTAACTCTAATCACGATGTTTTAAAATAGGTCTCTTTAAATTATTTCTTCTATTGAATTGAATTTTGAATTTTGTATCCTTTGACTAATATCTCCCCAGCTGCTCCCATTCCCTGGTAGCCACCATTCTACTCTTCAATGAGATCAACTTCTTTTAGATTCCACATGTCAGTGCGATCATATGGTATTTGTCTTTCTGTGCTGGCCTGTTTCACTCAACATAATGTCCTCCAGTTTCATTCAGGTTGGTGTAGATAACCAGACTTACCCCCGTTTAAAGATTGAATACATTTTCTTCATTCATTTGTTGATGGACATTTAGGTTAATTGAATAAGTCAGCTATTGTGAATAATGCTGTAATGGACATGGGAGTGCACCAATCTCTTTAACATCCTGATTTCATTTCCTTTGGATATACCCCATAGTGGGATTTCTGGGTCATATTGTGGCTGGATCATATGGTAGCTCGACTATACTTTTATGAAGAACATTTATGCTAATTTTTATACTGGCTATGCTAACTTACATACTTTTTTTTTTAATCAGCTCTTCAATCACTCTTTTTAGTCACGTAGAACATACTTTTTTTGTATTGTACTTTAGGTTCTGGGGTATATGTACAGATCATGCAGGATTGTTGCATAGGTACACCCATGGCAATCTGGTATGCTGCCTCCATCCCCCCTGTCACCTACATCTGGCATTCCCCCCCATGTCATCCCTCCCGGATCTCCCCACCTTCCCCTGTTCCTCCCTTGGCACCCCCCAACAGAACTTAGTGTGTGATGCTCCCCTCCCTGTGTCCATGTGTTCTCATTGTTCAACACCTGCCTATGAGTGAGAACATTCGGTGTTGGATTTTCTGTTCTTGTGTCAGTTTGCTGAGAATGATGGTTTCCAGATTCATCCATGTCCCTACAAAGGACACGAACTCATAGTTTTTAATGGCTGCATAGTATTCCATGGTGTATATGTGCCACATTTTACTTGTTCAGTCTATTGTCCGTGGGCATTTGAGTTGGTTACAGGTCTTTGCTATTGTAAACAGTACCACTATGAACATATGTGTGCATGTGTCTTTATAATAGAATGATTTGTAATTCTTTGGGTATATACCCAGTAATGGGATTGCTGAGAAAATTGAATTTCTATTTCTCGGTCCTTGAGGAAACACCACACTGTATTCCACAATGGTTGAACTAGTTTACACTCCCACCAACAGTGTAAAAGTGTTCCTATTACTCCATATCCTCTCCAGCATCTGTTGTCTCCAGATTTTTTTATGATTGTCATTCTAACTGGTGTGAGATGGTATCTCAGTGTGGTTTTGATTTGCATTTCTCTAACAATCAGTGATGATGAGCATTTTCTCATATGTTTGTTGGCCTCATATATGTTTTCTTTTAAGAAGTGTCTGTTCATATGCTTCTCCCACTTTTGAATGGGTTTGTTTGTTTTTTTTCTTGTAAATCTGTTTTAGTTCTTTGTAGATTCTGGATATTAGCCCTTTGTCAGATGGGTAGATTATAAAAATGTTTTCCCATTCTGTTGGTTGCCAATTCACTCTAATGACTGTTTCTTTTGCTGTGCAGAAGCTCTGGAGTTTGATTAGGTCCCATTTGTCTATTTTGGCTTTTGTTGCCAATGCTTTTGGTGTTTTATTGACTATACCTATGTCCCAAATGGTTTTGCCTAGGTTTTCTTCTGGGGTTTTTATGGTGTTAGGTTTTATGTTTAAGTCTTTAATCCATCTGGAGTTAATTTTAGTGTAAGGTGTCAGGAAGGGGTCCAGTTTCTGCTTTCTTTACACTGCTAGCCAGTTTTCCCAATAACATTTATTAAACAGGGAATTCTTTCCCCATTGCTTGCTTTTGTCAGGTTTGTCAAAGATCAGATAGTTGTAAATGTGTGGCGTTGCCTCCAAGGCCTTTGTTCTGTTGCATTGGTCTATATCTTTGTTTTGGTACCAGTACCATGCTGTTTTGATTATTGTAGCTTAGTAGTGTAGTTTGAAATCAGGTAGTGTGATGCCTCCAGGTTTGTTCTTTTTGCTTAGGATTGTCTTGGCTATGCAGGCTCTTTTTTGGTTCCATGTGATGTTTAAGGTGGGTTTTTTTTCTCGATTTCTGTGAAAAAGGTCATAGGTAGCTTGATGGGCATAGTCTTGAATCTATAAATTACTTTGGGCAATATGGCCATTTTCATGACATTGATTCTTCCTTACCATGAGCATGAAATGTTTCTCCATTTGTTTGTGTCCTCTCTTATTTCCTTGAGCAGTGGTTTGTAGTTCTCCCTGAAGGGATCCTTTACATCCTTTGTTTGCTGTTCCTACGTATTTTATTCTCTTTGTAGCAATTGTGAATGGGAGTTCACTCATGATTTGGCTCTCTGTTAGTTGGTTATTGGTGTATAGAAATGCTTGTGATTTCTGCACATTGATTTTGTGTCATGAGACTTTGCTGAAGTTGCTTATTAGTTTAAGGAGATTTTGGGCTGAGATGATAGGATCTTCTAAATATAAAATCATGTCATCTACTAATAGAGACAGTTTGACTTCCTCTTTTCCTAATTGAATGTGCTTTATTTTTTTTCTAGCCTGATTGCTCTGGCTAGAACTTCCAATATTATATTGAATAGGAGTAGTGACAGCGGGCATCCTTGTCTAGTGCTGAATTTCAAAGGGAATGCTTCCAGTTTTTGCCCATTCAGTGTGATATTGGCTGTAGGTTTGTCATAAGTAGCTTTTATTATTTTGAGATATGTTCCTTTGATACCTAGTTTATTGAGAGTGTTTAGCATAAAGTGCTGTTGAATTTTGTTGAAGGCCTCCCCTGCATCTATTTAGATAATCATGTGGTTTTTGTCTTCGGTTCTGTTTATGTGGTGGATGTTTATATACTCGCATATGTTGAACCAGCCTTGCATCCCCAGAATGAAGCCTACTTGATCATGATGGATAAGATTTTTGATGTGCTGTTGCAATTGGTTTGCCAGTATTTTATTGAAGATTTTTGCATCTATGTTCATCATGGATATTGGCCTGACGTTTTCTTTTTTGGTTGAGTCTCTGCCGGGTTTTGGTATCAGGATGATGGTGGTCTCATGAAATGATTTGGGAAGGATTCTCTCTTTTTGGATTGTTTGGAATAGTTTCAGAAGGAGTGGTACCAGCTCCTCTTTGTACATCAGGTAGAATTCAGCTATGAACTCATCTGGTCCTGGACTTTTTTCGTTGGTAGGCAGTTGATTGCTGCATCAACTTCAGCCCTTGTTATTGGTCTATTCAGGGTTTCAACTTCTTCCTGGTTTAGGCTGGGAGGGTGCAAGTGTCCAGGAATTTATCCATTTCTTCCAGGTTTACTGGTTTATGTGCATAGAGTTGTTTGTAGTAATCTCTGATTGTAGTTTGTATTTCTGTGGAGTCAGTGGTGATATCCCCTTTATCTTTTTTTTTTTTTTTTTGCATCTATTTGATTCTTCTCCCTTTTCTTTTTTATTAATCTGGCTAGTGGTCTGTCTATTTTGTTGATCTAAAAAAACCAGCTCCTGGATTTCTTGATTTTTTTGAAAGATTTTTTGTAATCTATCTCCTTCAGTTCTGCTCTGATCTTAGTTATTTATTGTCTTCTGCCAGCTTTTGAGTTTTTATTATCTTGCTCCTCTAGCTCTTTCAATTTTGACAATAGGGTGTCAATTTTAGATCTTTCCTCGCTTCTCTGGTGGGTATTTATTGGTATAAATTTCCCTCTAGACACTGCTTTAAATGTGTCCCAGAGATTCTGGTATGTTGTGTCTTCGTCCTCCTTGGTTTCAAAAAACATCGTTATTTCTGCCTTCATTTCGTTGTTTATCCAGTCAACATTCAGGAGTCAGTTGTTCAGTTTCCATGAAGTTGTATAGTTCTGAGTTACTTTCTTAATTCTGAGTTCTAATTTAATTGCACTGTGGTCTGAGAGACTTATGATTTCTGTTCTTTTGCATTTGCTGAGGAGTGATTTACTTCCAATTATGTGGCCAATATTAAAGTAGGTGTGATGTGGTGCTGAGAATAATGTATATTCTGTGGATTTGGGGTGGAGATTTCTGTAGATGTCTATTAGGTCTGCTTGGTCCAAATCTGAGTTCACGTCCTGGATATCTTTGTTAATTGTCTATCTCATTGATCTGTCTAATATTGACAGTATAGGGTTAAAGTCTCCCACTATTATTTTATAGGAGTCTAAGTCTTTTAGTAGGTCATTAAGAACTTGCCTTATGTACCTGAGTGCTACTGTATTGGGTGCGTATATATTTGTGATTAGCTCTTCTTGATGCATTAATCCTTTTACCATTATGTAATGCCGCTTATTTGTCCCTTTTGGTCTTTGTTGGTTTAAAGTCCATTTTTTCAGAGACTACGATTGCCACTCTTGCTTTTTTCTGCTCTTCATTGCTTGAAAATCTTCCTCCATCCCTTTAATTTGAGCCTATGTGTATCCTTGCACATGAGATGGGTTTCCTGAATACAGCACACCAATGGATTTTGACTTTTTATCCAGTTTGCCAGGCTGTATCTTTTGTTTGGGGCATTTGCTCCATTTACATTTAAGGTTAATATTGTTATGTGTGAATTTGATCCTGCCATTTTGTTGCTAGCTGGATATTTTGCCCATTAGTTGACACATTTTCTTCATTGTGTCAATGGTCTTTACCATTTGGTACATATTTGGAGTGGCTGGTACTGGTTGTTCCTTTCCTTGTTTAGTGCTTCTTTCAGGGGCTCTTGTAAGGTAGGCCTGGTGGTGACAAAATCTCTCAGCAATTGCTTGTCCATAAAGGATTTTATTTCTCCTTTGCTTGTAAAGCTTAGTTTGGCTGGATATCAAATTCTAGGTTGAAAGTTCTTTTTTTTAAGGATGTTAAATATTGGCCCTGATACTCTTTGGCTTGTAGGGTTTCTTCGGAGAGGTCCACTGTGAGTCTGATGGGCTTCCCTCTGTGGATGACCTGACCTTTCTCTCTGGCTTCTCTTAGCATTTTTTCCTTCATTTCAACCCTGGTGACTCTGACGATTATGTGCCTTGGGGTTGCTCTTCTTGAGGAATATCTTTATGGTGTTCTCTGTATTTCCTGGACTTGAATGTTGGCCTGCCTTGCTAGGTTGGGGAAGTTTTCCTGGGTAATATCCTGTATCCTGAAGAGTGTTTTCCAGCTTGGATTCATTCTCTCCATCACATTCAAGTACATCTATCAAACATAGATTAGGTCTTTTCACATAATCCCATATTTCTTGGAGGCTTTGTTCATTTTTTTTCACTCTTTTTTTCTCTAATCTTGCCTTCTTGTTTTATTTCGTTGAGTTGATATTCAATCTCTGATAGCCTTACTTCTGCTTGGTCGATTCGGCTATTGAAACTTATGTATGCTTTGCAAAGTTCTCATGCTGTGTTTTTCAGCTTTATCAAGTCATTTATTTTCGTCTTTAAGCTGTTTATTCTAGTTAACATCTCATCTAACAGTTTTTCAATGTTCTTAGTTTCTTTGCATTGGGTTAGCACATGTTCTTTTATCTCTGAGAAGTTTATTACTCACCTTCTGAAGCCTGTTTCTGTCAATTCATCAGATTCATTCACCATCCATCTTTGATCCCTAGCTGATGATGAGTTGTGATCCCTTGGAGGAGGAGAGGAATTCTGGTTTTTGGTGTTTTCATCCTTTTTGCACTGGTTTCTTCTTATCTTAATGGCTTTATCTACCTGTGGTCTTTGTATTTGGTGACTTTCAGATGGGGTCTCTGAGTGGACATCCTTTTTGTTGATGTTGAAGCTACTTCTTTCTGCTTCTCAGTTTTCCTTCTAAGTCAGGCCCCTCTGCTGCAGGACTGTGGGAGGTCCACTCCAGAACCTGTTTGCCTGGGGATCACCCACAGGGGCTGCAGAATAGCAAGTGTTGCTTCTAGTTTCTTCCTCTGCTATCCTTGTCCCAGAAGGGTACCCATCAGATGTTGGCCTGAACTCTATTTTATGAGATGTCTCTTCATGTATATGGTCAGGGAGTTGCTTGAGGAGATAGTTTGTCCTTTGTAGGAGCTCAAGGTGTGTGCTGGGAGTTCCATTGTTCCATGCACAGCTGCTGGGCAGGTACTGTGAAGTCTGCTATAGCCGAACTCATAACTTCCTTTTTTCCCAGGTGCTCTGTCCTAGGAAGGTCAGCTTTATTTTTAAGTTCCTGTTGTGCTGCTGCCTTTTTTCATAGATGCCCCGCCCCACATGTAGTCTAGTCACAGTTGGCCAGTGGAGGTGTTGCAGAGCAAGCTCTGCCCAGCTACTGTGTATACTGCCTTGGTAGTGGCAGACTGCCTCAGTAGTGGTGAATTGCCTCAGTAGTGGTGAATTGCCTCAGTAGTGGTGGATGCCCTTTCCCCTACTGGGCTGGACCATCATGGGTCCAGCTGTGCTTGCTGCAAAACTCTCAAACCAGAGCATTTAAGATTGCTTGTTTTTTGGGGGTAGTACCTGCCAAGCCAGATCACCTGGCTCCCTTTTTCAGTCCCCTCCCATTCAATTGAATGGGTGGCTCTGTCTCCCTGGTGTTCCAGGGGCTAGTTGAAATGGTCACCCATACTTGTATGAGTTTCTCTGTGCCAACCTGGCACTGGCTGAAACCACCGCACTGAAAACTTGTGGTGCTTTCGTACTGGTAATCTCCTGGTCTGTGGACAGTGAAAATGTGCTTGGAAGTGCAGTGAGCACTCACCCTCTGTGCTGTTCTCACTTGGAACTGCACTCTGGAGCTGTTTCTATTTGGCCATCTTGAATTCTTTCCCCAACTTATATATATATATATATATATATATATATATTTTTTTTTTTTTTTGAGACAGAATGTCACTCTTGTTACCCAGGCTGGAGTGCAATGGCTCGATCTTGGCTCACTGCAACCTCCGCCTCCTGGGTTCAAGCCTCCTGAGTAGCTGGGACTACAGGCATGCACCACCATGCCCAGCTAATTTTTGTATTTTTAGTAGAGACGGGGTTTCACCATGTTGACCAGGATGGTCTCAATCTCTTGACCTCGTGATCCACTTACCTCGGCCTCCCAAAGTACTGGGATTATAGGCATGAGCCACCGTGCCCGGCCTTCCCTAACTTACATTCTTACCAACAGTGTTTGGTGTGCAAAAGTTCCCTCTTCCCTACATCCTCTCTAACACTTATTTTTTGGCTTTTTGTTAATAGTCATCCTAATAGATGTGAAGTGTCTTAATTTACAGTTTTCTGATTAGTGATTTTGAGCATATTTTATATACCTGTTGGCCATTTGTATGACTTCTTTTGAGAACTGTTTATTCAGATTCTTTGCTTGTTTCCTTACTATTGAATTGTTTGAGTTCTCTGTATATTTTGGATAATCAACCCTTAGCAGATATATGGTTTGCAAATATTATCTCTCATTCTGTGTTTTTTTCTTCACTATGTTGATTGTTTCCTTGGCTGTGCAGAAGCTTCTTTGTTTGATGTGATCCATTTGTCTATTTTTTGCTTTTGTCACCTGGGTTTTTAGGTTTATGTCCAAAAAATTATTACTCAGACCACTGCCGTGGAGCTTTTCCATACCACCTCTTAAGAAAGAACGGGTATGGAATTGCTGAGTGCAAAGAAAAATTAAAAACAGAAAACAGAACTAGTGTAGGATAACATGTGAGAAGAAACCACAAGATTCAAACAAGCTGGATTTTATGCAACAAATCTTGGCTTACATTATAAAGCTATTCCATAATTTATATAACATCACATTACAAACTAATGTTTTCCTTTTGCTGATGTCATTTTCTGTACTACTTGTAAAAGTTATGTTGTCACACTAGATCTTATGGAGACTCTCTGGAAGGATGTTTTTTCTTTCTGAATTTTTGTGCTATTTCACTTGCTTAGTTTCCAGTGCAGGTCACCTGGGCCTGGATACTCTAAAACCAATTTCTGGACAATTGGGCTGAAGGTCAACCACATTTAGTGCAAGATCTGCACACTGATTCTAAGTGGTTATTGGACAAACACATGTGACAGATTAATGAATTTCCAAGAAAAAAAATTGTAATGTTTGTTATCAATTGTTTTATAACTAATAACCTTAAAGTTTAATGGCTTAAAGAAACTATATTACCTCACAGTTACCATGGGTGAGGAATCAGGTGTCTTTGGTTCCAGGTCTCTTATAAGTTTTAAGGGATTGTCTGAAGCTGTAGTCATTTCAAGGCTTGACCTAGGAGAATCCACTTCCAAACTCATTCATGTGGCTGTTAGTTGGAGACATCAGTTCCTTGCCACATGGAGGTCTCTACAGAGCAGCTCACATGGCAGCTGGGTTCCTTCAAAGCAAGCTAGCAAGTGAACAAGAAATAGTGTTCTACAAAGAATTTATAATTTTATATACTCTAATATTGGATATTGGAATTGGCATTCCTTCACTTCTATGCCATTCTCTATCTTGCATACACATAAATAAATCCAGCCCATACTCAAGGAGATGGAGTAACACAAAAGCACGAATATCAGTATATTAGGATGCTTGGGATATCTAACATGGTGCCAATAAATGTTTAATAAATAAACAGGTAAAAGGATAAATTTTAAAATGTATCATACATGTGAACATGTATCAGGCTTTCCGTTTAACTCATTAATTCATGAGAAAATATTTTATGAACTGCTCAAATGAAAACAAAGTACCAAACAGTTATTGTCAGATCAGAAATGATGAAATGATTTTTGTATTAATCTGTTCTTATGCTGAGATAAAGACATACCCGAAACTGGGCAGTTTACAAAAAAAAAAAAAATGGTTTAATGGACTTACAGTTTCACACAGCTTGGGAGAGCTCACAATTATGGTGAAGGACAGGAGAAACATGTCACATCTTATATGGATGGCAGCAGGCAAAGAGAGCATGTTCAGGGAGACTCCTTTTTTAAAAGCCATTAGATCTTATGAGACTTATTCACTAACACAAAAATAGCACAGGCAAGACATGCCCCTGTGATTCAATTACCTCATACATGGTTCCTCTGGTGACACATGGGAATTGTGGAAGTTACAATTCAAGATGAAATTTGGGTGGGGGCACAGCCAAACTATATAATTCTGCTGATGACCCCTCCCAAATCTTATGTCCTTATATTTCAAAACCAATCATGCCTTCCCAACAGTCCCCCAAAGTCTTAACTCATTTTAGCATTCACTCAGAAATCTCCAGTCCAAAGTCTTATGTGAGACAGGGCAAGTCACTTCTGCATAAGAGCCTGTAATACCAAAAGCAAATTAGTTACTTCCTAGATACAATGTGGATACATGCATTGGGTAAATACAGCTGTTCCAAATGGGAGAAGTTGGCTAAAACAAAGAGGCTACAGGCCCAATGCAACTCTGAAATCCTGCAGGGCAGTCAAACCTTAAAGCTCTAAAATGGGTTGGAGTCAAGATGGCTGAATAGACACAATTCCAATGCACAACACCCAGTGAGAGACACACAGGAATTGAGAGATCTCCTAGCTCTAACTGAGGTACCAGGTTCATTTCAACGGGTCTGGTCGGACGTCAAGCAAAGCCCAGGCAGGGCAGACTGAGGCAGGGAGGTTTGTTGCTTCACCCAGAAAGTGCATCTGACCGGTGAGTCGGAGGCTCCCTCTCTGGTACTCCAGTCCAGATACAGCGCTTCACCCAAAGCCTCAGCAATACACAGAACAGGGGATCTTTGCCAGTCAAGTGCTGGGAATTACAAGCTCAGAATTGAATAATAACCCAGGACAGTGTCCCAGATTGGCACACAGATCTAAGCAAATGCATAAGCCCATAAGCCAGCTGCGAGAGCCTGAGGACCAAGCTATTGCCCCCCTCCCCTTGCCCAGAGAGAGAGGGATCTGAAAGTGGGAAGACAGAGCAGCTGGGTGGCACCCTTCCTCATGACCAGAGAGAGAGGGAGCTCAAATTGGGGAGACAGACAGTGCAGCTGGGCGGGTCTCTACCCTCCCCACAAACCCCAGAGAGCTGAAGCACTAACTCTAGTGGGTTATGCAGCCAGTGCCTTAGTCTGAGCTGAACCTTGAATGATCCAGCTCCAAGGAGTAAAGACACAACCCACCATTAAAGAGGCAGGACTAGACTTCATGTTTTAACAAAAAACACAGGAAGCCTACATAGCAACAGACGGTGTTCTTGCCCACCCAGCAGTGCTCCAGGTCAGCAGAAGAGGCAGGCCTAACCTCCCAATGTAAACAAAAAAGACACAGGAAGCTTACCTAGCAAACTGAAGGAGTCCCTAGAAACCAAGTAGCAACTCGACAGGCAGACAAGCAACCTCATCAAGCAGCTCCCTGAGATCAGAACTAGATAAATCAACCAAGATGGGAAAAAAACAGTGCAAAAAAGATGAAACCAAGGACCAGAACACCTCCTTCAAGGAATCATAACTGCTTATCAACACAGAAACCCAACATGACTGAGAAAGAATGTGACGAATTGACAGAAACAGGCTTCAGAAGGTGGATAATAACAAACTTTTTTGAGCTAAGGGAACATGTTCTAACTCAATGCGAAGAAATTAAAAACCTTGATAAAAGGTTAGACAAAATGCTAACTAGAATAACCAGCTTAGAGAAGAATATAAATGACTTGATGCAGTTGAAAAACAGCATGAGAACTACATGAAGCAAACACAAGTTTTAATAGCCAAATTGATCAAGCAGAAGAAAGGCTATCAGAGATTGAAGATAATTCAATGAAATAAAAAGGGAAGGCAAGACAAGAGAAAAAAGAGTGAAGAGAAATGAACAAAGCCTCCAAGAAATATGGGATTATGTAAAAAGAGCTAATATACCTTGATTGGTGTACCTGAATGTGATGGACAGAATGAATCCAAGCTGGAAAACACACTCCAGGATATTATCCAGGAGAACTTCCCCAGCCTAGCAAGACAGTTCAACATTCAAATCAAAGAAATAGAGAGAACTCCACAAAGATACTTCTCAAGAAGAGCAACCCAAAGGCACATAATTGTCAGATTCACTAGGGTTGAAATGAAGGAAAAAATACCAAG
This sequence comes from Callithrix jacchus, assembly GCF_049354715.1. Lineage (NCBI taxonomy): Eukaryota > Metazoa > Chordata > Mammalia > Primates > Cebidae > Callithrix > Callithrix jacchus. The sequence continues at coordinate 88,750,593 of NC_133512.1, read as the reverse complement.
GGCAACCAGAGAGAAAGGTCAGTTCACCCACAGAGGGAAGCCAATCAGACTCACAGTGGATCTCTCCACAGAAACCCTACAAGCCAGAAGAGAGTGGGGGCCAATATTCAACATCCTTAAAGGAAAGAACTTTCAACCCAGAATCTCATATCCAGCCAAACTAAGCCTCATAAGTGAAGGAGAAATAAAATCCTTTACTGACAAGGAATTACTGAGAGATTTTGTCACCACCACACCTGCCTTACAAGAGCTCCTGAAAGAAACACTAAACATGGAAAGGAACAAGTACCAGCCACTGCAAAAGCATACCAAATGGCAAAGACCAAAAATTCAATGAAGAAAATGAGTCAGCTAAAGGACAAGGAAACCAGCCAGTAATAAAATGCAGGATCAAATTCACACATAACAATATTAACATTGAATGTTAATGGCCTAAATGCCCCAACCAAAGGACACAGATTGGTAACCTGGATAAAAAGTCAAGACCCCTCATTGGTGTGCTGTATTCAGGGAACACATCTCGTGCAAAGACACACATAGACTCAAAATAAAGGGATGGAAGAAGATTTACCAAGCAAATTGAGAACAAAAAAAAGCAGGGGTTGCAATCCTAGTCTCTGATAAAATGGATTTCAAGCCAACAAAGATCAAAGGGAGAAAGAAGGGCATTACATAATGGTAAAAGGATCAATCTAACAAGAAGAGCTAACTATCCTAAAAATATATGCCCCCAACTTAGGATCACCCATTACATAAAGCAAGTTGTTAATGACCTAAAAAGAGATTTAGACTCCCAAAAAATAATAGTGGGAGACTTCAACACACCACTGTCAATATTAGATCAATGAGACAGAAAATTAACAAGGAAATCCAGGACTTGAATGCAGAGCTCAAGCAGACCTAGTAAACAAATACAGAATGTTCCACCCCAAATCCACAGAATATACATTCTTCTGAGCACCACATCACACTTACTCTAAAATTGACCACATAATTGGAAGCAAATCCCTCCTCAGCAAGTGAAAAAGAACAGAAATCATAACCAACAGTCTATCAGACTATAGCACAAATTCGGACTCAGGATTAAGAAACTCATGCAAATCTGCACAACTACTTGGAAACTGAAAAACTTACTTCTGAGTGTTGACTGGATAAACAATGAAATGAAGGCATAAATAAAGATGTTCATCAAAACCAATTAGAATGAATACACAACTTACCAGAATCTCTGGGACACCTTTAAAGCACTGTCAAGAAGGAAATTTATAGCAATAAATGCCCACATGAGAAACAAGAAAAGATCTAAAATCGACAACCTATCATCAAAATTGAAAGAGCTAGAGGAACAAGATCAAAAAAACTCAAAAGCTAGCAAAAGACAAGAAATAACTAAGGTCAGAGCTGAGCTGAAGGAGATAGAGACTTGAAAAACCCTTCAAGAAATCAATAAATCCAGGAGCTGGTTTTTTGAAAAGATCAGCAAAATAGACCACTAGCTAGACTAACAGAAAAGAGAGAAGAATCAAATAGATGCATTAGAAATGATAAAGAGGATAACACCACTGATTCCACAGAAATACAAACTACCATCAGAGATTAATACAAACAGCCCTATGCACACAAACTGGCAAACCAGGAAGAAATGAATAAATTCCTGGACACTTGCACTCTACCAAGACTAAACCAGGAAGAAGTTGAAACCTGAATAGACCAATAGCAAGGGCTAAAGTTGAGGCAGCAATCAACAGCCTACCAACCAAAAAAAGTCCAGGACCAGATGAGTTCACAGCCAAATTTTACCAGACATACAAAGAGGAGCTGGTGCCATTCCTTCTGAAATTATTCTGAACAATACAAAGGAGGGAATCCCCCCAACTCATTTCATAAGACCAACATCATCCTGATACCAAAACCCGGCAGAGACTCAACCAAAAAAGAAAACTTCAAGCCAATATCCATGATGAACATACATGCAAGAATCTTCAATAAAATACTGGCAAACTGATTGCAACAGCACATCAAAAATCTTATCCATCGTGATCAAATAGGCTTCATCCCAGGGATGCAAGGCTGGTTCAACATACTCAAGTCCATAAACACAATCCATCACATAAACAGAACCAAAGACAAAAACCACATGATTATCTCAACAGATGCAGAGAAGGCCTTCGACAAAATTCAACATCCCTTCATGCTAAAAACTCTCAATAAACTTGGTATTGACAGAACATATTATAAAATAATATAAGCTATTTATGACAGACCTACAGCCAATATCATACTGAATGGGAAAAAGCTGGAAGAATTCCCATTGAAATCAGGCACTAGACATGGATGCCTTCTGTCACCACTCCTAGTCAATATAGCATTGGAAATTCTAGCCATAGCAATCAGACAAGAAAAAGAAATAAAGTGTATTCAATTAGGAAAGGAGGAAGTCAAACTGTCTCTGTTTGCAGACGACATGATTGTATATTTAGAAGACCCCATCATCTCAGCCCAAAATCTCCTCAAACTGATAAGGAACTTAAGTAAAGTGTTAGCATACAAAATCAATGTGCAGAAATCACAAGCATTCCTATACACCAATAACAGACTTAAAGATAGCCAAATCAAGAACAAACTGCTATTCACAATTGCTACAAAGAGAATAAAATACCTAGGAATACAACTAATGAAGGATGTAAAGGATCTCTTCAAGGAGAACTACAAACCACTGCTCAATGAAATAAGAGAGGACACAAACAAATGGAAAAACATTCCATGCTCATGGTTAGGAAGAATCAATATTGTGAAAATGGCCATATTGCCCAAAGTAATTTATAGATTCAATTCTATCCCCATTAAGCTACCAAAGACCTTCTTCGCAGAACTGGAAAAAAACACCGTAAACTTCATATGGAAACACAAGAGAGACTGCATAGCAAAGACAATCCTAAGCAAAAAGAACAAAGCCAGAGGCATCACACTGCTGGACTTCAAGCTATACTACAAGGCTACAGTAATCAAAACAGCATGATACTGACACTGAAACAGAGACATAGACCAATGGAACAGAACAGAGGCCTCCAAAGCAACACCATATATCTACAACCATCTGATCTTTGACAGACCTGACAAAAACAAGCAATGGGGAACGGACTTTATGTTTAATAAATGGTGTTGGGGAAACTGGCTAGCAATGTGCAGAAAGCAGAAACCAGACCCCTTCCTGTCACCTTACACTAAAATTAACTCCAGATGGATTAAAGATTTAAACATAAAACCTAACACCATAAAAACACTAGAAGAAAACCTAGGCAAAACCATCCAGGACATAGGCATAGGCAAGGACTTCATGACTAAAACACCAAAAGCAATGGAAACAAAATCCAAGGTAGACAAATGGCATCTAATTAAAATTCAGAGCTTCTGTACAGCAAAAGATACCATCATTAGAGTGCAGTGACAACCAACAGAATGGGAAAAATTTTTGCAATCTACCCATCTGACAAAGGGCTTATATCCAGAATCTACGAAGAACTAAAACAGATATACAAGAAAAAAACAAACAACCCCATTCAAAAGTGGGTAAAGGATATGAACAGACATTTTTCAAAAGAAGACATATATGAGGCCAATACACATATGAAAAAATCCTCATCATCACTGGTCATTGGAGAAATGCAAATCAAAACCACATTGAGGTATCATCTCATGCCAATTAGTATGGTGATCTTTAAAAAATCTGGGGACAACACATGTTGGAGAGGATGTGGAGAAATAGGAACAATCTTATACAGTTGCTGGGAGTGTAAATTAGTTCAACCACTGTGGAAGACAGTGTGGCAATTTTTCAAGGATCTAGAAATAGAAATTCCATTTGACCCAGCAATCCCGTTACTGGGTATATACCCAAAGAACTATAAATTATTTTACTATAAAGACACATGCATACCTATGTTCATTGCAGCCCTGTGTTCAATAGCAAATAACTGGAACCAACCCAAATGCCCATCAATGATAGACTGGACAAAGAAAGTGTGGCACATACACACCATGGAATACTATGCAGCCATAAAAAAAATGAGTTGGGAGGACTCAAGATGGCACTGTGAGAACAACCCAGGATTGGAGCTCTCATTGAATCCACAAACAAGTGAGTCAGAGCTGCATTTCCAGACTGATCTTTGTTGCCCACAGAACAGGGAAACTCCCAAGTATAAAAAAGACACGGGACGCCAGGCAGTAGGTCTGCCTGGCGAAGCCGGCAGCCGGGGCGGCGGCGGCCGGCCTTACCCAACAATCCCTACAGGGCGCGCTTGTCCGGGTGCCCTGTTGAACCAGCAACCTGAGACTTGAGAGGGCTGGACTTGAGACTGAATGAGACTTGGACAGTAGGCCAGCCCAGGGGATTGCAGGGACAGATCGTTTGGGATACCCAGTGGGACGAACAAAACCGCGATTTCAAACTATCCCGAGCAGATGGTCTGAGATGCTCTGTGGGGGAGGGGCGTCCACCATTACCGAGGCAACCCGCCCCAACTGAGATACACGCCCACTGCTGACGCAGCCAGCCGTTGCCGAGGCAACCCGTCCCTACTGAGATACACGCCCACTGCTAACGCAGCCTTCCGTTGCCGAGGCAACCCGTCCCTACTGAGATACACACCCACTGCTGACGCAGCCTGCCGTTGCCGACCACTGCTGACGCAGCCTGCCGTTGCCGAGGCAACACGCTACAATGAAGAGACTCCGCCACAGGGCGTGGCGGAGACCACAGCAGAGCCTGCAGGAACAGGGCGAATCACACAACAGCAGGGCGGAGCCTCGGCAGCCCAACAGTGGCTAGTCTGCCTTCTAGCTGGGCAGGACACCTCAACGGACATCGAAAAATAAAGCCCGAACCCCCCAACACAGAGCATTTGAGAAAAAAAGGGTTTTTTTTTAATGAGCTCTGTTGCAGCAGAATCAAACATAGCAGCCTAACAGCCCTGAATGAACAACAGAGCTCACAGCTCAGCAATTGAGCTCCAAAAAAGTACAGACTGTCTCCTCAAGCAGCTCCCTGACCCCTCTATATCCAAAAGACTGACATTTGGCAGGCATCATCCCGGGACAAAGATAGCAGAAAAAGAAACGGGTAGCATCCCTCACTGTGCCACAGCTGTTAGAGGTGCACCCCAGAAAAGCAGGGCCTGGAGTGGACCTCAGCAGTCGTACAGCGAAGGGGCTAGACTGGTAGAAGGAAAACCAAGTAACAGAAATACTTCATCATCAACAATCTGGGTGTCCACTCAGAGACTCAATCGAAAAGTCAGCAACTACGCAAACGACAAGTGGATAAACCCACAAAGATGGGAAGAAACCAGCGAAAAAAGGAGGAAAACACCCGAAACCAGAACACCTCGCCTCCTAGAAAGGACCAAAACTCCTCACCAGCAAGGGACCAAAGCTGGACGGAGAATGACTGTGATGAAATGACGGAATTAGACTTCAGAAGGTGGATAATGAGAAACTTCTGTGAGCTAAAAGAACATGTATTAAATCAATGCAAAGAAACTAAGGAACTTAAAAAAAGATATGAGGAAATGATAACAAGAATGGATAACTTAGAGAGGAATATGAATGAATTAAAGGAGCTGAAAAACACAATACGAGAACTTCGCGAAGCATGCACAAGTTTCAATAGCCGAATTGACCAAGCAGAAGAAAGAATATCTGAAGTCGAAGACCAACTCCATGAAATAAAACGAGAAACCAAGATTAGAGAAAAAAGCGCAAAAAGGAATGAACAAAGTCTCCAAGAAATGTGGGACTATGTGAAAAGACCTAACCTATGTTTGATAGGTGTACCAGAAGGGGACGAAGAGAATGAATCCAAGCTGGAAAATACTCTTCAGGACATCATCCAGGAAAACTTCCCCCACCTAGCAAGACAGGCCAACACTCAAATGCAGGAAATACAGAGACCACCACAAAGATACTCTGCAAGAAGAGCAACCCCAAGGCACATAATCGTCAGATTCAACAAGGTTGAAATAAAGGAGAAAATACTAAGGGCAGCCAGAGAGAAAGGTCGGGTCACCCACAAAGGGAAGCCCATCAGACTCACAGCAGATCTCTCGGCAGAAACACTACAAGCCAGAAGAGAGTGGGGGCCAATATTCAACATTCTTAAAGAAAAGAACTTTCAACCCAGAATTTCATATCCAGCCAAACTGAGCTTCAGAAGTGAAGAAAAAATAAAATCCTTTGTGAACAAGCAAGTACTCAGAGATTTTGTCACCACCAGGCCTGCTTTACAAGAGCTCCTAAAAGAGGCACTACACATAGAAAGGAACAACCAGTACCAGCCAGTCCAAAATCACACTAAAAGTTAAAGAGCATCAACATAATGAAGAATCTACAACTAACAGGCAAAACAATCACTTAGCATCAAAATGGCAGTATCAAATTCACACATAACAATATTAACCCTAAATGTAAATGGACTAAATGCACCAATCAAAAGACACAGACTGGCAAATTGGATAAAAATCCAAAACCCATCAGTGTGCTGTATCCAGGAAACCCATCTCACATGCAAGGATACACAAAGGCTCAAAATAAAGGGATGGAGGAAGATTTACCAAGCAAATGGAGAGCAAAAAAAAGCAGGAGTTGAAATTCTCATCTCTGAAAAAATAGACTTTAAAGCAACAAAGATCAAAAGAGACAAAGAAGGCCATTACATAATGGTAAAAGGATCGATAAAACAAGAAGAGCTAACGATCCTAAACATATGTGGACCCAATGCAGGAGCACCCAGATACATAAGGCAAGTTCTTAATGACTCACAAAGAGACTTAGACTCCCACACAATAATAGTGGGCGACTTTAACACTCCACTGTCAATATTAGACAGATCAACCAGACAGAAAATCAACAAGGATATCCAGGGCTTGAACTCAGACCTGGAGCAAGCAAACCTGATAGACATTTGCAGAACTCTCCACCCCAAATCCACAGAATATACATTCTTCTCAGCACCACATCACACCTACTCAAAAATTGACCACATAATTGGAAGTAAAGCACTGCTCAACAAATGCAAAACAACTGAAATCATAACAAACAGCCTCTCAGACCATAGTGCAATCAAGTTAGAACTCAGAATACAGAAACCAACCCAGAACCGCACAGCTTCATGGAAACTGAACAACTGGCTCTTGAATGTTGACTGGGTAAACAATGAAATGAAGTCAGAAATAAAGAAGTTCTTCGAAACCAATGAGAACGAAGACACAACATGCCAGAACCTCTGGGACACATTTAAAGCAGTCTCTAGAGGAAAGTATATAGCAATAAGTGCCCATATGAGGAGAATGGAGAGATCCAAAATTGACACCCTATCGTCAAAATTGAAAGAGCTAGAGGAGCAAGATCAAAAACACTCAAAACCCAGCAGAAGACAAGAAATAACTAAGATCAGAGCTGAACTGAAGGAGATTGAGACACGAAAAACCCTTCAAAAAATCAATAAATCCAAGAGCTGGTTTTTTGAAAAGATCAACCAAATAGACAGACCACTAGCCAGATTGATTAAAAATAAAAGAGAGAACAACCAAATAGATGCAATAAAAAATGATAAAGGGGAAATCACCACAGATTCCACAGAAATTCAAACCATCATCAGAGAATATTACAAACAGCTCTATGCACATAAACTAGTAAACCTGGAAGAAATGGATAAATTCCTGGACTCCTGTGTCCTCCCAAGCCTAAACCAGGAGGAAGCTGAAACTATGAATAGACCAATAACAAGGTCAGAAGTCGAGGCAGCAATTAAGAGCCTACCACACAAAAAAAGCCCAGGTCCAGATGGGTTCACAGCCGAATTCTACCAGACACACAAAGAGGAGCTGGTACCATTCCTTCTAAAACTATTTCAAACAATCCAAAAAGAGGGAATACTTCCCAAATCATTTTACGAGACCAACATCATCCTGATACCAAAACCCGGCAGAGACCCAACAAGAAAAGAAAACTTCAGGCCAATATCCGTGATGAACATAGATGCAAAAATCTTCAATAAAATATTGGCAAGCCGAATGCAACAGCAAATCAAAAAACTTATTCACCATGATCAAGTAGGATTCATCCCAGGGATGTAAGTCTGGTTCAACATACGCAAGTCTATAAACGTAATTCACCACATAAACAGACCCAAAAACAAAAACCACATGATTATCTCAATTGACGCAGAGAAGGCATTTGACAAAATTCAACAGCCCTTTATGCTAAAAACCCTGAATAAACTCAGTATCGATGGAACGTATCTCAAAGTAATAAAAGCTATTTATGACAAACCAACAGCCAATATCATACTGAATGGGCAAAAACTGGAAGCATTCCCTTTGAAATCTAGCACTAGACAAGGATGCCTTCTGTCACCACTCCTATTCAATATAGTTCTGGAAGTTCTAACCAGAGCAATCAGGCAAGCAAAAGAAATAAAGGGTATTCAAATTGGAAAGGTGGAAGCCAAACTGTCTCTATTTGCAGACGACATGATAGTATACCTAGAAGACCCCATCGCCTCAGCCCAAAAACTCCTGAAACTGATAAGCAACTTCAGCACAGTCTCAGGATATAAAATCAATGTGCAAAAATCACAAGCATTCCTCTACACCAATAACAGACTTAAAGAGAGCCAAATCAAGAACGAACTGCCATTCACAATTACTACAAAAAGAATAAAATACCTTGGAATACAACTCACAAGGAACGTAAGGGACCTCTTCAAGGAGAACTACAAACCACTGCTCAATGAAATCAGAGAGGACACAAACAGATGGAGAAACATTCCATGTTCATGGTTAGGAAGAATTAATATCGTGAAAATGGCTATACTGCCCAAAGTAATTTACAGAATCAACGCTATCCCCATCAAGCTACCATTGACTTTCTTCACAGAACTGGAAAAAACCACCATGAACTTCATATGGAACCAAAAGAGAGCCCGCATAGCCAAGTCAATTCTAAGCAAAAAGAACACAGCGGGGGGCATCACACTACTGGATTTCAAACTATACTACAAGGCTACAGTAATCAAAACAGTATGGTACTGGTACCAAAACAGAGATATAGACCAATGGAACAAAACAGAGGCACCGGAGGCAACACAACATATCTACAACTATACAATCTTTGATAAACCCGACAAAAACAAGCAATGGGGAAAGGATTCCATGTTTAACAAATGGTGTTGGGAAAACTGGCTAGCCATGTGCAGAAAGCAGAAACTGGACCCCTTCCTGACACCTTACACTAAAATTAACTCCAGATGGATTAAAGACTTAAACATAAGACCTGGCACCATAAAAACCCTAGAAGGAAATCTAGGCAAAACCATCCAGGACATAGGAGTAGGCAAGGACTTCATGAATAAAACACCAAAAGCATTGGCAACAAAAGCCAAAATAGACAAATGGGACCTTATGAAACTCCACAGCTTCTGCACGGCAAAAGAAACAGTCACTAGAGTGAATTGGCAACCAACAGAATGGGAAAAATTTTTGCAGTTTACCCATCTGACAAAGGGCTGATATCCAGAATTTACAAAGAACTCAAATGGATTTACAGGAAAAAAACAAACAAGCCCATTCAAAAGTGGGCAAAGGATATGAACAGACACTTTACAAAAGAAGACATATATGAGGCCAGCAATCATATGAAAAAATGCTCATTGTCACTGGTCATCAGAGAGATGGAAATCAAAACCACATTGAGATACCATCTCACGCCAGTTAGAATGGCGATCATTAAAAAATCTGGAGACAACATGCTGGAGAGGATGTGGAGAAAAAGGAACACTTTTACACTGTTGGTGGGAGTGTAAATTAGTTCAATCATTGTGGAAGACAGTGTGGCGATTCCTCAAGGCCTTAGAAATAGAAATTCCATTTGACCCAGCAATCCCATTACTGGGTATATATCCAAAAGACTATAAATCGTTCTACTATAAGGACACATGTACACGAATGTTCATTGCAGCACTGTTTACAATAGCAAAGACCTGGAATCAACCCAAATGCCCATTGATAATAGACTGGATTGGAAAAATGTGGCACATATACACCATGGAATATTATGCAGCAATCAGAAATGATGAGTTTGTGTCGTTTGTAGGGACATGGATGAATCTGGAGAACATCATCCTCAGCAAACTGACACAAGAACAGAAAATGAAACACCGCATATTCTCACTCATAGGTGGGTGATGAAAAATGAGAACACATGGACACAGAAAGGGGAGTACTAAACACTGGGGTCTATTGGGGGGAAAAGGGGAGGGCCAGTGGGAGGGGGAGGTGGGGAGGGATAGCCTGGGGAGAAATGCCAAATGTGGGTGAAGGGGAGAAGGAAAGCAAAGCACACTGCCATGTGTGTTCCTATGCAACTGTCTTACATGCTCTGCTCATGTACCCCAAAACCTAAAATCCAATAAAAAATTAAAAAAAAAAAAAAAACAATGAGTTGGTTTTCTTTGTAGGGACTTGGATGAACCTTGAAACCATCATTCTCAACAAACTGACACAAGAACAGAAAACCAAACACCGCATGTTCCCACTCATAGGCAGGTGTTGAACAATGAGAACATGTGGACCCAGGGAGAGGAGCATCACACACCGGCGGCCGTTGTGGGGGGCCAGGGGAGGGACAGGCAGTGGGTGGGAGGGATAACATGGGGAGAAATGCCAGATATAGATGAAGGGAGAATAGAGGCAGCAAACCATCTGGTTATGTATATACCTATGCAACAACCCTGCATGACCTACACATGTGCCCCACAACCTAAAGTAAAGTAACATATTTTTAAAACAAAATGCTCCAAAATTATCTCCTTTGACTCCATGTCTCACATCCAAGTCACATTGTTGCAAATTATAGGTTCCCATGGTCATGGGTAGTGCCATCACTGTGAATTTACATGGTACAGCCTCTCTTTTGACTACCTTCATTAGCTGGCTTTCAGTGTCTGCAGCTTTTCCAGGTGCACAGTGCAAGCTGTCAGTGGCTCTAGCATTCTGGGTGTGGAGGACAGTGACCCTCTTCTCATAGCTCGACTAGGCAGTGCCCCAGTGGAAACATTGTGTGGCAGCTCCCACCCCACATTTCCCTTCTTCACTGCCCTAGCAGTGGTTATCCTTGAGGGTCCTGCCCCTGCAAGAAACTTCTGCCTGGGCATCCAGGTGTTTCCATACATCCTCTGAAATATAGGTAGAGGTTCCCAAACCCCAATTCTTGACTTCTTTGCACTTGCAGGCTCAACACCACATGGAAGTTCCCAAGGCTTGGGGCTTGCACATTGTGAAGCCATGGCCCAGGCTTCATGTTGTTCCCTTTCAGCCACTGCTAGAGCAGCTGGGATGCAAGACACCAAGTCCCTAGGCTACATATAGCACAGGGACCTTGGGCCCAGCCCACAAAACCACTTTTTCCTCCTAGGCCTCCAGGCCTGTGATGGGAGGAGCTAGCATAAAGACCTCTGGCACTCCCTGGAGACATTTTCCCCATCATCGTGGGGATTAACATTTCAATCATCATTGCTTATGCAAATTTCTGCAGCTGGCTTGAATTTCTCCTCAGATTTTCTTTTCTATCATATTGTTAGGCTGCAATTTTTCTAAACATTTATGCTATGCTTTTCTTATAAAACTGAATGCTTTTAACAGCACCTAAGTCATCTCTTGAATGCTTTGCTGTTTAGATATTTCTTCAGTCAGATACCTTAATGATCTCTCTCAAGTTAAAAGTTCCACAGATCTCTAGGGCAGGGGCAAAATGCCACCAATCTGTTTGCTAAAACATAACAAGAGTCACCTTTGCTCTAGTTCCTGAAAAGTTCTTCATCTTAATCTAAGATCACCTCAGCCTGAATTTCATTGTCCATATCATTATCAGCATTTTAGTCAAAGCCATTCAAAAAGTCCCTAGGGAGTTTCAAACTTTGCCACTTTTCCTGTCTTCTTCTGAACCCTCCAAACAGTTCCAACATCTGCCTGTTACCCAATTCCAAAGTCTTTTCCACAGTTTCAGGTATCTTTTCAGCAGCACCTCACTCCTGGTACCAATTTACTATATTAGTCTGTTTTCATGCTGGTCATAAAGACATACCTGAGACTGGGCAATTTACAAAAGAAAGAGGCTTCATGGACTTACAGTTCCACATGGCTGGGGAGGCCTCACAATTATGGTGGAAGGCCAGGAGCAGAAAGCTACATCTGATGTGGGCAGCAGCAGGAAAAGAGAGAGTTGTTCATGGAGAGTCCTGTCTTCATCAGATCTCATGAGACTTATTCACTATCATGAGAATATCATGGGAAAGACCCATCCCCCTGATTCATTTACCTCCCATTGGCTTCCTCCCACAACAAATGGGACTTGTGGGAGTTGCAATTCAAGATGCGATTTGATTGGGGCACAACCAAACCATATCAGCTGTAAAACTGGCAAAACTGATCAATATCTATAGGGCAATAATCAGTGATATTCTACTGGATGCAATTTACATTTCTTTGGACAGAAATTAATCTTATTACTCCCAGTTTTCTACAATTAACTTCTATCTCTACAGTGTTGTAAAATAATATCAGCAAAGGCAGAGATAACCTGGATTGCTGAAATAGACAGTATTCCCACTACATTTCAAAATTATCTATAATTTTTTCTTAGAAATGCATGGTACAAACTGGGAGAATGTGCACATCAGGAAAAGTCCAGAGAAGAGAATTGTTTTACTTCTTTTTAAATTTGTACAGTGTTTGGATCACTTCACTAGAAAACTATAATCCTTGATCTTTAGAATATAAGATTTTCTGAATATATTAGAATATCTCAGATATATCTCTGTACCTTCACAATATGTTCCTGGCTTCTTATACATCATTCTTAACCTTGTAGAATATAGAATATCTCTGATGAGAGAGATTGAAACTAAACCATGTCAATGATCCAGGGAGTGATGGGCTCTTGCAGGTAGATCCCGAGTTCTCATTGCTAAATAAGAACCAGGATTCTATCAGCAATTGCCAAACACAGGTGCGCCAGCTACATCAAAATCCTCTGTGGTAGAAGTAGGGAGATAGAGTGATTTTTTTGTCAAAAATTTTGACTCTTGGACTCTGTCCTGGACATACTGAATCAGTATGCTTTGATGAGGCCTGGATAATCTTATTTTTAATGTATTTCTCAGATAATTCTATTTGGCCAATTTTATGATCCACTAGCCTAGATCACTTCTCGTTAAAGGCTTTGACCAAAATGCAACTGAAGAGTTTATTGAGGCCTCTGAATCTACCACAGAGTGGTTATAGGTGGCCTTCTTCCTGAATTTCTCCAGGTGACTATGGACACAAAGATTTTTCCTCTACTGGGTCATTAATAAAGAAAGCTCAACTTGGAGAAAACATATACCTTGCTATACACAGCTGTAAAATCATTACAGAAAAAAATAAAATAACAAGAGATACAAATACACAAATGTTTTTCTATATCCTCAAACCATAGACTAGGGTAATATAGAATTACCGAATTTTCTTCTTCATACCCTCAATAAAAAATAGCCTTTTGTTTTTAGCATCAATCAGTGGACGTTTCAATAGATATTTGTAGTGTACTGCTGAGTCCTATTGGAATAAGCAAGAAACAATTATGTACACTTTTCCTACTATGCAAATTTTGCTGAATTGGTTCATTACATTTGAAAAGCTACAACTATTTGAAATTCAAATGAACATTTACCATCTGTGGTCTTCATTAACATTATAATGGCATCATGATTTCAGACATTTCTCTTGATGAATATTAGTTTTCTTGAGTCTTATACTGCTACTTATAATTTTGTAGTCCTTAAAGTATAACAGGTAATCTGTGATTTATTATATATAAATCATTGAGTGAGAAGAGACTAGAAATGATCAATTCCAATGTCACTATCTTATAAGAAAGGAAACCAAGATTCAGAAGGGGAACTCTTATGGGCTGAATTGTGCTTCTCCCAAAAAAATGCATATGTTGAAGTCATAACCTGAAGTACCTCAGAATGTGACTGTATTTGGAGATAGGATCTTTAGAGGGATAATTAAATTCAAATGAAGTCATCAGGGTGAACCCTCATCCCCTATGATTGATGTCCTTATAAGAAGAGGAAATGTGGACACAGACATAGAAGAGAGATGATGTGAAGACACATGAAAAAGACAACCATCTGTAAGCCCAAAGATAAGCCTCAGAAGAATCCAACCCCTTCAGTTCGGACTTAGGGCCTCCCGAACTGTGAGGAAAAAAAACTGTTGGTTAAGCCACTCAGCTTGCAGTACTTTTTTACGGCATCCCTAGCAAACTAATACGTGAACCAAACTGCTCAAGGTTATAGAGCTAATTCACTGTACAACTGACATTAAAATCCTGGTAGGTCTTTCTGCTTTTCAGTTTGGTATATGATCATATGCTGTATAATGATGTTTTGGTCAATGATAGACCACATATACCATAATATACAAAAGATTGTCATGGAGCTGAAAAATTCCTATCACCTAGTGACACTGTAGCAGTGGTGTCATCGTACAACAAACTGCTCACATGTTTGTAATGAGGCTGGTGTAAACAAACCTGCTGCACTGCCAGTTGTATAAAGGTCTTGCACATACAATTAAGTACAGTACCTAATGCTTAATAATGATAATGAACAACTGTTATTGGCTTGTGTATTTATTATACTATACTTTTTATCATTATTTTAGAATATACTCCTACTTATTTTTTTTTAAGTTAACTGTAAGACACTCACAGGCACATCCTTCAGCTTAGGTTAACATGTGTGCTTGCGTCTTAGTTTTTAACAAAATCGTTTAAAAGGTAAAAAATTTAATAAAAAATTTTATGGAATAAGGATGTAAGAAAGAAATTATTTTTGTACAGCTGTACAACGTGTTGTGTTTTAAGCAAACTGTTACTACAAAAGAGTCAGAAAGTTAAAAATTGTTAAGTTTTCAGATTGAAAAATTATAGTAAGTTAAAGTTAACCTATTATTGAAGAAAGAGAAAATTTAAAAATCAATTTGGTGTAGCCTAAGAATTCAGTGTTTATAAAGTCTATACTTGTGTAGGATAATATCCCAATCCTTCACATTCACTCACCACTCACTCAGTGACTCACCAAGAGCAACTTCTAGTCCTGCAATGTCCATTCTCAGTAAGTGCCCTGTACAGGTATACTATTTTTTATCTTTTATACCATATTTTTACTGTTGCTTTTCTATGTTTAGATACGTTTGAATACACAAGTATTTACCATCAAGTTACAACTGCCTACAGTATTTAGTACAGTAATATGTCTACACATGTAGGCTGTATGTTATAGCTTGTTGCTCCTAGGCCACAAGAAGCAACAGGCTATACCATATAGCCTACATGTGTAGTAGGCTATACCATCTATGTTTGTGTAAGTATATTCTATGATGGTCACACAACAACAAAACCACCTAACAGCACATTTCTCAAAATGTATCCTCATCCTTAAATGACACATGACTCTATTTTTTTGTGTCACTAGACTATATAAAAGATCAATTCTCAAAAAATTATGCTATGCAGAATTATAGTACTGTCATGGAGCAGTTTGAAGATTGTTCTTGTCCTTGAAAATTAGGTCATCTCATTGAATATTGTATATTAGCGTAGGGTTGAACATTAGTTATAACGCATTTATGTCCTGATATCCATACTAAGGATTCACATCACATCAGTACATGACCTGTAAGACATGAAAACCTCTGACTCTTGTTATTATAACTGTAATAATATCTTTGGCACCAAATCTCCACCCCAATCTCACAGCTATCTTCTTACATACTATGCATAGTGTCTGCAATTCCATGTCTCTTTCTTTATATAGTTTGATTCCAGCTGTCATTCTACAGATAGCTTTTAGCCCACAGTTGTAGCTGAAGCCTTACAATTTGGTGCTAAGAAATTTAAAATAACAAAGTTTTTGAATTCTTTGATAGAGTCAGAATTTTTAAATCTATTTGGAATTTTGCTTTTTTTACACTTCATCTATAATTTGTCTACCAAACTAAAGAACCTAAAGTAACTATTGTATTCAGTTTTGTAAAGTGATTGGCATCTTTCAGATTAAGAATAATAAGCAAATAGAAAAATATTTGTTGTTAACATGGAGCCACAAGTCCTGCAGCACAGATTTTATGTAGGGTTGCTTAATAAGACATAGGACACCCTGGAATATTTTGGACACAATTGTAATTTGAAATTACTTATTGTTTTCTCGAAACTTAAATTTAACTGGCTGTCCTGTATTTATATTTGCTTAATATGGCAACCCTAATTTTGTGGGATTTAATGATAGATTGAATACCAAGATTTCTCCTTTTAATGAAAGGCCCCAGGACTTTTTCTTGCTAACATGTGCAGAAAAGATCATGTTAAGAACATTCGATCCTTAGTTTTTCAAAACAGACCTACTTATTGAAGAGAGAACGATCTAAATATAAAACAGATTGTTGATTACCATCTACCAGTCTAACCCATTTATAAAGGAAAACCAAGTTTATTTCTTATTGCACTATGATACGTCACTAATATTGACTGTGCTCTAGTAGTGACAGGAAGAGAAGGTGAAAGACAGCTGTTGGTTAGAGTTGGAGAGTCTAGTTTAAGGTGGGTCTTTCAATATGGTATGAGGGTTGAATGAGATGCAGCAAAGTTTGTGAAATAATAGTTTATTATTTCACAACCCAGCAAAGCAAGGGTTTTGAAGTTGGTCTTGAAGAATAAACAGGCTTTGATGAGACCAGTGAATGATCTGTTACCCTGATGGGGGCAAGTTTAGGGGTTGAATATTTGGATAAGCAGATTTCCAGAACGCTCTTGTAACAGATTATAAATAACAAAAGAATTAATAACAGTAACAAAACAAATGCTAAAGTTATTTACAACTTCATCTTCCAGAGCAAGAATTTTGTGGCATAGTAAAGTCATGTTAATACAGACTGTCCGATAACAAAACCATATAAATATAGACTAAACTATGTGGCTATAGGTCAACAATTCTCTAATTGTGGTGTAAGGACCACTCAGATCCTGAAATCTTTTTGTGGGTTCACAAGTTTGTTTCTTTTCCAACTATATGTCTGTGTGAGACCAGATTTTCCTCATATATTTCAACCGAAACAACATATTGTAAGAAGAAATTGAATCAGATGTGAGAACTCAGCTCTCTACTACTAAGCCAGACATTAGAAATTTGCAAAAAAACAAAATTAATGCTACTTTTCTCATTTCATCATTTTGTTTTTGAAAATATAGTTATTTTCAAGAGCTATACAGAGTATGAGGTTTTGCACTATCTGCAAGTTAACAAATTAACTTACCACAGTTTACTGGAGGCTAACAAAGGATGTAAGACTCCGGTATTGGAGTTGAAAGATTGTTATCACAAAACCAGTAGCTAGCGTGTCCATATGTTTACACCTGTTTCCCCCAGTCAGTACCAGTTCTGCAGGGGAGGCACAGATGGACCTAGCTAGATGCAAACACACACAGTGGGTTGCATGATAGGAGAGGAAGTCTGAGTTTGAGAGCCTGCTATTTCCAGCAGGCAGTAAGCAAGCCTGCTCTTTGTCCTGGGAGGAGACCCCGCCTTATCTCTCAAGGCTGCCTGCTGCCTTCGATACCATGAGAAAACTTGGGTCAAGAGCAAACAGTCTGCTGCAGTCTTGGTATATATTGCAAGATGTCAGGGCATGAGACACATAGGCAGACAGGTCACCCAATAGTTATTTTTCATAAAAATATATCATTTATGGCAACATGCCCTAGATATATTCTTGTTATTTTAAGAACTGGTTTTTTTATTGGTTTAGTTATTGGTAAATATCAATAGTTATGATGGATTTGAACAAGCTCTCTGCGGTCTCAGTAATTTTTAAGGACATAAATACATCCTGAGCAAAAGTTTGAAAACCACTGCTGTAGATGGTTTCACTTCTTACCTTTATATCCCTTTCAGTTATTTTCCTTCCCCTTAGTCCTAGAGATAAGTTGTTAATGCTGGCAAGGGAACAGTGCACGCTCTGGAATAAACTTTTTTAAATGTTCTCTTGATAACTCACCACTGCTTATCCTCACTGCACTGTATGCCCCAGAGTACATGAAGAGTTTGGTGGCTTCTGACCTAGATGGCAATACTTTGCTGAGGGGCTTCTGGTTTTCTTCATTCTCTACTCCTTGATTTTAGGATGGAAAAAGTCAGTTCTGAAACTTGGCTGACTGCTATGTGTACCATTAGTTAATCTTCAGTTATCTTTTATTAGAAATCTTCTGAACTGTTTTTTTGTTTGTTTTTTTTCCTTGAAAATTCATTGTTCTTCTTTGTGTTTATTCAATAAACATTCCTTTTCTTTTAAGTCAGTCCAGCAGAAACATCAGACATTCTTTGATTATATATGTTTATATTGTGACAGCACAACGTCTTGGTTGGCTTCACGTCCTTTCTTATTTGCATTTTCTTAGGACAAGACATTCCAGATTCTTATTCCAAAATAGCCACTTAATGATTCGTTAGACTGTTTAGAATATGATCAAACTGAAATATCTTATTATTACAAACAATAGATGACACAAGTACAGAAAATTTAGTTTCTACCTTAGACACTTCTGTAATATTTCTTTAATAATGAGCAAATACTGCTTTTTAAAATATCAAATTGCATTTAATTATAAAAGTAGAGGAAGCTAGATATCTTAATATAATAATTAGTCAGTAGCACAGACTTTAAAGCTGATGCTTCCATTCAGATTCAAATGGAATACAGGCCATTAGACTGCAGGTTCCTTAAGGTCATGAGTTACATCTTATTCATCTTTCTATCCTGAACACCAAGAAAGTGTTTGAGCACCCTGTAGGTACTCAATAAGTGTAGTATTGAAGAGATGAAAATAACACAAGTGTATTAAGTGCTAATATCATAGAAATCGTAGACGTTCCCATGGAGTTATCTGCTTTCTAGATCACTCAAATATCCTCATTCCAATCTCCAAATTCCTGAACATAATTTTTTAATAGATTTCTACCATAACTGAATATATCAAACTTTTCTGTTAAACCACATAAAATTCGTGTTTTTGTTGAATGGTCATATAATAGCTATTTCCAGTGGCTTATCCTAAATAGAACTAGGTTAATGTTAATTTTTTGTTATATATATAATTTGGTAGGGGTAAAGTAAAGAAAATGAAACAGGTGAATATTCCCTCAAATGAAATAATCTCATCATGTTTCTACATTGCTGGAAAGTGGTTGGATTCAGGGTGAGGGATACTATCACTTGTTAGAGCTGCAGGAGGCATTTGTGAGTGGATCAGCAAACCCTAATCAGACATATTTTGTTTCTGAACCACTCATGTTCATGTTAATGGCAGTCTAAAGGGAAGAGAATGTGAATTTGGATTAGAGCTCTGAAACGAATGCAGAATGCTATAGAGTTACGTAGTTCTGTCTGAAAATTGAAGCAAATATATACACAGTATTTCATTTTGTACTTGGGATTTTAAAAGACACACATCTGCCGTTGGCTGACTCTGACTCATTGCTTGCTTGCTTCTTTCCTTGCTTTGGAAAACTATTGAAGATGTGTACAGAAGTCTTTAGGAAGGGGATTGCTAAAAAATACTACTGCAAAGTGATGGAAAAGGGTGGAGAACAGGGAAGTAGCCAGGCTGGATGGCTCAATATATAAATTAATGAAGAATTCTTTATGAAGTATTAGTCAGACTTTGTGATCAAGTGATGCAATATAGGAATTATGTAAAAGGGAAGAATGTCCAATACTGACCTATTAGAGAGGTACTTCACAGGCTCCTTGATTTGCCTATTTAAAGTTCCTAAGGTTATAGCTTTTCCCCCGTTTTGGCTGTGCAGTAAACTTTTAATCCGCAGTTGTGCCTTATTGTTCCATTAAAATTGTATCTTCGATCCATCAATAAATACTTGTGGTTGAAACAAAAAAAAAAATAGTTCTATTTACCATAGGAAATGCAATCCAAGAAAAGGAAGTTCTAATTGAATCAGTGATTACCATTCTGGCCAATGATTACTCAAGTAACTGGCCAATCTCGGTTTTAATTATCCCACTGAAACCTTTTTTTCTGTAAATAATATGCTTTACACTGGCATTGTTTTGATTCTTAGAAATGTTGGATTTTCCTACCTTTTATCTCCAAATAAATGTGTGACTATTTTATTGGTTAAAGCAAATGCTGATACAATATATGCAAGTTTCTGAGTGGCTTGAGGCAGCAAATGTGCTTAGAACAATGTATTTCAAACTTTTTTAGCTGCTAAACCTCAATAGGAAATTTATTGCATATCATGATCCCAATGCGCGCGCGCACACACACACACACACACACACACACACACACACAACTGAAGCAAAAGTTTCATAAAGTAATATTTACTTTTGATATTCAGGATTTATACTCATAACATCAGTGCAAAGTAGTGCTTAGTTTTATTTTATTCTATTTTATAAAAAAAATAGCCACAACCTACTATATGTTTCCTAAAGCACCATTAATTTTCCACCAATAATTGGGAAACAAGAAACAATTCATATGTAAACCCATAAAATTTGTATTTCAATAAGAGCTGACACAAAAAATGTAAACAGGTACAGTTGTCTACAGAAATGAAAACTTGTGGGAGAACCTCCCTAGTGGAACAGAAAGCCTCAGCAATATTTTTTGAACAATTGGAGAAAATTTAGAAGGACTGCCTGAGGGTGGGATTTATTGTTGGTTAATCTTTGGTGTTTGGAAGCAGATGCCTTCTATAACTTCTATTTACTATGTTTTAAATCTACATATGCAATGTTATCTTAATTATTTAAAAAATGTATCATCTATTTTCTGAAACCCTGTTATTACTAACCACGGTTTTATTCATATTGTTTTTCAGAAACGCAATTCTTATGGCTGGCAAAGGATTGCTAAAGATATATAAAACAATCTATTGTTGACTGTGTCTGTACATACTGTGTACAGTCAGCCCACAGTATCTAAAATGGGATTGGTTCCAGGACCCTTGCAAATACTAAAGTCTGCAGATACTCAAGCCCCTATGTAAAAAGTTGTGGTATTTACATGTAACTTACACCCATCCTCTCGGATACTTTAAATCATCTCTAAATTGCTTTTAATACCTAATTCAGTGTAAATGCTATGTAAGTTGTTGTTATATTATATTATTCTATTTGTATTATTTTTATTGTTGAATTATTATTTATTTTTATCTTTATATTTTTAATCCTCAGTTGGCTGAATCTGCAGTGGTTTAATCTGGGTTGGCTGAATTCACAGACCTGAAACCCATGGATATGGAGGGCTGCCTGTTATCTATATCTATATTTATATTTTTCTAGATATAGGGAAATATATATATATATATATATATCATATTAAATGGTCGTAAGTCTAAAGGTAAAGCAGGGAAAGGACATACGGAGCAATGGAGGGAAACAGTTGCAATCTTACAGTGGTGAGAGAAGGTCTCAATGAGGTCACATTTGCATTAAGACCTAAAATGAGAAGAGCAGGCCATGTGAATGAATATCCTGAGGAAGAACTTTCCATGCATAGGGAACTGTGATTGCAAAGAACTTGATATAGGGGCTGTCGACTGTGTTGAAAGAGGAGCAAAGAGGCCACCTTGGTGAGGCAGAATGAATGAAAGATGAGTAATAAGAGATATCACAGAGGTCACCTGGACCAGTTGTACAGGACCCCGTGAGTCACAGTAATAATTTTGGCTTTTATTTGGAGTAAAATGTGAAGCCTCTGGAGAGTTGGGAACAGAGGAATCATAATTTGTCCTACAGTTGGACAGAATCTCTGGCTGCTGTATGCTCTATAGACCGAATGAGGGATAAAGGCAGTATGGGAGAAGGGAGACCATTTCCTTGGCCTTGCAAGAATCTATGCTAAAGATGACATTGGCTTGGCTAGGTGGTAGCAGTGAAGTGGGGAGAAGTGGTAGGATTATGGATTTATATTGACGGTGCTGCTGAAAATATTTGCCTACAGATTGAAGGTAAGTGTAAGAAAAAGAGAGGAGTCAAGGATGACTCCAAGGATTTTGACTTGAATTGCTGGAAGAGCTCTGATAGATCAATTAAAAAATAGTGAACACCTCCATGACAAAATGGGCCAGAATATAATTGAAATTAAACACAAATTGATTTTTCTCTTAAGCAGTATGTTTCTAGCACATTTTAATTGAGAAAAAGTGCACAGATCATAAGTATACAGCTGAATGAACTTTCACAAAATAAATAAAACACAGGCATGTAGCCAGAACCTAGATCAAGAAACAGGACATCACCTGCACCCAAGAAGTACTCGCTCCAAAAAGTCACTATTTTGAAAATTAACTCTGTATTTATGTTAAACCTTTTCTAAACAGCAGTTGAGGTAGAGCAACAAACCACAGAGCAGAGGAGTCCTCAGAAATAAGGGGAAGAAGTGTTAAGAAAGTCATCCTGCAATCCTGTGGTAGGAATTAGTCACCCGCTAATACATGAAATTCATACTGAAAAGTTCTTTCCTAATAATACAATGTGAGACAGACAGATGGTAAAAATAGATACATTTTTCTGAATAGGTTCAGAGTTAGAAAGTTCACAGGAGTTGCTAAAAAGAAAAGAAGCCTGAGTTGACCAAAAAAAAAAAAAAAGCTTTTAAAAAGTGAAGTTGAATATACTAAGGTCAAATTACGTTTATTTTTAAAGTAAAATATTTTCTAGAAAGGTTGGTAATGATGAGCATCTGAATAAGAAGCTTTAGATGCTGACACTTAAAACAGAACATGCAACACAAAAAACTATGGTTTTCTCAGAAGTTATATATGAAAAAAAAAAAAATCAGCCAAATTGGGTGTGTAAGAGGCTGGGGAGAGAAGGACAGGAAACAAAATAAATAAAATTAGTTCCTAGATGACTATGGGAGTTTTTCCCACATTAAAAAAAAAATGTAGTTTGGAAATAAAAATCTTACATTTTGAAATTTAAGTTCTCTTCTGTAGATGCTGAAAATGCAAAATGATTATAGGAATTATCATTTCCTTATTTTGGTAGCATTGAAAATATTAAGTACATCTAAAAAGTCACTGTTTTTATTTTTGGTTAAAAAATATGACTGTCAAAATACATTCCTGTGACCTTTCAGTCAACGTTGGACTGAATATAGGATGGTGGACCCATAGGTTATAATACTATATTTTTACTGTACCTTTTCTATGTTTAGATACATAAATACTTAACAATTGTGTTATAATTGCCTTCAATATTTAGTACAGTAACAAGTTATACAGGTTGGTAGCTTAGGAGCAATAAGCTTTACCATGAAGCCTAAGGTGAAGTGGGCTATCCCATCTAGATATGTGTACATACACTCCATAGTGTTTGCACGATGATGAAATCACCTAATGACACATTTCTCAGAATGTATCCCCATCATTAACTAATCCATGACTATAATAGAAATTTAGTATTAAGAAGAGCAAATCTTGATCCCTTTATTTAAAAAATCTAAGAAAATTGCACGGTACAATTATTATGTTGGGATTTTTATTTTTGTTTATTTATTTTGGCCTCCCAGTACTAATTAACCCTTCTTTGCATAAGACATCCCTATTTTGTCCTGAGGAAATTATTTATTCCTGATTGTGCACAATCTGTAAGGGGGAAGTTAAAGAACTTTAAACTTCCTTTTCAGCAAATTGACCTGTGCCCCAAAGGAAGCAAATTGACCTGTGCCCCAAAGGAAGCAAATTATGCGCGCACTCTCTCTCTCTCTCTCTCTCTCTCTCCTCTCTCTGGAATATTAATTGTGAGCTACGTGACCAAAAAGAGTATGTAATTAATGCTGATTCATTGGAGAGGTTGCCCCCCAAAGACAGTGTCCCTCATTTCCTGAAGCTGCCCTGATTCCCATTCTTTTTGAGATGGATTCTTCAACTTTTCTTTCACCTCTGGGAGCCACCTTATGTCCTTTAACTTTCTTTTTTGCCCAAGAAAATCAGAGTTGTTTTCTATTTCTTGCCATCGAAGAATACCAACTGATAACATTCTAATGCTATTCATCAGAGAAAGACTCCCTTTTCAAAATTTAACTAACACTAACAATTTGGTTGGATGTCGAATGAACATTTAGACGAAGATAAGGAAATATTTTATATTTATAAATAGAAATGTTTTAAGGAAAAATATTCATTAGTGACATCCTCTTTGAGATAAATATTTAAGAATAAATTTGATAATTACTAATTTGCATGTATACACACGTGTATGGATATGTGTATACAGTAAGTGCAGCTATGAAGTTTTTCATTTTAAAAAGACTATAAGTAGCATGAATTATATTGTTTTTATATTACCACGATTTCTAGAGGGCAAGATCTACCCTGCTGTTTATGCATAAGATTTTGATGTTTATTCTTTGATGGTGATAAAGATAGTGAAACTAAACCATAATCCTGCCAGAAAAAATATCCCTGTTCAATGTTTTTGGAGTCTATTTCTTATAATGACTGAAACTTGATAAATATACTATGAAAGTATTTCAAATAACATGCAAGCACTCATTTAAATTTGTGTTCAAAACAAAACTTTTTTGGGCAAGTATATGAATTTTGAAGTAAGAGACTTAGGTTCAGACCCTTATTCTTGTCTGTCCTGGGCCCAAATTTCTTCAACAGAAAAATAAGAACATCTCCCTTATTTCTAACATGTCCTTGAAAAATGATCACTTGTTATTTTATTTATTTATTTATTTATTTTCTTTTTGAGATGAAGTCTCACAGTGTCACCCAAACTGGAGTACAGGGGTGTGATCTCAGCTCACTGCAACCTCTGCCTCCCAGGTTCAAGTGATTCTCCTCCCTCAGCTTCCTGAGTAGCTGAGATTACAGGTGTCCACCACCACTCCCAGCTATTTTTTTTTATTTTTAGTAGAGACAAGGTTTCACCATGTTGGTCAGGCTGATCTTGAACTCTTGACCTCATGATCCACCCACCTCAGCCTCCCATACACTTATTATTAATAATTATATTGATAGATAAGAACTAGTATTTCCAGAAGCTACTTGTATTAGAAATCAGTTTATAAAATTTGCATGTTTGGGGGATAAATTTTGAAGAAAAAAGATTTTCATATTTAAATTCAAACCATGGCTATCTAGAAGTTGATTTTTTTTAAAAAGAGAGTTGTAATTTTAAAAATAATTTAGAAAATTATTTATTTCTAATTGGAAAAAAGACATCTGTAAGTATTTCATGCAGACAACACAGGATGCAGCTATGCAAATATAATTTTTTTATCATTCTTCTCAGGATATGTAGAAAAAAGAATTTTAGAACACTGAGAAATGACTAGAAGCATTGAAAAGCCAAGTAAGGTCCTTTCAATAATTGGCAGACAGTGATAAATGAGCCTGTGGATTACAGCCAAAGAAAGATTCCTTCATATTTATTTAAATATGTATTGATCTTTTTCTGCCTCAAAAGACTACTGTACTTGATATACCTAAATATTTTTGATATTATCCTCCCTTAATTTTACAAGCCATGGTTCTATTACTTTAAGTCTGATGCCATGTCTTTTGATGTCAGTTAACACAATTGACAATTCAAAACCAGAAAACAGAGACATAAATATATCATGCCTTGCCAAATCATCTAGGTATTTTATCTTTAAAAACCAACTTCGAGGGTCACGGATCCAAGATGGCCTAAGAGGAACAGCTCTGGAGTGCAGTTTCCAGCAAGAACAATGCAGAGGGTGAGTGAATGCTGTATTTGCAAACGAGTTATTACTGCCCACAGACCAGGAGATCCCCAGGCTGAAAAGTGCCATGAGTTTCCAGTGAGGCTGTTGCAGCTGGTGCAGTGGGTTTCCACAAAAACAACTCACAGAAATCTGGGCGGCCATTTCAACTGGTGCCTGGAACTCCTGGGAGACAGGGCCTCCAATTCAACTGAAAAAAAGGGGTCTGAAATGGGGAGTCAGGTGATTTGGCTCTGCTGGTCCCACCCCAACAAAGGCCAGCAATCTGAAATGCTCTGGACTGAAATGTTCGTAGCAAGCACAACTAGACTCAGGACAGTCCAGCTCTGTTGGGGGAAGGACATCTGCTATTACTGAGGCAGTCCACCACCACCAAGGCAGTCTGCCATTACTGAGGCAGTCCACCATTACTGAGGCAGTCCGCCATTACAGAGGCAGTTCTAACTATACCTCTATAAAACCATGAGAAAGTTCATACAGCAGCTGGGCAGAGTCCACAGCAGCTCAGCAACAACGCTGCTGGCAGACTGTGGCTAGTCTACCTCCTTGCTGGGCAGGGCAGCTCTGAAAAAAGGCAGCAGCACATCAGGAACTTATAAATAAAGCCCTACCTTCCCAGGACAGCACCTGGGAAAAAAGGTAGTTATGAGTTCCACTGCAGCAGATTTAAACATACTTGTCCAGCAGCTCTGAACAGAACAACAGAGCTCACAGCTCAGCACGTACACTCCTGTAAGGAACAAACTGTCTCCTCAAGCAGCTCCCTGACCCCCATATATCCAAAGAGTCACTTCATAAAGGAGAGGTCTGGCTGACATCTGGTGCATTTCCTTCTGGGACAAAGATAACAGAAGAAGAAACTAACAGCAACCCTTAGTGTTCTGCAGCTACCACAGGTGATCCCCAGGCAAGCAGGGTCTGGAGTGGACCTCCAGAAGTCCTACACCAGAGGATCCTGACTGTTAGAAGGAAAACTAAAAAATAGAAAGAAATAATTTCATCATCAACAATAAGGACGTCAACTCAGAGAACCCATCTGAAATTCACCAACTACAAGGATCATAGGTAGATAAATTCCACAAAGATGGGAAGAAACCAGCTCAAAAAGGATGAAAACACCCAAAATGAGAATGCCTCTCCTCCTTCAAGGGACCACAACTCATCACTAGCAAAGGAACAAAGCTGGATGGAGAATGAGTCTGATGAATTGACAGAAACAGGCTTCAGAAGTTGAATAATAAACTTCTCTGAGCTAAAAGAACATGTTCTAACTCAATGCAAAGAAACTAGGAACCTTGAAAAAAGGTTTGACAAAATGCTAATGAGAATAAACAGCTTGGAGAAGAGTATAAATGAATTAATGGAGCTGAAAAACACAGCGTGAGAACTTCATGAAGCATACAAAAGTCTCAATAGCCAAATTGACCAAGCAGAAGAAAGGATATCAGAGATTGAATATCAACTCAATGAAATAATACAAGAAGGCAATATTAGAGAAAAAAGAGTGAAAATAAATGAACAAAGCTTCCAAGAAATATGAGATTATGTGAAGAGACATAATCTACATTTGATTAGTGTACCTGAATGTGACAGAGAGAATGAATCCAAGCTGGAAAACACTCTTCAGGATATTATAAAAGAGAACTTCCCCAGTTTAGCAAGGCAGGCCAATCAATATTCAAGTCCAGGAAATACAGAGAACACCACAAAGATATTCCTCAAGAAGAGCAACTACAAGGCATATAATTATCAGATTCACCAGGGTTGAAATGAAGAAAAAAATGCTAAGGGCAGCAAGAGAGAAAGGTTGGGTTATCCACAAAGGGAAGCCCATCAGACTCACAGCAGATATCTTGGCAGAAAACCTACAAGCCAGAAGAGAGTGGGGGCCAATATTCAACATCCTTAAAGGAAAGAACTTTCAACATGGAATTTCATATCCAGCCAAACTAGGTTTCATAAGCGAAGGAGAAATAAAATCCTTTATGAACAATCAAATGCTGAGAGATTTCGTCAACACCAGGCCTGCCTTACAGGAGCTCCTGAAAGAAGGCCTAACCATAGAAAAGAACAACCAGTACCAGCCACTCCAAAAACATAGCAAATGATAAAAAGCATGAACACAATGAAGAAACTGCATCAACAATCAGCAAAACAACCAGCTAGCATCAAAATGGCAGGATCAAATTCACACATAACAATATTAACGTTAAATGTAAATGGGCTAAATGCCCCAATTAAAAGACACAGACAGGCAAATTGGATAAAAAGTTAGAAACCATCAGTGTGCTATATGTAGGAAACCCATCTCACCTGCAAGGACACACATAGGCTTAAAACAAAGGGATGGAAGAAGATTTACCAAGCAAATGGAGAGCAAAAAAAAAAAAAAAAAAAAAATCAGGAGTTACAATCCCAGTCTCTGATAAAATAGAATTTAAACCAACAAAGATTGAAAGAGACAAAGAAGGGCATTACATAATGGTAAAAGGATCAATGCAACAAGAAGAGCTAATGATCCTAAATATATACGCACCCAAGACAGGAGCACCCAGAAACATAAAGCAAATTCTTAATGACCTACAAAGAGACTTAGACTCCCACACAATAATAGTAGGAGACTTCAACACTCCACTGTCAATATTACACAGATCAATTAGACAGAAAATTAACAGGGATATCCGGGACTTGAACTCAGATCTGGACCAAGCAAACCTAATAGACATTTACAAGACTCGCCACACCAAATCCAAAGAATATACATTCTTCTGAGCACCACATCACACCTACTCTAAAATTGACCAGATAATTGGAAGTAAATCACTCCTCAGCAAATGCAAAAGAACAGAAATCATAACAAACAGTCTCTCAGACCACAGTGCAATCAAAATAGAACTCAGGATTAAGAAACTAACTCAGAACCTCACAACTTCATGGAAACTGAACAATTGGCTCCTGAATGTTGACAGGATAAACAATGAAATGAAGGCAGAAATAAAGATGCTCTTTGAAACCAATGAAAATGAAAACATAACATACCAGAATCTCTGGGACATATTTAAAGCAGTGTCTAGAGGAAAATTTATAGCAATAAATGCCTACTAGAGAAGCAAGGACAGATCTAAAATTGACACCTTTTCATCAAAATTGAAAGAGCTAGAGGAGCAAGATCAACAAAACTCAAAAGCTAGTAGAAGACAAGAAATACCTAAGATCAGAGCAGAACTGAAGGAGATATAGACACACAAAAAAAAACCTTCAAAAAAATCAATAAATCCAGGAGCTGGTGTTTTGAAAAGATCAACAAAATAGACAGACTGCTAGCCAGACTAATAGAAAAGAGAGAAGAATCAAATAGATGCAATAAAAAATAATAAAGGGGATATCACCACTGATTCCACAGAAATACAAACTACCATCAGAGATTACTACAAACAACTCTATCCACATAAACCAGTAAACCTGGAAGAAATGAATGAATTCCTGGACACTTGCATCCTCCCAAGCCTAACAGGAATAAGACAAACCCTGAATAGACCAATAACAAGGGCTGAAGTTGAGGCAGCAATTAATAACCTAATAACCAAAAAAGTCCAGGTCCAGATGGGCTTACAGCCGAATTCTACCAGACATACAAAGAGGAGCTGGTACCACTCCTGAAACTATTCCAAACAATCCAAAAGGAGGGAATCCTTCCCAAATCATTTTATGAGAGCAACATCATCCTGATCCCAGAACTCAGGAGAGACTAAACAAAAACAGAAAACTTCAGGCCAATGTCCATTATGAACATAGATGCAAAAATCTTCAATAAAATACCAGCAAACTGATTGCAAAAGCACATCAAAAAGCTTGTCCATCATGGTCATTAGGCTTCATCCCGGGGATGCAAGGCTGGTTCAACATACGCAGGTCTATAAACATAATCCACCACATAAACAGAACCAAAGACAAAAACTACATGATTATGTCAATACATGCAGAGAAGGCCTTCGACAAAATTCAACTGCCCTTTCTGCTAAAAACGCTCAATAAACTAGATATTGATGGAACATATCTCAAACTAATAGAAGTTATTTACAACAAACCCACAGCCAATATAATACTGAATGGGAAAAAACTGGAAGCATCCCCTTTGAAATGTGGCACTAGACAAGGGTGTCCTCTCTCACCACTCCTAGTCAATATAGTATTGGAAGTTCTAACCAGAGAAATAGGGCAAGAAAAAGAAATAAAGGATATTCAATTAGGAAAGCAGGAAGTCAAATTGTCTCTATTTGCAGATGACATGATTGTATATTTAGAAGATCCCATCGTCTCAGCCCAAAATCTCCTCAAACTGATAAACAACTTCAGCAAAGTCTCAGGATATACAATCAATGTGCAAAAATCACAATCATTCCTATACACCAATAACAGACTTAAAGAGAGCCAAATCAAGAATGAACTGCCATTCACAATTGCTACAAAGAGAATAAAATACCTAGGAACACAACTAACAAAAGAAGTAAAGGTCCTCTTCAAGAAGAATTAGAAATCACTGCTAAAGGAAATAAGAGAGGATATAAACAGATGGAAAAACATTCCATTCTTATGGTTAGGAAGAAAATCAATATTGTGAAAATGGTCATACTGCCCAAAGTAATGCATAGATTCAACACTATCCCCATCAAGTTACCTATTACCCTCTTCACAGAACTGGAAAAAACCACCTTAAACTTCATATGGAACCACAAGAGAGACTGCATAGCAAAGACAATCCTAAGTAAAAAGAACAAAGCCAGAGGCATCACACTACTGGACTTCAAACTATACTACAAGGCTACAGTAATCAAAACAGCATGGTACTTGTACCAAAACAAAGATGTAGACCAATGGAACAGAACAGAGGACTCAGGGGCAACACCACATGTCTATAACCATCTGATCTTTGATAAACCTGACAAAAACAAGCAATGGGGAAAGGATTCCCTGTTTAATAAATGGTGTTGGGAAAACTGGCTAGCTATGTGCAGAATGGCAATCATTACAAAATCTGGAGACAGATGCTGGAGAGGATGTGGAGAAATAGGAACACTTTTACACTGTTGGGAGTGTAAATTAGTTCAACCATTGTGGAAGACAGTGTGGCAATTCCTCAAGGACCTAGAATTAGAAATTCCATTTGACCCAGTAATCCCATTACTGGGTATATATCCAAAGGACTGTAAATCATTCTATTATAAAGACATATGCATGGGTATGTTCACTGCGGCACTGTTTACAATAGCAAAGACCTGGAACCAAACCAAATGCCCATTGATGACAGACTGGACAAGGCCAATGTGGCACATATACATCATGGAATACTATGCAGCCATAAAAAAAAAGATTAGTTGTTATTCTTTGTAGGTACATGGATGAATCTGGAAACCATCATTCTCAGCAAACTGACACAAGAACAGAAAATCAAACACTGCATGTTCTCACTTATAGACAGGTGTTAAACAGTGAGAACACTTGGACACAGGGAGGGGAGCATCACACACTGGGGTCTGTTGTTTGGGGAATAGTGGAGGGACAGCACGGGGCAGGGAGATTGGGGAGGGATAACATGGGGAGAAATGCCAGACATAGGTGACAGGGATGGAGACAGCAAAGCACATTGCCATGTGTGTACCTATGCAACAGTCCTGAATGTTTTGCACATGTACCCCAGAACCTAAAGTGCAAAAAAAAATATGTATATAAAATAAAATAAAGAAACACCTGGGGAGGAACCATCCAGGCACAAATTATGAGCTCTGATCTGGATGTGTTAAGTATGAGGTCCCGGCTGGGCATGGTGGCTCACGCCTTTAATCCCAGCACTTTGGGAAGCTGACACAGGCAGTTCGTGAGATTAGGAGTTTGAGACACGCCTGGCCAACATGGTGAAGCTCCATCAAAAAAAAAAAAGCCAATGATAAAGATATTCATGCTTGGAATCCTGGATTCCTGAAATTAGGTTTCCAGAAAATAAGAATTCTAAACTGTAAACCATGATCACTTATTTAAGTGATTCCAAGAATCACCTAATTAAGATATCTATTATGTAGAAGGTTTTATATTCAGGATATTTTTCAGCCGTTCTAAACTTTGTGGTTTACTTTACCCATTTAAATGATCGTCATGGCTACATATTCATATACCATTTTATTGCAAAAGCATAATTGTCATCAGATATTTTAGGTAACTTCAGTGGATGTCTACTCACCCTCAGGTATGTTCATGGGTTTATCCAGTCTTCTTTTATTATTATTGTCCTAATCGCCTTTTTAAGAACTAGCTTTCTGACACTAGCCTGGCCGGTATGTTCCATGGCTGCAGAAACCACACTGACTTTGTTTACTGCCATATTCCAGCTAGTAACCATACAGTCTGGCACAAAGTTGCTGCTTAATCACTATTTTTTGAAGGATATATTTCAAGCTTGTGGAAGCCCATGCACTTGGTGAGAAACCAAGGATGACAATGCCCCTGGGTTTGTCTTTATTTTCCTCAGCAGTTTTCTGATGTTGATACTATCCACTTACAGCATTCTGTCAGGAGGCCTATATGATGACTTGAACACATGAAGGCTTAAATTACCCAAACTCTGCTTGCCAGATATTCTTATACCAAGCCTAGCAATGTACCTGGTTCTGCCTCAAATATTCATGTGTTACTGCAGACACATAACGGTGTGGGTGGGATTATGTGCAAACATGCTTTTGAAATTGTTGAACTATGACATATTTCAGGGCAATTGCATTCACCCATCCTTCACTTAAACTCAGATATATCTGAAAAAATGTAGTCTATTTTATAGTCACATAATCTCTATCAAAAATTAAATAAATAAAAGGCACAGAGGGTTCCTTACTGTCCCTAGATCAACTCTACATTGTCCAATATAAAGAACAGGAAAGAAAAGAAAGGAAGGGAGGGGAGGGGACGGGAGGGGAGGGGAGGGAGGGGGGGAAGGAGGAAGGGAAGGGAAGGGAAGGGAAGGGAAGGGAAGGGAAGGGAAGGGAAGGGAAGGGAAGGGAAGGGAAGGGAAAGGGAAGGGAAGGGGAAGGGAGGAGAAAGCAGGGCAAGGCAAGGGCGGGGAGGAAGGGAGGGAGGAAGGAAGGAGGGAGGGAGGAAGAGAGAAAGAAGGTGAGATAGAGAGAAAAGAGAGAAAGCCAGCCAAAATCATACAATGAACATTTTTAATGTTTTGAATTTCTAATGTTCTCCTGTCTCCCTTCCCGCAATTATTCCTCAAGAAAGGAAATGAGGATAGTCGATATTTAAGTGTCCCTATGTGACAGATGCTTTATGTGTAGGATCTACTTTAACAACAATGCTGGCATATAGATATTACTTACACTAATTTACACATGAGACTACTGGAAATGAAGTGAACTTCCCAAGATGCATTTAATTAATGAACATCAGAGTTAGGATTTGATTCTTTGCCTGTTTGATTTTAAAACCAGTGTATTGTATCTCAATATAGTAAATGTGCACTGAAATTTACATACCTTTAAAAAACTATCAGATCTGTTTAGCCATTTTTTTTCTTACCTGTATTTTAATTACTGTGCTGTTTTCAGACTTTTTCATGGTGAAAGTGGAATAGTATGGGAGACCTCATTAAGGGAACTTTTCAAAAGGGAATTTATAATGTGTAGCTAAAAACTATGTTTAAGTGTTTAAGTATCTACTTTGCTACTTCAGTTTTACAGCTTATTTAGTTCCAAATGGCAGAATTATTGAAGTAAACTTTGCACTGTGTAGAAATGTTCTCTCATGAAAAAAAGTTCCTTGCTTTTGAGAGTATGATGTTGGAGCAACCTAAAGCATACTACAGAAGCCTGTTAGAACAGATTACCTGAGTCAGCAACTCTGTACAGGCACAATCTAAAAAATTTGTGAATTTGTACAGGCACAATCTGAAAAATTTGTGAAATGTTCTGGATACCAAACATTTCTGGGTTCCAGCCTGGTTTAGGGGCATATTTTAAATAAACAGATATCATTCACTGCTCTTTTCTATCTATGATTGTAATTTTTTGAACTGTCGAAAGTATAGGCTAAGCTTTGCACAGAGCACAAACATAATCATTCCCCATGAGTTATTTGGGCTGGGGATTAGATATAATTTTGTTGTCTATTATTTCATAAAATTCAGGTTAAGAACCAGTAACAGTTTGTAATATGACGATTGCCTCTAAATGTTTCCTGGAAGGGGTGGTGGAGGAAGAAAACAGCAAAGTTGTGGTAAGTGGCGAACATTTTATGTAAAATCAAACTCTTAACAGAGTAGGATCATAAGTGGTAAAAAATATGTATGTGCTAATATGTTTAATCTATACCCTAAGGGTGAGTCAGTGCCAGATTCACCATTTGAAAAATGTTTAAATCCTGTAGACATTAGACATTTACAGTTAAATGTTTTTATTGAATATTTTCTTCTACACAAGCATGATGAAGCAAACTTACTTTTTATTCTAATAATAAAACGTTATCAAAAACAACTCATTCATATTTGTATGTCCACTTTGCATTATTTTTGACTCATAGTAAGTATGCAGTATATATTTAATTAAATTATAATTTTATATTTTGTTGTAGTTGTACACAAACTACAATCCTTTCTACTCTAATCAGATATACTACATCTAAAGCTGGATGGATTTTGTTTATTTCATTAATTACCTTTGCACATATAGGGATTTACTTTAAATAAATTACTTTAAATAAATAAAAAATACTTTAAATATTTACTTTAAATAAATAAATCTCTTGGAAACCAAGACATTAATAGTTTTTTATTATTATTTTACCTTCTAGCAAGAAGAAAGGAATGATGAAAACCAACTTTTATTGAATACCTGTTATGTGCTGTTTCAAACAACTTGCACACGTATTCATGTGTCATAGCATTGTTCATATACCAGTAGATGGTGCTATTATTACCTAACTTCACTAAAACCAAAACATCTTGCTTTTTCTTACATTCATTACAGTGGGTTTTATATTGCAAATCTTATACATCCAAATAATGATTACCTCTTTTGTTAATATAAAATAAAAATTATATTTTAGAACTATGGATTTTAGAATAGTGTCCAAATAGCAAACTCTGTCTTGAATTTTCTTCATACAAATTCTTTGTAATAGGAAGAGGCAAGAATCTTCTTCCTCTAAAATCCAGTCACTAGTCCTGAATTTACCCCTGGGGGTCAATGTAGAAAAAAAATCTGTTCACTTATTATTCAGTAATTATTCATGGAGCATATTCATTTCCTGGGGTTGTTGTAATAAAGTACTACAAACTGGGTTGCTCATAACAACATCTATTTATTTTCTCCCAGTTCTAGAGATTAGAAAAACAAAATAAAGACGTTAGCAGGGCCATCCTATCCCTGAAGGCTCTAGGGCAGAATCTGTTCCATGCCTTTTTTCTTAGCTACTTGTATTACCAGCAGTCCTTGGCATTCCATGGCTTATAGGTACATTGCTTTCATTTCTGCTTCCATCCTCACACAGTGTGTGTCTGTGCATTTCTCTTCTTATAAGGACACCAGTTATATTGGATTAGGGTACATCCTAATGATGTCATCTGAACTTCATTACCTCTGTAAAGATCCTATTTCTAAATATCACATTCACAGCTATTCTGGATTAGGATCTCAACATATTTTTTGAGAGACACAATTCAACTCAAAACACTAAGCCTCTATTCTACTACAGGATTTAGATTAGTGAAGAGCAAAAGGAGAATATAAAGATGAAATAACCCCACTTTCAGGGATCTCAGTGGAAGAAAAGTCCATAAATGATTAGTACATGTTTAAAACAGATAAAGCAAAGTGTTACGAGAATATAGCGAAACAAGTAACCCAGCTTAACGAGGTAAGTGGACTAAGTCCTCACAGAGGTGGTTCATTCTAGCTGGGTTTTTCTTCCTTTCGTTAATTTTCTGCTTAAGTAAACTTTGTATGCAACGTTTATCATTGTAGAATATAAAAAAGATAAAGCAAACAAAAATCATGTATTAAACTTTCACCCAACAATACAATAGTTACTAATTTAGTGAATATTTTTCAATGTTTTTTCTATGCATATATAAAAACTTTTTTGCAAAAGAGTCAGATTTAACACAATGTTTTGTAAGCCTTTCTTTTAAATGTAATAAGACCACAAGAATATATTTTTTAATTTGTAAAATATTTCTTTTAGATGTTTTTTGAGTTATATAGTAGTCTGTTTTGCAGATAGATCTCAATTTACTTAAACTGTTACAGAAACAAAACATTGTTTTAAATTTTTTATTCTTAAAAATAATGCAGAACTTATCATCATGATCAAAATATTCCATGCACCACTGAATATTTTCTAAGAGTAAACTATAAGCAACTGAATTACTGGATAGAATAAGTTTTTTAATTATTAGATAACTATTACTAAATAGCCATCCAAAAACTATGTCTAATTTCTCTTACTGGTGAAGTTTCTAATTCACTATGTTGTCAACATTGTGTATGTTTTAAAATCTTGGATGTTTGATTGGTCAGAAATTGTATATTGATTTGATTTTCGTGTTTTTGATTTTTACTGAGGAAATTTTTTTCATGTCTGTTGATCATATGTATTTCTGCTCTTAGCAATATTTCCAAAGATAAGATTCATGAAGTCGAATACTTTATCTGTCTTTCTAGAGCTTCTGCACAGGAAAAGAAACAATCAACAAAGTAAACTGACAACCTGCAGAATGGGAAAAATATTTGCAAACTATGCATCTGATGAAAAGCTACCATCTGGAATCTACAAAAAATTCAAACAACTCAACAAGAAAAAAACAAATAACCCCATTAAAAAGTGGGCAAAGGACATGGACAGACATTTTTCAAAAGAAGACATACAAGACAACAAACAGGAAAGAATGTCCAGCATGACTAACCAGAGAAATGCAAATTAAAACCACAGTAAGATACCATCTTACACCAATCAGAATGACTATTACTTAAGAGTCTAAAAACAATAGATGTTGGTGAGGATGCAGAGATAAGGGAATGCTTATCTACTGTTGGAGGGAATGTAAATTAGTACGACCTTTGTGGAAAACAGTATGGAGATTTCTCAAAGAACTCAAAAAATAGAACTACCATTTGATTCAAGAATGCCATTATTTGGTATATATCCAAAGGGAAAGAAATCATTATATCAAAAAGATTTTCCTAGCAGCTTCCATGCTATTCCAAGCATTCAGATGTTTATCACAGCAGTATTCACAATAGCAAAGATATGGAATCAACCTAAGTGTCCATCAATGGAGGACTGGATAGAGAAAATGGGACACACACACACACACACACACACACACACCATGGAATAGTACTACGCAATAAAAAATAAAATCATGTCTTGTGCAGCAACATGGATGGAGCTGGAGGCCATTATTCTAAATGAAATAACTCAGAAACAAAAAAATCAAATACCACATATTCTCACTTACCAGTGGGAGATAAACAGTGGGTACCATGGATATGCAGGGTGGAATAATAGACACTAGAGACGACAAAAGGTGGGAGGGGCCATGCCCAGTAACTCATGCCTGTAATCCCAGCACTTTGGGAGACCAAGGCAAGCAGATTACTTGAGGCCAGGAGTTCAAGGCCAGCCTGGCTAAATACTATCTCTATTAAAAATAAAAAAATTAGCTGGGCGTGGTGGCAGGCACATGTAATCCCAGCCACTAGGGAAGCTGAAGCACAAGAATCGCTTGAACCTGGGAGGCAGAGGTTGCAGTGAGCCAAGACTGCACCACTGCGATCCAACCTGGTTGACAGTGAGACTCTGACTCAAACAAACAAACAAAAAGGTGGGAAGATGAGATGGGGGGAAGGTAGTGAGGGAGTGAAGACTGAACAATTGCCTACTGGGTATGATGTTATATTTGGGTGATTGGTACACTAAAAGCCCAGGCCTCACCACTATGCAATATATGTGTGTAAGAAACCTGTACTTGTATCCCCCAAATAAATAAAAATGTTAAAAATTCAACTATATTTAAATAGGGAGCTGGAGGCCATTATCTTAAATAAACTAACTCAGAAACAAAAAGTCAAATGTCACATATTCTCAGTTCTGAGGGGGAGTTAAACAATGGGTACCACGGAAATGTAGAGTGGAATAATAGACATTGGAGACTACAGAAGGTGGGAGGGGCCAGGCATAGTGGCTCCGGCCTGTAATCCCAATAGCAGGGAAACTATGTTTATTGAGTAAGTGCTAAACAAATATTTATTGAATGCATTCAGGCATTACTTAATTTCATTTTTAAGAAACTAAAAAGCATATTTGGATTTTTAAGCAATGTGTTTATTTATTTTTTATTAAATAGTACATTCTGTGTATGTTTTACACACACTTAAATTCCCAATTATGTCGTGAATGTTTTCCCCACATTTTGGTTTACATTAAGTGTTGCTTAATATGTTTTTGACTGATTAAAAATTTTTATTTTTATTTCTGTGTAGCAAATCAAATAATATTTTCTCTACGCATCATATCTTTGGTGTTTTCTGAAAAAGACTTTATTCTGAGGGCAACTATTCACTATCAATTGTAGGAAGTAATTTAGAAAGTAAGGGTCAAACTCATTTTCTCTCAAATTCTTAATATTGAAGGATCATTTCCTAAGTGATTTAAAATTCCAACTTCATTATATCAAAGTAATACTTTGGTAATAGTAATCCTAAAGCTAGGAATTATTGGTGCTTATTGTGTTAATCATTTAATATGCATTAGCCTGCTTAAAAATTATAATGCTTTTAGCATCTTGTATTATGTGTTATGTCATCATCATTATCTCTGCTTTACAACCAAGGAAACAGGAGCTAAGAGAAATTAATAAAACTCATACATTTTAAGTTTGTTTCTGAAATCATGCTTTCTGGTCATTGTTGCATCAAAACATTGATTAGTAGGTGCTTTGATTATTATAGCTTCATCATTTTCACATCAAGTAGAAGGATGGACCAACTTTTTGAATATAGGTTTCTGTTTGACATGTTCTCCATACACAATCTAACCTAGTTTTCATCCCTGGTGTTTTTTTTTTTTTTTCACATTTTTCCAGTTGAAATAGCAGCTTAAAAACTCCAACAGATCCAATCACAGCTACTTTTGAATTTGTTGAGCTCTCATAGCAAAATAAATTCTTGGAGGTCTGCTTCTTGTCTGTATCATGAGGAATGCCTTGGATCTCCTTGACTCGCTCTCTGAAATACCAGCTACCCTAAAGGAGGAAAGTGGCAGGTTGGTTTTGGTGATTTAACTTTACCTGTGCCCACATGCAGTATATCTAACAGACTTCCCTAGAGTTTCTAGCATGTATGAACTATTCATCCCTATTTTCTAATCCCAAGGTATTTGTTTTTTAATTTTTGTATTCTTTTGGTCATTTCAGTGAGGATTTGGATGTACAATAGGAAATTATATGTTTATATAAACACAAAATTATCTTGTAAGGATGAGTAAGTATAGGCAGAAAAGAGGATAAGGCATTCTAGGTAGGAAAATAATACATGGCCAAGTATAAGAGTAAGAAAGAAGTCTGGAACTGATGTGGTTGCAATTAGAAAGACATAATTTGGAAAACTGGAATCAGCTTGTGATTTTGTATGCCCAAGTGAGATGTACGGGCTTTGTTCTTTAAGAAGCCAGGACCCATCACAATCTATTCTCTCTACAAATGACAATCCTGCCAACACATAAAACAGCTATATTTCCCTTGAGATTGTCTTGGCAAACTAATATGCCTGGTTTCTTTCTTTTTTCATCATATAATATAATTTGATTTCTTCATTTTTTATAGTTCTCCTATAAACATACTTCAGCTTATATGTGACAGTTGCTATAGTTTATCCTGTATCCCTCTGCATTTTAAAAATTCTGCTTTCTCATATAAAATATCTTGGAAACAGAGACATTTTTTCTCTCTTTTTATTTTCTATCTCTTCCCACCACACATAAAATACCTGAATTATCTTATTGAGTAAACATTTTATTAATTATTGTTCAATGAATAAAGAAGTGTTTTATTGGTAATATTACCAACCAATTAATATCTAGTAGTGATGCTGCAGACCTCTTATTCTCTTTCTCTCTGTCCAACAAAGCAACAGAGTAGATGTTCTTATAAATGTCTGAAATGAGGTGATACTCAAAGATCAAAAGTAGGAAAGAGTCAAGCTGTCAATTGGGCCAGTCAATTAAATACTGACTTCTAAAATTCCAGATTTTTTACCCTGAAATCAAAATGATAATGTTTTAGAAATTTTAAATATTTTATTCTACTGTTTTCTGAAGGCTGAGCTTATAGCAAAGCTAAATTATTACTGTGCAATTATCAAACCAAAATAGAAATAATTCAAGTTTCCAGAAAAATTTTCTGCTTGTTACATTCCTTAAATTGTCTCTAGCCATGCAGAGTATCATTAATGACTTTGTTGTTAACTTGGACATGGCATGGAAAAACTTTTGCAGATGTACCAACTTAATTAGGAAAAAAAAACAATGGTTAACTGTGATACAAAAAAGGCGGGGTAAAAACAAACACACCCCAAATACTCTAAGCAAATTTCCTGAAGGTCAGCCAATGGAAATTTGGAATGTTGTCTAATTATGTAAGTGCAACCATTCTTGTTCAGACATAAAATGTAACATATTAAAGTGATTTTTTTGTTTTTGTGTTCCGAGACAGCGTCTTGCTCTGTCACCTAGGCTAGAGTGCAATGGTCTAATGCTTACTGCAACCTCCGCCTCCCAGGTTCAAACAATTCTTGTGACCCAGCCTCCTGAGTAGCTGGGATTACAGGTGCCTGCCCAGCTAATTTTTGCATTTTTAATAGAGAAGGAGTTTCACTATGTTGCCTAGGCTGGTCTTGAACTCCTGACCTCAAGTGATGAACCTGCCTTGGCCTCCCAAATTGCTGGGCCTAAAGGCATGAGCCACTACACCTGGCCTAATTCTGTTAAAGTGATCTTTTACTGAAATACCTGGATCAAGAAGAACTTGGAGAAAAATGAAAATCTTCTTTTGAAGATTAGTAAGGAAAGACATACTTTAGGAATAGTTGGCAAGTCTTGTCTAGCAAAGGATAGCTCCCTGAAAGTTCAAGTCATCTGTGACTGTAAGGGATGCTGTGTGAGTACATGGGGGTGGAGAGGAGTCTTGACAAACACCTCACTGTGCTGTCCTATCATGGTTAGTGCGTGGCATCATTTTTGATAATGAAGTTTGTTAATATAAGCAAATGAGAACACTGATAAGAAAAAATTCAACAAGGGATAACAGAACATGGTGAAATCTGAATTTTAAAGAGAATGTAGATGAGTGTGATTATGATTGAATGTTAAAATAAAAGTACTTGAGTCTTAGCTTTGGCTGAGTCCTTAACAGGTATGTGCAAACTACTGGCTTCAAAATGAGATGTGAGATTACTAGATGAGGCTTGCAAAGGTCATGGTCAAAAGCTAGTTTTCTGTAGGTATTCACCCACATTGAAGATACAAAAGGGCAGAAAAGGAGATTAAAAGAGGTTTTATCGGAAAGACTATCAGAGAATTGCAAGTCCTCTACCACCCACCCCCTTATTGAGCCCAGGAAAACAGGCATCAAAAAACAAAAACAAAATAACAAAAAAAAAAAAAAAAAAAAAAAGAGGAGAGAAGAAAGAGGAAGAAGAAGCAGAACAATAACAAGAACTACTACACCATGAGCTTTGTAATGTCCTTTGCTGCTTGAAAAATACAAGACAGTCTCAGGCCAGACAAATTGAAGGGTAGCTGGCTGACTGTGACTGGTTGGCTGACTGGCTGCCGGGTAAAGGAACTAAGAGAAGCCGATACATTGGGATAGATTATTCTTCCAGAATTTGTTGAGGAAAAGAATGCATAAGAGTCTCTCATCTACCAGATAAGAGGAGTGAGAGAAGGAGAAGCAGGTTGAGTAACATTGATCTTCAAGAAGATTGCCTGGAGACATGATCGATCCAGAGAAGAGAGAAGCAGGAAGTATAACATAGATTTTTAGGAGCTGAGGGTATGCATTGCCCTGCACAAAAGGAACTTTGAATAGATGATTCTCAGCAATGGGATTATCTCTAAAGAATCTTGACAAGCATCTCAAAAGAGAAACAGAGCTTTAAACACCTGCCAAGCCCAGAGAACGTCAGTTCCAGTTCTCTATGTCATTGTCTGACGATCTAAACATTTTTCTCTTCCTTCGTCTTTTCCCCAAACCCCAGCGACTTCACCTTGGATGGAAACCATGGGTTACCAAGCTGGGAGAAGAGAGATAGAAGCATAAAACACAAAAATAGAGAGGAAGCTGACCCTCCCTTGAGCAGGTTCAAGCTAAGGAAGAGAGAAGAGTTGATACAGATGTAATTGGAAGTTTTTACAACTACACTGAGATTGGTCATTTCAATATTAGAACTGTGACCTAGGAAACTAAAATGACTAGAGGTTTTACTGAGAGTGACCAGAAGTCAACATTATTTATTCTAAAGTGCATTTAAAGCTAGACTCGAACCAGCCTCACAGAATGGGTTTGAAGGAGCAACTGTTTCTTGGTTGCACATGAATCCTTTTTGTTCCATATAATGTGATTAGCTGCCTGCCTCTCATTAAAGCTTCCTGGGTTCTGGATGTGAGGCCAGTTGGCTTCCATTCATGATCTCAACATTCTTCTAGACCCAAAAATAAAAGGACCCCTGCATCCCTGCATAGTTCAGTAGCTCAGGACCCAGTTACCTTATTTATCTGAGGGAAATACTGCTCTAAGACCCCTCTAACCTTGTTCCTTACACCTTGTCTGAATAGCCAGTCTTTTGCATCCTTCCTTGACACCAAAGCCTCCATCTTGTTTTCCAAATCTAAGTTCAGTTTTTATTTTCCCTGACATTCTCCAGCTATTCTTACTGAGGCCTAAGCTTCAGTCCCCCAGGCTAGACTAACACGTTGTCAATCCACCTGCCAGTTGGCCCTCCTCACAGCTTGTTTCTAGACTTCTTGAGCTCTGCAGAGTTCACCTACCAGGACATCCTACTCCCTTACAAACCTCCCTGATTAAAGATTTCTGCCCAAACTTCTCCCTGGACCTGGCTCTACATTCCATGTCTTTACCACGGCAGACTCTTTCTATGTTGAGCCTCTCTAACACTCTTTGCTTGATACTGAAAAAGCCCAAGTTACTGTCCCATGGCAATGTTTCTACTTCTCCTGGCCCAAGAGCCCCTAATGACCAGGCACAAGCCCCTTCCTTCAGTCTGCTATGCTTTGATTAAAGTCATGTAAGACATTTTCCTCAAGTTAAGAAATAATTAGTTAATCCTTTAGTTTAGTTGTTTTGGAGTAACAAAGAAACGTATCCTTGAGTGTCTTATATGACAGATGACCATTTATGCATAGGTAAATTGACTGAAAGTTCAATTTAAATCAAAATCTATTTCTTCATTAATTGCTCTTATGCTTTTCTATTTCTTTCTTATCCAACCCTCCTGAATGACAGTTATAACAGAGAGAGGCCTTTTCTATAATAGCAGGCCAATTTACCAAGTACCAGGAAAATCATCCTCTTCCATACTGAAGGCTGTTTCTAGGCAGCAGTGACACATTGTAGAACAGGTTATATTAATATGTTTAGATTTTATTGTATACTCAGATTTGTGATTTATTACCTACACCAACTTGATCAGCAGGAGAAGCAATATATCTGTAATACTAAAGATGTCAAAAATATGGGTTTGGATTTACACATTTGTACCAAGCAAATTCTCCTTTTTGTTCTCTTCCTGTTCCACTCAGATCCTATCCAATTCCTCTCTGTGGTAGTTGTATAGTAAAGCCTACCCTGAAACCATATCCCACATTCTGGGTTCCTTCAGTTCTCATAGCATTCGACAATGAAGTGCTAGAACAATATTAAATTCTAAAGATAAGGTTTGGCTGCAAGAAGTGGGAAAACCAAAATAACAGTGGTTTAAGCAAGATTTTTAATTTATCTCACATGTGTTCTCCATGAGTGCTATGATGACTCCACAATCATCAGAGATCCAGACTCCTCCTGGATTTTTGCTTTGCCATCTTCAATACCTGGCTTTCATCTTAGGTGCAAGGTGGCTGCTTAGGTTCCAACCATGAGGTCCACAGTCCAGCTGGCAGGAAAAGAAATGACAGCGCATATTCCTTCCCTTTAAGGACATTTTCTAGAAGTCACACAGGACACTTGCTAAATTTCATTCACCAGACTTTAATGACATGACCCCATCTGGCTACAAAGAAAGCTGGGAAGTATAACCTTTATTCTGGAGGAACACATGCTTGATAAATTTGGGGGTTTTATTACTAAAATGGAAAGGGAGGTGACAGTTAGCAGTTCCTAATACAACTTTCCATTTTACATTTTGGCAGAAATCTGTTTTCCTTAGATTAGTTTTTTATTTATATCTACTTGCTGATAAAATACTACAAGACTTTCAGTTCTCTTCTGTTTTAT
Organism: Callithrix jacchus; assembly: GCF_049354715.1. Taxonomy (NCBI): domain Eukaryota; kingdom Metazoa; phylum Chordata; class Mammalia; order Primates; family Cebidae; genus Callithrix; species Callithrix jacchus. Next base: position 88,706,150 of record NC_133512.1, on the reverse strand, counting down.
TTTATACTCATGAATTCAATATCATGTCAGTAATGATACAATTATTTTTAATTTTATTGTCACCATAATTAACCTTAATATGATATCTTGCCTGAGTTTTAAGTAAGGAGATACTGAATAAATATTTGGTTTGTTTGTGATGCAAAACATTGTATTAAGTATGCAGATATATTTATTAATAAAATAAAGCATATTATGTCACAGTTTAGATTATCCTTCATTATTACTCACTTAGACTTTTTAATAATTACCCATCTCAAATTCTTTCTCTTAAATATATTGAAAACATGACTACTGGAAAAATTTCCCTGAAATGTAATCATGATAATATACTTCTCCATGTAAAAGCCACAATGCTTTCCTTATTTCCTATAGAATAAATCAACTTTTTTAGCCTAGAATGTACTGCTCCCCATAATCTGATCCAAACCTTTGCCTTTAGGCTTGTCTTTGATTAAATCCTTTGTAAAAGACTCATCCTTGGTGAAATATTCCTTACTCCCCTTAAGTGCCTGACTCTTATACCCTCTCTAACATTGCTTATGAAGATTTTTCTGCTTTGACTAAGCACCCCATCCCACCCCGCATCACCAGTTTCTTCTGCACATCTGCATACATGATAAGCATTATTTCTTTCAACATTTGAGACTATGGTGAACATATTGGTTAGGAATAGTAATTCTGGCATTCCTTCAGATTGATATTGAGTCGGTAACTAATCATGTATTTATTAATGTATAAACTTGTATTTTAGGTGTGATTTAACAAACTGGGCATTAATCTAGCTACATTATTATTACATTCATCTTTCACCGTATTTTCCATATGAATATCTGGGTAACATTATAGTAAATAAAATGGGAATTTAATTTTTCTCCTATTATGTTATAAGCCTCAGGAATTGGGTCTATATTATTAATAATAATAATATTGGTGGTAGAATGCTTTTAAAATATAACTAATTATATATTAACCATTGGGCTAAATATTTTATAAATTTTATTTTATCTTTACTAGAAATTTTGGGGTGTGGTAACCATTTCATAGATGAGGAAACTAAGGATCAAATTGGTTAGGTAACAAAATTCCCAGCTAGTCATGAGCAAATCAGGATTCCTAGTCTGATCTTCTGCTCAGAAAGTCTATCATACTTTTTCTACAATGTCTTTTTATCTGAGTGCACCTAAAAAGTTCTCTTTAATTTCTCAGTTGTTTTCCCCAATCTTTAATTCATTCTGAAGAGTTTCTGCTCTACCTATATGATATTTACAGATCTCAGCCTTCTTGACCTTTAAAATAAAAAACAGAAGGATGAATTCAGCACAGACCTCTCTATGTAGACACCAATGACTTCAGGCACTTCTCTCTCTCCTCTCTCTCTCAAGGGATTCTTTTGCAATGGTGTTCTAACTCCTTCCTACTCTCTTTAATCCATCGTGGGCGACCACAGGTATCAGTCTAGTTTCTTTAAAGTTTTCGACTGTTTACTTTTTCAAAGACTAGTGACCTTAATGCCTATGCCCAATACAAGCTTTCTCGACTGCTATATATTCTAAAATGTCATGGTCCCAAGGTTTCTCTCAGTTTCTCTTCATCAACCCTCTGCAGCCTTTGTAACTGAGTTTATTGCTTTCTCTAAAATCTGAAAAATAAAATTGTCTTAAAGACAAGTCATACATTTACCAGACGCACTGATTTTTATCAGGATGTAGCTTTAGAAAATGCCTGGGCCATTAGCTTTTCCATTAGGCATATATTTTGTTTCTGGAACAGCTTTGTGATTGCCTTTGGCAGCACCTTCCATGTCTTCCATCTGACCAGATAGTCCCAGTTCACAGTCATTGCACCATAGCATCATCATTCATTTTTATCTTCATCAAGATGTGGTCCTCACTTCTCTATTCTTAGAGGACATCCAACGTTTCTTTCAAAACCAAGATTCTATTATTTGTGTTTTCTACCATTAAAAGCATATCACTGGCTGGGCGCGGTGGCTCAAGCCTGTAATCCCAGCACTTTGGGAGGCCGAGGCAGGTGGATCACGAGGTCAAGAGATCGAGACCATCCTGGTCAACATGGTGAAACCCCGTCTCTACTAAAAATACAAAAAATTAGCTGGGCACGGTGGCACGTGCCTGTAATCCCAGCTACTCAGGAAGCTGAGGCAGGAGAATTGCCTGAACCCAGGGGGCGGAGGTTGCGGTGAGCCGAGATCGCGCCATTGCACTCCAACCTGGGTAACAAGAGCGAAACTCCATCTCAAAAAAAAAAAAAAAATAAGCATATTACTAAGGGGAGATGTCTTGAAGGGATAACTTTGATATTTATTTATTTGTGGGTTTTCTTCATAAATAATAGTAATCATTGTCAATTGTATAATTATGGTAAGACAGAGGAGTGGTATCTGCAGACTTATCTTAAATATTTTAAACAGATTGCTGCTATTTATTAATTACACCTATACATGTAAATATTTAATTGAATTTTCCTAAATGAACTTTTCAGAGAATCGCAAAGCAACCTCTCCTTTATTAAAAAGAGACTAAGGTTCATAATGTCATGAAGGAACCCAGAATTCAACTCCAGACATCCTTGACTCCACACAAAGAACTAATTCTATATCCTTTCATAATTCCTATAGCAGAAAGTGCAGGTTAGATGTTAGTATTGATAAGATCCTTTTCTATGCAATTTGAATAGCCTTACTCAATCAACAATGAAGGAATGAAAAGTACCTGGAAAATGAGAATTATTTTTGATATTTAAAAAATGTTGGTTAAATATCAATTGAGTTCATAGATATACACAGAACTGTTTCCAAAGCAAGGGTAACTGAATTACCCCTAGAAATTCAACTTTTGAATTATTTATTTTTCAGAGAGTTTTCAGTGGGGATAATAAAAATAAGTCCACAATAGCCATCTCATATATTACAGCAGCTGATATTTGAAAGAAAAATGTTGCATTTAGAAGAAATAAATATCCTGAACCGCTATGATTTGACATGATTCTTCCTATTTACCTCATTTTAACAGTATAGAAAAGTATGTACAAGAGGAGAAGTAGATGTTGGGCTTTTTACGTCATGCACAGGTTAATCAGGCATATTGTGTTCAACATAGATACATAGCAAATGGGGAGTAAAATATCTAAGCACCATTCCACCAGCAAGCCTCTCTATTTGGGTGGAGAGGGAAGTCTTATTCTCCATGAAGCAGGGCCATTTTGTCCACTCTACCTATTGATGAATGGGAAGGGATTCAATAGGTATTAGACAACAGGAGTGAGGGAGGTAATTTCACCAGCTGAGGCCAAAAGGATCCAAGTTTTGGATACATTTAAGCAACCAGTGATAGCTGTACACCATCTCTGAGAGATGAGATTTTTCTCTATAGTCCTTCCATGAGGTCCATCAGAATGATCTCTGAGAATGTATTTTTTGTTTTTGGGTCTATTTTTGTTTTGTTTTTTTTTTGAGACAGTGTCTCACTCTGTTGCCCAGGCTGGAGTACAGTGGTGCAATCTCAGTTCACTGCAACCTCTGCCTCCTAGGTTCAAGCAATTCTCCTGCCTAAGCCCACAAAGTATCTGGGACCACCATGCCCAGCTGATTTTTGTGTTTTTAGTAGAAAGAGGTTTCACCATGTTGGCAAGGCTGGCCTCGAACTCCTGACCTCAAGTGATCCACCTGCCTCGACCTCCCAAAGCGTTGAGATTACAGGCGTGAGAGATCCTGCACAGCTGAGAATATATTTTATTCTCTTCAAGTCTGAACTTTTGTTCCTTTAAACCTGCATTCCCCATATGCAAAACTGAGTGACAGTGCTGAATATTTAGTATTTCCTGTATTAGCACCCCTTAGGCATACACTTAAAATGTTAGTCTTATAGGTGAACATCTCTTTTCTCTCAATCTCTAAGTCTAACACAAATTATATTGCGGCATGAGGCTTTCTATTTAGCTCAGTTTTCTGACAAGGACATGAACATAATGCCATGCCTTCCCCAGGCTGTTAAATGGCTCTCATTCAGCTCTGTTACTGGCTCAATGTTCCTAAGAAAAATAGATATTAAAGGCTGGTTCAATGGCTTCAGTCTTGGTGTTCTCTTTTGGACAGAAAAAAGCAAAGAATGATGGAAACACAGCATAGCTGCTCAGAAACATCTAATACATATGTTACCCTAAAAAATGTGGTTGAATCAAGGACTTCTGCCAAGATGGCCAAATAGGAACAACTCCAGAGCACAGTTCCCAGCAAGAGCAACACAGAAGGTGAGTAATCTCCGCATTTCCAACTGAGGTACCAGGTTCATCTCAATGGGACTGTTTGAACCGTGGGCGTAGCCAAAGGAGGGCAAACTGAGGCAGGGTGGGGTGCTGCCTCATCCAAAAAGTGTAAGGGACCAGCAGACTCCCTCTTCTATGCAAAGGAGGCCATAGGGACTTTTCCATACACTCCAGCACTCTGGCTCAGATACTGCACTTTCCCCATGGTCTTTATAGCCCACAGATCAGGAGATTCCCCCCAGTGCTGTGCAGGTTTCCAGCACAAAACTGGGCAGCCATTTTAGCAGGCTCCTGGAACACCTGCAACAAGAACCAGCCATTCCCCTTAAAAAAGGGGGGCTGAAGGCAGGGAGCCAAGTGATCTGGCTGGGCAGGTCCCACCCCTACAAAGACCAGCAAGCTGAAACCCACTGACTCAAGATTTTCACAGCCAGCACAGCAGCTGGAGCTTGACCTGGGATGGTGAAGCTCAGTAGAGGAAAGCGTGTTGGCCATTACCGAGGAAATTCTAACCTTGCCTATATAAACAAAATTGAAAGGAAGTTTACACAGCATATGGCCGGAGCCTGTGGCAGGTCAGCAAGGCCTTTACAGCCAGACTGTGACTAGATTCTCTCCTTGCTGGGCAGGGAATCTCTGAAAAAAAAGCAGCAGCCCATCGGGAACTTATAAATAAAGCGCCTACTTCACGGAACAGAGCACCTGGGAAAAGAGGGGATTGTGAGTTTCACTGCAGTAGACTTAAATGTCCCTGCCCAGCAGCTCTAAAGGGAGCAACGGAGCTACCAACACAGCACTTGAGCTCTGATAAGGGACAGACTGTCTCCTCAAGTGGCTCCCTGACCACCGTTTATCCCAAGAGACACCTCATACAGGAGATCTCTGGCTGACATCTGGCAGGTACACTTATGGGAGAAAACTACCAGAAGAAGAAACACGCAGCAATCCTTGCTGTTCTGCAGCCCCTGCAGGCGACTCCCAGGCAAGCAGAATCTGGAGTGGACCTCCAGTAGTCCTGCAGCAGAGAGGCCTGACTGTTAGAAGGAAAACTAAAAAACCAGAAAGAAATGGCTTCAACATTAACAGAAAGGACACCCACTCAGAGACCCTATCCAAAAGTCACCAGTTTCAAAGACCAAAGGTAGACAAATCCATGAAGATGGGAAGAAACCAGTGCAAAAGGGCTGAAATCATCAAAAACCGGAATGCTTCTTCTCCTCCAAGGCATCAAAACCCCTCACCAGAACAGGAACAAAACTGGGTGGAGAATGAGTCTGATGAATTGATGGAAACAGGCTTCAGAAGGTGGTAATAACAAAGTTCTCTGAGCTAAAGGAGTATGTTCTAACACAATGCAAAGAAACTTAAGAACCTTGAAAAAACGTTAGACAAAATCCTAACTAATCAGCTTAGGGAAAAACATAAATGACTTGATGGAACTGAAAAACACAGCATGAGAACTTCATGAAGCATACAAAAGTTTCAATAGCTGAATTGACCAAGCAGAAGAAAGTATATCAGAGACTGAAGATCAACTCAATGAAATAAAATGAGAAGGCAAGATTAGAGAAAAAGGAGTGAAAAGAAATGAATGAAGCCTCCAGGGAATATGGGATTATATGAAAAGACCTAATCTATGTTTGATAGGTGTACCTGAATGTGACAGGGAGAATGAAACCAAGTTAGAAAACACTCTTCAGGATATTATAAAGGAGAACTTTCCCAACCTAGCAAGGCAGGCCAATATTCAAATTCAGGAAATACAGAGAACATCACAAAGATATTCCTTAAGAAGAGCAACCCCAAGGCACATAATTGTCAGATTCACCAGGGTTGAAATGAAGGAAAAAATGCTAAGGGCAGCAAGAGAGAAAGGTCAGGTTACCCACAAAAGTAAGCCCTTTAGACTCATAGCAGATCTCTCAGAAACTCTACAAGCCAGAATAGAGTGGGGGCCAATATTCAACATCCCAAAATAAAAGAATTTTCAACCCAGAATTTTATATCCCGCCAAACCAAGTTTCATAAGTGAAGGAGAAATAAAATCCTTTATGGACAAGTAAATGGTGAGAGATTTCATCATCACCAGGCCTGCCTTACAAGAGGTCCTGAAGGAAGCACTAAACATGGAAAGGAACAGCCAGTACCAGCCACTGCAAAAGCATACCAAATGGTAAAGACCATCAATACAATGAAGAAACTACATCAACTAATGGGCAAAACAACCTGCTAGTATCAAAATGGCAGGATCAAACTCACACATAACAATATTAACCTTAAATGTAAATGGGCTAAATGCCCCAATCAAAAGACACAGACTGGTAAATTGGACAAAAATTCAAGACCCATTGGTGTGCTGTATTCAGGAGACCCATCTCACATGCAGACACATATAGGCTGAAAATAAAGAGATGGAGGAAGATTTACCAAGCAAATGGAGAGAGAGAAAATTAGGAGTTGCAATCCTAGTCTCTGATAAAATAGACTTTAAACCAACAAAGATCAAAAGAGACAAAGAAGGGTATTAAGTAATGGTAAAGGTATCAATGCAACAAGAAGAGCTAACTATCCTAAATATATATGCACCCAATACAGGAGCACCCAGATACATAAAGCAAGTTCTTAATAACCTAAAAAAAGACTTAGACACCCCCACAATAATAGTTGGAGACTTTAACACTCCACTGTCAATATTAAACAGATCAACGAAACGGAAAATTAACAAGTATATCCAAGGCTTGAACTCAGATCTAGATCAAGCAGACCTAATAGATATCTACAGAATTCTCTACCCCAAATCCACAGAATATACATTCTTCTCAGCACCACATCACACTTACTCTAAAACTGGACAAGTAATTGGAAGTAAATCTCCTCAGCAAATGCAAAAGAATGGAAATCATAGCAACCAGTCTCTCAGACTACAGTGCAATCAAATTAGAACTTAGGTTTAAGAAACTCACTCAAAACCACACAACTACATGGAAACTGCACAACCTGCTCCTGAGTGACTACTGGATAAATAAAGAAATGGAGGCAGAAATAAAGATGTTCTTCAAAACAAATGAGAATGAAGACACAACGTACCAGAACTTCTGGGATACATTTAAAGCAGTGTCTAAAGCAAAATTTATCTCACTAAATGCTCACATGAGAAGTGAGGAATGATCTGAAATTGAAACCCTAACATCACAATTAAAAGAACTAGAGGAGCAAGATAAAACAAATCCAAAAGCTACCAGAAGGCAAGAAATGACTAAGATCAGAGCAGAATTGAAGGAGATAGAGACATGAAAAACCCTTCAAAAAATCAACGAATTTAGGAGCTGGTTTTTTTGAAAAGATCAACAAAATAGATAGACTGCTAGCCAGACTAATAAAAAAGAAAAGAGAGAAGAATTGAATATATGCAATAAAAATGATAAAGGGGATATCACCAATGATTCCACAGAAATACAAACTACCATCAGAGATTAATACAAACACCTCTATGCACATAAACAAGTAAATCTAGAAGAAATGGATGAATTCCTGGACACTTACACCCTCCCAAGACTTAATCAGGAAGAAACTGAATCCCTGGATTGACCAATAACAAGGTTGAGGCAGCAATTAATAGCCTGCCAACCAAAAAAAGTCCAGACCAGACAGTTTCACAGCCAAATTCTACCAGAGGTGCAAAGAGGAACTGGTACCATTCTTTCTGAAACTACTCCAAGCAATACAAAAAGAGGGAATTCTTCTGAACTCCTTATATGAGACCAACATCATTCTGATACCACAACTGGCAGAGGCACAACTAAAAAATAAAATTTCAGGCTAATATCCACGATGAACGCCAATGCAAAAATTGTCAATATAATACTGGCAACTGAATCCAACAGCACATTAAAAAGCTTCTCCATCACAATCAAGTAGACTTACTCTTGAGCATGCAAGGCTGGTTGAACATACACAAATCTATAAACGTAATCCATCACATAAACACAACCAAAGACAAAAACCACGTGATTATCTCAATAGATGCAGAGAAGACCATCAACAAAATTCAACAGCCCTTCATGCTAAAAACTCTCAATAAACTAGGTATTGATGGAATATATCTCAAAATAATAAAAGCTATTTATGACAAACTCACAGCCAATATCATACTGAATGGGCAAAAACTGGAAGCATTCCCTTTGAAATCTGACAGTAGACAAGGATGCGCTCTCACACCACTTCTATTCACCATAGTATTGGAAGTTCTAGCTAGAGCAATGAGGCAAGAAAAAGAAATAAAATGTATTTGATTAGGAAGAGAGGAAGTCAAACTGTCTCTATTTGCAGATGACATGATTGTATATTTAGAAGACCCCATTTTTTCAGCCCAAAATCTCCTTAAGATGATAAGCAACTTCAGTAAAGTCTCAGGATACAAAATCAATGTGCAGAAATCACAAGCATTTTTATAAACCAATGACAGACCAACAGAGAGTTAAATCATGAGCAAACTCCCATTCACTATGGCTACAAAGAGAATAAAATACCTAGGAATACAACTAATGAAGGATGTAAAAGACCTCTTCAAGGAGAACTACAAACCACTGCTCAATGAAATAAGAGAGGACACAAACAGATGGAGAAACATTCCATGCTCATGGTTAGGAAGAATCAATATTGTGATTCTGCCCAAAGGAATTTATAGATTCAATTCTATCCCCATCAAGCTACCACTGTCCTTCTTCCACCAGAACTGGAAGAAGACACCTTAAATTTCATATGGAACCAAAAAAGAGCATGCATAGCCAAGAGAATCTTAAGCCAAAAAACAACAACAACAACAAAAACAAAGCTGGAGGCATCATGCTACCTGACTTCTAACTACCACTACAAGGCTACAGTAATCAAAACAGCATGGTATTGGTATCAAAACAGAGATATAGACCAATGGAACATAACAGAGGCCTCAGAAGTAATGCTACATATCTACAATCATCTGATCTTTGACAAACCTGACAAAAAGAAGCAATGGGGAAAGGATTTCTTATTCAATAAATGGTGTTGGCAAAACTGGTTAACTATATGCAGGAAGCTGAAACTGGATCCCATCCTTACACCTTATACTAAAATTAAATCAAGATGGATTAAAGACTTAAACATAAGCCCTAACACTATGAAAGTCCTAGAAGAAAACCTAGGCAATACCATTTAGGGCATAGGCATGGCCAAGGACTTCATGACTAAAACATCAAAAGCAATGGTAACAAAAGCCAAAATAGAAAATGGGATCTAATTAAACTTAAGAGCTTCTGCACAGCAAAACAAAAACAAAACAAAACAAATTTTTTTTTTTTTTTTTTAGTGAACCGGCAACCAACAGTATGGGAAAAATTTTTGCAATCTACTCATCTGACAAAGGACTAATATCCAGAATCTACAAAGAATTTAAACAGATTTACAAGAAAAAAACAACCCCATCAAAAAGTGGGTGAAGGATATGAACAGACACTTTTCAAAAGAAGACATTTATGCAGCCCACAAACAAGAAAAAAAGCTCATCATCACTGGTCATTAGAGAAATGCCAATCAAAACCACATTGAGATACCATCTCATTCCAGTTAGAATGGCAATCATTAAAAAATCTGGAGACAACAGATGCTAGAAAGGATGTGGAGAAATAGGAATGCTTTTACACTATTGGTGGAAGTGTAAATTAGTTCAACCATTGTGGAAGACAGTGTGGCAGTTCCTCAAGGATCTAGAAACAGAAATACCATTTGACTCAGCAATTGCATTACTGGTATATACCCTAAAGATAAATTGTTCTATTATAAAGACACATGCACACATATGTTCATTGTGGCACTGTTTATGACAGCAAACACCTGGAACCAACCGAAATGCCCATCAATGATAGACTGGATAAAGAAAATGTGGCACATATACACCATGGAATACTATGCAGCCATAAAAAAGGATGAGTTCATATCCTTTGTAGGGACATGGATGAAACTGGAAACCATCATTCTCAGCAAAGTGACAGAAGAAAAGAAAATCAAACCCCACATGTTCTCACTTATAAGTGGTTGTTGATCAATGAGAACACATGGACACAGGGAGGGGAACATCACACACCAGGGCCTGTTTGGGGGTGAGAAAGCTAGGGGAGGGATAGCAGAGGGTGGGGTATTGGGGAGGGATAACATTAGAAGAAATACTTACTGTAGATAATGGGTGGATAGATGCCATAAACCACCATGGCATATGTGTACCTATGTAACAATCCTGCACAATCTGCACATGTACCCCAGAACTTAAAGTATAATAATGAAAAAAATGTAGCTGAATTGAGCAAAATGCAACCTGTATCTGTCCTGGATCTGTGTACTGGAAATACAGTCAAACCATTAAAAGTAATTTCAATATTCTGTAATTGTTCTTTAAAAAACTGCTTAAAGATGAAAAATACTTCCTTTCTGTGAAATAGAAAATTGACATTTAAGAACGTTTGGACTTCCTGTTTGTTTCCTCAGGTGACATTCTGTTTATATTTAATTTTCCAAAGTGTGTTTATTGATATTTAGCAATTACTTAATCAGTTGTGATCATTTGAGTAATTCAGTCTCCCTAAAATGATAATAAATAGTTGTTCTTAAAATGGAGTATACCAGCAACAATATTCCATTGAAATTATATGACGTTGACACTTAATTAAAAGGTAGTAAATGAGCAGCTATTTCACTACTGGCCTAGAACTCCAAAAATTAAAAACTCCCCAACTTTCAGCATCTAGTTTTCCTATAAATTCTATGGGCTGAGTATCACAACCCAAAATAATCAGTTCTCAAATACTTGCTATCCTCTCTAGATGTTTCCACTCCTAGACATAGTATCCCAGTATTGCTTATAAGAGAGAGCAAAGATCTGAAAACATATTCCAAATATTTTGCTAGCAATGCATCAATATAGACATTACTTACAATTGTCATAAATACTTTCCTGTACTTGTCTCATTCCAATAAGATTTGCATGGATTATTTTATAATCACTGAGGAGAGGAAGAAGGAGGAATGAATAAAAGCTGATTACAATTAGTTACCCAATTTACTACCATTAGGCTGCCACAAATATGAAGAAAAATTGTTTTAATTTAATAACCTGAATTAGTTCTGCACTCAGCTAAGTACAATATTTGAGCATGGATTAGTGCTTAATGGTGTTTCCACCATTGGATCCAATAGTGGAATGTCCACTATTGGATACTGGAATGGTGGAAAGAAGAGGTAAGGGCTACTGGAAAGAGAAATGGAGCCAAAGTTAGGGAATGGAGTGGGAGGGTTGCCAAAGGCATACTTCCCCTGCTGAAAACTCTTGGCTTGGGAGAGAATGAGGAGTCATTGGCACATATTAATCACAGTCGTTATGAATGTTTCCTAGAAATATGATAAACCCAAATGTAAATGAAAACTGTATTTGTTCAGTTGAATTTCAAACTTTCTCATTTTTCTGTCCATCCTTAAATTTTATTCATTGTATGTTTGCAGTGAATTCACTTGTTCATTCATTCATTCATATATTTTAAGAGACTTACTGTGTTTCAGGAATTGTGCTAGACACAGGAAGTAGGGAAACTGTGTTCACCCAAGGTTTTCAGTAGGGTAAAAATGTTATAGTAGAGATCGACAGATAGTGGTGGGAATAGGGGGAGGAATCCGGGAAAATTTAACTTAGGAGGAAATATATGAACTGGTGAAGAAGAGTTAAGAGAGAGGAAGAGCATTCCAACCCAAGAAAACCACAGATGAAACCCCAACTCCATAAACATGATGTGATGGGGGAATACACTCAAGGCACAGTTACTTGGCAGGTTTAGGAGCATAAAAAAGGAGAAAGAAAGAAGATGCAGCTGGAAAGGTTAGCTGAAGAGAAAGGACTCTGCAAGTCAGTGTTTGGCATTTTATCATTTGGGCACTAGGGAGACCCTACAATTTTATAAAGTAGAGGAACAAAATGATAAGATTTGTATTTTTGGATGAAAGGTAGACTTGAAAGAGGAGAAAATGAGTGAAAAGAAACCAGTAGTCAGGCTAATTTTTGTGTGTGTCTTATTTGGTACTCAGTGGACGACTGAGGAAACAGTGGATACTTACTAGGAAATTAAAAATACAGATGTGAAGCACAGAAAAGAGATGGAGATATATAGGAATGGCTGACGATATCAGTTGAGTGAGATGCCTAGAAGAGAAAGAAAACATGGAATAGGGCTCTAGAAAACACCAATATATAGCAATAGGCAAAAAATGAGAAATTGGCCAGAGGTCTAGTGGAATGGGGAAAAGTTAGGAGACTTTAGTGCTCATGAGCCTAATGGAAGCAAATTTTAATAAAGAAAAATGAACAAAATAAAATGGCACCCCAAGGTCCAGTAAGATGAGTGTCAGTTTAGTTTTTGAAGGCTATTGGTGACCATAATGATAGTGGCTGCAGCAGAGTGACAACAGAAGGAAGCAACCTGTGGTGATGCAGGTAGGAAAAGAAGATGAAGGTATGTACGGTGGAGGGGGAGAAAAATGGGAGTGCAGCTGAAGTTGGAGAGAGTGTTAAGTAGTGTGAAGGCTTCTTTTAATTTAACATGGGAAGAGCTGGACTTATTAACAAACTGAGATAAGTGGTCAATTGAAAAGGAATAACTGAAGAAGAGAGAGAGAGAGACAGAGGCAAAGACGGAGAGATGGAGAGAATAATTAATTGAAGGATCAAATTTCAGAGAAGGCCATATGCTTACCAAGCAACTAACTACCACTAAATTGATTGAAAGATGTTTTATGAGAAGGATATCAACTTTAAACAATGTTGAAAATGGAGGAGGAGTAGGGGGCAGAATTGAGCCATGACAATATATTCATACATCTGACATAAAAAAAGTTGATCTAAATTGAATCCCTAATCTTGGTAAGAAGGGTAAAACACTCAATTTGAATGTCTATTTTTTTTATCTTATTAATTATTGGTAGATTCGTGGATTTTAGATTTGAAAGAGACTTTAGAGGATCTCTTAAAGCTCCTGTCTGGTGAGAGAGGTATTGGTAATGGAGGGAAACCATGGCTTTAGGGTCTCTCTTTTTTGTTTTTTTTTTTGGATCGTACTTCTAGTTTGCCACTGTTAATGGACAGGGGGAGGTGCTCCTCTCTGCTTTTTCCTGTTGCTCCAGTAGCTGCAGGGAGGTCCAGATGGTAGGTGGGAGAGGACAGGGGCTGAGATCTGTCTGGATCTGCTCCTAAGTGCAATGAGGATTTATTTTCACTGCTTTTGATTAGTGGTCTCTGTTGAGAAAGGGTTGCAAGATTTCTTTGGGCCTCATAGCAGATAATCAAAACCACTTTTTAATAACTTCAATGGGAATGAGATAATATGAAGTTATAAACTATAAGAAATTTCAGATGCAAGTACAAAGTGATGTCACCATAGCAACTCAGCTTGTACACAGGAAGCTGGATATAATGTCAGGAGTTTCACAAACACTTAATATTTTAAAAAGCTAAATAGTATAGAGGAAAAAAATTAATTTTAATATTACTTTATTAAAAAGTTGATTTGCATTAAAAAATACTTTTTGTAATATAACTTTCAACCCTGAGAAATAATGAATGTTCAAACTGTTTCAAGATCTGTTTTTCAGTTTGCAAAGAAAATAATATTATTTTTCTTGATTATATACTATAATTAAGACATTAAATATGTATTATAATAATACAAAGAACATTTTAAAAAATTGTATAAAATACCACACCAAGAGATAAACATGATTTTTATTTAGGTGAGTATCTCCTCACATACTTCTATAAAAGCACACATACCAACATAGAGTTATTATAATTTTACTAAATGATCCTTTAATGTTTAATGACCTCATGAAGCATTCAATAATATAAATTCCTGGAGGATGGAGCCCATAGGTTCTAAACATCCTTAGTGTTACAGCCTATACAGAAATGTGGATATTCAGCAGCATTTGGCATGTATGGACATTTTATGTTGGTCACATTAGTAGATAGTGCTTTTTTTTGAGACAGAGAATCACTCTGTTGCCCAGGCTGGAGTACAGTGGTGCTATCTCAGCTCACTGCAGCCTCTGCTTCCAGAGGCTTCCTCAGCCTCTGGAGTAGCTGGTACTACAAACATACACCACCACCCACAGCTAATTTTTGTAGTTTTAGTAGATATGATGTTTCACCATGCTGCCCAGGCTGTTCTTGAACTCCTAATCTCAAGTGATCCGCCTGCCTCCACCTCTCAAAGTGCTGGGACTACAGGCATGAGCCGCCACGCCCGGCCACCACTGTTTTTAATTAGAAAGTGACCAGTTCAACAGAAGTTCTTTTATGTTTCAAAGTGATTCTCCTCCATCAGCCACCCCTGACTCTTTTCATATAAATCTTTATGATACCTTCTGTTTCCTACCAGCTGTGTTTTTCATCAGTAAACAGAAGGAAGGGTACAGCACTCAACAATGATATTTTATTTTCCATGCCAGGACATAAAAAGTGTTATAAGAATAATTGTATTTGCTTAGAATAAGAAGTTTTATTCACAGCTTAAAGACATGTGGGAATACTTACTCAAAATGAAAAAGGGAATCATATTTTTGTCTGTTGAAGAGATTGTAGAAAAAAAAGTCATTGTCATGTGACTTAGGAGTTGTTCTCTGCCAGACAAAAGGAGAAACCAAAAGACATCTGAGAAAGGTGGGAGAGGCTTCCTAAATTCCCGGAGAGATAATAGCGCATCCTCTTCAGTGCAGAGCTGCAGTTTAAAAGAGTCAGGAAAATAATGAAAAGTGATGGAGAGCAGGAAGATATAAAAGGAAGGAGAGACAGAGTAAAGAGTAGAGGTGGTACAGGGGAGCCAGGACTGCCAACTCCCAGGACCCCTAGTTCCTTTCTCTGCCTGGCAGGGCTGAGCTCCTTGCTCCAGGATCCAGCCCTGGAAACAATTGCCTCTGATCATTGGGCCACATGGATTTGCTCCATTTCTGCCAGCGTTGACAGTGTTTTGATTTGCTGTCTGTGGATTTGCTCCATTTCTGCCAGTGTTGACAGTGTTTTGATTTGCTGTCTAATCTTAGATTCCTATCCGTCACTTGGCCTTTCATGTGTTTACCCAGAAAAGTAAGATTAAAGGCCTCAAAGATGAGTATCAGGATAAAGATACCTGAGGAAGACCAGATATCACACATGGTCAGGGTAGTGACCTGTGTGCATCTCAAATTTTTGTTCAGATTAAGTCTCCTGCCTTCCACTTGAGCCAAATAAGCATCAAGCAGTGACCTTTAGCCATCCTAGATAGGATGGTGGCCAGGAACAAAGGGTAAGAAGATCATTGCAAAAGTTCCATCTTGGTTGCATACTTAGTTATAACTCTACCACTATTTTCAGTATTTGGTGTCACATAATCTGGCAATATATACCTGTTTGTACTATTTACTGGTTTTTTTTTAAAAGAGACTCTTGAAAGATTTTTGTGACTAGCCTGTCCTTTTTCCTATTGCAGTTTCAATTGAATGGCACCTTTGAAGTAGCTTTTCTATGTGGATTTTAATCAAATCAAAACAACAGAAGAAATAAAGTACTTTTTTAGGGTTTGCTGATATATGAAAAGAACTGGTGGTTTTGCTTTTATACAGAAACTAAAATAAAAATTTAACCCTTTGAACCTTCACAGGCGAACTAAATCATGCTCTACTAAAGTAAACACGCAGTAAAGCTAAAGCCCAGAGTGTGAGATTACCCCAGAGACTGGGTGATTACACTCTGGGCTTGATTATTTCTAATTTAAGAGATGGTTAAACATAATTCAGTCTACGCCCTTTGCCATTCTCCTCCTTTTCTGCAGATACACAATAATTTTTACAGAAAATAAAATGTTATGAAGTAATACTTTGCTTCAAAAAAATGGCTGAAAGTAAGTAAGACAATATTAGTTGTTATTTATTCTAGTTAAAGGGAATATAGGCATTGTGTTGTTCTTATGCTTTTCTAAGAGTTCTAAATATTTCAAAAGAATTTTTGCTGATTTCAGTGTTTTAACATTATTTCATAACAATGAGTAATTACAAGAATAGTACAAAAGTTCCTATATACCCTGTGCTCATGTTCTCAAAAATTAGCATTTAATTACATTACCTTTATCCTTAAGTCTTTATACATACACAGGTTTATTTTTCCTGAACCATTTGAGAGTAAGTTGTACATATGCCATCCTTTTTTCCATAAATATGTCAGTGTATGTTTCCTGAAGGGCATTATCTTATGTAACAGCAGTACATTTAACAAAATCAGAAGATAAATACAATATTAGTATTGTGTTGATAAAAACACTAGTTGCTGACTACAGACTGTATTCGATTTTTCCAACCCAATAGTGTTCTTTGTAAAGAAAGGAAATTCTGGATTGTAAGTGTATTTGACTATTAAATCTACTCAGGCTTCTTTAATCTGGAAGAATTCGCCAGTCTTCTTGTGTCTGTTATGACAATGGCATTTTTGAGGAGCATGGACCAGCTTTTTTTGCATAATGCCCTTAAACTTGAGTTCTCAAAAAAATTTTATTTTAAGGTTTTAGAGACAATTTTTTCCTGTTTCTCAAGCTATTAAAACTGCATTTAAAATTGCATGCACTTACCCTCCACCAGAACTAATTCTCTTCTTTTTTTTAATTATACTTTAAGTTCTGGGGTACATGTGTAGGTTTGTTACATAAGTATACATGTGCCTTGGTGGTTTGCTGCATCCATCACTCCGTCATCTACATAAGGTATTTCTCCTAATGCTGTCCCTCCTCTAGCTCCAAATTCTCTTCTATCTTATTTCCATAAAAGGTTTTATCAGTTACCAAGTTGCTCAATCCAAAAACCTAGGAATTACCCTACTCCTTCTGATTCACCCTCGTAGCAGAGATTATATCTTATAAACACGGTTTTGTCATCCTCTCCTCTTCTCCCTCTGCATCACTATTCCTGAGTTCAGGTCTGCCTCCCTTCCAATAGCCTCTAGGTCATCTCCAGTCTGCACCAATTCAATCCTGTCAGTTCTTCATCCCTAGAGCTCTCAAAACAAGTCTTTAAATCTAAAATAGAAGTCTTTTGGTGTTTTCTTACTATTTAAGATACTTCAAAGATTATACAGAGTTCATGGAATAAATTAAAAATGTCTTTCTAGTGCATCACAAGCCTACCTTGCTGACTTTAACTCCCAGCCCTCCCTTCATACCTCCAATGCTCTAGTCATACTGAACTTCTTGGAAATTCCCAAACAACCCCATCGGTTTATGCCTCATAGTCTTTGCATATGCTGTTCCTTTGGCCTGAAACATAATCATTCCTCCCATTCCACACATTCTGTTTTATTCAGCTGTTTTTTCTATTAAAATTCAACTCAAGTAGCACTTTCTTAGCCAGGATTTCCCTATCTTCATCCTCCATCTTTAATCCGTCCAATGCAACAGAATCTTGTCCTTTTTTCTCTGGCTTCTGGCGGGGGAGAGGGAGCAAGTTTATGACAAGTACAACCATCAAAAAATACTTCCTAGTAGATGAAACCATTCCTGAACCAAACTAACAATCCAGAAGCCAGAACTAACTGTGTCACCCTAACAAGCATAAAGGGTTTACTGATTTTATTCTCCCTATTTTGCCCTGCAAAAGTTTGCTTCATTTATGACTACTCTAAGATATTTACCTGTATATCTGGTTATGTGACGTTTCTTATAATTTTGCTGTTCTATTTAAGCTCTCAAACTGAGGGTTTTCCTCCTGTAAGTGGACTCACGTTTGTCTTTTTAAAATCACATCACTTCTAATTGTCATAGACACTGGAATTGTAAGAATAGTGAATGGTAGCAATGTTACCGCTGTAAAGATTAATTACCTAGGAAAAAAATTCCATTCCACGTGATTATTATTGTCAATGTGTTTTGGAAAGTACAGTTGGTTGGTATAAATGGTTTATGGGTACCTGGATAGGCTTCTCTACTCTAGGTCATTTTGTGCCTAGCAGACTGCCTACAACACAATAAATATTTGTGAACAAAATAGGGCCTATGTCAAGCCTAAGATACAATTAAGCCTATGAAGAAATGGAGAAACTATTCTTAAAGTTTTCTGTGTCAAAAAAAAAGACTCAGTGCTGTAGGCATTAAAACCAGTTTTGACATACTTTCACCCAGACTCCTGAAACTGTGGTCAGAGTCTTTCATTGAGCTTGTGTTAGCTGTAAACTTACCCCAGCTTGTGTTTCATTTCAAATTGTCTTTCCCGTAAGTTCCTAATTTTTTGCTTTCACATGAAAATCATCTAAGATGCTTTGAAAAAAAATATACTGATGCCTGGGACCCACCCCTAGAGGTTCTGATTTAACTCTCTCCAGCACTTGTATTTTTGGAATTTGAGCATTTTAATATAAAGTTCCAGTTGAAAAAACACAACTGGAAAAGAATCTATATTCTTTCTGTGTGACATCAGAGGAAAAAATCTTTTGTAATTTCACTTTTATGTAAGTTGGGTTTATTTTTTAGAGTTTTCATGGGGCTGCCCTGCTAGTTATACCTTGCATAAGCATCCTTTATGTAGATATAGACGTCACTATGTTCAGCATATGATGTTTTAGAGAATAGCAACATGGAAATCCTAGAGAGATTTTGACATTTAATCATTCAAAACTCCACATAAGAGTTCTGGGAAAACATCAATATAATTATTACACTGAAGTTATCAATGCTTAAATAAAGACATATACTAAACTACTATGGTTTTTTTGAGTTATACTATGGAAAACACCAATGGGCTTTTCTGAGTTCCAGGAAAAATAAAAGAGCTGGGAACTCTTAGTAGCTAAGAATCTCAACATAGTTTAAAGTAGATGGAAGGCCTTTAACTGATGAATGACTGTTGAGTCATTTAGTTCTTTTGCAAGTGGCCACATGTCTAGTCTTTCATGAAATAAAGAGTTTTCACTGATAGAACAATAAATTAAAAACAGTAAACTTTTAGTTTAAACTATCAAATTGCATAGCAATTGCAAACAAAACTTGTTAAATAACACTGGTTATTTAGCTGATGTAAAGTTTAGATGTCAATCCAAAACTTGAAGTTGGAAAACATTCTTTTTATTAAATGTCATTGTTTTTCCATAGTGCAGTTGCTTTTTTGTTTCTGAAATTCATAGTTTATTTCAGTTGGGCACATGAAAAGATTATTGAAAGTCTGAACAAATTATAGTTAAATTTGGCAAGTTTTGACACCAGATTAATGTATTAACAAGTAAAATTAGGGTTATGAAAATGTTTTTACTATGTTTGAAGTAACTGAAACTTTGTACATAGGGAGAAGTGAGAGTGCTTAAAATAATTTATAATGGTCCAAATTCAAGTCCCTGGTTCTAAGACACTAATGGGAAAACCATCTTAAATAATATTACTATCATTTAGGTTTAAATGAGTTGGAAATGTGTATTCTGTTTAAAAAAAAATACAATTACTAAAAGACTGGCAAAAGTGTAGAAGAGAACAAAGGTGTGGCCAGTCTTTAATTGCCACTTGTGTACAGACAGATGCTGGTCTTGATTTGACCTTTTCAAGGGCCCAAACTTCTTAGCATAATGTTTCAGTGGAAGGACTGTTTCTAAGTATTCTCTGCCAGCCAAAAAAGGAAAGTGCTGATTGTAATACACATACTATTTACAAAAATAATGGGAAAGTCTCCAGTGCATCCTGTATCACCAAATTGGAACATAGTGATTGAAAACACAATGAAAGAGGTGCTTCGGTGGTTGTGTGACTTATTTGACAATATCCGTCCTGTGGGAACGCTTTTGCTTGATACCCAGTTCTCTTCACCCTTTGGCTCTGACTTTGTGGTTGGGAGGTATAAGAGACAATTCACTACTACTAGGATTTCCATTTTTAAATCACAGCTCATTTACAAGGGGAATTGCTGTTTCTGTGGCTATTTCTGTGGCTCTGCCTGCAGAATATCCAAATATCCCCTTTTATGTGAGTATCCAAATAGCCCCTTTACGATTATTTGTACAACAGTGATGATTATAATACAGGGAGTATGAGAATTGTATTTTACTTACCAATGGCTCTAAGAACCTTATTTTATATCATGTAAATATAACTAGCCAAATTGAAAACTTCATAAGCTATGGAGCAAGTGTCAATTGACATTCATTATGTACAAAATTACAATGCCTCCTAGGCATATGTGACTTTTAAACAACAGTGAGGTCATGCTTAAATTTTTCTGCAGTATTTCTGTTGCCTGGCCATGTGAATAATTGTCATGACTCCTACTTGCTGAGAGCTTCTGCTGGAGAGTACCACAGTTTCCCTTCATCCGCAATCAGAGAGAATCTGATTGTCTAAGACCAAGAGTATAAGTTAGTGGGTTTTGAGGGCACTCTCAGTGATGTCTTGGGGGGCTCCTCTAAAGTGTTCTGTGTTCATAGGGATTAAATATTCAGACATGGCTTGATACGCTGTTGTAGGAGATTTTAAATGAAAATTTGATTTTTTTTAAATGAGGCAGTTTTTACCAGCCAGTCTGTTTGTTCATCCCCTACCATTTATACTACAGTGGTGAAGTGTGTTACCAGCCATACACAGACTCATTTGCTTGAGAGAAGTAGATACAGTTTTGGTAATTCAAATGGAAGTGATTGTGTTGACATTTTTGCATAATTGAAGGCAAAGCAGACTTGCTACCACTCAAAGAGAAAGAGGCTTAGGAGAACATTGCAGTGGGGGTGGGTTCAAATGCTAGGAGAAGAGAAAGAAACTCCATATTCTATCCCTCAAATCTGTAAAATGGGACAAGTGGTGTTTTTTGTCAATATTTTAGAAAATAAAATAATTTCACAATAAAGTATTATTTTGAGGAGTCTGAGGAGAAATGTTTTTAGATTTTGTAGAAGAGTTTACATACATGGCCAAAGTAAGAAAGTACTCTTTTCAGTGAGTCACCTGAGCTACCTTACATCATCACCATGAAACAGCATCACCAGCACTCAGAGAAAGAATGGCTGAGCTTTCCACAAAACTCCTAGGAGTTGCTATCTGTTTTTTATCGAGTATCATAGAATTTTATTCTATTCAGCAAGGAACTATACTAACAATGGGTACTACTATATTATAAAAAAGATTGTTTAATAGACAAAAGACCATCACCTAAAGGACTTCCATATCTGTTGGTTGTCTGCTCACCATTCTGATTTTTAAAAGAAAGAAATAAAACTGTTTAAGAAAAAAAGAGTGCATCTTCATCTTGGCTATTTTAAAACAAGCATTTAACACAGTGTGTTTTAAGTGCCTTGACTCCTCCCCACATGAAGCATCCAGCAGTATTATGAATTTGGATATGATATAAAGTTGGAAATAATGTGATCAGTGGTTGGCCAACTTTCACCAAGCTCCTCTTTTCATTAACCTAGAAAATCATTACTCCTATGTTTTGCTCAACTGAAGTTTTTGGACTCCTCAAAATATATGATGAGTTTTACTATATTGCTAAGTTATGTTTCAGAACGAAGCGCGAAAACTTATAATGTTATATGTTGCTCGTTTTCCTCAAAAACATTTGGAAAGGAAGACATATTCTTAAGGAGTGTCAGATAAAGTCATCATGACTTATAGTCATTATGATTCAGATGTAGTGCTAGTGTTGTGTAACTGAACCTAACTCTCTCTGAAGACCTTGTTTCCATAGATGAGTGAAGGCTGGAGGGATTGAGGATGGGCGTGAGAGTCCTTAATTTTTATTTTTTCTTTTTTGAGACTGAGCCTTGCCCCGTCGGCCATGCTGGAGTGCAGTGGCAGGATCTCAGCTCACTGCAACCTCCCGGGTTCTAGCAATTATCCTGCCTCAGCCTCCCAAGCACCTGGGATTACAGGCATGCACTATCATGCCTGGCTAATTTTTGTATTTTTAGTAGAGACAGCGTTTCACCATGTTGGCCAGGTTGGTCTAGAACTCCTGACCTCAAGTGATCCAGCCCACCTCAGTCTCCCAGAGTGCTGGGATTATAGGTGTGAGCCACGGTGCTAGGCCAATTTTTCTAATTAAAGGGGATTTTCTTTTTGAAAATGTGTCTCTCCCAGATTAGATCATCATATTGGGAAAAACACTCCATTTTTCATAGTTCTTTCCTCCCATTTTCCTCCTTGTCTTCCAGTCAGAGACATGTGAACATCAAGAAATTTTGAAACTTCATGGTCTCAGGGGGTTATCTGACACATGCTGGCCCGGGATGTTCTCTGGCCTCCCTGGGGTATTTTATCCCCAAGGGTCTTTACAATACTTTGCAGTAATGGATGCTACATGTATTTTGGGCAAGTCATCCAAATATATCCAGCAGTTGTTGCCTCTGATGTCTGTGGTCCTTGCTGTGGCCTCTGGTAGTAAGATCTACACTCTTCATCTTCATCTCAAGAATCTTCCAATATGCATGCCCTCTTGGCATTTTAAAAAATCCTCCCTGGGGTGAAATTCTGGACCTTTCTCTGACTTGGGGAACCAAGAGCAGATACTCATGAGACCTCTCTGCCATTTCCACTCAGTAACAGCTATCCCATGTCATCATTGGTTGCCAGTTGGGAGGTGAGGTATAAATCTTATCTCCCCTTAGATTCTTCTGCCCCTAGTTCCCTCCCTATTCCCAGTCAAGATTTCCATTCTAGAAGAAGGGCAGAACTAAGCCCTTCTCAGAAGTGCCACATTCACCTCACAGACCCTTCTCTGATCACTCTCCAGGCTGTCATCCCCTGTGTGACAAAACACTGTCTTCAGGAAAATCATAATGATCATCCTTTCTCTTCCACAGCTTGCAGTAAATTTCTATGCTCTATGATTTTTTGTATTTAAAAGGGAGCTTTAGGAACTTAGGGAACACTTTCCCGTCTCAGGTGCAAGGCTGTTACAGGAAGCCTTTGTTTTCATGACCATCTTTAGTTAACTTGTTGTTAGTTTATTTTGAAACATAAAGGTGAACACTATCTTCTTTGTTCTTGGTTGGTTCTGCTTATGCTCTCAAGTAATGGACACTTGATCTTTGCTAAGTAAAGGGCTGAGGACAGCAAACATTACTAGAATGAACAATTGTATCAGTGATGTTTTAAAATATTATATATAATACAATGATTAACAACTTGTAATTATTCCCCAACAAAATTATATTCTTTTCCAGGGATAAACATGATAGGCAAATTATAAGCCATGAAACGACTATTTGGT
Source organism: Callithrix jacchus (assembly GCF_049354715.1). Lineage (NCBI taxonomy): Eukaryota > Metazoa > Chordata > Mammalia > Primates > Cebidae > Callithrix > Callithrix jacchus. The sequence continues at coordinate 88,682,594 of NC_133512.1, read as the reverse complement.
GATAGACTGAAACCATCATGTGAAATAAGTTTAAGGAATGCAGGGTTTCTGCTTCTTAAACCATATGGGCCCAGTTGAAGAGGGGAGCCTAGGAAACAGAGTGTATTAATGTGTTAGCAGGTATCACATAATTAGTTACAACAGGAACTTTATATGTTGGTCTAGTTAGTTTATTGACATTATTCTTATTCCCTCAAGACATCTTTCTGGGATCCAAATGTCTGGATTTAGTGACAGATAGCTGAGAGCAGTAAAATGAATGTCTCACCAGGAATAACTTCATTAATCAGCTTCAAGCAGAGACCAGCTTCCAGGAAACCATCTTTGCCACTTCAACCCAGAAGTTCCCATTTATAATCAGTATCAAGGTGAGGGTGAAAATAGCAGAAAACATTTTAATCTCTTATTTCTTAACCTCATTTTCTTTGAAAAGGTAAGCAATTCTCAACAGCAATTTGACTTGTTCTAAAAGAACCACTGATAGGCTGATATCTATATTCTCTGATTGCTTCACAGGAGAAAGTTTTCTCTTTATAATAAAATTAAGAGACTTTAAGAGCAGTGACCATGTTATCGATATATTGTGCATTTTTGGGAATGTCCAACCAATACCAGGTATGCTCTAAATCAATTGTTATATTACACTCAATTGATAGATTCATTTTTTTCAAAATTTCATGGCGGATACTCATAGAGAAATCATGGAAATAGTTTTGCATGATATATGGAAGGTAAGATAAGAATTCCCTTGTACTTTGAACATTGATAGGCATTAAGTAGGGAGAGGACAATTATATCCAGTGAGAAGGCGGAGTAAATGCAGTGCATTATGAGAAAGTGAGCACATCCATTTGAATATTGTTGGGACAAAAAAAAAGTAGAAGCCAAATGTTGGAATGTTCAAATGTAGACAATAAAGGGTAGCAAGGTGACATGATGGAAACAGGTAAGATTCATATTTTCCACACTTCCACCTACATGGAAGATTAATGAGGCCTCAATAGTACAAAAGAAACAAAGAAGATGCATTCTGGCTTTGGCATTAGCTTTCCTCTCATTTAGAAAGACTCTGGGTGGATTATGAGTAACTCTGAGTGGCTTCTTTCTGCCTATCTTGGGTTCCCTCCAACTCCCTGTGATAGACCTTACCAGTGGCTACAAGTGTCCTGCACCATTGCTAAGACATCACCTGTCATCTCTGGTGTAGACATTGTGGCACTCAGATCATGGTCATCTCTCATGCTTTTAATGTACTTCTGGTGGCCATAACACTCAGCTCCTCATACTCCCTTTGCTGAAGTGGAATGACTCCCACTCTGTTACTTGGTCCATGAAATAGCAGGTTCTCTCTTCTCAGAGTCTTGTTGAAAAGTATAATCACGGCCTGTTGCCCCCTGGGTTCTGACCATGAGTTGTAGGGGATAAGTAGAAGGCCAGAAAGCAAGATACATTTATATATACTAAACTGTTGTATTAGTTATCTATTGCTGCATAGCAGATTATCCTGAAACTTAGCAGCTTGAAACAATAAGCATTTATTATCTCATGGTTTCTGTCAGTGAGGAATCTAGGCATAGCATACCTGGGTCATCTGGCTTGGGGTTCCTTCTAAGGCTGCAGTTAAGGTATTAGCAAGGACTGTAGTCATCTCAATGCTCAACTGGGGGAGGATCTACTTCCAAGCTTACTCACATGGCTGTTGGCAGGGCTCAGGTCTCCTATTGACCAGATACACCAGCTCCTTGCTACATTGGCCAATCATACAATAGATCAGAACATGACAGCTGGCTTCTGTCAGAGCAAGTGAGGAAAAGAGTGAGTGAGAGCAAGCAAGAGGAAAATCATAGTTTATTTTTTGTAAATTGATCTTTGAAATGACATCTCATTTTGCCATATTCGGTTTGTTTCATGCAAATCATTAGGTCCAGCCTACATTCGAGGGGAGAGAATTACATGAGGGTATGAATACTAGAAAGGAGAGATCACAGGGGCCATTTTAGAGGCTGCCTGTCACAACTATTGAGAATTTCCCTTCTTTTCAGGTGACGGTACCCTTTGAAGATCTGAAGTTCCTTATGTAACCACCAGACAAACTCAGACAAGTCTGAATTTGTCTAGGTGCTCACTCTCAGAACCTGGTTTTACAATTTTTTTTCCAGAAAAGGAATCTGACAACAAGGTATTAGATGGATTAAAGAGGACTTGTGGTTGGGGAAGTAAACCAAGCGACTATTGTAATAGTCTTGACTGGAAGTAATAAAAATCCAAACCAGGATGCTAGTAGGAAACTTGAATGAAGGAGAGGGACACAAAAGAAACAGAAAAGCAAGAATCAAAAATATTCGTGCCAGACTGAATACTGAGAGTGGTAACAAAGGAATAACAATAACTTGGATTCCCAGGTAGCTTCAGAGTATTGGCAACATTTTGAAAAATGGGAAAGTTTGGGGAAAGAAAATCCAGGTTTGGGGAAAAATGGCTAGATGTGATGTATTAAATTGAGGTTTTATTTAAATGATGAGTGAGCAAATACAGCCTCCTTAGTTTTATATTGATTGGTTGGTCTGAGACATGTGAAGACATAGAAAAGAGTTCCATGACCTTGAGGATGTTATAATGTCTAGACAGCTGAGTTGGTGACTGAAACTATTAACAGAAGTCACAATAGGATTTTAGAGTAATTTGTCATCAATACAGAGACTGTGAGAGAAGATAAGGTAAAGGGGAATGCTCAAAGTTGGGAGACAGGAGAAAGAAGAGCCCTCACATACTACCTTGGATTCAAAATCACTTTGTGATTTATAACATACTCTAACTTACATTATTTTTTTTGATAAAGCAGTTATAGTTATCTCCATGTTATGCATGAGTAGAGGAAGGATGGATCAAAGGTTAAGGAGTGACCTCCCTACGGTCACACAATTTGTAAATAATAAGACTAGGACTTGACCGCAGATCTTTTGATGTCCTGCCCAATGTTTTTTCCACTCCCCTGAAACAACAGTTTTAAAATATGTAGTAAAACAAAAAAGAGAAAAGAATTTTAGCATAATATGGTGTTATGAAAAATACAAACCAGAAAACAGAGAGGTCCTCTTGTAAAGGAGGTTATTATTAGTCACAAACATTGCAGAAAATTTGCAGATAATTATTATGAAAAAAGACCATCGATGAAAATAAAGATTTCATTACTTGAGGAGTGAGGAGAATCTAATCTTTTACACATTCAAAAAGCAGCAGATTGGGAGTACATGGTGCAAGCTGTTAGGTCACTCTGATTCTTAGGAAAAGCAATACTTACAAAAATGTTTTCAAAGCTTTGAGTGGTGAAGCCAGAATTGTGAACAGCATATTCAAGGAGTGACTGTGGGATTTGATGTTTTATATTATAATAGAAAAAAGTTAGTTTTAAGGCATACCAACCAATGGAAATTATATTTCACCTATGTTATAAGTTCAGAGGTTGAAACATGTTCATATGAGCCAAATCCATGAATATTTCCCTTTTTTGGTACTTTAAGAACCAGTGTTTCTTTTGAACATTTAATCTTCTCTATGTCCTCTTACACAATTCAAGTTTTTTAATATTTAATTCACAAAGAAGCCACCCATTTATTTCTTCATGGTATCCATGTTGTTTTCATATTAATGCTCTATCAGACCATAAGAAAATAAAATAGAATTCCATGGCATTTCTAACAATGACATAATTAGAAACATCACGTAAAAAATAAGCAGGAACAAGGCCGGGCACGGTGGCTCAAGCCTGTAATCCCAGCACTTTGGGAGGCCGAGGCGGGTGGATCACGAGGTCAAGAGATCGAGACCATCCTGGTCAATATGGTGAAACCCCTTCTCTACTAAAAATACAAAAAATTAGCTGGGCATGGTGGCGCGTGCCTGTAATCCCAGCTACTCAGGAGGCTGAGGCAGGAGGATTGCCTGAACCCAGGAGGCGGAGGTTGCGGTGAGCTGAGATAGCGCCATTGCACTCTAGCCTGGGTAACAAGAGCAAAACTCTGTCTCAAAAAAAAAAAAGCAGGAACATTTTCTCCTTCGGTGCATAAAAAGTTGCATATAGAATTGTATCTATAGTATGAAGAATTAAATCCCCAGACTGCTGCATGAATCAGTTTCATTAAGTCAGCATGTCCTGATTTTGAAGGAATTGTCAAAATCTGGGATTCTTTTGTTAGCAAGGTAGAGTAGCAAAGCTCTTGACCCTTTCATCGTCTATTGGCCCCTCTCTCCTGAACAGATCCCCACTTCCAAATCCAGTGCAGCTCCAGGAATAAAAGGCCTCCATCTACTGATTCCTATATGATTTTTGGCATTTCATGCTACTGTACATTAAAACATCGGTATTCTTATTTTAGAAGTGATAAAAAATATTTCATGATTTAAACCAACCCAAATCTGAACCATTTATAACTTGACTTCAAAGAACATTCACTTAGTTATTCAATGCATGCAAAAAGAGAAAGCAAAGCTCAGTGTGCAGTTCTAGACCACTGCTCTTCCCTATGAGCCAGTTAGCATCTGTGCAATGGCGGCGAAGCTGCTAGGTCAGGGTGTTACTTTGCCTAGTCAGACACTCACCAAGCGAATGGATTATCAACATGACAGTGATGACATGAGCACAACCCGTGCTGCCTGGCCATTTCACCTGCCTGCAGGGAAACTAAACAAGATGAAGAGGGGCAGAAATGCTTTATCTGAAAGAAAATCTCTAGTTCGTCATTGATAGAAAGATTGCAGTCCTTGCAACAAAAGGGAAATAAAACAGCCCTTAGAATTTCAAAAAAGGATTAAAACAACAAGCAAAAATGAAACTAACCAACCAATCAAACAAAAAGACCTAAATGGTTTTTTAAAAATACCTCCTTAAAAGTATTAAATAATAGATAGGATTAATTTAAAAATCTGAGAACAACATTTGGATGCAGCTTATTTTGAAGTCCTCCTGATATCTCCCCTCTCCTACCTCTTTACCTTTTTTACTGTTTTCTCTCCTGCCCCCTCATCTTCTCTCTTTCTCCTTAATTCTCCTCTCCTTCCTTCCTTTCCTCCCCTGCAGCCCTTTCTATCCTTCAATGTCTAATTCCCACAACCAACTAATTTGAGGTGGAGCCTCTCAGAAGGGTGGGTGGATGGGAGGCAGACTCGGAAGCGAGACTTTAACCATGGACTCTGGCCATGAGGGTAAGAATCCTGAGCTGTTCCTGGCAGCTGGCAAGGAGAGAGTTTACAGATGTTTTGTTCTCTCTGAACTCATTTACAGCAGAGTTGAACAAATGGTAAATAAAAGGTTTTCTGGGGAAATATAAATTATTATAATCTATAAATATAAAAATATAAAATATTAGACAATGCTGTAAAGGTGGAACACTTCATTTCCAATTTCTCTTATAAATGGATTGTAAGTATAAGGAATATTCTTTAGAAAGCTTTTCTAAAAAAATTGAAATCTTATAGAATATGGAAGTGATCAAAAGCATTAACATAAAATTTAATTATGAATATTTTGTAGGAAATAATTCAAAATGTCAAAAGTATTTTTAGTACAGCGTTTTTAGTATAGCAAAAAATGTGTTACAGAAATGTGTAAAAATGGAGCTGTGGATCCAGAAATCATGGTGTATACATACAATGAAATCTTGTGCCGCTTCTAAAAATGATTCTTTCCAAGTTTTCAGTGACAAATGGAGGTGCCTAAGTAGGAAGAAAAAAGTGTGTATACATTATATATCCCGCTAAAAAATGTCATTGATCTACATGTGTTGATGGAGCCATCTTCAAGACAGATGATGTAATAAGATTTTCATACTCACAAGCTTTGTTGAGCACAAATATAATTTCACTTTTTTCATTTCTTGCTATAATATCTGACTCTTATTTACCATTAGAGTTACGGAAAATATAACCTAGTCATTTATATGTATCCTCCATCAACAACAGTGATTTCTTAGTTATTTCAAGATTCAGACTCAAGAAAGTTAAGTAACTGGAGGCTAAAACTCTGCCATGGCTAACCCTGAAATACCCAGATGCTTTCACCACTGTACTTGCCACAAGGCATGTGTCTATTCTCTCATGCACTCATGTCTATGTCCAAATCTAACTGTGGGTTCTTCTGATTGTCACATTAAGTTACGCACCTCCCCAGTTCCAAGGGAATCTCAGAATCTAATTTGCTGTTTTGTTTTACTTTCCAGCATTTCTGGTAAGTAAGGAACCCATAAGAGGTTGGAACCATTTGGCAATAGAACCATAAGTGACTTCAGCATTACTTTAATTAAAATGGCCATATTGGGTCTCCTGTTTGTAGTTACCCAAAGTGTACCAACCCCTTGTTACATAATAATTGATATTAATGATCAAATTTGGTTATTCAATTGACTGCAAAAAGAATGACTTTAGTATATTCCTTTCCAACTATGTCAGATTTACCTGTGAAATTATGAATCCTTCTTAGAATGATAACATTTGTCAAATGACAAGCTTTCATTTAGCAGTCATCAGTATCCATTAAACAGTATCCATGTGTAAGATAATAAAATAGAAATTAATCATGACTTCTATTTGTACATGTTTAGATTTCATAGAAAACACTTGTAGTTTTCTTACTTGACCCTAAAGATAAGTCTGTGAAGTGTATTGGGAAGAGATCGCCATTTTATAGATGAGGAAACTAAGAAGAGTCAGAGTTGAACCACTTGCCCTATGTCAAATTGCTAATAAATAGTGAAGTTGAGACCAGGAATCAGTTGTATGTACATTGAGTACTGTTTCCAGTATAACACATTGTCACATTTTCTATTGACAAAGAGGTTTGTTCAGGAAATGAGAAAGCCTGGGGAATGGGAAAAAAATTATCTCTGGAATGAGGAAGATGAAGGAAGGCACCTTTTAATAAGAGAAGCCAGTAGAGCTGAGAGCTATGCTTCCACCAATGTCCCAACATGCCCAAGACCAGCCCTGCTGGCTCCTGCTGTGAGTAGGTACATTTCCAGCTCAGGTGCTGTTCTTTCTTTTATTCTGTTCTTTGTTTTTTTAATGTCTCATTGACCAAAAATAGCCTGATTGTTACAAAAAAAAACTTACATGACGCAAATATGAGATGCCACAAGATCCCACTTTCAAAAACTAATGCTTATAAAAAGCTGTGGCACATTGGCCTTGGTGAGGGGGCTTTTCTTCATTTTCATAATAACCCAGTGACCTTCTACCTCTGGGATCTGCAAACACAGCATTCTCTTTAAAGCCAGTGATGTCTTTGAAGACTGTCAACATGAGCCCTCTAATTCTGAGAACCTAAAAATTACAGTTTCCCTGATATTATTTATATTTTAATGTTTGCCACAGTGGTTGCGAATAATTCAAGAAGGCTTGATTAGATTCAAAGACAGCAGGCTTTCTGAAGTCACAAGTGAGGAGCGGGTGGGAAAAAGAGATGTGAAAAGAATAAGACTGTCTTTGCAGCATAGTGTAAGCCAAAAGAGAAAAGCAATGCACCTCGTTTGCCCAGTTTTCTATGGAAGTTTAACATCCAATGTCAGCAAAGGAAAGGAACAAAGGGATGAAACAAGAAACATCCATCTCTTTCACGATAGAAAGGAATGAAGGGAATCCTTATGCTAAATAATTTTAACTGTGTTCCATCAGCCTGAAGATAGAAAGGTGATCTGCCTGCTTAGAAAATCCTCCTGCTTCTCTGATTGAGCCCAGGTGGTAGCGGGGGTTCATCCCATGCATTTGGTTTGGGAACGTGTTTTCTCATTGGCGGTTGCTAAGCTTAGTCAGCACATTGCGATAGTGAAGCCAAAGTCGTGGGTTTGGTTGGTTACTTATTTATTCATTTACACCTTGTCTTGTCCCAAAAATGGTCTGAGGTGGCAGTATCCAATAATGAGTTGCGCCTTATGCCTCATTCATATCTAGTGAGTTATTAAAAGCACAAGTGATCATTTCAAAGGACACTCAGGTGAATAGAAGAGTACAGATGTATCACTATGACTAGGGAAATAAGCCAGACTAAAAAAAAAAAATTAAATGATAGTAGGTCTGTAGCAGTTTCAGCAATAGATTAAGGACAGCAAATTTTAGTTAAAAATAATAAACAGTGTGCTGTACTCTGAGGCGCCATGAAGGCCTGCTGAGACAAAACTACCCCAGAAATATACTCTTTGAGCCTCAACCTCAGAGAATTTTAACCCAAACCAGGGCCTCTTATGCAGAAAAACTATAGTATAGAGACACTGGATGTATCACTAAGGCCTGAAGTAGATTCTTGTACAATTACTGATAATTCTGCCCAAGCTAATTTTAATTTCATACTAACTCAGGATCTCTCTCTCTGGTTCAAGAACAAAACATTTATTATGGCAGAATTGTAAAAATAGTTAAAAGTGAAGTCTCTGTCTTTAGAGAGATGAGATTGAGGACCACTGTACCATTTTCTATTAGTTGCATGGACTTAGACAAGTCACTTAAATTCCCAGTGCCTCAGTTTTCCCATTTGAAAATGCAATAGTAAGAATATCCGCTTCATTGCCTTGTTGTATCAAAGGAAACAGCACTTATAAAATGCTCAGAAAATTGTAAACGCTTGTTGATATTGAGTGTTTTTACCATGTGCCTCATACTATCTTAGGCCTTATGGATGCTAAGATGACTAAATACAAAATACTCAACAAGCTGGTGGCATGGTATGGACAGATGTGGACATAAGTTATTATAATTGAATGAGCAAAGTGCAATAATGAAAAAATATACAAAGAGCTTTCACAGTCCTGAGATAGAAGATGCTAATCAACCTAGGGTAGTTGAACAAGGTTTCTAGCAGTTTGCGTATTTGCACTTGGAATTTTGGGAGTTGATTTCTGTGTCCAGTAAATGGAGGGCACATAGAATTCTAGGCCATTCCTTGTCTATTTGGTTGCTAGCATGCTAGTCCAAGTGACCATCATTTTCATTACACTGTTTCACTAACTTCTAACTGGCCTCCCTGCTTTGATTTTTGTGCCTGTATAATTAGTCCTTCATACAGTAGCCAACAGGAATCTTTAAATCCATAAATCAGCCCATGGTACAACCAGCTCTCAATACTCCAATAATTTTCCACAACACTGAGTAGAAAATCCCTAATACTACAATGCCCTATATCATATGATGCTTCCTTACCTCTCCAACCTAATTTTCTGTAACTTTCCTTCTCTGTTGCTGGCTTCATCTACACTGAGCTCCTTCGTGAGCCTGACAAACTTGCTTTGCTTTCAGGGCATTTCTTTCTAACGTGGAACATTTATCCTATAAATATTCATACGGCTGTCTGCCTCACTTCATTCAGGTCTCTGCTTAAAGTCACCATCCCTAAATGACACAATATGCCTGTTATCAACTGATCCTTCTTCCTTTAGTTTTGCTTGTTTTTGTTATTATTGTTTTTCACACATCTAGAAAATTTCTAGCGGGAGATGATGCTTGAGTTGGATTTTTAAGAATGAGTTAGTAGCTGAGAAAAGCAGAGAAGAGAATCCTAGGTCAAAGGACTAGCATGTGAAAATGCTCAGCAGCAAGAAACAGAATGCCACCTTGAGGAAATACAGGTGGTTCGGCTAGCAAAAAGGGTGTCGTGCAGGTGACTGAATGAAAGGAAGCTGGAGAGCAAGACAGGACCATTTGGTGAACATGCAAATATGGATGCTTACAGGTCCTGCTTCTCCTGCCCATGTCTGCCAGCACCACATCCTTCATTATGCTACTCTCATATTTCATGTCTCACAACGGTGTTTCTCAGCTTTTTTTTCATATCACTCCTCACTGAGTTTATTTAAACATTTTTTTCTATGAAATTTTAGTACCACAGATATGCTATATATCTATTAATGTGCTCTCTCTCTCTCTCTCTCTCTATATATATATATATATATATGTACTTTCTACATTAAAATGATAAGATTTATGACCTCCTCCAAAGAGCCAATTTTCATTCCTGTTGAGAATACATGTCTTGCACATCTTACATATTTTACTGACAGCATTGCTATGTTTTTTTCTTCCTTTCTCTCTCTGTCTCTCTCTGTCCCTTTCTCTCCCTTTCCTAGTCTCCCTCAGACATACGGTTTCTAAGGAGAAACTGAGTATCACAGAAAATCACAATGTCACAAGAAGTGAGGCTTTTGCATTTAAATTCACATGTTATGGTGTGATTTTTCTTTGGCTACTATAAAAGCTTAATGGCACTTCGCTGCCCCGTCTCACATACATAGACCTTATTCTATATCAATGCTTCTTAAGTGGCATTTGGGACTCTGAAACATTCCAAAGGATATCAGATAGCAGACAATTAGAGTTCTACCTTCATCATAACCCATTTATTCAGAGATTATTCACTCTCAAAGTCACCCTCTGCTCCCACTCAGGACAGAGCTGAAGATGCATGGCGCAAGAGGGAAGAAAAAAGGCCTGGGTGAAACCAGCCTCAATACCACACTGTCCATGCAACAAAGTTTGTGTATTTCTTTTATCCCAATTGTTTACGCAATATTTATTTACATTTACTGCACACACAATCCTATTAAGATTAGTAATCTAAACTCATGATTGAGTTGAGGTAACAAAATAGAAAGGAGAACAAAGGGCTGATGATGCAGGTAAGCACATGACAATGAAAAGTGGGGGCTAATGACAACCTGAACGATAAAATACAGAAACGCAGTGAAAAATCACATCTAATAATATAAAAACACATCAGTCTAAAGCCAGTTTGTATAGGTACAAACGTTCCCAAGGACGTTAATAAATAGAGCTTTACTTGTATGTATAATAGTATTCCTAAACGATTACCATATTACCTCTAATTTAGGAATATAAACAATGTGAAACTTATTTTCTTAAATTTACAATTAAAATGGTTAGAAGGAAGTACATTGCTTAAAAGAATAATGCTGCATCTAACTGGAAGATTTTGTTCTCTATAAAGACTTATGCAAATGGATGGTAATCAAAGCTCCCATGAGACAAAATATAGATGTTGCTAATTTTGAATAATGATTATATATAGTGAGTCTAAAATGAAAAGTTTAAAAGTTATTATTATATTATTAGCTGTCACTAATTCTCTTAGTAGTGATAATGGAAATTAAATGTGTACAGGGATTTACTTATATCAATATATGTAGATGAGTTGACTCGGTGATTGAGCAATGTTATGTTGCTAGCAGAATTGTGTTCAGGTTAAGCACTTTGTTGAGAAGAATGTTGGCTGTAGAGATAATGAGCCATTAGAATAAATTCATATCCAACTAATCTGGTTTCTGAACTTTACTGAGAAAAAAATTAACCAATGGCTTAACAGCAGGAGGATTGATGGTCACCATAAAGGGCATCAGAAGCAAGAATCAAAGAAAATAAATTTGTTGACTATGGTTGGATGATGGGAATGGTGTTAGGGATGCCAACACATCCTGAGCCCCAGATTATGTTTCCTGCCATGTCTGTATTATTAGCAGAAAGAGGATAATCGATTCAGTCACCAAGAATGGGCACTTTCTTTTCTCTTCTCTTTTTTCCTTCCCTTCCTTCCTCTTCCCTTTCCCCGTCCCATTTCCTTCTCCTTTTTCTTTTCTTTCTAGCCAACCAGCTTGTTTGAATTTGCTTTTCTTCAGATTGATTGAGTCAGGCAGTATCAAAATAATTAAATAATTTTCTCAGAAAAAAAAATCACCTAAGAGATTTAAAAAGAAAACTGACCAAAAGCAAGGCTTAATAACCAGTCTTCAGAGGCCAGGCACGGTGACTCAAGCCTATAATCCCAGCACTTTGGGAGACCAAGGCTGGTGGATCACCTGAGGTCAGGAGTTTGAGACCAGCCTGGCCAAGATGGTGAAACACCGTCTTTACTAAAAATACAAAAAATTAACCTTAACCGTGTGGCAGCACAAGCCTGTAATCCCAGCTACTTGGGAGGCTGAGGCAGGAGAATCACTTGAACCTGGGAAGCGGCGGCTGCAGTGAGCCTAGATTGTGTCACTGTACTCCAGCCTGGGTGACAGAGCAAGATTCCATCTCAAAAAACAAAAAGAAAAACAAACAAAAACAGTCTTCCCTAACATAGAGCAACATGGTAAACACCCTCGGAGAGCCTCAGGGTCTCAAGGGAGAGTGATTGTAGGTGGAAAAAAGGGAACAGACCTGAAGGGAAAAATGAAGTGCTATTGGTTCTTCTTGTCCACTCTTCGAAAGCTGCTGCTTTCCTCTCCAGCCTGCTCTGCTTACTAGACATGAGACTCTGAGGTTCTAAAGAGCTTGTTTATTTGGAGGAGATTAAAAGGAAACTTTAGCCAGACATAATTGTGCATACCTATAGACCAGCTGCTTGATGGACTGAGGCAGGACAATGCCTTGAGTTCAGGAGTTTAAGGCTATAGTGTGCTTTAATTGTGCCTGTGAATAGCCACTGCATGCCAGCTTGGACACCATAGAAAGACCCTGCGAGAGAGAGAGAGAGAGAGAGAGAGAGAGAGAACTTTGAGAGAGAAGGTTTGGCAATCTAACATAAAACCTTGGCAAGTATTGGCCTAAAAGTTACAACCACATTATATTAGTAAAAGGCAAATTCATACTTGTCAGGCTAATTGTCCTGACAATTTCCTTTATTTCTATTTCGCTATGATCTTTCTAAATCATAATTTTTGGAAGAAAGTCCAAAATTCAAAATTTTTTAAACCTTGGAGAGTCATTCTTGTGTAGACAATCCTTGAATTCCAAGCAGTGAATTTTAAGAGAAGATTTCATGAGTTGATGTTTTGAAAATACGGAATTTTAGGCTCTGCTCATTTTTCTTAAAACTTCTCTCTGAATTACATGGCACCAGTTTCTGGTTCTCTCCTCCCTCCCTGACTATTCCTACTGCTTACATTCACAAGTTCCTCATCAGAGCCCACCCGTGTATTTCCCATGTTTCTATCCTTGGCAACTCCTATCTTCTTACTCTAAATACTCTGTCTTGGAAATTCAACTTTATGTTACTGATTGGACACTTATCCATATTCTATAAGAATTCTATACAAAAAGAACAAAAGCTTTCCAAAGAATATTCCTTATACTAACAATCACAAGTTATAAGAGAAACTAGAAATGAAATATTTCCCATTATGACATTCTATAAGATAGAGGCTCCACAATAGTTTTTATTTATATTTATATGTGTCCACAAAGCATTTAATTTACCCTGTGTTTGACTCTACTGCAAATGAGTTCAGAGAGAATAGAGAACCTATAAACTCTGTCATGATGGATAACCAGCCAAAGCCCCATATACAGGTTACTCTCAGGGGTATCCCACAGTAGAACCACATGACAAAGGCATCTGGTCTTTATTTAGATAATACTTTATTATTTTTAAAACTCGGATTCTATCTTATTTTTCTTGATCTCAGAAACTAAAGACTTAAAATACTAAAATTTATAACACTTTTACAAAATAAAAATATAAGTGTTTAAAAATAGAAGCTCAGTGGTTGAACTAAAAAGGTGCAGACTTTTCTGATCTGCTTACAAAGACAGCCCAGATGGTGGCTCAGTGCCTGGGTCCTGGTGACTTATGGAGTGGGGTCCTCCTAGACCTGCCCACCTTTGCCTCCCTGGGTGATCCCTGTTAAACACTGGACCTGCTTATCTTTCAAGTACCAGGGCCCCAAATCCAAGCTGGGAAGGAAAAGTTTGACACTTGGTGGCTGCTGGGACCAGATCAGAATTTCTGTCCCCACCAGATTGGGGGGATCAGAGCCCAAGGTTCTTCCTCTCACACAATCCACCCCTGGAGGGGATTTAACCCAACTTCACCCACACCTACAATCTTACATTAGCTACTTGTAGGAAGCAGAGACTGAAAGTGGGGAGAGGAGGTGTGAGGAGGGAAGAGTGAAGATCAGGGAGAAGGAGAAAAAAATTCAAGAAGGATAAAAACAAAGGAGAGAAGAAAAACAGGAAAGGACTATGAAGAAGAATCCCCTGTCTTGTTTGATAACTTTGAGGATTTTTTGAAAACAGTTTTTGGATTTCTTGTTTGGTTGGTTGGTGAGTTTGGATTTGTGTGTATTGGTTGGTTGATTTTATTTCATTGTAAATTTTAGGAGTTGTTTTATTTTATTTTGGAAGGACTGCAGGAAGCATTTCCTCAAGCCCCATCTAATGCATCTAATGAGATGTCCTTTTCTGTGCTCCACTGGAGCGTGCCCCTAATGCTACTGTGGCATTTACAGCTCTCTGTTTTGCCATGTCTGTTGTCAGTTTAAACCAGGAAAGCAGAAGCTGATCTGTCGTGTGTTGTGTGTTTGCTTTTTGTTTTTTATGTCATGCATTCACCAGAAAATAATCTTTTCTGCAACGCAGAACACTGCCCATAAAAATCCTCAACACATACTATGTGAAGAATGAAACTACAAATATTTGAGGGTGTGTTTATTATCTTATAATTCAATTCTACTTCATAAGAACATGTGGATATTATTGTGGCTCAGTGAAAGACATGCTCATATTATATCTCTTTGGTCTTACCTTTGAAACACTCTGTAATTGATAACATATTTGGTTAGTCTCTCTACTAGGTTGTGAATACTTTAAAACCGGAGAATTTTTTAAACGTTAGCAGAACATCTGGGTAGTTGTAAAAATTGATTTGGGCTGAATTTGCAACTGTAGGGTCTCTTTGCTTTGTTCAAGAGTGTTTGCTCCCATACTGTTGCACTTGCATCTAACTTCTACCAAACCTAAATACCAAGGTATTTTACCCATAGCAGCCTTCCTTATTCCCCCTTAGAAACCTAGAAACCTAAATACCAATCTTTCCTGCTTATTTCCAATCTTTCCTGCCTATTAGGCCCATTCCTGAACCTTGTCATTTATTAGTTTCTCATGCTATGACATTCTAATCCATATATAACTTTGCTTATAAGTTGTGTCATTCTCTAATTCATTTATGCATAAACTCATTCACGTGTTCAATAAATATTAAGTGCCTGGGTACCACTGGAGAAAAAAGTAATGGCTCCTGTTTTCAAGAAATTTACTATAGGCAAATAGTCAGATACACAGTCCATTCCAATACAATACCCTAAGTGCTATTAATATTTATTCAGTGGTTTCTGAGCTCCTATTCTGTGCAGACACTGTGCAAAGTAGAAGTTATGAATAGATTGCATACGGAATGGGCATTTAAATGGGGGCAGAGGGAGTCTTCAGAAGAGGTCATCCCCGTGTTTGGTCCTAAATAATAATAAGGCTTTAATAAGAAAGGCTGGGACAAGGGAGCGGGGGGGGGGGGGGGGGCGGGGGATGGTCATGTTCCAAACACAGAGAGCAGCACCTGAAAAGTTTTAGAAGCAGGAAAGATCTGCTGGGGCATTGCAAGCTCTTGGCTGTGGCTGGCCCTCAGAAAAGTAGGAACTGAGTTCTGGGTTTTTCATAGCCACAGTTTTCAAATGTTCGTTGAATGAAGAAATAGGGCAAAATGAGGCTAGAGAGGCAAGCAAGAAGGGAGTCTTACAAAGTCTCATAAGCAATGCTAAGGAGCTTGGACTTCATCTTGACAATTATAGAGGTCCATTGACAAGAAAGGTGGCATGGGTGGAGCTGAGACTGTGGTTAAGAAAAAGGTGCAATAAAACTTGTATTGTAAGTTTCTTACTTTGTTGTTACTGTCAATAATGATATAGGCAAAGGAGGGGTCAGGAGCCCAGGAATGAGGTGATTGCTGTAATCTAGATTTTAGTAACCCAAAATGTGGCCCTAGACCAATAGCATCATTTGAATCACCTGAAACTTGCTAGAAATGTAGAATTTGGGGCCATAGCCAGACTTAATGAGTCAGATTCTGCATTTTAATAAGTTCCTGTGGCAATTCAAATTCATATTAAAGTTTGAGATGCATGGGTCTAGACTTTATCATGTTAGTGGTAGGAGGGTAAGAAGAATGGAAAGAGTGAGAGGTGTGTCACTGTAACACTTGACCAGGTTTTAGGAATTAATGATAAGGAGAGTAAGATGGGTGGGCCAATATCATGACTCTCAGTGAAGAAAAAGGAATATGGAGAGAGCTGATATGATTCCCTTGGGCCTATACTTTTTTGAATTGATTTGCAATCTATACATAGTAGTAGTAAAATTGTTAAATAGCTAGTCTCTACTCTAAAAACTACAGCCAGGGGAATGTTTAGAATTATGACTTACGAAGTATCATGGAGCCAAAACATGTCAGCTCAGTAGGGTAGCATTTTTTACATTACACCTACCTCAAAACATCTCTCTTCACGGCAACATGTCAGGGGCTGAAATAATACTTGGTCTTGGCTCAGCTTAGCATGAGATAAGCAGATCAGATAGGGTGAAAGAAATGAGAAAGAAATGGACCAATCAAAGTCTTTTCAAAGTCATAGCTACAGCCACCATTTTTTGGAGCATGTGGGAGAAAAGTGAACTTCCTCATACATGAAGTTGACACAAATCCTAAATCTAAGGTAATTTCTCCTTAAAAACTGAAGAGAATTGATAAGATACTCAGTGCCTACTATATCCTCATCACTGCCAATTCACATTTAATCTCATTTATTTTTCTTAACAATTCTGTAAGATAGGAATTCCTCTCCCTCCTTACAGTTAAGGAGCTTGAATATCATAAATGTGCAGGTGTTTGCCCAAGGCAGATCAGACAATGGAATTTCAACCCCAGATTTCAACCCAGGGAGTGCAGCCTTTCCCTTCCATGTCACATTGCCTTTAAAAAAAACTTTTTGAGTTTGACCAAAAAAAAAAAAATCCCAAAACACTTACAAGAGCTAACATTCCAGCACAGTCAAAGCAGGACATGGATACTATGTGCAGAGGTACACATCCAGCCCAAGACAACAAGAAGATGCAACCAAACACAGTCAGAAACATTCTCCTTAGCCACAGAACTGCAAATTTCATGAGTTCCTAAGAGAGCAAAAGTTAACGCTAGATCCAAAATGCATATTACTTGAACTTATATATAATTGTATTTTGTTAATTATATGCCACTATCATTGCCTTGCACATTGTTAGTCTCAACATTCCCTTTTGTAGTCTTTATATTGTCTCGATGTAACACAATGCTTGTAATTTAATTAAAGCAGGTGAATTCAATTAACACTTATAGCCAGGAATTTGGAAACAGACAAAAGTAGAGCGATGTCTTCACAGGGCTGATTCTTGTCTATGCTGGAAGTTACGACTTCACTCAAATTTTGAGCACATTTTAGGGCACAGCAATGTAAAAGATATAAAAATCAATAAACTATAGATTCTGCCATCAAAGACCTAGTGATCTAGTATGGGAGTTACAACATGTTTAGTAATAATAATAGTGAAAGAATAGGTTGAGTACCATATCCAAGACAGAGATAAAATAATCTAGAAAAGTGAATTTTCATTATTAAGACTGTATTACAAGCTATCCCAAGACTTAGTGGTGTGCAATACTCACTTATTATTCTGTGGCTCAGGAGTGAGACAGGGTAGAGCAGGGATAGTTTGTCTCTGCTTTGTGATGTCTGGGGCTTCCGGTGGATGACTCAAAGTCTGAGGCCTGGAGTCATCTGAAGGCTTGTTTGTTTGCATGTCTGGCAGTTGAGGGTGACTTAACTCAAAGAGCTGGTGGGCTGCAATTGCTGAGGCTCCTCAGGCATCTCACACTGTCTTTTTGTGGGCTCTTCACCCATTTTCTCCAACTTGGCATGTGTCTGGAGAGAGTGCCTGACAAAAGCTGCATGACTTCATACAGCCTTACTTAATAGTCTGACTTTATAGGAACATCTACCACATTCTGTTCATTAGTGTCAATTCACTAAGGCTAGCCCTTGTTTAAAGGGAAGGGAATTATACTCCACCTTTTTTGGGAGTAGTATCGAAGAATTTGCAGGTATGTTGAAAACCACCACATCGGGGGATCAGAAAAGCTTCATGAAAGTACTACCAGTGGATCCGGGTATTGAAAGATGAATGTAAGGTGAATAAGGAGACGGGAGATAAGTGGAAGTAAACACGGGGATCTGCATCATCAGCAGGTAAGCAATGCATGAACAGAAAGACTAGGCAGGCCAGGGCACTGCGAGTGTAGGGAAAGAGGCTGAAACATAGATAGGATCAAGTTGTGGCAAGGTGTTAATGCCAAGCTAAGGAGCATGGATTTGATTCACCTGGAAATAGAAAGCCATTACAGTAGTGGTTTTCAACCTTGGCTACCATTGGAATCACCTGGGGAATTCTAAAAATAGGCCTGAATCCTACCCCCAGAGATTCTAAATTAGTCGTTCTGAAATACTGCCTAAGCATCAGGACTTTTTTTTTTAGACGAGTCTCACTCTGTAACTTGTCTGGAGTGCAGTGGCGCCATCTCGGCTCACTGCAACCTCTGCCTCTTGGGTTCAAGTGACTCTCCTGCTTCAGCCTCCTGAGTAGTTGGGACTACAGGCAATGCCACCACGCCAGCTAATTTTTGTATTTTTAGTAGAGATGGGGTTTCGCGATGTTGGCCAGGATGGTCTTGATCTCTTGTGAGATCAAGGTCTTCTGATTCGCCTACCTCGGCCTCCCAAAGTGCTGATATTACAGGTGTGAGCCACCATGCCTGGCCGCATCAGGACTTCTGAGGGCTTCACAGAAGCCTCTCTAATCTTGGCCAAGGTTGAGAACTGCTGCGCCGAAAGATTTTGAGAAGAGGAGTGATATTATCAGAGATCATTTGGCACTTTCTCTGGAAAACCAGTAAGTCGTTTTTTGTGGAGGTTTTTTCATTTGTTTCTTTGTTTATAAAACCAGACTCCTGAAGGCTCTTATGGCTGTTTGAATGAGGTGCCCCATGAGTCAATAATTCTGAATTCATTAAAATGTAGGCTTCTCCTTTAAAACATTTGACGTTATAGTTTTAATGTAGTCTTGAAGAAAAAAACCTATACGTGTGTTACCAGAAACCAGCACTTCTGAGCAGCTCACTCTCTCACTAGGACCCTGGCAGATTTTCTTAGCCCTGAAAATGAAGTGCTCATTCAATAAACTTTATACCACACCTTGTATCACTCATGTCAGGGTTTTTAGGAATTTTAATATCTTCAGGCATTTTTTAAAGCCATCAGAATCCTCACATTTCCCCCACTGTATTAGGGTTCTTCAGAGAAACATGTATTATGAGAAATTGGCTCATGTAATTATGGAGGCTGAGAAGTTCCATATCTGTCATCTGCAAGCTGGTGACTCAGGAAAGCCAGTGATGTCATTCAGTCCAGTCCAAGGGCCTGATAGCTAAGGGAGCTGATGACATATATCTCAGTCTGAGGGTCTATGAGAGGATGATGATATGTCCCAGCTTAAGCAATGGGGTAGGAAGAAAAAGATATAAATTCCCCCTTCCTCTGCCTTTTGTTCAATTCAGGCCTTCAATGGATTGATTGGATGATGCCCACCCACATTTGGGAGGGCAATCTACTATACTAAGCCCAATAAGTCCACTGCTAATCATGTCCAGAAACACGCTCACAGACACATCCAGAAATAATGTTTAATCTGGACATCCAGTGGTCAGTCTTGTTGACACATAAAATTAACCACCACACCCACCTACCTTCCAATCTAGCTCCACATTCTAAGAATAAAAGGTAACTGTACTAAAGTACACATGGAAGAGATGCCTAGTGGTATAAAATAAGTATATTCCTAAAAGACTACAAATTGGAAAGCCAATCATTGGAAACTTCAGGCACTGAATTCAAGAACCGTCAATGTAATATTGGATCATCCTCATTTTCTACATGTCAGTGGTATGAAGGATATTACTTCACACCTTATGTATAAACATCAGTTTGTGGTTAATATACTTTCAAGTGTGTTATATTTATTATTCAACAATTCTCTAAGGAAAGTCTTAGTATCCTTATTTCAGAGATGAGGAAAACTTAGATTTATAAAGATTATAACTTGGTCAACATCATAGAGGAAAGTGCCAGAATGAAATTTGAGTACAGCTCTTCTGACTTTAAGTTTAGTCTTCTTTACAGCATAGCATACTTTATGTTTTGAGAGAATTGGAACGTAATTGTTTTACCATTTCAGCAATCTCAGAAATGTAGGGACATGAACATTCTTGTTTTCTTTAATATGTTAGTCCTATTAAAATTTTATATATATTTCCAGTACATCTACTTTATAAAATAATGAGATATATAAATTTACTGTGGGTTTTGTAAGTTCTTTTTATTTGACCTATATTTATGTCTTTTAAATTTCAACAAATACCTTGTATTTATTACACACTGAATTTGGGGGAAGAGGAAATCCATTTGTGTTATGTGCCGATAACTATGATGAGTACGTCTGTAAGCCTTTCCCAAAATGACTCTCTTTCTGGAGATGAAATGACAAGAAATTAATGAGGCAGTTCAGGTGAGGCTAAAGCTGGTACAAGGAGTTGATCAAGTTTTCTGTCTGATATTCATCCTTACTATACTCATTTCTTAGCCTCTTGATTGTCAAGTTAATGGCTTCAGTAAATGACCTTCAATGCATTTTAGATGATTTTCTTTTTTTTTTTGAGACGGAGTTCGCTCTTGTTACCCAGGCTGGCGTGCAATGGCACGATCTCAGCTCACCGCAACATCCGCTTCCCGGGTTCAGGGTAATTCTGCCTCAGCCTCCTGAGTAGCTGGGATTACAGGCTTGAGCCACCGCGCCCAGCCTAGATGATTTTCTTACAAGAAATTAATAGGTCAAACATACCTTCCTATAAATCAGAATTTTACAGTTTTACAAGTTTATTTTTTATTTGATCCTTAATAAGTCCCATATCAAAACTATTTTGTCACTTTGCCCACTGATGCCATCTTGTGCTGTCTAACAGTCCAAACCCAAAATAACCTGTTGTTCCTTTGAATTTCTAGAGCATGATTATCTGCTCCACTTATTTATTTATTTATTTTTAAGATGGTTGTGCTCTTGTGGCCCAGCTGGAGTGCAATGGTACAGTCCTGGCTCACTGCAATCTCCACCTCCTGGGTCAAGTGAATTCTCCTGCCTGAGCCTCCCAAGTAGCTCAGATTTCAGGCATTTGCCACCATACCTGTTCTGCTCCACTTATTTTATACTGATCTTATGTTGACATTTATTTTTACTCATCTCTTGATGGAGGTACTCTGTCATTCCAGCTAGATCTCAAGCTTATTATAAAGAACGATGTCAGGCCAGGCACAGTGGCTCATGCCTATAATCCCAGCACTTTGTGAGGCCGACGAGGATGAATCATGAGGTCAGGAGTTTGAGACCAGCCTGGCCAACATGGTGAATCCCCCGTCTCTACTGAAAATACAAAAAAGAAAATTAGCTGGGCATGATGGCAGGTACCTGTAATCCCAGATACTTGGAAGGATGGGGCAGGAGAATTGCTTCAACCCGGGAGGCAGAGGTTACAGGTCTCGGGTTTCTCTCTGTCCTCAGCATCTGGCTCAGTTCCCAGCACACAATCATCAATAAAAACTTATTGGTATTAATCTTACATAATACCATGAGAATCATTTAAATATTATTGATTGCATATTTGACAGGTGCACTGTCTGAATATGTTGACAAGAGCAACATTTCTTCATTCATAAGGAAACCAGCCTTGTGACTCTAAACACTAGCTAATGGATGGCCAGAAGTTGAGTCTATTGAGTATTTTGCTCTGGACATGAAAAGGTTTTAGTAATTGTCAAAATGACCAGTACCATTACCTAGTAGATTTCTCAGAACTTACATGTTTTGTAATCCTGAAGGCATTAAATGCCATCAAGATCCCAAACTGTAGATCTGCCTTTATGTTAGTAAAAGAAAATTTAAAACAAAAATAGGTTACATTTACAGAATATTTTACATATATTTATTTAATATTTACAACAACTCTTTGAGGTAGGTAATAATATTATTGCCATTTTATAGATGAAGAAACAGGGTACAGAATGGTTAAGTAACTAGCTCAAGGTAACATAGCTGATAAAAAAAGAGAGCTGGACTTTGACTAGGCAGCCTGACACCGGAGTCTGTGCTCCTAACTACAACATACTGCCTTTAAGAAATAAAATCAGGGATTTAATTCCCATCCTTCAGAAACTCACAATGTAATAAGGGTAAAATGAATATGTCATGAAATATTTTGGTTTCTCATCTTCTAGAATGAATGGTCAGATATGAACCAGCAAAATTTATTAAATAAATTTGAGTATTAGGTAGGTGCCTTTTTCAATTGGAAATGAAGATCACGTGAGTGGTAGAAAAAACAACAAAGACCCTGAGAGGAAATGCATCACACCAGCTCAAGGTCATCCTGTGATACTCAGTTACTTTCCCATCTTTAAGTTATTTTCCATCAGTGTGAAAGCAGAAATAGGAGCCCTGGCTGAGGTGAAGAGAGCCTTTCATCTTCCCAGGCAGGGGACCACTTGGGAAGGCAGGCTGATGAGAGCTGCGGGGGAGCTGAGCCATTTTAAAAACACATGAAAGTAAGAACTTAAGAGTGAATTTTTATGAGGATGGCAAAGTCGAGGGTGTACGCTTGTGCACGCATGCAGGAAACGTGGGTTAACGCTGATCAGTGATTAAAATTCCTTAGACCTTTAAAATGCAAATGATTTGAAAATGTCATATATTTGAAAAGTAAGCATTCTCGTTTATGGGAGATATAACATGGCACTCTATTTTAGAGAATATTTGAAGTTGCATGAAATGCACCATGGCTCCAGTACAAATTATCAGAAAAAAATATTGCCTGCTGGGCTTGGGAAGTAATTCTATTAATTTATCATCCCTACCCTTTTTATGCTTCAGAAAGTTGTGGGCAATTAAACTTTTCCTCTTTTAACCTTTATGCAGATAATGGCATGACTGCTTCTGTATAAATTAGGAAGACAATGTCACAGGCCCCTGCTTTTCAAAGCAAATTTCAACTTCCTGCTTTGGTTTCTTGGAGATACCAAGAAACACCTTGGCACACAACATTTTCAATGCCACCCATTTTTTATTTCTCCTTCTGTATTTGCTGCTGCAGTTTTCTCTAACTAATGCATGCTGCCAGCCAGGTTCTATGTGAATAGCAACTACTCTGTCTCTCTCACTGGGAACCTCTAATTACAAGTCTAAGTTTGAAGATTTCAACTTATTTTGTCACACTGGGTGGTGACTCAAGATTTAATTCTCTCCTCAGGCTATCTAATTAATAAAACTCTCTAATTTTTGTCAGAATACATTCAGCAGGGGTTTAAATAACTAGTTCTCAAAGAGCCATATTTTGCTATTGTCTAAAACTGTTCTTTAGATCTGCTAAAAATATCTCAGAACACAGTAAAAGGAATGCACAGCTTCTTCCCATTGTGAAAATATGGAGAGTTTCTTTGCATTTGGCTGTTTTAAATGTATGTCAAGATGAGAGGGAAGAGGAGGTAGGGAATTCTGGGCACCAAAAACTGCAGGGCTCAAGTGACTAAAGTTGCCCTTCATCCAAAGGAGTTGGGAGAAGAGTTTTGAATTTCTAGGCATGTTCTTTCTTCCTTTCTCTCCTCTATTTGAAATCTGCACATTCTACCTGAACAAATTATTTTCATCAAAAAACAAATTCAGTTGGAGTTGCATTGTTTTTCCAAGAAATAAGGTAGGGAATTTTCCCTTTGGTTTTGCTTTAATTAGATTCTACTATAATTAGCAGTCAAGGATAGGAAATCAAATCAATCACTGACAGAAATTACATGTGAGGGTCAAGAAATATACTATTATTTTGAAAATATCTACATTATGAAAAGATTCCTTATCATTATGGTGCTTATGATTCTCCTGCAGAATGATATGCTCCGTGGAATTGCAGTGAAGCAAACAGCATTTTGTGTCTCTGGTTCACAACAATGAAATTGGTCCGTGCATATTTCTTAAAATTCATCTTAGGGAAAAAATATATTAATTAATATAATGCATATTTATTGAGAAATTTATATGTGCCAACAATAAAATTTGGCTCTTATGCTATTTTATTTTAGAAAAGTTGTCCATTCAATGAATATCTATCAAACATCTATGTAACAGACATTATTCCTGGTGCTGAGAAACAGCAGAGCATGAAACAGACAAAAATCTGTTCCTCTGGAAGAGGCAATTAACAAGCAAGCCAAATACAAATTAATATTAGATAGTAACAACTGCTAAGGAGAAAAAATATGGAAGGGGAAATACAAAGTGTCTTAGGGAAATGTAATTATAGATAGAGAGGGTTGCCAGAGAAGGTCTAGGTGAGAAGTTGACATTTGGATAAAAACTGGAAAGAAGTGAGGGGAAGAATGTTCCCTGCAAGGGAACCACTGTAAAGACCCTCTGAAGTAGGGACAAGCCTGGCAGTCTCAGACACATCAAGGAAATTATGATTGGTGCAAAGAAAGCAAGGAGAGGAGAGGGGATGAGTCAGAGAGGTACTGGGGCCCTGTCATGAGGGTTTTGTACATAATTATGAGGACTTTGTGTTTTGCTCAGAGTAAGATAAGATTTTTGAGCAGATGGAGGTTTGAGGCAGAAGAACAATATGATCTGACAGTTTTTAATAGGATTGCTCTGGCAGCTGTTTTGAGAAGAAGGTGAAGGTAGGGCAGGAGCAGAAGGAGGGAAAGCAGATTGGAAATTTCTGCAATAATTCAGGTGAGAGATGTTGATGCATTGGACTAGTGTGGATCAAGGGAGATGGTGTGTGTGTGTGTAGTGAAGTTATAGATGACAGGCTATAGTGATGACCAGCAGTGATGAGGGAGAATGAGTTAAGAGTGGCTACAGTAAACTAGAAAGATCAGATTGCCTTATTGAAATGAACTGCAAGAGGAACAAGTTTTAGGGAAAATGTTGGTAGCACAGTTTTGGAAATGTTAAATTTGAGAGACTCCCATCAGACATCTGAGTGAATGAGATATTAAGACTGGAGTTTATGTCTTCAATATAAAACCATAAGATTGAATCAGATCTCCAAGGGAATGAGCATGGATGGAAAAGAGAAGTCTAAGGACTAAATCCTCAGTCATGTCAGCACTTTGAAATTCAGGAAGATAGAATCACCAGTCAAAGAGACTGAAATGGGGTGATGAGAGAGGTAGGGGTATGTAAGGCAAGTGTGGTGGGTTAACCCACGTCCTCTGTGCAGAAGCCAAGACAGAACTAAACATGCAAGTATTTTATTACGGAAGAGGCTGTGAGAGAAAGTGGAGGGGAGAACACACAAGACCGGGATATCTGAGAGACTGTACTGCAGGTCTAACCGTGAGTGAAGAAAAGAAAGAAGGTTGAGCGGATGCAGTTTAAGGAAGGTTTGGTGAGATCACTGGAAAGTTCTGAAGCCAAAGTCATCCATCTGAGGAGCGCTGTGCCTCTCAGGAATGGGTCTGCTGAATACCCTGCCATATGTAGCCATTTGGAAGCTTAGTCTTGATGCAAACATGATAGTGTATTTCAGAGGCAGCAGTTTGGGGCCCTTGGCCAATTAAGCTTCCTATAGTTGGAGGCATGTCTTCATGCCTGCCGAATGTGGTGACCTAATTATTGCTGTGTGATAAACCAACTAAAAATTTTGTGTCTTAAGCCAAAAATTTGTTATTTTTGTATATGAGGGTTCTATTAATCGACTGTGCTCAGTTAGGTGATTGTTGCTTTAGATGCCTGTCATCCAGTTGCAGTCCGATATTGGCTGGATCTGGAGTTATATGACCCAGCTGATCTGGGCTGAAAGGCTAAAATAGCTTCTCTATCCACATATCTAGCACCTCACATGCGACTCTTCCATGTGATCTCTTAGTTTTTCTACATGGCAACTCAGGGATACAGAAGGCAGGAAACAGGATTTTTAATCCTCTTAAAGGCTAGCTCTGAACTTAAAATGTTATTTCCACTGTATTCTATTGCTCAAAGCATAAACAACCCAACCCAGAATTAAGGGAGTAGAGGAAGGCACTCCGTTTCTCAATGAGGGTGTGGTGTGCACTTAACAGGGAGGGAAAGAATTGATCATAGCTATCTTTGGAGATATGCTACCTCAGCAAGTAAAGAAAATGTTTGAAGGAAGAAGAAAGTAATTATGTCAAATGCTACTGAGAGGTGGTTAACAATGAGGCTAATATGTACTCTGCAACGTAACTTTGTTAAGAAAATATTCCCACTGATAACACAGGTTAAAGTTGACTAAAGTGGTTTGAAGAGAATATGGGAGGAGAAAAATTGGAAGTAGGTAGTATAGATGACTTTATTTTTAAGAATAATTTTTTTATTATGCTTTAAGTTCTGAGGTACATGTGCAGAATGTGCAGGGTTGTAGGAATTTTGTTGTAAAAGGAATGAGAAAAATGAGACAGTGCCAAAAACAGGAAGAGGGATCAAGAGAAGGTTATTTTAAACTTTGAGAAATAGCATCATGTTATAGCCATGGTAATGACCCAAGAGGGAAGGGGAAATTGACAATGAAGAAAAAGGAAAAATTGCTAACTAATTTCTTAAGCAGGCCAAGAGGGTAGAACTAAAGTGCAAGTGGAAGGTTTGACCTTAGGCACAAGGACAGCTTATGAGCACAGATGTAGGTAGTTGGGTAGATGTAGCTGAGTTGCTGGGGGATTTCTTTTCTGATTACATCTATTTTCTCAATAAAATAGGAAGAAAGTTGATCCATTGTGAATAAGGATGTGGAGGAGGTGTTTGAAGTTTTGTGGAGAGAAGAGAGGCATGAAAGTTATCCAAAAGAGTGAGATAAAAAATTGTTTAGGAAATAGAATGATTGCTGTGCAAACTTAGAGACCCTCTGAGGTTCATGAGATTAAGGGGTGACCAGTCAGCATAGGTTTGTATTTTACTCATGCAAATCAGAAGGACAGTGCAGGCATGGACTAGTTAAAAAAAAGTAGAGTTAACCAGGGTTGTGGCTTAGCCAAGAGGGTAAGAAACAGCTAGATAAAAGCAAGATAATTGTACTTACATGCAAAAGGGTGATTATAATGATTGTGCAGTTTAAGATATTGACTTTTATCACCAAAATCGTGTCCATCTGAAAATGCTATACTTGTTTGCTTGTGACTTTTTACATTTTGCCTGTATTTTATTTCTTCCTTGAGTGAATTAAAACCTCCAAACAACTAAATGAACCTGCCCAGAAGGCAATGAGTTACTTAGCTTTGGAAGTATTCATGCAGAAACTCAGCAGATGCCTTGTGTGTGAGAGTTAAAAGAATTTATATTTCAGAGTAATATTTGATTGAAACATTTTTAGGAGTTTCTTGGGGTTCAACTCTGACAGTCTATGTTTCTCCTAAATATTGTGCATCTGTTATGTGTAGTTCTCTATGGCAGGGGAAGGGTGCTACCAGGACTTACAAAGATATATTGGATATACTGTCTGACCACAGAATGGTAATTATTTAGTATTTTTTAAAGTAAATTTATAATGTTGTTATACTTAGGTATTGAGCAGTTGATGAATGTTGATTACTTATCTATTATTTCCGCTCATATGCAGCTCCCATGGTGGGTTAACCCCATGTTTGCCCTGGCCCTGCCACATTATTAGTAAACTCTAGAGCTGAGTAATTTTGCCTACTAGAAACCTAGATCTTGGCAGGGGCATTGGGGGAGCTCGCTGGTTTTACTTTAAAAAATGTATCTAAAAAATCATAGATTCAAAGGATTTGCTCATGCAGAGTCCTTGGCAAATGTGAGGCACCCTGATGACCCTAAGAAAGAAAGAACATCCTCCTTTTGCTGCCATGTAAACAGAATCATAGTCTTCTTTGTATGGGAAAAAATGTTGGCAGTGTCTAGGCCATTTCTATATTCAGCCCCTGCATTGAACTGGGGCACAGCTGATGCATTCATTTCAGACAGTACCAATTGCTGCAGATGGACTTTTCATTATCAGTTGGCATATTCATTAACTTGGCAGAAATGATTGGTTTAATTGTGCCACATTCTGGTTGTTTTATGTATAGAGTCCTGGTGTTACTTCAGAACCATTGGACCTTCAGGCAGAAAACATCATCAATGTAGAAGTTTATTACTCTTGACGCTTGTATCATCCAGAAGACACCGATTTGGTACTAAATACAGTATATGCTTGTAGAACTGAGGAGCTGTAAAGAGGGCTTTCTCCACTATATAGAGCTTTTATAGTAACAAGTACTATAGCCCAGTTACGTTGTAATCTCTTTCTGTAGATAAGAAGGATTATCGATGACAGAAGTTATTCTGAGGTTACTGGAGTCTTCTTTTTTAATAAAATTCAGTCTAAATGTATGAAAAATATACATTAGGGGGAAATGATTCATAGTATAAAACAATCATTTATAATGTATAAATGTTTACCCTGGAAAGCCTATAAATATTCTATTAGAGCTATATTTTTAAGTTTCCCAATTTACCAAAAAATAGATTTTTATATTTATTGCATAACATGAATTGCAGGAGCATCGCATGTCACACTTATTACTTGTAATTGAAACTTTAAGAAAAATGAGATGCTGTGGGTTAAATTGCACAGTGCAAAATTCATTCTATTAAAAAATCATAATGTGTCAGAAGATCAGATAAAGCCAGATCCATAGTTCAGGCAAGCAGGTGGGCAGACAGGCAAGTGGGTAGGTGGGTGGGCCCAGTAGTGAAGAGGTAGATATGTAAGTTGGCAGACTGTTCCATCCATGTATTAGGAAGGCTTGGTAGGCAGGGTCCAGAGAGTGGCAAGACAGATTGGCACCCAGAGAAGCATCAGAAAATCCGGTTGGTGGACATTAATATTAAGACAAAGGTTATTTGCTTTGTGCTTGCTCTGTGTGGGCAAATCACCTGCTATGTGTAGGCAGTCCTGGCCCACAGGGTTACAAAGAGTCAGAAAATGTCAGGAGCTCAAGCGATTTCTATCCATGATAGAGATGCTAAAATTACCCCCAAAATATCTTTGTGACTGTGAAGGAGTGGATCACTAACACATAACTCTCCCTGTGCCTCTGGGAGTTGATGATAGCAGAAATAACTCTGCATTCTCTACCAGGGACTTCAGTCATGCAACAGATGTGAGGAATTTCAGTCACACAGCAGGTGTCACCGGACACTATGGCTCAAGAGGCCATATGGGCTTCTGTAATGCTACAGAAGACCCTGATGGAATTGGAAGTCAATTTCACTTGAGTTTCCTGCTTGGATATGCCTCAATTTATTTACTAATGAATATATAAACCCCATGGCTAATATTTTTGATTTTATGAGAAAAAGACTGGTTTAACTAGAAACAATTTTTTAAAAGTGTCAGGTGTCAGGTTGATTGAACTAGAAACAGTACAAACAAACAAGGAAAAAGTATCAGGTGTCAGGGAAAGTACTTCCTCAGTAAGGAGGAAGGAAGGATGTATGGGGTAGTTGCTTTTCCTTTTGGGACCAAACACCATCTTTAATATCCTGAGGATGCAGAGGGAGCTCACCACTAAATACAGACATAATAGAAGCAGAATCCAGTGGGCCAGAGAAGATTAAGTGATGCGTATATCAAAGATTGTCTGTATGTTGACAATCCTCAGTGGTTTTGCTGGATGCTCTACTCCCAGAAGTGGTGTATTCCCAGAGTACATTTATTCATTGTTTTAATGAGTTTTCTAAGAACTAGCTATGGCAAATTCTGTGGGGCTACAAAGACTTAGAAGAGGTTAAGTGAACTAACACCTCTCACCTAACTTTCTTCATACCTCTCAGTCTTCTCACTTTCTTCTGGGAACTCTAAATCCTTCACTGGTAATTTAAATTTTGAAGTTCACCAAAGCTTCATATTTTGTCCTACCTTTGCTCTCCTTTCTGAATAATCTCATCCACTCCTATGGATTCCCATGCAATCTTGTGCACTAAAGAGTCCAAATATAAAGCTCCACCTCAGTGGTTCTCAAAATACAATCCATGAACCAGCAGCAAGAGCACCACCTGGGTTCTTATTAGAAATTCAAATTCTCACCTCTCTATTCTGCATGCTCCTAGTTATAAAAGAAGAAACTCTAGGAATGAGGTCCAATGATCTATGTTTGAACAATCTCCACAGGTAATTCTGATACTAATAACCATTGCTTTGGTTTGCACTATTTTTCTGAGCTCCATGCTGGTGTAACTTCATGATGTCTAACAGGCATATCAAAAGTGGAAACCATGATCTTCCTCTATCCATTCCCCAACTTGCTTTACTTTCGGTAATCCATATGTCAGTAAATGGTATTATCACTCAGTTTCTTAAGCCAAAAACCTGTCATCTTTGACACTCACTTCTACCTGACTTCCCACATTCAATTAATCATCACATTGTGTTTAATTTTATCTCCAGGATGTACCTGGCACCTATTTCTCTTCATCACCAATACCAGCACCATGCTCTCCGACTGGGACTACTGAAATTATCTAACTGGTATCAATATTGCCTTTTTTGGCCCACAGCAATCCACTCTTCATTTGTTCTTTCTGCAGTTTCTGATCACATCACTCCTTAATTTAGCAACTTTCAAAGGTTCTTCTTTGCACTTAGAATTAGCACCCAAATATTTAATAGGTTCTACAAAGCCAATGTTGCTCAAAGTATGGGCAGCAAACTACTAAATTAGAATCTCTTGCAATAGGAGCTAGAAACTTGTATATATAATATTATATAAAGTACTCCAATTATAGTCAATCTTCATAAAATTTCATTTTATACAATGTTTAATGTTATAATGTGTAATTACTTTTTAGCAGTAAATATTATTCTCCTTCACCAAAAATCTAAGGAGGGTTTATTATTCATTTCATTTCAAGAAGTTTTTTCAATAAAATCTCATTTTTATGTTTAATTTATAAAAATTTTAATATTTTTGTTACTTTGAACAAGAGTATATTATTAAAAATTATAATGGTAATAACTCAACCCAGAAAAACATCATAACATTTAAAGTCTTATGGTTAGAGATAATTAAAAGGAAAAATTTTAAACTATGTGCAATTTGTTACAGATAAGCATGGCATGATGATCAATAAAGTAGTTTTTAAGCACAAAATATATTACATAAGGATAAACATCTGGGGAGTATAGTAAAATAGTAACATGAGTTCACAAAAAAAGAGGAAAGAAGGAAAATTTTTAAATGTTAAGTAAGAATTTACAAATATATTTAAATAGATTATGGTGGTTATCATATTATAGCACTTGATTTCTCATAAAACACTTAGAAGAATGTTGTAATAGTTTTATTTGCTAAAGTCTAATTTTTACAATGTGCCAGAAGTTAAATGCCTTACAGCTACTTAATATGATGATTTTTTCCTGCCAACAAACTTATGAGGAGATAAATGATTTCTCAAAAATTTGGAAAGGATTTATGAGCAAAAATATAAAGACCACTATTCTATGTCAGAGTGGTAGTGTTTGATGTGAATTTCTTCATCCCAGCTAGTTGAGTCCTCAAATGATGTAAAAGTGTTTGACAAATTAATTTTGTCATTAAAAGCAATAACAAAAACTGCAATTACTTTTGCACCAACCAATAGGCCCACAACATAGAAGACAGTATACTTCTATGAAATATGTGCATAAAGATACTCTTTAAGTTGTAAAAAGTCTAATAAGGGCCTCTCTTATTTATTTATTTATTTATTTACCCAGAATAAGCCTCAAAAAGAAAAGGCTGTGGCCCCAGAGTTGCAGGTTAAAGGATGGTTATATAATTGGTCCAATACAGTCTATTTAATCCCTAAGGGCCTGGAGACATAAGGAAAGGAAATCCTTCCTATCTTGACTTCAAATGACTGTCACCCAGACGCATGTCTGAATAGATAAGAATGTGGAAATCTCCAGAATAGTAGACCTAGACAGGAAGTATCTGAAGACTGGGAAGTCTGAGATTTTCTAAGAGTTATGCCACTATTGAGAATTTGACCAGAATTGAAATTCCTTGTTTTTCACAGCAGGGCTCTGGAGTTCATCCGTTATGGTTAAACTTTTTCCCATCCATTTTCTGCATTAAATAAGGTTTCTGCCTTCTGCTAACTTGCATTTCTTTACCTGTTAAACAAAACTACTGTGTAAAAACTTATTATCCTTTTATCATAGAATATTTTCCTTCCCACTCCTTTAGTAATATACAGGATTGTGTGTGTGTGTGTGTGTGTGTGTGTGTGCGCGCGTGCACGCGTGCACGTGCATGTCTGTGTGTCTGTATGTTTCTGGTATTTGTTTAGTCTACTGAAGATGGGCCTTGAATCGGGAGAGGGTTACAAGTGATAGCTTTGAGGCAAAAATACCAAGCTGACTGCTTCAAAGAATACCAGATGCTAATGAGATGAAGGAACAAAAAAATCACAGGGAAAACATGGAAATTAGGGGGAATTAAGCTTGCATTATAGTGGAAAAGACAATGAACAATATAAATAACTAAAGTATATAGTGATAAATTCTAAGGAGATAAAAGTGCAGAAGAAAGAATTTGCAAAGGAGGAAGTAAGCCATGTGATGCTCAGGGAAATGCAATTGAAACTAAAGAAATAGCCAGTTAAAGATCTGGGTGGTGACAGCATGCCTAGTAAACATCAGTAACATAGGACAAAAATAAGGGTTGAGGCCAGAGAGTTGATGGTAGCCAGGTCATAAAAAATATAAATGACTCGAGGGACTTCAGCTTTTATTCTGAGTGTGCCGGGAAGCCATTGCTGGATTTTTAAGCAGAGATGTGATAGGTTATGATAGAATCACCCTGGATGCTGGGTTGAGATTAGACTGATGTGTAGCAAGGTAGAGTCCAAATAAAAGACATTAATACAGGTGAAATTTGACAGCGATTTAGACAATGAGAGTCACAAACAGAGATGGTGAGAAATTGTTGGAGTATGGATAAGATTTGAAGGTATAAAATATTTTACTAAGTAGAAAAAAATCATAAACAGTTTATAGGTCTGCTGAAAATAGCAGGCCATTAATGATATCTAGAGATTTTTCAACCCATGCACACCTCTTATATTACCCCTGATACCCTAAAGGCAAAATATACTAAAAAAGGAGTTTATCCTAGCAGAAATCAAATGCCTAGAAACAGATTGTTGGCTCTTTTTGTAGGGAATGCTGGACTCTTGCCATTGCCTAGGGCCAGAAGACAGTACATGATCTACCTGAGCCTGGCATTGTGAACAGGAGATAGGATTATAGCATGACCACAGAAAAGGCCAGGTGGGAAGCACCTAATGCTGCCTAATGCAATTAGCTCAATGATAAAGATGCACAGACATGTGGTAGGGGTGAAAATTTGAATCTGTAGCCATATGTGTCCCTTTTATAGTGATATTTTCTCAGCAGGCAGGAGGCATGGGGTTGGAGAGGTGAGGTGAGGGGACTGGTGCAGAAAGTCAGAACACATGGAGTTGAGCATTTGCTTCTGAGTCGAAACAGTCAGATTTCTTTCCAACCGACAACACACCCAGAGCTCTCAACGTTGTTCCAGAAGGTTCTTTGTTCTCCTAGTTGAACATACATCTGCTAGCTGACAGCTTGGGAATTTGAGCATTTAATTCTCTCTGCTGCCAGAAACCAGCCCTTCCTGCTAGACTAAGGACTAAGTGATTGCCAAAGTAGCCAATTAGTCTTATATCCTTTCCAAAGAGACACCAGCTACAGTTTCACATAAAAGGGAGCATTCTTAGTTACAAAATCCACAGGAATATAATGGCAGTGTGGGTGGGTAGTGGGAGAGAGGTGATTATTTAGGAGAGGGAAGGTGAATTACAGAAATCCAGTATAAAAAGTTAGATGGAATATGCCAAGGACCTAATCCAGGTCCCTCTGCTCACATTTTATCTTAGATGATAATAGTTCATCAGAAAACCATAAATTATCTAATAAATCCTGTTTAGGATGATTTTTACCTAGCAGTGAAATATTCATATGTCTAGTGACAGAGGGAATATAACCTTCCTTTGAGTATTACTGATCACATTTTTTTCTTTCACTTGCTCCCATGACATTGTAGAGCAAATTGACCACAAACTCTAACTGCCTTTTCAACATTATTTGCACTTCTTTGTTTCACCTTTCCCACTTCTCCCTCTTTAGTTCTTTTGATGCACTCACATATAATTGCATAGAATTATAACATTCTATTAAGTGAAAACTAAGCAACAAAACTATATAGTCACTAGGTCAAAGCTAAAGTGCATTAAACTCTCTCAGGATATTAGGCTTTTTGAAAAAGATACAAATACATAAGAAATCCTCAGACAAGGCTTCTCAGCCATGAGGCCTCTACAGTGGTAGTGAGCTTGGTCAATCTACTGTTAATAGACTTCTACTTTAGGTTCCTAGGTAAACATTCTGAAAAGGTAGCTCAGGCTATAATCTCCTGAATAGTCCTCCTGAAAGGATAACTAGGACATTAAAAATGTTAAAGCACTAAGCAAGGCTATGTAAACCAAGAACCTTTCTTTGGATTTTTCATTTTATAATCCCAACTTTTGAGATCAGCATATGAGGTGGGGCGGGTGGGGGGCGGGTGGGAATTCAGTATACCTGTCCATGGTTCTGAAAGGGTGGTCATTTTGAAATAATTCATTTATTTAACAATGTCTACTAATGTCTAATCGATTTTCAATATCCCTTTGTGTAGCATGTATCAATGATTTCCCACAGCTCTTTGGTTTATCATTCTGCTGTAAATAATTGATATACAGATTGCTCTGAATTGTTTTTTGGTCATTAAACTTGTTAGAAAAGACTCAGGGTTTGAAAATTTCCCAGCCCTTGAGAGAAAGATGCTACACTAAGACTCAATCCCCTGAACTACTGTGAAAATGGGGTTTAAACAATAAAGCATAATCAATAATGAAAGAATGTTGAAGAATGAAGGGTAAAATGATGTGGGGCAAAATTAGCCATACAAAGTATTAATATATTCAAGTTCAAACAGAGTTTCATGAAGAGGAAGACTAAAATCTGAACGTAAGAAAACAACTGAAAATGGAATCAAAAGTTCAAGGATAATGAAATATTGATATCAATTTGATACACCGTGATATAATATATAATAGAAAGTACGATCTATCTCTTTGAATAATGTAGATTAAAAAAGGATAATATTGTTTGCACACATTTGGAATACAACCAGCTAGCAAGGGAATTACTTTAAAGAATGATGCTGAAGCCGAATGAGATTATCAAAAACAAATGACTTCCTTTCTTGCAATGTCATATCTGCAGAAGGAAGTGGATGTAAAAACCAAAGTGCAACACTGAATTAGGAACTTTTTCACTGAAAACCTGGGTGGAGTCAAAAGAGAACAAAGATTAAAATGGCCATGGGTTTTGCATAAATATGTAAATTTCTAGATGAAGAGAAGACTATCCTTGGAGGAAAGCTGATTCAATTTAGTGACAAAGAAACTTCTGAACGATTTTTTTAACTGCATTTTAGGTTTTGGGGTACATGTGAAGAACATGCAAGATTGTTGCATAGGTACACACGTGGCAGTGTGATTTGCTGCCTTCCTCCCCTTCACCTATATCTGGCATTTCTCCCCATGCTATCTCTCCCCAACTCCCCACCCCCCCACTGTCCCTTCCCTATTTCCCCCCAACAGACCCCAGTGTGTAGTGCTCCCCTCCTTGCGTCCATGTGTTCTCATTGTTCAACACCCACCTATGAGTGAGAACATGCGGTGTTTGATTTTCTGTTCTTGTGTCAGTTTGCTGAGAATGATGGTTTCCAGGTTCATCCATGTCCCTACAAAGGACACGAACTCATTGTTTTTGATGGCTGTATAATATTCCATTGTGTATATGTGCCACACATTCCCTTTCCAGTCTTTCATCGATGGACATTTGGGTTGGACCCAGATCTTTGCTATTGTAAACTGTACTACAATGACCATTCGTGTGCATGTGTCCTTATAGTAGAACAATTTATAATCCTTTGGATATATACCCAATAATGGGATTGCTGGGTCAAATGGAATTTCTATTTCTAAGGCCTTGAGGAATCGCCACACTGTCTTCCACAATGGTTGAACTAATTTACACTCCCACCAGCAGTGTAAAAGTGTTCCTATTTCTCCACATCCTCTCCAGCATCTGTTGTCTCCAGATTTTTTAATGATCGTCATTCTAACTGGCATGAGATAGTATCTCAATGTAGTTTTGATTTGCATTTCTCTAATGACCAGTGATGATGAGCATTTCTTCATGTTTGTTGGCCTCATGTATGTCTTCTTTTGTAAAGTGTCTGTTCATATCCTTTGCCCACTTTTGAATGGGCTTGTTTGTTTTTTTCCTGTAAATCCGTTTGAGTTCTTTGTAAATTCTGGATATCAGCCCTTTGTCAGATGGGTAAACTGCAAAAATTTTTTCCCATTCTGTTGGTTGCCGATTCACTCTAATGACTGTTTCTTTTGCTGTGCAGAAGCTGTGGAGTTTGATTAGGTCTCATTTGTCTATTTTGGCTTTTGTTGTCAATGCTTTTGGTGTTTTGGTCATGAAGTCCTTGCCTACTCCTACATCCTGAATGGTTTTGCCTAGATTTTCTTCTAGGGTTTTTATGGTGTTAGGTCTTGTGTTTAAGTTTTTAATCCATCTGGAGTTAATTTTAGTGTAAGGTGTCAGGAAGGGGTCCAGTTTCTTCTTTCTGCACATGGCTAGCCAGTTTTCCCAACACCATTTATTAAACAGGGAATCCTTTCCCCATTGCTTGTTTTTGTCAGGTTTGTCAAAGATTGGATGGTTTTAGATATGATGTGTTGTGTCCAAGGCCTCTGTTCTGTTCCATTGGTCTATATCTCTGTTTTGGTACCAGTACCATGCTGTTTTGATTACTGTAGCGTCATAGTATAGTTTGAAGTCTGGTAGTGTGATGCCTCCAGCTTTGTTCTTCTTGCTTAGAATTGACTTGGCTATGCGGGCTCTCTTTTGGTTCCATATGAAGTTTAAGGTAGTTTTTTCCAGTTCTGTGAAGAAGGTCATTGGTAACTTGATGGGGATAGCATTGAATCTGTAAATTACTTTGGACAGTATGGTCATTTTTACGATATTGATTCTTCCTAACCATGAACATGAAATGTTTTTCCATCTGTTTGTGTCCTCTCTTATTTCATTGAAGAGTTTTTGTAGTTCTCCTTGAGGAGGTCATTTATGTTCCTTGTTAGTTGTATTCCTAGGTATTTTATTCTCATTGTAGCAATTGTGAATGGCAGTTCGTTCTGGATTTGGCTCTCTCTTTAAGTCTGTTATTGGTGTATAGGAATGCTTGTGATTTTTGCACATCGATTTTGTAATCTGAGACTTTGCTGAAGTTGCTTATCAGTTTCAGGAGATTTTGGGCTGAGACGATAGGATCTTCTAAATATACAATCATGTCATCTGCAAATAGAGACAATTTGACTTCCACCTTTCCTATTTGAATACCCTTTATTTCTTTTTCTTGCCTGATTGCTCTGGCTAGAACTTCCAGTACTATATTGAATAGGAGTGGTGAGACCAGGCATCCTTGTCTAGTGCCAGATTTCAAAGGGAATGCTTCCAGTTTTTGCCCATTCAGTATGATATTGGCTGTTGGTTTGTCATAAATAGCTTTTATTATTTTGAGATACGTTCTGTCGATACCTAGTTTATACCTAGTTATGGTTTTTAGCATAAAGTGCTATTGAATTTTGTCAAAGGCCTTCTCTGCATCAATTGAGATAATCATGTGTTGTTTGTCTTTGGTTCTGTTTATGTGGTGAATTACATTTATAGACTTGCGTATGTTGAACCAGCCTTGTGTCCCTGGGATGAAGCCTACTTGATCATGGTGGATAAGCTTTTTGATGTGCTGTTGCAATCAGCTTGCCAGTATTTTATTGAAGATTTTTGCATCTATGTTCATCATGGATATTGGCCTAAAGTTTTCTTTTCTTGTTGAGTCTCTGCCAGGTTTTGGTATCAGGATGATGTTGGTCCATAAAATGATTTGGGAATGATATTCTCTTTTTGGATTATTCGCAATAGTTTCAGAAGGAATGGTACCAGCTCCTCTTTGTATGTCTGGTAGAATTCGGCTGTGAACCCATCTGGACCTGGGCTTTTTTTGGGTGGTAGGCCCTTAATTCCTGCCTCAACTTCAGACCTTGTTATTGATCTATTCAGGGTTTCACCTTCTTCCTGGTTTAGGACTGGGAGGAGGCAAGTGTCCAGGAATTTATCCATTTCTTCCAGGTTTACTAGTTTATGTGCAAAGAGTTGTTTGTGATAATCTCTGATGATGGTTTGAATTTCTGTAGAATCTGTGATGGTATGCCCTTTATTGTTTTTTATTGCATCTATTTGGTTATTCTCTCTTTTCTTTGTTATTAATCTGGCCTGTGGTCTATTTTGTTGATCTTTTTGAAAAACCAGCTCCTGGATTTATTGATTTTTTTGAATGTTTTTTTTGTGTGTGTGTGTGTGTCTCTATCTCCTTCAGTTCTGCTCTGATCTTAGTTATTTCTTGTCTTCTGCTAGGCTTTGAATTTTTTTGATCTTGCTCCTCTAGCTCTTTCAATTTTGATGATAGGGTGTCAATTTTAGATCTCTCCTTGCTTCTCATGTAGGCACTTATTGCTATATATTTTCCTCTAGATACTGCTTTAAATGTGTCCCAGAGATTCTGGTATGTTGTGTATTTGTTCTTGTTGGTTTCGAAGCACATCTTTATTTCTGCCTTCATTACATTGTTTATCCAGTCAACATTCAAGAGCCAGTTTTTCAGATTCCATGAAGCTGTGCAGTTCTGAGTTAGTTTCTGAATTCTGAGTTCTAGCTTGATTGTACTGTGGTCTGAGAGACGGTTTATTATGATTTCTGTTCTTTTGCATTTACTGATGAGTGATTTACTTTCAATTATGTGGTCAATTTTAGAGTAAGTGTGATGTGGTGCTCAGAAGAATGTATATTCTGTGGATTTGGGGTGGAGAATTCTGTAAATGTCTATTAGTTTGCTTGTTCCAGGTCTAGTTCAAGTCCTGAATATCCTTGTTGATTTTCTGTCTGGTTGATCTGTCTAATATTGACAGTGGAGTGTTAAAGTCTCCCACTATTATTGTGTGGGAGTCTAAGTCTCTTTGTAAGTCATTAAGAACTTGCCTTATGTATCTGGGTGCTCCTGTGTTGGGTGCATATATATTTAGGATTGTTGGCTCTTCTTGTTTCATTGTTCCTTTTACTATTATGTAATATCCTTCTTGATCTCTTTTGATCTTTGTTGGTTTAAAGTCAATTGTATCAGAAATGAGAATTGCAACTCCTGCTTTTTTTTTTTTTTTGCTCTCCATTTGCTTGGTAAATCTTCCTCCATCCCTTTATTTGGAGCCTTTGTGTATCCTTGCATATGAGATGGGTTTCCTGGATACAGCACACATGGGTTTGGCTTTTTATCCAATTTGCCAGTCTGTATCTTTTGATTGGGGCATTTAGTCCATTTACATTTAGGGTTAATATTGTTATGAGTGAATTTGATATTGCCATTTTGATACTAGCTGGCTGTTTTGCCCATTAGTTGATGCTGATTCCTCATTGTGTTGATGCGCTTTACCATTTGGTATGTTTTTGGAGTGGCTGGTACTGGTTGTTCCTTTCTATGTGTAGTGCCTCTTTCAGGAGTTCTTGTAAAGCAGGCCTGGTGGTGATTAAATCTCTGAGTACTTGCTTGTTCACAAATGATTTTATTTTTCCTTCACTTATGAAGCTTAGTTTGGGCTGGATATGAAACTCTGGGTTGAAAGTTCTTTTCTTTAAGGTTGTTGAATATTGGCCCCCACTCTCTTCTGGCTTGTAGGGTTTCTGCTGAGATCTGCTGTGAGTCTGATGGGCTTCCCTTTGTGGGTAACACGATCTTTCTCTCTCGCTGCCCTTAGCATTTTCTTCTTCATTTCAACCCTGGTGAATCTGACGATTATGTGCCTTGGGGGTTGCTCTTCTTGAGAA
The DNA here is from genome assembly GCF_049354715.1 of Callithrix jacchus. NCBI lineage: Eukaryota > Metazoa > Chordata > Mammalia > Primates > Cebidae > Callithrix > Callithrix jacchus. The sequence goes on along the minus strand of NC_133512.1, from coordinate 88,642,585 downwards.
ATATGTTTGTGGTGTTCTCTGTATTTCCTGGACTTGAATATTGGCCTGCCTTGCTAGGTTGGGGAGGTTTTCCTGGATAATATCCTGAAGAGTATTTTCCAGCTTGGATTCATTCTCTTCATCACATTCAGGTACACCTATCAAACATAGATTAGGTCTTTTCACATAGTCCCATATTTCTTGGAGACTTTGTTCATTCCTTTTTGTGCTTTTTTCTCTAATCTTGCCTTCTCATTATATTTCATTGAGTTGATGTTTGAGCTCTGCTATCCTTTCTTCTGCTTTGTCAATTCGGCTGATGAAACTTGTGCATGCTTCACAAAGTTCTTGTGTTGTGTTTTTCAGCTCCATCAATTCACTTATATTCATCTCTAAGTTGTCCATTCTTGTTAGCATTTCATCAAATCTTTAATCAACATTCTTAGTTTCTTTGCATGGGGTTAGAACATGTTCTTTGAGCTCACAGAAGTTTCTTATTACCCACCTTCTGAAACCTGATTTTGTCATTTCATAATACTCATTCTCCATCCAGCCTTGTTCCATTGCTAGTGAGGAGTTGTGATCCCTTGTAGGAGGAGAGGTGTTCTGGTTTTGGGTGTTTTCATCATTTTTGCACTGGTTTCTTCCCATCTTTGTGGATTTATCCACCTGTCATCTTTGTAGTTGCTGACTTTCAGATTGGGCCTCTGAGTGGATGTCCAGTTTGCTGATGATGATGTTATTTCTGTTTCTTAGTTTTCCTTCTAACAGTCTGGCCCCTCTGCTGTAGGACTGCTGAGGTCCACTCCAGGCCTTGCTTGCCTGGGGATCACCTGCAGCAGCTGCAGAACAGTAAGGGTTGCTACCAGTTTCTTCTTCTGCTATCTGTGTCCCAGAAGGATACCCACCAAATGTCAGTCTGATCTCTCCTTTATGAGGTAATTCTTTGGATATACAGTGGTCAGGGAGCTGCTTGAGGAGACAGTCTGTCCTTTATAGGAGCTCAAGTGCTTAGCTATGAGCTCCATTGTTCATTCAGAGCTGCTGGGCAGGTACATTTAAGTCTGCTGCAGCAGAACTCATAAACCCCTTTTTTTCCCCCTGGTGTTCTGTCCCAGGGAATTAGGGCTTTATTTATGAGTTTCCATTGAGCTTCTGCCTTTTTTTCAGGGCTGCCCTGCCCAGCAAGGGGGCAGCCTAGTCACTGTCTGCCTACAGAGGCTTTGCTGAGCTGCTGTGGGCTCTGCCCTGCTGCCCTGTGAACTTCCCTGTAGTCCTGTTTATATGGGAATTGTTAGAATTGCCTCAGCAATGGTGGTCCACCTCTGTAATTTTTTCTGAATGATTTTATTTATCAGTAAGTATTGCCTGTTTTCATTGCCAGGGAGAGAGGGACCTATGTAGATCCTATGGTATAAAATAAATTAGTAAATTATTTAGTACATCATAATTCTGCCACCATTAATGTCACTTCCAAGTGCAGGAGCAAGAAGGAGTTCAAAGGGTGTGTTTAGGATACAACTGACTAAAACCTTGAACAACATTAATTGTTTTAATGTTTTAAAACCTTACTTTTTGTCTTCATGAAAATAAGGATTACAACAAACCAAAGAACCAGTGGAAAATCCTATTGGATATTTGCTAGGTTGGACCAGATCAGGTATTCTTGGCAATTCAAACACCCTTCAGTGTTTCAGATGCAAAATTTAGAAACACATCTCATGCAAGGTATTTCCTGTACCAGCATACAACCCTTCAAGCCTTCAGGTGGACATAATAATCTTGCTGCTAAGATATAGTACACCAAGTGCCTCTACCCTTTATCTCTATTGGTTGAGTCTAAGCAAAGAAAATCAACTTGTCAGAACAAGGACTTCCTCTCTTTTTGGAAGCCAGGATTTGGAGATGTTCTGTGACCTATGAGATGCTAAAAGGGAATGCCATCTTTTTAGATGAACCTAACCATTTAGCCCTATGGGTTTGCTGAAATTGAAGATCAGGAAAAAATGTATCTTGAAGAACTGCACAGAGATGCAGCCCAAAGAAATGCCATACATGAAACAGACTAGGGGAAGGCCATGTGCATCTTGATGCTAGAATTTGTAATGCATTGGTGGTACTTACCTGTATTATCCTATGACTGTTTTCTAATATCAGGTCTTCAATGATAAGGGGCTCCCAATCAAGAGGTGATGCCTCAACTGCAAATATTCCTGATCCCCAAAGGTAGCCATGGCCATGGTTACTGGTTGACCTATACTGAGTTTTCTCCAAGGAAGTATTATTCCATGTTTAGATTTTCAGAAGAGACTACTGCTTAATGTGTTATTCTGCTTGCTTTGCAGTTGGAAGCCTCCCTTCTGCTGCCCACTTGTGTGAGCTCCCTAAACCCTTCAAGGTGAATTTTCAGGGAGGCAAGCCACCAAGCTCAGGAGAAATCTTGTTTTTAAATTTTATAAAACACTGTAAAATAATTCATTTAATCCAGGGTAGCAATTGTCTCAATCAGAATAGACTCATGAATAAATACCTAAGACTAAATTAGAATCCTCCCAAAGTTATTTTCTTCTTTCTAATACTTCTTACTGTTCTTACTTATCAAGGAAGGATAGGAAAATATTTTTTCCACCTCACTCAGACCAAAGCTGTCTTAGTAAAGTAATGCAGGTGCTAGATCTGTATCCATGGCTCATTTCAAATTGATCAGGGTGTGCTTTGAACCTATATTCCAGCCAGAGGGACCATCTGGAGTCAGGCTCATCTATCTTAACCAATGATATTGTTTGAGGATAAACAGGACTTCTCTAAGTAGTAGAGTAGGACCACCAACAGGAAGAAAGTTGGTCTTAGAGTTGAAGCCATATGGTTCCCTCAGTGGCAGGTTTGCATAAACACAACCCTACTCTTAATTTTTTTTCAGTACAGGTAACCAAAGCAGTTTTGGTACAGGGAAAAATGATTTGTCTAAATTCTATTCCTGCAAATTGGCTTTCAGAAATGAGGCTTGCTATTTATATGAAAACAGCATCCTCAATGCAGCTGTTATGCTACCACTAACTGTTCCTAACAGTGAGATTCTGCAAGCAGAGACACACCTATCCAAAGTTCTGTCCTTTGTTTATCAGTATCCATCTGTTCTTTAATGCATGTCAAAAAGATTTTTCACATTTGTATTGCAATAAATATATTCTGCAAGTGTGAACATCTCAGCTGAGGAGCTGGTAATGTAAGCACAATTACTAACACATATCTGTAGAATAATTGCTGCTATGTATATGGAATAAAGGAGAAAAACTCAGAATTTTCTATTTTCCCTGTATTTTATACTACATATACTTACCAGCAGGAATGTAATATAACTACAGCCCAAATCTGGGACAAATCTGGCTCAGAATCCTAGTCCCAGTCATTTGCTTGATTGCCTTCAAACCCATCCCCATCCTCCAGCTCTGCAGTATATTGCAGGATGCTAAACCCTGCAGATTATGTATCCCAGGATTCCATACCAACTGGCTTCCCATTAGGTTCAGCCAAGGGAAGGCACAGGTAGGAGACTGAAGAGCAACTGAAGGGGAGAGAGGAAGGTTTTCTTCTCTCAGCTCTAGAAAGCATCTCCAGCAGAGGCTGCATCTCTGTGGTTCTAGCTCCTGTTGGGAAGCAGCTCCTTTGAAGACCCCAGCTCCCAAAGGCAGCCCAAGCTCTTACTTGCTAGTACAGTTGACAGTTGGAGTTCAACCTGGGTTTGAACTATGTGGGTCCACTTATACCTGAATTTTCAAAAATAAAGACAGGCAACCCCCTCATATCCTTGGATTCTGCATGCATGGTTGAAACCAAAAACATATCAAAAATACAGTGTTTTCAGGAGGCAAAACTTTCAGATATGGAGGGTCAACTTTTTATATCCATGGGTTCCACAGAACAATTGTGAGAATTGAGCATGTGCACAATTTGGTATCTGTGGGGGTCCTGGAACCAATCCCCCATGGATACCAAGGGATGACTATAAACATGTTTTCTCCTTTATCCCTCCAGCTCTGCAAGGTGGTATGAAGCCTCTTTTTGTCCATCTCCAATTTGCCTGCCCAGACTGTTTTTCTTTTCAGCACTTCCAACACTTCTAAACTAGTATCCACATTCAATTTCTTTTGTTTACTACTAGGCATAAGTCTATTTTCCCTAAGTAGACTCTGACTGTTATCAAGAAGTAGAATGCAGGCAGTTAATTTCTGTCTGAAAAATCAAAACTCATGCATTTTGCACTGGAAACTGGATGTTTATCTATGAACTTTTGACCATTAAGAGTACATTGCTTGCAAAAGTGTTCATGTGTATGGTAGTTTTTCCTAATTCTCTCATAAAAGAAAGGCATTTTCTGGCCATTCTGAATTATTCGATAACAACTGACTAGTTAACATGAATGCAGTCTCTTACGAGGTACATAAAGGTACTAAAGCAATGGTTCAACTTGAGTTGCACATTACCATAACCCAAGTATTAAGATAATTTCCAGCCGGGCACGGTGGCTCACACCTGTAATCCCAGCACTTTGGGAGGCCAAGGCAGGTGGATCACAAGGTCAACAGATCGAGACCATCCTGGTCAACATGGTGAAACCCCGTCTCTACTAAAAATACAAAAAATTAGCTGGGCATGGTGGCATGTGCCTGTAGTCCCAGCTATTCAGGAGGCTGAGGCAGGAGAATTGCCTGAACCCAGGTGGCGGAGGTTGCGGTGAGCTGAGATTGCGCCATTGCACTCCAGCCTGGGTAATAAGGGTAAAACTCTGTCTCAAAAAAAAAAAAAAAATTCCATGCATTTAAAAAAACCACAGTGTCCAGTGTCCAGTTTGTATCATAGACAAAATGAAACCTGGTAATGAAACCTGGGCATCACTACTTTTTAAAGCTTTCTGGGTGATTTCAACATGCAACCGAGATGAGAACCACTGTTTTAAAAGCTGTTGTTCCTCCTGCTGACCCAGTTATTTGTAGATGTAAGTAACTCAGTGTTAGCTGATGCAGGTAGTCACTCTCTCTTCATCCGTGGTCAGCATTGTCACAAGGACTGGTTCTTTGCATAGGAGACAAGTGGTGCTCACTTTCTTAGTAGTGCTTGTGATTCGATTGAAGTCATTGGGGTTGCAGCAGTTGTGAGAGCCCACCACCATCATTGACCCACTCTCCTCGATCTTTATAGCTGCAGGAATGGTGAGGCCACCCAGAGATAAGGTAAATGAGGTTGTCAACACTAGAGGAAAGAGAGCAGGGTAGAATTCAGTTTTGAACAATTTAAAAATTATATTTTCTCACTTTGATTTAAAAAAGTCTGGGTTTGTTACAAATAATTTTAAAATTTGTTGTTATTTATAACATATTTATTCTATTCTATAGTCTATTACTTCCAGAGTTTATTAGTCTTTTCTTACTCTGGTATTTTTTATCCTGGCTAATGGAGCCACTATTTTCCCAATCCTCTAAATCGGAAACCTAGGATTTATCTCAAAGCTTTCCTTACCCTAGCTTCACCCCCATCACCACCTCCCACATATCCAGTCAACCACCAAGTCTTGTTGACCCTAAGTCCTGTTAAGCCTAATTTCTAGACAATACTCAAGCTTATCTCTTCATTTCTTTTTTTTTTTTTTTTTGAGATGGAGTTTCGCTCTTGTTACCCAGGCTGGAGTGCAATGGCACGATCTCGGCTCACTGCAACCTTCGCCTCCTGGGTTCAGGCAATTCTCCTGCCTCAGCCTCCTGAGTAGCTGGGATTACAGGCATGCGCCCCCATGCCCAGCTAATTTTTTGTATTTTTAGTAGAGACGGGGTTTCACCATGTTGACCAGGATGGTCTCGATCTGTTGATCTCGTGATCCACCCGCCTCGGCCTCCCAAAGTGCTGGGATTACAGGCTTGAGCCACCGCGCCCGGCCTTTATCTCTTCATTTCTGTCCCAATTGTCTTGGCCAGGGCCAGTGGTTCTCAACCCTAGCTGAATAATAGAATCACTTGGGGGAGCTTTAAAAAGCCTAATGGCTAAGTCACACTCCCGACCAATTAAAAGAGAATCTCTGAATGTGGTACCCAGGCATTCTATTCACTTGGCCCTCTGTGTCTGCACTCAGGGTCCACATCCTGGGACTAATATCACATGGATACCTAAGGACCCACTTCAGTTTTAAATATTTCCCAGGTGATTCCAATGAACGGCTGACTATGAGAACTACTAACATAGGTGTTTTTCTTTTCTCACCTGAACCATTGTAATTAAGTTTCTAATTGGCTTCCTAGTCCTTTATCACTCTCTGTTCATCCTCTACATTTCTGCCAAAGAAATCCTTCCAAAATGCAAATCTGATTATATTACATGGCAATGTGAAGTTCTCAAATGGCTTATTATTGTTTATAGAGAAATAATCTCCAAACACCTATATGTGATATAGAGAAGAGAAATGCATTCTTGAAGACCAACCAGATCTGCATTCAAATTCTACCTATATCCAAGCTATGTAACCTAGGAAAAAATACTTCATCTCTCTGAGCTGCAATTTCAACTGTAAACTCCCCATAGAACAGTGTATATAAAGTACTTGACACAGTCCCAGTCACACATTGTCAAGTAAATAAAAAATGGTTGTTGCAACAGTAGTGTATAAACCCCTGGCTGCTTCTGACTTCTTCAATCTCACTTTTCTCTCTTCTCCTATTTCCCACTAAATTACAATAGGATTTAGAATTTAGACAAAGGTGGGGATGCAGATTCCCAATATCAAGCCATTTGTGACTGCGTTCTTGTATATAAGTGTGGTTCCTTCAGCTGAAAGTGCCATTCTCCCATCTTGCTGGCTAGTTTTACTACTAGACCCAGTTCAAAGCATCGCTTCTGTGAGGACTTCTCTGTCTATCTTCACCTTTGCAGACTCCTCTTTCTACTGTGCAACTCCATTACTTTATATTGAGGTTATCTACCTACTTCTGTCTTTATCACTAGATTATGAGTTGTTTAAGTTCAAAGGCCACATAATGCCTTTACATGTCCAGTAGCAAGTATAATGCCTAGCATTTGGTTGGTACGCCAGTGTTTATTGCATGCCTGTATACCTGAGAATAATCAATAAATTAAATACATTTAAGAATAAGCTAAAGAACTGACAAGATTGTATAGCACAGACTTTTGTGGGCAATGCAGTGCAATGCAGAGGGACAACCATCTTTTTCCACAAAGAGATTCCAGTATCCTTTAAGAGAGAATACCGAGCTATAAAGACCATATATCTTGTGGCACAACCTATATGTTTTTATTTTGGAAAATTAGATTCTTGAAAGAGTCAGACTCAGAAAGATTTCCTCTGAGCTCCACTATTTGCTAGCTCTATGATGGTGGGTAAATTACCTAACCTCTCTAAAACAAAGTTTTATTTTCTATAAGATGAGACAATAATAATAGTATCTACTTTGCAGTACTGTTATGAGAAATGAATGCCATAATATGCATTAAAATATTAGGTATACTAAGTCCCTATTAAATGGAAGTTGTCATTGTTATAATTGTTATCATTATTAGAAAAAAGACTACTGAATCTGCTTTCTTTCCTATTTTGTTTTACATGGCAAAACTGGTTTGAGTTTTTTGACCAGGTGCTTTAATAGAAATATTCAAATTAGTTAATGTGAATACACAAAACCCACACATAGATAGTTAATGTGGGGAGCTACTATGCCAAGTGTTTGAAATTATTTGATTTAGAAGCCTTAGCTAAGACAATCTGAGTTTATACAAATATAGCTAAGAGTATCATTTGTTGGTAGTTACAACTTTTTTCTTCAACTGATGCTTGGTTCTATTCTCTGCCTCTACAGAGACATCTTGTCCTATCTCAGTGATTACCATGGTAATAGTGTATTTTTGTCAAAAGATAAGGTAGTAGGCCCCTTCCATTTCTACTGCTAATATTCCTGAATTACCTTAATGAGGAAAATGTAGTAGTTACTCTCCCCACTGAGATAGACATATTTAATATTTTATGTAACTTAATTTTTCTTTTTTTAATTTACATATTCTAAACTTCAAACACTAATAAATTTGTGGATTGTTTTAAGAGATTAGCAACTTCCATTTACTCTCCTCTGAAAGGAAGTGGCTAAGGTCTTGAAATTTAGATCACATAACTCAGAATAAAGTGTGTAATTAGCAATTATATTCTTCACCTATGTATTACTTAAGCAATATTTCCTAAACCTGAGTAATGGTCAGAATCAGTTGGGGAACTTAAAAACACATGTAGAGTCCCCAAGCCTAGGTATATAAGAATCTCTAGAGGTATGACTTCAGAATCTGTTTTTAAAACCACTTCAGATAATGCTAGTGATCAGTCAGGTTTAGGAAATTTTGCCCCATAGAATTTAATATGTACTTTGCATATAGTAGATGCATAGTGAAGATTTACTGAGCTGAACTGCTGTGCAGCAAAATGGGATATATTACTCAAGACAAAACTATGTTTTTGATTCTCAAGCCCATGATGATATCACATTATTAATTATTCAGACCAAATCAATATGTCCTTATCATTTATCGATCTGGAAGTTTCTCTTCAGATTTAGCAAATATGTACTGAATACCTGGTTGGTGCAAAGCTAAAAATTGAGTCTGGGGATGGGAAATAAAAAGAAGGGTATTAGCTGGCCATGGTGCTGTGTGCCTGTAGTCCCAGCCATCCGGGAGGCTGAGCTTGGGATGTCAAGGCTGTAATGAGCTTGATTTTACCACTGCATTCCGGCCTGAGTGAGACCTTGTCTAAAAAAAAGGAAAGAAAAGAAAAAAAAGAAGAAGGGTGATTCTTGCTCTTAAAAGTTTATTCACTTTAGGAGGCCAAGGCAGGTGAAATGCTTCAGCCCAAGAATTTCAGACTAGTGTTGGCAACATGGCAAAATTCCATTCTCTACAAAAAATGGAAAAATTAGCTAGAGGTGGTGTTACATGCCTATAGTCTCAGCTACTTGGGAGGCTGAGGTGAGAGGAACATCTGAGCCAGGAGTTGGAAGCTGCAGTGAGTTGTGATCGTGCCACTGCTCTCCAACCTGAGCGACAGAGTAAGAGTTTATCTCATTAAACATTTGTTTCTCTTATGTGCTAGAAAAGGAAGCTACATACATAAGTAATAGAAGGCTTATTACAATAAAAGTTTGGGAAATATTAAATAAAGTTCCAGACTGGATAATTGGGTCAATGGTCTGGGTAAGGTCATTTTAAAATCTCATCCCAGCCATGTTGCTCACGAAATGCTCTCCTATGGGTAAAACAGCAGGTGAGAGAAAATGATACTTTTGATAAAGAATGTCTGCTTCCTTCTCTGTTTTAACATAGCTTTATGAACATACTTCCTGCTTGCATTTAACATATTTTTGTTATTTATTTGCATGATCTCTTCAGTTTTTTTCTGTCTATAAAATGAGAAGCTAGACTCTAATTTTGTTTTCAGTTTAATTCCATGATACAATTAATTTTAATAGTAAAGACAATCAAACTGAATCACTAAAATACCAACAAGTTTTTCTCTTGCTAATGCAAAAATACTAGATTGGGAAGCTAGGAAGCTATCTAAGCTCATTCAGTATTTTACAGATGAGTTTCTTAGACGTGAAAGAGCACAGAAAATTTTTCAAAACATGCAACTGGCTTGCTTGCAGAGCTATGACTGAAAGAAGAATCTTTTAGTTCTCATTTTCATACTCGCAATCATACTTGCTCTTTTAACTATATTATGTGTTTTGTGTTTATGTGTATGGCTGTTAAGCCAAGCTGAGAAATGCAGAAAATAATTCACACTATCTATAAAATAAGAGCTTTATCTAGAAATTCATTTTTCATCTATTTATGGAGCATTTGCATCAGAGGTCCTGAAGATAACAAAAATGAGTTCCTTGGGCTAGATGTAATAGCATAGGAAGTTACAGGGGCTGTGGCATACCAAAAGAGAATATCATTGAGATTTTATGCAGATTTTTCCCTGTGAACTACAGCCCCAGGAATGACATCACCCAACTTCTTAAAAGAAGTCAGAAATAGAGATTTTGCATGAAATCTCTCGCTTTTTAAATGTATCAAAAACATGTTTAACAGTGTACAGGTTGAACAAAACACATTAATAGGTTGAAGCCAGCCTCTTGGCTATAAGATTTAAGGCTTCTTCTCCCTATACTAATAAAATTGATATACCTCACCAAGTGTGCTGGACTCTGACTGCAAAAGTGACCCCTGCATCGGTCACCATGTATTTTGACAACTTAGTAGGAATTTTGCAAACCAAACTGGCTGAAATGCATGGAACTATTCTAGGAATACCCTTCCCTGTCTTTGGCTCTAACTATTTAATTCTGAGATTAGTCAAAGCATATACTGTTTAGATACATTAAATTATTAGAGTTTACCTGCAAATCTCCTGAGGAACTGCATTTTCATGTAAATGATATGGCAACAAAAACTAATACAGTATGTGTGACATGAGGTAAGCCCAAAGACTCAAAGATTCATCCTCAGCGCCTTAATTCTGGTCTTTTCCCCACCCCATGCTCACATATTCTCTCTCTAAACTACCTGTATAGAGTTTGTTTTTTCTGGCCCTGAAATAATCCAAGCAAAAATTATGTCCTGCAAGGGAGAACTACATTTTGAAGAAGAAAGGGAAGGGGATAAAAAGCCAGATAATGCTCCTTTGCATCTAATATTTAAGATCAAGGAGTTTAAAATTATATTCGAGCACTAGTTATATGACTGACTAATCCCTGATATCTTTTCTGTGTCTATTTCATCTACCTCCTCCTTTATCCTGTTTCAAATTTGTCCTCTAGTTCAAAGAAACTGTCTAAGGGATAAAAGGTCCCTATGTTATGAAAGAACCTTTGTAATCCTCAACTTTACTTTGGAAAGCCTTGAACAAATATTTATGGCCGAAAAAGGGGACATATTTTCACAGCGGGAGTAAAGAGATTTCCCAAATTGAGTACTATGACTGTTATGTCCCAAAGCCAGGGGAGCTGAGAAGTAATGACATTCCTACTCTTTTGCCTCTGACTCAGTGAGGAACCAGAGGGCACTTAGCATCATGGCCACAGACTGTGTAACCTTCATCCCTGCCTGTATAACTGGAATCCCTTGGTCTGGGCCTGATTTCACTTTGTGTTTCTACTCTCTTTGGAATATATGCAGCAGCAAAATGCAGGCACTAATTCAGAGCACTCAGTCTGGGCAAGCAGGCTAATTAATATGTTTCACTGTGGCACTTTTCCATGATTCCTGAAGGGTTTGACGACATGGACAGAAGATAAAACGGAAGGCCAAGCCAGATCTGATTATCTTTTTCTGGCATGCGACACGACTAATCTGACACAAAGATGGGTGCCCGTTTTCTTGTAATGGTGGATGTGGTGTTAATTTGCTTTGTTGGCTCAACTGATATCCATGATCCTAAATATATTTGAAAATTATTTGCACAGATAGGATGGGATGGAGTTTGTCAGAATTACTTAATAAGGGTTTATGCTGACAGTGCAGTCACTGACAGTATTATTTAAGAGGTTTCTGAGGATCTGTGCCAAGCTTTTTGTGTGAAAAGGGTTCAAAAATGCTGTTTTTTATACTTCAGCTATACAAGATGGCATATTTACAGGAAACTATCACTAAAATCTCTGAATTGGTAAAAAGGTAACCTAGACTGAAGTTCTAAAAAGGCAATTTTGTCTTTCTTAAACACAGTAAAGTTAACATGGCTGTTTTACTAAGTAGAAATCTTAGGCTACATTATCAAACAGATACAATTAGTATATAATGAGCACGTTCCATGATGATAAATTCTTCTAATGTCCTTAAATACAGTATTTTTTTTCCTACTGGCTTAATCAGTCTCCCTATAATCTTTTCCATAACATTGTTTTGGAGATTTTTTTTTTTTAGCATTTGCTTCTTTTATAACTACAAAAAAACTTAGACCTGACATTCAATTTTCCCAAAATTTGAATTCATTTAAATTATTGAGTTTTTGTCCTTTGTTTGCATCAGCTGACAATATGTCTGCATCTCTCCCTACGTCCTCTGTTTATCTCAGCCACACAACGGTCTTCCTTACCACCCAGTGACTATAATTATGGCTAATATTAAGGGACCACAATCAACCATGCACAGAGCTAAATTATCTTTAGGAATTATCTTGCTTAATGCTGACAACGTCCCCATGAAGTAAGTGCTATTGTGATTCCATCTTTAGTGGATCAGGAGCCTGAATTGCCTATGATCACAGAGCCAAAAAAAAGTAGTGATCACTGCCCATGATCTTAGCCCAAGTCCTTGGCTATTCCCTACCCTTTTAACAGCACTACAAGAGGGGGAAAAGTTTAATTTTTCTCCCATGCCACTTCTCTGTGGACTACACACTCTCTATGATAGTTCATGGAAAGTGCTGGTGAGGGACCAGAAAAAATGAGGAGAGATGGTGTCCTGAGCATAGGTCACACATTGGTAAATAAATCTTATGACTGTTTTAAGGCTTAGAACTTCACATACACACACAAAAAAATTTGAAACTGCGGAAACAATATAAACTCTTTGGTATATGAGTTACAAGTTATATTCTCTTGTAATTCAAGTAAAATAAAGTACAGTTGATCACTCTTTCGGACAGAAACATACTTGGGAGAATAAAACACAGCCAAAGATCACTTCTCCTTGATCTCTTTGTTCCAATCACTATTCCGCAGTGAGTGGTACTGGAAGGAAAGGCTATTCCCCCACTCCAAGCTCCCTGGCCAGCTCCTCATTTTCTTTGATGTTTTTCATCAAGTTTTAATTCTAGGTTTGACATCTCACAATTTGCTGTAATGGAACAGATAAGCGTGTTTAATTCCTTACAAAATTCAACTAAACTAGCCAGCAGGTACAACCGTTACACTTTGCAAAGCTTTTTCACATGTATTATCTCATTTAACTGTCAAAAAACTCAATTAGGAAGAAATGGTTGACAGGAAACAATTGAATCTTTGCTTAAATCACAGATGTACAGGAAAATCAGTAAACAGAAATTATTGCAAAGAAAAAATTATAATATTTATGTGAGCCAGCAACAGATTGTGGATGTTGGTTGAGTCTAACCTCTACATGTCAATTCCCTTTGCCTTTACCATCAGTATATAAGCGAGGTAATTGATCTAGACTCCTCCCTTCCCATAAAGACACTTCATTTATTGCAGTTGCAGAAATATCTGGCCGTCTGTTCACTTTATTCATTGTGCCGCAATAAATAATAATGGATCCTAGAACAAGTTTCCCTTTTACTTTCCACTTCAGGTGAGTTATGTGGGTTGAGAAGATGTAGCTGTTGGTGTACCAGCTACACCATAGTAATGGTTTCAGAAAATATTCAGGTATACTCTTATCTAATTCCCTTTAAATCATGTTATTTTTCATTTATAATTTATTTTAATTGTGCTTCAGATAAAAGGTACTGTTTTAACCTCATGAAGTGATTCTTATTTCAAATGTGCACACTTCTGCAGACATGCTTGCTTGGCTATTCTGTGTTAACTCAAGACCAACCTCAGTGACAGGAGACAATTATTGTACGGGTAACTTTAAGTACAACATCTCATTCAGTCTTCATAATAATCTCAAAAAGTAAAGAAAGCTCATCATCACTGGTCATTAGAGAATGCAAATCAAAACCACATTGAGATACCATTTCACACCAGTTAGAATGGTGATCATTAAAAAATCTGGAGAATGCAGATGCTGGAGAGAATGTGGAGAAATAGGAACACTTTTACACTGTTGGTGGGAGTGTACATTAGTTCAGCCATTGTAGAAGACAGTGTGGCGATTCCTCAACAATCTAGAAATAGAAATTCCATTTGACCCAGCAATCCCATTACTGGGTATATACCCAAAGGATTATAAATCATTCTGTTATAAAGACACATACACACATATGTTCATTGTGGCACTGTTTACAATAGCAAAGACTTGGAACCAACCCAAATGCCCATCAATGATAGACTGGATAAAGAAAATGTAGCACATATATACTACAGAATACTATGCAGCCATAAAAAAAGGCTGAGTTCACATCCTTTGCAGGGACATTGATTAAGCTGGAAACCATAATTCTCAGCAAACTAACACAAAAACAGAAAACCAAATATTACATGTTCTCACTCATAAGTGGGTATTCAACAATGAGAACACATGGACACGGAGGGGAACATCACACACAAGGGCCTGTTGTGGGGGTGGGGGTATAGGGAAGGGATGGCAGGGGTGGAGAGATTCAGGAGGGATAACATTAGGAGAAATACCTAATGTAAATGACAGGAGGATGGATGCAGCAAACCACCATGGCATGTGTATACCTATGTAACAATCCTGCACAAGCTGCACATGTACCCCAGAACTTAAAGTATAATTAAAAAAAATAAAGTAGGGCATCTTATCTCCATCCAACAAAGAAAGCCCCTCAGTTTAAGAGTTAAAGGGGACTGATATATCAGTGCTAGGATTATAATCCATGTCTATATACTCCAAAATTTGAAATAATAATCACAACATTCTTCTCAGCTGATTAATGAGTTCAGCATTCACCATCACTTAACCGGTTGAAAGTATGGAAGAGGCGGGTGCAGTGGCTCACTCCTGTAATCCCATCACTTTGGGAAGCTGAGGTGGGCAGATCACCTGAGATCAGGAGTTTGAGACCAGCCTGGCCAACATGGTGAAACCCCATCTCTACTAAAAGTTCAAAACTTAGCCAGGCATGATGGTGGTCACCTGTAATCCCAGCTGCTTGGGAGGCCAAGGCAGGAGAATTGCTTGAACCTGGGAGGCAAGGTTGCAGTGAGCTGAGATTGAACCATTGCACTCCAGCCTGGGTAACAGAATGAGACTCTGTCTCAAACAAACAAACAAAAAGTATGGAAGAGGTGGGAAGTTGAGTTATATGAGTCAGTTCTTGTTACAATAATAGTATAAAACAAACCAATAGCTTAAAACAATAATGGTTTATTCTTGCTCATACACTTACAGATTAGCTCACATGTGGCTGATTGAAGCTTGGTTTGTCTGGGCTTGGTTCCATGCTGCAGACTGGACCTTTGTCTATTGCACAAGTCTTTCATCCTATCCTCCTTGACCAATTAGATACCTGAGATATATTCTTCTCATGGTACTACAGAAGTAAAAAATTGGCAAGTAGAAACACATAATGTCTCCTAAGGTCTAGACTTAGAAATGGCACATTGCCATTTCCATTCATGTTCCAAGGGCAAACTAAAGCAACATGGCAAAGCATACCATCAATGAGATGGCAAAGTATACTCCATCTCTAGTTGAAGGAAATGCAATGCCACTTGGCATTGAGTGTGAATACAGGGAGAAATGAGGAATGGGAACAATTTATACAATACCATGAGGAGATAGATAAACAGTTAAGAAAATGAGCTCTCCATGTTGTATGAATGTTTGTACAGAAGAAGAGAAAGGAGACTTTAACCCAACTGGACAGAGGATAAGATCTAATGTTCTATTCTTATTTCTTATAGTTAGAGATTAAAAAGAATATCCAAAAGATCTCTGGGACTACTACCTGAAAATCTACCTGCTCAGCAGTGATTTTAAGGCTAAGCAGGTCAGCAGGGAAAATATTATGTTACAGCATATGTGCTTCTAAGAACTGGCTGACAAGTAGGATTATAATATATATGAGAATGGAAACAATTGTAATTGGTAATATATGAAAAACTCCGGATTTGCAGAACTCATAGTCTACAGAATATTTTAAATGACATTTAGCCCCTTCAATCCAAGCCTACAATTCTAGACTCTGACTTGAAAAGGATCTTAAAGGTCTTGTCAATGCTTGAATTCTCTTTGTAACATGCAGCTTATATTTGAACATGTTCTGTAACATTACTTTCCAATTCCATTTTGAAACTTTGCATCTTCTTTTTCCTTATCATTGCCATTTAAATGCATCTCATGTCTCCACACTACTCATCAGTGAGTCCATGAGCAAGTAAGAACCACCCAAAAATGATAAACCCCAGAAAACTTCTCTCCTTAGGGTTATTCCTGGTGAATAACCATTCCTATGCCAGGTCAGTTCCAAAGGGCCCTCTGCATGGCTTAATACTCTGCTGTTGCAGTCTTGAAATTTTTAAGTTTTTAACAAGTAACTGCATTTTCATTTTGCACTTGGCTTCACAAATTAGGTAGCTGATCTTGTTCCTAAGTCATCATCAGCACTGTCTGTACCTGAATCAAGTCCCTACCCCCTGATACCTTCTTGTAGCCATTCCACTGGGGCAACTCCACTTGCTATCTTACCAGATTCGGTGCCTGATTGATTCTCTGTTCCTCATGGTTTTTTGATTTCACTCTTACTCAGTTTTGGTGGAGCAGTTTCCTCCATCTATCCCAGCTACTGGACCAGACCTTCACTGACACCTTATTTCCTCCCCCAGGAGAAAGAGATTTTGACCATAACTCTCAGATAATTCTTCCTAAGCTAAATTTTGATTTGGGCCAATTAATCCTACCTCTCCTTGGAGCTATGCAAAATAAATCTTTCTGATTCTTCATCTACTTTGAAACTAGCCCTTCAAAGCAGAATGGAGGAATCACTTGATAAGGAGACATAACTGAACTTTGGGGAAGGAGCTAGTGGTACCTGGTCATGAGGGATGAATAGAATGTGGTCACCTTGAGCTGATGTTGTCCTCATCTTTTTACTTTTTTTTTTTAATCATACATCAGCTGAACTGCTTTGCTGCCCTCTTGCTAAAGGTTGGATGCGGTGGACTCCATCCTTAAATGGCTGTTTCATACTACTGTTAACAATCTAAATTCAACAATCACAAAACCAGGTAATTTGTATTAAAGAACATATCTTCCCCACAAGTACATAAATTATTCAAGCAGATCCTTTAGGTTTATGGTAGAAGGAAATGTGTAAACATGAGAATTTAACAGACTTTTTGAACATATTTAATTTGGGCTTTTATATTTCATGCCAAAATTTTGAAATAATATTTAGTGCTTGGCTTTCCTTTTTCTTGTTTGTGAAAGTAGCACTTGTTTTTGTAGAAAACTTAGAAAATAATTTAAAACCACAAAGGAAAATAAACATCTTTACAGTTCTACCTATTAAAAATAACTACAGTTAACATACAGTTTAATATCTCCTTATCTTTTATTATGAACATATACACATATATATCTTAAAAGATCATATTGTGATGAGTACAGTTAACATAGTTTAGTATCTCTTCATCTTTTATTATGAACATATATACATATATATTATATATATTAAAAGACACTACTATGAGCATATTATACATAGTATTTCATAACTCATTGTTTTTTAAAATTTTTATCAGAATGATTTTTCCTTTTCATAGGATAATTAGAAAGCAAACAAACTTAAAGCCATATAGCAATGCAATAAGATAGTTCTGTCAAAAACAGTCAATTCAGGAGGAAAGACATTAGAGCGATGTGCTTGTAGTTATGTAGGCCAAATAACAGGCTGATTTTCTTACTGTCTACTAATACAATAATCCACAGCCAATTGACATGCTGGTGATGTGTGATCACAGGCAAGGCTCAGGATTCAAGTTATATATTGTTTTAATAAATACTTAGCTGCTTTGGATCCTTTTTATATCTTTCAGTAAATTAATTTTTGTATATGGTGTAAGGAAGGGATCCAGATACATATACCCTCCCAGTACTGAATCAGGTAGAAGTCGAATCCCTGATTAGACTAGTAACAAGTTCTGAAATTGAGGCAATGATTAACAGCCTACCAACCAAAAAAAAAAAGTCCAGGACCAAATGGATTCACAGCCAAATTCCACCAGAGGTACAAAGAGGAGCTGGTACAATTCCTTCTGAAACTATTCCAAGCAATAGAAAAAGAGGGAATCCTCCCAAACTCATTTTATGAGGCCAGTATAATCCTGATACCAAAACCTGGCAGAGACACAACTAAAAAAGGAAGTTTCAGGCCAATATCTCTGATGACCATTGATGCAAAAATCCTCAATAAAATACTGGGAAACAAAATCCAGCAGCATATCAAAAAGCTTATCCATCATGATCAAGTTGGCATCATCCCTGGGATGCATGGCTGGTTCAACATACACAAACCAATAAACATAATCCATCACATAAAGAGAACCAATGACAAAAACCATCTGATTATCTCAATAGATGCAGAAAAGGCCTTCTACAAGATTCAACAGCGCTTCATGCTAAAAACTCTCAATATTGATAGAGCATATCTCAAAATAATAAGAGCTACGTGTGAAAAACCCACAGCCAATATTATACTGAATGGATGAAAACTGGAAGCATTCCCTTTGAAAACTGGCATAAGACAAGGATGCTCTCTCTCATCACTCCTATTTAACATAGTATTGGAAGTTCTGGCCAGGGCAATTAGGCAAGAGAAAGAAATAAATAGTATTCAGTTAGGAACAGAGGAAATTAAATTTTCTGTTTGCAGATGGCATGATTGTATATTTAGAAAACCCCATCATCTCAGCCCAACATCTCCTTAAGCTGATAAGCAACGTCATCGAAGTCTCAGGGTACAAAATCAATGTGCAAAAATTAAAACCATCCCTATACACCAATAATAGACAAACAGCCTAATCATGAGTGAACCCCCACTCACAATAGCTACAAAGAGAATAAAATGCCTAGGAATACAACTTACAAGGGATGTGAAGGACCTCTTCAGGGAGAACTGCAAACCACTGCTCAAGGAAGTAAGAAAGGACACAAACAGATGGAAAAACATTCCATGCTCATGAATAGGAAGAATCAATATTGTGAAAATGGCCATACTGCCCAATGTAATTTATAGATTCAATGCTATCCCCATCAAGCTTTCTCCACCATTGACTTTCTCCACAGAATTGGAAAACACTACTCTAAATTTCATATGGAACCAAAAAAGAGCCCACATACCCAAGACAATCCTAAGCAAAAAGAACAAAGCTGGAGACATCACACTACCTGACTTCAAACTATACTACAAGGCTACAGTAACCAAAGCAACATGGTGCTGGTATCAAAACAGATATAGAGACAATGGAACAGAACAGAGGGCTCAGTAATAACACCACACATGTACAACCATCTGATCTTTGACAAACCTGACAAAAACAAGCAATGGGGAAAGGATTCCCTATTCAATAAATGGTGTTGGGAAAACTGGCTATCCATATGCAGAAAGTTGAAACTGGATCGCTTCCTTACACCTTATAAAAAAATAAGATGGATTCAAGACTTAAATGTAAGACCTAACACCATAAAAACCCAAAAGAAAACCTAGGGAGTACCATTCAGGACATAGACATGGGCAAGGACTTCATGACTAAAACACTGAAAGCAATGGCAACAAAAGCCAAAATAAACAAATGGGATCTAATTAAACTAAAGAGCCTCAGCACAGCAAAAGAAACTATCATCAGAGTGAACAGGCAACCTACAGAATGGGAGAAACTTTTTGCAATCTATCCATCTGACAAAGGGCTAATATCCAGAATCTACAAAGAACTTAAATTTACAAGAAAAAAACAACCCCATCAAAAAGTGGGCAAAGGATATGAATAGACACTTCTCAAAAGAAGAGATTTATGCAGCAAGAAAAAAAATGGAAAAAAGCTCATTGTCACTTGTCATTAGGGAAATGCAAATAAAAACTGCATTGAGATATCATCTCATGCCAGTTAGAATGGCAATCATTAAAATGTCAGGAAACAACAGATGCTGGAGAGGATGTGGAGAAATAGGAATGCTTTTACACTGTTGGTGGGAGTATAAATTAGTTCAACCATTGTGGAAGACAGTGTGGTGATTCCTCAAGGTTCTAGAAATAGAAATACCATTTGATCCAGCAATCCCATTACTGGGTATCTACTCAAAGGATTATAAATCATTCTATTGTAAGGATACATGTGCCTGTATGTTTACTGCAGCACTATTCACAATAACAACGACTCGGAACCAACCCAAATGCTCATCAGTGACAGACCAGATAAAATGTGGCACATATACACCATGAAATACCATGCAGCAATACAAAAGGATGAGTTCATGTCCTTTGCAGCATATAAATGAAGCAGGAAACCATAATTCTCAGCAAACTAACACACAAACAGAAAACCACATGTTTTCATTCATAAGTGGAGCTGAAGAATGAGAAGACATGGATACAGGAAGGAGAACATCACACACCAGGAAATACCTAATGCAAATGATAGGTTGATGGATGCAGCATATCATATGGCTTGCATACTTATGTAAAAAACATGCACATTCTGCACATGTACACCAGAACTTAAACTATAATAATAAAAGAAGTGTGCTGGCAATTTTATTTTAAAATAAAGGGTTCCATTCAGAAGGAAAGATATTTTATCTTCTTTAATGGGTTGCAAAAAAATGCAAAATAACATCCTGAGCATGTTAAAATTAGAATTTCTAAGCCTAAAGGGGTTACAAAAACCCAGGAGTATTTTGATGCCCTGAGTTTTTTGTTTGATTTGCCTGTAGGTACATGTTTAATAACTAAATGCCCTTTCTTCCCTTTTTAAGCTTCTCATCTTCAAAGATTGTGTGGTATAGGATTACTTGTTCCGTTACTAATCTGTTCATTTAAAAATATGTTTTAAAGGCACCTGAATACGTTATTTAGTGAGTATCCTTTAAATGTATAACCATAGATAAAAATCTATACTCAAAAATAATTTCTGTACACATCGATATTGATAGTCTCTCTCTCTCTCTCTCTCTCTCTCTCTCTCTCTGTCGCTCTCTCTCATTCACGTGCTGCATTTTAATCATCCCTGGAGTTTTTTCAAAGCTTACACTAATAGGCATCTTCCAAAGAGTTATATGTTGTGTTTATTTTATTTTTGAAAGTGTGAAGCAACCTAACATTTGCCTTATCCCCTCTATATTCCAAAATCTGTATAGCTTAGTTGATTTTTTTCACTGCATATGTACATTTTATTTATCCACTTATCTGTGGATGGATACCTGGGTTGGTTCCACATTTTTTTGATATTGTTTTTACTAACTTTACATTGGTCTTTGGATTTGATTCTTTAAAAAATAGGCAATATATAAGTGGTCTACAACAGACTGTTGACAGTGAGTGAACTTAAAAGTTCCTGCAATCTTCAAGATAATCATAGAACAAATGCAAACAAGAACAAAACAAAACTTCAACATTTCTCAACATTGACTTCTACATTTCTGCTTTACCCTATCAGGTTCTGTGAAAAACAGAAGAAAATTGAAAAATATGATATATTAATTCTGAAACCTCGATACGGATCATATTTCACTTGTAGAGCTCTGTTCTTCTTTTCTCCCACCATGTATTGTATTCTTAATGTAAGTTTCTTTAATATAATGAGAAAAGTTGCTTTCCTCAATATCTGGATACAATCCCAACTTAAAGTTACAGATTATCACCTTGACCTCTGGCTGCCATGTATACATTGATTTATTACACTTTTTAGACTAAGTTTTACCCAAGATACCACATCCAATATATCCAGATTTGAAGAGCTTGAGGTATTCTTCAAAATGCCTTGAGATTACAGTCTACTTACTGAAAACATCTCTAGACCTTATTTTGTGGAAGACAAGTTGGTGGCTTAGACTGAGCACAGGTGTGGTGCCAGGTATACTTGGCTTCAAATCCCTGTCCTTCCTTTATGACACTTAGGCATGTTAGCTTCTCTATTCCTATTTGTAAAATGGAAACACAAACGTTACATAAATAATTTGGTAAAAATTAAATGATACATGAATTATGAAGATTAAGTGAAATAATGCAAACAAAGCACTTGAACTGATTAAGTGCTCAAATTGCTAGTTCCTATTATTATTATATCATTCCAGATTAGTTCATGAGTAAGAGAGTGACCTCATTGCTTCATAGCCATATTTTATTATAGTCTTGCAGTACTGTTCTTCAGACTTATCAGGTATTTTTATGAGTTTTTACTTTAAATGTCTTTTTACTGTGCTTGAGATGCAAATTTACCCTTGCATTAAAAAAATAGAAAACGAAATGTCACAACGTTTAATGAAAACTGAAGGCATTTGAGGCATGACTCAAACACACTCTTCAAGAACAAGCATATCAATAAAGAAAGTAATTGTGATATAAGGAGATAGAAACTGGGAGTCTCCTTTGGCTACTTCAATTCTGCAGGCATTCATTGACTGCAGAGTATCCAACTTCCTCCAGCAGCATATAAAACTCTTGGAGAGTAGAGTCCAAGTCTTTTTCAGCAGTTTATCATCAGCATTTAGGGATTATGGAGACAAAAACTTAAGGACTTGGTCTTGGTTCAAAGGCATTTACATGTATTTTTTTTTTCCATAGGCTTTTCAGGGAACAGATGGTATTTTGTTATATAAGTAATTTCTTAAGTGGTGATTTATAAGATTTTGGTGCACCTATCACCAGAGCAGTATATACTGAACTGAATTTATAGTCTTTTATTCCTCACTCCCTTTTCACCATTTCCCACTGAGTCCCAAAAGTCCATTGTGTCATTTTTATGCCTTTACAGCCTCATAGCTTAGTTCCCACTTATGAATGAGAACATTGGCTTTCCATTCCTGAGTTGCTTCACTTAGAATTGTAGTCTCCAATCTCATCCAGGTTGCTGTGAATGCCATTAATTTATTCCTTTTTATGGCTGAGTAGTTGTATATGTATACTACTGTTGTATATGTATACTACAGCTTCTTTATCCACTTGTTGATTGATGGGCATTTGGATTGGTTCCACATTTTTGCAACTGCGAATTGTGCTCCTATAAATATGCATGTCCAAGTATTATTTTTGTATAATGAATTCTTTTTCTCTGGGTATATATTCAGTAGTGGGATTGCTGGATCAAATGGTAGTTCTACTTTTAGCTTTTTTAGGAATCTCCACACTGTTTTCCATAATGGTTGTACTAGTTTACATTCTCACCAGCATAGTAGAAGTGTTCCCTTTCACTGCATCCACACCAGCATGTATTATTTTTTTTTATTATGGCCATTTCTGCAAGAGTAAGGTAGTATCACATTATTTTGATTTGCATCTCTATGATCATTAGTGATGTTGACATTTTTTAATGTTTTTTGGCTATTTGTATATCTTCTTTTGAGAATTGCCCTTAGCCCACTTTTTGATGGGATTGTTTTCTTGATAATTTGTTTGAGCTCGGTGTAGATTCTGGATATTAGTCCTTTGTCAGATGTATAGATTGTGAAGATTTTCTCAACTCTGTGGGTCGGTCTGTTTACTTGGCTGACTGTTCCTTTTGCTATGCAAAGCTCTTTAGTTAATTAAGTCGCATGTATTTATATTTGTTTTTATTGCATTTGATTTGGGTTCTTGTTCATGAAATCCTCACCTAATCCAATGTTTAGAAGGGTTTTTCCAATGTTATCTTCTAGAATTTTTGTAGTTTCAGGCCTTAGATTTAAGTCCTTGATCCATCTTGAGTTGATTTTTGTATAAGATGAGAGATGAGGATCCAGTTTCATTCTCCTACATGTGGTTTGCCAGTTATCCCAGCACCATTTGTTGAATATGGTGTCTTTTTCCCACTTTATGTTTTGTTTGTTTTGTCGAAGATCAGTTGGCTGTAAGTATTTGGGTTTATTTCTGAGTTCTCTATTCTGTTCTGTTGTTCTAAGTGCCTATTTTTAGATCAGTACACCATGCTGTTTTGGTGACTATGGCCTTATAGTATACTTTGAAATCAGATAATGTAATGCCTCCTGATTTGTTCTTTTTGTTTAATCTTGCTTTGGCTATGCAAGCTCTTTTTTTGGTTCCATATAAATTTTAGGATTTTTTTTTATAGTTCTGTGAAGAATGATGGTGGTAATTGCATTGAATTTGCAGATTGCTTTTAGCAGTATGGTTATTTTCACAACATTGCATGCAATGTGTTTCCATTTGGTTGTGTTGTCTGTGATTTATTTCAGCAGTATTTTGTAGGATTCCTTGTAGAGATATTCTACTTCCTTGGTCAGGTATATTCCTAAGTATTTTATTTTATTTTTGTAGCTATTGTAAAGGGATTGAGTTCCTGGATTGATTCTCAGCTTAGTCATTGTCAGTGTATAGCAAAGCTACTAATGTGTGCATTAATTTTGTATACTGAAATGTTGTTGAATTCATTTATCAGTTCTAGACGCTTTTTGGAGGAGTCTTTATGGTTTTCTAGGTATACAATCATATAATCAGCAAACAGTAACAGTTTGACTTCCTCCTTACTGATTTAGGTGCCCTTTATTTTTCTCTTGTCTGATTGCTCTGGCTAGGACTTCCAGTACTACATTGAATAGAAGTGGTGAGAGTGCACATCTTTGTCTTGTCTCAGAGGGAATGCTTTCAACTTTTCCCCATTCAGTATTGTATTGGCTGTGGGTTTGTCATAGATGGATTTTATTACATTGAGGTATGTCCCTTGTCTGCCAGTTTTACTGTTTTAATCATAAAGGAATGCTGGATTTTGACAAATGCTTTTTCTGTGTCTGTTAATATGATCATATGATTTTTGTTTTTAATACTGTTTATGTGGTATATCACATTTATTGACTTTCATATCTTAAACCATCCCTGCATTCCTGGTATAAAATCCACTTGATCATAGTGGCTTATCTTTTTAATATGTTGCTGGATTTGGTAATCTAATATTTTGTTAAGTATTTTTGCATCTGTGTTCATCAGGGATATTGGTTTGTAGTTTTCTTTTTTGGCTATGTCCTTTTCTGGTTTTGGGATTAGGATGATACTGGTTTCATAGAATCATTTAGGGAGAGTTCCTCCTTTCTCTATCTTGTGGAATAGTGTTCATAGGATTGGTACCAATTTTTTTTGGAATGTCTGGTAGAATTCAGCTGTGAATCCATCAGGTCCCGGACTTTTTTGTTGTTGTTGGCAATTTTTAAATTACCATTTCAGACTTGCTGCTTGTTACTGGTCTGTTCAGGGTATCTAATTCTTCCTGCATTAAAGTAGAAGGGTTGTATCTTTCCAGGCATTTATTCACCTCCTACAGGTTTTCTAGTTTGTGCACATAAAAGTGTTCATAGTAGCCTTGAATGAGCTTTTGTATTCCTGTGGTGTCAGTTGTAGCATCTCCTGTTTCATTTCTGATTGAGTTTATTTGGATTTTCTCTCTTATTTTCTTGGTTAATCTTGCTAATGATCTATCTATGTTATTTATCTTTTCAAAGAACCAGCTTTTTGTTTCCTTTATCTTTTGTGTTGTTTCTTTTCAATTTCATGTAGTTCTGCTCTGATCTTGGTTATTTCCTTTCTTCTACTGTGTTTGGGTTTGGTATGTTTTTGTTTCTCTAGTTCCTTGAGGTGTGACCTTAGACTGTCTATTTGTGCACTTTCAGACTTTTTAATGTAGGTATTTAGGGCTGTAAGTTTCCTTTTTCCACCACCTTTGCTGTATCCCAGAGGTTTTATAGGTTGTGTCACTGTTGTTGTTCAGTTCAAAGAATGTTTTAATTTCCATTTTGATTTTATTGTTGACCAAATGATCATTCAGGAACAGGTTATTGAATATACACATATTTGCATGGTTTTGAAGGTTCATTTTGGAGTTGATTTCCAGTTTCATTCCACTGTGGTCTGAGAGAGTACTTGATATAACTTCAATATTCTTAAATTTATTGAGACTTGTATTGTGACCTATCACATGGTCTATCTTGGAGAAAGTTCCATGAGCTGATAAATAGAATGTATATTCTTCAGTGCAGTGGTTGGGTAGAATGTTCTGTAAATATCTGTTAAGTCTATTTGTTTCAGTGTATAGTTTAAATCCATTGTTTCTTTGTTGACTTTCTGCCTTGGTGACCTGTCAAGTGTTGTCATTGGAAAGTTTCCCACTATTATTGTGTTGCTGTCTTTCTCATTTCTTGGGTATAGCAGTAATTGTTTTATAAATTTGGGAGCTCCAGTGTTAGGTGTGTATATAGTTAGGATTGTGATAGATTCCTGTTGATCAAGGCCTTTTATCATTATATAATGCGTCTTTTTGTCTTTTCTAACTGCTGTTGCTTTAAAGTTTGTTTTGTCTGTTATAATAATAGCTACTTCTACTTGCTTTTTGTGTCCATTTGTATGGAATTTTTTTTCCATTCCTTTAAGTTGAGTTCATGTGAGTCCTTATGTGTTGTCTCTTGATGGCAGCAGCTAGTTGACTGGTGAATTCTTATCTATTCTGCAATTCTGTCTTTTAAGTGCAGCATTTATGATATTTTCATTTAATGTTAGTATTGAGATGTGAGGTACTAGTCCATTCATTGTGCTATTTGTTACCTGTATACCCTGGGGGGGGGGTTTAATTGTATTTTTGTTTTATAGGTCCTGTGATATTTATGCTTTAAAAAAGTTCTGTTGGGATGTTTCCAGGATTGGTTCAAGATTTAGAGCTTCTTTTAGCTGTTCTTGCAGTATTGCTAAAAGAAGCTCTAAATCTTACATTGTGGTTCTTATAGTACTAGCTTGGTACTGGTGACTTCTCTCAGCATTTGTTTGACTGAAAAAGACTATAGCTTTTCTTTATTTATGAAGGTTAGTTTTGCTGGATACAAAATTCTTGGCTGGTAATTGTTTTGTTTAAGGAAGCTGAAGGTAGGGTCCAGTCCCTTCTAGGTTCTAGGGTTTCTGCTGAGAAATCTGCTGTTAATCTGATAGTTTTTTTTTTTTTTTTTCCTTTAGGTTACCTGGTACTTTTGCCTCACAGTTCTTAAGATTTTCTTAACTCTACATAACTTGATGACAATGGGCCTACATGATGATCTTTTGAGATGAATTTTCCAGGTGTTCCTCAAGCTTCTTGTATTTGGACATCTAGGTCTCTAGCAAGACCAGGGAAGTTTAACTCAATTATTTCCCCAAATATGTTTTCCAAATTTTATATTTCTCTTTTATCTCAGGGACACCAATTATTCTTAGGTTTGGTCATTTAACATAATCCCAAACTTCTTGGAGACTTTGTTCATTTTTTCTTATTTTTCTTTGTTGGATTGGGTAAATTTGAAAACCTTGTCTTCAAGCTCTGAAGTTCTTTATTTCCCTTATTTGATTCTATTGCTGAGACTTTGCAGAGCATTTTGCATATCTCTAAGTGTACCCATTATTTCCTGAAGTTTTGATTTTTATTTATGCTATCTACTTCACTGAATATTTCTCCCCTCATTTCTTGTATTATGTGTTTTATATCATTAAATTGGGCTTCACCTTTCTCTGGCATCTCCTTGATTAGCTTAATAGCTGATCTTCTGAATTATTTTTTAGGTAAATCAGGAATTTTTTTTTTGTTTGGATTCATTGCTGGTGAGCTAGTGTGATTTTCAGGGGTGTCAAAGAGCCTTGTTTTATCATATTACCAGAATTGTTTTTCTGATTTCTTCTCATTTGGATAGCCTATTTCAGAGTGAAAGTCTAGAGCTCAAGGTTACTGTTCAGATTCTTTTGTCCCACAGGATTTCCTTGGTGTAGTATTCTCTCTTTTTTCCTAGAGATGTGATTTCCTGAGAGCTTCTATAGTGAATGTTTTCTTTCTTCTGGATGTAGCCACCTAGCAGGTCTACCAGGCTCTGGAGTGGTACTGGGGGCTGTCTGTACAGAGTTCCATGATGTGAACCATCTGCAGGTCTCTCACCCGTGGATACCAGCACCTGCTCCAATGGAGGTGGCAGTGGAGGGAAATAGACTCTGTGAGGGCTTTTTGTGCTGGTTGGCCTTCTGCCAGGAGGTGGCACTTTGAAGAGAACATCAGCTATGGTAGTACAGGAAGGATCAGGTGGAGGGCAGGGCCCTAGAGCTTCCAAGAGTATACACCCTTTGTATTAAGCTACCATGGTGAGTAGGAAAGGACCAACAGGTGGGGCAGGGCTAAGCTTGTCTGAACTCAGACTCTCCTTGGGTAGGTCTTGCTGCCACTGAGTGTTTGTGGTTCTTCTGGGTCCTGCAGGAGCAATCCACTTCCTTCAGAGGGTCTGTGTATTCTCTCAGCTGTCCTGGTTTATTCCTGTAGTAATTCTGGATCAGAAGTTTGAGATGTAAGTCTCCACACACTGCTATGTTTGTCTGCGTGGGCCCTGCAATCTAGTCCTGCCTCTTGTCTGCCATGATCCTAGGGTTTTTATCTCAAAGGCATTTTTCTATTCAGATAAAAAGAGAGAACACCTACAATTATTTAGAAATTTTGATGGGGTAATGAGTGAAAACTAGAAGAAAGGAGCAATATCTCTGACCTACTCTTCGCAGAGCCTACTTTCTAGGAACACATTCAGTAGTGTTTAGGAATTCAGAGTCTATTGTGACAATGCTGCAGATCTGGGTTGGGCTACCCATGTGAGAATTTTGGGATATATGTCACAGATCAACTTAAAAGAGGAATGAACCCACTGAGCTGGCATCTTGTGAACCATGCATCAAGCTAACATCTGTCAGTCTTCAGCAATATAGCAGTTTTTCACCTTTATTATCTTTTCTATTAGGTAGTCGCAACTAACAGGCTTTCTGTCTATGCAATGAGGATATTTCCAGCTCACTCATCTGCCATTGTAATGACTCTTCCCTGAATATTCTGATCCTCTCACTCAGCTTTCCCTAAATTCCCAGCTTCACACCTATAAAATCCCCCTGTGACTTCAAAGCAAATTTCAGTGACTTTCATCAGTACTAACAGAGCTGGTTAATAGGGAAGATGGGAAGTGGGAAAAGGAAAAAACACACCCCACAACATACATCTCTCTGCAAAAGTTGTCTATTTCTCTCTCTAACTTTGAGTGTTACATTTGTGCTTTGCAATGTCTTTTATATTTATTAACAATGTTTATAAACATTAAATTAATAATATAAAGTTAATGAACATTAACATCCAAGAGAATGCCAAGCAAAATTGGAGAAAGTTAGATGCCCCCATTACAGAACATCAACAGCCCTTGGGTTGCCGTCGATGTGGCAGCTGCAAATGAACCATGGCTTCCAATCTGCAGAATTTTTCAGTCCCCAAGTGAAAATAAACATGCCATTTGAAAAAATAAGATCAGTACTATAGCAGGATAAATTAGAGTGCTTATTAGTATATTAATTGAAGACCAGATGGAAAAGCAAAACAAACAATAGCCTGCCAGTCTCTACAGGAAATGTCTTCTAAATATTTTAGAAGAAATTCTAAAACAACATGTGGTAGTGAGGTATATGGGTATATATTTTCAGTTACCCTGAGCTTACTAGTGACCAAAATAGCCCATGTATTATTCCTCGAGGGGACGTGAAGTTGGAAGTTGTAGAAAACTCTGCCAGAAATTTAATTAGGAGTGACCTTTTCAGATGACAAAATAGATACTAAGTTTTTGGTGTAATTGTTATTAGTTTGATTATCCTGGAAATGTGTTGTCTTTCTTGCCTTGTGCAAAACTATGCAATGTGGCCACATTGATCCTGGTAGAAGATAAGTGCAAGTCCAGGGGCCCAGAAGCCTGTGAGTGACTGTTCCACACTGGCCTGGCCAGGGCCTTTAAGGTCTTTCCTATGAGCTGCCTGCACTGTCCCCACCCACAAATGAAGTCTGTGAGTGATAAAGTGTCTAACAGCCCACAATTTAGCAGTGATTGTAAACATTGCATAAATCAGCCACGTGCTATAAAATGTTTTCAAACATAAGAAAGCATTTCTGAGACCTTCCTTCGTTCTATAGGGAATTGCTTTTTGATTTTTTCAGTGTATTGTTTTCTAAAGTATAAAAGACTTTTTGTACAATAAAAGATATTCCTGGAGGTGTTATGTCCATAAAGATGTCTTACTTATTTTAAAGTAGACTTTCAAATGTTAAAGCTGACTTACAATTGTTCTTTGTTAAACTGAATTATTCATCAAACTTGATTGAACATATGTGTCCAGTAGGTTGGGCACAGAGATGGATAAGGACACCTTCTCTGCCTTGATGGAGTTCCCAGGTGAGGGCAAGGCCAGTTGTCTTTCCCAATCACTGTGAGGCAATGGGATAAGAGCAGTAACATGGATATGGAAGATGTGCTTCAGGTGGGCTGCAAGTGAGAGAACACTTGACTTGGCATGGGAAGGTTAGTGGGAAGCCTCAGAGAGTAGCCCTGAAGGCAGAATAAAAATTCTCTTGGAAAAGAGAAAAGATCTTTCAAAGGAGAGAAACTAGTCTAACTTTTTGGCATCTTTCAGCTCTTGCCTTTCCCAAATATCTTCAGAAAAATCTACTGCTCCTTGAGGCTTCCAAGCGAGATTAGGTAGACTCCTAGGTTATCTTTTGACCATCACTTATAACTATCATCATTCTGTGTTGTAATCATTTACTTCTCCATACCCCCTCTAGGTATTACTTTTCTAGGAGTATGGGAATTACTCATTGTGGAACCCCTACCCCAATGCCTGTCATGTAGTAGCAACTCATGGAATGTTAAATAAAATAACGTCTGAGATAATCTAACATGATATGAATGTAGGGGACATGGTGGTCTGAGTCAGACCGCAGTGGGACTTATGTGCATTGCTAAATGATGTTACAGACCTTATCATGTGTTGGGCCGCAGAGATTCAGAGACTGCTTTGAGTAGCAGACTGGTACTTCTGGTGGCAGGGTAGGGTGTGAGTTAGAATGAGGAGTGACTGCCAGCTGGGAGATGTGTCCCTGATCTCCCTCTCTGAGTGGACAAACACAGTGGGCAGAGACTGGAGCACACCAACCTACAGCCTGGTTTTGGACTCGGGGGTTGGGGGTGGTGCAGGGAGAGGATAGGTTTTGAATAGTAACATCCTGTGGGATTTCTAAGTTAGTCACCAAGCTGGCAGCTGAATCTAGGTTACTGAGTTCCAGAACATGAAGTGGAGGCATGGGAAGGCCAAGAATAGGAGGTCAGGAAGTAAGGACTGACAGAATCCCCCACACTGAGCAGCACGTGGCTACAATTGTCATTTCTTGGATGTGGCTTGCACTTAAGTGGTGGTGAAAGATAGGTGAGTAGAGAGGGAAGAAAATAGAAATCAAAAAAGATCCTGGTTAGGGTAACTGGGTGAGTGCTGACGCATTAACAGGCTAGGGAAGGGATGGGGAGGAACAGCAGCAGCTTGCCAGAGCCACAATGGGAACCTGCAGCAGGGAAGGGAGGGGCAGGTGGCAGATAGCAAATGATTGTTTTTGAGTTCCAGTTGGGGAACTTAGAAGAAAATCAAGATTTTTGCATTGTGTTTGAAAGTTAATCTATGAGAATCACTTTATTGTCTGCAAAAGTAGCGTTTTCTGAACAGAAATGCCTTTAGCTACATTTCTAATTCTAAGAGAGAGTGTTCAATTTTTCTTATACTAATTTTGTTCATTAGAACCAGAAAAGGGAGGTCTGAGTCAGTTTCCTATGATACACATGCATAGTCCCAAGATTATAAATTAGCAGAACTTGGAACCACCTAGATAAACCATTTAATATAAGAAGAAAGAAAATAGACTTAGATCCAAACCTAATTTTATAATGATAAGATCTAGAGTAAGTGTAAATTTAAGATATATTTTATGATAACTGATATGTAAATATTCTCAAATATTTTCTCTTATCTAAACAAAAGTTATTTGTTAAGCTAATGCTTTGCATTTTCAAAATCACTTTTATTAACAGCTTTATAAACTTTCAATTATTTTTGGCAAAATAATTTTGACCCATGAATCTTAATAGAATTTTACAGTTTTGTCAATTAGCTTAACCAAGGATATTTGAGGCTGATCATACTTTTGTTACATTGAGTGAAGTGCTCTATTACTCGGCTTCCTCTTCTTTACAGTTGCTTTTTTCCTCTCGGCTGAGAACACTCACTGCTGTGCCAGAGAGTATGAAAAGTCCCAGGAAGAACTTGTCATTTTTTCCTAGAGTATACATTTTACTTGAGGAACTTCAGGGTTGCAAAATGGGTGGGGGGAAGGAGGCTAAGTAATTTAACACATTTTTATGTTAAAATAAATATGCTATATTATGCTGGAATGAAAATTCACGTGTATTTATACACATTAAAAAAGAACAGCAACACAAGGTTTCAAACAGCAATTATGCTGGCTGCCAGCATTTTCAGCTTCTCACTTCATCTCATGGTGAGACTTCATGCTTTCTAAAGATGGTCTTGCATGCGGGGCATTTATACCCATCATTCTGGGTGCTATTCTAAACAGGTCTCAAGAAGTTGTTAGGACAACCCAAAGTAGTGCTACATTCTATGTGCACTGCCTCCCACTCCTCATCATAGGGTCTGAGCACCTATAAAGATACAGTGCTTACCTCACTGCATGAGAGTTAGAGCATGTCTCTCTGAAGTGGAAGAGCCTTGTGAACAGATGTGTCCCAATCCCCAAATCATTTCTCCGTCCCCAGTTGAGCTCCTGTCACACAGTATTCGATAAATGTGTGTCAAGGGAATGGGTAAATGAATGAATGCTTGAGTGAATCTTCAGAACTATCCAGGACAGACAATTAATAAACTCACACACAGAACACTCTGATAATGTGGGGTTGCCTTCATGTTTAGGCTGAGATGAGACTGATCACACTGTGAGGTGACACACTAGGCTGCAGAATTACCAGTGGACAAATCTCATCATCAGGGGCACAGACAAGGCGAGTCTCCTAGGAAATCAAATCTTGATCCAATAACCAAGGAAACTAGATTTGTTATATTAACGAAGTGTATAGACTGACTGCAAACCCGCTTCAAGGAGAGACCCTGCCAGAAGATTTTCCACTCTTCATGCAGCTAAGACAAAAGAGCAGGAAAAAAAATAGCATAAAAATTATGTGCTTCAAAGGCTCTGTCTATTGACCACAATGAAATTGCTCTTTGCAGCCAATGCATTTGTGATCATCCCAGTAATCTATTATGTCCAAATAGATTACATCATTAAGACCATAAAAATACCAACTCATCTTTGCCACATCCCATTTTATCAAGCATTCAGACATGGTCTGAGAATTAGTGGGTTTTGTAAATGGTAAAAAAAAAAAATGAACTGACAATGAAAATCAGGTGAGTTTTGCTCATGGACAATAAACCTAAACTGTGGGGCAGTTGACTATTTCAAAGCGTGAAAGAGAAGGGGATTTCACTCATTCAACAAATATTGAAATGCTATATACATGCTAAGCACTATTTCAAGCAAAATAAAAGGCAAGATAAAAATATGAGTAAAAGGCCAATACATATAAAAATATTTTGTTTTCAACAGTGTGTCAACTTAAGAAATCTGAAGTGTAAATGATATACTTTGTTGTTTGTACATTTACAACAGATGTCATGGTAGGTGTTTAACAAATGATGTAGTAGCTACATACCTCCCTAAAGTGTGAATGTGGACATTTTCCCTATCCACGCTGCAATCTTCCGATGAAGCCTCCGATAGTAAGGAGGCATCAGCACAGTGATAGAACAGTGACTTTTACACACTCCTTTTGCAAATTTGAGTTGCAGGCAGTACAAGAATGGACAATGAGCTTAGTATGCCTTGATTAGAATCCTACTTTCACCAGTTACTAATTGTATGATTTTTGGGCAAAGTACTTAAGCTCTCTATGGCTTAGTTTCTTCATTAATAAGTAGAAATAGTCTGTTTATCATCCCACTGAAATGGTTTGGGTACTTATCCCACCCCAATCTCATGTTGAAATGTGGTCCCCAATGTTGGAGGTGGTGCCTGGTGGGATGTATTTGGGTCGTGGGAGTGGACACCTCATGGCTTGGTGGTATCCTCATGATATTTCTGGTTGTTTAAAAGTATATGGCACCTCCCTGCTCTCTCTCTCTCTCGCTCCCACTCTTGTCATGTGACATGTGTGCTCCTGTTTCAACTTCCATCATGAGTAAAATCTCTCTGAGGCCTCTCAAGAAGCTAAGCTGATGCCAACACCATGCTTCGTGAACAGACTGTGGAAACCTCTTTTTATAAATTACCCAGTCTCAGGCATTTCTTTATAGCAATGCAAGAATGGCCTTATACACCCACCTACCTTCTTATGGTTGTCATGATGAACTGAAATGATCTATATAAAATGTTCAGAGCAGTTCTTGGCACCCGGGTATATGTAGTAAAGGCAGACTATAATTTACCTGGAATCCTGACAGACAGAAATATTTGACTGAATAGATAAAAAAAAACTTTACTTGAAAGTATATTTTTTAAAAAACGAACAAATAGAAAATATTCTGGAATGGGAAGATAAGCCCGGAATGGTTGATCGAAGAGCTCAAATCCACAAATATCACTGGGCATTCATTATGTCCACAACATTGCACAAAGTACTAAGAGGATGCAAATGGCCCAAAGGCTCATTTCTGTCCTGCAGAAACATTTCATCTGGAGCAACAAGACAATAACAGATGGAAACAGTCAAATAGAAAAAGACTGAAACAACCATTTAAGGTCTGCAGTCAAAGAAATGTCACAATATTTTTTAAAAATCTGAGGAATTCCAGAGTTAATTTAAATTACCTATATTGTAATTTAAACTGAAATATGTACAGCCATATACCAGGTATAATCCATATGCTTGTAGTTCTTAATAGCTATGAAGCCGAAACAAATTTATAAATTAAATATAGCAAAATAATACCACATACTCCAGGCAACAATGATCAGTTTAATGTGGTTAGTAATACTGTTTTACCAAGACGAATTTGCCCGTTTCAGGATGAATGCAGTGTTGACTCCATGACACCAGTTCTTTTGAGTTTGATGTGCTTGTACAATTGTGTGCTGAGTAATGACATCATTCTTCAAGTGCTTTTTCTTTTTGAATGGTGAATGGCCCTTTCTTTCCAGCATGTACAATACCTTACTTTCATTTAGCTTTCACTTAATGCAAAAGCACTATTTGCATATTGTCTGCCTATGTTCTTTTATTAACTAGTTTCTTACAATTAAAGTGGTACTATCAGGACCAAAACAGTCACATACACAAATGGACAGTGAAAATGTTAGGAAATTCTCAGTTATAAGATATTCATCAAGTGATCCAGAGCATACTTACAATATTTTTTAGATTATAATTTAAATGAAACATACAGATAGTCACCTACAAATTCTCATAGAGAACTAATGGTACCTGATAATAGGTTTGAGGTTGAGAAAGACCACAGTAAATAATTAATTTCCAAATAGAGTTTATGAACAGAAAATAGAAGTGCCATAGAAAAAGGAATGATTATTTTGTGTTTAGGCTTGTGGAAAAGACAAGACTGGACTATGACTATTATTGTGGTATAGGACACATTTAGGATGCTCTCAGAGACAAGTACTTGGGTGATGGGAAATGTGGTCCTACCTAAATAGAGATCTCAATTTTTGACCTGTGGATTTCTTTTTCTTTTCTTTTCTTTCTTTCTTTCTTTATTTTATTTTTATTTTTATTTTTTGGTAGAGATGAGGTCTTGCCATGTTGCCAGGGCTAGTCTGGTCTCAAACTTCTGGGCTCAAGTGATCCTCCTGCCTTGGCCTTCCGAAGTGCTGGGACCACAGGCCTGAGCCACCACACCTAGTCTGAATTTCTTAAATAGCACACAGAGTTTATATGATACAGTAAAGAGAAAGAACGCAGGACAATGTGATGTTGGGAGAATTATGTTTGTAGGAGGATATCTTAATGAAGTACATAAAGGATTAAGGTTTCCCTACCTGTGGGACTGTGAGACAATGGCTCTGGCTGATTCATAACTAGTTATATTGGGAGAAACCTTTGTGTTTAAAGGAGAATGACAGACATGACAACCCTTCTAGATATGACAAGAAGGGTTACACATTTGTCAGACCCAAATAACCTTGACATAGCCTTGTTATTTTATTATTGTTATTATACTTTCAGTTCTGAGACAACATGTGCAGAACCAGCAGATTTGTTACATAGGTATGCATGTGCTGTGGTGGTTTGCTGCACCTATCAACCCGTCATCTACATTAGGTATTTCTCCTAATGCTATCCTTCCCCTAGTTCTCCACCCCCAAACAGGCCCTGGTGTGTGATGTTCCCCTCTCTGTTTCCATGAGTTCTCATTGTTCAACTCCCACTTATGAGTGAGAACATGCAGTGTTTGGCTTTCTGTTTTTGTGTCAGTTTGCTGAGAGTGATGGTTTCCAGCTTCTTCCATGTCCCTGCAAAGAACATGAACTCATCTTTCTTTATGGATGCATAGTATTCCATGGTGTATATGTGCCACATTTTCTTTATTTAGTCTATCATTGATGGGCATTTGGGTTGGTTCCAAGTCTTTGCTACCGTGAACAGTACCGCAGTAAACATACGTGTGTATGTATCTTTATAGTAGAATGATTTATAGTCCTTTGAATATATACCCAGTAATGGGATTGTTGGGTTAAATGGTATTTCTCATTCTAGATCCTTGAGGAATAGCCACACTGTTCTTCAACAATGGTTGAACTAATTTATACTCCCAACAACAGTGTAAAAGCATTCATATTTATTCACATCCTCTCCAGCATCTGTTGTCTCTGGACTTTTTAATGATTGCCATTCTAACTGGTATAAGATGGTATCTCATTGTGGTTTTGATTTACATTTCTCTAATGAGCAGTGATGATGAGGTTTTTTTCATATGTTTATTGGCTGCATAAACATCTTCTTTTGAGAAGTGTCTGTTCATATCCTTCACCCACTTTTTTGTGAGGTTGTTTCGTTATTTTGTAATTTTGTTTAAGTTCTTTGTGGATTCTTGATATTAGCCCTTTGTCAGATGGATAGATTGCAAAATTTTTCTCCCATTCTGTAGGTTTTCTGTTCTCTATGATGATAGTTTATTTTGTTGTACAGAAGATCTTTAGTTTAATTAGATTGCATTTGTCTATTTTGGCTTTTGCTGCCATTGCTTTTGGTGTTTTAATCATGAAGTCCTTGCCCGTGCCTATGTCCTGAATGGTATTGCCTATGTTTTCTTCTAGGGTTTTTCTGGTTTTAGATCTTACATTTCAATCTTTAATACACCTTGAGCTAATTTATGTATAAGGTATAAGGAAGTGATCCAGTTTCAGCTTTCTGCATATGGCTACCCAGTTTTCCCAACACCATTTATTAAATAGGAAATCATTTCCCCATTGCTTGTTTTTGTCAGGTTTGTCAAAGATCAGATGATTGTAGATGTGTGGTATTATTTGGAGGCCTCTGTTCTGTTCCATTGGTCTCTATATTTGTTTTGGTATCAGTACCATGCTGTTTTTGTTACTGTAGCCTTGTAGTATAGTCTGAAGTCAGGTAGCATGACTCTAACTTTGTTCTTTTTGATTAGGATTGTCTTGGCTATGCGGGCTCTTTTTGGTTCCATATGATATTTAAAGTAGTTTGTCCAATTATGTGAAGAAAGTTAATGGTAGCTTGATGGGGATAGCATTGAATCTATAAATTACTTTGAGCAGTATAGCCATTTTCACAATACTGATTCTTCCTATCCAAGAGCATGGAATGTTTTCCATTTGTTTGTGTCCTTTCTTATTTCCTTGAGCAGTGGTCTGCAGTTCTCCTTGAAGAGGTCCTTCACATCCCTTGTAAGTTTTATTCCTAGATATTTTCTTCTCTTTGTAGCAAGGGTGGATGGGGGTTCACTCATGATTAGCCTCCCTGTTTGTCTGCTATTGATGTATAGAAATGTTTGTGATTTTTGCACATCGATTTTGTGTCCTGAGACTTAAATGAAGTTGCTTAAGGAGATTTTGTGCTGAGATGACGGGGTTTTCTAAATATATAATCATGTCATCTGCCAACAGAGACAATTTGACTTCCTCATTTCCTAACTGAATACTCTTTATTTCTTTCTCTTGCCTAATTTCCTGGGCCAGAACTTCAAATACTATGTTGAATAGGAGTTGGGAGAGGGGGCATCTTTGTCTTGTGCTTGTTTTCAAAGGGAATGCTTCCAGTTTTTGTCCATTCAGTATAATATTGGCTGTGGGTTTTTCATAGATATAGCATATCTCAAAATAATAAGAGCTGTCAATACCTCGTTTATTAAGAGTTTTTAGCATGAAGTGCTGTTTAATCTTGTCAATGGTCTTTTCTGCATCTATTGAGATAATCCTGTGGGTTTTGTCATTGGTTTTGTTTATATGATGGATTACATTTATTGATATGCGTATGTCGAACCAGCCTTGCATCCCAGAGATGATGCCTACTTGATCATGGTGGATAAGCTTTTTGATGTGCTGCTGGATTTGGTTTGCCAGCATTTTATTGAGGATTTTCACATCAATGTTTATCAGAGATATTGGCCTGAAATTTTCATTTTTGTTGTCATTTCATTTGTCTCTGCCAGGTTTTGGTATCAGGATGATTCTACCCTCATAAAATGAGTTAGGGAGGATTCCCTATTTTTCTTTTGTTTGGAATAGCTTCAGAAGGAATGATACCAGCTCCTCTTTGTACCTCTGGTAGAATATGGCTGTGAATTCAACTGGTCCTGGACTTTTCTTTGATTGGTAGGCTATTAATTACTGCCTCAATTTTAGAACTTCCTATGGGTCTGTTCAGGGATTCAATCTCTTCCTGGTGTAGTCTTGGGAAGGTGTATGTGTGCAGGAACTTATCCATTTCTTCTATATTTTTTAGTTTATTTGCATAGAGGTATTATAGTATTCTCTGATGTTAGTTTGTATTTCTCTGGAATTGGTGGTGAGATGCCTTTATCATTTTTTATTGAGTCTATTTGATTCTTCTTTTTTTCTTCTTTATTAGTCTGGCTAGTTGTCTATTTTGTTGAACCTTTCATAAAAATAGCTCCAGGATTCATTGACTTTTTTGAAGGGTTTTCCCTTTCTCTATCTGCTTCAGTTCTGCTCTGATCTCAGTTATTTCTCGTCTTCTGCTAGCTATTGGATTTGTTTACTCTTGCTTCTCTAGTTCTTTTAATTGTGACGTTACAATGTCAATTTTGGATATTTCCTGCTTTTACTTGTGGGCATTTAGTGCTATAAATTTATCTCTATACGATGCTTTAAATGTGTCCCAGAGATTCTGATACGTTGTATCTTTGTTCTCACTGGTTTTAAAGAACATTTTTATTTCTGCCTTAATTCGTTATTTACCCATTAGTCATTCAGGAGCAGGTTGTTCAGTTTCCATGTAGTTGTGCAGTTTTGAGTGAGTTTCTTAATCTTGAATTCTAATTTGATTGCACTATGGTCTCAGAGACTCTTTGTTATGATTTTGTTTCTTTTGCATGTTCTGAGCAGTGTTATACTTCCAATTATGTGATCAATTTTAAAATAAGTGTGATGTGTTGCTGAGAATATATATTCTGTTGATTTGGAGTGGAGAGTTCTGTCGATGTCTATTAGGTCCATTTGGTCCAGAGCTGAGTTCAAGTCCTGGATATCCTTGTTATTTTTCTGTCTTGTTGATCTGTCTAATATTGACAGTGGGGTGTTAAAGTCTCCTACTATTACTGTGTGGTAGTCTATTATTTGTCTTTATGAATCTGGGTGCTCCTGTATTGGGTGCATATATGTTTAGGATTGTTAGCTCTTGTTGCATTGATCCCTTTACCATTCCATAATACCCTTCTTTGTCTCTTTTGATCTTTGTTGGTTTAAAGTCTGTTTTATCAGAAACTAGGATTGCAAACCCTGCTGTTTTTTGCTTTCCATTTTCTTTATAAATCCTCCATCCCTTTATTTTGAGCCTATGTGTGTCTTTGCACATGAGATTGGTCTCCTGTATACAGCACACTGATGTATCTTGACTCTTTATCCAATTTGCCAGTCTGTGTCTTTTAATTGGAGCATTTACCTTGTTTACATTTAATGTTAATATTGTTATGTGTGAATTCAACTCTATCATTATGATGATAGCTGTTTATTTTGCCCATTAGTTGATGCAGTTTCCTCATAACATCAATGATCTTTACAATTTGGTATGTTTTTGGAGTGGCTGGTACTGGTTGTTCCTTTCCATGTTTAGTGATTCCTTTAGGAGATCTTGTAAGGCAGGCCTTGTGGTGACAAAATTTCTCAGCATTTTTCTTGTCTGTAAAGGATTTTATTTCTCCTTAGCTTATGAAGCTTAGTTTGGCTAGATATGCAATTCTGACATGAAAGTTCTTTTCTTTAAGAATTGAATATTGGCCCCCACTCTCTTCTGGCTTGGAGGGTTTCTGTAGAGAGATCTGCTGTGAGTCTGATGGTCTTTCCTTTGTGGGTAACCCGACCTTTCTCTCTGGCTGCCCTTAACATTTTTTCCTTCATTTAAATCTTGGTGAATCTGATGATTATGTGTCTTGGTATTGCTCTTCATGAGGAATATCTTTGTGATGTTCTCTGTGTTTCCTGAATTTGAATATTGGCCTGCCTTGCTAGGTTGACCTCTAGAATGTTATTTGCAGTACAGTTTTCTAGGCTGCAAAAACCTGTATTCGCTGGTGAAACCTGGTTCTTATTTCCGGCACAGTTTGAAAATTGCTTCAGATGCCAGGTGAGTTCTTTCACTCTGGGGGAAAAACAAATTTCACAGGTTTGATTTTGCATGTAAAGTCTAATTCATCCCTAAAAATTGATAATATATGGAGCATAAATATAGCCCATCAAGGGTATGAGATGTGAATGAACATCAATGGAAACCAAATTTGTAAAAGAAAAGAAAATGGGCTGAAACAGAAGCTTTCAGCTGATTTAAATTCTCCTTATTACATTCCCAGGCATCTGTCTGAACAGCAGAATGAAATTCATGACTATGGTAATTGGAAGAACACAAGCATAGGGCATGCTCTTCTGTGTGCTTTCATGGAGAAGTTGTCACAGGTTTAATTGACCTTTTATCCTGCTGTGGGTCGTCACGGGCTATCAGAAGAGGAGTCTTCTGAGCACAAACCACAGGAACTTTGTGGAGGAGGAGGGCCAGCACACTCTTGGAAGGCAAACAGCCCTGGACCTCTGGATGCTTTGCCTGGTCTCACCTTTAACACATTTCAGTGACCTTGCAAGCTTAGGTTCAGATTGTTTTGGAAATTTAAAGCAGGTCAATAGTGTGCAATTTCCATCCTCTTAAAGCAAGAGGCCTCTGGCTCCCAGCCTTGGAGGGCATTCCTGATGATATGCTTTACATTAGGGTCAATGATGATGTGGCAAAAGGTGAGTGTTTTTGTGGGAATGAAAGTTAGTCCATATGCTAAGTTTTTATTGCACTGCAAGGTTTAAACAGCTTCCTTGGCTGAGGTTGTGTCTAATTCTGAGGCCATCTGTAGTGCTGAGGCAGGAATTGAGGGGTTGGTAGCTGGTGCAGGTAGCTTTCTCTATACTGGTGTTCACGTTGATCTTTCTCAGCTAAATTACAGTAGTGTCCACTCGGGAACCCATTCCAAGGCTGCTTGGGTCTGGCTTTCTCTGAGCTCGTCATGGTGATTCTCTCAGGGGCACAGCTCATGCTGCTGTGCCTGTGAAACACAGGGCTGTGCACAGGTTGGTGACCTTCACAGTCCTCATCACGTTTGTGCTGTGCCTGAGCAGACAGGAATTATTCCCCTGCTCCTGGCTTTGGAAGGCAGTTTCAGAAGGCTGCTCAGGCACATCACCAGGGTATTTCTGTTCTCAAGTCTTGCTGCTTCTCTGATTCTATATTAGAAGATGGGTGTGGTTCCCCTCTGAATTCAGTCCCAGAAACAAATCTGTGTCTTCTCTGCCTGCTCCATCTCTGGACTTGCAGTTCACAACCCCAGTCAAACTTCAGTGCTTACTAACACATGATATCCACTTATTATTCACCTCCTCTCTGTTTCTCCTCACCCTCAGCCCTAGAAAACCACCCATCTTGCTGCTCATGGGTTCTCCATCACTGAGACTATTTGGAGTCTACTTTGTTGTTAGTCAAAGCCTTTTTCTGTATATACTGCAAAAGTACCCTTCCCTGATACAGATGCCTCACGATTTATCTGATGAATTATTGTCTCATTTTATTATCCTGCCTATGTTCAAGCTTTCAAATGGATGAAGTTGTTACCACCTTTCAAAGTAACTCAAATGAATCTCCCAATTCTCCTTTAAAATGCCACTTCATTTTCTGGGAAAAGAGAAGAGGAGCTGGCCATCAGTACAATTAAGGCACGATCATACTCACCCTCAGTCTTCATTGCCTCCTGTACCTCACTTCTCCTTCTCCTTGTAGAATTCCCAGGCTCCCATTAAGACCTACGTCCCTCTCCTCTTGTGATTTCTCTCTTCTTCTCATCCACGGATTGCTGTACTACAGAGCAATGCCTACTTTATCCAGAACCCTCAGGTAATGATATGCTCCACACTGACATTAATTTTCCAGGAGATTAAAGCTTACCTGTTTAAGGGAAAATTTTTAAAGTTGTAATGGCTTTGAATAGAAACTTTCTCAAATGCCTTTGCATTGTTTCCTATCTGTGAAAACATGAGTTTAAATTTCTGTCTCTTTTGCTTGTAATGTATTAAATTAATAACCATTCATTCAATAAACAC
The DNA here is from genome assembly GCF_049354715.1 of Callithrix jacchus. Lineage (NCBI taxonomy): Eukaryota > Metazoa > Chordata > Mammalia > Primates > Cebidae > Callithrix > Callithrix jacchus. The sequence continues at coordinate 88,600,019 of NC_133512.1, read as the reverse complement.
ACATAGAGCATCTCTTATGTGAGATATTCAGACATACTCAAAGATGAATACAATAAATGCCCTTCCCTTTAAGGAGCCTACAGTCCAATCAGGATGAGGATGCCAAAGACAAATTCCTACAGTCCAGGTCAAGAGAGGCTAGCCTTGAACTATGAACAGAGCAGAGATGGGGCATCTGTGAGACACAGAGGAAGAGTAATTACTGCCACAATAGGTAAAGAGGTGCCCAGAGAAGCTTCTCAGAGGACCGATAATCTTCATTAGGGATTCTGTTCTTCATGGGGAGTCCAGTCAGTGTGCAGCTTGAGTTCTTCTGTCTGGTTGTTACGGTGCTTGCATTTTCCCCTACTGTAGCCAGACCATCAGCTGTCAGGACTTGCTACTGACAGTGTGCTTGCTCCCTACCAGCCTCTTCTCCTTCTAATTTGCATTTTAATCATCTTATAACCAAGCCTTAGAGCCAGGTTCCTTAGAACCAGGGCTGCTTTCGTGTAAATAAGCTCTCAGCAAGGCTCCCACAGGCTCTGCTAGGATAATGGGCAAGAGGGTTGTTTGCTTATTTCCATTGGATTATTTTGATTGCTTTGTGTTTCTGCCCTGATTCTTAGATATTCTTAGATGGCTTGTGAATTTGGTGAATACGCAACCTCTAAGAAAAATAAGGAATCATTATGGGTTCATAATAGGAGGGGTTAGGAGAAGGGGATTTTTTTCTTCTTCTTTTTTTTTTTTTTAGACAGGGTCTCATGCTGTTACCCAGGCTGATTGCAGTGACTCAACTATAGCTCACTACAACTTCAACCTCCTAGGCTCAAGAAATCCTCCCACTTCAGCCTCCCAAGTAGCTGGGGGAGTACAGGCATGTGCTATCACCCCTGGCTTCAACCTTTTTTTTTTTTTTGGTAGAGATGGGGTTTCACTGTGTTGCTCAAGCTGGTCTCAAACTAGGGGAAGGATTTTTAATCTAAAGGAATTATAAATAATATATTTATTTAATGAGCATCTATTATGTTCCAGAGTTTTTACCTTTATTACTTCTTTAATTGTCATACTGGCCCTGAAATGTAAACAAAATGATCCCCATTTTATTGAAAAAGACACTAATACTCACTATATGACTTATTTCCTTTGTGATGTTAGACATATTTCCTGACCGGTTTGTCCTTCATATCCTTCCCCTGTAACATGGATACAATACTACTATATACCTCTCAGACGAGCTGTGAGAACTAAATAGGTTACTAAAGGCAAAGCGCACGAGAGGTGCCCAGTGCACGGTAAGATTCAGGGGCAGCTGCTGTTGTTGACATCCTCATTGTTGTTACCAAAACCATGTAGTTACTAAGAAGCCAAACCAAAATCTAAAATCTGCACTCTGACACCAGAAAGCAGAATTACTTTGTAGCAGGTGATTTTTCTCAGCATGGCTCATATTACACATGGAGGCAGCAATCTGCCCTGCCTGAGTCATATGAGGACAGGCTTATATCCTTACCTCTGTTGTCCTTATCTTGGGCACCTTTCTCTGCCCTGCCCCCAAGACTCACTGCAAGGGCACTGGATTATGACAGCTTAAGAGAAGGCTGTAAGCAGCTGCTTACTGCTGTTTTAGAAGTTTGTCTCAAGGTCAAAGTGTGGTTTGAAGAAGCACAAGATCCACTAACATCTCCATAACCACAGCCTTTCCTTTCTTAGGGAGACACTGCCCAACACCTTTCTTAGACTTTTTGGAACCTAAAAATGCATAATCCCAAGCAGGCTGTTGTTCATGTTGGTCCAGTGTATTAGGAAATATATCATCACCATGATGTGTGAAATTATCAGTCATAACCCAGATTGACAGATTAAGAGCAAACAGAATATATTTCCGATTATCCCAAGTTTCTGTTCTTAGAACTGTTTACATTATGGATAGGACTCGGAATAATCATTTGCATGGATTTTAGTTGGTTATTCCCTTTAATTTATCAAAACTTTAAAAATAAATATTTTAGCATGAAGTATGAGTTCTACAAGTAACACTTTCTTCCACCATTTTTTGCTCCAATTAAAAATAAAACCAAACACCTTACTTGAAGGGTGTCTAGAAGTTCTCTGAAATACATTCATTTGAAATTTCAATAAAATCATGATTTGTGGTTGAAGAATAGTGATTATATTCTCTTTTTTCAAAACATACTGTAACAAAAATTAAAGGCCATCCAGCATCATACAAAAGAGAGTTCTCGTCAAAAAGCACTTTTTAGATATTATTTTTGCATGATTCTATGCAAAGATTTTACTATGCATATAGCTTTCACAAAATATTTATTAAAGTGGATTAAATTAAATCTTCTTAGCTTCAGAGATCTAGGGTAAATGAATACAGCTAACATGGCACGAATTACATCAACATTTACATTATGAATTTAACATGGAGTGTTTTCACAGCCCTGAGTTGCAGACATGCATGGAATTTGTTATACTTAAGCATTCAGGAATATTACGTTTTTACTAGTCTGTGAAGAGTTCTAAGGTGCAATTAGACTTGAAGCCATATCTGAATGAGGTAGGATGTACTCCTTGGTTAAGAGGATGAAAGGAATGTGTTGGGAAGGGTGGCACTTGAAAGAGGCAGGGAGGCCGAGTGCTCTGGAGAAGGCCTAGAGGCTCCTGCAGGAAGGACAGACTGACCAGTCCTCAATTTTGTGATGTGTAGCACATTTTCAACCTAAAAAAAACCTGGACTGCCAATACGAACCAAAACAGTCATTTCTTCTTTTGTACCTTCACACTACAGATACCAACATTCTCAGGCAGAGTGAGAGTCTATATGTTATTTTGAGAAGAACTCAGCCATCTGTAGAAAACAACTGACTATTCCTAATGTTCCTGGGAAGTGGAGCCTGACCTTTCTGAAGGTCAGTTTGATGTGTGGCTTTTCTCTGAGTTATGGGGCTGCTTGATGTTAGATGCTGATAGAGTGGGGAGATAAGAGAATGCACAGTGGAGGAAGCAAAGAGGCTTTTCATGTCTGGAAATGTCTCATGTAAAACTTTAGAAGAGCATTTTCCTGGAGCACCTGGCGTGGAAGGAAGGGTGCCTCTCCATGGAGGTAGGATGCAGAGAGAGGGGTGCTTCAGACAGAGCCTCTGCTAGTCACTTCCTCAGCAGCTTGAGCCATGATAGGAAACTGTGTGGGGGTGAGAAACAGACCCCGCAAGCCTCAAAGCCAGCCAAGAGGAAGCTAAGTCAAAGCAGAGGGTGTTTTCTGTTTCCTTGTAATCACTTGCTTTGTTGAAAGCAAGCCAGGCTAAGGACCCAGTTAGGATTTGTGGTTTAGTTGGTTGGGAAACATCATTCGCATTTCTGAGGAATGATGCCTCTTTGCAACCACCTGAAACATTAGCCAGCACCAAGAACTTAGGAACTAGAGACTAAGGAACATGAAATGAAATCAAGACACCTTTTCACCTTAAAAGACACCTGGGTTGAGCAGGCAGAAACATGGTACATCTCTGGACAGAAAGAATTGTTGGAGACAGCCGAGTGTAGCAGGTAAAGAAGAGCCAGGTAATAAATAGTCAGGGTGTGTTCGCTCAGGAGCCTCTCTGTGTTAATCCCTGATCTTCTGACTTTCCCAGACAGAGGGGCCTGAGAACACAGCACTGCTCCCTAATCTCCCTCACAACCATATCTTTGTAATGAGTAATCAGGAACATCACCCTCAGCCAAATGATTTAGAGTGCAAGAAACTACTTTGGTACAGGTTTGAAATCCCAGAGTAGCAGACTGCAAACAGGTCAGCATGTGACAGGTTCTTGCTTGGCACCACTAGACGTGTAATTTACTTCTACCCGATTGTACTTCTCTGTCCTTGAGCAATCATCTCCACTCTGATGGTGTAAGGAAAGCAGACTCTGCCTAAGACATTCTCCCCCAGAGTTGGGCTGAAACTGCTTTCTAGATGCTTTTCCAGCATCCTAAGCTGTATGCTCTAGTTCATCTGGTCTTCATGCCCTCAAGTCTCTTGAAAGTTTTGTTTCTAGGAACTGAATCTAATTCAGCTTTAATCTACTCGCTTACAACCTTTATTTTAATGAACCCAACTCCCTTCCTTCTGTATGCACTGGTCTTTTTCCTCATTCACTCTTTTTTCCAGTCTGCTTCATCTTTGGCTTCCCACTTTCATTTCCTCTCCAGAGCCTTTCCTTGTACCCTGTAAATTTAAAACAAGAGTACACCTGTCACACACAAGACATTGGAGAGGTGGATGTTCATCACAAAGATGGGGAGAAGTCCATGAACAAACCAATTCTTGGTAGTCAACGGCAAGACCTTTGTGAATGAGATGCTGACATAGAACCCAAGAACTGTAGAACTGGAAGACAGTTAAATTATCTTTGTAACCATGGTCTAATATTTGATCCCTCTCTTTGAATGTCCCCTCCCAAAGGTCATTTAGCCTATGCTTGAATACCTTAAATGATTGGGAACTCATTACCTTCAACTATGCCTATTTGATGTTTGGGAGCTCTGGAAGAAAGTCTTTTATACATAGCTGAAATCTGTTTCTCTGTGGCTTCTGTATTTTGGTCTTTGAGAGTTGAGTGTGAAATCCTGGAGAAGGGGCAAGATCCTTTTCTCCACTTTACTAGATGTAGGAGATGGGACCTTCTTTGGGAAATCGGTGAATGAATCAATGAATGCCAACAAGTGGGGAAAGGAACTGAGAGGCTCTTTGGGAATCTAGCCCAGGCTCCTATAATATAATATAAAAGGTACACCTTATTAAAATTTCTGCTGCATGGCCTGTTTGTGTCCCCTAAAAATTCATATGTGGAAACAGGGTCTTTAGGAGATAATTAGGTCATGAGGATGGAGCTCTTGTGATTAGTGCCCTTATATGAACAGACAATAAGTGCCCTTATATGAACAGAGATGGAAAGGAAAACTTACTTTCCATCTCTCTCTATTCCCCATCATATGAGAAGCAAGAAGTCAGCCATCTATCCAAAAATCAGGAAGAGAGCCCTCATCAAGAACCTGACAATGCCAGTGCCTTGGTCTTAAACTTCTAGCTTCCAGAATTGTGAAAAAGAAATATTTGTTATTCAAGCTACCCAGTCTGTGGTATTTTTGTTATAGAAACCTAAACTAAGACTAAAATAGCTGCTTTGTTGGAACATTTGCTTTTTCTTTTCTTTTTATTTAATGAAATACTAATGTATTACTTTATTACTGTTGGTTGGGATGAATAGTAGTTTACATTCATTAACCAAAGACAATGGGTCTTGCCAAGGTTCCATTTTAAGAATTCTATTGAACACTGATGATCATAAAGGGATCCAGTATGCTCTCCCCTGCTGTCGAAGTGTCTAAAGATGAAACCATCCTTAGATTACACTCATCAGGAAGCCTCAAGAGATGCTCCCAACACTTTGGTAACTATGTTTTTTTTCTTTTCTAACTTGTATTATGTTTGCTTTCGGTTCAGGTAGAAATTAGCTGCATTCGGGACCTAATTTCAATGTTAAACAACTGACTATGGTGCCTAAAGCACAGAAGTGTCTTTTTATTCTCATGCAACAGGAAGTCCAGAGGTGTTTGTTACTGGCACGGGCACTGAGGCACACTGATGTCAGGACAAGGTCTCCGCCACTCTCTGGGCCTTTCCATGGTGATCCCAGGATGAACGCGAAGCTCCAGCTGCTTTATCTACATTTCAGGCAGAAAAGAGGCATAAAGAAGATGGTGCTTATATCAGGGAGGCAAAGTTTACTCAGATACCCTCAGCTGACATCCTTTTGGCTAGAATTATGTCTGTAGTCATGCTTAATTGCAAGAGCAGCTGGGAAATGTCATTTTTTTTTAAGTGGAGACATTGCCTACCCCCTACAAAATGGCGTTCTGCTAATGATAAGAAAGGCAAAAAGGCCAGGTGGATAGGCAACTAGTAGTGTTGGTCTAAGTGTATCAGTAGATATATGTCCTCAGTATTAAAACCCTATGTAGCATTAATTATAAATCCCTGGACTCTCACAGGCAACAGAATCAGCTCTGGCTAGTTTAAGCAGAATAGAGTTAATTAAAGAATGGTAGGTAGTTCACAAACTTCTCTGGGAGGGCCAGAAAAACAAGCCTGCATGTAGTCAACCACAGAAACAAGTATAAAAAATGCTCAGTTGTCTCACAGGATTTTTATTGCTAAAAGGCTGCTGCCACCCCTACTTCTCTCTACTTGCAACCTAACACTCTAGAACCAAACACCAGAAACTCCACCATGGCTACCACAAAGGAAGCAAATACCCCTGTACCCGCCAGCTTGAAGAGCCTCTCTCTTCTCACATTGCTCACTTCCACATCACTGTCTCTCCCAGGTGGATTTCACAGAGGACTGAAATGTAGTCCTAAGCTTCCCAGCCTCTCAAGTACACAGAGCCAAACTAATCAAGGGTTGGGATTGGTGCTGAATAAGCCAACCAGATGTATCTATCACTAAGCCTTTAAAGCAGGAGGAACAAAAAGGCCTACTTAGTTATGCTTTATCAAGGACTGATCAATAGTTTCCCATGGCTCTGAGATTTGGTGGCCAAAATAAAAGGCTTTGTCTGGAAAAGAATGGTTTACTGTGGAAGAAAGAGAATGGCACAGTTTTTCCAATTCTATTTTTTCTTTTGCATTACATGCTGCATTTTTGTAAAGATAACAGATGGGAACCCTATATCATTAAAAAGAAAAAAGAACTCTTCATCATCTAGTGTTTTTAAATAAGGGAAATATGTAGTATTTACTGCTACCCTTTGAAGACCCTTTAAAGGTTTAATTAGCACTGAATGTGTTATTCCATCTGCTTAAATGAGTAGGCTATCTGGGCACGAGGCCTCTCATTGCAGGCTGGTAAACCAGTCCATGGGATTATCTTGGTTGGAATTTATAGAAAAACTTTAATTAAAAAGACCCCATAAATTACCCAAAAGTTGTCTTCATTTTAAAAAGATTTATTTTAAAATAGCATGCACACACACACACACACACACACACAAAGTACATACACAGAAAGGACAAAAATTCAAAATGGCCAGTCATATACATGCATGTTTGAATTCAACAGTGCAGTGATTCATGTTTTTGTGTTGACATGACTTCAAAAAAATATATACTTTTGTGGTACTTTAAATTTCATGGAACACTTTCACATATTGTATGATTCTCTCTATCCTGTAAGGTAAAGCAGGGTAGATAGTATTTTCTCTAATTAAAGATAAGAAAATAAAGGCTCAGAGAGATCCAGTGATTTACCCTGGCCCAGAAAGTTTAAAAGAGACTTGCCTGACCCTATAACAGAAATCTTCTGATTTCTCTCCTGCAATGAAATCAGCAGGAATCTATCCAGCAATGAAAGCTTATCTAGCAATCTTATCTAGAAACATCTATCCAGCAATGAAAGCTTAATCATCAAAGGAAGAATCTTTCCATCTTTAGAAGGATTGTTTTATGCCAACTAGACTTGACTTAGGTGATATCTGAAATGTAACGCCTGGTAGAAATGTGACTTTAATGACCTGGCTGTATGACAAATTGGTTATGACCATTGAGAGGAGACAGACAAATGTGGGGCTGAACTCCGATTTCAGCCACTGAGTGAACTTGAGCAAGTAAGAACTTAATCTCTACAGACTCAATTTTCTTGTTCATATATAGATGATATAAAGAAAACCTACTCATACAGAAATGCACACCCATTCTATATTCCCTAGCAAATTAAATCACTCTTGCTACATATTAATTACTGTGTATTAATATTGCTGTAATAATACATTGAGGTTTATTTATTCAAGAAAATAAAATACCTTTCCTGTGAGGCCTATTTGGTCTAGACACCGAAGATACAAAGGTTAATAAAACAAATTCCCACCCTTATGGCACCAAAGAGAGTGTGGCCAATTTTACTCTGGTTAAGTGCATGCTTGTGATGCGTGTGTGTGTGTAAGGGGAGAGTACTAGAAAGTCTCTATAGGTGATTTATTACTTGAGCTAAGTTTTAAAAGTTTGACTGTACACATCTCCCAAGAGTCCTATCATCATTATCTTATCAGTTTATGGGAAAAGGAAAAAACTGGCACATAAGGCAACTTACTGAAAATATTAAAAGCCTCTTATAAAGGGAGCACTCCAGTGCCTCTCACCTTTCTGTGCCTTCTGCCATGTGAGGATGATGTGTTCAAGCTGACATCTTAGAAGCAGAGAGGGGGGCCCTCATCAGATATCAACCTTGCCAGAGTCTTGGTCTTGGACTTTACAGCATCCAGAACTGTGAAAAATAATTGTCTATTATTTATAAGTTACTCTATCTCAGGTATTTTGTTGTAACAGCACAAACAGACTAAGTCTATTATGCTGCTTATACAATATACTTAGGAAACTCAGGTATTATTTCCATTTTATTGGTGAAGAAACTGAGACCTGGAGAAGTTCAGCCTTCTTCAGATTAACTCAAGTACTTCAAGCTAAGAGCCAGTTCAGGCACTGAGCTAGATGCCTGAGGCACAAACATAAACAAGAAAAATTTCCTACCCAGTTGGGCTGAAAATTTCACCATTGCTCTCATGGGTGGGCATGTTGGTTAACCATATATGAGGTTTGTTATAACTTAGGGGCACAATTTAATTCATATATCTGATTATGTATATTAATGACCTTTTTTATTTTTTTTCCAATTTTGATGTCAAGTACATTGGGGAAAACAGGCATGTTTTATTTCTGATGCTGTTAGAGTATTTTCTTGACAATGAAAATTATTGGTTTGCACTTCCGATGTTTTTGATTATTGAGTCATAATTTACCTAACTTAGATAATGATTTCACAGATCTTAAGTGTTCCTTCAAGGCATTCTTTTTACAAATGTATATACCCTCATTGCAATCACCCAAATCAAGATATAGAACACGTCCTTAGCCTCAAAATGTTTCCTCATGGTCTTATCCAGTTAATTCTTCATTGTCCCCTCTCCAGAGACAACAATCAGCTGTTCTGATTTTTAGCTTAGAACTATAGATTCATTTTGCCTGTTCTTGAACTTCATTTAGATGAAACCACAGAGTATGATTTTTATTTTGCTCAACATATTTGTGAGATTCAACCATGCTGTTGCTTGTATCAGTAATTCCTTTTCATTGCTGAGTTATGTTCTCATATAAAATATTAGTTGTGTTGGACTATAAAATTTTCTGGTTCTTTATACCTATTCTCCTGTTGATGGACATTTGGGTTGTTTCCAGTTTGGGGCTATTAGGAATAGGGTGAGTATGAACATTCCCATAACAGGTCTTTTTGTAGAAATATGTGTCTGTTTCTTATGGATATATACTCTAGGAATAGAACCGCCAGGTCTCATGTAGTTTAAATAAAAGGAATGTTAGCAATAATAGCAATACGGCTAGTTCTCAGTTGTACTAATGTACTTACACAGACCACAAGTTGAGAGTCAAAAGCTGCCAGACATTCCAGTGATTTTAGATTTGGATTTGGAACTTTCTCGAAGTGTTTGGGTTTGTTTTCTCTAACCCAAACCTAGAATAGATGAGTTGGAAGTCATCTTGCATTTTATTTAGCATTTAAAAAAAAGCCCAAGATCAAAAGTTGTCAAAGAAAATATATATGGATGCATGAGAATTAACCACCATTTCTTATCTCCAATAACAATAACTATTGCTACTTGGGCTAAATTCAATAAAGTTTGTGCATTAGAAGAAGTTATTAGGCCTGAGCAGAGCTAAAAGGAAAACTTTTTATTCCATTCAGACCTTAAATGAGACGATCCTCACCTTTTTTTCCTTCCAAAGAGAGAATACATTTTTTCATTTGAAATATTTATCTATTTTTTCCTATCCTTTTTCACATTTTGGTTGTAGACACCTTATGTTTTCTAACCAAAATGTTTTCTACTCACTTCATTCAGCAAATAACTTTTGAGCATCTACTATGAGCAAGGCTCTGTAGCACATTCTGAAACTCAAGCATCGATGAAAGATGGATAGAATCTCTTCCATCTCGTGAAGATTTCAATTAAACGGAAATAGACACTAAGCAACTAATTATGTTATCAAAATAAAATTATAAAGCCCTATAAAGTTTGGTATGTTAGAAGAGCATATAACAGGACTGCCAAGTAAGAATGGAGAGATGGGTAGGAGTCCATTCCAGAAGCTCTGTCTTCACCCTCAGAACAATCAGAAGCCACTGACATAAACAGAAGAATGTCATGGTTGGAGCTGGACTTTCAAAAGTCTACCCTGGCTGCAGAGTGAAAACATTAAAAACTTGGAAAATAAATGTAGGAGTGTTCTGATGACTTTCTGGGCATCATGTTTCATTGCCATGTTCCACCAGTGCTCAAAACCAGAAGCCCATTGTTTTCATGCTGCCCCAGCCCACCTAGTAGGGCTTGCCCTTCCAGAACTACCCTGATTCTTCTGCATCAGAGCCATCCAGGTGAAGGGACCAAGTGACCTAACCAGCTTTAAGCTATGGCTTTAATGTCAGAGAGTAGACTAAGGTGTTACCACTATCCCCTACCCCCTTTCCTTTGCCCCAAATAGAGTAGAAATCTTGCTTCAGTAAAAAGGAGAAAATGGGAAAATTTAGTCATTGAGGTCAGCCCAGCTGGAAAGGCATTTTGGATATAGGATGTCAGGATGTTCATCATGCCATATATTCTCTCAAAATTAACAGATGAGGTATTTAATATACAACTTACGGTCCTGGAACATGTTTCTTTGTTGTTTCTAGGAGGGGTTTGAGTGGCAGGATCAGTTTCCATAGTGAATGTTCATCGTACAACTGGCTGCCTAGTCCTCATCACATCATTTAGAAGACAAGTGGCACATTTCAGAGCATGTACAAATTCCATTTGTGATACTGCACAAGGGCATCTGCTTTGCTTGATTATTGGAAGTAAGGACAGCCCATGTATTAGTTTGTTTTCATGCTGCTGATGAAGACATACCCAAAACTGGGAATGAAGAAAGGTTCAATTGGACTTACAGTTCCACATAGCTGAGGAGGCCTTAGAATCATGGCAGGAGGTGAAAGGCTCTTTTTTTTTTAATTTCATTTTAGGTTTTGGGGTACATGTGAAGAACATGCAAGATTGTTGCATAGATACACACATAGCAGTGATGGATTAAAGACTTAAACATAAGACCTAACACCATAAAAACCCTAGAAGAAAACCTAGGAAAGGTTCTTTTTACATGGCAGCTGCAAGAGAAAATGAGGAAGAAGCAAATGGAGAAACCCCTGAAAAGCCCATCAGATCTCATGAGACTTATTCACTGTCATGAGAATAGCATGGAAAAGACCATCACCCATGATTCAATTACCTCCTCCTGGGTCCCTCCCACAACACATGGGAATTCTGGGAGATATAATTCAAGTTGAAATTTTGGAAGGGGCACAGCCAAATCATATCATTCTACTCCTGGCCCCTCCAAATCTCATGTCCTCACATTTCAAAACCAATCATGCCTTCCCAACAGCCCCCCAAAGTCTTAACTCATTTCAACATTAACCCAGAAGTCCACAGTTCAAAGCCTCATCTGAAACAAGGCAAGTCCCTTCCACCTATGTGCCTGTAAAATCAAGAGCAAGCTAGTTACTTCCTAGATACAATGAGGGTACAGGTATTAGGTAAATATAGCCATTCCAAATGGGAGAAATTGACCAAACCAATGGGGTTACAGGGTCCATGAAATTCTGAAATCCAGCAGGGCAGTCAAATCTCAAATTTCCAACATGATCTTTGACTCCAGGTCTCACATTTAGGTCAGGCTGATGCAAAAGGGGGTTTCACATGGTTGAGCAGCTTCACCCCTGTGGCTTTACAGAGTACAAACTCCCTTTTGGCTGCTTTCACAGGCTGGCATTGAGTGTCTGTGGCTTTTCCAGGTGCACAGTGCAAGCTGTAGGTGGATCTACCATTCCGGGGTCTGGAGGGATGGTGCCTCTCTTCTCACAGCTCCACTAAGTAGCCCCAGTAGAGACTTTGTGTGGGGGCTCTGACCCCACATTTTCCTTCTGCACTTCCCTAGTGGAGGTTTTCCTAGGGCTCTGCCCCTGCAGCAAACTTTTGCCTGGGTATTCAGGCATTTCCATACATTTTCTGAAATCCAGGTGGAGGTTCCCAAACCTCAATTCTTGACTTCTATGCACCTGCATGCTCAACACCATGTGGAATTTGCCAAGACTTGGGACTTCCACACTCTGAAGTTATAGGGTGAGCTGTACATTGGACCCTTTCAACTGTGGCTGGAGCAGCTGGGACACAGAGCACCAAGTCCCTAGGCTGCACACAGCATGGGGACCTTGGGCCCAGCCCACAAAACCACTTTTTCCTCCTGGGCCTCTGGACCTGTGATGGGAGGGGCTTCTGGAAAGTTTTCTGACATGGTCTGGAGACATTTTCCCCGTGGTCTTGGGGATTAACATTAGGCTCCTTGCTATTTATGCAAATTTATGCAGCTGGCTTGAATTTCTTCCCAGAAAATAGGTTCTTCTTTTCTATCACATTGTCAGGCTGCAAAATTTCCAAACATTTATGCCCTGATTCCCTTATAAAATTGAATGCCTTTAACAGCACCCAAGTCACCTCTTGAATGCTTTGCTGCTTACAAATTTCTTCCACCAGATACCCTAAATCATCTCTCTGAAGTTCAAAGTTCCACAAATCTCTAGGGCAGGGGCAAAATGCTGCCAGTCTCTTTACTTACGCATAACAAGAGCCACCTTTTCTCCAGTTTCCAACAAGTTCCTTATCTCCATCTGAGACCACCTCAGCCTGAATTTTATAGTCCATATTGCCATCAGCATTTTAGGCAAAGCCATTTGACAAATCTCAAGGAAGTTGCAAATTTTCCTACATTTTCCTGTCTTCTTCTGAGCCCTTCAAAATTTCCCAACCTCCACCTGTTACCCAGTTCAAAAATCACTTCCACATTTTTGGGTATCTTTTCAGCAGTGCCCCACTCTACCAGTAACAATTTACTGTATTAGTTTGTTTTCACACTGCTGATGAAGACATATCCAAAACTAGAAATTAAAAAAAAGCTTAATTGGACTTACAGTTCCACATGGTTGGGGAGGCCCCAGAATCATGGCAGGAGGTGAAAAGCTCTTCTTACATGGCAATGACAAGAGAAAATGAGAAACAAGCAAAAGCAAAAACCCCTGATAAACGCATCTGATCTCATGAGTCTTATTCACTATCATAAGAAGAGCATGAAAAAGAGCAGCCCCATGATTCAATGACTTCCCCCTGGGTCCTTCCCACAACATGTGGGAATTCTGGGAGATACAATTCATGTTGAGATTTTGGCAGGGACCCAGCCAAACAATACTAGCTCATGATTGTATTTGTGATCTCATTTTCTTTGCCTGGATCTTTTTTTCCGCCCCCCCTAAGGTTTTGAAATAATTTATCTGTGTTAAACTAATACTCAGTAACATTCAAAGATGGAAAATAAGAATCAGAGAAGGAGATAGCCAGGAAGAAATCTACCAAAACAGTAATTATTCTCCTGCCTTTTAAAGGAGTGACTACAGCTGAGAATTTCAACTACGAAGGACAAGGAGGGGAGAGAGAAGAGCATCTTTGTTGAGCAAGTCCTTGTTGTGTCCTTGAAAAACTGCTGCTGCTGCTGCTGCCCCTACAGGAAAGCCATTGAAGTGCACACCAGTTAGGCCCCTGTGATCTGGAAGGAAAGCTCTCCAGGGCACCCCGGGTAGGGGAGGAGATTGCAGGCACAGCCATTTCAGCCAATGTAAAGCTGTAGCATTATTTCTCTCTAGGGTCTGGGAGAGTGATTCATTATAGAGAATAATGCCAGAAACAAGTCTGAGCTACAGAATTAACATCCACCCCCGGTAGCAGCTTTTGGTTTATTTGTTATAAACTCTATCCAAGGGAAGGCATAATTCACTTCTGAGCAGCTTGAACAAATATCATTGTTTCTGTCTAGCTTATATATCAATTTCACACTAGAATTAGAAGAGATAAGCTTTTCTTTTTTCTCTAGCAAGCCAATCATGACAGGTCTCCCAGTGCCTGAGCGTTCTCAGCATGACAACATGTGTAAGAATTGAGAAGGATGCACCTTGCATTCTGAGAGTGGTGAGGTTTCCAGATGGTGCTAGGGAGGAGGTACAGATAATAGCGACACTGGGCTTCCAGTAGAAGATTGTTCACATGCAATGCACGGAAGCTCATCCAAGAAAAGGCAGGCATCCCCTAATTTGATTGGTCAAGTCATTAGTGACCCACTCCCTGGTAAATTAAAGGAAAGCAAATGTATGGCTATTCTGTTACCAATAAAATCTAATAAATAGCCTCTCCACTTTGCCACCTTTGAATTAGAGGTGCAAGTCAGAGAAGTGAAAATAGCTCACTTGTCAAAACACTCGGTGCTGTAGTGACAGGAACAAAATAAATGAGGCTGAGAAAGAGAATTGCTGGGGCAGCAGTTCAGGAAATCACACTATTTTTTGCTCTTCTATCTCTGCTATGACATACTTTCTCAATAAGGGCTAGTAGAACAAATTTATCCTAAAGTTTTAGTAGAAAGATGTGCATTGAAATCAAACAATGTGCATTCAGTTCTGCAAGAAAAAGTCATTCCCTTGTTGCATCACTTATGTAATTGGTTGATTATTACTAATTATTTATTTGCTGATTCAAGTATCTATTACACCTTCTAGGTCAAAGATACCGCAGACTATCTGGATACCAAAGAACAATCCTCAGGGACTTTATTCTAGAATAGCAGTTTTTAAACTTTATCATCCCTCAGAATCACATGGAGAGATTCTAATTCAAGGTGGCATGAGGTGGAGCCAGGGATTATGCTGATACTATTTTTAGCGGGCCACGCTTTGAAAACCAGTGGTCCACAGCAGTGATTTTCAACCTTAGCTGCTTATTAAAGTCACCCAAGGAGCTATTAAAACTCTTGATGACCGGTCTGCAACTCCAGAACACACGAATCAAACTATCTTCAGTAGAAGCTAGACACTCATATTTTAAAGGCTCTGAGAACCACTGGCATTCTGGGAGAGACAGACAAACTAGAAAACTAGCTGGTAGTTATAACAGAGTCAAAAGACAATGGTAGAGACTGGAAATGAGAGCCCAGCATGATTAGGAAAGACCATTCTGTTGACCTGAAGCAAAAAACAATAAAAATGTCATGAACGGTGGAATGAATACTTCAGGTGGAAGAACCAGCAAGGGCAAAGGCCGTAAGACTGGAGAAATGTGCATACTTAAGAGATTGAGAAAGGGCTAGCATGGGGATCGATTGTCTTGAGTGAACTCCAGAGCTGCCAGGTTGTATCTGTAGAAGTAAGTAGTGATATGGAGACTTATAGGACGTGACCAAAGTTTGAGGAAGAGTAGGAAGCCATTCGCTAATAAGATTTACATTCCAAGAGTGCCCAGGGATGAACATAAATTAAGAGGCAATTTGGACATCTCTAGGCCTAGAATTAGGTGTTTAAAACAATCTTTTCTAGATCTTCATCTCCTGATGCCTAGATAACATTTTCATCTCAGGGGATGCAAGAAGGAAAGATGAATGAAAGCCATACTTGGGATGGAGGGAAGGGAGGTGAGTCTCCCAGGCCTGGTGTTGGTAGTCCTTTCACTCTTTTCTCCTACACCTGAGCTCTGAACCTCACCCTGGAGTGCCTCTCTTCTCTCCACCTTCAATGCTAATAAAATTTCTACCAAGTCCTGAAGGGAGCATTACCTGCAGACCTTAATTTTGTTTTGTGGCATTCTGAACTTTTCAGGTTAGATTTCTTGGAGAAGCTTCAGAGAATAAAAATGATTAGTATTAGGATGAGAGGCTTACAAGGAGAAAGACAGGGCACTTAACCTCTCAACTATCAAAAAGGCATACCGAAATCAATGGTGTGAATGAGTTCCAACCCACATTGCCTCCTGGATATCTAAGCAAAACCAATGTACACATATACTAAGTGAAACAGGCACAATGAATTATTCAGTTTCTAAGTACTTTCCTATTCGGTGTCTTCAAGCCAATAGACAAATTCTGTGGAAAGAGAGTAGAAAAGCTCCCTTTAAGGTACAGGGGAACTTTTAATAATTCCTTGTCCTTGTCTGACAATGCAATATCCAACATTTTCAACTGCAATGAACTCTCTAATTTGTTTTTCCACTGGAGCTTTGTACTACTCCACTGGTACTATCAATATTCTTTTCAGATTAGAAATCAAGACCTGAACTTGAGGCCAGTTGTTTGTTGTAGTCAGTTGTTTGACTCCAAGGCATAAAGCTCCACAAATAACTCTATGATTCATGTAGCTGAGATATTAGAAGCTTATTCACATCCTCACACAAACCCCACACTCCAGCAGCACTGAAACATGGGCTATTTCCTAAACACTAAAGGGAGAGGTACAGAAAAGGGATTCTGCCCCATCTCCCTATTCTGCCCCACCCTCCAATATCACTCTTATTTGTTCTTTAGACGTGGTTCATGGCTTAGATTCCCCTAGAAACCTTCCCTTGTCCCTTTACACCCCTTCAAGTCAGATGGTTTCCTTCTCAGATTCTCCCTTATATTGCTGTAACATCCTGTGCCTGTGTCTATGACAGAATTTATTTCATGGTAAAATAATTTCACTGTAATGATATTACCAACTGTCTATGCTACTAGATTATGTGTTCATGGAAGACAAGTATGTACTAGGTATTGTTCATTTTTTATATATCTACTGCCCAGTATATTCTATATATTAAAATATCACAAGAATTGCAAATTAGCTAGGATATAAATAATGGATGTTAATTTATGTATTATTAGAAAATGCTAGATAAACTTATACAATAGGTTAATCATTGGTGACAAACATTTTTATTATATTCTTAGTCTAGAATTAAATGCTGATACCACAGTTGACACTTGAATGTCAAGGGTTAGGAGTGATGACCCTCACACAGTCAAAATTCCACACATAACTTTTGGCTCCCCCCAGATTTAACTACCAATAATCTACTGTTGACTGGAAATTTTACTGATAACATAAAACATCAATTAACGCATATTTTAAGTGTTGTATATATTATATAGTGTTCTTACAATAAAGTAAGCTAGAGAAAAGTAAATGTTACCTAGAAAGTCATAAGAAAGAAAAAATATATTTATTATTTCTTAAGTGGAAGTGAATCAATATAAAATTCTTTATCTTCACTTTCTTTATATTGAGTAGGCTGACAAAGAAGAGGAAGGGTTGGTCTTATTCTCTCAGGGGTAGCAGAGGCTGAATTACACATTTCTATGTATAAGTGGACTCACACAGTTCAAACCCATGTTGTTGAAGGGTCAACTGTATAAGTTTATTATCTAAAGTTTAATTCAATACAAAAAACATGAATTAAGTCTTCATCTGTCAGATATTATGTTAGACACTGGGGAAACAAGACTAATGACACATACCCCTGCACTCAGAACAAGCAGGTGAATTTAAAGGTGCAAAGATGACGTCAGGAACCTCAGGAAGAATACGGTATTCTGAAAGAATTGCTTGTCCTTTGCTGCCAGTGCAATATCCAACATTTGCGCAAAGATGGGAGGGGTCAGAAGAATCTGGACTTGGAAAACCCCCCAGAGGAGGTGACACCTGAGCAGGTGAGGGCAAGAGTGGGCAAAGGGCAGGGTAATGCAGATCAGGGACGTACTTCCTGACAGAGGGCATTCTGTCTTGCATCTTGGATTTGCCATAGAAAATCCATTACTATCATTGTAATAATGCCCATTCAGACATTTTGGGAAATCTCTTCTTTTTATGATTACCTCTTTCCTCTCATGATCCAACCATGCTCAATTTTCTTTTGTTCTTAAAAATGAAATAAATACCAGGTGTAAATTGTTCCCTGGCTCTTAAAATATAAGAAATGTCACATTATTTTTCTAAATCAAATTAATTTCAACTGGAGGGCTTACTATCAAATTTGGGGAGAAGTCCAGTACCAGTCATTAGGTGCAGCTCCCCCTTCCATCTCAGGTCTAGAGGACTGGGTGGTCCATTCACAGGCCAGTGCCTGCACTAATGGCAGAACTCTTTCCTTACTCAGCTTAGCCACTGAAAGCTCAGCTTTTTGAGGCCTTAGTTCCTGGTGCTCATCCCTTATTTAGGCTGCACCATCTTAGGATGTTGCAACTCTCTTTCTGACTTTCAAGATCCAATACCTCCTTGAAGTTACAGTCCCTTCCTTCACGTAACCCTCAAAGAATAAAACTTTCAAATGTGCTTATTGACCACCTGCATCAGAATTACCTGGTATGGTTGTTAAGATGATGCCAGCATCACCTCAGGTCCATGCCTGCAGATTCCCTTTGTGAAATCTGAGCAAACCTGCCCTCGGTGATTTCTTTGGGTGATTCTTCAGGATCCACTAACCTATATTCTGACACCAAAGCCTGTCCTCTCTCCACCCTCTCCAACTATTATTTTATCATATATTCACATACACATCTGTTTTTTTTTTCCCATGGGCAAAAATCTTGAAACTGGGCCAGACTGACTGTCTTGAAATGAATTAGCCAGAACTGGAACTCAACCAAGACTCATTCCTTCCATCCAATCAGTCATCAAATCCTGGCAATTTATCTTTGAATTATTGCTTGAATTTATTACTTTCTCTGTTGCCATGACAACTGACTTGCTTCATGGGATTTTGGGGGGCAGTTTTGTTTTGTTTGGTTTGGTTTGTTTGTTTGAGACAGAGTCTTGCTCTGTTGCCTAGGCTGGAGTGCAGTGGCACAATCTCGGCTCACTGCAAACTTCACCTCCCAGGTTCAAGGGATTCTCCTGCCTCAGCCTCCTGAGTAAATGGGAGTAGATGTACCCGCCACCACACCCAGCTAATTTTTGTATTTTTAGTAGAGACGGGGTTTCACTATGTTGGCCAGACTGGTCTTGAACTCCTGACCTCATGATCCACCTACCTCGGCTTCCCAAAGTGCTGGGATTACAGGAGTGACCCCCCCACACCAAGCCTTGCTTCAAGTATTCATTTCTCTCCTTATCTGCTGAAGTCCCTTTCTAATTCATCTTGCTAATTCTAGACTTCCTTTGCGTCCAACACATTTCCATGCCAGTACCAATTACTCATTTATTAAGTAAAAATTGAATGGTGTAAGTCCCTTTTCAAAAAGACTCACTTGTTGCTTTATTTCTCAAGATTCTTAACTGTACCAAGAAAAATATATTTCAAACTGGCTTCTACAGAAATGGGAATTTGCTGGCTCAGGTAACTAGAAAGTCCAGAGGTAGAAGCACAGTCATATCCAGGTGCTCCTACAGTGGACAACAGGATTCCCTCCCTCTGCATCCTTTACTTTGTTGTCTTTCTGTTTACTTTATTCTTAGGTGGGCACTCCTAAGTGGTAGCAAAATGAGTACAAGCATCTCTAAAATTAACATTTCCACCATTTTAGTTCTCTAGCAAAAAGAGAGTACCTCCTTCCTAATATTTCCAGTTTAATGTAGGGACTGTTTTATTGGCCCATCTTGGGTCACGTGAACGTCCCTGTGGTGGATAGAATAATGGCCCCCAAATATTTAAGTCCCCATAACCTATGAATATGTTACCTTACATGGCAAAAAGAACGTTGCATATGTGATTAAGTCAAGGACCTTGATATTCGAAGTTTTTCCTGGATAATTCAGATGGACCCAATGTAATCCCACAATCCCTGTAAGAGAAAAACAGGGAGGCAACAGTCATCGTAGGAGATGTTATGACAGAAGCAGAAGTCAGGGAAAGAGCTGAAAGATACACTGAAAGATACCCCCGAGCCAGAAGAAATACAGCCCTGCTGACACCTTGATTTGGGGCTTCTGATCTCCAGGACTACAAGATAACAAATTTATATTTAAGCTACTAAATTTGTGTTAATTGGTTACAATTAACAATAGGGAAATAATACAACCCCTGAACCAAGTACTCTTGTTAGTATAATGAAATTTGACTGGCCAAACCTAAGTCATCTGTCCATGAAGGTAGAATTGTTTGATTTATTCAAACCTGATAGCCAATGAGGGAAGGTATGGTTCTGTAGGGAAAGTCAGAGTGCAGCTACCATCAAAGAAAACAGATGCCTGCCATGTAAAAATAACAAATGTCCCTTACAGACCCTCACTGTCTTCCAGGTAAAGATTCTCAGCGGGCACTGTGGCTCATACGTGTAATCCCAGCACTGTGAGAGATTGAGGTGGGCAGATCACCTGAGGTTGGGAGTTTGAGACCAGCCTGACCAACATGGAGAAAACCCCATCTCTATTAAAGATACAAAATTAGCCAGGCGTGGTGGCACATACCTGTAATCCCAGCTACTCAGGAAGCTGAGGCAGAAGAATGTGTTGAACCTGGAAGGCAGAGGTTGCGGTGAGCCGAGATCACACCATTGCACTCCACCCTGGGCAACAAGAGTAAAGGGTGAAAAAAAAAAAAGATTCTCAGTGTGACATCGTCATTGTATTTGACATACTTCAATATCCTGGTATTTCTCTCCCATTTATTTCTCTAAAAGGATTCCAGATTCACTTAGAAATCGACTCTTTATATGATGATTGATAGAATTATTACTTGTGCTTAATGGAACTGGAAACTTGCTTCCCATGGATAAAATATCTTTCACTTTCTGCCATGATATCTAGACAAAATTGCTACTTGCTTTAGAATGAAACTTAAGAAAAAATAATTCTAATGCTAATATTAAGGGTTCTAATTAGATATTACCTCAGTCCTCTCTGCTTAGAACAGAATATAGTAGGTCACAAAAAGGATGTTTTAGTTTTTGTTCCTATTTTCTAATACGAATTGATCTACTTCACACCAATAAATCCTCCTGACATTTGATAGTCATGGCACTAAGTCACTAAAGCAACATGTCAAATGAAAAAGCTGCTGAATGTAATGGTATTAAATAATGATTTTTAGGTCTTCCAACTTTAAAATGTATTATTGATAAGGCATTGGATTTATATGTTAATGGCTATATTTCACCAGTCCTGCCTAATACGTCTCTGCTACGGTCTATAGCAAAAAATTTATTAAACCTCCAGGGACACTTTGATTGAGAGAAGTTTTGAAATCAATAAAAATGAGCATGGCCTATTTTTTTAGCATGGCACATCACACTCAGAACAGCGTGGCTGTTTGACAGAATGAGCACAGTGTTTGCTTCTTTTAATCCAATAATACCCCTTAATTTTTGCAAGCTGTGGAAAGCAGTGTGACCGACCCTAGGAAATATATTCAGTTATTTCATGCACAGAATGAGGCATCCAGGACTAAAAGAAAGAAAAATGCATCTTGAAGAGTCAGGTGTCCTCCTTTTTGAAAAATGAGGCTTTCCTTTCTTTTTTTATTTTAACATCAAACCAAGAGTTCTCTAAGGAGTGTTACATAACAGCAGTGCCAATCAGTTGGATGTAGCTGTTACTGGACTTAATTGTTCTACATTATTATTATTTAATTTGTAAAAGTTTAAAGTTTAAGGAAGTGAATGAGTAAGCAGTGATATTGCATCATGTTAGCTCTAAAGGACTTCTAAAGAACATAAAGTAATTCTTTATAAAGTTACTCAGTGCTGGTACCTAACAGTGGCATGAGAGAATTGACCTCCCATTACAGTGTCCTACCTTTTCTCCCATCCTTAAGCCTGGCCCACTTGCCCTAATCAGCCACTGTGCACACTCTGCTCCATACCTCTGCTTCGGGAAAGAACAGCTTGACCTGAGCTGTGACACAACTTCCTCAGTCTCCTGGTAGTTATTTTGATGTTTAAATGCTGTGTAAAGTCAAACAGGAAGGGTTTTATGATGTTTTGCTGGGAGGATTTAGTGCAACTGCAACACGCTTTGCAGATTAGCCTGGGACTGTCTGTGTGGTTCTTTGCCTAAGGAAGGAAGAATCTAAGTACACAGACAGATCTTTTAAATGCAATTTCCAGAAACTTCTAGTGGTAAACTGGTAAACACTTTGTACATTTGTTTATTCAGCCAAGGAAATACTACTAGAAAACCACACTCTGATTGTCATAGGAAATGTTACATTTGATGTCAAGAATAAACTCATCCCAGAGGAGGGGAATTTCTTCAATTCAGGGTCAGCATATTCTCACAAACAGCAACTTGATCAAACCCATTATTCTTATTCCTCATAACATGAAAATATGCTTAATTGTTGCTTGAAAGTTTAACTGATGTGCCCTAGTTCAAAGCATTTCAATTTCATACATAGAGAGATTTCTACATCAAAAGTTGTTTATCCAAGGGTCACATTTCCCGATGTTACAAAACAGACATTATTTTAAAACAAGGGAAACCAGTTTAAAAAAAGAATCCACACCATTCGAGGCATAATTTGGGAGACTGCCTTGCTGGAGAGCTCTAGTGTGGGTAGAAGCAGGGTCCCAGTCAACACAAAGCTGGAGCTTCTCTGATGATCCACATGAATCCAGGAGGGGTCACAGGGGGATGGCCAGTCTGGAAAGGGAGATGCACAGCCTTAGGAAGGACACTGAGCCTTGAGAGGGGGCTCTGAGTGAAGGCCACATTCATAAAGCTGTGAGGAAAGTTATTTCAGGAGCAAGCGAAACTCTGTCATTTCAAAACTGGCAGAGCCCCTTCAGACTGAAAAGACCAGGCCTGAAACATTGATTCCTAGTCCCCAGCAGCACAGCTGCAACCCCTTCACCCAGGACCCCCTGCCCCACTGGCAGGAGCAGGGCTTCCAGGAGAAATGGCAGAATACACCTTACTGGATGTCCTCCATCTGGAGTTCCACAGTCCTGAAGGTCCAGATTTAAGGAAAAGAACTTTAGTTCAGGCAGAGAGCACAATGTGAGTAAAGTGCTGATGGCAGGTAACATATGAGGTGGGGGAGGATCCCTTGAACTGGGACAGCTGCGGATGGCTGGAATGTTGGGCACCAGGGTGGATTGGGAGTGAGCGGATGGTGCAAGAAGAGCCTCGGGTGGAAAACAAGGAAAGAACTCTATTTAGTATTGCCAGATAAAATACAGGGTGCCCCATTAACTTTGAATTTCAGATAGGCATTAATTTTTAGCGTAAGTATGTCTTAAATATTTCACAGAACATATTTGTAAGTTTAAAAAGCCAATGTTTAAAATTCTAATTTAACTGGATATCCTGTATATTTTAGTTGCCAACCTGGCAACCCTACATACATGCCACATGGATAGTTTGGACCTCTCCTGCAGGGAATGGAGACGCATTGGTAGATTTTAAACAACAGGACCTCATGATCAAATCTGAGCTCTCTGTTAGCAGTGGGGATTTCAAGACTGAAGGTAAATCAGAGACTCGGAAACTAATATTAGTGTGGAGGATCTCGAGGAAATTTTTTGTTGAGTGAAAAACTTTATCAATAAGAAGTAAACCGAAAGATATGCTATTATAGATCAGTTACCTATTCAGTCCCGTATTCTGTCTCCCAGTTGTGACAAGTAATGCTTTGTAGAAAAGAATGACATGGTGGGAAAAACATCTGTCTCAAGTCTGGAGACCTAGCTTTCAGGCCTTTTGGGCCATTTGAACTCATGCAAATCAAATGTAAGTCATCCAAGGAGCTGAGCATCCTCGGTATACACAGGCTTCTATATACAAGTTTCTATTTTATTCTCACATATTAGGGACATTTTCCCAAAATCCCCTAACACATTAAGAAGGTTTTCTGGTCTCAAAGCACAAAAGAGATAAGGTTAAAAGAAAGTAACTTATTCTCACCCTCAGAATCCTCTCTTCATCTTCCGTATCAAATCTCTTCCTAACTCATCCTGGACTCTGCATTAGGCTGCTGTTTCTACTCCTCTTCCCCCTCCACTTTACAATTGACCTGCTCCCATGTGATCCTGCCTGGTAAATCCATTTACTCCTAATTTCATGGAGATTTAAGCCTCTGTGCGTGCTTTTCCCTACCTGGAAATGTCATTGTACTCCACCCTCCCCACTAAAGCTGCTTGGTTCCTTTCTTCTGCTTAAAGCTCAGTTTTTTCCTGAAGTGTTTCTTAGCCAGTCTTACCTGGTTGTAATATCGGTCCATTCACGTGATTCATCTCAAGATATAATGTGCTTATACAAAATCTAAGCCTAAATTTCTCTATGTGACTGCCTTTTCTTCTATGGTAATTGGTCATATCTTTCTGTATCTTTATCCCTTGAAAACCAAATGGTCCTCCCCTCCCTACCTACCAGGTAGGGCTGCATGAGCCCCTTCATGTTTCTGTTTCCGTAATAAGTATTGCAAGCTATACAGGGTGGGCATCAAACAGATTTTGTTCATCTCCCAATAGTAATGGTTCATTTATTAAGTCAAAAGTGTGACCTGACTTGAATGAGTTAAACAAAGTCGAACATAGTCCAAAAAGCCATTTTTCTTTGAAATTGACTTACAGGAAGATCACTCATTAACAAAATGAGCCAGAGAAGCTTGGGCCAAAGACGAACTGGCCATGACAATAGCTTAAAGCATATGAAAAAGGCCAGGCATGGTGGCTCACACCTGTAATCCCAGCACTTTGGGAGGCCAAGGTGGGTAGATCACGAGGTTGGGAGTTCAAGACCAGCCAGGCCAAGATGGTGAAACCCCGTCTCTACTAAAAATACAAAAATTAGCCGGGTGTGGTGGCAGGTGCCTATAATCCCAGCTACTCAGGAGGCTGAGGCAGAGAATTGCTTGAACCCGGGAGGCAGAGGTTGCAGTGAGCCAAGTTTCCACCACTGCACTCCAGCCTGGGTGACAGAGCAAGATTCCATCTCGAAAAAAAAGAAGTATGAAAAATACAATGTCAATTTTTGTACTTCCTAGGGAGTAATAAAAAAGCTGGTGTAAAATTTTAATGTTGTGAACATACTGTTAAGAGAGAGCAATGTCAAAAACATTAAACAATAGATGACAAAAATAGAAAAGTTTTGAGGTAATTTTAATTTCAAATTCAACAGATGAAACAAATGAATGATGACATTTTTAAAAAGTGGCGCATAGATTTTTTTCCTTTATTCATAAAAACATACATATCTGGAAGAAATGGAATCATTCCATTATTTAGGTCTTTCTGAATAGATAGGATGTATCTGTCATGATCCAGCCATGAAGCAGAAACCACTTTGAATATCAAAAACAGATGGAATGAAATCTAGGGAACTTGTTCCACAGGAGGTAGGACCTAGAGGGACCAGCAAGGCAACCCAGAAGGCAACTTTCAGGAAGCCACTCTCTCCTCTAAAGGAACAGAGGGAAGCCACAGTATTAGCAAAGCCCCATGGAAGAGGATGCCCAGAGAACCCTGGGACTATGGTGGCCTGTATGGTGGAAACTGGAGCCATGAAAGGACAGTGTGATAGCAAATATTGAGTGTCAACTTTATTGGATTTAAGGATGCAAAGTATTGATCCTGGGTGTGTCTGTGAGGATGTTGCCAAGGGAGATTAACATTTGAGTCAGTGGATTCAGAGAGGCAGACCCACCCTTAATCTGGGTGGGCACAATCTAGTCATTTGCCAACATGGCTGGAATGAAGGTGGGCAGAGGCACATGGAAAGACTGGACTGGCTTAGTCTTCTGGCCTCCATTTTTTTCCAGTGCTGGATGCTTCCTTCTTGAACATCAAACTCCAAGTCCTTCAGCTTTGGGACTCTTGGACTTTCAACCACAGACCAAAGTTTGTATGGATGGCTTACCTACTTTTGAGGTTTTGGGATTTGAACTTGCTTCCTTCCTCCTCAGCTTGCAGACAGCCTATTGTGGGACCTCACCTTGTGATCGTGTAAGTAAATACTCCTTAATAAACTCCTCTTTATATAAATACATCTATCCTATTAGTTCTGTCCCTTAGAGAACCCTGACAAATACACAAAGAGAACTCTGTCCACCTGCATTCAAAGCAAAATGGGTAGAGAAGAGAAATACCCTGGCTTCTTCCTTCCTTCTGTCCTCTAGGCTCCTGCCAGTGCCTCCCATTGCCAAGATCCATCCATAATCCAGTAAAGACGGAACCCAGCAAACATTCCCATATGTGTGACAGAGGGGAGAAGAAAAGGACTGGGGAGTGAATCTGAACACAAACAGGCCTCTGACTGACTCACAGAGTTTCTAGTGTAGGTAATAATCTCTTAATTAATAACTACTTGTTTGTTTACTTCATTTCTCATTTCTCTGAGGATTAGAGGTAGACTCAATACCTTTTTTTTCTATTTTCACATGGGCATTACAGAGACATAGCTTAAAATCATAAGAGGAAAAAACAAATGCAGTCATGCATAGATAAAGCACAAGTACTTTGAAAGACATCCTTGCTTGCACAGAAAAGTATCTGTATGTGTTAGGTTTAATTTGTACAGTTACTTAAATTTGAAAATGTATC
Source organism: Callithrix jacchus (assembly GCF_049354715.1). Classification (NCBI taxonomy): domain Eukaryota; kingdom Metazoa; phylum Chordata; class Mammalia; order Primates; family Cebidae; genus Callithrix; species Callithrix jacchus. Next base: position 88,573,565 of record NC_133512.1, on the reverse strand, counting down.
TTTAGCTCTTTAATCCTCTGGCCGCTTCTATACAGAGATTGTGTTTTGAATGTTTCCTTTCTCTAAATTTGTGTGTGTGCATGTGTGAGGGGGAGAGATGGGGGAATAGTAGTAATACAACAGGCTTTCAAAAGCAAAGGAAATATAAAATTCCATGGAACGTAAGCAGTTCGACATATGTGTTTCTTTGTCAATGGTAAGATTAATTTTTATTCTGTATTCATGAAGCATCAATAATACATGAAATCCTGAAAAGAAAAACTTCTGGCTAAGTACATTTCCATTTGACATTGGAGAGCAGAGAACCTATCAGATGTATGACTTCAGACACACATGATGGGGCCCATATAATTAGGGCATACAAAGGTCTGCTCATATCATGTGATGGTTTATAAGGGTGCCTTCAACTGTTAGGCAGAGATTACTAGAAAAAGTCACATTTCCAAGTGATGACCAGATGTTGAGCAGAAAAGTTTCCCGAAGTGCCACAGGAGTTGATTATCAGTAGACAGAGCAATGTAAGGTGGGGAGGAGAAAGAACAGGGTAGAAGCAAAGAGAATTCCCCATTTAAAAACAGTCACTTATTTCTAAGATGGTTAAAATTAACACTATTGGGGAAAAATAGTTTGCAAATATTTATTAAGCTTGAATACTCTTTTCAGCACACAGCAGCTACTTAGTAAATGGTGGCTGTTGGTATTATTGCAGAGAGAAATTAGGAATAATGAGAACTGATAAAGAATTACCACATTTATTGATTCAGATAATGAATACTTCAGCAGTTTGTGCAGGAAAGAGGAGCAGGCCACCATCTAAGATGTAAAGGGCAGAAGAGATGGTAAGAAGTGATAAACAGCCCCTGTAGGTTATTTATTCTAAAAATGTATTATGCTAAGGAGGAAGAAAACAGAATAATAGTTCATCACTAGCAGCAAGATCAAGAGCTGTTGTTCTATTTTCTCAAGCCTAGGAAAACAAGTGCATGTTTGAAGGCAGGGTTGAAAGGTCCCACAGAAAAAGTAAGAATGAGAGAGTGAATAACAGAGATCAAAACCCTAATAAACTAAAAGAAGGATGGAAGGGGATTAAGGGCAATGGTCAAGCATTCTAGGAGCTGGCCTAGGAATGATGTGAAATCACTTTCTCCTCTATACATAATGAAAAGTGGGGGTGGAGGGGGAATGAGCTTATAGCATTTAAGCTTTCAGAACAAAGCTTATCACCTTGATGAGATTTGGCCTATGGAAGAGATTGGAGATTGAACATGATGACCGGGGTAGGGCAGGACTGTGCATCTGGGCCAGGTACAAATAGTGAAAGGAAGTCTACACAGGACGGTAGGGCATGGTACCCAACTTACGATGACAAGATTGTCCACTACATGGCCACTATCAGGCAACGTAGGGAAGGCCACTAGAGTTCAAGTATACAAAGAACTCATGGAAAGTCTGGGACAGGTGTTAACTGGCAAGATATTTTGCAGCATTAGGGCATCTAGAAGCAAATGACAAGGTTCTAGCAATAGGACAGTGATTCACATACAACCTTAGTAATTGAGACTGGTAGGGAGAAGCAAATTGCTGAGTAAGACAATGTCCACTGTGAGTCAGAATAACAGCAGAAGCTCAATTATTAAAACTAGCCATAATATCAGAGCAGGATAACCAGCACATTTATCCTGGTGAGCAGCTTACGCTACTTACTCTAACAGGCAGCAGGATCTAGCTCAGAGACGAAGGTTGGGCTGAGCTGGGATCACGTGACTCTTCATGAGGGTAGAAGGGGTTGATAGGTGAAGTCAGATGATGCAGGAGTGAAAGAGTTCAGAACCTACAGCTGTCATCTAGTCAGAAAAGTAAGAGGAAATGCCAGTTCTTAAAATCTGGGTAAGTAGGTGGGATTCAGCTTTGAGACCAGAGAAAATCTGGAATAGTGCTTATGGCTAGAGAGAACAAGCAGTCTACAAGAGAGGCCTGACAGGACTGCCAGACAGCAGAGACCATCCAGTTAGGATAAGCTGCATGAATTCCTAGTGGGCCAAATTCATCATCCTTTCTCAACTTGAAAAAAGTCAATTTACTCTCAGACAGCCTCTACTCATGACTTCTTTGAGGAATATTTTCAGCTTTTGTTTAAATCCTTTAGTTAGATTTACATGTACTTAATTCAAATTTTTAAATATTTAAAATCCTTAAATAGTTCTAATATTCTCAGTGCAAGGCTTCATATCACTGACAATAATACCAAAACCTTTCAGATTTTCAACTTGTTAATAAATGCAATATATTTTTATTTTATTTCCTAATTGGTATTCAACTTAAATTACATTTTTTTCTTTCAAAAACTAGATTCTGTTTGTGAGAGGGCAGAGCACAAGGGCACGATGCTTGTAAACAAAGGATAAAGAATAATGTGCTCACATGGAGATAGAGTGGAAAGAAATTAGTGAAAAAGAAATCAGATGTTAAATAAAAGAATGCCAAGAGCTCACAGCCTCATAGTTTAAGAAACACTTGGCTAGATCACATCTTCTAACTGATTGGTTTGAATACAATAGGAACTGGAATTGGATTACTTTCAGGCTCAATGGCTCATCACTCAGAAATAGCAATAAATAAATTTGGTTGGGTGTGAATTTTTCTTTACAAAGTTGTGCCAATTATTACTATAGGACATGACCCAGTTATCATTTCCTTTCCAGCAAATGATGGAATTATGCCCAGCAACTTTGGTCCTCATGGAAATTGAGCAATGTCATTTGATATTATTATTATTTAACTAAGCAATGACAAAAACTATCAAGGCTGTGGTAGCACCATATCACTAAATGCCTATATTTATTAAACATAAAAAAACAGAAAAATAGTTAACTCAGTCATGTTGAATGTTATATACATACAACCTACATCTTGATCTTTTTATCATTAAATAAGCAAAGTGGCACTTTATCAAAACATCAGTGAAGTCTTTTAAAATCATTTTACACAGTCTGTGTAAAAATGCCAAAAATTGCTTTTATGAGAAATTTAAAATCTGTACTGTCCTTCAGAGTTTTCAATAACAACACTTTGTACTTAGGTCAAAATGTCCTTCTGGGGAAATGAGAAGCTACTGAATAAAAATTTGCCTATTTCACAAAGAGGGAAGTGCACATAAAATTACTCCTAATTTCTTGTGGCAACTCAGTTAACTAAATCTGTCGTTTGAGAAATGACCCAAGGGAATATTAAGGACAAAGATGAATATTAAATTGAATTTAAGCTATTATTCTGTGGTAAATGCCAGGAAATTCCTTTTAAGGGACACCAACGGACAGAAAAGAGAGGGTAATGTGTCACAAGGGCCTTTTATCTCATAACACTAAATGCTCTAAAAATATATACATTTTCCAAAGTGAAAGTTTCAGTAGTTAATACAAATTTATATTAAAAGTGGGCTTATTTTAATGCAGAAATGATTTATTTTATATATCATATAAAGATGAGTATGTGATTATGAAACACTTTGAACATAATTCTGAAAATTTCAAATTGTTCTTGGTATTGCTTCTATGCCTGGCTTCTCTGAAATGTGTTTGAACTTTATTTTCTTCACATGGTATGAACATTCTGTTCCATTGCTTAAACACCTCTGTGGTTTCTCTTACATATCAGACAAAGGCTAACATATTTAGCTTTGGATTCTTCATGGTCGGTTCAGGACCTACATGTCTAGCGTGTCTGCACACCACTACTCTCCACACATACTGAGTTCTCCCAATACCCTTCTCCCCTTCTCTGGTAGCAATAGAACCTGAATTTCTATCTGGCACATGGCCTCTGAGCAGTCTTCCAATCATAGCAACTAAACCTGTTGTGACATTTAACTAACTGTTTTTAAGATAGAAACAGACGTGTACATGGGGAAAAAAGGTCTGGGATTTTAACCCAAAACTTCCCTACAACATTCTTACTACATTGCCCCAGGATCAGATCATGGTCTTGTTTCTCCTCCAACAAAACCCAAAAAACGATCATAATTATTTTCGTTATAACAATACATGGAAAGCATTTTGAATAAATGGAATCATGAGGGTGAGGCAGCTGCGAGTTTATACTCTTTGAGCACATGCACAATATGTGAAGAAACAAGAGCAACGGAACAGCCAGAACTTTGGCCGAAAATCAACGGAGACCAAATCAGATCCTGTACAGATATAAAGACTGCCAGTTCTCAGCAACTGAAATCTCTTTTAATAATCGAGTCCACTTGTGTCGACCAGAAGTATTAAAAGAGAAAGCTCAGTGGGCACTATAGGATCAGGATGATGACTAAAGAATCTTTCAGCCACTCCCCGGTAAGAGTTCACTGTGGGATTATTTTGTAGCTTTATCTGTACATTTTTTAATTGTTTATATTTAAGCTAAACATTTAGAAAACACTTTATAGTTAATCAATCTTCTTATATTTGTCAAGCCCAGGGTTGAAAACTTCCTCATTAGGTATCATTAAGAAAAATGTACCTGCCACATGGACATCAAGATGAGAACAGTAGACACTGGCAACTACTAGAGTGAGGAGAGAGGCAGGGGCAAAGGTGGAAAGATGAAGTATTTGGTACCACTCCCAATACCTGAGTGATGGCATCACTCATACGCCAAGCCTCGGCATCTTACAATATACCCAGGTAACAAATCTGCACATGTACCCTCTGAATTTAAAATGAAACCTGAAGTTTAAACATGTTAAAAAATAATTTTTTTTAGACAGAGTTTTGCTTTTGTTGCCCAGGCCAGAGTGTAATGATGTGATCTCAGCTCACTGTAACCTCCACCTCCCAGGTTCAAGAGATTCTCCTGCCTCAGCCTCCTGAGTAGCTGGGAGTGAGACCTTGGCAGAAAAAAAGGAAGAGAGAGAGAGAGAGAGAATGGAGGGAGGGAGGAAGGGAGAGAAGGAGGAAGGGAAGGAAGGGAAGGAAAGGAAGGGAGGGAGGGAGGGAGGGAAGGAAGGAAGGAAGGAAGGAAGGAAGGAAGGAAGGAAGGAAGGAAGGAAGGAAGGAAGGAAGGAAGGAAATGAGAATCACAAATTGGAAAATAGATCTAAAATTTTTTCCAGAATGCAGCACAGACAGAAAAAGAGATAAAAGCCATGAAGGAGAACTTGAGACACAGAGAATAAATGCCTAAAATATGTTCCATTGGAGATCCAGAAGGAGAGAATTAAAAGAAAGGGGAAGACATTATTTTAAAAGATAATTACTGAGCCCTTTCCAGAATTGAAAACACATCTATCTTTAGATTGAGTAGACCTAACGAATTCAAAACAGAATAAATTTTTAAAATTCAATATTAAAACATTGCAGTGAAATCCAAAGAGAAAATAAAAGTTCCTAAAAGCAGCCAGAGAGCAAAGATAGCCTGACTAAAAATAAACTATATTTAGTCTAATGGTTGCTTTCTCGAGAGCAAAAATGAAAGGCAGAAAGCAGGAGAATGAGTAGCACCAATCTGCTGAGAGAAAATAACTGTCAATTTACATTCATATACCCAAAACAAACACTCAAAAAGTAGAGTAAAATAGAGAAATTTTCAGATGAACAAAAACTGAGTTTAGTACCAACAGATTCTCAGTAAAAGAAAATCTGAAGGATGAATTTTAGAAAGATAATTTTTTCCCAGAAAAAGATCTGAGATGCAAAAAGAGTGAATCAAGAAGGCATTAAGGATGAGACTAAATCCAAATAAACACTGAAAGCAGCAATAATAACTATTGATTTGGAGAATAAACTAATTAAGCATTGCAAAGAACTGTAAAATAATGAACAAAATAGCATGAAACCTAAAAGGTAATGTATGGTGAATGGAGTTAAATATTCATAGGTCCTGGACCTATTCAAGAGGAGGATAAATATAATTATTAACTTAAGTCTTGTGAAGTAAGCACAGTAAAATTTCAAGGGTTTGACTAAGAACAAAAATAGCATCAGGAACACCCAAACCAGTAGAGGGGAAAAAACTGAAATGATAAAACTCTATCAACTTAAAAGAGGAAAAGAAAAAGGGAAGGGGGAGGACAAAGAAAAAGCTCAAACTGTTGGTAGAAAATAATTAAAATAAATATAAATGGACTGATTTCTCTCCTGTGAAATACATAGGTTATCAGAGTAGTTTGTTTGTTTGTTTTTCTAAAACATAGCTAGATGCCGCCAGGGGCAGTAACTTGCACCTGGCACTTTGGGAGGCTGGACAGGTGGACTGCGTGAGCTCAGGAGTTTGAAACCAGCCTGGTAACATGGTGAAACCCCATCTCTACTAAAATACAGAAAATTAGCCAGGTGTGGCAGCATGCACCTGTAATCCCAACTACTTGGCAGGCTGAGACAGGAGAATCACTTGAACCCAGGAGGTAGAGGTTGTAGTGAGCCACGATCACACCATTACACCCCAGCCTGGGCAACAAGAGCAAAACTCCATCTCAAAAAATAAAAAAGCTAGATGCTGCATATTAGAGTCATATCTAAAACAAAAAGGCACAGAAAAGTTGCAAAGGGTGGAAAAAAGATATATCCAAAAAGGGCTCATTAAAAGGAATTGATGCCATGAATTTTGAATACAGAAATATAACTTCAGCCAAAAAGTGACATTACTAGAGATAAAGATGCCCACTACATCATGATCAAAATTTCAATTCACCAGAAAAATATAACAATTCTAGGCTCTTAACAACTTGAATTATACCACTAATAAAATACATTATATCATTAATAAACTAATTATACTATTAAGAAAATAAAATAAGTAAACATAACTTGGCTGTAAAAAATCAGTGGATCAATATTTCTAAGTGAGACTGGCACCTAACTGCCTTTTCATATTGTGCCTGTTTCTGATTTGGTCATCAAAGTTATTTTGCTTCATAAGATGAGTAGTAGAATGTTCTCACTATGCCAAATTTAGAATTATCTCCCTTCAATGTCTGGAAGAATTTATCTCTAAAAACACATGTGCATGATGTCTTCCTTCTGGAAACATTTTTAAAAATACTTATTTAATGACTTTGATAGTTACAAAGATACATTTTCTATTTCATCTTGAGTCAATTTTGATAAATTTTGTTGTTCCATGAAAATATTCATTTCTTGAAAGTTTTTATAATTTTTGGCATCAGAGCATGGTTTTTTCTTTTGTTTATGTAGTGTCTGTAATTTCTCACTCTTTTAAGTATTCCTGTGAATCTGATCTCTTGTTTTCTTGATTAAACTTCCCAGAGAGTTGTCTGTTTTTTTTATCTTTTCAAAAACCAAGCTCATTAATTTTCACTTTCTTCTTTTATAATAAAGCATTTAAATCATAAAAGTCCTCATACACACCACTTGCCTACCTCTCTAAAGTTTTAAGTGACAGTATTTTCCAGTTAAAATTTGACTATTTTTCCCTTTCAAATGTTTTATTAAACCATGAGTTATTAAAATATGTATATTTTTAATTTCCAATTTTTTTGTCCTGCACATGTATTAATGAATATAAAATTTAAGTTTACTTCCTAATTTAATCTAGTATGGGTCAGAGGTGGAATTCTATGCAACATTAATTCTTAGGAGATCACTCTGACTTGCTATATGGCCTAAGGCATTGTTATGTTTTGGTAAATGTTTCAAAGTTTTGGTAAATGTTTCTTGTAACATGAACTGGGTCCAGAGTTCTTTATGTTTTCATTAGATTAGTGTTTGCTAAACCTCCGATATGATAATCACCTGAGGAATACAGCTTTCTAGGTCTCTTTCCTGGAGAGTCTCATTCAATAGGTCTGGCATCGGGCCATTAGAGAGGTTTGGGAAATTCTGCAGTAGACTGAGCAATTTGATTGTTCCATTCAAATTTTCTTTATTTGTACTGATTTACGTCTACTTGATCTATCATTTATTGAGAGAATTGTGTTCAAATCTTTCAGTTTAATCGTAGATTTTTTTTACTTTTTCTTTCAGTGTTGTCATACATATATAGGTATATACATATTTATGCCACACCTATGACAGGTATATTAAATTCTCCTCAGTTCTGTGTCCTCATTTTATAAAATACAGAAGAGGAAAGTAATGATAATTATTTCAAAGTCTTAGGACAAATGGAATAATATATGTAAACAAGATGCCTGGTCCACAGTAACTGCTCAAAAGGTCATCACTAATATTTTCTGTAAGATCACTTCCAAAACTAGAATAATCTACACATATGTGCATGCAGTCCATCTTTTTCTTTCTTTTATTTTACTGAGCCAGAGACTCACTCTGTCACCCAAGATGGAGTACAGCGGCATGATCTCAGCTCACTGCAACCTTTGCTGCCTGGGATCAAGTGATTCTTCTGCCTCAGCCTCCCAAGTAGCTGAAATTACAGGCTCCTACCACCATGCCTGGCTAATTGTTATTGTACTTTTAGTAGAGATGGGGTTTCTCCATGTTGGCCAGGCTGCTCTCGAACTCCTGACCTCAGGTGATCTGCCACCTCGGCCTCCCAAAGTGCTGGGTTTATAAGTGTGAGCCACCTCAGCAGGCCACAGTCCATCTATTTATGTACAGGTATAGTGTGTTTTTTTCTTACATCAAACCGCCCATGAATGTGTGAAAAAGAATGTTTTATTCTTACATCAAAACTCTTTCCCATGAATGTGTGAAGAACTGTTTTCCTGAATTGAAATAAGAGATTATGCTCTTGCCTTTCCTCAAAGCACACTACCAGATGTGTATTTGTTGTGGTGATGTTCCTGAGAACATTGTCCTTTATTTATTATTTTCATTTTTTGTCGAGACAAGGTCTCTGTATGTTACCGGGCTGGTCTTAAACTGCTGGACTCAAGCGATCCTCTCACCATGCCCTCCTAAAGTGCAGGGATTACAGGTGCGAGCCACCATGCCTGGCCAGGACATTGTCCTTTACAGCCAATAGTGTCCCCAGTACAAAGACTGTGAGAGAATAGAAGCTAACTGTCAAGTAGAAGCTGTGATTCTCCTAAGGACTTTCTATGCCTTTTTTTTGTGACATTTATATATAATAAAAACAATTTAATGGTTGTTTTTACTGTTACTTTGTCCGTCGTAAAGTTAAGAACTAAGTGCATTGCTTAGCTCTAGGAACTAAATAGAAATTTACAACTTTCTTAGGCATAATATATCCTCTCTGACACTTTCCCTTAGCCCATTTACATCTCCTATGCTAATTTAGATTTTCTCTGTCCTATTGTTATGTTAGATTTTCTCTGTCCTATTGTTATGTTTCTCTGTCCTATTGTTTTGTGTGTGTTTGCTTCGCAAATTTATTACATGTATTTACTGGTAGCACCTAAAGTCTTTATGGAATAAACCAGGATATGAGCACATGCATAGATACATAAATAATAAATACTTGTATAGATAGAAGCATGACTTTCTACATATGTATGAATGTAATTTAGAGACCAAATGGAGAAAATAGCTGAGTCTAAGGCCTTCATGTCAGTATCAACGACCCTCTACTAGAAAAGACAAATCAGAGTGATATTATATAAAATATTTATATTATTCAGAGAGAGAGAAAAGAAATGCCTTCCTTAATTCAGTGATATACTAATATGATTATAGTTTATAGAGCAAGGTTTAAAAAGCACAGGATTTATGGATTTTCTACTTCTGTCGTCTTGCTTCTAGAGTCTTAGGAAGATTACATCACCTTTTGTATTGAAGGCTTCCTTATGGCTCTGTGTTTAGTCAAAATGTCATTTTAAAAAGAAATGGCTTGTTTTCAAAGCAATATCTTGCTTGCATAAATTCGCCTACTGGGTAAAAGAAGAAAAGCTTGTGTGCATTGGTAGAGTCTGCATTATTCTGGCAATTTCTCTAAATACATTTTTAGAGGACTGTGGAACTTGCTTCTCTTATTCCAAGACTAAGATACTCTCCTCCAAAATGTCCTGGTGCTACTTATGGAGGTCCAGCTGTTCAGGGTGGTTTACTGGAAACATTTGTAAAACAATTAAAACTTCCTTTATGCCTGCTAACCTCCTGTCTTCTTAACACTAAAACTACCCTTCGTAGTTTCCTTGTTTTTCTCACATTGACTGGATCTGAAGGGAACATTTATTTGTGCCGTAGCAAGCACAGCCTAACTGGTATTTTGCCTGACAGAACAGCTTTGTTTATGTGCTTGTATAACCTCCTCTTCTGACAGCAGAACTTGGGGAGTTAGCCTTCTTAACAAACTGCCCATGCAATGCCAGCAGAAGACGTAACAATCCTGTTATTACAGGAACACAAAATGGGTTGAGGTTACTTCATTTTTCATTTATTAACTTTAGCAAAAATAACCCAGTGTTAAAACCTGAATATTATTTCAGGAATCACGAGAGATCACACTCTAGTTAGCTTTCAAAATTAAAGACAATTCTTTCATTTAGTAGTAATAGCTTTAGGGCACTATAAATTTTCTTCAGTTTCTTTATATGGTCCACGAAGACTGAGAAGGGTAATGATGCATGTCAGTCCCCGGGGAGGCTAGATAAACATAGTTTAAGATCAAATTGTTTCCTAGCTAAACAAGAATCATTAGATTACAGCTTGCAGAATCAACCAATTATGTAGATATATGAATGGAACAGATAAAGCAGTGGGCATTCTTCCCCAACGGGAAACAACTGTGGTTTTCAATTTCTGCTGAAAAGGGTCTTGACTTTAAAAGGAACAAAAAATAAAAATGCTAATAACCAAATGAAAATTAGGAAGGCAGGCATTGCTCTTCTTCAGTGACATAATGCTGTTTCAGATATTTCTGGAATATTTCTGGGGAACAATATTCTGTTTTGAAAGTGCATTGTTAGGCTGTTACTCACCTTGTTTAAAACTCCCCTCCCCGTTCCCAGGGAGTTCAGACGACTGCCCTACGAACAAAAAAGACATAACAGCTCTTTTAAAATGACATCTTCTTAATTCCCTGTTATGCCCTAAAATAGGTATATTATACTCTCTTTTTTACATTTTGAGCAGAAAATTAATTAGAAGGAGTCAATGGTCTTTGAGCCCCACAGTGAATTAAGATTTGAAATTTCACTTGAAGCCACTGAGAGCCCCTTTGGTAGCCTTTCTCATGGCAAGATGACAAAAGGTTGGGGAAGGCAGGAGGAGACCTCTAGGTTCTTCTCAAGAGTACATGAGCTGACCTTACAGGCAGACAGCAGAGCTATGGGTTCATTTAGTCCCTGTTTTCCCTATAACCGCACTGCAAACTTGCTATCACATTTGTCATGTGGTTGATGAGTGTCTGTCTTTATACCAAAGGTACTTAATAAGATTCTATAGAAAGACAGATGACCCCGGAGACAGATTATATTAACTTAGGCATCTGCAAGTTTGGCCAGGTCCTGACTGCTCCTGTGCAATCTTGAGTCTCAAATTCTCCAAACATAGGGAAATTAATCCTTACCAGCTGCTTACAAGGAAGGGAAAATCAAATTCACAAAGTCATTTGAATTTCTTGTTAACAAAAATCATCTATCAATGTATATTACTCATTATGGAAAAAATAACCTGTCCACAGTTTGCTTTCATTTTGCTTTTAATTGTGTATACCATGCATTGTCAACCAGGACTCCACAAGGAAGTACAGTAAGCACTGGCTATGTTAATCAAAGCTGATGGTTAACAGGAAGCTAGATGTCTACGCAGAACTCAGGAAAAAACTTGCTGACTGTACTAGTATAATCTATTTTAAAGAAAGCAACAATTGCTCAATTTCCCTAAAATTTTTAACTTCAGAGAGCTACCATAGAAATCAAACAAAAATGAGAAGTAAAGATGATAAAGGAGCAAAAAATATATGTATGAGGAAAAGTGAAAGAAAATGTTTGCCAGGGGAAGTGCAGAATTGAGACTGACCTCATAATAATGGTTTGCAGGCTTCTAATGATTCCATACTTTAGGCCAAAGTTAAGTCACTGAGCTTTTTTTGTTGTTGTTATTTTCATCCCATGTTCATTCTTTTGATTAGGCCCAAACCACCACCTTCAGTTTTCTGTTTATGTACTCGTTTTATATATTTTTATTATCTACGGTAAAAACTATGCTAGGTGTTATACAGGATAGAAAACTATATAAGACAGTTCTCAAAGAATCCAGATTAAGACACAGACACAAATGACTCCTATTTAAGGAAGAGTGACTAAAAACAAACAACCAAACAACAAAAAAAAAAAACTAATACAAGAGCACAGAGAAAGGAAAAAGATTTATATCCAACTAGTGTGATCAGGAGAACCTTTTGAAGAGTGTTTTTTCTATCTGACTCATGCTATTTCCCATTACTACTAGAAAAAAAAACACTCATTCCCTTTTCTACAGATAAATTGAGTAATGCAGAAATTAAGATAAATTGGTATGACAGCATCAAGTCTCAGACTATCTCTGCTTCTTCCAAGCAGCAAAAAACATTCTGTCCTCTTGGCTGGTTTCTGTTTTATGAAGTCAGTCTTCAGGTCCACTAGACATGTCTCAGTAAACAAGTGTTGGTTGCTTCTGGCACAGGGAGTTGGGTTGTTGCCCTTTTAGACCTGGATGTTGAATGACTTCTTGCTCCCTACTGGATCTTGTTTGGGAGCTAACTTAAAAGGTTAATGCTACTGGCCATCTGTAGTTATCATTACTTAGGGTTGTGCTGGATGCCTAAATGATGCAGTCAGATTTTGCCTATGATGGTTAGAGAGACAAAGACAATCATTTAGCCACTAAGCATCTGAATGAGCATAAGACCTGATAAAGTACCTCAGGGATGGTGAACTAAGATTGCATATCAAGTAACTAGTGTGTACAATTTTTTCTCCCTTAAAAAGGTCTTTTCAGTGTATGATGCTCCCCTCCCTGTGCCTATGTCTTCACACGTACCCCAAAACCTAAAACACAACAAAATAGATATAAAAATAAATAAATAAGAAAAAAGGTCTTTCTTACTTCTTTTTAAAAGGAAGGGTATGGCAAGATAATTCAGTGCAATGATCTTTCTGGAGTAACAATAACATGGTTTATTGGAACTTTGTTCATATTTTCACTCATGTCAGCAAACTTAGTCAATAAACATGAGTTTGTTCCCATGGTGATCAGAAAGGTGCTGCTTAAGATGTCAAAAAGACAGAAAATTCTGAAACAAGGCTGATCACCATAATTATTCAAACAGGAATTTTTTCCCATAGAAAGATTATTATTCTTCTTTCTGAGGTTAATATTTTTTCTCTTTGATTGAGGAAAATACGAAACTTTTGATATCTTAGTGATAAGGAGCTACTTTTTTAGAGTGTCTACTTTATGCTAAGCACTTTATATACTTCACTGAATCTGACATCCACTGTACAACATCATCTTCATTTTACAGATGATGAAATAGAGGCTCAGAGAATGAGTGTCTCAATCAGGGAATAAATGCAGCTAGTAAGCATTGGAGGCACCCCTCGAAACCTGTCTCACTTAATACCTGCACATGTTCCCATGGGATGCCAGGCCACAGAAACCCTTCAGGGGAACAGCCATATCTAGAAGTTGCCTTGCCAGGAAGGGCATTCTCCCAGATCAAAACTCTGATAGCATTGTCTTTTGCTAAGTGTTTATAATGGGATTAAGATTTGACCATGGAGAAACATAAATTAAAGAATCAAAGAAAGCCGAGCCACACCAGTAATCCCAGCACTTTGAGAGGCCAAGGCAGATGGATCACCTGAAGTCATGAGTTTGAGACTAGCCTGGCCAACATGGTGAAACCCTGTCTCTACTAAAAATGTAAAAATTAGCCAAGTTTGGGGGCACATGCCTGTAATCCCAGCTACTCAGGAGGCTGAAACAGGAAAATCACTTGAACCCAGGAGGTGGAGGTTGCAGTGAGCTGAAATTGAGCCACTGCACTCCAGCCTGGGTGACAAAATGAGACTCTGTATCAAATAAATAAACAAACAAACAAAGAAAATAATTCAGGTCACCAAAAGTGGAAATAAAACCAGGGGAATGGCTTGCTAGCATGCAATAACAATTAGGTGGGAGATATTGTACAGCATGTTTATGTTTTTCTGTGCCTAAAATATGTTGAAGCATAGTGTTCATGACATCCTACATTTTCATGTGGCCTTGTATGTTTACTCTGGAAGCCTTCCAGGCCGAGCCAAAGAGCCCTTATATTTGTGATGTTTCTGAGGAGTTTGGCAAGGATGAAGTTCATGAGCAGGCTGTTTCAGCTGTCCTTGCTCTGCTGACCTGCTCTTTTTCTGACTGGCTTTCCAGTTTCCAGCCTTGAGCTCTATCTTCTTCGTGGCAGATGTGTGGCTTTACACAAGTCACTTACCCATTTATGATTTCAACTTCTAAATTGTAAAACAGAATGAAAATTCTCCTTCAAAGTTTTTGAAGTGCTTAACATTTGATTAATTGCAACTTAAAGTTCTCTTTACATTTTTATAGAACAGATGTATATGTATGTATTAATTTCAGTTAAATAATGTTTTTAAAAAATTATTAGTGAAATTTCAGCAGCCATGGAATTACTGGGAAGATTCTCAACTTGGTTATTCATCAGTTATCCAAAAAAAATATTTATTCAATGGATTTAAACTCAGTTTATTGTTTTAAAATCAACTTGTATGACTACTATGTATAAAATATTGTGTTAAAATTAAGGCACTTTTTATGTCCATAAATATTTTTCTGCATGCACAAATCTACTTTTCTGAGGCTAAAAGACAGCATGCTCTAAATAGCATGTTATTTATTTAGCCTAAATATAAAACCATGGGCAATTAAGAAAAATAATATGAGAAAATCTTTATGTAAGGTCCTGTTTTTCATCCTATTTTCTTCCTTTTTATTGTATTTCACTTTTCCTTCTAAATGAAAATAAAATATTTAAGATGTTGTTAACATCTTAACACATGCATAATTTCAAAAACACTTTCATATGCAGCAGAGTTACATCTTATATGGGGATTGTATTGTGAAGCCATTTCACAAGGTAAAAATCACATATGGATAACATTACCCGTAGCCCATAAAGAATACCATAAATAGTTTTATAAAAACAACCTTTTAAAATATCCATATGTATGAAGACAGTATCTATAGAGTGAACAAAGTGTAGTATACAACAAAGAATAGTATGCAAAATTTATTTCTCAAAATATTAATTGTATAAAAGAGGACATATAGTTATGTATTTTAATGGCATGGGAGAATGCACATTATTTATATAACTTAAATGCAAACATGATGCTATTCCACTGTAGAGTTCTTACAGCATTCCTTGTAAGCTAGAATCATTATTTCCCTTTATGAAAGAAAATAATGCTGGGGGCAGTTTTAAAACTCGTCCAAAGCCTCAAAACTAGTAAGCTGCGAAGCTATTTCCAACCTTCAGAACTGCAGGGACTGTTGTCTTTCTACTTCCTCATAATTGGCTCTGAATTTATGCTTCTCTCCTGCTGAAGTATTTTTATCAACTTTGCTAAATTGAGCAATGTTTTTCAAAACAATTTAATTTTCCTGGATAAAATTATCTCCTCCAATTCATTGATAGAATGAGGAAAGTGCTATTATTATTTATTTTAACAGTATCTGTTAATTAAAGGTAATCTCATGAGCTCATGAACTAATATTTAAAATCTGCTACTAAGCTGCTTTAAATGTTTGAGACTTTATAAGGGAGAGGTTTTGTGGATAATATCTCCATTTTAAGAGAAAGTAGATATTTAACTGCCAATAAAAAACGCCACTATTTTCTTTCTTCTTTCCTTGTCTCTGGCCCAGAAATGAATTTTAAAATTTCTAAGAAAATCTGCATCAGTTGATATAGATCATGGTGATTCATATCTTGATTTTTATCCATCTAATACATAAAGCCTCATTGCCAGAGAAACTATATAAAATCTCTATACTGAGCCGTGTCCAGTGACATTTGTTCCCTTGGTCATTTGCTTGCTTTCTTTGCTGTTTCTTTGGGGAATAACAGCAGTTTGTATGCTTTAGAGGTGAACATTCTACTGAAAAACTCAGAAGAATGATGAATTTTAATCTGCCCAAAGACCAAGACATGGGGTTACAAACCTTGACCTCATTCTCCAATTAATAGTCTGGATGTGAAACCAGATAGTTATACCCTAACATATTTAGCCACGTCTTCCACACAGGAACTGGCATAGTGCCAGATTTGGACATGTAAAATAATGCAGCTGTAAGTATATAATGTAGAACTTATAAATACATACATTAATTGATTATGTATTTGAAATTAAGAAGTCATGCTTATATAATTTTTCCTATTCTAACAGCTTCTAATACTGCTTTTCCAAAGCAAAAAAATGCCTGCTAGAAGTAAGCCCTAACCATCTTCTCAGCTCTTTCTCTTTTAAAATCTTTCTACACATTGAACTACACAAACATTTTTAGACCTGATAGTTACTTGAATTCTTTATTCTTCAGAAGAGAAATTGAGGCCTCCCAGTGTTCAATAATTTCTGCAGGAACATTTAGAACTGAGACTAGAATGAAATTTGTATCAATTCATTGATATAAGAAGAGGATTCAGAACCAACTGCATGCCGGAATTTTTGCTCTTTTTAGTACACTCACTATTGCTGTTTTCATTACAACAATCAGGTTGGAATACAGTTTTATTAGAAAATGTGAATTAAGGCTGGGCATGGTGGCTCATACCTGTAACGCTGACACTTTGGGAGGCTGAAGCAAGAAGATTGCTTGATCCCAGGAGTTCAAGACCAGCCTGGGCAAGGTGGTGAAACCCCATCTCTAAAAAAAAAAAATACAAAAAAATGGCCAGGTGCAGTGGCTCAAGCCTGTAATCCCAGCACTTTGGGAGGCCAAGGCGGGTGGATCACGAGGTCAAGAGATCCAGACCATCCTGGTCAACATGGTGAAACCCCGTCTCTACTAAAAATACAAAAAAATTAGCTGGGCATGGTGGCGCGTGCCTGTAATCCCAGCTACTCAGGAGGCTGAGGCAGGAGAATTGCCTGAACACAGGAGGTGGAGGTTGTGGTGAGCCGAGATTGTGCCATTGCACTCCAGTTTGGGTAACAAGAGTGAAACTCCATCTCAAAAAAAAAAAAAAATACAAAAATAATTAACTATATGTGGTAGCGTGCACCTGTAATCCCAGCTCCTTGGAAGGCTGAGGTGGGAGGATCATTTAAGGCCAGGAGATCAAGGTTGCAGTGAGCCATGATCATGCCACTGTACTCCAGCCTGGGTAATAGAGTGATACCCTGACTCTAAATAAATAAATAAATAAATAAGCTAATGGTAGTTAAGTCCTATATATGAGAGATTTCAGATCCCAGTCAATGTGAGTCTTGCTAATGGTGATTCTCAGGAAGATAATTTGCAGAAGCTGCCTTCTAAGCTGCCTGGCTAAGTAAGACCAAGGTAGGTGGTAAGCAAAGAGATTTGGGGCAAGTAAGCCTTTATTGTCCACCATATCTTTCCTTTAGAAGAAAAGAGTCGTTTCCCCCAAAAAGTCAGCACTAAAAGAGTAGGAAAACATGCAGGAAGACACAGGCATTCTAGATTGTGGTCTCCCGGTCACAGGCATGTCATCTGTGCAGTCACACAGGATCCAGCACTTAGAAGGGCCTGACACATGATTTAATGCTCTCCAGTTGCCATCTTGGAATTATTTAATGAGTCTTTAACAAGGGGTCCCTGATTTCCATTTCTCACTGGACCATGTAGTCTTCCTTGCCCTTGCTTCTCTTAGCAGGGTCTGTACTACGTTGCCCCACCACAACTCTGACTCTCCTCACCCTCTCCTGCTTTCTTTCCACTTGGGTGCCACTGCCAGGGCCTGTTTCTTGTATCTGAACACATCCTTAATATAGATCTGGTCTGTGTAGTAAATTCTCCCCCTGGAATTTAACTTCCAGTGGACTCATTTGGAAAATGGGACACTGTTATACAACTTGCTTTTTCTATTTAATAGACATGTTTTTATATCAGTAAATACAAATCTGCCTTGCTTGTTTTTGTAGCAGTAAAATCTGTATATAGCCCACCTACCACCCTGGGTGGTCCCCTGGGCCCCTAGAAATCTGGGTAAACTTAGTCCAAACCCCAACTCCACAGTCCTGTGAGAGAAATTCCATGATTACTGCTAGTTCCTGCCCTGACTTCTCCAGGCTCCTCCACTGCTGTGTGTATGCCATCTGCACGATATCTCTGTTTGCCCTATATTAGTCAGGATGAAGCTCTCAGCTGCTTCACCAGTTCCTCAGGATATGTTATAATATGCATTTTGTGTGTACTTTACTGAAAATCTGGAGATACTCAGGCTGAGGGGAGAAGTTCCTATCAGGGATAGATGGTTCTGTACAACCTATCTGATCTCAGTTCTGTTTCTCTCTCATCCTCCTTCTTTCTCCAAAGTAACAAGTACATTTTTATTCTCGTTTTGCATAAACATTTTCAACAGTATTAACGTCTTGTCAGGGTCTCACATTTTCCCAATCAAATGTAGTTCCCATCCTAAGAGAAATGTTGACTAAAACCACTTTATAACAATAGTTTAAATTGTTAGCAGCAGTTTTCCCAAAAAGGTAAAAATGCAGAGGCTTTCTTGTTATGATTTAGATTTCATGATTTTTGGAATTTTTATACAAAAGATAAAGTCGTATTTAAATGACCTACATTTTCCAAACTGGGCATGAATATAGAGTCCAGATATTCCTGCCTCATTCTAAAGTCCTTTGTTTTCCTTTGTCTCTAAAAATATTTGTTAGTTATAAAAGAAACTTTTTTCTCTAGGTCACAGAGGAAACTTATTTTCTATTTGTTTTTTAAAAAGTATAAATAAAATGCTGCATTTTTTAATCTTAGAAGCTTGGTGGGAAAATATATTAAGGTTCAAAACAATATTAGAAAGCCCTTTACCTGTCAGTTTCTATCATAACATGTACACTAATTATTTTTCATAAATGTTATATTTTGAAGAGATGCTTTCATCAGCTGGTAGCATATTTTTAATTTACTAAATACCTTTGAACTGATTTATTTAGACCCCGTTGATACTTGCTACTTAATTACAAATAGACATGTGATAATATATGGGTTTGATCTCATTACGCAAATAGCTTTTCCAATGCAGTTGTTTAGGAGAATCAGGCAGTCTCTTGAGAGAATGAATGATTTACATAACTGTTCTCCATTAGCCAGTACTTCATGCATGGCCAGTCATTTCCTTCTCTTAATTGGAAACTAGCCAATTAGCCTGTATGTAATTAGTTTGCATATCAAACAAATGAACTATTGAATGAAATGCTATGTAATGTAGTACCAATTAGGGTCAATTTTCTGGAGTAAACAAGCTCATAATCAGCCATACCTCGGCTCCAAATAAAAGAGAAATACAATATTTTTAAATACTAAAAATGTATGTTAACCTCGTACCATATCTAAATATTTACTTAAAATGAATCATAGACCTAAATTTATCAGACTTTTTGAAAAAAAAAAAAATTGTTGTAACTTTAGGCTAAGCAGAGATTTCTTAGATACATTAAAAACATACCTATAAACAAAAAAAATAATTGGACTTCATCAAATTTTAAATTCTGTTTTCTGAACAACATTAAGAGAGGGAAAAGACAAGTCATAGTTGGAGAAAAATATTAGCATATCATATAGTTGATAATGGGGCTAGTATGTAGAGTGCAAGAGAACTCTAAAATCACAATAATACGAAAACAACCCAACTTTCAAGAATTGGGCAAAAGATTTGAGCAAACAATTCCCCCACCCCCCAAAAAGTATTAGACCCCGTTGCTCTGTGCCGCAATGAACATGTCTTTATAATAGAACGATTTATAGTCCTTTGGGTATATACCCAGTAATGGGATTGCTGGGTCAAATAAAATTTCTATTTCTAGATCCTTGAGGAATCACCATACTGTCTTCTACAATGGTTGAACTAATTTATACTCCCACCAACAGTGTAAAAGTGTTCCTCTTTCTCCACATCCTCTCCAGCCTCTCTTGTCCCCAGATTTTTTAATGATCGCCATTCTAACTGGCTTGAGATGATACCTCAATGTGGTTTTGATTTGCATTTCTCTAATGACCAGTAATGATGAGCATTTTTACCTATGTTTGTTGGCCTTATATATGTCTTCTTTTGAGAAGTGTCTGTTCATATCCTTAACCCATTTTTGAATGGATTTGTTGAGTTTTTTTCTTGCCTATCTGTTTTACTTCTTTGTAGATTCTGGGTATTAGCCCTTTGTCAAATGGGTAGATTGCAAAAAATTTTTCCCATTCTGTTGATTTACCGGTGCACTCTGATGATTGTTTCTTTTGCTGAACAGAAAGCTCTAAATTTTAATTAGATCCCATTTGTCTATCTCCACTTTTGTTGCCATTGCTTTTGGTGTTTTAGTCCTGAAGTCCTTGCCTATGCCTATGTCCTGGATGGTTTTACATAGGTTTTCTTCCAGGCTTTTTATGGTGTTAGGTTTTCTGTTTAAATCTTTAGTCCATCTGGAGTTAATTTTGGTGTAAGGTGTTAGGAAGGTCCAGTTTCTGCTTTCTGGACATTGCTAACCAGTTTTCCAAACACCATTTATTAAACATGGAGTCCTTTCCCCATTGCTTGTTTTTGTCAGATTTGTCAAAGATCAGATGGTTGGAGATTTGTAGTGTCGCTTCCAAGGTTTCTGTTCTGTTCCATTGGTCTATGTCTCTGTTTTTGTACCAGTACCATACTGTTTTGATTACTGTAGCCTTGTAGTATAGTTTGAAGTCTGGCAGCATGATCCCTCCAACTTTGTTCTTTTTGCTTAGGATTGTCTTGGCTATGTGGGCTCTCTTGTGGTTCTGTATGAAATTTAAATTGTTTTTTTCCAGTTCTGTGAAGAAGGTCATTGGTAGCTTGCAGGGGATAGTATTGAATCTATAAATTACTTTGGGCAGTATGGCCATTTTTGCAATGTTGATTCTTCCTAAGCATGAGCATGAAATGTTTTTCCATCTGTTTGTGTCCTCTCTTATTTCATTGAGCAGTGGTTTGCTCGAAGAGGTCCTTTACATCCTTTGTTAGTTGTATTCCTCGGTATTTTATTCTCTTTGTAGCAATTGTGAATGGGAGTTTGCTCTTGATTTGGCTCTCTGTCTGTTATTGGTATATAGGAATGCTTATGATTTCTGCACATTGATTTTGTGTCCTGAGACTTTGCTGAAGTTGCTTATCAGTTTAAGGAGATTTGGGGCTGAGATGATGGGGTCTTCTAAATATATAATCATGTCGCCTACAAGTAGAGACAATTTGACTTCCTCCTTTCCTAATTGAATGCTTTTTATTTCTTTTTCTTGCCTGATTGCTCTGGCTAGAACTTCCAATACTATATTGAATAGGAATTGTGATGGGGGGCGCATCCTTGTCTCGTGCCTGATTTCAAAGGGAATGCTTCCAGCTTTTGCCCATTCAGTATGATAGTGGCTATGGGTTTGTCATAAATAGCTTTTATTATTTTATGATACATTCCATTGATACCTAGTTTATTGAGACTTTTTAGCATGAAGGGCTATTGAGTTTTGTCAAAGGCCTTCTCTGCATCTATTGAGATAATCATGTGGTTTTTGTCATTGCTTCTGTTTATGTGATGTATTGTGTTTATGGACTTGCATATGTTGAATCAGCCTTGCATCCCTGGGATGAAGCCTGCTTAGTCATGATGAATAAGCTTTTTGATATGCGGTTGCATTCCGTTTGCCAGTATTTTATTGAAGATTTTTTGCGTTGATGTTCATCATGGATATTGGCCTGAAGTTTTTATTTTTAGTTGAGTCTCTGCTGGGGTATGGTATCAGAATCATGTTGGTCTCATAAAATAAGTTAGGGAGGATTCCCTCTTTTTATAGAATAATTTCAGAAGGAATGGAACCAGCTCCCCTTTGTATGTCTGGTAGAACTTGGCTGTGAACCCATCTGGACCTGGACTCTTTTTGGTTGGTAGGCTATTGATTGCTGCCTCAACTTCAGCCTTTGTTATTGGTCTATTCAGGGTTTCAGCTTCTTCCTGGTTTAGTCTTGGTAGAGTGCAAGTTTTCAGGAATTTATCCATTTCTTACAGATTTACTGTTTTGTGTGCATAGTTGTTTGTAGTAATCTCTGATGGTAGTTTGTATTTCTGTGGAATCAGTGGTGATTTCTCCTTTATCATTTTTTGTTGCATCTATTTGATTCTTCTCTCTTTTCTATTAGTCTGCCTAGCAGTCTGTCTATTTTGTCGATCTTTTCAAAACACCAGCTCCTGGATTTATTTACTTGTTGAAGGGTTTTTTGTGTCTCTGTCTCCTTCAGTTTGGCTCAGATCTTAGTTATTTCTTGCCATTTACTAGCTTTTTGCGTTTTTTTTTATCTTCCTCCTCTAGCTCTTTCAATTTTGATGATAGGATGTTGATTTTAGATCTTTTCTTGTTTCTCATGTGGGCATTTATTGCTATAAATTTCCCTCTCAACACTGCTTTAAAGGTGTCCCAGAGATTCTGGTAAGTTGTGTCTTCTTTCTGATTGGTTTTTAAGAACATCTTTATTTATGCCTTCATTTCATTGTTTATCCAGTCAACACTCAGAAGCAAGTTGTTGAGTTTCCAAGTAGTTGTGTGAATTTGAGTGAGTTTCTTAATCCTGAGTCCTAATTTGATTGTGCTATGGTCTGACAGATTATTCGTTATGATTTTCATTCTTTTGCATTTGCTGAGGAGTGATTTGCTTCCAATTATGTGGTCAATTTTAGAGTAAGTGTGATGTGGTGCTGAGAAGAATGTATATTCTGTGGATTTGGGGTGGAGCATTCTCTGTATGTCTATTAGGTCCACTTGGTCCAGCTCTGCATTCAAGTCCTGGATGTCCTTGTTAATTTTCTGTCTCATTGATCTGTCTAATATTGATAGTGAAGTGTTGAAGTCTCCCACTATTATTGTGTGGGAGTCTAAATCTCCTTTTAGGATGTTAAGAACCTGCTTTATGTATCTGGGTGTTCCTGTGTTGGGTGCATATATATTTAGGATAGTTAGCTCTCCTTGTTGGATTGATCTTTTTACCATTATGTAGTGTCCTTCTTTGTCTTTTTTGATCTTTGTTGGTTTGAAGTCCATTTTGTCAGAGACTAGGATTGCAACCCCTGCTTTTTTTTGTTCTCCATTTGCTTGGTAAATCTTCTTCCAAATCTTTATTTTGAGTCTATGTGTTATTTGCAAATGAGATGTGTTTCCTGAATACAGCACATCGATGGGTCTTGACTTTTTACCCAGTTTGTCAATCTGTGTCTTTTGAGTGGGGCATTTAGGCCATTTACATTCAATGTTAATATTGTTATGTGTGAATTTGATCCTGCCATTTTGTTCCTGGCTGGTTTTCTTGTCCTTTAGCTGACTGATTTTCTTCATTGTGTTTTTGCAGTGGCTGGTACTTGTTCCTTTCCATGTTTAGTGTTTCTTTCAGGAGCTCTTATAAGGCAGGTCTGGTAGTGACAAAATCTCTCAGTAATTGCTTGTCCACAAAGGACTGTATTTCTCCTTCACTTATGAAGCTTAGTTTGACTGGATATGAGATGCTGGGTTGAAAGTTCTTTTCTTTAAGGATGTTTAATATTGGCCCCCACTCTCTTCTGGCTTGTAGGGTTTCTGCCTAGAGATCCGCTGTGAGTCTGATTGGCTTCCCTTTGTGGGTGACATGACCTTTCTCTCTAGCTGCCCTTAGTATTTTTTCCTTGATTTCCACCCTGGTGAATCTGACGATTATGTGCCTTGGGTTTGTTCTTCTTGAGGAATATCTTTGTGGAGTTCTCTGTATTTCTTGGATTTGAATGTTGAACTGCCTTGCTAGTCTGGGGAAGTTCTCCTGCATAATATCCTGGAGAGTGTTTACTAGCTTGGATTCATTCTCCCTGTCATATTCAGGTACACCTATCAAGCATAAATTAGGTCTTTTCACATAATCCCACATTTCTTGGAGGCTTTGTTCATTTCTTTTCACTCTTTTTTTCTCTTGTCTTGCCTTCTTATTTTTTTTCATTGAGTTGATCTTCAATCTCTGATATCCTTTCTTCTGCTTGATCAATTTGGCTATTGAAACTTGTGTTTGCTTCATGTGGTTCTCGTGCCGTGTTTTTCAGCTCCACCAAGTCATTTATGTTCTTCTCTAAGCTGATTATTCTAGTTAGCATTTCATCTAACCTTTTTTTCAAGGTTTTTAGTTTCTTTGCATTGGGTTAGAACGTGTTCCTTTAACTCAGAAAAGTTTGTTATTACATACTTTCTGAAGACTGTTTCTGTCAATTTGTTGAACTCTTTCTTGGTCATGTTATATTCCTGTGTTGGTGAGGAGTTGCAATTCCTTGAAGGAGAAGAGGCATTCTGGTCTTGATGGTTTCATCTTTTTTGCACGATTTTTTTTTCCATCTTCTTGGATTTATCTAGCTCTGATCTCAGGGAGCTGCTTGATGAAGTCACTTGTCTGCCTGTCAAGGCAATACTGAGTTTCCAAGGAGTCCTTCAGGTTGCTAGGTAGGCTTCCTGTGTCTTTTTTGTTTACACTGGGATGTTAGGCCCACCACTTTAATGGCGGGTGCCCCTCCTACTGCTGACCTGGAGGCACTGCTGGGTTGTCAAGGACACCATCCCATTGTTATCTAGGCTTCCTGTGTTTTTTGTTAAATCATGAAGCCTAGTCCCGCCTCTTTAATGGCAGGTTGCCCCTTTCCTCCACAGAGCTGGATCATTCAGGGTTCAGCTCAGAGTGAGGCACTGGCTGCAAAACCTGCTAGAGTTAGTGCTTCAGCCTGCTGGGGTTTGTGGGGGAGGGGAGGGACACGCCCAGCCATACGATGTGTCTTCCTGCTTTCAGCTCCCTCTCTCTCCAGGGAGAGGGAGGGGACCATAGCGCAGTCCTCAGGCTCTCCCAGCAGCTTATGGGCTTATGCGTTTGCTTAGATCTGTGCGACAATCCTGGACACTGTTCTGGATTATTATTGAACTCCGTGCTTGTAATTCCCGGCACTTGACTGGCAAAGATCCCCTGTTCTGTGGATTGCTGAGGCTTTGGGGTAAGTGCTGTATCTGGACTGGGGTGCTGGAGCGGAGCCCCTGACTCACCCATCATATCCACTTTCTGGGTGAAGCAGCGCCCTCCCCACCTCGGTCTGTCCTGCCTGGGCTTTGCTCACCGTCTGACCAGACCCATTGAAATGAACCTGGTTCCTCAGTTGGAGCTGGGAGGTCTCTCGATTTCTGTGTCTTGCTGGGTGTTGCACACCGGAGTTGTCTCTATTCGGCCATCTTGTTCTCTGACATATTCTTTAATACTGCACACCAGACTATCTTAGAGTCAGCTTCTCAGGGAATGCAACCTGTGACAGACAGCAATCACCAAACATGCCTGGTTGCTCAACTATCATAGGGCATAAGGGAGATTTTAAGAAAGGACTACACTCAGAATAGTCCATGAGAAATAAAGGGAGAAGAGGAAGACAGAGCACTTTAATTGCTAGGATACACTTCTCTTTCATTGGTCAAAATCTGCTGCATTGGGCAGCAACATCTCCACACTTCTAAGTCAGGTCATTCAACCACTCTAGGTGGCCACTGGGGAAGGCAGATCCTTCTCTTGTTCATTCAGGCCAGTACATAGGTGCAGAGAATTCTTGTCAGGCAAGAGTTCACAAGGGGGCTCCTAAATGGTAGTGGCAACAGTAGCCAGAAATTCTGACCATAGGAATGGCATGATTGATTGATATTTTTACCCCAGTCAGAAAGAACAGCAGGTGGCTGAGTAGACAGGACTGACTAGAGGTGGGATGAAACCTAAACTATGAGTGGGAACGTGCCTATGCATATACTGTTCTTTCTGAACAATTATATATTTATATATATGGTTATATAGAGACCTAGTTATATATTTATCCTAACATGAGTACTTACATCTCCCATCCAATTGTGGGAGATGGAGAAAACAGAATAGTTAGAGTGGTAAAAATAATACTAGTAATAATGACAATAAGTTGTATACCTGTATAGTGCTTTGCAACTAACAAAAATGGAAAAAGATACTTTCATAGAGGAAGCATGTGAGGCATTTTCCCTCGATTCACCCCAAAGCATTTAATTTTATTCTTTCTCTCGGCAAATTGGAGAATTTGATGACTGGGATAAATGATTTTCCCAATGGAAAGCTAGGAAGAAGCCATAGAAACCCAGATTTTGAAGACACTGGAGAGGAAACATAATCTAACCACCTCATCTTACAAATTAGGAAGCTAATCCAGAGACAGAAAATGAGTTCTGTGTCAGCTTTTGATTTAGGAGGAAATTATTATGAAAGAAGTGATTGTATTCATGTTAAAATTAAGTGGTGTCCTCATTAAAACTCCATCTCTCAGGACAGGACAGGCATGGGTGGAGACTTACATTTACTGAATATCTATTATGTTCCATGGATTTCACATTCATTACATCCTCTAATTAACTGATTAATCTTCACAAAATCCTAGGAGGTAGATATCATTTTACCTATTAATTAAGAGGTTTAGTGGCCTGTACAAGGCCAGATTAATAATTAGCAGCTTCTGGAATCAAACCCTGATTAAGAACCTCACAGTGACTCCAGAGGTGAAGCAGTTAAAGAATACTGAAGCTAAGAACAATGAAATCATATTTTCATTTTAAAATGCTGTTTCCATACCCCTTTCATTTTAAATGTGTTAGACATATCAAATATTATAGAACAATGGCTTGCCCCAAGTAAATAAAACTCAATTTTCTGTTTGAGTCAATAAAATGCTGACATATGTATGAGCAAAAAAAATCCAGGAGAGACACGTTTCTAAATCTTCTCACCACTGCCTGGCTCAGAGGTACCAAAGTCCTCCTACCTTAGTATCTGTCTGTGTAAAATGAGGGCATTCTGCTCCTGGTCTTCAGGCTCTAAAAAAACAAAACAAAACAAAAAACCCCACTACAGGCCTGCATGGTCTCCTTCATCTACCCCTCAAGGCAAACCTTTAAAACATCCCAGAATAGAAACACAAATAGGTAGTGAGCACAGATGCATTGAAATATGACCCAATTCAAACACAGGAAGTACAGTTGCTTCAGTGGGTTGGAGCGAGTCACAGTGAGCCTTCTGACCCATTTGCCTCTGGTGTTGAGATTAATTGGTGTATACTGGCCAGTTGCACTGCCCATGGATACTACTCTTTAGCATAGTCATAACTCAGGTATTCCTCGGAAAAAGGATGAATCAATACCTTTAGTTATGACTGCTCACTCACAGAGAATATGTAATTTTTCTCCTTGCTAACTCACTGGCTTTTTCATTCCTCCTGTCTTCCGTATCTTCTCTCTTTCTCTCATGCTTAACAAGTATCAAGCATAGTTCTGAGTACTTCACATATAGTAACTTACTTAGTCCTCACAACAACCCTGAGATAGGTATATTGTTATCCTCATTTTAGAGATTAGCAGTGGTATACAAATAAGTTAAATAAACATCCTTAGTCACACAGTAAGTACTTCTGGGGGCCATGATTTGACCCATGCCGCCTGCTCCAGAGTCCACGCCCATAACCACATATGCTATTCAGGTATCAGTTAAAATCATAAACTGCATATGCTTCCTACTTCCCAGTCTTTGTTAACTATGTGCATGTTTACTGATAAAGGTCACTAAAAGTACTTAGCTTAATCCAAAAGCACCTTAGTCAGCTTTTAGCTAATTTACAAGTCTGTAAGACAGTTGTGGGTGAAATTGCTAGTTCCAAACAGCACTGCTTTATTTGGACTGGGTTTCAGTTGTGGCTGTCATTGTGGACCTATTTGATTGACTCATTCTTCATCTCCAGCCTGAAGTTCACCTGCAGCCTTTCAGCACTCCATGTTCCAGCCACACCATGTAACCTGCTCCATGTTTCTGCCTGTGTGCTTGACCTGTGCTATTCCCACTGCCCATAGTGCCCTTTTCTTCCTTCTGGACCTTGGAAACATATTCCCATCCTTCCAGCCTTACTGTGCCAGCCACTGGGGAGTGATGGTAATGTTACAATAACTTACTTATGCATCCTTTGCCCCTCCAGATTGAACTTCTCTTGAACATACAACGATGCTTTATTCTTGTAGTAGTATTTCCCTATTTAATATCCTAGTAATTTGGGAGGTCAAGGCAGGTAGATTGCCTGATCTCAGAAGTTCGAGACTAGCCTGGGCAACAAGGTGAAACCCTGCCTCTACTAAAAAACAAAAAATTAGCTGGGCATGGTGGCCCACGCCTATAGTCCCAGCTACTCAGGAGGCTGAAGCACACGAATTGCTTGAAGCCACTGCACTCTGCACTCCAGCCTGAGCAACAGAGCAAGATTCTGTCTCAAAAAAAAAAAAAAAAAAGATTAATACCTTAAATGCAATGAAAACCCTTTTGAAAGTACCTGGCATTAAAATACATTAATAATTCCTTTTAGGAAAGAGTTGTCCTGAGCTGAGTTCATAATCCTCTTACTTTCACTGTAAGATCTTCAACCTCTAAGGTAAGAAGCAGTGTGAACAGTTAAATTAGCTGGGTGATACACTATCAAGTGACGCATCAGCCACACCCACAGAGAGCTTTGCAGCTTTGATGGCCCTCCATAATGATCCCAGGTTGGTGCACAGGGGCTGGATCATTTTTACTCCTTCATCAACCAGCCATTGAGTGTAGGCTATCCTAAGGGAGCATGACATTGACAGTGACAAATGCTGAACAAAGGTGACATTGAGGGCTGTTTTCTGATAAAATCACAGCAGGCAAGGGAGTATGTCTGCCTCATTCCTGAGGGGGATGTGGGGGGCACATCACAACCTCTACTCCAATGTGCCCCTGTACAGTTCTGATCTAATTCTTTGTGTAAATTCTAGGAGTCTCCTTCAGGACACTGGTGCACTTCTTTTTCTGAAGGAAATTTAAAAAGAGAAAGTTAACAGAGTGAACTACAGCTCCACTGCTGCTGCTACTCAATTTATACTCTTCATCTCTTCTCATTGTCTCCTTCAGCAAGCATTTCTGCTGTTCTCAGTGGCTCCCCCAGTGGCATGACTCACTCCCGCACCCTTTAAGCGCTATGCCCTTTGCAGATCATGGTTGCTGTCTAAAGAGACACTCAAATGAATCATGTAAGAATGAAATGTATTTCTTCCTGCCCTCGTTGTGAAGCATTAGCCTAACTTCAGTTTCAGTTAACCCTGACAAGGTGATTACTTCCCAGTGCCTGGGTGGCAGTATCAGTTAAGAGTTCAGTGTGATTCTTGATATTTCCTCGAGTGGAAGGGTTCCTCCTCCTTTGGAACTGGGACCTCTAGACACACAGAGCTCAAAGTTGTGGGGATGGGAACCACAAACTCCTCAAGTGGGTGCTGGGGAGTGGTGGTAAACAAGTCCCTCCTGCTTCCACCGCTCAGTCCTTGCCCATGCATTAACAAAACATGGGCATATTAAGACTGTTAACAAAACAATCTCATATTATACTTGCTTATTCAGAGTGTGCACTGTATCCTGGAGGATGGCCATCCAGCCTCTGAGCTGGTGCTTCAGCAGGGTTATCCTCTCAGCTGTGCTTTCAGCAGGGTGAGCCATTGCTCTTCCAGGCCAGCACCTTCTAGGTGGTGGAGAATGTGATATGCCCTCACCCTCACACCTTTTCTGCTGCAAAGTAGGTCCCTTGGTCTGATGCACTGCTCTCTGGAAACTCATGCTTGTGGATCAAACACTCTGTAAGACCGTGGATAGGTCCTCTGATCGGGAAAAAGAAACTCATGCCAGGAATATATGTCTACTCTTGTCAAAATGAATCGCCAGCTCACCCAGACTGAAGGGGCATAATGTAGTCAACTTGTCACCAAGTGGCTTATTTAGTGATGATGCTACAATAAAGACATAGAGTTGTTCTCTGTTGCTGGCAGAGGGGACATTTGGCAATGGCAATAATAGACCAGCCAAGGTAAGCAGAAGTGGATGCTATTGGTCCCACGTTTTTAGGCCCTGCTCCCATGACAACGCCACTCCTGTGCTTGTTATGCCAGTATTACATGGCCATTGACAGTAGCTAGTTGTCAATTGTCTGAGTTGTTTTTGGCTACCTGGCTCTGAAGTGCCTCTTCAGTGATGGGTACTTTCTAGCAGATATTGCATGTGATTAAAGAAAAAAGTCTTCACACAATGTGCTCACTCCCATATATTCATCCACATGCCTCCTTATTTCCAATCTTACAAGATTTCTCTTTCTGGACCTCTTATCAGCTGGCCAAAACATTTTCCACTGCCTGTGTGTCTTGTGCCCTTGCAATAGTTCTCTTTGCTCATAAAGTCAATAACCTGTTGCACGAAAGTGTGGCCCATTGACCACATCCAAGTCAGGCTGTAAAGCAACCACCATCCAATTCTGACTTACACCTACATGCTGAACCATTCCATATGTAAACCTCTTCCATCAGCTGAGCATGAGATGTCCCCTGAAGCTCTAAGAGTAAACTCAGGGGCCAGGCACTGTGGCTCATGCCTGTAAGCCCAGCACTCTGGGGGGCCAGGCAGGTGAATCACTATGTCAGGAAACTGAGACTGATTAAAGTGCAGAAGGCATTTTTTAAATTATACTTTAAGTTCTGGGGTACATGTGCAGAACGTGAAGGTTTGTTACGTAGGTCTTCTAAATATACGATCATGTCATCTGCAAATAGAGACAATTTGACTTCCTTTTTTCCTTTTTTTTTTAAAGACAGGGTTTTACCATGTTGGTCAGGCTGGTCTTGAACTCCCAACCTTCCTTTTTTTCTAATTGAATACTCTATTTCTTTCTCTTTCCTGATTGGCCTGGCAGAACTCCCAGTACTATGTTTAATAGGTGTGGTGAGAGAGGACATCCTTGTCTTTTCCTGGTTTTCAAAGGAATGCTTACAGCTTTAGCCCATTAAGTACGATATTGGCTGTGGGTTTGCCATAAATAGCTCTTATTATATTGAGATACATTTCATCAATAACTAGTTTATTGAGAATTTTTAGCATGAAGAGCTGTTCAATCTTGTCAAAGGCCTCTGTATCTATTGAGATAATCGTCGTTTTTGTCATTGGTTCTGTTTATATGATGGATTACACTGATTGATTTGCATATGTACAATCAGCCTTGCATCCCTGGGATGAAGCTGACTTGATCGTGACGGATAAGCCTTTTGATGTGCTGTTGGATTCAGTTTGCCAGTATTTTATTGAAGATATTCACATCAATGTTTATCAGGGATACTGGTCTAAATTTTCCTTTTTAGTTGTGTGTCTGCCAGGTTTTGGTATCAGGATGATGTTGGTCTCATAAAATGAGTTACGGAGGATTCCTGCTTTTTATATTGTTTGGAATCATTTCAGAGGCAATGGTAACTGCTCCTCATTATACGTCTGGTAGAATTCGTCTGTAAACCTGTCTGGTCCTGGACTTTCTTCATTGGTAGACTATTAATTGTTGCCTCAACTTCAGACCTTATTATTGGTCTATTTGGGAATTCAACTTCTTCCTGATTTAGCCTTGGGAGGGTGTAAGTGTCCAGGAATTTATCCATTTCTTCTAGACTTTTTGGCTCATTTACACAGAGGTGTTTACAGTATTCTCTGATAGTAGTATGTATTTCTGTGGGATTGGTGGTGATATCCCTTTTATCATTTTTTATTTGCATCTATTTGATTCTTCTCTCTTTTCTTCTTTATTAGTTTCTGCTGGTGATCTATATATTTTGTTTATCTTTTCAAAAAAACAGCTCCTGGATTCCTTGATTTTTTTAAGGGTTTTTTTGTGTCTTTGTCTCCTTGAGTTCTGCTCTGATCTTAGTTCTTCCTTGTCTTCTGCTAGCTTTTGAATTGGTTTGATCTTGCTCCTCTAGTTCTTTTAATTGTGATGATAGAGTGTCAATAATAGATCCTTCCTCACTTCTCATGTGGGCATCTAGTGCTATAAATTTCCCTCTAGACACTGTTTTAGATGTGTCCCAAAGATTCTGGTACATTATATCTTTGTTCTCATTGGTTTTGAAGAACATCTTTATTTCTGCCTTCATTTCATTATTTATCCAACAGTCATTCAGGAGCAGGTTGTTTAGTTTCCATGTAGTTGTGTGGTTTGGAGTAAGTTTCTTAATCTTGAGTTCTAATTTGATTGCACTGTGGTCTGAGAAACTATTATGATTTCCATTCTTTTGCATTTGCTGAGGACTGTTTTACTTCGAATTATGTGGTCAATTTTAGAGTAAGTGTGATGTGGTGCTGAGAAGAATGTATATTCTGTGGATTTGGGGTGGAGAGTTCTGTAGATGTCTATTAGGTCTACTTGGTCCAGATCTGAGTTCAAGTCCTGGATATCCTTGTTAATTTTCTGTCTTACTGATCTGTCTAATATTGACAGTGGGGTGTTAAAGTCTCTTACTATTATTGTGTGGGAGCCTAAGTCTCTTTCTAGGTCTCTAAGAACTTGCTTTATGAATCTGGGTGCTCCTGCATTGGGTACATATATATTTAGGATAGTTATCTCTTGTTGCATTGATCCTTTTACCATTATGTAATGCCTTTCTTTATCTCTTTTGATCTTTGATGGTTTAAAGTCTGTTTTATCAGAGACTAGGATTGCAACCCCTGCTGTTTTTTGCTTTCCATTTGCTTGGTAAATATTTCTCTATTCCTTTATTTTGAGCCTATGTGTGTCTCTGCATCTGAGGTGGGTCTTGTGAATATAGCACACTGATGGGTCTTGACTCTATCTAATTTGCCAGTCTGTATCTTCTAATTGGGACAGTTAGCCCATTTACATTTAAGGTTAATATTGTCATGTATGAATTTGATCCATGGTACAGGAAGTTTATTAAGAGGTCATCTTTAGGGCCGGGTCGGGTGGCCCACACCTGTAATCCCAGCACTTTGGGAGGCCGAAGTGGGTGGATCACCTGAGGTCAGGAATTCGAGACCAGCCTGGCCAACATAGCGAAACCCTTTATCTGCTAATAATACAAAAATTAGCCAGGCTTTGTGGTGGGTGCCTGTAATCCCTGGTACTGGGAGGCTGAGGCAAGAGAATCATTTGAACCCAGGAGGCAGAGGTTGCAGTGAGCCAAGATCATGCCCCTACACTCCAGCCTGGGCAACGAGAGCGAGACTCTATCTCAAAAAAAAGAAGAAGAAGGAGAAGGAGAAGGAAGAAGAAAAGTAGTGATCTTGAGAATGAATGAAAGCAAAGTCAGGCAAAGGGAGAAGTTGGGCTGTGATGAGCCACAACAAAGGCCTCAGCTGACTACACAGGGACCTCTGGAATGGAGCGAGTCCTTAAAGGTTGTGTTGAATTCAGGCAAGGGAGCCAGGCCTTTATGCTTCTGCATTGACAAGTCATTGGTTGAGGCTACTCTGGAAAGTACATGTTACCTGAATGAGACGTCTCTCTTCAGCCAAGGCAATTTCTAAAAAGTGCTAGCAGCTTGTCTCCCAACAACAGTTCCTGTAGCTGAGGAAGTGATCTCATCATTCCTGAGGTGAGGCCTGCATGATACATTGTAGAATCCACTAAGCTTTTCTTCCTTCTCTGCCTCACTCATTTCTTTTACTCTTCATTTCCTGGGGTTGTATCCCCAATAAAGCATTAGCATGTGAGGTTTTGCCTCAGGTTCTGTTTTCTAGAAGACTGGGCTAAAAGAACGAAGAGTTGTATATGTTTGTTTTGGCTTCTATTTCACAGCCTTAAATGAACATGTGCCAAAATGGAAGTCTCTACTAACATGAAATGTACAGAATTATTACCACATACACACACACACACACACACACACACACACACACACACACACATATACACAGGCTTAATGCAAGATGAATTTGGGGCCAAGATACTTGATTTCTAGTGGAGCTCAACTACTTGTGGATATCAGGAACATAGCTCAGTCTCTCAGATTTAGTTTCTAACACAATATAGTGGGCATAATAATGGCTGATTTTTCCAGTCCCCAAATAACATCAAGTCTGAAAGAATATAATGTATGTCAGAGCACTATGCACCATCACAAGATCCCTACTAACAAATTCTCATCTTCCCCACTCATACTGTCTAGCAAAGGTATTGAATGATACAGCAGTGATGTCATGCTCCAAGAATCATTGCCGGGACCTGTGGTCCACAGTCACTTACAAACGTGTTGATACTAGAGTAGCAGGAAGGTGCTAGTTCAAACATGTCTCTTGTGCCCTACCAAATTTCTGAATGCTCTACCACTGGACACTGAAGTTCTCTCTTGTGATCTCTCAGTGAAAGCAAAAAGGCCATAGTGTTGCCCAAGTCCTAGCACCATTGCACTTAAATCTCAAAATGGGACCTTGTAGGGTTAGGCTTGTTGACAGATCCCTGAAAATGAGACAGGCATCTTCTCTGAGGGGAAGAGAAAAGAATGGAAGGAGAGATACTGGGAATCAAGGCAATGAAACGGGAAGCTGAAATGTGAAGTCAGGGGAAAAGATTTCACCTACTTCTTGATTTCAACAAGGTCTCATTCTGATTAAATATAGGTCTAGATCTCTACCAAGGACCACAACAATATACATGACTGCTACAGGATAGCGAAATCATAGATGCACACTCCTGCCTATGGCCACTTGCCAGTCTACCCTTTTCCATCTACTTCCCTCTGAAATCATCAATGGCTTCCCTCAGTGGGGCTCTCACAGGTCTGTCTTTTGACCTGTGTATGAGAGGGTGATGTTCACAATTATTAGAATAAAAATATTAGTTCCTTGAGTCCTACAATTAAAAAGACCTTCATTCTGACTAAGAACAGAAAATGAGAACATGACCCACTCTTGCTTAATTAGCCCCCTCTTTTTCTGCCAAGATTTAATTCTACAAGTCTTGAAATGCAGCATATTAGAAATTAAATAACACAGAGTCCTCGAGCACTCTCAGGGGAGGAATGGAGAAAAGCCTTTGAAAGATAGCAAAAGTAATGGGAAAATAATTAAAGGAAACATCTCTGACATGTTAAAACTGAAACAAACCATACGCTATGACGGAAAATTATTTCCTATAGGCCTGGATGAACACTAAAAGGGAAGGTCCAGTCTGGACCTAGAGGGCTAATCTGGGCTGCCCCAAACTGGAAACTCAGGGCCTTACTCCTCCTGACTCAAGGGCTCTAGGTGGCTGTCCTGCTCCTCAGTATCTGCCACTGAGCCTGCTACAGCACTAGCAGCAATTACTGGAATGTTGGGCACTGACCTACTTTCCAATTTCGTGAACCAGTAAAGCTAATTTAGTGCTCTCTTTTCAATTGCACAGACTTCATTGATTTTTTTCAGATATATCAATGCCAGCTACCCTAGACCTAGACAGCATTGAATAGTCTGTAAGCAGTTCTGCTGCAGTGAAGTGAATTGCATAGACAACTACATATGTGCTTCTAGAGAGTATTCTTTATTTGATCTATGCATTCACTCTGAAATGAAATATCTCTAGGCAAATCAACAGAGTTACAATCATAATCCATCAACTGAAAGGAAATGGCAAGACGCCAAGGAGCCGAGCCTGGGGCCTGTCAGTGCTGGCCAAATTGGTGGCTTCAAACTTCAGGTAATTTGAAGAACACCCAAATATTAATTCTGCTCAAATCAGAGAATTGTAAAATACTTTAAATGGAAGGGACCATTGAAACAATAAGGTTCAGTGATCTTTAACTCTTAGTTAGGCTGCAGGGGCAGAGCTGTTTACTGGAATCATGAGGGAGCTTTTTCAACATATAAGCAGGCTACCTAGACCCTCCTAGCTCAATCTGAGAAAATATTAGAGTCTGGGAGGGTTGTGGGGTGGTCTCACAAGTGTTTTAGAAGTTCGTCGGGTAATTCTGATAAATGATTTCCCTCACCTCCCTAGAGAACCCACTATTTTAGAAAGAAAGAAACGGAGCCCCAAAAGTCATGGTTTATCAAAAACCGCTTATCTAGTAAGATGTAGAATTGGGACTCCCTACCCAGATGTTCTGATTCTGAATCCAAAACTTCTTTTATAAATTTACTTCATTTTGCTTAGAACATAATCTTTTGTTTAATTTAGGAATAGCTCAGGCCCAGTGGTTCATGCCTATAATCCTAGCACTTTGGGAGGCTGAGGAGGGCAAACTATCTGAGGTCAGGAGTTCAAGACCAGCCTGGCAACATGGTGACAGCCACCCTAGACCTAGACAGCATTGAATAGTCTCTAAGCAGTTCTTCTGTGGTAAACTGAGTTGCATAGACAACTACGTATGTGCTTCTAGAAAGTATACTTTACTTGTCTGTCTCTAATAAAAATACAAAAAATTAGCCAAATATGGTGGCACATGCCTGTAGCCCCAGTTGCTCAGGAGGCTGAGGTATGAGAATGGCTTAAGTCTGGGAGATGGAGGTTGCAATGATCCAAGATCACACCACTGAACTCCAGCCAGGGTGACAGAGAAACTCTGTCTCAAAAAAAAAAAAAAAAATAGGGACTGTGCGTTGAGTATCTGTTGATCTGAAAAAAATTGATTATAACATTTTTTCACATATTAGTTTTTATATGCAAAGTGGGTTTCTTTAAAGCAGCATATAGTTAGATCCTTCTTTTAATCCATGCTGACAATCTCTACCTTATATTTGGAGTGGTTAGACTATTTACATTTTATGTAATAATAATATGGTTGGGCTTAAATATCCTATTTGCACTCACCATTTCATTTTCTCTTCTGTTTCTGCCTTTTTAGGGGGTAATGGAGTTTATGAATTCATTTTCAGTTCTGTTTCTGTCTATTTCTTTCTATTTTCTATTTCTTTCCATTATTGTTTTATTATCTGTACTCCTTGCTGCTGCTGTCATTGTCATGTCTGGGCTTTACAGTACAGATAATTATTTCCATTTTAGAAAGCCAATTATCTTTTCAAGTAAAACATTTTAAGTAGAAAAAGCATTTTATATTTGCCTACATATTTTCAATTGCTAGTGCTTTTTTTTTTTCTTTACATAGATCCAAGTTTTCATCTGGTGTCATTTTTCTTCTACCCGAAGGGCTTCCTTTAATGTTTCCTATGGTGCAGGCAACAGTGTGCTAGAGCCAGCTCACAGAGATATGCAGGAACAGTGTGTGCATATCTTCCATACTCTGTCTTCAGAAATGACAGATTGTTAGCATAAAATTGGTCACTGTAGGAATATTTACAGCACAAAAATCACAAAATGCTACAAGTCTAGGCTTATTTTCCTGGAAAGCTACTTGTTAAACATTTACCATTACACAACTTAATACAGGCCTATTTGGTAATACATTCTCTCAGTTTTCATTTGTCTAAAAATGCCTTGATTTCATTTTTTTTTTTTTTTTTTGAGACAGAGTCTCACTCTGTCACCAGGCTAGAGTACAGTGGCACGATCTCAGCTCACTGCAACCTTTGTTTCCTGGGTTCAAGCAATTCTCCTGCCTCAGCTTCCTGAGTAGCTGAAACTGCGGGTGTGCTTCACCATACCCAGCTAATTTTCATATTTTTAGTAGATGGGATTTCACCAGTTGGTCAGAATGATCTCAATCTCTTGAACTTGTGATCTGTCAACCTCAGACTCCCAAACTGCTGGGATTAGAGGCATAAGCCACCATGCCTAGCTGATTTCATATAAATTTTTTGAAAAAGTTCATGACCCCAAAAAGGAGACATATAAAGAAAATAGCATAATCCAATTGCTAAAAACTAGCAATGAAAGAAAAGCTTTAAAATTCCCAAAGAAAAACAGATACACAATATATGGAAGAGTAAAGATGAAAATGACAGTCAACTTTTCAGGGGAAACACTGCAAGCCTGAAGAAATGAAGTAACATCTGTAAATTATTGAAAAGTGTCTGTTTATATCCTTTGCCCACTTTTTGATAGAGTTGTTTGTTTTTTTCTTGGAAATTTGTTTTAGTTCTTTGTAGATTCTGGATATTAGCCCTTTGTCTGATGGGTAGCTGGCAAAATTTTTTCTCATTCTATTGGTTGCCAGTTCACTCTGATTATTTCTTTTGCTGTGCAGAAACTCTTAAGTGTAATTAGATCCTATTTGTCTATTTTTGCTTTTGTTGCCTTGCTTTTGGTGTTTTAGTCATGAGGTCCTTGTCTATGCCTATGTCCTGAATGGTATTGCCTAGGTTTTCTTCTAGGGTTTTTATGGTGTTAGATCTTATGTTTAAATCTTTAAGCTGAAGCAGGATTCAAAATGGCACGGTAAGAACAACTCAGGATTGCAGCTCTCAGTGAAGGTGCAGAGGATAGCAGAAGAAGAAACTGGTAGCATCCCTCACTGTTCCACAGCTGCTCCAGGTGTACCCCAGACAAGCAGGGCCTGAAGTGGACCTCAGCAGTCGTACAGCGGAGGGGATAGACTGGTAGAAGGAAAACCAAGTAACAGAAATACTTCATCATCAACAATCTGGGCGTCCACTCAGAGACGTAATCGAAAAGTCAGCAACTAATCAGACGACAGGTGGATGAATCCACAAAGATGGGAAGAAACCAGTACAGAAAGGAGGAAACACCTGAAACCAAAACACCTAGCCTCCTACAAAGGACCAAAACTTCTCACCAGCAAGGGAATGAAGCTGGACGGAGAATGACTGTGACGAAATGACAGAATCAGACTTCAGAAGGTGGGTAATGAGAAACTTCCATGAGCTAAAAGAACATGTTCTAAATCAATGCAAAGAAACTAAGAACCTAGAAAAGAGATTTGAAAAAAGATTCAAGGAAATGATAACAAGTATGGACAACTTAGAGAGGAATATGAATGAATTGAAGGAGCTGAAAAACACAACACGAGAACTTCGCGAAGCATGCACAAGTTTCAACAGCCGAACTGACCCACCATAAGAGAGAATATCAGAAGTC
Source organism: Callithrix jacchus (assembly GCF_049354715.1). Taxonomy (NCBI): domain Eukaryota; kingdom Metazoa; phylum Chordata; class Mammalia; order Primates; family Cebidae; genus Callithrix; species Callithrix jacchus. The sequence continues at coordinate 88,534,630 of NC_133512.1, read as the reverse complement.
GAAGATCAACTCAATGAAATAAAATGAGAAACCAAGATTAGAGGGAAAAAACACAAAAAGGAATGAACAAAGTCTCCAAGAAATGTGGGACTATGTGAAGAGACCTAATCTATGTTTGATAGGTGTACCAGAATGTGGCGAAGAGAATCAATCCAAGCTGGAAAATAGTCTTCAGGATATTATCCAGGAAAATTTCCCCAATCTAGCAAGACAGGCCAATATTCACGTCCAGAAAATATAGAGAACACCACAAATATATTCCACAAGAAGAGCAACCCCAAGGCACATAATTGTCAGATTCACCAGGGTTAAAATGAAAGAGAAAATACTAAGGGCAGCCAGAGAAAAAGGTCAGGTCACCCATAAAGGGAAGCCCATCAGACTCACAGCAGATCTCTCGGCAGAAACCCTACAAGCCAGAAGAGAGTGGGGGCCAATATTCAACATCCTTAAAGAAAAGAACTTTCAACCCAGAATTTCATATCCAGCCAAACTGAGCTTCAGAAGTGAAGGAAAAATAAAATCCTTTGCGAACAAGCAAGTACTCAGAGATTTTGTCACCACCAGGCCTGCTTTACAAGAGCTCCTGAAAGAGGCACTACACATAGAAAGGAACAACCAGTACCAGCCATTCCAAAATCACACTAAATGCTAAAGAGCATCAACATAATGAAGAATCTACAACAACTAACGGGCAAAACAGCCAGCTGGCATCAAAATGGCAGTATCAAATTCACACATAACAATATTAACCCTAAATGTAAATGGACTAAATGCACCAATCAAAAGACACAGACTGGCAAATTGGATAAAAAGCCAAAACCCATCGGTGTGCTATATCCAGGAAACCTATCTCACATGCAAGGATACACAAAGGCTCAAAATAAAGGGATGGAGGAAGATTTACCAAGCAAATGGAGAGCAAAAAAAAAAGCAGGAGTTGCAATTTTCATCTCTGATAAAATAGACTTTAAAGCAACAAAGATCAAAAGAGACAAAGAAGGCATTACATAATGGTAAAAGGATCGATACAACAAGAAGAGCTAACGATCCTAAATATATATGGACCCAATACAGGAGCACCCAGATACATAAGGCAAGTTCTTAATGACTTACAAAGAGACTTAGACTCCCACACAATAATAGTGGGAGACTTTAACACTCCACTGTCAATACTAGACATATCAACCAGACAGAAAATCAACAAGGATATCCAGGACTTGAACTCAGACCTGGAGCAAGCAAACCTGATAGACATTTACAGAACTCTCCACCTCAAATCCACAGAATATACATTCTTCTCAGCACCACATCACACCTACTCTAAAATTGACCACATAAATGGAAGTAAAGCACTGCTCAGCAAATGAAATCACAACAAACAGCCTCTCAGACCATAGTGCAATCAAGTTAGAACTCAGAATTCAGAAACCGACCCAGAACCACACAGCTTCATGTAAACTGAACAACTGGCTCTTGAATGTTGACTGGATAAACAATGAAATAAAGGCAGAAATAAAAAAGTTCTTCAAAACCAATGAGAACGAAGACACAACATGCCAGAATCTCTGGGACACATTTAAAGCAGTCTCTAGAGAAAAATATATAGCAATAAGTGCCCATATGAGGAGAATGGAGAGATCTAAAATTGACACCCTATCGTCAAAATTGAAAAAGCTAGAGGAGCAAGATCAAAAAACTCAAAACCCAGCAGAAGACAAGAAACAACTAAGATCAGAGCTGAACTGAAGGAGATAGAGACACGAAAAACCCTTCAAAATATCAATAAATCCAAGAGCTGGTTTTTTGAAAAGATCAACAAAATAGACAGACCACTAGCCAGATTGATTAAAAAGAAAAGAGAGAACAACCAAATAGATGCAATAAAAAATGATAAAGGGGAAATCACCACAGATTCCACAGAAATTCAAACCAACATCAGAGAATATTATAAACAACTCTATGCACATAAACTAGTAAACCTGGAAGAAATGGATAAATTCCTGGACACCTGTATCCTCCCAAGCCTAAACCAGGAGGAAGCTGAAACTATGAACAGACCAATAACAAGGTCTGACGTTGAGGCAGCAATTAAGAGCCTACCACACACAAAAAAAGCCCAGGTCCAGATGGGTTCACAGCCGAATTCTACCAGACACACAAAGAGGAGCTGGTACCATTCCTTCTGAAACTATTCCAAATAATCCAAAAAGAGGGAATCCTTCCCAAATCATTTTATGAGACCAACATCATCCTGATACCAAAACCCAGCAGAGACTCAACAAGAAAAGAAAACTTCAGGCCAATATCCATGATGAACATAGATGCAAAAATCTTCAATAAAATAATGGCAAGCCGATTGCAACAGCACATCAAAAAACTTATCCATCATGATCAAGTAGGATTCATCCCGGGGATGCAAGGCTGGTTCAACATACGCAAGTCTATAAACGTAACTCACCACATAAACAGAACCAAAAACAAAAACCACTTGATTATCTCAATTGACGCAAAGAAGGCATTCGACAAAATTCAACAGCTCTTTATGCTAAAAACCCTCAATAAACTCGGTATCGATGGAACGTATCTCAAAGTAGCAAAAGCTATTTACCACAAACCAACAGCCAATATCATACTTAATGGGTAAAAACTGGAAGCATTCCCTTTGAAATCCGGCACTAGACAAGGATGCCCTCTCTCACCACTCCTATTCAATATAGTACTGGATGTTCTAGTCAGAGCAATCAGGCAAGAAAAAGAAATAAAGGGTATTCAAATAGGATAGGTGGAAGCCAAATTGTCTCTATTTGCAGACGACATGATAGTATACCTAGAAGACCCCATCGTCTCAGCCCAAAAACTCCTGAAACTGATAAGCAACTTCAGCAAAGTCTCAGGATATAAAATCAATGTGCAAAAATCACAAGCATTCCTATACACCAGTAACAGACTTAAAGAGAGCCAAATCAAGAACAAACTGCCATTCACAACTGCTACAAAAAGAATAAAATACCTTGGAATACAACTCACAAGGAACGTAAGGGGCCTCTTCAAGTAAAACTACAAATCACTGCTCAATGAAATAAGAGAGGACACAAACAGATGGAGAAACATTTCATGTTCATGGTTAGGAAGAATCAATATTGTGAAAATGGCCATACTGCCCAAAGTAATTTACAGAATCAACACTATCCCCATCAAGCTACCATTGCCTTTCTTCACAGAACTGGAAAAATCCGCCATGAACTTCATATGGAACCAAAAGAGAGCCCACATAGCCAAGTCAATTCTAAGCAAAAAGAACACAGCGGGGGGCATCACACTACTGGACTTCAAACTATACTACAAGGCTACAGTAATCAAAACAGCATGGTACTGGTACCAAAACAGAGATATAGATCAATGGAACAAAACAGAGGCATCAGAGGCAACACAACATATCTACAACCATACAATCTTTGATAAACCTGACAAAAACAAGCAATGGGGAAAGGATTCCTGTTTAATAAATGGTGTTGGGAAAACTGGCTAGCCATGTGCAGAAAGCAGAAACTGGACCCCTTCCTGACACCTTACACTAAAATTAACTCCAGATGGATTAAAGACTTAAACATAAGACCTGGCACCATAAAAACCCTAGAAGGAAATCTAGGCAAAACCATCCAGGACATAGGAGTAGGCAAGGACTTCATGAACAAAACACCAAGAGCATTGGCAACAAAAGCCAAAATAGACAAATGGGACCTAATGAAACTCCACAGCTTCTGCACGGCAAAAGAAACAGTCACTAGAGTGAATTGGCAACCAACAGAATGGGAAAAAATTTTTGCAGTTTACCCATCTGACAAAGGGCTGATATCCAGAATTTACAAGGAACTCAAACAGATTTACAGGAAAAAAACAAGCCCATTCAAAAATGGGCAAAGGATATGAACAGACACTTTACAAAAGAAGACATACATGAGGCCAACAAACATATGAAAAAATGCTCATCATCACTGGTCATTAGAGAGATACAAATCAAAACCACATTGAGATACCATCTCACGCCAGTTAGAATGACGATCATTAAAAAATCTGGAGACAACAGATGCTGGAGAGGATGTGGAGAAGTAGGAACACTTTTACACTGTTGGGAGTGTAAATTTGTTCAACCATTGTGGAAGACAGTGTGGCGATTCCTCAAGGTCTTAGAAATAGAAATTCCATTTGACCCAGCAATCCCATTACTGGGTATATATCCAAAGGACTATAAATCGTTCTACTATAAGGACACATGCACACGAATGTTCACTGCAGCACTGTTTACAATAGCAAAGACCTGGAATCAACCCAAATGCCCATCGATGATAGACTGGATTGGGAAAATGTGGCACATATACACCATGGAATATTATGCAGCAATAAAAAATGATGAGTTTGTGTCCTTTGTAGGGACATGGTTGAATCTGGAGAACATCATTCTCAGCAAACTGACACAAGAACAGAAAATGAAATACCACATATTCTCACTCATAGGCGGGTGAGGAAAAATGAGAACACATGGACACAGGGAAGGGAGTACTACACACTGGGGTCTATTGGGGGGAATAGGGGAGGGACAGCCTGGGGAGAAATGCCAAATGTGGGTGAAGGGGAGGAAGGCAGCAAAACACACTGCCATGTGTATACCTATGCAACTATCTTGCACGTTCTGCACATGTACCCCAAAACCTAAAATGCAATAAAAAATTTTTTAAAAATTAAAAAAAAAATCTTTAAGCCATCTGGAGTTAATTTTTATATACGGTGTAAAGAAGGGATCCAGTTTCAGCTTTCTGTACATGGCTAGCCAGTTTTCCCAACACCATTTATTAAACAGGGAATCCTTTCCCCATTGCTTGTTTTTGTCAGGTGTCTCAAAGACCAGATGGTTGTAGATGTATGGTATTACTTCTGAGGCCTCTGTTCTGTTCCATTGGTCTCTATATTTGTACCAGTACCATGTTTTGGTTACTGTAGCCTTGTAGTATAATTTGAAGTCAGGTAGTATGAGGCCTCCAACTTTGTTATTTTTGCTTAGGATTGTCTTGGCTATGTGGGCTCATCTTGGGTTCTGTATTGAAGTTTAAGGTGTTTTTTTCTAGTTCTGTGAAGAAGGTCAATGGTAGCTTGATAGGGATAGCATTAAATTTATAAATTACTTTGGACAGTATGGCCATTTTCATGATATTGATTTTTCCTAACCAGGAGCATGGAATGTTTTTCCATCTGTTTGTGTCCTCTCTTATTTCCTTGAGCACTAGTTTGTAGTTCTCCTTGAAAAGGTCCTTCATGTCCCTTGTTATTTGTATTCCTGGTATTTTATTCTGTTTTTAGCAATTGTGAATGGGAGTTTGCTCCTGATTTGGCTCTCTGTTTGTCTGTTATCAGTGTATAGGAATGCTTGTGATTTTTGCACATTGATTTGTATCCTGAGACTTTGCTGAAGTTGCTTATCAGCTTAAGGAGACTGAGACGATGGGGTCTTCTAAATATACAATCATGTCATCTGCAAATAGAGACAATTTGACTTCCTCTTTTCCTAATTGAATACCCTTTATTTCTTCTTACCTGATTGCTTTGGCTAGAACTTCCAATACTATGTTGAATAGGAGTGGTGAACTAGGGCACCCTTGACTAGTGCCAGTTTTCTAAGGGAATGCTTCCAGTTTTTGCCGGTTCAATATGATATTGGCTGTGGGTTTGTCATAAATAGCTTTCATTATTTTGAGATATGTTCCATTGATACCTAGTTTATTGACAGTTTTTAGAATAAAGGGCTGTTGAATTTTGTCAAAGACCTTCTCTGCATCTATTGAGATAATCGTGTGGTTTTTGTCATTGGTTCTGTTTATGTGATGGGTTACATTGATTGATTTGCATATGTACAACCAGCCTTGCATCCCTGGGATGAAGCTGACTTGATCATGATGGATAAGCCTTTTGATGTGCTGTTGGATTCGGCTTGGCAGTATTTTATTGAAGATATTCACATCAATGTTTATTAGGGATACTGGCCTAAATTTTCCTTTTTAGTTGTGCCTCTGCCAGGTTTTGGTATCAGGATGATATTGGTCTCATAAAATGAGTTAGGGAGGACTCCCGCTTTTTATATTGTTTGGAATCATTTCAGAGGCAATGGTACCTGCTCCTCATTGTATATCTGGTAGAATTCGTCTATAAACCTGTCTGGTCCTGGATTTTTTTAGTTGGTAGACTATTAATTGCTGCCTCAACTTCAGACCTTGTTATTCGTCTATTCAGGGATTGAACTTCTTCCCGATCTTGTCTTGAGAGGGTGTAAGTGTCCAGGAATTTATCAATTTCTTCTAGATTTACTGGTTTATGTGCATAGAGATATTTGTAGTAATCTCTGATAGAAGTTTGTATTTCTGTGGAATCAGTGGTGATATCCCTTTATCATTTTTTATTTGTAGCTATTCAATTCTTCTCTCTTTTCTTATTAGTCTGGCTAGCGATATATCTATTTTGTTGATCTTTTTAAAAAAAACAGCTTCTGGATTTATTTTTATTTTGAAGGGTTTTTTGTGTCTGTATCTCCTTCCATTCTGCTCTGATCTTAGTTATTTCTTGCCTTCTGGTAGCTTTTGAATTTGTTTAATCTTGCTTCTCTAGTTCTTTTAATTGTGATGATAGGGTGAAGATTTTAGATCTTTCCTTACTTCTCGTGTGGGCATTTAGTGCTATATATTTTCTTCTAGACATTGTTTTTAATGTGTCCCAAAGATTCTGGTACATTGTGTCTTTGTTCTCATTGGTTTTGAAGAACATCTTTATTCTGCCTTCATTTCATTATTTATCCAGCAGTCATCCAGGCACAAGTTATTTAGTTTCCATGTAGTTGTGCCGTTTTGAGTGAGTTTCTTAATCTTGAGTTCTAATTTGATTGCACTGTGGTCTGAGAGACTATTATGGTTTCCATTTTTTGCATTTGCTGAGGACTGTTTTACTTCGAATTATGTGGTCAATTTTAGAGAAAGTGTGATGTGGTGCTGAGAAGAATGTATATTCTGTGGATTTGGGGTGGAGAGTTCTGTAGATGTCTATTAGGTCTGCTTGGTCCAGATCTGAGTTCAAGTCCTGGATATCCTTGTTAAATTTTTGTCTCATTGATCTGTCTAATATTGACAGTGGAGCATTAAAATCTTCCACTATTATTGTGTGGGAGTCTAAGTCTCTTTGTAGGTTGTTAAACACTTGCTTTTTGTATCTGGGTGTTCCTGTATTGGATGCATATATATTTAGGATAGTTAGCTCTTCTTGTTGTATTGATCCCTTTACCATTATCTAATGCCCTTCTTTGTCTCCTTTGATCTTTGTTTGTTTAATTTCCATTTTATCAAAGACTAGGATTGCAATCCCTGCTTTTTTTTTTTTTTTTTTTTTTTTGCCCTCCATTTACTTGGTAAATCTTCCTCCATCCGTTTATTTTGAGTCCATATGTGTCTTTGCACATGAGATGTATCTCCTGAATACAGCACACTGATGAGTTTGGACTCTTTATTCAATTTGCCAGTCTGTGTCTTTTGACTGGGGCATTTAGCCAATTTACATTTAAGGTTAATATTATTATGTGTGAATTTGATTCTACCACTTTGATACTAGCTGGTTGTTTTGCCCATTAGTTTATGCAGTTTCTTCATTGTGTCAGTGGTCTTTACCATTTGGTACATTTTTGCAGTATTTGATACTGGTTATTCCTTTCCATGTTTAGTGCTTCCTTCAGGAGCTCTTTTAAGGCAGGCTGGTATTGATGAAATCTCTCAGCAATTGCTTGTCCATAAAGGATTTTATTTCTCCTTCACTTAAAGAAGATATTTATGCAGCCAACAATCATATGAAAAAATGCTCACTATCACTGGTCATTAGAGAAATGCAAATCAAAACCACATTGAAATACCATCTCACACCAGTTAGAATGGCAATCATTAAAAAATCTGGAGACAACAGATGCTAGAGAGGATGTGAAGAAAGAAGAACACTTTTACACTGTTGGTGGGAGTATAGATTAGTTCAACCATTGTGGAAGACAGTGTGGCAATTCCTCAAGGATCTAGAAATAGAAATACATTTGACCTAGCAATCCCATTACTGGATATATGCCCAAAGGATTATAAATCATTCTATTGTAAATACACATGCACATGTATGTTTATTGCAGCACTGTTTACAATAGCAAAGACTTGGAAACAACCCAAATGTCCATCAATGATAGACTGGATAAAGAAAATGTGGTGCATATATACCATGGAATACTGCACAGCCATAAAAAATGATGAGTTCATGTCCTTTGCAGGGACATGGATGAAGCTGGAAACCATCATTCTCAGCAAACTGACACAAGAACAGAAAACTAAACACTGCATGTTCTCACTAATAAGTGGGTGTCAAACAATGAGAACGAACGCATGGACACAGGGAGGGGAACATCACACACTGGGGCCTTTTAAAGGGTTGGGGAAGCTAGAGGAGGGATAGCAGGGGTGGAGGTATTGGGGAGGGATAATATGGAGAAATACCTAATGTAGGTGACAGGCAGGATGGATGCAGCAAACCACCATGGCATGCATGTATATACCTAAGTAACAATCCTACATGATCTGCACATGTACCCCAGAACTTAAAGTATAATTAAAAAATAATAATAATGATAAATAAGTTCTTGAAAGAGATAAACTATCAATCTAGAATTTTATACCTAGCAAAATATTCTTTTAAAAATGAAGGTGAAATAAGAACTTTTAAGATTTACAAAAACTGAGAAAGCATACTAATGTCAAAGGAGGAATTCAAATGCTTTTGACTAATGTCAAAGCATAAGAAATATGCTTATGAATTTGACCTGCTTGTGGGTAGGCCATCCAAAAGTCTATGTACCAGAGGAACTGAGGCATCTTTTGGTAGAAAAGACATCCTAAGATAAAAGGGAAGCAGACTGATCTAGTAGTAAAGTTTAATGGTAATGGAGGAAAGGAGAGTGTTATTACATAAGGGAAATACAAAGTCATTTAGATTTTTCACAGAGCCAGGTCCTGATGGGATTTATATGTGAAGCCAGGAATAAAAACACAGACCTGACTATAATTAAAAACTGAAAGATATGTTTTTCCAAAAATTCTATGAGATTTTATGGAGTAATCAAGAACATGTTGACACTCTTTTAACAGACTATAGCACCAGAAGAATTGAGAAACACTCTGTCCAAATTTACACCCATGTGATTATATCTAGATTTGTTTAAGAATGTGGGGGCCGGGCACGGTGGCTCACGCCTATAATCCCATCACTTTGGGAGGCCAAGGCGGGTAGATCACGAGGTCAAGAGATTGAGACCATCCTGGTCAACATAGTGAAACCCCAACTCTACTAAAAATACAAAAATTAGCTGGGCATGGTGGCGCATGCCTGTAGTCCCAGCTACTCGGGAGGCTGAAGGAGGAGAATTGCCTGAACCCAGGAGGCAGAGGTTGCGGTGAGCTGAGATTGCGCCATTGCAATCCAGCCTGGGTAACAAGAGCGGAACTCCGTCTCAAATAAAAGAAAAAGAAAAATAATGTGGAAAAGACTCATCTGGAAATCACCCAAAATATTAAAGGTATCTTTGCTGAGGGCTGAAATTCTGTATCAGCTGAGGGCAAAGAGAAAGTAGCATTTTATTTGATATGCCCTTTTGTCACGCATGGATGTGGCTAGCATCTTTTGAATTCTCCTCCCATTACTTGTAGTCTATCCTTTATGATGTTTCACCTCTCTGGGGGTAGGAGTCAGAAACTCTTTTTTAGCCCTTTTTGCAGCTTGTGTGCAGCCAGATAAGCTGTTGTAAAACCTCTATGTAGAAAGAAACCAACCTGAGAAGCAGGTACCAAGAGGAATTCATTGTCTGGAATGAATGACCACAGTGACAGGTGGCTGGCCAAGATAGCAGAGATGAAAGTTCTGGAATCAAATGCCAAGTAGCCTTAAGGCAAGTTATGTATCTGTGCTAAGTAGCAGCAGTAGCAGCAGCAAGATCTCTGTTGGATTAACCTCAGCATGTGGTTTAGTATTGTTCCTGGTTCCATAGCTTCCAAGGCCCATTCTCTAGACCTCTCAGAGAGTCTGTGAGTTTCCTAATATCCTTTAATAAATTTCTTTACAGTGTAAACCAGTATGATAGGGTTCTATTGTTTTCATCTTAGATTACCAGCTGTTACAATTTCTATCACATCCTGATATTCATGGTCATAATCAGTACTTCCTAAAACATTCCAATACTCTCTCATTCCCCCAAAGTGCTAAATTTTCCAGATTTGACTTTGCATACTCATGTGCAGTCAACTGGCAGATAAAATATTTTTCCAATGTATTCCTGACACAGCTCCAAAGAGCCTTGTAAACCCCACAAAACCTCAACTTGGCAAATATTGAGTATCTTTCAAGGGGCACCAGAGGAATATTGAATAAAAGGACATGCAGGCACATCTTCAGGAATCAGATTGTTTCATTTCCTTTCTTTAATGGAAAGAGGACCTCTGATGGGAATTGTATTATTCTCTTGAACACCAGGATACCTGGTGGAACCCCCATTCTCAACACGAAGACTCTGCCACAGGTGCTTGGAAGAACAATTAATGTTTTGGCCATCTAAGCAGCCACCAGCTGTCTTTTCCACCATGCACACTTTACAAAAACAGGAGAATAATTTATTAAAAAATCAATCTGGAGTCCTCACTATAGAGCAGGAAGGGATTTTGACCAATCAAGGAATTGTGTTGAAAAATTTAGCTATTCAAGTTTTTGATATAACTTAAATTCCTCCTGTGTTTTTAGAAATAAAAAAAGATAATCTTGAACATGCAAGTTTTTCTTATCATGTTTAAAATAAGTTTGTAATTGACCATGATTTTACATATGTAGTGGCACAATAACTGGAATTAACATAATTTTATCTTTTTAATAGCTTTTATCTCCTAGTGCTCCTGAGATTGTCTTTCTGTGATCCTTCTTGCTTCCACTCACCCTCCTTCCCTTTTCCAGCATTCAGTAAACCTTCTGCCTTTTGATACATTAGTTTCTGGCAGAAGAAGAGCGATGCCTTCATGCATACAAATGCGATTGATAACAAGTAACAACTAACACTTTGACAGGTGTTTGCATTTCAACTTTAAGCCAAGAGGATGGATTGATATGAGAGTCTGCCTGTGGCTTTCTTGTCAGTTCTGGATTTATGTTCTTTGTGAAGCCGCCAACCCTACTCACAGCCAGTTTGCAGAACAATACCATAGGTTGGCCCTGCCTGTCTACCTCGGAAGCTGAGTGTACATTTGTAGGTGTATATTTCCTTTCTCTATGGTTTTCTAAGTAATGCATACAAGAAGTACAAAAAATGGAAAAACTAAAAAAGCAAGTCTTAGAAGTCATTATAATGCCTGTGGGGTATGCTATTTTATACACAGCCAGAATGCACCTTCCTGTGATGTTATCTGCCTCCTGTAGGGACTAGACCTGCTGCAAGAAGCATTTGCCTTCAGGAGTAATCTGAGAGCTCTCGTTGGTGAGGCTAGTGGCACACTTAGTGGTCAAGAAGGTGTACCAAACAGTGTCAGGAGCAGAGCCATTTCACCCACTGTGACTCCAGGCCTGCAATAACAGTTACTTGCATTTGTTATATTGGCTAGTAATTTCAAACACTTTCATATGCAGCTGCTTTGGGAAAACAGCAGGAGAGGAACTTCTCCCATTTAGTAGGCAGGTTTCAGAGTGAATGCAGTTACTCAGGTGACACATAGGAATGCTAGGGAAGGAACTAAACTGATTGTAAATCTAGTGCTTTTTTTCTCCCACATCCTACTGTTTGTCATGCGTCTCCTTTTCTCTCTCCCTTCTGTTTCTCCCCCCTCCACACACACACATACAGTATGAGAGGCTGAAGAATATCAAACTAGCCCTTGTATGAAGAATATCTTTATAAGGATCTACAGAAATATCACACTGGCTTGGTAAGACAACAGAACTCCTGCATAGGGAAGAATTCAGCCCTTCATCTCACAAATATTTATTGATATCACCTATTTTATATGATGCATTGGAAGAAGTATTGGGATACAATAGTACGGAGAGTTGATAGGATCCCAGCTCTCCTGGAGCTAATTTCACCATAAAGGAAATGAGAGCAGTTGATTATGTTAACAGCTAATGTTTAGGCTCATATGTTTGCTTATGACCCCAGCTGATTCCCTGTACGACTCACCCATCACCCATCACATTCTGCCTTATGCTGTAATTTTCTTATTAAAAGCCTCTTTTCTAGCTCTTTATAAATTCTACAGGGTAGAGGTCACAGATTTTTATAACCACCAAGTCAAGGGAGGAGAAGGGAGGATAATGTGTGAAAAATTCCAGGGATAACTCTCTGTAAAGGTAGTTGATGGCCATTGGATGAATTGTTAGTGTTTACATTCTAAATCATTCCACCTGGTCCCTCTAGAATCAGATGTTTTCTTTATGTAAAAAAAACAAACAAACAAACAAGTAAATTGCCCACAAAAATGTAGCAAGTTTGGACCTTCAAAATGTGTTTGGGTCTATCAAAATTGCTTGAGCAAAACATTAGATTACTCGTTTTATGTAGGCAAGACATAGGTATCTAGCAACTACTATCTAAAGAAAGATGTCTATATGCTTCACTGTGGTATATATGGTACAAAACACCTGCATGTGCAGCCTCCATTTCTCTGTAAGCAGGTGATAGTGAATAGAGTGCCCAGATGCTCCATCATGAGGGAGGGCTAGCTTGCCTTCTGCATCTTCTCCTTAGCTCTTTTTCTGGCATCTGCCATATTTGTGTTCTATAACAAATTAGGAAATAATATGATAGGAGTATTTTCACTTTAATATTTATGTTCAGCAGACATTTATGCATATATACCATGTGCCAGCAGCTATGATACTGATCACTTTTCATAAAGAGCTTCTAACCCGTACAGGAGTTAAGAGACCTGCACACAAAAGTATAGCTTAAGGCTATTAAGAAAATGACACAGAGACACATAAGAAAGGGATGGGAACATTGTAAGAGGAGAGCAAATTGAGTAATTAATAGATAACTGATTAATTTGTTCAAACAATAATATATAATTAAACCATGTTTTAGGAACTTTGGAAGTTTGCTGGGAATATGGAAGAAAATAAAATAAGCTAAGTCCTTGCCCTGATAAAATTTAAATTCTAGTGAGAGACAGGTAATAAATAAGCAATGAAGTAACTAATGTCATAATATATTTTGTTTCCAACCAACCCTAACGTGTTCTCTAGGGCCACAGCCCTCCCGAGTAACTAGTTATGCTACGCATGAGCCATCTTCATTCACATCTCTCAGATGATGTGTCCTTACATACAAAAATTTCCTATACTTCTAGTTTGACTTAGATGGTTCCTTCCACCCTTCAAGGCTCAGCAGCTATCCTTCCAAGCATTTCGTCATAATGCCAGAAAAAGTCAGCACTCTCTTCTCTGGGTTGCCATGATACTTGATACATTGGGCCTTGATTCCTCTCAGTATAGCAATGAAATGCAAGTATTTGCTTATATGCCTTTCTCTCATTAGACAAGGAGTCTTCAAGAGAAAGGGCCATGGGTGATTTATTCTTTCCATGCCCTGTGCCTAAGAGATTACCTGCACATGGTGACAGCAGTGACACAAACTAAAAGTACCAGCAACACACTGGGTATTCTGCAAAGTGCGTGAATTCCACACATTCCTCTGAGTTACATATTTTATTATTCTCTTTGTTTTATAAATGAGAAAACTCAGAACCATGGAGGTTATGTGATTTACCCAAGGCCAGAAAGCTAGTAAGGGAAAAACACCCGATGAGTGACTAAACTGACTGATTTTTAGTTTATTATTAACAGAGAACTCTGTGCACATGTGCTGATCCATTAAGCTTAGATATTCATAAGTACCTGCTCAAAATTTCTTTAAGATTTGAGAAATATTTAGTATCATAGCTGAAAAATCCAGTTACAGAGAATGATTCATGAACCTGAACAATGTATATAATTTTAAAATTTAGAGAATAGATCATCTACATGAAGGAACTCTGATGTATATAATTCCCAGAGAAGCAATTGAAAATCTTAACCTTTATTTTTTTTCCTGGACACATATCTTCTCTAATTCTCCAATTTCTTGAAGACAGCTGTTAGAAGGAAATGAGGTAAGGGATTTAGGGGTAGTCATGAGACTTAAAAATGGAAACTTGCATTTTGTAAGCATGCAGTGTCTTTTTTTTCTTCCATTGCACAATACACCAGGTCTGTGACCACATAGCTGATAGTCATTATATCCAGGACAATCATCGTGGACACGATAACTCATTTTCATAGTTTACATAGAAAAATTGAATCAGAAATATTGACATTGTCTGCATTATTCAATGTGCCTATACTACAGAGGCCCTGGGTTCACCGGATAATTGTGCACTCTTGTGCTCATGAGCTTCAGTAGTGACAATAAAGACCAAATCTGAACATGCTTATTCCCATTGGTCTGAAGTACTACACTAAATTTTTGTTTGCAAAAGCTTTGAGATCTATATAGTAAGGATATCATGAAAAGGTAGGATGTTCTTTTTTTTTTTTTTTTTTTTTTTTGAGAAGGAGTTTCACTCTTGTTGCCCAGGCTGGAGTGCAATTGTACAATCTCAGCTCACTGCAACCTCTGCCACCCAGGTTTAAGCGATTCTCCTTGCTTAAGCCACCTGAGTAACTGGTTTTACAGGTGCCCACTGCCATGCCTGGCTAATTTTTGTATTTTTAGTAGAGATGGGGTTTCACTGTATTGGGCTGGCTAGTCTTCATCTCCTGACCTCGTGATCCTCCAGCCTGGGCCTCCCAGAGTGCTGGGATGACAGGCATGAGCCACTGCACCCGGTCGAATTTTTTTGTATTTTTAGTAGAGATGGAGTTTTGTCATGTGAGCCAGGCTGGTCTCAAACCCCTAACCTCAGGTGATCCACCCACCTCGGCCTCCCAAAGTGATGGGATTATAGGCATGAGCCACCACACCCTGCCGGATGTTCTTTTTAACAATGTCTTCCTGATATCTCTTTCTTTGCCATAAGAGTATCTATCTTGATAGATGGAGAATAAAGCAAATTTTGACCATTCTCTCCAGGGTCATTTTAATTGGCCTACTGCCTGAGTACTCATAATACCAACAGCATTCATTTTGAAAAATTCCTTTCAGTCATCCTAAATAAATGAACCATTTGAAATGCAATCAGGGATGATGAGCTTGGATATTGTAAACGTACATGCTTACAATCTTGACATTTTTAAGAATATTCACATTATTGAGCTAGAAAAGTGTTATTTACTAGCAGCATTAAACTGGATATCATTTAAAATTCATATACTTTTTCCTGCCGCTAAAAATGTGAGATAATTTTCAGGGACTGAGCCATCGCTGGGCAGGAAGGAGGACTGGCCTCACAAAACAAAGAGGAATCCATGGTTTGCCTTGGGTCCAACTTCAAATTAGTAAGGAAGGCCCTAGAAAAGGGAAAGATTCTTAGAAGGAGTATTTACAAGCTCCTATCAAATAAATAGAAGCTTTACAGGATTCCTTTTTGTTTCAGAGGAAGCCAGGACCTTAAGTCAAGGGCCACAATTCTTAAGATTTTGCAGCCTTCAGGAGAATGTCAAATATGTTAGTTACATTTGTTATCCCCTGTTCGTTTCTTATTCTGAGTTGTGGTGAAACCCTTAAAACTAAATGGGAGACATAAAGGAAGCTGGAAGCCTATGGAAGAGCCTTCAAGAGCAAGTGGTAGCAAGGAAAGAATGTAACTAAAATTTATAAGGCAGACCTTTAGGAAAGGAGGCTGGATACTCACATGGGTTTATGCTGCAGTCCAAAGGTGGACTTTCTTCCTCCTCAGGGAAGCCTCAGTTCTGCTCTTAAGGCCTTTTAACTGACTGCATCAGGACTGCATCAACTATTAAGGATAATCTACTTTACTTAAAATCAGCTGATTATACCTATCAATCACATCTACAGCACACCTTCACAAAAATACCTCATTTAGTGTTTGATTGAAGAGCTGAGTATTACAGCATAGCCAAGCTGACACACCAAAGTGTCCTTCAGCTGGGTGCAGTGGCTCACGCTTGTAATCCCAGCACTTTGGGAGGCCCAGAAGGGCAGATTACCTGAGGTCAGGAGTTCAAGACCAGCCTGGCCAACATGGTGAAACCCTGTCTCTACTAAAAATACAAAAATTAGCCAGACATGGTGGTGCACACCTGTAATCCCAGCTACTGGGGAGGCTGAGACAGGAGAATCACTTGAACCCAGGAGGCGGAGGTTGTAGTGAGCTGAGATCACGCCACTGCACTCCAGCCTGGGTGACAGAGCAAGACTCTATCTCAAAAAAAAAAAAAGTGTCCTTCACAATGCACCCCTTGTCGTCTCAGCACCCACACACATCTCCTTAAACCATACCTAACCTTCACATAAAGATAATAACAAAGTCGTTTTTCCACTTAACATGATAAAACTATCCTACATAAAACTGAAAACATAATAATCTTTTTCCAGAAGAGGATGCAAATTCCTTGAGTGATATTCGTTCACTTTTCTCATTGATATCCTGTTACTTAAGTACAGTGATGTAAAGTTAACTTATTAATATATCTTATGCTAGATGATAAGGGAGGGAAGAAACACACACACACACATATATATAAAAGAACAAAAAGTAGGGTTTTGGTGTTTAAATTGATACTACATTTCCTGTAGCCTGATAAAATATATCTATTATTATAACTTGTGTTTCTGAGAGCTTTAAACTACTTCCCTATTTTTAATGCAATCATTTTAAAGATTATGGCTACATCAAATTTAGATGATCATTAAATCTAAATTCAAGAGAATAAAGCACCATTAATTCCAAAGGAGAAATTTTATATTAAGAAGTGGAGGTATATTTTATTATAATGTCCTTGTTATCAAAAAATGTCTTTATTCATGTGGATGCCACATTGAACACAGTGTCTCTCAAAGTTTGTCAGCTGGAAAAAAAAAGTTGAAATCTATTTTCCTTGAGGAAATTTGGAGATGTCATTAATAATTTTTGATTGGTAAAAGGTCTTGTTTATTTGTTGAGGATTTGAGCTCTCTTTAAGAATTTATTTCAAAGGAACAAATACTTTAAATAATAATTATCTGAGTATGTTTAAACTAGGTAAGTAAAACATGGTGTTGTTTAATTGTCAATAGATTGATACGAGATTGGATCAACAGTTTAATTTTAGTATGTAGAGGTTTTGTAGGGTTTTTTATGTTTCAGTTTTTCTCTCCAAAAAATACCTAAAATTGTGGAAGTGCCTCTGGGTAGAAGCTGGAAGAAGTTTGAGGACCATGATAGGAAAAATCCTAGAATGGTCAGGTGCAGCAGCTTATGCCTGTAATCCCAGCACTTCGGGAGCCTGAGGCAGGCAGATCACTTGAGGTCAGGAGTTCAAGACAAGGCTGGCCAACATGGTGAAACTCTATCTCTACCAAACAATAGAAAAATTAGCTGGTGTGGTGGTTCATGCCTATAGTCCCAGCTACTTGAGAGGCTGAGGTGGGATAATCTCTTGAAACTGGGAAGTGAAGTTTGTAGAGAACTGAGATCCGGCCACTGTGCTCTAACCTGGGCAACAAAGTGAGACCCTGTCTCAGAAAAAAAAAAAAGGAAAAAGGAAAAGAAAAAAAACTAGATTATGTTGAACAGACTATTGATAGAAATAGGGATTTCAAAGACAATGGTGAGGCTCAGAAGGAAGTGAAGAACATTGTAGAGAAAGCTTTTATTGTCTTAGAGAATACATACACAATCATGAACAGAATAGTGGTAAAAATGAACATTAAAGGTACTGCTAGTGAAAACTCAGTCAGAAATGAATATATGATTAAAACTGGAGGAAAAGAAATTTTTGTTATACAGTGGCAGAAACTGTAAGTCTGAATTGGTTCTACAATTGCACGGGAAGCATAACTTATATGTGATGAATTTGGATATTTATCTGAGATATCCAAGAAAAGTCTTGACAATAGGACCTTGTTTCTCCTTGCAGCTTTTAGTAAAATGTGTGAGGAAAGAAATTTGAGGCAGGAAGTATTAAGCAAAAAGGAACCAGCACTTCATGATTTGAGAGGTGCTCAGCCTATTCAGATTGCAAAGGATGCTAAAATTAGAAAATTCACTATTGAGAATGCATGCTATGGAGAGAATTCTAAGTTTGGCTGGACAACCTTTTGCTGAAGAGATTAGGTGTGTGACTCATGAATCCACTCAATCATTCAGAAAGAGCCAGGAATAGAGACAGGATTATCCAGGATAGATCTGCGGAGTACTCTACTCTCTAATAGTGTATATCTCCGTAACATACACAGGAGACCCACAAGGTTTTTGATACGGTTGTATAAGCAGAAACCCTGCCAGCATGGATGGGAGGGAACAGAGGTAAGGCAAATGAAACAGGGCTGTTGGACTTTTAAAATTCTACACTCAGGAAATGAGTTGATAGAGCAACTCAGCTTAACTTTGTCTAAACATGAGTCCTTCAAAAAAAAAAAAAACACAGAATGATGACTCTTGAGTGCAGCAGCCTTAGTGCAGAGGCAGAGGCTAGAGGTGTAGAATCAAAGACTAAAGCTGTAGGCACAGACATCTTCAGAGCTCCTGAAGGCCCAGAAGACAGAGCTTTGAGCCACAGAAATGGAACAGAAGTTGCCTTGCCGGATTTCAAACTTGCTTGGGGTAAATTACCCCCTTTATTCTTTCTTTTTTCTCCCTTTTGAAATGGGAATGTCTATTCTATGCCTGCCACACCAATGTATTTTGGAAGCAGGTAACTTGTGTCCTAGTTTCACCATTCCACCCATGGTTAGGAATTTTGCCTCTAGATAAATAATACTTAGAGTCTCACCCATACCTGACTGGAGGATTTAGATGATGATGTTTGGAACTTTTCAAACTGATGATAATTAGTTAGGATTTTGAACCTAGAGTAGATGCTGTAATGGGTCAAGACATTTGAAGATATTGGGATGAGATGAATGGATTTTGTGTATAGGAAAGGTGTAAATTTGGCAGGGGCCAGAGAGTATAGTGCAGTTTGGGGTTAAAGAGTGGCTCCCCAAAAGTTATACACATACCATAATACCTGAAGTCTGGGAATGTGATTTTATTTGGAAAAAGTGTTTTTGCAGATGTAACTAACATCTACCTGTTTATCCGAATGGGACCTAAATTTATTGACAAATGTCCTTATAAGAGACACACATAAGAGAGAAAGAAAAGAGGAAGAGAGCATGTGAAGATGGAGACAAAGTAGATGAGGGCACCACAAACCCAGGGATGCCAACAGCCACCAGAAGCTGGAAGAAGCAAAGAATTGGAGCCTCTTCCCAGAGCCTCTGAGGGATCAGCCTTACTGACATTTTGATCTCGGACTTCTTGCTTTTGTAATTGTCACAGTGTAAATGTTTGTTGTCTAGAACCACCAAGCTTGTCGCAATTTTTTTACAGCAAACCTAGGAAACTAAAAAGTCATCACATAGTAGAAAATGTGTGTGGGGTTCCCTCATGCAATTTTCCAATAACCTTCTAGAATATATACAAAAGAGTGATTTCCTCTTTTCAGAAGTCATCTTGGATCTCAAAAGCATTATGCTAAGTAAAAGAAGCCAGGCTCACTTACAACATACTGTATGATCCCATTAAGATAACAGTATGCATTTAATCTGGAGAAAGCTAGAGCGAGAGAAAAATGAGACAGTGAATTTAAAGTAGTGTTCTGCATGTCTTAAATACCAAGTTGAGGCATTTATAGGTGGTCAGTGAGGAGTTACTAAGGTATCTGTTTACAAATTGAGAATTTGACAAATCTGATAAAAGCTATGAATATATTTCCCTAAAAAAGTGCACAGGTATATAAAACGTTGCCTACCATCTCAAGAGGTTCATAGACACCTGGAGGTTCTCTAGACTCTTTCCCCACTGGTTACCCGTGGATTTAAAAATTTTTGAGAAGGAGCTGATGTAAGGGAACTATCATTTCATGTTATTTTATTTCACTCCTCCATACATGATCGGAGTTGAGAAATAGAGACAGTGACACGACTTAAATTTAAGTTGAGTTTAAAAGTGTGTACATTAAAATTACCTACAGGGCTTATAAAACATCAATCTCCCTGTCCCTCTCCAAATATACTAAATGTCTCCAGTGGTAGGGCCATCTGAGATACATTTTTAAGTACCTACCTGTGATGCACATTGAACTTAGAAAAATGCTGATTTTGTGATGAAGAGGGCATTGTAGTGGACAGCGTCTCTTTTGACTCTCCAGCACCACATGGAAGGGACAGGAAGAAATTAAGCACAAAACTGTGAAAGATTTTTTTCGACTACACTGATTCTCAAGACAATCCTATAATCAGTACCAATTTAGGCCAAACATAGGAACATCTTCAGCTACAGTATGTTAAACAGGACTGAATTTACCCTGGGGAAAAGCTGTCATCTTTACATTAGCCAGAACATTTAAAAGGAACATTAGCATCATATATTCATAGTGTTGAAAGCTACTGATGGGTCCCAGTAGACTAAGATAAACAATAATCATGCTTAACCTTAAATGATCACCTGCCATAGCAGTCAGAGAAGCTTCTGCTCTGTGTCTTGATCTGAGAAAAAAGATCCACAGTTACACTTAAATATCAGTCAATCTTTCCAGGAAGGAATTTGCAAACTGACAGTAATTGGCAAGGTCCTGGAATCAGTAGGATCTGTTGCTTATCAGGGTTTTATGGGATTCTGTTATCTTTTGATTTTTAAAAAATAATCACCATGACTGTATTCTTAAAAATACTATTGATCACTTACATTCTTTTCTTCTGACATTCCACACATTCATTTCTGGTTAGGAACACATTTTATGATTTAATATTAAACTACCAAATCAATGTATTATGCATCCTGATTATTTTTTAACCAAAAACACAAAAATAAGTGTGAGAAATATGCTGATTAAGGAGTTAGTTGTTAAATAAAGCTGTCATTTTCATTTTCTAGAAATTCCAAGTTTGCTCATTGAATATTTACATAGCAAGCAGATATACTAGTATCTGTATCTGAGTTTTCAGTTCATCCAACAATAGTCATAGTACCTGTGTAAACAGCCATTTTTATTCTTCCTTGGGCATGGGAGAATGTATACATTTATTGTTTCAGAGTTCCCGGTACCCCTTTTCCTCTTCTTGTTACAGAAACCCTGCTTCTTTTGGAGAGCTCTCCCTTCTCCACTCTAGTCATAGGGACTTTTTTTTTGAAGCTGTCAGTCACAGAACCCCACTCTGTCCTAGACTAGGCCAATTGTGTTACCTGGCCTCATTAATGAGCCATCTGATTGACCTGAAAATGGGCACAGTCAGATTTTTTTCCCAAATATTTTTTGAATGGGAATTGGAGTAGTCAGGGGGATCTTGATGGGAGGATGAAGAGTTCTCTCCTCTGTGATGAAGCTGAAAATGTGTGATTCTAGAGAGGCTAGCAGCCATGTGCCCAGGCACACTGAGAAATCAGAAGTGTACAGTAATGAAAGCAACCACAGAAAGAGAGGTGGTTCTTAAGGAACTTTTTTAGTTCTAAGAGCCACCCTAATATGGTTTAGTACTGTGCTTTTTAATATGATAGCCAATGGCTGCTGAACTTCCAGTACGATGTTGAACAGGAGTGCTGAGAGTGGGCATCCTTGTCTTGGCCCAGTTCTTGGAGGGAATGCTTTCACCTTTTCCCCATTCAGAATTATGATGGCTGTGTATTTGTTATAGATGACTTTTATTACATTGAGTTATGTCCCTTGTATGCTGATTTTGCCAAGGGTTTTACTCATGAAGGAATGCTGGATTTTGTTGAACGCTTTTTCTGCATCTATAGGAATGATCATGTGGTTTTTATTTTTGATTCTGTTTACTTGATGTGTTACATTTATTGACTTGCATATGTTAAACCATTCCTACATCCCTGGTATGAAACCCATATGATCATGGTGAATAATCTCTTTGATATGTTGTTGGATTCAGTTAGCTAGTATTTTGTTAAGGATTTTTGCATCCATGTAGATCAGAGAAATTGGTCTGTGGGTTTCTGTTTTGGTTATGTCCTTTCTTAGTTTGGGGATTAGAATAATGCTGGTTTCATAGTATTATTTAGGGAGGATTCCCTCTTTATCTGTCTTGTGTAATAGTGTCAATAGCATTGGTACCAATTCTTATTTGAATGTCTGGTAGTATTCTATGTGAATCTATCTAGTCCTGGACTTCTTTTTGTTGGTAATTTTTTAACTTACCACTTAAATCTCAATGCTTGTTATTGGTCTGTTCGGGGTATCTGTGTCTTCCTGATATAAGCTAGAAGGGTTGTATCTTTCCAGTAATTTATTCATCTCCTTTAGGTTTTCTAGTTTGTGCACATACAGCTGTTCATAGTAGCCTTGAATGATCTTTTGTATTTCTGTGGTGTAAGTTGTAATATCTCCCATTTTGTTTCTAATTGAGCTTGTTTGGATTTTCTCTCTTTTTTTCTTGGTTAATCTTGCTAATGATGTATCAATGTTATTTATCTTTTCAAAGAACCAGATTTTTTGTTTCATTTATCTTTTGTTTGTTTTTTTGTTGTTGCTAGAATTTCATTTAGTTCTGCTCTGATCTTGGTTATTTCCTTTCTTCTGCTGGGTTTAGGTTTGGTATGTTCTTGTTTTTCTAGTTCCTTTAGGTGTGACCTTAGATTGTCTGTGTTCTTTTTTTTTTTTTTTTTTGAGATGGAATTTTGCTCATTACCCAGGCTGGAGTGCAATGGTGCGATCTCGGCTCACTGCAACCTCCGCCTCCTGGATTCAGGCAATTCTCCTGCCTCAGCCTCTCGAGTAGCTGGGATTACAGGCATGCGCCACCATGCCCAGCTAATTTTTTGTATTTTTAGTAGAGACGGGGTTTCACCACGTTGACCAGGATGGTCTTGATCTCTTGACCTCGTGATCCCCTCGTCCTCCCAAAGTGCTGGGATTACAGGCATGAGCCACCGTTCCCGGCCTGTCTGTGTTCTTTCAGACTTTTTTATGCAGGCATTTAGGGCTGTCTTTTAGCACTGTCTTTGCTGTATCCCATGGGTTTTGATAGGTTGTGTCACATTGTCTTTCAGTTCAAAGAATTTTTTAATGTCCATCTTGATTTCATCATTCAAGAACAGGTTATTTAATTTCCATGCATTTGCATCAGTTTGAAGGTTTCTTTTGGAGTTGATTTCCAGTTTTATTCCACTGTGGTATGAGAGGGTGCTTGATATCATTTCAATTTTTAAAAATATATTGAGGCTCCTCTTGTGGCCTATCATGTGGTCTAACTTGGAGGAAGTTCCATGCGCTGTTGAATAGGATGTAGATTCTGCAGTTGTTGGGTAGAGTTTTCTGTAAATATCTGTGAAGTCCATTTGGTCCAGGGTATAGTTTAAATCCATTTTGTCTTTGTTGACTTTCTGTATTCATGACCTATCTAGTGCTGTCATTGGAGTATTGAAGATTCCCACTATTACTGTGTTACTGTATCTCTCATTTCTTAGGTCTAGCATTAATTGTTTTATAAATTTTGGAGCTCCAGTGTTAGGTGCATATATAATTAGGATTGTGATATTTTCCTGCTGATCAAGACCTCTTATCATTATATAATGTCCCTCTTTGTCTTTTTTTAACATCTGTTGCTTTAAAGTTTGTTTTGTGTGATATAATAATAGCTACTCATACTTGCTTTTGCTGTCCATTTGCATGGAATATCTTTGTCCACCCCTTTAAGTTAAGCTCATGTGAGTACTTATGTGTTACGTGAATCTCTTGATGGCAGCAGGTAATTGGTTGGTGAATCCTTATCTATTCTGCAACTCTGTATCTTTTAAGTGCAGCATTTAGGCCATTTACATTCAATGTTAGTATTAAGATGTGAGGTACTAGTCCATTCATTGTGCTATTTGTTGCCGGTATAACTTGTTTTGTTTTTTAATTGTATTTTTGTTTTATAGGTCCTGTGAGATTTATGCTTTAAAGGGGCATCTGTTTTGATGTGTGTTCCAGGATTTGGTTCAAGATTTAGAGCTTCTTTTAGCAGTTCTTGCAGTGCTGGCTTGGTACTAGTGACTTCTCCAAGTATTTGTTTAACTGAAAAAGACTATATCTTTTCTTCATTTATGAAGGTTAGTTTTGCTGGATACAAATTCTTGGCTGCTAATTGTTTTTTTTTTTTTTTAAGGAAGCTGAAGATAGGGCCCGATCTCTTCCAGCCTGTAGGGTTTCCACTGAGAAATCTGCTGTTAATCCGATAGGTTTTCCTTTATATGTTACCTTGTG
Organism: Callithrix jacchus; assembly: GCF_049354715.1. Taxonomy (NCBI): domain Eukaryota; kingdom Metazoa; phylum Chordata; class Mammalia; order Primates; family Cebidae; genus Callithrix; species Callithrix jacchus. Next base: position 88,510,159 of record NC_133512.1, on the reverse strand, counting down.
CTTTTTCTTCACAGTTCTTAAGATGGTCTTAACTTTAGATAACTTGAGGACAATGAGCCTACATTATGATCTTTTAGTGATGAATTTCCCAGGTGTTCTTTGAGCTTCTTGTATTTGAATGTCTGGGTCTCTAGCAAGACCAGGGAAGCTTTCCTCAATTATTCCCCCAAATGTTTTCCAAATTTTAGATTTCTCCTCTTCTTCAGGAGCACCAATTATTCTTAGGTTTGATCATTTAACATAATCCCAAACTTCTTGGAGGCTTTTTTCAGTTTTTCTTATCATTTTTTCTTTGTCTTTGTTGGATTAGGTTAATTTGAAAACCTTGTCTTTGAGCTCTGAAGTTCTTTCTTCTCCTTGTTTGATTCTGTTGCTGTGACTTTCCAGATAATTTTAGATTTCTTTAAGTGCATCCATTATTTTCTAAAATTTTGATTGTTTTTTATTTATGCTATTTCACTAAAGATTTCTCACTGCATTTCTTGTATCATGTTTTTTATTTCCTTAAATTGGACCCCACTTTTCTCTGGCACCTCCTTGATTAGCTTAATAACTGACCTCCTGAATTATTTTTCAGGTAAATCAGGGATTTCTTCTTGGTTTAGATCCATTGCTGGTGAGCTAGTGTGATTTTCAGGGATGTCAAAGAGCCTCATTTTATCTTATTACCAGAATTGTTTTTCTGATTTCTTCTAATTTGGGTAGTCTATGTCAGAGTGAAAGTCTAGAGCTCAAGGTTGCTGTTCAGATTCTTTTGTCCCACAGGGAGTTCCCTTGGTGTAGTTAAGTAAACCTCTGTGAGTCAATTTCGTCTTCTATAATATAGAGATAATTTTTGCCCTCCATCCTTCATAAAGTTATTTGGATAAGCATTAAAACTACTTATAAATTGCAGATTGATATACAAATGTGATATATTTTATTATATAAAGAAACTGCTAGCAATATTTTGTTACTTGGCACACTAATCAGAAGACTCATAAAAATAGCAGGCAAGATAACATGAAATAAAAAAAAAGTGGACTCTGTTTCTGGCAATTTCACAGACTAGATACACTACACAGCCATCCCAATTGAAACAATTAAAAATTTGGATAAATCATCTAAAAAGAAATGTACTTTAAATGTATTTCTGATGGAACATGGAAATTCTGAGCAGAGAAATTAGGAAATATACAAAACAACAAAATGAAAAGTTGAGACCTGAAAATTACAATATCTGAAATGTTAAAAGTCACTTGGACTCAATAGTAGAATTGAGAGGAGGAAGAAAAGAGCAAGGGAATTTGAAGATACATTAATAAAAGTCAAATAATCTGAAGAATAAAGAAGAAATTATTGTATGCCTTGATATGGGAACAATATTGTCTCACCAGCCCCTATAACTCAAACTATTTTTATTTCAATCATGTGATTAGAGTCCCTGGAAAAGAGTAGGTGGTACAAAGGAGGAATTGGTACAGAACATTTGAAGAAAAATCACGCAAAACTTCTCAAATTTTGGCAGAAGCCATAAATTTACAGACTTAACAACTTCAACAAATTGGAAGCAAGATAAAATCAAATAAAGGCATATCCAAATATTATAAATAATGAAACTGCTGAAAACTAAAGACAAAGAAAAAGACATTTAAAGCAGAGAAAATTGCACATTACATTTTTAACAAGTCAGTTGACTGGGTTTCTCATTAGGCAACAAGCTAGAAGACAGTGGAACAACATATTTAAATTGCAACGTGAAAAAGAACTATCAGTCAAGAATTTCATAATCAGTAAAAATATCCTTCAGGAATGAAAGCTAAATAAAGTCTCAGATGAAGGAAAACTAAGAAAATCCATTGTAAGCCAACCTGTTCTAAGAGAATTACTAAAGGAAATTCTTCAGGCTGAAGGTAAAATGATTAAGGAAAAATGAGCCTTTAGAAATGAATAAACACTAACAGAATTAGTAAATATCTGGATAAACTGTGTTTCTTCTAGTTTTAATTTCTTTAAAATAGTTAATACTGTGTAAAGTAAGACTTGCAGCATCACCTGGAGGGGTTTCAATATACATAGATAAAATGCATATGACAACTGAAGCATAAAGACAGTAAAGGTAAAAGCCCTACATGGTGCTGAGTTTCTTGTGCCTTACTAAAATGACAAGATATTAACTATTTATAGACAGTGAATATATATATATATATATATATATATATATATATATATAAACATATATGTTTCAATTGCTAGAGCAAATAGAAGACTATACTTTCAGGGATCATTTCTATAGTTTGTTGCTAGAGCAAATATTAAATAAATTCAAACATAGCAATAGACAAGTTGCACTGGAATCATAAAAATAAGTAAATAAATAAAAGTTAACATTATGTAAAAAAAAATGCAGAAAATGAATAGCAGAAGAAAAAATAGAGAAAACAAACAAAAAATGGTAGACCTAAGTTCTACCATTTTCTCAGTAATTACGTAAATGTAAATGGTATGTACACATTAACTAAAAGATAAAAATTAACACATTGAGTTTTTAAAAGAAGATGAAGTATATGCTGCTATAGAAAATCTACTTTAAATATAATGACATGGATAAGTCAAAAGCAAAATGATGGAAAAATATAAACATAAAACTAATCAAAAGAAAGCTAGAGTAACTATGTTAATATTACATGGTTTATTTCGGTGCAAAAAAAATGACGAGGAACAAAGAGGGTAATATTTAATGATAAAAGAGTTAATTCACCAAGAATCCATAGAATTAGTTAATTCACCATGACCATTCTATATATGTCTGTACTTAGTTACAAAATATATAAGGTGACATTTGATAGAACTGAAAAGAGAAACAGATCATTCTAAAATTGTGGGTGGAATTGCCAAGTAGACAGGAATTTGGGAAGGTTATGGAAGACCTCACCGGTATCAGCCAACTTGACTTAATCAACATTTAAAAGTCACATTGGCCAACAATAACAAAATATGCATTATTTTCAAGTGAAATATTCAACAGACTAGACCATATTCTGGACCATAATGTAAATCTTAACAAGCATAAATTAAATCATACATACCATGAAACTAAAAATTAAACCGGAAATTAATAACACAAAAATACCTGGAAAATTTCAAAATATTTGGAAATTAAGCAAAACAATTCTGTATTACCCATGAGTTAAAGAAGGAGTTTCAAAATACATTTGAAAATATTTTGAATTGAATGAAAAATAATGCAACACATCAAAAGCTATGGGTTACAGCTAAGGTAATACTTAGAGAAAGTTTCTAAAGTAATACTGAGAGGAAATTTTATGGCAATAAAACCTTGTATTAGAAAACAGGAAAGATTCAAATCAATAAGCTTCTATCTTATGAAACTAATAGAATAGCCAATGAAACACAAAGTAAACAGAAGAAAATAAAGATAAAAGCAGAAATCAATAAAATTGAAGAAAGGAATAATAGGGGAAATCAGTGAAAACAAGCTTTCTTTGATAAGACAAAATTTATAAGCTTTTAGATAGACTGACCAAAAATAAGAAAGAATATGCAAACTAACAATAACACGAATAAATAAGCAGAAACTGCTATAAACCCGAAAGACATTAAAAGGATAATAAGGGAATGCAAGAGCAACCCTATACCCATAAACTTGACAATGTAGATAAAATGTTTCTTGAAAGAAACAAATTACCAAAACTCACTGAAGAAGAACTAGATAGCCGGAATGGTCATATATTAATTAGAGAAATTTAATTCACAGCTGACAATCTTCCAAGAAAGAAAAATCCAGATCCAAATTGTTTTCCTGGTGAACTCTACTAAACATTTAACAAGAAAAATGACCAACTGCACATAATCTTTTCCAGAATAAAGAAGAAGTATTTCCCAACTCATTTTATGGAGCCAATATTGCCCTTCTATACAATCTAACAATCCCACTCCTAGATACTTACTCAAGTAAAATGAAAATTAATGTTCACTTAAAATCTTGTACCTGAGTGTTTATAGTATCTTCATTAGTAGTCATCAAAAACTGTAAACAACATAGATGTCCATCAGCTGAGGAGTAGGTAAATAAATTGTTATATTCATCGAATAGAATACTACTAAATATGCAAGATTATGGATGAATCTCAAACATATTATGCTAAGCAAAAAAATCAGACTCAAAAAGCTGGATAGTGCATAATTTCAGTAGTTTCTAGGGGATTAAATTGAGATTGGATATGACCATAAAGGGTGAGCATAAGATAATGGGAAGTGGAGTGGGTAATGTGGGTTCTGTGTCTTGATTGTGATGGTGGTTACCCAACTCTATGCATTTGTCAAAATTCATAGAATTGTATGCCCAAAAAGTGTGAATCTTACTATTTGTCAATTATGTAAATCTCACCAAAAAATATAAAGATTAATATATATATATATTATATTTAAATTATATATATATATATAATTTAAAATATATTTAGGCCAGGTACAGTAGCTCACACCTATAATCCAAGCACTTTGGGAGGCCAAGGTACGTGGAACATTTGAGGACAGGAGTTCAACACCAGCCTGGTCAACATAGTGAGACTCTTTCTCTCTAAAAATAACAAAAATTAGCTTGGTGTGGTGGCATGTGCCTGTAGTCCCTGCTACTCTAGAGGCTGAGGAAGGAGAATCATTTGAACCTGGGTGGCAGAGGTTGCAGTAAGCCAAGATCACAGCACTGCACTTCAACCTGGGCAACAAAGCAAGATTCCACTAAAAATATAAATAAATAAATAAAAATTAAAAAACGTCAGTCAGTGTAATTGACCACCTTTATAGTTTAGAGAAGACAAACCATACATCACCTAAGTCATTGCAGACCAAATTTAATAAAATTCAGCAAATTTTTATCATATTTTTGCAAACTGGAAATAGGATTATATTAACCTTAGAAAGAGCATCTACAAAAAGCATATCACAAGAATCATACTAAATGGTGAACAGTCAAAATAGTTTTTTAAGATCAGGAAAAATACAAAATGTTCACTGTCACCCCACTTGTTGAACATTATACTGGAGGTCTTGGCCAGTACAGATAGAGAAAAGTAAAAAGGAAGAAAAAGGTATAAGAAATGAAAGGTATGTAACAATGGAGAAATTCCAGGACCGGGCGCGGTGGTTCACGCCTTTAATCCCAGCACTTTGGGAGGCCGAGGCGGGTGGATCACAAGGTCAAGAGATCAAGACCATCCTGGTCAACACGGTGAAACCCTGTCTCTACTAAAAATACAAAAAATTAGCTGGGCATGGTGGCACGTGCCTGTAATCCCAGCTACTCAGGAGGCTGAGGCAGGAGAATTGCCTGAACCCAGGAGGCGGAGGTTGCGGTGAGCCGAGATCGCGCCATTGCACTCCAGCCTGGGTAACAAGAGCGAAACTCCGTCTCAAAAAAAAAAAAAAAAAGAAATTCTAAAGAAAATTGCAGCTATATCATTACAACCAGTAGAAAGTGACAAGTTTACTAAATAAAAATGAATGTATTAAAGTCAAATGTATATCTTATGCATCAGCAGTAATCAGTAAGAAAAATATAATTTTAAAAAGTACATCATTCACAATAGCAACAAAACAGAAAATACCTAGAAAAACTGGTATAATTTTGTACAATTTCGTACCATTTTTTTCTAGGCCCTTTATGTTTTGGTACAAAATTATAAAATTTGATTGAATAATAAAAATATATAAATAGATGGAAAAATGAATGTAATTCACTTGAATAGGAAGACTCAACATAATCAATATGTCAATTTATTTATTTTTCAGATCAAGTCTCACTCTGTTGTCCAGGCTGGAGTACAATGGCTTGATCTCAGCCTACGGCAATCTCCACCTCCAGAGTTCCAGCAATTCTCCTGCCTCAGACGCCAGAGTAGCTGGGATTACAGGAGCATGCCACCACGCCCAGCTAATCTGTGTTTTTTTTAGTAAAGATGAGGTTTTACCATGTTGGCCAGGCTGGTCTTGAACTCCTGACCTCAAGTGATCCACCTACCTTGGCCTCCCAAAATGCTGGGATTACAGGCCTGAGCCGCTGGGCCCGGCCAAGATGTCAATTGTTTTTACATTTAGTCCAAATCCAATTTGGACTGCAATTCAAGTCCAAATCTCAATGGGAATTTTTGTTGAAAATGGTGGGCTTATTCCAATGTGCATTTGAAAAAACAAAGGACAAAGAATAGCTAAACATTCCTAGAGAAGAAAAATAGAGCAAGGTGGGAAAATTACCCTGTCAGTATAAAGATTTAGTATAAAGCTATAGTAGTTGTTAACATGATATTGTACCATAGTTGGAAAACAAATAGCCTAGAAATAAACCACAAATATATAAACCCTCTACTTGTAACATAGCAGACTTTGTACACCCATGGAAATAAATGAATATTTAATGATAGTGCTAGAACAACAGATGAAAAATGAAATTGTATCCTCACCTCATACTGTTCACAAAAATTGGAGTGGATTAAAAACCTAAATACACATAAGAATATGGTAAAAAACTTTTAGAAGACCATTTAATTTTATAACCTTCAGGTAGGGAAATGTTTCTTAAATAAGATGAAAAAAGTAAAAATGTATATGAAGATCAGCAAATATGACTCATAATTAAGAACTCAGTTCATCAAAGGACGCTAAAAAAAGGAATAAAAAGACAAGCCACAAACTATGAAAGATAGTTTTGATACCTAAATCTGAAAAGAATTACCCAGAATATATCTTTGTTAAAAATTCATATTGAACAATAAGTAAAAGACAAATAATCAACTGAAGAAAAAATGAGCAAAAGACTTTGACAGGCATGTCTCAACAGAAGAAATGTGTCTTATATGAAACATTTGTATTATATAATATATGTTAAAATCTGTATTATATTTCCATATAACATATAAGACATATTTGCCCCATTAGGGAATTAAGGAATGCAAATTAAAATTACAATGAGAATCCATTTTAAACCCACAAGATTGATAAAAATTTTGAAGTTAAACAATTTAATTTCCTTTGAATATGCACCGAGGAGTGGGGTTGTTGGATCATATGGCAATTCTATTTTTATTTGATTTCTATTTTCTTGATGATTAGTGATGCGTTTTTTTCAGGGGCCTGTTGGCCATTTGTATGTCTTCTTTTGAGAAATGTCAAGTCTTTTACCAGTTTTTTAAATCAGATTTTTTAATTTTTATTTTTATTTATTTATTTTTTCTATTGAGTTGTTTAGATTCCTTATATACACTGGATATTAATTCCTTATTCGAATCTATATGTTGAGGAAGCATCTCTACTCCATGTTTATCGCAGCACTATTCACAATAGCCAAGATATGGAAACAACCTACGTGGCCATTGACAACCGGATAAATAAATAAAATGTGGTATATATACTCAATAAAATACTATTCGGCCATAAGAAAGAATAAAATCCTGTTGTTTGCCTCAACATGAATGAAGTTGGGGAACATTACGTTAAAGTGAAATAGACCAGGCACAGAAAGGCAAAGACCATATGATCTTACTCATATGTGTAATGTGAAGAAGTAGATCTCTTAAAAGTAGAGAGTAGAATAGTGGTTACCAGAGGCTACGGAGGGGAGAGGAAAGAATATAGAGAGATGTTGAGCAACAGGTAAAAAGTTATTAGGTAGAAGGAATATGTTCTGGTGACTATGGTTAAAAATACTGTACTGTATATTTCAAAGCAGCTAGAAGAAAAGATTTTGAATGTTCTCATCACAAAAACTAATAAATGCATGAGGTGATGGATATGCTAAGTACTCTGATTTTATTTTTACACAATGTATACATGTATCAAATATCACACTGTACCCCATCAATATGTATAACTATTATGTGTCAGTAAAAACAAAATTTAAAACAGTTTAATAATTCCAAATCTTTGTAAGAATACAGAACCAGGAAAATTCTCATCCACTGTTAATGGTAAGATGTTATAATTTACTAGAAAAAAAAGCATGGTATTATGTAGTAAATTTGAATGTGCCTAAGAATCTACACACCTTTTCTTTCCCTTTCTCTCTCTGCCTCTTTTTTCCTCTCCCTTCCTCTTTTAAGCACACACACACTAAAGGATGACATGTTTCTTTTAAACAAAGTATCAATGCACACAATAGGTTTATGTGTGCATTATGTTTTAATGATACCAAAATGCCAGAAGATAGAAATTTCTTTTTTTTTTTCTATCACAGGAAGGCTGGGGTACAGCCTTACTGATACTGAATTTAGTGAGCATGCAGAATCTGTTTATAGACTGTGTGATCAGTTATTTGGAATAACTAAAAGGCTTCTACCTTAGTATTGAAATCAGTGTTAGAATTCGACATCCAGATTCCGTTTTTATTTTTAGTAAAGTAGAGATCTACACCTATAGGCAGAGAAAGTCAGGGGAAAGAAGAATATCATCATTTTTGCAAACATTTGTTGTAAGTTACTGTGTGCCAGGCCTGTGCTATATATTTTATGCCCAGACTTATAGATGCTTAAGAATTTGTGCACACAGCTAGGAAGTGACAGAGTGAAACTACCAACTCAAACACTTAGTTTCCATAGGCTTCTCTACCATTATACATCTATCTAAAAGTTAGTAATAGCACCTTAAAATAGGCTTGACATTTTTTTTCTTTTTCAAGACAGAGTCTCGCTCTGTCATCCAGGCTAGAGCACAGTGGTATGATCTTGGCTCACTGTAACCTCCACTTCTTGGGTTCAAGCAATTCTCCTGCCCTAGCCTCCCGAGTAGCTGGGATTACAGGTACACATCATCATGCCTGGCTAATTTTTGTATTTTTAGTAGAGATGGGATTTCACCACGTTGGCCAAGCTAGTCTTGAACTCTTGACCTCAGGTGATCCACCCGCCTCAGCCTCTCAAAATGCTGGGATTACAGGTGTGAGCCACCTCACCCAGCCTTGCCATTTTTTAAATAAAGAAAATGCCATAAAGATCCATGAAGTTGAAATTTGTGTATAAGGTCTGTTTTTCCTTGTTTCTATTTTTTTTTTTTAGAAAAATGGCAGTTTATTAGTTTGGATAATAAAACTGCTATGCCCAACTTTGTTAATTACACTACAAAGATTTATAATACATATTTGTATTATCTATATTGAGTCCAAATCTAAATCCTCCCAACTAAGATTGCAATTCCAAATTGTATGAACATAGTTCCATAGCCGTCAAAAGCTTTTCTAAGACTTCACAGTTCAATGTCATAAATTGCCAGACAGCCTGCTTCTGGAGTTTAAATAGATTATCTCCCTTAGAACTTTTATAATATCCAGTTTAAACTGTGCTATGGGACTTCAGCTACATAGCACAAAAGTAATCTTGATAGGCCTCAAATGCTATCATTTCCCATCATCTAGGCATTTCCAAATATCTAGATTGATAACATGATATAAGGAGTATAGTTGGATGCTCTAAAGAAAGCATCAACAAACTATGGTTAGTGGGTCAAACCTGGCCTGCTGCCTGTTTTTACAAATTTGTTTATAAATAAATAAATGAATAAGTGTTCCACAGCCACACTTACTCATTTACTTATTCAGTATGGCTACTTTCAGATTACAACAGCAGAACCGAATAGTTGCAATTGAGGGTGCAAAGCCTCTGCAAAGTCTAAAATACTTGCCATCTCTCAAGAAAAAATTGTCAATGCTGCTTCATCTGAAATGTCTCTGTTTTCTTGGGTTTTGTTTTTATTTCTCAATAATATAATTAGGGAGGAGAAAACTTCCCTCCCTGCTCCCTTCATTTTCTTTGGAGCATCTAACCTCTCTGAACCAGTTATTATAGCCTACAAACTGGAATCAACATCACTAGCTGTAAAAATGTCTACTTTATAAAGTACATGTGAAAGGCAATGTAATAATAATGAGATACTTGGGATTCTTATTAAACAGAGTGTGAGGTGATTCAAAACAGGCTGGAATAATTTTCCACCTCACAAATTTTACCCATGTTTTGGATGACTTGGGCCACTAAGGACTGCAGGCAAGGTTTTGTAATCAGACCTGGGTTCCAGCCTTGGCTTTACCAACTATAAGCTGTATGGCTTACCCTCCACCTGCACACATTTCCTCCTCTGTTACGTGGAGATGATAATAATATTATCCATTTCTATGGGTTGTTAAGAGGATTAAATTCTATGAAGACAGCATACTTGGCCTTGTGCCTGGCACATAGTAAGTCCTCATATCCTGCCACTGGCAACTTTAGAAGGGAACTAAAGAAACGAATGCAGGAAGAAGGGAAGAAAGAATTATCATAAAAGACTGTGAGCATTTTTCTGCTCTATTGCCTTACATTTTAATTTCCAGAATTAAATAAAAAATTCTCTATGTAGAAACAAGAGCAAATGCTTCAAGTATGAGATGCCTTTATAACTCAAATTATTTAGAAACTTAAGAATTTGCTTACTAATTTGACTAAATGGAATTTGTGAAACCATGAACGTCTTGCTCATGCTTAGGGCTGATTTCAAACTTCAGGGATCCTGAATGAGATGTGAACTCATCCTCAACGCATGTGTACACATAAGCAAGAGCTGATTTCATAAGCTCAAGAAGCATATTTACTTTCAACTAGAAGTGAGCTCTTGCTTGGAAAATTGGCCTGAAAACCCATTACTGCAGTGGATTCATTTTCATTTATTTCCCAACAGGCAATGGAGTTTATTTAGAGGAGTGAGAGATAGATAGTGCTTCTGTGAGGTTGGGTATTGTCTCATTTACATGCAAATATTTTTATCTTCACCTTAGGAAACAATATGATTATGCTCTGTAAAGTCTGTCCTGCACCCAGAATTTAATTAATGATGTGTCTATGCAGAATCAAGATGAAAAGCTGAAATAAAACAAAGTTTATGCAGGTATATTTGGCATCACATAGTTTCAAAGCCTTCAATTGTTTTAGTAATTTCATTCATTTACTCATTCAGTTATCCATTGATTTAATGAACATTTATTGAGTTCCTACTATACGTTAGACACTTGCATGTAATATAGACACTTAGATGGAAAAACGTAACTTTGCCTCCAAGAAGGCTACAATGTAATAGAGAGACAGAAGCAAAGAGAAAAGATCCTTCCTGCTCTGATGAAAGTAAGGCTTAAGTACAATGGCAGCATATATGCCCAGGGACAAAAAGGTAAGCTTCACAAATAGATAGTTCCTAAACAAGCCTTGAAGAATGAACAGACATATGCTGAGGGCATGCCAGGCAAGGAACAGCATGCTCCACAGCTAGCAGTGTGCAGACTATGCAGTGTTTCAGGCACTAGAAGTGGCTCAATATTAGCAGAATATAAAGTGTTAAGTGGGAGGGGCTAAAGGTACAAAGAACAGGTGAACTTGGAGGCTGAATGGGGCTTGATTATGGAACACTTTGTCGAGCAAAACACTGCAGATTTTATCTGAAGATAATAAGAAGTCACTGCAGATTTGGGGGCTGGAGAAGGAGTAATCAGATTTTCACACTGGAAAATTTCAGCAGCTTTGTGAAGGATAATGAGATAAGGCTAAAAGTGGCACAATCAGAAAATGCCCTATCCTGACAAATGGGCAAACAATGTCATTTGCATGGGCGTGAGTTATTCCAGTGACCATGGAAACAGACATAAGGGATGGAAATGATAATTCTTTAGGAGATGGAATCAATGGAGCATAGAGATTAACAAGATGTAAGATTTAAAGGAAAAATTGTAATCTGGGATAATACCCTTGTCTCTGGGTTGGACAGTGAGATGAAGTGTCATTTATAAGATAAGAAATTCAGGAAAGTAATTATGGAAGCAGGGTGCGAGATTACTGTAGATGATGAATTCTGGCAGGGCCGCCATTGCTATGGATTATCAAAGCAGAGACACCTGGTAAACAAACAGAAATAAACATGTGAGGCTCAAGAAAGAGATCTGGACCAAAGTTCTAAATCTGGGAATTATGGATATTTGAGTGATATTTGATGTTGCAGGTATGAATGAAAACATGTAAGGAAAATGTACTGCAAGAAGAGAAGAAGAAATAAAATGGAAAACTGAAAGGATTTGGTGGTGGGGGAAAGGGAAGATTGAAAATTACCTGAAAGATAGCATCTGGGAGACCATCGTTGGCTTTCCAGAGAAAGGTTTCAATGAGAGGTGAAATCAGTATGTGGGAGATGGGGAGTGGCTGAGCGGGGCAGTGGAGAGAGCAAAAACCTTGATTGTGAAGAGAAGATCTGGGGGAACAAAGAATGAGAAGAGGCTCATTGTGGAGAGGAAGAAAGAAAGAATGAATAATGGGAGAGAAAAATGAAAAGGGAGAGGTTGAAGGTCAGGATAAAACAAACAGCTATTGATTAGATCAAGTCCTATGCATTTTGTTTAACTCTTAAAAAAAAGCTACTCTCGCTTTAAAAATAAGCATTTACATGGGGGAAAAATGGTGGGTGGTTCTACCTCATGTTAAATAATTATATAAAATGCATTCTCACTTTTAACTGGAATTTTGATATAAATAGCACTTTAAAGTTAACTTTGGTGTGAGGTGATGAAACAATGAGAGTTGATTTGCTAAACACCAGGAGAATTTTTGAATGGTAGTCTCCTTGAGTTGAGAAGGAAACAAATGTGTTTTTTCTGAAGCTCATAAACCCTTTTGATGGAACACAAGATCCATTATAACCTTGTTAATGTATGATGAACTTGCTTTCAATTAAGGATTATCATTTAATGAAGTGTGGTGTGTAATGTGTGTGGGATGCTTACCAAACACCAGAGCCGAGTCTTCAAGAAGCCACTCTACAAGCCACAGTCTTCTAAGAGAAAAGCTTTCTCAGGGAACCTAGTTTTTCAGATACACTGCTGCTGCTGTTGCCGCTGCTACTCCAAGCGGCTCAGTGCTGGTCTTGTTCTTGGAGTGGAAGTGCCCAAAGTACAAAGCAAAGGACAGAAGCCATGGCTAATGATTCTCTCCCCTGCGGCCAGGCCTAGATAGCTTCAGACCCTATGACGAATTTGAGCCAGCAATGAATGGGTTATGGTAGGCAGTAGAAGAAGGCAAAGGAAGCAGAACACAGAGAAACAAACCTCTAATTCCCACAGATCAGGAAGAGGACAGAGGATGTAGATGAAGAATGGCTGAATGAGAAATCAAGCAGAGCACATTTAGCCACAGTTACCAGAAAACCACTGAGTTAAATAATTTGCCTAATAAATACAACTGCCTAAGACAGAGTTCCTAGCCTAGAGAATATAAACCTACACTCAGAAATGAGGTCTAAAATTTTAAGTAGCAATGCATTTATATTTTGTTCAGTATATCCTATATATTACATGGCCAACCCAACAAGAAACAGATTGCCACATTAACTAAAGGTCTACATGTATTTTCAAATATTCTTGATGAGCTTGGTATTTCTGTTAACACTTATCTATTTTACTTGATGCATTCTATTAGTAATTGCAAAAACATTTCACTACAAATAATGGAATCTGCTTCTAATTTTAATCAGATTGAATTAATATCTTCAACTAAAATCTCTTCATATGTACGTTATTCATGAAAGATTTAATAAAGATTAAAAGGGATTCCCAAATCACAACCTAGTTAATATTATACTTTATAGCAGGTAAAAACATTTTTTACTGCAGGAGCAGAAAAATAAAATCAACCAAAGTGGAGATCCTACGGTTTCTTTTTAAGGCTGATTGAATTAACTTTTTGAAAAATTGAATTCGAAGCTGTGAGGAGAATATGAACAATCTTTAGATGTTAAGGCTAGGTCCCAAGCAATATAAGAATCAAATTTATATTCCAGTTATACATTTTTGGAGGGCAGATAGCATATATTATGCCAGTACCTAGAAAAGCAGAAGTGACTAAAATGGAAACTGAGGTTTTCTAGTCCTGGGGAAACTAACTTGAATTGTTCACATCTATTTTTCTGAAAGCTTGGTCATGAAAACCAGAAAGAAGTATAAAAGGTCTTCGCCATCTCCTTCTGAACATTCTGTGCTTCTGCAATAAATCCTTTCATTAAGACATTTCTCTTATGCATACTCTGACAATTTGAGTATGTTGAGAAAATTAATCAATGGGAAAACTGTGGAAATTGCAATAATATTAAGGGTAAAGATGTAGGTTACACGTATCTCTGTCTTCTCACAAATTTATCAGGCTAAGGGTATAAAATGAAAAATATTCAATTACGGCCATGTGTTGCATTTGAATTCTCATGAAAGGTCACCCAACCAGTTTACAATGCCAGCAAGTCTTGTCTGCTAAATTGCCTGAACATTATTTTTAGTGTGTCAAACAGCCTTCCTGCCCTTTCTTATTCAACTTAGAGAGTGCTGAGTGGATAACTTCTCTAGCCTCATTTATTTTTTTACCATGAATATTTGCTGTTTTCCTAAACATGCCTGTCTGTACCTCTCCCTCCACAACACGTCGTCTAATAGTGTATTTCAGGTCCATTGTTAGAGAATCTCCTTTATTGGAAACCACAATTTCAAGAGTAAGGCGTCTTGGAAAGACAAAGAACTGGATTTTTAAAAAGAGGAAAAGAGAAGAACATCAAAGAGAAGAAAGAAAAAAATACAAATGAAAGAATGAACAAAGCCAAGAGGAAGGTTCATGCTTGCAGGGCAGCAATAATGAAAAATACTGAAATTGAATTTATAGCATGACACCTGCAAGTATTGTTATACGGCATAAAACATTTTGAGTAAGCATATTACTCATGCCAAGGGCCATATTTGGTGCTACCTTTAGGTCATAACTAGTGGAGAATTATAGGGTTGTCTTGGTCTAAAGGAAATTAGCTTCTATGTAAAGAAACCAGTCCTTTTGTAGACAAAAATGCCTAACTCTGTATTAGGAGGACCCCAGTTCAATCTCAATTAACCCTTCTCCTTGGTCAGTTGTCCAAAACAACCAAATAGTACTAAAGTCTTACATATATTCTATAACTACTTCAAGTAGGTTTTTATTGTACCTAATGCAATTAGAATCATTTTTATGATTTGTATTATTACAAGTAAGTTGAAAATAGTATTGACAATGAGTCGATTTCTAATGACACAACTTATATCTAAATCTCCTTTGAGGAGGTTAAATGTGGTGCCTCTTACCACATTAAACAGAACAAAGAAATTGCATGAATCCAAGGTCAACGTGATAATTTTGGTTTTTCATGATGTTGACAACTTTATTTGTGCAGCACTTCACAGCTTACATAGCAATTCACGCTCGATCTTATTGTGCCTCACAGAAACCCAGTAAGAGAAACGTTATTACGACCATCCCTATGAGGACTTTTAGGTTCAGAAAGGGATGCAAGCTGCCCAAGTTCATAAAATCAGTAAATGAAAAAGCCTTCATTCAAATCTATAATTCCCAGTATTTTTTTCCTCCCAGCAAAGCTGATTTCACTGAACAGTGGGGCCAGATAACCAGATAAGGCTTGCTCCTGGGTTACCCAAGTCGCTGAAAACATAGGAGCATGTTCTGGTCCCTTCAGATACCCTCATTGTCTATAAATTGAGACATTGTACTTTTATAATAATTGCATCATTAAATATCTTTACACAGTGTCCACCTCTGGACATCTTTCCACTTTCCACTTCATAAAAGGCTATTTTCCTTTGGATCTCTGCTCTACTGTGCAATTTCACTGCGGAGGCTGCAAGGCAAAATTTTCTCTGGGGGAATCTTCTCAGACCTCACCTGGACTTGTCCTGGTTATTTAAGTCTGCTGTTCTGTTGACATCACGGTAATTCAGAAAACACTCACCCTGGGGCAGGATGGGGATAGGGGAAGAGAGGCATGAGGGGTTGAACATCACCATGCAGTGACATGGACTTCCAGCTCCACAGAGCTACCACGCGTGTTAAAGAATGGAGGGTGGTGGGGGTGGCAGAAATTCATGGGAAGCACCACCTGGAAGAGCGGGGAGCTGTGATATGGATCACATGAAGGGAGATCCTTTATGATTTCTAAAATTCCATACCATGTATTCTTTCTACAAGCTCAGAGCTACACAGACAATGCAGGTCTTTCTAGGATTCCTGACTCCTGACAAGATGACAAAAGCACAAACAGCCACAGGGGTCCATATTTTCTTAATGCATATCATTTAACTTTTGCAATTTGACTACTGTAGGTAGATGCCATAAAGGAATTTTCAAAGCTGTGAGTGGGAGCTGTGAATACTGGAAACTAAAGAATCAACTCACATACTTAACAATTCTATTCTAAACAACCAAGGTGTTTGGAAAGGAACACATAGCTCTGTTTTTAAATTGCCCAATTTTACATAAACATACAATTTTATTAATAGTCTGTGTCGCTGGACTGTTCCAGCAACAATGCCAACACACTGGGCCTGACTCTGCACCCTAAATGCACTGCATTCATTGGACATGGGACTCAGGGAAGGAAGAAAAAGACTTCTCTGTGATTAAGAAGCTTCTAGAAATCTTTTATTCTTTCCAGGAGACCCTCAGGCACACAATGTGCAAAATCACCCCCAAACTCTCCATCTTTTAGCAGGGAATAATGCAAAATATCTGAGCAGGAGAAAAAGAACTAATATATGCAAGACAAAATAAAGGCATTTCTGGTAATCACTACTTTTCTTAAAAAGTTGTCAATCAAATATCAGAAAACGTGTGTGCACACACACGCATGTGCCAGAGAAACTTACTATTATAAGAAAGCTTTGGATAATCTTTTGTTAATACAGAGTGTCTTCTCAAGGCACAAATAAAGTCCCATTTGTCTGTTTTGAAAATACATATTAGTCTGAATCTCTCTTTTATTGTTTGTAGCAAGGTACATTTGCAATATTGTGTTACTGTTTTATAGATAGTAAACCCAAAAACAAAAGGGTTACCTGGCTTAATTTTAGTTACATCCCAGCTACCTAAACCCTTAATTTTGTTGTCAAACAAGAAACTGGTAGGAGGGCAGCTATTTGGGCCTTGCTCCTTGTGCTGTCACACTGACATGTGGCTTCTGAGTCACAACTGAAATAGCGACTTGGAAGGATATTGATATTTTCTCCAGCATCTTCTCACTTCTCTAAACCAGAATCATCAGATTTAGTTCCTTATTTGCTCTTTGAGTTATAGTTAACTTTTCTGAGCCTCAGTTGTTCGACCTTAAAAACAAGGCAATAGCACCTACTTTATCAGGTTGTTGTATGAATTGAATGAGCTTATCCCATGCGTCGTGACATGGCCTCCTGGGCCCTGTACACCTGTCCTGGCCTGCTACCCTCCCTCTCATCTTCCTACTGCCATAATTGCTCTCTCCTTCCAATCTGGACACACTCGTTCTTTAAGGATGCCAAGTCAACTCGCCCTATAGGGCTTTTGCATTCTCTTCTCCCAGTACTAGAACCCCAAGCCCCTGATAGCTCCATGGCTCCCCTGCACCTCCATTCAGTCGTTGATCAAATGTAACCTTGTAGGAGAATCCTACTGTGGTAGATAGAATAATGACCCCCAAAGATGTCCATATCCTGATGCCTGGAACCTGTGACTGTGTTCCCCTGAATGACATAATAGACTTTGCAACTGTGAATAAATGTGAATAAAGAATATTGTGTTGGGGAGAGTGTTCTGGATTATCCAGATAGGCCCAATATAATTGCAGGGTCCTTATAAGAAGGAGGAGTGAGAGGGAGGGAGATTTGAGAATGTTACACTACTGGCTTTGAATGTAGAGAAATGGACCATGAGCCAGGGTAGGCAGACAATTTCTAAAAGGCAAAAAAGGCAAGGACCCTCCCCTAAAGCCTCCAGAAGAAATGTAGCCCTGCTAATCCATTTTAGACTTCTGACCTCCAAATCTGTGAGGTAAAAAATTTGTGCTATTTTATGCCTCTAAGTATATGGCAACTTGTTGCAGCAGCATTAAGCAGCTAGTAGACCCTTCTCTCACTCCTACATAAAATTGCTCACAGCTTTCCTGCCACACCATCACTTTCTGTCATGCTTGTCTGCTGTATTTACCACTGTAGCACTGTCACCACCCAACATAGGTTTGGTTTTCTGTCTCACCTTACTAGAATGTAATCTTCGTGAGAAAGGGGTCTTTGTTTTATTGTTTTGTCCCCTGCTTTGAGAAGTCCCTGGCACATAGTGAGTGCCCCAGAATATTTATGGGATGCATATAGAACCTAGCCTTCCATGGTTGATGGAAAACAAGAACACATCTGCCAGCACAGAATTTCTAAACAGTGGGCTGCAGACTAAATGCTCCATCTCAAAAGAGTTCCAGGTGTGCCTAACATACTGCTCTCCTCTGCCCCCGAGTTGGCAGGTGTGGCAGCCATGTCTGCTTATTCAAGTGTACCATGCAACTATTATAATTTTCTATGTGAGGTGTGATACACAAAAGGTGTAGTAAAGTGTATTTGAGAGCATCAGTGATACAGCAGTTAAGAAGAAATCACTTAGGCAGATAGTAAGGGTATGGGAATACTCGGTAAGGCTTTTCTTTTTAATGAAAAGCAACCCAAAATCATTTTCTAACAAAGAGCAGTCTGTAATGTTGAGTTGCAGACACAGAAAGCAAGCTGGGAGCTTGCAGGGGTGAATGCCTGCAGGAAGGAGGGACTAGACACGTTCAAGATGGCGGCCCCATCTTCCCTTCTCTGCCAGCCACGTGTATAGTAAGGAGCAGACAAGATGGCATGGGCCAAGGAGAATTCATTTGCATAATAAAATGAGGGTGGGGCAACCAGCCTTCCCCACCTACTATGTAAACTTCCTACCTGATGGAACCAATGTGTGAGCCCTGCATAAATCAGACACTGATAAAATTCAGGGCATCTGCCACCAGCCAGTCCTTTCTGCTGGGAGACACCTCTCTATGTAGAGAGAACTGTTTCTCTTTCTCTTTTCTTTTGCCTAATAAACCTCTACTCCTAAACTCCTCATGTATGTCCACATCCTAAATTGATGCGCAATGACAAACTCCAGGGTATATGTCCCAGACAATGTAGCTGCTTCATTGGCAATGATTACCCTGTGAAAATCAGGTTCTTACTCGCTGAGAGTTAAGAATGCAAGAAGGCTCTCCTCCCCACCACACACAGCTGTATACTGAGCCTGAAGCAAGTTTTAGTTTGAAGGTCATGATGTCAGCAGATATCCCTTTTTTAATCTGGAATCTCTCTATGATTGGGAGTGACTTCCTAGAGTAGAATACCTATGACGGACGGTAGACAAATGTGAACTTCAGGGATAGGACCACATCTGTGGTTTCCACTGGGCTTTCTAAACTCACTCTATCTCTTTAGACTGGGATTCTTTGCCTCTGCTATTTTCTCACCAGATGCCCGCATTTCTTAGCTTGCAAGACCCTCTGTTTCACCTACATTGGCCAACAATTTCAATGAGCTTCCCTGCCACTAATATATGTTTCTTTTCTTCTTTGGCTTTTAAAAAATTCTCTTCAAGAGTAACAGGATTATTACTCATTAGCCATTTCATTTGTTCTATTCTTACTACTGTCACAGGAAGAGCTGACTGCTCTAACAATCAGAGCTGTTTATTCCTGGAATTTGCTGACCCAAATGTCTATGCTGATGGTGAGTGTGCTGTTGGAGAAAATGGCTCATTAGATTAAAGCCATCTACTGCTGGCCTTCTATTTTGATTTGCTTATTCATTCATAGATCTATTAATTAAATAAATTGTGTTTAAGTATTTACTACATGCTGAAATAAATAGAGAATAAGGTAGACACCATCCCTTCCCTAATGAATGTTACAGTCCAGAAAGAAAATTAGACATTGATGACTAAGAGCAAGCATGTTGATCCTACAAAGGAGGAACATATAATCTATTCGGTATTCAGCAGTTATTTAATTAATGGCTTCTATGTATGAGGACATATTTTTGGGAGCTGGGATTCAACAGTAGATAAGACTAGCAAGATTCTTGAACTTCTGGAACTTTTAATCTAGTAGAGGAAAGAGAAACAACAATAAGGAGGTACACAATGTCAGGGAATGATAGATGTTATAAAAAAGATAAGAAAAAGAGATGAAGGAAATGGTGAGTGGGTAGTCATAAAAAGACATTTGGAGATTATATCTGAGCTGGTCTCTTAATTATGAAACACATTTTCTCAAGCTGCTTGCGACGTAGCCTTAGGAAGAGGAGTATTCAGAAATGTCCTCAAATTTTCACATTTGCTTGCAATGCCGCTGTCATCATCACTTTAAGATGGGTCTCTGCCCCCAGCCTGCAAATGTTTTTCACGTTCCCATTAATAATCTTAAGAGCATGTTGAGTCCTTCATGTTCATAGAATAATCACACAGTAATTCAACTTTTACAGAGACCTATGGAATAGGTTTAAAAAGTCAACAGACATCAGACAAGAGTATGAAAGTTAATTCCAAGGAAAAAAAGAGTTAAATCTGAAATGTAGGGGACTTAAATGAGATACAAATATTAATCTGTTAGCAGTCTTCTTGCCTAGGCAAACTTTTTTCATACCCATTTGAGGATAATATTCAGTGTGCCGAATCACTGACTAGAGAGCTCTATAATGTAGGAACGGTGGGTTTAATGTTGACCAAAGAATAGGTAATTATTGAGCACTTACTACATGCATGGCTATATAGGCTGGGCATCTAGAAACAAGATTATTTTCTCCTGTTGATTTTCTCTACCTGGAATGTACTTTTTTTTACACCTTGTACTAGTTGTATTTATGCTTCAAACTCCAAGATAGATATCATCTCCTACATATGCCCTTCTCTGAGCTATGCCTCTTCAGTCGAAATAAGTAAATTACTCCATCCTATATGCTACATGCTGGGCTTCTACACACTTATAATTTTGCTTTTACCATCATGAATTATCACTACTTAATTACGTGTCTTCTTGAGGAGCTCTGTCTTATTCATCTCTGTATTCCCTTTATCTTACCTAATATTTTCCAAACTTCCCTGGTGATAAAAATTTCCTGGAGACGCTTGTTAACTATCTGAACTATCTGGCCTCTCCCTAAAAATTTGGATTCAGTAGTTTTGGATTAGTGCCAAGAAATCTGTTGTAATTCTAGGTGATTCTTATCAGGCAAAATTGAGACATACCAGTGCATAATACCACTAAGGAAATGTAATTGAGTAAATTAAGAAACTCAATTTTATGGATGAACAGAAGTTTCTATCTTCCTTTAGATTAGATAATCATCAAATTTAGGTTTGCTCCTAATTTTGATGAAATTGGGAAAAGGTAAAGATGATGAATTATTTTATTTCTTTGGCCATGAGTGGGGTAAGTTAAGAAATGAACAAATAAACTACAGTTACTGCTGATAATGTAGTTATTTATCAGCCATTCACAACTTTGGCTTTATAACACGCAGTGCTTCTCAATGGGGCAATTTGGCCCCCCGGGAAGAATTGACAATGTCTGGAGGCATTTGGTTGTCACAACTGAAGGAGTGCTACTGGTGTCTACAGAGTAGAGGATAGACATGCTGCTAGACATCCTACAATGCACAGGACAGCCCTCCTCAACAAAGAATCATTTGTCCCCAAATGTCAACAGCATTAAGCCTGAATAACCATATTTGACTCACCCAAACGCTTTAAAAATCCTGATTCCCAGGTGACTTCCCATACCAATGACCTCAGAATGTCCGAGGGTAGGAGCCAGGCATTAGCATTCTGCAAGCTCTCCCCATGATCTCAATGTGCAACCAGAGCTGAGTACGATGGCACAGCATAGAGGATACTAGAAAGAGAAGTGAACTCAGAAATTCAGTTTTAAGTCTGAAGTTTGCCACCACCTAGTAGGCTAGAAAATTAGACATGTGACCTCCAGTTTCTGTTTCTTCATCTGTAAAGAAAGAATAACTCTTAATCGGATGCTTATTAAAAGGATTAAAGGGATAATGCATGTGGCAGTGCTTTGTAACTACACAAACCAAAGTAAGGTATCATTACTGCTCCTTGTTTAGGCACTAATCCAAGTGGCAGAACTGGGTAGGTTACTTGCTCAGCACCACAAATACATGCCTACATGCAAATTCAGTCTTGTATTTTTGCCTGAAATATGTTCTACATATTGCTAAAGTGAGAAAACTCATGTGCTTTAGAGCATTTTTTTTCATGCAATAAACAACCTTCTCCCATTCTTCCTACTTGTTCTGTTTGATATGTTTGAATTCATGTAAGGTTTCGATAAAACAATGCCTATGTTGTTTGAAAATAATACCGCTGGGCCGGGTGCAACGGCTCACGCCTGTAATCCCAGCTCTTCGGGAGGTCAAGGCAAGTGGATCCCCTGAGGTCAGGCATTTGAGACCAGCCTGGACAACATGCTGAAACCCCGTCTCTACTAAAAATACAAAAATTAGCCAGGCATGGTGGTGGTCACCTGTAGTCCCAGCTACTGGAGAGGCCGAGATAGGAGAATAACATGAATCTGGGAGGCGGAGGTTGCAGTAAGCTGAGATGGTGCCACCGCACTCCAGCCAGGGTGACAGAGCAAGATTTCATCTCAAAAAATAAAATAATAATAATAATATAATTAGACCGGCAGTCCACCAGCTACTACACGTAACCTAGTGACAGACCTCACTTGGAAAATCTACCACAGATCTGATACAGCTAAAGTTGGACTAAGGGTAGGAGAGGCGATAGAGTTACAAAGACTCCACATGTTTAAGGAAAGCAAAGATGACATTAGCTTTGGGTGCATGAGTTAAGATAGCTGAGTTATGCTTAGAGTCCTTTAGAGCTGGACTGCTTAAAAGTGTGGTTCACAGACAGCAGCGTCCACATCCGAGGGTGATTATTAGAAATGCAGACTCTCAGGACATATCCAGATATATTGAACCAAAATGTTAACAAACTCCCCTGGTGACTTGTAGGCATGTTCAGTTTACAGAGCATGGTTCCAGCAAATCCTTCATGGGAAATTAGACAACTCAGTTCTCTCAAACACCTAGTTTGCAGCTGCCCTTCATGAATCCATGTCGATTTCAGTTCCTTGTGCTTCTCAAAGGGAGTCAGACTGCATACTTAGGGATGCTCATGGTTTTCTAATTCTTACATCCTTTGCCACCTTTGGGTTTTTAGAAGCCATTCAAGTTATTAGGTAATGATTGTACAGTTTCCAGCATATGTTTAGCCAGAAAATAATTACAATTTTCATCATTAAATTATTTGAAATGTTATTTCCTTGTTTTCATTATCCTGGAAAATAGTTTGCCTGGCAAAAGTAGGGTTAATTCATGAGCTGCAAGACTGGTTTCTTTTGTGCTGAGAGAATGAGGTGGATCATCCCTCTCACTGAGAGAGGCAGTTAATCAGTATATAAAGGCCTGTGATTGATGTGGCATAACTTCAAAAGGTGCACGGTTTATTTCTCAATGCAAGTGCCTACTGCCTGAGAAGCAGGCCAGGGGAGAGCTGGAGTGGGGCTCTGGGAAGGCCACACTCTCTCATCTCTTCCTCTGCCTTTGTTCTTTTATTGTTCAATCATCTACAGCTATATTCCTACAAGTTTTTTGGCTTCAGATTCACAATATCTTTATAAGAATATGTTTGCATTGGTGAGGCAACTTATTTTAAAATGACACTGGTACCTGTAAAGGAAGAAATTGTTGATGACACTTGTTGAAGGCAGTAAGAAAGACTTTCTTCAAGGGAGTACTGTTGTCGATAAGTATAGGGACTACTTCAATGGGGTCTTGCAGTCGAGAAGAGAGTTTGGACTCAATTCTGATTCCAATAAGGACAACTGGGGATTTATAGCCAAGGAGCAGAATGGGGGTTAGTGGGTGAGAAATTACTGAAAGGAAATATCAAGGGTAAGAAGGGAGTCTACTTTAACTGACCTAACAGGATTTTTGCTGAAGGAAGGCCAGGGTGATCAGACATCACCTGGGGGATGGTGGAGGATGAGAAGTCTGATCGGATATCGAGGGTGATCAGACACGAAGGGTGAGAGATTCTGGCTGAACTGACTTAGTGGGTTCTTGCTAAAACTGGACAAACGTAAAAGTCCAAAATTCAAGACCTAGTTGAAAAGAGTTCGGGAGAACCTGAGTAGATTTTGGTCAAAGAGACTTTGACCAAAGTAGACTTTGTCATACCCAAACTTTGACCAAAGTAGACTTTGTCATACCCAAACTTTGACTCGCTTTTAATGAGCTAGGAATTCCTTTTATTAATTCCTATTTCACCTTTTTTCAAAAGTATTCCTACATTTTCAATCACATGACTTACTATTGTAAATTATATGCAGTCATTCAAATCTCCATCCAAGAAATTAAAACAATTTCTGAACTATTTGGCAATTTGTTTGGAGAAAGAATGATTCTGATGTGAAGGGAAGACATATATTTCACATGAAAAACAAAATCTAAAAATACTCAGTTCAGGAAGAAAAATATAAACCCCTAGAGAAGACTTGGGAAAAAAAATAATATTTACCTTGTCAGCAATTAAGTACTAAAAACCAGACTAAACCCCTTAAAATGGAGATGAGTTCAGAGAGCCTAGAAAAGAGTTGTGTTTTTTTTTGAGTGCTCCAAACTCTTGAGTTAGGAACCCAAACCTTGGCTTAAATTCCTAGCTAAACCACATTTATACTAAATATCAATAAGGTAACCTCCTATGTAGTATACACGATTTAGAGTTCCTACAGTAGTATACATGATTTAGCATTCTTATAGTCCATTAAGCAGAATAATCAGGTCCTAGTCAAATTAATAATTATGCTGTAACAAATGCATTTCAAATTCAGTGTCTTTCATCTTATTAGCAATGCTAAATGCAACAATATGTATGAGATGTGACCATAAAGTTACACTTGTGTTTGTTATAAGAGCTCAGTCTCATTATTGTAAAGCCACGATTCATATAGTAGTTTTGATAAGTAATTATTCCTAAACTCTATGAGGTCC
Source organism: Callithrix jacchus (assembly GCF_049354715.1). NCBI lineage: Eukaryota > Metazoa > Chordata > Mammalia > Primates > Cebidae > Callithrix > Callithrix jacchus. Next base: position 88,485,195 of record NC_133512.1, on the reverse strand, counting down.
TTTGAAACACAGCCACTAAATAGTTAAATAGAAAGACTTTCTATTTTATGAAATACCTAAATGAGACTGTCTTTTTAGAAGATCCTGAAGAGAAGATACTGAAAACAGTTTTGCCATGGACTTTGGGGACTTGGGAAGAAGAGTGGGAGAGGGACAAGGGATAAAAGACAGCAAATAGGGTGCAGCGTGTACTGCTTGCCTGATGGGTGCACCAGGTTCTCACAAATCTCTGCTAAATAACTTATTTATGTAACCAAATACCACCTGTACCTCAATAACTTATGGAAAAATAAAATTTAAAAGAAGAACTCAAGTGTCCTACGAGGGAGTCAACCACAAAAACATGTGACTCTATAAACAAAATGAACTTTCACCCCCTGAAGTTTCAATAATTTCAGTCTATAAAACAACCTCACAATAGGCAGATTAACAGAGAAAGGCATACAAATGTATTAGGTGCAAGCTCAAGGGAATCCCACAAAATATGAGATTCAAAGAAGGGCCACATGGTTGAGGCTTAAATGACCTCTTCATAAGAGAGAAAAGTAGCAGATGTAAGCAATTCTCAAGGAAGAGTAAATGATGTTTAGGGAAGATAAATGGACCCAAAGAACAGACAGCAGCCTGGGACAAGGCTTATCTGGGCTCTGGGCATTGGGTAAGTTCTAGTCTTTTTGTGATATGCATCCATTTCCTCTGGTTGATGTCCTGTCTGGGGAAGGGATTCACAGCAATTGAATATCTTCTGGAGGACCTATTATAGCTTTCAGGTAGATCTGGGAACTTCGGAGAAAGCCAAAGCACATTTTGAGGTATTATTTTCTAAGCCCCCACATGGTGTAAATGTAGCATAATTTGATTTTTAGAAACAGATGTTATATTATTGTGTATGAGAAAAAAAGTGTTCAGAGAAAAGAGAGTTCATGGTAATTGGAATTTTCAGAGTATGTTTAATGAAGAAGATGGAATGTAAAGTTGGAAACTAAAAAAACAAAGTTTAGAATAAGAAGGCTGGAGGGAGCATTTTAGGCAGGGAAATCTGTATGCAAAAGCATGGAGCCAGAAATTAGTTCAACATGTATGCAACAAGCCATGTTGGATTGTTTATCTAACACACTTTATACCCCATTTGTCCTTTTTGGCTTCCACTTAGGATCTAGACAATCTATATACTTGCTCAGCCACCTTTGCAGTTAGATGTGGTCATATGAACATAGAATTACTTCTGACCAGTAAGTCATATAGATAGAATTCTGCTTGAAGTTTTTGGCCAAGTGTTTGCTTTCTTGATAAAAGGGACAGATACAGTTCATGCTATCCTTTCCCTTCTCCTTTCTTCACTACCTGACTATGAATATGATGGCTGGTGCTATAGTACCCATTTTGTGACCATGAGGGGAAAGCCTAGAGAATTCTAAAAATACAAGCCTCGACACTGGTGAGTTACTAAATCAACACCAGCAACCACTTACCTCCCAGTCTCTTACAATGTGGGGGAAAAACTAACCCTTATTTGCTTAAGCGATTGTAGTCAGGTTTACTTGCAGGCAAGTTCATTTCTCCCTCATATAGTATATGAGAAGAGAAGTGAAAAATTCAGAGTGACATAGAAAGAATGACATGGAGTGATAGAAAATAAGACTGTCTTAGATAAACTGGTTAGATTCTGGAGAGCAAATGAGTCTGTTCTGGAAACCATGGATGATAGGAAGTTACTGAGTATTATCAAAGGTAAGAGTATAAAAGAACTACAATATGGCAGATGCACCTGACTGCAATAACAAGCATCCTTTCTACCCTGAGAATGACTCTATGGTCTAAGAAGAATGTCTGTTTAAAATTCCAAGCTAAAGAATCTGGGAGTAGCCAACCTGGAGATTCACTCCTTATCTATGAGGAACATCGGAACCCCCTGCCCATCCCATGGAATGCATTCCATATAAGAGATCAAGGTCGTTTGTTTTGGGTCAAATGAAAGATGGTAGGTGGAAGTTGCTAGGGGAGAGGAGACTATGTGAAAATGCTATATAAACTGCATGCATTTTACAATTGGTCATGGTGCTCTTGTCCAGCCCATCGTCACTGGACAAACCTATGTATAATCCCCTCAATAAACTCGTTGCTTCATTTGCTGGCTCTGGCTCTCTTCTTTGGCCTCTCAAACACGATGCAATCCCTAGTTAAGTCATTATGGGTCTGGCATGACAGCTACTTGTTGGAAATCTTACCAATAAATATAAAGATTGTTCTGACAATAACATGCAAGATAATTTGGAAGAATTAGAAGCAGCACTGTCAATATTGAAGATGAACCTATAATAGTAAAATTCAAACTATTAATACTTTTTATTCCTCTAAGTCAGAATTTGAGATAACCAGACTAGGTGTTATGATTTCATATTCTATGTATGGTACAGGTTCTAAAATAAGTGTGCGAAGATGAAAATTGCATATAGCTAAAAACACCATGGGGAATCCCTTAGGAATCAAAGGACAAAACTCCTTTTGTTTCTTTTCACATTTTTGCTGTGGTCTCATTTTCCCTAGAGTAGTGGTCAGCAAGTTTTTTCTATAAAGTAGGTAATTCTAGAGAGTAGGTAATTTAGGCCTAGCAGACTGTCTGTGTTGCAACTCATCAACTCAGCTGTTGTATAGCAAAAGCAGCCATAGACAATGGTATGGCTGTGTTGCAATTAAAGTGTATTTACAGAAACAGGCAGCAGGCTGGATTTAGCCTGCAAGGTATAGTTTGACAGCCGCTAACCTAGAGCATTGGAAGCTAATCTTCTTTAAAGTAGAGTAGAGCAATGAAGTAAATTAAGAATGAAACCTATGTAATTAATTTACATAAGGTGCATGCACATGAAAATCAACCCTATTGTTTATGATGTATATGGTTGTGTGTATTTTCTATCATTTTTAGGGCCTCACTGAGAATAAAATAAATTCTCCCCAGGGTCAATAATTTTTTTAAGCAAAAGGCATTGAGTTTTAAAGAATGCTTAAATTCACTTTCAATTTCTAAAACTGTATCGTTTGGATAATTGTTGTGCAATGTAGATATTTTGATTTTCCTTATTAACATACTTTATTATCCCTACATAATGAATATCACAGAATGTCTGCATTTCTTTTTAACATACTCTCTAATTCAAATTTAACTACATTTCATTTTTATAATTTTTCCCAGTAACTTAAATATCAAATTAGTTATTTCATTTTCAGTGTCAGTTTGCATATTAGTCAAGATAGGCTAGATGACGCTACGGTAACAAATTACTGCTCACATCTCAGTGGTGTAACACAGTGAGCATTTTTTCTCATGCCAGGCAGCTTTCTAGGCACTTGTCATCCAGGCAGTGACTCAAGGGTCCATCTTATAGTTTTGCCATCTGGAATTGTTGACGTTCAGGTCCCTGAGCAGGGGAAGAGAGATCACCACTGTTCTGTGCTTCAGCTGGAAGTTATATATGCCACTTCTGTTTATAGCCAAGTACCCAGAACTAGTTACATGACCTCAACTGAACTATCTGGTGACCTGGGAAATGCCATCTTCCTGTGTGATCAAATGGCATTTGAAGAATACACAGCATGGCCTCTACTGCACTTTTATTCTGTTGTATAAAAGGCCGTCAAAGAGCCAATGTTTAGTGTTTTGGCTGAGGTTTTAGATTTATGCAGGCTAAATATCCAACATAATATATTATAACACATAGAGACACAAAATGAAGGTTGTTAATGGTCAAATTTTATTACCCAGTTTTGTTTTCCAGTTTAGATAGGGAACTATGTGATAAACCTTTCATGAATTTCAAAAGAATTAGGTGAGAAGTAGAGAACCAATGAAGTGGAATTAGATTTTATATTCCAATATCATGTTACTTGAGAACCGCCAATAAGCACGTGGCAGGGGAGTGATGGTTATTCCAATCCATTCTTCATAAGGATTTAACGAGCATCCTGAGCGAGGCATAGTTAAGAGAATGCCCTTCATTACTGGCCATCTTACTGTTTTGCCTCTCAATTCTGTGAAATCAGTTGGGAATCTCACAAAATTATTATCCCTGATCTGCCCTGTAGTGCTGTTTCTTCAGAGGAAAGCCCCGACCGCTATTGCTGGATACCTTAAATCTTTGATTATGCACATACTCTGAGATTACTTTATGCATCAAAGCTTTGTCAGTAGGGGCACCAAGGATACTTTACTTCCCTCTAATGAACTATCTAAAATTGGCTGCCTGCTTTGCATATGACTCCCAAAGTAGCAGAATGTTACCATAATCTGTCCGTTCTCTCTAATCTGAGTCTTCTCACTCTGTAAATTTACCCTGGGTTTTCTGCCAGAGTTAGAACTATATTCAGCATCTTTTGGCTCAGGAATTCTCACCACGGATACATGGATTTCTGGGTCTGAAAATGAAAATTAGAATCTCTGGAAGTAAGAACAGTGGGTGTAAGGTGTTTATAGTAAGAAAAAGCATATTTAGCATGACAATGCAGTGTGATATTTTGGAAAACAATTGTTTTTATAATTCAAATGCCTAAAAGTAAAATTCAGCCATCTTCTTGGCTGCTGCTAATACACAAATATTGATGACTTTCATCAGGATTGCAAGGATGCATTTCTGAATCAGCAGGGGGTTGCTTTTTTAAATTTATCCAAAAGGAAATTGGGTTGAAGATGTGGAGAAATTTTTTATCAAGTCAAAAGCTGAGCATAGATTGATCCTCCAGTGAGCAGTAAAAAGAAAACCAGGCCATGACTGAGAGATCTGAAGGTAAGTGGGTCAAAAAAGGAAGAATTCAGAGCAGCAAACAAGGGGATAATGTCAGGAAACTGAAAATACCTCTAGGAAATCTTTCAGAATATAAAGGCAGACACTGGACATAGCATGGTTGTGTGGATGGAGCTGAAATTATTTCATTTGGATGTTAATAGAAGGCTGATAAAGTTGGGATCCCTAGAGTTGCATTCATGTTTGGAGAGATAACATGTGACCTACTGTGTAGCCAAAATAATAAGCCCACCTGGGCTATGGTTTCACCTCCAAGGATGGGTGACAGACAAGGTCTTCTCCACTCAAAAATTCCATCATTTTCTGATACTTTTCCCCCCCACCAAATTCCCCCCTATGCTCCCACCACACACAATAAAACAATTAGCTAATAGTCAGTGAACATTCATCAGGATCATATAATGATCCAAACATTGTGGCTAAGTTCTATAGGTGTTGCAAAAACAGAATATAGACTTTCCCGTCTGCAGGAAACTTACACTGTGTTTGGGAAGATATTATTGTAAATGATGCAAAAAGTACATAATTTTGTATTAGAACAGGGGTAGGCAAAATATGGCCCGCAAGACAAATCTGGGCCACCACCTGCTTTTGTTAATAAAGTTGTATTGGAACACAGCCACACCCTTTGTTTATGGCAGCTTTCAAATGGCAAGGGCAGAGTTGAATAGTTGAGACTGAGACTATTTAGCCCATGAGCCTAAAATATTCATCCCTGGCCCTTTACGGAAAAAGGTTGCCACCACATATATTAGAATAGTCAAATAACGTCATAAGGTAAAACGAGATCAATTCCAAGAGGGTAACAGGGAGGTTGAAGGTATTGGAGTTGAGAGACCCAGGGTGTGCAAACTTCAAATGATTCCCCAGCCAGGTCCTGGAGACAGACAGGAAGGCAAAGACTTTGCTTCTATAAAAAGAAGGTGGGAAATGGGGGATTCTCATAATTAGTAAGAACATGCTGAAAGTAATTGCATATTGTTTTTATTACATCCTTTTCTTGTCACTTTACTATGCTGGCCCTCAAAATAATTAATTTGGAAAAGTCTAATCCTTTTATATATTTTTCACAATGTTGTTCCAAAATCAATATTGATTAAAAATTCACCACCCCTCTCCTGAGAAGCAGGAAATATTTCAGCATAGTTACTTATAAATAAGTGAAATTTTGTGATTCACTCTACAGATAATGAGAAGAATGTATAAATGAGTTGCAGGAGAAATTAAGATAGGAAAATCTAGAGTTAGAATTAAAATATCAGTATTTCTTATATTTTGATTGAGCGATCTCTATTACTATTTATCCTTAATTCACAGATATATTTTCTTAACCACCATAATTTTTACAAATGAAAAGACAAAGATAAGTAGTCATTGCTACAGTTTCAAGGTCTAATTATTTTCCACTGCTTGAAACTTTGCTATTGTGGTGAAGCAGGTACTTTAAAAAATTTCAATAGCTTTGGAAGAACAGGTGGTGTTTGGTTGGGTGGAAAAGTTCTTCAGTGGTTATTTTGAGATTTTGGTGCACCCACCACCCAAGCAGTGTACACTGGACCCAATGTGTAGTCTTTTATTCCTCACCCTGCCTCCCATATTTCTGCCTGAATCCACAAAGTCCATTGTACCATTCTTATGCCTTTGTGTCCTCATAGCTTAGCTCCTGCTTAGAAGTGCAAACATACGATGATACCATGTCTTTTCCATGTCTGCATTACTTCAGTTAGCATAACGGTCTCCAACTCCATCTAGGTTGCCGTGAATGCCATTATTTGCAAGTGTCTATTTCATATAATGACCTTTTTTTTCTTAGTGCCTTTAAACATTTCTCAGTGCCTTAGAGCCCTTTAGATGTTATGGGGTCGGTCACCCACTGTAGGCCACTCTCAGACCAGCCCCCTTCACATAACATCCTATGTTCCACAATCCTTACTCCAATCCAAATGGATTTTCCTCTATTTGCTTAGTATCTTGTACCTTGGGGGCCTTGCTACTCGTGGACAATGATATATTTTTATTAAATATCGACGAGTGATATGATATAGTATTAGGATATGGAAGAATTTATTCACTCCTAAAACTTCCTGTGCTTGGCAATGTGCTAGGCTCAAGAAACACAAGGATAGATGTTAGCTTGCAGGAGCTTGCTGTCTCCAGCAGTGTGTCCCAAAAGGTGGTCCCTGAATGATCTCCAGATGAAACTCCTGGGCTACCTACTAAAATATGAAACTGTTTAGGCTCGAAAAGGGACTTACTCAGTGAGGATACCTTAGAATCCACTTTTAGCACACTTTCATTTTCTGTGTATTAAGGATAGAGGGAGATAATTTCTAGATTTAAGGTATCCATTAATCAGTGGTTGAAAACTGGCAGTCATGGGCAGCTTTGTCTTGCAGATATACTTTTTATATTAGAAAATATCACATAAATATTTTATTTCTTCCTCCCCTTAAAAAATTAGAAGTTCTACCATGACTGGGTGTGTAGTTTTTTGACTCAGTGTGAGGAATTTTTCCCTTTAGTTGGATAGAGGCTGTGCACTGCTGTTGGCTCAAATCTTTATCATTCCCTGTTGTCTTCACCCTAGCCAGTCCTATTCAGATATCCTGCACACATGGCCCTTATAATCATTTAATACAATGACTCTGTGATCTATATTCAAGAGGATAATTTAAAAGAAAAACTCTGCCAATGTCATCCAGTTTCTCTGTGTCTCAGGTAATGCTAGGCTAAGACTTACTTTCATGTACAACCTCTGAAAGGCCTTAAGAAGTGAGAATTTAAGGTTTGGAGTAGGGAGGGTGGTCAAGATATATAGGGTAAACAGTCATTTTCAGTCTTGTAGCTAGCATGGGCTTGATTTAGACTGTTAAACATGGATAGCAGAAAAAGAATAGAAATCTCTTTGCTTCTTTCCAAATCTAGCATTTCTATAGCAATTGTCACCATGGTATCTTGATGTGTTTTGACAGAAGAAATTTCACTTTTTGAAAAATGTGGTAATGAGGGAAAGAGAAACTCCTTCTATGCTTAAACTCCAGAGGCATTTCCTTAATAAAGAACTCAGAAATGTGTGTATACAGAATAGAAGTTCCAACATGGTCTGACCCAACTAAGGGCTGTTGGGGTTTCTTAACGATGAGGCTGTCTAGATCCAGCTGAAAGAACCCTTGAATGCAAAGGCTGGAAGGTAAATCAAGTCTATAATACTACTAGTAGTATATACTACTAGTAGTATAGCTCTTTTCAGTATTCAAGCACTTATCCATATTAATCTCATTTAATCCTCACAACAACTCTGTAAAGTGAGTATTGAAATTATCATCCCCATTTTTTAGAGACAAAACTAGACTCACTGAGGATCAGTGACTTGCATCAGGTCACAGAGAAATCATGCTCAAACCGGTCTTCAAGACCAAGTCCCTTGGACTTTCACCATACCAATGTTTTCTGAGTTTTCCTATTCAAACTTCTGTGGAGCATGAGGATGCCATTTCCATACACTACCAGATGAGTGGCACCCTCTGGAGTTGTGTAGTGTGGGTGATTCTAAGCCCTGAATCACTGTTGGAAAAAGTTTGCATGTAGGGTACACCACAGGCATAAATAAAACATGCAACTGCTTTGTGTAATTCATGACGGGCTGGCTGTGAATCTTCTTTTTCTCAGACTCATTAAACTTGTTCAAGATCAAGTGAATGAGATGGTACAGAAATGACCTTGAATTTTGTAGGACTGAATGATCATGTCTTCCTAAAATTCATATGTGAAGCCCTTTCGCCAGATGTAATGGTATTTGGAGACATCTCTGAGAAGTAAATAGAGTTAGATTAGGTTGTGAAGGTGGAGTCCTTATGGTTCTACTATAAGTGGGTGGCAGAAGAGAAAAATCTCTCTCTCATTCTCTCTTTCTATCTGCACATGCACTGAGGAAAGGCCATGTGAGGATGCAGCAGAAAGTTGGCCATCTACGAAAGAGGGCCCTCATCAGGAACCACGTGTGCCAGCATCTTGATCTTGGACTGCCGCTGGATTTTTAAAAAACATCTAATGTAATAGTGCAGCATTTCTTTTTACCAATGGCTTGTGTTTCACAGCAGCTTTTAAAGACTGCTTGCCTAACTATAGCTGCATACTATATTCTAGCTATGAAAAACAAGTAAATCTTACTTCAGTTTTTGCCAGTTGTTTCTGTATTTAAAAAAAAATCACACTTCTGCTGGGCAGGATTTAGAGGTTTATTATCAGTCTATGTGTAAAGTTCAAAGCAAACTCAATTTTGCTTAAGGGAACGTTGTAAGGTAACAATTGTTGGTATTTCATGTCTCATATGATCCATTTCAAACCATAGAGATTACACCTTTGCGTGTCACCGTTTCAAGAGACAAATTTGAACAACTAAAACATCTTTAAAATAATACAAGTTTAAAAAGTCTCAAAAAAAGCTTGAATTTTCTGTACATACTCCTTTCAAATGAAGTAATTTCCTATACACCACTTCTCGAGCAAACTGGTCTTGTATTTCCTTTCATTTGACCTAGATCTGCTATGAGATCTAAAGAAGGATCGGGACAGCTTGTGATTTCTTTCTGAAGACAGTGGTCTCTCTCTGTCTTTAGAAAGAAACCTGCTCCAGCTGTGAGAGAAGCTTCTCCTTCTTGGCAATCCGTGGTGAGGTGGCAGACTCCTTCTGTGATAATCATCTTGAGGGTGAGGACCCCAAGACAGAGGTAGGCCATGATATCTGTGTCTTACTTTGTTTTTCACCACTTGACAGTTTCACTCCGTTTTTTTTTTTTTTAGATGGAGTCTTGCTCTGTCACCCAGGCTGGAGTGCAGTGATACGATCTTGCCCACTATAGCCTCCACTTCCCCTGTTTAGGTGATTCTTGTGCCTTAGCCTTCTGAGTAGCTGGGATTACAGGTACCCACCACCACACCCAGCTAATTTTTTTTAAAATAGAGACGTGGTTTCACCATGTTAGCCAGGCTATTCTTGAACTCCTGGCCTTAAGTGATCTACCCACCTTGCCTCCTAAAGCGCTGGGATTACAGGTGAGAGCCACCGTGCCATGCCAATTCCATTCCAGTGTGGTAGTCACAGGCTATTCTTCCATAGAGCTCTCAGACAGCATCGGCTGCATCTTGGGCCTCTCCAAATTCAAGAAAAGCAACCCACGCACTTCGGAGTGGTCCAAAGTAGCCTAAAGCCTGTTCCAATTTGGTCTTTCTGCCATCGTTTCAAAGATTACCTACATAAACTTTACTGTCCAATGGACAGGAATCAAGATTTATTTCCATATCTAGGGCAGGGGTTCTCACAGCCTGGGTGCCTACCAGTACTAGTCCATGGCCATTAGGAACTGGGCAGCACAGCAGGAGGTGAGTGGCTGTCAAGGGAGCAGGCATTACTATCTGAGCTCCACTTCCTGTCAGATCAGCCACAGAATTGTCGTAGGAGCACCAGCCCTGCTGTGAACAGTGCATACAAGGGATCTAGGTTGCAGGCTTCTTATGAGAATCTAACTAACGCCTGATAATCCAAGGTGAAACAGTTTAATCCATGAAACCATCCCCCACCTACCCTGTGAAAAACTGTCTTCCACAAAACTGGTCCCTGGTGCCAAAAAGGCTGGTGACCATTGAGCTAGGGAAAAAAATGTACAGGCTGAAATCCACACCCTCTGATTCGTCTTCCCACTTCCCTCTGCCCCAGAACCCACTGATGCTGTCACTCACCCAGCAGCCACGAAATGGCAGTGACTTTCCAATGTATATGCTTCATCCTGAGTTTCTCTATTAAGACTTTTGCAAGCACTTATTGAGAGTGTTAATATTTAATCTAAAATCATGGCATAGTTGGTTTAAAATTAAAAATTTATACAAATAGCCTTGTTGGGACTGTTGTGTAGTTGTAGGATCATTTTTATTGATTCAACAAGTTATTTATTTCTGAAACTCCATGTGTATTAGCGTGATTCTTAATTATTTAATAGGTATATGAAGAGCATGAAAACAGTAATAAGAGCCAAAACTTACTGAGGGCCTGGCACTGGTCTAAGTGCTTTAAATAAGTTAATGTAATCCTCTCAACAACCCTGTAGAGATAAGAGCCATTATGATTAACCTCATAACTGAAGAGATAATTGAGACATAATACTTGCCTAAGGTCACAAAGCTAGAAAGAGGCTTTTAAAAATATAACCTTGAACTTAACCGCTAACTCTATAGCATATGACCTGAGTTGTATTTGTTTGGAGGACAGAGCATTTGGTGATCTAAGCTCTCTCTTACTTAGCCTACCCTAATTGGCCTATCACATCTAAATTTTAATCTCTCAATAGAATTTAATTAATATATTTAATATGTACTTTTAATAAACATAAAATTTTTTTAAACAAAATTTTTTACAAATTAAAAATAAATATTTTCATGTTTACTAGCGTCTCCTAGTGAGCATTTATTTCAATTATGACTTAAGGCAACAGGCCAGAGACCTGGCAGTACTGTGACTGTGTCATAGTAGAAGTTACAGATATTTAAATCTTGATACAATTGCCACAGATATCTCAAAATATAATTCACAATCGTGGGGTCTGGTGCAGTGGCTCACATCTGTAATCCCAGCACTCTGGGAGGCTGAGGCAGGCAGATCACTTGAAGTCAGGTGCTCAAGACCAGCCTGGTCAACAAGGCAATAATCCCTCCTACTAAAAATCCAAAAATTAGCTGGGGATGGGGGCAGGCACCTATAGTTCTAGCTACTTGGGAGCCTGAGTGGGAGAATTGCTTGAGCCCAGAGGCTGAGGTTGCTGTGAGCCAAGATCATGCCACTGCACTCCAGCCTGGGCAACAGAGTGAGACTCTGTCTCAAAAAAAAAAAAAAATTACAATCATAGAAACTTCAAAATTATATCAATTATGGAGTTCACCACTGTATCTTGTTATTTAATGTGCTAATAATCACTTCCATTACTACCTTATAAATTTGTTTTTATATGCCTAATTTTGGTTACTGGATTTTAATATAACTATTTCCTTTAAGAGCCTATGTGTTTTATTTTATATACTTAAAACCTTTTTCTGAGAAGAAATTATTAGGCTTCACCACAATGTCAAAGGGGTCATTAGAGAAGGTAAGAAAGCAGTAATATTTACTTGATCCATTTGTTCCTCTGTCTTTCCATCTATCTGCACATCCATTCCATTCAATTAATCTAAATAAATATTTCTTGGCTGCTTGTTTTGTGTCTGGCTAGTGTTAGATATTAAAAGTGTAGGGTTAATGTTCTTACAGACCCACAAATCTTCATTTGACCTTGAAGTTCAGAAAATCTGCCAAACGTTTTCAGAATGTACTAGAATCTTCACATTTGAGATGGCTTTGTTCTATGAAACACCCTGTTAATCATCAGTCTCTTAACTGGCTAGAGCTCAGGGCCACCTTCACTCTATTCCTCCTCTTCTCTTTTCAATCTCTGCCACTTCTCTTGTTTTCTGAAACCCATGCAGGCATGCCACTTTCTAGAAATGAAAGGAACATTACTAAATTTAAAAACTGTCAATACAGTCTGTTTTGCATAGTTATCATGTATTATATTTTATGTATATATCATGTATTATATTCCATGAATGCAATGTGATTCTTTGTTGCCAGCCTGCTTTCTCATGTCCACTACAGATGAAGTAAGAGATTCGTGCCTGGCCTCTATTTGTCAATGGTAAATAGAGAGTCTAAACTGGGTTCACTCCACTCCCAGGATACAAAAACAAATAATACAGTCCTGTTTATAATCCAATTAGGCAAGGAAACATTAGGAAGTTTTGTTATACTCTCTAAAAGTAAGTGTGGTTTTCAGTTTCAGTCATGACAGAGAAGCTAGTACTGGGCCAACTCTAGTACTGAAACAAAAAAGTGGATATTAATAAGGATGTCCAGGACTTCAACTCAGATCCGGAACAAGTAAACTCAATAAATATTTATAGAGTTCTCCATTTTAAATACACAAAATATTGATCGGCCATTATTAATACCCATTTTTAGAATGAAGCAATATTCCTGTTCTCTCTCCCTCTTTTCCTTCCTCTTTCTTCCTCTCCTTCTCTCCTGTTTTTACTTTTCAATATCTTAGTTCCTCACCTCTACTCAATACATTCCTCTGAACACCTGATTCCTTGTGATTCTTCCGTCCCACTGAAACCTCCAATCCAAAAAAAAAAAAAGAAGATATATTAGATTTTATCAAAAGAAAAAAAAAAAAGTATCAGCTGAATTGGCTTCTTTCAGAGCCCTTTCCTTGGTTCACAGATGACTTCTCCCTGTGTCTTCATAAGATTTTCCTTCTGTACCCACCTGTGTCCTAAACTCCTCTTATTATAAGGATATAAGTCATATTGGATTACAGTCCAAAAAAAAAAGAAAATGGATGAGCTCCCAGGCAGGCCCATTTTGCCCTTTTCCCTTCCCAGTCAGGCTCCATTTTGCCCTTTTTCCTTCCCAGTCCTCCTGTCTGGAATCCTGATGAGATGCCTGCAGCTGATGCCCTGTGAGCAGGAAGGAAGAAGCCACAACAGGGATGGTGGAGCAGGTGGGGAGTAGGCACTGGGGACCCTGTGCGGGATGAGAAGTTTCTATTCTAGTCAAAAGGTACTTGAAGCCACTGCAGGCTTTTAAGCAGGGAAGTGGTATGGAAGGAAAAAAAAAAAAAAGTGGAACACCACATATAAAACAACTGTTAAAAGGCATTGTCAAGCTGTGAGTGCAGGCAGGACTTTAGGAGCTATGATTCTGTTTTTTGAGACAGAGTCTGGCACTGTCGCCCAGGCTGGAGTGCAATGGTGTGATCTCGGCTCACTGCAACCTCTGTCTCCCAGGTTCAAGTGATTCTCATGCTTCAGTTTTCCAAGTAGCTGGGATTACAGGCACCCTCCACCATGCCCAGCTAATTTTTTGCATTTTTAGTAGAAATGGGATTTCGCCATGTTACCTAGGCTGGTTTCAAACTCCTGATCTCAGGTGATGATCCACATGCCTTGGCCTCCCAAAGTGCTGGGATTACAGGCAGCAGCCACTGTGCCTGGCCCTAAAAGCTATGATTCTTGAGGGAAGAGCTAGGATGGAATTGGGGCAGCTGGGGAATAAAGATGACTCTTATTGGGCTAAGGAGATAGAGATCAGGCCTTGGTGGTTGCCCAAGAGTCTTGGACTTGAAGGACAAAGTTCCAGAAGAGGAAGAAACTTCAGAGAAAGTGCCCCCCAAAAAAGTATGCATTCAATTACCTCTCAAAATTAGGTAGAATTCTAAGCTGGGCATGTGTGGGATGAGACTCCAAGTAAACCATCAGAAAACAGCATCTTGGTGACTTAGGAGGTAAGCAAAAATTTCATAAACAGGACATAAAAACACTAACCATACAAGATAAAGATACGTTGGATTGCACTAAAATTAAGAACTTATATTCTGATTACAAGTTTATGAAAATATATTTCTTCTAGCAGCTTTGTTTCTTTGCCACTCATGTTTAAATCTGCAATTCTGGACTGGGCACAGTGGTTCATGCCTGTAATCCTAGAACTTTGGGAATCTGAGGTGGAATGATGGCTTCAGCCCAGGAGTTTGAAACCAGCATGGGCCACATAGTAAGAACCTGTCTCTAGCAAAGAAAAAAAAATTGCCCAGGTGCGGTGGCACACACTTGTGCTCCTAGCTATTCAGGATGCTGAGGTGGCAGTGTCCCTTGAGCCCAGGAAGTTGAGGCTGCAGTGAGCTGTAATCACGTCGTTGCACTCCAGCCTGGGTAACAGAGCAAGAACTTCTCTAAAATAAATGAAAATAAAAATGAAAACCCACAAAACTGTGATTCTGGTTATGTTTTCTTCTATAGTTCTAAACATGTTTCTGTACAGAAAATATAACAAGACAATGCGGTATTTTAATATGGGGTGCCTTTACCCACTATTCAAAGTCAGGCAATGTTTAGCACGTTCAGCTCAATTCCTAACCTGCTGCTACCTCAAATTTTAATTTCTAGGAATGATGTTCCCCTCTACCATTCTAATGGCATCTATGGCCACATTAGGTGATGGGAGAGGGCTGGTCAAGGCAGCAAAGTGTCAATCAAATGTGTTTTACGAATCAAATGGCATGGTGTCCTTTGGATGGTCAACTATCAGGAGGTGGAGACTGCAAGCCAACAAAGGGAGGTCCTTAACAGATGTCAAAGGGAGGAAAAGCAGTGGTAAAATACATCCCAACTGAACTGGTTCTTAACAAAGACATTACTGCTGAAACAGATAGATAGTGGCATTAAGTGAGGATGTCATAATGATGATGACAGTAATGACCAGTATGTGACTATCAATCTTTGACATAAGAAAAAAACACATATTGTATTGCTAGCATAAAACATTTTTGGTAGTTGAATTTTTCTTTAATTGCCAGAATAAAACATTTCAGACTACTTAAACCTTAGTGGTGGTTTGTCAGAAGTATTTTTCCTTATTCTAAAAGTAACTTCACCTTCCCCAGAATGAAAATAGCAATACCAATGCTTTTTTTTCCTTCAGTTCTTAAATCAAGAAGTGAAATAAATTAATCCTTCAAGTCTAGCCATAACATCGTTTTATAAATATTATGAATTAAATTATATTGTATGCTTATTGGTTAATTGAACAGCTGCTACTACATATACTTATATATTTTTAAATAATGTCATCACATTTCCGGGTGATTTTAAAATAAGCTCAACTAATTTGGATTAATGAAGAAAGGCTTGATGGACCAAAAAGATAAAAAGCAAAAAACAAAACTATTATCCTCAAGTGAGATTTGGGGCAGGGTAAGATGAAATTTACATCTCAAAAATTTCAAATGTATTTGAAACTATTAATTTGATATATGACAAATGATTATGATTGTCTAGGAAGTGTTAATGTATTGGTTTATTTTGCAGTTTGACACAGGAGAGATATACATGTGTGGCTTTTTTTCTGCTTTTTTGTATCCTAAGTAAATCCTCACTGAGTCAATCATAAATGCCATACACATATTTATTAAAATCAAAAGACATCATCTTCAGTGTTCTTATTAATTCTTCAAACACTAAATTTACTTTTGTGTTGAACAATACCTATCCCCAAGTGAAAGAAAAACTCAGCTATGGTTTTACAGCTGGCTCCACACTTCTAATCAGAGGAGGAAAGGGTCTGATCTCACAACCTATTTATGTAGTTTTTAAACTTTCTAAGAAAAATGAAGCTCCACTATAATTAATGCCTAATGGTATAAACACTCCTGCTTTAATATGGTTGCCTAGTAACTATATACTGCAGGCTTGTGAAGTTGCTAAAGAGGCTGAATAAACAGAAATATTCAGGTCCATTTCCAATTCAAGTGGTTAAGGGAAAGAGCAGGCCAGATTTTTTGTTGTTAAAAATTGGTTTTCCATAATAGTTTTGCACTAAAACATCTTTTTGTACTAAAACTGACTCTTGCAAATGACTTTTGCAGATAAGAGTCCAAACCAACAAGTAATGATTTAAAATGTAAAAAACATTCAAGAGAATGGAACCAACACTATCTCATTGTTCAGTATTAGCCGGTTTCTGTTCTTAGAGTGACTGCACTGGGGGATGATTTTCTTAATGTGGCTCTAACCTTGCAGTAAAATGTTATATTTGGATATTCCTTCAGCAATTGAGTGAAGAGATACAGTTCCCAGTTAAAGGTGGTATTAAAAGGGGCTGGGAGTGATTATGTTAATTATGTATGTTTCCCTTTGGCTTGCTTCCTACACGGCAGATTTTATTTCCTAATTATGTTTTGCTTTAGCTTAGGTAAAATTAGCCTGCATTCCTTTGGCACTCACCAACTGCAGTTGGTGGAGGAGGCCTTCCAAAAAACCATAGATTGTTGACAAGAGTGGCTAACTAGATTAGAATTAAATTTACGGAGTAAAATCCACAAAAAGCCTAAGGCACATATAGATAAGTTGACTATAAGGGAATGTAGTTAGGTCACAGGAAGATCGTTTCTGGCAATGGACACTCAGCTCCTCTGTACTCTTTGTCATGGAGTTCCTGATGTCAAGATTTGGGGCTTCCTAGGTTGGTCACCGTGCTGCAGACAGGGATAAGCATGGTTTGCAGTATTTAAATTGTGTAACTGTAGGCTCACAGATACAGTCAGAAATGATTTGCTACTCCGTAATTTTGTCATTTGGCAATACTGACATGTTGACATACAGTTTGCTCTTTGGAATTAACATAAATGTTGTCATTTTACCAAAATAAAGAATTCTCTTACTCCATGATGGAAACAGTTTTAGGCTATGTGTATATTCCTTTATCTTTTCACATTGAAGGAAGCATCCTGTTGTATCATTATGTATAACTCTGGGTTTTTGGTTTAGTGGGTTGGAGGATGTGGCTGATGAGGCCAAGGACATGGTTTAATCAGAAAACCACTTGGCTCCCAAACATTTATCTACATTCCTACTTTCAAGAACTAATTTCCCTGGTCATTTCACCCTTAGAGAGTGTGCTATAGCTCAGCACAAATACCTCTATTCCAGGGTTTGGAAAATAATTAGCCTCAAATTATTTAGTCAGTGGGTCATCAGCATCATTATTACATTCCAAAAAAAGAATGTAAATTATAGTTTTCTCTATTTGCAATATAGTCAATATTACTCCTTCCATTTTAATGCTGAAAGGAATTTACTGATTAAGAATCACGATTCATTTTTGTTGAAGGGATTTATTTTCCTCCTGTTTATACTTCTATCTCACTCCTTTTTTACCCTGCCTTTCAGTAACTTTCACTGTAGCCCTGGGATGTCTTCTTAAATTATTATTATTAATTATCATTATTATTTAGCTGTTTAATGAGGCCTCAAAAGATTTAATTTCTGGAACCATCCAGTCACTACCCTTTCAGATCTATTTGCTTTGACTGTAATAGAGCCTGCCTTTGTGCAAAGAAAGTCTCAGAAAGAGTTAATTTGCAATAGTAACAGAGGCTTATTCTCAAGAGAGAATTCAAACCAGCAAGTGTCTTCCTGGTGGAGAAGCAGCCCCAGGCCAGGCTACTGGTGAGGAAGTTAACTCTTAGTGTGCCACTTCTGTGCAGTCGGTGAGATCCTCAGCCAATCTTCAACAGTGCCAGTTTTAAGGTAGAAACGGAATGCTGTCAATTCTCCTTCCAAGGTCCTGGATTTTGGTGGTCAGAGAATGTGGCGTCCTGTGATTTTTGTCTGTTTTCTTTCCATTTCACAAAAACAAACAAAAAATGATGGGGGTGGGGGTGGGGAACAGGGACTGATTTCCATGTGGCATGATCCTGCTTTAATTGTATTTAGGTGAATACAAGCTATCTTTACCTAATGACTTTTTCTTAATTGGGCTGCATGTATAAAAGGGATTTGCTTTCCAGAGATAGTGTCATTTCATATTTCTAGCTCTTAACCCTGAGTAAAATTTATTATCTTATTCTTTTTTTTCCAGTTAATTGCTTGGGGAGTATTCAACATCAGAATCAAGAAAATTGATTGTCTTGCAATGTGTGAAAATGCATTTTGAAAAGAACAAAGAATGCTCTTGGACTTTAAATTTTTACTATCAACTTGACATCTTTTACTGTCCAATGCTTTTTTTTCATCTTAAAGGAATCTAGTAATTCTAATATTGAGCAGTTTTAGAGAGTATACTTAATAAAGAAAAGTGGTATAATGAACAGGGATGGATATTAAAGGGATAAGAGAGGAAGTAACTAGCAGAGCCAATAAAAATAAATAAATAAATAAATAAATACCTCTACTCACAGGATAACCTGGAGAGGATTTCTAATCTTCCGACCTTTAGCCCCAGAGTTCTAGGTAAAGTTCTTTCTTCACCTCTCTTCTGGAAGAGAACTTTTCACAATTTATTACTCAATCCCTTTCATGGTCTTTGTAGAAAAGGTTTTCTCTGCCCGGGTTTGTGTCATATTTAGATCCAATTTGGAAAGTGGAGCAATTAAATTCTCAAAATCTTTCATTAAGACCTGCCATTAAAAAAAAAAAAAAAAAAAAAAAAAAAAAAAAGCTTTGATCTGTAACTCTTGGACTGAACATTCCAGTCATTCATCTTCCAGAATTTCAAGTGCAGGATTTGGTTGTGGTTTGATTTTACTTTTTTGAGACAAAGCTTGAATGTCTCAATTTGATTTTATGCATTCGACACATTTTTAGGGATCTGGTGATTTGGGAAGGGCTGTACCATATGGTCTTGGTAAGGTGATAGATTTTCACATTCTGGAAATTGGCAGCAAAGGGTAGGAAATGAGTTAGATGTGGGAAGGGAAGTCTGAGTGTTTGGGCCTAATTCACTCACCTCATGAAAAGTCTTCTGAGTTGGGTAATTCCCATAAAATCTAAGTTTACAAAGATGGTTTTTGATTGTTTTTTGTGTATACGTACACGTATCCTCACACGTAGGGAATAATTTTTTTAAACTCTCAAAAGTAGAGGGCATAACATTTAGCTTTTAAAGCTATGACATTTAACACTTCTTGGTTAGTCCTTCAGAAGAGACCTCAGACTTGAGGGGTCAAAGAACATAAGACAGCCAGATACAAGTTCCCTGAAAAGGAGATTACAGAGTTAGGTGCTGAGGGGCCAGTGCCATGCACTAAAAGAAAACAGAACAGACACATCGTTTTCATCTGAGGACTGTTTTTGGAGAAGGACTAGAGTCAAGATAGAGTAAGTAAATCAGAGCCAGGTGTATATACACATACATTGGGAGGGTAAAAACACCCTGGCGGCGGTGAAATTTAAGAAAGCAATTTAAGAAGAAAGGGGTGCCTTGTGTGATTCCTCGGGGCGGGATAGAGGGAGCTGAAGTGTAGGATTTTCCCTGATCTTTCAGAGAATTCAGTTTCAGGAGGCCTGACATTTAATCCGGTCTGTGCAAGGATTTCTCGGGCTTGGTGGGGGTTCTGCGGCACGCTTTCTCCCTTCACCTCTTCCCTGGTCTTTGATCCCTAGCCAGTGCGCAGAACCGCAGCGGAGTCAGGTCGTGCGCCCATTTCTCGCACCTCCACAAGCCCGCGGCTGGCCCAGCAGGGCGCGGGGCGGGACCGAGGCGGGGCGCTCCGGCGCACAGAGGGTTAAGCGGCGAGGGCGGCGGCGAGGGGCGGAGAGAGCTCGGCGACTCTCGGCTCCCTGCGCCCGGCTCCCGGAGCCCGCGTCCCGGACAGCAGCGGGTTAAGCGCCGCCCGCGCGGAGAGGGCTGAGTCCGGAGCCGCGGCTCCGAGCTCGCATTCGGATCCGCTAGAGCAGGAAGATGGCGACTGACGGCGCGAGCTGCGAGCCCGACTTGTCCCGGGCTCCAGAGGACGCGGCGGGGGCAGCGGCGGAGGCGGCGGTAACCGAGTTCCCGGGGCGGGTGTGGGGCGAGTGTAGACGCGGGCAGGGGGCGGCGCCGGGGCCCCAGCTGGACCGGGCTCCGCACCGCCGGGGCGTTCTGTAAGCCCGGGACCCTCGGGTGCCCCTTCCTCGGGGTGCCCGCAAGGCGATGCCGGTGGGAGCGGAGCGGCCACCCGGGCTGGGGCTCCGTTCTGCCCCTTCCGCGCCCCTGGGGAGCGACCCCAGGTCGCCTGGTTCTCCCAGCCTCCTGCGTGCGTCCCACTCGACCCCTTCGCCCACTCCCTCCGCTGCGGTGGATTCTGGCGGGGGGCGAAGGCTGGGACGGGTTTCCTGGCGAATTTGACCCCCCATTGTTCACCTCTCGCTGCGCGCATGGTTGCGAGCGCGTGTCTCGCGGGTGCCTGGTACCTCTCAGCGGACCTGGGAGAGCTTCGAGGGGGAGGCGGGCCATCGCCCAGCAGGTGTGGGGATGCCCATTGTGTGCATCTGTTCCGGTGCCTTCGGGAGGCCCTTTGGGAGAGACCCCGTGTCCAGCTGTTGGCGCTGCTGCCGCTGAGGCCAGCGCTTTAGGTCCTAGCAGCCTGCTACCCCATCACTTGGTGGTGGTGATTGGAGTGGGGTGAAGGGGTTGGTTCTTCCCGAGGCAATGCCCGGGCGAGGTGGAGGTTCTGCACCTGGTTTCAAGACATTGTTCTCCTTCTTTGGGGTCTAGAAGGCCAATGCGCTACCATTTATAACTGGTCCTCACTTTCACCCCCTGAATATCTCCGGGCAGATACTCACTGGTGGTTTCCAGCCTCTACCTTGGGGGAGGGCTGGACCCACATTTCCCTGGTGGAAAACGTTCTCAGTGTTTGGGAAGCAGCCTCGCAGGAGCTGCAAGGATCTGCAGAGAAAGGCAGATCTGTGAGCGCCTCCCACTCTTGGCCCGATCTAGCTGCTCTTGCCGGAGGATCGGGGTGGGTTGGAGCGAGCGGGGCGTAGACGCCCCCTCCCTTCCTCTCAAGACCTGAGCAGAGTCCGTGCAAAAGCGGGAGAGGGCAGGGCCAGGCATAAACAACCAGGGCCGCTTTAACTTCCTCCCACCCTCTGGAGGTAGGGCTTTCTGGAGAGGGAAGAGAGATGTGGAGGAAGGTACTTGGGGTGAGAGGAACTGAGCCTGGGAGTGGAGGGAGAAACAGGGGGAGGAGGACTGCTGATTTCCACTTGTAAAACTGGCAAGTTTTGATTTGAACTTTTCGGAAAACGAACTTTTGTGAAATCAGAGCTTTAAGATTTCCAACGAAACCTGGCCACTTAACGTGAATCAGCTCCCCTCTGTGGGGCACAGTAAGGAAACTAGCTATTAAGACAAGGCTCTCGGGGAAGTGGAAATGATTTGGTGCCTTCATCCCCAAAAGGTGGGAAGGAGAAGAAAGAGGAAAAAGAGGGTGCGAGGTGTGTGTGTGTTTGTAGGGGTGCCTGTGTAGGGGTGTGTGTGCAGGTGTGATGTGTGCGCGCGCAGGGGTTCGTGCAGGGGTGTGTGGGTGTGTGTAGGGGTGTGTTTCTTGTTCCCCAGGTTTAATTTGTTTACTTAATCTACTTAGAATGGGTTTCTTTCTATTACCCTCTATTTTAATCACCTGACAATTAACCCAAACACAAACATCTGATTGATGGTCTGTAGAGCTGATATATAGTTTTGTTTAGTTAGATCATAAACAAAACTTTGGTCGCCAGGAAGATTTCTGTGTTAACAAGGTCAGTGTTCCCTCTCTGCCGTTTAAAATTTTCAAGTCTGATTTTCACTGCTGATATTTGGGGATTTGATAATTTCACCCTTGTTAATGGGCAGAGCCATGGAAAATCTTCGAAAGTGAACCTTCTTTGCTATTTCCGTAGAATCCTTTAGGGTTGCCAGATGCAATAAGGATTCTTCATCTAGTAGTTAAAAAGAAATAAACTTCTGACATTTTAGTAAAATTTCGATGATGTCTTCTTATGTAGTAAATTGGGCATTTTATTTTACTTCTCCAGTTTTGACTTAATAAGGCATGGTTCTCTCATATCAGCCACTTGACTTGTAGATTAATTTTGAAATGAAAGGAAAGCTAGTGTAGAGGAGTGATATGTGTCATCACAGTTGCTCCTTAAAAATCAAAGGCGTTTTAATGCACGTTGGGTTCTTGTTGACTGAGAACTTAATTTTTATTTTAGTGAACAATTCACTTTGCATTTTGGAGATTTATTTAATTTCAAATCAGTTTACATATTGTACATTTTTATGTATACATTTGGCAGTAAGGAGCCAATGGAAGCTCTGAAGCAGTAGGCTATTTTTGAAAGTCAGTGTTTTCACTAAGCTTTGACTATTTAGATTGTTGCTTAGAAACAAGCTTAATTTATAGTTTTCAGTTTAATATCATTTTTAGTGGAATGTTTTAAATTTAGTTTGTGATCCTCATTCTTAGCTGTTTAAATCCTAAAAGCATACCAAGTTTAAAGCTGGGTAACAGTTACATTATTTAGTAGGACTGTATTAATAGTCTTTGCCATGAACCATGCCGGGAAACCTGGGTTATTTTCAGTGCCTTAGCCAAATGTGATGACTTTTATAGGCCATATTGCTGTTTCTACTCTGAAAATAACTCCTAATGGATAAGGCAGTATGGAAAACAGAAATCTTCATACTTTTTATTGTCACCAAATAATTTGGGAGTGAAAGGAAAATGGAGATCTTTTTAGAGTTATATTTGGAAAGCCAACCAACATTCTTGCCATTCTGGGCTTTTCTGGAGCAGCTAATATGCAAGAAGTAGGTATAAAATTTGTTGTCATGGTGACAGTGACAAAGAAAAACTTGGACAGTGATTTAAAATGCACAACAGTGATGTTAAACAAATTAACAGCTGGCACCTTGAAATTTTTGTTTTCCAGGTGACAGGGTTGAATGTAAATGCACAGAAGATAACTTTTATAGCCAATTTCACTATGTTTTTTTAAAAAACTAAATTATAGATATATGGCAGCTATAGGATGTTGAAAGTTTTGCAGCTTAATGTTTTAAATAGGAAATAACGTAGATTTAACTAACACGTTACTGAGCATTTACAGAGATGCAGGCATCATAAGTATCATCTTTGCTGCCCTGAAGTAATACATCCCAGTGATAGAAACTGACATACACCAAGGAATCAAATCAGAGATGATGGTGTTATGAGAGGCACACATGATTTTGCATTAGAAGTTTGGAGTGCAACTTCAGAGAGGATCCCCAGTGGATGGATCTAGAAACTTCCAGAGAAGGATGGCATTTGAGGTAGACCTTGAGATTTAAGGATGATTTGGACTGGCACTGCAGGAGTGTGCAAATGTGGCCATATCCTTGGGAGACATATGTGAAGGGCTTTCAGCGATGAGCATGGAGGTTTCCATTTTTTTCTTAGCTATGTGGTTCAGAAAAAGAGCTTGGAAGTTGAAACTGACTGGAATATTTTTCCAAAGACGAGAATATAACTGTTTTCAGTGTCCTGCTTTTCTCTTTTTTTTCTTCTTAAATAATAGGCCGTACATTTCTGTTTGCCCCAGTTTTTGGACTTCATTATTATTGTTGCTGTCATTGTTACTGTATTTCTCATAGGAGCAGTTTTGTTTAGAGAACATTTGTCTTCTCAGTGATTGAACCCATGCCTCAGTTAGATTGCCAGTTGGTTCTATCCTGGTGTGTTTCACATAACTTTATGAGGTGAGAAAATGTTTCACAGACTTGGTACTTAGATTTGCAAATAGCTGCTGTTGATCATGTGCACAGCAAGGCTGTGGCTGGGAGAGAGTGGTGTGACGTTTGTAAAAGAAAGCAAAGGTGCTAGCACAATGCCAGGCACATGGTAAGTGTTCCCCAAGTATTTACTAAATGAAGAAAATAAAAGGAAGCTCACCAAGAAGTTGTGTCATAAAACTTAATGATGATTGGCTAATTAGAAAATTTACTGTGTGTTACCAGCTAGCTTATAATGAAACTATTGGCCTGTGACTTGTAATAATTAACATTATAGATATCACAGATGTTGATCCAAAAAGATGACCCTAATTCTTAGTTTTAAAATTTTTCATCTTAATACTGCCCGTTTCCAAGCTGCTTTTCTCAGTAACTTCTTAGATTCTTCATAGGGGTTTTTTAAAAAGTTTAATTTCCAACACTATTAGTTTTCTCTTTAGATTCTCTATTTTCAAAATGATGATTGAGGCCGCACCCCTGCCATCCTGCATCCTTCCAATAATAGAGTCAAGGCCACATCACCCACTGGGATGTGGAAGAGAGGATGATTAATAGGGGGTTAAGAGAAACATGGAGAAGTTTGGAAACAGGAAAAGGGAATAAAAGGAAAGATTGGGCAGGAAAAAGGAGATTAGGCAAGACTTTAGAATAGTCTGCAATTGCACAGAAATGTGGAACTGGAGTAGTAGCCCCAACTCCGTTTACTTTGCCACCCAAGCCCATCTGAGTATTGCGTTAGAAGGAGACTTTATTTGAACACGTTCCATTACATTATTCTCTCTTGGTGCTCCTTTGCAAAGCTTTTATAACATGAAAAGAGATTTGTCTTGTTTCTTGGTAGTTAGGTAAAGAATCAGAGAACAGGTACGAGAGAGGATGATGATAACACTGATAGTGAAAGATTTTTAAAATTTTAATGTTTTAAATAACTTACATAAATAATGAGATCATATTATTAATGCTGTGTATGGCATGATGCCTTCCATACAGAAATCCTGATTTTAGAGGGGGGAGATACTCTCTTTAAATAAATTATTAGTAACCAACTAATAGGTTGGGGATCCATTTAATAGGTCATAGAAATGTAGTGTAGGCTAGGTAACATTGCTATGTGGAGTGGCTACTTGTTTGCAAAGATTTGGTTTTGACATATTATATTTCATTGAAAAGACAAGATGGTTCCAAAGGACTGCCTCTTCATTTGGCCCAGCGTCTCATTTGAAAGTCAGCATGCAGACATTTGCCACCAACAGATAATCAAGACGATATTCTTTAATGCATTATAAGCTTCTTAAAGGTTGGTTATTACATCTGAATGTCTGCTTGCCTGTGGAGCTGATCCATGTCCCGTGTTGGGCTGATGTAACATTGGAAAGCTGAATTAGGGTCAAAATAGACGCTTGTTTTATTTGAGATGTTGTCCTTTTTTTCCTAAGGAGGAAACAGAGACTGTGGTGAGATCTGAAAGGAGGGAAAGGGAAGTAGTTGGGCCTAATTATTAGAGGCTGTCACCCCTGACTGAGCCACTTTTCTGCCATTCTTTTCAGCTCTCTCTTAGTTAAAATTAGTTACACTCATTACCAGGTTTCCTTCCTGACATCGTTTCCTTGTCAGTATTACCTCCTTTCAATACACTGAGTTTCTTGTCTTGCATGAAAGACCCCAGACAGTGTGATTGATATGAGCTGAGGTACATGGCCTTGGAGAGCTGACACCAAATAGACCCCATCTTCTCGGTACTATATGTTGTTTTAAAGGTGAACATCAAACTGCTTCCCTAGTTTAGGTTAGTCTAAATATTTTTGAAATACTGAATGATCTAGTACAGTTACTTAGTTGCCTCTAGAGTGGGCTGAAACATTGTATCTTAGTAAGATGGTTGTAGATGAGACTCGTTGCAAATTTCTGTTTTCATACTGTATGCAGTAGACATTTTATACCAAAGGTGTATATGGTGGGGTGGGCGTAGGGGTAACACGTTGGATAAAATCAAGTGAAGAAGTAATATTCTTACTGTCCTGACACATCTAGTAGGGGTGATAAAATAGAATTAATAGATTTAATAAGTTTAATATGAGGAAATGCTCAAAGCTGGACTTGATTAACTGCCAAGTGAAGATTTTAAGACTGGAGAGAACAGGAGATTTCTGGAGTCTGGAAAGGCATTTAAAGGTGAGGTTTGAGCTATGTGCTAAAGAAAGCTAGGACTCAGATGAATCAGAGGAGAATGAAGGACTAGGAAGAGCATCATCAGAGGTATGCAATCTCATCACAAAAATTATTTTCTCCTTGCAGAGAGGGAAATCAGGAAGATAATCTCAAGGTAAGAAGTAGCTTGAGAGATTTGAAAATAGTTTGAGATCTTGAGAAGCCTGTACTTTTCTTCATGAAAACCCTTATAATTAGCTAAATTCTTAATATAGTCTATGTTCTTATGTACCCAGAGAGGTGGATTTAATTTTTTGCATGTCAGTGATACAGCCTTCGCATTATGATTGGGAACTTGCAAGATGATATCATTGCTTCTCCTTCTTTATAGCCCTTTTTCATTCCCAAAGCATAAATCTTGCTTACATAGAAATTTCTAAATGCATTATTAATTATTAGCATGTACTATTAAACTAGGAGGAAAATACATTTCTGTAACTTCTGAGCAAAGAGGCAAAACAGTTTTCCTCAAGTTCCTCACAAAGGCTTTTAGGCTCAGGAAATGACCTAAATAAATTTCCTCAGTCCAGTAATCCAGTTACCCTGATGTTACATGAAATCAGGACATTTAGGGGCTGGAGGAGATTTAAGAGATCACTTGCTCCAGCATCCTTATTTTACTGATGGAAACCCTGAGATTCAAACAGATTTGCCCTACTTTGCTGATTGTTCTCTAGCCACATCTCTCATCACCCAACCTTCCAGTCTGCTTGCTTTCTCCTGTGTAAAACTTACTAATGGAAAATAGGTACCACCTGCTGGATTTTAAACTGGAAGACAGGCTCCTGGTGTTGGTGGGAAGAGCCAGAGAACGTGCCTGAGTTTGTGTTTAGTCACCAACATATGCCCCAGC
This sequence comes from Callithrix jacchus, assembly GCF_049354715.1. Taxonomy (NCBI): domain Eukaryota; kingdom Metazoa; phylum Chordata; class Mammalia; order Primates; family Cebidae; genus Callithrix; species Callithrix jacchus. The sequence goes on along the minus strand of NC_133512.1, from coordinate 88,458,173 downwards.
AGCCCTGATAGGACAGATGTGTTTGAGGAAAGGTCTGAGGGGTATCTGTGGCTCATTATGTCTCCTGAAGGCATTTTGATAACTGATCAATGTGCTGCCTCCACTAATTCTTAAAGGATATGGGCAGGACTTTTCTATTAATATTTAGCTGTGTCTATTGAATTTCCCACATAAACCTAGTATTTTAGATTTGGGGAACTGGGGGAGGGGAAAATTTGGTATTGGCCTGTGTTCTGTTCTGGAAATTTAAGATGACTTGATTCAGCCAGGGTCTATTTTATCTGTTCTGCCTCTTTCTCTCTCTCAGCCTGAATGAGAAAAAATCCTGAAGCATTCCCACCCCATGATTGCCCCATGTAATTCAGAGCTGTTCAAAACTACTGTGTTGAACAGTTGAGTTTGGGATTATTTCTCCTCATTTATACATAATATATATCATATATTTTTCATTCCCAAAGCATGAATCTTGCTTACATAGAAATTTCTAAATGCATTATTAATTGTTAGCATGTACTATTAAACTAGGAGGAAAATACATTTCACTAACTTCTGAGCAAAGAGGCAAAACAGTTTTCTATATAAGTATAATTAAACTATATAAGTATAATTTTTAATTTTAAAATAAACTATAGTTTATAATATATAATAGATTAACATACAGTAAATTAATATATATGACTTGTATCCCAAATAAGGCATAATTTGTATTTGATGAGCAGATTCTGGATTAGTTGAAGCTGCCATGCCAGATATTTAAAACTAGGTGTTAAGCAATTTTTCTGGAATACTTTTCCTGGCCAATGTAACAGGCAGAAGAGTGGCCTGTGAAGTTGAAATCTAGCAGGTCTGGTTTTATTTTGTTTTGTTTTTAGTTTCTTTTCATCACTAAAAATTAAGAGCTGGCTTTTTCTTTTTTAATTGGGAAAAGCAACTTCAATAGTGAACCTTAGTCTGTGAACATGTCTGCTGTGGTTTTTTTTTGAGGGGGCTGAGGATTTGGGGGTCATGTTTTCATGAATGCCTTGATAGAGACTTGATAGAGACTTTAATTTTTTGTGTGAATGGCATTTTGATCTGTTCTGTCTTATATCCAATCTGAAAGTTAGTTTATCAAGGCAGTCTTTTATAAACATTATATGATTAAAAAAAATTCCTTTGGCTCCTAAACCAAGAAACCCTAATAATTTTTTTCTACATCTAAGTACTTCTGTACCATATGCACCTAAGATTAATGCCACTTCTTATATACATACATATATATAGTTTTTTTGTAGAATTTTTGCTTCTGGGCTTATTTTTCTAAAAATACCAAAGTGCTTTGTATTTATTTATGAAGTACTTGGAGTCTTAAGATCTTAAGCATCTTTTCCTGCTTTTTTTTTAAACCCTGTTTTGCCAGAATAGAATGGAAATGAAAGGTGTTGAAAATTTGAAATTATTGTACTATTTGTATTATGAAAGACCAGAAATTAGTAGTTTTAGAGGAGAAATAGGGGTGGAGACGTAGAAGAGAGACAAGCAGTGTTATGTTTCAAACAGTACATCATACATTGTGATGGGAGACAGATTTATTTTTTAACATTCTGTGTGACATAATCTGTGGTTTAGCAAGGACCTTTGTATCACTATTTTTTTTATTTTAATGAATTTCCCTCTTTATTGATGGAAATATATAGATAAACAGAAGTTTGGGCTGTAGGTCACATGTGTTGCTGCTGATGATGGAAGCAGGGCAGGCTCTCCTGATTCTAGTATGAATCAGGATCTTGGCAATGTCTTTCATAATTTATTAGTTTTTAAAATGGAGCACTTTGCTTATAAAGCTTTGGAGAAACAGGACAATAAAATATACAATTAATTAAAATCTTTAGAGCAACGAGAAGCATCATTAATAAAACATTACCCTCTAAAGCACACAAGAATTGCAGCTTACTCTCCCATCTCAGTGGGAAAAACCAGGATAAAAGAGCCTGTCTTTCATCATAGTCAGTAAACTGAGTTTATTGGACTTGGGCTGGTAGATCTTCAAAGAAGTAGGCTCCTGGCCAATACCCCACTCCTCTCTACATGAAACATCTGGGTTAATAATAACAATCGCCTGCCTTCATTTGCCACTTACTTCATTGATATATTCTTGTTTAATCCTCAGAAGAATGCAGGGTAGATGTTAGGATTTCCATTATACAGATGAGAAAACAGAGAATGACGTAAGTTATAGAAATGCTTCTCAGAGTGTAATCTTTGGACCAACAGCATCAGCAGGAGCTTTTTAGAAGGGCAGATTCACAGCTGCACCTCAGACTCACTGAATTACAATTTCCAGGAGTGGAGCCCTGCAGCCTGTTTTTTCACAAGGTCTTCAGGTGATTCTTATGCATGCCAAAGTTTGAGAACAATTGGTTTATAAGACTTTATGGACACTACTGTGTAGTGGGAGCAAAAATTGAGACCTGGTATATTGGATTTTACTATTCATAGGAAGCATCTCTAAGAAATCTTTGTAGCAGGCATCCCTAAGAACTATACATGATTTATGCTTGCTATAGGTTTTCCTTTTTTCTTTATCCTTAGTCTTTGCCTTCCCAAATAACTTATCTGTCTAATGTATATGCAAAAAGAAATAATTTTAAAAGAGAGTCTTTTAAAAATCTTTCTTGAGAGAACACCGTAGCTCTGGTCTCTTTCCCCTTCGTACCATCATATCCCTTTCCAGAAGCTTCTTTTGAAACTTAAATGTGACCATTCTGGTCATGCCTGTTTGAAAGCCTTTGAAGTAATTTATTGTCTTTGCTATGTATACTTTATGTCTTCACAGAAATAGCCTGGTGTTCATGTTGGCTGATTGATAGGATGATACCTTTTTTATCTAATCTCAAAGAGCTTATTCTAGAATGTTGGTGCCATGCTGGTAAAGTGTGAAGATAAGTCATGACATTTGGTCATATATCCTGATTTTACTGTTTACTGGTTGCATAATCTGGATACATTAGCTGACTTAAGAGTTTCCATTTTAAAAAGGAGGTGACAATATGGTGTAAATTAGAGTTGATTCTTTGAGAATACTTTGGAAGTCATTGGGTGCTATGCAAGTGTGAAGTAATGTTCTGGCACATTTCGAGCAATGGCTTCTGAGGGCAAGTGTACAGAGAGATTTGGGAATGAATGTTTCATTCCCCTTCACTATGATGGTGACTGGGCTTGTCAAATGGGTCTCTACAGCAGGGAGGAACAGAGTGTGCCTGGTGGAAGGAGCACATGCTTTGGACTCACCCAGGCTGACTGTGAACTGTGAACTCACCAATGATGATCTCTCAGCTTTATCTCTAAAATGAATGCCAGAGGACCTACTTGTAAAAGTTGCTATGACAAAGGAGATTGGAGCAGAAGACAAAAGAATCAAGAGTCAGTGGTATATCAATGGGATTTAAAGCCTGAGAGGTTGGCTGCAGTCACTCAGGGAAGAAATGTACAAGAGAAGACAAAAGGGCTGGGAGAACCTTGTGTGAGAAATTATAACCACCTCCCCTCCCCAGCCCCCTTACCTAGGAACCTGGTGCTGACTTAATGTTGTAGCTGGGTCCCTGGAAGGCTCTCTTATTCCAGCCTCAGCTCCCTCCCAGGCCTGCCAAGAAGCTACAGAGGCATTCATAAGAAGGCACTTTGATAACCAAATAGCAGAGGTTCCAAACTCACCTGACTATGGCAGCCCAGATGACCACATATGGGTGGCAGTCCTGGCTTCTTAAAAGTGTGTGTGCCTGTGCTGTGTGTGTGTGTGTGTGTGTGTGTGTGTGTGCATGTATGTATGTGTTGGTGGGGGAGGGTTGGCAACATGAGGAATGTGTTCCTTCTTGAGGGTCAGCTACTTCCTGGCTCTGAATTATCACCCTGAGGAAATGTGAATCTGGGGTTACCCAGTCATCTGACATTTGAAGACAAGCCAGGGATCTGGATTTTTTGGTGATATCTTCAGATTTTTAAAATGTTGGCTAAATAAAAAACAGTAACGATGACAAACCCACTTTGTGGCCCAAGTAACACACATCTGTGGGCCAGATTTGGCTGCCAGCTGGTGGCCTCTGCTGCAGAGTATATAAACATGACCTATTATTATTGGATATTCTGGAATTTGTAATAACCTCCCGGGAGCCTTTATGTTGGGGGCCTTCTAGGAATACATGCATGCTTTCTTTGCTACCCTTGAAACTCCCCTCCTCCCCTAAGATATACCAGAGCTATTTTGCGCCAGATTCCAGGGACTTTAAGTTGGTGCTGTGTAATTTGGAGAGATTTTGAATCTGGGTGTGCAGGCAGACTGGGGAACTATAGCTCTTTGGAGGGGAGAGTGGAGAGATTGGGATTATTGTTTTTAACCTCTCCTCCTAGAAGGTCAAGGCATAGATTGTCTGCTGCAGATAGTACCCCATTTCTCTTGGATCTGCTGAGCCACTGGAATAAAAATGATCCATTACATACCCTTAGAATGTATGTGTCTTCCTTAGGAAAAGATTTTTCATTGCCTTATTTTTGTGTGTTACAGAAAAAAGAGTTTGATGTGGATACTCTCAGTAAATCGGAGCTGCGGATGCTCCTCAGCGTGATGGAAGGGGAGCTGGAGGCCAGAGACCTCGTCATCGAGGCCCTGCGGGTAAGAACAACACAGCACTGGGTCTCTGCTGGGTCATTTGCTTTTTTTAAAGAGCCATTGGCAAACCCTCTTTCTCTTAAGTGTTTGAATAAAATAGATTTAAAATGTTACATCAGGTCAAAATGAGTTCTTCACCCCAAACTCTAACCCATAACCTTTGTAAGCCCAAACAAATACTGAAGTCAGATGGTTGTTGAGGTGCTGGAGGCTGAGAGTAAACTGTTCAATACGGGAAACTTGAGAAGTCAGCTATACTCATTAAAAAATCCTTTCATGTTTCACATGTTTAATTGGTTAGAAACATGTGTTTTCAGAAAATTGGTAATTTGGGATCCTACATGTATGTGATGGCAGTTAGGAAAAATTGAGATTTACAAAAAATATTGCTGGTAGTGGATATTTTTTCCCTGTAAAATATTATAATCATTTTTTAGAAACTATGAGTTACAAAGTTAATGTTTATATATCCCTACCTTCAAATACTGTTAATTTTTTGTGATCTTCTAGTAATTTTGAAATATTTCTATAATAGCTTACAAAGAATATATTACTTAAATGTGTCAATAAAATTTTCTTTTTGAAAAAACAATGGCAATTAGACTTTCTTGGTGCAGTTTTCCAGTTGAATATTCTGGATCTTGCATTTGTTTTGGTGTGTAGATCGAATATAATTTGGTGCTTGGTTTTTTTCCCCCTCTTTTCTATTTAATCCTTTGTATGTGATTAGTTATTTTTTGACTGTTGGTCATTTGGCCAGGAAGGATATATTTATTAAGTATGGGTTTTTCTTATTTCATCAGGGAATTATTTCCTCAAACCTTGTCTTAGGAAGTGTATTTTAATGTACATATGAAAATCTGTGAAACGTTAACAAGATGTTGCCTGTGACAGGAGCTTATATAGTAGAGGAGGGAGGTGGTAGTACTGGATGGTCAGACATAATAATGGTGGATTATGGGGAGAACCCGGTTGTGTGAGAAGAACAGATCCTGAAGTCATGTCTTCAATATATTTTCATAAACCAGAAGTTGGCATAGTAGATGTGATGATTAGCCCTTAATTTGATTGCAGGAACAAGTTGCCACAGAAAAGTGGGAGTATAGTCACCCTGTCGGCAAGCCAATATTGAGTTGAAGGTGTTGCATTTTGAATGAAATTGAAGTTCTGCTAAGCAGACATTTGCAGTTTGGTTGTGTTCCTCCTGTTTCACATTTAGAACATCTGTATTGCTTGCAAATGTATATTTTTCTGAATAAATTTTTTGGGAGAAATGCTGAGGCAGCATATAACTAACATATGTGACCCTTAGCCCAAGGACAAAACAAGGGCACAGTCAGCTGCTGAGGCCAGTAGTGTAGCCTCTTGTGGCCAGACTGAAGGGCTCCAGCTGTGCCTTAGTTATTTTTTTTTGTCCTTCTATGTTAAGCTGTGAAAGGCATCAGAACTATGAAATTCCCCCCTGCTCACATCAATGTTTGAACATTTAGTGAAGTCTGTGTTTTTATGTATCACCTTAGCAACCACATGTATTTTGCTTTTTAACTTAATTGCAGTACTTTGAAATGTAAGAGTAGAGGTAAAGGCTTGCTAATAATCAGGACTTGCCAAATGAACATTTTTCTTAGAGTCAAGAATGTTAGAATTACAAGGAGCCTTAGATCATATCGTAGGTCAGCCTTTTGCATCCCTATCAGATGTAGTGTCTCCTTTTCATAAAATATTTTATTACCTTATTACTATCCTGCAATGAAATATAGGGACAATTGCATTTATAAGTAGGTTCTGTTAAAAATAACAAAACCAATACAAAGATAACAGGAAAATATTTTTTAAAAGTATGATATACTCAATATATAAATGCTCACACATGACTGTACTGTCAGATGTGATAAAACACGTGGCTATTTGAACCTATTCATGGTATTGACATGAATACAATAGTTGTAAAAGAATCCTGATCCCGTCCTGCTAATGTTGTTTACTTTGAGTCAGCAGATTTGTGGAGGGTGAATTGATTTTTCTGAAATGGTGAATGACTCTTACTAGAGGTCCAGACAAAGTACACATGTGCACAGGAGTTTAATCCCTAGAAAATTCAGTTTGCTAAAACATTAAAATGACTTGTTTAATAAATAAAAAGGAGTTACTCTCCAGACCGGTCATACAGAGGGTTCCAATGAAAGGAATGAACAGAGAGACATTTGAAAGTGGTAGGGAACATGGCACAGTTCCTGGATGTGTGGCAAGGAACCACATCTTTGCCCTGCCTCCCTAAGTGCCAATCACTGTGAAAACCAAAAATGCTCTTGTCTGTTTCTAAAACAGATTCTAAGGTAGTGCTCCTGTGGAGAACCATTGGCCAAGACCGGACTCCTTTGTTTATAGAAAAAAATCAAACAAAAAAGCCTGGAAATGTCTGACTTATCTGAGGTCACAGATATGGCATGCCTAAGAGCTTCCAGTTCATTTTCTTTTTCTTTCTTTCTTTTTTTTTTTTTTTTTTCCTTTGCTTGTTGCCAAGGCTGGAGTACAGTGGTGCGATCTTGACTCACTGCAATGTCCGCCTCCCGGCTTCAGGTGATTCTTCTGCCTCAGCCTCCTAAGTAGCTGGGATTACAGTTGCACACCACCACATCCAGCTAATTTTTGTATTTCTAGTAGAGACGGGGTTTTACCATGTTGGCCAGGGTGATCTTGAACTCCTGACATTGTGATCCACCCACCTTGGCCTCCCAAAATGCTGATATTACAGGCGTGAGCCACCATACCTTGCTGCTACCAGTTCATTTTCACACAGCCTCCCGTATGGAACTCAGTGTATATGGAGATTCTTAAAGCTTCTTGGTTTAAAATTAAGAATTGTGATTTCTTTCTTTAGATGATTCTGTTATTTTACAGTAGGTAACATCATTTTCACATACATGTGGTAGCCATCATAGACTCACTGTGGTGATTTACCAATTGAGTATTCCCTGGGACATTCATTGCTCCAAGTGTGTCATCTGTTTGCCTTTTCCTATAGTGGTAAAATGCAACTGAGGCATTAGCCCCAGAAAGAAATCGGGAAGGAGAGAGGTTTTAAAACTGTCATTTTAATTTTGTTTTACATTATGAGATCAATTTATTCCTAAATCAAGAATCAAAATCTCCTCAGTGGGTAATCAGTGTGCTACTATTCAACTGGGAAGGAAGTGCATCTTGTGTTTTTTCAGCCAAAATTAATATTCCACTAAAATAGTAAATAGTTTTGAACTTAAAAAAATATAAACTATAAAGATATCTAATTTGTACACTAAACTTTATTAAATTTAGAAGTGATTTTGTTGTGAGACCTTCAAATTCTTTAGAATTTTAAAATCTTTAAACATATTTCAGATGAAGCTAATTTACTTTTTAAATCATGCTGTGTTGATGCTTTGATTTCAAGTTATTAAAAATTGCATGTATCATTGGATTAATGGCAATGGACTTTTCAAAACAATCCAGAAATATAGTTTGGGATGGGAAGGATGTTAAGAGATTGCAATATATATCATGGTACCTTTGCTATTTTCATATATTTAAGGTATAGATACTTTCCAGTATAGAAAGTCCATGATAGTATGGAAGACATTAATTTCTAAATAATTATTTATTTATTTTTGAGATGGATTCTTGCTCTGTCACTCAGGCTGGAGTGCAGTGGTGCGATCTTGGCTCACTGCAACCTCCGCCTCCCAGTTTCAAGTGATTCTCCTGCCTCAGCCTCCAAAGTAGCTGGCATTATAGGCATGCACCACCACACCCAGCTAACTTTTATATTTTTGGTAGGGTTGGAGTTTCACCATGTTGGCCAGGCTGGTCTTGAACTCCTGACCTCAGGTGAGCCACTTGCCTCAGCTTCCCAAAGTGCTGGGATTACAGGCGTGAGTAACAGTGCCTGGCCATTTAATTTTAAAAAGAGCAATATTGAAAAAATCTGAATTGCATAAAGCTGCTTAACTAAAATATATTTTAATTGATTCCCATGGGAAATATTTTTTTCAACAATTCCTCCATATTCACATAGATTAGGAGTAAACCTTTTAATAAATAGATACATTCAAATAAAGTCCATAGAAAAATACTTTGTAGTTTAATAAGGAATGTGCCCAAAGAGAAGCAGCTGCATTTTCTGAACACCAAGATAGGCACAGAAGCTTTTGAATTAAATTTAATTGGCTATTCAAAATCTGAGTATATAATTTATACAGAAATTAATGATTCAAGATTAATTGTTTACTTTTTTGGAGTCTTCTAGCTTTTTTTTTTTTTTTTTGAGACGGAGTTTCGCTCTTGCTACCCAGGCTGGAGTGCAATGGCGCAATCTCGGCTCACTGCAACCTACGCCTCCTGGGTTCAGGCAATTCTCCTGCCTCAGCCTCCTGAGTAGCTGGGATTACAGGCACGCACCACCATGCCCAGCTAATTTTTTGTATTTTTAGTAGAGACGGGGTTTCACCATGTTGACCAGGATGGTCTCGAGCTACTGGTATTCTTACAGGTATCTTAGTCAAAGAGAGACACAGTCAAGATGATGAAGATGCTCTAATTACAAAATTTTAAAAGTCAAAATTACATGATTAAACCTACATTTTACAGGGCCCAGCCTGCTATCATTAGCATGAGTTTACATAAATATTATATCATTTAAACAATGAATTTATTTGGCAGTTATCTTCCGATTTCTTCTGTGCCTTTTTCCTTTAGATTGGGTAAATGAGACTGACCATATTAAATCCATGGCAATTCTTCCTCCTAACCTTCATATATAGAGTATATAATCTAGACTTTCAAATATTACTTGCATTGAAAATTTTAAAATTTAGCCAGCTTAATATTTCTTCAGATAGAATACATTTATAACCCCAGTAACATAGGGGATTATCAGTTCTAGAATTGCTTTGTGCAAGTGGCTATAACCGAGAATAAATGTACAACAGATTAAATAAGTTCATTTCTCTCACATAACAATCTGGAGGTGAGTAATCCCAGCTGGAGAGGCAGCTCCATGCCAAGTGGTCATTCAACAACCCAGGTTATTTTTGTTTTACTACTACTCTTAGGGAGTTAGCTTCATCAGCATACTTGAAACAGGATCAATGCCTGCTCCACATCCTAATACATGGTAAGGGGGAAAGAGGGGAAATGAAGGGCAAGCACTTCCTCTAAGCATGGGCTTTCTGCTGCAGAGTGCACAGAGGTGTATCTGTGAGACCTTTCATAGACATGCAACTTTTCCTAGTTGCATAGGAGCCTGGAAAATGGCCCTGGCTGACTGGCTGGCTACACTGCAGTACTATGGAAGAAGGGAGGGCTTTGGAGAACATTAACAACCTGCTGAAGTCCAAGAGGGAGGGGTCCTATCTTGATTTCAATATTATTTTTCAAAATATCCTGGGCTAAGATATAGGAAGATAGAAATTTCCTGCCTTCCCTCCTCAATAAGTATTTGGTGAGTACCTACTATGTAGCAGGCATAAAAATAAAGTTTGAAGTACATATAAGTGAATATATGTTATGCCAAAATTCTGTTTAGAAAATTCTATTACTTGCCTTTATGTATTTAAACTTGTTCTGTGTAGGGTTACTTAGGCCTAAGTTTTACTTTTCTCAGACTGCGACTCAGTATATTGAGTTTACCTAGAATGATCTTCCTTTTCAAAAGCTTGACCTGTTCATTGGGTTCAAAATTCAAAAAAATTTTTAAAGCTTTTTAGTAATTTTGCTTTAAAGTAGGTTTTCTCAATCTGAGCACTGTTGATATTTGGGACCAGTTATTTTTTGCTGTTTGTGGGGAGCTGTCCTGTACCTGGTAGGATATTTAGCAGCATCCTCGGTCTCTACCCACTAGATGCCAGTAGCAACTCTTCAGTTGTGACAAGAAGGTCTCTCCAGTGGGGAATCAAATTGCTGCCCCTTGGGAAATGCTGCTTTAAGGAGGTAATACTGGTCAAGGAAGAACTATTCTTAAAACTGTTTTTGCCAAAATTGGCCAGGTGTGATGGCTCATGCCTGTAATCCCAACAATTTGGGAGGCTGAGGTGGGCAGATCACTTGAGGTCAGGAGTTCGAGACCAGCCTGGCCAATGTGGTGAAACTCCATCTCTACTAAAAATACAAAAATTAGCCAGGCATGGTGGCAGGCTGCAAATTTGGGAAGAAGTCCCTCTGTTTATGGCTATTAATGCAAATAGTCCACCTGAGGTGACAGCTGATTGACCCCCATTCTCTCTATAGAACTGAGCCCGCCCATGTGCAACAGTGAGCTCTTGCCTTGGGACAGGCAGATTTACTTTGCCAGTGATTATAAGATGTATCTCAGGCTGGGTGCTGTGGTTTATGCCTCCAATCCCAGCACTTTGGGAGGCCGAGGCAGGCAGATCACTTGAGGTCAGGAGTTTGAAACAGACTGGCCTGCATAGTGAAACCCTGTCTCTACTGAAAGTACAAAAATTAGGTGTGGTGGCACACACCTGTAATCCCAGCTACTTGAGAGGCTGAGGCAGGAAAATTGCCAGAACTTGGGAGGTGGAGATTGCAGTGAGCCAAGATCAAGCCACTATACTCCAGCCTGGGTGACAGAGCAAGACTCTGTCTTAAAAAAAAAAAAAATTTTGTTTTTGCTAAAATAAATGTAAAAACTCCATATACATTGCATTATGATATAGTGATTTTTCTTGCAAGGGATACATCCCTTCAAGCTAAAAATAATCTGAAAATGCCCATTTTAACAAATTTAACAAATTTCAGGACCGTTTCAAAATATATTACATATTTTACTATTTAAAATTGAATTACACTTTTTTTTTTTTTGAGACGGAGTGTCGCTCTTGTTACCCAAGTTGGAGTGCAGTGGCGCCATCTCGGCTCACCGCAACCTCCACCTCCTGGGTTCAGGCAATTCTCATGCCTCAGCCTCCCGAGTAGCTGGGATTACAGGCACGCACCACCATGCCCAGCTAATTTTTTGTATTTTTAGTAGAGACAGGGAGGGTTTCACCATGTTGACCGGGATGATCTCATCTCTTGACCTCGTGATCCACCCGCCTCGGCCTCCCAAAGTGCTGGGATTACAGGCTTGAGCCACCGCGCCGGGCCCGAATTACACTTTCTTATGCAGAAATTAAATGCCTTATTTTCCAAATTAAAAAGCCTTTATGGTTGTATGGCTCAGTGCTAGAATCTTGACATAGAACAAAGGCAATCATTTTAAGTAGAATAATGGTTCCACTCGAGTTTTAAAAACAGCTACAGAGTATGCTACAGAGTATTGTGAATGTTTTCCTCATATGACACATCTGCTAAATCCTGATAAAAGAATAACAATCTGTTTTTTATTGGTTTCAGCTAAGTGAAACATGCAGTCTCTTGTATTTCAAAATTCTCCTGTGAATGCAGGCATTTGATTGACCAAAACATACCCTTTTTGTGCTGTTCATTATAATTAATGAATGAATTTGCTGAGCAGAGCTAAATTTATGAAAACATAAATTAATTTTAGTTTCCTTTCCTGTCTGTTGAGATAATGCTTTTGTGCCATGCTAGAGAAAGGAAGAAGGGTGTTGACCAGATTTTGTGTTGTTTCTGCAAGCAAATCAGTTGGCAGAAAGAATAAGTAGCTGATGATTTTTAAATAGCATTGTATTTGTTCCAGCAGGACAAACACTGAAATGAGAAACTTTGATTCTTCTGGTAAATTTTTTCTCTGATAATCATTTCCCATTAATAACAAACAAAAAACAGATGAATACCATGCAAAAACATTGCTTTTGCACATATTCAGAAATGAGGTGTTGAGGTCATGAAAGCAAAATGTTTATGATCACCATTTCTGGACCATTTAATAAGCAATTGAAGTAACTGTAGCATTTGCCTGCTGATTATGATTAATAAGTTATCAAGATATCTGTAAGGAGAACAAATTAAAGATGAAGCTTTCCCCAGCTCTATCCCACATACCATTTGATCTGTTCTGGCACAGGATAGAGTCAAGGTTACGAATAAGATGAAATGGGGAATATATTTTTGTACGCTTTGAAGATGATCACAATTGTGGGGACTGTCAGTCCAATTAACAGTTCTTTTTTAGAATTCCATGTGTTCTGAAAATACAAGGTGTTCCTCTGAGGTATTCTAGCCACCTACATTTTAGCCACCTCATCTTGACACTTGGTGGCTAAGCTACAAGTCATGGGTTTTAGCAGAAATTTCTTTTGCCACATTTATGATTAATTATATGGTTTGATTATAAGAGGAAACGGGTCTAAAGCAGTGTGCTCATATTCAGTGTGCAGCTTATTCTTTATTAAATACATTTTTAAATTTTGTGTGGCATTACTTTCAACTTTGCATAAATAATTGTTTGCAACCACTTCCATTCACAACCATTTAAAAGTAAACTAAACATGAAAAAAAAAAAAGGAAGAGGGTGGTTTTTATCATCTTAAACTAAAACGGTTTCTTTTCTATAACTGCCTCCATCTGTCCCATGATGGTGGGCAGTAACCAAACCAAAATCAAGAAAAGGGTAATTCCATTTGGCTCATGCTTTGCAGGAATCCTAAGGTTAACTGCTGTTTACAACAAGCTAGAATTTGAGCAGGGGTTGGAGATGGAATGGGGCTTAATGTTGTTAGGTTTTGGTTATATGTCAGGCATTTCATAGGCATTATTTCTTATCTTTATGAAATGTTTTGAGATCAATGGTAGTACCCCCACTTTAGGAACAGAGAAAGTAAAGGATATATGCCATTTTCTGTCTGACTCCTAACCTTAGCTCTCACCATGTCTCTGCCCCAAAGGCAACATTAATGAAACTAAGCATTTTCCTAGAGCTGAAAATTGTCATTTATGGATTCTTTATTTTACTTTAATTGCTACAAAGTATGAGATCATTTCTACACACCTGTAATCAATTGTAAATTTCAAAAGCTGCACAGAAGTTGAAGCTACAAAGAAATTGATAGTCTTCAATGTTTAATCATTCATTTGGTGTTCCTTTGCAATTGAGCACAGGTAATTATAAACAGAAGTAAATCCTTGAAGACTTCTAAGATCCTATTGAATGGCAAGTATGATAATGTAGAAGAACATAATTGATTTTTAATGTGTCCTTATTATCATACCAAAAGCTTGTACTTTTCTTTAATTGGTACATAATTCTGCATCCTCTGGATGAGAGAGAACATGCTGGTGCATGTGGGAATGCTGCATGACCTGAGTTTAGGGACATGATGGAGATTTCTGAAATGTGTAATGACACAATTACTAAGGAACTGCTCTTTCCATCCTGACCATCTTTGCATATTTCAGTCATTAAGTCTGTCTCTTATAGTTGTGTTTTGTTTTTAAATTTGTATATCTATTTTAATTTATCATATTTGATCTTTTTTGTTTGTTTGTTTTGTATCTCCAAAACATCAGCAGGTAGTAAATTGAGTCTTTAAATAGAAATTTGGTTTGGTTTCCACGAAACGCTATTGTATAGATTTCCTTAATGTTATATAATTCTTTGATTTTTTTTTTTCTAATCAATAAAAGTTAAAGTGAATTTGCGAAGGTAGATTATGTAAGCCAGGGTCATGATAGAGGCACTAAGAGGAAGAGTTCAGTATTTTACATAATTGATATATTAAAATGTGGATGTGCCATTCCCCTTGTTAGAAAGTTCAGGTTTCCTTTCACGAAGATTGAATCAACATAATCCAGTTTTAGATTTTTTAAGACAAACTTTTAAGTAATCCCTACAAGTATTTAGAGTTGATTCTTTTTTTTTTTTCTTTCTTTTTTTTTTTTAAGAGATGGAGTTTTGCTCTTGTCATCCAGGCTGGAGTGCAGTGGAGTGATCTCAGTTTACTGTAACCTCCACCTCCTGGATTCAAGCAATTCTCCTGTCTCAGCCTTCTAAGTAGCTGGGATTACAGGCGCCCACTGCCATACCTGGCTGATTTTTCATATTTTTAGTAGAGTCGGGGTTTCACCATATTGGGCAGGCTGTCTTGAACTCCTGACATCAGGTGATCCACCCACCTCGGATTACAGGCATGAACCACCTCGCCTAGTGGAGTTGATGATTTTCTATTGATGAGTCTCTTTCCATGAATGCCTGGGAATACGTTTTTCATAAAAAGTCTCAAAAGTGTATTGGGCTTCCTTCTTCTTGACAAAATAGAGACTTCACTAGTGTAACTGAGAAGCAACCTTTCATCATGTCTGCTTGGCTACATCAGAGGTTCCATACGTTTTTGTGCCTGTCTGGGAATAGTAACAAGTGGTAAGTTTGGTTTAGTGGACTGTAGGTAGGACAACTAATGGAAGAGCTTTAGTAACTCTTAATAGATATTGAGAATATGTTAAACTCTTAATGAGTTTAGATTTCAGACAGTTGACAGTTGAGATTCACTCTAGGCTCTGAGGTAGGAAACAGATGTGATAAAAACAGTGTTTAAGGGAGATTATGTTAACTACTTTTGGAAATAGATTGACAGTAAAAGGGAAAGAAAGCATCTGAGGAAGCAATTACAGTTGACGTTAATTAAAGTATGGTTCTATGAAGCTCTGAATTTCTGGGTAATGGCTCTAAATGTGGGTAATTTGTTGTGTGTGTGATGGGAGTGGGTATTAACAGGACTTGAATAGATGGAGGAGATTGGGAATAAAATTATCTCCTCCAGCATGAGTGCGTTATTTTCCTTTATTTCCTTTCTTTCTTTTCTTTCTCTGTTTTATTTTCTTTTTGTCTTAAATAGAGACAGGGTCTTGCTATGTTGCTCAACCTGTAATCAAACTCCTGGGCTCAAGAGATCCTTTTACCTCAGCCTCCCAAGTAACTGGGACTGCAGGTGTATACCACCACACCAAGCTTAAGAGTACATTGTTTTCTAACTGATGACAGCAAATAGTTGTTCCTAATGCAATTTCAGCGTTAAGGTAGAAACTTTGTTTTTTAAGGACATTGTATTTATGCTCCATGTAAATTTGTGCTCAATTAATTCAGGCATTTGTTCTAGTTCTTTCAACAGGCTTTTTAGTGCTTAGCTGTCCAACATTCACCTAGCGGACATTTTCTCAGTGTATATTTATATCCGGTGTTGCACTGGGCACTGGGAAGAGAGTGTATACTAGATAGTCCTGGTACTTCTAAAATGTGTTGTCTAGTGTAGAACACTAACCATAATTAATAGGTTCCATGTGTGATAACTGCAATAATGGAAAAGTACCGGGCTTTTAATATATGCTAAGATTATGTACCGTGACTGATAGGGTATTTTTCTAAGACCCACTATGGATGGAGGGCTGTGTAAAAATAGGGCCAAGGTAAGAATACAGAAACTTTGCAAAATATTTATAATATCTAATAAAATAAAAATAACCATGTTTCTCTTATTTGGTCTCCAACTACTTAGGTTTCCCTGGATTTTGTGTAACTCCCTCAAAGTTGTTTCATTTTGTGCAACTGCTTTGCTGGGTCTCCTTTTGATCTCTCCTTATATGTAGATGGTGACCTCATGAATTTCTTGCTTTTCAGAGTGAATATTAGTCTCTCTTACTTATCTGTCATTCTTTGGTTACTTGAAGTTACAAAGCAGTATTGCTGTAACAAACTTATTTCTTAAAATGAAACAAGGTCATGCCATTGCATTCCAGCCTGGTTGACAGATGACTTTATGGAGGTGGTTTGTTTGTTTGTTTTGTTTTAAGAAGGCGTCTCTGTCAACCAGGCTGGAGTGCAATGGTGTAACCATAGCACACTGCAGCCTTGAACCAATATATATATATATATATATATAGGGTTTGGTACTATCTGTGGTTTCAAGCATGCATTTAGAGTCTTAGCACATATCCTTATACATACAGGGAGGCTATTGTATATTCTATTAATCAAGCAGTCACAGAGCTTAGATTCAAGGTGAAGAGACATAAACCTGACACACGAGAAATGTTGAAAAATTGGAGGATGTTCTAAAACTTCCAGGAAATAGTTGCCCTTGTTTGCTGAGCCTTAACTCCTAGGCATGCTATTTAGTATTTCATGTGGATTACGTCATTTATCCTTCATGAGTACCCCTGGAAGTAGGTACTGTTGTTATCTCATTTTAAGGCTCATGGTTAAAGAAAGTGTTCTGTATCACACAGCTAAGTGCCAAGCCTAGGTTTGAAGCCAGGTCTTTCTAACTCCAAATGCATCTTCTTAACTATCTATATGATCTTGTGGAAAAGAGCTAGGTAATAGCTACTAATGATAATGCAGGGCTGGCTTGTGTACGTGTTTAGTAAAACCCAGATAAAAGAGTTCTAATGAAGATGAATTGTGGATGGCTTCTGGGAAGAGGTGGCATTCCTGCAGTCTTTTGAAGACTAAATACCTTAATGAATAGAGCAGGGAGAAATGTAATTCTGATCAGAAAGAGCCAGAGCACAGGATCTGTGTGTGCTGTGGGCAGAGTGAGGAGGTAATGAATGAAGGCACAGGGGTGTGGATGGATGGAGTAGGAGTTAGGATGGGCTCTATCCAGGAGGTTTGGAATGCCAAGCTGAAGCACCCATGTGCTTAACCTGATAGGCAGGGAACAGTCCCTGAAGATTATCAGAAAGGAAAATGGAATAATCTGAGCCTTTTGTTCTCCAAGTGTGGTTTCCAGACCAGCAGGATCAGCTTCATCTCATTAAAAATGCAAACTCTTAGAGCCCTTACCCTAGATCAACTAACTCAGAAACTCTGGGGATAAAGCAAAGTGTTCCATTCAGTGTTTCTGCAATTCCTCAGGGTAATTCTGAGGCATGCTGAAGTTTGAGAACCGCTGATCTGGACAGTCACTCATAAAGCTGATGTATTTGTGTAACATCAGGGTGCACGGTGAAATTGCTGATGCTGATTAGGTATCAGGACTGGAAAGGCTTTCTGCTCAGTAAGCATGATGGCCAGCAAATTGGTCTAGCATTTTTCTTTTCCTCATCTGCTGGATGCGATAAAGAGAGGCAGTGGCTCTTCTCAGGACAGCTTTTTCATAAGTCATCAGCAAGTGCCTCAAAGTGCCTCAGCCTGGATACTTTCTTAAGGAAGCCTGTGGAAATAGCACTAATGGAGCTTTCTTGAGATGTTGGATTAAAAATCAAACATGAATTATTAAGACAAGAACTGTATGCAATAGACTGAATAAAATATAATTATATTATTCACTTATACTTCTAATTGTTCCACATGGGAATTGAAGTGATTTACAGGAATAAAAACAGCAAAATGGGGAAATGTAAGTATATAAAAATTAGGACTAGAACAATGACTTTAAAAACCTTTTAATAATAAGACCTCTTATTCAAGTGAAATCTTACTTGAGTCCCAGTACGTAAAACAGAAGCTGAGCTCTTGGGGTGGAGCAAATGATTAGTCCTAAGTTTCCTGAATAAACTAAAAGGGAAAATAAAATAGGAGCAGGTTGAGTTACATATAATTTGTTGTTGTTAATAAAGTAGAAAAAAGCTATAGCAATTACTTCCTCAGGGAAGGCAAATGTTTCCTGATACCAGGCTCTAAAATTTCTTTTCTGCGTCTTCAAATTGGAGGTATTGGGTAATGTGGTCATGTTTTTAACTATATCAACATAACACTGTAATGGCTGGGTATAAATGGATGCTTTTGCATAAAATTCATTGACGTAAGTGAGAGTCAGGATGCTTGGGCAGAGTAGCTGGGGTGGAAGTGATGGGGTGGGGTGGTGAGGCGTGGACAAGACAGTTGGATTTAGAGAGGGTTGGGCACCACAGCAGGGTGGTCTGCTGTGAACTGGATCTTCAGCAGATCATCTCAAGAAGCAGATGGGCTGTGTGACCTTCAGGCCATTTGCCAGTTTGATCTCATAACCTTTGCTAATGTTCCTTTTTTAATCACTTTATGTACATGTTTTCCAGACTGAACAAATATTCAGATATGGGTAGGCCGGCTGGCTACACTGGCTCACGCCTGTAATCTCAGCACATTGGGAGACTGAGGTGGGTGGATCATGATGTCAAGAGATCGAGACCATCTTGGCCAACATGGTGAAACCCCATCTCTACTAAAAATACAAAAATTAGCTGGGCATGGTGATGTGCACCTGTAGTCCCAACTATTCAGGAGGCTGAGGCAGGAGAATTACTTGATCCCAGGAGGCGTAGATTGCAGTAAGCTGAGATTGCACTACTGCACTCCAGCCTGGTGACAGAGCGAGACTCTGTCTCAAAAAAAAAAAAAAAAAAAAAAGAAACACACACTCACGCACATACTGAGCTTTTATATATATATTTATATATATGGTTAGAAAAGCAGTATCTAAAAATTTGAACAAAAGTATGGGAAACAGTTTTATCCATGCTTCCACAATAAAATGAGAGTTGATGTCAAATAATTTTAGCTTATAATGCTCTTTCTCAGAATGTATGATGACTGTAACACAAATTGTTATGAATTTATGAACATACTTTAAAGTACTGGTAGTTGACAGTAAACTGTATTTTTCTATGGTACTGAAATAATTTGGGTAATTATTTTTTCTAATCAACTTATTTCAGTTTAGAACACTCTTTTTTTTTTTTTTTAAAGAATCTTGCTCTGTTGCCCTGATTAGAGTGCAGTGGCTCGATCTCAACTCACTACAACATCTGCCTCCTGGTGCCAGCGATTCTCCTGCCTCAGCTTCCCAAGTAGCTGGGATTACAAGTGTGCCCCTCCACGCCCAGCTAATTTTTGTATTTTTGGTAGAGACAGGGTTTCACCATGTTGGCCTGGTCTTGAACTCCTGGCTTCAAATGATCTGCCCACCTCAACCTTCTAAAGTGCTGGGATAGCAGGCATGAGCTACCATGCCCAGCCCAGTTTTCCACATTCTTGTTTTTGGACTTTCCAACTTCCCTTTATTGTCCTACTTTTCATTTCTTTGACAACCAGTGCATTTTTTTCTGGATGCCCCCGAAATGATTTAAATGTTAGAAGCATGTTGGTAACCCTATAATCTAAAATTTTGTTATTTAGCTCTTCTTCTGGTTGATGAATTGAACATCAATTTTTGCAGGGCATTGTTGTTCTTTCTGTGGTGTCTCTTAACAGTCTCAGATTGTCTCAAGTCAATTTGTCTTTACATTGTAACTAACCAAGTGTAACTTCTGGTAAACATTCATTACCATTTTTTCTTACTAATAAGTTAAGCTGCCCCTTTGACATGAGAGTATTTTTTTCTTTTAGTTACAAGATGACATTAAATTATATAAATATTGGCTTAAGAAAAGTCACAATGTTCAAGAAGCCAGTTTTTAAATCTTGATACATATAAGGAATGAATATGGTTAGTAATAATAATGGAGCAGCTTTTAATGTTTTTATAAGTATAATTATTTATGAGCATTGAGTTTATATCAGTTTTGTAAAATATAATAATTTAATTTATAGGCAATTCAAATGTTTCTTCATTAATCCTTTTCCTAATGCTATAAATAGCATTATGTGATATTTTAAAGTATTTTTTTTTCTTTTGGTAGGTGAACAATGATTGTGGGATCCCCATGAAATTAGTCCTCTCCACTAATAACAGACTTCTAATTATTTATGTACCATAAAGTTATACTTCCTTTTCTTAATGAAACATGTCATTTGATTATTAAATTACTGACTTTTTAACCCATAAACCTGCCATAACATAGTTGTAAACACGTTATACAAGTTTTATATTCTTCATTTTTTATCAAGCATTTTAACGATTTTTAGTTTTTCTAGTATTCATAAATTATAGCCTGCTTGAGTATACAATATTTCACATGGATGAAGGACCAAAACCTTATTATTACTCTATATTCTGTCATCAGCTGTTTTTCCATTAGCTATGAGTACGGATGGTATTCAAAATATTTAACAACAGAAACCACACAGGCAGGAGTAAATCAGAAAGGATGCCTAAATTACCAGGACAGATTACATTCGTTACACCATCTTGATGTGTCCTGGCTGAACCACAGCCCTTGCTGTGGATATCATTTGGTAATGTTTCAATTTGCAAAACCCTCCATAGAGAAGCACAGCCCAGTCAAATGTATTTGCTTATAAAAATCTGTGACATCTTAATGAGCATTGGTAGTGCCAGCTAGATTTTGGGGCAGCTTGAAATGTGTAATTTAGGTAGGTATGATTTTAAATGACATAATCTGCAAGACATTTTAATAGTTGTGCTATTTGAGATATGATTTATAGATTTTTTTCTAATTATTAATGTAATAAATGTTCTTCATTGAATATCTTCAAAGGCACAAAAGGAAATTTTCCCATCACTCAGAAGCAACCATTTTTCTCTGCATTAATGAACACATATAATACAGGGCTCTCAGAAATGGGAACGTGCTCTATATGGTAATTTGTTCAGCCTGCTTGCATTCTTAATATATCGTGAATGAACATATCCCTAGCTGTTCTTCAACTTTGAGATTTTCAGTCACTGCATATCATTTAGTTACTCAAACCTCTGTGCTTGGACATCTCTTTCAATGAATCTAGGAGAACAGGTGAGTCTGAAACCCCATGAACTATTGCTGCAATTCCTCCTTTGCAGATGCTCCCATTCCCTTGGTCTTCACCTGGCAAAACCCTGGTGCCTGTGAAATTAAACTCTCTGGCTACCTCTTGCCCACACCAATAGGCTTGCACAAGGCTGGAGAAAACCCATCCAACCTTGCTGACTGCCCTCACTTTAAATTCACCATGTCCCCCTGGTGGTCCTTTTCGCTGCTTGGCAATTGTATGGCATTTCTCAATGCTTTTACTCACCTGTTCTCCTAGATTCTTTTACACTTTCTTCTCTCTTAGGCCTTCAGTACCTCTGCTTTACTCCCCTCTCAGTTGCTTTCAGTTTCATCGAGAGCATAGAAGCAATCAGAAAGAGCTTCCTGACTCTCCCATTAGCACGTCAATCCATATGCTCACTTTTTCTCCTCTCACTCTGGCAAACCATCCATGTCTGAGGCTGAGGTCCAGCTGGCCATTGTGCACTCAGGTCTGTCCCTCTCACATATTCAGATGTCATCAAGTTTTTCCTCTCATCCACCCTCCCTCCCCTTTAGCTGTTGTGACATTATTTCCTTTTGCCCTATTGCAGCAAAAGTTCTTAAAATAGTTGCCTACTAGTTGACTGCAATTCCTTTTTGTCCATTCTCCCTTGAACCTGCTGTAGTTAGATTTTTGCCAACGCTGTTCTAACCAAAAGTTGCTACATTTTTGTAGTTTTCAGGAACAAAAATAACGTTGGACTTGATTTCTCTTTTTCCCCCATTCCCTACATCCAGTCTCTGTACATCTTGTTGGCTCTAAGGTTAGGATGTACCTTAAGTCCTTCTGCTTCACCCTGTCTCCACTGACACCATCCTGTATTAGCTTCCTATTGCTGCTGTAACAAATTATCACAAATGTCCTGGCTTAGAAAAAACACAAATTGATTATCTTATAGTTCTGGAGATCAGAGGTCTAAAATGAGTCATCAGGGCTGCATTTCTTCTGGAGGTTCCATGGGAGAATCCATTTCCTTGTCTTTTCCAGCTTCTAGAGGCTGCCCGCCTTCCTTGGCTTATGGTCCCTTCCTCCATCTTCAAGGCCAGTAGGGTGGCGTGTTCTGATATTTATCCCTCCCACTGTGTGTGTGTGTGTGTGTGTGTGTGTGTGTGTGTGTCTGTCTGTCTCTGTCTCTGTCTCTCTCTCTCTCATTTCTGCTTCTGTTGTCATACCTCTTTCTCTGACTCCAAGGCCTCTTTCTCTGACTCCAAGTCTCCTTTCTCTCTCTTTTGATGGCCCTCGCTGTTACATTTGCCTAACCCATATCTGAGATAATCTTCCCATCTCGAGATCTTTAAGTTAATCACATCTGCAACATCCCTTTTGCCACATAAGGGAACATATTCACAGGTCCCTGGGGTTAGGATGTAGACCTCTTCAAAGGTCGTTATTCTGCCCACCACAACCCTCTTGTCTGAATTATGTTAATGCCTTCCTAACTGGTCCTCCCACTTGTGTGGCTGCCCCACTCCAGTTTCTGTTTTCCATAGCAGTTGAGTTATCCTGTTAAAACAAGGCCAGGGTCATGTCACCCTTCAGCTCACAGCCTTCCAGTGGCCACCATCTTGCTCAGAGTGAAAAGCCAAGGCCTTTCTGTGGCTTCAAGCCTGCATAATCCACCTCCCTTATGTTTCGGAATCACTTCTTAGTATCATCCCTTTTATTTTACAGCCCTACTGGCCCCCTTGCCTGTTCCAGCCGTGAAGCTTTTGTATTTGTTTTCTCTGTCTGGAAAGCTCTCCTAGGTGGACCTGTAGCTCCTTCCCTCACTGTTTTAGATGTTTGCTGAAATGTCATCTTAGTGAGGCTTTCTCTGACCGTCTATTTAAAATTGACATTTCTGTCTACACAACATACAATCCACATTCTTTCTGGCTTTATTATGTAGCTCCTCTACACTTATCACTATCTGATATTAAGTCACCCCTCAGTATCTGTGGGGATTGGTTTCAGGACCCCCTAGAACACTGAAAATCACAGATGTCCAAGTCTCTGATATAAAATGGTCTAGTATTTGTTTGTAACCTATACATATCTTCCCCTATACTTTAAATTTTCTCTGTTTATTATACTTAAGTCAGTGTAAGTGCTATGTAAAAAGTTGTTATACTGTATTGTTTAGGAAATAATTAAAAGAAGTCTGTACATGTTTAGTACAGATTACAATGATTCTTATTCCTCCCAAATACTTTTGATCCTCAGTTAAATCTGTGGATGTGAATTTCCAGCCCATGAATACAGAGGGCTGACTATACTATACATTTTAAAATGTTTATTGTTTGTTTTACTTTTCGCACGGTAATGTAAGCTCCGTGAGGGCAGGAATTTTATTGTGCTCACTATTGTACCTGTCTCAATAAGCATTTGCTGAATGAAAGTATATTGACTCCAAATTTTCCTTGTTAAATATAGATGCATCTTTATATCAAGGAGTTTAGATTAATGAATACTGTGTAAACATAGAAATGATTTCTTCCTTTTGTCTTTTTCATGTTATGCAGAAATATCCACTTTCTAATTTTAGGTGAATACATTTTTTCTGTCTCTATTTTCTTCTTCCATAGTTGATATTGGAGCCAGTGGGGGGACACTCTTTATACATTACCTAGTTCTGTTTTATTGTTGAGTACATGTTTCTATGGACCCTGGAGTACTTTACCTTGCTTTACTGTGATATTTTCTTTCTTTTATTTCCCTTTCCCTTTTTCCTTCCCTCCTTCCCTCCTTCCCTCTCTTTCTTTTCCTTTCTCCTCCCCCCACCTCCCCCTGCCTCCCTCCCCTTCCCTCCCCTCCCTCCTCCCCTCCCTTCCCTCCCTCCCTTTCCTTCCTTCCTTCCTTCCTTCCTTCCTTCCTTCCTTCCTTCCTTCCTTCCTTCCTTCCTTCCTTCCTTTCTCTTCCTTCCTTTCTTTCTTCCCTCCCTCCCTCCCTCCCTCCCTCCCTCCCTCCCTTCCTTCCTTCCTTTCTTCCTTCCTTTCTTCAGTGGCTCAGGCCTGTAATCCCAGCAATTTGGGAGGACAAAGCGGGCAGATCACCTGAGGTAAGGACCAGCCTGGCCAACATGGTGAAACCCTGTATCTACTGAAAATACAAAACATTAGCCAGGTGTGGTAGTGGGCACTTGTAATCCCAGCTACTCAGGAGGCTGAGGCAGGAGAATTGCTTGAACCCAGTAGGTGGAGGTTGCAATGAGCTGAGATCATGCCTTTGCACTCCAGCCTGGGCAACAAGAGTGAAACTCCATCTCTAAAAAAAAGGACTATTTTTAGAGAAGTTTTAGCTTTATATAAAAATCGATTAGAAAGTAGAGAAGGTTCTCATATGCCCGCCTCCACCAGTTTCCTCTATGGTTAACCTATTTTTAACCCTATAGTATGTAGAGTGGTTAGTGGTTAGTGTGATGCCATGAGGCCTGGAAGAGCTTGTGAGAAACTGGGTTCCTGTTCCCCACCGTCTCTCATGCTCTCCTGCAAGCCAGGGAAATGTTGTTTCTTTTGTCTCTAGGTTCTAGTGCATTTCAAGTGCATCCCTGCTGTTTTACCGTCCTGATTGTGGATTCTAATGGCAACTACTTCTGGTTGTTACTGTTCCATTTCTTCTCTTTTATGTTTTGACTTTACATTCTTTTGAGTACCTCATCATTTTTCAGCCATCACGAAAAAGAGAAGTAATCTTTTATCTGACCACACCAGTTAGTAGTGTCTCTGTGTGTGTAATCATTGTATTCATTGCATCTGTTTAATTCCCCTGCGTTCCTATGCATGCAGTTTCTGATGGAGAGATGAGATTTGGCTGAAAGGTCATTCGTAGCTTTCTATCTGAGACTGACTTTATCTTTGGAGAGGTATGGGGAAGACTCTTTGGGTCCAGGGGCAACAACCACATTGGCATTTGATGTGTGGGGGATGCTGTATTTTCTTTAACTTTCTGGCACATGTATCTATAGAGAGAGGACTCTTCATTCTCTGTAGCAAAGCTGATACAAGGCTAAAATGTTACAAATGGCCTAATGAAAGGATGGAGATGAAAGAAAAAAAAGAAAGTAATAAAGTCTAGTCTCTCAAAGTATGGTCCATGATGCAAGATCTCTAAGACTCTACTAAGCTCATGGACTCATGAGTTCAAAACAGTTTTCTTAATAATAATAAACATTTTCTTTTTTCACTTTCATCTGTCATATGTATACATTGTAGCTTTCCAGGAGCTACAATGACAGATGATTTTTTTTAACAGATTAGATGAAGTAGCAGACACCAGACTTCAGATGTTTTCTGTGAGGCCAGATAGTAAAGAAATTTGCAGGATACAAAACAATGCCATTCTTCTCACTTATTTACGTTTGAAAAATACAGTAATTTTTCTATAAAAATGTTGAAGTTAACAAATAAATGGATATAATTATTTTTAAATTAGTGCATTTAAATTTCTGTTTTAATTTTTAATAACTAGCAAAAGCTATAACACATAAAATCTTTGTGTTTTTAATAATTTTTAAGAGCATAAAGGGGTTCTGAGACTAGAAAGCTGGAGAACTGCTGAATTTGGCATTTGAAGTATAGCTGTGTTGCACTGCCTGGACTCATTCTTCCTCCAGAGTCCATGCCGGGCTATTTCAGTCCTCATGAGAAGATGAGCAACCTCTCTACTTGAAGTTTGCCCTCACCATTCAGATTTTCTGCTGGAGAACATAGCTTTTCCCAATGACACTGGAAATAATTGCCTACAGGCGGGACCAGACTTCTTCCTGAAGAGATAATAGTCATTTGCTTCACAGCCACAGCCAGCTAACTATATCACATGAGACTTGTGTGCTTTTTACATGAGGCACTTGTGTGGTAATGGCTTACCTGTATTGATATGAGAGGTTTACGTGAGAAGACATTGGAGGAAGCAGGGAAATAATTTTTGTTGTTGTTAAGACATGTCTTAAACTCTGTCACCCAGGTTGGAGTGCAGTGGCACAAACATGGCTGAATTGCAGCCTCAACCTCCTTGGCTCAAGTGATTCTCCCTGGGCGGCCTCTCTAGTAGCTGGGACCACCGGCATGCCACATAGCACCTGGTTAATTTAGGATTTTTTTTTTTTTTAAGATTCTATTTACTTGACCCTAGCCTGATGATGGGGATGCTCACAGGTATCAGAAATATCCCTTTTCAACTTTTTTGGACAGGACTATTGGTTGTTACCAAGTGTCCTGCTTTTCCACAAAAGATATTTTTCTCCCTTCTAGGCTATTTCTGGAACCAGCAGTGATTCAAAAGCCCATGGGTTCAATAAAACTGTGATGCTTAGTTATGGTTTTGTACTTCGTAGCCTTCAAAAACCTTTAAAGTATACCCTAGATATTTATGGATTGTATGAACAGGTGTGCATATATATGTAAGTATGCATACATATACACATATGTGTATGTATTCATTAATCTATATACCCCACATAAATTTGGAGTAGTGAATCTTTTAGAATCAGGAAAATATTTTGAGACTTCAGACATTTATGTTAACTAGATTCGTTTATTCGGTAGTTTATTATTATTAGGGAGAATTACAGTCATGAAAAGTTTTACAGATAAAGCCTACTTTAAAACTATTTGGAGGAAATTTTGGAGGAGTAAAGATGAATTACTCCATGGGATCCTGTAGGTAATAGAGCTAAAGTAGAGAGGTGGGACAATGCATGTGGAGTCCTGAAAGCTGGTCAGGACCACAGCAGGAAGTAGAACTAAAACTAGGCTGTGGTTTCCTGCCATTCTTCAATCTGAAGTCAGAGACTTGACCTTGATTCTTCCTTAGAAGGAGCATTTTTGTTAAATTCACCATGTGGCCAAAATGCTCCTAAGAATGAATTAACAAAAAGTACCTGTTTTAAAATGAATAGTCACTAGCATATTAAATATAACAATTTGTCACATTACAAGTATGTTGAAATTTTGTATTTATTATGATCCCTTAGCTATAACTAGAGGATTTTGCCAAATTACTAGATGCATCATTAAGGCAATTCTGTGGTTCTGACACAGGGCTTTGGAACTAAGTCCAGACTGCTATTGTTAGCTATGTGACTTTAGGAAATTTATTCCTGTTCCTTAAATCTCAGTTTACCACTCTTGACTAATGGCATATAAAGAGCTATCTTAACATGATTGTCAGGATTTAATGAGATGACACATATACTTTAATAGTTGTAGGTAACACTTGATGACTGGCTGCTTATCTGCCAGACAAGGGATGGGGTGAGGGGAACCCACTATGAAAATAATTACAAACCTTGATGAAATTTTGTACTAAGAGAATTACAGGCAGGTTCCTACTTTAGGTAGGGCAGTTGGGGAATGCCTTAACTTGAATATTAATGTTTCTGGGAAAAAACAATAAACCTGTGGAAATTGTACTTTGGAGGATTTTTTAAAGCTCCCCTTTGCAATGTTACTATACAATATTAAACCAAAATGTGGAAAACTGTTCAAAGAAATGAAGAAATTCCAAATAATAAAATGGTACTGTGGTTTCTAGCTGCAGCTAAATAAATGCATGTTATTAAAAAGATGAATAAGAATAAGCCCAGGAAACTATAGTAAATTCTGAAATCTTTATTTTAGGGCAGGTTTCCTTCAGTATTTTATATGCTGCTAATTTTATTAATATTTTTGCAAAGGTAAAATCAAAGGTGATGCATGACTTGCCCCTCATAGAATAAAAAATGTAGATTTTAGAGATTCATCTGTCTCAAATCTTCTAAACTGGATCATTTATTAAATAGCTGGTCATTTGTAAAAATGGCTGAATTCATCTATTAATCTTTTGAATATCTGGGGTGGTTTTCACAGATTGGGCCTGTGATTAATGCAGAGTTACTCTGTTAATGAATTTTTAAAATTTTATTTTTCTTTTTAGTAACAGTGTCTAAAGAGAAGAATTCTATATAGTCTAAGTTATCCTCCAAAACAAGGTGTTACATAATGACACATTCTTTTTTTTGAGATGGAGTCTTACTCTATTGCCCAGACTGGAGTGCAGTGATGTGATCTCAGCTCACTGCAACCTCCACCTCCCAGATTCAAGCAATTCTCCTGTCTCAGCCTCCCCAGTAGCTGAAATTACAGGCGTGCACCACCATGCCCAGCTAATTTTTGTATTTTTAGTAGAGATGGGGTTTCTCTGCGTTGGCCAGGCTGATCTTGATCTCCTAACCTGAGGTGATCCACCCACCTCAGTCTCCCAAAGTGCTAGGATTACAGGCGTGAGCCACTGCCCAGCTTAGACTCCTTGATGTTATTAGCATTAGAGACCATGCTCGTGTTTTGTGCCATGCATTCTTTATAACAGGCCACATTTTATGAGATCAGAAATTGCAGCTCAGCAGCTGAAACCTGCACATGGTGTTAGTGGCAGAAATACCATCTTTGGGCTCAGAATTTAGTGTTTTTGTTTCCCTGGTGATTGCTAACACCAAAGATGGGCTCTGCTACTTGGGGAGGGTTTTATGGAAAGCATTCAAATATTCTGTCCTGTCTTGCAGCTTGGTCGGTTGTACTTATCTCTAGGTGGAGACTATCTGACCTTAGGAGATTACATCCTTGAGGCTAATGTTTCACTTATCTATGGTCACATAATATATTACACCAGCATTTTGTGACTTTAAGCCATGAGTGTTTAACTTTGAGATCTCTGTCTCTGGGTGTTGGCTGGGCTTAGCTGGGCTAGTGTAAGGGATAAGGGTAGTAGGTGGTGAGGCCACAAATGCAGATGGGAGCCAGAGGATGAAGGGTACTACATGTTACAGTGTCAGGTGGATGTCACTTTTCTGGGGTATCTTGGCCAGCCTTCATAGACAGATATGGGTTGAGCATTTCTAATCTGAAATTAAAAATGCACTAAAATCCAAAACTTTTTGAGCATCAACATGATGCTACAAGTGGAAAGTTCCACACCTGGCCTCATGGGATGCATCACAGTCAAACACAGACAAAACTTTGTTTCATGCACAAAATTATTTAAAATATGAAATAAAGTTACCTCCAGGCTATGTGTATAAGGTGTATGTGTTGTAAATGAATTTAATATTTAAACTTGGGTCTCATCTCTAAGATATCTTATGTACATGAAAATATCTCAAAATCTGAAAAACTGAAATTCAAAATGCTTCTGGTTCCAATAATTTTGAATATGAGATCCTCAACCTGTAGTTGGCATTTTCTTAACTGAGAGAGTCTGGTTAGGGCAAATGACAGGGAGGAAGAGAGAAAGAGCAGAAAAGGTAGCAGGGGTATACTGAGAGAGAGGCAGAAATCAGAAAATATGTGCAAAGAATGCTGTCAAAGTTAGTGGTAGTGAGAAAAGCAGTAAGTTTATTAGACTGGTAGGTATTAGCAAGTGAACATTTTGTTATTGGTGGTTTTGTTGTTGTTACAATAGTCTGGCATTCAGTGGCTTAGTAGGGGAATTTTTGGTTGCAGGTGACAGAAACCCTTACCTCTCAAGAGACATACTGGCTCATGTAACTGAAAAATTATAGGACTAAGTCTAGATTTTAGGTTTGGCTAGACATAGGGGCTCAAATGATGTCAATCAGAACTCAGTCTCACTCTCCTTGTCTCTCAATCCTGATTTCTTTGGGTTAACTCTGCTCAGGCAAAACACTGACCCTGGATTCTCTAAAAAGTACAACATTGGGACTGGGCACAGTGGCTCACATCTTTAATCCCAGCACTTTGGGAGGCCGAGGCAGGTGGATCATGAGGTCAAGAGATCAAGACCATCTTGGCCAACATGGTAAAACCCTGTCTCTACTAAAAATACAAAAATTAGCTGAGTGTGGTGGCACACACCTGTAATCCCTAGCTACTCAGGAGGCTGAGGCAGGAGAACTGCTTGAACCGGGGAGGTGGAGGTTGCAGTGAGCCAAGATTGCGCCACTGCACTCCAGCCTGGCGAGAGAGCGAGACTCCATCTCAAAAAAAAAAAAAAAAAAAAAAAGGACAACATTGGTAGAATTGGATGGTGATATGGTTTGGCTGTGTCCCCACCCAAATCTCATCGTGAATTATAGCTCCCATAACTCCCACATGTTATGGGAGGGACCCCATGGGAGATAATTGAATCATGGAGGCACTCCCACCATACTGTTCTCATGGTAGTGAATAAGTCTCATGAGATCTGAAGGTTTTATAAGGGGTTTTCCCTTTCACTTGGTTCTCATTTACTCTCTTGCCTGGTGCCATGATTGTGAGGCACATGGAACTGTGAGTCAATTAAACCCCTTTCCTTCATAAATTACCCAGTCTCAGGTATATCTTTATTAGCAGTGTGAGAACAGACTAATACAGACAGTTAAGGTATTTTGTGCAACAGTGACATATTTAATAACCCTCTCAGTATTTTTGAAGATCTTTCTCTTCAGTTTTATAAAAAAGAAACGAGGTGGGAGGGGACTTGAAATGCTAACAGGGTAGCAGCGGTTCTTAATTTACTAATCCAAGAATGCACTTGTGCTTAAAACTTGAAATAGCATGAGAAGGTAGAAGCAACAGTCTTGGTAATGAAGCCTCCTCTTTCCAGCCCTCCAGCTCAGACTTAGTCTGGGTAGTTCATAGGGGGATGTCAATTATCCTATTCTCTCTTCTTGAAAGTGACAGAGCTCGACCCTTTTACTTGTGTCAGACAACAATGCTTTGTGCTGTACCATTACTTCTTTGAGCTTTACAGTAATCCTGTGACTTAGGTGTTAGTTGTGGGTATTATTACTAATACTAGGTGTTACCTAGTTTACACAAACTGAGGCTTAGAGTAGTTAGCAACTTGACAAAGGCCACAGAGCTAGGAACTTTAGAGCCCAAACTCAAATCTAGGTAATTGAAAACCAGAGCCCCCAATGTGGACTGAATTATGTGGCTCCGCGTCCTTATAATCCTCAATCTCTTTCCAGATGCATGACCAGACTCTCTGGCTTTAATCAAGACAAACGCTTGTTAAAAGGAAAACTTTAGACAAATTAAATTTTAACAATTCAATTGAGCAAAGAATGATTCTCAAATTGGACAGACCCTGAACCAGAATAGATTTGGTACAACTCCAGGGTGGCCACATGGTCAATAACATTTATGGACAGAAAAAGGAAAGTGACTAGAGAGAGAAAAGGGAAGTGAGGGAAACAGCTGGATTGGTTACAGCTGAGTGTTTGCCTTGTTTGAATCTGCTTCTAACGGTTGGCCCCCTGTGATTGACTGAAGTTTGGCTGCTGTTATTGGCTGAGTCTTGGCTACTTGTTAGAAAAGTAGATTCCAGTCTGTTTACACATCAAGTTGGGTCACAGTTCACTACAATTAGAGAAACCTTTAGGCTGAACTTAAAACATGTAAAATGTCAGCTTTGGGCCAAACTTAATTAAACATAAGTTACTGTGCATATTTTTCATGTGGACAAGACACACTGACAACTCACCATGGTGCCCTTAGGGCTCAGAGAGAGGCTTGTTCCTATCTCTGCCAACACTTAAAGTGCAACTTCAGCTGTCCCCTGTGGGAGGCTTGGTGTTGAGAGCGTCCATTGTTGAGTGGCAGCTGAGCTGCTCAGGTTTAGAATTCCACCTACAGAGGTGTGCACGGCAAGCTGTTTTTGCTTTTATTGATGCTGGCAATTATCTGAAGAGTAGAGGAAAATTGGAACACTGCTATATCACTTTGAGGCATTTCCAAGAGGCAACTCTAAGTAAACAAGTGAAACCTGAAGCATTTTTCTTGTGTGGCTTTGAAGGGCCAGAATTATTTTGTTTTGAATAAGTAAAGCCAACCTAGCACCTTTGGTGTGGACTAAAGAACTAGTACATGCATTTCTATCCCTATGTTTAAACAAAATAGAATAAATTACAAAATCTCATCACTTCTTGAAAGCGGTATTGAATGGACTAAATGAGATTTCTCTAAATGTTAAATGGAGAAGTTTATCACTCACACTAAAAAGTAAAATGTGTTCATTCATCAATATTAAATGTATTAGAGTTCTTTTCAAAATGACTTAGATACCTATTTTTTTCTCTAAACTATGTACTTACATAGAATTCTAACAATTTATGATTCAAATACTGAACTGCTCTTCTTGAGGATAAAGAGAGATTAGCTTGTTTAAATCTGCACTTTCCCATAATTTCCTAACTGGGGTGGCTTTTCTCCTAAGTAGGGAGAAAAAAGAAAATTAGCATAAGTTCTCAATTAGTTCAGAGTCAGATTCAGATTGTCTTCTCTGATTTTTTCAGGTATTGTAGTGCAAATTCCAAAATTGTGTCAAATACTCTTAGTCAAATATACATATGAAAATACATTCCAGGCTGGTGTGGTGGCTCACTTCTGTAATCCCAGCACTTTGTGAGGCAAGGGTAGGTGGATGACCTGAGGTCAGGAGTTTGAGATCAGCTTGACCAATGTGGTGAAACCCCATCTACTAAAAGTACAAAAAGTAGCCAGTGTGGTGGCAGACACCTTTAGTCCCCGAGATCACACCACTGCACTCCAGCCTGGGTGACGGAGTAAGACTCCATCTCAAAAAAAAAAAAAAAAAAATTTGTTCCAAAGTCAGTATATATTTGACTGGTTAAGCCACCATTAAGATGTCGTCTATCTATCTATCTCTATATATTTTTGGATAGTTTAAAGAACTGTGAGTAAGGGGGTCTAAGGTTATTATTGGGTGTTTAACATCTTTTTTCTTCCAGCTGGGAAATTCTTAATGGAGAAGCTCTATTTCAAAGCAGCAATGCTGATCATTAAGTACTACTCGATACTGACATTAGCAATGCACACTCAAACTAATCAATTGAAGAATTCATTGAGTGCTTGTTGTATACTAGGCAAAGTGCTCACAATAAACGCGAGTATGGCTTGGTCCCTTTCTTGTAGCCCCCAGCCCAGCCTTGGAGGAGAGAGAAGAGATGGAATTGTAAACAAATCACTAGGTTGTAGTGGAATATGAATTCGGTGAGGAGCTATTTACAAAATGCAGTGATCACAGAGAATAGACTCAACATTGGGGTGGTTAGGAAAGGCTTTTCAGAGAAAGAAGAACTAGACTGGCTCTTGTAGGATGGATGCAACTCACCAGCTTCACATACACAGGCATGAAACCATATGGTGAACTCAGGACTCAAAATTGTTTTGTAGTTGGAACTCATTTTAAAATGCACTCAGGATTTGTTTTAGTCAGATAAGACGCACAAACACAGAAATGACTCTCACGAAGGAAGATGTTTTTATTCTCAGAGATTGCTAGAAACAGGAGGCACAGCATGTCAACAGGACCACATGGGAGGCCCCAGGGCCAGTCAGGAGGTAAAGAGAGTAAGGGGAAGCATGGGCCAGCACCTTCATTGTGGTTTCCATGGGAAGGAAGGAGTGAGGTGGAGGAAAGCAGGTTTGAGATTAGCTAGTTTGAATAATTTTGGCAGGTTCCCGGGCTGTAGGGACTGCCTCTGGTTGTAGGACTTACGGGATACCTGGACCTGGGGGTGATTAGTGAAGGGAGATAGTGGCTTGATGTGTGAGTTCAATTAAAAAAAAAAGAAAAGACTGATGAGCGAACGTTATGGGATGTAGGTTGATTAGTAGTCATTTGCTGTCTCTAAGTATTGGCTTGCCTGGGAAAGATAATCTCTCCCTAGTCCATGATGTCCCAGATACTAGAGCATCAAGAGTATAGAAAACAAACAAATAAAAACATAGTTAATCCAAAGCTTGGCAGAGAGAAAGGAGGAAATGAATTGTAGTATGTAAAAAAAAAAAATAGAAGTAGAGCAAGAATAAGGAGTCAGATCATGGAAGAACTTGCTTAGTGAGGGTTTGGGCTGTAATTTTAGGTATTAGAGAACTCTTGACAGATTTGGAGAAATGTGGTAATGCCTGAGACCTACATTTTAGAGCAGTCCCTCTTAGCAGCAGAGAGGAAGGTTGACTGAAGGAGTGTCAGGTCCGAAGATGTAGGGACTGAGCAGAAGTCAGCTGCAAGTATAAGTGTGAAAGACGCTGAGGGGTAGAGTCGCATGGTGGTGGCTGGGATGGAGAGGAGGGGATGAGGATGAGCAGGATTTATAATAGGATTTAGCCATTATAGTCCTTGATGGACTAGCTGTGGGCAGGGGGGAAGTAATGTCTCTGTGGGCACTCAGGTTTCAGCTGAGTTGTAGGATGGCAGTGCCACAGCCAGGGCATGAAATGTGTGAGGTACAAGGTTCTTGGTGGGAAAGATGCAGAGTTCAGTTTAGTTCTTGTTGAGTTTTAGGGGCTTAAACATCCAAGCAAGTTTATTTAACAGGTAGTTGAATTTAACAGTTTGGAACCTGTCATTTTGGTCATAGAATACTGTTTCTAGAAGCTTGGAAAAGGAATCAGAAGACAGCACAGAGAGAATTAATAACCTTAGGAGCAAAGAATTGGTTTCCTTTAAGAAAGAGAATAAGGTTGAAAGCAGAATGTTGAAAATACTTGAAAAACTGATCTGTGGTCTGAAGAAGACAGCAAGATTAAATGTCAGGAGGAGGATGAGGGTGGGTTAGGAGTGCAGTAAGGGTTTGGAATGTCCACCTTGAGCAGCAGACACAGGAGAGAATAGGCTCCTTCTAGCCAACACAATTCATTGAAACTGTCATAGTCTTTGCTCCTGGGACCCAGGTGTGTTTGGAGACCTCAAATGTACAGTCTTTTAAATGTGCTGTTGTGTACTTGAGAGAGAGCACAGATGGCAGATTCTGGGTGGACCCAAGCTCACAGTATTGAGAAATAATGGCTTGAATCATATTGGCTAGCAGGAGCC
This sequence comes from Callithrix jacchus, assembly GCF_049354715.1. Classification (NCBI taxonomy): domain Eukaryota; kingdom Metazoa; phylum Chordata; class Mammalia; order Primates; family Cebidae; genus Callithrix; species Callithrix jacchus. Next base: position 88,423,146 of record NC_133512.1, on the reverse strand, counting down.
TATTCTCTCCTGTGGCTGCGGCTCAAGGAGAACATTCCAAACCTCCTTTACACTCCTAACCCACCATTATCCTCCTCATGACATACGATCTTGCTTTGTTTTGGAGCAAGAGATGATTCTCCAGAATCATCTGGAGAAATGTTAAGAGCTCTACACTGGATGGGGAGTGGGAGATGAAGTTGGGGAAGATGCTGAGATCTTTGTGTAGTTGTGATGGAGCCCACAGACATGAAGGTGTCGGGGAGTTCTAGTGAAGGCTGTTGGAGCCAAGGATATTAAGAAATAGTGAGCTGTTGGTATTCTTTTGCTTATCCACATGATTCGAGGACTCCTGGTTAATGACAGAGTTCTTGGTGAATGAGGGGACTTAGGGCTTTAGATAGCCATGTTTATGTTTTATCTCTAGGTGCTTGAAAAGTTTAAAATGCCAATAAATATTTCGTGCACAGAATTACACTTTAACCCTGAGGTTCATTTGCTTAAGAAACAAATAATAATAATTAAAAAAAACTTACAGGTGAACACATTACCTGTTTTCTAGGCAGGAGTATTCTTTGACCAGTTGGTAGTCTATGCTATTCATCCCCAAAGTGGAATTCTAACATAAATTCTTCTTATGACCTTGTGAAACAAAAACATTCATTACTTTCTCAGTTAATTCAGCCAGAGAAGTGTTTTTTTTTTTCTGTGTGGCAGGCAGCGTTGAGAAGTGCCAAATAGCCAGGGAAGGGTGGCATTCATTCTAGAGAGGGAGGCATTCCTAGTGAAGAAAGAGCAGACAAACAGGGTTGCAAAACATCAGCTGTTTAATGACGCTAATGCCTTCTTGGGTCTCTTTTCCCTCCAAATAATATGTTAGCTTTAAGGATGTTTCTCCCGATGGCTATATATTTGGCTTTCTAATTGTTTGCTTTCATTTCCAAATGAGTTTGAGTGTTCTTGACACCCAAAGAGCAAAGAGGAAAGAATAGGAGTGCCAGATGCGTTGATGTTTGCTGTGTCTTTGGCTGCTCCCTCATTCAAGAGCTAGCAGGTTAATTGATCTTGGGGTAGATTCTTAATATATCATGTTGCAAATGAATTTTTTGACCTTAGAAGGTCTCCGTGGAGCCCTTGTTGTTGGCCTTGAAGTGTGACTTTGTAACTCAACAGAATTGTAGTGAAACATTGTCACGTAGGTCACCTGTAGAAGTATATTCAATTAGAAGTAACTTGATTGCCTGTTGTACACTCTGTACATGTACTTGTGCATGTATTTTAAAAACCTGTTATCATTAGAGTAATTTTAACACTGAAAAATAGAAATAAAATTAAGACTCGCCAATACTAAATTAGCTTCCAAAGTAGTTATTTCGGAAATTGGCTCTCAAGATATTTACTTGCCTTAACTGACTTTTTAAGATCATTTTGGTGGACTCTTCTGTTGATACTCCTGTTTCTATGGAATGGAGTAGGAATTGTTTCTATGAATGCCAGGCTTAATTCTCAAGTACATGTTATCCTTTACTTCTCAAACACAGCTGCAAGCATCCATGTGCTTGGTATCAATATTTAAAAATAGACTACACAGGCAAAACTGTGCATTCACAGGCAAGCATGATATTATTTTAGAGGGCTCTTCTAGATGTATGGCTGTTCTGAGACAGCTCAGACTATCAGGATGCCTCATATGTACTCTGACACCTCCTCTTATATGAATTCTGATGTGCAGTTGCTCAATCGGTTTGGGCTATTGTGACTAGAGCTGTAGATGTAATTCCTCTTTGGGGCATTTACTATAGCACAGAGGTAGTTAATTTATACCTTTGTCCTTTACCACTGGCTGGCCACATGGGGAGATAGTGATGAGGAGGAATAGGGCATGAGCATTTGTGGATCCCGTATTCCTAGTCCCATTGTATCCTGAGAAAGTCCACAGCATCATCTGCCTAATACAAAGAAAAGGTGTGCAGGTGAGAAGGAAATGAGTACCTTTAGTCTGAACTAGTAGTGCTGTCTGCCCTGGCTGAGAGGCTGACCACAGGCTTTAGCCTTGCCTAAACCAACACTTCTAACTGATGAGTTTTAAGAACAGACGTATTTGGGGCAGAAGCTGAGGACCTTAGTCTCATCCTAACTAACTTTATTATTTTTGCCATCCTTGTGTTCTCTAGGAATATTAATGATAGATAAAGGACATTAAAGGACAGAGACAGATGCCTTCAGTAGCTGCTCCAGAATAGAGGGGGTGGGAATGATCAGGTCCTGACCTCCTTCCTGCAGCAAATTCCAACAAGCGCTGTTATGTGCCACCTACACAGAAGAGTGGTGTCACATGCTCTGAGGCCACTGAGGCCTGAAGGCTTGTGCTCCACTTTCAGTGAGAAAGTGGGTGGCATAGCTTGGAGAAGAGAAAACAGATTCCTACAAGAATAGATTTTAAATACATAATTCAGGTTTAGTCTTTTCAGAAGTTGATCACAGCCAGTCATAAATAAATCATGTTGGAGACTCAGGAAATGCTTTGCATCCATCTTGGTCTAAACTCCTTTGGAGGAGATGCTACATTTCACTGTTTTATAATGTGTAACACATGATTACAGTATTCTATCATTTATTCTGTATTACAGACTATTTAATAGAGCCTACCCACTTCCCATTCTGCCCCCAAATGCCCAACATAATAAGAAAGACAAGGGAAGCTAATTGCTGGAGAAAAATTGTATACACACAGACAATTCTTGATGAATTTTCTTTGGATAAATGATGTAATATTAAAAGTCTAGCAGAAATATAAATAGTTGAGCATTTTTACCAATATGAATGAACAAAAACAGGCTTGTGACAAATGGCGTGTTCAGTTTTATATTGCTGACACCAGTTAACCTACGCACCACACTTGATGGTTTGTAAAGCATTTTTTTTTACAGCAGTTAATATATTACCTACAATGAAGGAAGACAAAATTGCATGATCTGAAGTAGATTCTTACCTGTTCCTCCAAATGATACTTGTCCTGATGAGATGTGCTTACCCCTGAGCAAGACCAGCTTTTCCCTTCCCTCTTGCCTAGGTCCCTGTACCTCTGACTTAAGGGTAGCCAGGAGTACCCTATCCACTGTTTGCGCATTTGCCATGCATCTGAGGGGTACACATGTTCTTTATTGCAGGGATAAGATGGAGTTACCCTCAAAGGACCCTGCTTTCTTTCTGGGCTGCCCCAAGATCCTTTTCTGTCAGCCTCCAGCGTTTTCTGGTTTGCTCTGGGAGTAGCAGGAGGTATACATTCTCTCAATGACTGGGGAACATTTATTTAATGGTTGTAAAATCACTGGCAGGGTTTGAATAAAGACTGCTTTCAAACTGTTGACGTTCCTTTTCCCTTGATTGTTTTTGATATGGAGTGAGTCATCTTCAGCTGGTAGATGGTGAGAATGTTAAGATCTTTCTGTTTATTTGTTCCAGATGCTCAGTGGTTCTTGCAATTGGCAAGTTACTCGTCAGTGGCCAAGACTGGTTCTGCAGGGGCGTGGGGAGAGTACAGGAGAACAGCGTCTCCACCAGTCACTCTTAAGGTCCAGGGGAATTTTATTTTTAACCAAGCCAACTTATGTTTCTTGGAGCCATAAAAGGGACTGTATTTAAAATTTTTAATCACAACTTCTGCCCACAGAAATTATCTGTTGTATTTTCTCCAGTAGACAAGACACTACATTTATTTCCGTGTTTTTCAGTCGGTAAATTTTGTGTGTGGGAATGCTTCTGTTAACTCTGTTTCCACAACCACTACTATTTCCCCATTTCTTTTCTCAAGTCACAGAGAAGTAGGCATTTCTGGAATTATACTGTAAACTACATTCTTCCCGAAATGTTGAAACACCTCAGGGAAACTTCCTGCATTCTCTTAAGGTTTTTCATTTGCTTGTTTGTTTGTATACCTGCTTATGTGTTCATTATGTGAAAAGTTTAATATTGAGAATTTTTTTCTGTTATGAGTTGAAATGTCCTAGATGATTAAAAAAAAAAACCACAAACATGATTAAAGCCAAATAAGAAAATGCTTCTGTGCAGTCATAATGATGAGAACGACATGCAAATGGGAGAAACTCCTGTTTGAAAATTTCCAAAACAGGAATTTAGTCAAGTAAACATGAAAGCAGAACCTGCTGAATCCTGCGCCAGCCCCCACTCCCAGTGTGCTTGCTACAGTGCTATTCATCCCCCAGAACATGATGAGTGCTTCTTTGGACAATATCAAACCCTCTTCAGAAGCCTTATTTTGTAAACACTTACTTTAAAAGTAATGGTCAATTGGTCAGTTGCGGTGGCTCATACCTATAATCCCAGCACTTTGGGAGGCTGAGGCAGGTGGATCAATTGAGGCCAGGAGTTCGAGACAAGCCTGCCCAACATGGTGAAACCCTGTCTGTACTAAAATTACAAAAATTAGCTGGGTGCAGTGGCATGCTCCTGCAATCCATTATTCGGGAGGCTGAGGCCGGAGAATCACTTGAACCTGGGAGACAGAGGTTGCAGTGAGCCAAAACTCTGCCAAAAATAATAATAATAATAATAATAATAATAATGCTTAATTGAAATTTTAACTTTCTTTTAAATTATTGAAAGAATATTTTCTTATAGATTTTCTAAGTCAAGTCTTTATAGGAGCTATTACTATAATTATCCAGTTTATTATAATGTCACAAACTGGTTCATTTTATGATGGGATTAATATCACAAACATTAATAAGTTTTATAATAGGATTGCTTAGAAAATCATATCACTCAAGATTTAGAAGCTTGAGAAAAAAATAAAGGATATGATTTAGAAGTTAAATAAATGAATGGCTTTTGTATATTTGTTATTTTAGGGCTACAGACAATATTTATACATTCACATCTAAATTAACCCTGAAAGCTGAAAACATTTATTAATAAGGACAAAACATATAAAGTTAATGATACAATAACTTTTTATTCTAAATGTTATGCTTTAGAACACATCATTTGACTTACATTAGACCTGAATTTATGTATCAAAGAATGACCTTGAAACAGGATTCTGGTGCATTTTGTTCTAAGCCCTTTTTTGCTCTGTAATCCTTTAAAAACTATCACTTAAAAGGATTTATTTATATTTTCTCACTACATGGAGTGTTTTGTTCATGCATGTTTATGTAAGTGCTGAATGATGGTGAGTTCATTTTCATCCTTGGGCACGTGGATACATTCGACATAATTGGCTGTGTTTCATGAGTGCACCCATCATTCTTGGCTCTCCCCAGATGATGAGGGGCTCTAGAATAATAGGTGGTTAGGAGTGCCAGGATTTTTTTCTTCTAGAGTGTGATGCAATTGAAGAGAAAGAACAGTTATGACTGTGTGGACACACACATGGAAACAGTCACCCAGCATGCCTGATAAACTGCAGTTGGGAGTTCTAAGTAACATGGAACGTTGGCACTGGCATCTGGCTCCCCACTTCCCTTTTCTCTAATGAGACATCCGAAGGATATAAAAATAGGTGAAAACTTACACCAATGCTACAATCTAGAAACAGCATAATAATTATTGTAAAGATAACTGTGATTTATCACATGCTTCCATTTGTTTAGGCACCCAGCTAAGTGCCTTGCCTGCATTATTTCTTCTTCAAAGCAACAATGAAATTCTGGGTTAGGTACTCTACTGCCTTCATGTAACTGGTGAAAGCTTAAGGGGAGTAAAGTAACCCACCCAAGTCTCCATAACTTGGAAGCAACAGATTCTATATCCAAATCCAGTTTGTCTGACCTCTGAGCTCACCCTTGTACTATTGCACTACCTATAGCCTGAAACATAAAGGAATGCCTGACAGATTGAATGTCTGTATGACCAGGCTGAGGGATAAATGAAAACCGACTCTTCCTGAGACCCTGTGATGCTCTGGAAAACAGCTAGCCAACGCCTACCCTCTTGCATTTGGAGAGGCCAGAGCAGAATGTGGGATAGGTAGGAGTTGCTGATTGAAATCCCTTCTGTGACTGTGAAGGAGAAGTACCAGAAAGCAGCATTGCAAGCGTGCATGGCTCAGACAGAAGTAACCGGGGAGCTGGTCATTCCCTTATGCTCTGCAAGGACTGAGGATAACACAGACTTTTTCTTGTGCCTGTAGGCAGACACAGCCAAAGAGACTGCATATCCTTAACACAGATGAGAGGAGAAAAACCTAATTAGGAGTCCATTTGTCTTGAAGGGCCTGCCATTGGCTTTTACTCTCTCTCAGTCGAATGAAAGGTGCAATAAAATGTAAATTTGTACCAGTTTATCCATTGACTCCTGGTATTAAAGAAGCATTTTAATGGCAACCAGCTGGACAGTAAGGATATTCAGGAAGATTCTACCCGTATGACCTGCTTATGGATAAACACCAGATCTGGGTTAACTCCTACTGGTCTAAGGATGGAGTAAACAAGAAAAAAGAAAACATAAGGCCCATGAAAGATTTTGCAGGATAGAACAAGGAAGATAACGTAACATTTAAAATGCAAAGGAACAGCTTACATTTGAGAAAATTATTATAAGAAACAAATTTTAGAGTGTCATTTTTAGATACCATCTGTTCTGTGTCTTAAAATTTGAAGAAACCTAGGCTTTGAAGTGAAGGAAGCCAGATTGTGAAGGATGGACTAGCTGTGAAGCTAGGGAAGAGAAAGCATTGAATGGGGTGTAGATCTTGGAGGCAGATTGCTAGGAGTGAGTCCAGGCTCCAAAACTTCTAGCCATGCAGTTGTGGGCAAGTGCTTACCCTTTCTTGGTGCTATAGTTTTCCTGTCTTTAAAATGAGCATCTTAGTACCTAGGTAATACGATTGTTATGAGAACTTAAAGTGCATTAGCAGAATTAAAGCATGTATTGGAAGCAGTAGAAAAAATCAACCCTATAAAAAATTGAACCAGTAACAAACTTAAGAAGATCTCCCAGAACCCCAGACCTAGTGGAAAAGATTAAAGTAATAAAGTAGAAATAAAGATTCATGTAATGTGCAAGATGCAGAATGGAGATCCACCAGGAGAAAAACTGATGTTCCTCAAGGAGCCTGGAACAAGTGGAATAAATGCTGCTACTAAGATTTCACAGAATTTTTAGATTAAAAACACGATATGCCAGGAAGATAGCAGCTGACACCAAGAATAATCTTAAATATTATATATTTTAACATAAGAAAAAGAATTGGCTTAACAAGGCAGAAAAACAGAAGGTTTACTGAAAAGGAGAAAAATCCACCTTACCTCAGGCTTGCTCTTGCTTACTCTTGAATTCAGGAGATGTTGAAATTAATATCTGCCATTGTGAGAGATACTACCTAAACATCTTTTTACCAGACAAGGCAGTGTTTACATAAGAAGAAAACAGAAATCATCTTCAAATTGGAAAGGATAGAAAATATTCCCATCTAATAGCTGCTTGAAAAAAAAAAGGCCAGAGAGATTCCTAGTTGGAAATAAGCATAAATAAATTAAATGAGCCTGGGCAACATGGTGAAACCCCCTCTCTACAAAATATACAAAAAATTAGCCAGGAGTGGTGCGTGTGCCAATAGTCCCAGCTACTGGGGAGACTGAGGGGGAAGGATCGCTTGAACCCAGGAGGTTAAGGCTGCAGTGAGCCATGATTGCACTCCAGCTTGGATGACAGAGCAAGACCCTGTCTCTAAAAAGAAACTGTCCAAGAAGAGCAAGAAATCAGTAACTAGGTCTTACCCTTGGCTGGGGCATCCAAGGACTTAAGAGGATCAAGTGGACTTGCCATTGAGTGTTGACCCGACTCTGAGTTTGCAGAGTTATGCAGGTGATTCTGATGAGTGGTCAGGATTGAAAACTACTGCCTTAGCAATTTTATTCAAGATAAAATAAGTACAAAGAAAATTAGGCGAATGAGGACATTACCAAAGATATCTGAAAATATTTTTTTATTTTCAAATTTATGCAAATTCATTTGAAAATATAAACTTTTCTAAGCTATAAAAGCAAATTTTAGTATATTAAGGAACAATATGTTTTTTAACAACAAGACTTAATTTTATGAAGAGGTCTTATTTTAAATGTATCTCTAATTTACACATAATTCCAATCAAAATTATAATTGCTTATTTTTAGAAGTAGATCAAATAAATTGCATCTAGAAGAATAAGCTAGTTGCATAGCAAATTTTAAGAAATGAACACAGAGTTTGTCCTATTGTAGCAGGTAGTACCTATGTTTTCCCATCTATTATATAGTAATATGTAATAATATACAATATATAATATATTTAAATATATATTAGTAAATGGTAGCATTTACTAATATAAATTAAAATATTTATATTGAGTTATGAGTAGACAAAGGAAACAATAGAAGATTCAATAACAGGCCCAGTGTTACAGAGAGATTACAGTTCATAATAAAAGGGACAGTTCATCACAAAGATGAAGTGTTTATGTGGCTAATAACAGAGCCTCAATATACATGAAGCAAACATTGACAGAATTAAAAAGAGAAATAGACAATTTCATAATCATACCTTTTATACCTCTCTCAGTAATTAATAGAACAGCTAGAAAACAACTCAATAAGAACCACCCTCACCACCTTGATTAATTGACATTTGTAGAGTATTAGATCCAACAACTGCCGGAAACGCATTCTGGCTAAGTGCATGTGATACATTTATTGAGGTAGACCGTATGCTGGGCCATGAAACAAGTCTTAATGTAAATAATAGAGTGTATTCAGTGACCTCAATAGACTTAAATGAGAAATCAATTACAGCTATTTAGGAAAATTCCATGTATCTGTGGATTAAAAATGAAAACAAAACTCATATATCCAAGACAAAAGGATTTAGACAGTAATTTGAACTGAATGTCAGCAAATATGCAACATGTCAAAACATTTGAGATGCAGCTAAAGCAGTGCTTAGAGGAAAATTTAGAGCTCTAAAGGTTTATATTGAAAAAGGGAAAGATAAATCAATGACCTATGGTTTTACTTTATGAAATGACAAAAAGGGCAGGAAAGTAAACAAAGTAGAAGGGAAAAAATTTTTGCTAAAAGCAGCAGTCAATGAAATGCAAAATAGATAAACAGTAGTAAAAATAATGATAAAGACAAGAGTTGATTCATTGAAAAGATCAACAAAATTGACATACTCCTAGCTAGAATGAACAAGAAAAAAAGAATGCAAATCACCAATATTAAGGATGGAAAGAGGGATTATCGTTATAGATCCAACAGACACTAAAAGGATATTCAGTAAATACTATGAACACTTTTGACAACCTAGATAAAGTAGGCAAATTTCTTAAAAAAAAAGGAACTTATAAAACTAATACAAGAAGGAATAAAAAATCCAAATAGCCTTGTATCTGTTTTAAAATTGAGTTCACTATCAAAATCTTTTCCCAAAAGAAAATTTCAGGCCTAGATGATTTCCCTGGTAAATGAGTGAACTCATTTTATGAGGTCAGAAGTATCATAATCCCAAAACTGCCAAGGTATTTAAAAAAAAATAGAAAATTACAGAGTAAGACTCCTGATAACTATAGATATAAAAAATCCTAAACAGAATATTAGCAAATTGAATTCCAAACAATAATATAATCAGAGTTTAATATTCAAACATCAAACAATAAAATTCACTGTATTGACAATATAAAGGATAAAAACCACATAATCTCATTAACAGATGGAGAAAAATATTTGAAAAATTTCAACAGCAAACCAGGAATAGTAGAGAATTGCAAAGTGATAAAGGGTGCAGCTACAAAAAAAAAAAAAAAAACCCCACACAAAACAAAACAAAACAAAAAACACCTGGAAAAAAAAAAACCCAGACTACTAACATAATAATTGAGGAATGCAATTTAGACAGGAATAAGGGAAGCATTTAGCACTTTCACAGCACATTTGTTCAGTGTCAAGCTGGAAATCCTAGACATTGCAAGATGGGAATAAAAGAAATAAGCATAAAGAAGTAAAATTGTCACTTCTGCATATATTACTGCTTGTGTAAAAATTCTAGGTAATCTTCAAAAACAACTGAAACCAAAAAGGAATTTATAAGATGTGTGGAATAAAAACTTTGCATTGAAAAGTCAGTTATATTCCTACATACTATTAGGAAAATAATTCGAAAATGAAATTTAAGTAATTTCTTTGCAGTAGCATCAAAAAACATACAATACTTAAGAATAAACCTAACAAAATAAAAACATGAGCATAAAAACAAAGCTTTTATGCTGAAAACAAAAATAAAATTGCTGAGAGAAATAGAGTTACCAAACTCAATTAAAATTTCAGGAGACATATTAAATAAAAAACTTTTCAAATGAATTCTAAAATTTATGTGGAAAAACAAAGATCCTGGAATAACAAAAGCAGTTTTTTAAAAGAATTTGAAAGACTTAACCTGCCTGATGTCAGTACTTACTATAAAGCAAAGAAACATACATATGCCTCATGGACTAGAGTATAGAATCCAGAAACAGAGTCACATACATGATCAGTTGATTTTCAACAAAGGCATCAGAGATATTCAATGGGGAAAGACTAGTCTTTTCAGCAAATGATTGAGAAATTGAATCTATATGTGGAAAAGGTAAACATCAACCCTTTTTTTCCAACACCACACACAAATGTTGCCTCAATGTGGATCATGAACTTAAAAGCTATGTATATAAAACTTCCAGAAGAAAATCTTTAGACTTCAAGTTAGGCAGAGGTTTCGTAGCTATTAAATAGAAGGTGAAAAACATGAAACTTGGAAAAAGTGGTTAAATTGGATTTCATAAAAATTAAAAACATATTCTTTAGAAGTAAAGATCTAGCTAATGATATTTCAGTGCCCAGGGCAGAAAGGGTAGGTTGGTTCATCTGTGCTCCCATTATTACTAATAAGTGGTGGTTGTCTGGAGTCTTAATAAGACAAAGTTGGAGGTTGTTCTGGATTCAGCTTTAAGTGCACTGATAATTTAATAATGTCTACCCTGGGCAAGAGAGTGGAACAGTGCAGCACTTGTATACCATTCTTGACCTAGTTAGGGAATAAAAACGATGTTATTTTCTACAGGTGAGCATGGGCTCCCATATCTGACTGAGAGGAGTACTAATGAATGTGTACAAGGTAGTAAGTGGCATACAAGGTCAAAAGAAAGTGGTGGGAGATTTCAGAAAGGAGAGGGGTTACTTCTGGCTCTGACTTCTGTGAAACCAAGCCTTTCATGAATTCTGTTAGAATTGTCTACACTTTGAGAAAAAATTGGTGGTTTATTGAAGTATGCCTTCCAGATTTTAGCTTTGGGAACAAAATAAATCAAAGTCTTAGTATGATTCACAATATGCATTATGTATATTCCTGGCATGACAGTTTCTGCACCTGCAGATTATGATGTCTATGAGCAGGTAGGACATTGTAGGAGGCAGAAACGCTGGGGAGATGAAGGTGGGAGGCAAGAGGGAAGAGGAAAAGCTTATCTCTTCTCTGACATTCTCAGCATTGCACAGAAAATCATGTGACGCCATGACATTCTCCTTCATTTCTGTGGCTCAAGTATATCTTCACACATAGATGTGTCTGAGATGCAGACACTGAAATGAACTCTTCAGTTCTTTTGGCATTTAAGTTGTAATTCCAGAAGTTATTCTTCATTTCTGGCCAGTGAATTTCTAAGGCTTTAAAAATGTGTGTGTGTATGAGAGAGAGAGAGAGAGAGAGAAGGAGAAAAGAGAAGAGAGTATGTGAATGTGTAAACTCACTCCTCTGCTGTTCTACCCCTCTTAGAGTGAGAGTGAGTTTTGGGGACTGAGGCTCATCTCTGGCTTTCCATTCTCTTTTATTTACAAGTAGAATTTTTCCCCTTCCTTCTTAAAAGAGCTTTTAATTTTAGTGTTATTTATTGTTGGTCTACTTGAACTCCTTAACACTAAGAGATTTATAGCTGGACAGATAAATTTTTGTGTTGGCTGTTTGGAAAAACTGCTATGTATTTTCTATCCTTTTTGATTTTGAGTCATAGAATTTCGGGGTTTGAGAGGGATATAACAGTTTAGAAGCCAAAGACCTTCCTGACTTTTGAGACTCCGGAATTACATTTCTAGCAGGTGTTTTTTCAGCCCGCATTTGAAACACAGCTGAAGGCAGAGATTTTGTTCCAATCAAATGCAGCTCATTTTATCTGTGGAAAAGCTTTGACCCTTAAAAATTCTTTCTTATATTGGCCATGATTTTATTCCTTGGGAATCATGTAAATAAATCATCGAACATCTCTTTAAACATAAAATGCTTTCAGGTATTGAAAGAGCGCCGTCATGCACCTGGAAGTCTTTTCTACTTTGAAGTGTACTTTCTGCTTTTTGTCTTCAGTCTTGTCTTCGGATTTGCTATTGGTCTTTCTTCGAATACTTCAGCCAAAAATGAGTCCAGAAGTCCAGTTCTGACACCTGTTATCTACTGAATAATGAAGTCTGGGGTGGAGTTGCTGGTTTGGAGGAGGGTCAGTGTCCATTTCACGGTTTGCTGGTTCAGTATCTTGTTGATTGACACCCCTATGTGTTTTTCATGCTTGCTTCTGTGCTTATCCTCAAGAACTGACTCATTTCTTCCTGAAAAACTCCATCTTGCCAGATTGGACTCATCATTTCAACCATCCCCTATGACTTTTTGTATCATTGGCACCCAAGATAGTGACAGCTGTGTTGAGCGGGTTAGAGCAGAGTATAGAATTCCTTAGTGGTCTTCTTGCAGTTAGATCTGTATTAATGCTAGTTTTTTGGTTATTTTTTGTTATTCTTAGGTAATCAGTGGTTTGCGAAAAAATATCTGAAAACCATTTTATTGTTGGATTTTATATTTAAATGGTATAATATATTCTGTGCGGAATCTTGAAAAACCGTTTAAGTCTGATTAAATCATGTTAGCATATGGTCAGTAATAGTGGAAGTACAAATACAGCATATAGAAAACTAACTTATTGAAAACATTGTCATATTTTTGTCTTTCTTTTAAATCTAATTTCTTTATACTGGTTTAAAAAGTGTTATAAATAATAGTTATTTTTGAAGCCTTTTCTAGTGTTCCAAAATACTACAGTCATAATTATCTTTTAGTGCTTAAAAATGTGGGCTTTAACATAGTGCTTGCCTGGGTTCAGTATCAGCTGTTGAAGTGACCTTAAGCAAGTAAGTTAATTTTTCTAAGCCTCAGTCTGCTTATCTATAAAATGTGAATTAAAATAATGGCTATCTCCTGGGCTTATTTTTAGGACAAAATAAATATAAAGCACTTAGCAATAAATAATGTCAATAAAAGTAATCTTTTGTTAGTATTATCTTTAAAATTGTTACAGAATCATTCTGGCTTTCCATAAAATGAAGTTATTTTAGTTGTAAGTTTATCAGTATGTTTTAAAATTGGTAGTATGTTTTATAATGTTTTAATTATGAGTCACAGTGCCAGTTCTAGTTTCTGTTTCTCAGAGGATTAAGTGCTATAGGAAAGGTTGGATATTTTAAGGATGCTTTCTTTTATTTTTACTAATCATGTCCAAACTAGCTCAATTGATTATATCAAACAAAGAAAGCCAAAGTAGAAACCTCATGTATATTAAATCCTCTGGCAATAATGGTCATCCTTTAATCTCCTGCTTTGTGACATTTCCAACAAAAAATTTCAGATTTTGATGAAATTATATTTTTATACACCAGCGTGGCTAGGTTTAACAGTTCCTTTAAGAGTCTGTTTTTATTGTAAGTAGTTCATGTCTTCATAATGACTCATTTTCCTGAAGTGCATTTCATTCTCAAGTAATTCTGATGCATAAACCAAGACATTCTTTACACATTCAGGTCTTCCTTTTTTAGGGTCAGGCCTCCTCAAATCCAGGAAAATAAACATTCCAAGTCATTTTTTGTTACATGGTCTCCTTACATATTAAAACCATTTATATTGTTTATCTGCCCTTATTAAACATAATGTAATACATTGTAAACAAGAACCCCATTGAAAGTAAGATTTTAAGAACAATAAACTTTTTACAAGAATGTTAGAAGGAATACACATTTTGTTTGTTGAAAAGTAGGTACACTTAAGAGACTTCAAGTGGCTTAGGCCTGTGTTTCAATACAGATGTTTCCTTGAATCCAAATTAGGCTAAACTCTGAAGCTTTTGACATGAGCATGAAAAGAAGTGGCAGTGAGGGTTGGCAATTCATGGGGAGATACATGGGTAAAGGAGGGGAAGCATCCCAAGCAACGCAAAGGCCTGGGGCAAAAGGGTGCTGAAAGGCTTTGAGCAGAGAAATGACGAGGTTTCCATTTTAGAAAGACTACCCCGACAACTGTGTGTTGTACAGAGTGCCTCCATGCAGCACAATGCAGGGGGTGCAAAGTGATCACTACAAACAATGGTGAACTATGCAAAACCAACCGATATACCCTGTTGTTCTCCTGGAACTGCTCTCACCTGCTTTTAGGTTGGAAAGTTGATGAATCTTTCCTGGGATCCCTGCTTTCTGTCTTGGGCAGTGGGTGAACTGATCCTTAGCTATCATTTTCTCTAGAATTAGTCCTGCATAGAGGAGTCTGACATTGGCCCAACTTTCTCTCCAGGTTCCTGGGAAGATTGCTCTCTTGGAAAAGAGATTTCCCTCCAACAGGGAAATGTGGTCTGAGCTCTTTCTTCAAAGATACATCTGCTATTTTCCTAAGTCTGTTAGATGCTACCTTTATTCAGTCAACCAGTGTGCATTATGCACCTGTTTTTTGCCCTGTAGGGGGATTGGATGTGTCAGTTAAATAACAGTACCCCCACTTAAAAGGGATTCAAAGCAAAATGCTTAGGAGAAGATACAGGCTAGTGAGTCTCAGAGTGACTGGACTCTTCCCGTAAGTCACAGATGGTAAACTGGCTGTCCAAACCAGGCCTGCCAGTTATATTTTGTTTCACTGGCTAAGTGATGTGATTTTTTTTTTTTTGAGATGGAGTTTCGCTGTTGTTACCCAGACTGGAGTGCAATGGCATGATCTTGGCTTACCGCAACCTCTGCCTTCTGGGTTCAAGCAATTCTCCTGCCTCAGCCTCCCGAGTAGCTGGGACTACAGGTGTGCACCACCATGCCCAGCTAATTTTTGTATTTTTAGTAGAGACAGGGTTTCACCTTGTTGACCAGGATGATCTCGATCTCTTGACCTCGTGATCCATCCGCATCTGCCTCCCAAAGTGCTGGGATTATAGGCGTGAGCCACCGTGCCCAGCCCAAGTGTCGTGATTTTTTACAAAACTTGAATGTCTTTAGTTAGAGCATATCATGTTTAGTTCACCAAAAGTCTGTCCTTTCAAACTGATTAATAGCAAGCCAAATATACACACTGATGTTGGCTACCTGGCCCCTGCATGCATTCGTGGGAGTCAGCACTGCCCAGCATCCTAATAGTGGGGAGCCTGTTGTTGGATCTTGAAATTTCCAAGTCACCAAGAGTTCCTAGGTGGATACTTATGTCTACTATGTTTTCTATTCCTCTATCTGGGAAAACTCATCCACTGGAGATAGGATATATTTATATAGAAAAGTAACTTTCTATTTATCTCTGGTAATACCAATTTTAAAAAATACGTGGATATATATTCAACATTAAATATATAAAAATATATTTTTAAATTAGTTGTTAGTGGATTATTTGTCTATGTCATGAGTGCACTGAATTCATATTATAGCATCTTGTCTTCATGTCATAGTCTTATTTAATCTATGACTTTTCACCATGGAATCAAAACGGGCAACTGGATTCTAATTTAGAAGCCTAATAGAAAGCTGTAGACCAAAAAGCACATTTTAATTGTTAGAATTACAATTTTCTAGAAACCCTTGCTATAAGACAAGAATATCAAAAGTACATGTTGAATATATGTAATACACATAAATAGATGCATATGTGGTCATAGAACAAGATTATTAGCTGGCATCACTGAAAATAATATGAGTTTAAGAGTCAGTTTAATGTTAATTAAGAACATGTGATTTTTGACATTCATTTTTATGTGGTTTCCATGCTTTTAAGGATTTAAAAATGAAAGAATGAAATCAGGTTTTCTGTCTAAACTCAAGGTGTCTTAAGCAACACATGAGGCTGCTTTATTTCTCTCATTTTGATAACTAATGACACAGTTGCATAGCTAGTTAGCAACAAACACAAAGCCACTGTTTCTACCCTTGAAGGAATCTAATGTACATGTTTTATGCTTTGTAAAGGCTGCATGTTAGTCCATATTTGTGAGGCAAATTAATTGGCGGTTTTAGGCTGGCATGGAGGCTCACTCCTATAATAACAGCACTTTGGGAGGCTGCAGCGGGAGGATTGCTTGAGCTCAGGAGTTCAAGACCAGCCTGAACAACGTAGTAAGACTTCATCTCTACCAAAATTAAAAAAAATACCTAGGTGTGGTGGCACATGCCTATAGTATCAGCTACGCGGGAAGTTGAGATGTGGGAGGATCAGATAAGCCCAAGAGTTCAAGGCTACAGTGAGCCATGATCATGCCACTGCACTCCAGCCTGGGTGGCAGAGCAAGACCCTATCTCTAAATAAATAGGCAGTTTTATGTTTATGAAACTGTACATGTATCACTTTATGACATTTTCAGCAGAAAGCAATTTGCGTTTAACAATGTCATAATGTGATTATCAGTTAAAACTAGTAATTTTAAAACAAAAATAATCACAGCAAAAATACACATATACAAAACTATTTCACACCAGTAAAAAAAAGGAAATACTTTCTGACTGTAAAATCTGTTGGGCAAAACTGGAAATGGGTCCGTGATACATATATTTACCTCTTACATTATACAAAAATTAATTTTAACCCATTTATCAAGATGTTTACTCAGGCTTAAGAATAACCTGTGTGTTAACAAATTGCTTAATCAGTGTTAAGTAATGTACATCGTAAAATATGTTGTATGGGTGAGTAGACATCAGGTAATTACAATGGGTTGTTAAAATGTCAGTTTCAGCAGAGAACGCATTGTGATAAATATCAGATATTACAGCGAGGACCAGGATGCAAATTTTCAGAAGAAATATTTAAAAGCTAGTATTGACTTTTAAACCTTTCATCCACATTGTGAACATAAAATAATGTAGTTTTTGGAGATTAAAGAAAGATTTCTATCAGAGAGCATTTCTCTGCAGAGAATTGTGCTATCAGACTTGCCTCATCCAGTCGCTTCTCCCTTCTTCTCAAGAGAAAAGGGCTTCAGAGAGACTTTTGAGTGACATGATAGGTTTTTCCTGCAGATCTTGGTGGACTCAGTGGAGGTGGGGCTGAACAAGCAGCCATTCTCTGGAAGTGAAGGAGAGATAGATGTGAGGATCATCTTGCAGAGACTCCCAACTTTTGTTTAGATAAACATCCATGAATGTTTCCTGTAGTCCAGTTTGAGCCATGGTCATGAAATGGTAGGAATGAGATGGATTCAGGCGCTGTTCAATAGGGAAGTCTGGAGAGAACATGGGACCTCATTTGACAAAAGGTGGATTCCAAATGCTAATAAGGAGAGTATGCAAGACTGGGCCTCATGGGTTTGCAACCTGTGCAGTCACAAAGGCCATGCAGTTAGAACGGCCACTTGCCTGGTTAAATACTGCACTGTTGCCATCTTAAAATGCTTAATAATTTTGAACAAAAAGCCCATGTCTTCATCTTGCAGTGGGTCATGCAGATTATGTAGTTTGTCCTATGGCCTACATTGAAGAAATTGCAGATGAAGGAGTCCCAGCAGTGCAAGAGGGGGTGTTCCTGTAAGAAATCACCAAGCCCTTCATGGGAAAAGAGTAGGCTTTAAATATTCTGCACACTCTGTTGGTAAACCCAGGTGACCAACTGAACCAATCAGGTACATCATTCCTGCTCCCTTCAGCTCTCCTTTATCATCTACCTCCAGGCCCTTCCAACCTAGAAGGAACTAAAACAGCTTAGAGAGAGGGGGAGAAGGTCTTGAAAAAGAGAGAGGTTGTCATATAAACCCCTTTTCTGGGTGGTGGATGTTAGCCTGCAGTAGATGCTAGCTGAGGAAGGGAAGTTGCTATACCTCTGAATGAAGATGAACATTTTAATAACCAAATTGAGACGGTTTTGACTCAAAGTGACTATAGGTTTTTTATTAAAGTGATTAGAAAAAACATAGAGCTAGCCAAGTGTTCATTCAGGGGTGGGAAAAGAACTACATCGAATAAATATTAAGAAAAAAGTGAAGGACAAAATGAAATTGCTTTTGAAATTGCATCTCTCAAGTGATACTTATTCGGTGTATTGATTACATAATTGAATTTAAAGAATCTAGAAACACCAAATGTTTTTAACTCATAAACCTTATCTTTTAAGTTTGAAGTGGTCTTCTGAAAGCTAGCTTAAATTTAATGGTGAAACTGGACTTTTGTAAATTTTATTTCTTAATTTAAGTTGATAATAGGGAAAGAAATGTTAGCTTTTTTCCAGTTGTCATAAGACTTTGTGTTTATCTAGTTGTTGGCTTACTGATAATGGCCTAAAAAGGAAAAGTGTGGTTTTTTTCAAGTAAGGAACTGTATGTATTAATAATATTTCTTTAGAAAACATGTTTAATGTTTTGAACAAATAAGCTTGATTTTAATTTTTTTTTTTTTGAGACTGCATCTTGCTCTGTCACCCAGTCTGGAGTGCAGTGGCATGATCTTGGCTCACTGCAACTTCTGCCTCCAGGGTTCAAGCAATTGTACTGCCTCAGCCTCCTGAGTAGCTGGGACTATAGGCACACACCAACACGCCCAGCTAATTTTTGTATTTTTGGTAGAGATGGGGTTTCACCATGTTGGCCAGGATGGATTCGATCTCTTGAACTCGTGATCCGCCTGCCTTGGCCTCCCTAAGTGCTGGGATAACAGACGTGAGCCAATGCACTCGGTCTAATTTAATTTTTCTACTGGTAGTGACATAGATATTTTTTTCTTTCTAGTGGCTATTCCAAAATGACCTGAATTAGGAAAATGTCGCTAGGTTTTAATACATATCTACTGCTATTTTCCATTTTTATGCAATGACTTTGTAGACTAATTATAGAAAATTGCATTTGGTCCTCATTATGTGGGTGTGAAATTAACTTTGTTTCTGATGGACTGACATTTAGCGTATAATTAGGTTGCATTCTTTCCTGGGATTCTGTGAACTATATTTTAATGCCCTTCAGTGAGAAGGAGATAGATGCATTTTTAAAATTTTCTGAAGGCTGTTGTGATTGATCAAACTTTACAAACTGTGAATATTGTGATTTATTTTTACATTAAAAATTTTAGTTTTTTTAATTAAAATCTTTACATTAAGAATTTTTCGAGGAATTTTCTTCTTCTTAGTTATCCATATGACTTCCTTCTGGCTATAAAAAACTTGTAGGAGATTTTTGTGTGTGCATGATTCAACCTGATACTTATTATTTTAAATATAAGTTCCATCAACATAGAGATAATATTTTTAAACTTTTGTTAAAAGTTATTTTAATTGTCAGTATTTCTGATTTTACTTTAAATTAGAAAGATTAGGTGGGTGTGGGGCCTCCGCTGGGAGGCCGAGGTGGGGGGATTACTTGAGCCCAGGAGTTTGAGACCAGCCTGGGCAAGAAAGTGAGATTTCATCATAAATTTTAAAAAATCAAAAAAATTGGCTGGTTGTGGTAGCATACATCTATAGTCCCAGCTATAACGCTGGCTGAGGCAAGATGATTGTTGAGCCCAGAAGGTTGAGGCTGCAGTGAGCTGTGATTGCGCCACTGCATTCCAACCTGGATGACAGAGCAAGAACTTGTCTTGGGGGGGAAATAAAGACTGCGCCTTCAATTCTGATCGTTGAAGGTAGTACAGCATGCAAACTATATTTACATCATTTGCAATATAAAATACGATATTCTTACAGGAAGAAAATTTGAAAGCAGATGTAATGGTATTCCAGGCTAGTCAGCAACTGGGGGGGTCACATTTGCCTCTCACTCACCACTGACATCATGTATAAGCCATTACTCACAGCAATTGGGAATACCATTTGGAAATGTAATCACAAAATCTTCTTATAAATATATTTCTGTATATTTTCATTTCTTACTTCAATACATTTCTCTAATTTTGTTCCAGGCTCGCAGGAAGGAGGTATTTATCCAGGAACGGTATGGGAGATTTAATCTAAATGACCCGTTCTTGGCACTCCAGAGAGACTATGAAGCAGGTGCTGGTGACAAAGAGAAGCCAGTTTGTACCAACCCCCTCTCCATCCTTGAAGCAGTTATGGCCCACTGCAGGAAAATGCAAGAAAGGATGTCCGCACAGCTGGCTGCTGCTGAGAGCAGACAAAAGAAGGTACTGAGACGTTCAAATGGTCATTTTCCCTTCAACATGGTGTCAGATGAAGAGATCACCTCCAAGGTTGTTGTTTGTTCTTAAGTACAACATTTTCAGGCAGCATTGCAATAAGTACTTAGAAGTGCAAGAGGCTGAAAGATTCTTTAAGTCAATGTAACTTCATGTTTAAAATGTAGCTCAAAATAACACTAAACTATAAAGGAAGTATAATAGAAAAATTGTTTCTGATAATGGTTACTTTGGTGCTTTCTTTAAAATCTCTCTCTATATTTTGGACTTCCTCCTGCCTTCTAGAAAACATGCTTAGCTGCTAAGTAGGTTAATCCAGTGATGCAACCAGGACTCTCGGATCATATGGTAACATCCCAACTTATTTTATCCAGCTTGTCTAAAATAGTTATTTGCAATTAGAAATTATTATTTTTTATTTTTGGTGGGGGGAAATGAAAATAATGTGAAGAAAATGGAATACAAGTTTCCATGGTATATCCAGTCTCACAGTGTGTCATCTTAAAGTCCTGGTTAGTGTCAACCTCACCTCTGCGATATGATAGTTGTGTCAGCTGCAGACCACAAGCCTCCTGCTCACATGTGTTTCATTTAAACCAACCTCCTCCCCTCCCCATCCCCCACCATCACACACATATTCCTTTCACTTGAGTATCTACTTCAAAGAGTATAAAGTTCAATAAAAAACTTACCTTGATCAGCTAGAAGGAAATAGAAATTTAAATTTTGTCCTTCCAGTACGCTGCCAAAACTATTGATTCCTTTTATTTGAAAAGAGAGGAAGTTAGAAGTTGATGCTGTGTGGTATGATTAAAATTGAAACTAATGGGCCAGACGCAGTGGCTCACGCCTGTAATGGGAACACTTTGGGAATCTGAGGCAGGCAGATCACGAGCTCAGGAGTTCAAGACCAGCCAGGTCAGCATGACAAAACCCGTCTCTACTAAAAATATAAAAAATTGGCCAGGTATGGCGGTGCACGCCTATAAACCCAGCTATTTGGGAAGCCGAGGCAAGGGAATTGCTTGAACCCAGAAGGTAGAGGTTGCAGTGAGTTGAGATCACACTCCTGCACTCCAGCCTGGCTAACAGAGTGAGACTCCATCTCAAGAACTGAAAAAACAACTAAAACTAATATGTTCTCTTCACCATTATTATTAAAGCATAAATTAAAATGTATCTTTTATTTGGCCTTTTCAGAGAACTTCTAATATCTCATATGTAACACCTGGTTGATGATTAACTTGAATGTACTATACTTATAGATATTTATGATAGATATTGTCATTTCATGTGTGTCTTTTCCCTGAAATTTTATCTTTACATTAACATAAATGCTAGTGTTCTGGTATGGGTGCTGCATAAAAGGAAACATTTTTCTCAGTAAGTTACATGGTAGAAAACCAAAGTACTGAGTAAAATAGTTAAGAAAAAATAGAAGGCTTTCTATAGCTGTAAGGCAAAATCAGACAGTTTAACTCTGGACTTTGAAAACCCTTTACAAAGCCCTGCAGACAACCACTAAGATATCTGGAGGTTTTCAAAACTTTCCACAAACCGTGTAAATAAGAGCCAATGAATTTCAGCTGATGTCACTGAAACTCATTTGTATTTCTTGGATGGGATACATTTCAGTTATGCCTGTAATGTGTCAAATTAGTTATTTCATATAAATTATTTTTGCTGGACTTTATGCTGCATTATAACAAATTAAGAAAACATTTTGTTGTCCTTGAATATATAAAAAATACTTTCCTAAATTTTACTTCTGTTCTGCCTTTAAAAAAACTCATTTCTCTTTTAGGAGAAAAAAAGTACATTTCTAGTTGGATCAAAGAGTTTATTATCTAGCTGATTTTTAAAAAAATCAACTTACATCCTGTTTGTTTCTGAATGACTGGGTTATTTCCAACCTGGCTGATAGTGAAAGGAAGTTGTTTCTGTCCTATGGATCCTGAGAGGCTAATATAAAATGAGCCAGTGGTGAGTCTCCCATATATAATGGGAATACAGGAGGCCTTTATAGCTAAATTCATTGGCTATGTAGTCTCAGCGAAAGGTTTATCTGACACGGTGCTACATTTTATTCTTTAAAATATTATATTTTAGTGGATTATAGTATATGAGAAGAGTTGTAATTTGTACTCTTACCCTGTGTCTTAAAAGGAAAATATCGTATCAGCTGATGAAAGCAAAAACACCAAAATCATCTCTTTAAAAACAAAATTGTCTGTCACCTTTAGTCCTCTGAAAGCAAATATTTTAACCAAATGTCTTCAGTTCCCTCGCATATAAATTGCAGCTTTAGAAATTTAAAAGCCATAAGGAAAAAAATCCATTATTTTAAATGAGTCCAGTTCTTTAAATCACTGCCAGAGCAAATGTCTGGGAAAGCAAAGGCTCCATTATCTATGATTTAAGTATTTATTATCTGACACCAGGCATATCTCTTTGGTAATTCTAAGGCACTTGGCCTGAGCGCAGCTCTGGTTGGCTTCTCAAGGCAGGAGAACAGGGTCCATGCTCATTCATGCCTTGGCTCCTGCTGTGACTACTAATAGGCGGGTTAACTGTTTGGTAATTTGTGTGCCAGGGAAATTTGGGCAAGAGTCAATTTGGCAAATGGACTGAGCCTGTAAAGCCACTTTGAATAAGCTAATGAGTAATCATCATGGGGAACTTTGCCTCCGGTAATCCACTTCCCATTTTAAGCCAATAACCCAGGATGAAATGAAATTTGGAGGTTTTTTTTTTCTTTTGTAATCTTGTCTATCATCTTTTAATGGAATTTCCATTCTAATTTATTTGAACAGTAGGGAGGAAATCTATATTTTCAAACATTTTCTTCACATTTAGAAAACGTAAGTTCTAGCCCTGAAATAGGAAAGACCTTATAATTTAATCAGAACCTTTGAATGTATGTAGCCAAAATAATAACCAGGAAATTCAGAAGGGGAGAAATTCTTTTCACCAGTGAAAGACCAAAAATAGTTGTGTGTGTTAGATACAGCTTCTTCTACGTGGCAGTGCATCATAAATAGGTGAGTTTCATGGCAATAGATGCCTCAGATGGGATTCTTAGTTGTGAACAGATAAGCCAGTGCTCACTGAGAAGGCAGAAAGGGCATTTATTGACTGGTTTACAGAATTAGTAGTTGGCTTACAACATGGTTCAGCATGGCTGGCAAAGTCTAGAGGACCAGCTCTTCCCAGCCAGCATCACAGACAAGTACCCTCTGCAGAGCTCGTCTGCAGCAGAGGATGCTTCTGCTGATAGGAATTGGATGCTGCAGCTTGCTTTTCACCCTGTTGATGCCAGACAGCACCAGTGCCCTCACTGCTCCAGACCCTGAGTGGTCACTCCCTAGGCCCTTCTTTATATCACTAATTTCCTATTTGAAGCCTAAGACTAGTGCATGTCATTTACCAAGCTTAGGCTACACAGAAGACCATGGACATACTTAGCTTCTACAGGGGAGAATCATAAAATAGAGAGTTCTTCTAACACAGGAAGGAGTTTCCAGTGCTAGACAACTGAAGAAATGGACATGGGTCAGAAAAGAACAAAGTATTTGCTTTGTTTCCTTGATTTCATATGCCCTTTTCTTCTTATAAATAATTGCACTTTATTCAGCCATTTGTATTCCATGCTCTCTACTTCATCATATATTGCTTATCACATATATAAAGATATTTTCATTTTAAATTGCTTTCTAGACTTTGATTCAGTAATAATAGGATAATCATATGTAATAAAATTATGCACATGAATGAATATTTAGCTCATTTCTGAGTCTTTTTGGTTGCATTGCTACATTGCAAAATCCATTTTCATTCCCCAGGAGCATTGCAGAACCATTATCAAGGGGGAGTTGGAGATTGAGGTCTGTGGCTCTGAGTAGAAATTTCAAGGACAGGGTAGTTTGCCTGATCCACGTAAATAGAAATGAGCTGGCCGGGTGCAGTGGCTCATGCCTGTTAATCCCAGCACTTTAGGAGGTCGAGGGGGGCAGACCATGAGGTCAGGAGTTTGAGACCAGCCTAACCAACATGATGAAACCCTGTCTCTACTAAAAATATAAAAATTAGCTGGGTGTGGTGGCACACACCTGTAATCTCGGCTACTCAGGAGGCTGAGGCAGGAGAATCACTTGAACCCAGGAGACAGAGGTTGCAGTGAGCCAATATTGTGCCATTACACTCCAGCCTGGGTGACAGAGCAAGGCTTCATCTCAAAACAAAACAAAACAAAACAAAAAAAACCCAAACGTCTGCTTCCAGGGCCACTCTTGAAACTCTAGATTAAGAGGGAGGGGCAGATGAGAACTGTATAGCACAGATCACTGAATGTTAGCCACAGCCCCTTTGAAATTAAGAAAAAAAATGAAAAGATCTATTAATATATCTTGTCGTTATGTATTTATTTACCAGTTTGAGCATATGGGTTGAGTTGCCCAGGGGGAGAAGAGCACAATGGTGCAATGAGCCTTAAAAGATTTTGGGGGAGCACTAGAGAATATGGTTAAATGTTGTAAGAGCGTTTTGTGGTGTAGCAGATATGCACTCTGCTTTCTCAATAAATAAATGGCCATAATTGCTTTCCTCTCGGTGTTCCACTTTGAATTAGAACTAATTGCCTTTACATTGCTGCTGTGCTCCCACCTACATAGTTTTCCCTTTCATTCTATAAAAACATGTGCTTGGTGCCTCTTCATTCATAGCTTTCAGTTTGGGTGCTATTCTTGGAGCAACCACCCACTTTCTCACTACCAGGGAAGTTGTGTTCATTCTTCTGAGCTCTTCCACACAATCCACTGCTTTTTGCAAAAGAGTTTAGTGATACTGCTCCATGCAAAGTTACCCTCAGCCCCTACTTGAAAGTGTTAGAAGGAGATATAAATTTGACAATAACATAACAAAGTCACCTGGAACTCCGTAATTTATGTATTCGTTTTTGGTATGTGGTCCTGCCATCTGATATCTCTCTAAAATTTGTGTCAAGTGCTGCAATCTAATAAGTGGAATTAATGAATTTTCATATCCTTTGTAGTTTCTAGTGTGGTTTCTTATATGCAGTTCAGTACATGTTTTCTCTCCAAAAGTTCTTTAAGACATTGCTTGTGATAGTAGGTGAACAAACCTATACCAAGGTGACTCAAATTTAAACAAGTGTGCATTCACTGCTGTTATACTGACCTGAAAAATTCTTTAAAAAAATTATTACTGGAAACTACTTTACTGATGATAGGAAAACAATATAGGAAAGAATGAATGACTCGGTGGCTATAATGACAGGAGATTTCAAAATTATATGATGAAACTCAGAATGCTTAAGGGATTCTTCTGAGATGTAATGAGCTCACAGTGCCCAACTCCCTATTAAATCAACTCATTTGATCCTTAGGATATTATTATTAACATACAGTAGAGGCTATTATTATTGCATTTTAAGCATGAGTAAGTTAAGATCACAGAGAAGTTGAACAACTGTGCCTGCTGGTTTGAAGACAAGCAGTCGGCCTTCAGAGTCCACATACCTAGCTGCTGTGCAAGGGCGACTTTCCTATAGCCGCCTGGTGGGAGAACTCGGATCTCCTGCTTCTCAAGCTTCCTCCTATATGTATTGTATTTCTTTTTTTTTTTTTTTTCATTTTTAAGGTGTGCACTTTATTCAACTGGTCTCAAGTCAGTGTACAGGTAAGCCCTGGCTGCCTCCACCCACTCCCAGGGAGACCAAAAGCCTTCATACATCTCGAGGGACAAAAAAGGGGTAGCCAGAGGCTAAAATCTTTCAAAATAAAACAAAATAAAAAAAGTATTAAGGCGAAATTTAAAAATTTTTTTCATTACATAATTTACAACAAAAGCAATGCTGTTACCTCCCGTGTGGACTTGGGAGAGAACTGGGCCATTCTCCTTAGAGAGAAATGGGGTGGCTTTTGGGAGGGCAAGGGACTTCCTGTAATAATGCATCTCACGATATTTGGAATGACTTAAAAAAAAACAATGTACACAATCAAGTCCTCGGCCACATTGTAGAACTTTGGGGGATGCTCGCTCCAACCGACTGCTGTCACCTTCACCGTTCCAGTTTTTAAATCCTGAGTCAAGCCAAAAAAAATAACCAAAACAAAACAAAAAACAAATAAAGCCATGCCAATCTCATCTTGTTTTCTGCGCAAGTTAGGTTTTGTCAAGAAAGGGTGTAACGCAACTAAGTCACAGTCCGCCTAGAAGCATTTGCGGTGGACGATGGAGGGGCCGGACTCATCATACTCCTGCTTGCTGATCCACATCTGCTGGAAGGTGGACAGCGAGGCCAGGATGGAGCCACCAATCCACACTGAGTACTTGCGCTCGGGAGGAGCAATGATCTTGATCTTCATTGTGCTGGGTGCCAGGGCGGTGATCTCCTTCTGCATCCTGTCAGCGATGCCAGGGTACATGGTGATACCACCAGACAGCACTGTGTTGGCATACAGGTCTTTGCGGATGTCCACGTCACATTTCATGATGGAGTTAAAGGTAGTTTCGTGGATGCCACAAGATTCCATGCCCAGGAAAGAAGGCTGGAAGAGTGCCTCAGGGCAGCGGAACCGCTCGTTGCCGATGGTGATGACCTGACCATCAGGCAGCTCATAGCTCTTCTCCAGGGAGGAGCTGGAGGCCGCCGTGGCCATCTCCTGCTCGAAGTCCAGGGCGACGTAGCACAGCTTCTCCTTGATGTCACGCACGATTTCCCGCTCAGCTGTGGTGGTGAAGCTGTAGCCGCGCTCGGTGAGGATCTTCATGAGGTAGTCAGTCAGGTCCCGGCCAGCCAGGTCCAGACGTAGGATGGCGTGGGGGAGGGCATACCCCTCATAGATGGGCACAGTGTGGGTGACCCCGTCACCGGAGTCCATCACGATGCCAGTGGTACGGCCAGAGGCGTACAAGGAAAGCACAGCCTGGATGGCCACATACATGGCTGGGGTGTTGAAGGTCTCAAACATGATCTGGGTCATCTTCTCACGGTTGGCCTTGGGGTTCAGGGGGGCCTCAGTAAGCAGCACGGGGTGCTCCTCAGGAGCCACACGCAGCTCGTTGTAAAAAGTGTGGTGCCAGATCTTCTCCATGTCGTCCCAGTTGGTGACAATGCCATGCTCGATGGGGTACTTCAGGGTCAGGATGCCTCTCTTGCTCTGGGCCTCGTCACCCACGTAGGAGTCCTTCTGACCCATGCCCACCATCACGCCCTGGTGCCTGGGGCGCCCCACGATAGAGGGGAAGACGGCCCGGGGAGCATCGTCGCCCGCGAAGCCGGCCTTGCACATGCCGGAGCCGTTGTCGACAACAAGTGCAGCGATATCATCATCCATGGTGAGCTGGCGGCGGGGGCGACGGAACGGCAAGGGCGAGGCTTTGTGCTCGCGGGGCGGACGCGGTCTCGGCCATGCATTGTATTTCTTTCTTACTGCTAAAAAAGTTGAAAATCTTTAATAGTTTGGATTCTTTGTGATTTTATGTCATTCCTTCAAGCCACTTAAGATTGAGAGACACAGATTTTAACACGCTTATTCCCCCATAGCTCTACAATTAAGAGACTATCCCAACGTTTCGAGGGAAAAAATGCCTATCTGATATTGGATCAAAAGACCAGCTCTAAAACCCTTATCCTTAAATGTGTGATCAGCCTAGTTCATGCTTCAAAAAGAGCTAAAAACACGAAGGATTGGGTATTCTAAACACATTCGAGATGTATAAAACTGTCAAGAACAGAGGCCACAGAAAAGATTTTGCCTGAAATGTGTTTTTTCCTATATATTAGGGAAAATGAACATGCAGGAAATTTTTTATTTTAAGTTCCAGGGTACATGTGCAGGACGTGCAGGTTTGTTACATAGGTAAACATATGCCATGGTGGTTTGCTGCTCCTGTTAACCCATCACCTAGGTATTAAGCTCAGCATGCATTAGCTATTCTTGATGCTCTCCCTACCCCTGTCCTGCCCCAATAGGACTCAGTGTGTATAGTTCCCCTGCCTGTCTCTATGGTTTCACATTGTTCAGCTCCTCTTACAAGTGAGAACATGTGGTGTTTGGTTTTCTCTTCCTCCATTAGTTTGCTGAGAGTAATGGCTTCCAGCTCCATTCATGTCCCTGCAAAGGACATAATCTTGCTCCTTTATTTGGCTGCATAGTATTCCATGATGTATATGTACCACATTTTCTTTATCCAATCTATCACTGATGGGCATTGGGTTGATTCCATGTCTTTGCTAATGTGAATAGTCATATAGGAAATTTATAATAATGAGTTGTGACTTGTTAGTTTGATCACCAGAAAAAAAATGTTTATTGTATACATGAATGGTTTGAGAAACTCAGTGGACTCATAACATTTATTAAAATTGAAGCCAGGCTTGGCTGGGCACAGTGGCTCACACCTGTAATCCCAGAACTTTGGGAGACTGAGGCAGGCATATCACTTGAGATCAGGAGTTCAAGGGCCAGCCTAGCCAATATGATGAAACTCTGTCTCTACTAAGAATACAAAAATTAGCCAGCCATGGTCGCATATACCTGTAGTCCTAGCTACTCGGGAGGCTGAGGCAAAAGAAACTCTTGAACCCAGGAGGCGGAGGTTGCAGTGAGCTGAGATTGCACCACTACACCCCAGCCTGGGTGACAGAGCGAGACTCCTCTCAAAAATAAATAAATAAAAATTGAGGCCAGGCTTTTGAACATCAAAAAGCAGTTATTCAAATATTAATCCACCATACTAAATCACTAAAAATCATGTATCATGATTCACACATATTTATTTATTTTTTTATTTTATTTTTGAGATGGAGTCTCGCTGGAGTGCAGTAGTGCAGTCTTGACTCACTGCAACCTCCATCTCCCTGGTTCAAGTGATTCTCCTGCCTCAGGCTCCAGAGTAACTGGGACTACAGGCATGCGCCACCCCGCCCAGCTAATTTCTGTATTTTTAGTAGAGACCAGGTTTCACCATATTGGTCAGGCTGGTCTTGAACTCCTGACCTCGTGATCCACTCACCTCAGCCTCCCAAAGTGCTGGGATTACAGGCATGAGCCATGGTGCCAGCTTTTTAATTTTTTAATGACAAAAATGTAGTTCCTTCTTCAATGCCATTTGGTATCCATTTCTTTAAGAATCTTATTGGCTCTCTTTTATTCCCTTCAGTAGCCTTTTCTGGCTTTCTGTGGTAATGCTTTAAATCTGTAAGTCTCCTGGTGCATTCTTCTTTATCTAGAGAAGATTCTCACCCTCTCTTTACTTATGTCGTTTGATGGATTCCAGAAATACCTTTTTAGATGAGTCAGAACTCCCTTAATACATAAAAGCCATTCTTCCTTGGTCTTTCTTCTTTTCATTTTCAACTTTATTTTGAAGCTTCTTAAAAAATAATTTCAATTTATTTTAGATTTAGGGGAAACATGAAGGTTTGTTACATTGGCATTTGTGTGATTCTGAGATTTGAAGCATGATTGATCTTGTCACCCAGGTATTGAGTATAGTACCCAATAGGTAGTTTTTTGGTTTTTTCCCCTCTCCCCTGTTGGAGTCCTCAGCATCTATTGTTCCTATCTTTTTATCTGTGTGTACCCAATGATTAGCCTCCACTTGTAAGTAAGAACTTGTGGTATTTGGTTTCTGTTCTTGCATTACTTTGCTTAGAATAATGGCCTCCAGCTGCATCCATGCTGCTGCAAAGGACATGATTTCATTCTTTTATATGGCTGTGTGGTATTCCATGGTGTATATGTACCACATTTTTTTTTATCCAGTTCACTGTTGCTCGTCACCTAGGTTGATTCCGTGTCTTTGCTATTGTGAATAGTGCTGAGATAAACATAGGCATGCATGTGTCCTTTTTGGTAGAACAATGTGTTTTCCTTTGGGTATATACCCAGTAATGGGTTTGCTGGGTTAAATGGTATTTCTATGTTCTTTGAGAAATCTCCAAACTGCTTTCTACAGTGGCTGAACTCATTTACGTTCTTATCGACAGTGTATAAGTGTCCTCTTTTCTCCACAGCCTCTCTAGCATCTATTACTTTTTGACTTTCTAGTAATAGCCATTCTGACTGGTGTGAAATGGTATCTCATTGTGGTTTTGATTTGCATTTCTCTGATGATTAGTGATATGCAGCATTTTTTCATGTCTGTTGACTACTTGTGTATCTTCCTTTGAGATATGTCTGTTCATGTCCTTTACCTACTTTTTAATGGGGTTATTCACTTATTTATAGATTCTAGATGTTAGACCTCTGTCAGATGCATAGTTTACAAATATTTTCTCTTATTCTGTAGGGTTTCTTTGGTCATATAGAAGCAATTTAGTTTAATTAGGTCCCACTTGGCAATTTTTATTTTTGTCGTGATTGCTTTCAAGGTCTTAGCCATACGGTTTTTTTTTGGCCAATGCTGAAGTCCAGAATGATATATTCTAGGTTTTGTTCTAGGATTTTTATAATTTGAGATGTTATGTTTAAATATTTGGTTCATCTTGGGTTATTTATTTTATATGGTGAAAGGTGGGGGTCCAGTTTTGCTCTTCTGTATATGACTATTTTGAAGCTTTCAAAAGAAATCCTTCCTCCTCATACTCAAGTGATTACCATATCTATTTCTTACATAATTGTAATTTCCCTCTATTGTAGTACTGCTTACATTTTCCAAACTTTTAATTTTGATATAATTTCAACCTTACAGAAAAGTTGCAAGAATAGTACAATAACAGTGTTCTTTACCTAGATTCACAGTTGTTTATATTTTTTCCTTCCCCCTTTACACACATGCACATATGTACACATGCACACACACACAGATTTGTTTCCAAACCATTAGAGAATAAATTAGAGACATAGTGCTTTTTTACTCTAAAATATGTTGATGTATATTTCCTAAGAACAGGGACAATCTTTTATATAATCACCATTCCGTTTTTTAAAATCAGGAAATTTATCATTGAAACAGCATTTTTTTCTAATTTAACATATTCATTTTCCCCTAGTTGTTCCAGTAATGATTTTTGTAATAATTATTTTCCTAATTCAAGATCAGGCATTGCATTTAATTGTTGTTTCTCTTTTGTTTCCTTTAAGCTGCAACAGTTCTTCAACCTTTCTTTGCTTTATTTACCTTGATATTTCTGAAGAGCATGGGCTAGGTATTTTGTAAAACGTCACTCAATTCAAATTTGTTTAATGTTTCCTGGTGATTTTATTCAGCTTTTGGATTTTTGGTAGAAATACCATGTCTGTGATGTTGTGTTTTTATTAGTTTGTAAAATTCAAAAGGCATATGTTGTTGATTTTTTTCCAAAACCAAATCATGTGATTGATTGATAGTAATGATCACCTGGTTAAGGTGGTGTCTCTCAGTTGTCCTCACTGTTTAGTTCTTACCTTTTCTTTTGTGTTAGTCAGTAGTTTGCGGAGAAATATGTTGAAATTCTTTAAATTTCTTATTCATTAAATGTTCACCTGCTAGTTTTAGAATCCACTGATGATTTTCCAGCCTCCATTGCTCCTTCTACATTTTTGATGTGTCATTCTACTGTAAGGAAAAGCTTTCCTTTCTCCCCGTTTACTTGTTTATTACATCAGTGTGGAGTCACAGATGCTTATTTGATAAGTTAGAAACTTACCATCACTATCTGTATATTCTTCTCATCATTTTTGAGCATTTGAGCAAGGTACTCCATGTTGATTTTGTGTTTTCTTTAACCCAATGCTTGGAATTAGCTGTTTCTTCCAGGAGCATTGAGTTTCCTATTTGATGGCAGACAACACTTAGCAACCAGTCTGGAGCTAGGAAATTATATATATTTATGATATTCATAGGTACCCAAAAACATAGCTATATTTTGTCTGTCTCTCTATGTATCAAGCTGTCAGTATACTGACACTGACATTCCTGACTCTAATTCCAAGCTTTAGCGTATGTGCCAGTTCTTTTTCTATTTATTACTCCTTTTTTCCACCAGTGAGAAACCCGATTTTCACTGTACTTCAGTATATTTACTCATTTACTCACGTGTGGAACACACAGAGTAGTTTCAGAATTAATTACTCATACTGCTGTATAAAGCCAAAATAGAAACCTGGAATTTGATATTCACAGATTTTTAAGGCAAAGTTGACAGGAAGTAGAATTCATATATCTTATGTTTAAAAATTAATGAGTTTTGAAAATGCATACACCTGTGTAATGTGTACATCCCCTGACCCTACCAACAAGATATAGCATATTTCCATTGTCACATAAAGGTTCCTGGAGTATCTCTCCAATAAGTCCCTTCCCCAACTCAGGCAACTACTAAGCACTATTCTGATTTTTTTCATCATGAATTAGTCTTAACTGTATTAGGTAAATGATGACTATTGTTTTGTGGTTAGTATGCCTTAAATTCAGGAGCTGTTAGTCTTCTGCCTTTGTTTTGTTTTATCAAAATTGTTTGGCTAGTCTAGATCCTTTGGTCTTCTCTACGAAAAACAATTAAAGGCAGTTTGGTTTCTCTGAAAGTTTGCATGGGTCGAAATTTCACTGAATCTATAGACTAATTTTGTGAGAACTGACATCTTAGTAAAATGAAGTGTTCCAATCCATGATTGTAGTATATTTCTCCGATCATTTAGTTCTTTTATTTCTCTTAGCAACATTTGGCTTCTACCGCCAACATTTGGCGGTCTTAGAAGTCATTTGTTGCTGTTATTTATATTTTATTTTTTGATGCTATTGTAAATCTCATTATTTAAGAATTTCGAATATTTGTTGTTAATGTGCAGGTATTCAGTTGATTTTTGTACGTTCATATGATATTCTGTAATCTTGCTATATTACTTAGTTCTAGCCATTATCTTGTATATTCATGATTTTCTAGGCTAAAAATATAAAACCATGTGATCTATAAATAGAGAACGTTTTACTTCTTCATTTCCAAATTGCTTGCCTGGCTTCCTTTTTCTTCTTCTTCCCCACCAGTGCCCTGGAATTACTGCAGTCGCTAGGACCTCTGGTACAATGTTGAATAGAAGCATGAAAGTAGACTTTATTGTCTTTTTCTCTTTCTTAGGGAAAAATATTTCATGTTTTATCATTAAGTACAATGTTAGCTGTGCTTTTTATAGATGCCCTTTATCTCATTTGAGGTTTCGTTCTGTTCTTACATTGTTGAAAGTTTTTTTTTTAGTCATGAATGGTTTTGATTTTAAAAACCAGTTTATCTGTTGACATAATCCTGGTGTTTCTTTCTTTTAATATAAAGAATTACACAGATTGATTTTCAAATAGTAAATTAACATAGATCCCTGAGTTAAATCTTACATGGTCACCTTTTTATTACTCTTTTTATATATAGGTGGATTTCATTTCCTTGTATTTTGCTAAGGAGTTTTTTGTCTGTGTTCAAAAGAGATTTTTTTTTCCTGTAAATTTTTAAAAAATATCTTGTTTTGTTTAAAGGCAATTTTTTGTTCATAAAATGAATTGGAAGTATTTCTTTCTCTGTTTTCTGAAAGGGTATGTGTAAGTTTGGCATTTTTTTTTTTTTTCATGTTTGCTAGAATTCATCAGTAAAACCTTATAAGCAAGTAGTTTCCTTTGGGGAAAAGTTTTTAATCATGATATTATTTAAAAAGTTTTTAATCGTGATACTGTAATTTTAAAAAAATAAAGCCATTCCAATTTTCTGTGTCATTTTGTAATTTCTGAAAGTGTATGTTTCAGAAGAATTTGTTTTTTTTTAATTTGTTGAATTTATTGGCACAAAGTTATTATCCTTTTAATACTTGTTTATTCTGTAGTGATATACCCGCATTCATTTCTGATATTTGTAATTTGTGTCTTTCTCTATTTCTAAATCTGGTTCTCTACATATTTAGCAATATTATTAATCTTTTAGATGAGACACAACTTTTGGCTTTGTTAAAAATTCTCTATCATTTATTTCTTCTGTTTCATCAATTTCTTTGGTATTTGCTTCCTTCTACTTACTGTGGATTTAATTTGCCTATCTTTTCCTAGCTTCTTAAGGTGAAACTAGGATAACTGATTTGAGGCAGCTCTTCCAATGTAAACATGTAAAGCCATAAATTTCTCTGTCCTCTGCTTTTGCTGCTTTTAGATGTTCTGCTTTCACTGAGTCCCACCAATTTTGGTATGCTGTGTTCTTATATTCATTCAGCCACAAATATATTCTAAATTACTTTGTGATTTTCTCTTAACCCGCCTTACTATTTAGCAATATATTGTTTTACTTTTGAATTTTGAGGTTTTCTTAATATCTTATGATTTATTTCCAGTTTAATTCTGCTTCAGTCAGAGAACACATTCTATAAAATTTTAACCTGTTGAAATCTGTTGGTTTGGCAGTTCTCAATACCTCAGCAAGTGTGTTTGAAAAGCATATCTTTTGTAGCTTTGGTATATTGTACCCTATAAATATCAATAGCCAGGTGATTTTTGTAATGTTTTCAGATATACTATTTATATTTTTGCTGAGCTTTTTAATCTAGGTTTTTAAAATGAGATATTATTATTATTGTAGATTTGTCTGTTTTCCCTGTATGTCTGTCAAATTCTGCTTTGTATATTTTAGAGAAAATCATTGCCATCATTTTTGTTGTAGGTTCTCTATATGAAATTTGTCTTTAATTTTTTGGCTGATTTTAAGATTATTTATCTTTCTTTTCAGCAGTGTTACTATGATGTGCCTAAGTTTAACTTTCTTTATATTTTTTTGCTTTGGGTTTGCTGAGCTTCCTGGATTTGTATGTTTTCTTTTTTATCAAATTTATAAGTTTTGGGGCCATTTTTTTCTAAGATATTTTTCTTCCCCATTTCCTTTTTTCTCTTTTTGGATCTCCGGTTCATGGAATTTAGACCAGTTTATATTGCCCTAGATATAAATGAGATGCTGTTCATTTTTTTTTCAGTCATTTTTTCCTATGCTCTTCAAATTGGATACTTTCTTTTCCTTTATTTTCAAATTCATTATCCTTTATATTCTCTTTCAAATCTGCTGTTAAGCCCATTCAGTGAACTTTTTGTTAGTTTAGATATTATACTTATCAGTCCTGTTTGTACATCTGGTTCTTTTTTACAGTTTTCATTTGTATGCCAAGATTCCTCTAATTTATTATGACCATATTTTCTTTGAAAATGGCTGGCTGTTTTAAAATCCTTGTCTGCTAATTCCAATGTGGATAATCTTGGGCCAGTTTTTATTGACTACTTTTCTCTGGACTATGACTCACTTTTTCTTAATTTCTTTGTATGTCTAGTAATTTCTTATTGTATACTGAACACTGCAGATGATGTGGTACAGACTCTGGTACAACTGCTGAAGGGTCGTACTTTGTTCTAGTATTTGCAGTTGGCAGCATCTGAGGTCTTTGCTCAGCTCTCTCAGCCATTCAGTAGCCACCTTCTACCATTCTCTGGGGTCTCTCCCATGAATGTGTAATTCAAGGATCAACCAAGAATGCTGATAAATCATGGCAACCTCAGTTTCATCTTCTGACTCTTCAAGCCCACATGACCAGTGCATTGTATTTGAGCTTCAGCTGCCAGTGCTACCGGAATAGAGAATTGCCTCCAGCTGAACAGCTACACAAAGGCAAATCTCATCCAATGCTATGGCCTCCTTTCTTATGGGAGGGTTTACCCCTTTCTGATTTCTACCTCTTTTATTGCTCTCAAGAGCCTTCAAATCACTATGTTTTACATGTTTTTCAAGGATTTATAATAATTATCTGCAGGAGAATTGATCTAATAAACATTGCTTCTCCATTACTGATAGTAGAACTTTCTTTGATATGTTTAATAATTGAAAACTACATGAAACATATCAGAGAAAGTTCTACCAATAATGTTTCATATATTTTTCAATTATGAAACATATCAGAGAAAGTTCTACTACCAGTATTGGAGAAGCAATGTTTATTAGATCCCATCTAACTAATAAAAACATTCATCTACATGTTTAATAAGGTGTATTCTCTAGATCTTTGTATGCCTCTAATGTGTTTTCAGAGGAAGAACTATAGTGCAAAGTCACACACACATTTTAAAATAATACAAATAGCTATTATGAATTGAAAATTTAGTATTTTTTAGTGCCAGGGACTACCCTATGTGCTTTACACGTGTTGTCTTATTTAAAAGCATAAAATAACATAATTATTAGGACCATACAGAACCAAACTTTAGAGGGAGAACTTACCAAAGTCACACAGCTAGTAAGTTTGAAATCAGAATTTAGTACTATGTCTCTTTTTCTCTTAAGTACACATACTTTCTCTCTGAGCTTAAATGGTCAAGGAGTTTTTAATGTAAAAATTATTTTTAAAGTATGGGAGTACGTTTACATACTGACTGAAAGGCTCCTGTAGAGAAACAGGAGTTTAATATTTTAAAAGAGTAACATGATAGCTAATGGAGTGAGTCCCAGAGGTGATGGGAGAGAATGAAGTTAATTGCTGAAGGAAAGTTCAGCATTGAACAGATGGAAAGCTTTCTTCCTTAGATTGAAGGGAAGGACATATGGATTGGTGTGCCTATGAAGAAGCTTAAAGGAGGAGATAGGATGATAGGGAGAGTGAGTTAGTTTGAATGTTTTTGATAAAGGAGTCTGTAAAGAGAGACTAAGAGTCAGTTGAGTGGTCATTGGGTCAAGATTTGGGGAAAGGCAAAGGTTTGAAATATCCCTTGTAGTAAATGGCAGAGGAAGCTAAATAAAGTTGGGTAGAGTGATTGATGGTTGGAGGTCAAAGGTTAATTGAGTTTGGAGCCATATGTTTATATGTATGTCAATTGTGAGGTTTCCTCTGCTTGGCTATCTGTGGTAAGATTTTTGTTTTAAGTCATGCATTAGTCTGAGATAGGATTTACAAAGCTCAAGTGATGGAGGACAAAGAAAAGAATTACAGATGCTTTTATAATAGTATAGTTTTCTGTATAAATTCTGACATTAGCTGAGTTGCTCTCTACTTGGAACTCTTTTTTCAATTTGATTTTGAAAGATGATCATCCACAGTGCAGAATTACTGTGGACAAAATGTGAGATATGGTGAGAAAAACTTGAAACAAGCAGAACTCCGAGTGATTACCATGACTCTGACACTTATTAGCTGGATGACATGAAAAAAAAAAACACTAATAAGGCCTCTAGAAATTGTTTTGTAAAATGAAGGTAGCTCTTAAAATTCTCTACCTTCAGAGGCAGATGATAAAACTTGTATTTTAATAGCAAGCTGAAAATTGACCTAGTTTATGTTTTTCTTACATTACTGTAAATTTTTTTTTGTTGGGGTTAGTATAAAATATGATTTAAATTTTCTTACTAGTTCTAATTTTGCATATGCCTTCTAACAGCAGTCCATTATTTGGTGCATTTAAAAAGAGTTCAACATGTTTTAGTTAATATGTCAAATCTGTGCAAGGCACCCATGTGAGTAAGATACACATATGAATGCAGTATATGACATTATCGTTCCCCAAATCTTACCTAATCTACTTATGAAATTGCTCCCAAAATTTCATTCAGTAGAATAAAGTATATGTGTAATTATTCTTGAGGAATAATCTCTATTCCTGATCATCTATTTATGGGACACATGCCAATGCTATTTAGCAATTGTTTGTCAAAGCAGGAGGCAGCCCAGAGTAAAGAAACGATATCTCTGACCACCAGTTGGATAGCAAGCCATTTTCTACTTTTGATTCCATGACTCCATGACTGACTGAGGGGAACAGAGTTGTGGATTTTTATAACAGGGTAAGGAACAGCAGTACATCCTCATGACTCATAGATCATAAGAGTGTCTTCTTCCTCTGTTATTGATGACAAAAATTCGACTCAAATAAGTATGACTCTCTTGAGAGTATATTTGTGTTTAACATCTAGAGGAGAATGTAAATCTATTCGTGTCTTTATAATCAGGTAGATCTACTTTAACCTTTAGGAACCATAAAGGCCCATTAGACTGCCAGGGGAATATTTCACTAGTTGGGCAAGGAAGGCGTGTGAGCCAACCTGGCTTCTGCATACCAGCTGGGGGTGTGTCCTTTGTCCTTCATGAGCCCCTCATGACAGATGCTCCCCTGGAGTGAAGCAAGAAATCTGCAAGAATATGTTAGACTAGTGTTGCTGTGAGGTTGCCCATGTATCCAGAAAGCCCATTAATAACCGAAGTTCATTGTAATCAGTGGATCTGTGTTAATTTCAGCTCATTCATTCATTTACAATTTATTAAGCACCACTGTGTGCCAGCCACTGTTCTGTGTCTAAAAGACACAGTCCCTGCCCTCAGTGAAGTCACATTCTAGGTTGGGGGGGTGGGGGGTGCAGGCAGGTAGTGAAAAAAGGGTGATCAACACAAGGGTGGGAGGGACTGTTATTTTCCACAGGGTGGTGATGGAAGCCCTCACTGTAAAAGTGACAGCTGAGCAGAAGCCTGGAAGAAATGAATGAGCCAACCTCTTA
Source organism: Callithrix jacchus (assembly GCF_049354715.1). Taxonomy (NCBI): domain Eukaryota; kingdom Metazoa; phylum Chordata; class Mammalia; order Primates; family Cebidae; genus Callithrix; species Callithrix jacchus. The sequence continues at coordinate 88,384,260 of NC_133512.1, read as the reverse complement.
TGCTTTCGGGAGCTTTTGTGTATGTTAGAAAGCCCCATCTGGAGAGAGAGAGGCTTTAAAAACTCCCTCTCTAGGTTGATCAGTTAGAAAAAAGGATTCTGCTCTGGAAAGCACCAATCCTAATGGCCTGTGGCTTGGTGAACAGACAATGTCTTTCTGTGAAGGGAAAGGCACCCACTCTACATGCCTGGGCAAGTGGCTGAGTGAGTAGGGAAATTTGCAGGAAGGGAGGGAGGGCTGGAGTTTTGCTCCCACTCACCCTCCCACTTGTCACTCCTGTGCCGTGCTCACATGGCTTGCGGGAGTGCTATGGGGAGGTGTGCGATGGGAATTCTACGAAGAGAGAACAGCAAGGGCAAAGACACTGAGGCAGGACCATGTTTAGGAAACCCCGGGCATCCAGGGAAGCTAAGGGAGCAAGTGGGATCAAAGTAGGAGACAAGGTCAGACTCCACTGACACCAAATACAGTTCTAATAAGATCATTGTTTAGCTCCTTAGAGTTTTCAAAGAACTTTCATATATGATTTGGTATGATTTCCACAACAACTCATCATAGGAAGCTCAAAGAAGTTCCGTTACTGAGATAGGTAATACAATTAGCAAATATAGGGGCTTAGAATTTCACTGAAGTCCTCGGTTTTCAGTACTTTCTATAATACTTTACCTCAGGGATTAATATCAAATCATTAACCCTTTTTAAAAAATATCACCAATTCCATCACAGAGCTGTGTTTTTACAAAAATAGACCTTTTCGATCCCTGTGCTGTGATTTAAAGCATCTGGTTATTGTTCTCCTTTTCTGTAGTTAACTTCAATAGATTTTAAAAATTCTCTATTGTTGTAATTTAGATTTTTTAATAAAACCATTTACATGTATTTTCTCATTTTAATGAGCCTTTAAAATATTTCTTATCACAACACTTTTTGAAAATGTGGCATTTTTGCTAACCCAAATTATGTAATTGTTAGAAAATTAATAAGAATCTCACAAAAGGCATTTCTTTGGTGAAAAGAAAATTCTGTATCTTAATCAGGGTTTTTCTGTGAATTTTTCAGCTGGAAATGGAAAAGCTTCAGCTACAAGCCCTTGAGCAAGAGCACAAGAAGCTGGCCGCCCGCCTTGAGGAAGAGCGCGGCAAGAACAAGCAGGTGGTCCTGATGCTCGTCAAAGAGTGCAAGCAGCTCTCAGGCAGAGTCATAGAGGAGGCCCAGAAGCTGGAAGACATAATGGCCAAACTGGAAGAGGAAAAGAAAAAGACGAATGAATTGGAAGAGGAACTCTCTGCTGAGAAACGAAGAAGCTCAGAAATGGAAGCTCAGATGGAAAAACAACTCTCTGAGTTTGATACCGAGCGGGAACAGCTTCGTGCCAAGCTGAACCGAGAAGAAGCACACACCACTGACCTCAAAGAGGAGATAGACAAGATGAAGAAAATGATTGAGCAACTGAAAAGGGGAAGTGACAGCAAACCAAGCCTCTCTCTTCCCCGGAAGACGAAAGATAGGCGTTTGGTTTCCATATCTGTGGGAACAGAAGGAACTGTGATGAGGTCTGTTGCTTGCCAGACAGACCTAGTGACAGAAAGTGCTGACCACGTGAAGAAGTTGCCTTTAACCATGCCTGTAAAACCTTCCACAGGGAGCCCCCTAGCTTCTGCAAATGCAAAAGGAAGCGTGTGCAGCAGTGCCGCAATGGCCAGACCAGGTATTGACAGGCAGGCTTCCCATGGTGACTTGATTGGTGTTTCTGTACCCGCTTTCCCACCTTCAAGTGCAAACAGAATTGAGGAAAATGGACCAAGCACTGGCTCAACACCAGATCCAACCAGTAGCATACCCCCACTTCCCAGTAACGCTGCCCCTTCCACTGCTCAAACACCAGGCATAACTCCTCAGAACTCACAAGCTCCACCTATGCACAGTTTACATTCACCATGTGCCAACGCCTCTTTGCATCCAGGTCTAAACCCACGAATCCAAGCAGCTAGATTTAGATTTCAGGGCAATGCTAATGACCCAGACCAAAATGGAAATACTACCCAAAGTCCTCCGTCAAGAGATGTCTCGCCTACAAGTCGTGACAACCTAGTGGCCAAACAACTGGCTCGGAATACTGTGACCCAAGCACTGTCAAGATTTACAGGACCTCAAGCAGGTGCTCCCCCAAGGCCTGGAGCGCCCCCAACAGGGGATGTCAGCACCCACCCATCAGTCGGTCGGACCAGTGTAAAGACACATGGCATAGCACGAGTTGACAGAGGAAACCCTCCTCCTATCCCTCCAAAAAAGCCAGGGCTCTCCCAAACGCCTTCTCCACCACACCCCCAACTCAAGGTTATTATAGATAGCAGCAGGGCCTCGAACACAGGGGCCAAAGGTGATAACAAAACTGTGGCTTCGCCTCCTTCCAGTTTGCCACAAGGGAACAGGGTGATCAATGAGGAGAACCTTCCTAAGTCATCCTCCCCTCAGCTGCCACCAAAACCATCCATAGATTTAACTGTGGCACCTGCAGGCTGTGCCGTTTCAGCCCTGGCCACGTCTCAGGTGGGTGCCTGGCCTGCTGCAACCCCCGGACTGAACCAACCTGCATGTTCAGACAGTTCCCTTATCATTCCCACCACCATTGCCTTTTGCTCTTCCATAAACCCCGTTAGTGCCTCATCCTGTAGACCAGGTGCCTCAGACAGCCTCCTGGTAACAGCATCAGGTAAAGGGATTGAAATGTTATACCCTTTTTAAACAACATGGCCTCTCCGCTCACTTGCCTTGATTTTCTTCACAGTGCCTTGAAACTGTTTTTTTTTTTTTTTTTAAACTTGATGCTTTTTTCCCCTATTTCTTTTCTCTCTCTCTCTCTCTCTTTTTTTTTTTTTGTATTTTTTAAAGGCTCCAGGGTATGGTGATTCATCTTGCTATATGAATTGTGGTTTTGCTATGTGCTAAGTGCTTTCTTCTTTTAAAATAACCTTGAAAATTGTGGCTTAAAGCACATGGAGACCATTAATTTAGAGTGACTAAAATATTTACATGGAAGAAAATGGTATTCCTTCTTTTTAAATATTTATCTCACAAGACCTCAGTATTAATGGGTCATCATCAGACAATATGTGTTCAATTATGTTCCTTCTGAGATGACATTTTTAAAGGCCTTTCAAGTAATTATTAACACTTCATTGGATAATCACATTTACTAGATTTGTTCTGTAATTGGTATATTTTAAGTTCTAAATATCAGTTTGGTGTTTAGGGTTTTTTTTTTAACTTTCAGAAATGGAGTGTGAATATTTATACATCTCTGTTCTAAGTTTAGTTTATTTCAAAAGCCATGTACCCTAGTTAGTGCTGCTGTCTTCCAACACTTGGGCACAGATGGTTGACATAGCATGTGGTCTGTGTTAGAGCAGGTTTCCATTGCAGGTGTGCCTTATGAAGTCACTGAATCTGGGACTCTTGAACAAAGAAGAGGTGGATTTTCCCCTTTTGTGCTAGAAAAAGCATTGCTTCTTTTTATTGACATGACTGGATTAGTTCTTTACTAAGCAAATGTGGCTCTAAAATAATGTTACCAAAAACATGTAATTGTAAATGACAGAGACTAGATTCCAGCACACGTCTGGTGTGCTAAAAGGTCCCTGCCATTTCCAGTTTGCAATTTTACCCCTCAAAATGTGGATGACAATGTTCTGTTGAAGCTTTGGAGAAGTCTCTCCTACTATGAGATCTTAGTGGTTAGTGGAGATTGTTGGTTCTAATGGGAGGGACCTTTTACAATTACAGAAAGGTTTGAATAGTCATTATGTTTAACACTTTGAGGGGAGAGAGAGAAAAACAAATAGCATCGTATTTGCTAATTATCAGGTGATGAGAACAATATACCAGGATTTATTTGTCCATTTGTAAACTATCAACTTGACTTTAAGGTCTTTGAGAGGCTTTATCCATGTTTCGAGGGACAAAATCGGGAATTGGAAGCAGTATGTACTTTGAAGTTAGATCTGTGTTGAAATCTAGTCTCTGCCATTTACAATAGTGCATTTTTTGTGGCTTCTTATGCTACTTATATGAGGGAGGGTGGCTGTTAGGAGGATCAGATCCTATAACCTGTCAGAGAGCATAGTATTGAGCTTAGAACAGCATGAGTAATCAATAAATAGAGATGATGCTTCAATGATATTGTTGCTTACAGTCTTTTTGAGAATTTGCTTTGGAATTGACTTCGGTATTATTTTGAGATGTCTTTACAGGCATTCAACATTCTATATTTTTGATCCAAAACGGTATTACTGAGCTGAACAGCTCTTCTCGTGGCCTAAAATAATTTTGGCTGTTTCTCACAAATTAAATCCACCCTCAGAAGACAAATGTTGCTACTCAGGAAAATAGAGAATGTACTATAAGATCTTTGGGCAGTCACAAAACACAAGTTCCAGAAATGTGTGGAGCAGTGGCAGTGCCATTGCTGTAAATGCATAGACTGTAAAGTAGAAAATGCTTCCTAGGATATAGCAGTTTTGTCACTTAAAAAAAAATGCAAAGCCATCTTTACTTTGAGACCTTGAGGCTTTGCCACTTGTTGCCCTGGTCATTACTGTGGTCCAGGGTTTAGCTACACGTGCCCATCTCGTTACACGTTTTTCAGCAGAGAAGCTTTAAAACCAGGATCTATGACTGAGGAACATTTTGTCAGCAGGATTGAAAAGTTAATGGATTAAAATCTGTTAACTTTTAAAGACAGAGATTTGCTAATCTATTATCTATTCACCAGGATGTCCTGCCCTAGGATACAGTGAAATTTTGGATAAATGAGATATAACTCCTCTGAAAAATGCCTTTCACTTATGTCTGGAGAACAAAAGACAATATAGACCAGAAACCAAACAAATAGCAGCCACTGAAGATGCAGAAAACGATTCCTTCTTTGTTTCTTTTTTTTCTGAGACGGAGTCTCACTCTGTTACCCAGGCTGGAGTGCAGTGGCATGGTCTTGGCTCACTGCAACCTCCACCTCCTGGGTTCCAGTGATTCTCCTGCCTGAACCTCCTGAGTAGCTGGGACTACAGGTATGTGTGCCACCACACCTGGCTAATTTTTGTATTTTTAGTAGAGATGGGGTTTCACTATATTGGCCAGGCTGGTCTTGAACTCCTGACCTTGTGATCTGCCCACTTCAGCTTAACCAAGTGCTGGGATTACAGGCATGAGCCACTGTGCCCGGCCAGATTCCTTATTTTCCACTCTTTGATTTTTCCAATTTTGCCAAAGTATATTATTTATTCCTTTCAGAACTGTACAATTACCTTTGGTAGAATAACAGGTTTCTATGTCTTTGATTATAAGATGTGGCTTGTTATGGGAGAATAGAGGCGGCACTGGAGGCCTTTAGTCATTCAGCAAGTGTTTACTGAGCACCTAGACTGGGAAATGGAAGTGTTATTACACTTGCACAATGGGGGTGTATAACTTTACAACTCAACTATAAATGTAGGTCAGCTGAACTTTCCAAATAAGATACAGGATTTCAACTCTGATTTGCATTTAGACTGCCCCTATTTTCGCCACCAAGCCCATTGCAACGAAGAAGCACAAGAGCTGCCTCCACCCTGCTTACTAACCTTTCTGTGCCTGGGTGAGCTTGTGCCTCTCCAGGTCATGACCCCTTTGATGGGTATTAACCTTCCAAACAGCCACTGATTCCATTGTGGTTGCCAAAAGCAAGGCACAGGGACAAAGCACAGCTGTCAAATACCTGTCAGGTGTCTCTTCCAATTTCAGTGATCAAACAAGCACTGAACTAACTATAGTAAGGCAGGATTAATCTGTTCCTGCCCCTTTATAAGTATCACACTAGAGAGCTAATTCCCTCTGAGCCATTAGCTTTTTCATTTAAAAACAAAAGCATTCCCAGCTGCAGAGCTCATATGTATAATCCAAGCACATTGAGAGGCCAAGACAGGAAGATCACTTGTGCCCAGGAGTTCAAGACTAGCCAGGGCAACATGGCAAAACCCCATCTTTACAAAAAAATACAAAAATTAGCTGTGCATAGTGGTGTGCACCCGTGGTCCCAACTGCTCGGGAGGCTGAAACAGGAGGATCACTTGAGCTCAGGAAGTCAAGGCTGCAGTGAGCCATAATCATGCCACTGTATACCAGCTTGGGTGACATAGTGAGACCATGTCTCAAAAAAATAAATAAACAGTGAATCAAAATTATATTATTTCCAGACAAAAAAAGATTTAAACTCACCTGATGAATTTTCAAACTACCTCTCCATCCTTGGACAGCTACTGGCCTATGATCTTTCCAACTCTAGAATCCTGTGTTTCTATGTCACCTTCTATCTATAACAATTATGACTAAGTTAAAGCCCCAAGGAAAATTGGAATGACAGAAATTACCATTTTAATGAATCGTAGCATAAATTACCCAAACTCTATTTGGCAACCTTTATAGCCAAATGTCAAAATTTTAAATAACATTCCTAATTCTAAATCAACTAGAATTTCTTGTTCCTCCTGAACTTTCCAAATAAACACATTTCAAATGTTAGATGAACGGAAGCCTAAACCAGAAATCACTCCAGGCAACTGAGTTTCCATACCCTTGGACATTTTTTTTTCTGTTTTTTTTTTTTCTTATTTGATACATTTGATTTAATTTGGTTTATACTTTTTCCCTATTGACACATATCTTTTAAAAATTATCCTCCATGTATGATTGGCTTAAAGGCTACATGAGAAAACAAGAATGATCTGGGCTATGACATTAACCTGCTCCACCCTCTGAAGCTGATGCCAGAAGCTGTTCTCACGCCTTCCCTCTGCCATTGCATGATCAGTTGTTCCCTTCTTCCTGGCATGTTGTGCAGGATGCTCCCCTTACTAATGTTTGCATATGACACTGCTAAGCTGAATGACCTTTTGCTAACATCATTAGAGTAGCTGTATGAATACCGGTCTGTTCTGTCTTAACCATTATTTAACCACTTAACTAAGCATTACCATTTTTATCATTGTCAGGAATTTCAGATAAACGATATAGTCTCATGGTGAAGTCTTATTTTTCCCATATTTAGGCAGGATTGATTAAAGCAAGCTTGTCTGTGCTAGAGAACATTGGAAACATTAGTGAAGATGTAAAATGTATTTATAGTTTTAAATTACTTGGTATTTATAAAGCGTTTTTCCTTTGTAAAGATTTTTAAAATATATTGCAGACCTCTAAGAAAATAAGGCAACTGACATATCTTCTAAAGTTCTGTATAATAAGACCCTTGTGTGGTCTAAATATTGAAAAAAAAATGGAAAAAAATTATCTTTCAGATAACTAATTAAAAATAGAGTTTCTCAGGAAATTATAGCTGCAATTGAATATTTCCATGTAAAGCAGTTGAAAAATATATTTAAACTGTCTCCTCCCCTCAAAATCCTAAATTTATGGTGAAAAAAGAAAAACATAAACAAAAGCCAAAAGAATAGCAAACCATTTACATACATTGGTATTCATAAAGGAATATCAATAACCAAGACCCCTTGGATGAGTTCTAAAGAGAGAGAGAATGAAAGAGAGGCTATGAGCCCCATTCCCTCCTGTTCACAGAGGATGTAGTGTGATGCCTTCATATTGCCTGTATTTGCTTTGCAGTCAGGGTTTTATACCTTTGTGCTTATACTTTCTCTGTTTATCATCCATTTCTAATAAGTACTGATTTAATTTTTGTGGGCCTGTTTTTTGTTTGTTTGTTTGTTTTTAAGAAAATACAAAAGGTAAAATGTACCAGAGAGGAGCCTTCTTGTAAGTATGAAGTAAAAATATTACTTTTGTAAGAAGAGCTAATGAGTATCAGTAGGAAAATATCATAAAGTTTAGATATTGAATTTTATGAGCATTTTAATTTCGTATGTTTCTACAAGTAGGATTAAAAATAATAAATTATTCATACACCCAAATAATTGATTATGAAGATATAATATCCAGCTTTTTATAAGCAGTATAGCTTCATTTATATAATTGGCTTTGTTTTGCATTTTAATAAAGAATTTTTAAAATACTGAGAAATTCCTTTGATATGTACCCTTTTAATATTTATTAAGATAATTTAAGGCCAGTAATTTAGGATTTAATCATAATTGAGTATTACATATGTATTAATATGACACCCATATTCTTAGAATATTATGCTGATACCAGTGTACAGAGAATGTAAAATATACATCTGTTGTGTCTTACCAAAGGGACGTTAGCATGTATCATTATCAGATGGCCATTCTGCCTTGTATTCCCCTGCTAAGAATGGACATACAGGTAAATATGGCAAGGTCTTATCTCATGATAGCACACATTTGTGAAAGGATGGAAAGTCCAAAGCCTGTGTAACCATTGTTATGAACAGAAGGTTCAATATGGTTTTAATATTCTTTTACAGGTGGTAGTGGATGGTTGTAAACATTTTAAAAGTCCAAATGGTACAATTTCTTAATATAAAATTTTATTGCAGCTAGTAAAAAATGATCTTTGTTTTATGTACAATGAAATGTATTGTGCATATAGAAATTCAGGGTCTAGTCTTTGTGAAGTGCTATTTAGAATAAAGCCCTCCATCTGTGATCACTTTGGTCAGGACCAAAAAGTCCTAATTGGTCTGTGAAATGTGCCCTTAGGGATGAATATATGTACATATGCACAACGATGCTACAGATATTAGAACCCTCTAAGAAAAAAGGAACATTTCTTATTTTGACTATTCACTGTATTTAAGTCTAAAATACACAAATACCTGTATATCACATTGAATGAACATTTTTACTTTACTGTTTTTACAGCCTTTTGATCAAGGAAGAATTCAGAAAATTTTTCATGCTATATGCAGCCGACTTCACACACTTAACAGATTCTCTTCTAAAGCTGCTAAATACTGATGAGAAGTATCTAACTATATAACTCATTATTTTTTTTTAAATTATATAGTTGAGTGTCCAGTTTTGTTGGCTGATTAAAAGTTTATTAGGCATTTTGTAAAGGTGGCCAGATGATGCAGTCTTCACAACTGTATATTGAATATTTGTGCTGGTGAATTCTAGATTCAGTTATATATGTTATGTTTTATTACCTCTTAATACTGAATAGCAGTTGGCTTCCATTATTTCTATTCCCAAATAAGGGAATTCAAGGAATATAAATAAACTCTTTGATCCGTCTTAACGGGCTACATAAAATTTGTAGTTAAACAACTTTGAAACCTTGTTGAGAAAGAAAAATGTGTTGTTTACCATGATTTCTCTTATACCTAAACATATCAGTTGACTTTTCCAGATTAATACTGAACTAGAGGAAACCTTTACATTGTAAAATCTTTACATTTTAAAATTCAAATTATTTTTAAAATCCTGAAGAGGAATTTGAACAAAACTTCAATTAAAAAAAGATGAGACAGCCATCTGAGTTTTTCTAAAACCAATCATCACTTTAACACTTATCTGTGCAAAACTCATGACTAAAAATAATTTTTCACCATGTATGTTGATTTAATTAGCAGCAGATAGAAGATCTGAAATAACAGTCCAGATTCATGCTAAGTAAATATTAACAGATTGATAATGTTAGACACCACATAATCCTCTAGGGACACATGTTCATATGTTTGTGTGTGTGTAATTCAGAAAGGAGTGGGTAATATCTGTCTCTTGTCCTTACTCCTACTCTCTAATGAGGGTCACTTTAACCTACAGGCTGGTCACCCTCCCTAACCCCTTTGCTAATGAGTGGTGGTCCTGCCCCCCTGGCTGGCAGGCCCACCCTTCTTCAGCAAGCTGCTGCCCAGGGAAATGTCACTTTATTATCAATGCTGCTTAATGAAGAAGGACTGGACATTAATTACTCCTGTGAAGATGGCCATTCTGCCTTGTATTCTGCTGCTAAGAATGGACATACAGGTAAATATGGCAAGATTTTATCTCATCATGCCACACACTCGCAAAAGGATGGAAAGTCAAAAGCCCACGTATCCATTGTTAGGAACAGAAGATTCTATTTAGTTTTATTTTTCTTTTACAGGTGGTAACGGATAGTTTTTTTTTACAAGAGATTTAAAGTTTTTATAAACATTTAAAAAATCCAAATTGTACAGTTCCTTAATATAAAATTTTACCACAGCTAGTAAAAAGTAATGTTTGTTTTATGCACGATGAAATGTATTGTGCATATAGAAATTTAGGGTCTACTCGTTGTGAAGCACAGTTTAGAATAGAGCCCTCCATCTGTGATTACTTTGGTCGGGACAGAACAGTCCTAACTGGTCTTTTAGAAACACCTGATGTGTAAGAAAGTCTAAGTATCAGAACTTTAGGGCTGTATGCTACAGTGAGGGAAAGTTTTAGTAGTTAGGAAAGGTCATCAGCCTGAAATTGTTCCATGGTTGGAACAATTTATAGTTATTTGAATGTCTTAAAAGAACCGAGAAGTTGTGTAGCTATAAATGGTATATCGATGAAGACTGGGAATTATTCTTGTTCTTTAAAATGCAAATCCTGTCGTCAAATCTACCAAAACATATGGTAGTGCAGAAGGAGAGATGATTTGACCGCAGATACAAAGTCAGATAGCCTTGCATATGTGCACCCATATGATTGTCGATTAATTCAGGTAAATGGAGGATTCTAGTGAGCTAAGAAAGCCCATTATTTAAAAAATATTCTAGAATTATTTCATAAACACTATGGAGATTTTCTTTAATATAGAAGTAAATTTAGTAAGTAACATGAGGAATGTGACATCTAGGTGATATTTATTCCTGAGTTAGTTAGGTGACTTTATATGGGCTCTCCTTTAGCCTCATTCATGGAGGGAAGTGTAGGATGACCACCATCCAAAAGCAGTTTAAAGATTAAACATCATAAAGTAAGAATTTATTTAAGTACAAAGAATGGTATTTCAATTTGGTAAATGAATTTGGTTCTCCATCAAGGAACATTGTTTTCTGGGATAGGCTGGTGGAAAAATCTGGTAAAGCATTTTCTGGCACCTAACGTTCCTTTTACTCAGCAGGAGCTCTTCCCAAAATGCACATGCACATGGGCACACGCACACATACATACACACCCCCCCTGTATCTTAGTTGGTGAGTCTGGGGTATTATACTCTTTGGGAAAAGAGGCTGCTTTTCCTGTAAAGTAGTCTGCAGAGTCTTATGTCTGCCATGATGGAATTGTGAGATGAACTGTGCAGGGGAGAGGCCCTTTGGGTTTAGAATCTATCTACAGCTTGTATAGAATTTGGCACATCATAGCTCCAAATGGGGAATTTACATGGCTTTCTATTAAAATCCTTAGACTGTGTGAGATTGCTGCTGAGTGCAGAAGCCCAAGTCAATGCTGCTGATAAAAATGGCTTCACACCCTTGTGTGCTGCAGCTGCTCAGGGACATTTCGAGTAAGTTGCTCTTAATTCTTTTTTCCCCACTATGAAAGGAGCCTGTTTTTATGATTTGCACATGTATTTTAGTTCTGGCTGAATGTGTAAACTAGTGTTTAAAATCACTGGCAAATAAATTCACTAAATATATTTGAGGATTTAAATGTAAATGAGGATTCTAAATTTGCTCTTAATAATAGTTACGTTTGAGGGAAGTGAAGAAGAGAACTGTGCTGGGTCCCGACTGAATGCGATTGAACTTTCTTTGAAAGATAATCTGTGGCATATCAACACATATGTCATGAGATAAAGGACTGTTGAGAAGTTTGTTGTTCACTGTTTTACCCCATTCCAACCCCTCAAAAGATTTTTTTACTTATAATGTCACTAAAGTAGAACATAGAATTATATTGGTTGTAATAATCTGAACTTCCTAGTGGTAATGTATTCTAATTATTCATCTTGTTTTACCATTTAAAACAAAATTGAAGCATGAATAGTACATGCTGAAAGTAGTTTGAGCATTAAGCCAAAGAGACCATATTAATTAAAATAATACATAACTTTAGCAGTGATTTCTTTAATAGTTTACTAAGTCAGTTAGCTATAGGCATGACTTCTTAACATTAAGTTGCTTTCTCTGCCTGTGCTGAAATGGCAGGTTGTGGGAAATGCAGGCTGCTTTCAGCTTTTGAATCTAACTGTCCTGATAGAAATGTTCTTTAACAAATTCCAAAATTATTGAAATACGGGTTTTTAAGGTTGACCTCCATGTTATTAATCATAAATATAAAATTTTTAAAATTCAAAATGAATTATTTATCTATAGTATTATTTACTTTTCTGCATATCTAACATATATCTCATTACTCTGAGTTTGTTAAAGAACCCTAGACCCTGATTTTGCTGTTACTCCTTGGACATATCCTGACTCCTTCAAAAGGAATTTCTCCTTCTAGGCTGTGCTTTTTACCTTGACTTTCACTAGGCAACCTGTCGGGCCGCTTTCTTGGAGAATATAGCAGTCACGGGAATGGAAGCATGGATAACTCCGCAAAAAGGAAGGACCCTGGAGAAATCTGGGGATTGGTTAATTTAAATGTATCTGATACACACATATATCAACATGTCACTTAATTTTTTTAAAAAAATCAGATACTACAAGGGAAAACTAGGAAAAACGTTCATTGGAATTAAAAAAAAGGAAGTGGATTGCTTCTTACTTTGATTATGATTTAGCCCTCTTTTCTAAGTTTATTTCCAACTAATTTTACAACTTAAACTCTGCATGTTTAGCTAGGAACTAAGTGTCACAAATTCTTGACTTTGCCTCATTTCTTTTCTCATTGATTCTCAGGGCAGTGAGTTCCTGCTTAGCTATCTTTTTCCTCATCAACCAGACTGCCTTTGGGAGACAGGACAACCTCTGCTATCTTTTCTCCCCAAGGCAACCCTTTCCTCAGCCTTTCTGCTGCCTTTTATAGAGAAGGCACATGGTGCCCTGCTGTCTATGCTATTTATAATTATTTTCTCAAGTGAAAATCTCAGAATGACTCAGCAGCCTTTTTTCAATGTGCCAACTATTTTGAACCAAAATAATATATACTTATCAAATACAGTTAAACTGTTCATCCCAGCAAGTTAAACAAATTCTAAGGACTCCACTTTCACAAGTTGGTTATAGGGAAATGTCATAAAGCAGGTATTAGCACTTTTCAGATTTCCATGGGAGAAATTAAATTTTATGATTAGAATATATTTTCTAGCCTTGTGAAAAAACAGTATTGATGTAATAAAATCCATAATAGTTGATATATAAATAGAAACAATTGATGTATATAAAGATGCACCATTGCCTTCTTTTCTATATTTAATATCTTGGTTAGGTGCTGCTTCAAAGGCCAATCACAGGTTTTGTGTAATTCTAATCTTGTGTTTAGGTGTGTAGAATTATTAATAGCATATGATGCTAATATTAATCATGCTGCTGATGGAGGACAGACACCTCTATACCTGGCCTGTAAAAATGGAAATAAAGAATGTATTAGACTCTTGTTGGAAGCTGGAACCGATCGAAGTGTAAAAACCACAGTGAGTACCAGTCGGCATTTTTTTGTTTTTGTTTTTTTCTTGTATATATAATTTGCACTATATCTGTAAACTCTACAACTAGAAAAACACATTAAAATAGAGGTTGCTTTATTTTGTTTTGCTTGTAGGATTTGGAAAGTGTCTGACCCTTGTTTGAGTCTCTTGCCTGTTAATTAAATGCCTTGTTAATTAGCCTGACCAGTCCTTTAACCTCTGCGCTTCAGATTCATCTGTCAAACAGGAAAACAAATACCTATGCTTTGATTACTTTACTTTTAGGACTAGGGCAGACAAGATGTAACTTTTTATTCATTCAACAAATAATAGTCTCGGATCCCGGGTTTTCTTAAATAAAAGAGAACCAATAGTTAATAACATAAGCAGAGACGTAATAAGCTAGATATAAACATTTTTATTGACTCTTGTTGCTAGAACTTTTTTTACCTCTTCCTATTTTTTGAAAATCTGAGAAAACAGTTAAGTTTTATATTTTCATGTTATATATATATATTACTTGGGAAACCTGTGGTGTTACATATATTCAGGATAAATTTCTATAGTGAAAAATAAGTGAATTTTATATCTCCAGACTGAATGAAAAATATATAGTACAGTATCAAAATCAGTCACACCTTAAGTTAGGGAACAAATAAGTCCATGCGCTCCAGCTAGTTGCTGATGAGCTGAACAAAACCTTTAGAAGTATAGATGCTCAAAACAGTGTAATTGGGAAGAATTAATTATGTCTTGTGCCTTATAATAAGAAATTTTCAAAAGAGAATAGAAGATAGAAATTTTATTTTTTTCAGAAATGGCTGCATGGCCTTTGTAATATAAATTCGGAAAGGTCAAAAGCACTTAAACTCTTTGGTAGCAGACTACTTGTGTAGTATACTGTTATACTACCCAAGTCAAGGTATCTACAACCCAGTGAAGAACACATCTGCATGGAGCTGATAGAAGCACCATAGTCTTATCTTAGCCAAGTGGATTGTATTGGTATGAGATACCAACCCAGAGAAAAAGCCACATCATACAGGGACAGCTTTTGCAAATGATCAGATGACTTAGCCTAAATTTAGATTGTTTTTATTGTCTATTTCTGTCTTCCACTCTGTTATTTTTTTTTAAAGTATGCTTTAGCTTACTGAAATATACGTAGTATAGCAATGTGAAATGAAAATAATTAATGAAATTAATTTCCCCTTGACATACATGAAAAAAGTATGTCAAGGGGAAATTAAAGGTAGAAAAAATAAAGCCAAAATACAAATCGCTAAAATAAGTCCTGGCTCTTTTATGGAAAACTTTTTAAAAACTAATGAAGATGGGTGCCTGAGTAGAAGGCAGACCCACCTCTATATAAAGATGGAAGACTATAGATAGAACCTAGATATTTCCAAGAATAATGCTGGTCAAACTTTAGTGTATCAGAATCTCCTGGAGGGCTTAAGTCAGATTGGTAGACCCTATCCCCAGAGTTTCTGCTTCAGTAGATTTGAGATAAGGCTTAAAAATTCAGATTTCTATCAGGTTCCCAGGTAATACTGATGCTGCTGGTCTGAAGACCACATCTGAGAACCATTGCCCTAAAAAGGACTTGTATTAATACCGCTACTCTAGCAAGTGGCTAAGTGGGTCATAAGGCTCCAAAGTAATATATTCTAGAAAACAGACCCAACAATTTTAGTTGAAACATTTTCTAAGTTTGTAGTGATTAGTGTCCCTCTGCAGTTACAAAACACTGAATAGGGGCCCATAAATATCCACTGAAATTATTTGGCTTTGTTTCTCCTTCATGTCTACCTTTTCCCTATTATCTAGGGTCTTTTCTTCTAGAATGGTTCACATAAAATTTTAAGATCATAGAGTTAGGTCAGTGCCTTGTAAGTAAAACTGGCTTGTAACTATATTCTTTCAGTACTCTGCTAATAACATTATTCTTGCATATACATTTTTTAAATCCCTTTAAGCTAAAATTCATTCTCCTTCATAGTATTAAATTGAGATTTTGACTGACCATACATAATGTCCAGTTATGCCCTGGACAGTACCGGCTCACCCCAAATGTTTGACTGGTAGGTGGAAGTGATTACAAAATAGCAAACATGAGTCATAACAGTTGGAAATACTGTTAACTGACAGAGGTCAGAGAACTTTACCCAGCTCATCAGTGGTGATGTTCAGGATTGGAATGCCTGCTTTTCCCAGCTCAATAGTCCGTGCCCAAGAACATTTAGAAGTGAACTTTCAGTAACATTATCCTTGACATTAATGTTGTTATCAACCCCTTTCCCCATGGTCGTTTTATTTTCAGGATGGCTGGACACCCGTTCACGCAGCTGTGGACACTGGTAATGTGGACAGCCTCAAGCTTCTTATGTACCACAGAGTACCAGCTCATGGAAACTCTTTCAGTGAGGAGGAGTCCGAGTCAGGTGTCTTTGACTTGGATGAAGGAGAAGAGAGTCCTGAAGGCAAATCCAAGCCTGTTGTTACTGCAGACTTCATTAACCACGCCAACAGAGAAGGCTGGACTGCTGCCCACATTGCTGCTTCCAAAGGCTTTAAGGTGTGTCTGGTAGCAGCTGGCCTCATCATGCAGCTGTAATTTGATGAGCAGCAAAGATGTCTGCTATAGATTAATTGTACTTAAATTGAATAATTGGAGACTGAGTAATACACTTGCAGATGTTATTTACCAATACAAATCGACATTATTCCTATGCAGCAGTTACTTATGGTCAAGGTTATAAGAGACTTTTAATAAAAATCTCTTATTTTTAGTTTGTTAATAAATATGAGGGTAATTTCAAACATTTTATCTTGTTTACGATAGGAGCAAATCATTGGTGTTGATTTAGTCCATTGGGTTGCTTACTTCAGTACCGACGCCACGCTGCTAGAGGCAGGGCCAGGATTCACACTCGTGCTGCAGCGCTCATTCTCTTGCCCTTTACCCTCAGCTGCCAAACTTATACCTATGTGTGCTGTCTTACCGATATCTAAGAAGGAGCTTTAGATGCTCAGAGTATAGAAAGATTCTGAATATTAAAGAAATAGTGTAACATAGTAGTCAGTTCTCATGTTCTGATGTCAATCACTTCAGCATTAATATGTGTTAGCAATAAGATAATAGGAAGTTTCTGACTGCAAGGCATTGCGTGCTAACATTTGCAAGGATCGTTTCTGCCATTAGGTAGCTCCTAGTTCAATGGCAAGTGTGCAGGATACACAACAAATGTAGGATAAGAAAAGCACAAAAAAAATGAGCACAAGGAAAATAGAAATGCAGTTGGAACAGTATAAACATGCAGCAATTATAGGGGAAAAAAAAGAGAACACACATATTTCAAAGGGCAGAGCTCCAGGAATGTTAGGCTCAGGCATGGCTCAGTCTGAGGTGGTGGAAATTATTTTGAGCTTTGCAAGGAGAGTTAAATTCACCATCACCACTGAGAAAGGAGAGTGGTTCAGGTGAAAGGAGCAGTAAAAACAAATGCGTGGAAGTAGACAGGTGGATAACAGGTCCCTATTAATCATGGAGAGTAGTGAGAAGTAAGACCTGACTGGGAGTTTCACAGCAGGGCCTGGGGCCTTCAGTGACATATCAAGGTATTTGGTGTTAATTTACTAGTCAAAGTGAAACCATTGAAAGGTTTTGTACAAAGGAACAAAATGATCAACTCAATAGTTTAAATAGATTCGTTTAGCAACAACATCGAGAAGATTTAGGATGATGAAGAAATTGGTATCAGGAAGATATACTACATGAAAGACAATTAGAGCAGTGGAAATCATGAGAAACATTAGAAACGCCCAAGGAACAAACATGAATTAGATGTGGGAAATGGGGGAGCTGAATAAAAATATAATAGTGACGTTCCCAGAAAGAACAAAGAAAATACATCATTTTGATCAAGAAGATTGAATGCGGTTTTAGACATGCTGAATGTAGGTGCTATGATTTGTTCATCCAGTTGGAGATAGCTAAGGACGTGTATTTAGAGCTCCTGGTTGGGTAACTTCCTGTTACTGTGATCCTAGCAGAAGATACTCATTTTGGACTTTGGTTTTCTCCAAAATGAGAAAAGGGCATAATTCAATTCAATCTGGAGGTATTGTTTGTTAGCAGTAGTTTTGTTTTTCCCACTTTACCCTTTGACAAAAAAAATACAAAAATTCTAGGAACTTGATTTGTATGTCTGATTTGAATGGAATGCAATAATATTTGACATAAGTTTTTAGGAAACAGGAAGGAAGATAGGAAATGTGAATGGTTTAAACTTGAATATGCACAGTTAATTGAGGACTGTGAATCTCTTTTGCTGTTATAGAGGTTCATAGAAAGGGTAGTTTGCAACCTGCTTCCACCCCTTTAAAAGAAAATCTCTGAATGTAATATGAGATGTTAATGATAGGACTGTGTTATGCCTGCACTCAGCTTAGAGGCAAAGAAAAAAGAAAAGAAAAAACCTGAATCCACTTTTTCTACGATGTTCAGTTACTGAAGCTCTCAGGCTAGGAAGAGAGGAACTCACTCCCCAGGGTGAGTTACACTTCAGTGTTGGGCGATTGTGATGCTGCTTAGCTTCTTAATTATCAACTGTTTATTAGTTCTGGTGTTTTTATGATCAAAGATGGCATTGTCATTGATTTCCGCACCTCTGGCCTTTTGTCCAAGGGAAATGTGACCTTTTTCTCCCATAGACTATGACTCTAATGTATTCTTCTACTTTAAGAAGCACAAGATGAATTTTGGGGAAGGAAAGAGATTTTTTTAAAGTGGGCATGACTGACAACATTCACACATGGCTAGACTATTAATATCTGTTTTAAGCCCTGGAGTGGATATTTAATCTTCTAGTCTAACCTCTTCATTTTATGATTAAGACATTTAAACCCCAGAAGGTTTAGTAGATAAAAGTTGGGAATGAAGCCCAGATTGCCTGAGTCCATTAGTCTTTTCACTATACCATACTTCCTTCTCTCCTAGTCAAAGATATTGCAAAATATATTTATATCACTTACCTAATATTTATATTCTGGCTGAGATCATTCTTCAGAAAGGTAATCCATTTATAACTAAGTTATTAAGGCCAGATTTCTGAAAAGAAATACAGCTCTGAGTTAGTCATTGTATTGGTAAAAAGATTCTACACTGACCACAAGTAGAGCTTAAAAATAGATTGTTTTTTCTTTACTCTAGCATATATTTGTCTAGTCTACACAGGGTAGTAGTGTCATTGCAACCCAAGATGACTTAAGTTTTCACATGGTTTTCAGTAGAGAATTGTGGAATTTCAGAGCTTGGAGGGACAGAACGTAGCTCCGTGGTCCCCAACCTTTTTGTCAGCAGGGACGGCTTTCATGGAAGGCAGTTTTTCCATAGATTGGGCTGGGGTGGGGTGGGAATGGTTTCAGGATGAAACTGTTCTACCTCATAAGGAGCACGCAACCTAGACCCCTTGCATGTGCAGTTACAATAGGATTCACACTCCTATGAGAGTCTGATGCCACCTCTGATCTGACAGGAGGCGGAGCGCAGTCTGGAATGCTTTGCCCCTCCTCTTACCTCCTGCTTTGCGGCCTGGTTCCTAACAGGCCACAGAATGGTACTGGTCTGTGACCTGGGGTTTGGGGACTCCTGACATAGTTCATCTAGTCAATCTCCCTTGTGTTGTAGATAAAGAAACCAAGTAGGCCGGGCGCGGTGGCTCAAGCCTGTAATCCCAGCACTTTGGGAGGCCAAGGCGGGTGGATCATGAGGTCAGGAGATCAAGACCATCCTGGTCAACATGGTGAAACCCCGTCTCTACTAAAAATACAAAAAATTAGCTGGGCATGGTGGCACGTGCCTGTAATCCCAGCTACTCAGAAGGGCAGGAGAATTGCCTGAACCCAGGAGGCGGAGGTTGCAGTGAGCCAAGATTGCGCCATTGCACTCCAGCCTGGGTAACAAGAGCAAAACTCTGTCTCAAAAAACAAAAAACAAAAACAAACAAACAAAAAAGAAACTATTTATCTAGGACAGATGGGAAATGGGTAACTAATTCCTCAAGCTCAATTCATTGAAGATCAAATTCCCAAATCTGCTTTTTCCATCTTAGCCCTTCGTCTTTTTTCCCAGTGGTTAAGAAATTTGTGTAGACCACCATTAAATGTCATTGGAAAACCTCTCTCTGCAGCTGCTGAACTAAGGATAAGCCTTTGTTCCATCACTTCATGTGAACAGATAGATGAGTTTCTTAATGAAACTTCGTGTTCTATCATGAAGCCATTAGCATGTTAGTTTCCTGCAATGGAATCAAATTAAGGAGATTGTCTGGATTTGAGCGTCTCTGTTGTTGAAGCTCACATACCCAGAGATTGTTTTCACTGGGGGGACTGCATGAATTTTTGACTAGAGGAGGAGGTTATACTTTTGGCTTACATGTTGCTGAAGCCAGTGGCTTCCTGTCAATTCTGCTCTTGCTCAGTCTCCCTGGGTATTTTAACAAGTTGATTTAGTGCAAACTTTTTCCTCCCTGGACTTCCAGAACATTGCTTTTTTCTCGCTTCCCCTCCAACTTTGCTGACCAGGCTATTTGTTTTTCTGTGCATACACGCACTGTGTGTGTGTGTGTGTGTGTGTGTGTGTTTTAACTCTAAGCAACTACCAAACTTTATTCTCAGCTGCCTACCATTTTCTAAGAGCTTAGCCACTCTTCTCAGCTTTAACTATGACTCCTGCAATAACTAGTCCCAAACCTGTATCTCCATATCTACCTTTTTACTTATCCTCCAGACATTTTCTCCAGCATCTTAGAGGTCATCTCTGGGCAGACCCACTGTCCTCTGATCAGGTGGTAACCCTTTTGTTACCCTCTTTAGGTCATTTTTATGTGTTAGGATTGCAGTCTGCCTGATGCATTGTTAGCTTTTAGCCATAGGACAGTCAGAGTTTGCACTCACACTGTAGTAGCCACCTCGGTCCTCTAAGAGGTCTACGTGAGGTATGTGCAAAGGTCCTCATAATTTGGATTCCTTCTTCCTAGGTACTGGATGCAACAAGAACAAGATAATAGGAGTCACTAACGTTATTCATTGTCTCATGGAATTGGGTAACTAGTTTAGAAAAGAAAACATTAGATAAGGTTGCCTATAAAGGCACAGAGTTATTGGAACTAGATTTTAATCATGACAAATAGAAATCTGGTATTTGAACTGTGTTGTAATGCTTTTGATTATCTTTGATTATTCCTTTTTTCTTTTAATTTTTAGAAAAATTATTTTGGAAAATGCCTTTTTTATGCTCATTCCCTATAACGTTCAGTGAAGAGTACTGAATCCTTTCTTCTTTGGGCAGCAGTGACTGGCAGAACCCTAAAGGGAATGTCAACTTGGCCAACCAGGGTCATGCTCCACCTCTTCCAAGACATGGGCCTTCCTGGGTTTCCCACCAACAGCTTTCATGGACCTGGGTTTTGAGCCTTTTTCTTATCTCACTCTGAACTTTCTCACTTGAATGATCTTGTTGATCCCCAGAATATAATCTATAAGGATTCTAAAATCTCATCTCTAGCCATACTTAAGCATTTTCTGAGTCTGTCTAGGCAGGTCCTTTTCAGGAAGAAGAGGTTTATCCTCTCCTTGGTAACAGACTTTCCAGTTTGCTCAGCACAGCCCTTTTTATACCTGGCATCCCAGCGTAATTATTAGCAATACCTCCTTTTACTCCTTAACGTGTTCCAGTTTAAACAATTATAGGTTAACCCTGTTGGGGACCACATTCACTTTTGCTTCCACCCCTTCGAGCACATTCTTGGGCCCAGATGTTTATCCTTCTAGCACATTCTTGGGCCCAGATGTTGAGCAAATCTGCTGTAATTCTTGCTTCTCCCCCTTAATCCACCTGACATTTGTTTACTTGCTCTGTCTTCCTAACTTAAAGAACTCAAATGATCAACACAACTCTAGATTTACTCTTTTACAAATAAATTTTGAATACCTTGCCCCCTCCACAGTCTTATGGTCACTGTCCTGAGGGAGCCCTCATTATCTGCTGTCTGGTCACATTCAGAGTACTGCCACAGTCCCATCATGTTCAGTCTCCCCACTTCCCTTACATTGCCGTGAGAGGGGCCTTTCTAACAAGTGAACATGGTGACATAATGACCTGCTTCATGTCTTCCCAAGCCTCATTTCCAGGGCAGGGATGCCTATCACGACAGTCAAGTCTCTTCCTGATCTGGCCTTGGTCTGCTCCCCTCGGCACTCTTATGTCTCCTTCCCTAGTGCATGCTAGGCTTTGACCACCTGTGACCAGCCAGTGTGCAAACATCCTGTGCTCTCTCTCCTCCCTGCCTTTGTATCTGCTACTCCCATTACCTCAAATGGCCTCTTCTCCTGTCCTGACCCCTCTCTGCCTGAAAAACATTTCAGCTTAAGTCTTGGCTTCTTGGAGTTCGGTGTTTCCAGGATACCTCTCCACACTTTGCTTAGAGAGCGTGTACTTTTATTGTAATTTTTTGCATGCCTCTCTCCCTCTTCACCTCCTCTGAATAATTACTTTTTAATCCTTACGTATACTGTGCCCAGCAGAGTCTGTGGCCCAAAAGTGCTAAATGTTTGCTGAATCAGTAAGAGAATAGACTAGTTCATTTTTCTTAACTGGTCTTCTTCCTGTCACTCTCTTTCTTTCCAATGTAATTTTCCAGTACAACAACTGGTTTTCAGAAAAGAGCCGAACATGGCACTTTCCTTCCCAAACACATCCCCATGCCCACAGAAAAGCATGCAAACTGCATAACGCGCAGTCCTTCCCAGCCGACAGCAGCCAGCTTCATCTGTGCCATGCACACCTAAGTCCACCTTCTTGCTCATGTCATCATTTTCCACATTAACAGCTTCCATTTCCCCAGCCCTGTAAAGCAGCAGGTGCAGCCCAAGGTTGTTCTCAGCACTTGAGCTGGGTTATAAATGTATAAATGCAAACTGTTTTCACTTTCTTTTCCTCTGCTCAATCTCAAACTCTTGGCTCCCTGCTCCGACTTTGATTTTTATCTCTAGTTCTCTGGACTTTAGGTTTCTACTGAATTTCATGGGTGTTGGTACCTTGCTTCTCAGCTCTGTTTAAAGGAGCCTGGCAGTTCCATCACCCCTCAGCCTCTCCTCTTTCCTTGGTTTATAATAATGGATCCCTCTGTTTCAGTGGGACCCATGGATAAAGATGCCATTCTCCAGTCCCCATTGCAGGGAACTGTGGCCAAATACTTGAGTTCTGGCAAATGGAATGTGAGTGCACATGAAAGCTGAGGCCTAAGCTACTACTTTAAAAAGTCTCTGTAACAGCAGATGTCTCCATATCCTAATTAATAGAGTTTAGCTTAAAGTCATCCATCCAGATCCCTCTCTTATAACTTGGATAGGATATCCCGCCCAGTTTAGGGCCTTTGGAAATCTATTTCCAGAAGCAGAAACTGGTATCACAGCATTTGTCCTCTTCACACAATCCCATCTAACAAGGAGAGAGTGTAGATGCTTCTCTCCCTCTTTACCTCCTGCTCGTCCATAAAGTAAAACTGTACTTGTTGCTTCACCAGCCTTTCTTCTGAGTGTATCAGGACACTTTGCATTCCTCCCTGAGACATGGAACTGCTCTGTCTTATTCAGGACCCTCAGCCTTCATAATAGCTCCTGGCCCAAAGGGGCTTTGTGCCTTACTGATAAAGTTGTGGTGAGGGCTAAGAAGTGTGGAATGTGCCTAGAACTTAGTATGCACTCCAGCTGTTGTTGTAGCTGTTGTTAAGTGTCGGTGGGGCCAGAGTTTTCACTTTCTTTGAGTCCCCCATGCAGCCAGCATAGCACTGCAGAATTTACACTTGTAGTAGTGTTTGGCTATGCAGTACTCTCATGGGGACTGACGTTCATGCTTCCTTAAAGAGAAAGGCACTGCTATATGTTCTGGCCCACTGACCTATCTGAATGTAATAAAAATTAGAAATAACCTATTTTGAAGGTCAGAAATAAAAGATGATCAGTTCAGGAGTACTGCAAACTTATGTTGCACCTTTTATCATTTCTGTTTGTAATTTGAATTAACACTTAAATTGTCTTGAGATTAGTGACATTTGTTGATGTGTTATAGTACCTCACCAGTTAATTGGATATTTGGACTGTTTTCTAGTTGATGATGATGTTGATTATAATAACAATGATAGCTGCTAATGAATATTGGGAGTTTAGCATAGGCCAAGAGTATAAGAACTTTTTGTGCATCTTTCATTTAAGTCAATTAACAACCTTACGAGATCATAGATATTTGAAATACAGATAGGGAAATGGAAGCAGGAAAATGTTAAATGATTCAGCAACAGTGGTAGATAAAGTCATTTTGATTGGCAGGATTAGAATCCAGGTCTGCTGTGGCTCTTACCTACGTTTACTGCAAGTTCTAACTTGCAAAATAAACGTGATTTTCATCTCTTATCTTGAGGACTCACTAAGTTTAGTTCTGAGATTGCTTTCTATTTAAGTTTCTAACTAGAGTTCATTTCTAAATCAACACTATCTTATTTACTTACTGATTTTGTCCAAATTAGTAGTAACAAATTGATATGAATTGACATTTATCTGTCTTTGTTTTCTGTTAATTTCTTAGCTTAGTGATTTCTTAAATCTGAACTGTAGACCTATAAAAGCCAACTTCCAGACTTTTCTTTAAGATTTATTTTTTTAATGGCCACATAATAATTTTACAGACTGCCAGATGTAAATGACAAGTTTTAGAGAGATCCCTTCAACCTGAAGAGGGGCAGGCAGTGAGAAACAAATGTCCTAGTTGTTTCCTGTTGCAAGCAGGCAGATTTTCTTTACTCAGGAAACCAAGACCCAGTTTCCCATTCTTCCACCATCCAAGAAAGTTCTCTCTGTCAGCTTTACCCTCAAAGAAGCACTGGCTTCCTGTTAAAATTCCACTGAATTGGTGGTTTCTGCTTTTCCTGAGTTTTCTTTCTGGCCCTTAGGGACTCCCTGTACTTTCTTGTGAACTCATTATTGCATTTAAAAGTATGTTTCAGAGGCAACATGAAGCAGTTGGAACTCATGTTTACTCCTTGTGGAAGTGCAAATTGGTGTAGCCACTTTTGAAAGCTCTTTGCAGTATGGACTAATGTAGATCATATGCGTGCCCTGTGCACAGCAATCCAGCTCTACTGTGTACCCAAATGTTCCCACCACAGGAAATGTACTAGAATGTTTATAGCAGAACAACAATGTCCGTCAATAAGAGAATGGATAAGTAAATTGTGGTTTACCACAATGGAATATAATGGAATCCCACATAGTAATCATTTTTTAATGAAGATGAATTCTGACTACTCCCAACACATGGATGAATCTTAGAGACATTATATTGAGTGAAAGAAGCCAAATATAAAAGTGCACCTACATACAGTATGATTGAATTTATATAGAGTTCACAAATAGGCCAAACCATTCTCTAATATTAGAAATCAGATAGCAGTTACCTCTGGCGGGGGAGAGAGGAGTTAATTGTTGAGATGGAGTACAAAAGGGGCTTCCAAAGTGCTCCTTCCACAAATGGGTTTGCTTTGTGATAATGCTTCAAGTTATACACTTCTGCCTCTCTTTTCTTTTCTTTTTTTTTTTTTTTCCAGACAGAGTCTTGTTCTGTCACCCAGGCTGGAATGCAGTGGCATGATCTTGGCTCAGTGCAACCTCTGCCTTTTTGGTTCAAGCGATTCTCCTGCCTCAGCCTCTGGAGTAGCTGAGACTGCAGGCACCTACCACCATATCTGGCTAATTTTTATATTTTTAGTAGGATGGGGTTTCACCATGGTGGCCAGGTCAGGCTGGTCTCAAACTCCTAACCTCAAGTGATCCACCTGCCTTGGCCTCCCAAAGTGCCAGGATTACAGGCATGAGCCACTGCATCCAGCTGGGTATTATATTTCTTTTAAAAATATTTTATATTAGGAAAAAAGTATATTTTTAAAGTGGTTAAAAGGGTATGTTACAGAAAGATTAGAAAAGGCTATTCAAGATGGCTTGATTTAATCTGTTGTTAGAACTGCAGAACAGCCCCATGCCTCTGAGTGGATGTGTTTACATGTGCATGTGCATGCGCGCGTGTGTGTGTGTGTTTAGGGGAATGATGGGCAGGACATTGCTTGTTCTGGTTATTAGTTCTCGGTCATGCTTTCTGATCTATTCATTTTTCTGCTTAGCCTTGCGGGAAATCAGTAAACAAATTATCAAGTGTTAAACATTGATATAGGAAAGTTCCTTGGTAAATATCCTGATATAATGTCTTGTCATGTGATTATTTATTAGAAAATGTGTGTGTCTGTGTGTGTGTGTGTGTGTGTGTGTGTAGTCTCTTACTTTGCATTTGAAAAAATATGGAGAACTAAGACCTTTCAGTACGTAGTTATACTTTTTTAATGCAGATTTCCTTAAGCAAACAGAAGAAGAAAAAGCTGAAAAGGAGAGGAAACATAACTTTAATATCTATAGGGAATGTTTTTATAAAATCTCAATAAACATGATATGCATATTTTTCAAATCAAATATGGCAAGGTAACATCTCAAATACAAATATGCTTAAGAGGACTCTTAGAATTGTTAAAATTAGAACCCTGCACTTATATTACCAGGAAAGCAGTTTATAGTCTAGAAGACAGCAAAGTACATCCCATTATAGCAAAAGTCTTTTTGCTTTATATTACCAAATTACCATAAAAGGAGAATGTCTGCTGAAGTTAATTTTGTTCTTAATTTCAATCTGCAAATGAGTGATTAGTAAGCTATTTTTTTTTTTTCTTGAAACCTAAGAAGCAGTTCTGTGGAACAATGTTAGGATCATATCATTTGCATTTAAATGAAGCATTCTCTGCTTTGCATTTCTAGACATTGTTTAGTTTAAGATTAATCTGTATGTTGGGGTTGATGGAATTGAAACAAGATTATAGCTGTGAATTCTTGATTTGATTGTAATAGGCAACTGGCTTTTCCTTTGGGTTTTGCACTCAAGTTAATTCATTTGGATTTGGAGGTAATAGAGCCCTTGTCTTTACAGAACTGCCTAGAAATCTTGTGTAGGCACGGAGGGCTTGAGACGGAGAGGAGAGACAAGTGCAATCGGACTGTGCATGATGTTGCCACTGATGACTGCAAGCATTTGCTGGAGAATCTGAGTGAGTGATGTTCAGAGCTTATTGTTTATCTTTTCCCTATGCTACTGGGCCTCTGGTACAACTATTAACAGTTTTCGCATCCCCTTTTTAACCTTTTTGGAGCCCTAGCTATGGCAAAAATACTTCATTGATTGTGTCATAATTAATTCTTTTTCCATGTAGAATGACTTTTTGCAGAACTAATTGCTATTCAAGCAATGCTGGCTACTCCTTCTATTTTACTAACCTAGGAGAGCAATCTAAGTACTTTTTGCATTTTTCTTCTGACTTATGTTGTCTTTCTAGACATTAGACAAGCAAGATATGGGAAATCCCAGCTATGTACTCTGCATCAGCTGATTGTATGAGCCAGGCAAGTTGATTGTCTCCCAGCACCTGGTTGCCTACTTTTCTATGAAGATAATTGATTATCCGTTGGGTTCCTTCCAGCTCTAAGAGTACATGCTCCTCAGCACATTTTGTAAATGTTCACTTGTGGGTTTATGAGTGGGGAGTATAGACCTTAGAAAACATTATGACCTCTTATATTAAGATCATCACCCAATCCATCCAGTCAGCCAACTATATCAGTAATTCAATTTTAGAATAAATAGGATTTTAAAAATGGAAATAATGTTTTTATCTTTAACCTAATACATACATTCATGTTCTTTGATTTTGTGAAGAAAATTTTAGAATGGTAAGGAAGCATATATGCAAACTGTATAAGTATACTTTAATATAAAAAGATCAAAGAGAATCATAGAAATTCTCTTAAACCTGAGTGGGTTTTCTTTTTTTATTGACAAAAGTCTTGCCTTAAACTTTGAATTGTTGCTCCTTGTCTGAAACAGTGCCTTGGACAGGATTTCTCCAAAATGGTTCTCTTATTACAAGCTGATGCTAACCTAATAACAAACATGGAAAG
This sequence comes from Callithrix jacchus, assembly GCF_049354715.1. Lineage (NCBI taxonomy): Eukaryota > Metazoa > Chordata > Mammalia > Primates > Cebidae > Callithrix > Callithrix jacchus. The sequence goes on along the minus strand of NC_133512.1, from coordinate 88,356,648 downwards.
CTTTCTGTTGGGCTAAAATTTTATTATGGAATTTAAATGCTATAATTTAATTGTATTCCACTTTTTGATATTAAACATTTAAAAAATAGAAGGAATAAATGTGTATAGCTATGGTATCTGAGATGTGAAAAATATGAAGCATATTTGCATGGCTGGGATAGAGGTGTGATTAGAGGTAGGGAACTGGAAGAATGAGGCAGCACAGTTGACGTTTTGGGCAGTTTCATGCTCATTTCAGTAGTTTTGTCTTTATATGACAATCAAAGATAAGCCAGTGAGATTCTTGATAGTGCATAATATAATACAAATGGCGTTTTGGGATTTTGTAGGCAGCTCTATGTGGGACAAATCAGCCTATAGAGAGTCTGGAAACAGATCAAGCACCAAAAAGTTTTAATGATATGTCAGCAGTTGGACCAGGGTAAAGGAGAGGGATAGCAAATCCTAAAATTGAGGATGAAGGAGGACTTTATGAAATAAAAGACTGATATGGGAGACCTGAGTATAATTTCTGTCTCAGACATAATGGCAGGATTTGCACATGCATATCCCATGGAAGACCGGATATTAGATAGTGTGATTTAAGGGAAAGGACAGCTGAATCCCAGTACCATTTTTTGAGGTCTATGTAATGTCAGACAAGGTGCTTCACCTTTTCTTACCTCAGTTTCACCTGTTAATAGGGTTAATAATTCTTCATATATGTGAGTGCAAAAGAGTGGATTGTTTCTTAAGGTCTTTCTAAGATTTGCAAATCTGACAATCTGAGAGAAGTAGCATAGACAGGATATGCATTTAGATTGTGATTACTTCCATAAGGCTGATGATAAAAGCTGTGAATGCAAATGAACTATAGGAAGTTATTTGACATATTCTGTCAAATATTTCAAAGAATATGAATATGTCAAGCACAGAGATGCATAATTATTTTCATTTCTTTAACAAATTATTCCTTGCCTAAGCACATAGCTAGAAGCACTCCTGCACATGTGTACCAGGAGACATATGAAGATGTGTGTTGCAGCATTGCATGTAATACTAGAATACTGAAAGTATTCTAAAGAAAAGCTATTAGGGAATAGATAAATAGAATAAACTTTAGAAAATCCATATTTTAAAGGTACCAAATAGCACTTAAAAATAAATTTTATCTAGGCCAGGCGCGGTGGTTCACGCCTGTAATCCCAGCACTTTGGGAGGCTGAGGCGGGTGGATCATGAGGTCAAGTGATTGAGACCATCCTGGCCAACATGGTGAAACCCTGTCTCTACTAAAAATACAAAAAAATTAGCTGGGCATGGTGGTGCGCACCTGTAGTCCCAGCTACTCGGGAGGCTGAGGCAGGAGAATTGCTTGAACCCTGGAGGCGGACAATGCAGTGAGCCAAGGTTGTGCCACTGCACTCCAGCCTGGCGCCTGGTGATGGAGTGAGACTCTGTATCAAAATAAATAAATAAATAAACAAAACAAAAAATTTTTTATCTATATAAATCACCATAAGTACATTGAAAAATGTTGAGTGAAGAAGTCAGTTATAAAAGGACACATAATATAAAACCATCTGTGTAAAAGTTTAAAAATACAACTCCAAACCTATATTTGTTATAAGTACTACTAAATGAGGCAAAGTATAAAAATATGCATAGGGGAGGTAAGAGCTTCCCCTTGGAAGATTGAAGTGAAGTTTGAAGGGCTGAGCCAAGAAAGAGTGGAAAGTAGAGCCATTCCAGGTGAACCAGCAGCATATCAGGAGGCACTGAAGGGATGAAGGCACTGAAGGGGAGTCTCTGGAGGTATTCAGCTACATCTGCAGTGCTGGGGAGAAGAGGGAGATGAATATGGAAAGTCAGATCATAAAAGGCCTTGTATTCCTTTTGACTCAATCCTCCATGTAAGTTTTGATGCATTCCTGTGGACGTGAATGAAAAATTGAATGATTATAAGTGAGGAAGTAAGAGGTAGGTAATGTGGAAATAATTGTCTTGATACACAGGGTACCAATGATGGGGAGCATGACTGTTACCTAGTAAGAGGGAAGGAAGCCTGAACAAGCCCGGGAGGAACAGGGCTGGAGGACAGGGTCACAGTTCAAGTCACAGGTGTGCTAAGAGACATGAATGATGTATAGGGTGAGGGCAAAAGGGAACTGAAGGCCAAGCCCAGAGAAACCCCCATTCTTAGGTGAGAACAGATAAAAAAAATTACTCTAAAAGAAGTTTGGGAAATAGGAAGGAAGAGTCAAAAAAACAATGGTGCATTGTCAGACATGGTGGCTTACACCTGTAATCCCAGCATTTTGGGAGGCTGAGGCAGGAGGTTTGCTTGAGCCAGGAGTTCAAGATCAGTCTGGAAAACATGGCAAAAGCCCATCTCTTCAAAAATTATGAAAAATTAGCCAGGCATGGTGGTATGTGCCTGTAGTCCCCACTATTCTCTACTCCCAGGGGGTTGAGGCGGGAGGATTACCTGAGCAAGGGAGGTCAAGGCTGCAGTGAGCCAAAAGGGCACCACTGCATTCCAGCCTGGGTGACAGAGTAAGACCCTGTCTCTGAAAAAAAGAAAAAGAAAAAACAATAGTGTAATTGGACTCAAGTTAGGAGACCCTTCCAACAGGAAGAAGTGATTTAACAGTATACGTTACCTAGACTGTGAGAGTTAGAAGGAGAGTCGATTGCATTTGGCAAATAGGAAGTTACTGTTAATGGGGGCAAGTTTCATGCAGTATGTAGACAGAAGCTGATTATTTTAAGCAGAGAATAATACGGAAAGGCAGTGGAAGAAAATCTCTACTAGAATAGTGTTCTTCACTCACTGAATACCTTTTTATTAATTCATTGAACACATGCTTATTGAGCTGCTGTCTGTGCCAGTCACTATCTTTGCCACTTGAGGTAAGTCAGAGAATTTTTAAGAAGATTGTTCTCATCCTGAAGCTCATAGTCTAATATTAAGAGATAAAATGAACAATAGACATAAGGAAGAGGATTTTTATGGCATTGTGAGATGGTGAGATGTGCTGTGGTAAAGACTAAGGGGGAATGGGATTGTGAGGGTGGGTTTCAGCTTTTAAAATGGTGGCCAAGTTTGCCTCACTGATAAGACATTTAAGCCAAGGCTTGAAGGAGGTAAACAGGGCAGCTATGAGGTTATCTATGGTAGGAGCTTTAGCACCAGTTGGGCAGAGGCCTGAGTTAGAAGCATTCCTGTTCTGTCTGAGGAACTACAAGGAGGGCAGGGTGACTGGATTCAAACGAATGAGAAACGAGAGGCAGGAGGACAGGGCAGAGCAGTAGCCATTTCAGTGTTAAAGTGTAGGAGAGCAGTTACCGAGTGGAGTGGGGTCTGATCTTGTTAATATGTGTAGGCTGTCGTAAGAACTTAAGGTAGACATTTTAGGGTTCCTGTGTAGGAGAGAGGGGATCTGATGCACATTTTAACAGTAGCACTAGCTGCTTTGTTGAGAATCAACTATAGGAAGTCATAGGTAAATCAGGAACACCTGTTAGTACATGAATGTAATATTCCGGGTGAGAGACTATGATGTTGGCTCAATGTAGGGCTGTAGCAGATAAGGTAGTGAGAAGGACTTGGTTTCTAGATACAGTCGAAGGTAGAGTCAACAGAACTCCCTCATGGGTTGAATGTGAAGTATGAGAGAGGCGGGGAGTCATAGATAATGCCAGTCTGAGCAACTGGCAGGATGGAGTTGCCAGTACTTGTTAGGGTAAAGGCTGTGGGTGAAACAGACTTTGCTCATGAATTTGGAGAGTTCAGATTTGGATGCAGGAATTTGAGATGTCTCTTAGGATATCTGTGTAGAGATGTCAAGTCAGCAGGAATTCCAGAGACGAGTGTGAGCTGGGTGAATGAATGTGAAGGTCAGCAGTCTATCAGATATTTAAAGTCATGAGACTGGATGAGATCACTAAGGGATGAATACATACAAAATAAATAGAGAAAGAAGCCCCAAAATATGCTATCATTAAGAAGTCTGGAAAAGTTGGAGGGGACGTCAATGGAACAACATTAAAGAGCAGCCAAGGAGGTACAGGAGATCCAGGAGGAGTGTATCCAGGAGGTACAGGAGATCCAGGAGGAGTGTATCCAGGAGGTACAGGAGATCCAGGAGGAGTGTATCCAGGAGGTACAGGAGATCCAGGAGGAGTGTATCCAGGAAGTACAGGAGGAGTGTATCCAGCAGATATAGGAGATCCAGGTGGACTGTATCCAGCAGGTACAGGAGATCCAGGAGGAGTGTATCCAGCAGGTACAGGAGATCCAGGTGGAGTGTATCAAGGAACAGAGAGAAATCACTTGTGTCAGATACTGTGGATAAGTAAGACGACTGAGAGTCAGCAAATGGAAAATAAAGTAATCCAGCAGTTGGTTAGTTAATGGAAAAATACAGTTAAGGTGAGGATCATATAAACACATGTTGTTTTAAGACATTTTATTTTAATTTTCAAGCGTACAAAGTCTTTTTTTTCTTTACCAACATTTAGATAGAGGTCTTTAGTATTAGTTCTACCAATTAAAATTTCACATACTCATTTGAAGACAACATACCTTTAACGCATCATCCCTGATTTCTAGTGTTTGAATGCTTAAACACATTTATGAAGCAAACTAAAGGTAATGTCTGTCCAGAGATTATTAAACTGTTTCTAATTTCATATAGGTGTTCCATTTATGCCTCATTAGGTAACTTTTTTTAGCAATGCCTAAACTGTCTCTAAAGGATTCAACTTAGTTTTCATAGGAACAGTAACTCATATTTCATCAATTTATGGAATATTTAATTCACTAATTATAGTCATCAGTTCAATGGACATAGAATATTTGGAAACAAACACAAGTAACTCAGTATACAGTCTGGTCATGAGAACAGCAAAAGAGCATGAGGGTGATACCCACTGCACTGGAGCCTCAGTCAGAGAAATTGGAAAGACCATTTCAAAAGCTCATTCCTACTACTCTGTTAACCATTTCTCAAATACTTTATGGTATTTACCATATAAGAACATGTAAAAGCTATTACAAAAGTAAGTTCATTTATTCTTCATACCAACTCAATGTACATTCCCTCCATTTTATGAAATAAATTGGGATACAGGGATCAAGAAGTTTACAAGTACACACAGCTATAGGAGGCTGCTCCTGACCCTGAGGCTCAACCCAAGGTCTATATGATTCTCAGCTACTGTCCTAAGCGTACCAACCTTTCCAACTATAACCTGCCTCAACCATGACATTATCTATGAAGTAAAGGAGAATATAGAGAACTCAGGGTCAAGGGAGGCTTATAGTTCTCTCATATTTTTTTTAACTTGGCAGTCTTGCTGATGGGAAAGAGTTAATGGGTTTAAGCAGTCAAATACTAGAACAAGCCAAAGATACAAGGAAAGAGACAGTTCATACAACATGCTTTAAACTGTCTTAAGAGATTGGGAGACAAAAGTTTACTCCAGTGTAAGAACGTGCAATGTAATGTTATTTAAGGAAATAAAATAGCAATCTTTTGGGTTTTTTAAAAAAATGTTTATATCTGCTTATTTTATATAATAGTTTTGCAATGTTTTTCTGCCTGGATTTTTTTTTAACTCCGAATTCTTTTATTCTTCTAACAGATGCTCTTAAAATACCCTTAAGGATTTCAGTGGGTGAGATTGAACCAAGCAACTATGGTTCTGATGACTTTGAATGCGAAAACACAATATGTGCTTTAAATATCCGCAAACAGACATCATGGGATGATTTTTCAAAAGCAGTGAGTCAAGCTCTGACAAATCATTTCCAGGCAATCTCTTCTGATGGATGGTGGAGTCTGGAAGACATGACTTGTAATAACACTACTGATTCCAACATTGGCCTCAGTGCAAGAAGCATACGATCCATCACGCTAGGTATCAGGAGTCCTATGATGAAGAGAAAGTGAAATTTTGGGTTTATTTATGTTTGTGGGTTTCATAACATGATTCTTAGTCCATTGATTAAGCACATTCAAAGCTTACTTGTGGCAGCTGCCGGGACTGAAAATCTTGAGTATTCACAATGTAGCCATTATGTAACGTTGCCTGTTAATATAAAAATGCTTTTATGCCTCAAATAATACTCTAAGAATAAAAAACATGAAAGCCTTTGATGAGGCTTTGTGATTGCGCTTGCTATTCTAGATAAATGTAAGAAACTAAACACACTGCAGCTGCTTGCTTTTGCACGAGTACTAAACACAGCTCAAAATGTGTTCCTGAGTTGGGCCAGGAGCACCGTAGTGCATTAGTACCTTACCTCTAGGACAGGTTTTCTGATGAAGTTTAGACTTGAAAGAAGCACTTTAATAAAGATATATTCAATGCTCCCACATGGGATGAATCAGCGTGATAATTGGTGATTTCAATTTGATAGACACCACAAAACAGATTCCAAAAAACTTAGAAAGAGACTTACTTTCTGCTGGGCATAGTAACTGCTCTGTAAATATGAGTTGTCCCTGGTTAGCTCCTTTCTTCTTGGTCTAGGAGAACTACCATCTATGGGAAGTCTGCTCCTTTGCAAGGACTGTGTTGGGTGCTTTATAAATGGTCCTGTTAGTAGTGTTATTTTACAGATAACTGTGTACAAGATCCTTGCTCGAGGTCACAGAACCAATGAGCAAAGCAGAAGGATTCAAATCAGATTCTGTCTGATAGGAAAGCTTGTGCACTTTCAATAGCACCATATTGGAAAAGAATGGCAAAGGTTGAGGGAAAGGTGGGCTTTTTATCATTGCTATTTATCTGTAAGAGTATTATATTAGAAAGCAGTTTATTCTGTTTACTCATATATGCTTATTCACTTAAAAAAATGTTACTATGTTTTAGACAAAAGTATTTATGACAACTTGATTTTATGCAACCTTGGCATGATCCTTAAAATTACTATTATTGGCTGGGCGTAGTGGCTTATACCAGTAATCCCAGTGCTTTGGAAGGATGAGGCAGAAGGATCACCTGAGCCCTGGAGTTCAACATACTGAGACATCATATTTACAAACCAAATTTTTAAAATTATGCTGGGTGTGGCCGCATGCACTTAGGTAGTCCCAGCTACTCAGAGGCTAAGGTGGGAAAATCCCTTGATCCCAAGAGTTTGAGGCAGCAGTGAGTTCTGATGGAGCCACTGCACTCCAGCCTGGGCCACTAAGTGAGACCCTGTCTCTTTAAAAAATAAAAGATTATTATCATAGAATTGTTATTATGTACTTAAAATTGCATTAAGAAACTATCCAGTTCTTAGGAACACATTTTGTCCACACATGGAGTATTATTCAAAATGTGGTTCTGCCCCAGGGTCTGATAAACAAAGTCAGCACAACTGTGTTTTGAAGGGAATGGCCCTCCCATCAGCCTTCATTCAGCTAATGTGGAAACTGACAAAGGCAGATGGATATTCATTGCTAACAGATAAGTTTACCTCTGTGCACAATGCATGCTAAGGCTTGATTCTTGCAGTATTCATGCTTGTGTCAAAGGTATAGCATACACTAGTAGCATTTCAGATCCAGAAATCATTGAGTTTTGTGGATAAAGGGCTTAGTTTAGTGCCTGGCTGTAACCGCTTCATAATACATTAGTGTTATTATTGTGTATATGTAAGTGAGTTTGCTGGATTCATAACCTAAGCTACATGAAAGGAACTTCAGGTCAGCAGATAAGCAGAGTTCCAGGTGTGTGTGCATGATACTGGAGGCAGACTGAGAGTAGATGTTTAAGAATTGATCTGTGGAAGGAAGAGATGAAAACAAATACTTATTACCAATCACTCCCTAGGGAAGATATCTATGAAGCACAACCCTTTCAGAACCAGAGTGAACAAAGGGCCCACAATGGGAGAAGGCTTGCCTTATTCTGAGCACCTGAAATTATCTTTTTTTTTTCCCCCCCCGGAATCCAAAAATTTGCTGGAAAGGGCCTCAGGAACCAGTTCATAAATGATCTAATATCTCATCCGAAGTGCTTCTTAGGCTTTGAGAAACAAGCATTGGAAGAACCCTGAAACAGTTTTCGATTATGGTCAGCTTTGTTCTTCAGAGCTTAACCCTAGAAATATTTGAGTGGATATATTTGCTTTCTAGATCTCTCTCTTAATCCCTCCTATGGGCTGCTTTGGAGAAGTCTATAGACTGAACACCTTCCTTTGACCTCAGCAAGAATTTCATTAGGGAGCTAACCCCTTTTGTAGCCTTATAGGTATTCTTTATGTGCCTTGGACAGTTTAAGCTCTGCATTCCTTAGGGTTCTCACAGAGAAGAGCATGTGTTTACCCTTGTGAGAGAAATCACTCATAAGCTGCCCTTGACATTTTATTTCATTTTTCGTAACTAGGAAATGTGCCATGGTCAGTGGGTCAGAGCTTTGTGCAGTCCCCGTGGGACTTTATGATAAAGAATAAGGCAGAGCACATCACTGTGCTTTTGTCAGGTAAGGATGTCTCTACCTGAGGTGATGTTTAAATTAGAGTGTTTGCTTCATGGCTGCCTCATAGCACCCATTCTTAAAGCTTCACATTTCGTCCGGGTCTTCTAGCCTCACGCTGTGACTTCCACCACTAGGTCATTAGATGTTTTTTGAAATGCTTGATTAAGGGGAGGAAAACTCAAAGCTATGTTCTTGACACCCGTGGTGATGTCTGTCTGGATCATTGATTCCTGCCATTCTGATTGCATCCCTCATTGAAAATAAACCAGAGGCCAAACTGACATGCTGATAAGAGAGTGACAGAGACTGTGTTAAAAGAGAAATGTCAGCCGGGCGTGGTGGTTCACGCCTGTAATCCCAGCACTTTGGGAGGCCGAGGCGGGTGGGTCACGAGGTCAAGAGATTGAGACCATCCTGGTCAACGTGGTGAAACCCTGTCTCTACTAAAAATACAAAAAATTAGCTGGGCTTGGTGGTGCACGCCTGTAATCCCAGCTACTCAGGAGGCTGAGGCAGGAGAATTGCCTGAACCCAGGAGGCAGAGGTTGCGGTGAGCTGAGATCGCGCCATTGCACTCCAGCCTGGGTAATAAGAGTGAAACTCCGTCTCAAAAAAAAAAAAAAAGAGAGAGAGAGAGAAATGTCTTTTTTTTTTTTGTTTTACTGTCAAGTACAGTTTATGCTTAATGTGATTATTATAATGGTACAGGCTAATGTTTAGTGAGCACCTACTATGTGCTAGACTCTGTTGTTTATAGCATAAGTATCAAATCATTTAATTCTCATAACAGCCCAATGAGATACGCATTTCTGCTTATCCCCATTTTATATCCAGGGACATTGAGGCTCTGAGAGATTGATATTCTTGCCTAAGGTCATGCTACCACTATGTGGTATAGGAATACTCAATTTCTCAGCCCTTGATTCTGAACAGCCATGGATTTCATCATGTATTTTCCATACTTGGGAATGGAGTCTTTGAAAATTCAATCTGTACTAATAAAAGTTTATTTTATTACTTGAACTAGACTTACTGAAAATTAAAGAAAAGTGTGAGGCCATCCCAGAACATTGCTTTAGGCCCAAATAATGTATTGAGAGAATGGCAGAACTTGGGGGCGGGCAGAATATTGCCAATGGACGTAACACTGGTGAAGGCTAAAGCTTTCTGAGGATTGCAATGATCTATGATAACTTTTACTTATGAACTGTAAAACATTGAGCCCAGCAATCCGCAGATACCAGGCCCAGTGTTGGGGCTGGGATCTGGAGGACCTGGCTATAGTTGCTGGGAGGTGAGTGGGCTTCCCAGGGGGCAGGGTAAGGAGCAGCTGGGAGCTCTTGGGAGGTCAGGATCAGTGGCAGTTTATCAGCCAGAACAAAGTGTGGTCATATTTTCATAACAGAAAGGCACATTGGTGCCTCCTGGCCAAATGTTAGCTCTGCCTACATAAGTCAGCAGACACGTTTTATCTTTTATGATAGATTCTGTGGTGTTTTGATCGTTTATATTTAATAAGGGAGCAACCATTTTTCTTCTGTCTCTCCTTTCCTACAGGTCCTCAAGAAGGCTGCCTCAGTAGTGTGACTTATGCCTCCATGATCCCTCTTAAGATGATGCAGAACTACCTCAGGCTGGTAGGTGGACACTGCTGAACAGAGGCCTGTGCTTCCTGTCCCTGCCACTGGAAAATTGGGTGGCCCATTTTTATGTTTAAAGGAGGCATACAGCCCCCACCCACCCTGTGCTCTGACAATTACCTTCCCCATCAGCCCACTCCCTGGCAGACTACCCGTTACATAGTCTGGATTTCTGTCACTGTCATTGAAGTATCTATTGCCTGGATCCAGAGACCACCTGTGACCTGTGAAGTGTTATAATTCGGGCAGGAGGAGGATGTCTTCCTTTAACAAAAACTTGATGTCAAGTAAATGACGATCAATATGGAAGAGAATGGCCACAAATATCAAGATGGCTTACTATAAACTTTTATAATTTAAAATTGAGTAAAGATGCTAGCATTAGTGAGAAGGTTAATTTGGCCACTTTAACAGAAACCAAATAATTACAGCTTAAATGGGATAGAAGTTTATTTTTCTTAAACATATAAGTCTCAGCACGTGAGAGGGCTGGGGAGGGAGCAGTGGCAGGTGACCTCTGCAGGGTCTCAGCACCCTTGCTCCCTGCTCCACTCTTCCTTGGGATGTTGTTTGTGTTGCTTGGTCAAAGGTAGTCACCACTTCCACTCCCACTTCCTAGCTGGAAGGAGAGAGCCTGGAGGGCAAGCCTTTCCTTTCTGGGGAAGTGCCCATATCCTTCCTGCTTGGTCAAAGGTAGTCACCACTTCCACTCCCACTTCCTAGCTGGAAGGAGAGAGCCTGGAGGGCAAGCCTTTCCTTTCTGGGGAAGTGCACATATCCTTCCTGCCCACATCCCGTTCAGCAGAACTTATACACCTGTCGGTGCCTAGCTGGGGAGTGGGGCTTTTGCTGGGCAATCGTGCACCCACCTAAAACTAGGTGGTCTGTTACTAAAAGGAAGAAGCAGAATGTGATCATCAAAAGAAAATAGCAAATTATAAATGTAAAATGGATAAATGTAATGCTTTGCATTCGTTAAATACTTATTACGTGCCAGGGAGTATGCCGAGTGCTGTTATGATCTATTTTATTTTATTCTTTAGAACATCCCTATGAGATAATTTCATCCATTTTATAGATGAGGAAACTTAGAGAGGTAAAATGCTCAAAGTCATGTCTCTAATAATTGATGAAGCCAGAATTGTGCAAGTCTCTGAGGTGTATGGGATCCATCTAAAACTAATGCTACTAGTGTAAAACATAAGAAAATAATAGTTTTGCTTGCTCCCTTAATTTAGATGACCTTTTAAAATAAATGAGTTGGAACTATGACACTTTACAAAAGTTGTTTCCATAGACTGTGAATTGATGCCTTTGTTTTCACCTCTTATGAAAAGAAGTATTCAAAACCATTCCATTGATGATCTAGCTAGGCTCAAAGTTAGGATTAGCCTTCATACCAGCAGCCACAGTAGCAGAGAAACATTCAAAGCCTCACAATGTGGAAAAAGTGGATTCTCCTGAATTGAATACTTTCACTTCTTTGCCTTACTCTTTGTCCCCCTTTCCCTAAAGCATCAAAGTATGCCTGTGATGGGAAGATCTGTCTCATTATTTGGCCTAACTGAAGGTGGAAGGGTGTGATCAACTGGTTTTCAGGAATGTTAGCCTCGGGCTTTCAGCAGAATCAGCTGGTAGAACCACTTCCTTCTCTCCCTTTCCCTCTTCTCTGTTTCTCCATACAAGGCAAGGCTCTAACCCAGGACTTTTCCTTAATCCCTTAAGATGATAAAATGCAACTGCTAATTATCCTTGACTAGCAAATCTGTAAAACGAAATGTCTGCTAGTCAAATTATATGTAAAATATCCCAAGTACACCTATATATGTGCCTCTTTTTACATGAGACTTAGTTTGACTACCAATGACCAGGAAACCAGAGAACAAACACTGTTGTTAATTCTACTCTGAATTCAGTGAGTGTACCTAAAAGGCTTTTTAATCCAACAGTTAACTCTTGAAGGAATATAATAAAAATGTTTCACTTTTTTCAGCAGTCTCTGCAAAATGTAAAGTGACTGAGACAACAATATATCATAATGGTTGTGAATGTTTTCTTTTCCATAAACAATTGGAAGCCCCATAGGAGCATAGACCATGTGTTATGCATTTTTGTGTCATGTTAGTTATTTCACTTGTTTGACAGCTGTTTACTGAGAGCCTCTTAAATGCGGGTAATGTTTTAGAAACTGAGGATAGAGTTATGTATAAGATGCATTCCCTGGCCTCATAGGGTTTACCTTCTAGTGGTAAAGAAGGCAGATTTTTAAAAAATCAAATGAGTAAATGCATATGTATTGTGATGACCAACACTAACACAAGTGTGTAGAAAAATAAAGTAGTCAAGGAGGTAAAGAGTGGGTGGAAGGGGAGGCAGAAAGCACTATTTTTAGATGGAGTTTTCAGGAAAGATCTTACTGTAGTGATGTTTGGACTGAAAAACAAATGAAGTGAAGGGAGTAGCCTTGTGGGGGGTGTTTGAGGTACAGGGAACCACAGATACAAATGTGTTTAGGTTGACAGTGAAGTCTGAGAAATGTTCAGAAACTAGATCATGCAGGAATATGGCAAAAACTAAAATTTTATTCCAGGTGGGTAGGAAGCCACTGGGGGAATTTGAGCCAGAGAGTGGCATAGCTTCCACAAATAACTACACACATATTGATGTGTGTTGAATTGTTGGAAATCTGTACAGCAGATAAACAAATGCAATAATAGTTGACTCTGTTTACCTTCAACTTTTATGTTATGGGGTACATGTGCAGGGTGTACAGGTTTATTAAATAGGGAAATGTGTGCCATGGTGGCTTGCTACACAGAGCATCTCATCACCTAGGTGTTAAGCCCAGCATCCATTAGCTGTTCTTCCTGATACTCTCCTTCCCCCCACACCCAACCCTGACAGGCCCCAGTGTGTGTTGTTCCCCGCCATGTGTCCATGTGTTCTCATCATTCAGCTCACACTTATAAGTGAGAACATGGAGTATTTGGTTTTCTGTTCCTGCATTAGTTTGCAGAGGATTATGGCTTCCAGCTCCATTCATGTCCCTACAAAGAACATGATCTCGTTCCTTTATATGGCGGCAGAGTATTCCATAGTGTGTATGTACCACATTTTCTTTATCCAGTCTATCACTGATGGGCATTTAGGTTGATTCCATGTCTTTGCTACTATCCGTAGTCCTGCAGCTAACATATGTATGCATGTATCTTTTTTTTTTTTTTTTTTTTTAGGGAGGGAAGGAGGAAGGGAGGAAGGCAGGAAGGGAGGGGAGGAGGAAGGAAGGGATGAAGGAAGGAAGGGAGGAGGCTGGGGAGGGAGGGAGGGAGGGAGGGAGGGAAGGGAAGGGAAGGAAGGAATTCAAGCAATGAGAGAGACATTGCCGACCTGGATCTAGAGGTTTACAAGTTGATTTTTTTTTTTGGGAGAAGGAAAGAAAAAAAAATGAGTAAAGGAGAGAAAGAAAGAGGAAGAGAGAGAGGGAGGGTTAACGGAAATATTGCTTTATTCTGAAAAAAAAAAATGGGTATTAATAATGGCCAATCAATGTTTTATTTAAACCTATGAGTAGGTGTGATGTGGTATTGACAAGAATGTATATTTTATGTATTTGAAGTGAAGAGCTCTATAAATATTTATTAAGTTTACTTGTTCTGGATCTGAGTTCAAGTCCTTGATATCCTTATTAATTTTCTGTCTCATTGAATCTAAGTCTCTATGTATCTGGGTGTTAGGATCGTTAGCTCTTGTTGTTGTATTGATCCTTTTACCACTACATCTTTGTTGCTTTAAAATCTATTTTATCTGCTACGAGAATTGCAACTCCTGCTTTTTATTTATTTATTTATTTATTTTTGCTCTTCATTTGGTTGGTAAATCTTTCTCCATTCCTTTGTTTTGAGTCTTTGTGTATCCTTGCATGTGAAACAGGTCTGGATGTAACATGCCGTTCGGTTTTGGCTGTGTCTTTTGATTGGGGGATTTAGTTGATTTAAATTTAGGGTTACTGCCATTTGATGTTAACTGGCTGTTTGATCCATTCGTTGATGAAAATTCTTTATGTTTGTGCTCTGTACTTTTTGATATATTTTTAGTAAGGCTAATACTGGTTGTTTCTTTCTGTGTGTAATGCCTCTTTCGGAAGCTCTTGTAAAGCAGGCCTGGTGGTAATAAAATCTCTGAGTACTTGCTTGTTCATAAAAGATTTTATTTTTCCTTCAGTTGTGAAGCTTAGTTTGGCTGGATATGAAATTCTGGGCTGAAGGTTCTGTTCTTTGAGGATGTTGAATATCGGTCCCCACTCTCTTCTGGCTTGTAGAGTTTCTGCTGAGAGATCTGCTGTAAGTCTGATAGGCTTGCCTTGTGGGTAACCTGACCTTTCTCTCTGGCTGCCCTTAGTATTTTCTCCTTCGTTTCAACCCTGGTGAATCTAACGATTATGTGCCTTGGGGTTGCTCTTCTTGAGGAATATCTTTGTGGTGTTCTCTGTATTACCTGGGGTTGAATATTGACCTGCTTTGCTAGTTCAGGAAAATTTTCCTGAATAATATCCTGAAGGATATTTTCCAGCTTGGATTCATTCTCTCCGTCGCATTCAGGTACACCTATCAAATGTAAATTTGGTCTTTTCACATAGTCCCACATTTCTTGGAGACTTTGCTCATTCCTTTTTATCCTTTTATCTCTAATCTTGTCTTCTTGTTTTCTTTCATTAAGTTGGACTTTGACCTCTGTTATCATTTCTTCTGCTTGAACAATTCGAGTGTTTAAACCTGTGCATACTTCTCGGAGTTCCTGTATTGTATTCTTCAGTTCCATTAATTCAGCACTTATATTCCTCTCGAAGTTGTCTATTCTCAATAGGATTTCGTCAAACCTTTTTTCAAAGTTCCTAGTTTCTTTACGTTGGGCTACAACATGTTCTTTTAACTCACAGAAGTTTCTTATTATCCATTCCTTGAAGAGTGATTCTGTCATTGGGATGTGCTCATTCTCCATCAAGCCTTGTTCCATTGTTGATGTGGAACTGTGATCATCTTTAGAGGGAGAGGCGCTCTGATTTTAAGTATTCTCAACCTTTTTACGCTGGTTTCTTCCCATCATTGTAAATTTATCCTCCCGTCGTCTTTGAAATTACCAACTTTCAGATTAGGTCTCATGATTGGACGTCCAAGTTGTTAGTTCCCAGGGCCAGAACGGCGGCGTTAAGACTGATGGTGCTTTTCTGCCCAGGATTCTCCTGTCTGGCTTCCTTCTTGTGTCCATAATGGGCGACTCTGCATGTATCTTTATAACAGAATGATTTATATTCCTCTGGGTGAATTCCCAGTCATGAGATTGCTGGGTCAAATGATACTTCTGCCTCTAGAAAGAAATGAGGAATCACCCCATTGTTTTCTGCAGTGGCTGGACTAATTAACACTTCCACTAACAGTGTAAAAGTGTTTTTTTTTCTCCACAACCTTATGGCATCTGTTGTTTCTGGACTTTTTAATAATCACCATTCTGACTGGCATGAGATGGTATCTCATTGTGGTTTTGATTTGCATTTCTCTAATCATCAGTGACGTTGAGCTGTTTTCCATATGTTCCTTGGTGACATGAATGTCTTCTTTTGAGAATTGTCTATTCATGTCCTTTGCCCACTTTTTAATGTTTTTTTTTTCTTGTAAATTTGTTTAAATTCCTTGTAGACTCTGGATAATGAGACCTTTGTCAGATGGATAGATTGCAAACATGTTCTCCCATTCTGTAGGTTGTCTTTTCACTCTGATGATAGTTGCTTTTGAAAAGCTAACTTTTTATAGAGCATTTATTATATGCCAACCTCTGTTCTAAATATATGGATAATCTTATTTAATCTTTCTATGAGATAGACACCCCATACAAGTTACATTTTACAGGTAAATAAACAGACTCAAAATAATTTACCTAGTGCCTTCAGTGATTAAGTGATGGGACCCCCAGAGTTGAAACAAGCCTTTCTGCCTATTCATGCATGTAATCATAGTTATACTAGTTATTAGCCTCTTGATTAAGCATTGTAATACCAGTCATTACTATGTATGCAAATGTATTGTATAAAATGCATATGCTAAAACTCTTATGCAGAACACCACATGTACTGAAGACTTTAAATCAGGATTCTGCTTCTGTTTTGTTTTTAATGATGTTATTTTTAAATACTTTTATTGTTAAAAATAATACAAGTACATTTTAAATCTCCACACTTGATTTAATAGGGAAAATATTCAACCTAATTGAGTTTTGAATCGCTAGTAATTTATTGTGATTGTTGAATTTTTTGGCATTAACGTAACTCGAACATTTCTCTTAGCTAGTTTGTAATTTTTTATTAGGTTATTTGAAAGTCGTATTTTAATAATTTACTATGAATAATTATTAAATTATGAATAATTATTTTATTAGAAAAAATGCTGGAGTTCAATTATCCTGATCTGAGCCCTACTTTAAAATTAAAACTCTGAATGTTCAGGATGGGATCCTTGAGATTCTTCTACCTGTTTTTCATTCACTCCAATATGTGCCGTGCCAGTCATTAAGAATCATCGCTAGGAGAATCTACTTATTCTCCATATATTCCCAAAGTAAATTCACTATTTTCCCAGAAAAATAAGGCACAGTGGCTCACACCTGTAATCTCAGTACTTTGGGAGGCCGAGGTAGGCAGATCACGAGGTCAAGAGAACAAGACCATCCTGGCCAAGATGATGAAACCCCATCTCTGTTAAAAATGCAAAACTTAACTGCGCATGGTGGTGGGCACCTGTAATCCGAGCTTCTCGGGAGGCTAAGGCAGGAAAATCGCTTGAACCCGGGAGGCGGAGGTTGCAGTGAGGTGAGATTGCACCACTGCACTCCAATCTGGCAACAGAGCAAGACTGTCTAAACAAAAGAGAGAAAGAGAAAGTTGCAAGTGATGGTTATGTGTGTAAAACATCCCATGACCCTGTTAGCAGAGAGTCAGCCCTAGCCTGATCTTTCTCAGGAAGGAGCAAGCCTGGGTGAGGTCCTAGTGGAAGGGGAAGCAGCTGGGGTTGCCTAGTATGAGGAAGAGGTGGCTCTGCCACTAGTGAAACATTTGGCTTCCATGGCAATAATGGAAGAGGATTCTGGGCAGTAAGTCAGTAAAGGACTAGAGCAGAAAAACTTCATGAATTCCAGAGGCCAGCTGACAAGGAAGCAGTTATGTCCGAGAGTTCCATTTTACGTTTTCTATTTTTAAAATAGCTGTAGTACCCAGGTTATTATGTCTATATCAATAAATGGGGACTTGTCTATATTTCAAGTTAGCAACCAATCTGATGTTGGCTTTTAAGTTTCAATAAGCTAATTTTAAAAATAGTGCATGTATGTCTCTCTGTAAACTGTAATTTCTCTTAAATTTCTATTACTCTCTTATACCTATTCTTTAAAAGGGACCTCAGCAAATGATTAAAAGCTCTCTAACATGAAGAATTCCAATTTTTTATATTCCAAATGCTGGATGTTCCAATATTGTTTGAGAAAATTTCATGTTAATGAATACACTGTAATTGTGTCATTAATGGCTCTAAAATTACAAGTAAATTAGTTATTTAAAATTGGGTGTCAGAAGTGGATGGAATAAAATTTGTAGCTATAAAGCATGTGATTTTAAGCTGTGACCATCCCAATTTTATTGGCTCTATAAAGCCCTTTTCATTCTTTCTTTCTTTCTTTCTTTTTTTTTATTAATCAGCACAAGCTGGCCTAGAACTGTCTCTGGACAGAAACTTTTTCCCCTCAGACTGTGTATGACAACTGAAACTCCAAACCAGACTGTGATTTACTGCTTTAAAATGCCACACACACAAAATTAAAGTGCCACAACTCTGCAAACACATTACAGGTGCCACATCAACAGTAGTGGAGACCACAGCTCCCCGGTAAACCCCATTCTGCAGGAAAGCATTGTGGAGGGAAAAGAGAGATGCATGATACATTGTTGAGGTCGCTTGTTTCCATTTAATCCAGAATCTCTTTGCCTCACAAAGCACTAATTGACATGTGATGAGCTTCCTGAATAGGCCGTGAAGACACTAGAATAAAAGGGATTGGTACCAATTGTGATAATGAGGTCAGTGTCCCTTTACTAATAAGCAGAAATGTCACACTATAAATGTGCACTTAGGGGATGATTCTGGCAACTATCATTAAGACTGCAATTTTAAAAGTTGTGCTCTATCTTTTTCAAAGAACAGATCTCCTTTCAGTAAAATTAGAATCTTTATACCCTTCTTTCCCCAAAAATATCTGCCTATGTATCTATCTTTAGAGCCCTCTGCTGGAAGCATGGAGCATATATATTCATTATATTCAGATCTTGGTACTTGGAGAAATATGATAACTTCAAAACAATATGTAATGTCTCAGCAAAGCTTTGCATGGAGTAACAGGTTCCCAGTAATTAAGCTATTTTTTTTGTTGTTCAGAAATTAAATGGTAACTAACACAACTATGTCATTCGATGAGATAACAAAATGCCTTTTACAAAAAATTGGTAATACCTGAAATGAAGAGAAACCTACTAATGAAATGCATGCATTAAAATGTAGGCATATATATTTGTTTTTCTCGTTACCTATCTAATTCACTTATGTATATTTCTACTTTATCTAGTGAAGAACATTAGACTATGTAAATACAAAGGGCTTACTGCGAGTGAATGGCCTTTCCAATGAAATTTTAAATTGAATGTTTCCTGTATGTATTTCCTAAAAGCCTATGGTCTGAGAAAAACGAAGTTTCGAAACTAAAAATAGCTTCTTTATGAAAGTGGGTCTCTATCTGTTATTTGATTTCAAAATCAATCTTAAGAAAGTGCAGGCAGTTTGACAGGATGGCCGTAATGAATAGAGCACTCTTGTTTTTAGAAGTGAGACAAGATTAAATAGCCACGCCAGTTGAAAATCTCAGGGGTAAATCTTGAAAATCTTTAGCCTGTTTGTTTTCAATAAATCTTAAAAATCGGTGTCCTGTTTCGCCGGTATGAAACAATCCATTACTTGTGAAAAGAAAAATTCTACCTAATAAGTCATAGCAATTTGGGCTTAATTTGGAAAGCTCAAGAGCTCTGGTTTAAAATTGCACCTGACTAGTAAACTGTGTACCTAATACGCAATTTCCCACTAATGTAATTTTGAAAATTGCCAAATACTTATAGTAAGAGAAAAAGAGAACTGAGGTCTCTCTTTGGCAAGAATCTGGAAACATTTTCAACTGTTGTTAAGGATAATAGAGTATTAGGCCCACTTATGTGAGAACTACCTGAAATTAGGTAGGAATGCATTATCATCCTTCCCTCACCATCTTCCTGGTGATTCAAAAAAATAAGATTTATACCAGTTAGAAAATTGGGCATTTATCCTTTACTTCATAGTCTCTGCTTTTTATCATAGTGCATATCTGCACTATGATACTCTCCTCCACTCCCAGGAGGTCCTTTCACAACTGTCTGAAGACTACAGCTCCTAGGAATAACTGGACAAGAAGTTGGTGTGGATTAGTGAGACTGTGCTGCATCCCAGGAGGTGGATTCTCCAGAAGCACTCAGCAGGGATGGAGACAGGAGCTGCTGGGCTGCAGGACTTCCTGGGACTGTGGTTTATCCTCATGCTGTTTATCCTCATTGGTCAGCAGGATTTTTATTCCACTGAAGCCATTGCTAGACTCCAGAGTTCAGTAACTGCGGACACCAAGCTTTCATCTACCCACTGACCCAAGAAGGAGATTCAGCCACACAATTTGTGGACAGCAAGTGAAGCCAGGGGTGGTCCACACATCCTGCTTTCCTGCAAAATTCTTTCTCTGGTTTTATAGTATGTAAACAAATAACAAATTAACCTTATACCTATGGAAGAATACTGCAGAATTGTTTTCAGCCTGAGAACTCAGGGAAGAACACACCCTTAAAATTATTTACTAATGCCTTAGTCCATTCAGGCTGCCATTAACAAGATATCATAGACTGGGTGGCTTATAAACAACAGAAATAAATTTCTCATAGTTCTAGGGTGTGGGAAGTTCAAGATCAAGGTGCCAGCAGATTCAGTATGTGGTGAGGGCCTGTTTCCTTGTTCATAGATAGCACCTTCTCACTCCATCTTCAAGTGGTGGTAGGGGCAAGGAGTTCCCCTCACCCTCATTTATAAGGGCACTAATCCCTCCCAAAGACCCCAACTCCTAATTCAATCACCTTGGGGGTTAGAATTTTAACATATGAATTGGGACCAGGGGAAGCAACAGAAACATTTTGCCCACAGCAACCAGAAAAAACAGAAGTTTGGAAAATTATGTTCTTTGTCTACAGAATGCAAGGTGGTAGACTGTGCAAGAAAGTCGTAGTAGAGTCTGGGCTTAGATTACAAAAAAATAGTGTTAGAGATGAATGAGGTTAGGCAATATTAGAACAACCGTAAATGCAATGGCATAAAGTTGCACTTGACTATAGAGAGCAGAAGTGAGATCATGAAAATTCTGTTGAGTGTTGTGCAAGACTAATTTGAGGAGCTCTCTCTGAATGCAAAAGAGGACAAGGTTATAATGATGAGATAAGATGATAGATACAGAAAACAGAAATTAAGCATTGTAGGTGTTCCTTATAATTAAAGAGACCTAGAAGAGGAGAAATTACCAAAAAATCGGAGAAAAATTTCCTAATCCAAAATTTCTGACTATGCATATCAAAAGGACTTATGATGCTCCACTGAAGATTGGGAGAAAGAGGCCATAACAAGATATATCTGGGCAACATTTTTTATTGACGAGTACAACGTGTACATTGCACGGGCTACCCCATCTCATAACTATAAATGAAAACATATTATTCTTTAATAATTATTTATTATTTAATAATAATGTACCTCTGCAGACCTGTGGCCCCACTGCCTTACTCCTAGAGGCAGAACCTCAGCAGCATTTTCTAGGGTATTCTTCTTTCCTGTGTCTCTGGGGAAGTTCCTGCTTCAGGTTTGGTCCTTGCCTGTACATACACCCTAGGCCTTTTACTAAAAGTGTGCTAATAATGGGATAGTATTCCAACTCAGAGAATATTACTGCAGGCTTCCAGACATATTATCTTTTAGAGCCTAAAACTCAGCCCCAAGCCCAACATCAAGGAACCCCTTAAAGAACCACTGCTCTGTTAGCTCATGGTCTGTTACCTATTTGTCATGTATGGCTTGCCTCCACTTTCCAGAAGTGCCCACAAACCTTCCTTGGTCTCTTTAGAGGCCAAACCTCATGTCTTTTTGTTGTTGTTGTTGTTTTCCTTGAGACAGTCTCTCTCTATTGCCAGGCTGGAGTGCAGTGGCATGATCTTGGCCCACTGCAACCTCCACCTCCCAAGTTCAAGTGATTCTCCTGCCTCAGCCTCCCAAGTAGCTGGGATTACAGGTGCCCACCATCATACCTGGTTAATTTTTTTTTATTTTTAGTGGGGATGGAGTTTTACTGTATTTGCCAGGGTGGTCTCAAACTTCTGACCTCAAGTGGTCTGCCCACTTCAGCCTCCCAAAGTGCTGGGATTAAAGGCATGAGTCACCATGCCTGGCCCAAAATTTAAGACTTAAAGACCTAGGATAAGGAAAAAGTTACCTCATCTTTTATTCTAAGAGTTTTCCCTCAAGCCTTTCTTTTATATCCCACAATCTGCCTCCCTGTAATCATGCACTGAGTCATATTTACTATCTTCACAGAAGTCCACCCCAGCTACCGTAAAGAGTGAGCCTTTTTCTGTGATCACGAAGGGATAACTACAATGGAAAGACAACACAGAGATAAACAAACACGTTCTTACATTGTCCTGTTCTAGGTTATAGAGAGAACAAACCCAAAATTTCTCTGAGTCTGGGTGGCTCAATCTTCACATGTGAGCAACATCAACGGTACCAGTTAGGTTGGAGCCTTGCCTGTCCAGGTCCTTTCCTGCAAGACCTTGCTGCAAGGCTAGCTTTCCACTAAGAAAGCTTCTCCCAAGCATGTGTGCTGGGAAGGGGCAGGGGTGTCAGCCCTGGGATGACTGAAGTGGGAAGCTGAATTTCCTGTCCACATTTTTCTCAAGACCATTATCGCCACCTTTGCCTTGTGTAGATGATAATTGCCTTTCCATCCAAGGAAAGGCATGAATCTCCATGTTCTCAGG
Organism: Callithrix jacchus; assembly: GCF_049354715.1. Classification (NCBI taxonomy): domain Eukaryota; kingdom Metazoa; phylum Chordata; class Mammalia; order Primates; family Cebidae; genus Callithrix; species Callithrix jacchus. The sequence goes on along the minus strand of NC_133512.1, from coordinate 88,334,368 downwards.
AGAGAGATTCTTATACGCAAGGATAAAGGTTAAAAAAAAATCTGTAAGCATCAAAGCCAGAGTTTTTCTTTTGACAAAGCAAAAGTGATCCATCTCTACCTAGATTTCTTTGAAACGCTGAATTCCAAAATGAAATAATATATAAAGTTGATCTGAGTTTTATACTTTCCAAAGCATATTTTACCTAAGACATCAATACAAAGACATTCTCTTATATACAACAGCTGTAAAAAGGTTACACTCATGTACCCATCTTTTAAACATATGCACACACATACACAGCCACTATGGAAATAAAACACTGAAGAAAACAAAAATATTTATGGTGACTGTGGGTGCTAACACTCAGTAATTTTTTATTCTGCTTTATGTTTACCAAAATTTCCATAATGAAATACATTACTGTTTTAACCACTAACAAGTTAAATAAACACTGAGAAAATTCAACATAAAGAGTATCTGCAAAGGATAATAAAGAAAAAGTTACAGAATTTCTGCAAGGGACAAAATGTACTTGGAACTGTGTTTCTCAGCTAACCAGCTGAACCTCACTGTAGAAAATAGAGGGAAAAATTTGTTTTGTAAATATCAGGTTTTGCTAAATACCCTTTGCCCACGTTTCATATTCAAATGAGAGTACACATGTCCAATGAATAACACGAATCTCTAAAATACTGTTTTTAATCTTTCAAAAGTATGAAGACAAAAGAGAATTCCACACTTGAGTACCACTTTTTTTTTTCCTCTTCTCAACTTAGCATCTTCACCCTAGGTCTCTTCTTGGTTTGTTAATAGGTTGAGCAATATCATAATGTCATTTTCCACGGCCCAGAAGGAAGTTTGCAAGACTACATAGTACATCAGCTTGCACTCTGCCTGAAGGTATTGATTACTTGTATACCACCGCCTTTTCTTTGAAAATTGGCAAGTATGTAGAACTAATCACCTTGTTTTCTTATCACAGCACAGACAAATGGCTGCGGGATTCTCCTGTGAAATAGTGAAAGCTGAAGTAGATGCTGGTTTTTCCAAGAAACAGCTACTAGACCTGTTCATCAGTAGCGGTAAGAACATTTTAGCAAATTGGCTGTGATAACCTAAAGGCATGCTCTTCAGTGGTGCCATTAAAAGGAAATACACTGTGTTGCTTGGGAATACACTTAAGATAACTTTAATTATTCATTTGCAAAAATGAATACTTGCAAAAATTATCTTCACGTGTATGTTATTGCATTTGTTGAGCATCCTGCATTTTCTTCTTTTTGTTATCTTTTGTTATGAATCATTAATTGTTGCTAGCATACTGTGTTACTGGCACTAGTGGTATACCAAGGGAGGATGTGGTAGGAGCAGTTCACCCTAGCTGACTTAGATATTGAATCTTTGATGCTGTTTAGAATTGCTGGAGCATGGTGGTGATAAACAGCAGATCGATTTTTTTAGTAAATTTTATTACTCATAAATTCTCTACAACCAATACATCCCTTGGTGCTGCACCTGGGGTCAACAGTCTGCCTGCCTTGGGCCTCCCAAAGTGCTGGGATTACAGACATAAGTCACCGTGCCTAGTCAGCACTTTCTAAGTCAACAGATGAATAGATAAAGAAAATGTGGTGAATGTACATAATGGAGTACTATTTGGCCATAGTAAAGAATGAGATCCTGCTATTCACAACAGGATGGAACTGGAGATCATTATGTTAAGTGAAATAAGCCAGGCACCGAGAGACAAACATCACAGGGTCTCAATTGTTTGAGGGATGTAAAAATCAAAACAATTGAACTCATGGAGAAAGAAGGAGCAGAAGAGTGGTTACCAGAGGAAGGGAAGGGTAATGGGGTGTTGGGGGGCAGGTGGGGATGATTAATAGGTACTGAAAAAATGGAATGAATGAGTCCTACTGTTTGATAGCACAACAGGGTGACTAGAGTCAGTAATAACTTAATTGCACATTGTTAGGTAACTAGAAGAATGTAATTGGATTGTTTGTAACACAAAGGGCAAATGCTTGAGGGGATGGATACTCCATTCTCCATGATGTGATTATTTCACATTGTGTGCCTGTATCAAAACACCTCATATACACATAAATATACACACCTACTATGTAGCCACAATTTTTATTTTAATTTTTTAAAAAAGAAATGAAATTCAGAGGCAGGTTTAAGGAAGTACAGAGGATTTCCCTTAGAATACTACAAACCTAGAAACACATATTGGGGGCAGAAAAATTCCAGTAGAATCTGAGTATCACTGTACTACACAGGCCAGCCTTGGGCTAGAAACTAGTGAAGTTAGCTACACAGAAAGCTGTTTTTTCTGATAATGTTACTAATTGTAGCTAACACTTTTTAAGCGCTTACTCTGGTAGGCCCTGTTCTGAACACTGCATTTATTAACTCACAACTTTCTGAGGCAGGTACAGTCCTATCCCTGATTTATAAGCATGAAAACACTTGAGATAAAAGATTAAGTGTCCCGCCCAGAGGTCCCACAGCAGGAACACAAAACAGAACACCAACCCCAGCAGTCTGGCTCCTAAGCCTGACCTTACTCACCACAGGCCTTAAAAACGCCCAAGTGCCAAAATATCCTTTTTCCCCCATTAGTTATCTAACAGAAGTTCCCCACATTTGTTCAACTTTCAGTCTTGCTTCTTCTCAATGTAAGAAGCTAAAGTATTTTGTGCTCACCCTTTGAGGGTAGACAGCAATGACAGACTGAAGTCTGCTCTAAGCTTAGAGAGCTAAGAAGACTGGAATGAGGTCATGAAGGATGCAAAGGTGACCAGCTCAGTGTTTCTATATCTACGGTGGGCATCTTCTTAGAAAGAACTCCTCTTCCTCATTTCCCAGTTTGGAGAGTGGCCCATGTCTCTTGGCTCCCACACTGGAAACTCAGATCTCATTGGCAGGCTTGAAAACCTCAGTGCCCCCAAGTAACAACAAGCCACAGGAAGAGGTGAAGCAGGCTGGGCGGGGTTTCAGGTAGAGAGGAGGAAGAGGGGAGGCATGCCCCAGTCCCCATGAGGGGCAGTAGCTCTCAGAGCCAGCTGTTTGTTGCTGACAGAACTGTAGGTCCAGTGTTGTCAGGTCTTGTGACTTTTAGGAAGAAACCAGAAATCCAGGTTTTTATGTAAAAACTTTGGGGTTTTGTTCCTTCAGTATTACTAATTATTCTAATTTTTTAAATCACTATGAGAACCACATAGAACCCCAGGTTCTCTCATTTGCAGACCCTCACCCTTGTCACACGGATAGTCTCCATCTGCTTTTAAAAATCCATTTCCATCGGCACCATTTTACTTTAATGCTCCCCTTTCCTGGAACTCCTTGCTTTTATGTCGGTGGTTTTTCTGTCTATTGTTTCTCCTCCCTGAGCATTCTTCACAGGCCAGCAGACCTTGGGTTAAAATCCCTGTGATTTCTGTCCCTCCCATCCTGCATCTCTCCATTGCCCAATGGACTAGGTCGATGCATTCAAGGCCTTCTATTCTGGAGCCTTATGTGATAGGCACCTGATGTGCCTATCTCACCCTTTTAAAATAGATACCCATGCTCCAGCAGATTATGACGTTTCCTCCCTATGTATCCTTTGCTTTCCACTTTCCATGTCTTTGTTCATGCCGCAGCTTCCACTAGAATTAAGGAGTAACACGTAAATGCCTCTCATCCCACACACACCATGGCTACCACATGGCAGGTATGATGCCAAGTAGTCTGTTATACACTGGTGATTAAAGTAGACACAGTCTCTGTCTTCTGGAAACCTAAAATACTTGAAGGACACCTCAAATGAAGCTTCTGTGACTCCCTCCTCCTGGTAAACAGCAGGGAACTTTGTTTATACTTCTGGGCACCACCCAACTGTATGTCAAGGCAATTAGCGTATTATTATTAGTTTTGCCTTGTCCCACACACGTGTTATATGATGAGCTCCATGAAGGCTAGCACTTGAATTTATTCTTCTCTTAGCCTTGTATGTAGATTATCAATAATTATTTGTTGAATGAATTGGTGAATTTTCTGATACAAGAAATAGCATAGGCAAAGAAAAAGGGAATTCTTAGCCCAATTCAGGTGTCAGCAAGTAGAAGAACTTGCTTAGAGTTGAGGTAGAAAGAAGTAAGATTAGAGAGACAGGAGTTGGTAAGGGAGTCATTGAGGACCTGGCACATAGATAGAATAATTTGGATTTTAAAAAATGAAGTGTTTAAACAATAGACTAAGAACAAAATAAAACTTCACTGTAGGTTCAGTGAGGAAGAGTAGGAAATTGTGTGTCATCTCCAAATACAGAATAAAAATCCTTCTGTATCCTTCATATCACATGAATGTGCTTTAGTAAGGAGGCTGTGAGTGCATATTATAAATGGATTAAATATTCCTCAGTGCAAGGTATGGAATTAGGTTAGTAAGACAGATGCATTTTAAAGTTACAAGTGATCATAAGGAGTAAAGCAGAAAAAAATTCATACAGAAGGATTTTTATTCTGTATTCGGCTTAGTAATTTACAAGTATTAGTATCTTTCTTCATGTTTGCTTTTTGAGATGGAGTCTTGCTCGGTCAACAGGCTGGAGTGCAGTGGTATGATCGTGGCTCACTGCAACCTCTGCCTCCTGGGTTCAAGCATACTCTTGTCTCAGCCTCCCAAGTAGCTGGGGCTACAGGCGCACACCACCACGCCCAGCTAATTTTTTTTTTTTTTTTTTTAGTAGAGACAGCATTTCACTATGTTGGCCAGGATGGCCTCAATCTCTTGACCTTGTGATCCACCTACTTTGGCCTCCCAAAGTGCTGAGATTACAGGCGTGAGCCACTGTGCCCAGCCTCTTCACTTTTTAATGATAAAACTATGATAGAAATACAAGGTTCATTTGCTAAGACCTTGACTGTGGTTCCCCAAGTTAGCAAGGTGAGCATTATAACTTCTGTCTGCCTCATTCCCCATGGCTAGGCAGTCCCTAAGCTCTATGGAATCTACTTCCTCTATCTCATCTCCTCCTCCTGCTCTCCATTCCCCCTATCACCTATCATTTCTTGTTCAAGGGATTCTGGAGGCTTCATCATTAATCCTTCATATTTCCTCTGGTCTCACTCCCTCCAGGGGCCCTCCACAAAGCATTCGGGGCTCACTGGAGGATACAAAATCATTCAGATTGTTCCCTGATGTTACATTCCCAAGGCTCCAGAATGAAAGCTAAAACCCTCAGAATCTACATCAGGAACATTGTGGGCTGGCCTCTCATCCTTCCCATGCCACGGTTCACCCTCATCTCCTAAAACCCACTCTGCCTCCACCACCATCTTCTCAGTAGAACTCATGCTGTGGGCTGGAGGCTGATGAAGACATAGCAGAGAACTAGAATCAGTGAGGGGACCAGAGATTTCAGAGCAGTGCAGGGGAACTCCTACGAGCCAAAGAGAAGCATCCATCAACGGGCATGGTGTCAGCACTTTCACTGTGCAGAAAGCATGCAGCAGGGAATGATCCTTCAGTCAAGAGGCGATGGATGAGGCCACAGGGTAGAGAAGGCAGAGATCTGGATGGAGGAGAGCGGTTTTCTAAGCTGTTCCACTCAAGCCTTTAGAATAATGAGTATATGGAGCTTATCTACCAGCTACTCTCTTTTTTTTTTACAAAGAAATTAAAGTCATGAAATGATAAGTACCACAGCTGAAGAGTACATTGATTCCTGAGGTATTCTACATGTATTCCTGATGGTTCACCTTATTTTCTCTAAAGAGAGAGCCTTAACCTGCGTGGATAGAACTGGGGTCAGAATGCTGAGCTTCTGTCTTCCACTGAGCACAGCACACATTGCTTTACTTGTTCCTCTCTACGACACTGAAGAAGAAAGCCAGTGAACAGCCACAGAGAAAGCGTTAAAAAACTATGTGAGCAAAAAGGACAGAAATGAAGAGTAGCAATAGCATTTTAAATAATTAGCTTTAAGAATCTAAAACTTAAATAGAGATTAAAATGGTGCCAATGAAGAAAAGAACAGAGGACTTAAGACTACTTCAAAGAGAATGACACAGCAGCTATTCTAGCATAAATTACTTTGTGTTTATTTTTAAATGACATTTCCTTCTCATATTCCCTTTCTTGAGAGAGTCACGTCATCTGACTCTGTTATTTGGTAAGGAGGCTGTGAATGCATATTAGAATCAGGTCAAACGTCTCCTCAGTGTAAAGTATGAAGTTGGGTTAGCAAGACAGATACTTTTTAAAAGGACAAGTGACTGTAAACAGTAAAACAAATTTAAACACTAGATGGGTATTTTAATACTTTGAATTTTTCAAGGGAACGTTCCTTTGTAAAAGTAATGAGGATGGGATTAATATGATAACAATAGGAGACTAGGAGACTCATTGGAATCTCCAGCAATGAGTTTACGTCCTTGGACCCTGCGTTCCAGGAGACTGAAGACTTGCCCTGTGCTTCCCGCTGGGACTCTCAGAGCATCGTTCCTGCAGAGCCGTGGTTTACAAACACATGGAAAAGAGGGGCTGTTTTCTATCCTCAAAGGGGAGATTATAGACTTGGAGTCACCTAAGACACAAAGCAGTTTGGGTTTAGCTATAAATATGATATGTTAATTATATTTAAACTGATAAGTTTTGCTGCAGAATTTACTTTTTGGGATTTTAATATAAAGATGTTCAAAACTGGAATGTAGTCCTGAGCCTCACAAAGAGTGTCCAGTTAAAATGACCAACCTGCAGGAGAGGAGCAGGGCTCAGGGAACCTATAAAGTTGGAAGAGAAACGTCAAAAAGAGCAGACTGGTTTCAGAAATAGCATTTTGAAGTAGCACAAAGCAAAGGGAATTCAAATGGCTGACTTTCTGGCCACAGGTAAAAAGGAACCTGCGGCTGTAACATGGGGTGTGTGGCCTTCTTTCACCTCTCCATGAGCCTTGATCAGAGACTGCTTAATCCTTGAAACTGTAATGAGTTTTTGTTCCACCTTGGCTAAGGATGTTGAACGTAAGTGGTCAGAAGGAAAAGTAGGTACTAATGAAAAACTGAGGCAATGAGGCAAGCAGATGAAGACAAAGGTTTTCCCCAAAGAAACGCATGCTATTTGACCCTTGATTGCACTTCACGGGAAGCCAAGATAAAGATGAAGTGGAAACATAACCCAGTGGTTATGAATAGCAGCCCTTCCCCCTTTTTGTCTGGGGCACAAGCTCCATTTCTTTCCTCCTCAGTCCATTGAATGTGAGATGAATTAGGTCATTAGCAATATAGTCCTTGCTTATGGACCCAGGAGAACGAGCATACTGCCTCTTTCCAAGAGACGCCAGCATGCCTGAAAACTTATTTATTTTATCTCCAGCCTAGATCCTTCCTCAGTGCCCTCACCCTCATGCCCCAGCACCTGCTGGACATCAGAGAAGCAATGCTTCACTCATCAAACACGTCAAGCCTGAAACAACCCATCAGCACCACCCCATCCTCAAGTACATGCTTGGTCGTCTGCTCTCTGCCTCCATTAACTGCACAACCTCTTCTCTGATGGGAACTTAAGGGTTGTTTCCAGTATTTCCTCTCTGCCCCTCTCTCAGTAAGTCAACCACTGAGATTTACTGATTGAGTCTCAAACTGCCTTTTCAGTCTGTGCCTTGGTCCTGAATGAGGCGCCCATCATCTCTTTCCTTATTAACCACAGCATTAAGAGTCTAGGAGGTGTGTTCTCCTATTTCTTTCCTCCTCAGCCAATTCTCTGCTCCAGCGAGGATCTTGGAACAGGATCCCCCTACTTAAAGACTTCCACTGATTCCCATAACTGGTAGCTCCCTTCCAACAAGACATTCTGGGTCTTCTACTTTTTATTTTTGGCTTGGTCCTGAGGCTTCATATCAGCATGTCTCACCCCTGGTTGCACATTCCAGTCACTAGGGAGCTTTTATGAAATACCAATGCCCCAGGCCCAGCATGGAGCAATGAAATCAGAATCACTGTGTGTGGATCCAATGTTCATGCAGCCCAGGATGAAGACACATCCTGCATTCTCCCACTGCCCACAGCTGTGACTGCTGGATCCCACGCCACTCCCGCGGTTCCACCCCAAGTTCCCAGCCCTGCCCCAGCTTTCCATACGAATCAGCTTTGAGCTCACCATCATGCCACTTTTGTAATTATTCTGACCTTGATGCGATGCCCCATTTCCTTCTAGAATTGAGTCCTACCCAGCCTCCATTCTTCAGCCAGTGCCATTTCTTAAACTTACTTTAAAATGCCACACACCCCCAGTTAGAATGAGTCACTTCTGGCATGCCATAGCATTCAGCATACAGTACCTGTAGCAAAGAAGCATTGGATAAGCATTTGTTGAAATGCAAGGAAATATTCCTTCCTTCAGATACATTCTGGCTGGCTGCAGCAGCTTCAGATCCACTTAACTGGCGATGCACTTAAATCAGGGAAAAACTAGAGACCTTCAGTCCTCAATTACAGAAAACCAGATACATCAACCATCAATCCTGTGTTTTTAAAATCACTGAATTAAAAGGGTCTGTTAGTTTTCCATTGTCTTGTTAACTAACTATGGAATTCTCATGCTTCCACAATACATCTATTCCTGAAATAACATTTGAACCCAAACAAACACACAGTATTTTAGCATTCTTTACTGAATAGCTGTGTTGAAAAGGATCTGACACTCACTAGACACTAGTGTTAACAGCCTTCCACAAGTACAACTAGATTGAGAGGTGGCTGTGATTGTTTCTAGCCTTCTCATTTTTAAATTTTCATAGCATTCAGAAAAGCCATTCCTGTCTGAGAGGAGATCCATTTACAATGTTCAAGGAGTTCTTTTGAAAATGAAAATGCATTGTGTCTATAGTAACAAGGAATTGAGAACAGACTATCATGAGTATTTATAAAAAGTCGACTATTTGGTAATGTTACTCTCAAGTAGTTTAAACTGGTCTCTTTTCAAGGTTAATTTGGCTAAAATTTGGTGACATCTTAGAATCTTTGAGAAATAAAGTGCTTTTATTTTTAATTGATTGGTATATAGGAAGTGCCATATATAATACATTTTAACTAAAATATTAATAGTTTTTGCTTAGTAGATGCCAGGTACTGTTTAAGTGTATTTTGTGCCCTGACTTATGTCCTATATATAATAATAATTTTTCATTTACTTTCCAACTTTCATTTTGGGTTGACATGAAGTCAGCCCTTCCCATCCTGAGTGGAAGGAATATGAAAATATGACTCAGAAGTCCTGGATTTCACTCCTCCCTTACCATTGTTTCTGAGACCACAGTCAAATTACTTCAACCTCTCTGAGATCTGGAAAATGGAGAGAGGGACCTACTTAACTCTCTGAGGTCCTGTCTACATTTTTTTTTTTTTTGAGACAGAGTCTTGCTCTGTTGCACAGGCTGCAGTGCAGTGGCACGATCACAGCTCATGGTAGCCTCAACCTCCTGGGCCCAAGTGATCCTCTCACCTCAGCCTCCCAAGTAGCTGGGAATACAGGCACACACCACTATGTCTGGCTAATTTTTTGTAGAGGCAAAGTTTCACCGTGTTGCTTGGGCTGGTCTTGAACTTCTTGGCTCAAGTGATCAGCCCACCTTGGCCTCCCAAAGTGCTGGGATTACCAGCATGAGCCACACACCTAGCTCTCTCTATATAATTTTATGAACATTTTACATATGCAGAATTTAAAGCTAATTTAAGGGCTTTTAACCTTTTGTATTGTGAAAAAGATATGCTAAAATATATACAACTTATGTTTACAGGTTAATGAATAATTTTAAATAACCATTTAACCACTGACTAAGCCAAGAAATAGAATATTCTCAGCTCCCAGAATGTGACTGTGTGGTGTGTACCCTTTATTACAAACCCTTCCCTTTGGAAATAAGCACTACTCTTATCTTTCATGATAATCATTTCTTAGCTTTTTTTTAATAGTTTTTTTCCCTGTGTTTGAATCCCTAAATTATAGATTTAGTGTTACCTGTTTTCAGTTTTACATGATGAAATCACATTTATATAATCTTTTCTGATTTGCTTCTTAGTATCTTGTTTGTGAGTCTTCCATGCCGTAAAAGTTGTCATTTGTGCACTTTTTCTTTGTTGTATGAACAACTCTTATTTATGTATTCATTCATTCTACTGCTGATGGACATTGGGCTGATTCCATGTGAGACCTGTTGCAGAGCAACACATGTTGCACCATCATGAATGCATTCAAATATACCAAATAATTCCAAACAGTTTTCCAGAGTTGTTCACTCTCCCCGCAATTTAAGAACTTCTCCTTATACCACATCTTTGCCAATGCTTTGTAAATGCAGACTTTTTGATTTTTGCCAATTTGGATAAATTTTTGTCAAAAGCTTGAATCTGTGAATTTACTTTTTTATTACAGCTTGTCTGATCCCAGTGAAACAATCTCCTGTTAAGAAGAAAATCATCATCATTTTAGAGAATTTGGAAAAATCTTCATTGTTTGAGTTATTGAGGGACTTTTTGGCACCTCTTGAAAATCGCAGCACTGAAAGTCCCTGCACTTTCCACAAAGGTAACGCTAATAGACAGAGCATGCTGAGAAGCAAGCTTCCATAATATTCTGATCTTTCTGTTTCCCCGAGTACCAGTTATACTTCATATTCTTTTAGTTATTTGAATTTGAATTTGTCCCATAATATAACTCACTGAGGATGGGCCATTGCTTTTGGTGTGTTTCAGGAAATGGAATGTCTGAGTGTTATTACTTTCATGAGAACTGCTTTCTGATGGGAACCATCGCCAAGGCCTGTCTCCAGGGCTCTGACTTGCTGGTACAGCAGCATTTCCGCTGGGTGCAGCTGCGGTGGGATGGTGAGCCCATGCAAGGACTGCTGCAGAGGTTCTTACGGAGGAAAGTTGTGAATAAGGTAACAAACAGCAACCGCAGCCTATAGCCAGGAGAGCAGGGGTTTTAGTTGTCAGGAGAGTTGGACTTGAGTTCCACCACTTACTAACTATGCAGCCTTGGCCAAGTAAAATATTTTGATATTGAAGGCCTAAATAACATAATGAATGTGAAGCCCATAACAATTTCAGCACTATGGCTGGGCGCGGTGGCGCACGCCTATAATCCCAGCACTTTGGGAGGCTGAGGCAGGTGGATCACGATGTTAAGAGATGGAGACCATCCTGGTCAAGATGGTGAAACCCCTTCTCTACTAAAAATTCAAAAATTATCTGGGTGTGGTGGTGTGTGCCTGTAGTCCCAGCTACTTGGGTGGCTGAGGCAGGAGAATTGCTTAAACCTGGGAGGTGGAGGTTGCAGTGAGTTGAGATTGAGCCACTCCACTCCAGCCTGGCGACAGAGCGAGACTCCATCTCAAAAACAAAACAAAACGAAAATAACAACAAAAAGCAATTTCTGCACTACCTTATGTACAAGAAAAAGTAAATTGGCTTTACTGTTGTTATCAACTGTTCTCAGGGAATCTCACCAAGTCCTAAATGCTACAGAAGGCTTGGTTAGAAAATTAATCACTCTTCTTAAGGAAAAGTTACTGCTTTCTTGGAGCCTTCAAAACATACACCACTCTGGGCACATTTTAAAATAGGACTGTTAGATTATGCTATGGTAAAATTTAAAAGCCACATGAAAAAGTTGAATTCTATATCTTATGACACATTTTCAAGAGTAAAACCAACTTCTGGTGACTTTCACAGAATAACAAAATAAGGGTTCTGTATTCTCCCAAGTGATAAAAATAATTGAGAGCTGACCAAATCTAATGCATCATTATTTAATATTTTAAATTTGGCCAGTAACTGAGCATCAAGGTAGATTAGAAATAATAGAGCTTGATTTAGTAAGATTTTCTCATTTAATTCTGTATAATGGGCCACATTTGGAGAACCATCGTATCGTTGCATTATTGTAGTATTTTAAGCTGCTAATAACAGAACACGCCAACTGCTAGCTGCTTCCCAGAAAGAGGATTTTCTCCCTCATGTAACCAGATGTCTTGTGGTAGGTGTTCAACATCTCAGCCCCCAGGTCCAGGGGAGTCTGTTGACCTTCCCTTCAAGACTGCAGGGTACCTACTAGGCTGCAGACACCATGCCTTTATGAAAACACATTCAAGGGCAGAAAGCAGGCTGCAGCAAAGGATAGAGAGCTTTGGCTTCCTCGGTCTCTTTATCAGGGAGGAAAGCACTTTTCCAGAAACATAAGACTTCTCTTTAATGTTTCATTAACCAAAACTGGTTTCATCTCAGACCATGGCCAGGCCTGCTTTTGCAAGACTGAAGCTCTCCACCAAGGGCTTGAACAGATTTCTGTGTCTGTTGTGTTAAAGTGTGTGCACGCATGTGCACTGGGGCGGGGGAGATAGGTGGAGAAGTGTTGGGTGAGATGGCTTTTGGGAATTCATCCAACAATCCCTGCCACTGACAGTTAGAATTAATATATGAAATCTCCAATTTAATTAGAGAAGTCAGCCTCATGTTGTATTTAAATCAGTGACCTGGTCATAAATACATGTTTTTGGCCAAAGCCCAGCCACTGTATGATCTCAACAAGAAGGAAGAATGGTGAGGTAAAATAGTCATAGGTCTTAGCTTTTCAAATTACTGATGCATACATTAACTTTATCACTGTCAATATTTAAATCTCATTGCACAAGATAATTCACATAATAAGCAGAAAAGATACCAGTTTTATTATGTAGGATTGATCCTATTTCAAGTAAAGGGTACCTCCCTCCCCCTAGGTCTCTGATAATAATTAACTTATTTTGAAAGGAAAGTTCCAAGCTTCAGGTTCACTCTCTTTCCCATTATACTTGAGAGTGGGGTGTGCTGCTGAGAATAGAATGGGAAGAAAGGGAAATGCCTGTCTCTCACCAAGAAGCACTTCAAGTAGGTTAATAAAACATTCCCTGGGGTGTGTGTACAAGGGAATGAATGACTCCCGCGAAACATCAGAAATCTTGTAATGTCACAGAACCTAATCTTTATACTTAAAGCCCACTGGCAATTGATCACAATTTCTTCTTCCAGTTCCTTGAAGAGATACAAGAAAACCAAACTTTCAGGACAATACTAGGCTTTCTACTAGTATTAAGTAAAAAATAATTATACCGTTTTTAGTAGGAAATGTCAAACTGTCATTAATTGTAAAATACATGATCTGAGAATTGTCACTGAAAACTGAAAGAATTATATAATGATCATTACTCTTTTGAAGAGAAGGAAAATTGTAACAGATCCCAAAGCCTCAGATAACACAGTGATACCAATTTAATAGAGCTTCTGGTATCATAGAATCAGCATTTTTGGGTTTCCTTGGCCAAATTATTCCCTTCATGTAAGACATACTAACATTCCCAATTGTCCCCTGTCTTAATGTCATCATTACTTGAAAAAGCAAAGATTTATGTGAATCTTCTTTTTTTTTTTTAAATGGAGTCTTGCTCTGTTGCCAGGCTGGAGTGCAGTGGAATGATCTCAGCTCACTACAACTTCTGCCCCCTGGGTTCAAGCGATTCTCCTGCCTCAGCCTCTCAAGTAGCTGGAACTAGAGGCAGGTGCCATCACACTCGGCTAATTTTTGTATTTTTAGTAGAGACCATGTTTCACCATGTTGGCCAGGATGGTCTCGATCTCCTGACCTCATGATCTACCCACCTTGGCTTCCCAAAGTGCTGGGATTACAGGCGTGAGCCACCACACCCAGCCAGACTCTTCTTTCTTAGAAAATACAAAGTTAGTTTCTATGCCTGACTTCTAATCAAGGGATATTTCTCCTAGTAGTAAATAAATATTTATTTTTATGTGAACCCTCCATACCACCAAAAAAGGGATTTGGTTTTTGTAAAATATAATTCTAAAAAGAATTGCTTCCTTTAGGTCATGTGTGTTATGTGGTATTATTTAAAATTGGCACATTTTAAATTTTGGAAAAAATGTCTTTATGCTGAAAGAGCTCTGTACATTTTGGTGACATTAGCATTTTAGCTGAGACCTTACTTTTAGAAAAATAAAATTGTTTTTCATTACCATTAATACCAGGTGAACATACTAAAATTCAGGTACAGCATCTTATCACTTACCCAGAATATGAAATATTTAATGTCATTCTTATTAAGTCAAAAAACTTTTTTCAACTTTGTAAGACCTGGTGAGGGACTATATATACATACATGAAAATAATGTTCCTTCCAGAATTCATGTTTAAAAATTCATCCAAGTTTCTCCTTTGTCTATGTACCCCTTTATTTTGTGTTAGTTTCATGGCATCAGCTACAGATCAGTATAATGCAGTGCATCTGACACTGCACACATAACAACCTCAACACATCCTGTCCCCAGACCTAACTCTGGGCTTCCCCCCAGTCCCCAACTTCCTTTTTTGTTATCAGTCACCCAGACTTAGAACTACTCAGCCTGTTCTTGTCATTGGTCAATCATAGCATTTTATAAGTCCTCACTTTGTGGCACACTAAGGAAAATGCAGTACTAAGATTGAAAGGATGTCTAGCCATGGAAACTGATCATCAAAACACAATGTGATACATGCATCAAAACAATGTTAGCTGGTTATTCTGTAAATATTTGCCCCTGGCCTGGGAACTGTGGGATGAGATGGGGGTCCTCCCCACCCTCAGAGAGCTAGTGTTCTCATGGAAAGACAGGCCTCAAAAAAGAAACTATCTTTGTGGGAATTGGGACTTAGAGGACAGTTTTTATTCAGGAGATATTATTCAAGTGCTATTTTAAAAAATGTATTCAGTGTATTATAGTTGTACACCCAAATACCTGGCTTTCCCTCAAGCTTTTAAGTTAACTGTATCAGCTTTATCTTTCTATGTATAAATCGAGCAAAATTTAACAGTCGTCTTTGAAGGGACTCATAACTTAATTACATTTCTTTACATAGATTGGTCTTTAAAACATTAATATATTTTATTTCTCTTTTTAAGAACTTCTGCTGTCTGACAAATCTTCCCAAGTACTTAATTCTTATAAAACCAGAAAATTAAATTTATAAATCCAGTGGCTCAAATGTTCTCTTAATTCTTTTACCATTTACATACACTTCATAAAATTCTCTTACCCCTTCTTTCTTAAGATCACAATTCTAAATCAATAACTCAGTTACCATTTTAAACTAGATATGAAGGTTTTCTAATATGAAATTCCTATGAACATTTCAAGTATTTAAAAAGACTCAATATATGATTCTTTCATCCTAACCCAAAAAATAATGTTTGATTATATTTAATCCTGAACATTAATGAAGATAAAAATATCCCCCATACCCCCATACCCCACCCCCCATTTTTTGCCATCTCAAGAAACCTGGGTTCTTTTTCTGTGAAAATTTAGAGTTATTTTCTTGGTTGGCCAAGTCTGTGTGTTGGCTAGGCTTATTGAGGACTTATGATCTGACCTTAGACTTTTCTCAATAACAGGAGAAAAAAACAGTAGAGTCTCACTAATAGTCACTGTGTACAAGTGTCTAAGTCCATGCCTTCCAAGTAGGGTAGATTCAGTTTACACATTGCCTAATCCTCAGCTTCAATTTGAATCTGTAACCCTTACCCATGCTATTTCAGCATTGGACTGGATTCAACTATTGAAGCATTGTCTCAGTTCCTGAGTGGCAGGGCCACAAATCTGATAAATGACATCAGATTAAACTCTTGTGTTCCCACTTCTGATTCTGTTTGACTTCACGGGCACAACACTAAAATCATGCTAATTTAACAGGCGGCTAATATGGGCTGTGAAAAAAATAGGTAACATACCACTATAGAAACTCTGGCAGAAGAGGGGAGGAGTACTTATTTTAGGAATTGGGGGGTGGAGGCCTCTCTGTCTGTGGTCACATTAAAGGATCTGTAGGTCACTCTAATTTGTTATCTAAAGGAAGAAGAGTTTGCTGAGAATAGGGAGGCAGGAGGTGTAGGCAAAAGGAGCAGCACTTGCAACACATCTCAGGCATAGGGAAGAGGAGGTTGGTGTGTGGGAAAACTCAAGGACAACTGTGTGGTTGTATAGTCATTCAGGGGACATGTGAGGTGGGGGATCAGGTCCAGCACCTTGAATCAATAACAGTTATATAGATTGTTTACTTGTGGAAGCCTGTCATTTATTCATCCCTTTTGTTATTTGCAAACATCAGCATTCATTTTGACCACTCCTCCACAGCTTCTTCCCTCTTCTATATTTGGGACACGCTTTCCGCCTCCCCCCACCAATCATGTGTCCTGGACATCCTGTGAGAGACCCGGCTGAAGTCCCACCTCATCTATTTGCCTTTCCTGACCATGCTGTATTTAGTCAATTTTTCTTTCGAATTACCATTAGCAGCTCGTGTCTGTCTGTATTTCAAGACTGCCAGTCTGGAAGGTATCTGAAGGATAAAGGGCCTGACCCAATTTTCTCATTTTTCCAGTTGGTAAAATTCAAAAGAAAAAAATGGAAGGCAATTGCAGTACCTGGTGGGTGGCTTCCTTAGCTCCATTGAACTGCACCAGGACTGATTATTTGCTCTTCATTAGCTTTTCCCACTTTTTCTTTTGTTTCCTTTGTATTTTATGAGTATACTAAGTTACGTGGAATTTTCCTTCTTAGCAGCAATAACAGATAGGCATAGAATACATAGTAGGCATACACACCGCTAGGCAAAATTATCCATTAACACTGAAGGAATATATCTCTAGGGAAAGAAATAAAAACATGTAGTTACTGGAAAGTCTGTTTATCAGCTAGTCCCTTTAATGAAACACCAGTTTTTAATGTACTGTCCAATAATGACCACTTCTCCCATATATGGCCACCTTGCAAAATGAGAAATTTTATATAAACAACATCTGTACTTTGGCGACAAGGGGTGCTCACCTGTTTGTTCAGGTCCTTAGGAAAGGCAGATTACATTCTGCCTTTAGGAACTGTGAAATGTGATTCTGCTACAATGTCTAACAGTCTGATCTTTAGAAGGAGTTTATTAGACAGTCATTAAGAGAATAATTCAATCTTCCCAGAAAAAAATAATGTTTTCCTGGGGACGGGTTCTAATGAGAGCTCTACCCTCCTTCTCCTTTCCTGTACATTGGTCTTGATGAGGCAGCTGGAGAGGCTCCTCTCCCTCTATCAGCTGCCCACAAAGCTAAGCCTGTTCTTTCAGCCCTGGCTGACCAAGGAAGTGAAGCTTAAACAGAGAGCTTCAGAAATGGTAAGCCTGAGGACAAAGAGGAAGTTCTTTAGCTTAATAGTGATTACTAAATTCATTTTAAATGTGATAAATGACTCCTTCATTATTTCAGCTATATGCTATATCCTATTTCTCTATTAAAGATAAGCCCTATATAGTTAATATATACTTGCAGTTGCTGAGAGTAGATCTTAAATGTTCTCACCCTAAAAAATAAGTATGTGAAAGGATGGATAGGTTAATTAGTCTAATTTAATAATTTAACAGTATATACGTACATCAAAACATCATGATAGACACCACGAATATGTATAATTTTTGTCAATTATACCTTAATAAAAAATATAAATAGACTCTAGCCCTGGCTTTGCCACTTTTAGCTGTGGGACTTTGGGCAAGTTGTTTCTTCTTCCTGGCTCGGGGTCCTGATACACAAAATGGGGTAAAAATGCCTAACTCAGGCTCCTAGTGAGAGTTAAAGGAGAAAAAATACTGATCACACTAACACATTTGCACAACCAGTAGTATGTGTTATTATCCCTCCTTCAGCCATCCCAAGTAAAGTTAAATAAGATTCAGCTAGTTTTCAGTTTTGATTTAAAGTATTATGTTTTTAATTTTGGGCTTCTAAAGACAAAATGTTCTAAACCAAGCCCCTGTGTTCCACCTCTCTGCCTCTCTAGTTCAGAGGTCAGGTGCCTCCACCCTGCGATCCTGTGTGCAAGATTGTCGACTGGGCTCTATCTGTCTGGCGTCAGCTTAACTCCTGCCTGTCCCGCTTGGGCACCCCTGAAGCACTTCTTGGACCAAAGTATTTCCTGTCTTGTCCTGTAGTCCCTGGACATGCCCAAGTGACAGTGAAGTAAGTACCATTTTTCCTTGTTTTCCTGCTTATGATAAAGACATGGCCAATTCAGGATGTTTGAGAGTGAGAATGCTGTCCAGGCTGCCTTGCGCCACCTCCTGTCGCTGACATGGAGTGCCAGTGCTCTCTGCTCTTTCAGAGGATGGCCACAGCTTGTCTATTGCGTGCTTCCTAAGGCAGCTGCATTTTTGCTAAGAGCTAGGTGGCAGTTTTTCCTCCATTAGAAAACTCTCATCCAAGTCATGTTCGGCTTGCTGTGCAGAGTCTCCTGAGTGAGGTTCCACATAAGAAGTTTCATCAATTATTGTATGCACACCCTCCAAAAACCTGCCGTGTTTTAATGAATTGAAAAGCTTCTCTTATTAAGATATATGTTCAATACTTACCATGTTTTCCTTTGAAGCAGCTTATGAGAACAGACATATATACAATAAGGTTAATGAAATAGAAAATCAGGAGAAAAATGAAAGGAGAAAAATATTGTCACCATCTAGCTTAATAATGCTTCTGTGACCAGCAAGCACATTTGATACTGCAGTTTCTGGTGTCATGGGCAGAAGTCTATTTTGGAAAGCAGGAGATAGAAATAATATCTTCTCAGCTGGGTATGCTGGTTCATGCCTGTAATCCCATCACTTCAGGAAGTAGAGAGGGAAGTATCACTTGGCGCCAGGAGTTAAAGATCAGCTCAGGCAACGTAGTGAGATCCCAGCTCTATTAAAAAACAAAGAAGCGGCCAGGCATAGTGGCATGCATTACCTGTAGTCTTGGCTACTTGAGTGGGGAACTAAGGCAGGAGGATCAGTTGAGCCCAGGAGGTCAAGGCTGCAGTGAGCTTTGATTAAGCCACTGAACTCCAGCCTTGGTGACAGAGCGACACCCTGTCTCTATAAAATATATGTATATCTTCTTTATTGTAAGACAAACCACCATTTTTATAACAGCTAATTGGCAGGAAAGGAAGAATTACCATATTAAATATATATTTAGAATTTTACTCCAAAGTAAATACCGTTGTTAATATAATTACCACTTTCTTCATTATTCTCTCAATTAAATTATTTTATATATCCAGAGTGTCAGGATTCTTAGGAACCAATCTTGACCTCTCCTATATGGAGTATAGTCTTTGTCAAAAACTGTGGAGCTTCCAAGATTTTTACCTTATTTGCAAGCTACCAAGTTAGCCTGCCATGGATCAGGATGCTAAGTTAGGGACACAGGACTTCATCACCCACAGCACAGCAGGCAGCCTGTGCTTCACTTTAGTAGGATCCCTTTACCCCTGAAGTCCCACAGGATGATACATAGTAGCCATGGATGCTGGATTTTGCCTCACAGTGGTGGAGACCCCCTTCCCATCCCTCCAAGGCTTCTAAAGAGGGATGCTGCAACTCTGTTGATCCTTCAACTCTGTTGATCCTTGGCCCTGGAAGAAGATGTTATTTTATTATCCTGATCAGGAAACAATTCTGCCCTCTGCTCCTGAAGGAAACATTTATCTCTGTCTTCCAAGACTGAAAAGATAGTCCAGAACAAAACCTGACACCAGATGTGCAGAAATGCAGCAGAGACTTGTCTACCAATGTCTAAGTTAAGGAGTTGATTTTTTTTTTTCAAACCACAGCTTATCATATTTATACTGTTAGCACTTTTAGGAATAACTGCATAATTTTGATTCATGCTGTAGAATACCAGAATTTTATCTGTGTTCCCTGTCGTACTTTTATTTTTCTCCTGATTACACAGCACTAGATATTATGAGAGAAACTTAAAACCGATGGATGCTTAATACCTGGGGCATAGTGTTTGACAATTCTTGAAAGTTATATGCAACATCCAATAGCTTTGAAAACATTCCTAACCTGAGTGATGTGGTTTTGTTTCTATAGCCTTTAATCATGTAAGTGTTTTTAAATACTGCAACAAAGTATAATCTTTTTTTGAAAGAATTTTAATTGGCATTGAGTGCTTACAAATTTGGGCTGAAGTCCCACTGTTTATGGCTATTCATGCAAACAGTCCACCTGAGGCGATAGCTGTTTGATCCCCATCTCTCTATAGAACTGAGTCCACCCAGGTGCAACAGTGAGCCCTTGCCTTAGGACAGGTAGATTTAATTTGCCAGTGATTATAAGTTGTATCCCAGGCTGGGTGTAGTGGTTTATGCCTGTTAGTCCCAGCACTTTGGGAAGCCAAGGAGGGTGGATCATTTGAAGTCAGGAGTTCGAGATCAGTCTGGCCGACATGGTGAAACTCCATCTCTACTAAAAGTACAAAAATTAGCCAGGCATGGTGGCACACACCTGTAAACCCACCTACTTGGAAGGCTGAGGCACAAGAATCTCTTGAACCCAAAAGGCAGATGTTGTAGTAAGCAGAGATTCCACCTCAGCACTCCAGCCTGGATGACAGAGTGAGACTCTGTCTCAAAAAAAAAAAGTATCCAAATTTCAGAAATACTAAAATATAATATATGTATACCTTATTAAGGAGATGTAACAAAGAAATTGAAGCTTTTTAGACATGGACTGTTAGGACATCTTTCTTCCAGATTTCTTCAGTCTTTAAATTTACCTGTTTTTCCATGTGTTGGTTCATGCATTCATTCATTCAGCACTCAAGCATTGATTCTACCCTGAGAGATACATGTAAATAATCAGTTTCATTTAAATACGTTGTATTTTTGAGGCAGATTTACTTTTGTATTGAATAATTTCACTTCTTTGAAAACTACCTGGGAAAGGTAGCATATTTATAGAAACACTTACATTTTTCCCCATAGTCTTCAAACTGTCCTTTCGTAGAATTGCGTATAATAATTGAGAAGCCTGCTCCTAAGGAATGAATTGGCCCCTCTCTTGCTAGATGGATGTCTAAGCTGTGGAATGGCGTCATCACACCCAGAGTTCAAGAAGCAATATTGTCAAGAGCTTCTGTGAAAAGACAAGCTGGCTTCAGGCAGACAATTGCTAAAAGACACCCTAGCCAAGGACAGCAGGCTGTGGTCAAAGCTGCTCTCAGCATCTTGCTAAACAAAGCTGTACTGCATGGCTGTCCCCTCCCTAGAGCAGGTATGTGGGTTTCTACAGAGAAAAGAGGAAATTCACACCCTTATAAAATATCTTTTAAAAGTTGTTTTTAGAGAGCTGGCTATCTTCTCTTTGTAATTAGAAAAATATACATTTTACAGCAGTGTTCCAGAACTGTGAATTTAATTACTGGTTAATGCTTGAATTCTAGACCTCTGAGTAAAGTTTGTGCTGGTTCACAAAGCCCCAGCTTGGATATTAAACAAGTGCGTGATTTTGAAGAGTCCATATCTTTGAGAAATGGAAATTTATTTTACTTTAATCAATGAAACTGCATTATCCCTGCTGTGATTCGTGTTGTTTCAGAGCTAGAACAGCATAGAGCTGATTTCAAAGGAGGAAGTTTCCCTTTATCCATAGTTTCCAGTTATAACAGTTGCAGCAAGAAGAAAGGAGAGAGTGGTGCCTGGAGAAAGGTGAACACCAGTCCTCGAAGGAAGTCTGGCCGCTTCTCTTTACCCACCTGGAATAAGCCAGACCTAAGCACCGAAGGTAAGGGGCAGGGGTTGGCATGCTGCCTGCGAGATGGACATTCTCGATCCAGTGTCTGAAAGCAAACCTGCTTTCATTTTTATCCACTCTGCATTTGGCAAAACAAAGGTTAAGTATTTCAATGCACATTTTCTTAGAATAAACTATATAGAAGGTACATTTTCAAAAATATATGGGAGATCCCTACCTGAAAAATACCACTTTCAAACTAGAATTCCAAAATTAATCTTTACCTTGTTAATGGTCATTTGTTTATTAATTTGTTTTTCTTGCTGTTCATAATTTGCATATAAAGTCATTGGCATATTTCTCTCCTATTATCACTCCTAAGTTAATCTTATATTTAAAAAAATATATGTAGAGACATATTTAATACCCACTTAAGGCCTTTCCAGGTGAATCAGGTGTACACATTTCTTTCTCATGTATGATGTGTACCATGTGCCAGGTTCTATTCTAGGCACTGGAAACAGAGCGGTAAAATATATATATATTCATTCATTCCTGGCCAGGCATGGTGGCTCACACCTGTAATCCCAGAACTTTGAGAAGCTGAGGCGGGTGGATAGCTCGAGGTCAGGGGGTGAAACCCTGTCTCTACTAAAAATACAAAAATTACCTGTATTGTGCAGCATGCCTGTAATCCCAGGTACTTGGGAGGCTGAGGCATGAGAATCACTTGAACCTGCGAGAGAGAGGTTGCAGTGAGCTGAGATCACGCCACTGCACTCCAAGCTAGGTGACATAGCAAAACGCTTGGCTCAAAAACAAAAAAAATTCCTGACTTCATAGAGTTTATATTCTAATAAATTGGACAGATTTCATATGATGGGACATCATGTGAAAAATAAATATGTAAGATTTCATTCTAACAAAGAAGATATAACACATCTGTATCTTCCTGTGTTAGACCTATTCCCTTTGGCATTGATAATAGGATAATCAGCTATTATATAAATTATAAATGTCCTTCCCAAAAGAAATCCAAATTGGAATAAAAATGAAAAAAAAAAAAATTCCACCTCGTATGCACTGTGGACTTCAGATTATATAATTCATGTGCCTCCCTTCTCAAAGTATTTGTTTTGTGGAATTTTATGCCAGCTTTATAGCAGTTGGTTTCTAAATTAGACGCTTAAAATCTTATGTTTTAAAACATAAAATAGTTGTTTTTAGTTTTGAGTATATTTTCATTCTTAAGCTTGTATTTTGTTAATTTTAATAAAAATTTAATGTTTTTTAAGTCTATCAATGTATGCTGGGGTTCTTTAATTACCCCAAGTGCATGATAGCAAATTGTGACCTTTTTAAGTAAATGAAAATTTATGGAATAAAATGAATTTTCTTATAATTTTTAAAAGATAAATATTTTATATTGGTAAGATACTGTTTTGATGTTAAGAGCTTGCCATTACTTCCCAAAGTTGTCAGAGGGTTTGATTCACGAGTGAGAGTCACTAGACTGCAGCCCACCAATTCAGTATAGACCACCCAGATGACTTTCTGTAGCAAGGATTATACCTTTCATTTGCTCTTCATCCTTTCAGTATGCAAGAACGCTCTAAGACAATGAAGATGATCTCCATTTACAGGAACAACACTGAGGTTCAGAAACCCTTAGATAGCTCCAAATCAACTCTCCTGGAAATGTGGGGTTCTGTAATTGGTTCTTGCAAGCCCAGTGCTGTTTTCTGTAGTCCATGCCTCCCTAATCCCATTAGATGTGCAGTGATCTGTGGGCACTCAAATAACTGGAAACCCACTGAGGCTCTTCACTGTGTCATTTCTAAGCTTATTAGAATCTCTACATAAAGTTTAAGATCAACTTTTTGAGCTATAATAAGTGTTGTTGGTATACGCTTTAGAATGGACAGATTGGGAGGCCGAGGTGGGTGGATCACGAGGTCAATAGATCGAGACCATCCTGGTCAACATGGTGAAACCCCGTCTCTACTAAAAATTACAAAAAAATTAGCTGGGCATGGTGGCGCGTGCCTGTAATCCCAGCTACTCAGGAGGCTGAGGCAGGAGAATTGCCTGAACCCAGGGAGCGGAGGTTGCGGTGAGCCAAGATTGCGCCATTGCACTCCAGCCTGGGCAACAAGAGTGAAACTCCATCTCAAAAAAAAAAAAAAAAAAAAGAATGGACAAACAGAATCAAAATATGACTTTAAAGCAGTATCATGGAAGAATCTAGCTCAGAAAACTCTATTATGCTAAATATAAAAAGAAAAAGTGAATAGATTTGAAATTATTTTTAAATTAATAATTTTAGTTTTAGAACTATTTGATATCAAATATTAATTCCTTGAAGCATGAACTTCTTTGACAGAATAAAACTATAAGTTTACACTGACTTCTAGGAGATTTCTAAAAGGTAATTTTATAGAGTATATAATTCACGAGTCAGTAGTTGGGTTAAAAAAAACCATGACTGACAATGCCTCTCATTAATTTTATAATGGTAAATTTTTCCAATAATTGCATTGCACATATGAGTATTACAATGGTTGGGGTGACTTTGGTTGTTTAAAAAAACCAACACAGGAATCCTTTTGCATGCAGATCACTGTGGAAGCTCATAAAATTTTATAAAGACACAGCCCATTTCCTTTCTGACCTAAAACAGAAAAAGTGATGTCAGATCCCAGGCGTTTAGGGCAGAGCGCAAGGCTGTGTGCTATGTAGTAATTAGTAGAAGCCACTAGTTGGTGCTTTTGGACAATAATGACAAAGGTATGAGTAAAGAAACTCGACAGTGATTTTCTTTGATCTGCTTTTAATGAGGATATATTTACTTTTCAAAAACATTCTTTAGAGAAAACTTGTGCCAGCAATATTAATATTTTATAATTCACTCAAAAGCAACTAAGTGTTTTAATGCATTTATAACATTGAGTCTAAAATGATTTGTGAGAGTGTTTCTCAAACTTTGACCATAACTGTAGTGAGAAATACATTTTATACCATGACCTGTACATACAAGCCTTTGCATTTGTGTGTATATAACTGATATGAATCAGTATACCTACAGCAAGCAATACAGGCTATTTTCTCTCTCTTTTTTTAATTAGGTCATAATCTGCAGTTCAAAAAACATTGATATGATTTTCAGCATTTTTTAAATTCCCTGACTTTTTCTATACTGTTCATATTTTCTTTACTGCATAATGCAAAAGCTGCTATTTCTACAAATGCATGGCTAATGCCACATATCAAAAACTATGCCTGACTACATAGTAATGTTGGATTGCACACAAAGGTAGAGAAAGGGTGATTACCATCACCAAAAGGCAGGTATTAAAATCTTTAGGTCCTTTGAGAATAAGGGCCCTTAAGGAACTAGGAACTTGACTAGAGAGAAGCGCCATAGATAAAAGCGAAGTTCAGGATTCTTGACTTGAGATTCAGATAGTGTTAGTGCTACTGAGTTCCATCAAAATGTACTCGAGGAAGCTGGCTCTTCCTTGGCCTTCCCACAATGTCTGTGCAGGAGGCTATGCCTAGAGCCTCTTTCCTTAAGTGGTGGATGCTAATCCAAGAACGGTATGAAAGTCTTGCAGAGTCCACAGTCTGTTTCTTTTAAATATAGAGTTCATAATGCACAGGGACAATGATCTATTGAAAATGGTTCTGTTTTTTTTTTAACAGGAATAAAAAATAAGACCCTATCACAGCTGAATTGTAACAGGAATGCTTCTCTGTCAAAACAAATGTAAGTCCCCCTTTCAAATTTCACTCATAGCAAACAAAGATAAATCAAGTAACTTCAATTACTATTTTGAATGTTCCATATTCTCAATTATTTATATGACTATTATGCTGTTAGTTTTTAAAAAGTAATAGATGTCATTCAAATGCTGATACTAAACTGAAATCTAATGAATGATATCCTTGGATGACATCTCAACTGTTGCTTAAGATTAATATAATATAAACCCTATTTTGCTTATAATTTGTTGAATAAGGTTAGAAATATTACATTTCATTTCTGATCAAATTGTTTATGCATTTGTGAACTTTTAGACAGTCATTAGATAACTTTTCCACAGATTTACAGAAACAGCATACTATTTTTAAGTGCTATATAGTTACAGTGATACTTTCTTATATTGTTCCTAAGAAGTTGACTTTTTCAGCTTACAAATACTGATATATAAAGGATGATTTGGACAATTATAGAAATGGTTAGGCAGTTTGTAAATAGGTCCCTGTGAGAGCACAATAAATTGTGCGCCCTGTCACTTGGCAGGTAACATTTAGGATCCTGTCCTCTGGTTTGCAGTATTACAGAAGAGGAGAGGGTGAAGAGAGGGAGGGAGATGAATGAAACTGCATGGGCTGCTATTTTCTGCCAGGACCACTGCTAGATCCATTACATGCAACAGACTGTGTCATTTTTCCAGTAACCCTAGGATGTACACATAAGGGTTATTTACAGAAAAGGGAACCCAGGAACTCAGGTGTTAAGGAGGGAAGAAAGAAAGCCTGATGCATGGTCATATTGCTAGTTAGCAGTAGAGCCAAGTTTGAAATTCATGTTTGTTCCATTTTTTCACACCGTTCCCTATGCCAGTGTTTAGCATCTTTGTTTTATCTGGCCTGGAATATTGTACATCAAAGTGAATGTCTTTGTGAAACAAAATTCTATCCTATCAAGAAGTTTTGAGTAGGAGTTATCAAAATCCTGTGGAAATTTCTTACCTTAGTATTCTAATCTCTCAGGGTTTGGGAGTGGGTTGTTGCATTAAATGACATTTATGAAATACTTTAAAGGATATTAAAAACGTTTTCCCTACCCTACACCAAATCCTAGAAAAGGTACAGTGTCTAGATTTCCAAATTGGGAATTGTTCTCACTTTGAAAAACATTTTTCTGAACTTTGTGTTAGGTCTTTAGAGAATGATGTATCACTGACGTTGAATTTGGATCAGAGACTCTCTCTGGGTTCAGATGATGAAGCAGATCTTGTCAAGGAACTTCAGAGCATGTGCTCCAGCAAGTCTGAGTCTGATATCAGCAAGGTGAGCAGTACAAATATTGGGCATTGAATGGCTCTACCCAGCAGCTGAGAGACTTGTGGGGGACCACAGTTTCCTAAAAGAAATTCCTTATTGAATAGTATGGTTAATACTCCAAATCAAACCATCCCTCACATTGCTTAGAAAAGCTGTTTCTTCCAAAATATTATTTTGATGATAAAAGAGCTCTACTTTTTAAAGCCTGCCTTTCTATACTCCTCCGAGACCTGAAGTTAAAATTGGATGCTGTGGAGTGCAGTGCAGCCATCTCAGCACACTGCAACCTCCACCCACCGAGTTCAAACAATTTTCCCTGCCTCAGCCTCCCAAGTAGCTAGAATTACAGGTGCCTGCCACAATGTCCAGATAATTTTTGTATTTTTTTTTTTTTGAGACAGAGTCTCACTCCATCACCAGGCGCCAAGCTGGAGTGCAGTGGCACAATCTCAGCTCACTGCAACCTCTGCCTCCCAGGTTGAAGCAATTCTCCTGCCTCAGCCTCCCAAGTAGCTGGGACTACAAACCACCATACCCAGCCATTTTTTATATTTTTAGTAGGAATACAAAATGGGGTTTTTATTTTTAGTAGAAATACAAAAATACAATGGGATTTCACCGTATTGGCCAGGATGGTCTCCATCTCTTGACCTCGTGATCCGCCCGCCTCAGCCTCCCAAAGTGCTGGGATTAAAGGCTTGAGCTACCGTGCCAGGCCAATTTTTGTATTTTTTAGTAGGGACAGGGTTTCACCATGTCGGCCAGACTGGTCTTGAACTCCTGACCTCAGGTGATTTGCCTTCCTCGGCCTCCCAAAGTGCTGAGATGACAGGTGTGAGCCACCATGCCTGGCCTGGGCAGTTTTTTGTATAAGCCTAAATTTGAATTTCCCCATATCTTTTTCCTTTCCATATTCCTAACTTTGGCATGTCAGTCATCTATCAATAAGAAAAGTACAAGCATCGGCCGGGCACAGTGGTTCAAGCCTGTAATCCCAGCACTTTGGGAGGCCGAGGTGGGTGGATCACGAGATCAAGAGATCGAGACCATCCTGGTCAACTTAGTGAATCCCCGTCTCTACTAAAAATACAAAAAATTAGCTGGGCATAGTGGCACGTGCCTGTAATCCCAGCTACTCAGGAGGCTGAGGCAGGAGAATTGCCTAAACCCAGGAGGCAGAGGTTGTGGTGAGCCGAGATTGCGCCATTGCACTCCGGCCTGGGTAACAAGAGCAAAATTCCGTCTCGGGGAAAAAAAAAAAAAGCATCACAGCAGACTTATAGATCAAGCAACAACTTTCTTTGCAAATGAGAAAAAGAATTAGCTTGTATAATGTATATCGTCATAATCTTTAAGCTGTGAAATTTGAGATCCAAATCTCAAAACATGCATCAAGTTCAACCTGTTTTGGCACTCTGGTATCTGCAGCAGGTTTCACCCAGCTGCCTTGATAGATGCCTTTTGCTTGAAAGGGAGCATAAGAAAGTGGTCGATACTTGTTCAGGTTCCCCTGAAACACTCAACTGTGTTATTTGAGTGATCATAATATCTACAACAAAGTACAATTTATTTAACTATCGTATTTAACTTTGTTGGAAACAAAATATATATTCACTGGAAAAGTAAGGTAATGATTAAAATCTTGCAAATTTTATATCCTTTCTTTACTTGCGAAGTAACTTTTTTTTTTTCCTAGAGAGTTCATCTTCTGGTCTTAATTGACTTTTCAAATGGATTCTTTTTCCTTAGAGGATGTTTTTCATGCATTTCCTGTCAGTTTTACATAAAGACTTCAAGTCTTTCATGTGAACAGTTCAGGATTTGAGGGTCGGGGAAGAGGATAAGGGTAATATTTCTGAGGTTTCTCCACCACTTAGCTGTGCCCTGAGTGTGCACAGTGTGACTGGGGAGACATGACTGGGCAAATTCTGTATTTTCCAGATTGCTGATTCCAGGGATGATTTAAGGATGTTTGATAGTTCTGGAAACAACCCTGTATTTTCAGCAACTATTAATAATCTGAGAATGCCAGTGTCACAAAAGGTAAGTGTCCTTTTCTCCCCAAAATAAGCAAAGGAGGATTGCTCTGGAATTGACTTCACAAAGCATCTTTCAGTGTGAATCACAGAGTTATTTTTTTAAACCAAAGCTAAGAACTGAAAAATGGGATAAAGGTAAAAGTGTTCATTAGTTTATCAAGATTAGAAAGAGTTTTTATAGAACATTTTGGAAAAAGTGACATAGAAAAGCATTACTTTTTTCCCTTCTATTTGATTCCTAAATTTTATTCCAAAATTTTGGATGCCTGTTGAGCTCTCCTTTTTTTTTTCCATTTGTATATGACAAAACTAGAAATATAGTAGTTCTGCCCTGTCCTCAGGAGATGCCTGAACCCAACATAGTACCAAAGTTTATATGTACTATGTTTCTTCAATCCAGTAACCCAGGGGCTAAACTGGGTACTGGAGATAGCGTGGATAAGTTGATTCACATCCTGGGCAGAACAGAGTAGGATGGTGCAAGATTTCATCATGCTACTTAGAATGGCCTGCAAACTTAGGAATTGTGTATTTCCAGGCCACAAGTTAACTGAAAACACAGAAAACAAAATTGTGGATGAGGAGGGTACTCCTTTAACAAAATTTTGGTCATTTTGGTGGTTCCATTTTTTTTACATGTATTTTTAAGATTCCCTGCATTTTAGAAAATTGGAGTTAATTATGACAAAGCAAAGCATTGAGTGGTAACATAAAGGTATTATACATTGCAGAAAAATCTCAATTTTATCTCATCCTCATTTTTCATAACATGCATTACATTTCGATGCGACTTTGAAAACAAGTCTGAATGGCAACTAGAAGAACCAGGATTCCAATAGACTTCCTTAACCTTTTGAAATAGCTTCCATGACTACAGCACTGAACCATTATCAATTGGTTAATAAATGGCAAGAGCTAGCACAGGCTGGTATTCCCAGGTGAGCAGAAACAATAAAAAACGTCTCACCCATTAGTTATGTTGTGACGATGCAGACTTCACAGAAGCTCTTTGTAATATATGATTTGTTCACCAAACCATGTTGATTGATTGCCATTTGCATCCTGTTCTCATCTACTCCCAGCGTGGCCTACAAAGACCTGTGGGTGGGTGGGAGGGTGGGGTGCAGATAGCAGGATTATAAAGTAAGCACGGTGAGACTATAAAGTTATTAAGCCTTATCTGCTCACCCAGCAGCACTGGGCCCCACAGCTCTGCCCCCCCTGCCCCGCTTTGTTAGGTTTTGATCCTGGCTTTTACCTGTGGAACTATATGAGCTGCATGCATTGTGGGGATCAGGTATGGGAATCTGCATGGTGGGGGGACCCCTAATACAAAACATTTAACAGGATATCCTATGAAGAAATGCATGGCTTTAAAGCTCACTCTACCATAATGTCTGCCCTTTTTTTGTTTAATTGGGAACAATTTAGAAGCCCAGCATAATTCGGAGGATGACCTAAGGAGGTGACCTGGAGTCAGCACTGAGCATTCTGGTTGGAAAACACTTTGTCCAGGGCCCATTCCTTTACCATCTTTAAAGCCTCAACTCACTGGCCCTGGATTTATGGCTTGTCCTGAGCTATGCTTGACTGGAGGTCAGTCTCTAGGACCTAAGAATTTAGGATTCCTTATGGAACATGGTCAGTGAAAGGGGCCAGGAGGATCTAGGAAGAGGAACAGTGAGCCACCTTCCCCACAGGGCCAGATCACTTTCTTGTATAAAAATGTTGTTGACTGGTAAGACTGGCTGTTGAAATGTCTAATGGAGAAACATTGTTGTACCCCTACTTCTGTGTCACGTGACCATATTAGGTTGCTACAATACGGTACTGTCCACAAAATAATAGTCCTGAAAATCAAAGCTCTGGGCAACTTTGTTTAAAAGGTCTTTTTTAAAACGGGTACTTTTATACTATCTGGACTGTTATGCCATTAAAAAAAACCCACACACTATGTTATTATTTAAATGAACAATTTGATGTGGGGATTAGGACCACTGTCTCCTACTCTTCCTGAAAAGCTAGATGATGTGTTTCTGAGAAACTGCCAGCAGAGGGCAAAGTGGTACTGTTGGCAGCCTTCTGAAACCTTGGCTGGCTCGTTCCTTTTCTCTTCTACTCAGCTGGTGTTTCTTGGTTAGATGCCCGGTTTCTTCTGTTATCAGGAAGTATCTGCATTTAGAGGTTCTTACCTCCCTGGGTTAGTTGAGCTCACTTTCTCCTTCATGGTTAGAAGGCTGGCAATGCCTCCATTGGAGAGGGGGCCTGCAACCCTCATTATCTGTTGGAAAACCAAAATGAGTAAGTTACCTTTATTATTATTTCCCACAGTATAACTCTTCACTGCTCTAACAGCAAGGGAGTATAATTGGGTTTATGAATCAAGTGACATTTAGCTGGTCTTCTAAATTAGAAACAAATATACATAAAGCAACAGGAAGAACAAATGCTAATAAACATTTTCCTTTCATGTAAATCCTCCTAAAGCACAAGTTCACATCTTTGGTCACATGATAAAATCCACTTGAGTTTTTTTTTAATCCTCAGGGCCTGGACAGAGCCTGGACAATGGGTTTCTTACAGCTCCCCGATGTGCAGCCAGGGTTGAGACCCACTACTCTAAAACATAGCTCTGATCTGTCATCTTCATTTTCCACCCATTTCTTCCTTTCCAAATATATCTTTAGAGGGGTTGATATGCCTTCACATAGCTTGTTTTTTACAAGTTTCTTTTTACATGTAATTTACTACTCCCCCACCCCTCTAATCCTCCCTACAGAACCCTCTCTTTCCATCTGTCAGTCCTGTGCCTCTTTAAAGATCCACCCCCACTGCCATCTTCCTTATATATATATTTTTTCCTCCTGCCCCCTAGTTTCCCATATAGAGAACTTATAGTATTCTCTTCGCTTCTAGCACATGCTGTATATTGAATGAATTGCTCTAACGATAATTCTTAAAAGCTAAATAAAACTTACTTTAGGTCAGTGCCTTCCTATACGAATTAGAGTTTTTCTTTAACATGCACAGCAATGTAGACAGTAAACGTTATGCATTTAATACACAGAAGGTGGAGGTTTTATCCCAAAAAGTATTAAATGCCCTTAACTCTCCTGCTCCAAAATTCCGCTACCTCCTAGTCTTGCCTTCCAGGGTGTCAGGAGCACTTTTCAGGCAGGATGCAGTGCATCGGTCTCATGCTCTATTAACACCTGGCCTAGAATTGCTGTGGCTCACACTAAGCCCAGGTGATTCTCCATGTTCTCATCCTGCCTCCTCACATTGTATCCTCATACTTCCAGGCACTGACCCACCTACATTTTTCAGTTCTGGGTACTTCTCATTATTTTATTTCATGCCGACATTCCCTGCCTCAGACTTGAAGGTGCATTCCTCTTCCATCGTGTTGCAGGTACAAAGACTAGAACACAGTGTATGTCTCCTTTCCTTCCTCTGAGCCATGGCATTAACTCTGGAATGCCGGGAGGAGTTTGACAATAATAGCAAAATTAAACACCCACCCCCCGCCACCAGATTCTGTATGCCAACTAGCTGTTGTTCTTATTATAATGCCATATTTCATGTTTTCTGAATACTATGTATGTTGAATTTTCTGGTGGTTTTGACCAAATTGCAAGTTGTAATTGGCCTTAATAAGCCCATGACTAAGTCCCATTTTCAGACTTAACTGATTTCTTGTTAGGAGAAATGAGATTGGATCATGATACCTGCACTGTTTTTACACTGTGTCTCAGTATGTGACTCTTTCACCATCCAACTCATGACAAGCAATTTAGCTTCTCATTTTCTTTCTGGTAACTTGAAAGCATAAGCATCTTTATAAAACAAAAGCAGAACATACTAAACAGATTGACCCTTAACCTACCGTCAACCACACATGGAGGTGACAAGGATGGACTCAGAAGTGGGTCCTCACCAGACCTAGGCTCAGCCCTTTTCCAGGCGTCCTTGGATGTCATTAACACTGAGCCCATCTGTTTTTTGTTTTGTCAGGGAGCTCTTGCCTTTCTAAGCTAGCTTCTTGCTCTCTCAACTTCTCATTTTCCTTTCCCTGCAAATGCAGGTGTTCTGGACCCCATATTTGTCCCCTCTTTGTTATTACATATTTGATGTTTCAGTGCTTTTATGTTTCCCCAAACCTCTAGCCAAGTGTATATTGGAGTTACATTGCTGCTCCCTTTAAAATTAGCTGAGTCTGAAAATCTGACACCAAGAGATGTCACTTTGGTGATTTTCTTTGGGGGAAAACTTTGGGGGAAGTTTAATGGGCACGTTGTGTTGGGCATCAAAGAATTATTAGGACTTTAATAGCAGAAAATAAAAGTGGGACTTAAAGGGGATTGGAGCCGAACTTTAGTGACATGCTTAAAAGCTTGGGACTTGTTCTGCAGTTAGTGAGGGCTTAATTATCTCTTACCTTCCTATCTGCACTAATATCACCATAATTCTCTGCCCATTTTTGTGGGTAACACTGGATTAGGTTGGTGAGGAGGGAAGAGAGAGGTAGATGCTAAAGATAACTGAGGGTCTCCTGCTAAATTCACTGGGAGAGCAGCATTAACCAGTAATGAGACGAGGAATGGCTTCAGGAAATAAGTAGTAATGAAGAAATGCAATAAAATACAGTTTTAGAGTGAAGTGTGGCTGGACAAACAGGTGAGTTAGTAGTATGAAAATCAGTTCTTAGATGCAGGAGATAAATGAGGGCTAAAGAAAGAACTTTGGGAGATATGTAATTAGAGATCATTGAAATACTGTGAAGGGAAAGATCATCAAATGTGTGACATAGAGGGCTAAGAAAAATGGTACCTTTTAAGACAGCAGTCCCAACCATTTTGGCACCAGGGACTGGTTTCATGGAGGACATTTTTCCATGAATCTGGGTAGAAGGTATGGTTTCCAGATGAAACTGTTCCACTTCAGATCACCAGGCATTAGATTATCACGAGGAGTGGGCCAGCTAGATCCCTCACTTGCACAGTTCACAACAGGGTTTGCACTCCTGTGAGAATCTAATGCTATTGACCTCACAGGTAGCGGAGCTCAGGTGGTAATGCTGGCTCACCTTCTGCTGTGCAGACCAGTTCTTAACAGGCCATGGACTGGTCCACAGCCTGGAGGCTGGGGACTCCCGATTTAATTGGTCAATGGAGAAAAAGGATATTGAGGAATTAAGCTAGGGGTTCTCAACTTTGGCTACATATTAGAAAGATTTTTAAAAATCATACGTCCATGCCACACCCCAGAACTATGAAACCTGAATCTCTGGGAATAGGGCCCAGCCAATGACTCTTAGACCTCCAAGGTGATTCCAGTGTCATGGTCAAGGTTGACAGCAACTCCTGT
Source organism: Callithrix jacchus (assembly GCF_049354715.1). Taxonomy (NCBI): domain Eukaryota; kingdom Metazoa; phylum Chordata; class Mammalia; order Primates; family Cebidae; genus Callithrix; species Callithrix jacchus. The sequence continues at coordinate 88,300,295 of NC_133512.1, read as the reverse complement.
AAGAAGATTCCCAGGAGAATGCAACTGACAGCTGAAGCTAAATTTTGCCTGTTACATTTTCATTTTGTTTTAAATCTTTCAATGGTTATATGGCTGTTTAGCTGCATTATTACTTTTGGAGAGGGGAAGTTATCAAGATCAACTCCTTCAGAGGCATTCAGAGTGGCTCACTTAGTAGGAGTCATATCATGTTAGTTTGTAGAATTTAATGCAATACAGGGGAAAACACCTTGAGTGAAAGTTGGGAGACCTGAGGTCTTGTCCCAGCTTCACCACTCGTTCACTATGGGTAAGTGATCTTACCTATCCAGTTTTCAGATACTTCACAGGCAAAACGACAGACATTGACCAGGTAATCATAGGAGTTCTGAAACATTGGAGAAATGAGAACATGCTGTTTGTTTCCACGTATGGAAGATCTTGAGCCACCTAATCATAGATGCACTAGAATGCAGGCTCTGCTAGGGAGGAATGCTTCTCTTATGTTTTCTGCTCTATGACAGTTTTTCTTATGCCTCCAAATTATTTGATTATTAATAGTTCATTTTTAAGACATGAAAGTAGAAAAGTTAGGTGACTTACCCAAGGTGACTGTAGAGCCGCCTACAAACTGGACTACTCCAATTTGGTGATTTCCTCATGCCTGTAATTGAGTGAAGTTTCTGTTAGTAAGGAGATCGATGCTTTAGCACTTGATTCACTGACTCCCGTATTTAGGAATTTTGTAACACCAGGAAGGGATTAATAAAAATCATGCAGTAAGCCTATAGGAAATTAATTATTCAGCCCCTTCTCTCCATTTTCTTTTAATTTTTCATGAGAATCTATAGTTTTAGAGAGAGACTCCTACACATTTGCTCAGAGACAAAGAAGGCAGGGGTAGGGCTCATAACAGGAGAAGCTGGTGACAACATTGACAACAACAGTGGCATATGTGATAGATTTGTTTGGCTTCTCTTCTCTTACAGGAGGTCTGTCCTCTCAGCAGCCATCACACTACTGAATGCAGCAACAGTAAATCAAAGACTGAGTTGGGTGTTTCAAGAGTTAAATCTTTTCTTCCTGTTCCTAGAAGTAAAGTCACCCAGTGTTCCCAGAACACCAAAAGAAGCAGCAGCAGCAGTAATACAAGGCAAATAGAAATCAACAACAACTCAAAAGAAGAGAATTGGAACTTACACAAAAATGAACACCTAGAAAAACCTAACAAATAGGCCTGCCTACAATATTCTCACTATTAACTTCCTCTGTTTCACACAGTAACCAAGGGCAACAAGATATAAATACCTTTAAATGGATAAAATGTTTTCACTGTAATATAAATTATGAGTGCGGGACCACTATTCAATTTTTTTGTAAAGAATGTATTTATAACCAACATTTTGTTGCTTTTTTTTTTAATTCTGTAGGATTGAACTTCAATACCAAGAAGTTATGCCAACTTTTCAAGTAGTTTTATAATAGAAAAATTGTAATAGTTTTAATCAAGATGTTCAGGGGTATTAAAACAGAATTGTCTGTGTACTGTATATCTGTATATATGTACATATGTATGTATATTTAAGGAAGTCCACAAATCATATTGCATACATGCTACAAAATGCATATAACTTTGGTTTAGATAACATTTGCCATTTTAAAAGGAGATCATAATTTTATGTTCACTTGATGGGGAATGACTAGAATGGGGCAATAACAAATCATTTCTAAACAGTTATTTTCCATTAAAAGCCATATTAAGCATTTTGCCTGTTAAATTCTAATTTTATGTTTTAAATCTTTTAGTGGTTACATTGCCATTTTGTAGCATCATGTATATATTTATGCTTATGAGTTTGCGTTATGACTCCTGTAAAATATGAAATTATAATGCAATAAAAGTGTTATCTTTCTTACAAAAGTTTTGTACCTAAGTGGATATAAATTACATAAATGCTTCAAGAAATTAATTCAGAATTCCTTCAATATTATTTCCAGAACTGATAAAATTGATATTTTCTAGAAATGTTACTTCTAAAATTACAGACAAAATTACTTATACAACTCAGTTAAGATGCTTTGACACTAAATAAAATGTTGATTTAGTGAAATAATTTTGCTGTACATTTTATCTATAGCTCTTTGTAGTCTATGTAAAAATTAAATGCTAATAAAACTTGCCCTCCATGTTAATATTTCACTAACAAGACTCAACCCTATTAGAAGAATCTTAGTTTAAGTGCTTAAATGGAGCACCAGGAACTGGGTGCTCTCTGAGTTAAAACACCTTTTTTTCCATAAATAGCAAAAAAGTACAATTTTGTACTAAGAACCATTTACTTGTCTAAAGTCATTGAAAGCCTTTTTTTTTTTTGGCCAGAGTAGTTATTGACAATGAAGTACACACACCTGCCTTGTCTTGCTATTACAAAACTGCACATATCTTAAAATAAACAATGTCTAGTGGAGATTCTGTCACTAATCTTGGGAACAAAACTGAATGCTCTCAAAATCATAGATAATATCTAGATTCAGGTAGCTCTAATGTGTTTTTTTTCCTGCTTACATACACCTGTTTAGATTATATCTAATTTGATTTGTTAGTGCCAAGGCACTGTGTTTTATATTAGCAGCTTTTCTGAAAATAAAGATCCCATTAGTGTACTCAAGATCTAGAGGTGAGAAAACAAAACCAAATTTGTAATGCATTATTAAGATGACCTGTAGTCATTTATCCATGTTACTGTCAGTAACATTCAACATGTACACTTTTTGTAATTAATGGCAGACTACACGATGTCTAAAGAGGACATTTAGAACAGGGCTTTCAAAATACAGGTAGAGATCTACCAATGGGTCATTATGGCAATGTAGTGAGTTACAGCTAGCATGAAAAAATAGAAAATATCGGCGTCATCTTTTATTGTCTCACTGTCAATACAAGAACTGTTTGCGACAGTTTCTATCGTGGATGTAGGAATGTATGTACATGTGACACAAAGTATAACTGTGGGACATGGTCAAAAATCTTTGAAAGTCAATACTCTATAATGGCACCTAGTGGTGGCAGTGGGGCCATATGGTCTTTGGTGGTAAACAGCCTTGGAGATGAATTAGGCACGGCCATTTGTTAGCTATGTGGCATGAGACTTTTTGTTTTTTTGTTTTGTTTTGTTTTGAGATGGAGTCTCTGTCACCCAGGCTGGAGTGCAATAGTGCAATCTCGGCTCACTGCAACCTCCACCTCCCAGGCTCAAGCGATTCTCTAGCCTCAACTTACAAGTAGCTGAGATTACAGATGTGCACCACCACATCCAGCTAATTTTTGTATTTTTAGTAGAGACAGGGTTTCACCATGTTGGCCAGGCTGGTCTTGAACTCCTGACCTAGTGATTCTCCCACTTCGGCCTCCCAAAGTACTGGGATTACAGGCATGAGCCACCATGCAAAGCCAATCTTTTTTATTCAGTTTTCTCAGTGTTTAAAAAAAAAAAAAACCTACAGGTCGTCCATGAGTGTTAAAAAAGATAACAGTAAAGCATTCCTAATTGCCTCACACATTCATAAAATAAGTAATCAATTTCTCAGGACTTTATGTGGTATTCCCTATGAAGCAAATTTTAAGGATCTGAAGTTAAAGGTAGACAGCGATACAATAACAGTAGGAGACTTCAATATCCCGCTTTCAATAACGGACAGAGCATCCAGACAAAAATCAATAAGGAAATATTGGGCTTAAACTACACTTTAGACCAAATGGACTTAGATATACACAGAACATTTCATCCAACAGCAGCAGAACATACACCTTCTCAAGCACACACAGAACATTATCCAGGACAGGTCATTATTAAGCCACAAAACAAGACTTAACTTTAAAAAGATTGAAATCATATCAAATACCTTTTCTGACCTATGGTATGAAATTAGAAATCAGTAAGAAGTTTCAGAAAATTCAGAAATATATGGAAATTAAACAGTATGCTTCTGAACTACCAATGGATCAATGAAGAAATTACAAGGCAAATTAAAAATATCTTGAGACAAAAATATCTTGAGACACCACCAAACTTTATGGGGTGCAGCAAAAGCAGTTTACGAGGGAAGTTCATAGTAATACACATCTAAAAATGACAAAGATCCCAAATAACCTAAATATCACACCTTAATACGCTAGAAGAAAAGGACAAACTAAGCCCAGAGTTGGAAGAACAGAAATAAAGATCAGAAAATTTTAAAAAACCCATGGTATTTGAAAATGTTTTCAAATTGTAATAATTCACAAATACTGGCAACTATATTATGAAAACTGAATTTTAAACCATGAGTGTATGAAACAACCAATTCATAGAAATATCTAACTGGAAATTAGTAACTGTAGCACTTTAGCAATTTCCAATTTCATTCTATTTTAAGAGTTTCTCCAAAATACACTAATAAATTTTGTAGTTGCTTATGTCAAAGAGAAAACAAGTAGATTTCATAAAAGCTACTTGTTAGTAGAAGTAGGCAATTTTGATAAACAAGGTCAATTTTTCACAAATACAATATTCCTGTGAGTAGTTAATCCTTAACATCAGATTCAGTTGACTAGCCCTAGACATCACCTTATTTAGGCATCTGTTCTTAACGAAGACCCATTACAGAAAAGTCACTCTCTGAAGTAATGTGAAGCTTTCTAATTCTATCCCATCCTTTGCAAAATCATTTTATTCAGATAACATTCTGCAGGTGTCAAAGGAAAAAATGAGTGAAGAGATATCCTCTATTTGCCTGGTTTGACCATGAATAAATATGTTTAGTTGTGTATCAAGATGACCATTAAGTGTTAATTTGAAAGAGAAGACTGGGAAACACACTGAGAAGAAATGTGCAGTTTCATGCCATATCTAGTCTGCCTTTCAGGGTGAAGCACTCATATCAAGAGTTGTGAGCTCAGGTTCTGGCCACGGAGCTAACTACAATGACACTCAACATCTCTGGCTTTGATGTCATTGTGGTAAAAATTCAGAAGGTTTTTCTGCCTCCCAGAAAGGAAACCAATGGAAAAATTAAAAATCCTGCCCGCTGTTTCTATAAATCCTAATACCTTATAGTGAGGGCATAAGCTAAACACACCATAAAAGTTATTTCAGTTGTAATTTAAGGAAATCAAGAATATATCTCTCCTGAACTAATTCAAATGTTCACATATGCTCAGAGTGACTTCAAACCTTACTTATTCATTAAAGTAACATTGTGCTAGGGACTAGGAATAAAGCATTAAGACATGCCAGGCACCTTTCACCTTAATATGGCTGAGATAGTAAATAAAGAAGCAAATAAAGCAAGATAATACAGAGCACTTGGTAAAGATTGTGAAATGATTAATTTAGAACAGAATGGTTCAAGGAAGGGTCTTCAGGGATCAAGGTATGTAGCGGCCAGGGTAAACAGCATTAGCAACTCTTCTTATGGAAAAACAGCCAAATGAGATTAAATTATATTAAATTCAAAAGCATCACACAGCAAAGGAAACAATCCAAAAAGTGAAAAAGCAACTTACAGAATGAAAGAACAATTTTGCAAACCACATAGCTGATAAGGGTTAATATCCAAAATATATAAAAATTCAACTCAATATATATTAAAAAATTCAACTCGAAATATAAAAAAATTCAACTCAAAGAAAACAACCCAATTAAATGGGCTGAATAGACATTTCTCAAGAGAAGCCAACAGGGATGTGAAAGAATGTTCAACATATGAATCATCAAGGCAATGCAAATTAAAACCACAAGGAGATGTCACTTCACACCTGTTAGAATAACCATTATCAAAAAAGATAAGTGTTGAGGAGGATGTAGAGTGAACCCTGTACACTGTTAGTAGGAATGCAAACTAGTACAGCCATTATACAAAACAGTATAAAGGTTCCTTTAAAAATTAAAAATAGAACTGACATAGGATCCAGCAATTCTTCTACTGGTAGGGATATTTCATTTCCAAAGGAAATGGCATCAGTATGTCAAAGAGATATCTGTACTCCCATGTTTACTGTAGCACTATTTAAAATGTCCAAGATATGGAATCATCATAAGTGTCCATCAGCAGATGAACGGATAAAGAAAATATGGCACATAATGTTCGTCCACAGGATGAAACTGGAAGACATTATAAGTGAAATAGGTCAGACACAGAAGGACAAATACCACATGATCTCACTAACATGGCAGAATCTTTAAAAAAATATGAACTCATAGAAAGTGAAAGTGGAATGGAGAGGAGACTGGGAAGGTATTGCTGAAAGGGCACAAAATTTCAGTTAGAGGAGTGGCATGGGGGCTCACACCTGTAACCTCAGCACTTGGGAGGCTGTGGCAGGTGAATCACCTGAGTTCTGCAGTTTGAGGCCAGCCTAGGCAACATGGCAAAACCCTGTCTCTACAAAAAATACAAAAAATTAACCAGGTGTGGTGGTATGCACCTGTAGTCCCAGCTACATGGGAGGCTGAGGTGGGAGGATGGCTTGAGCCAAGATCATGCTACTGCACTCTAGCCTGGGCAACAATGTCTAAAAAAAAAAAAAAAAAAACAGAAGGGAGAAATAAGTTGAAGAGGTCTATTGCACATCATGGTGACTATGGTTAATAATATATTGATATATTGGCCGGGCACGGTGGCTCATGCCTGTAATCCCAGCACTTTGGCACGTTGAGGGGGGTGGATTACATGAGGTCAGGAGTTCTAGACTTGCCAGGCCAATATGGTGAAACCCTGTCTCTACTAAAAATACAAAAATTTATGGTGGTGGGAGCCTGTAATCCCAGCTACTCAGGAGGCCGAGTGAGGCAGGAGAATTGCTTGAACCCAGGAGGTGGAGGCTGCAGTGAGCAGAGATTATGCCACTGTACTCCAGCCTGGGAAATGGAGAAAGACTCTGTCTCAAATAGTAATAATAATAATAATGCACTGTATTTTTGAAAATCCCCAAATTTACAGATTTAAAGCAATCCTAACCAAAATCTATGCAGGAATTTTTATTGTTCTTAAAAAGTCAACAGCTCTTTAAACACATGACTTCCCTTTTAATCTGGATTTTTTGGTGCGTCTTCTTGGTTTTCTGAAATAAACATAGCACACAGATATTCAAGTTATTCTGACTTAGAGCTGAATTCTTCCCATGGTGACCACCCATTCATCTGGGGCCTTTTATTCTTTTTAGGAAGAGAAAACAGACTGACCAAGTTTGTTTGACTTCCAGGTTTCTGTGCTAAGGGACCTAAGCAATGTTCTATTTTCTTCCTAACAAATCCTTCAAGGGGTATTTATGTCCAAATATAATAATATTTCCACCAAAATATTTTTTGAGGTAGGAGCAGCATGAGTTGGTTTTATCAAACCAGTTTATCATTCAGAACTTCCTGACAATTTACCGGGAGATTTCAAGACTGGCTTTGTGAGTAATGAAGTTGGAATGAGTGTAATAGGCAGCCCCTGCTTGGTGTAATTTGAGAGGCAAGGCATGGTGTGCCTGCTACACTATCCCTCTCTTCCTTATTTATGAATTGTTTTATTAAAATGTGATATATTATTTTGTGATATGGTAAATAGAGAATTGAAGTAATGAAACTCCTCCCTGTACTGCCCGTGAGTGATCTGTATCACTGACCATGTGACACTTCCCTGGATCTGGGTTTTTAACTTGGAGCTAAGGTACCTTATAACTCCTGAACTCTTTGCTTCTATAATTCATCAGGCACATTTCAAATAGTTCAGATTTTATTTTCCTGCCCAAATCCTGAGGGAATGGAATCAGAACCACTGCATTTAGTTAGAGAGAAGGAATCAGATACGATTGAGGATCTGGGGACTTTAACATCGGGTGATATACCATGTGCATGTTGTTATGACAGGGATAGTGACCAACAACCTACTGGAACAGGAAGTGGAGAGCAACAAAGCCAAGAGAAAGATGCGCTGAAAACCAGAAAAGTGGACACGAGGGGGAAAAAGGCAGCACAGGTTGAAGTTTAGCATTTCGGTAAAGATACATTTCATCTGGCTAGTCCTAGTTGGGTCCAGGAACTTTAAGGAGGAAAAAAAAAGTTCTATATATTTGCTACCAACCAAACTCTGTCAACTGCTTGAAGGCAAAGTCCATTCATACCTTACTCATTTCTTTTGGTTTCCAATATCTAATACTACCATATACAAGTACTATAGGAGATACATGTTTGACAAGAACTATAAAAATACGATGACGATCATGGTGATCATCATGACATAATGGTGGTGTCCTAGCCTAACCAAGAACCCGAGTTCAGTTCAAGTTCCTCTCAAGCAAATTTGTGAGTTTTTCACTCTCACCGCCTCCTCTACCATCATAGGAATCTATCATGCAGGCTTTTAGAACTCTTGCAGTCACATTACATGGAGTAAGTGGATAATAGGACAGTAAAAACCAAAGAAATAGAACTGGCACTGTGGAAAGTATAGGCAATCAGCTAGCAAACGCTGTATCCTTGGGGGTCCTGAACATTTAAATAGGGGCTCCTGCAGTGGCCTCTCTCTCTGGATATTGGCCAGCACCCATGGAGTAGCTTCTCTCTTGAACCATGTCTTCCAGTATTTCCCAGTATTTCAGGCTTTGGCATTACCCAACTTCTTTTTTGGTCTTCCTTCTCTACCTCCATTATTTCATACCCACCCAACCCCCTTCTCCCTTGCAGAAGGTGCTTGGGTTCCTTTGATGCTTATGCTGTATTCTCTCTCAAGAGTGTCTTCAAAATATTTTAGCCAGGCTACAGAACTTGAATACTTATTTAACTAATGAGATTATATTTCTAACTTCCAGTAAGCTGACTGTCAAGTCATTAATTTCACCAATAAAAACTCATTTCTGACATTTACTACACTAATTAGCAAAGGCTCTAATGTCAATCAATAATAAAGTTACAGAAATGCCTGTGGTAGCTGCCTCTGCATTTCTCTAGAATGCTCCTGTGACATGGATTTGTAATTAAGAAGTACTAAATGATAAACAGAAAATATTGAAAGTAGCTAGAAAAAAAGCCTGTTATAGAAAAGAACTACTTCAGATTTATCATAAACTGTATTCTGCAGAAAAAAATAAAATATTTCTGAAGTGATGGACTAAAAACACTGTCAATCTAAAATTCTATATCTAGTAAAAATATCTTTCTAAAACAAATGTGAAACACAGGAGAAGAAAACACATGATCATTTCAATACAGGCAGAAAAACATTTAAGACAAAATTTAACATTCATTTGTGATTAAAAAATAACTCTCAACTGACCAGGAAGAGAAGGCACTTAACCTGAAAAGTTCATCTGTAAAAAACCAACAAATGAACAAAAACAAAATAAACACAGCTAACATTATGTTTATCCCTAAGATCAGAAATAAGACAAAAATGACTACTTTTGCCTCTTCTAGTCATCATAGTAGTAGAGATTCTAGCTAGTTCAAACAGACAAGATAAAGAAAAGTTTGCACAATGAAAAAGTAGTAAATTTTTCTTTGCAGATGTAATTGATGTTACAAAAATTTTAAGGAATCTAAAAGTAAGGAACTAAAACTAATAAGTTAGCAAGATCATAAGATACAAGATCAATATATAAAAATAAATTGGCCGAGCGCGGTGGCTCAAGCCTGTAATTCCAGCACTTTGGGAGGGCGAGGCAGGTGGATCACGAGATCAAGAGATCGAGGCCATCCTGGTCAACACGGTGAATCCCCGTCTCTACTAAAAATACAAAAAATTAGCTGGGCATGGTGGGGCGTGCCTGTAATCCCAGCTACTCAGGAGGCTGAGGCAGGAGAATTGCCTGAACCCAGGAGGCGGAGGTTGCGGTGAGCCAAGATCGCGCCATTGCACTCCAGCCTGGGTAACAAGAGTGAAACTCTGTCTCAAAAAAAAAAAAAAAAAAAAAAAATTGCAATTCTACATACCAGCAAATTGAATTTTAAAGATATTTGTAATAGCATCAAAATTAAGAAATATCTATGGGTACTTTAATAAAGTATGTAAGATGTGTACCCTGTAAACTAAAAATCACAGAGTTGTACCATGCCAATGGATGAGAAGAATCAATATTTTTAAAATGTCAGTTCTCCCCCAAATAATTTATAGATTCAATGCAATCTCCATAAAAAATTTTTGTAGTTTTACTTCTGTTTTTTATGAAAATTAATAAGCTGAATCTAAAAATTATATGGAAATATGAAGGATATAAAATAGCCAAAACAATTTTGAAAAGAATAAAGTTGTAGAATTGGCATTAACAGTAAAGACTTACTATAAAACTACAGCAATTAAGATAAGGTAGTACTAGCACAAGGACAAATATAGAGATCCTGGGACAGAACAGAGTTCAAAATCAACCTACTCACATGCTTAATTATTTTTTATAAAGTGCCAAAGTTGTTCAATGGAGAAAAATAGAATCTTTACAACAAATGGTGCTGAAACAGTTGTATATCAATAAATACCAATAAAATAAAATGCTAATCCTTAATTTATAACATATATAAAAATCAACTCAAATGGATGACAGAGCTAAGCGTAAGAGCGAAAATTATACACCTTCTAAAAAAATAGGAAAAACTTTGGCTGCAGATTAGGCAAGATGTCTTAGGACACAAAATACTAATGGTTGAATTTGCCTGCTGGCAACTCAAGCCACATCTAAAGAAGCTGATGAGATGTTTGGATGCCCCAACTTTGGCTTTATTGAGAAAGTCAAACCAAATAAGCCCCAGCTTACTCAAGAGAACTCTCTCTCCAGCCATGCTATGCCACCACATAAACCCCAAGTCAGTTCTCCCTCCCTGCTCTCTCAATCCATTTTTAGACTTGCTTGGAAGCCTGGCTGCTTTTCTCAGAAGACCTCATTATATGAATAATAAACTTTTTCACACCATCTTGGGGTGTATGTGTATATGTATGTGTATGTGTGTGTTTGTGTCATCATTAGCTTTGATAACTGAACCAAATTTTGGGTGGGCAGTTCCAATTCCTCTGTGGGATGACCACAACACTATCTTCCTTCTCATCCTTTGAGACACTAAATATTATTTTATACCTCACTTAATCCTATAAATACTTATAAGTATCTTGGCCTTTAAACCTAATATTTATTCAATGTACTTGAAAAGCATTACTCTGCCAACTTATCCTTTATACAATGTTCACAACTGGGCAGTCACATCAGTCTTGTGGTTTGTATGTATTTATTTATTTGTTTATTTCAGCACAAGCCTACTCCCTGTTAAGATCACAACTACCAACTTCCCCATTCATTACAGCATTTGCACTGCCAAGATGAATCATTTTGTTTCTTTTCATGCCTTTCTTGACAGATCTACTTCACTATCACTGTAGACTTTTAAAAAATGAAGTCCAGAATCACAGTCATACAGTATCTTGGGGGCAGACTTGAGATTAGTCATTCGAATGTCTGCCTTCTAATTTCAAATCAGGCCACATTTCCCACCGGATATAATCAATCTGTATATTGTAGAATCTAATCAGTATAGTCTCTTTAAAGGGTCTTCAACAGACTTACGCTTCAGGGGACACCACCGATATTCATTTACATAGAATTCCATGTGAATGATACCTCCCTTAGACTGAGACGTGTCCACCTTCCCAGAGTATATACCACTCATGCCCAAGCTGAAAGACAAAAGCCTGCCCTAAATTAAAGAGTTATTGCAAATCAAAACCACAATGAGATACCATCTCATACCAATTAGAATGGCGATCACTAAAAAGTCAGGAAACAACAGATGCTGGAGAGGATGTGGAGAAATAGGAATGCTTTTACACTGTTGGTGGGAGTGTAAATTAATTCAACCATTGTAGAAGACAATGTGGCAATTCCTCACAAATCAAATACCATTTGATCCAGCAATCCCATTACTGGGTATATACCTAAAGGATTATACATCATTCCACTATAAAGACACATGTACACATATGTTTATTGTGGCACTGTTCACAATAGCAAAGACTTGATACCAACCCAAATGCCCATCAGTTATAGACTGGATAAAGAAAATGTGGCACATATACACCATGGAATACTATGCAGCCATAAAGAAGGATGAGTTCATGTCCTTTGCAGGGACATGGATGAAGCTGGAAACCATCATTCTCAGCAAACTAACACAAGAACAGAAAACCAAACACTGCATGTTCTCACTCATAAGCGGGTGTTGAACAGTGAGAACACATGGACACAGGGAGGGGAACATCACACACCAGCCCTGTCAGGGGATGGGGGAGGGATAGCATTAGGAGAAATACCTAATGTAGATGACGGGTTGATGGGTACAGCAAACCACCTTGGCATATGTATACCTATGTGACAAACCTGCAGGTTCTGCACATGTACCTCAAAACTTACAGTATAAGAAAAACATAAATAAAAATGAAAAACAAAAAGTTATTGCTTTAAAAATTCAAGTGAGTGATTTATCTATGCCAAAGTCAAGATGCACATTGCCAAAAATTCCACAGATGAAGTATACAAGGTTTCACAGGATTTTCAGAACAGTCACAATTCTTGATTTTTGAATTGGCATATAAGTCTCAAACTTCTATAGGGCACTTAGGCATTTGCCTTTTTATTGAATATTTTTATAAAAATTAAATACTTTTAATATCCAAAGCAAGAATCTCTGAGGAAACTAAGATGCCACACCCAAATATAAATAACTCTTCTCCAATTCTACCACCACCACCCCCCTCAAGATCTCCTCCATCTCCTGTCAATCATACTGTGAGCTAATCCAGCTGCTTATGTTACCTGCTAGTCATGCAACTAGTGAGATGCCTTAGGAATCTTTGGGGTGGGTGGGGTGGGGGGGAATCACTCTTTTTCCAGCTCACTTCTGTACTTCCCAACTTGAGAAGACAGCCTTTTTTTTTTTTTTTGAGACGGAGTTTCGCTCTTGTTACCCAGGCTGGAGTGCAATGGCGCGATCTCGGCTCACCGCAACCTCTGCCTCCTGAGTTCAGGCAATTCTCCTGCCTCAGCCTCCCGAGTAGCTGGGATTACAGGCATGCGCCACCATGCCCAGCTAATTTTTTGTATTTTTAGTAGAGACGGGGTTTCACCATGTTGACCAGGATGGTCTCGATCTGTTGACCTCGTGATCCACCCGCCTCGGCCTCCCAAAGTGCTGGGATTACAGGTTTGAGCCACCGCGCCCGGCCTGAGAAGACAGCCTTTTTTCCTTTCTCTAAAAAAAAAAAAAAAAAAATTATATAAGAAGGGTCAATTATGCTATCTCATTTTTCTCCTAATTAATCCCTGCTATTTTCAAGAATTTATCAGTTCTCCAAGCAACATTACAAGGATTCATGTAAACATGAAGAAAGCACTGGAAGCAACTTGATACCTAAAATGATTAATAAATAAATAAATAAATAAATAAGGGTTTAAACTTTTGTTAACATCCTTGATAGTTCAAAATCGAATCAGAAACCATGCATTCACCTGGCCAACACTCACTATCAAAGACAACGCACAACTTCATGACTCCAGATAAAACTACTTGGAGGATATAATACTATTCCATGGAAGCCACTGTATTAAATTCAAAGAATATCAGGTTTAGATATATCAGTTTAACCGCAAAATACCTCGTCAATTCATCTCTGAATTAGAACTCTAGACTAGCAGAGATCTTTGAGGACTTTTTATGCAAGTCTGCGATTTTATAGAATTGGGAACCAAGGCCTACAGAGAGATTAAGTAATTTGCTTAAGGGAATAAAACTACTTAGTGACACTATTAGACTGAAGCCCAGATTTTTATGACTCATGCTGCATCACTCTTTAATCCTGATCCTTTGTTTCTGCCTGCCCCAAAATCCATCCTTTTAACCACTTCTGGTGACACATCATTGCTTTTTTTTGGGAAATAATTCCTTCCCTTTAGTGAAGAGCTAACTTCCTCCCCAGCTCCAAGAGTTAGCATGTGGCCCAGACCAGGCCAGTCAGAGCCCAAGACACTCAACTCTAGGACTATGTTTCAGCTTTAAATAGAAGCATTTCCCCCACTACTAGCATTGTTGAAAGGATGGATTGTAAGTCTGTCACGAGAGGCAACCATCCTGTCACCTTGACAGTCAAGACTCCCTTAGAATGGAGTCATTCCAAAAAAAAGCAAATAGAACAAGATTGAGCCTTAATTGTAGACTGAAGCAGTGAGATTTGGCAGTACCTACAGAACCCTAGTTCCATGTGAGCCAATACCTTCCCCTTTTTTTTCTTAAGCCAGTGTGAAACAGACTTTTGTCTCCTGTGACTGAAAGTCTTGAATACCCTAACTTTCCACTATAGCATACCAAATTTAATTTAGTCATGGAAAAGGAAAGGAAGCCCATCCCAAACCTGTCAAAGACATTCTCTAATCATAGTGCAGCTGCAATATTTCTTTTTCCTTTTCACTGATGTGCTTTTGACATCATGAGATAAGCCTTAGAAAATTACACTTTGTTCTGCCTTAAATTTTGAAAATTTGTGTGTTTCATTGAGGGCACTAGATCAAATGGAGGGTAGAGAACAGGACTCAATGTGTATTTCTCCACATCAATGATCTAGAAAAAGGGGAAATCCAAGCTAGAGAATATATGTCAAGAAAATGATATATAACACATATAAACCATATTATTGTAAATATATTAACTTTTAAAAATTCTTCCAATTGAACACTCGATCTTTTTTAAAAAATTACAAATACATAGAGACAGAAAGTAGATTAAGTGTTGCTTAGGACTGACTGAGGGAGATGGAAAGGATGGAGGCTGAGAGCTAAAGGGAATGAGTTTTCTTCTTGAGGTGATTCTAAAATTGATAGTGGTGATAGCTGCACAACTGAATATACTAAAAGCCACTGGATTGTACTTTAAATGGGAAAATGTGTGACATCCTATGTGTATGTGAATTATATCTCAATAAAGCTGCCATACCAAAAAAAAATCTAACAAAAAATTTCAATGGACAGTGTTTAGCCATGTTTATTCACCTGTCACTTGCCTAATGGAAAGGGATGGTTTTAAGAACAATTTGGAAAATATTTGGGAAAGGATTGCCAAATCCTGGTGCTAGAGGATTATTGGATCAAAGATGCAATTGCTTGCTGAAATGGAGCTCTGAATGGCCTCTGTATGCAGATAACCAGAGTCTCTGAGAATTGTAAGCCAAAAGAGTAAGAACCTTAAGACAAAGGAAGGGCACCTCACCTCCCCGCCTCTCAAAGAATAACAGAAAGTACAGAAGGAAAAAGCTTAGAGTTAGGCTTATGGAGAACGGAAAAAATGTTCTCATCTGAGTTGGAAAATGTTCTCACATGAAGTTTCTACCACATCTGAGAGAGAAGACTAAACCTCCCTAAGAGACCTTTCCTAACCACCCTGAGGTACTGTCCATTTACATCCTTTTCTTTATGACGTTAAGTTTCCTGCCTATTCTCCAACTCTAACAGACCACATTTTTTTTTTCAAGTGCAACAACCCAGCTGGCTGCCTGGAAGGATAAACACGTCTTCGTAATCCTAAAAGTAAATACTGTTAATACAAAAGGATTATTAACATGAGTCCGTGTTTTATTGACCTTGACAAGCTTTCCTAAAAGATGATGGCTTCTCCTCTGAAGAAAAGGCACTCTGATAAACCAGTAGTAGCAAACTAGGCAAAAATTGGAGCAAAAATTTATTACCAGAGTTTACCTCTAAATGGAGAGCAAAAAGCCTCCAGAAAGGATATAAAAATTACTAATCATGATGCATCTAAGCACTGGCTATGTGAGTAAACTGCATCAGAGGAGTCTCTTGGAGGGGCTTATTTAATTGGACAGGGGTTCCATGACTTCAATTTCATTCACAACTATTAAATATTTACTGGTGCCTCTGCATAACACTGCAAAGTCTCAAGTATATCAGTCAAGTGTCAAGGGTCTTAAATGCGTTCTCTTGACTGGAGTTCACTGTGCCACATTTAAAATGAAGATAAGGAGGCTAAGCATAGCTAGTTGCTGGACTGTGTTGAGCTCCAGCTGAAAATTTAACAATAGCAGTGAATAATCTCCATACTGTTCAATAGGCACGTTTCCCAAAAATAGTAGCAAATCAGTTTTTAAGATAGAGGCCCTGATTATACAACATTTTGCATATCTTGTAATTTCCAGTAGTGTTTATCCCAAGTAACTGGAAAGGTAGAAAAGGAGCTCATTATATATTTATTACTGAGGGTTGAAAATATTATTACATGTTACAATTCCATATTATAAAGAACTGGAGTCTCATCCAAGTGAAGAATCAACATTCAGCATTAGCTTGTTTACTGGTAAAATCAGATTAGATAATATATCAGAGCTACCTCCCTCTCTCTCCAAACCAAGTGCTTGACTATGATTTACAAATTCATTAGCAGATGAGAAAACTAAGCAAATACCTAAGACCTTGCCCTAACACTACCATGTACCAAGCATATGTAATTTCCTACCCAAAGTTATAACTCAACTAGTTCATCACAGTCTAGAGAGCACTTATTAGTAAAATAAGACATCATACAAATGTGCAAAAAGTACAAAGTGCATTAGCATCAATTATATTTGAGAAACAGGGGAAAGAGCCCCAAAACATCTAGGTTATACGAACAACATAATTTACCCAGTTGTATTTGTAATTAAATACATGAGATGGTAGATTTAAAGACGGACTGAGTAATTCATTAGTAATCTGGGCATGAGGTGGTTGCCATCCAGCCTAGATGAAGGCCTTGGAAAGGAAGATTAAAATGGAGAAGAAAGGTCTCTGCCTGGTACAACAGTAGACATAGATGATAACAAATTTGTCACAATTATACTCACTTTATGAATCTCAAACCAAAGCCACCTCCATAAAGTCTTTGAGTCCCTCCTCTCTTTTACCCTCTCAGGTACTCTATTTCTCTTCTGAAGTTCCATAGACTTTATTTCTGCCTCTCTTATATCACGTATCATTAGTCTGCCTTGCATCATAGGTATTGCTTATTAAGTTACACATTGCTTGACAGCAGAAATCCATTCTTATATTTCCTTCTGTGCTTCATACATAAGGCTCAATAAATGTGTATTTGTATTTAATCAGATAAAGTACAAGTTACTAATAACTTTAAAATTATAAAACTGGGGCAGTCTTGGAACCAGGTGTGACATTAACAGTAAAGACATAAGTCACAAAATGTACCTTCTCTATTCTTACTACATCCTTTTAAAGGAAAACCATAATCCTGCTGTGTTAATGCCACTATGCAT
This sequence comes from Callithrix jacchus, assembly GCF_049354715.1. Taxonomy (NCBI): domain Eukaryota; kingdom Metazoa; phylum Chordata; class Mammalia; order Primates; family Cebidae; genus Callithrix; species Callithrix jacchus. Next base: position 88,283,003 of record NC_133512.1, on the reverse strand, counting down.
TACAGTCCTTTATGGTACCCATTCTCAGTGAGACCTTGTCAGGTCAAAGTCTTATCCTCTGAGTTTCTGCTGTTCTAAAGCATCACTCAAGTTCCTTCTCCAATTCCATTTTCTCTTCCCTTTCTAGCTAGAATAATCCTTATATTTCATACTTCAAAAATAAATGAGGCCACCACCTAGGAACTCCCTTATCTTCCTGTTCTGTCTTGACATCCAGATCAGCCACAGTTCTATCAGGGTTTTACCATGAAAGTTCACTGCACAGATGTCCTGATGCATAATTGTTGCTGACTTCAGCTGCTACAGTCTGGGTCACCCTCTCCATCTGCTCTGGGACCAGGCTTCCAGCATGCTTCTCCCAGCTGGTGACTGAGTATGGAGGGGACACTTCCATGCCCATTTCTGTGAGACATGCATCTTCTTTAACTGAAGGCTTTGTCACTCCATAGGCCTTTCTTGGAACTGTGTTACAGCAAGACACACTTCCTACATATCCCTTTCTTCCCCTGTCTGTCACAAGTGTCAGACTTCTCCTAAGATCTGAAGGGTCTCCCCACTTTCTCTTGCTCTCTTCTTTATCCTTCACAAGCATTATTCCAATGAATCTCTTGCACATCTCATCATATCTTTGTACTGCTTCTTAGAGAAAATGAACTACTTCCTATTACAAAAGATAATAAGAGGAGGCTTTTCCCTTTCTTTCACCTATACAGTTAATGACTCCAGGACTTTGCTCCCTCAATGATCTACTTGGTTGCCTTCATCTTCCCTGGCTGTAGATCTTTCCCTTGAGCCTGCATGTCACTCAAAAAGCCCCTATGAAGAGACAAAAAGAGTTCCTTCTAACAACCGACATCTCCTCCCAGATTGTCTAATCCAGCCTTGTCTTCCTCTCCTTTATTCTTTAATCAACTAAAATTTGCTCTATACCTACTCTATTAGTGAAAATGCTCTTCCTAAAATCACCAATGTCTTCAGAAGCAACAGGTGTTTTTAAAGCCTTCGATTATCTTTTAAGTTAATTTTAAGTTCTGGGATACATGTGCAGGATGTGCAGGTTTCATAGGTAAAAGTGTGCCATGGTGGTTTGCTGCACCTGTCAACTCATCACCTAGGTATTAAGCCCAGCACACATTAGCTGTTTTTCCTGATGCTCTCCCTCTCCTCATCCCCCTCCCCATAACAGGCCGCAGTGTGTGTTGTGCCCCTCCCTGAATCTATGAGTTCACATTGCTCGGCTCCCACTTATATGCAAGAACATGGTTTTAAGCTCCTGCATTAGTGTGCTGAGGATAATGGCTTCCAGCTCCATTCGTGTCCTGGCAAAGGACATGATCTGATTCCTTATGGCTGCATAGTGTTCCATGGTGTATATGGACCACATTTTCTTTATCCTATCTATCATTGATAGGCATTTAGGTGGATTCTATGTCTTTGCTATTGTGAATAGTGCTGCAATGAATATACATGTGCATGTATCTCTATCTTAGAATCATTTATATTCCTTTGGGTATATATCCAGTAATGGGAATGCTGTGTCATATGGTATTTCCGGTTCTAGTTCTCTTAGGAATCACCACGTCTTCCACAATGATTGAACCAATTTACAGTCCCACCAATGTTGTAAAAGCATTCCTATTTCTTCACAGCCTTGCCAGCCTCTGCTGTTTCTTGACTTTTTAATAATCACTACTCTGATTGGCACGAGATAGTATCTCATTTTGGTTTTGACCTGCATTTCTCTAATGATCAGCGATGTTGAACTTTTATTCATGTTTGTTGTTAAAGCATTTGATTTTTAAGCGTCTCCTGCCCCTATAAAGCATTTCTCCCTCCATGTCCCCATGACACCAAGCACTGTTGGTCTTGTTTCTGCTCTGATGGTGCTTCTCAACCTCCTTCACTGGAATGTCTTCTGTTCACTCCAAATATCCAAGCACAATTTGCCCTTGAGAAATCCTCTTCAACTCAATGCAATTTTCCTGAGGGATCTCATCCACCCCCATGGTTTTAACCACTTACATGCTGATATTTAGTAGCACTATAGATGTGTGTGGTAGCTAGTAAATTTGATCTACTTGGCTGTGAAGCCGAAGTCAGACAGTGGCTTCAAAGTTGTCATTTCCACACCTGAACCTGTTTCTTCTTTGCCCTCATGAGCTCCTATCCTTGGTTTCCTGTCTCAGCTGTCAGGACAGTAAAGACAAACATGCAAGTCACCCTTATTTTGTCCCTCTAAAAGTTAGGAGGTGCATGGATAGTAGTTTCTACCATAAAAGTCTGAGCTTGGTTCTCCATATCTCAATTTCAGGTGATGACGTCTTATGTACAAAAGATAGGACAACCAGAAAGAAGTTGGCAAGAGAAAAGCAGAGAAATATAAAATTGGGTGTAATAAAACCTAAAATTGGAAGGACCATCTGCTCACTCCTCTGCCTTTTGACAGATATGGAAATAGTATCCTTATCCCCAGTTTACAGATGCATAGCTTGGACCCAGAGTGATTAATGTAAAGCTACCTACCAAGTCTGCTCTAAAGAGAAACTGAAACCCAGGATGATGGCGTAGTATACCTTATGCTGCACTGACAGAGGGTACGAAAGTCCCTGTTTAGCTGTGGGGAATACATTCCGAGACCCCCAATGGATGCCTCAAACTGAATATAGTACTCCACCCTATATATGTTTTTTTCCTATGCATACATATCTATGATAAAGTTTAGTTTGTAAGTCAGGCACAGTAAGAGTTAACAACACTAATAATAAAATAGAATGTGTATAGCAACATACTTTAGTAACAAGTATGTAAATGTTCTCTCTCTCTCTCTCTCTCTCACTGTACTATATTCAGCTATTTTCAGACTTCAGTCGACCTCACATTACTGAAATCATGGAAAGCGAAACCATGGATAAGGAGGGTCTACTGTAAGTGTGAGAGGTTAGGTCATGCAGCAAAGGCTGCTCCACAGTAATGGGACACAGAGATATCCTTCATATGTCATCCTCACGCCATGCATCTCCTAGCTCAGGACATAATCTCAAATACCATCTGACAGTGTGGCATGCGTATCAATAGATCAAAGGGCAACCTCATCTCTTCTGCATGTCACCAATGTGACAAGGAGCAATGGTGTTTCCCTGGATAACAGACCACAAGACCACCAGCACTGAGAGGCCATTTGAGGTGAGTCATCCTCCTAACATGAACATCATATAAACGTCTATGACCATCATTTCAAACCAGAGACATTTCACTGGCTGCAAGGGAAGAGAGTTCCGGCTGCCTTAAACTTGGCATAGCAGAGCTGAGAAAATCATGTGCAATCTGATGAAACATGATGATTCCACTGGGATACTGGAGACCAGGCTGAAGTCTTTACAGATTCAATTATTTAAAGTTTATCAGATCAAAACAATATTGTATAGTGGGCTTGTAACAGGGTCTAGAATTAGTTTTTAGTGAAGAATAACATCTAGGCTAGCCATCTAAATAAGCACACTAAATAAACTCAATAATCCTCAGAACAAGAACTTCACAATCCTTTCTTCCCCAGTGGCTAATGATATCAAGTACTGAATTCTATAATGTAGAAGGCCCTGTAACCATTTTATCTGATTTAATCTTTACAATAACACTAGGGGAGTCATTGTTTGCATTTGAGGAAAATGTAGACCATGTAGATTAATTTTCCAAAGCCACACAAAACTTGTTCTACCAGGAAGGGACGAGGCTGGAGCTAAAATTCAGGTATTTCTGACCTCAAAGATCTTGTTCTTCCACTGTGTTCCATGATAGACGGTAAAAGGATAATTATCCTTTTGTTGATGCTCCGATCACTGGTTTAATTTTAGCTGACTGCCATCATGCTGGAGCATGTCCTTGCCACCTCTCCCCAACTCCCATGTGTCCAAAAAGTGCAGAAGTGACATGAGAAGTATTTTCCCTACTTAGCCAGCCCAAATGTTTAGCTATCTCTGCTTGATAGACAACAAAGGTATATCTTCACGTTGAGATATTTTGGTTGGACAGGAATTTGGGGCTAAGGACACTATAGGATTATAAAATTAAGTACCATTTTTTCCAAACCCATCTCTTTGTAATCACCGTATCTTCCTATATTTTCTTCCTTTGCTCATGGAAACCTGTTCAAACGTAGATGCACACATACCTGATAGAAGACAGATACTTTTTAAGATATACATTTGTTCAATTTTGAGAAACTCTTCATGTTCAAGGAACTGCATTTACTTAAAGTATAATTCCATGCATTTTGACAGTTTGTGCACCTGTAAAACCACTGACAAAGTTAAGTTGCAAAACACTTCCATCACCCACAGTGGGTGTTTTTGTTGTTGTTTTGGTTTGGTTTTTGAGATGGAGTCTTGCTCTGTCACCCAGGCTGGAGTGCAGTGTCAAGATCTCAGCTCACTGCAAGCTGCACCCCCAACCCCAGACCCTGGATTCAAGGGATTCTCCTGCCTCAGCCTCCCAAGTAGGTGGGACTACAGGCCTGTGCCACCACACCCAGATACTTTTTGCACTTTTAGTAGAAACAGGGCTTCACCCTGTTAGCCAGGCTGCTCTCAAACACCTGATCTCAAATGATCTGCCTATCTTCTAATGTGCTGGGATTCCAGGCAAGAGCCACCACACCAGACCACCAGGGTAAGTTTTTAAAAATAATTTTATATTTTATGTATTAGAGTTTATTTATATATTTAGGTAGGTCAATATATCTTGCAAAATATGAAATGTGGACATTTTTCTAAGTCAACAACAAATACAGTTCCCACACATTCTTTCAATAGCCAAATACATGTCCACTTATACATATACCATAACTTAATTATATGTTTCCTTAACAATGGACTGTATCCAGGTATTTCTGGTTATTTTTGGTTACTTTTGCTATTGTAGTCAAGGCCCCGGTAAAATCTTTTTGCTCAATATTTAAGTATCTTTAATTTTGTTTCTGTAGGATAAATTCCTAGAAATGATTTTGCTATATATAAGGCAATAGACAATTTAAAATTGTGACCTGTAATACTTTGTAGAGAGGCATCCTCTAACTCAATGCACCTCAGAAAGTCATCAATTCCTCCTCTCACACTGGGCAATGTTATACCATACAAAATAGCAAGTGCCAACAAGCTATGGACAGAGACTGTTCCTTCTAGTACTCTCAGGAAGCTTACAGTACTGGGAAGGAACATGGGGGGGCCCCTAACACTGCCCGGCCTCCCTGTTTTCCTTCATCCCCTACAGGACACCTTCTGGCTTATTAGGTTCCAACTGTTCTCCTTTCTTTTCTCCAACACACCAGGGCTAGAGCTTTCCAATTTTCTTTTTTCAACATTTGTTTCTACTTGAAAATATCTTCCAAGATCTTTATAAGGCTGGCAATTTCTAGTCATTCACATACGAAGGAAAACATCACCTTCTTGGGGAAGCCTCTCTACTTACTGGCTACCCAATGAATGACCTTCCTTCCTACCCTCCTCTCCATCATGCCATGTCTACTTCATAGCACTTTCCACTATCTGAATACCATAGGCTCTGTAGTCAAAATCCCACCCAAGTGTGACTTCTTCTCCACCCACTGCCCCCTACAGTTCAGCATTCATTCATACAATCACCATAGAATTCAAGTACATTAAATTCAAGTACATTCATGTTGCTCTCCTACTCAAAATTCTCTGCTTGCTTTCCCACAGTAATTGGAATAACAGCTCTTGTCACATTTTACCAGGCTCTTTGAGCCCCAGGCTACCACTCAATCCCATTCTCTTTCGTGGTTCACATCAAGAGGCCTCACTGGTCTCCTGTTCTTCCCAAATACACCGGGAACTTGTTCTCTTCAAGATCTTTGTATCTGCAGTTCCTCCCGCTAGAACATTAAACCCAAACTTCACAAGACTCATTTCCTGGCTTCCTTCAGAGCTCAGATCAAAAGATACAAAGCTCTCTGATGCTGCAACTCTTTGACTGCTTCCTATTTCTTAATAGCACTTAACACTAGCTAATGTTATTTGTTTGTATACTTATCTACTCATTTACACATTGTCTCCCTACAAATAGAATGTAAGTTCTATGAAGTCACGGACTTTATTCTTATTACCTTTTCTTCATTCTCAGTGACTGTCACTAGGTCAGTTCTCAATAAATATTGCTTTGTGAGAACTAATGAAATTACGCTTGTGTATCTGTCTCCAAGCCAGAACATAAACTCCCTGTAAACAGCGACCTTGTCCCTTTGGTTCATTATTTCGGCCCCAGCACTGCTCATGACACATGATAGACCTTTAATATGTATTTGTTAAATGAACAAATGAATGAATATAAACATGGAACTGATGGAACTTGGGACGTGGTGGTGATTATGTATAAGTATTTATTTGAATCATATTTGGTTTAATTTAAATGGATTTAGTATATTTAGAAGCAAATCTTCAAGACTACTTGTACTGAGGTGAATAGTATGCCCCAAAATTCACATCTATCCAGACTTGTGAATATGGCCTTATTTGGAAACAGGGTCTTTAAAAATTTAATCATATCAAGATGAAGCCAACCTGGATGAAGGTATTCATAAGGATAAGAAGAGAGAAATTCAGCCACACAGAGGGAGACTACCATGTGATAGAGGCAGAGATTCAAGGGATACGTTTACAAACCAATGAACACCGAAGATTGCTGGCAACCACCAGAAGCTGAGAAGAAGCAAGAAAGAATCCCCCACCAGAACCTTCAGAGAGCACATGGCCTTGCTAATACCTTGATTTCGGACCCCTAGAACTTTTGAAACTTTGAGAGAATAACTGTTTTTTAATCCATCTAGATTGTGGTCCCTTGTCATAGCAGCCCTAGGAAGCTAATACACTATCTCTTTTAAAAATGCTGTTAATCCTAATATATAATGGGGCCAATGTTGAAAGGATGCTAAAGCGTTTGATCATGATCTGCACGTTCCTCATTTTGAATGTTGGAGATTCTGTAAATTACAAGATTGTTCACAGCAAGGAACTAACCATGAGCTTGTACGGCCTGTTGGACCTTTACCTGAAGAAATTTGAAGTTATTTCCCCATGCCAGGCAATGTGTGCTCAGTCAAACAGCTGATGAGGTGAGCAAGCACATAGTGCTATGGCCTCTACTGACAGGAAGCCAAGAACATAAAAGGCATTGAGCCATGTCAATATATTCTGAGACAGCCTTCAAGAAGCTAAAACTTACATAAGTGTAACAAGAAACACGCCTAGACAAGTATAATACTCATTGAACAGCATTCTGTAAGGGATGAGGCTTATGTGGCCTGCACTTATTGGGTACCAAAATCTTAATTGAGATAGTCAGTTGAGGTTATAGATACATATCATGAACAATACCTGAAGTAGTTCTTTCCTCCAAGAAATTATAAAAACACAAGAATTAACAGTAAGTAAAACCTACCCTATGGCAAAATTTTACACATATAAAGTACTCCCATATCCGTCCCACTCACCCTCTGCTCCAGCAAACTTAGGTGGATTAATTGAGAGAGAACTCTGAGGGCTGAGCTTGGTGGCTCACACCTGTAATCCCAGCACTTTGGGAGGCCAAGGTGGGTAGATCCCTTGAGTCCAGGAGTTTGAGACCTGCCTGGGCAACATGGCAAAACCCCATCTCTACTAAAAATACAAAAAAAATAAATTAGCCTAGTTTGGCAGCACATACCTGTGGTCCCAGCTACTCAGGAGGCTGAGGTGGGAGAATAACTGGAACCTGGTAAGTTGAGGCTCACCACTACATTCCGGCCTGGATGACAGAGTGAGACCCTGTCTCAAAAAAAAAAAAAAAAAAGAATTTTGAGGCCAATTAAGGTAAAGAAGGCTGGATGGCTGGATCCCAGGAGAAAATAGGAATAATGTTCATTCATTCATGTCTCTTGGAATACTTGAAGATATATTTTGATGTCGCAGAAGGATAGAAAAAGAGAAAACAATTTCTTGCCTATTCTAGAGGCAGAGCAAGTTTTATTCCCTTCTGGAAATTTCTGTTCAACTATAGGAGACAGGAAAAAGTGAAAAAGGCCACAGCTCCCGTTACAGAAATTGCTGATTCGATTGTGTCAATCTATATGAATTTGATGTTTTCTTCAGCAAAATGGTCAAATATTAGCTGTTTCATATGGCTCAAACTTGTTAGTTCTGCTTGGACTTTTCTGGAAGGTGCCTTTCCTCTCTGCTTCTTTTGGTGAGTGAAGTAACTTCCACGTTCAATTCAAAGTGAGTAGGATTCTTCAATATACGTAATTCTATTAAACAAGTCCCTTGATTCAGAGCCTGGTGGTTTAACTTGTTCACCTTTTCATGCCTACACTTGGGGTAGGGCACATTAGCAGAACTCAGTTAATTTTAGAAATGAAGATGCTCTAATCAGACTTAGGAAATGGCATTTATTTTTTTTTCTCTAACTTGTATATGACTTTATTTTTAATATAAATTATGTTTATGGTATTACTTAATTAAAATGACCCTTTTAGTTCTAGAGGAATAATGGATTTTTTTATTCACTCCTAGCTGTCCTCCAAGTAATGAAGGCCTAAACAAGTGCCACTGTCCACCTGGAGCTGTACTCCAAAGACAGCCTATGTAGAGAGAGGCCATTTCCTCAGACATCCAGCTACACTCTGTCTTAGTCAATTTTGTGCTGCTATAAAGAAGCAAAATACCAGAGAGTGGGTAATTTATAAAGAACATAAATGTATTTCTTGCAGGCCTGCAGGTTAAGTCCCAGGCTGAGGGGCCCACATCTAACAAGGGTCTTCTTGCTTAGTCATCCATGGGAGAAGGCAGAAGGGCAGGAGAGCATGTCTGTTGTGGAGGAGAAGAGAAGTAGGGAACTTATCTTTTTATCAGGAACTCACCTGCTGGCTAAATAACCCACTCCCATGATAATGACATTAACCCAGTAATGAGGAAGGAAGCCCTCAAGAACTAATCAGCTGTTAAAGGTCCCACCTCTCAATGCTGTTGCATTGGGGATTACGTTTTCAACAAGCTTTAGGGGACACATTCAAACCACAGCACCTACACTAACCTAATCCAGTGATGCAAAGTCACACTGGCCTGACAGTTTGTCAGAGGAAATCAAACTGGTTTTGAAAATAAGTAGCAGGTGGCATAGCTGTTTTGTTATTGTTGTCTTCATAGCAAAAAATCTTGAAAGCAATAACCCATTTGGCTTGAGGGAAAAAGGAGACAACTTTCTAGACTCTGAGAAGATGTGTAGAGAGCACTGGATAGAAATCAGGAGAAACAGCATCCAAGAAATGCTTGCAGGACAGTTGCTTATTTCACATTTATTAATAATATTCTGCCAGCCTGTCAGCTTGATAGCAGTCATTTCCTGAGCTGCTCTACATGGCTACTCTAAAGAAAAACTCTTCCATTCTGAGAAACTGTGCAGGCTAACCCACCTTCTCCGTGCTGCTTTCTGGAGGCAAAGAGCTCAAAGGATCCAGGACAATAAAATTTAAAGAGGATGCCAGCACACATTCCTTAGGCGCTTCTCACGTTTGCCATGGGTTTTATAACCCAGACAGCAAGAGCTGTGAAAAAGAAATTTAGTGAGAACTGACAAGATAATTTAATGGAAGTTCTTCCAACAAATAGGATATGTCTTCAAATAAAAGAACCAAGCCTTTCTGAAAGCCAAATGAACACAATATAAAGCCAAGGTCAGAAGTAGAGCCAAAAAGTTTTGTTTTGTTTTTATGCTGAGAAGATAAACGTGATGCCAGCTGGTTGTGTTGACCTAGCCTCCTTCATAGGGGTGTTGTCACTTTTGTTTTAAATTTTGTTTTAATTTAAGCATGATCCCAACCTCTTCCCACGACAGAGTTAAATAAAATATAATCACAATCACCATGCTTTATGTGTCTTTCCTAGAATTGATTCCAAGTTTATATGGAACTTTAAGGTTTGGATAGCACATATTACTGAATATTAGCTTTTTTCTTTTTCCTTTTTGTTTTGCTTTGTGTGTGTGCATCTTTTTTTTTTTTTTTTGGAGACAGGATCTGGCTCTGTTGCCCAGGCTGGAGTACAGGGGCATAATCTCAGCTCACTGCAACCTCTGCCTCCTGGGTTCAAGCAATTCTCCTGCCTCAGCCTCCGAGTAGCTGGCATTATAGGTGAACACTACCACGCATAGCTAATTTTTTGTATTTTTAGTAGTGAAGGGGTTTCACCATGTTGGCCAGGCTGGTCTTGAACTCCTGGCCTCAAGAGATCTGTCCACCTCAGCCTCTCAAAGTGCTGGGATTACAGGCATGAGCCACCATGCTCAGCCAGCTTTTTGTTTTTAACCTCAAAGGATAAATTTTTGTAATAAAGGCTATTGATAAACATATAAAAATTCCCTAAAACAAATGCAAAAGTATAAATAAAACCCTTAAGTGCCTTTAATAGAAATTAATTTTCATTCCCTTTTTTATAAATGAGTCCAGATTTCTCCAAGGACTCAAACCAAGGGTAATTTGTTACAAATTACTTTGATCTTATTATGGAAAATAGTTTACAAGAATTAGAAATGATTCTTGATGCTGACAGAATAGTGATCATCCCTGTTCTCAACATATTTGTTTTTAAAATTGTAAGACCCTCATGTTATATTCACATGATCCAAGTCTCCAAAGCGTTTCAATGTCAGTGAACTGAAATCTTGGGTGAGATAAAGTTTGTTTTCTACATGTTTGTTTTGGTAGGTTCTACTAGGTAATTCAGTTACAGAGTTAATGAAATCAGATTGAATTTGAACCACATATTGCATTGCTCCAAAGCCAAACAGCATAAAAAATCACCTTTCTATTTTCTCTAACTGCTGTCTGAAGCCCAGGCAGCCCCCAGCTATGAAGATTATTGATTATATTGAAAGGTAGATGGATTTGACTTATAATAACCAACTTTAAAGAGCAACACATGTACGCATCACCTGTCTTTTTTTGTGATGGAGAACAGTATTCAGACTCCCTTTTCAGATTTGATGTTCATTTGTTTTGATATCACTGTTGACTGAAACTGAGTCAATGCTGAAAATACTGAAAAGCTCATTGGAGATGGTTAAAAACGTACCTCTGCAAGAGGCTTGGCCCAGAAAAACCTTTAGGATTGCCTGGAATTCTTGAAGTTTGCAGTTGTAGAATCTTTGCTACTAAAGAGTAGGAGATTGATATATAAACTGTCTGCTTTCTAAGAACTAAAAATCCTGAAATGCCTTTCACTTAGTCAACCTCGATCATATTAAAAGAAAAATAGTACTGAGTGCGGCACTATGAAACCCATTGTAGGGTCTATTTGAGTAGCACAAAAGAGACTTACTTGGCAATAGAGCCATGCAAGAAAACTTTTCTACATTGTCACGGAGTCAGGGGTGGTGTAGGAGCACGTGTATACAGCCAGAAGACAGGGGCATTTCTGTGACTTATGGAATGACCAGAGGAGCTATCAGAAATCAGTGGAAGTACAGGGATTACCTCATACAATATTCTGATACGTGACCAGCTGCAGGAGGAGTCCCTCGCTGCCAGCACATGGATTCCTTTTGAGGATGGTGGTTCAAATGGACTTATCCCTGTATGCATTGTCACGGGCCATGAATAAAACACAAATCTCTTACACTAGCCACCTCTAATTGAAGCAAAGATTGAGGCCCCTTTAGAAACAGAATCATATCCTCTCACAAGAAAATGCACACATGGACAGACCCTCATTGTGGCATAAAATCCCAGGGCGTTATGAATCTCTGAAGCCTCAGTTAAAACTCGAAATGCTAGAAAAGCTGACCATCACAGAGGTGACTTGGTAACCATGTCCAGTTGCAGAGCATCATAATGAGAGGCCAAAAGCCGACTTGATTGTACAATCTCCATTGTGTGAAGGGAACAAAAAGAAGACAAATTACCTGCCTGCCCTTTGATTGTAGGTAAGAAGTCTGTTGTGTGTTATTCTAGCTCCGAAGCCCTGGGACCAGGAGGAATTTAGCAGCTGATGAGGAAGTTTCCCATCCTTCCCCTCCTACCCACTATTCTAACAATAAACTCCCATCACTGCAGGTGACATGCATAAGATTCCTTCTTGTGATCTTGAAAAGCCCAACTAATTCAACTACCAGGATGTGAGATGGGGTGTCTCGCTGGGGTTACTCAACAGTCTGTGAGAAAGCCAGACTCTCTTCTCCCTGTAGCTTCACAGCAAAGATGGGACCAGCCCACATGCCAGCCCTTATCCTAGATACTGGTTCTCTTTATTGCAAAAACCTCTTGTTTTGCTTCTTATTGTGGGCATGGAAGTAGGTGGTTTCTGGGTAACTGAACTCTGAAATGAGTAATCCAGTAACTTGAAAAACGAGTGTCAACGAAGATTGCCCAATAAAAGGCTATGAAGGTAGGAAATTGCATCTAATTAGAACCTGGACAGACTCCTGGAATTTTCTGGAATAATATTTGTCATGATAAGTAACAACCAAAATCACACAGGTCATAGTAAATAGAAATATCATGGTGATTCATACAGATCAGGTCGAAAGAGCATTCAGGCTCCACCGTTCCCTCACATACACAACAGTATACACCCAATCTCACATCCATGATACATAACACTAAGAGGGAATGAGGCTTGTTTATGATTTGGATCAATGTTCAAATCAGAAGGAAGATTCCATAAACAGGTTTGATGGAGAGGGCCTCGAAAAAAATGAAGAATCATTTTTCCAGGATGAACTGTCTTAAGACAAGCGATTAAGGCAAGATTCTCTTTTATTTCTCATTTCTGGAATTGATAATTTTATGGAAAGTTTCAAGAAAGGGTTAAGAGAAGGCCAAGCAATTTTCTCAGCTGGATTATGGGGAAATTATTTTCTGTCTTCAGAAGAAATATGATCTCTGAAAAGTGAGGTGAGATAACCTGTAGTTGCTTGGGTAGAAAACTCTGAAGCTATTTGGAGTTGTTCGCTCACCAGCATCCATAAAGCAGCAGTTTCAGTAACAAGAAGTCTGCCTCTTCAAGCCAGGGGCACTTGTGCTTTTATCTCCTTAGGCCCTCACACATCCCTCAATGGGCTCTCATCTCTCAAGCCTTCCCAATTTCCCCAGACTATCTCCCTGGGCCCTCCAGAGTCACCAGCTTCTCAGCAAAACTTCCTGCATCCTCAAACAGCTGGTGAATATTCCTTTCACCACATGGTCCTAATGAAAACCTGCTCCCTTTGGGGAACACTGTTTTTCGGGGGGGGGGGGCTTCTCAAGCAGGCTGCTTTCCTCCCCTAACATCTTTGATAGCCAGACATGGAGGTGGAGGATGACAGCCTCCTTGCTCCTTATAGTCACTTTCACATGTTGTCCCTCCCCAACAAATGCCCCTTTTTGAAGCTCTGACCTCAGACTCTAATACCAGACTACACTGGTCCTTCTTTGAACAGTCATGTCAATTTGTTGGGGTTATGCTAGTAAATTTGCTTCATTTGTTGAATGAAGCAAGTGAATTGTTAAATTTTATTTCCAGGTTCACTGTCACCCTCTCCTGGCATCATTCTTAGAGATTCTAATATTAATGTAAATAATTCCTCCAATACCATGACCTCTCAGTCCAACAGCCTCTTTTCCTCCACAGTGCCTCTGCTTCCCACTCCCATATAACACCCTTTGTCCTTACCAACACCTGCATCTCATCCATGATCAACTGCAAGCATTCTATTCTCCAGCCATCTCCTTCCCTCTACTATCTCCAGAAACAGTGAGACCCCACAAAATTCAGAATCCATCAAACTGCCGTTTTCAATATTCCCCTCCTATTCCATGTCCTAATATCTCTTCTCACCTAGTTTATATTACATGATAATTAGCCTACACTTGGCATCTCTCAACTTCCTCATCCCCTCTCTTTGTCATACTTGCTAGGCATAACCCCAAACTTAATTAAATCCAGTTCTCCCTCTATTGCACAACTATACCTGTGTAGCTGAAGTGGTTAAAAAATACAACCATCCTGTTCTTGTGTCAGTTTGCTGAGGATAATGGTTTCCAGTTTCATCCACGTCCCTGCAAAGGGCATGAACCCATTCTTTTTTATGGCTGCATAGTATTCCATGGTGTATATGTGACACATATTCTTTATCCAATCTATTATTGATGGGCATTTGGGTTGATTCCAAGTCTTTGCTATTGTGAACAGTGCTGCAATAAATATACATGTGCATGTGTCTTTATAATAGAATGATTTATAATCCTTTGGGTATATACCCAGTAATGGGATTGTGAACAGAAAACCAAACACCGAATATTCTCACCATAAGTGGGTGTTGAACAATGAGAATACATGGACACAGGGAGGGGAACATCTTATACCAGGGCCTGGGAGTAGTGGGATAGGGGAGGAATAGCAGGGGGTGGGGGGTTTGGGGAGGGATAGCTTTAGGAGCAATACCTAATGTAGATGATGGGGTGATGGATGCAATAAACCACAACCATGACATTTGTATACCTATGTAACAAACCTGCATGATCTGCACATGTACCCTAGAACTTAAAGTATAATAAATTTAAAAAAATACAACCATCCTGACCAGTTTCCTCTTCAAATTCACAAATCCTACTTCACATGGAGCATTTCCTGCTACCTGGCTACCTTTCTGCCTGTCTCTGCTTCACTCATTCCCATCTCTTCTTTCAGAGCCCCCCAATTCATGTGTCAAACAGAATCAGGATGCCAGAAGGTATTACTTTCTTTAGCCATCTGGGCAAGTGGCAACCAGAACTCCTGAGCCATTTGCCTCCCACCCCAGTAAACTTGGCCAGGGCTCCAAATCCCTTTCTAGTGGCCACTCAAATATTCTCATTTTTTATGTGTGTCATGACTTTAAAATGATGGGGGAAACTGTCTTAAGTGACAGTGCACATCTTATTCTCCTTAAATCCCCAGTATATTCTTTCCCATCCTTGTTCTTAATTAAAGACATTCTTCCCTTCATATTGATAACAACTGTGTCAATTGAAAGAAAACTCACAATTTTCTATCCCCATATCTACCAAGCTACCTTTTCTCCTACGTCTATGAGTGACTTTCCATCCTTCTCACTAAAGGTGATCCCTTCTCTTGTTCCCAGGGTTCCTCGCCTCTCACCTATTCAAGGTATCCTGAAAGACTTTCAATCCTCCCTTGTTCTGCTGTGGGTGGGAATATGCAAACCTACCCCAAAACGTAGAAGCTGAAGCCAAAAAAGAGGCAGACGTATTTAGTTTCTCAGAAAGAAACATTTAACTGGGACTTACAAACAGAAGCCATGTCTGTATCTTGGTGGCAGGGAGACGAGATGGCGGCTCTCCACACCCTTACTCCATACCCCGGGGCTTACATACCATAGGGAAAGGGTGTATATGCGCTTCAGAAAGGATGTATAGGACAGTTGCTTGAGGGCAGCAGGATTTATGGTAAGTACACACTCTTACACTAGAAACAGTAGGTAAAATAGAAATCTTAGAGGCATTACCAGAAGAGGGGTTCATCAGAAGTCAACATGGTGAATTACTATCCGAGAGAGTAGCTTTAGCCTCCCCAGCTCCACCAAATGCCCCGCCCCTTAATTGGTTATTTACATATCTGCTACACAAATAAGATGTTATTTCTCTCAGCTTTTTTGTTTGTGTTTGTGGTCTCACTCCATTGTCCAGGCTGGAGAGCAATGTCATGATCAGAGCTTGCTGCAACCTCAACCACATGGGCTTAAGCAATCCTCCCACCTCAGCCTCCTGATGAGTTGGGACCACAGGCACATGCCACCATGCCTGGCTAATTTTGTTAAAGTTTGTAGAAATGGGGTCTCAAACTCCTGGGCTCAAACAATTCTCCCACCTCAGCTTCCCAAAGTGCTAGAACTATAGGTGTGAGCCACTGTTCCCAGCATTCTCCTACCTTAAAAACAAAAGCTTTCACCTGCCCTCAGTTTCCCATCCATTTACCATCCATTTCTCTCCTTTCCCTTAGAAAAAAACGCATGAAGGTCTTTCCTCAGTCTCTAATATTTCTCTTCCCAGTATCCTGAATGTTACTAAAATTCTCTTACAGCAGTAACAAGTGACATTCACATTGCTATGTCCAGTGGTAAATTAGCATTCCTCATATTAATTAACCTATTGCATTTGACTCCCTCCTTCTTGAAACACATTCTTAACTTGGATTTGAACACCATTCTCTCTAAATTCTCCTTCCCTATATTATCTCAGTCTCCACATCTTTTCCAAGGCCTCCAAAGTTGGATTGTCTCAGGTTCTCCGGTGTTTTCCTTCCATATTCATTCAGACCCTAGGTAATCTAATCTAGGAAGGTTCAAACTCTAAAGTACCTGCAGATCACCTGGGATCATGACAATATCCTAATACTGACTCGGCAGTTCCGAGATGGGGTCTGAGATTCTGCAGTTCTAACAAGCTCCCAGGTGATGTTGATGGTGCAAGTAACAAGAATCTAGCCAGGCACGGTGGCTCACGCCTGTAATCCCAGCACTTTGGGAGGCTGAGGCGGATGGATCACAAGGTCAAGAGATCAAGACCATTCTGGTCAACTTAGTGAAAACTCATCTCTACTAAAAATACAAAAAATTCACTGGGCATGGTGGTGCGTGCCTATAATCCCAGCTACTCAGGAGGCTGAGAGGCAGGAAAATTGCCTGATCCCAGGAGGCGGAGGTTGTGGTGAGCCGAGATCGTGCCATTGCACTCCAGCCTGGGTAATAATAGGGAAACTCCGTCTCAAAA
This sequence comes from Callithrix jacchus, assembly GCF_049354715.1. Taxonomy (NCBI): domain Eukaryota; kingdom Metazoa; phylum Chordata; class Mammalia; order Primates; family Cebidae; genus Callithrix; species Callithrix jacchus. The sequence continues at coordinate 88,266,214 of NC_133512.1, read as the reverse complement.
AAAAAAGAATCTAGTTCACACTTGTGTTAAATGCAATTTTGATGACCTTTGTAATTCTGCCTCCAATCTGAATCTTCTTCCTGAACTTCAGACTCAGATTCCACCGCTTGCTTGTTATTACACTAAGATGTCTCAAACTTAACAATGTCTAAAATGTCCTAAATCCTTCCCATCCCACCAACTTCTTCATTCTTCCCAGTCTCGATAAATAATTTCATCCTTATAACTCCTCAGACCAAAATCTTTCACATCATTCTTGAGTCCTCTCCTTCTTTCCTATACTATATACAATTCACCAGCAAATTTAGATGCTTCTGTTCTCAAGACAAATGCAGAATCTGACCACCTCTCAGATATCTTAGTTGTCACCTCTGGTCCAAGCCGCTGTGGTCTCTCACCAGGACTATTGCAGGAGACTCCTAACTGACCTCCTGCTTCCATGCATCACACCTTTCAGTCTGGTCTCAGCACAGCATCAGCTCACTCTGCTAGAATGTCACTCCAATCACATCACTCTTCACTCAAAACATGCCAAAGGTTTCCCTTATCACTTAAAGTAAAAGCTAGTATTCTTACAGAGGCTGTAAGATTCTTTCAGAGGCAGTATTCCTAGAATATCTTCTAACCCTCTTTTTCCCCAAGATTCACAGCACCTCCTTGCTGCTCCTCCAACAGCCCAAGCATGATTCTGCCTTTACATTTGCTCTTCCCTTGGTTTCAAATACTCTTTAAGACACCCACACAACTGACTTCCTCCTTCATGTTTCTGCTCAATTGCCACCATACTACTTTTTTCACCACCCTACGGCAAATTATCTAATTCTATGCCTTTTCTCTTTAGTTACCATCTGCTATGTATTTTTAACATTGACTTATTTTTGTCCAAACCCATGAAAATGTAAGCCTCATGACACCGAGAACTTTGCCTTGTTTACTGCTCTGTTCCTAGCACCTAGTAGAAAACATAGACAACACTCAATTTGTTGAATGTCTGGTTAAGAATTCTCACTTGATGTCACCACCTCTGTTTTAACAAGCACCTCTGATGTACTCTCAGGTGCCAGGCACCGGCCTACCGTTGTTGTCCCCGTTGACAAGCTTCGGTCTCCCCCGGTCACACTACCGCTAGGCTCCCCTGGTTTCCTGATCATTGCAGTTCTTTCAGCCAGCTGAAAAGCCCAATCAAAAAAAGCCCGTGGTTCTCAACTCTCTGCATATTAGAATCACCTGGGAAGCCTTTCAAGCTATCAGTAACCTAATCCCATCTTCCAAGATTCTTCTTTAATTGATTTTGGATGGAGCCTTGCCCCAGTGTTTTCTCAAAATCTCCAGATTTTTGTCATGGTCATCCAGGTGCTTATCTTCTGCAAGCAGACCCTAAGGGATGGCAGATGGAAACAGTGTTGATATAAAAATGTATTTCAGCTGAAAGGATTCAGAACCTGTCATTTTAGAATATTCCACTTCAGCATATTGCTCATTTTAAGCTAAAAGAAACTGAAAACTAGCCAACACAGAAAAGCTCTACTGAATTCTCCACTACATAAAATAAATTATTAATTCCCTCTTTTGTAAAGAAAATTTATATCTATAAGAAAATCTTCATGAGTAAAATGTCTGTACCAGGAAGAGAACTAATTTTTGGAGACAACTTTATCACCTGAGAGACTTTTATCCACCCAAGGCAACCTTTATTGACCATGCATTTCCTTTACTCACCTTCCCCAAATTTGCCTCCACATCCCCCAAAAGCCCCAAACCCCTATTCCTTTCTGTAGCTCAGGGTAATATATAGGTCTCAATAATCTGGCTGCTTCCTTGAGTCTTATATTTTTGTGGGACTCCCATGTATATACACATAATTAATTTTTCTCCTGTTAATCTGTCTTATGTCAACTTAATCTGTAAACAAGCAAAATAACCTGAATGGGTAGAAGTATGCAATTTTTCCTTCCCTACACTGCCAATGGTAAGGATTTCCTATGCCCTTTCCATTTAGAATAAATGTTCTAGGCCAACCTTCCCCAAAACACAGGATATAAGTGGCACAAGGAAATAGGGTTATGTAGCCAAACAAATTGAGAAACATTACGTATGATATTTCACTCTTACCAAGTCAAAATGTACCTTTCGATATTGGAGACCTTGAGAAGTTTCGCAGTAACCTGTAGTAGCTCACTAACCAGATCAACAAACTGCTGATTTAAGACAATCTCACCCCTTGTTATTACACCTTTAAAGACTTTGGGATGTGTGAGATAGAATCACTTTGACATTAGCAAGACTATTAAAAAAATCAAAAACAGAGGCATAAGCCTGAATCTTAGTAGTGCTAGAAAACATGAGCTTTATCCTGTGGTAAGCATTCTTATTTTCTCAGGTTTCTGGAGTTCCACACCCCCATGGGAAAGTAAGTATAGCAGGGCTGGTTGGCTCTCTAGAGAGGAAAACATAACTAGAAAGTAGTTATCTGACTCCCCGTGTGAGGTACTATAAAATGACTTCCCTCTGATTAAAAATGAGCTAGATTTTCCAATAAGCATGCAAACTTTCTAAAGGTTCAAAATCTGGGAGTGTTGTGTAATTTCTAGGAAGACCCTAAAGTAGAGCTTTAAGCATCTTAGTTTTTAGAACCTCCTTCACAGAGATTGTGTGAAGAGCAAAATGACAATTATACATAAATGTTTCAAAGTCAATAATTTAGAGTTGTTTCAAAGAGTCATCCTGGAGATAAAAGATCAGAAAAACTGAAAGTGAGGGAATTAATACTAAGCTAAAAGACAATTTCTAGAACAGTGAGGTGAGGAGCTCTATGGACCAACCCATCAAAATAACCATTACTGGTAAAAAATTATCAATCATTTGAAGTCTCTGAAAATGGCCTGAAGGACATATAGCAAAAGCAGCAGCATTTTTTCGAGAAAATATACTGATCTCAGTAAGAACAAAAGTTTATGGCGCTTCACCCACAAGCTGCTCCCTCTTCCCTCCCCCAGCTTGGTGTGATAGAAGCTCTACTTTAGGCTGATGTGGCCAAGATTATGGCATTCCCTCTTTCTTGAGTTTATAGCCTGGTAGTGTAGTATCACCCTGGGAAGTGCAGGTAAATAGCAATTCTTATCCCCTCAAGCCCCAGCTCTGTGTTGTAGTGGCTAAATTCCAAACTAGATCAGGGGCTCCTTTCCTGCCTGCAGTCCCCTTTGTCTTGATCTATTTTGTTCTGCTATTACAGAATGCCACAGCTGGGGTACATTATAAGGAACACACATTTGTTGGCTTATAGTTCTGTAGGCTAGGATGTCCCGTATCAAGGGGCTGGCATCTGGTGAGGGTTTTCTTACTGTGTCATCCCATGGCAGAAGGTAAAACGACCAAAAGAGAGCAAGAAAGAGAGAGGAGGGGACCAAACTTGTCCTTTTATAATGAAGTCACTGCTATAATGGCATTATTCCATTCATGAAAGCTGAGCCCTCACAGCCTAATCACCTCTTAAAGGTCCCTCAGGTCCTCCTGGTTGATAATGTTAAAATTATAATTAAATTTCAACATGAATTTGGAGAGGACAAAGTCTGAAACTGCAGCCCACTGTAGGGCAGGCTTTCATCCCAAATATAGCAGGCCAAGAATACTGGGGCCTCAATTGCTCTCAGCCCAGCTTGTTCATTGGGTAGAGGCTCTCTTCCAGAAGAGGCAAACTTACTTAGCAGAGCAGAGTCTCCCACCTCTACCCAGCACCTTGCTTTAAAGCATGGGTGTTACCCCAAGAGAGGTGGGAAATTGTATTTGCTCTTAGTTCTGAAGCAGTGGCTCAGAGATTCTACCAAGGCTTAAATAACACCAGTCCTTCAGCAACACAGTTTGAATTTTAGTTACCGCAGTATATTAACTGTGAATAATTGCATAAAATACACATGCTACTAGCTCTTCAGTCCACAAATCACCATATAGCAGATGTGCATTATGATCAGTGGCCAATCACATCACTTTTTTCACAGTCTGTCAGTGATTGGGTGGGGTACAACTACATGTTCATGCACAGACAGAAAAGCATGTGGTTGTGTTGCCTCCTGGTCTCCTAGTGTTAAACCCACCTAACATTTTACAAAAATGTATAGTCAAAAAAGAAAAATGGCCAAGAAAGATACAAGTGTAGCAAAGAAACAAAAAGTGATAATGCTGTAAGTGAAATTCTAATTGAAAATGAGTGGAGTTATAGAAGAAAGAGCTGGTTGTAGGAGTGTTGACACTTCTGCCATTGAAGAGACTATATACACAGCCTGAGGAGTTGAGTGGAGGTGAACTTAATGACACAAACAGGAAAGTGATTTTTGACAAAATAGGAAGATAACAAGAATTGGACGAATGGATTAATGTATTTATGGTGGGAATGACATTTGTAATAAAAAGGCAAGTTTGATCATCCCCCCTTTCTCTCTTGCTCTCTGTTGGCCTTTGCACCCTGTGCTATGGGATGACATAGCAAGAATGCCTGCAAGATGCCCCAGAGGAAGTGACATCAGCAAAAATCATTACCTTAAACAAACACTTGGAGATATTTTACAACATTGAAATCACAAAGGATAAAATGTTGGAAGCTGGTCCTAAATTAGAAAGGAGTATGACAAGTTGCCCAGGCATAGAAAAGATGCTTTCTTCATATTGCAAGTTACATAACCAAAAGAAACCAAGTGTTTTTTAAACTACTCTTGATAAGTACTTAAAAGAAACATTTTAATTCTCAATGTTTCTAACGTTTCAACTTACTTACTAAATAAATACTAGTTTCACTATTCTTGTGCCCCTATTATTTATAACCAACAGAAGAGAGTTTTTAATTTTTAATATTTGTAAAGGTCATGGAACACTTTTTCCCATTAATTATTTAAATTATCTTGCATGGTGATTTTCACAGTGCCATATTAATGTGCAACATGAGGATTACCTATATTTGGGAAGAAATTGACAGTGACATTTTTACATGGAATGAATATTTGAGGATATTAAGGATGACTGTTTTTCTAGTGTGCTAATGATATTATGGATCTGTTTCAAAAGAAAAAGAAAGAGAGAAAGCCCTGTCTTTTAGAGATGCATAGAGCCAAAGTTATATGCTATTTGGATTTGCTCAAAATAATATAGGAAAGAAGTATGAGGGAGCATAGATGAAATAAGATTGGCTATGAGCTGATAACTATTGAAGTTCAGTGACAGGGATATGAAGTTTATTATTCTCTATGTCTATTTTTGTATCTATTTTAAATGTCAAAAATTAAAGTTTTAATTGACCAGAAAATGTCAAAGAATGTAATGGTTGTCTCAGGCTCACTTGGAATGTTTAACTTCTGTGGCTCAGTAGCCTGTCAACATTGTTTGGTTCAAGTGTAAATGTGTGGTGTGAGCTCCAAGCAGGAGGGAAGCCGCATTTGTGCAAGGACACATGGGCTCCTGCTTTGGCTCCTCAAGGACATTGGAGCATCAGACCCAATTGGGAGATAAGAGAAAATAAAAGTTATAACTTTTTCCTTACAAGAGGATTGCCTGTGATGACAAATTTGCTCACACAACTTTTCTTTTAGAATATTAATAAGCCCACAGTACCTGCTGCCAATGAAAAAAAAAAGAAGATAGTTATATTCAAAATAGTCTTATTTTTAATTAGATTTTAGAACACTGACAAAAATGATGGCCAATGAATTGTGGCCAAATGTGTTATTCGTTTCTTTTAATAAAACAGAGAAAGTTTATTTCTCTATAATTTTTGGTAAATTATGACTTAAATTTCATAGAGATTAATTGCAAGGTTGATTTTTAAATTTCCTTTGGAAGTATTTGTGTCAATATTTTTCAGTTCAGTTTTGGTTTCATTTATCAGCACATCTGCCATTGCTGATAAAGATTGTTCCTTCTATTATTCCATCAGTGACAAAGGTGGATGGAAAAGAACATAAAGAGCAATTCGTACTCCAAAACTATTCAGGCTTAATTTCTATGATTCAAAATGGCTTAAGGATAAAATGTCTTTGGGATTCACTTACACTAGTATGTGAGGCTCTGTACTCTTTTCTGTTGTTGATGTGTTCTTTTGGGAAATCGGCTGTCTTAACAATAGAACCAATTCTCCACAAGGCAGCAGTCTTTGAAGATAAAATTTTATTTTTTGTACAGATTCTGTACTTTAATGAAAAGAAGATGTACTGGAAGTATATCATAACTTTTGATCCAAGTAACTTTTTAGAATTAAGGCCAGCATTAGCATATTCACTTAAAAATTGTTGACCACCTACCATAATGTACTTAACCATTTTACAACTAGAGAAACTGAAGCAGGCTATTTCCCTGACCCCTTCGTGGGACATAAAACAGGGGTGCCTCACGGACTCATCTCACCCTATCTACCCCTTGTGGGAGGGAGCGTGTGAATGAATGAGTGCAGGAACCAGAATGAGTGAGTGCAAGAACCAGCCAGCCACTTTGGGGCGCCAGCAGGAGCAAATGCTGTGCCAGCCTGTGGCAGCATCCAAGTACGGGTGCCTGTGATCCTGAAGGCCCAGAGGGCATGTTATAGTGTTCTTTTAGCTCTGCTTTCTGCAGGTGGCTTAAGTGTTAGCAGCTCAGTGGATTCTTTGCCTTTTCTTGTGAGGCAGCTGCCCTCCACCAGCAAGGGAAGAGTGCCAGAATGACAGACTTTTGTATCCACACTCATGGCTCCCAAGCTGGTCTGGCATCCAGGAAAAATGAAGTCACATGAATGAATTGAGGGATGGTAAATGCAGGGGATCTTATTGCTGATGAAATTGGCTTTCAGAGGGAAGGGGAGCTGAACAGGGTATGGGGCAGGTAGGTGATCTTCCCCTGAAGTCCTGCCATCTCCTGTCCAATTCTTCTCCCAAGTTATGCTGTCAAGCTGTTGGTTTGAAGTCAAGCTACTTCTCTCTACTGTCCAGTCATGGTTCCATCTACCAGCTGAGTCTGGGGTTTTTATAGGCACAGGATGGGGTGGGTCAGGCCAGGAAAGGCAACATTCAAATGGGAAAACAGGGATAGAATTTCTCACTTTAGGCTGCAGTTTCAGGTTTTTCGGACTAAGGGTGGGGTTTTGCCAGGGACCCACCTTTTTCTGCCTAGAATTTCTCTGCCCCCTGTCCCTATCAAAACTGAGTTATTAATGAGCAAATGAGTATTCCCACTGCATGGAATTAAGGATAAACCCAAAATTTTGCCAAGACCCCTCCCTTCTCTGAGAAAGTACACAGATATTGAGAAAGTACACAAGTACACATGAGCCGCCTCACATGAAAAGGGAAAAAGCCCACTGAGCTGTTAACACTAAAGCTGTCGGTAGACCACAGAGCTAAAAGAAAACTGTAACATGCCCTCTGGGCCTACAGGCTTGAAGCTCCCTGTTCCTGTCAACTGACAATGACTTGGGTCTCTTAGCTCTACACACTGGGAGCAGCTTCTAATTTCTAACCCAACAATTTGGAGTTCTCATGTTCCAGTGTATTTGTCTTGCATTTGTAGGTTTTTTCACTGTATTTTAAAATAGGGAATTGTGATTGTCCATACCTGTTTTAACAGGTCAAACAGGTTTTTATATTGAGCTCTTTAAACCTCATTTTAAATTGTCTTCCACATAGTATTTGAGGTTCTTTCTTTAGTGAACTACAAAAATATTTACTTTGGGGGTTTTATTAGCCTTTTACTCTAATGGGTAACAATTTCCCAACCATGGAAGGTCCCTGGTTACTGGAAGGAAGCGTATTCATTTCAGGTTTGGGGTTTTTTTTCCTCATAATGAAGATAAATAAAGTGAAACAACTAGGAAATAAGAAAGTGTTTGTCAGATAGGAGTGGGCATAGACAGGGACAAGTAAAGCACCAAACTCAAGAGTTCAGTACGGAAAACAATTAAATAAAAATAGAAAGTCTGTGGCTAAAATATTTTATTTTTTTAAATGGGAAAGAGGAAAGAAAATCTGATATAATGAAAGTCAAGTGTTGGAATATATAGAAGCTAATATATAAATGAAATGAATACCCGCCATGTAAAAGGGACAGAGCTAGAAATTTGTTGTTTAAGGTACTTGCACTAATATGAAATGGAATATTGTTATTTACAGGGACATAGTTTACTTGTAAATGTTTATTGCAAACTGTAGGGCAAAAAGATTTAAAAAAAAGTAGAATGCTATGTTAAGAAGGTGAGAAAATAGAATCATGTAAAATGTTCAATAAAGTCAAAAAGGCAAATAAAAAATGGGAAAGTAAAAATAGAAACAAAGAACAAAGGACACAAATGGAAAGCAATAATAAATATGGTAGACATTAATCCAATTATATTAGTAATCACTTTAAATGTAAAGAGCCTAAATATACCAACTAAAAAACCAGATTGTAAGAGTGGATCAAAAAACAAGACTTACATGATGTCTATAAGAAACCTAGTTAAATTTAAAGCCCTAGATAGATGTATAAAGTGATAAAGTTATACCATGCTAACGCTAATCAAAAGAAAGAAATCCAAAAAAGGAACCCACCAGTAAGAAATAATCTGATTGAAACATGGGCCAAAGACCTTAACAGATGCCTTGCCAAAGAAGATATGCAGCTGGTAAATAAGCATATGAAAACATACACCACATCATATGTCATTAGGGAAATACAAATTGAAATAACAATGAGATACCACCACAAAACTATTAGAACAGCTAAATTCTAAAACACTGACATCACCAAATGCTGGCAACTATAAGGAGCAACCAGAACTCCCATTTGTTATTGGTGGGACTGCAAAATGGTGCAGCCACTTTGGAAGACAGTGTGGCAGTTTTTTAAAAAACTAAACTATGATCCAACAATTGAACTTCTTGGTACTTACCCAAAGAAGTTAAAACTTATATTTACACAAAAACCCACACACAGATGTTTTAGCAGCTTTATTGAAATTTGCCAAAACGTTGAAGCCACCAACATGTCCTTTACTAGGTCAATGAATAAACTGTGATATACCTGACAATAGAATATTATTCATCACTAAAAAGAAATGAGCTATCAAGCCATGAAAAGACATGGAGGAAACTTAAATGCATATTATTAAGTGAAAGAAGCCAATCTGAAAAGGCCACATACTGCATAATCCTAAGTAGATGACATTCTGGTACAGAGAAAACTATGGAGACAATTAAAAGATCAGTGGTTGCCAAAAGTTACGGAAGAAATAAGGATGAATATGCAAAGCACTAAGTATTTTTTGCATAGTGAAACTACCCTGTATGAAGCTGTAATGGTGGTTACATGTCATTATACATTTGTTCAAACCCATCAAATTTAAAATACCAATAATGAACCCTAATGTAAACTGTTGTGTTTGGGCAGTAATAATGTGTCAGTGTAGGTTCATTGGTTGTGTTAAGGAAAAAGTGACTGAGGCAGGTGTCTCAATTGATAGAGATTTATTTAGCCAAAGTTTGCAGATGCACCCAGAAAAACACAAGCCAGAGGAGCATCAGCGACCTGTGCTTTTCCACAGAGGGTTTGGGAAGCTTCATATGTAAAGAGTAAAGAGCAAACAGGAGGAGGAAAAGAAGGAGGGAGGGTAGGCAGTGATGCAAATGGTTCTATTCTGGTGAGGCTCTGATTACTGCTCACATTTTATAAGTAAAAAGAGGGAGCAGAGGAAAAGTCAATTATGTGTTAATTGCAGAGAAGACAGAGGAATGATTTCTGGTCTTTCCCTCATCCTGTGCCTATGAAGAGGAGAATGGACATTGTCAGGGTGAAATTTAACAGAACTCAGTTTTAGGGCTATTGTATAGGAGGGATATGTATCCTGAAAGATGTAGGGGCTCACAGGATTTTCCTTGGGAGAAATAGTGAGGGAGGCCATTTTGGGAGATATTTGGCCTTCTATCACTGTGGAAACCTGGTTTATGGATGAGGCTATCATACAGGGTTGCAATGTTACAGCTACCTAGAGAACAAAAGGAAGGCAATATTGAGTGACTCAGCTCTGAAGCTTAACTTCCCCTCTGGCATAGTGAGCTTGGGGTCTTGAGATTATTTTCTTTCGCAGTTGTAACAAATGTACCACTTTAGTGTGGGATGTTGAGTGGGGGAGGCTATCATATGTGGAGGAGTTATATGTGAACTGTCCATACTTCTTGTTCAGTTTTGATGGGAACCTAAAACTGCCTGAAAAAAATAAAGTTTAGTAATTTTTAAAAAAGAACTAGACTAGAACATGCTCTCAGACTGCCCTCTTGGGGCTACATGTGAAAACAAACCTCTCTGAGAAAGAGAACACAGTGCCAGAGGGCCTGGCATTCAGTAAGGATCTACAGTCCATCCACCACATTGCTAGCACCTGCACATTTCATTAAGAAGCTCAACAAGGAAGAAAGGTGGACCAAAGAAGCTGCATCAATTAAAAAGAGGAATTTGGACAAAGAAAATCCATGCAGGTGCCAATGCAGAAATAGTATTTTCCTTGATGAAGATTTTTAACTTATCAAAAGCTATGAGATAGCGGCCACTCTTTGAATAAGCTTTAAAAGAAATAGATGGACATTTGCAGAATATAAATCTTTTGTATTCTATAAGCCTCCATTTTAAAATGAATATAACCTCAAACATATCCTACGTAATGAAAGCAGGGACATGAAGAAATATTTGTATACCCACATTTATAGACTCTTTATAGATTTATATTATTCACTATATCCAAGAGGTAGAAGCAGGCACATATTCATAGAGAGGTCCCTCATCCAAGGTTTTGCTTTATGTGGTTTCAGTTACCTGTGGCACAGTATAGTAAGATATTTTGAGAAAGAGAGAGACCACATTGGTATCACTTGTATCATAATATATTGTTATAATTGTTCTATTTTATGATTATTGTTGTTAATCTCTTATTGTGCTTAATTTATAAATTAAACATTATCGTAGATAGGCATGCATGTATAGGAAAAAACAGAGTAATCAGGTTCGGTGCTCTCAGTGATTTCAGGCATCCATTTGGAGTCTTGGAACATATCCCCCAAGGATAAGGGGAGACTACTGTATAATGAATATCATTCAACCTTGAGAAGGAAGAAAATTGACCCATGTTGCAACATGGATGAGGCTTGAAGCCATGATGCTAAATGAAGTAAGCAGAAAAATACGAATACTGTATGATCTACACAAGATCATCTTCCTTCTTCAAGCCTCACCCAAAAAAATGCAAATACATAATGATACTGAACTGAACTTTAAAATGGTTAAACTGGAAAATTTCATGTTATGTATATTTTACCATAGTTTAAAAAGATAACTGTAAAATTTGTGTTCTAATTCACATGAGATTCTCAAAAAAGGCTATATCTAAAAGACAGATTCATGTTTCATGTTCCATGAAGCTTAGAGATTGGAGTAAGAGACTGAAGAGACGTGAAAAGTGAACACATCTGAAAACAACGAAGTTTCACACAACTGTATGAATTTATTGACAAGTGATATTTTCTTACAGTAATAAATATAATACAATCTTCTTAAGAATCAGTTTGGAGTTTGGAAGGCAATGTACCCTTGATGGGAGCACTGGTGGTACCAACTTCTTCAGAACTGCATCTAAGAGGGAACCTGTGTTGGCTGGGAATCATACAGGTGTGGGCAACAACTGTATCAGCCCCAAGCCTTCTCTCCATACCTAAAGGTGACTCGTGGCCCCTGGTTAATATCACCCTAGGTTCTCCCCCTTCCCAGTTTTAACATAATGTATCATTAAAAATAGTGCCATAAAAAGTCAACATTTCAAATATAAAATTATTTTATACAAATATAATTCATAATCATTCTTTTAAAATGCAGCATTGTTATATATGTTTGAAATATTATTAAAATAAATATTTCCTAGAGAAAAAATTTTGCTTCATGAAATTATAAAACAGAAGCATATAAAACTAATTCATGATTGGCACTTCCTCAGGGTGTCTCTTATTCTCTCTTACTCAGTGTAGACAGCACCAAGTACATATATCTGGCCTGAAAACATACCACCATCACCCTATATATCTAGATGCTTGGACTTCGTGTGTATCTACCCATGGTGCTTATGGCCTATCTACTTATGCACCCTTTACCTGGAGCTTCTGTGGACAGAAGGGTTTTCCTGTGGCAATCTGCACTAACATACTTTTCCAGCCAACCTTTAGTTTAGAGGTCTTATGAGCTTGTCACTTTCTGGAGTCTGGGAAAAAGCATCTCAACTTCTTTATCAAGGGAACCATCCTGTCCCCCATGTAATAGCCCTTTTCCCAGGTAAGGGATGTATTGTGATTACCCGAAATACTGAGATTTTTGGTAGACCTGGATGGTATAACGCTGATTTCCAGGATCTGGATGTTCTCTTTCCTGACTGCTCACTAGATGTTGAATGGGGCATATTTTGATGGGCAGGCAGTCTTGTGGTTCCTGCAGTATTCTAATACCTGCTTGGAAATGAGATAGTTGGAATGCTTAGCAGACAATGTAGTTGTGTTTCTAAACATCATGGTGTGAGGAGAGGAAAAGGAATACAAGCTTACACAAACCACTGAAATTTCCAGTTATCATTACTTAATCATAACCCTAAGAATTATAATTTCAGTTCTTCTCCAACACTACAAATTAACAAGTTCACTAGACAATAAGCTGATCAACTAGGCTGATTGACATTTAGAGCTGCCTTTCCAATTACTACCAAAGGGCAAGGGTTTTTAGGAAAATCTGGCTTGCAAAACACAAGTGGTAAGTCTTCAAGGATTTGAAATACCTTTCACACAATTTGACCATTGCCAGAAAGCCATGTATCCAGACCCATATCAGTGTCCTCAATTCCCCTTACCAAAATGTTTCCCTTTTTAAAAAAATGTAATTCATCCTTGTTTTCTGAGGCAGAGGTGACTGTTCCACGAGCTCCAATTCCATGAGCAAATGTCCCATGCCAGCATTTACACCTCTCTCTAAAGCCTTGTTTCTTGCACCTCTTCTTCTGTCTCCTCTTTGAGAGAAGCAATTTGGGGCCGAGACTTGTACTTGCTTGAGTTCCGGTGGGGAAAGAGCTTCACCCTGTCTGAGTGGCTGATGGCTTGCCGGAAGAGGCTCTTCTCGTTCAGCAGTTTCTGGATGGAATCATACTGCCGCACTTTGTTCTCTTCTATGACCTAGGGAAGTGGCTGTTAGTGAGATCTGGGACAGAAGGCAGGTCAGACCACAGCAGGGACAGAAACTGGCACAGGCTCAAAGGAAAATAAAAGCCAAAAGAATGCCATGTCCAGAGCCTTGCATTTTGAGCAGGTATATAACATTTAACTGCTGTATCCTCTTGCTCTAAGGAGGTTCTACCTTCTGTGAAATTAGCTGTGATTTTCTATTTAGCAGCTGGAAGATTCTTCAGGAAAGGTTGGAGGAACTGAAGATACTTTGAAAACAAAATATTAGGTCCCTTATGTATTACTTTAAAAATGAGTGTAAGTCTACAGCACCACAAAGAGTTGAATCTCTTAAACAGTGATCTGAAGCTTAATAATTCCAAATTGGTCATGATGTGCCTGAGTTTAATACGCCTCCTTGGCTTGTTCAGGTTGAGCAAATCCAAGATCAGACAATAGAGGATGTTACTTAGATTCTTGATCTTGTGCATGGCAGGGCAAGAGGTTGTGAGTCTGCCCCGATAATTTGTTACTTCAAGCTTAGCGATGATCATGGTAATAACAAGCCTTCAGTAAGGAAACCATTTACCTCCAGGAGGCTCAAAAGCCTGAACAGAAATGACGTGATACATCATCCTCAGAACTTCCTTGTGACTAAAGCAGAGGGAATTTGTAAACATCACTCGAAAGAATCTGTGACAGTTTTGTTTTGTTTTAATAAAGACAGATGGGAGCCTTACTATGTTGCCTGGGCTAGTCTCAAATGCCCGGCCTCAAGTAATACTCCCACCTCAGCCTCCCAAAGTGTTGTGACTACAGAAGCAAGCCACTGTGCCTGGTCCTGTGACAGTTGTTTAAGAACAGTGAGAAGGTGGTGGAGAAAGGTACTACCTGAGCCCAAATAATGACTAGAAAAATTAATTGAGCCTTTCAACTATTTCATTGATACCATAAATCAGATTGTAAGACAACCAGACCTGTCCCAGACCACATACATGGGAGATTTAGTTATTGAAAGAATGATAAGGACCTTTTAAAAAAAAATTTTAAATAGTAGTGTATTTTGTATGACTTGGTCCCCAAATAAAGGGCTAAAAAGTATATATATATGCTATTTATTAATGTAACTTAGTAATATGCTGCCATTTTGGATTTATTGTATTTCAACCTCATCACATGGCTCAGATCAAAGTGAAAAAGTTATGCAGCTTTTTTGAGCAAAGCTGTGTGACACACATTTTCAAAAAGAACTTGTACATTGTTGCAATTTGCAGGAACTATCACATGTGAGATTGTTATCAAGAATTACAAGGGAAACAAACAAGATCTTAAGTTATAAAGACTCACCAAAAATTGCTGGCATTCCAGCATTGCTTCTATCCTGTGTTCACAGAGGATTACTGTGCAATCAGCAAACGCTTGTTTTAGAGCTCTTCTAATTATTTGGTATGTTCTAGAAAAGAAAGACAATACCACATATAATGTCACAGAACAGGAATGATCTGTATTTACCTTGATATGTCTATTGTTCTATTAACTCTTTAAATTACTTATTTCTTTAAGAACTTTCCACATAATGTTGATATAGAGTTAGCCACAATCAGCTTTTCAAAGATGGGGTAGATTCTAAGTATCCATATATAAACAGGATAAATATTTCAAAGAAAATTTTATAAATGAGTATACTTTTCATTACATTGAATCACCAGTAGTTCTTTATTTGGGGCTATAAACATGCTTATGGTATAAATGGGATATAAAGGCAATCATAAGGATCAGATTATGCCCATTATTTGAAAGTTTCACCATGTGTTGACAAAGGGTAAGAGTTTGTATGAAACTAAAAACTATCTTCAGAAGAAAACAAAAGGCTCTTAGACAAGGAAATATGCATTTATGCTCATTTCCACTGGGCAATTATTTCATACCTTGGGGGAGGCCTCCACTCACAGACATGACAGCCTAATAGAAATATGTGTCACTATGAAGCAGGCATAATGATTGTGTTCCCACTGTGTTATTAAGTAACAGAACTTCTGAAACTCACACTGGATCCAAATGAGCACTGGGTTCATCAAGCAGCAAGATCTTCGCCTTACTGAGAACAGATCTAGCCAAGCACATCAACTGCTTGTGGCCATGGCTTAGGACACAGCCCCCATCCACAAGGACAAAGTCAAGCTTCCCAGGAAACTGTTCTATCACAGTTCTGAGCCCAACCTGCAGTTAGAGAGAGTAGTTCAGATACCACAGAGTTAAAAACACTCAAGCGGTTGACATTCTAAAAATAAACACAGGAGTTCTGAAAGCTTACCTTTCTCATACCAATCCCTCTACCCCCACTACCTGCCACTATTTGAATTTGATTGAGCAAAAGTCTATTTATAATCTCAACAGCTCTAAAGAATCAGTCTATGACTTGTTTTCTCTTTGTACTTCATTCATCAGGAAACTTTCAACGAGGGCCTGTTATGTGCCAGGGATCCCAAAAGGTAGTGAGGAAACAATGCATGGTACATGGCTCTTGTGAGGCTCAGGGTTTACAAAGGTATACATAAATTATTGCAACACAATTGAATCATGCTGGAAAAGATAATATGTATAGATTGCAGGTATGCCTTCTACCATGACATCTATGTAGACAGAAGATAGAACGTAGCATAAAGGATGGAGTTATGACGTCATCCTTGATGCCACCTCCCATCTTCTACTCTATCATGACTGAGGACAAAAGATAGCATAAAATAATCAACTGTGTGTTTTTTTTAATTATATATGGAAAATTGCTATTCATGTCTTGAATTCATGAAAACTGTAACAAATAGATAAAACTATGAAGTAAGAGAAAAACCACACACTCTGTGACCATTTCTTCCCATTGTCATGTGTGGGCAACGCTCCCTCTTTTTGCCCCTTTGAATATTAGTCTTCCAACTGTCCTCTGAGATTCTGGTCATTTTCAGGGTATTCAGGGTATAAATGACCACCTATTAGCTAATAATTTTCAAATCTTTATCTCCATCCCTAGACTTCTTCCAATTACTTTTTAAATCATCCTCCTCCTTACCAACTCTATTACAGTTACCCCCATCTGGGTCATCATCATCTCTTAAGCATCATCCTACAAATCTCAATTAGTCAAATTGCGAGTCCACCATACAAACACCCCAAGGATCTTTCTAAGATGTAGGTTTGACCATATCATTTCTGTTTTAAATCCTAAGGTAGTTCTCTTCCTGGTAGAATAAAAACTGGAGCTCTAGAGTCAAACAGAATCGGCTTTGAATCTGCCCTCCTCAGCTCATTTGCTCACGATACCAGGTGCATTATTTCAAATCTCATTTATCTCATACATAAAAAATGGAGAAAATAATAATATTGATGTCGAAGGGATGTTTGAAGGATTACCAGAGATAAATTGTGGAAAGCAGCTGCCACAGACTATGGCACATGCTAAGTGCCTAATGTACAGTAACTATTAGTATTACTGGAGCCTGGAAAACCCCAAGAACATGGGTTTGGTTACTGAAACACTACCCTAGTGTGACACCAGTTTGTAAAAATTTTCTTTCACAAGCTGCCTTGGGAAGTAAGTTAGCAGAAAGTACTGCAATACTGTGAAGTTAGTCATGCCCATAGTAACAAGGTTGAGATTTGGGTCAGAATGCAGTACTCTCCCTCTAGATTCACACCAGTCATACGCTAATTTCCTATGGCCATACTTGGAAAGCTATTAGACTGTGTTAAACTCTGCACTTGGGGCAAAAAGCTGAGCAGTGTGTTTTTCCCCAGATGAAATTCTTTATTAGAAATAAATAATTATATAAATTTATATATAACTGTCAACATTTAGAGAATAGAATTTTTAAAATGAATGACACTAAGACTGACCAATACAGGGGATATTTTGCAATATTCCTATGTAACTGTTTTATTCACTATGAAGTATAGTAAAAAGATTTTTAGAATCAGATTCATTAGAGAAAAGTCAACCTAGTTAATAAAACTTAAAATTTGAAGTCAGTAAACATTTAAGAACTTTATTAAGTACCTATTTTCTGCCAGACGTGGTATAATAGGCTTTTGCAAGATAATGGAAAGCAAGATAGATTAGCAATTGTTTTTGAAAAGATACAAAGTTATTGTTACAAAGCATATGTGCCCATAAGAATTCTCCTACTGATCTTTCGGATGTAAATGACTGCTTAGTCATGTATTCCTTCAACTGGCTCTTAATGAGAGTTTATTAAATTCTAGGTACTCTGACAGACCCAAGATTCAAAAATGAATGACACTAGGCTCTGCCTTAAAGGAAATTATGGTCCAAACTGGGAGAAAAAATTCATAAGTGGAAAATGACTGTTCAAAGAGATAAGCACTATGGGGAAAAAAGCCCAGAAAATTGAGATTATCTGATTTAGTAATCATTAGCCACAGAATCCTTTATCCTTTAAATATGTATATATAGACACACAAATATATATATATATATCCAATATAATCTTTCTTTCTTTCTTTCCTTTTTCTTTTTTTTGTGACAGAATCTCACTCTATTGCCCAATCTGGAGTGCAGTGGTGCAATCTGGGCTCACTACAACCTCTACCTCCTGGGTTCAAGCAATTCTCCTGCCTCAGCCTCCCAAGTAGCTGAAATGACAGGTGTCCTGCCACCACACCCAGCTGATTTTTGTATTTTAGTGGAGATGAGATTTCTACATGTTGGGGCAGGCTGGTCTTGAACTCCTGACCTCAGGTTATCCACCTGCCTTGGCCTCCCAAACTGCTAGGATTACAGGCAGGAGCCACTGCACCCAGCCCTCAATATAATCTTGTTAATACTATCATTGGAAACCACTCTTTAATAATTTAAAAATAAATATGTATAAACTTCAGCTGAGTCCTGTCCAAACTAAGATAACTTCAAATTTACTAGAATCCAAAGTTTTCAAATTATTTTCATTACAACCTAGCATTAAAAATAAATAAACAAAAACATCAACAGTTTGTAGATATAAAGAACTTTAGGAAAAAAGAATTTGCCAGCTTTATGCCGATGAACTAATAAATAGTATGTACTTCGCAAATTGCTGTGAAGAAAGAATTTTTGTTTTATAACATGTTAAACTAAAAAAACAGTCTAAGAGTTTGTAAAGGATTCAAAATGTTGACTTTGCTATTGCTGTACTCTGGAATGTTATTATGGAGCAAGAGTTTGCTCTTGTGACAGAGAAACATGAAAAAAAATCAGAAAAGTGAATTGTGGTTTGACTGAATAATCCATAAGTGGCAGTTACAAAAATAGACACAATCAACTCCTTTTGATACTCTGTTTGCTACTCTGTAGATCTTTCAGGGTAAATTTTCAACTTAAAAAGCCACTATTTCTGCTATTTAGCTTTTCTAAAATAACTTACCTAACTATCAATAAGTAAGGATGGAAACTATTTTATAAGTAATTGAAAAAGCAAACAATAACCCAAAAAGCCTTCATTCCAAAATCAACAGATGTTGTACTTAGATTACTGATGACCCTGAGATAGCCCGCTGGGGTGAAGTTGCCTATGAACTACAAGCAGGGATGCAGCTTTGCTCCCACATCTGCCAGCAGCCCCAGTCAAGGCCTTCCGACATCACAAGGTTCTGTGTCCTCACTACTAAAATGAGCACAGTAATACCTGCTGTGTATCGATTACAAGGCTGTTTCCATGATCTGTTACATATAAAATTAAAGAACCCCTTTATTCATTCAACCAATATTTATTGAACACCATCTACGTGTGCATGACTACTCTAGGCACTGGAAATACCACAGTGAATAGGATATAATTCCCGACCTCCAAGAACGTCCACTGCAGTGGGGAACATGGACAAGTTAAAAGGTAAATCTCTAGCCAGAGTGAGAAATACTATGAAAGGGGTGGAGTTATAGGGTACACCCAGGAAAGGTCCCTGAGACCTGGAGAATAGAGGCAGATTTTTGGAAAGAAGTGATGTATAAGGAGAGGCCTGAAAGATGGTAGAAGCAGGCAGTGGAGGGCTAAGGGGGTTTCCTCAGGTAGAGAACAGCAAGTAAACAAAAAAGCCTCTGCAGAACAGAAAGCACATGTGCTTTAGAGATCCAGCGAAATTTAGTATAACTGAATAATGGGAAGTACGGGGAAGCTGGGGAGTGAGTTCAGAGAGGCAAGCAAACATGAAATCACGAAGGACCTGGTAAGCCACCTTAAGTAGTATGGACTTAGTCCAGAAGGCATTAAGGAGCCATATGAAGGGAAGAAACAAATGATCAGATGTGGGGTTTAGAAAGATCATCAGAGCTCCAAAGAGCAGAATGAACTATTGGGGGTCAATATGGAAAATGAGCCAGGAACCTATTTCAGAATTCATGCAAGTGTTGGTAGTGATGTCAGGTGGAAATGAAGAAAAGTGAATAAATTCCAGATACTCTGCAGGGATAGCATTGATAGGATGTGACATGTGGGTACCAGCGGAGGAACTTGAGAGTGAAAGATGAGTCCCAGGTCTTGGCTTTGGAAAACAGGAGGGTGGGATGCCCTTCACTGGATTTAGGAACACAGGACAGGTATCTGGTGGAGCAGGGAAGAAACTCAGTTATTGACATAAGGCGCTTTTCATACGCTAAGATATCAGGTGGGGAGCTCTGGGAATAGGCAGATTTGGAGGTCCTCAAAATAGAGGTATTAGTTAAAGCCAAGAGGACACATGAAATTTCCCAGGGAAACTAAGTGAACTGAGACAAGAACCAGGATTCTGTCAAAAACCATTTAAAGGATGACCAAGTGAAGTGTAGGTAGTAAAAACAGGATTTTAGTTACTTTTGCTTAATACCTGTATTTGCCAGGCACTGGGCTAAGCCCATTTTACATGTCATAACAACCCTACCAATTTTTTGGGCCAGAATGCCACAAGTCTATTTTTTCCCTTGGGATTCAGTTTCTTTTGAGATTCTCTTTGGTCTACACAGCTGGTAATTTTAGTTTGGCACTGAAGAAGCTGTCTGGGCCTAAGCTGTTTTGGGATGGGTAAATTAAACTAAGTTCTGGGTCTTAGAAACTCTCTTACCTTCCCTTGGACTTGCTTTAAATTCCTCCATCAAATGACAAGGCAGAGTGCCAAGGTGAAGGTCTGGACCCAGAAAATAAGGAGAAAGAAGCTGTCTGGGCCAGCTTTGGGTCTAAGCCTTCCAGCTAGTAACGAGGCACAAGTCCTCATGGCTTCATGAGACACAGTCCAGATCAGCAAGGATAAGATTCCACACTGGAATTGGAAGCCACATCCAAGCTAAGATTAAAGCATTTCTTGGCCTGGAATTGTCAGTGTATATATTTTTAATTTCCACTTGGGATAATGGGGAATTATGTAGGAAGTGCTGCTGGGATAAGATTCAGGTGTTTGGCTATTTGTCATTACTCTGTTCATTTACCTCTAGAGACACAAGGCACAGCAAGGTGACAGAGAGGACTAAGTGAGATGACATACATCCTGATTAGCCCCGGACAGTCCTGCTTTATAGCTTTTGTTTTAGTGACACACCCAAAAATGTCCTGTTTGGATAAATTACATGATCAACTATATTAGATTCAAGCCTAGGCCTTGTAACTTTTAAACCCAAATGCCTTTTCTGCTTCTCTAGGCTGATACTTGCTTGTTTGTTTGCATGCTTCTAGCAGGCTTCTTCATCAAAAACCTATCATTACTACTCAAAAAAGCACATTACTACTCAACAAAAACTTAGCACTACTATTCAATGCACTCATGACATTAAAATTAGACTAACATCATCAGCTTTGTGAATAGCAAATTATTAAAAAGGAGAACAGTAGAAATATAAACCTAAATATGAACTGATTAAATAAAAATCTAAACAGGTAAACATTTTGCATTATATTAATATTTACAATCATAACCACGGGTTCTAAGATTTTAGATTATTTTTATGATCCTGCTTTCCCGTACATTTGACTTTGATTTTGGCAAGATTTTATAAAGGCTAATGTCTTTCTTCCCAAGTTTCTCTCCCATTGCATTGTGTTCCTATAGTGCATTCTCTGAAGTCACATCAAAGATCTTAAAATGTGTCACTTGCAATTTAGTTAATGTTTTCTTTAAAGCCCCTGTGTTTGTTGGGTAATAAGGAAACTTTGATAATGAAAACGGTTAATCTAAGTACATTTTATTAGGGGCATGTTAAGGTTGGGCACTCAACGGGTAAGTGTTTAACACTCACAGTCATTTCAAAGCTCCTGGCAAGGTCCAGAAAAGGGACTGTGAAGGGAGGCAGAAAAAGGAAGAAAATTTGGAATGGAAGTTGGGCTACAAGCACCAAAAGTACTAATGGTAGAATACAGTTGTTCTCTAAGAAGACCTTTAAGGCTAACATTTTAGGTCCCCTGATTCTATTCTGCCACAATCCAGACCTTTGAACGTAAGTTTAATAAAAACAAAATAATTTATGTTCCCTTTTTCTTTAGTGCTTATATTCTTAAAATTATAAGTTTATAGCTAGAGTATTCTGTTAAAGAAACTGAGAATTTCACTCCAGCTCTCCTCCCCACCAAATTATTCTGTATAATGCCCTCAATTACAATGAACCACCTGTTGGATAAACAGAAGGTGTTATTTAGAAATTTTTATTCCATTTTAATTAATATATTTCCTACATAATGTCCTAATGGCTTCAAAGGACATGTGCCTCATCTAGGTCAAGTGGCATTTTGCCTGGCATGTGCTCACAGCCACATACCCCAAAGGCAGATGACTCCTGGTGACTTCCAGAGAAAATTATTGTCATTTGCAGGTGCTCTAGAGTGAGCATTACCCTTCTATGCTAAACCTGTTTCCCAGGGAAGTATATCAAGTCAAACCAAAGCCTCCTCCTTGTAGTGGAGAGCTTCAGAACTCAGACAGGGAGTAGATGAGAAACTGTGGAGAGATGATACCTTATGATGGGATTAATCCCAGTGTACTGGAGTTGCCTGGGTCTCTTCTAACTCATGTTTCATTGATGTAAATGGAGTAGGGAAGGCCAAAATCGTGCTGTCTATGGGGGATGTTATAAACTGAATGCTTCAGTCCCCCTGCCAAATTCATATGTTGAAATCCTAACTTTAAAGATGACGGTATTAGGAGATGGGGCCTTTGGGAGGTGATTAAGGTCATGAGGGCTCTACCCTAAACCCATGATTTGGATTAGTGCCCTAAAAAAAATGAGACCCCAGAGAGCTAGCCTGCCCATTCTCCTGCCATGTAACAACACAGTGAGAACACAGCCATCTTGGAAGAAGCAGGCCTTCACCAGACACAAAATCTCCTGGCACCAGATTTTGAACTTCCCAGTCTCCAGAACTGCGAAAAATAAATTTTACTGTTGTTTATAAGACATTCAGTCTATGGCATTTTGTTGTAGCAGCCCCAATGGACTAAGACAAAATATTGGTATTAGGAGCTGGGTACTGCTCTAACAAATACTTAATGTGGAAGCAGCTTTGGAACCAGGTAATGAGTAGAAGCTAGAAGAGTTTTCAGGTACATGCTGGAAAAAGCCTATATTGCTGTGAATGGACAGGTAAAGGCAATTCTGGTGAGGGCTCCAAAGAGAAAGAGAGCTGTAGAGAAAGCCACTATCTTCCTACAGAATACCTAAGTGGTCACGAGCAGAATGTTTGCAGAAATATGGATGGCAAAGGCCAGTCTGATGGCTCTTCAAATGGAAATGAGGAACATGTTACTGGACAATAGAGGAAAAGCTATCCTTGTTATAAAGCGTCAAAGTACTTGGCTGAGCTGTTTATGTCCTAGTGTTTTATGGAAGGCAGAATATGAAAGTAATGAAATTGAATATTTGAGGAAATAATCCAAGCAAAGTTGCAGGAACAGTTCAGTTACTCTTGACTGCTCATAGTAAAATTCAAGATGAGAAATGACTTTAAAATGGAATTGTTGATCAAAAGGGAAGCAGAACTTCAAAATTTGGACGATTTTCAACCTATCCATATTGTGAAAAATGAGAAAGCCTGCTCAGAAGAGAATACAAAGGGTGTGGCCAAATTGATAAGGACATTATTATGGATTAGCCATCTCAACAGAAACTAGATGCTTTGCATCAAGACAACGGGGATATGAGTCAGCCACCTAAACAGAAGCCAGAATTTATAGTCCAAGACAATGGAAGAATGACTCCAAAGCCATTTGGAGATCTTCCAAGCTGCCATGCCCATCACAGGTTCAGACTGGCTGGGGTAGGGCAGAAAGATTCCAAACGAGGGGCTACAGCCGCCCTGTGCCACCTTACATTGCCACCTCACACTGCAGACTCAGCTCCTGTATTAATCCATTTTCACACTGCTATAAAGAAGTATCTGAGACTGAGTAATTTATAAAGAAAATTTAATTGACTCACAGTTCTGCATGGCTGGGAAGGCCTCAGGAAACTTACCATGGCAGAAGGAAAAGAAATATGTGTTACACAGTGACAGGCAAGAGAGAGGGTGCAAGAGCAGGGAAACCTGCCTTATAAAACCATTGGATCTCATGAGAACTCACTCACTGTCACATGAATGGCATAGGGAAACCATGCCCATGATCCAATCATCTCCCGTCAAGTCTCTCCCTCAACAAGTTGAGGGGGGAGTTATGGGGATTATAATCCAAGATGAGGTTTGGGTGGGGACACAGCCAAACAATATCAGCTCACCGTACCCTACTACCATGTATCTCTACCACCCTAGGTGTAGCTCTAGCAGACCCTGGTGCTCACATACCACACTCAGCAAAACTGTAGGGCCATGGCTGCCTCCACCTAGATTTCAAGAACCCAGAGAGTCACAGGGCCCAGGTAGAGAACCACCACAAGGGTGAGGTCATCACATAGAGCCCCCAGTAGGGAAATGCCCAGTGGAGCTATGAAGGTGGGGCCACCCATGCAATCCCAGACCAGTAGAACCACCAGGTATGCAATTGCACACTCAGGGAGCTACAGGCATGGAATCAGAACACAGACCTGCCACAAAAAATGAGTCACTCAAATCCATGAGGATGGAGTACCCACCCCAGTGTGTCTAGAGGTGAGATACCACCCCAGTGAGCTTGGAGAGCAAAGCAAAGCAAATTATTCTCAAGCCTTAGTTTTAGACTTATAGAGACCTGTTACTTCTTTTTTCTTTTCTATTTCTCTTTTTTGAAATGGGACTCTCTAGCCTGTGCCTGTGTCACCATTTTATTTTGAAAGCACATAATAGGTTTAATTTCACAGTTTCATAGCTAGAGAGCAATCTGCCTAAAGATGAATCACACCTTAAGTCTCACTCTATCTGATTTAGCTGTTTGTGCTGATTTAGCTGATATTTAGATTAGACCTTGGACTTTAGCCTTGTAAGTTGATGATGGAACAAGTTAAGACTTGGGGGCTATTGGGATGTAATAAATGTATTTTGCATGTGAAGAAGACGTGAACTTTGGAGGTCAGGAGTGAAATGCTATGGTCTAAATGTTTGTGTTCCCCTGTCCCCCAAATTTACATGTTAAAATCCTAACCCCCAAAATGATAGTATTAGAATGTGGGACATGTGGGAGGTGATTAGATGATGAGGACAAAACCCTCATGATGGGATTAGTGCCATTATAAAAGACACCCCAGAGAGGTCTTGCCCTTTCCATTCGTGAGGACACAGCAAGAAATCACCATTAATAAATAAGGAAGTATATTCTCACCAGACAACAAACCTGCTGGCACCTTGGTCTTTGACTTCCCAGCCTCCAAAGATTGCTTGCTTATAAGCAGCTCAATCTTTGGTATTTTATTTTAGCAGCCTAAATGGATCAAGATAGGGCCTGATGGTTGGAGACTTACCATTGAGGAGAGGAGTAGGTCCAGTCAAAACTATCTGCTGCTCCAGGTATGTTAGGGTACTCCATTTTAAAGTTGTGCACACACACACATGCACACAAAGTGTAGAGAATGATCTCAGCTATATCAACCATTTGTGTTGGTAAGAGTTACCTCTTTCGATATCATTTCAGCTAGCAGTCTTACCTCATCTGCAACTTTCCATATTTCTTGATCACTCCACTGTTCATAGGGATCCAAGTTTTTTCTAAATGTTCCAGTAAAGATAAATACTTTCTACAGCAATGAAGAAAAGAAGAAAAAAGTATGAATAACCTGAATATCTTTTTATTTTTCCCTTATTGTATTATAAAATATGTCAAGCAGAAAACATATTTTAAAATAAGAAACACTCATGAACTTACCATCCAGTTCTCTCAAATTTTGATATTTTATCATGTCTCCTTTGTATAGTTTTTTAAGAAACAAAATATTACAGCAATACTTGAAGTCCCTTGTGAACATTTTTCTAATCCCAATGTCTTTAAAGAAATTGAGATAATTGTAAATTGTAAAATGTTAACAAATTTTATTCCTAGCAATATTCCTTATTATAAGCAAATATAATATAAAAGTTAAAAGTTAAAAAACAGTAAGTTTATGAATTATAATTAACTTGTTAGAACAAATTCCTATTTTGTTAATGTATTTTCCTTGGATTTCTCTGATAAGCCTAGCTTCCTAAGGGATTTTGAAATTTCTTTAACTTATGCTTATTCAAATGCACATGTTCATTTCATCTATAAATCAAGGCACAATTCTACTTATCTGACCAGACAGGCACAAGAGAGGGCCTCAACTTAGAAATCAGTGGAAGAGCAGAAGTCAAATATTTGTTTAACTGAATGCATGTTCCTGCTAAGGAATAAAATGACAATCTAATTCCCTACATGGAGCACAGCACAGCTATCACCCTGAGACATCTACTTACCGGGATCAGCAAATACTTAAGTCTGCCTATATTATTTTAAAATGTCTTAAAAGAAAACTCACTGTCTCATTGGGGAATGGTGACACCACAACAATAATAATATTTAGTTCTCTGTGCATAGGGGTGACTTGAAGAAAATATTTTTGCTGTTAACATTTGCAATTTATTTTTACTCTTTTTTCTTTTGCCTTTGGTTAATAACATCCACTAAGGGGAATTAAGAATGAAATTTCTTGAAGTATAGTTTTTACCAATTGCCTAGAAATGAGAATGTTCAGTGCCCATCTGGTCCAGAATGAATAACACAAAGCAAGTCAATCCCAAATTAACGGCGTCTGTATCTCTCAGGCAGGAGAGTATCCTCAGCAAGTTTACTGAGGATTCCGTAGAAACTTGATACGCCAGGGCATAATTTATGACTTAAAGAAAAAGTTCTTGTCAAATGTCTCAGAAACTCTCTAGAGAGGTCAACCAGGACCCCCATGCTTATATTTCTTAATCTACATCAAAGTTACCATCCTGAAAGGTACCTACATTGCTTTACAGAAGTGAATATAAGAGATATCTGAGCATATGACTCACAGGATCATAAATATGTGATGGATATGTTTATGTATCTCCTCCAAACTTTTATGTAAATAAAAGTAATGTCTGTATAAACTAAAGAGAGTAGACAAAGGACATTACTGGAGAATTCTGACCAATGAAAGAAAATTAAACAAGAAGCAGCTCTGAGAACTTAAGTCAGTTCACTATTTAAGCAATTGGATTTATTTAGTATATAAAGTTAAAAAGCCTTGCCAATAGAATTTTGCCATGTGCTGTTTTTTATATATTTTTATTTTTGTATTGTAGTTCTTTAAATAAAAAGTTTATAGCATTATTGAGAAGAACGGGAAATGATAACTGTAAGGGTTACCAAGTACCAAACAATGTATTGTTTTCTGCTACAGAAGTATGTCCATCAAAAAGATGGGACACTTAGCTCCCATTTATGGCAGACTTACAATGAACCATGTCCTAGAACAGGCTCATTCCATATGTTCTCTCTTTCAATCTTTACGTCAACCTCATGAGGTAAATCCTATTATGTACATGAGGAAACAGAAGCTTGGAGAAGTTAAGTGACTTGTCCAAGGTCACTTAGCTAGGAGATAGTAGGAGCTGGAATTTAAACGCAGGAGTGTTTGTCTCTAAACTTGTGCTTGTTACCGCAGCAAAATGGCTTGAGTCCTTCGTGGACCATTTTTCCTTCCCGTTCAAAGCTCAGGAAAGATTAAAGGTTGGGCAGCAGCAGGCTGATGGGTGCATAAAGAGCCCATCAGTGCTCAGCAGCATCTTCTTTATTTAAACTGTTATCCGTCCCTCTGGCCACAGGCTCAGTTCCTGGAGAGGTGAGCTTCCTCTTCCTACACAGGCCCTGAGTTAAAGGGTTTCATTTGGGCTATAGCCTCTTTATTACTTTCAAGGAGACTTATACATCCAATGAAAGCACACAAATCTAAATGGAATAATGGCATTATCATGGAGGACTGTGGAGGATGGTGGGGGAAAGCCAAAGAATTTATGGCATCCACACACACACAGAGTTATGAAAGGCAATGCTTTAGTAATGCCTTTCATAAAGATGCAAGAGTAATACAGTTGAAAAGATGCTGTAGTAATGCAGTTCTGGCCTGGAAGGTATGTCTACACACAGGAACCCAGCCTCTGATCCTCCATGTTTTATGAAATGGGGAAATGCTACTTTTCTTCTCAAAGCTACTCTACCCCTAGGCTTTCCCATCTCAGTGTATGGTACCTTCATTTCCTCAATCCAGAAACTTGGGAGCATTCATGACTTATCTTTCTCCCTGATCTTCCCAAATAAAATTAATCATCAGTCCTCTCTGGAGCAGGGCAACAGCCTCCTAACTGATTCTTCCCTTCCACTCTTGTATCTCTTCCCATCCATTCTCATTCAGCAATCAATGCAATTCACTGCAATCAAAAGTAGATCATTCCATTGACCTTTTAACAAACTTTTAAAGGCTTTCCACTACACTCAGGCCTTTAAGACGGCCTACATGACCCTACATGATTTGGCCCCTTCTACTTCTCTGACTCACTTAGTGCCTTTCTCCATTCTCTTCCATTTCTTAGTACCACCACACTGGCTTTCTTTCACTTCTTCAGCTTCTTCACACACTGGATTCCCCTTGCCTAGGAATCTCATTGCCTACCTTCTTCCCATGGTCAACTGCCTTTAGGTTTCAAGTTAAATATCACTTCCTCAGGAGTATCTTTCCTAATCCTCAATATGAAATAAGGTCTCCCAACATATGGTCTCATAACACTCATACTCTGCTTTCATAGCTTACAGTGAGTATTGATTATATGTGCATCTGAGATCATTTGTTTTTAAGGTCCATCTTTCCTACTAGACCATAACTGCTGTGTACTCTGCCCTTAGCATAAGCTATGTTCATAATATATTCTCAATAAATGCTGCCTGAATGAATAAAAGGACTGATGTGAAAATAGGAAGTAGAATACACAAACATCAAACTCAGAGTTCAGCGCATGTTATTTTTCTTTCTTCTGAAAGAATAGCTATTACAACCTACTGTTTTGTTTGGGCTCAGAAAAAAATATATATATACACACACATATTACGCATACACATAGATATATGTATGTATATATACACACAGATCTATGGATAGATACACATGTGTATATCTATCTAGATATGTGTAGATATATATATATACTCTGCCATACATATATATATCTAATACACACACCATGTATAATTCTATTAAAATGTGTCCTAATGTTTATTAGCATCACAGACTTTAAATAAATAATACTAACAACCCATTAAAATTTGATTGTTCTTATAATTGCTTAGGAAATGGTATGCCTAAATTTTACTCATAATACTTAGTCAAATAGTTTATATAAAATATCTCTCAAACATACGTTGATATATATTAATTTAGTTAAAATAGATATATATTCAACATTATGAAGAAGGAAAACTGTTGGTTGAAACTACACATCCCAAAGTTTTAAGTGTGGTGAATTTGATACCATTCAGAAATTCTGTAGGTCTTTTGTCTATGGTTTACTGTCTTAGCATTAGGTACTGAAGTAAGTGCTCTAATTGAAAAAAAATTTAACTGCACGAACTGGTTCAGTAAGAATTCAATTTCATACAATTAGGCATTTCATTCCTGCTTTACAAATAGTATCTGGCACTGTATTGTTTCCCGGGGTGCCAGTGGGTGCCTTAGTTCTGTTTTCTAAACTGTTTGAACTTTCCACAAACTCATCTCTAAATCTGAAAGGTCCTTGGAGGTCACTTAAGTTCTTTTCTCTGGTTTACAAATGAAACATTCAAAGCCCTGAGAAGTTAAGTGGTTTGGCCAACATGGTACACTTGGACTGATGGTGCAGCAAAAAATATACCTGAAGCTGTCAATCACACAATGGCCCTTTATCTCTCTTTAAAGAAACTTCTCCAATAGGAAAGTTAGGAGGTACAAATATCTGATATTTATTTAACATCATATATGTCATAAAGAGCACTTCTTGAGACTTGGAAGAGTAGGAGCACCATTACTCACTCTGTGACAAACCTCTTTTCTATAGTTTGACCCTCAACTCAACTCAGAGGCAACAGGTGAGCCTATATGGAGTTCTCAGAGTTATTCACATATATTTCACTGCAACTGGCATTATGCTTTAGCATTGTATATCAAACAAATAACAATAAAGCAGTTTGGCTTGGGTGGTGACTGGATGTAATACGAATTACATAAGTGGAAAGTGTGACTGTTTTTCTTTAAGGACACAGGGCTGTTTTGGTTTTGGCTCAGAAGGAAAATATATATATATAAAATATATAATATGTATATTGTGCATAATATACACAATATATATGTGTATATTACATATATTATTGCATATGTATTGTATATATTATACTATATATGCAATATAGTATATGATTTCTTTTTCCATTTTTGAAATTTTATTCCAAAAAAAGGGGATGTGTGTGGAAGATTGAGATGTCCACAGAAAGTAACCCTCATTACAATAAAGTATTCAGTTGAACAGAAATGATGATGACTCAATTCAGTATGTAATGTCCTATTTTCCCACTGCACCAGTTATTGTATATATGGTATACTATTTATACAACAAATTATATATTGTATATATAATATACCATATATACAATATATAATACATACAATACATATTGTATATTATATACAATATATACACAATATATGTAGCACATACTATATATTATATATGTTTACACAGTATATATATAAACATATATACAATATATGTTTATATACATACTATATAAACATATACAACATATATTATTCATATATACTATATTGTTTACATATACTATATAAACATATACAACATATATTGTTTATATAAACTATATAATTATATTGTCTATAGATACTATATACTGTATAATATACTATATATTATATAGTATATATAGCACATATACAATATATAGTATATATACTACATATATTATGTATGTACAATATATATTGTTACATATATAACACACATATATGTGTATATGTAACATACATATATGTATATATAACATATATAACACACTATATATACAATGTATATACTATATATAGTATGTTATAGATATAACATATATATTTTATGTTATAGATGTAACATGTTATATATAACATACTATATATGTATTGTGTATATAGTGTGTTATACATGTTATATACACATATATGTATATAGTTACATAGCTATATATAGTAGGTATATATGTAGTTATATATAGTAGGTAGGTAAATAGAGTGTATTTTATATACACACACACACACACACACACACACACACACACACACTCTCTCTCTCTCTCCATGTATAGTTCTATCAAAATGTGACCAAAATGCTTATAAATATCCCAGTGGTTTGGATCTCCCTTTTTGACAATGTCTGCAATTTTTTTTTATAAATTGAATTTGTATAATAAAAACTGTTCAGTGTGAACAAATTAAGATCCTAAGTTTATGTCAGAGGATTTTTTTTTAAGTGCCCTAAAAGGTGGTATGGTTTGGATCTGTGTCTCTGCCCAAATCTCATGTTAAATTGTAATCCCCATTGTTGGAGCTGGGGCCTGGTGGGAGGTGACTGGATCACAGAGCTGGATTTCTCATGAATGGTTTAGCACCATCCTCTTGGTGCTATCCTCATAACACTGATTGAGTTCTCATGAGATAAGCTCATTCCAAAGTGTGTGGCTCCTCCTACCTCACTCCCACTTGCTCCTGCTTCATCACGTAACATGAATGCTCCCCATTTGCCTTCTGCCGTGATTTAATACTTCCTGAGGCCTCCTCAGAAGTAGATGCTGCTAAGCTTCCTGTATAGCCTGAGGAATTGTGAGCCAATCACATTTATTTTCTTTATAAATTACCCAGTTTCCAGCATTTTTTTATAGCAATGAAAGGATGGACTAACACAGCTGGGCATAGTGGGGTGGGCCTGTAATCTACCTACACAAGAGACTGAGGTGGGAGGATCACTGGAGCCCAGGAATTCTAGAAAACACACTCAAGCTTAGGTGACAGTGCAAGAATCTGTTTCCAAAAAAGTGTGGCTTTGTTTTAAAAAATATCTATTAGCTAGAACAAAGTAGCTATAAGTAGATGAATAAAATATTCTCCAGTCAAAACTATCTAAGGTTTATAACAAATACAGAATAATTTTATAATATCAACATACATATAGTTGCATGCAAATGATTGTAGGTAACCCAAATTATTGTCTCCTCTAAAATTACTTCATGCTTTACGAACTTTTTATACTACAACTTTTGAGTATATACTTTTTCAGAGATAGCATAAAAGAAAATACTTTCCTGGTGTGACCAAATAATCAAAAATTTCACATTTTTAGGCTCAGAAATAATAAAATTGCATTGAATCTACTTCCATACCAATTATTTTTCTCTCCTCCCTTAAATTCAGTACTCCACCCCTACTGTTCTTATTTTAGTCCAGACTCATCACATCATAGCTGGAGAGTTTCCTAGCTCATATCCCTGCTTCTCCTGCCACCTACCCCATGCCACTACCAGCAGCAGGGTCCTCCACTACCCTTTCACCAGCCTCTTCCTGAAGCCATCTTGGTACTTGTCAAGTATTAACTTATTTCTCTTAATACTCCCTCACATGTGGCCTCCTCTGACCTTTTGCCCCTCAACCCTTTCTAGTTCACATCTTAGTACTTGTCCATAATCTGTCCTCCTGCCTGGCATCCTGGAACACCCTCTCCACATCCTCATGCCCTTAACCTTTCTAAAATCTACAAGCTTTATGACCCCTTATGAACCACCTTAATTATCACTTTCCTTGTGAAACTATCTATATTCTTTTGTTCATTTCTATGGTATATACTTCCAATAAAATACAAAGATGGAGGCATGATTTCTTGTGCTCAAGGAACTATAAATAATAATAACCACCACAACACAGCATATTGTACTTACTATGTGCCAGGGAGGAGTACTAAGTATTAACTCATTTAATCCTTACAAAAACACAATGCATTCATTACTACCATTATACTCATTTTAACTGAGGCACAGAAAAATAACTTGCCTAAGATTACACAGACTCAAATTCAGATATTGACATAACCACAATCTCTTGTTAAAGAGATCAAGCATTTAGTGATTCAGCACAAAACAATGTATATTGAACTCTTACCAAGCAAGCTACTGTATTATGCACTCTATAAGAGAGAGAAAAATTAATAAGAAAAAAAACCCTATGTTTTATCTAGCATTTCTATTACATTCTTTTATCTGGTCTGCTTTAATCATTGATGATTTTGTGTTTAAACTTTGCTTTCTTAACTAGGATACCTGCAAAGTATTTACAATGCTAAGTGGAAATTAAACAAATACATGGATTACTCTAATATAAGATATATTAGAAGTACTGGGTTTATAAACAAGGTTCTAAATCCCATGTGGTACTGGAATGTAGGAGTGGAATGTTGGAATTAGTAAAAAAAACCCAAATCTGCAAATTTTACATGTTGCTTTGAAAAGTCTACTTTGTGAATAATATAACAGAGGGATGCAAGAGAGAAGATGAGAAAGTCACTGCAGGGAGAGTAGAAAAAAAGGAAGGATCACAAATGTGGGGGAGTAGCAACAACAGGGATTGGGAGCTGGCCCTTCATAATTAACCACATCACACTCCCTAACTAGCCTACACCTTGACCCATGACTATATTTAATCACCTGTATTTAATTTATCATTTTGGCTAAATCCTTTCTTCCTTTCATCTCTGACTTATGACAATGAGTGTAATTTTGAACTTTTCATTTGAAGCTCATAGGTTGAATTGGGACCTCACTGTGACAGTTCAAGGAAAAGTGTTATCTATACCATTTATGTAATCACAGAAGCTATCATACTTATAATGTTAAGCATAGAGAAATTTAATAATTAATTATTAAGTTGTTAATTATTATAAAATGAGTGAGAAGTGCTCCACTGCTGAATCATCATTCAGATCTACAAATACATGTTTTGGTCCCATTTGATATCTCCCAGGGCAAAAGATGCCCCAACTTTGTGGTGGGAGTCATGTGTGGACATAGATTCTCTTCAGATCATAAAGGCTCATTGCAAGAATAGGCCTAGACATTTCCTCAGAACAGTGTGTCACCTTTCAAACTTGTAACTGAAGCTTTAGAAATACATTAAAAAAATTTTTTTCCTGTTTTTTAATGAATTAAATCTTTAACACATTTCAAGGTTAATAAATCATTTTAGATATTGTTGTTCAAAGTGACTAAGCCAATGGGGCTCTGGTGATAAGCCCCATTGTCTCTTCTTCATGACCTCACAGCTCACAGGTAACACAGAGCAAATTAAAGGAGCTCCACCTTGAAATTTACACAATAGTCTTCCAAGGGAAGGAAGAGAAGAACATTAATAAAATAAGGGAGGGAAGAACATTAATAAAATAAATGCTCTTTACATTCGTAAAATAAATATTCTTAAAATAAATAAAGAAGGAAAGAACATTAATAAAATAAAATAAAAACACCTGCAAGGACCTGCCAAAACTGATATGTTGTGATTCCACAGCTGATGTCTCAGGATCACTATGAGAAAGTGAGGGAAAATTTCTTGTTTAAAGTTCCTGTTTCACGTGTCTGAAAACAAATGTCCCATTGATACAGAGATCTCTAATGTCTCAGTGTCCAAGATCTTCATAACTATGCCCTTGCAAGGTCTGGCAGTTGGAAAGAAGAAAAAAATAGAAAAGCAAACAAACATAATTCTTTCTGGATTTTTAATTTTTTATTCCTTCTTTTTTTTTTTTTCTTTTTAAAGTTTAAACTTTAGGAAAGGACAATATTACTTAATTTGAACTGTCAAAAAAAAGTTAGGGAAATAAAAGCATCTCTTGGGTTAGACAGGAAAAATATATGAGGAGTTTGCCCTCTTTTGCTTTATCTTGGGCATTCACATAATGTTCAAAACTTGTCACAAAGAAGAAATAGCATATCCTATTTACAGACATCTTTGTGATACTGAGAGACAGCCCTGGAAACCAGCAGCATAAACACATATACAAGAAGCATCTATATCAGGATCGTCCAGCACTTTTGAAGGAATCTCTGAACACATTTTTTTGTTTGGTTTATACAATGCTAGAAACCATTGAAGAGTGAAAATGAGAAAAAAAAAGAAGACAACCTTGGAAGACTCACTCTGGCAGAAAGGCAAGATAAAGAATGTTCATATCTCTGGCCTACTCCGTTTTCTTCCATGTCTTGCATATGTGTGAGCATGCAATAAAATACAACCTCTCTACTACATAGTCGGTAAACTAAAAGATTCTCAGTGAAACCAAAATTAATTTTTAGACCTTGGCTTATTCTAATGGGCAGATTTGTGTGAACAAGAACAACAAAAAACAAAAAATGTACTATTTTTCATTAAAAATGGGACCAGAAGACTTAGGTTGAACTGAGTAACAACACTTCTCGGTCAGCCAGTTCTATTTCACTTTTCAACATTTTTATTTTGCCTAATGCTATCACCTCGGGATACTTGTATTTCCAGTGTTTCTTTATCTTTTGATCATCTGACAATCCCTTTTTTTTTTCCTGAGGAAACAACACTGTTTTCAAAACTCCAACCAGGATAAAGCTTCTGGCAACATGACAAAGAGTAGACAAATAAATTAAAAGCACCAGTTGAGCAGTTGCAATATTTAGTGCCTCATTAGTTGAAAGGAGAAAATGTCCCACAAATGTAATCTATTAGGAAATACAAGCTCTTTTCTCAGTCTAGATTTATAGTCAGTCAACCTGGAGATGCTCCTGGTATTTTAATTTTGTGTAAAAAGTAGAGTAGTGTTAAAAAGAACTATGGTAGTGGAATGGATTCAGTGCCCATTAGTACAAAGGGAAAAAAATGATCATTAAGAGAGAATATATTCAGAAAGACTAGAGAAAATACCAGCAAAAATACAGTAAATGCCTTCAAGATTTGGTTCCAGTGAAGACATTTCTTGGTTTCCATTTAGATCATTTTAAACTGGAATTGTTGCTATTTCTTCATATACAAAAAGTACTCTTACACAATAACACATTCTAATTAGTAGAATGATACTAAGCCAGTGAGGCTAGAGATTCTTTGTGACCCAAATTGAAAAGTGACATTTAAAAAAAAAAAAAGCTACAGACTAATCTGACATGGTTCATCCCATCCAAAGAACAAAATATAATCATTACACTTTCTGTTTTCAATTCAACTACCTCGTGATTCCAAGTGTTTGTTATTTCAGGAGTATCTTTCATGTCTTGCAAAGCATTTCTAAACCTGGTGGTTGCTAAATTGGAGGTCAGACCACTGAAGCAGGAACAAAAAGAGCTGTTAAAAACAAAAGCCCAAGGCTCCCACTGTAGATTGGGTCTTCTGAAAAACACCATCAAAGCCATGAACATTTCAATAACCAGAATTTGAAAATTCCAAACTTTTAGAGACATTTTTTCTGCCTATGAGAAAACTGCACTGGAGAAAAAAGACAGTAATGTGTAATAAATCGATTTTGCAGAGTTATGTAAATTTCTGGAGCACAAGTGTCAGATAATGGTTAAAAATGTAATTTAGTTGCTTTTTTTCTGAATAAGTCCTTTTGCTCACCTGTGGTATCACTCCAAAGGCTTTCCTCCACTGTTGCAAAGTTATTGAATCCCAAGACACACCATCAATCTGGATTTCTCCTTCAGTGTTCAGTAGTCTCAAAAAAGCTGATAACAAAGTACTCTTCCCTGATCCAGTTCTTCCCAAGAGGCCCACCTATAAGATAAAAGTGATGGGAGTACTCCTGTGACATACAGATACCATGCAATAAACAAAATTCAGTATTGTACTTCAATAAAAACTACTGGAATATTTTCTCCTGTCACCAGTGGAAGATTTTCACATTTTCATTCAAACCTTTTTTGTACACTGAATCCTGACCAATGTTGATATATGGAGAACAACAACCTTGGAACAGAATAGAGAAACTAGCCATAAGGAATTGAACCCCTGATGTGGCTTCCTTTATCACTGACCTTTACTAATGATAAAAAGATTGAAAATGCCCATTTTGCATAAAGGAAAAACAAAGAGTGTTTTCATGCACATTATCTCTAAACATGGCTTAAGCTGGAAGCAGAGATCTGCAATTTGATCTAGTTCCCAAAGTGGACACAACTTAAAAATTACTTAATCTGAAATAGATCTAATATTTAGATATTGACCCTAATAAATTAATTAGGTCAAGTTCAAGCCTGGCAATAAACAATATGTTCAGGCAGCAGTATATTCACACAGAAGGCAGGTTGGGCAAAGGCCTTGCCACTCCTCAGTGAATGAGCACTTTGGACTGCTGTCAAATCACATTCTGACATTCAATCAGATTGGTGAGAAGGGAATTTCAGGAAGCAAAAAGTCTATCAAGGAAAACAAATAAAACTATTCGTGTTGCCTGAAGACCATAAGGACATAGCGTGGATGTGCGCCATGCACTGCATGAGGAGATCAAGTGCTAGTGGTGACCCACAGAGAGCCCCAACTCTGTTCTGATGTCAGCTCAGATGCCAGAACTTGAGGAAGGTGCTTTGAGCGAGGTGGAACACTCTTGTGATCATTAACTGACCACTGAATGAACTGACTGACATTAGGAACACTGAATAAATGTTTGTTTCCTTCCCCTTACATCATTTCTTTTCTTTCTTTTTTTTTTTTTTTTTTTTTTTGGCCTTTCTATAGTATAACTGAGCAACGGTCTTTTACTAGGATGCTTTTCAATCTGTAGTGAAGGACAGTTTTGTCTTCTTTTTAAATTTCTAATTCACTACATATCAATCCTTTAAAATATATAAAAATGAATTTCTAAATATTCACTCTCAATTTCTATACTATGTCATCATAGACAAGTAAGTTTCTAAACCAGAACCAGTGAATGGATCACAGTAAATGTTTTAAAGTACATAACAACCCTTAATAAGAATTACTTATTGAACACTATTTGCAACCTGGTAATAAACTAGGTCTTTGGGATAAGCTAATAAGCAATAATGACACAGTTGACCTCCTTTTCATCATAAGAACTCTACAATGAGACTTTCACAAATGTTTGTTTTTTGACAACTGAGAAAACTAGATCAATCAAATGTTATGTATAATACTCTGTTGAGTTTCTTCATACTATTCATCACAATCAGTACTTATTTTATTTTTTCTTGAGTATTGCTTGTGTTTGTACCAAAAACGTAAGTTTAACAAGGACAGGGGACTCTATCTTGTTTTGCATTTAATTCTTAGCACCTGGCTTACCCAAAGTGCCCCATAAATATTTATTTGAATTGACTAAGGGACAGCCAGATGGAAAAATGGATGGATTTACGAGCAGATGAATGAACTCATATAATTTAACTGATCTAACAAATAATGGATTTAATCAATTTTGATCAATCGCCAGAACCACTCCTAATTTTAAAATATTATGGAATTTAAAATTACATTTTCATTTATGAATCAGCTAATGCTGCACAAACACATTTATTATGGGTCACAAATTTTCAAACACAATAGTAAAATTTTGTATAAGCAACCTGAATATGTCCAGTGCAGGTGAGGTGCAGGGGAAGGTGATTTGCTATAATGTCATGTTGAAAATTTTGGTAAGAAGTGCTTGAGATCTAAATCCTTGTTATCATTAGTTAGGTTTCCAGTGAGGATTAGATAAATGGCAATGTTTCCTTCTCCTCAGAAGCAAATACTGAAATTTTTAGAGAACTTACATTTTAGGTTGGAATAAGACTGGATGAAGAAGCAATTTGTAAATCTTTGGTTTAGCTTTAAAGGTTTTAGCTATTACTGTGGTTTCCTTGTGTCATTAAACTGCTGGTAATGCATGATGTCTGACATATTTTTCAAAAGCAAGGAATCATTGGTTTGTACCCAACAATGTCTTCTTGTTTATATAATTGACACATAATAATTAGTTTCCGGGACTTGTTTTTCCAAGCTTCTCAGTGATCTGTTGAAGAAGGCCAGAGAACTTCCCACAAATAAGCTTTTAAGATAGTGTTTTCTAGTAACTTCAGTGTACCTCCTCCCTGAGAATGTCGGATCAAGATAAATCAAAATAATATGTAGAAAGTTAAACAGTGTTGAATTTGGTGCTAGTTGTAATTGCATTGTACCATGAACAGAACGGTCTCAGTACATTCCTTTCAGGGTATCTTACTTGTCATTTTAATACTACAACAGATGGAAAATTCTTGTAATTATTTTTCATTACCTTGTGGTCTCCAGAAATCAAGATGACAAGTCAACTGAAATTTAGATCCACAAGGTGATTATAATTGAATCTTTTATGTGTTCATATATCTCTATTAATTATTAATAAAATATAGTATTGAGAATATGCTGCTCATATGCTCACTGAATGATTCAACTACTTTACACCAATTTTTTTCAAGATAGAAAATGGGATACGTGTTTAACAAAGCAAACAGGTATTTAGGTGTTCATGCTGATATGATCTGAACCCTTGATAGTCTTATGAATTATTTCTGTATTTTGAAGAGACTATAAGTGGAGAAAGCAGCTAAGTTCATCCAAAAGTATAGATCTTGAGGTACTATTAAAGATCTATTTAATCAGAGGACTGTCCAATACTGTGATATATACAATACACCATCTGAAAAATTTTGATAAGTCCAGATTTATCATGAACTATCTGACTCCAAATTAAGATCCCAGTTGGCATGTTGAGAGGAAGAAGAAAAGACAAAAAAAGGATGAGACACTCTAATTGGAGATGGTAATCTGGCTATTACAATTTAGATAAAAAGCTTTTAAGAAAAACTATTTGAGATTAAAAAGAAAAATAGATTTTAAAAATAACAGTTGTAAAACAGCTGCTACATTTTGCATGCATTAACAATAAAAACTTGTAAAGTATAGGTTCTTCAAATTAAAAGCCTCAGTTAAGAGCAAAGAAAGCAATAGCCCATCTTTTCCATAAGGTAACTGCTATGGACAAAGTGTTTTCACATGAAGATTGAATAATATTTCTGCACAGAATATTTACTCTTTTCATCTATTCACCATAATCAACAACACAGAAATCAATTAAAAGTTAAATGAGATGCCCACTTAAGTCCTAAGTTTCAACTGCTTTTTATCACCCCCAAGAAGAGTAGCTCAAAGCTGAGCTGGCAGTGTTTTTGGATATCCCAAAATATTACTAGTATCCTAAATTTGAGTAAACTTCTTAATTCAGCACATAAGGAATATGTTTGGAGCATCTTGTGATACTTTGCAAGATGTTGTTATAAATTCTAAAGGCAAGGCAGTAGAAATTACGTTCTTCAGAGACTGCTCAGCATAACTTTTTTCTTTTGAGACAGAGTTTTGCTCTTATCAACCAGGCTGCAGTGCAGTGGTATGAGCTCAGCTCATTGCAACCTCCGCCTCCCAGGTTCAAGGAATTCTCATGCTTCAGCCTCCCTAGTAGCTGGGATTACAGATGCCCACCACCATGCCCAGCTAATTTTTAGCAGAGACAGGGTTTCCCCATATTAGCCAGGCTGGTCTCGAACCCCTGACCTCAAGTGATCTGCCCACCTTGGCCTCCCAGAGTGCTGGGATTACAGTGTGAGCCAAATAACATTTTAAGAATCAATTCCTAGGAAGCATATGACCTAGAAGTAGATAGAAGCTATGCTTTCATTTACTTAAAATATATTAAGATAGGTAACATGCTAAACAAAGGGATAAAAAATAAAAAACAGGACTTTCAGATTGTCGTCTGGTTTGCAGAAATCCTATAAGTGGTCATTTCATCCTAACAACAAGTAAAAAGCAGAGCATACTGAAAAATCAACTACTTCTCTTAGATCTGTCAGAGAAGTGAGATCACAGGGCAAACCATTGCCTCCCAAAATGGGAGACAGAGAAGTAGGTACTCAGATGTTTCTGCTTATTGGTTTCTGTTCTTTAAGTTGTGACAGAGAATCACAACTTAAAGAACAGAAACCAATAAGCAGAAAACTCTGAGGGAAC
Organism: Callithrix jacchus; assembly: GCF_049354715.1. NCBI lineage: Eukaryota > Metazoa > Chordata > Mammalia > Primates > Cebidae > Callithrix > Callithrix jacchus. The sequence continues at coordinate 88,225,546 of NC_133512.1, read as the reverse complement.
CAGTGCTAGGGTATGAAAACCTAAATTGTAAGTGAAAAATTGCTAGAGATTCAGTGTGAACAAGTATGAGAACAAGAAAATTCCAAGTGGGCCCAGTCAGTAGGGGATTTCTATAGTTTTATTAATTTTGCGGGTAAGATCCTTACCTGGTTCTCACAGTGAAAATCAGAGGAAAAAACCCTTATGCTTCCAGCAGAAGGAGGGGATAAGTAACCATTTTGAAACATGCCAGAGCATTCTATTCTTTTTCTTTTTTTTTTTTTGAGATGGAGTCTTGCTCTGTCACCCAGTCTGGAGTGCAAGGCATGATTTTGGCTCGCTGCAACCTCCACTTCCTGAGTCCAAGCAATTCTCCTGCCTCAGCCTCCCAAGTAGGTGGGATTATAGATGTGTGTCACCACACCTGGCTGACTTTTGCATTTTTAGTAGGGACAGAGTTTCACCATGTTGGCAAGGCTGGTCTTGAACTCCTGACCTCAGGTGATCCACCTCCTTGGCCTCCCAAAGTGCTGAGATTATAGACGTGAGCCACCACATCCAGGTCCAAAGCTTTCTAGTCTTATAACAAGGCCTGCCCTCGAAAGAGACTATTTTACCATATGTAACCTATCAGGGTTTTTTTCAGAGCCTACCTGACCTAGGGAAAGAGAAATACTCAACTCCCACCCACACTAGTCACTATGTCCCACCAAAAGGGGTAAAAAAAACACTTCACAAGTGTTTCTAAGCTGCAGGGACACAGGCTCACTGAAAGACTAAACCTAATCAAAGGACTACAGAATACTTCCCTCACCCTTTGCTACACATAACACTACATCACTAAAGGCTTATTTACTACAGCTCCTTTTACCCAGTACATCATGTCCACCTTTCAATAAAAAATTGCAAGGCATTAAAACACAAACACAGTTTAAAAACACACAGCAAGCACCAGAACCACAGTCAGATATGACACGGATGTTGGAACTAACAGATTGAGAATTTAAAACAACTATGATTAATATTCTAAAGGCTGGGCATGGTGGCTCATGCCTGTAATTCCAGCACTTTGGGAGGCTGAGGTGGGTGGATCACTTGAGATTAGGAGTTTGAGACCAGCCTGGCAAATATGATGAAACCCCATATCTACTAAATATGCAAAAATTAGCCAGGCATGGTGGCAGGCACCTGTAATTCCAGCTACTCTCGAGACTGAGGAAGAAGACTTGCTTGAATCCAGGAGGTGAGGGTTGCAGTGAGCCAAGATCATATCACTGCACTCCAGCCTGGGCAATGAGACTCCATCTCAAAAAAAAAAAAAAAAAATTCTAAAGATTTTCATGATAAAAATAGGCAACATGCAAGAACAGATGGAAAGCAGAGAAATGGAAATTCAAAGACAGAATCAAAAGGAATTCTATAGGTCAGAAATACTGTTATAATAATGTAGAATTCCTTTGATGGACTCATTGGTAGACTGAAGACCACTGAGGAAAGAATCTCTGAGCTTGAGGATATGTCAATAGAAACTTCCAACACTGAAATGCAAAGGCAAAAAATAAATAAATAATAAATAACCCAGAGAAAACGGAAAATCCAGAACAGCGGGACAACTACAAAAAGTGTAACATACATGTTACGGGAATACCAGAAGGAGAATAAAGGGGGAAAAGGGAACAGAAGAAATATTTGAAGCAATAATTACTAAGAATTTTTCTAAATTAGTGTCAGATACCATACCACATACCCAAGAAACTCAGAGAAAACCAAGCAGAATAATGCCAAAAAAACTTACACATAGGCATATCATATTCAAACCAGAAAAATCACAGGTAAAGACAAAATCTTGATAGAAGCCAGAGGAAAAAACATCTTACTATAGAAGAGCCAAGGTAAGAATTACATCTAAGTTCTCAGAAAGAATGCAAGCAAGAAGACAGTGAATGAAATATTTAAGAGTTTGAGAGGAAAAAAATCACCAATCTGGATTTCTGTGCCCTGTGGAACTATTCTTCAAAAGTCAAGGAGAAATAAAGTATCTATCAGACAAACAAAAATTGAGGAAAATTGTTGTCAGTAGGTCTGGCTGGTAAGAAATGTTAAAAGAAGTTGAAGAGAGAAAAAGAAAATTATACAGGTCAGAAACTTGGATTTACATAAAGAAAGAAAGTATATTAGAGAATGAATAAATGGAAGTATTTCATTTTATAATAAAATTAGAACTTCTATTTTCTTACTCTTAATTGATTTAACAGAAAACAGTCTGTTCAAAATAATTTCATCAATATATTCAATCATATATATGTTAATGTATATATTTAGGTATATACATATATGTAAGTGAACTAAATTATAGCTACAATACAAGAGACTGGAAGGTAGAACTGGGAGCATTTTATTATTATAATGTACTTGCACTACACATGAAATCATTTAGTATTATTTGAAAATGGAATTACATTAGTTGTAAATGTATATTGCAAACTCTAGGGGCAACCACTAAAAATTAAAGAACTACTATGCTAAGGAAAGAAAGAAAGTAGAAACATAAAATGCTCAATTAAAACCACAATGGAAAGAAAAAGAGTAGACAATAAAAATATGAACAAAGAACAAGTAATTTAACAGAAAACAGGAATGAATATGGTAGATGTTTATCTAACTATATCAATAATCATTTAAAATATCAATAGTCCAAATACACCAATTAAAAGACAAAGATTGTCAGAGTGGATCAAAAAACAAGTCTGAACTATTTGTGGCCTATAAGAAACTCACTTTAAAACCACATATAGACTAAAAGTAAGAGGATGTGTTAGGCCATTTTAACACTAATCAAAAGAAAACTGGAGAGGCTATATTACTTTCAGAGAGAACAGACATGTAAAAGCATTTGGGAAGAGATTGCAGAGGATTGGTAAAATTAGAAATTTTAACTAATTTCTAACTTCCATAGGTAAAATCAGAAAATCATTAGCTTAAAACCATAAGCAGACAAAGCTGTCACAAGAAAACCTACACGCCAATATTTTTCATGAACACCAATGCAAAAATTCTTAAAAAGTATTAACAAATTGAATTCAACATGTATACAAATAATTATATACCACCACAACCAAACTGAATTAATCCCAGGTATGGTATACAAGGTTGATTCAGCATTTTAAAATCAACTAATGTAATTCACATCAACAGGCTAAAGAAGAAAAATGAAGTGTTCAAATCAATAGATGTAGAAAAGTATTTCACATAATTTAACACCCATTCCTGATTCTTTAAAAAAAAAAAAAAACAGCCAACTAGGAATAGACTTCCTCAACTTAAAAAAATAAAAAACAAAAAAAAACTTCTACAAAAACCTTACAGCTAAAATCATACTTAATGATAAGAAACTTGAAATTAACCCTCTAAGATCAAGAAAAAGACAAAGATATCTCCTCTCACCACTACTTTCAACATCATACTGAAAGTCCTAGCTAATGAAATAAGAAAAGGAGATAAAAGGTATACAGATTGGGAAGGAAGAAATAAAATTAAGTTCGGATGATGATCATCTATGTAGAGGATTCAAAATAATTGACAAAAAATTCTTGAAACTATCAATAATAAGTGATTATAGCAAAGTTGAAAGATATAAGGCTAATATGCAAAATCAATCACTTTCCTATATAACAGCAATGAAAAAGTGGAATTTTGAATAAAAATCACAATACCATTTACACTGGCATTCCTTGAAAATGAAATACTTGAACAAAATATGTAAAAAGCCTATATGAGGAAAACTAAACTCTGACAAAAAAAATCAACAAATCAAATAAATGGAAAAATATTTGTTGATGATGGATAGGAAGATTCAACATTGTCAAGATGTCAGTCCTTTCTAACTCATCTATAGATTCAAGCCAATCACAAAATCCCAGCCAGTTATTTAACGTATATTGGCAAACTGATTCTTAAGTATATAAAGAAAGGCAAAAGACCCAGAATAGCCGACACGGTATCAAAAGAATAAAAAAGTCAGCTAACTGACACTACTCAGCTGGGCGTGGTGGCTCACGCCTGTAATCCAAGCACTTTGGAGGCCAACGCAGGAGGATCACCTGAGGTCGGGAGTTCAAGACCAGCTGACCAACATGGTGAAACCCCGTCCTTAAAAAAAAAAAACAAAAAACTGACACTACTCAAGTTTCATGAGTTTAGCTTATAGCTGAATTAAAAGATTGAGGGAGCACAACACAAATACCTTCAGTTTCCCAACTCTGTGCTCAAAGGTTTTCTTTAACTTCACTTACCTCCTTTCCCCCTATCTTGGAGAAGATACATTTCTCCTCAGTGCAGAGGCAAATACCTCCATATTGCATTTGATATGACCATCCCCCAAAGACCAGTGCTCTTGCTTTCTACTTCCTACCACCACCAATGGTGTTCTACATAGCTTCTTATTTCAGTATCCACCCATTCCTTAACCTTTTGCAACTGGCCTTTTACTGTCAGTCCTCTATACCTGATGGCTTTCTTTTTCATTTTTCTTCTTTTTTTTTTTGAGATAGTGTCTCATTCTGTCATCCAGGCTAGAGTGGTGCCATCACAGCTCACTGCAGCCTTCATCTCCTGGGCTCAAGTGGTCCTTCTGCCTCGTCTCCCAAGTAGCTGGGACTACAGGCACACATCACCATACTCACCTAATTTTTGTGGAGACAGCATTTTGCCATGTTACCCAGGCTTGTTTAGAACTCCTGGGCTCAAGTGATCCTCCCACCGTGTTCTCTCATAGTGCTTGATTACAAGTGTGAGCCACCACACCCAGCCCTAATAGCCTTCTTAAACAAGGGCTTTCATGGTTGGGCAGGAATGCATCAGCATCATCTGGAAGTTGTGCTGAAAGTCAGACCCCTATTCACTTTGTTGGGGCCCAAGAATGTACATTTCTGATAAATTCTTAAGTGATACAGATGATGCTGGCCTAGGGACCACACTGTGAGAAGCCCTGCTCTTGAAGATGACCAAAGACTACACACAAAAAAAACCAAATTGTTTTCCCTATATTACTCACAATACACATCGTAACAACAATAATGTGGGGTTTCGACACCAAGCAATGCTGACAACTGTCTGGAGTTAGCATAGACTTCACAGGATAAGGGCTCATTCCCATAAGACTGCCTTCCAACATACTACAAATGCCAATGGCAAGCCCAGACTGTCACCTGTGCTTCTGACTGTGTATCTGTAAATCCATGAACTCTTCAGATTTGATAATTTGCTAGAATGGCTGACAGAACTCAGGGAAACAGTTTACTTACTAGATTACTAGTTTATCATAAATGGATACCACTCAAGAACAGCTAGTTGGGAGAGATACGTAGCAAAAGGCATGTGAGAAGGGGCACAGAGCTTCTGTGCTCTCTCTGACATACCACCTTCTGAGCACCTCGATGTGTTCACCAGCCTGGAGGCGCTCCAAAAAACTTCCAGTTAAGACTTATAGAGTGACTTAATTACATAGGTATGGTTGATTAAATCACTGGCCATTGTTGATTGTACACAATTTTCAGCCCCTCAATGGTCCCTGGAAGTCAAGAGGTGAAGCTGAAAATTTCAACCTGACCCCCTGGCAACCAGTCCTTCCCCATTCCTGTCCTTAGGGACTTTCCAAAGGCCACCTCATAAATACAAACTGGGGTGTAGTTGAAAGGGACTTGTTATGAATAACAAAGGATGTTATCTGCTTTTATTGCTCTAGATTTATTTCAGGAACTAGGGGGAAAAAAAACAGAACAAAAGATACTCCTGTCGCTCTTATCACTTAGGAAATTCCAAGGGTTTTAGAAGCTCTGTACCAGAAATCAAATAGCACCTAATAGCAAAATCCACCTGGATTATCTGAGTTTTCAACTGTATTGCTTTAGCTTCCAAATTCCAAAATTGGAGGCCAGGCACAGTGGCTCATGCCTGTAATCCTAGCACTTTGGGAGGCTGAGATGGGAGGATCACTTAAGGCCAGGAGTTTAAGACCAGCCTGGGCAACAAAGTAGTTTGAGACCAGCCTGGGCAACATAGTGATACTCTGTCTCTATATTTATATTTACGTAAAAAAAAAAAAGGATCCACAATCTATCATCCATCTTGCTCCAATCTTGTCTTCCATTACTTCCTTTGCCATCCCCAACCTGACTGAACCAGTCACTGTTTTCTGTGTATGCCCGTTGCCTCATGTTATGTCCTCTGCCTGGACCACCCTTTCTCACTCAACTAACTCAGCCAAATGCCTAGGCAGATGGGAACCCGCCCAGGGCTTGTCTGGGCATGCCCACAGCAGACCTGGAACCCCACACGCAGGCTGAAGGGAACTGGGTGGAGCCACAAGGAATTTGCACCTTATGCAGGGGAGGAGCCTACTCTCTTCAGTTACTGTGTGGTGGCCTGGGATTCAATCTGTGAGAAGGCCTCCGTCTCAGTTTGCTGAGGTTTTTTTTTTTTTCCGCCCAATAAAATCCTGCTCTACTCACTTTTCAATGTGTCTGTGTCTAAATTTTCCTGGTCATGTGAAAAGAACCTGAGTTTTAGCTGAACTAAGGAGCAAAATTCTGCAACACCACCTTTACTTGTTCAAATACACAGCTCAGTTCTCAAAGCCTTATTCTAAATGCCACTTCCCGTATAAAACCTTCCCTGAATAGACAAACTCTCCACCAATTGATACTAACTGCTTCCTCCTCTGAATTCCCATAACATTCACCTGTATATCTCTTATTCAAGAGCATTTCAAGGATTTTGGGGGCAAAATCTTGTAAATTTCGAGGGAGGGCTCTTTCCAAGAATAAAGATTATAGAATTATAAATACAAAATTAGATCAGGGCCTTCAAAGTTGGCTCAGGCAAATGAAGGTCTGTGAAATTTATGCTGTTACCATCACAATAAATCTGCCTCAGGTTTCAGCGGATCTTATATTTCCCCTTTCAGATTATCATCTCCTGGGACAGAAACTTTCTCTCTTCCCCAGCCCCATGTTTTCTGTTCTTCCACCTTCTTTAAAGAGATGCAATGGCATCTGGTGAAAAAGTACCTCGAACTCAGACAGATCTGGGTTTAAAATCCTTGCTTCCTTACTCACTTAATTGAACCTCAGTTTCCTCCAGTGTGAAAAATGAAAGCAAACTATCTGCCTTTAGGGTTATAATGGGATAAAATGTAATAGTAAATGAAAGTGTTTAAACAGTGCTTAGGATATGATAAGCTCTCAATAAATATTAAAGTCCCTCTTTGGATGTGTCAAACAAAAATTCTAGGAAGTCATTGTTTTGGATTAAGCTCTCTCATAAGTCCTCAACAGACCAGACTAAAAATAAAAATGTAGTCACCCATGTTCACCAAAGCAAAACTAAGCTGTTATCTGGCCTTCCAAGAAATCAACAAAGATGACACAGCCTGATTTCCCAAACAGGTCAGTTTCAGATTTCTATCTTAAAGTTCCCTCTGTTTTAATTCTTAATCCAATGTTAACCAATCAGTGCTTTTCTATTATTCTGTCTCCTTGTCCCCACTTTTCAAGAAAAGTAACTTTGGAAAGACCAATTCTCTTCTTATTCTGTGTTTCTGTTTTCTTTGGTCCTGTTTTGGTCTATAAAGCCAATCTCCTTTGCTCAACTTATTAGAACACTTATTCCAATTTGTGAAATGAAGGATTGGCCAAATCTAGAATAGAAAATAAAGCTAACTGAGATATTTATACTAAATTTGTTGTCATTTTATCTTTTCACAAATGGCACAATCCATAGCCCTGTGTGAGTAAATTTCAATTGCCCCAAAGTACCTAGAGAGTGCCTTTCAGTGAACTGTTACTGAACACACATGGCCTATTTTGTATATCCAGGTTTAGAGAAAATGAAATACCTGAGCATATTAATTCTTTCTCATTTTGCTACATCTCTAATTACTAATCTCAAATCAGGGAAACTTTCCATACGAATGAGGATCCACAAATTCTATTACTTTAGGGCTTGCTTAAATTTAAATAAGTGGACAAATGAGCATCAGCAAAACAAAGTAGTGGCAGGAGGTCAGGAGGAGAGAAAGTCAATTTACCAAGGCTTTCTATCTAGGTTTATACCACCTATTCTTGCTATTGTTTATAATAATGATACTGCTTTTGGCATTCATCTTGGTGACCCCAGGAAAAAAATGCTTTCAGCTATGGTATTCATTGATATGTAAAGCAAAACAGAGTAATTAATTTTACTTTTTCCAGTGCAAGAAAGGAGCCAAGACAAATCATTAATTCTACATAGTTCCAAAGTACAACTAACATCTCTGCAAGTTAAATAATGAAGCAAAAATGCCAAAAATTGTAGAGGTTTCATTAGGGCTCAAGTTATAACCCCAATATCCATAAACATACTCATCCTAACACTAGGGGAAAATTCAATATGGAATGGAAAGTCTTTCCATTTATGCCCATTTAAAACTGTTTTCCCTTAGGAAAATGAAAAACAAATCGAATCTTATTCTTGATGAACAGAAATATAATAGAGTTCATTTTTGTGGTATGTGAATTTATTTATCCAACTATAAGGCAAAAAGATGTGTCAAAATGTCCAGTGTTCCATTTTAAGCCATTTCACATGGTACACAGGGACTTTTTGTTCACCCTATATATATGTTTTTACAGAATTTGTGTAATGCATTAAATGTTTATCAAATGCTCCAAAATCCATGGGCAAATTTCAAAATCATATATTCTGAAACTCATGAGCAAAACTGTTTCTATGTCAGGGTTAAGGAAGGTGGCCTAACATCTTTACTAACTATATCTCTATATGTATTTATATATCTGTGTTTGCAATTAACCACAAAGAGATAAAATTTTAAAATTCAGTTTTCAATTCAGTTTTCAGCTCCCTTTTATTTTATCTAAATAAAAAAGAAAATCAATCAAAAATATATAATATGCTTGTCTAGATTTATAGAGCAGTCTAGAATTAGAGATTTGAAGACAGTGAAGAACTATGTTTATGGAACCTGAAGTCAATGGATAATGACCATCCCTGTCTCCAGGAATCAGTTCCAGAAATCAGTATATATTAAGTTCCTTCTGTGTTCAGCCCAGTGCTGGGATCCATAAGAAGTATTTCAAAATAATGCCAATTACTTATGCTTAATAAATAGAGTAAATAACCAGGAAAAAAAATCTATATCTCAGTGAAAACTTCAAAGAAAACCAAAACAAACAAACTGAAAAAAAACCTAGGAAAAAAAAAGTTATCACTTGTTTGGCAGAATGGAACTTAGATAAAATCTAAGACATTAGATGGAGTCTGTGATAAAATATTATTCTTATTAGAAGATATTTTCAAGATGGAAAATCTAAAACATGTTATAATTTTGATTTTTAAAATGGCTTATTTAGTTATTAACCTAGCAATTAATAAGATATTCTGCAAGTACAATCACATTTAGAATAAACCCATTATATAGATTCAGGTCTCTGAAAACTAAATTTTATATTCAAAATAATGACTCTATATAATAGCAAAAGATATATGTTCAATATGGATTCTACTCTATAATAATAATGCTACAAATAAATTCTACTAACACATTGCTTCAGGCTACTGGGATTCACTTACTCAACACAAGTCTAACAAAGCAAGCAATGTTCAAATCTCACCCTCTGGCCAGGACTTATTGAGAAGGAAATGTTCTCTAATATGGCATTTCCACCTTCTATGTATTTTGCTGTGAGGTCTTTGATGGTCATTTGACCCCCTGAGGGCCAGATGTCATCTTTCTTCACGTGTGAATTCTCAATAATCATAACTTTTGAGAGCTGGCCATTCTTGTATGCTTTGGTTGACTTGGTAGGTTTACCTTCTTCTGTTGGCATGTCAATGAACTTAAAGACTCGGCTCACAGATCGCATCTGAAATAAAAATAACAACATTTTGGTTTTTAAGATTGGCAGGCCATTTCATAATTAGTTTGATGTTTCCTAAAAAATAACTTGTAAAATGCGACACTTGCTACTCATCACTTGGTTATTGTCAGGCTTTTCAATGAACTAACAGGAAATAATTGGATATAATTAAAAGCTTAACTGAAGAGAATTAACTAGGACTTATATAAATGGGCTCTGTATCGGCCTGTTTATTTTTGTGATCACCTAATTCTCAGTTATGCAAGCCACACATAAATGGCCAAACTATTCTCAAGGGAATAGATGATGTCAAAGAGAAAATTTATTTCTACTATGAACAGCACTGTGCAATGCTGTACAACCGGTATATTATAATAAAATGTACACAACTGAAAACCACTACTGAAGATTCTTCTCTTTCTCTTGGACTACCTTAGTAACTATCATTCTGTGTGTCAACCATGTGGTTAAGTGAAAACTTCATAATTAGTCAATTTTAAACAACTTCACTCTAATCTTCAAACAATTTAAGTCATTGGCATATATCTGCAGTTAAATAATTATGCTTTTAATCTAAATTACTTAAATATTCATTTTTGGTGCTAGGAAAATGTAATTGCAAGTAAGGGTTATATTTAAAACTAAATATGTAACTGCTTTATAAATCTATTCAAGTAGTATTTAGTAAAGTATACCTTTAACACACACACACACAAAGAAAATGACTTCATAATTTTTAAGGTGTTCAATTTTTTTAAACAAAAGCATACTTCTCTGAATAATTGTGACTTATTGGAATGTGGAATATGATTTTAAAAACAACCCGGCATATAGTAAGTACCCAATAAATATTTGAAAATAAATGAAGAAATGAATATACTGAGTAAATAAATATAAATGAATAAGAAGAAAGAATTTGAAGACTCTGAATTCATTCAACTTCCTTTTCTGTTTTTTTGAGATGGAGTCTTGCTATGTCACCAGGCTGGAGTCCAGTTGTGTAATCTCGGCTCACTGCAACCTCCACCTCCCAGGTTCAAGGGATTCTCCTGCCTCAGCCTCTCAAGTAGCTGGGACTACAGGCATGTGCCACCAAGCCCAGCTAATTTTTGTATTTTTAGTTGAGACAGGGTTTCACCATGTTAGCCAGGATGCTCATGATCTCCTGACGTGACCCACCCACCTCAGCTTCCCAGAGTGCTATTTGTAAAAGATATCATCCTTGATCCTGTGGTTCAATCCTTCCCAGGCCTTAGTAGCTGACTAGACACAATTTTACTGCTCTTATTTTCAGTCTTACTAAAATTAAGTAAATCTTACTAAAATTATTGATGTTGGCTTTATTCAGTCAAAGAGTTTATTAGCTTTCCTTTAAGATATTAACATATCTTATTTATACCAAACGTTTAGACTTTATAAATTATCCTTTTCGGAAAAAAGTATGGGCAAAAGTGCATTGCTTCTATTACTTCTATTTTTCATTATCAAAAGGTGGAATGGGAAAAATTCTTCATCTTTAGTATGGAATGATTGGTAGATAAAGCAGAGAAGTTTAGACACAGATCCTTAATTGAACATTAAAATTCCATCTTAGCAATTCTAATTGTATTGCCTGTTTCACATGCCATTGATCAAGCCTGCTCTGTTTATGAAGTTCTTTTTCATTCTGGCGTTCTGTGCTTCAGTTTCCTTCATCTTGAAAATATCTTCAAATTGTCTCCAGTAATTATTCAAGATTCACGAAAAGAATCCTTTTGAAGTCAAGCCCGCTATTAATGGATGTGAAAAGGACCCCAAAGCCTATACACTAAATAACAGTAAAGGAAGTAAAAGGCATATAGGCATGACTGTACACATGTAATACTTTAAACTCTGAATTATGAGTAACTTTCCGGGTAGGTAAGTCTTAACTCAGTTATTCTTGTTTAACTTTGAATTAAAATACACTCTTACACTGTCATTAATTTTCATAGAGAGCTGCTAGTCTATAATAAGGTCTGGGAGATAAATTTAAATTGCAACTACTATTGAGATGAAACTGCCAGAGAATTAGTTTTAATGCATTTAAAATTTCTTATTGTATTTATCCTGCATAAGAATAGCATCCCTCTCTTGAAATAACTGAAGGGTATACACAAATGTAGATTAGCTGCATAAAGTTGAGACTTGATATTTATGCCTGTTAATTCTATAAACATTCTAAACTTATTTTTTATTAAGCAAGACAGGAAAGACACTATATAACAAAAATTCTTCACATTTTAATACTTCCAATCAATAAAACATTTAACTACTGTTATCTAAATGACTCAGAATTACATATAGTATTATTAGAAAATAAGGACTTTGAAAACCACTATCTTGACAGCACTGGAATGTAACATACAATGTTTTCTGTTTAGGACTTGTGTTTGCGCATTGCAAATTACATTCTCCATTAGTGAAACTCACCTAGAGGGTGAATCCAGAACTTCTAATGTCAAATGTGACACATGGAATGTACCAATCAAATTTACAGAATTTAACTTTCCAACTCATTATCTTTCTCACAGCCTAGCTGCTTAATGTGACTCTAAGATGGACTATCATGGTTCTGTATAGCATGGTCAAATACGCCTAGGTAAGAACATGTAATTTCATATTAACACTGGGCACTCATTCACCAGCATACGAGCAGACAGTCATTCAATAAAGTGGGTTAGAATACTTTCTGACAGGAAGAAAAAGTGGCTTGTGCAGACACTTCTACCACGGTCAGTGTGTAGCCACTGAAATGCCATTATTGAATAGATGTAGACAGATAACAAATTAGATTATGCATTACTAACCAATTCCTTGTATTCGAGGGCTTTCCAGCTTGGATATTCTACCTCCAGTACCTCTGGAAGGAGAGGCCACATCAGAACCAGAGCAGAACAAATCATTTCTGGTCATTTAAGTTTCAGAAACTGGCTTTTGAAATTCAAGTCAGATACTGATCATTTGAAAATTTTGAACCATGTGAATATTGGCCTTTAAGCTCCAAAAGCCAAAGCCTAAGGACCCAATGCATAGTGTTTATACAAAAACAGTAGCCATAGACAAAGTTATAATGGATTAGAAGCAGTCACTCTCCTCACCCCACAATCTGACTCAAGAAAGGTTGTCCATAAATGGGAGTAACAAGAGGGTTTAGAAACCAGGTCCTCTAAGAAAAGTTCTACCTTGCAACCAAATCCTGGTTCTGTCCTCAAGGTGATTTGGAAAATTTAGAACAAAGGAGGCCTATGCCTAAATTCCAAGGCAAAGCCAAGGAAAGACTCGTGCCATAGTGAAGCTTCCTGTGTCTTGCATGATGTGGGAGCAGTAGAATGAACATGGTTGCTTGGAATGTCTATGGACAGACGACTTGACATAGCTTCAGATTTGAATCTTTCGATTCTTCAGGGGCATGGAAGAAGCTGAAGAAGGCTCAGCAAAGGAGAGCTCACAGTGAGAACAAGAAAGACAAAGGCTCCATCTACATGGACCATGCACCTCTGGGTCAGATAGGAACATCAGTGCCTCAGAGACTGTGAGCACAGACAAAAGACGATGCAGGTCAAGACACAACACCTTAATCCCTAATATGATGGCATTCTGCAAACTCCACTTAGAACCCAGCAAAATGTCTGAATTTAATTATATTATTTCTTTCACTCAGTGGAACGTATGCTCATATAGAAAATAAACTCAACCACAGAAAAAGTAAAGTTGTATTTCTTGCACACTTAGTTACAGAGCCAAAGATTCATAGCTGCTACCAGGGATGGATCCAGGTTTTGCGGAGGCTGAAGCTTAAGTAATTTGGGGAATTCTTAAAAAAAAATCGAAATTCAAATTATGCATATACAATTAAATATAGGGCCTTCAAAGGAGTTCATGCAAGTGAGAGGACCTGCAGCTTATGCCTCATACGCTTCATGTTAAACCAATTCTGCCTATTATAGTAACCTTGTTCAAAGCATTCCTTGTTGTATTCAAACAATGGACAGTTCAAAACATCCCTCTCCATCTAGTGCTTAGTACCATGTAGTCACTTAATAAATCTTTGTTAATAATGAATGAATCAATTATTCTACTTCCTATGCAGAAAGCAGTGTCTGTGCAGTAAGAATGACAGTGCTGCAAGTACATTAGCAAGTAGTGCAGGATACAATTTTACCCCTCAGCTCCTCCGCCTCAAAATATTCATTGCTATTTGGATTAGACGGAAGTTACAACATATCAAACTATTTTTAGTCTCATCTATTTGTTTTCATTGAGCTTTTAACCACACTTAACGTTTTTTCTCATTTCGAGTGCCTACTAAGCATTTTCATGTGATGCATAAAAACTACTGTGCCATTGTGTAGCTACCTAGATTGTGCTGGATGGAAATTTGTATTCAGCAATTATCAGAATGACTGGATTGGCAAACTCCTTAACAACAGCCTGCTGCTTCCTGTGCATAGAAAAGAGTTGCCTAAGGAGGGTGGAGGGATAGCTCTGTTTAGAGCAAGTCTGCCCTGCCAACAGCAAAATCCCAACGTCTGCTTCAGTAGGAGCACTTCTCTTAGACTTTGAGAAATAGAAAATGAAGCCAAAATGAGACCCAAGCACTAACACAATGAACCCCATTCTTCATTTGTGGGGAAGAAAACTTGACAGAATTTGTGCAGACTTCTGTACATTAGAATTTAGCCAAAATTTGGTGGGACTTTTGCTTAAGGATCTTCATCTGCTTTAAATTCTTGGTTTCATTATTTAATTTTGTTATCTTTCAAAACCTCTTCTGAGCCCCTTGAGAAGGGATCAATCCTTAAAACTGGACCTCACTATCTTTATAAGAATGTCTAAAGTTACTAACCTAAGCATTAGAAGAACAAAGTCTTTTGGGATTATGACAGTCTTGTCAAAAATATAGCTTCACAGCCTAATCTCAACCTTACCTTATAAGGGATGCATTTAAGCCAAGAAGAAAATAATTCTTGATTTTCCTTTTCTCTTCTTGTGACAAAGAGGCAAGAGGAGGCTTACAGGCTTATTCTAGAACAAGTTAAGAAGCCAGACCCCTCTCCCTCACAAAAATATTTGTTCTATTTCCTTTCATCCTTTGGTTGTTCAGAAGCCAGCACATCAAGATAAGGCATTAACACCCAAACTATGTGCCATCATAGAAAATACACTTCACACACCAGAGATCTGGCTGGCAATACTATAAAGAGACTTCATGACTGGAGTTATAGGAGGATTGCAAGAAATAAGTATGAAGAGAATCATCTAGAAAACTGGCACAATGTAAAAAAAATTACACATTTTATAGAAAAAAATTCTAAGAATGAAGTACTTATAAGGGGAGATTTAGGGTTTTTAAATCATAAATCCTTCCCAGTAGGCACAAACTATACTTTTTAATACTCACTAACACAGACCTGACACCGAAGGCCAAGTTAGATCCATTAGCATAATCTTCAGGCCACGCACATAAACTTAAGAGACATGGTTAGCAAGAAAACAGACTCTCTGCCCAAAACATGTTCTTGAAACTCTGGTCTATGTTTCTACATCTATTACTTACACTCCTAGAGCACATAAAAAGTCAGTCAATTGCCATGTTCTTATAAATTATTAACAGCATAAATGAGTTACTTATACTATAAACCTAGCCCTTTAGTATATTATTATAGCTTGCTCTCTACAGAAATGGTTTACATATTTTTACCCGTGGCAAATCACTTGAGAAGTCAGTGTCACTTTTTCTATCAGAAGAAACAGAGATGGTGATCTTCAAACAAAAGAAAGAAAATCTATTTGCAGCATGACAAAAGGCATATCCCAAGTTAACAATGAGGTTTCAAAATACACTGGTGCCCATTTTCAATAGCTAAAAACTTGGGTAAACATGGTACTAAGTGTGCCAATGGGCAAAAGAAGACTCAAACTTACCCATCAAAGGTCAGACATTGGCCAGGCATGGTGGCTCTCACCTGTAATCCCAGCACTTTGGGAGACTTAGGCAAGTGGATCATGAGGTCAGGAGTTCAAGACCAGTCTGAGAAATATGGTAAAACCCCATCTCTACTAAAAATACAAAAATTAGCCAGGCATGGTGGCACACACCTGTAGTCCCAGCTACTCGGGAAGCTGAGGCAGGAGAAGCACATGAACCTGGGAGGCAGAGGTTGCAGTGAGCTGAGATCATCACCACATCCCTGCCTTCCAGCCTGGGCAATGTAGTGAGACTCCATCTCAAAAAAATTAAAAAAAAAAAAGAAAAGAAAAGGAAAAGGTCAGGCATCACTCATCACATCTATTACTCACTCTGGAGCTTAATTTCAATATAGCTTGGTGAATGCAATTGGATCTATGTGGCTTCTGCTAAAAATATTTCAAAATAATTTGCAAAAAGAGGAATCCAAAACAACAAATCAAAACACCTTCTCACAGTTTTCACTATTTTAATAAGATTTTTTTCCAAGCATCTTAATTTTGAAATATTGTGTCTTCCCCAAAGTACTCTGTTATTAAGCCTCATGTTTTACATGTCTTGCAGAGATGTATATAGGTATCATTGATTGATACAGGACAAAAATTATTTGCTGGTGGTCCATCAATTCGAAAGGAAATTCTATGACATAGACCAGGGGTCAGCAAAACTATGGCCCACAGGACACATCCAGCTACTCTCATTAGTTTATATATTATCTACAGCTGCTTTGCCCTCCAAAGACTGAGTTGTCATAAAGACATTACAACCTGTAAAGCTGAAAATATTTACTATTTTAGCCTTTATAGAAAAAGTTTGCTGAGCCCTCTGCTTTGACTCACAGAAAATCAAAGCTAAAATGAATCTTAGAGAGCATATAGTACAGTGATTCACAAGCTTTGCTTGATACACACTAGAATCACCTGGAGCACTTTTAAAACTACAAACATCATGCCCAGTCACCCTGCTTCCTACCAAGAGAACTGACTTCACTGGTCTTAGTGGACCCTGAGTAATCTGTTTTTTATTGTTTTGTTTGAGATGGAGTCTTACTCTGTCACCCAGGATGGAGTGCAATGGAGCTATCTTGGCTCACTGCAACCTCTGCCTTCTGGGTTCCAGAGAGTCTCCTGCCTCAGCCTCCCCAGAAGCTGGGAGGCATGTGCCACCATGCCTGACTAATTGTTGTAATTTTAGTAGAGACAGGGTTTCACCATGTTGGCCAGGCTGGTATTCAACTCCAATCCTCAAGTGATCCGATCCACCTGCCTCAGCCTCCCAAAGTGCTGGGATTACAGACTTGGGCCACCACACCTGCCTACTCTGTGTTTTGATAAAGATTCTGCATGTGGTAGTAGGATGAGAACTTGTGATCTAATCCATAAATGAGATTCTCTAAACCCAGGAAGTTAAAGTGATAGGCATGAAGCTCAGTGAATTTTTTAAAGTTTTCAATCTGTTTTTTGTTTTTAACATTTCAGCAATCCCTTAGGGTTCTCATTAACTCTCTTCTACTAGTTCAAGACTCTAAAACATCATAATGGTATTTTCTTTGTTGGTTCTAGTGACACACTGATTCAGAGTTCTTTGATCAGCTTTGCTAATTGCAGCAGTGAATAACTTAATCAATGGACTCTAGCATTCTGGGATAGTAACGGAAATGTGATTCCTAAAGGATGTGGAATAATACCTGCCTACATGCTAATCAAGAGTTGACATTTTTCATAGGAAAAAGATCCAGAAGAAAGAGATTGTCAAAGCTGGAAGGAAGTTTAGAAAACTTCTATCCAAACTGTTTCATTTTACAAATGAGAAAAATAAGGCCCTCAAGGAGGCTACGACTTGCCCAAGGCCACATGTGGCAAGGCCAGAGTGGAACTCAGGACGCTTACCACAGACGTTCTACAGGATGAAATGAGAAGAGATGGGTGGAAAAATGTCTGGAGATAGAGGTCATGAGAGGAAAATTTAAAAGACTTGTGAAAACAGAAAAAGATAGACATGGTCAAAAAACCATTGAAAGAAGACCAAAAAAAAATTGAAGAAATGACTCCTCCCCTCAGATTCTTACAGCAAAAACTACACTCAGTACAAGAAAATTAGACATCAGGAGCAATGCAGAACAGCCAGGTTCCCCTTTTCTCCGCATACCAGGCTTCTTGTTGGTCACTGTACAATCAATCACTTGATCTTTACTGGAACCCGAAACAAACACAGGCAATAAAAGGACAAAGGAGAAACCGAGGGAGTTTCTATTGACAGAAAACTCTTCTCAGATTGCATCAATCTTGCAAGAACTTTCTAGAGCCTCACTAACAGTAATCTGTCCGTAAGCCCTGCAGATTCACTGCCTTCCCTGCTCACCCTGGTGGCTTTATTCCTCCTGTTATTAGAACACCCAGTTGAACAGGGTAGACAGCTAACATAAACAGGGATGGTTTATCTGCTGCTTCACTTGGAGAATTAAAGAGGCAGAATAATATTCACATAGAGGTAATGCAGAAAAGCCAGGTTCCCTTTTTCTCTAGGCATCGGACTTCTTGATGGTCATTGTACAATTAGTCACTTGATCATTACTGGAACCCGAAACAAACAGTAAAAGATAAAAAGTCTTTTAGCTGTGCTCACTATGTGGTAGGCAGTCCTGAAACAAACTGAATTGTCAGTGGCTTCTTTCTGACAATGTGACTGTGAGCGTGTGTAGTTTACCAATCACTAGATGGCTTGACACGGTTCAGTTTGAAGCATTTTCTTGTCGCCCTTTCTAGATCTTATTTATTTAATCTTTATTCATTCATATAGATAGCAATCTTAAGTGCTTAAGTTACATAAAGCTTAAGTAGTTAAGAACACGAGAAAGAGAAAACTTATGTTACTAAAAATGGAAGGAAGGTATCTTATAAGTCAAATAAATAAATAAATAAACCAGCACACAACTTTGTTTTGCAGGAAAATATATAAGATAATTGCTTTAGCAATAACAGCTATAAATCCATATATCATTTGAGGATGGAGTTTTAAAAAATTAACACTTTTCATTTCACCCCATCTATAGAATGGTATGAGAAATACAACTGAAAAGAATAGAGACAGGCCGGGCGCAGTGGTTCACACCGATAATCCCAGCACTTTGGGAGGCCGAGGCAGGTGGATCACGAGGTCAAGAGATCAAGATCATCCTGGTCAACATGGTGAAACCCCGTCTCTACTAAAAATACAAAAAATCAGCTGGGCATGGTGGCGTGTGCCTGTAATCCTAGCTACTCAGGAGGCTGAGGCAGGAGAATTGCCTGAACCCAGGAGGCGGAGGTTGCGGTGAGCTGAGATCGTGCCATTGCACTCTAGCCTGGGTAACAGGAGCGAAAATCCGTCTCAAGAAAGAATAGGGACAGCCACAATTTATGTTAAAATAAAAAGTGAATTATTAATAGAAATAACAATTTTTAAAACATTGAAATAACTGGAAACCCCTAACATGGAGTTTTCTAATAGAAATTTCTAAATTATATTCTGATAATTTTACTATTTTTTAAATTACATGCATGATTCACAAACTATTAAACTATATTAGTCATAAAGTGATGATATTCAGATGACTTTTTTTTCCAACCTGCTAAATAAGGCCAGACACATTAATAAGTAGAATAGAAGTTTTGTCCTGTTAATAGTCTCTTGAGACCCTGGGTATATTTTAAGGAGATAATAAACAGAAACTCATGCCTTAAAATGTCAAGCCTACTGAAAGACATTCTATAATTGTGTTTTATGAACGTATGGTGGTGTTAAGATGATAGTTGGATACACATTTAGCAAGCATGATAGAAGTCTAAACTAGAGATATGAATTTATGATTCTTCAAGAGATGGTGTCTTTTTTTTTCTTTCTTTCTTTCCTTGAGTCTCCTCTGGTGCCCAGGCTGGAGTGCAATGGCATGATCTTGGCTTACTGCAACCTGTGCCTCCCAGGTTCAAGCGATTCTCATGTCTCAGCATCCCAAGTAGCTGGGGTTACAGGTGCATGCCACCACATGCAGGTAATTTTTATATCTTCAGTAGATACAGAAGTTTACCATGTTGGCCAGGATAGTCCTAAACTCCTGACCTCAAGTGATCTGCCCACCTCAGCCTTCCAAGATTCATCAAGAGACAGTTTCTGAAGCATGAGTTTAGAAAATAACCGCTGGAGAGTGTGAGTAGAACAAGGCTGGGATATAGGCGATGTTTAAAGATCTGAAAGAGAAAAGGGGCCAGCAAAAGGGACAAAGGAGGAGCCAGAGAGATAGGAGGAAAATGAAGTGGGAGTAGTGTCATGGAAGCAGGAAAGGAAGTATCACAAGAAGAAGAATTTGTCCATGGCATAAATACTGCTGGAGCTGCCAAGGGAGACAGAGAAATTGGCTCTGGCAAGATATTGGTCCTGAGTAATGGGAGTGATGGAAATAAAATGAACTAGGCTGTGGAAAGAATGGGTTGAGGAAACAATGGAATGAAAGTGGATTGAGGAAAAGAATGGAATAGAAGTAGTTTGAGGAAAAGATGGAAAGTGGCCCTTTCTCAAACAGCTATATATAGGCCAAGAAATGGGGTAGTAGCTGGAGATCAAGGGAAAGTACTTTTACTCTAATGAGAAAGGTCCTACAAAGAGGAAGGTATTGCAAATTACTTGCTCCTGAAAATAGGAGCAAGAACACAGGCAGAAGGTGGTGCATGAGGAGAGGTGCAGTAGCCTGGTGCAACTGGTAAAGAGAAAAAAGAAAATTCTTTCTGGTTGCAGCAGTATTTTTAGATTTTTAAAAAAGATATAATAAAGTCACTGGCTAAAAGTGCAGGGGGTGGAATTATTGGAGCACCTGAGAAGGGAGAAGGTGGGAAAAAGCTATCTTAGGGAATATAATAAAAAATTTCATAGGAAAATCTAATATAAAGGTTACTGTACAGTTTTGTGTACCAATATTTGAGATATGTGATCATAAATACAGTACAATTTGAGGCTAAATGTTATTATCCAAAAACTACCTTTACTATTTGAGAACTAAGGAAAGCTAGGCACCTGGGCATAAACAGCAGGGGGAAGGTTAAAAAAAAAAAGCCACACTGTCATTTTTATAACTTCAGAATTCTGTCAACATTTGACTCTGTGTTCTTGTCTAAACTAGGCCAAATGGGTAAATAAAATATTCTTTCCATGTATAAACATTTTTTTCTGAAAAACTAAAAGTACACATCAAACTAAAAATCTTGTTTATTCCATTATAAACTTCACTCTAAATTCAGTTAACAACTCAGTAAGTAAAATGACAACACTTTGAGTTTTTACTTCAGAAGTCACAAGGACCTTTAGGGTTAACATCATATAAACGTGGAATTTGAGGGCACAGCCATATCTATTTCCTACTCTCAACATACGCCAAGGTGAAAACAAACAAGTTACTGTATAACTTTAGCAATGGCATGGTTAACAGCAATATGATCGGAATCAATAACCAGATAAATGCCCATAAACACCCAGGAAAAGGCTACTTGTGCTATTTGGCAAGGAAATAGAAACTCACATATTCACTTTGATATTCAAACAAAAGAACGTGATTCTTTAAAATGTGATCAAATGCAAATATTGATAGTTTTCATAGACTGTATTATAACATAATAGGTCCTTGCAAAGATCCTTTTATTGCATAAGATGAAAGACACGATGTCAAAGCACAGGTCACAAAGCCCAGGATGCACATGTGAAAAACTAGAGGAATAAAAACACCTTACAGAAACTTTCACAGCGATTGAACAGGCAGAATAGAAATGCACCAAATAGAGGTTTTGACATCAATGGGCAGAGGCTATTATGTAAACCAAGAAAATTAATACAGCAAACATTACTATAAACATTACTATAATATTAATGGCTCTGCATTCTAGGAAACCAAAACAAGAGAAATAACACAATTAAAATGTGGTCTTTGTACACATGAATAAGGTATACAAATGTGTGGCAATATTTATCAAGCAGGAAGAGAGAAGGCAACGATAAACACTTTAGGAACAAGAAAGGAGCTATCACTAAATAATGTGAAAAGATTTAAATAATATCATGAAAACATCATGCTGCTAAAATTGAGGGCCCGAGATAAGGAAAGAGTTCTTAATCAAGATACCAAAAGCACAAAACATAAAAGACAAGACAATACATTGAACTTTATTAAACTTAAAAGCTTTTATTCATCAAAAGGCTCTATAACCCAAGCCACTGACTGAGGGATTATGTTTGAAATGTATAGAACTGACAATCAATCCAGAAGTCATAAATTTCTACAAATCAATTAAGGAAGAAAAAAAAATCTAGGTAACAAATGTGTGAGCAACATGAATAAGAAATTAATGTTAGAGAACACCAAAAGCCAGTAAATATGTATCAAGCTGCCCCATATTTTTAGTGATCACTTCACTTCCATCAGACTGCCAAAATGAAAAAGTCCAACAATACCAAGTATTGTTGAAGATACGTAGTTATGAGAATTCTTGTACTCTCTTGACGGGAATATATGTTGGTACAACAGACCTGAGGGAATTTTACACCACCTAGTAAAGTTAAGCATGGGTGAATTCTATGATCCAGCAAAATCACTCCTAGGTATTTGTCCTAAAAAACCCTGAAGGAGAAAATAGCTGAAAGAATGCTCACTGCAGTATTAGATCTTCATAGTGGCTATCTATGAAGAGGAAAGAAGAAATACGGGTTTAATGAAGGATACACAGTAGCCCTCAATTTATCTGTAATGTTTTATTTCTTAAGCTCAATATAGAGTATACAGTTATTCCTCATGCTATTACTCATACTTTTTTCTTGTCTGAATTTTTTTTTATAAAAGTTAAAAAGATGATAGTGACTTACCAAGCTATCCACATCTATGCTGGAGTTTACAGCCCACTGCAATGTACTCATGATATTCATGGCTAAAGTCAGTATAATACCAACTGTTCCTTCTCCTTCTCCTATAGATGAACAAAACATAAATGAACCTCATGTTATTTCTCTCTTCTGTGAACTACTTTATTCACACCTCTCCAAGGGCACACATCACATTAAATTTACATTTCAATTTTATGCTGATATTAATAATTTTTGAGTCTCAGTTTACCACAGCATCTACTAATAGCAATAATGCTCTGCATATAGTAAGCATTCAACCAAGACTTTAAATTAAAGAGTGATCGAATATTAGGAAAGTGTTGCCTTTTTAAAAAAATGATACTGGTATTGGAGGTGTTGTTGGTATTGGGTAGGTACCATATTTGTCTCCTCTATTATTACTCTATAAGTAATGACAGTAACAAATATTAGAATGGGCAATGGGGAATAAAGGTCCTGTATCCAGATGAGCTCCCCTACAAAAAAAAAAAAAAACAAAAGCAGGGGAGGAGTGTGTCCAAATAGTATCTGCAAGATGTTTAGATGTACTCTGTGCCTTTGCAAGGAGGACCTTTGCTAATTGCATGCTGTTAGGAAGTAAGTATACATAGCACTTCACCAGAGTCAGAAAACTAACAGGTCTGCTATTTGGAAAGAGAAAAGATTGCCCTTTTTTTTTAAAAAAAAAAAGATTGTTGCACCTGGGAAGAACAATACTTAAGTGTTTAATTACAAGGACCACTAATTAAAATTCGTAAGTATCCACTATTATGGCCAAAAAATTCTCTAAGAGGAATGTTCTTAAATTATTATAAAGTTAGGCTATCAAGTCCCAGCCGAGAGTTCTTACATCTATAATGCATGATAAAATTGTCAAAAGGTTCTACAATTGTGAGAAACAATTCACATTATTATTAATTGAAATTTTTGTTTCTGCGATTCCTCTAACAGAAGGCATAATATACACAGCATATACCTGCATGTAGTACTAAAGCATTTTGATATAGGTAAGATTTATTTGAGCCGCAATATATTGCTTTTTCTTAAGGTTAAGATGAAAAGGTAAAATTTTAATAAGAAGAAGTCATATAACATTTATTTGGTATTTACCAAGGACCAGGCACTATATTAAGTGTTTTGCACAAATTATCACATTAATAGTCACCACACATATATGGAATAGGTGATATTATTGTGTCTATTTACACTTGAGAAAAATGAGGGGCTTAGAGAGTTAATTAATGTTTGCAAGTTAATACAGTTGAAGACTAGTTGAGCCAGGGATAATAATAGCTGGGTGGCCAACATCCACTCTGGCTGAGCATCTGATTTGACTGGTAAGTTCTGTATTATGCTGATTGTTAAATGTTTTGATTATTGCCCCTAGTAAATAAATAAGACTCAGCCACACTCAACCATGTTATAGCATGTGTAATACTACTTTGAATTAATTGTTAACAAATCTTTATTTATGTAATTCAGCCTTCTTTGATTTTATTTTCAAATAACCTAATCAAACTCCACAGCTTCTGCACAGCAAAAGAAACAGTCTCTAGAGTGAATCAGCAACCAACAGAATGGGAAAAAATTTTTGCAGTTTACCCATCTGACAAAGGGCTGATATCCAGAATTTACAAAGAACAGATTTATAAAAAAACAAAACAACCAAACCCATTCAAAAATGGGCAAAGGATATGAACAGACACTTTACAAAAGAAGACAAACATGAGGCCAACAACCATATGAAAAAATGCTCTTCATCATCGGTCATTACAGAGATGCAAATCAAAACCACATTGAGATACCATCTCACGCCAGTTAGAATGGCAATCATTAAAAAATCTGGAGACAACAGATGCTGGAGAGGATGTGGAGAAAAAGGAACACTTTTACACTGTTGGTGGGAGTGTAAATTAGTTCAACCATTGTGGAAGACAGTGTGGCGATTCCTCAAGGCCTTAGAAATAGAAATTCCATTTGACCCAGCAATCCCATTACTGGGTATATATCCAAAGGACTATAAATCGTTCTACTATAAGGACACATGCACACAAATGTTCATTGCAGCACTGTTTACAATAGCAATGACCTGGATCCAACCCAAATGCCCATCGATGATAGACTGGACTGGGAAAATGTGGCACATATACACCATGGAATATTATGTAGCAATCAAAAATGATGAGTTCATGTCCTTTGTAGGGACATGGATGAATCTGGAGAACATCATCCTCAGCAAACTGACACAAGAACAGAAAATGAAACACCGCATATTCTCACTCATAGGCGGGTGATGAACAATGAGAACACATGGACACAGGGAAGGGAGTACTACACACTGGGGTCTATCAGGGAGAATAGGGGAGGGACAGCGGGGGGGTAGCTGGGGGGGATAGCATGGGGAGAAATGCCAAATGTGGGTGAAGGGGAGGAAGGCAGCAAAAGACACTGCCATGTGTGTACCTATGCAATTATCATGCATGTTCTGCACATGTACCCCAAAACCTAAAATGCAATAAAAAAAGGCTTAAAAAAATAAATAACTTAAAAGAATTTTTAAAGTTACAGTACTGATGAGGATTAGTACATTTTCCTGCCCATGTATATTCCTTTCACAGAGTCATTTTCCACTGCCCTAGCTGAGAGAACAACTAAGGGAGTGAACCCACTATCCTCAGATCAGCAGAGTAGACTGCAGGCGGACCCCTGAGCCAAAAGGAACCTGTTTTCTGTTCTCTCCAGGACTTTGTGATTGTATAGAGGAACTCTGCTGTTAATTCAGGAGGCCAGAATGGATATACTACATCAAGTCAATGTGGACTAGCCCTGATACACCAGGAAAACTAGTCTTCAGAGAGAGAAATGAATCAAACAGCCACAGAACAGAATGAACCCAGGGCAGATATGGAATCAAGAAAAAGAAGAGCTGAAGCTGACTCTTTTGTGCTTGTTCCAACTTCTTTAAGGGCCAATGGCACCACCTTCTTGGTACTCCCTGAGGCCTTCCTGTAACTCCAACAAATGCCTCCTTTTAGTTTGAGCAGAATTCTGTTCCTACAATCAAATGAGCCTACAGATTTGGCATTGATTTGGCATTTTCTCTGAATATTCACTGTCACGTATAACAATTTAAACACTTATCATAAATACTCAGAAATTCAAATTCTTAAAGGAACAAATCTACCTACATAGGTTTTTATTTTACTTACTAAATATTTTGTTTCCTAAAATCCAGAACATTTGTATCTGAAAAACATGGCACTTTCTTTCTTTTCTGTGTCAAGCTGATTTGTGCAAAACTCACATTAGATAACACATTTTACCAAGAAGATTTTAAAAAAACAAAACACACTGACAAGGGGAACTAGAGTGTGTGCGTGTGTGTGTGTGTGTGTGTGTGTTTGTGTGTAAATGGGAATGTTTTATTTCCCCTATTCAGATAGCTCTTTACAGATCTATTAATTTGGAGGCCAGGACTCTTCATCAATATGAGTATGAAGAGGTGACTTTTTCTCCCTTCAATCACAAAATTGCTATTTGACAATCTGTGTGTCTCAGTTTTTAAAACTGTGAAAATAGGGATAATATTACATATATCTCCAATTTCAAAGAAATTATTTGTTCAACACTAAAACAATAAAAATTCAAAGAAATCATTTGCTCAATGATAAACCAACAAATTTGTTAATTATTAAACTCCCAAAAAACTCTAAAGATATCTAAAATTGTTAACCTATAAGAATGCAGCATTTTATTCACTGACAAAGCTTTGACTTAAATGCTTAGCTAAAGTTAATGAGTTCATAGTACCTGTAGTTAAAATGGAAATGAAGGTAACAGCAATGAAGAAGATGACAAAAATCATTTCTATTCTCATTTGGAACCAGCGCAGTGTTGATAGGTACAAGAACCAGTTGGCAGTATGTAAATTCAGAGCTTTGTGGAACAGAGTTTCAAAGTAAGGCTGCCGTCCGAAGGCACGAAGTGTCCATAGTCCTTTTAAACTTGTAACAAGATGAGTGAAAATTGGACTCCTGCCTGTGAAATATTCCCATAGAAAACATTACAAATAACAAAAGCACAGAATGTAATTTCATAAAACTATGTGCCTGAAAAAGGCTAAATTAATCATATCACAAATGTCATTGGTAAAAGAGGTTTTTTCATGATGATGCCATACTTTGAACAGATATGATTTATTATTTTATTAATGAGTACCCTTCTTTTTACTTGGCTACCATAGATATGAACTTAAAAAATCACCACCTCTATTTATTCATTTTTCTTGGCTACCACTGGGAGTTATTTTTCTCGGTAATTCTAAATTAAAGACAATTTTTTTCAAGTATCTAAATTAAGGAAGTTTATGTTATTTGATTTAGTTAATAACCTACAAAACCAAAACATACTGAAAATTTATTTATTCCCTGAAAATGCCCCCACATTAAGGCTGTCACTGCAAAATGGGATTCCCTAACAGCACAAGCAGAGTTTGGGGGCTCCAGCACACGAAATGGCAGCTCCAGCACATGAAAAAAGGGGCTGGAAGACAACAAGCCAAGGGAACACATTCGGTCAAGTATCATCTGGAAACCCAGACAAACCTTTGGTAATAGCAGCACTATCATTTTCTAAGTTAATTGATATAAGTACATTATAAATGAATGCCCTGTAAGCCAACCATGGTAAGACTCTATCTACTTATTTAAAAACCAAAATGAAGTCACATGGTCGTTAATTACGAAAAACAATCCATGTGTACTTTGTAATGTAGTTTCCTTTTATATACACGGACATGTAGAAAAAAATTATTGTTATATGATGTAAAAGTTAAAAAGCAGAATTTTTTTGAAGAGTAGATTAAGAAAAAAGAACCTCAAATGGCTCTTGTGGCTTTTTTCCAAGATGAGCATCGCACATTCACTGTCATACCTGCAGATTCTAGTTGTTTGAGTTGCTGTGAGGTTTGGAGGAAATATGCTCTCAATAAAACAAAAGCTGCTATCACTGGCACTGTTGCAAGAAAGATGTAGGGCTGTAAAACCGAGACAACTGCTATAGCTCCAATCACAATTAATAACAACTGTAAGATCAAAGAAAACATGTTGGTGAGTAAATGTTTTCACATTGGAAAGTGGACAGAGTGTGTCAGTGATTTATTTCTAAATACTTTCACTATTCTGTTCCTAATAGGAAAGTAGCCATCTGCAAGTACAATTTTCATGAAAATTTTAAAAGCTGTTTAGGTCACTGATAACATTTTTGAGGTTTTGAAACACAGTGGTCTTTGATCTTGGAATATTTTCATTTCCTAGATACTTTAAAGTATTGTATGATAAATAAATTTTAAGTGAATATTAATTTAAAACAAACTTTTTAAATGATTTTAGTATGAAGGTGAATTTTAGGACTTACTTTGGTTAGACAATTTTTGAAAGCTGGACTTTCGTCTTGGAGTCTTTTGATTCAGAAAGTTCTGCTTGAAATATAAGCTTGTCACATAGACAAACTAACCTTTTGGAGCCTATTTTCTCATGCTTAACATTGAAAGAAATCATACTTAATAAATTTCATATTTCTACTTGACACCAAATACATATGTTTTTAAAAGGTACGAAGTCTGCTAATAATTAATTCACAATAATCCATTTGAATAAAGTAACTGTCAGCAGAAAGTATAAAAAATAAACACTTTATAACATCCATATGCTATTCAGTGAGGAAACTCACCAGTTTCCATGAGCGACACATGCATTTTCAACTGATATAACTTTATAACTGAAAGGGACCATTATCAGGCTTATCTTCTCCATTCTACATGTGACAAGATAAGTGTCTGAGACCCTTTAAGATAAGTGTCTGATCAAGATAAAATAGTGGGATCTGTAGAACAGAACCAAGATTTTCAATTTTCATTATACGGTGCTCCGATCCAGAAAGCAAATTTGTCAGAACATTGCCAAAAGTTAGAAAATAGAATGAAGAATTATATGAGACATCAAAATACTCAAATTCATAGAAGCAAAGAGCAGAACCATGGGTAACAGGGCAGGGGAGAGAGAGATCAACAGGTAGAAAGTCTCAGTATTACAAAATTAATAAGTTCCAGAGATCTGCTGTGCAACATTCTGCCCGTAGCGAACAATATTGTATTTCACACATAAAAATCTGTTGAGGGTAAATCACATGTTAAGTGGACTTGCCACAATAACATTAAAATTTTAAAGAGAAAAAAATAGAAAATAGACTGAACAGAAATATTTTTTAAAAATTTATAGATAAGCTTTATTTTGTGCAACAGATCTGCTTCTGAAATATCATGAACAGAACAAAATTTCATTTGTTTGAAATTAAGTATAACCAGAGGTATGACACAATTAAATATAACCAGAGGAGTTCACAATTTAAAGGAGCCCTGTGATTAATTATTTAATAAAATCAGAATTAATCAAATTTGTGCTGTATTTTTATTGTCATATATTATGCTTCCTTAATATGACTCATTTACAAACAAAATAATATAAAAGTATAAAATAGTATAAAATTAATATATAAGACCTCTGCCTAATCACTTGTGAAGCAATGACAAATGAATCAAATGAATCTCAGCATTAAAAGTTTAGCAGGGCCAGGTGCAGTGGCTCACAACTATAATTCCAGCACTTTGGGAGGCTGAGGTGAGTGGATCACTTGAGATCAGGAGTTCAAGACCAGCCTAGCCAACGTGGTGAAACCCCGTCTATAATTATAATACAAAAATTAGCCAGGTATGGTGGTGGGCCCCTGTAATCCCAGCTACTCTGGAGGCTGAGGCAGGAAAATCATTCGAACCCAGGAGGCGGAGGTTGCAGGGAGCCAAGATTGTGCCACTGCAGTTCAGCCTGGGCAACAGAGTGTGACTCTGTCTCAATTAAAAAAAAAAGAAGTTGAGCAGAAATGATTCAAATTGGCATAAAAGAAAAAAATTTGAGAGCTGTCACATATGTCAAAAATGTTAGTTTATAAAATAAACATTTAAAAATTAACTCTTCCAGAGGAGCTCTGAAGTGAGCCTTAAATAATTATGAAGAAGCACCATTGGCAAAGACTTTTGCAATCAGGTCAAGAGGTTCACATTCCAGTTTTTATCTGATTTAATAATACTATATTTGGGACTAGTTATTTATACTCTTAACATAATAAACAAATATCCAGCATTTAGTGACACAGTACATGTTTCTTTGAATGCATGAATTCAAAGCATGGATTTAAATATTCCATCAGCTGCTTCTAAGTTATATATTTAAACAAGACAACTAAAGGAAATCCAAAATGCTAAAGTTCACTTGGGACAGTAAATATATTTGATTGTGTCAGTCATTTCAGATGAGCCAAACTGTCAGTCTGGTTTTTCTGCACCTGCCAATGTTGGTAATATATACACACTATGTGGTAATCCTTCTTTTGTTTTATATGTTCAGTCAAATACAGTGTTATTATTTTGCAGGGGTGGGGAAAGAGCAAGAGGGGACAATGACTCATCCCAGATGGGCAGCATCCTATTCCAACTGTTTCTCCAAGCAGATCACTGGGATTGTGGCATTTGCTCTCTGGAGCTACCTAAACCAGTCAGGAAGCTCAGGAAGCTGTTCTCAAACCTACTCCAACAATCACAGCTTACAACACTCCTTAAATTATGTCACTTCTGGAGACCTAATGCCCCAAGGTCACTTTCACCTCCACCCTCCTTTCCTTCTCCACTCTCACCACCAGTCAGTCACTCCGACTCAAAGAATCAGCCTCTGAGCCAGGCTGCCCTGGAGGCCTATTCACATCTATCACTCAAGGACAGCCCTCATAAAAACCTAGATTTTTCTTTCCCCTCTCTCTTGTTCAAAAATTTATCTTTGCTTCTGTCCCTTCCTTATGGTCCTTATCGTGGGGGAATGGGCTAGCTACTCTGTGCCGAAGTGTTCACTAGTGAGGTTAGTTTCAAGTGTAACCCACCCAGGGAATCCACCTTCATTCTAACACAGGCCTTTTGGGGATAGGTTGGCTTCCATCAAATAGTGATGCCAATGCCAAAATGTCACACTTTGTGGCCAGTGATTTGAGGGAAAATGGTACTCTGTGTCTCTCAAATCACTCCCAAGTAGACAGCTGTTACATCTGAATGTTGGATTACCTCACGTTTGGGCCAGGTAAACAGGTAAACAGTTCTGACTTATTACTGAATTTGTTAAATTTATATCTGTTTTGAAGGCTTTGGATAATCACAAACTTCATGCAATGGACAGGACTTCAACTCTCAATCAAATAAAAAATGAAAACAAAATCACATTTGCTTCTTGTTATTATTTAAAAAACAACATGGCAAATACAAAGATATTTAACAGTACTAAGTTTTACATACCTGGATGAAGTCAAATATGGTAAGAGGCAGAAGATCATCCAAAATTGCTATATCTTTGGAGAATCTATTAAGAATCCCACCTATAATATACAAGATGATAAATTTCTCAAAAACCAGTAATTTTAAAAAGACGTATCAATATTTCCAATACTAAATTTGGGTCACAGTAGATGCATTCAGATTCCAAATAAAAATTAGCATGTAATAAAATCAATAAGGACTTGGAAAATTTGGGGTTAAAGTTATTGTTTTGTACTCTTAAACCTTTTTAAAGTATCAGATTCCTGCAAGATTCAAGTTACACACCATGTCTTTGAAATAGCTTTTACTATAAAATATGTCAGGAATGGGTAGGTACTCATCCTGCTATTACAATCTTATTTTTCCAACCTTGCATTTAATGACAACTTACTGGATATACTGTCATCATTTCCCTTCCATTTGTATTCCATCACATAGGGTTTTCCCCCTCCTGACTTCCAAACCTTTTTCACATACCTCTACGGACACCGTGGCTGCTCTCTCTCCCTGCCTGCCACACTATCTGGTCCTCCTTTGTCATATTCTCTTTCTACCCTCTTCGCTGACAGTCTACATTTCCACTTGCCATCTGAATTATGGATTAACATTTGTAAGTTTGATAACTTGTTGCTTCAATTTAAAAATGTATATACAAGTATCTACTATATACCAGGCACAATACTAAGCACTGAGATAACTGAGGTGAATGAGCCATGCTCCTTGCCCTTGAGGAATTCATTACCTAGAGAGGAATTAAATTAACAATTAGAGAAAATGAAACATAATACTATACAAATAAAGTAATATTGAATCTTATCATTTACCCCCCATAAACTGTAGGATAAAGTCCAAAATTCTTAGTTTAATATTTAATGCCTAGCATAATTTGGGCTCAACCTGCCTACCTAGTACCAGCTTCCTCTGCTCAAATATCCTGTTTTAGCCAAACTTATCTATTCTTTAAACACACTTTACACTTTCCTACCTCTCTGCTTTCCCCATGCGGTTCCCTCCACCTGAAACCCCTTTCCCCTCATCTCTCGTTGTCAAAATCTATGTTTCCTCCTTTGCTCAACTCAAATGCCCCTCCTGCAAGAAAGCAGCAGTGTTTCCTCCAGCTGGAATTAATCTCTGCCTCCTCTGGACATACTTAATAAATCATGTTTGCACCTCTGTTATAATGACTATATGCATGTCTTATATCACTGGCACTTATAAACATATCTTAACTCTTTTTCTAGGATGTAAATTGCTAGAGGTCAATGGGATCAGGCCACATTTATTTTGTATCACCCATAGCCCCAGGCAAAAAGGCCTTAGATGTAGGAATTATTTAATACATGCTTATTGAGTAATACATTCTTTAGCATATTTAATTAAACATATTTGTATCATTTCATGATAATCAAAACTTGAAAAAATAGCCCATGGTATTTATAAACAGTGTTTAGAAAATGAAATTTGCTTTGGTGAAAAGAAAAACCATCCTGCTGCTTGTTATATTTCAAATGGTTTGGAACCAACTGTGAACAGTGTCAAAGGGAATGAGGAGCTTGAAAAAGAAGAGGTGGAATGACCAGTGCATCCTCTGTGAAAACCACACCCACAGAAGGGAACCATGGGGAACTAATATTGATTTCCCATCGGCTTTGTAGCAGGCAAGTAAATTGCCTAGTTTCATTCTCACAAAGATTCT
This sequence comes from Callithrix jacchus, assembly GCF_049354715.1. NCBI lineage: Eukaryota > Metazoa > Chordata > Mammalia > Primates > Cebidae > Callithrix > Callithrix jacchus. The sequence continues at coordinate 88,192,655 of NC_133512.1, read as the reverse complement.
CTGATATTCTTTTCCCCACTTAACAGGTGAGGAGGTCAAGGCTCAGAAGAGTCACTTGCCCATGATCACTGCTCTTATGGCATCAACTTGGAGCTCAGGCAGTGCTCATGTTCTTTCCACTGTGCCTCCTGGCTCATGTCTGACTCTTCTAGAAACTTGGATAAATCACCTGTCTTGTCTGGGTTTCAGATTTCCATGAAAAATAAAATCACCGGATCAAGTTAATTGGACATACTAAGTCTAAAACTCCCAGCTCCAAAACAGGATGGTGATGACTATATTCAAATGAGGCAAGATTTCAGCAACACACATGGGATTCAGAATAAATATCAAGATCTTCCTACATACTAATAACACTGAAATTTTGTTATCCAGAAAATACGATGGGTTTTTCTTAAGTTTTTTAGATGTCTGAAAAGTTCGGTCTTGGAATTTAATCTTTGCTTTATATCAGATATTTCTGTGTCAACTCCTCCTCTCACCTCTGACTTTTTCCAGGATAAAAACTGTGCCTGATTCCCTGATTCATCTTTTCATACCACAGAGTAAATGCCTCAACAGAGAAAATGCTCACAGATTGCTGTGAAAAAACTTGGGGGAATCCTTATTAACCTGTCTTTAAATGCAAATCTATCTAATGAGGAATCAACAGAATTGATTTCTTTCAAAGCACCTTATTAGATTTTTTAATTTTTAGGACCTTTATTCTACTATTCTGACTTTCTATTACTTCAAATATGATGATCCCCCCTACTATATAACTTTGAGCAGTTACATGAAACTAGATTATTCTACTCCAACGAAAAACTTAATCAACAGAAGAAAAATCACATTTTCCTTGATCACTTCAAGTCTCCTGCCCTTTTGAACAACACTATATATTGGCAACAAGGTGCCCAGAAGAAAGCTAGACCAAATATTTGAAAAGAGAGGTATCTCTTACCCATAAGGGCCTTCTTATGCTGCTGCAGTCTCACCATCACATTCTACAAACCAAGCTACTCTAATTATCTAACACAGAAATATCAGGAGCAACAATATATGATAACCTATAATATCTGGGAAATGTGCATGCCAGTCAAAAGGAGGTTCAACAAAAGGCAGATGCCTCTGTACAAAAGCCAGCACTGTCACTAGAAAACCAACAAAACCACAGGCCCTATTGATGGTGGATCACACTCCCATTTCTTAAGACCTGGTAAAGTACCTGCTTTCAATGTGTTGAGGGTTGACATAGGTGCTTGAAGAACAGAATGTAACATTTTGTGGTGTAAAATTTTCGACACTGTGATTAGGGTATGCACCAGTGGTAGACCTCTGAAGAATCCCAGAGCAAGCAAAGTGTCAGCAACTCCCACGTAAATGTAAAACACATAATATGAACTGGTGTTGGTGATAATCACTGCATAGCTGTTATTTCTACTATAAGTACTATTCCCTTTGTCTTGAAAAGGAGTGCTGTAAAGGAAAATGGAAATTGTTATTTGGCAGCCAAACTTAATTACTGAATTTCCAACACATGTAAATGGAACTAAATTTGAGTCTAAAGAAATATAACATATTGCATTAACACAGCATGTATACTTAATCTCAAAAACTTACTATTATTGCAAGAAAATGGATATGCTTTCTTACCATTGATAAAGTTTATCTTTATTAAATTAAAATATTTAAAGAAAATCCTAAATGTGTAATGTTATTTCAAACATTTTTATTGCATTTCATGGAAACTGAACAGAATTATATTCTTTAGAAACTGCAGGAACTGCACATGCTCACAATTTATTTATTTATTTATTTATTTATTTAATTTTAGATATAGGGTCTCACTATATTGTACAGGCTAAAGTGCAGTGGCTATTCACAATGATAGAACATTACAGCCCTGAACTCCTGGGCTTAAGTGATTCTCCTGCCTCAGCTTGTGTAGGAGCTAGACTATAGACATTTGCCACCTCGTCCAACTAATGATTATCATTTAAACAAAAACCTTGTTTTTCCACTACCCTAATGCTTAGGAGAAGTGAAACAAACTGGATTACAATTCATACCATAGTGGATTAAAATGTTCAGTCAACAGAAATAAAACACAAGCTACATAATAGGACATGGAATACTCACTTTCCAAGGAGCCACAACACAACCAAAGAAGCAGCCACCTGAAATGGAAGAAGACACAGTTGATTTATTTCTAACATTTTCACCTATTCCTCCCATGCCCACACCTAAATTCACATCACACCATTTGATGTGTGTACCTCAATGTACACTTAATTTCATCTTCCTTTGCTTTGTGTTCCTGGGTCCAGCTGTAATAGTTGTTCTAAGTACTATTATTTGTGATGAGAACACATTAAGTTAATAAAATTCAAATTTCACTGGAGTAAATTCTTTTTCATTTCTCCTTTATTCAATAGAAACTATTGAATCTCACAAGAGAGCCAAGATCATAGCTGAATGTTTTAAATAATAAACAGGAGATAACACAAATATATATAGATATCTATATCTTTTATATTTATATTTATATTAGATATTTATATCTATATATTTGTGTTATCTCCTGTTTATTATTCAAAACATTCACAAATATATATTTTATAAATATGTTATATAAAAATAATAAACACAAATATAAGCCTGCTGGCAGATAATTAATCTGTTTATTTGCCATAAATAATTTCATTTGCCATTCAATGATTACAGGGGACTAATACCTGGGAAACCAATTCATTACTGGAAAAGGTGAGATTAATATTAATGGAAATGAATTAAAAGTTTCAGGCCAGGCACAGTGGCTCACACTTGTAATACCAGCACTTTGGGAGGTTAAGGTGGGCAGATCACCTGAGGCCAGAAGTTTAAGATTACCCTGGCCAATGTGGTGAAACCTCATCTCTACTAGAAATACCAAAAAAAAAATTAGCCAGGCCTGGTGGTGCACACTGGTCGTCCCCAGTACTCAGGTGGCTGAGGCACCAGAATTGCTTGAACCCAGAAGTTAGAGATTGCAGTGAGCCAAAATCACACTACTGCTTACTCTAGGCTGGATAACAGAGTGAGACTGTCTTAAAAAAAAAGTTTCAACAATGTAAAAAGTCACAGTTTATGAATAAAGATAAGGTACATTCAGGTTAAAACATATTATTGTTACTAGGACAACATAGAACCTCTATAGCTCTCTCAAGGTGGAAACATTTGGCTGAGGAAGAAATGTTCTACACCATATAGAAACAAACCAAAAACCCTTTTTAAACAACTGTGATTTTTGTAGTCATTTTTATATTTAGATCATCTGTGTTCAATTCTATTTCAATGTGGCATTCCATTTCTATTCTATTTCAATGTGGCATTCCATTGTAAACCCTATAGAGAAATATAATCTGGTGTTGATACCACCACAATTGGAATATTAGAAATGACCCTGAAATTATACAATTAGCCAAATAATACCTTTACCATAGAATGAAATAGAAAAATCAGTTATGAGTAAAACAATTTTAGAAATGAACACAGAATAAAAATAAATAGGAGAGAAACAAATATGCTTAGAATAAGATATCTACAAGTCTTATTTTATACTGGAATTTGCCTTAAATATTTAACAGTACTTAAGAATATATTAAAACCTTATAGGGAACATTTAAATTAAGAAATTATATTAGTAAGTATTATATTTTACTGAGGTATATAAGTTTTAGTTAAATTCACATATCAGATAGAAGTATAATGACAAAAAATCTGATGGCACTATTCTCACTTTCCTAATTTTCTTCATTGTACACAGAGCTTATACACTGTATCAATAAAAAACTACCCTTATTTCCTCAAAATTCAAGTTAATTCAAAATGAAAAGAAATCCAGAAACAATCTAGCTATTTTAAAAGTCTTCTGGTACAAATGTCTAGTTCCTAAAAAGAATCGAATTACTCAAGATCCTAGATAAGGGTATACATTCTGAGTCACTCTTTATTTGGCTATTATCATATTTTGTTAATATATTTCCCCTTTGCTCTAATTAGAGGATTGTCAATAATGCTGGCATTGCCAACATTCTTTGATGGTAAGTAAATCTTAGAAATAATTATCTTATAACATTTACTAATGGAACAATAACCAAAGCAATGTTCTAAGGACTGGTCTAGTCATCATAATATAAAGTTGTTTCCTGGCTATTTCCACATAGAACTACCAACATAAACTTCTTATGTTGACTAGAACAAAATATTTTCAAGGACTTAACATAATAACTTTAAAAAACATTTGGTGCATATAGAAACAATTGAGTAAGCAAGTTCTGTCATTTCATTTCCAAAATGTTTTGAGATTATAAAGTTTATGCAGCTTATGATAGAGTGATAGTCCTAGATGATTAAGGTGAAAAGTAAAAATATTTTTATTTTCCATTTTCTCAGGGTTTTAAGTATAATTCCATATCACATAGAAAACAGTATGCTTAATACATGGATTTCAATGCTTCACAAGTCAAATGACACCCTAAAACATAAACCAACGGTCATAACACTGCTCCAAAATGATTACTATCATTCAATAGCAGCAGTGGTTTTATGGGAATATACTACATCTCTTCCGTACTAATAATGTAAAGCCATTCAGGGATTTCTAATCAACAAACAGAAAGGAAGTCATAAAGAAACAGGATACAGCAGTTCTATGACATATTCTTAACAATCAGAATGAAAGCATTAAACAGGATCTTCAGATATTCTAGTCAACAACAAGACTCTGGTTGCTGAACCAGGATTCCAGCTTCACCCATGTCCCTGCAAAGGACATGAACTCATCCTTTATTATGTCTGCATAGTATTCCATGGTGTATATGTGCCACATTTTCTTTATCCAGTCTATCATTGATGAGCACTTGGGTTGGTTCCAAGTCTCTGTTATTGCGAACCGTGCTGCAATAAACATATGTGTGCATGTGTCTTTATAACAGAATAATTTATAATCCTTTGGATATATACCTAGCAATGGGATTGCTGGGTCAAATAATTTTTCTATTTCTAGATCCTTGAGGAATCGCCACACTGTCTTCCACAATGGTTGAACTAATCTACACTCCCACCAACAGTGTAAAAGTGTTCCTGTTTCTCCACATCCTCTCCAGCATCTGTTGTCTCCTGATTTTTTAATGATTGCCATTCTAATTGGTGTGAGATGATATCTCAATGTGGTTTTGATTTGCATCTCTCTAGTAACCAGTGATAGTGAGCTTTTTTGGAAACCATCATGCTCAGCAAACTGACACAAGAACAGAAAACCAAACATCGCATGTTTTCACTCATAAGTGGGTGTTGAACAAGGAGAACACATGGACACAGGGAGGTGAACATCACACGCCGGGGCCAGCTGGGGGGTGGGGGGCTAGGGGTGGGTTAGCAGGGATTGGGAGGATAGGGGAGGGATAGCATTAGGGGAAATACCTAATGTAGATGACCAGTTGATGGATGCAGCAAACCACCATGGCACATGTATACCTATGTAACAAACCTGCATGTTCTGCACATGTACCCCAGAACGTAAAGTATAATAAATAAAAAATAAAGAAAATGCTTCCTAATGTATTGTCTTCGTTTCTTCTTCATCTAGTCAGTGATGCACTGCTAAGCAGGGGTCTAAGAATTAACATAATTTTTTGCCTATTTCTTTGTCGTTAATGTCTAAGAATTTACAGAAGATACTGCCCTACAGCGGGGAAAATGGTACAAAATACTAAAGTAGACTCGTTCCCTTTTGGTAAGTGCTAACAAACTAAACAGATCAAATTATTTTTTTCAGTTTAATAGCTTTGAAGAATTTTTTTTAAAAACTGTATTTCGTATTGCAAAAGGGCAGCATATTTTACCTAACCTATAAAAACATAAATCTCAATTGAAATATGACATTTAGGAAAACTAAAAATAGACAAATCATTTACATCAAGGAAGAAATATATCTTAACCTTCCTTTAGGTTCTCTGACCATGAGTATAAGGTTCTCAATTGAATTTAAAAGAACTAAACTGTAATCTTGGATTAGCAGTTGTACCAGAATGTGACATGCTAATGAGACATTATAATGGTAATGAGAAATGGGCACACTGGTATCATAAAGGAGCTTCATCTAAAAGAAGAACTGTAAATTTTGATTCAAAGAAGGCAATAGAATTGTGAACACTGGTGAATAAATTGTTTAATTGTATAATGGTGTGCATAGTTTTTAAAAATTACTATTTTTTTCTATTATCACCAAGTTTTTATTATTCAAAATTTTGAGAACCAGTTAATTGGCAAGGCCTAGAGAATACTGGCCAAAAATGTGCATAGTATATTATATTATTTCTTGCCCAGAAAAGGTCAAAATAAATTGTTTTGTGCTCGCTTTGGCAGCACATATACTAAAATTGGAACGATACAGAGAAGATTAGCATGGCCCCTGCGCAAGGATGACACGCAAATTCGTGAAGAAAAAAAAAAAATCAATTGTTTTGTCTACTAAAAGGTCATTTTTTGAAATAATTGTGGCAGTTCAACTAATAACATATTTATATGGCATTTAAATTCTCTGTTATAATTTATTTTCTTGTCCTAAAGGACCACTGTTTTCTTGGTTTAGTGAGTGCAAAATATTGTACACATGTGAAGCAGATCAACACTCAATTAATTTAGTACATACCATTTTAAAGGTGCATAAGTTCAACTCCATGGAGCTGCATGAGACAAAGGTCCTATAAATTTACAGAAATCACCACCACATTCAGATAAGTTGAAGACAATTAAGTAATGTAATCTTTCAAGGCAGAGGTTCAAGTCATTAACAATTATAAAGGGTTGGTTGAGATTAAGTGGGCATGGACTGGGTTTTACTCACATTCATGTTGGTCATTTGGCACGACTGGCAGAGACTAATGTGGTAAATTTTAAATATATTTTAATTCAATATTTATTACTCACATAAAAGTAATAAATTACCCAATCTCATACTTTTGTTAAAGTATAAGAGAAATCATTAAAATTTTCATTATATTGCTATTATGAACTTGTTCACCTCATACTATCGTATTATAATAATGACAATTAAGGATACTAATGATAACAGCAACAAACCTTGCTCATTATGTATCAAGCCTTACATTAAGTGCTTTATAATCATGATGTCTTTTAAATCACAAAATGGCCTACGTAGATGTACTATTAAAATCTCCATTAAATAATAAGAAAACGAACCCAGAGAGTTTAACTAACTTGCTCAGTTTCATGGTTAGAACAGAGTTAGAATTCACACTCTGAGTAGTTGGATTCCAGAGTTGGCACTATGCTATACTGCATCTTGTATCAAGCCTCCATTTGGTTTGTTAATTTACAACAGTTGTATGCACAACTTTTTGGTACATATCTTTAGATATTTCTTGACCATTCAGATATTACTGGAGCATGGTGGAGTGATGATACTTTACAAATATCATCAAGCCTTCTTAATTGAGGTTAGCAACAACCAACAATGGGAAAAATGTATAGTTACAAGTTTAGGTCTCAGTTATTTATACATTTATACTTCCTTAGGAGAGGTGGCTCTTCTTCTGGGTCATTTATTCCCTGAAGGTAGCATGGGCCTTGAGTTTAGATTTAGGTTTTATATTACTACATACCCAGGATGTCCTCTAGAACAAATATCTGCAGTAATCATTCACAGGCTGAATCCAACCCACAGATGTGTTTTGTTGTGCCCATATGGTATTCATTTGTTTTTGTTTTTGTTTTTTTTATTTAATCAACTACCCATAGTTTAAAATAGGAAAAAATTACCAAAAAATAGCTGGATCTCTGTCTTATCCTGATACACAAAAATATCTGGCAAACCTGATCCCCAATTTCCTCATGACAAGGCCTTTGCTGGTGCTGAGTGACAGCTGCCTTCTATAGATAACTGAAGAACAAATGCTCTCCATTCAGCGTCCCAGCCACATCACCCACTGACGCTCCCTGCCAGGCCCTTTTAAGCATTTATGTGGCTGCTCCTGATCCAGAGAAAAGCCTCATCCATTGCTTCAGGAACCTCTTGTGCTGATGAAGATCTGAAATTGTGGCCTATCACGTGATTTTCGTTCTTCCCCCCTTTTTTTTAACTTGGTGATGTAAAGAACAGTAGAGGGTTGGTAAAGAAACCAAAGAGGACATTGAAGACAACAAAATTTCTGTAAGCAAGTAGGTTATTTGAATCTCTAAAAGGATTGTCTAAAGTGAATGCTAAGTCACTAATATACATTTAATCTCATTTGTGAAGAAATCATCACTTAAATAGTAATTGCCTGCATATTTAACAATAAAATATCTTGAGCAGCTGTGTTCAACTTTTTGCATGAGAGGACTTTTTTGCTTATCCGTGGTGGCAGATATCACGAAGATTATGCATGGATCTTTCTTTTCTTTTTTTGTTTTTGTTTTTTTGCTCATCCGCTATCATAAGCATATTTTATGTGTGGCCCAAGCCAATTCTTTTATTTTTCCATTGTGGCCCAGGGAAGCCAAAAGCTTACCCGTGATCTAGAGTCAAATGAATTTAAAAGTTAGTACAGATTTGTTTCAGTGTTTTATTTATTTATTTATGAGATAAGGTATCTTTCTGGCACCCAGGCTGGAGTGCAGTGGCACAATCACAGCTCACGGCAGCCTCCACCTCCCAGGCTCAAGAGATTCTCCCACCTCAACCATACAGGCGCATGCCACCATGCCCAGCTAATTTTTAAATTTTTTTGCAGACACAGTGTCTCACTGTTTCCCAGCCTGGTCTTGATCCCTGGGCTCAAGCTATCCTCCCGCCTCATCCTCCTAAAGTTCTGGGATTACAGGCATGAACCACCGTGCCTGGCCTTTAATTTCAATCCAGACAAAAGCCTTCTACTTTAAGCTTTTGACTCTTTTAACATTTATTATTAAAATCTATTAAAAACTCTTCTTATGTTTCTATTTAAATGTATTTTATATGTAACATGAAATAAAATATCAATAATATTTCTAATTGTTGATTTTTAGAAGCTAAGAACTATATGAAACTATACCATTATATACTGTAAAATTATAAATATATGTAATATGTACATATATATTTATATGTATAGTTATATATTTGTGTATATGCATACTTATACATATATACACATATATGTATGTATATATATGTACATGTGTGTGCATAATATGTATACATCCTTCCCAACTATTCTTAATTTAACTTTAAATCATAGTAGTATTTTACAATAGAACATTCTTACCTCAGCCAGAAAAATTACTAAGCACCAAATTAGCACAAAAATTAAGCTCTTGTGGAGAGTAATGTATCGAAGGTATGTGTTCCATGTAGTCACTGCTGGTATGCTCTCCATATCATCGAAAAAGCACTCCTGAATAAAAGAATTATGGTTATGATAATAAGACAGTACACTTTCATGCCACCACTGTGGTTTTACTTTTAAAAGTGGAAATAAAGGAATATTATTACTTGAATCTAAGTGTAGTTTAACAAATATAAATCATTATAAATTCTATGAATGATGTCATTCTATAGCCAGAATAATGTCTACTGGAGCGACACAGCTTTACTAAAGTTGAGAAACACCATAATTTTTCAAAGTTATTGGACAATTCTACCATTTTAAGGCTTAACAGTGACATATCTTTTATCAAATAGATGATACCTTCTAAATGAAGTTTCCCAGAACTCCCCTTGATTTAACCTGTTTCTTCAGGGGTCCATGGACAAGTACAGTTCAGTATACTACTAGCTATAAAGGTCTTCCAATAAACTGAAAGCCCATTTATGTTTGAACATTCCTTAGTAGCTTAGGACTCTCTCTCTTTCCAGCTATGAGTTAAAGTACATAATTCCCATCCTGGGCATATTCCTTCAGAAATCTTTGTCTCCTGGCAAATAGATACATTTCAAAAATTTGAAAAAGAGAGAGTCCAGATAGTCCAAAGGAAAAGGTAGTTTTGTTTCTCATAAAATCAACAAAACTTATGAGAAAGCATTATGAAACATAAAGAAGGGTTCTATGGAATTGGGATACAGCGCACTGGTTAGGAGCATGCATTTTTTTAGTTAGACAGATCTGGATTTGAACCCAACCTCCACCATTAACATGCTAGGAGTTGCTATAATTCAAACATGTTGCCAAACTTTAGTTTCCTTATCTATAAATGTGAAAAATGGTAAGTACCTTCCAGGGTAATTGTGGGGACTAAATATAAGCTGCCTAGCACTAGAAGCAATCCATAAATAGTAACAATTATTAGACAAGGATATTATTCTTTACAACTAAATTTTAGATTCAGGATTGAGAAATTCATTTAGATTGATAATAAACTATATAGACAGGCCAGACGTGGTTGCTCAGGATGGGCACCTGTAATCCCAGCACTTTAGGAGGCCGAGGCAAGCAAATCAGGAGGCCAAGGTCAGGAGTTCAAGACCAGCCTGGCCAACATGACAAAACACCTTGTCTACTAAAAATATAAAAATTAGCTGGGCTTGGTGGTGCACACTTGTAACCCTAGCTACTCAGGAGGCTGAGGCAGAATCACTTGAACCCAGGAGGCAGAGATTACAGTGAGCCAAGTTCACGCCATTGCACTCTAGCCTGGGTGACAGAGCAAAACTCCATCTCAAAAAAAAAAAAAACTATACAGACAAATTATCATTAAATTATATACTTTAGGGATGTATTTTATTCCCTCATTTTACAAAGGAGGCAACTTCAGCCTAGAGATGTTAATGACTTGTGTCTTGTCAAAGGTCACATTATTCTCAAATGATCTATGCTATTAAACATAACAATTCATTACAACCCTGCCTATGGCTCATTTCATCCAAGGCATTAAGTTTTCTACTAAAACAACAAAAACTTTCCTTAGTATATTTTTTTCCTCTTTTAAAAATAAAATGCTTTTATACTGGAAACCTAATATAACAAGCATTCTGTCTGAAGATTGGCACTAGTATATGTTGAGCTTCATATACATTTTTTAAAAGAAAGCTTTTCAGAAACCCAATGTATAAAGCAAACTTACAAGATAAAAAAAGCCCACACTAGCTAAATTCAGGCAAGACTGATATATAAACCAGAATATGAGTTAGTCCTATTAAGAGGCTAAATGTTTATATACCTTATATAAACTACTTCCATACAAATTATTTTGCGAGCTCTAAATAATGAAAGCTACTATTTGTTTACAGAGTTATTTAAACTGCACCTCTTTCCACAGAGAGTTCAAGATGGTAATAAAGCAGGTGCTTTCTAACTTATAGTCACGATTATCACTGGCTTTGTAAAGGACTCCAAACTAAATCCTTTCCCATTTCATGGGAAGAGATATGTCCATTGCAAAAAGAAATTATTTGTTATTTTACATTTTAAAGTTGCTTGCATAATTAATAAACTTCATACTTTCTGAGTTTTAAGACAAACCTTATCCTAATCTCATAATTTGAGTAAATTTTGTTACATGCTACATATTGCATTCTACTCAACTGCACTCTGGGGGGTGAAGTACCCGCAAGCAATTTATACTGACCTTTAAGTCTTCTTCATTAATTTCTTCACTTATTTCCAAGCCAGTTTCTTGAGATAACCTTCTTGAATATATATCCAGCTCAGTCAGGTTTGCCTGAGGGGCCAGTGACACTTTTCGTGTGGATGCTGTTGTCTTTCGGTGAATGCTCTGACCTTGGTTAACTGAGTGTGTCATCATGTTCAGAACAGACTGTCTCCTTCGTACCTGAAGTGCGGGGCCAGTGTTGATCACGCTGATGCGAGGTAGTATTGCTTCTCCCTGCTCAGAATCTGGAACTAAGGAGAGCCTTCTCTCTAAAGGCTCATCAGAATCCTCTTCGATGCCATTCATTTGTAAGGGAGTCTTTTGTACAATGGAAAATTTTCGTATAGAGTTAATGGAATTGAGAATAGAATTCTTTCTTTTCTCCCCAAACTCTCCAGTCTGTTTAAAAGATTGTTTTTTTGTTTCTGTCCAGGAGACAGGAGCATCTCCTTCTAAAGAGAAACGGCGTAAGGTCTCAGTGAGGATTGAATTTCTTCTTTCTGAACTAAATTGGTCAAAAGAATCATATCCCATGAGTTTTGAGCTAAAGTCTGGCCGTAGATTTTGGAGTTCTGAAAATGTCCCATAAAAATAGCTGCTACCTTCATGTAAAATTAGTATTTTGTCAGCTTTCTTTAAATGTTCCATTTTGGAAGTGACCAGAATCCTAGTTTTGTTAGCCATCAGTTTACAGACACAGCTTTAAGAATATAAAAAGATATAAATATCAATTTTATAAATACTTTATTACAATAATGTCTTGCATTTTAGCATTTTATTGTTTTATTGCATATAATCTGTATTATACAATTTTATTATATTTTAAATGATTCTATAAGTACCCTGTAGTAATTAAATTAGTACCTTGTGAATTCTGATAGCATGAAATATCATGCTGTATTAAAGAAAAGTTGCATGTTAACAGACTGAGAATGAAATAAAATTTCCTATATTAAGCAGATATTTGGCTGTGAGCAAATCATTTATCCTCTGGGTCTCAGTTTATTTATCTAGAAAATGAGGAAAGTATTAGATGATCTTCAAGGTCCCTAGAGAGCTGTACTTCCATGTCTTTTAAATGTCAGAGTCTTATTGTTCTTTAAATTTTCTATTAATTTCTTTCTTTTTTTTACATTTTAGGTTGACCACCAATTTATTTCTCAAGTGCTTACATTAAAACTAATCTGTTTCACTAAAAATAAAACAGCAACAATAACTGAGAATTTGATAATTAATTTGACTCTCTTCTAATAAAATTTTCATTTATTCTAGAAGTAAATCCAGACTAGAATGATCTAAGAAATATCAGTTTTTTAGGCATTAAAATATTATATATCATATAGAAAGATACATCATTCTAGATTATTCCGTAACACACTAACACAACAATACAAATGCAGCAAGGTTTATATTAATATAGAAGTTACTTATCACAGTCACAGGGTTGTAAAAATAGTATCTTGGATATCAAATTTAACTAAATTTTAAGAAAAGTACTTCTAGGCATAATCCAGCCATTTTATACACATATCCATATTTATAGCTTAAAGTCTTTATTTCTAGAAGAGCATAATAACTGTTCTCCTAATAGACTACCTTACAGTCCATGGAATCATTTTAAAATTTTGAAGTCAGGTCATATAACTAACTGTCTGTCTAGGGAATATCATGTATATTGGACCCTAACGGTAGTTCCAAGGAAATATAAGTTCTGAGCTCTGTGTGACTGAGAAGGAGGTCCCCGAAGAAGTACTGAGGTAGATGAGTAGTCTAAGCATTCACCTACATTAAACCAGTAGCAAAACTAGCAAAAACATTTGGCATAGGCATTTTCTTAAGAAGTGTACTACTTAAGGAGAAGACAGAATAAAATACTAACACAAAAAAGTAAATGAAAATGTTAAGCATAATAATCAATTAAAGTAATATATGTCACAAGACAATAATACTGCAAAAACTACACAGATGGCAATTGCTATAACAGTATAGCAATGGGAAAAATTGGTTTAGCATGAAATGGACAGAAAAGGGTTTAATGGAAGTGATCTTGAATCTTGGCCAGGTAGGGAAGATCAGGCTTGAGTTAATACCAACAAGGGTGAACATATTTCTTAAGAGGTAAAATGTAGTGTATGATGGTACAGTCTTTCTTTCTTGTATTTTAGCATGAGCATTGTAAGTAAGTTATTCAAAAAACATACCTTTCAAATATTTCTTTTTCTGTTAAAACATCTAGGTATCCAAAAGGAGAGTCTAATAAATACAAATCAGCATCTTTGTATACAGCTCTAAAAGGAAAATGGAAATTAAATTACATTTCCTCACTATTTCCTGTATCTTTTAGTGTAGATGATTTTCCTTAAACAGTTCACTACATGCATTACAATATGGTCACCACATCCATTCACTGAAATAACACTATTCTCAAAACTGGTGCAGAAGTAGCACTTTTATACATGTCTTTTTACTAGGGTAGATTAATTTAAATGAGAAATAAAGGAATAAGTTGAAAAGATTTTTATCACTTTTCACAACATTCCAAGAACTGCTGACATGCTTTTGTTAGATGTAAGTGGAATAAACTAGCAAAAGTTACAAACTGAATTGTACCATAGCATACACTTTAAAATATGACCTTAAAAAAGAAAACCTTTTATCAATAGTATCTATTTAGAGGCCAGTACCATGCTATGTGCTCAAAATACAATGGCAAAAAATGATACAGTTCCTGCCTTCAAAGATCTTACATTTAGGTGAGGATACCAAGAAGAAAGTAGACTATTTCAAACTGTAAAATGTCAGAGATAGCTAATAAATTGCAGCATTTGTGTGAAATTATTTTTAAAATGTTTTTCTAAGTGTTAACTGCTATCAACAAATTGAAAGCAGTGCTGCCACAACTGTATAATCAATATCGCAATTTGTTCCTGTGGTTTCAGTCTCTGTATCATATTCGTAAAAGTTCCAAGTAAGTGTGAGTACTTCACAACAAAAGGTATACCCATAATATTTTACTATTTATATTTTACTATTATAATAGTAAAATATATGAAACTATAAGCTAGTAAAATATGAAACTATAAGCAAGTAAAATCTACATTTCATTGATCTTAGAACCATAATAAAGATGAAGACACAGTTTCCATATTAATAGAAATGGGATAATTTCTTCATAACACTTAAATTTTTCAAGTGTGATTGTAACTTTACTTATATCTCATGTACATAGGACTCTGTGTTTATACATGTAATTATTGGTACTTCTGTAGAAAATTGTGTTCAACCAGCACACAATTAAGACATTTTTAAAACCAATTTAAAATTTTTTTGAAAAACCAATGACAAAATTTTAAAATAAAGTCTAAAGCAATTTTCGATGTGTAACTTATTTTTGAAAACAGCATGCAAGAGCTAGGTAATGGATCCCATCAAAATGTACACAGGTTTTTTCCCCCCACACTCAGTTCTTAATTCTCTCCCTCACATCTATGACCAGTTCCTTATGAAATCAGAAATAATAAATTCATCATCCAACATGGACAACACATTACACATTCTGATGAGAATATGAATAGACAATTATTTTTAGTAGTTCCTTAAAGGGTATGCTCCTTACAGCAAAACCAAATCTAAACTGATAACACAAACTCAATTCTATGTTGGATGACTAGAAGCCATATACTTTACCTTCTCTAAATTAATGGAATGCTTAGAATAGGTCTTACCTTGGCTCACAGATAAAAATAATCATTTTCCATTTATTTAGAAACAATTATCTTGTCTGTGAGTTATCCATATCTATTGATTTATTACTTTACAGTGTAATTCTAAGATTAAAGCACGGTTTAATGGAAAGAATCAAAAAGATACGGTTCAATTGTGACTCCACTTGCTTTTATCAAGTTAACATCTAACAGCCTGTTATCTTATGATCTCTTCTGTAAAGAAGGGAGAACAATTCTTACTTTGCAGAGCTGTAAGGGGATTACACACACACACAAATACACACAAGCCTAGGATACTATGAGGCAATTGCTGGTGCTCAGTGAGGGTGTTTCCTGTCTCAGCTTTTGGAAACAAGAGAAAGTAAGGGAAAGGAGCCAAAACATCAATGAGTCAATGTGATTTCTTGTTAATGACTGTGGCAACAAAGTGAGAAGAAATTTGTTCAGATAAAGCTTGAGAAACATTTGACATCCGCGTCACTGTCACCAATAATTGTTTAAACTGAAAGTTACAGTTTAACCACAAAGCTCTCTCCTTGACATACATTAACTATATTTACATGTCTTTGACAGCTTTAACATGCTTGAACCAACAGTGTTTCTACTAAGAAAGCTCCTCCCCCAACTATGTTAATGTGTTTGTCCTCTTTATTTTAAAGATTACTGATTTTAAGCCAAGGGACATCATTTGCCTTCCTCCCTTTGTTACAAAAATTTTGCTCAAAAATTTTGAAAATGTTTGTTTATCTATACCAAGAAGCCTAAACAGAAGCCTAAAGCTAGTATGTACATTGGAGTGGCAGGGTCTATGATGGAACTAACAGATATTTACACCTTCTCTTTCCAGTATTATGCAAAATCCTAGAGTTTTCCATTTTTATTAAACTATACCATGAGGCAAGAAAATATACAGACGCCAAAATATGGTCACAGATTTTGAATAAACCATAATCTCTACCAAATCTGGATAGTATACCATTATTTATAGTTCTTAAATGTGATTCTTAACCCACTAGCTATAAAATTCCCAGGACTTTTCCAATTCCAGAAACAGAATATAAAGCAATAGAGAAATGTCTGTAGTTTTCTTCAGAAATGACATTTGCAGCAAATGCTTGCTAGACCAATGATCAGTTACTCACCTTGCTAAAGAAATTCTTGCTCGTTGACCTCCACTCAATGTGATTCCACCTTCTCCAAGAACTATATTGTCTTTCTCTGCAAACTTGGAGATGTCCTATTATCAAAAATAGAAAATTAGAGAGTGGCTTTTATTATGTTCAATCTGTATTTGAAAGGCACATCTTCCTCTTAATGACTCATAGATCACACTATTGTTTTAACCACAGTTGAAATTTTGAACATTGCATCTCCATTATTTCAAATGCAACTTATTTCATTGATCAAAAACAACATTGCTGAAATTTTAGATGTAAATTTTTCTGCAACTTTTAAAATGTCATTCATAATCACCAAATAATAATAATAAAATACAAAAAGTAAAATATGGGTATATAAACACCATAGATCATCCATAGGCCCATTTTGCAAATTCAAATGCTATTAACTTACTAAAATGCACTTCTCTCCAATTTAAGTTCACTCTTTCAAAAGAACTCTCCCAAAATGAAGAAACCTCCTAATAAGAAAAACTAAAAGTACACTATTAACACCCCTGCAGGACCTAAGCATCTTCACCAGGCTTTCTGGGTCCAAGGCAATTCCTTTCCATAGTTCTCTCACCTATCCTCCCAACTAAAACAGCTTTCTTCCTCATCTGTCCTCAGCACCTCATTCCCATGTCCTCTTTCCATCCATTCTGCCCGTCCTGTCATCCTTTCTTCCAGGTAATGAATATTTCTGTGACAACAACCATTCTAGGCATTGTAAAACAAGACTGGAATTTATGAGAAATCGTCCTTGACTCCTAGCCATCATATGTCTAGTTGAGAAGGTATGTCATAATCCTGGAGAAAGCTAAACACCATCCCAAAGATTTAATTAACCATTTTAAGATAGTTTATAAAACAGTTCACAATTAATTGGCAAATTAATTTTGCACATAACAGAAGCATAAGATAGATAGAATACCCTAGAGGTTTTCAAACAGATGGGATTTGGTCTGAGACTTCAAGAATGAGAAGAGTTAGATAGGTAGTAAACTCTTACTGGCCTTTAAAAAAAAAGGCCCAGCACGGTGGCTCATGCCTGTAATCCCAGCAGTTTGGGAGGCAGAGGTGGGAGGATCACAAGGTCAGAAACAAAAATAAATATATAGGAGACCATTAAACTAAAAAGATTTTACACCGCAAAATAAATAATCAGCAGAGTAAACAGAAAATCTACAGAGTAGGAGAAAATATCCATAAAGTATGCATCTAATAAAGGACTAGTCTCCAGGATCTACAAGAAACTCAAACAAATCAGCAAGAAAAAGACAAATAAGTCCATCAAAAAGTGGGCAAAGGACATGAATAGACAATCCTCAAGAAATATAGACAATCAACAAACACAGAAAAAAAAAAAAAAGCTCAACGTCACTGATTATCAGGGAAGTGCAAATTAAAATTAAAACAATGAGATACCATCTTACTCCTGCAAGAATTGCCATAATTAAAAAGTCAAAATATAATATATGTTGGCATGGATGTGCTGAAAACGGAACAGTTTTACACTCCTGGTGGGATTGCAAACTCGTATAACATCTGTGGAAAACAGTATGGAGATTCCTCAAAGAATGACCATTCGATCCAGCAATTTCACTGCTGGGTATCTACCCAAAGGAAAATAAGTCAACATGTGAAAAAAAAATGCACACACATTTATAGCAGCACAATTCATAATTGTGAAAATATGGATCCAACCTAAATGCCGTCAACCAACAAGTAGATAAAAATAATGTGGCATATATACACCATGGAAAACTAGCCAAAAAATGGGATGAAATAATGGCGTTTGCAGCAACTTGGATGGATCTGGAGACCATTTATTCTAAATGAAGTAACTCAGGAATGGAAAACCAAATACTGCATGTTCTCACTTATAAGTGGGAGCTAAGCTATGAGGCTGCAAAGGCCTAAGAAATATATAATGTGCTTTAGGGACAATAGGGAATGATGGGGCAAGGGGAGGGATAAAAGACTACATATTGGATATGGTGTACACTGCTTGGGTGACGGATATACCAAAATCTCAGAAATCACCAATAAAGCAGTTATCCATGTAACCAAAAACCAACTGTAGTCTAAACACAATTGAATTAAATTTTTTAAAAAG
This sequence comes from Callithrix jacchus, assembly GCF_049354715.1. NCBI lineage: Eukaryota > Metazoa > Chordata > Mammalia > Primates > Cebidae > Callithrix > Callithrix jacchus. The sequence continues at coordinate 88,174,059 of NC_133512.1, read as the reverse complement.
AAAAAGATAATAACCCTGCTGGATTTAAATGTCCAAAGACTACAAATGCTATTTTATTACACTAATTTTTAAGACAATAAATAAGAGGCTGTTTCAGTTAAATTTCTATCTTAGGTGTCTATAACATTTGTATTTTAAACAAGTCAGGGAAATAGAAGGAAGGAGAATGAAATTAAGTATTCCCTTCCTTCTTTCCCATATGAATAAGGTGGGAAAATATTAGAGAAAAAGATTAGAAGATCTCTTGTGAACTCTGGCTTTGCACACTTAGATCAAATGGAGTATCAAATTCCTCCAAAGACCAGAAACAGCCCTCTTTTGGTCTCATCATTCTTCAAATCCCAATTCAAAGCTTAATGAGGAAAAGGAGAAAATGCTTTAAGAAAATGAGGGATTCAGGGAAGGAATTGCTAACAGTTGCTTGGTATCATGTAACTCTATCCATTTCAAGTATAACCACAAACTACTCTGATTTCATTTTTTTTTTTTTTTTTGAGACGGAGTTTCGCTGTTACCCAGGCTGGAGTGCAATGGCGGGATCTCGGCTCACCGCAACCTCCACCTCCTGGGTTCAGGCAATTCTCCTGCCTCAGCCTCCTGAATAGCTTGGATAACAGGCATGCGCCACCATGCCCAGCTAATTTTTTGTATTTTTAGTAGAGACGGGGTTTCACCATGTTGACCAGGACGGTCTCAATCTCTTGACCTCATGATCCACACGCCTCAGCCTCCCAAAGTGCTGGGATTACAGGCTTGAGCCACCGGGCCGGGCCTCTGATTCCTTTTTAAGAGTAGTGCAGTGTGCCCCAGTGCCTGGTTTTTTCAACAGTCAGTCAGTATGCCATGGCCTGCATCCCAGGAGTTCCCCAGGCCTACCTGAGGAGATGGCTGATGAGAGACAGTACTCTCCTTCCCCTTGTCCCAGTTTGGAGGGAATAGGATTCCCCAGGGTGAAACCTTCCCCCATACTCAAGAGACCTTCCAGGTTGTATGTACCCTGGGAAAAATGCCATAAAGAAATACATCCAAGTGCCCTTGCTCCTGAGTCACTGCTAGTCGAAATCTGAATTGTGTTTGTGAAATCCATTTGAGAGCTATCAGATGTCATGTAACCTGTGCTTGTAGTGGTTGCTCAATAAGCAACAAAACTGGAACACTGAATTGGATAATGTGAGACCCAAAATTGGAACCCTGCTCTGTCTGGCTTCTTGTGAAATCGCAGCTACTTAACAGCTCTGTGACTCAATTCCTCTAATCAAAACCTGGGTCAAATAATAGGTTATGTTTCATAAGGAGTGCTAAGTATGAAAATTAAGAAAATGGTATTTATAAAGCAATTTCCTAAATATAAAACAATGAGATAAAATGTAACAATCCACATGGAATATTTTTAATTCTAAAATTAACTTGGCCAGGCAAGGTGGCTCAGGCCTGTAATACTGTAATACTGGCATTTTGGGAGTATCACTTGAGCCCAGGAATTTGAGACTAGCCTGGGCAACACAAAAAATTCAAAATCTAGCCAGGCATGGTGGCACATACCCGTAGTCCTAGCTACTCTGGAGATTGAGAGATGAGAGGATCGCTTGAGCCCAGGAGGTCAAGACTGCAGTGAACTGTCATCATGCCACTGCACTCCAGCCTGGGTGACAAGCTCAAAAAATAAACAAAGTAAAATAAAATAAAGCTTTAAACAAAATAGAAACCATGAGTGGTAACATTAGTCAGAGAGCAACATGACCTGTTTTCTAACCCTGTCTTCATTACTGCACTAACAGCTTTGAGGAAGTATTTTCTATCAAATATCCATCTGTAAAATGGGAATAATAATATCTTCCTTTAACAGTTACAAAAATTTGAAGTAATGTAATATAAAGGGCTGGACCATAATATACACTCAAATATTGGTAACTCTCATAATTTGGAAATGAGATATTTATCAATGATCTAAGTATGACATTCATTTCCATTAAGCCTTGAATAGAATATTTACCTGATGTGGTAATATGCTCCATTCTGCCATTAGAAAAAAAAAGCAGATTTTTAAGGCCTGATCATATAGCTTTTATTAGCATATCATCATAAGGAATGCACAAGAGAAGCCAGACAGAAAAACACTGGACTTAGAATCAGAAGCTCAAGTCCCAGGTCTGCATGACCTTGCCAGATATACTGTGGTTGAAGTTGATATGTATGTAGCCATGGGATTTCAAACTAAAGATTAGGATTCTTAAGGGTGAGGTCAAGGTAGACACGATGTTCCCAGACAAGATCTTGACTTCTTTCACTTTCCAAGCACAACCACACTAGAGATGACCAATTGATTTTATTTTACAATGCTAAATTGTGCCATGATATTTTTATTCATCTTATTACCTTATAAAAGAATTGAGGGAGGATATACATGTTCTTTACCTTGTCTTTTCTAAGAAAATTTATCTTGCTTTTAGGATCACTAATTGTCTATTTGAAATTTCCACTAGAATAGGTTTCAGCAGTGAAAACAAACAAGAATATTTTTAAAACTCTACACTTGTTGCTAATTGAATAACATACTACTGAATGAAAAATACCTAGAAACATCAATATTTTAATAATCAACATCACAGTAATCTTCTTAATAAGTCAGTATCAGAATACTCTAAGAAAGTAGAATGATGCAAGCTGCCTTCAAGCAATTCTGTGCTTGAATTCACCTGCTGAAATTTATTTGCAGTCTAGATTAGACTAGACTGAAAGCATAAGCTTTCTTAGTTCATAAATACGCTTATTAGATCCTATGTGATCTTCCCTAGCATTTACTACCAATATCCTTCCTCATAAAAAAAAAAACTTACCAATAATATCACTGCACATAAATGTCTATGCTTTTGTGATCTTATTTCTGTAAGATATATTCTCATGAATGTGATGACTAGGTCAAAATATGCATTTTCTTTATTTTTAAAAGATATTCCAGGTTCCTTTACAAAACAATGGAAAGAAATATATTTACAGGGCCGGGTGCAGTGGCTCAGGCCTGTAATCCCAGCACTTTGGGAGGCCGAGGCGGGTGGATCACGAGGTCCAGAGATTGAGACCATCCTGGTCAACATGGTGAAACCCCGTCTCTACCAAAAATACAAAAAAATTAGCTGGGCGCGGTGGTGCGTGCCTGTAATCCCAGCTACTCAGGAGTCTGATGCAGGAGAATTGCCTGAACCCAGGAAGCGGAGGTTGCGGTAAGCCAAGATCGTGCCATTGCACTCCAGCCTGGGTAACAAGAGTGAAACTCCGTCTCAAAAAAAAAAAAAAAAAAGAAGTATATTTACATCAGCAAGTTTTGAAAGTATCCCTTTCCTATAATCACCACCACCAATAGATATTACCATAATCACACCTTAATTTTTGCAAATTTGCCATTTTAATTTGTATTTTCCTTAATACCTATGAAATTGTGAATACTGGACATGTGGACTGCTCTACTGTGAAATGCCTATTTTTATTGAATTCTGCCTTATACAGTCACTTTTATTTGTATGTAATAGATGTTAACAATATTTTTTGCTGCATATATTAAAAAACATTTTTCCTTTTTCTCTTTTTCCTTTATACTATCCATAAACCATCTATCACGTGCACAATGTTAACATTTCATGAAATCATTATACCTGTTTGAAAGTGGAATTCCTGTGTTTGTTTGCTGTCTTTTTTTCTTCTAGTATTCCAAGTGACAAATTCCTATATTTGTTGAAAAGTACTACCCAACCTTCAGCTTATACATTGAGTATCCTATCTTTCTTTTGAAATATTATTGTTCTCTTTTAATTAAAAAATTTAATCAAGATGCCATTTATGGTTATATTTGGTATGAGACATGAATCTAACCACATATTTTTTATTTGGATAGCAGACATGATTAAATGAATTTTTTATATTGAATTCATTTAGTATCTATCATATTCTCATATTTACTAAGATTCATTTCTGGCTTCTCTGTTTGGTTCCTCTGATCCATTTTTCATTCCTATATTAACATCCTGCTAGATATTTCAGTACTTTGATTTTTTAATGGCTCTAATATCTGAGAAAGCATAAATCTTATTCCTACATTTCTTGATTCTCTTTGGTCATTTAGTCTTCCATATAATAACAAATATTAACAATGCTAATAAATAATAACAAGAATAGCTAATCTATATTTAGTGCTTACTATATATCAGGCACTGTTATAAGCATATCTATAAGAAAAGATGGATGCCATTCCAAAGATAACACAGCTAATAGATGATAGGGCCAGGATTCCAACCAAGGCAATTTGTCTACAAAGCATGCACTCTCAACCATTTTTTGACTTTTCCTTCCCATATGAAATTTAAGTTCCATTTAACAAAATTTCAAAACCAACCTCATTAGGATGTATTTACACTTTTATTAAATGTGCATAAATCTGGATAGGGTTTGCATTTTTAAGATGCAGATTTTATTAAAAATCATGATCTTTCTATCAATTCAAATCTTGTTTTAGGTACTTCAGTGAGGGTTTATTCAATTCAATTTTCTCCATTTATGTCTTATAAATTTCTTATTAGATTTATGTCGAAATATTTGAGGGTTTGCTATTATTATGAAACAAATAGTTATTAGTTTACCATTTTAATTCCTAAAGGGTTGTTGCTGATAGAAAGAAAAGCTAATTTTCTATATTTATCTCTTATCCAGTCATCTTATTATATAGTTAACATACTTAGTCAGACAATTTCAATAGCAATCTTGTTGAACTATGACTACTTAGGAAGAAGCAAAGAAACTGTCTTAAAAAAAAGGTTTGACTGAGAGAAAGATGAGTTATATTATAAGGGTTTAAAATATATCTTACACTTTTAACAGAAATTTAGATATCTTCATTAGTGGAACTTAAATATTTGGCTCTCTGGTTGTGTTAAATTTAGCTTAAAAGATTTTTGCAATTACTTAAAAAAGATCTAAAGTGATAGGAAACCAAAGATGTTTCAAGCATTAGACAAGATTTTACCCTTTAGCAATGTTTTCCTCAATAATATTTAATAGCCTATAAAATGAGACTTTCATTTATAAATATAATATATCTAACAAGAATTTACCACAGCTGCTGTCCAAAATACCAATTACAATTGACCCTTGGACAATTCTCTTGGACAACATGAGGGCTGGGGTGCTGACTCCCTGTGCAGTCGAACATCCACATGTAACTTGTGACTACCATAAACTTAACTAGCAATAGCCTACAGTTGACCAGAAGCCTTATAGATAACATAAGCAGTCAATTAACATATATTAGGTACGTTATATATATTATATACAATATTATTACAATAAGGCAAGCTAGAGAAAAGAAAATGTTATTTTAAAAACCCAAGGAGAAAAAGAAATGTACTATTCATTAAGTGGAGGTGAATCATCATAAAGGTCTTCATCCTCATAGTTTTTATGTTGAATCAACTGAGGAGGCAGAACAAGGGAAGGAGTTGGTCTTTCTGCCTTAGGGATGGCAGAAATGAAAAAAAAATCTATCTGTAAGTGGACCTGTATAGTTCCAACCCATGTTGTTCAAAGGTCAACTCTACAATAACTTGGTTATATATACATATACATTAGAATATACATATGCATATATACATGTGTATACATATATATGCAAGTATGTATATGTATATGTGCATATGTGTGTACTATATATCCATATATATGTACATATGAATGCATTCATAGAGTTTGATCCCCATCATTCACTATTTTGGTGCTAAGATAGGCTTGGTATCCTGCATAAGTAAAAGGGGATGATTATTTTCTTTCTGAACTAAGTTACCACTTCTTATCAAAAAAGTAAAAACATATGTGAAAGATATGGAATTATAAGAATTTAGTTGCCCCATTTTTCAAAGATTTATCATCTTCAATCCCATTATATAACATAATAACACTGGTTATGTATTATGTTACATAACATGTTCAACTGCATAGGGAATCAGCACCCCTAACCCCATATTGTCCAAGGGTCAATTGCAGTTGGTATTTTGGATAGCAGCCACGTAAATTCTGGTTAGATGTACTATATTTGTAAATGAAAGTCACATTTTATAGGCCATTAAACTTTATTGAGGAAAGCACTGCTAAGGATAATAACAATGGTTATTACATTATATAACAGGATTGAAGATGATAAATCAAGAATGCACATCTATCTCACAACCCAAAAATTCAAGAAAGCCCTTTTTTCCCTCAGTTAATAAAGAATATTTTGGTCAAAGAATAACTTTAAAAATAGTAGACTGTGTGATCCACTTTAAGCAATTCAAATTGTTCATTTATTCAAGCTGATCATGTCACACTTCTGCTTAAAACAACACAAAACAAAATTATTGGATCCATGTGTACTTCAGAATAAAGTCCAAACTAATAAAAATGACTTTTAAGATTTTTCCCAGATTATTTATCTGGGAAGGTGAGTGCCTCACCTTCCAGAACTCTATAACCACCTTACCCTTCAGCCACACTGAAGTTTTGTAGTTCTCCAAACTCATCATGCCTTCCATCACTTTGTGTTTTGTGTCTCCTGTTCCCTCTGTCTAAAATGCCTATCCTCTACTTCCTCTGGCAAGCTCCTTCAAAATCAATAAAAATTTAATTTCCTCTATAAAGTCTCCAATGACTTCTCTGACAGTCATGCCTTTCTGCTCTGTGTCATTCATTTTCTTCTTATCTGTTCACATATCTCTACCCTTGAAGATTGAGCTTCTCAAAGGTAAAAGAAGGAATGTGATTTGCTCTATGCTTTGGGTGCCAGGGAAGGCTTAAATTATTGCAGGCATATAGGTTCCAAGCAGTGAGTGAAGTATTGTAGGTAACACAGAGACAGGTATAGTCTCTGATTTCAAAAGCTTATAATCAAGTGAGGGTATAGAGGACAACCTAATGACAGAGCTAGCTTCCAAGTGCACTTTTGCTTCATGCATAGGAGACGTGTTGGATCTTCCTCCGCCCAGTCTTACTGATCCTAACCGTCACTTGTCTTTATGGGCAGCTTAATGATGCCTCACCAGAGGAAACTCTCTAATCGTAAGTAATAAATAAAGTTAAATAAAGAAGTTATTATTATTTTAAAAGTATATACTGATGTGAGAATAAACAAATAGATGATAGAATAAATATAGTTATGCCTTGGTATCTGTGGGGAATTGGTTTCAGGACTCTCTGCAGATTCCAAAATCCATGAATGCTCAAATCCCTTATATAAATTGGGTAGTATTTGCATATAACATATGCATATCTTCCCGTATACTTAAAATAATCTCTTGATTACTTATAATACCTAATATAATATAAATGCTATATAAATAGTGATTATACTGTATTGTTTAGGGAATAATGACAAGCAAAATGTATCTATATGCTCAATTCTGATGTTTTTCTAAATATTTTCTATCCGTGGTTGATTGAATCCATGGATTTGAAACCCACAGACACAAAGGGCTAACTCTTCCTATAAAGAATCAAATGCATAGATTGGAACCTAGAAGAAAGATAACAGAATGACAATAGGAGAAGGGACTACTCAAAAACTTACCTTGGGACAAATGGCTTTCCACATGGAAAACAATAAAATTAGATTCTTAACTCACACAATATACAAAAATTAATTCTAATGATTGCAATTTTAAAACTTTTTGTGATACAGAAGAATATGTTCATGATTTCTGTTAGAAAAAATATCTTAAAGACACAAAAGTACAAACCATAAAGAAAAATGTGAATAAAACTGACTACATAAAAAATTTTAAAACTCTACAACCAAAGATCCCACTTTAGAGGATGGTAATGCAATGTATAGAACTGTGTTAGCCTAGGACCTCCAAGCTGCAAATGGAGGTCCTGAACCAAATACTCATATAAAAGGAAATAAGGAGAGGCAGAGGAGGCTATGAGACCTCAATGTAAATTCAATCCCCTAGTAAAGGAAAGAAAGGTAGAAGGCTACATGGAAGATGTTAGAACACTGAGCAGTCTAAGGAAGGTTTGGTAAAATCATTTGTGAGCCAAGAACCAGCCAATATGGAAGTGTCATACCTCCAAAATACACAACTACTTTAGTATCCCAGTTGTACTCATTCATTCACGTGGAAGGAGAATCATGAGACAAACTCAGTGAAGGATTTTAATACACAGCATCTGGGGCTCTCATTCAATTATATTTCCTCTAGCAAGTCCTCTGTAAGGCACATCTCATGGCCACCACAATGTCTTACCAAAGTATGTGAAATCAGAATGATTAACAAACATGAAAATGCATAGCATCATACAAGTAATTGAGGAATTGCAAATTTGAACTAGAGATAGGACAATAGAGATTCTGATTTACAGATCAGAATGCCAACAATTAGCACTTCTGTTAATAACAAGAACTTTCAATGATATAAGGACATGGGAACTTTCATAAGTGGCTGGTGGTACTGTAAATTGTATGGCTATTTCAAAGGACAAATTGAGAGTATCTAGCAAAATTTTAAAAGTATGTATGTATCCTACAACCACACAATTCATCTATAGATACATACGTCAGAAAAGTGTCTTGCATATGTGCAACGGAGAAAATGCAAAGATTTTCATTGCAGTATTGAGTAAAATCCTGGAAGAATCTAAATGTTTATCAGTAACAGAAGGAATAAATAAAATGTGATACATTATGAGTACAAAGCAACATGAAAAAGAATGAAAGAGAATTCTATGTATCAGTGGCATAGCTAGATCTCAAAAACGTAACAGTAGCCAAGAAGGCAAGTTAAAGAAGGATATGCACAAATTATACCATTTATGTAAAATTTAAAGCCACGCACACAAAAGCCACTAACTATTGTTCTTAGGTACCTATATGTATATATGAATGTAAATTTATTTAAATGGATCAGAAAAGCACATGTCAAATTCATAACAGCAGTTGTCTGAAGCTGGGGGTTTTGTGAAAGAAGGATAAGGAATGGGGTAAAAGCATGGTACTGGTACCAAAACAGAGATATAGACCAATGGAACAGAACAGAGGCATCAGAGGCAACACAACATATCTACAACCATACAATCTTTGATAAACCTGACAAAAACAAGCAATGGGGAAAGGATTCCCTGTTCAACAAATGGTGTTGGGAAAACTGGCTAGCCATGTGCAGAAAGCAGAAACTGGACCCCTTCCTGACACCTTACACGAAAATTAACTCCAGATGGATTAAAGACTTAAACATAAGACCTGGCACCATAAAAACCCTAGAAGGAAATCTAGGCAAAACCATCCAGGACATAGGAGTAGGCAAGGACTTCATGAACAAAACACCAAAAGCATTGGCAACAAAAGCCAAAATAGACAAATGGGACCTAATGAAACTCCACAGCCTCTGCACGGCAAAAGAAACAGTCTCTAGAGTGAATCGGCAACCAACAGAATGGGAAAAATTTTTTGCAGTTTACCCATCTGACAAAGGGCTGATATCCAGAATTTACAAAGAACTCAAACAGATTTACAGGAAAAAAACAAGCCCATTCAAAATTGGGCAAAGGATATGAACGACACTTTACAAAAGAAGACATATATGAGGCCAACAATCATATGAAAAAATGCTCATCGTCACTGGTCATCAGAGAGATGCAAATCAAAACCACATTGAGATACCATCTCACACCAGTCAGAATGGCGATCATTAAAAAATCTGGAGACAACAGATGCTGGAGAGGATGTGGAGAAAAAGGAACACTTTTACACTGTTGGTGGGAGTGTAAATTAGTTCAACCATTGTGGAAGACAGTGTGGCGATTCCTCAAGGCCTTAGAAATAGAAATTCCATTTGACCCAGCAATCCCATTACGGGGTATATATCCAAAGGACTATAAATCATTCTACTATAAGGACACATGCACAGGAATGTTCATTGCAGCACTGTTTACAATAGCAAAGACCTGGAATCAACCCAAATGCCCATCGATGATAGACTGGATTGGGAAAATGTGGCACATATACACCATGGAATATTATGCAGCAATCAGAAATGATGAGTTTGTGTCATTTGTAGGGACATGGATGAATCTGGAGAACATCATTCTCAGCAAACTGACACAAGAACAGAAAATGAAACACCGCATATTCTCACTCATAGGCGGGTGATGAAAAATGAGAACACATGGACACAGAGAGGGGAGTACTAAACACTGGGGTCTATTGGGGGGAAAAGGGGAGGGCCAGTGGGAGGGGGAGGTGGGGAGGGATAGCCTGGGAAGAAATGCCAAATGTGGGTGAAGGGGAGAAAGCAAACAAAACACACTGCCATGTGTGTACCTATGCAACTGTATTGCATGCTCTGCACATGTACCCCAAAACCTAAAATGCAATAAAAAATAAAAATTAAAAAAAAAAAAAGAATATAAGAATGTTGTCATATGAAAGTTTTCTGTCTATAATAGACACTAGAAATACAGATTACCTTTAAAAGTGTGAAAATAAAAGATTCCTACATCTGAAAATATTTGATGTTTTGAGCTAATGTATTTGGCCTGCTTTTATGGACTGAAACATTTATATAAAGAGAAATGCATACATTTGGGTATCTTTAATAATAAGTGTTTCAGAGATCATAATGTGAAGCTGCTGAGACTGAAATAAAATACAATTGTGGGGGTAGGCTGAGGAGAATTGTAATTAAGTTCATTATTTTAAAACCAGATACATTAATAATACCAATATCCTGCTATTAATGTCTGTATCTGTTCTGATTACCTAATCTGTCATTCATTTGTATTAGTGTTTGGCTTTCTCTATTTAACATAAAACACTGCATTTTGTATGTACTCATAAAGATTTATCTTTGCTCATTACTAAGGGCACTCAAATATGGTAATATATTCATCTTAAGGATGTTGGCTTTCCAGCCATAACAGCAGATTTTCGCTTCTATGAATCTAAAAAAATAAACAATTCCACTTGGTGCTATCATAATTTTTTTAAAAAGTAGTATAACAGCCCGTGCTGCTTCTTACACACAGAGACAAATTCTACTTCTCTTTGTTCACACTATAGCTTCCTTTGAGGTCCCTTGGAGTTATCCACAAAAATTGCTGTGGAAAATTATTCATTGGAATTAAGACACTGGGTATGACATAAAAATTATAGAGATTAAGAATAAATTAAAGCCTTAGTCTTAAATCAAATACAGAGTTTTTAATATTGTATTCAATTAATTTTCTTGTTGAAAGGGCCCTGAAAAACCTCTTTCAAACTATCCTCCACTGCCATGTTAATTTTTAATAATTTCCTCAGGTGTTAACAATTTCATCTGATTTATCTACAGATAAAAAAGTCAAATTATTTGGATCATTAGTTCTTAATATGTGGTCCTTGGACCAATTTCAGAATTCCTGGAGCACTTACTTAAAAATGCTTCACCTGAGCCAGGCGCAGGGGCTCACGCCTGTAATCCCAGAACTTTGGGAGGCAGAGGCAAGCGCATCACCTGAGGTCAGGAGTTCAAGATCAGTCTGACCAACATGGAGAAACCCCGTCTCTACTAAAAATACAAAACTACCAGGCATGGGTGGCGCATGCCTAATCCTAGCTACTCGGGAGGTTGAGGCAGAAGAATCGCTTGAACCCGGGAGGCATAGGTTGTCGTGAGCCAAGAGCACACCACTGCACTCCAGCCTGGCCCACAATAACAAAACTCTACCTCAAAAAAAAGAAAAGGAAAGAAAAAAGCACCCGGCCAGCATGGTGGCTCAAGCTTGTAATCCCAGCACTTTGGGAGGCCAAGGCGGGCGGATCACCAAATCAGGAGCTGGAGACCAGCCTAACCAACATAGTAAAACCCCGTGTCTGCTAAAAATACAAAAATTTAAAATTAGCCAGGCATGGTGGTGAGCGCCTGTAATCCCAGCTACTCAGGAAGCTAGGGCAGAAGAATCGCTTGAACCCCAGAGGGAGAGGTTGCAGTGAACTGAGATCGCGGCATTGCACTCTAGCCTGGGCGGCAGAGGGAGGCTCCGCCTCAAAACAAACAAACAAAATCTTCACCGATTCTTAGGAAAATTCAGACAGTGTAAACTTACCTGCATTTTTGACTTGTGACTATTACGTGTACTAATGTTTGAGCTACTCATCTAGATACTGTTCTTTTGGCTGATTTTCTTTACAACAAGCTGTTCAGAAAGGCAAATGTCAATTTCAAAGGAGTCTGTACATACAACACATTGGGTCTGAGATTGTAAAGCACTTGAAAATACTTAGATAAAGAGTACTAGAGAGGGTCAAAGTAATATTATAATAAGTGTGCAATAAAGATTAATTTACTTTATTATTAAGGAGTGCATAACATACCCAATGTGATATATGCACTTTTCATATAAATGTTCATAATTTTTTTTCAGTGACAAAATTTCATCCTCCTAACGCTATTCAACTGGATCAAACGAACCAGAAGTTGTTAAGGAGTAATTGCTAATACAAAGCTTATTAACTCTGATTTGCACATAGAATAGGGCAATAACATAGGGTGTTGCTATATTGACAGAGAGAGAGAACTTTAAAGGGCGGAGTGTTACATTTAATGGTCCTGTGTAATTTTGCAATATTTACTGAGTACATTTGAGCTTCCTGTGACTTTGCAGATAGGAAAATACCATAAAACTTTTTTTAATGGCTGGCTTATCACTCTTTATAACAACCTTGACATACAGATGCTTGTGGTAAGGGAGGAGGGTGAGAAGCTTGGTTGGGTAAAGGAAACATGAACTTTAGATGTAATGCCATTCAATAAAGCATGTCTTTAAAAATCTTTGGATGGTTAGTGCCATTGTTATTAATACTTAATAATTACTAAGCACTGTGTTGTGCTTTATGCACAAGGAAAATAGACAAGAGGGAGGGGGAAGAAAATAAGCGTGGTAAGAGCAGAGGGAACAGGTAGAAGGAATAGAGTAAGGGCAGAGTAGAATGTGTGAGAGAATGTGAGAGAGCCAAGAGTATTAGAAAGAGAGAGAATGAATTTTCATACAGCTACTATAAGTGTGAATATGTAGCTGAAAGTGTCACATGGCTCTGTATGATATATATAAACAGAATTCAACTTCCACAGCAGAAAATAGATACTAAATAATCTGGAAATTAAAATTGGGGTTCTGAATTTTTAGGAAAGATCATTTGTTGACCTAAGTCAAACATGATTACAAATAGCTGTATATAGAAACATTGGCTAATCACTACTAAAAAGTATGAGAACTAAGAGTCTTCAATCAGCTTAAAAAAGAAAAAGGGCTAGGTGTGGTGGCTTACGCCTGTAATTCCAGCACTTTGGGAGGCTGAGGCAGGCAAATAACCCGAAGTCAGGAGTTCAAGACCAGGCTGGCCAACATGGTGAAATCCCATGTCTACTAAAAATACAAAAATTAGCCGGGCCTGATGGCAGGTGCCTGTAGTCCCAGTTACTCAGGAGGCTGAGGCAGGAGAATCACTTTAACCCAGAAGGCAGAGGTTGCAGTGAACTGAGAGAGTGCCACTGCTCTCCAGCCTGAGCAACAGAGAAAGACTCCATCTCAAATAAATAAATAAATAAATAAAATAATAAAAAAGGTTTTTCCTTCACTGATAGGTACTGACCAAATATATAACAGAAAACTCAAATTCCAATGCAATTTTTAATAGAACCAACAAAAAATACAAAAAACACTAATATAATGGATGTTACAGATTTTGTCACTAATATCAAACACTTGTTTAATATTCAGTTTTATATATATGAACTTGTAAGTATATATAACTGTTTAATATCTTTATGTCTCTTTAGTGTTTATTTCTCTATGTGTATAGTTCCGTCTCAAGCATTTTTAAAAGAATGGCTATGGACTGCAGTGATTTAAGGTGTTTGGGTAAGGGAAGTAACATTAGAAAGAATATTTGAAACAAACAAATTATTTTATTTCTAATTCTAGCTCTACCGTAGACTCATCTAGCTATTGATTTCTAGACTCCAGATTCGAGAATCTCTGAAATGGCCCTTAAAAAATCTGGTTTCTGAAAGCTGTTTAGATGATTTTGATTCAATGGATCTAAAAACTGACATTTAGGAGCTGCTAATTCTTCAACTATCACCTCTAAGTCTGCCCACATAGAAATGCCCAAATGCTACCTAAAATTCTAGAATAAATCCAATCCCTGAAAAATAACTCTTTTCTTAGTACTTCATTGCTATATTGCTGTGTTATCTATCACTTCTTCCTGCTCTGGATTTCCTAACATGTTTTCCAGCTCCCTAGTAAACAAGTCTTCTGCTTTGTAATTCAGATCTTAGGAGCTCGCTTTTATACTTACCTACCTATTACTTCTGAAGTTTCCACCTTGATCCTTTTTCTGTCAAGAGTTGGCTTTGTAACACAAGCTTTCCATCTTTCCCTTTGCTGACTGTCCACCTACCTGAACTTCCACAGCTTAAATTTAAGGTTATGAGGCATGAAGAAGAGATTCTTTCCCAAGGGGAAAGGAAAAAGGAGAAGATAATTTGGGAGAAGATCTGGAAAAATTTTTCCTGACTTATTTAAATTTCAAGTGTGCTAGAATAGGTGGTTTTCCCAAATATACACTTATCAAGGATTATGGTAGCTTGAAAGCATCATTGTCTTTCTGCCTTTTTTTTTTCTGGAAGTAAGGAGACTGACACCTTCACCTTCATAAGGTAGATGGCTCTATAGTAATAATGTGATGAGTACTACACTAGAAACATAAACAAGGAGAAATGGCAGCATGGATGAGGGAGTAGCTAATGACACCAGGAGAGGAGAGAATGAAGAGGTCCATGAAAGCACTTTCCCTGGCACTCTATACATCACCCTGTTTTTCTTATTGTTAACGCTGGAAAATAGTATTCTTGATTTTTAATCTCTTTATAATCTGTCTTCTTAAAGTAGAATGTAAGCTACACAAGAGTACAAACTGTCTTGCTTATCACTGTGTCCTCCATTTCTAGAATGATGCTTGTCACACAGTAGTAGCTCAATTAAGTATTTTTGAATGAATAACTAAATATGAACCCACTCAACTTCCCATACATCCTACTTCATATCTGCATCCACACACATTACCTGTATTCATCCTACTCCAGAACAGGGTTCCTTCTACCTGTTTGAGTCTCATCCTCCAAACATGTTTTATGGTTTCTGTCTCCTTGTTCTCTAAGTCACCTCTTTTCTCTTCTGTACTGAAATTTCAAATGCTTCCTCTCTTTAGCCTTCCTCATATTGTTATTTAGGCATGCCCATTGTGGTTTTAACTTACTTTTCTTTCATTACATATCAGATTGAACATATTTTTATATGTTCAATACTTTTAATATTTTTGATAAATCTTCTGTTTATATGCTTTCTCCATTTTTGACTATTGGATTATCATCTCTTTATTAATTTGCATAAGTTTTTATAAGATTAAGGAACTTGATCCAGTGGGTACTTAGGAATCTTACTTGGCCTCTCCAAAACGATGCCATTATTGAGCATTTTACATCATTTAAAATATTCTCTCTTCTCCCCTTTCATGATGCCATCATCTCCTGGAAGTTTTCCCTCCTGCCTGTTAGTCTCCTCCTTGGTATCCTTCACAGCCCCGCTTTTCTCTGCATACCTACTAAGTATTGAAATTCCTTGGAAATCTGTCCTCAGTGCAGTCTTTTTATACTATACTCACCTTTGGTGATATCATCCACTCCTATGACTTTATTTACAACCCATATACTGAAGATTACCTGATATCTGTCTCCAGCTCAAACATCTCTTCTAAGCTCTAGAGCCAGACAGTTTCCCTTGAAAGTTCCCTGGTCACCTCAGCATTTCCAAAATGGAGCACATTGTTTTCACCCTACCAACCTGCCTCAGCAAATGGTACTACTATCTACCCAACTGACCAAGTTAGAAACCTGGCATGGAGAGGAGAGATGAATGGGAAGATGTTGGTCAAGGGGTAAAAGGTTTTATTTAGGCAGGATGAATAAGTCCTGGAGCTCTATTGTATGATGTGGCCACTATAGTTGGTAATAGATGTATTCTCTACTTGAAAATTGCTAAGAGAGTAGATCCTAATGTTCTCACTGCACACACACAAAATGATATTTTTGTGAGTGATACATTAATCAGCTTGATGACAGTAATCATTTCACAATGTATATGTTTATCATATACATTGTTTTGTATATGATATACATATACATCATGTTTTAAATGGCATACACCTATAATTATACCTTAATAAAGCTGAAAAATACTTTAAAAATAGGTTGAATTACTTTTAAAAATTGGCATCATCTTTGACATCTCTTTTTGCTTCCCCTTCCATACCAAATAGTGACCAAGTCCATCCATTCAATCTTCTAATTATCTATCAGGAAGCAATTTACTCCTTCCTACCTAACAGGTCATTATTATTACTCACCTAAAGCCCTGCAACAGCCCCCTAAATGATTTCCCTGCCACCAGCCTTGCTGCTCCTCCAATACTCCATACTTCAAGTTTCGGTCAATGACAAACTTTATAAAATGCAAATCTAGTCATATCACCACTCTCAGACTTAATACCCTTTGATGAGTCCCAGGGTCCGCAATGTAAAGTTCAATCTCCTACCACCTCACACCAGTTAGAATGGCGATCATTAAAAAATCAGGAGACAACAGATGCTGGAGAGAATGTGGAGAAACAGGAACACTTTTACACTGTTGGTGGAAGTGCAAATTAATTCAAGCATTGTGGAAGACAGTGTGGCAATTCCTCAAGGATCTAGAAATAGAAATTCCATTTGACCCAGCAATCCCAGTACTGGGTATATACCCAAAGGATTATAAATCATTCTATTATAAAGACACATGCACACGTTTGTTTATTGCAGCACTATTCACAATAGCAAAAACTTGGAACCAACCCAAATGGCCAGCAATGATAGACTGGATAAAGAAAATGTGACACATATACACCACGGAATACCATGCAGACATAAAAAAGGATGAGTTCATATCCTTTGCAGGGACATGGATGAAACTAGAAACCATCATTCTCAGCAAACTGACACAAGACCAGAAAACCAAACACCACATATTCTCACTCAAAAGTGGTGTTGAACAATGAGAACATACAGACACAGGGAGGGGAATATTACACACTGGGGCCTGGGGGGTGGGGGTCTAGGGAAGTAATAGCAGGGTGTGGGGGGATTGGGGAGGGACAGTATTAAGAGAAATATCTAATATAGATGATGGGGTGATGGATGCAGCAAACCACCACCACAGCATGTGTATACCTATGCAACAAACCTGCACAATCCTCACATGTACCCCAGAATTTAAAGTATAATAAATAAATTTTTTTTTAAAGTTCAATCTCCTTACTGGAGTATATAAAGTTCTTGATATAACTGTCCTCTCCCAATTAAGATCTCACAATATACCCCTTTCTTTCCAGACTCCAACCTTACTGTAATACCTACAGCTTCCCCAAAGAGCAAAGTGTTCTCTCTTGGATCCAGGTTCATTTCATTCTATAGCCCAGCCATACAGAACTGGGTATAGTTCCCCAATGCAACAAAGTTCTCTCTTGGCATCAGGCCGTGTACATTTTGTTCTCTTTCTGGAATGTTCTCCCTGTTGTTCACTTAGATGACTCCTGTTTATGCATCCTCTCTTAGATTAAATGTCACTTCCTCTAGGGAAACCTTTCCTGATCATCTAAGACCAGATTAAGTGCTACTTCTCTAGACTTGTGTGAGAACCCTACATTAACCAATACCATGTAACTAACCAAAATGTACTGGTTTTCATCCTCACTACTAGAGTGAAAGCTCTTTGAGGACAGGGATTGTGTCTCTGTCACCAAATATGTTTCTAGAATTTGGCCCAGTCCCTAGTTCAAGCTTTGCACTCATTAAGTATTTACTAAATGAATGTACATATTCATACACATACACACACACACACACACACACACACACACACACACACATATATATTCTTTGCAAAGATATCTGTAAATCATAAACTCATTACAGATATGAACTCCTGTTATACTTGCAGACAATATCCCTGATGCCAAACACAGTGTGTCCATACAGGAACTCAACAAATATTTGTTAAAATCAATTTCTTCAGTTTCTTAATCTAATTCAAGATAACTAAATCTGGTCAATAAAATCTGGTATTAATGTCTTGGTTCTACAATATAATAATGGGAATACAATCTGCCTTTCCAAGAGCTGTTTTGTCTAGAGAATACTTGTACTCAAGTTTTAGAAATATCAACATCCCTTTCCTGGAAAGCCTTCATGAATATTTCTCTATGGCTGCAGAGTCAGAAGCCTGGTAAGATGCTCATCTGCAGATGTTAAGATTTACTCAGAGATTTCTGAGGCTCCTTCTGTATGTCTAAGGTACTATTACAAAATAAGTGTAAGATCTTCTCTTGACTTTTTAAAATTAGACATCTGTTCAATATAGAAAACTCTAAGTGTAGAGTCAAGAATCTCAATTCTTCAAGAGGGTTGAAACATCAGGCATATATATATCATGATACAGCATGGCTTTTACCTTTGGAAAACAACAATTCTTTATTTTGTATTTTAATATGAAAACATAACATAAATGTCTTAATTTTATTATCTATTCATAGGATAGTTTGATCCTAGAGAGCTGTATTTGTATACTTCTGTTCCATTGAGTGGCTCAAATCTTATTGGAGGGACGGACTTAGGGATATTTTATTGAGACACATAAGAACTCTCATTTTTTAGGTTAATAATTAGTTCCAGAATTGTGATTTTTTAACTTCTAAAACCTAGCTCACATTTTTGGAATTCAGCATATTTTCACTTCGGGTGCAAACTCTAGGGGAAGCTGTCACTAGATAAATGGAAAGTGAGGCTTGAATGACCGAATCATGAAAGGTGCTTAGCACAATGCTGATGTGTATGCTCTGTTTGCAGATGTTAACTACATTTTATTTTCTAGTTCTAGGGCTCAAGTGAAATGAAACAGCAGTTTAGTTCATAAAATGCTATCGCATTTCTGTTTGGTTCTGGTAGTTTTATTTTTTGAAAAAAAGTTATTGCTTCATATTATAGTAAATATGTTTCAGTGCTTTGAAGCTTAATTACCTATCAGTAGAAAATTACAGGTAGTTCAAGGTACAATCATTTAGTATGGCTTATTCTTGCTTAAGGGACATAGTTCAATGTGTTTCAAATATAGGTTTTGTTTTATTTTTGAGACAGAATCTCACTCTGTCACCCAGGCTAGAATGTAGTGCCGTGATCTCAGCAGACAGCAACCTGTGCCTTCTGGATTCAAGGTATTCTCGTGCCTCAGCCACCCAAGAAGCTGGGGCTACAGACATGTACCACCATGCCTGGCTAGTGTGTGTGTGTGTGTGTGTGTGTGTGTGTGTGTGTGTGTCTGTGTGTGTTTTAGTAGAGAAAGCGTTTCACCATGTTGGCCGGGCTGGCCTTAAACTCCTGTTCTGTGATCCACACACCTAGCCTCCCAAAGAGCTGGGATTGCAGGCATGAGCCACTGCACCGAGCCTCAAATACCTGTTTTAAATGTTCATTATGTCTTGGCTACTGAATGCAAATGTTAATTCCTATGGTACCTTTTTATTTTCAGTGCTCCCAATTGAACATTCACAAATTCTCCTACAGTCGTGGATTGACCATTCAAAGGTTAAGTTTCAAGTCCTTACAGGTTAGTTTTTACCAGACCTGGAGAGCAAGAGGTCAGATTCAAATTTCATCAGTCATGTGATATCTGCATGATATAATTTATTTTCCAGAACAGTCATTAACTCATTTCTTTGCTTACTTCCCTCCCAAACTTTTTCATACTTCTTGCCAATTTCCCTCCCAAGTATTTTTTCTTTCAATAAATTTTTTCCAGCTTCCCTCCCAATTTTTTTTCTTCTAGTGACTTAAATATGAAAAATGCCAAGCAGAGTTTAGAAAATACATGCAGATTTTACCTTTGTCAACTTACATAGTAAATAAATTTTTATTATAATGCATAGATAATGGCTGCCATAACAGACACTTACTTAATGAAGACCATTACAGGATTCCAAAAGTATGCAACAACTTTGTGGAAACCAATTACGTATCCTAAAGCTCTGACCTCTTTCTCACTCTCCCCACCCCAGCTCTCCACTCCGCACCTCTCATAATAGCCAATTACTCTCTAAACCCAGGTACATTTACAAAATGTAAATGAGTCGCTGAGTAAAGACAGTGAGTCACTGAGTAAAGACAGTCCAATTACTCGTTACTCAAACACTGGCCTGCCTAGAATTCTCCTCCTGTCAGCCATGGGGCTACATGGTAGACAATGGTGCTGTCAAGTGCAGGAGACGTGGTAGTCTGGAAATAAAAAAGGCAAGAGAAGAGTATACTCTGTTCCTCTTTTAATAACAAACCAGAATTATAATCTCACAAGGGATAAGTAAATTAAGGGCTTAATTATGTTGATTTCTCCTTTTAAACTAGCAAAGTCTCTGGTGCTGTTTACAATAACTACAAGTATTTAGGCGATTCTAAAGGTGGTTTGGACATGGGGAGAAAAATGATAGGATAAGTTAATGAGCACAGACAGACATAATAATATTTTAAAATAAGTGTCACTTTGCCTAGAACGTCATTCTCCTATAATCTAGATTTAAAGTAGGATATGTAAAACAGGACATGGAGCTGCTTATGAAAGAGGAGGACTGAAGGTGAAGCATCTCAACCTGACTTCTCACTCATGGCTGTACATTACGAGTTTTCTATCAACACAGAACTATCTCCATGCCCTTCCCTGTGATAACGTCTTTACGCTATCTCACTGAGTGAATAATTTGCAAAAACAAACTGAAATCAGAAAACTATGTGAAATATGCTGT
This sequence comes from Callithrix jacchus, assembly GCF_049354715.1. NCBI lineage: Eukaryota > Metazoa > Chordata > Mammalia > Primates > Cebidae > Callithrix > Callithrix jacchus. The sequence goes on along the minus strand of NC_133512.1, from coordinate 88,153,122 downwards.
GCATGCATTCTCCTATCCAGACAAATTTACACTTACCTGCCTACTCCTATGACACCAAGCATCATTGCATATGCAAGTGCTTTGCAGACATTAGACTTTAACAAAAACACAAAAATGAGGAAGAAAATATTCCGTTCTCATCTCCAGTTCCAAGTCTAGGTGTAACACATTAAGAACGAGATCAACTTTGGCAATCAAAATGAAAACATACTGAATCACGAATGTTTGTATTTGGTGATTAGGGGTTCATAGAGAACATATTGAGGAATTCTAGTGCTGGCACCAGCTGCTTAACCATCAAGGATTCTGAAGGTATCTCAAGTTCTCATGAACAAAACTTCTCCACACTTTTTTTTAAAAGGCACCTTATTTTGGCACACAGGCTTTATACTGTATTGAATTCTCATTGGCCTTTTTCAAAGGTGAGAACACCTATTTAACAATACCAAAAATACAAAAATGGAAACTCTTAAGTCACTGAAAATAGAGAACACTTTTGATTTTGACTGTCAAGATAAACGAGCACTTTCAGTTACTTTTGTCTGTTACTCCCAGCAATCATGTGCTGCCATGTAATCATCTGCTCAAAGTCTGAGACTGTGAGACAGAACATTTGCTGAGCAAAATTTTTGCAACTGACATGCCTACTTCAAAACACTTTTGAAACAGTCATCCAGCAAGAATTTAATACTCTGTCAAGGCCAGGCGCGGTGGCTCATGCCTATAATCCCAGCACTTTGGGAGGCCGAGGCAGGTGGATCACGAGGTCAAGAGATCGAGACCATCCTGGTCAACAAGGTGAAATCCCATCTCTCCTAAAAAAATACAAAAATTAGCTGGGCATGGTGGTGCACGCCTGTAGTCCCAGCTACTCAGGAGGCTGAGGCAGGAGAATTGCTTAAACCCAGGAGGCAGAGGTTGCGGTGAGCCGAGATTGTGCCATTGCACTCCAGTCTGGGTAACAATAGCAAAACTCCATCTCAAAAAAAAAAAAAAAATACTCTGTCAATGTGCTAGGTAGAGTACACCAAAATAAAGTTTTTGGAGTTGATGTTTTCAAGGAACCGACCATGTCATTGTATAGAAAAGAACATGTCTGAAACATTCAGCATAGAGAAAATAATAGCATATACTAAGTTATTCATTGTATTCATTACATTTGCCCGTTTAAAATACAAGAGATGTAGGAAATTCCTGGGTGACTTTTTTTCTATCATAACTAGAAAAAAAAAAGAAAGCCTAAACCAGTTCCAAAAGTGAGCAGGACAAAAAGGAAAGCAGGAACTCAGGGATTCTTTGTAATAAAAAGCTGAATGTTTTATGTGACACTTAGGCAAAGAAGGATAAACTGTTTTCTTTTTTAATGGAGCTTATTATCAACAATTATTCATTAAATCTCACCTAGTGGCATCCTCCACTAGTATTTTGTTAGCAAAAGCTGTGATCCCTCTGCCTTGATCAGATGTCTCAATTCTAAGTAGTTCACCTCTGCATTCTTCCTTCCTAACCCCAAAGCATAGGAGAAATACCACTGAAAGTCAGTTCTTGTGAGAGACTATTGTGTAGAACCCCAAAGAGAAACCAATTTCCCTCCTCTTCTAATTTCTTGAAGAAAAAAAAAAATCACTCTTTCCTGAAGGATTATTTTTCCTGATACCTTTTCTGATGGATGCCAAGAGTACACAAACATGACATTTCTTCTCTTCCCAAAATTCCTCTATGTAATTCTTATCTCTTCTTGTCTATCATATCTGGATTCCTGAAACAGCTCCCTATTAGTCTTTCTCCTTCTAGTAAGAATAGCAAATAGTATTGTCAATAATAATAGTTGTTTTATTTATTATTTTCTATTATATATGCCAGAAGAATCCACAAAACTCTGTAAAATAGATAGTATAGTAACCCAGGTATTTTAGATTTCAAAATCTATGTTCTTTCTGCTATTCACAAAGCTTCTAATCATGTCCTCCTTAATTCTGCACCTCACTATCACAGTCAGTGATTTATCTACACTTCAAAGCTGATTATGTCATTCCCCTGATGAAAGCTCTCCATAATCAAATTCCTGAGACTGGTATACAAGGCCTCTATGACATGGCCTTCTGGCTTCTTACACTCTGGTTCTACCTGGTTCTATGCTGATGATTCCCTACACCAACCAATTAGTTTCATGTCCTATGTTTCTGTTCATACAATTTCCTATGTCCAAAATACATTTTTTTCTTTGACTCAGCCTTAAAGGTGTCTGCTTTTAGAGACAACCTCCCTGAACCAGGCTAAAAGCCATCAGCTAGGGTTCTGTAGTACCCTAAGGGTACCTCTGGCTCAGCACTTTATACTGAAATGGTCTGTTACCCCCAGCCCGCCTACAGGTTATTTGACAGAAAAGACAAGAAAGTTTTTATCTGATACCTACCATGCTCACTCCACAGTGAATAGTGTTTGGCACAAGGTACTCACACAAGTAATGTTTGTGTGTCTGAAAGGGACACAAAGGAGAATCACCTCCCAGCCCCATTGCCATTTCTTGAGCATGGAGCCAATGTGCCCATACTTCAAACCTTCAGGATCTTATGCTGTTTTCTTCCATACACCAACTTCTGTAGATTGTGTCACATAGAACAACTGCCATATTAATAAGTGGCCATCTTTATAATTATCTTTTATAACCACTTTTGTCAACATGAAAATTCATATTGATGCTTTTTCATCAGTCTTTGGCTTCATTGCTTTCCTTCCCCTTAATTACACCAACCTCCATCTTTTCTACACAATAGTCTCTCACAAGAACTGACTTTCAGAGGTATTTCTCCTATGTAATGCTTTCTAACAGCATGTTTCACCTCAAAGGGAGGTATAAGTAGGAGAAATACCATCAGTAGTAGAAATACGATTTCTAATAGTATTTTTCACCTCAAAGGGTATCTCCCTTTGCAAACTAGTATTTACTGAATGGCTACTTTGTACAAGATGTTGTGTTAGGTACCTTATATGTACATCTCATTTAATCTTCTCAACAAGCCAGTGACCATTTACTCATTAATCTCCCACTTCTTCATGCAATCTAATCTTTACTCTACTTTACTGGCAGCTCTTAATCAAAATATTCCTTTGAAGCCCTAAGTTTCATTCATGACACTCTTAGAATTGCAAGGTGAATCATTCCATTAGACGACATCAGTCTTCTGCCTCCTTGTGTAAGGTTACTCCTCACATTATGCAGACCCAGATAGAGTCCATGCTATCTCCTTTTACTCTTATAAAAATGCCTCTGTCATTTTCTATTATATCACCACTTTGATTTGTTATTGATATGTTTATCTTTCCCACTAGTCCATGAACTCCTGAAGTATATGGATCATGTTCAATAAGTATTTTCATCTCCAGCTCCTAGTACACTGTATAAAATATAGCAAGTCTTAATAAATATTTGCTAAATTATGACTCCTTACCTTTTTCTCCTTTAGAAGCTTATTTAGGCACAAAAAAAAACCCTATTACATGATTTCATTTAAGTGAAATGTCCAGAAGAGGCAAATTGATAGAGACAGAAAGTAGATGGGTGATTGTTTAAAGCTGGAGTTAGCTACAAGGGAATGGTAATTGAATGCTAATGGGTACAGGATTTCTTTTCAAGGGGCCAAAAATGTGATGATGATCATACAACCCTGTGAATATGCTAAACAAATACACTGAATTATGTATTTTAAAAATAATTTTGGCAGGGTGCGGGTGGCTCACGCCTGTAATGACAGCACCTTGGGAGGCTGAGGCAAATGGATCACAAAGTCAAGAGATCAAGACCATCCTGGCCAACGTGGTGAAACCCCCATCTCTATTAAAATAGAAAAAATTAGCTGGGCATGGTGATGAGCACCTGTAGTCCCAGCTACTCAAGCAGCTGAGGCAGAGGAATTGCTTGAACGCGGGAGGTGAAGAATGCAGTGAGCAGAGATCACACCACCGCACTCCAGCCTGGTGACAGAGCACTCTGTCTCAAAATAATAGTAATTTTAAGGCTGGCCATGCAATCTGAAAAAATATATATATATTCTTTCTCTTCTCCTTTTTTCATTATTTTTAACAGCCTTTTTGAAATATTATTCATATACTATACAATCCTTCATTATTAACATATGGGACTCCACTATAAACCCTTCAGAAAATAGATCATGTCTTATTCAAGTTGATATTTCCAGGACCTAGCACAGTGTTCAGAAATTAGTAAATGCCCATTTTGAGAATGAGAGACCCAAAGTCCTAAATTTATTACTAGTAATATACCTAACTATATTTCAGCTAAATATACTTTTAAAGGTTGACTCAAGGAAATCAAACCACCATTTATAAATTAATTTCTATTGGAAAACACGTACTTAGAGAGAAAAAAAAAAGTCTGCAAGTCACCTTCCAAAACTTTACACTCATAAGTAAATAAAACTTTACACTCATAAGTAAAAAAAAAAAAAAAAAATGATTTATCTTGCAAGGCACTACCACTCTTGCATCCTAGTCCCCTCTAGACAAATACCTGTGTTAACTAGAAACATTCAGGGTTTTTTTGGTAACAAATCCAGATTTTTACAACCATGAGGTTATGAAATACTATTCCTGGAAGAAGGCCTTTTGAGGAGTGAAGTATATCCTCTTCGAGGTAAGTCTAAACTTTAAGAAGATAGCTTTTCTTTTCATTACACTCTCAAAGTGTATACAAAATAAGCATGGGGCTATTAAAAAAAACTGTTGAATGAGTGAGTATATACATGGAGAACCATTATGTAAGCATGCAATCCTTTTTATCAGAATTGTCATTTCCACCTAATCCACAGTTAGCCCTTTTCCATTTTTTGGGATACTATATTTTAAGCTACATTTTACTTTTTGTGCATTTTTTTCATAAAAGATTAAATAAAGGAATTAAAAATGCCATCTATCAAAGATGTTACTCTTAAATCAGAATCACTATTTGGAGAATACAGCCAATAAACTTCATAGTTACATTCTGCCCTAACATTCGCATCTATCATTACTGAACCTACCATCACACAATTTACATAGTGAACAATGTTCTCCAATATTGTTATGAAATGAGTAATAGCTTCACCTTCATTTTGCATCTCTATTAAAGAATTGCAGTCACTAGAAGTTATATGGCTATTTGTTCAAAGCCAGAAATACAATATCTGTCACCACTATTTCATTCCTCTGATTCTCTGCTGGCAGATCAATGCTCATTCCATTAGGCTATAGTATTATTAAAATTATTAAAATCAACGTAATAATTTTGGAGTATCTTTTTAAACATACACATATCACTTATATGCATGCCATATAAATAACCATTGAGGACACCTGTCTCACTAATGAGTGAACAAAATTCTTACCATCTCATAAAATGCATTTATTGTGATAAAATGAATCTATGATTTAAAAATAAATTGCATTTATTTTATGTGTTTGCAAGCCTCTTAAAGCATAGCTTGTGTGTTTTATTAATTGATCCATTCATGTTAGCTTACCCTTAGAGGAAACATAAATGTATGTAAACTGATTGAATATAAAGACAAATATATAATTTGGGTAGTGTGAAGGGTTCATATACATAATCAAAAATTTTTTACATAGTTTCTTACCTCTTCTAGTTGGCATGCTTTGATGACACTCCTATATCTGTATTCATCATAGGAAACACCAAAGATGATATTTTCTTTAATGGTTCCAGGCATAATCCAGGAGAACTGAGAGCAGAATGAAATTCTTCCACTGTGCTTAATTTTACCCTCTGAAGGCTCCAGTTCTCCCATAATCATCATTAGAAGTGAAGTCTGGAATTAAAAACCATCATTATTAGGTCACTATCAAATTACTCTAAGGATTCGCCTGCCCCAAATTACCATCCTAAGCAGAAGAGTATATTCTTATTTTTAAAGATTCTATTAACTCATTTGATTCAAAATATTTAAAGAACTTCCTGTTCTAGGTACTCTGCTATGCACAAAAGATACAAGGGGGGATAAAAGAGACAATTACAATATAGGGTGACAAGTATTATGATAAAGGTTCACAGAGAAAGGGCACCTGATTCAGATAGTTGGAGGATGGGAAACGTTAGTAAGAGCTAACAGTTGCTGAGTGCTCACTCTGTGTTGAGTGCTCTTCTATGTGCTTTAACTGTATTAATTTATTTAATCTTCACAGAAATCCTACAAGGTAGATTCATTATCTTCATCTTATTAGGTAGAGATTAAATAATAGAGACATATTCAGGTAATATTGTTTCCATTAGCTTTTCTTGGAGTATAAAGTTATCTAAGTGATGTTAGTCCAAAAGTACTATCAGTGAACAAAGATTTATATAACTGTGAACAAAAATTAAAACTAATGGTAGAATTAGAGTTGAAGAGCAAAATTGGAATATGTTATATTCCCTGACAATAAGAAAAGTTAGAAGTAAAAACCAAATAAACAAATGAAGGAAATGGGGTATAAGTGTGGAGTATAAAAGAAATTTGCTGTCTGTCTTATAAAGACAAACTATATTGCCTGTAGGCAATATAGTGACTTCATAATAAAGGAAAGAAAAACATAAAACAAAACATAATAAGACAGAACTCAGATGAAGCATATTTACAAAATTAGTAAATAAAAATCAAAAGGAAGAGGTAGTTGCACAACTATGTGAGTATACTTTACGCCATAGAGCTATGCCCTGAAAAATGATTAAAATGATACATTTTATGTTATGTGTATTTCACCACAATGATCATTATTTTTTATTGTACTTTAAGTTTTGGGATACATGTGCAGATCTTGCAGGACTGTTGCATAGGTACACACATGCCACGGTGGTTTGCTGTCTCTATCCCCCCGTCACCTACAAAACCTTTTTTTTAAACAAATTCCAAAGTGTATTAGCTAATCTATTCAAAAAATATTTGTGGAAGACATACTTGAAATAAAAGTATATGTCAGTTTTATTTTTCAATTGGCTTAACCCATCTATTAAGAGGAAAAGACTTCAGATGAAATTAAAGAGAAACCTAACTTTATGCTAACTAAAAGAGACACACGTAAAGCAAAGGATGCATAAACGTTGAAAATAGAACTTAAAACTGTAAATACAAACAAAGAAACAAAGAAAAAGGACTATAATTTTCACGTAAGGCATATATAGGCCCAAATACATTCGATAAAAAAGAAAAGTCCTTTATAATGCTAGAGTGTAAGTATCTACACATTAAATTTAAAAAGCAATATTCCTGAAGCAAAAATTATAGAACCTATAAGGAATAACAGGGAGAAACATTTGTAGGAGAAGCCTTTAATTTAACTTTATCTATTAATAAAAAAGCAAGTAGAAAAAAGATCAGTAAAGATGTAGAAGATCTAAATGTCATGAATAATGATGTACATTTAATATCTGAGTTGAACTCTAACCTATTAATCAAAACTACACAAATATACTGTTTTTATGTGGTCAGACAGCAACTACAAATATTGGCTATTTATTGGATACATAAAAATGATAAAAATTCCAAGCAGTAGAAATAATTTGAACAACATTCTTGGAAAACAAAGAAAACTTGTTTTATTTCTGGAAAATGTTAAACTTTCCCTTAGGAAATTTTAGGTCAAAGAAGAAATAAATATGAATCAAAGGTACAGATTTTCTAGAAAACAATATAATAGAAACACTATATATCAGAATCCATAATAGATAGCTAAAGTATTACCCAGAGGAAAATGCACAGCCTTTTAAAAAAGCATCAAACATCTAACTCAAAAAACAACAAAAAAGTAGAAGAAAAATAGAATAATTAATAAAAATAAAATTATAAACTAATGAGTTACAACAGAACAGTTAAACTAATTAGCAAATTTAAAAGCTAATTCATGGAAAATTTGTTTGGTTTTAGTAGTAGCCTAATCAGAAATAAAACTATGATCAAAGAAGTTACAAAATTACAATATAAGAAATGACGAAATAAATGAAAAATAGAGAAAACTTGTAAGAGACTGCTTTGAAAAGAGATTAAAAACAGATAACTCCAGTGCTATTTAAACTGTTACAAAATCAGAGGGAAAGAAGAAGATAAACTTCCAAATTGTTTTTATGGGGTAAGAATAATATTAATGGCCAGGCATGGTGGCTTACGCCTTTAATCCCAACACTTTGGGAGGATAAGGCAGGCAGATCATGAGGTCAAGAGATCAAGACCATCCTGGCCAACATGATGAAACTCTGTCTCTACTAAAAATACAAAAATTATCTGGGTGTGGTGGTATGCACCTATAGTCCCAGCTACTCAGGAGGCTGAGGCAGGAGAATCACCTGAACCTGGGAGGCAAATGTTGCAGTCAGCCAAGGTGGCACCACTGCCCTCCAGCCTGGTGATAGACTGAGACTCCATCTCAAAGAAAAAAAAAAGAATGATATTAATTACAAAATCATATGAAGATTGCTTTAAAATATAGATTTAATCTTATTTATGAAGATAAATACAAAAATCTTAAATAACACACAGTTGACCTTTTATCAGCCTGAGGGTTAGGGATGCTAACCCACTGTGTAGTCAAAAATCCATGTATAATTTTGACTCCACAAAAACTTAATTACTAATAGCCTATTGTTGACTGAAAACCTTAATGATAACATAAACAGTCAATTAACACATATTTCATATTTTGTATTTTGCAAAAAAATGCAAGGTCTTCATACCTGTGCATAGCTGCAGTGATGGTTTCACAAATTTCCTTTTCTTTTGTTATAATAGTCTTTATACTGGATTCATTTATCTCAAAATTGTGGGCAACTGTAGTTGCAGACCTCAATCTATGGTAAATACCAAGCAATTCAACTTTCTCTTGTAATGTTACAACTTCTCTGTGCTTCTTGGGAGAAGTTGTAACTTTAACAACCCTTTTATTGGCTGAATAACATGCCAGCATCACTAGTGGCACTTTGTATGGATTGCTTGATGTTATTCAAGGTTTATGGCATTGCACTATACATGATGAAAAATGTGCGAAAACCACTAGAGATCACATTTTATGGCAATATGCAGTTACTGGAGAGACAATTGCTCACGTGGAGATGATTAGCATCACGTGGTGTTTAAATGGATACCCACACACTTGAGCTTACCATAATAGCAAGAGGAAGTGGCTACCAAATTATTACAGTCGTACCACGTGTACTACAGCTAGTTTTATGCAGTTATGATTTAATACTAAATTCTTACAATTGTTTATATTTTCTTAACTGTGAATGGTACCAGGTAGGGTAAGTGCTAGTGTGTGTTAACTTTTGATAAATTTTAACTTTTTATAATAAATTGTGTACATATTGTAGTAGTAAGTGATAAAATAGACTAGTGCCTACACATATTTATGCATTCATGGCATATATTTTTCTTAATTTTCTCAATATTTGTAGGCTACACATTTGTCTGTGAGTTTTTTTCAAATTGTCAAAACTCTCCAAAAAATTTTCCAATGTATTAATTGAAAAAAAAAATCCATAAATAAGTGGACCCATGCAGTTCAAGCCTGTATTGTTTAAGGGTCAATTGTATTAGCAAGTGGACTCCAAGAGTATATCAAAAGAATAAGTTATCAAGGGTTGACTATATTTGATCTTTTGTTTCCTCTTATTCTTTCTAGTTTCATTCTGGTCAAGTTTGACCTTCTCCACTATTGCTCTCATTAAGTCACAAGTGATCTCCATACTGCAAAAGACACTAGTTAATTACAGCAGTTTCATCTTACTTGATGAATGAGCATTTGACCTAGTTGATAATAAATACCCTTCTCCTTGGCATCAGTTGGGTTCCATGATACCACATTCATTCACTAGCTTTATCTTCTCAGACTTTTATTTTATCGGGAAAAGCAAGAAACAAAACTCTGCATATTGTTACATAAAAAGAGAGGTGGGGAACAATAAAAATTACACACACACACACACACACCTCTAGAAAGATACTAAAAAAAAAATTACCCGGATTGGCTACCTTGGTTGGATGAGGGAAGGGAGGAGAATGGAAAATGGACAGATGACAGACAGTAGAGGAAGAATTTTGAACTCTATACATATTTTTATTTTCATTTTTAAATTTTAATAAATAATATCACCTGAAATATATTCAGAAAAAAGGAATGCTATACACCCTATATGAGAGTGCTGATTTCCCCACAGTATTACCAACAAATGATATTCTCTAATTTAAAAAGTTTCTCATCTTACAGGGCAAAATGGGAAAGAAAGGATCTCTTTTTGATATTTGTTTCAGTAATTTTTACAATTAACATTATATGGGAAAAAAGTCTGAATTACCTCATTTCAATATAAAATTCTTTTGTTCTAAATTAAGAGTAGAAGTGATATTTTCACATAGAACAGTTTTATAAACCCAAATAAAATATAGCTCTGATGATCCAGGTTAAAAAAAAGTATATATATATATATATATTGGACCAGGTACAGTGGTTCATGCCTATAATCCCAGCCCTTTGGGAGGCCGAAGCAGAAAGGTCACTTGAGCCCAGGAGTTCAAGGTTACAGTGAGCTATGATCATGCCACTACAATTCAGCCTGAATGACAGAGTAAGACCCCATCTCTAAAAAAAGAGAAAACTTTAAAACTTAAATAAAATAAATCATGTATTATGTGTACGTGTGTGTATTTAATATGTGCTTTCATTTCATATCTCCCCAAATTCCAAAATATTGATAAAACTCTTTGTAGACATGTATTCTGCATAAAAAGCAAGCAAAAACACAAACTAATAGCTTATTCTATACATATAAGTCCCAGTTATTACAAGAATAAGCTAAAACTCACTACCATAGTGAGGCAATGATGGATTATAGAGACAAGGTGGTGTCAGGGATTGTCAGCAACCCAGCGTTGCTTCAGCTGTGATGCAGACAACGGAGGACTGAAACTCCCCATACACTGGGAGATGCCACAAGGCAGCCTTCAGTCAAGGGCATCCAGTGATGCAAAATTCTATACTAATATTGCTTTATTCACTAAAATAATTCAAGGAAGTTTCATAAGTGTAAGACACTTAATGTAGACTAGAACCACTACAAACAAAAATCTATTTCCCAAAGATATTCAGTTAAATTTCTATAATATACCTATCAAGTGTTAGGCACTTATTGACAGTCCTTGGAATATAAAAATGGAGAAGATATAGCCCTTTGTAGTCTAGATGATTATTAATAGGGGATAGTGATAAAAGTCAACAATGTTATTACTTTATCAGGAAAGTAATATATATACATTGTTAAAACTTCAAAAATTCAGGAATATAAAATATACCCAAAATATCAGAGATAACTTGATAAATTTGTCTTTCCAGACACACATATATACATACACATATGTTTTTATGAAAATAAATCATAATGTACATAACATTTTGTGACTTGTACATAACATTTTGTAACTATTTTTTCACTTAAGAGTATATTATATACATCTACCATAGTCATTCTTTTTTTTTTTTTTATGTTTATAGCAGTTTTATTCCAAAACATGGAAGCAACCAAGATGTCCTTCAGTAGGTGAAGGGACAAATAAATTACGGCACACTCAAACAATGAAATATTATTCAGCACTCAGAAGCAATGAGCTATCAACAAATGAAAGACATGAAGGAAACTTACATGCATATAAGTTACTAAGTGAAAGAAGCCAGTCTGAGAATGCTACATACTGAACAATTGCAAATATACAACATTCCAGGAAAGGCAGAATTGTGGAAAAAGTAAAAAGATCAATCATTGCCAGAGGTTAGAGGGGAGTAGAATAATTAGGCAGAGCACAAAGGATTTTTAGGTCAGTGAAATTATTTTATATGATGCTATAATGATGAATACACGTCATTATCAATTTGTCAAAATCCACAGAATATACAACACCAAAAGTGAGCCCTAATGAAAACTGTGGATTCCAGGTGATAATGATGCATCCGTGTAGGTTAACGGATTGTAACAAATGTTCTACTCTTCTGAGGGATGTCGATGGTGGGGAGGCTGTGCTTCTGTGGAGCACAGTCATTGTTTAACAACCCTTTTATAGGCCAAATAACATGCCATTATAGAACTACAACAAAATTTATCTCATCAATCCCCTATTAGTCAACATTTATAGGGCTCCCTCCACCTAATTTTTTGGCTACTGAAAGCAATGTTATAATGAAGATCTTTACAAAAAATCTCTGCAAACATATTAGGGTAAGTTATAGAAGTAGAAGAATCATTAGATTATCTTTTAGGCTTCTGATACAAATTACCAAATTGTATTGAGTGGGTAAGAGTTAACTTAAAATGTTAATATTTTCAATCATTCAATCTTATATTTTAGCTAGATCTTTTGTCCAAAAAAACTATAAAATATTCCATTCCTAATACTATTAAAAGGCAGCCTCCTAGATTGAGTTGGCAAACTCTATTTCACAGAAGTGTTTAAATATTTCCAAGAGATAACTGACTTCCTCTGACTCTGCCTTCATAGCTGCTTCCCATAAGATGCAAGTTCAGTGTCAGCCAGTAATTAACAGCTCATCAATTTTTAATAAAACTGCATGAAATTTAATTGCCAGTAAGTCTTGGAACTTGCAATTCCAAAGCTATTTTTGCACATCTATCAAATTGATCTTGAAGACAGATACAGAATTAATTTTTAAAATTCTATTAAACACAATTACTGTCTTTTAACAAATAAACATCCTCGTTTAGACCATCAGTAACTTATTTAGTATCAGCCCCTCCTATGGTATAATTTTTAATAGTGAAAATTGCTGGTAATAGTATACAAGATATAGAAAGAAAACAATAACAGTCTAAGAAAGAAAATGTTTTTGTAAGAAAAAAAAATGCACAATCCCAGCTACTTTACTTGTTTCATGTGTAGGAAAACAACTGGAGAGGGAAACAACCAAATTTTATTATTAGCATTGTGAACACCAAATTTTTTTTTATTTTTGAGACAGAGTCTCACTCTGTCACATAGGCTGGAGTGCCATGGCACAATCATGGCTCACCGAAGCCTCCACCTCTCAGGCTCAGGTGATCCTCCCATCTCAGCCTCCCAAGTAGCTGGAACTACAGGCACATACTACTACATCCAGCTATTTTTTGTTTGTATTTTTTGGACAGAGGGGTTTGCCATGTTGCCCAGGCTGGTATCAAACTCCTGGACTCAAGCAATTCACCTCCAAAAGTGCTAGGATTACAGGTGTGAGCCACTACACCCAACCTGATACCAACTTTATTGACTGAAGATTTTTTGTGGCATTTTGTTTTCCAAGTCTCATATTAAATTCTTCAAAATATGATTCTCCTCATCTTAGATATTGATAAATAATTGCCTTTCATGAGTTTTTCTTAATTTCTATTTTCATTTACATTTTTACCTACAGCAGCAGTACCGTTTCCCTCTTACTTATTTCTTTCCTTCCTTCCTCCTTACTTCCTTTCTTCCTCCCTTCCTTCCTTGCTTCCTTCCTCTCTTTCTTTCTTTTTCTGTTTGTCTTAGATCCTTGGGTATAACTCCAGAAAGTATTTTGAAAAGCTTCAAAGACCACCAAACTTTTTCTTGTATTCTACAAAGTACCACAGCTAGAATGACAGTTAAATGGGTAAAAGGATCCATTTTATAGACTCCTAAAGCAAAGACCTATTGCCCTTCAGCTCATTCTAATTCTAGAAAGCTCTTTCTTATCTCTAATTTTATTATTTCACATTTTTAAATTTTATTTCCTCAATAGTTAAAAGAGAACAAGTGTTTATCATTATCTACACAATAGGTTATGTTCTTGAAGATCAGTACAAAGTCTTCTCCTCTCCTGACATTAAAGTTTAGTCCTTTCACTATTTTTCTTCCTAATCTACTGTTTTTTTTTTTTCAGATGTCTCTCCAAATATGCCAGATTAAGCTGGTCTTAGAGTGGAATATGAAGAAGAGGGTGACCCACTGAATAAATCAACATTCCTATGTATTTCCTCAAAAAACTATCCCACTAAATAATTTTTCCTTATATCGTAAGTAAATCTAAATCTATTCTCCAAAATTCTAGCATTAACAAAAATGGGGACCTTTTGCTTATGTGGTTATTGAGACAAAATGTAAGTCATGATTTTTCTGGACCAGCTCTGAAAAAGTGTCTGTTCTGGTTAAGATTGGTTAAAATGGATTATCTATTTATTCTATAAAGTTATTGAATGCTCTCCATGTGCAAGATACAGTGTTGAATGTGATACAAAATATAAAGATGTATAAGAAAAAGCCACTGAAAATAATATGAAGAAATTTAAAGCTAGAGGAAATTATCAGAGGAATAATTTCTATTATACAAGACACCATACCCATGCATTCTCCTAATACTCATGTAAGAATTTCTCCAAAATGCCTTTTACACCACAGACAGGCTAGGAAAAAAAAAGAGACATGGATACCAAATTAAGTTCTTAATGAAGAATAAAAGACATTACCTTGCCTGCTCCAGTAGATCCAGCAACCGCCAACAACTGTCCTCTTTCTATCTTGAAATTAATATCTTTCAGGACAGGAGTACCAAGAAGTGAGAAATTACTGAAGAAGAGGTTGTTATCGTCATTAGAAGTTTTTCTATTGTTATTGTTTTGTTTTGCTTTCTCAAATAATTCCCCAAATCCCTGTTAAAAAAAAAAACGCACACAAACATCAAAAATAAAAGATGAGTTTGTCAGATATTTTCAATAAATGTTTATTTTACATATGATTAGTTTAAAAAGCACATGGCACATGATCAATTATACTGTATACATTATTACTTTATAGTACATAATTATATAGCATATGGTTTCTAGAGGACATGATCCAAAACTCAGATATTTGCCCATTATCAAGTTAAAGGTTTTTTAATTTAAGTAAAGACTGAATACACACAAATACACACACACACACACACACACACACACACACACACACACACACCCTCTTCTCCTATAAGCCAGGTACATAAACCCTATTATTTAATCTTCAGCATTAACATGAGATAGATTTTATAATCCTCCTCTTTCAAAGCCATAGATTGTGACTCAGCGGTTAAATGACTAAAGTCACGTAGCTTTAAAGTCACAACCCAAATCTGAATTCTACTCCATCACGCTGGTAGCACCGAACATTCTCACTCATAAGGGAGAGTTGAAAAATGAGATTGCATGGACACAGGGAGAGAAACATCACACACCGGGGCCTGTAGTAGGGTGGGAAGCTAGGAGAGAGACAGCATTAGAAATATCTAATGTAGATGATGGGTTGATGGGTGCAGCAAACCACCACAGCACATGCATACCTATGTATACAAACCTGCACATTCTGCACATGTACCCTAGAACTGAAAGTATAATAATAATAATAATAATAATTCCTTGCCTCACTATTGCCCCCTTGAGAAGCTTTAGCATAGTGGTCTTCAAATCAAAGTAAACAATCCTAAATATTGATCAGGAGGAAGCAGTTGATGCACCTTGTTTTAAGGGACTCTATTTACTCTTTCCCAAAATTAACCTGCCTGAGAATCTATCATTTCTCCTGACCTACTTCCCTCTCATGAGTCCTTCCCTCATTTTATACAGACAGCCTTCTCACTTACCACACAAGGGAGTACAGTACTAGTCTTACTACACTGCACTTTCTGGAGTAGAAAAACCTCTGGAACTCACACAAGGGGACCATGAGAGAATGACTTTTTCTTGAAAGAGGCTCCAATAAAAGCAAAGGCAGGAACACTGAAGGAGACAGTATCTTATTTCACCCAGATTTCAAACCTAAGGCAATCTATGTGTCGTACCTTAGAGTGAAATTGCAGAAATGAGTCAAGGAATAAGGCATTTAATTAACAAATTATTTAATTATTTTAATTTTAATAAGTTAATAATAGTCATTAATTATCTGTATTTCTAAGTCTGACTTTTTCTGACAGAAAGCAAGTTATATTTAGCTGATTGACTTGACAGTAAGAACTGATTTCATAAATTCCTTTCTTTTCCATAAATTGAATGCACTGAAACTATAGCTTCAAAGTTTTGACACAAATCAATGTAGCATACCCAAATGGCATAAAATAAACAGGAAACTACATCATTTGGCACTACTTAAAACTATGTTGAAAACTTTATACGTTAACTTAAAAGTGTGTCGGGGCACATAGGTTTTTAAAATTCTTTTAAGGCATACATAAACAATCAAGCTTGAAGATAACTGTTTTGAGTTTTTATTATATGGGCAGCTAACAATGAAAGTGTTTTAAAATGAGACAAAGGCATTTGTTATTCCCTTATTCATTTATTTATCTAAGAGATATTTATTGAGCATAATCTTTGTATTAGAGACAACTTCAAACATCCTACATGGGAGAATGATAAATGAATGAATATGGCAATGTGCTTGCTGCTACAGTGGAAATCACACTACGTCCTATGGGAGTACATTCAAGAGAACAACTAACTCACCCTTGACCAAGTAAATGACATACATGCTAGGCTACGAAGAATGCAAATAGGATTTCACAAGACCAAGAAATGGTTATAGGTGTTCTAGGAAGATGGATCTGCATGCACAGTGATTCAGGCACAAAGGAACAAAATATATCTCAGGAATGGTGTGAGTGGTTGGGTCAGATGTATATGGCAAGGTGACAAAGGCTATTAACCTAAAAGTTATGGGTGTCATGCTTAGAAGTGGGACTTTTATCCAATAAGCACTTGTATGAATGGAAGATTGTTGTTACTAATAGCTTGTATTTCTGATTACAAAAGACACATTTCAAGAAATTTGGAAAACATAGAAAATCAGAAATAAGGAAATAGAAATCACCTATAGTTGTACCACTGAGGAGTAACTATGTTTAACATTTCAAAGGATATCACTCCACACATTTATATTTATATTTACACATAATAAATATGTATATTTGCATATATTAAAAATCATGTACATGGGCCGGGTGCAATGACTCATGCCTGTAACTCCTGCCCTTTGGGTGCTAAGGCAGGAGGATTGTTTAAGAACAGGAGTTCAAGACTAGCCTGAGCAATGTAGTGAGATCTTGTCTCTACAAAAAATTTAAAACTTAGCTAGGCGGCCGGGCACAGTGGCTCATGCCTGTAATCCCAGTATTTTAGGAGGCCAAGGCGGGTAGGTCACAAAGTCAGGAGTTCAAGAGCAGCCTTCCCAAGATGGTAAAACCCCATCTCTACAAAAATTACCAAGACACAGTGGCAGGTGCCTGTAATCCCAGGAAGACAGATCTGCATGCACAGTGATTTAGCTACTCAGAAGGCTGAAGTAGGAGAATCGCTTGAACCCAGGTGGCAGAGATTGCACTGAGCCAAGATTGTGCCACTGCACTCCAGCCTGGGCGACAGAGTGAGACTCTTTCTCCAATTAAAAAAAAAAAAAAAAAGCTAGGCATGATGGTGTGCACCTGTAGCCCTAGCTACTCAGCACGCTAAGGCAGGAGGATCACTTGAGCTTAAGAGTTCAAGGTTACAGTGAGCTATGACTGTGCCACTGCACTCCAGCCCACATGATAGACTAAGACTTTGCCTCTTAAAGAAAAAAAAAATCACATATGTGATTTAAAAAAAAAAAGTGACAATATGATGAATGAGAAATGGCTTTGGAGTCACAGAAGCATAGCCTGACATTTTAGCTCTCCCCAGCTAGTTGTGTAACTTAAACTGTTTGAGTTACTTAAATTGTCTAAGTCTCAGCTTCCTAATACGTAAATAGCAATTTTACTTACTCTCAGGTTTGGAGCAAGGGAGGAGTTGTATATAACTCACCAGGGACTTGCCTCTCAGGGATGCTAACAAAGGAGATGGAAAATACACTAAAATGAGTGGGTTTATGAAGCTTGGGGAGTGATGAATGAGAACCTTGAGGTACATATAGGAAATCTGGAAACATAGGCATGAAATTCAAGAAAGAAACTGAGGCCCAAGATGTGCATTTGAGAGTCATCAGCACATTGATATCACTTGAGCCTGAGAGACGTCATCCACAGAGAACATAAAAAACCAGAAGGAGGCTGACATGGTTTGGCTGTGTCTCCACCCAAATCTCATCTTGAGCTTCCATACTTTTCATGTGTTATGGGAGGGACCCAGTGGAAGATAATTGAATCAAGCATGGGTCCTTCCCAACCTATTCTCATGATAGTGAAGAAGTCTCACAAGATCTGATGGTTTTATAAAGGGAAGTTTCCCTGCACAAGTTCTATTCTCTTGTCTGTAACCATGTGAACATGACTTCCACCATGATTGTGAGACCTCCTCAGCCCTCTGGAACTGTGAATCCCTTAAACCTCTTTCTTTTGTAAATTGCCCATTTTTGGGTATGTCCTTAACAGCGGCAAAGAAACAGACTAATACAGAGGCCTAGGTGGGGGCCCATTGGCCCATCATCACTTAAGTGGCAGGCAGGGCAGACTTAGAAGTCATGGTCTGAAGTCTGGAAAGAATGGATCACTGAAGCTAAATTAAAGAATAATTTCCACAAGAGTTTTAATAGATTGGTGATAGCAGAATTTATGTTGTGGGGAGAAGCCCACAAAAAGTGAAGAAGTGAGAGCAAGCTTGACAGCAAAGAAAAGAAAAGTAATAAGGTTTGGGGCATGAGATTGCATGAGCAAAAGTCAGGAATGAAATTGTTTAAGTTGAAAGTATTTAAACATGAGAAGGAGTCAATTGACAAAAGATGTTGAAGCTTCTGGAGGAAGAATAATTGCTGGTCCCCTGTTCTGAGAAGATGAAGCAAAATAGAATAGTTCGGACAAGGATAAGAGGAAGCATACATCTTTCTCTTAGACACAAAAGAAGAAAAAGATAATACCAAGGATGAAGAGAGAAGTTTCTCTAAGTATGGTGGGAGACAAGGTCATCTACTGGCACTGAACAGGCCCTGGGAGAAGATGGAAATTTTGTGAATGTGGTAAAAGTCTGGAATAGCCTTTAAGGAAATGGTAAAGGAAATTAAAGACAAATGAAAGGATTTCCCAAGAAGGACTATAGACCCATTTGAGGTTGAAACAATAAATGTATAAAGCTTACAGTTGACTAGAGTCAACAGATAGCACCATTGTTTCCCAGATACCACTTCCTTCTCGAAAACTGATAAAGTAAATGTTTGGCAGGGGAAAAAAAATCACCAAAAGGAAAAGGGATTTGAGAGTGCAGTGGAGAATGAAATTACTGTTCTTTGAATAAGCAGAGGCTAAATCAGGAGGAGTCCAAAACGAAGAGTTAACGAGACTAGAAATTTTGATGAAATGGAAAGGCAGTAAATGTAGAATTAAAAGACTCAAAGAGTTGGAAGATTAGGAAATTTTAGGTTGAGAAAGAGATTTCAGAATGTGACATTTCCAAAGTGAGGTTAAGTTCAGGTGCCAACAAAACTCAGGGTATGACTAAGAGAGAAAGATTTTGAAGAACTCACTACAAAATATCAGTTCTAAGGACAGTATTGGAAGACTACATTGAAGTCTCAAACAGGAAGTTTAACAAGCAGGGGTGTCCAGAGTTTAGGTGACAGTCAAAGACTGGAGGACTAGGATGCCACCAGATAGAAGACAATAGTTTAGAGAAAAGGGCTCTATCCTGTGACATTTGGGTCCAAAATCCAGTTTCCGTCCTTGCCAGTTGAGTGCGCTGAGCCAAGTCCCCAAACTTTTTGAATCTTCCATTTTATTATCAGTGAAGTGAAAATATTAATTTTATTTAGGTCATAGAATGCTGTGGGAATTAAGTAAGACAAAACACATAAAGTGCTTATCCTAGGGCACGGCTCATAGTAAGGGCTCAAGTATGACCCCCCTTTGATTAGATGGAGTGAGACAGGAATTGAGGAATTTTGCACCAGAGTAAGAAAATAATGATCTGAAAGTTGTAGAAAATGTCAAACTTCATACTTTTCCTTCATGCCTAGAAAGATAATTGAAATTCCTAAAATCAAAGTGAAATACATCTGATCCACAAACTTTTCCACAAAACAATTTTGCTAGGCAGATGGGAATTATTCTCTTATATATGTCTTTAAAAAGGAAGTAAAATGAAACTCTGATGCTCAAATTACTTACATAAATGAATCCAAAGTAAGAGACTAAGATTTAGACCTAGGACATTGGTTTTGTACCTCCTACCTTTACTCAACCCATATAAGTGAGAAGAAACTAAAAATTCAACAGCTGTTCTCAATAATCAAATATTGCTCTTCAGACACTAAAAATCATTGATAATACGTTTTTCTGATGTCAAGCAATATAAAAGAATTTTTAATAGTGGATGAAAAAGGTTAAAAGTGGTAGAAAGCAATACACTGGTCTATCTCTCCTGTATCCTTTTACTGACTGTATATATGAAGCACTTTTGACTGGAACTTGCGATCTGAGAAGCTGTTTATTGAGGAACCACTGTGTGCATGGTACTCTGATGAAGTTTTACCTAAATTCTTTCCTGCAGTCTTCACAACAAACTTGCAAGGTAAATATTAATATTCTCCATTTTTCAAATGGAGAGCCAGAGGGCCCACAAAGTCAAGTAACTTGACTTAGATTACACAGAAAGTAAACGGCAGAGCCAGGATTCAAACTCAGCTCCAAAACCTATGATCTCTGTATTGTTTCCTGATCTGTTAGGTGAAACAAATTATATGACTTAGAAAGAAATAAAAGAGCTTTTATAATGCATATACTTTTTTTTTTTTTTTTTTTTTTGAGACAGAGTCGTGCCTTGTTGCCCAGGCTGGAGTACAGTGGTGCAATCTCAGCTCCACTCCCTGCAACTTCCACCTCCCAGGTTCAAGTGATTCTCCTGCCTCAGGCTCCCAAGCGGCTGGGATTACAGGTGTCTGCCACTACACCCAGCAAATTTTTTGTATTTTTAGTAGAGACGGGTTTTCACCATGTTGGCCAGCCTAGTCTTGAACTCCTGACCTCAGGTGAACCACCCACCTTGGCCTCCCAAAGTGCTGGAATTACAAACATGAGCTACCACACCCAGCCATTCCTCTACTTCTTAATCTAGAAAATAGGCCGGGCGTGGTGGCTCACGCCTATAATCCCAGCACTTTGGGAGGCCAAGGCGGGTGGATCATGAGGTCAAGAGATCGAGACCATCCTGGTCAACAAAGTGAAACCCCATCTCTACTAAAAATACAAAAATTAGCTGGGCATGGTGGTGCGCACCTGTAGTCCCAGCTACTCGGGAGGCTGAGGCAGGAGAATTGCTTGAACTTAGGAGGCGGAGGTTGCGGTGAGCCAAGACTGCGCCATTGCACTCCAGTCTGGGTAACAACAGCGAAACTCCGTCTCTAGAAAAAAAAAATCTAGAAAATAAGCAAGTGATCCTCCTTCCAGTTATACCATCATTCTTATTTTATTTGCCATCAGGATGAAATCCAGATTCACCAAGAAGAAAATGCTTAAGCGTTTAGAGCAAACATTTTTTTTTAAATTCTGACCTCCTCCCAGAAGGCTGTTACATTCTCCATCACTACTTCTGTAGTTGTTAAATTATATTCCAATGTCTTATATTCCTGCTTTTGTAAGAAATCCTATTTATAAAAAAGAGCAAAAGCATAATACAGAATCAGAATAGCATTAATGTATTATTACATCTACTTTATACTCTCATCATGCTACATCTTATATATGAATTTAAGAATGATATAGTAATTATTTCTTAATAAAATAATTTTATTACAGTGTTCTACAGTTAATTTGTAAAGTACTAGGTTTCATCATATTTGAAATATACTCTTTAAACGTGATACTTTATACAACTTTTTATACATTAGATTTAACATACAATTGATTCTTCCTTGTACTATTACGTGCTAACCTTAGTGATGAATTTATAAAGCAACTCTGAATTACCCACTAATGTGTCTTAATCCAACACTGGACAGAGAAAAAAATGAATGTCTTCATCTTAATAGCACCCTCCTTATTAAAGGCCTCATGAGCATTACTTCAGTGGGTTAAGGAAGGATGTGAAGGTATATAACTAGTCTTAAGGCATCAAACTATGATTCTAAAAGAAAGGCTCTATTAGAGACTCTAAATCAGTTTCTTAAGGGAAGGTAGGAGCATAAGGAAGAATTAAGTCCATGCATCCTGAAGTCTTGGCCATAAGAAGTAATGAAAAAAGCCTGGTCCTTGCCTTGCTTCTTCATTTTCTTCTCTGCTCCTCTCTACGTCTCTTTTGGTTCCTCTCATTTGCTGTCAGTTTGGTTTCCAAGATCTATTTCTCTGTCTCTATGCTCCTGCTCAGTGACTCTCCCCAGGTCTGTTTCTTCTTCTTTCTTTCTCTCTCTTCTCTCTCAATGGGTTAACAGAAGGTAAGATGATTCCTAGAGCTACTTACTATGATTCAGAGCTATACTCACCACTTTGTCTAAATCACAGATCTCAAACTCACTTAGTCTCAGGACCAAACAGGTGACATAATTAAGGAATGGGGCTCAGAAGAAAGTGTGATGAACTGGATGGGGCAGGCGCTCTGCAAGGAGGGAGCTGCTACAGTTTGTGGAAAAGGAGAACCCAGTGACTAATTATTCCAATTCTCTGAAAAAGGCTGAACATATGAGTGTGAGTGTGTGTGTGTGGTGGGGGTGGGGGGGGGTGGGGGGGTGTTCTCCTAATTTTTAATTTATGGCAACCAATTCAAATGTTTTTAATTAAAGTTTAAACAAAGCAATTCGAGGAGCCAAAATTAGGTGTATGGGTCACCATTTGCAACCTCTAGCCTAGATTAAATAATAGCAGAACTACCTAAAAGTGGTTCACCCTTCACCCTCATTTTTATTTCTGTCACAGAGACATATTTTCTGGGTTAAATATTTTTAAAAACAGCAAAAAAGCATTATAACCATTTATTTGCTTCTTAATCATACACAAGTTTATCCAATTAGCTTTGTATAAATTGAATCTTATCACCTAAAGACTTTAGAATTTCTCAAAGCTGCCAGCTACATCAGCATTATTGGGATTTTAAGGTGATTTGGCATAAAATGCCATTCTCATCCATCATACTGTCCAGAGAAATGCTAGGAAAAGTTTAAGGTGAACATTCCTATTATTAGCTGGCAAATTTTATAACTTCCTAGTAAAGGAAATTTTTTCTACCTTTTTTGCACATTTGCAAAGTTCCTTAGAACTGATCTATTGACTAATTACTTAAATCATAGTATACAATGCAACATTATGGTACATTACCTGTATTTTGTTTATTGCTCCAAGAGAGTCATACCATGTTTGTACAGCCCAGGGAAATTGTCGAGTGACTGCCATGCGCAGAACAATGCAGAAAGAGATGGTTGTAAAGATTTTTCGGAGGATGATTCCTTTGATTAGTGCATATGGAAGCACAGATAAAAACACCACAAAGAACCCTGAGAAGAAGAAGGCTGAGCTATTGAAGTATCTCACATAGGCTGCCTTCCGAGTCAGTTTCAGTTCTGTTCTATAAAAAAATAATAATAATAAAATTTGAGATGTTATTTATTTTTCAAATATCAGATATCTTGGAATGTAAGATCTGAGCATGGTTTCCAGAGTCTTTCTGCCCCTACTTTTATCCTGGCTCCGTATTGTATCACCTGTGTGACCTTGGGCATGTGATTTAATCTCTCTGGGCCTCAGTTACCTTATATGAAGGGATAACAATGAAAGTACCAGTGTTTTGCACATACTTATTAACATTATTATGACATTATTTTTATGCCTTTATTCACTTCATTATTAACTTGTAAGATTAGTTAGACTAATCATTTTTTGCTTGTTGGTTGGTATTTTTTAAAAATTAAGTGTGGAAATGAGAATAACTTTGCAAGATTTCTTTTAAAAAAGACAATTCTGTGATTACCTAACGGATTTTTAACACTGGAAATTCTAACTTGGCTTTGAGGAACATTGAAAGTAACATATAAACTACAGAAAAGTGGTTCTCAAACCTTAGCATGTGTAAAAATCACCTGAGATACTTATTCAAAATACAGTCTTGGCTGGGTGTGGTGGCTCAGGCCTATAATCCCAGCACTTTGGGAGGCTGAGGCAGGCGTATCACCTGAGGTTAGGAGTTGGAGACTAGCCTGACCAACATGGAGGAACGCTGTCTCTAATAAAAATACAAAATTAGTCAGGCATGGTGATGCATGCCTGTGATCCCAGCTACTCAGGAGGCTGAGGCAGGAGAATCACTTGAACCTGAGAGGCGGAAATTGCAGTGAGCCAAGATCATGCCATTGCACTCCAGCCTGGGCAACAAAAGCAAAATTCCATCTCAAAAAAAAAAAGTAAAAATACAGTCTTAGGCCCGCCTCTCAGAGCTACTGATTGAATGAGTCTCAGTAGGTTTCCAGGATTTGCGTTTGAAAAAAAAAAACCCAAGTGATTCTTTTGATTCAAGTTGCAGGTGGGTTTTGAAAAATTATGAAAATAGATACTACATTCTCACTGTCTCATTTCAATGTAATTATTTGCAACTACATTATACTATACATTCAATCTTCTAGTCTAAAATACAAATTGAAATTATTTTTTTAATATACATGTGATGCTTAAATGATCCAGCAGGCAGAAAACAGAGAGAGCAGAGGACAACACTGCCTTCAACTCAGTCCCAGTCTTCCAGAAGCCATACAACTGGAATCACTTGTGAGCCTCCCCATCCAGCTGTTGTACAAGGAAAGGTCAACCAAAATACAGACCGGGGGCTCTGGTGGAAGGGGACAACAGCTGTGCCATGGCATAGTACATGTGGGTACCTGGCATTTGTGCATTAGTTCTACTTGCTTGTATAATTCAGAAAAGCCATTCTCATTCTCAAGTGCAGAGCTAAGAGGGAATGCTTTTTTCTGTTTTTAGTATGAAAACTAAAACGTAATCTGAGCACACTGATGAAGAAAATGGAGTTCAGTGTGCCCACGCAGATTGCAATTCAGGCTATTTAGGTCTAATACTTACTGACCTAATTTGATACTGAAATCAGATTATGATTTTAGAAT
Organism: Callithrix jacchus; assembly: GCF_049354715.1. Taxonomy (NCBI): domain Eukaryota; kingdom Metazoa; phylum Chordata; class Mammalia; order Primates; family Cebidae; genus Callithrix; species Callithrix jacchus. The sequence goes on along the minus strand of NC_133512.1, from coordinate 88,128,058 downwards.
CTTACCTGGCTTTGAATCCTGGTTCTGCTAGTTATAGCTATGCCATCTTAAGCAAGTCACTCTTCCCTCTAACTTTACAAAATCCACCTCTACAGAAGGAAAACATATCATCTCCTTCATGGAGTTGTTGCCAAGGTTAAAGAGCACAGTAGAGGTCTATATACTTTGAATTTACAATGTGTGTTCTTTATCCACAAAAAGAAAAGGAAAAACATGGCCTAGGCTGGTATTAATAAAATGATAGAAAACACCTTTTATAAAAATATTAAATTTGTTGAACTGTTATTGAAATATATTAGAAAGAGTTGAGAAAAACACGAAGAAGAGGTACTATAAGAAAAAAGAAATGGATCCAAGAAGATTTATAAGAATCACCCAGAAAGTATATTCTCCATAACATAATCAGTAACATTTTATGAATCATAAAAATATTTTTTCAGTTTCTTATTTTTAAAATTGAAAGTAACTTTATTACTAAAGAGCAATAAAAGAGTAGATTTTCAGAGAGCTTTGCACAGACTTTTGACCAGTATAACAGTGGCCCAGGCTAGGGTAATCACTCCTTTGATGTGAATTCTGCCAATCTCTTCCAGAACATTGTATTTGCTCTCTTGAGTAGAAGCAATTCTTGCTTTCCCATATTTACATCAGCACTTTCTAGCCTTTTCAAGTGACAATTTCATGCCAGATTATACAGGTTGCAACCAAACATTTGCTATATATCAAACAGAAATACCAAGTAAGGAGATAGATTCATCTTTTGAGGAAGAGGGAACAATAGCAATAAAAACCAAAGTAAAGTCAGCACCAAGAACGACCTACCCATGAGTTTATCATGAGTTTTGAGAAAACCAGACCTGATATCCTCGTCATCACCCTTGCTATACATGTGTCTGCAGGCAGAACAGTGATGCAGCAAGCAAGCGTAATGGAGCACTCACTTGTTAATGAAACAAACAACTTCTACCAATTGAACAATTCCCCCAAGATCTTGTTTTCTGGAAGGAAAATGCAGTTCCTTTCCTGGATTTATCTTGAAAGGCATAACAAAAACAGGTGACCAATAATGTTTGGGAAATAAATGCTCTTTTACTCTTTCTATTTACATGGCAAAGGACTTAATATTTCAGCATTTCTTTTGTTGTTCCAATCACACACCTGCAGCTCAGTTACCACTGTATACTGGACTCAGCAGCCTGAATTCCCCATAACCCATACTGACATCATCCAAAAGGGTACTTTTCTTTTTCGTATATTTTGCTTGTGAAATTCTCATGTGCTGAAATTATTTGTCCCTTCAACAGTGTATCAACTTTCACTCAGTCTCCTAGAACCTTTTTTGATTGCAGCTTGTAGAACATGGAGCTCAACTGAAGAAAAATGGTCATTGCTACAGAAGTGCTGTAGTTTATATTTTGCCCAAATTTATCTCAGTAATCATATCTCAGTCTGTGCTGTACTTTCTTTGTTGGACATAATCTTTTCTAATCAGTGAAAGGTTATATGAGGTGAAAGAACACTGGAGATTGGTGCCAAGTACTGATTCTATCTCAGGAGGTACCTTCCATGACTTGAACTGACTTCACTTCAAGTGGAGGATTTATAGGAACACAATTTATGAATTTTATCCTATGTCATTCCCAACTTAAGGAAGAACAAACATATTGTAATCAAATATAATTTTTTCATTGTTAATGTACCATAATACATAAATTAAGATATAATAATAGAAAATCATTTATTTGGTTCAGAATTGTATATCCCACCAGTTTCATCTGAGTTACTAATCACCCTTCAGTATCTTGATGATTTCAATGAAATAAATGTATTGAGCAGCAATGAACACATGTAGCAGATTCTTTAATAAGGTATAAATATAATATACTTGCAGTGCAAAATAACACCCTGGACCAATTACATAAAACTATAGCCCATGAAAATGAGTTTATGGAACTAATGCATGAATACTGATATAACTTAATTTGATTGTCAGAAACATCAAATATGAGCTGAAAGTCTACCATGACAAACTTTTTTTTATTAAGGATAGAATTACTAACAATATTAAAATTATTAGAACAACTTACTGTCTTAGGTTTTCAATCATTTTTTCCATTGCTTCTTCCCAGCAGTATGCCTTCACAGATTGGATATTTTCAATCATTTCTGATGTAATCACAAGTCTTTCATTGATCTTTCCAGCTCTTTGATCTCTGTAAATCAATCAATCAATCAATCTCATAGGAAAAACAAGTCAAATTATCTACAAAGAACTGCTCAAGGTTTTAAGTCATATTTCTTTTGTTCAACAGATGGGTATTTATTTTATCAAATAGATGGTAGCAAAAATAATAACTACTGTTTAGTAAATGCCTCCTACGTGGCATTGTCCCTGTCCCTTATGAGAGTCTATGAGTGGTGGGTATCTCAATTCAGAGATGAAAAAAGCAAAGACAGTGAGGTGAACTGGCTTGACTAAGGTCATATAACTAGTAAGTATGCAATCTGGGATTCAAACAAAGAGCTATTTGACTCCAAAATTTTTATACTTTATGTCATATTCTATCTGACTCAGGAAGCCCTTTATCACAAGCAGTGACTGGTGTAAGTCATTCATTCACTGGTATTAGTTATTCTGTAATACAAAGTGACTAAGGCTCTGGTGTGATGATCCGTAAACCAGAGTCCTAAAAGCTAATAAACTCTACACAAAAATCAGGTATTCCTTTTAACTCACATAAAAATTTTATCCATTTTTAGCTGTTTTATATCTTAAAAAATGAACTGAATCAACATATTTATAAAGGAATTCTAGAGACTGACAAGCAAAAACTTTCCCATTGATATAGGAAGTAATATTTATACCACTTTAAAGAGTCTTTTTTTAGGCCAGGTACAGTGGCTCATGCCTGTCATCCCAGCACTTTGGGAGGCTGAGGTGGACAGATCACTTAAGGTCAAGACCATCCTGAGTAACCTGGTGAAACCGTGTCTCTACTAAAATATAAAAATTAGCCAGGTGTGGTGGCATGTGCCTGTAACCCCAGCTACTCTGGAGGCTGAGACAGGAGAATTGCTTGAGAGTGGGAGGCAAAGGTTGCAATGAGCCAAGATGGTGCCACTGCACTCCAGCATGGGTAACAAAGTTAGACTCTGCCTCCAAAAAAGAATTTGAAAAGAAAAAAAAAAAAGGCTTTTTTAGTGACACTGAAGATCACAGTTCTATGTAAAGAGCAGTCCTGGTTTTACTAAAGTGGGCTTTTTGAAAACATAATTTTTAAAATTTTCAAGCTATGCAAATAAGTTGCTACCTGTACTTCATCATCATTCTCCCCAGCCCAGCCTGAAAAAGGGCAAGAACTATCAGGAAACCAAGTCCACAGAAGGCAGAGGCCTGTAACAACTCCCAGATTAGCCCCATGAGGAGTGCCACTTGCAAAGGAGCGATCCACACGAAATGTGCCAATGCAAGTCCCTGGAAAATAAAAGCACAGCAAAAACAGGTGGCATTTTATCTTCCACCCCTAGAAACAAACAATCACATATGAAAGAAAGCGAATACAGAGAGCATATGATCAAACACTTTATGGTTCTGAGCACACTAAAATCAAGTAATCATTACATGGAGCACATAACAATGTGCTTTAACATTCTACATACAGACTAGGTTTTCCCAAAGAACAAATTTCAAGTAAGTGCATTTTAAAGTATATTTTTATTCAGTGGAATTGAGATTGGATATCTTAAGAATCATGTCCAGGTTTTTAGTAACTTATTTCTTTTTGGATTAGGCAAGAAATACAGCACAGGACATGAGAGAACAAAAAACTCTCTAGAGACTCAATCCGCACAACTGCACATCTCTGTCAACTGACAGAAACATTAGGAAGAGTTGTTCAATTCAACAGTAATCAATTTTGTACCAGCTGTGGGTCCAAAGCTATTTTAAGTACTGGACATGCAAGGATAAGTAAAACACATTATCCTCAAGGAGCTTGAATTTGTCACATAAGACAATATAGAACAAAAATTGCTCTGAGTATCATATTCAGCCAAAGTATATAACAGATTTAAAGTAGTAAAGAGAAGCAAGATCTTATAAGAATTAAGTTTTGAAAAATCTTATTAACAACAGCCTGAGATGCCTCTGCGTTGGGTGGTTCTACCAGACCCCAGAATGGCGCTATGCTATACAGTCTACCTTTCTCCGTTTCCAGAATAGGGAAGCTGGAGATAAGCAAGACTTAACCACTAATTACTATCATGTGACCCAGGAAAACTCTACCTTTTCAATTGTATAATTTATAATAATAGTGCATAAAATATTAAATCAACAGGTACATACTTCATCAAATTTGTTCAGGTTGTTGGAAAGGAGACTAACAAGTTGTCCAATACTTATTTTATCTAGAACACGGCTCGACAGCTTTAAAGTCTAAGAGAAAAATGGGAAGTTAGAAAATTTCAACAAACAAAATACAAATATATTTTAAGTAACGTTATAATATGACTGAGAAATTCAGTTTTTATGCATTCATTATTAAGCAAAGGTAATGAAAATTATGTTCTATTCATCTAGCTTACTATCTTCTCAGATTCATAAATATTACTTTTAACAGTATTATACTGGCAGGCTTCTAGCTGTTTTATTTTCCAGCATCTAGAGAGAAATAATTATTTTTTCTCCTCACAATGAAAATGATATTATACTTAAATACCCATTTATATGGTATGGGATTTTTTGTTTTGTTTTGTTTCAAAAAATAGAGCCAAAGGGAGGGAAATTTGAGATTAAGCCTTGGCCTTGAATTTTTCATGCAGTCCTATACTAACTCTTTTGAATAAAATTACGGTTAAAGTTAATAAAAGTATGGGATGAATAGCTGAGTAATTATTACTTTTGTGAAAAAGTATATTAACAAAATCCTTAAATTTTACAAAGAAAAGTGCAATGGCATATGAAAAATAGTTAAGAAGGTAAATTATTTTTTATCTACTTATTTATCTACTAATTAAATTTACTTAAAATTATAAAGTTGACTATGATTATGGAAGATCAGAGTCATACTTTGCTCAATTTGACCTCAAACTGTAGAAGAATTGATTTGCTATTAGCTCACTTTGATTGGGAATTATCTAATATTAGTTTCAAGTGAATCTCTCACATACTTGTTGAGCATTTAGTAAATACAAATCACTCTACTTGATGCCTCAATGATTATTAAGATTTATTAAAACATAATTATTTCTTCAAAGCAACCTAGTATATAAATAACTAAATATAACATGATAGATGAGTTAAGGAAAGTAGAAAGTAATAGGGTAGTTAAGAAAAAGTTAAAACTTCTGGTTAGAAAAATCTGGAAGGATTTTCTTGAGGAGTTAGAATTTGAGATGGTGTGGAATAATAAACAGTGTGCAGATAAGCAGAGAAAAGAAGGAATCAAGGCACTTAATTCCAAAACATTATCAGAGCAACATGAAGGGGGAAAACCCATTGAGCTAAATTGCACATGATTTAGTAACAGGCTTAGTCTCAAGTGACTTTGAGTCCTGCATAAGGCTTAACATGGAGCTGTGTGCACAGTAAGGACTCAATAAATATTTTTAAATTAAGTTATTTCTGCATTCTTGAAAAGTATAGGCAAAGCTCAAAATTGTTTGTATTTAAATTCATTATTTAAAGTAAAATATTGCAGAATTTGGAACAAAGCAGAGGAGAGCTCTGTTACAAACTTTGGAACATTGTAGGAAATATCCCATATATCCTGGTTATGAGGCCAAACAGGTCAGATATGGGAAAGCATCAGACCTGGGAAGAGTAAACACAGGTTCACTTTAGGAACCAAACCAAAGCCACACAGAGACGGGATTGCCTTCTTTGGTGATAATGCCAATGTAGGCATAAGGGTGGTTAGAGAGAGAAATCAAACTCACCAAGAACACAGATACTCAATGTTGAGAAAGGAAGACAAATACTATACCATTTAACTTTTTATCAGTGCATCTGGGTCTGAAAGCACCTATATTTGTGCTAAATGTTACATAGGGACTTGTTTACAAACTAACCTGCCCATTATTTGATCTCTGTACCCCATTAGCCCATGCCTCTCTCTCCCTGCAGTAGAGTCTGCCCACTAAATATCAGTACTCTATTGTCCCGAGTGGTTGGAAAACCCTCCAGTTCAAAGATTGTGATTTACCTATTTTAGAAATTTTGAAGCAGTGTCTGCACCATGTTCTGTACCTTTAAAATCTTAGTTTCCTTATCCATATGATAGGGGTAATAATACCTACCATTAAGAGTTGTGCAGAAGATCAAATGAGATGGTGTACCTAATTGCCTAAAAATTTGTCATGCACATGCTATTACCATTAAGATAAGCAATTTTTATAAATATTTATTAAATGAATTCAACTTTCTCTGATATGCCAGCTGTGTAGAGTCTACATTCTAAATGATATCTAACAATGTCCTCACTTATGTAAAGGTTTGGATCAAAATAAAACTTTTGTTGATTTATCACACGTTTCCCTGGTACTTGTGAACTGATGAGATTGCAGCTGAGGTGATAACTGTGGACTCCGTTTTTTTTTTCTTACTTCTGCCTTCATAAAAGGCTTTTTTGAACAATAAAGTACAGTTATTGAGGTTTTACAACACAGTCGACCTTGCAGTTATATCTTAGAAGGGTTATGGGTTATTTGCTAGTGGCAGATTTCAGATCGATATCCCTTATAAGCCAAGTATTTAATATATAACATTTTTACAGTGGTAAAAGAAGAAAGAGAAGGGTAAAGCAATATCCAAATTATTCCATCAAAAACAGCTTTCTATAATGACTTTGCAGATCCAAGTTAGTCACACATGGTAGTGAATCAGGTTGATGAAAGCACATGGCTTTGAGACAAACTTAAATCGTGTTTGTAAGGTACCTAAATGTTAATTTGAATTCACCTAAATCATGCCCTGGCAGCTTGGGCTCTTGTCTGGACAACACATGCAGAAAAGCAGAGTAGATTCCTATGATTTCAATGCACATGCTGTTCCAAAAACTTTAAATTTGAGGACTCACAGGAAGATAAAAATCCAATTCAAAATAAGCCATGGATACTACCACTTGTGACAACAAGCAGTGAAAACTTTTATTGCTTGGGTTATCATTAACAATTATATATTAAACTCTTCCTACTAAACATAAAGATGTGCAGCATTTTACCGTAAGATGATATTTTGTCAATTACTTTTATATAGGCTGGTGAGTCATCTTAACAGGAAACCATGGATTCCAAAAACATGATAACATGATTAGGAGAAAACAAAAACCCTACAACACAGACAGTTTACAGAAGACGTTCAATTATTATCAGTTGAATCAATTAAATTATCAAGGATAATTAAGAGCATTAATTATCCTGTTGTTTGTTTCATAGGCATATGGAATTTCAGCGTGTATCTCTTACTTGTATCAGCTCAATACCTAATTTGGCATTTAAAATATTTACAATACAGAATATATGTACCATGGAGTCTGTGTAAGGAAGTATTACCTTCTTATAAATCAAACTAAACATAGCTATTCTCATCTGCATTCCAATGTGATGAAGGCCAAAAATGGCTGGGTGTAGAAGCAGTGTCCTCACAATAAAGAGAAGGCATAAGCCTATGCCCAGGTAAATCGCAATAGAGCGTTCTGTCTTGTTATCTGGGTCATAGGAAGCTATGATTCTTCCTAGTAAGAGAGGTTGTACTGCTTTGGTGACTTCCTGCAGAAGGAGAAAAACAGGGAAATTAAATTTCATTTCTTTCTCATAAAATACCCTGATAATTTCAATATAAGATGTTTCATCTTTAGAGGAGACTTAAATTGAGTTTACATAAAGGGTCATACCATATGTGAAACACTTGGCACTATTTTTAATATCTTGGTACTTTGAAACAAGAGTGGGGACTTGTTATAGCAAAAGTCATTGGGAGACAAGTTTACATATGAGGTATTTTTAATTAAACAGTGACTAGTGGCCACAAAATAAAAAGTATAGTTTCCAAAATGGTTTGTTAATTAGTAACATCTACATAGCACTCACCTAACAGTTTCTAAAACATTTCCCTCTTTTTTTGGTTACAACTTTCAGTATCAGAGTACGCATTATTATTTTATTTTTTCACTATAGAGACTTTCTTTGCTACAGAGTAGGCAGTATTATTTTCAACTTGCAGATGAAGAAACTGAGGCCAAAGAGACCAAGTGACTTGATGTAATTTCAAACTAGAACTTTCAAAAGTGTTTGGGGGAATGGCATTATTTTCAGAATGAACTTAGCTTCTCAAGGCAACTATATAAGGCAGAGCTGGCTATGGGAGGGAGGACCACATGAGCACTAGCAGTACTTAAAGTCAGCCACTTCCAATACTAGTACCTTCTCAGTCAGCAGTAGGAATAGACTTTGGTGAAGGGGTTTGCCAACAACCTCAACCTCAGGCCAGATTCCAATGACTCCTGGACTCCTCAAAGGCTTGTGAGTCAATGAGGGAGAACAGAAGTTATATTTTCCCAAATATACCTCATCAGGGTCCTCAATCAACTACTAAACTAAATTGTCCATCAAATTTATTACCACCTCTCCTGAATATATGGGAATAGATCTGAATCCAGGGATTTTGAACCCAGGATGTCTAATTCTTACATATCTTGCTAAATTGACTTCAAAATGGAAGGACACATAATTCCCCACTTTGTTTTATAATAACCTAGTGAAATAAGGATCAGAGGGTAACCCTGCAAGGAAATGATGTTATGATAATTGGTTCTATTTTAAATATGTATTACCAAGCATGACTGCCCCCTACCCCCTATATTGCCAAGCATTATTCTGCCTCATCCATTAATTTGTTTTTTTTTTCTATTTTCTACAATGTATGTTCTAAACTTCAAGTATCCAGTACCTCCAGCCCCCTCATTCTCAATAGATGAGGATGCTTTCTACATCAGTGGAACCCCCACAAGAAATCCTAACCCATATAGAGCTGTCATTGATTGAGTAGCTTTGTGTAGCTGCTCATTCTGTGCTTTATATACAATGTTTTATATTGAATTAACTGTGTCAACCAAGGCTCTGAATGCAAGAAAACATTCAAACTTTCAAAAAGCTTCCAAAGTAATCACAAACTTGGAGTTCTGTCAACTCACATAGCCACATTTTAAGTGTGAGTTTGAATGACAGCAGACAGGTAGGTGCTAAAAAGAAAATCACTAACCTCCTACCCAAATATTACATGTTATTAGTTTGCTATATCCACTGAAATATTCTTTAAAAAGTAAATAAGTATACAAATGACCATATAGTATGTATTATTTTATGTATGTTTTGTACTTCTATTACACACATGTGGATTTTTAGAATATCTATCAAGAGATAATGGATTTTAAGGTTTTAAAATTTATATAAATGGCATCCTACTGTGCTTTTTCCAACTTTTTAAAAACAACACTGTGTTTCTCACATTTATCCCTATCAATACTTGTATAGCCAACTCATTTATTCTACGTGCTGCTTAACATGCCATCCTGTGAACAAATTGGGTTATTTGCCCATTTCCACACTTGGAGCAGTTGTATTGTTTTTACTTCTGAACTACTGCAGTCAGAGAAAGTGCTGCCCTGGATGGTTTTACAAAGTTCCACAGGTGCTTGCCAAACTTTCTCTAAATTCAAGTATTTTTTTTTTTCAAAATAACTCCTTTAAATTAGAAAAATGTACAGTTAAGATAAATCTTGGATTTAAAATTATAAATATATCTGCACCACAAACTTGTTTAGAGTATGCTTTCAGTAGCAATATTTAATCCTTAAAATTATTGTAGATTAATATTTTATCCCAGAATTTTTCTATATTATGTTGTTTGTCATAGACAAATGTCAATACCATCAACTTATTTTGATTTGATTTTTTTTATGACTAATGGGTTTATACTTGGCCAAAATGCTCTCTTGCGTTGCAGTCAAGGACACTGGATTTATGCTACTCATGTTAGAAGTATCACATGTGGTCTTGAGGCAGAGAGCAAGGGGCATTATTTACCATACATACCAGATAAAGCATCATTTCTTGTTCATTGTAAGACAATAACTGGAAGAGTATGACCTGTCAACAGTGCTTATAAAGTCAAATTGCTTATATAATGATTAGCATAAACATATTTCTTCCCTTTCTGAACTCATTTGTCTCCCAATATATATCTATGCAGATATGTAAGATGGATACCAACAGAGAGAGAATGGATAGATTATCTCAAAGAATATAAAACTACTGATAAATAATACCTTGCAAAGCAAGTATGTAAATATTTTAAAGAGTAACTTCTGTCTGTGGAATGCTAAAAATAAACTTCTGAGAAAAAAGGGAACTATTTTAGCAACCACACAAAATTTTAGCTCAGAATTTTTCACATTAGAAATGTTAAGACTTGTATAAGATGTTTTCCTTTTGAGTAATGTGTACTAAACTCTCTTCCCCTGGATTTCTCCATTATATTTTCCAGAACTTGTTTTCTCTATCATGATAGACTTATTTGCTAAATTGTTATTCAGTTGTAATTTATAATAAAGCAATTAAAATGTATATTAAACTGAGTGGAATGCCTTTTTTCTTTAAATTCAGAGACAGGGTCTTGCTTTCTTGCTTAGGTTGGTGTTGAAGGGCTATTCACAGGTGCAATCATAACACACTACACCCTCAAATCTATAGATCAACAGATCCTCCTGCTTTAGCCTCTGAAGTAGCTGGGACTATAGGCTCATGCCACCATGCCTGGTTTGTAATGCCTATTTTACCTACTGTCATTACTGAGTTAGTTATCATCTTTCCTTAACCAAAGTGGACATAGTCATCCTTTGAACAACAGTGGCTATGTTACAAAGAACTGGTAGCATTGCTATGGATGGGCATATGTTTACAGACTAAAGTGCAGTTTATTTGCAGTATGAAAAATTCTAATAATAAGATCATCTGCAAACAGCAAACCAACATAAACCCCACCATCACATGGAGCTGTTACCATTCCAGGACAAAATCAGCTCTCTAAAACCCCTCCCTTTCTACAGTTTTCCTTAATCTGTTTTAAGAAGCATGTTCTTTAATATTTACAATGGAACCATTTACAGATATCACCTGATTTCTTTATTTGGAAAAAAACACTGGTAACTGTTACCTAGCTTAATCCATGAAGTGCAATCCTTTACAAAAATTATCCCCAGAATGACTGGGAGAAACATAGACCCTATATTCTTGATAGAAGAAAGCTGCCTGTGCTCCATTGTTCAGACTATTTTCAGAGACACAAGAAATGTCCTGATTTGCTACCACATGAAATAATACAAGCAAACTGAGGCTTGCATGTAAGGAGGAAGAATGTACAATTATTTTGGTATTTAATAAAATAGTTTATCACTCTTTATCAAACACAAATCAAGATCGAATTCACTTAATGGTTCACTTCAATAATAGAAGAAGCCTGATACCGATGTGTAAGCCAGTGTGATGGTAAAATAAACACTGAATCCAAAATCATGAATTCCAAATTCTTATCCAGCACATTACCTACATTGGCTGTGTTACTTTAGTCACTTCCCTACTCTGGACAGTTTTCCTCATTGATAAACTAAGAGGTGGAGAGAGTTAATTGTGATGTCCCCTCCAGTGCTAATATCTCTAATTACATCATCTGAATCTGCAGACTCACAAGGCAGAGGCCAAGAATTCCTTGGGTAATTGTCCTAGCCCTCGTCCTGCCATGACTATGGCTGTTTTCTACTCAGAGGGATGAAAGTCTGAACAGTGTGTGAGTTCAGAAGACCATCTGGGTAGAGGGCCTCAGGTTAGAAAACAACTCAAGTGATTGCATTCCCGGTGGGAGTCACTTGGGGATTCAATTTAGATCAGTCTTCCAGGAAAACTTTGGAAGCCTAAAAATACCCCCTTATCTTCTAGGAATTATATCTCATTTCTCACAGGACTTTAAGATCAGAGCTTCAAAGTTACTGTAGATGAGTCTAAATTCTTTAACCATTTCTGGTTAAAAAATTGTAATGCATACCTAGGATAGCGTCAAATGGGTCTAGAGGTAGGAAAGTCTGCTTTTCCTAGGTATTCAGACCGTGAAGGAAAGTTCAGGTAAAAGATAGAAAACTGAATTCAGGTTTGCAATTACATTAAATGAGTTAATATTAAGATAACTTCACTTTAAAAATTACAGCTCTGATCCCAAAGCAGAGTTGTTTCTAAGTAGAATGATCAGTTGGAAAACTTCTAAGGCTACATTGTTTTCTTTTGTGTCAGGTCACTTAATAAAATCATCGTTATACTTTTCAGTGGTTTTAAATATACAGTACTTTATATGTCTTTATCCCAAGAACACTAGGACAGTTTAATTTAAAGAAATTAATTAACAGAATACAGGAGAATCTATGATTATCTCAATAACAACTGAAAAGGAATCTGATAAAATTTTAGTATCTGTTTCTGATAAATGTTCTTAATAAACTTGAATATAAAGATTTATTTTTAACCTGAAAAAGAATTTCTTCCTCAAAATAACAATCAATGCCATAATTAATAAAAGTCTAGATGCATTACCTTTAGAGTCAATAAAAAACCAGAATACTAGCTGTTTCTACCATTCAACATTTTTCTGGAACTTCTAGCTAATATAACCCAACAAGAAAAATGATTTAGGTACAAATATTGGAAAGAAGGAACAAAAAGTATCATTATCAGCATAGAATATGATTGTGTAACAAATTTAAATGAATTAAGAGTTTAATAGGTATAGGTTTAAAATATAACTATGCTAAGAAAATAGAGTCCTATATACCAAACATGATAACTAATTAAATGAATATCCCATTCATAGTAACAATATAACCAAAGATACATTGTAATAGCAATAAGACATATATCTTAAAACACACAGCTCACAAAACATTATTGGGACATATTTTAAAAGCGTCAAATAAAGGGCGAGACTTAAAACTTTCTGAAATAAAAAACTTAATATTACAAAAATTACATTCTCCCCCAAGTTATAAGATTAGTGCACTCTTCATCAAAATTTGAAGTAGATTTTTTGGAAGTGTATTTTTTTTTTTTTTTTTGAGACAGAGTTTCACCCTTGTTACCCAGGCTGGAGTGCAATGGCGCGATCTCGGCTCACCGCAACCTCTGCCTCCTGGGTTCAGGTAATTCTCCTGCCTCAGTCTCCTGAGTAGCTGGGATTACAGGCAAGCACCACCGTGCCCAGCTAATTTTTTTGTATTTTTAGTAGAGACAGGGTTTCACCATGTTGACCAAGATGGTCTCGATCTCTTGACCTCGTGATCCATCCGCCTCGGCCTCCCCACAAAGGGATTACAGGCGTGAACTACCGTGCCCGGCCCGGAAGTGAATTTTTAATACCATATAAGGGTAGGGAATGTCAGTTTCAATTTTTGCAATCATCCTAGCACAATGCACAATACCAAGCACAGAATATCCACTCAACAAATATTTGTTGAATCAATGAATAAAATGATTCTAAATTTCATTTGGAAAAAAATTTGTCAAAAATATTTGAGGAATAAAAATAATGTGTCAGAGGGTTTACATTACTGGATATTAAATCATAAAGCCATAATAACACATGAGATGACAAAGAAATAGCCCTATCTATCTGGAAAGTCCAGAAACATGTCCAAGCACATGTAATAATTTAATATATTATAAAATATGACATTTTAATTCAGCGGAGAAAGAATAGATCATGCAATAAATGATGGAAAAACTGGATACTTATCCTTTTGAAATTAGATTTCTACCTCATACATGCATCACAATAAATTCCAAAAAGAGTGTAAAGGATGAAGTAATAAAAACATAGACGCATGCTTACATAATATTTGGGTGGGATGGCCTTTATAAAAGAATAATGTCAAAGCAGAAAACGAAAAAGATACATAGATTTGCAAGCAAATTTTTCAAAAATTAAAAGTTCTAATTGTTAAAAAAATTAAACTCATTAGAAACAAAATTATAAGGAAACTAACTGGCTAGGGAAAATATTCTCTCATGTATCAAGAAAGAGACAAATACACCAAAATAAAAACACACAAAGAACATGAAAGGCAATTTACACACACAAAAGGAAATAAAATTGCATAGTTAATATACAAAAACAGTTTAAACTCACTAGGAACCAAAAGTAATGCAAATAAAAATAGTAACAGGCTCTTTTTTACCTACCATTTTGAAAAACATCTTTTAAAATATCTATTGTTAGGACTGAATTTTCATAGTTCAGTATCAGGAAAGTAAATTAGTAGTACATCTTTTCTGGAAAGCAATTTATATGTATTTGTACATTTAGGTAAAGAGTCAAGAAAATCTTCTAAGAGTCAGCTTTTAAAGGGGTGTGTAATGAAGGACTCTTTATAGTAGTAAAAAAAATGAGGCAATTTAAATATTCAATGATGAGGAACTGATAAATCATGGTACAGCCATATGACTCATGCAAGTAATTAGGTAGAAAAACATCTAATGACATGGAAAGGCATTCACAACACATTAAAAGGAGAAGCAGATAAATAGCACATTATGTAATGATCACCTCTCCCCTTTAGGAAGTATAAATTCCCATGGGAAAAGAAATGGAAGGATTAACATCAAATTGATTAATAATTATCTGATCATTCTGATTATTCATCAGAAAAAACACCTAAGAAAAATTAAAATTTGGATAAAAATTTCATAGTACTTACAATAACAAAAAGAAAACATATATACAAAAAATTTTAGAAAGCAAACACACCTACACTCAGAACTTATCATAGGATACAAGAATGCTGGCTTATATATTAAAACAAAAGTTTACAATTTTGCTTTCGGTAGGGTTAACATGAGTGTCAATTTTTTTGTTTATTTTGACACAGCAGAGTCTCATGATAGTTTTTGGCTTCATACAAACTGCTAAGAATTTTTTCACATTTATCATAGATAATAAAAACATATTCATGCTTATTCCACTGAAGTATTGTTTAAGAAGTTTATTTTTAAATATTTCCTTTACTTTGCCACAATTGTTTATAGTTTTTGCATAAACACACATATACCACACCTAGAACAGAATCTAAAAAAAAAATCTACATTTCAATCATGCTTTTAGATTCAATGACTAATTCAAAATGTTTTGGTTTTGGTATTTTCCTTTTAGTGCTTACTGATTTCATAAATTATTACTGGTAACATCTTCACTAGAAATCTAAGCTATATTCATCATATTTCATAAGAAAAAGCTCCTGGATTTGCTGAAATAGTAGCAATTATAGGTTTGCTTGAGACAATATGATAATGAAAGATGTATTAAAATATTAATTTTAATTTCTAAAATAATACTAGAATATAGCTATCATTTTAAAGCATTAGCAAAATGTATTCCTGTGCCTTATAAAAATCAAACTGGTGCTTCAAGATTTATTTGTAGCATATATACAGAAATAAGTGAATGTAAATAATGAGTATTTGTGCACTTAGGTAGAGAGTCTATTAAAATATAGGGACTGGGTGCAGTGGCTCACATCTGAAATCCCAGCACTTCAGGAGGCCAAAGCAGAAGGATCACTTGAGCCTAAGAGTTTGAGACCAGCCTGGGCATCATGACGAGACCCTGTCTCTAAAAAAAGGAAGGCAGAAAACATATATATATATTTTCTGTATATGTGTGTGTGTGTATGTGTGTGTGTACATATGTATATATATGTTTTCTATTTTCTTATCTATTATTGTTGCTATATATGTACGTCTATGAAAGGCATATATATACACACATATATGTATATATTATAATATAGCCTATTATATATTAAAATTATATATATTATATTAATTATAGTAATATATATTTGTTTAGAATATATATTACTATATTATAATAAATTAAATATGTTATATATTATAATAGGTTAGACAGAGACATATAGATGTGGCACATATATATAGGTTTAAGATATATATATTCCTTTCATATACTAAGATTGGTGCAAAGGTAATTGTGGTCTTTGCCATTACTTTCAATGGTGAAAACCACAATTACTTTTGTACCAAATATATAGAGAAAGCATTTGCTATGGGCCAGAATCTATTCTATGTGCTTAATGCATTTAATTCTCACAACAACTCTATAAAATATGTGCTATCATTATCTCCACTTTACAGTAATGAAATTGAGATAAAGAGAATTTATGTAACCTGCCCAAAATCACATGGCTATTAACTGGCAAAACTGTGATCTGATAAAGAGTGTAATTGGATTTTTCGTAACTCAATGTTTGAGGGGATGGATACCCCATTCTCCATGATGTGCTTATTTCACATTGCATGCCTATATGAAAACATCACATGTACATCATCAATATATACACCTACTATGTACCCACAAAAAATTAAAAATAAAAATAAACAAAAACTAATAGTTGAACTGGACTTTGGAATTTAGATTCCAAAGTCCCCTCCCCATCGCCACCCTTATTCATAAGCCTAAATCAAAAACAAAAATGTTATAACACAACCTGGTTTCTTCTCAGATGCTCATCTGTCCACATATCATTATCAGTTCAATATGACCTAGCAAATTAAGTTATAAGCTAGTACCACTGTAATTTAAGAAAAATACCATTTCTCTAGACCCCATGTCATAAACACATAATTTAAAAGATGGAAGTTATGGTAGAGATGTTACACTGAACTACAGCTATACTATACGGTTTCCTTCAATTGTATAGTTAAGAAAACTGAGGTCCAGACAAATTTTTTTTCATTTGCTTAAGATTATACAATAAATTCGTGGTATCAGTGCATAAAGCAGATCCCAACGGAGTTACAAAATACAAAATGCTGAAGTTTGGGGAAAATACAAACTTAGTGCATCAAATATATTTTACTTTGTTTCACCATGCCATAATCATTAGTCATTAAAGGATAGTAGGTAGTGATAAAAATGAAAGATGCACCATATTCCTACAGAGGAATGAAAGAGCTAATATCTCATCTTCTCGTATCCAATCTAAGTTGCAAAACCAGGATCACAAGCAATTTCTAATTTGCAAATAGATTTGGTTCCAAAATTTCACAAATAAGAACAGGAGATGAATTTTGTTTACAGCAACAATAGGCAAGCAGACAGTCAAATCATGACTGAACTCCCATTCACAATCACTACAAAGAGAATAAAATAACTAGCAATACAGCTAACAAGGGATGTGAAAGACTCTTCAAGGAAAACTACAAACCACTGCTCAAGGAAATAAGAGAGGACAAAAACAAATGGAAAAATATTCCATCCTCATGGATAGAAATAATCAATATTTTGAACATGGCCATACTACCCCAAGTAATTTATAGATTCAATGCTATTTTCACCAAAGAACCATTGACATTTTCCCCATAATTAGAAAAAATTATTTTAAATTTCATATAGAATCAAAGACTCCACATAGCCAAGACAATCCTAAGCAAAAAGAATGAAGCTGAAGGCATCATGCTACCTGAGTTCACACTATACTCCAAAGTTACAGTAACCAAAACAGCATGGTACTGGTGCCAAAACAGACATATAGACTGATGGAGCAGAACAGAGACTTCACAAATAACACCACACATCTACAACCATATGATCTTTGACAAACTTGACAAAAAAGCAATAAGGAAAGGAGGTCCTATTCAGTAAATAGTGGTGGGAAAACTGTCTAGCCATATGCAGAAAACTGAAACTGGACCCTTTCCTTATACTTTATACAAAAATTAACTCAAGATGGATTAAAGGCTTAAATGTAAAACCCCAAGCTTAAAAACCCTAGAAGAAAACCTAGGAAATACCATTCAGGACATAGGCATGGGCAAAGACTTCATGATGAAAATGCAAAAGCAGTTATAACAAAAGCCAAAATCGATAAATGGGATCTAATTAAACTAAAGATCTTCTAAATAGCAAAAGAAACTATCATCAGAGTGAACCGGCAACCTATAGAATAGGAGAAAATTTTTGCAATCTATCCATCTGACAAAGGTCTAATGTCAAGAATTTACAAGGCACTTAAACATATTTACAAGGAAAAAAAACCCTATTAAGGTAAGCAAAGGATATAAACAGACACTTCACAAAAGAAGACATTGATGTGGCCAATAAACATATTTTAAAAAGCTCAATATCACTGATTCATCAGAGAAATGTAAATCGAAACTACAATGAGATACCATTTCAGGCCAGTCAGAATGGTGATTATTAACAAGTCAGCAAACAATAGATGCTGGTAAGGCTGTGGAGAAATAGGAACGCTTTTACACTGTTAGTGGAAATGTAAATTCATTCAACCACTGTGGCAGACAGTGCGGCGATTCCTCAAGTGTCTTGAATTAGAAATACCATTTGACCCAGTAATCTCATTACTGAACATATACCCAAAAGAATATAAGCATTCTATTATAAAGACACATGCACACAGATAGACTGGATAAAGAAAATGTGGTACATATATACCATGGAATACCATGCAGCCATAAAAAGGAAAGAGATCATGTCCTTTGCAGGAACATAGATAAAGCTGAAAACCATCATCCTCAGCAAACTAACACAGGAACAGAAAACCAAACACTGTATGTTCTCACTCACAAAAGGGAGTTGAACATTCAGAACAGGTAGACACAGAGAGGGAAACAACACACACCAGGGCCTGTAGGAGAGTAGGGGGTTTGGGGAGGGAACTTAGAGGATGGGTTAATAGGTGCAACGAACTACCATGGCACACATATACCTATGTAACAAGCCTGCATGTTCTGCACATGTATTCTGTTGTTAGATTTTTTTTTTAGAAGAAATAAAAAGCAATTAAACTAAACGGTTTTTTCTATGGTTACCACTCTCCAATCCCCTCACCTTAGATCTAGCAAAAGTCAGATTATTCAGTCATTGTGCTGGTGCCTGTCTACAAGTGGTTCTCAACATTGGCTGTATAATTAGAATCACTTGGGGAACATTTTAAGAATGGTAGCATCCCAGGTTTTATCCCAGACCAATTAAATTACATTTTCTGGTGTTGGGCAGAACTGTATCATGGGGTCTAAGGGGAAGATGTACAATGCAGTAGGTAGCACGAGAAAGTGCAGCTGTGTTAGAGACAGGGTTTAGGATGGGGCAAAAATACTCAGGACATAGGAGATTGTGGGGGAGTGCAGCATGCAAGTCACTGCTGGGGTTAGAGAAGCAGCTAGATAAGGAGGTGAGACAGAGAGATGAGAAAGGAATTCCACATGGCAGATATCTAGAAGACTTGCTGGAGATAGCAGTCCCTAGGTAGCCAGTTGCGGGAAGAGACATATATAAATTAAAGTGCTTACGGCACAGGCTTTCTATGCACAGAATTCCCGAGAGAACACCATCCCCTCTTTAGTGAAATAAATGAAAACAGTTTACCCCTACATATATTTCATTCACATATTTTGAAATGGTTGTCACAGGCCCAGCTGATAGAAGTAGACTTGCACAGCTATATTTTGTGGGAGAAATTTACATCTGTAGAAAATCTGTTAGTACAGCCAGGTTTTCCCTTTCTAAGGGTCTTTTTTTTTTTTAATCTAGGAGAGATTAACTAAGAGTCTGACACCTGTCCAGGTCTGAAAAGAAACATTTACCATCTATTTTCTCTGTGGGCTGCTAAGGATTTATCTACAAAACAAGACTTCCTTTGCTACCTAAGCCTCTTCCTTTCTGCCTCTTATAACCTGTCTTGACACTGAAACCTGTTTTACAACAATCCAAATCCTCATTCTTTCTGTAACCTCAAGATGGTATACAAGCTTCTGTACTGCACTGAGAGGGTGGGTCTTCATCCTGAAGGCTCCCTTCTATACACATTAAATATATTTGTGTGCCTTTCCTTCTATTAATCAATCTTCCTCCTGTCAGTAATTTTTCGGCAAACCTTTAGGGGTCCAAAGATCTTGGCCAGCACATTAGCAGTAGGCTTGTATTCAAATGCCTACCCAGTGTTTTTATC
The DNA here is from genome assembly GCF_049354715.1 of Callithrix jacchus. Taxonomy (NCBI): domain Eukaryota; kingdom Metazoa; phylum Chordata; class Mammalia; order Primates; family Cebidae; genus Callithrix; species Callithrix jacchus. The sequence goes on along the minus strand of NC_133512.1, from coordinate 88,107,977 downwards.
CAAACATAAGGGACAGATATCCTCTTTTTCCATATAGACTGTGGTCTGGCAGTATGAGTACTAGGACTTCTTCACGTCCTTAAATTTTGTGAGGTTTAATGAAAAAAGGTAGTCTGACCTAAGCTGCACTGACATATGCCTCAATTTGTTGGTAGAAACATGCCCAGAGCTGCCTAGGAATCAAGAATATTTTTGAGTGAATGCCTGTGAATTTCTTATCATAATAAATGCATTGTGATAATCATATTCTCTCAGCAATCTGCTTACAGAACTTCCTCTACTTGGCTTCCCTCAAACTATCCTAGATTGACTCTCACCTTCAGTTATTCAACAGCCAGTTTTTCTTCCATTCTAGGAGTCTTAAATGTTAAAGACAATGTTGCATCTATCTGGCTGCTGAGTCAGATGAAAAAAACGAGTGCATAGTTAATGGTGAGAACCATAGCTAATATGATTTAACATTACAGCAATACTTCAGAAAGATTAGCTCCTTCATGATGGCACTTCCTTTTTCTTAACCTTTCACAGTTAACAGCAGATTTTATAGTACTCTTCTCATCAGTCCTGAAACCAACCAAATATTTTAATGCCAAAACCATCATTGCTTAGTGGGACTAAGAATGTATAGGCATTCTGGAAGTATGACCATCTATTTCTAAGAACAATGTTATAGCAGTTTCAAGAATCCCTGGTTCATTTATCCTTGCTCAATGAAAGGAAAGAAGAAATGCCTATATATATAGGAAGGCACTGGTTAAGTTATTTAAAATGACAGAGAAAATTTAGAGAAATGCTATAATGGCTAAATTTTTCCCCCTTTTATTTTTATAAGAGACAAAAAGGATGAAATCAAGAGATCAAATACCCTGAAAAAACTGCACTCATCTAAATGGTCACTATGGTTATCTAAATTATTCAAGACCTAACAATTTGCAAATTTCTCACTATTTAAAACTGCATAGTCTCAGCATGACTTTTTCTCCATGACAAGGTTGAAAGACCCGCAGCCTCATCACACACTTGTGCCATTTCCAATATAAATATTCTTCTCTCTGTTTTCTCACCATACACATTTCAGCTGCTTCTTCCCGCCAGAATCCTTTACTTACCAATATTTCATTGGTTATCAGCAGGAGTTGAGCTGGTGAAAACATGCTTTGCCCTTCAAATGTGCTGCTAGTTCCAGAGCTGTAGCCTCGGGCTCAGGAATACCTCTCCACTCACCCCCCAGCATGGATAATTAATACTCCATGAAGGGCTTTAATATCTCTTTTGCTGGGATATTTTTAATCTTGAAAAATTCAAGAACAATTTAGTCTTTCTCCATACCTACTCCATTCTCCTATCCCTTATTTTGTCTATAGGTTTGACCCTTAGCATGACTGGTTCTTGGGTAGATTTCACACAGTCCCTTCCCCGGGGTATAAGTGAGAAGATCTCATCGATTGCTGTCCTGCTACCTGTTGTGCAGTTCCTTCAGATTTGCCCCTGAAGTGACCCTGGAAGAATCCTCAGCCTTCAAGCTCTGTAGCCTGTTTCTCCTGAGAAGATGCAGAGAAGCTCAGCAGAACCAAGGCTAGTTACCAGAGTTACCATTCTGTTGAGTACATAAATACAATCATTAATTATAATTATATATTAATAGCAATCATAATCTGGTTCAGTGAAAGGGTCAAAGTCTTTGAAGCTAAAGAGACTTGGTTACACTTAAATTTACCATATGTGTGATTTTAGAAAAGTTACTTAATTTCCCTAATGCTCAATTTCCTATTATGTAAATTAGGGATAATTCCTGCTCCAAAGAGTTACTAAGAAAAATAAATAGAATAATCTGCATAAAGAGCTTCATATTGAACTGGAACAGGTTAGGTACTCAATAAATATCAAACTGTTCTATATCATGTTTATTTTTTGGAATACATCAGACAAAAATATTCTTTAGATATGTCCATGTATCATACAAACTTTGACATTTAGGTGGGCACTTTTGCTCACGTGAAACTACTATGTTGGGGGTTCTAGAGAAATAAATTATTTTACAAGCCAAGCAGAGCTTAGAAAGGGGCCTCCTAATTAGACTCCTCGTCCAACTTCTACTCAGCAGTGCTTATGTTAATCAATAGAAGTAGCATGCAGTGGAGAATACGACCAGGGGAAATTTTGAGTTTCACTGAAATCTTAGCCATGACATAACAATTGCTTGAAATATTATTCACTTCAATCCAACAATCATTTATTGAAAATGCTACATACTTACATGATTTATATGATAGGATCAGAGTGAACTGTACTCCATACCCTGATTCAAAGCACCCAGCAAAACTTATTTTCTAAAAATCACATCAAATAAAATCAGAAGCTATAAATAAAATAGTTTATCAAAGCTCTGGGTAGTGCCCTGATTGAGAAAAATCATCTCAAAGGGAACCTAAAAAACATTGAATTCTCCAGCTACCTCATTTAAATTTATAAAATACTTTTTACCCAAAAATTCCCAAATGGTTGCAGATTTCCATATGAATATATATTATGGATCTATGATTTCAAAACTCAGAAAAATTTCTTCTAGAAAATTATCAAGTGCATTAGAGAACATTCCAGATCTAAATGTAGTCATCTTTGTTAAGGTAAGTTTTAAATGTATTTTTCGTGGGGTGTATGAACTGAAATTTTTTAAGCAAGGTAACTCAAATGGCATTTCTTTGGGAGACACTGTAGTACTACTTAACTTCCTGAGGCATAAAGACCTATATGAACACAAGTCAATCCATATGGGAAGTAAATACCCCAAAGTGAATATTGTGCACAGCCTTAACTTGAAGACTAAATAAGTCTTGAACCTGTCACCTTTTATACGTTACAACCAAGTATTCAAATAATGCATTGATGATGTAGAAAAATAATAAATCAGAGTCACATTGGACACCAGCTGGGGAACATGCAAGGCACTTAAGCACCACAAAGCCTTGATTTTCAGGTGTGCAACTCTTCATACTAGTGAACACATAAGATGTTAAGAAAATATGTTAGATTATAAAATCAATGTGCAGAAATCACAAGCATTCCTATACACCAATAACAGACTTAAAGAGAGCCAAATCAAGAACGAACTGCCATTCACAATTGCTACAAAAAGAATAAAATACCTAGGAATACAACTCACAAGGAACGTAAGGGACCTCTTCAAGGAGAACTACAAACCACTGCTCAACGAAATAAGAGAGGACACAAACAGATGGAGAAACATTCCATGTTCATGGTTAAGAAGAATTAATATCATGAAAATGGCTACACTGCCCAAAGTAATTTACAGAATCAATGCTATCCCCATCAAGCTACCATTGACTTTCTTCACAGAACTGGAAAAAAAAAACCTTAAACTTCATATGGAACCAAGAGAGAGCCCGTATAGCCAAGTCAATTCTAAGCAAAAAGAACACAGCTGGGGGCATCACACTACCGGATTTCAAACTATACTACAAGGCTACAGTAATCAAAACAGCATGGTACAGGTACCAAAACAGAGATATAGACCAATGGAACAAAACAGAGGCATCGGAGGCAACACAACATATCTACAACCATACAATATTTGATAAACCTGACAAAAACAAGCAATGGGGCAAGGATTCCATGTTTAACAAATGGTGTTGGGAAAACTGGCTAGCCATGTGCAGAAAGCAGAAACTGGACCCCTTCCTGACACCTTACACGAAAATTAACTCCAGATGGATTAAAGACTTAAACATAAGACCTGGCACCATAAAAACCCTAGAAGAAAATCTAGGCAAAACCATTCAGGACATAGGAGTAGGCAAGAACTTCATGAACAAAACACCAAAAGCATTGGCAACAAAAGCCAAAATAGACAAATGGGACCTAATGAAACTCCACAGCTTCTGCACGGCAAAAGAAACAGTCACTAGAGTGAATCGGCAACCAACAGAATGGGAAAAAATTTTTGCAGTTTACCCATCTGACAAAGAGCTGATATCTAGAATTTACAAAGAACTCAAACAGATTTACAGGAAAGAAACAAACGAGCCCATTCAAAAATGGGCAAAGGATATGAACAGACACTTTACAAAAGAAGACATACATGAGGCCAACAAACATATGAAAAAATGCTCATCATCACTGGTCATTAGAGAGATGCAAATCAAAACCACATTGAGATAACATCTCACGCCAGTTAGAATGGCGATCATTAAAAAATCTGGAGACAACAGATGCTGGAGAGGATGTGGAGAAAGAGGAACACTTTTACACTGTTGGTGGGAGTGTAAATTAGTTCAACCATTGTGGAAGACAGTGTGGCGATTCCTCAAGGCCTTAGAAATAGAAATTCCATTTGACCCAGCAATCCCATTACTGGGTATATATCCAAAGGACTATAAATCATTCTACTATAAGGACACATGCACACGAATGTTCATTGCAGCACTGTTTACAATAACAAAGACCTGGAACCAACCCAAATGCCCATCGATGATAGACTGGATTGGGAAAATGTGGCACATATACACCATGGAATATTATGCAGCAATCAAAAATGATGAGTTCGTGTCGTCTGTAGGGACATGGATGAATCTGGAGAACATCATTCTCAGCAAACTGACACAAGAACAGAAGATGAAATACCGCATGTTCTCACTCATAGGCGGGTGATGAACAATGAGAACACATGGACACAGGGAAGGGAGTACTAAACACTGGGGTCTATTGGGGGGAATAGGGGAGGGACAGCGGGGCAGGGAGCTGGGGAGGGATAGCCTGGGGAGAAATGCCAAATGTGGGTGAAGGGGAGGAAGGCAGCAATACACACTGCCATGTGTGTACCTATGCAACTGTCTTGCATGTTCTGCACATGTACCCCAAAACCTAAAATGCAATAAAAAAAAAGAAAAGAAAATATGTTGCAAGGGAACTTTGCTGCCATATTGTAAATTTTTAGTATTTTTATTTGAAACAATTCAGCATGCAGATGATTTCAAAATATGACACATATTCATATGTGTAATTTGATGCATTTGACCTAATTCTGCTAACATTGTCTCCTGACATTCTCCTGTTGAATACTGTAAAATAAAGGCATCAATAATCTCATATAGATCAGATAATTTGATTTGGAATCATAACAATAAATAATTTTGTAAGCAAGGAATTTGTTTTGCTGAGCCCATTGAGATTGTAAATTGCCACCCGTGTTCCGGGACATTTTAGTTCCAAAGGAATTGTACTCGACCTTACTAGAGTTTTAAGTGGTTTCTTAGGGTTTGGAGTTGGTTTCATCCTTTATATTTTTATACCTATTCACCAGATTTCCTAGTCCTTTAAGGATCACAAAAATTAACATATAATTATGTGATACATAATGAATTTCAAAAGAGATCCTTACCCCTAAATATAACAAGATTCCATAGAACGTAAATCTCCAGAAAAAGCATCGCCGAAGGGCATTAATGAGTTTGGGGTTTTTCTTTGAAGCCAGCTCTCTATCCCATTCTCTGCAAAAGAATAAAAAGTGGGACCAATAAGTTGCATGGCCAAATATTTTACTTGTCCTATTTCCCTTAACACAGTTTGATTCACACAAGTATATCCAAGGAGACTAAACCAAGTAATTATAGAGACAAAACCTCATGGAGACCCTCTAACATCAAACACTTAGCCAGATATTTGGCAAAATTCAATGCTCTGCCATATATCACTGTGCAGGGAATTTATTTCATGAAAAGGCCACATTGTATGTGTTAAAGAAAAGTGTGGGGCTTCTAAAGAACAATGGAAAGTGTGGACAAAGAAAGAAAGACTTTTATGAATACTCATTGCTGTGCTTAGAACAAGGTGGAAAAAATAAACACATAAATATCCTACATTTTTCCCTCACACCTTGATCTTTATCTGTTTAGAGCTGTGGCAGATTTTACAAGATTTCATTGTCAAATCAAAAACAAGTTAAAATGTCAGGTGGCTTTTTCTGTGATTTAACATGAGAAAAATCTGTTAGACTTTGTTTTTAAACGTAGAAGCATAAGATAAACATAATTAAACTTCATTTTAAACTACTGAAATCATTTATTAGAGTAAAAGTCTTTGAATATGAGTACAGGATCAAATGATGTATTTTCTGTTATAGTAAGAATAGACATCAAGTAGTCTGAAAACTGGCTGAAATCTAGTGAACATTGTGTTTTCTTTTAAATACTATAGGAATACCAGCTGATTGTATTTATTAAATTATTGCCACTGATTTCTGTTAATAAAAGCCTTTTTTCTCTTCACAAAGAAATAAGGTTATCTCTAAATATTATCATCTTAATTTTGAAACTGTACAGAGATGAAAAATTTCATGAACCACAAGCAAGAAAGAACTAGACAAATGATTAGATAAAGGCTACATTTCATCAATGGTTATTCCCATTACTATCAAGTTACCATAACTAAACATGGCTCTAAATCACTCTAAAGGAATAATAAGTCAGGAGCAGTGGCTCATGCCAGTAATCCCAACACTCTGGGAGGCAAAGGCGGGCAGATCACTTGAGGTCAGGAGTGATCTGGCCAACAGAGCAAAACCCTGTCTCTACTAAAAATACAAAAATTAGCTGGGCATGGTGGCTCACACCTATAGTCCCAGCTACTCAGGAGGCTGAGGCAAGAGAATCGCTTGAATCCAAGAGGCAGAGGATGCAATGAACTGAGATCACACTACTACACTCCAGCCTGGGCAGCAGAGCGAGACTCTGCCTCAAAAACAAACAATACAAACAAACAAAAAATATAAAGGAGTGATATACAACTGATATTTGAAGACAAGCTTGGCAATCTCTGGGTGTGGATCTTGGCATCCCCCAGAAGCTTGCTAATGAGAGCCTTTCTATAAAGCTTAATTACCCTTTCCCATCTATTTACCTCCCCACACTCTTCTCCACCCTTTCTCATACTCGGAGCTAACCTCCCATCCATAACATTTGGTGACTCACAATACAGTAAAAAGCTAAATATGGAGGAGACTCACCTTCTCCATCAAAGGAGAAATGGGTCAGACAGGAATGCCAAGGAAGGGTGTGTATATAAATCAATGAAATGGGTTCAAATGTGAAAAAGTGCTCAGCACCGAAGTAGACAGGTGTCGTTATATTTCTTAAGAGGTCTCTAGTGACCCTGGTCAGTGTAGTTTTAGGAACATGATGGAAACCATATTTCAGAAGCTGAGATGTAAATGAAAGTGAAGAAGTAGAGAGACCAGGAGAGCAGACAACGTTAGCTATGAAAGAACAAAAAAGGAACGGGTAGTTACCTGAGGAGAAGACAAGATCGGGGAATTTGTTTAATGGGTGAAACATGAACAACTTGGTGCCACAAATTGTTAGCACCAAGAGTTGGTGGTGTGGTTCTAGTAGCACCACATACCAGGCCCAAATCAAAAGGGAATATGTTTTATTCTTATAAAGCTCATATCCTGACTACAATCTTGGAATGGATATGTAGTTTGCACATTGAAGTTATGTACAGGATTCAATCCATGGTCACAAAATTGAGCCAGATGGGTTAATAATCTTCAACCATCTGGCAACCATTTGAGGGCCATGGTCACAAGGCAGTTATGAAATGTGAAGCCAGGGTCACTTCCCAAGGGTGCAGAGGTACAAAATACTATAAATGATATGTCACTCTTCCAAAATATTTCAATCAATCCCAAATACCAATTTTATAAGAAAAGAAGTAACAGGGAGAGGAAGAGATACAAAAAAACAAAACAAAAATAATAGAATTTATGGGTTTGTACTGGCACAGCATTGTTGAATTGAAATAAAATAGGAATATTTTTAAAACTGAATCAACATGGGGAACACAGTGAAAACGAAAATAAAAAAATGTTAAGCCAGATAATTCTGCAAATTCAGATAGATGTCCTCTATTTGGCCATAAATAAAAATGTATCTGGAGTACACATTTTTCAATTAACCCAGCCTTACTCTGATTAATTATTCCCTTAGCATACAATTAAAACTTGGATATTTAAGGACAGGCATGGTGGTTTATGTCTTTAATCCCAGTATTTTGGGAGGCCAAGGCAGACGGATAACTTGAGGTCGGGAGTTTGAGACCAGGCTGGCCTACGTGGTGAAACTCCATCTCTACTAAAATACAAAAATTAGCCAGGCATTTCTGGCAGGCACCTATAAAACCAGCTACTCAAGAGGCTGAGGCAGGAGAATCACTTGAATCCACAGGCAGAGGTTGCAGTGAGTGAAATCGCACCACTGCACTCCAGCCCGGGCAACAGGGTGAAACTCCGTCTCAAAAAAAAAAAAAGGTAGATATTCAATATCCATTATATTATTTTGAACTTGTCAATATATCTGCAATGAATTATGTTTATATATTTTATCTCTCCAGCAATGCTACAGGTTTCTATATAATGTCAGCCATTTCACATTCAATCATTGATTCATTCATTAAATATTTATTGAGTATATACCATATTCCAGGCCCTATGCTGGGCACTTGGGGATACATCATAAAAGAGATCAAATCCAATAAAAAATAAAAATCAAAACAAAGTATCCCTTCCTCATGGCACTTGCACACACCAAATATCCAATAATAGAAGCTGGTCCTTGGTCTTAGAATTATGAAACTGCTACTCCTACTGGCTTAATTCCTTGGATAAAATCAATACAAATAAAGTTTAATATCTTACTTTGTTTTCAAAATGCCAAAACAAGGAAATGAATTTAATTAAAATAAACAAATTGCAAGTCGACTTAACATTTATACTTTGGTACAATGATTTAATAGTTATGTTTTATCTTTTATCCCCACTCATTCTCCCTTTTATCTGGCATCAGACCTGTGCCATTGGCACGAGATTCAGCCTAACTCATTTTAGAGTATGAGTGGCCCAAGGAGTAAGCATTGTGACTCAAGAGTCTCCAGGATTTTTCACATTGAGCGAAGAACAAAGGGCTCTTACTTCCATGGTCCTTGAAGATAGGAGCAAAGAGTTCTAACCAAGGACCCACTGTATGTAGAAAGCTGGCCTGATCTCAGAAAATAAAACCAGCATAAGGGAAATGCCACCAGGTGGCATTTGAGTCCTCGGTCCCATTGAGTCCCTAAGACCAGTTCTCTACCTAGGTCTTCACATAGTTCAGGCTTCATGAGCCAATAAATTTCATTTTATTTACTTAAGCTAATTAATTGGGTTTCTGTCACTGGCAATCAAAAGGGTCCTAACCATTTGATTGTAAAGGAAACTGAGAAATACTTTATGGTGGGGACTACCACTTCTAGAAAGCAAGGCAGTACAGATCTCAGCTGAAATCATGGCTCCATCATTCATTAACTGGCAAAATATATCATTTCTCTGAGCCTCAGTTTGCTTTTCTGTAAAATGGAGATAATGATGCTTTCCTGTGGCCGAGAGGAGATATTCTACCTGGCACATGTAATAGGTACTCAAAAATATACAATTTTTACATTTGTTTGATAGCCAGTAGCCATTACCATAACACTTCCCAGGGAGTATATCTGTATTCAAGGATTAAGATTTCAAAAGCAAATATACACAATTTGCTTCATAATGGTATTACTTAAGTTTTCACAACATTCATCTCATGGTCTCTAATGAGAAAAATTCTCTGAAACCGAATGTGTATTTTTCAGGGAGAAAAAAAGTCATTTCTCAGGAAAATGATTATTTTTCTTTTATGATTTCATTGTTTAATTCTCCATTTAGTCAATATTTCAGCATGAAAATCAGATTTTTTTTTAAGAGAGAGAGGGTCTCTTTAAGAGAGAGAGGGTCTGCAACCTCGAACTCCTGGGCTCAAGTGATCCTCCTGTCTCAGCCTTCTGAGTAGATGGGAATACAAGCATGCACCACCATGCCCATCTAACGTTTTTCTTTCATGTAGAGATGCAATTTGGCTATGTTGCCCAGGTTAGTCTCAACTCTTGGTCTCAAGGAATCCTCTCATCTCGGCCTCCCAAGTAGTTGGGATTAGAGGCATTAGCCACCATACCTGTCTCCTAATTTTAAATATAAGAATTAAGCCCATGAATATGTTTGCTTTCTCTTCTCTAAATACAAATATTAATTTCTCTCTTCAACTAAACAATGTACATGAACATACCTTTCCAATTTTTCAGATAGATTGTCAGCAGAATCAGCAGAAGGGATTTGGTATATGTCTGACAATTCCAGGCGCTGTCTGTATCCTTTCTTCAAAATTGGTCTGGTCCAGCTAAAAATAAAGAGAGAAGGATCAGATATTCACTTGATTTGGTCTCCAATACACATTTGAAATCTGATACCTATTCAAATTTTCTGGCATGTAGAAAATTAGGTACACACGAATATGATAATAAAATAAGTCAACTTCTATAAATACCAGGCTTCATCTCTTACAGGCCTCACCTGTATAAAACATCAACATCTCTGAATTAATGTGACAGTCACTTTGTCAGAGGAATTGGGAATAATAATACTATTTTTCCCAGGGAAAAAAAACAAGCTGCTGAACATTCCATATTTAAATTATTTTTTAAAAAATAACCTCCCCCAAATCATCATATACTAGCAGTTTATAGCAAATTGCTGAAATCCAGCCTTTTCCATTTCAAATATAAAATGAACTCTGAATGATAAGACAGGCACTTAATCAACAGCCTTATATAATTTTGTTACTGCAGCATAGCATACTCAGCAATGAGCTATTTGTTGAAGGAACTGAGTATAACCAGAGTTAGTGACTAGTTTCTATCAATTTGTTGACTTAATTATCATGTTTGAATCATTACTTGAGGGTAAGACTATAACTTTCTTATGTTTTGCCTTCATACTCCATAGCAGCTACACTCATCTGACCTCTAGGCACCAATGAATAATAATTTATAATGGAAACTAGTAAAGTTGCCATGGGAAATCACTATGCAGTATACCCTAGTGATTTTTACAAATATTGTATCTAACTATTGAGCATAAGGCAGAATAATCTGTATAAAGATTGGAAAATCTAGAAAGAAGAAAGGGGAAGAGGGGGCAGAGGAGGATTATGAAATCAATCATATACAAAGAGAAATTTCTAAATAAAATTAGAGAACATGATAGCTCTCTCAGGTAAAATTTTATGTTTATTAAAAAAGGAATTGAACTTGGATTTAGTGAGTACCAAACCTATCCTTTTTCCCTCAGCATCTTTCTTTTCTCTGGAGAATTCTAAAATTTGGCATAATTCAGACCTTATTTGGTAATGTACCAAAATGCATTTTAAACCACCAAAAATCAAAAGGGAGTGTCTTAGCAATATCTGAGAAGCAAGATAAATCCATAATAGAAAATATATTCTAGCAAAGCCATTCAAACAAAAAGAGAAAGTACTATGCCAAATGCAAACATTTTGACATTGTTCTGGGGCAAAACTTTACAGGTGGCCCTCATGTCCAACCTCAATGGTCCCACCCTAATGGTCCAGGTCCTTCTTTATACTTCCTTGGTCTGAAACTTCTTCAGTAGGCTCCTGCCCTGGGTTCCCAATATCTCTATAACTCATCCTTCATTGAAACTTAACTGAATTAGGGCTTCAAGGTTAAGTGACTTCATTAACTATTTCTTACTAAGATATTAATGAGTGACTATAATTTACTATGTCATATTTTTCTCTTAATTTGCAATATCTGCGTTTTAACAAGAACTTTCTTTAATAAAGAGTGATAATTAGGTTTAGTCTTCATTGTCCAATCTGATTCATTCATAATTTTTCCTGGAGAGCAATAATGAAAATTGTTGAGGCCAATCTGAATACAGCAGGAAAATGAGTGCCATGATCATGCAGGGTCTTCAGTGGGCATCATCTGAGAAAACGATGGCACACCTATCTGTGCACACTATCCCAGTATCTAACATAAAGAACAAAAGGAAAGTTGAAAATATAGGTAGCAGTTAGGCTGTAAAATCATCTAGGACATCAATTTATGATATAATTTAGACTATGAGCCCTTGTAAACTAAAGCCAAGAAGTGAAAACGTGAAGTAGTGTTTACTAATGATTAAAAAAACAGCATATATTTAGCACTTTCCAAAGTCCCTTCATAAACATGAGCAGGTCGTGGCTTTCACTGGAAAATCTTCTTAAATCGATAGAAAAAAAAGGGATCATTGCCCAATTTTAAGGGTAAAAAAAATGGAGGCTTAGAGATGCTAAAGTTGCCTAGACTACTAAATGGCAAGCCTAGATTTTTCCACATTCTTCTGATATCATTCATTCTTTAACCATGCTCAGCTTTCCCTATTTAAGAAAAAAAAAGTCTGCTGGGTGGTGCTAGACAGACAGCTGGGAGAAGAGCCTGAAAGCAGGAAGAACAAAAGATAGCAGACTGCATGTGGTGATGTTGTGCAGGCAAATATTTAACAATCCCCCTCCCGAAAACAAAAACATAAACTGACGTACGGCATTTGCTAATTTCTGTGGTGTGAACACTCTCACCGTCACCATATTAAACCAACCAAATATAAAGTCAGTGAACACAGAGTTAGGAAGAGATACACAGTTGCATATTAGAATATACTACAATGAAAGTACAATAGAATAGAGTCCACCTTTCAAATACAATGAACACAAATAACCTTAATAGCATAGATAATAGTAAAATGTAAAATAATTAGGAAGTGATAACTTTTGAGTTTTTTAATACATTTGTTTTAATATAATTTACTTAATTATAAGTTAAAATAATTTAAATAATGGCCATGTCTAACAATCAGCTCACAAATTTTCTGAAAATTCAACAATCAGCTCAGCTGGAAAGAGCCAAGTGTGGCAGATCACTGACTGCCAGATGTCTGAAAGGCTTAGAATGAAAGTAATGGCACTGTGGATGGAAAGAAAAGAACCTGTACAACATTTAGTAAAAAAGGAAAATGTGCTCCAACTATTAATTAATAAAGTCTGAGTTTTCTATATGTTTGAAATTATTAAAATATGACACTATGTTTACAAATGAACAGAAATTCACTGTCAATACCATACAAAAAAGTCATTTTCATTAAATTTAAAAATAAATCTCCTCAATCTCTTTTAAAAAATATAAACATAACTCTTTTGGTCCATATCTACAACCCAGTGATCATTCCCTTAAATGGCCAGTTCATTTCAAGGAAACACAATTTGTGGGCTGCTTTTATAAAAAGCTTCCTGTGTTATCTGTGCCCATTTTCATAAGTTACGTTACACCATGACACATTGTTTGGATTAGCAAGAATGTCATAGCCTAGCATCACCAAATCAAGCAGATTCAGTAATATAAAGACTTAAGTTCACCATCTATAATTATTAATATCACTTAGTATTCCTGGAAGATTCACTACAATAAATCTATAGTTGTGTCCTGAAATATATATTTGGTTTAAGGTAAATAATGATAACTAAAATCCATTAAGCATACTTGCCCAACAATGACTATAGAGTCATCTTAAGAAAATACTTTATTTTGTGAGGTTAAACCAATAAAATTGAATGAAAATTCTGTCCCATCAAGGAGTTCTCCATGCCCACTTCAGGCCAGTCTTAGAAATAAAAAAATAAAAAATAAACAGACATCTATACTTAGACACTTTATGCACTATTAATTAGTGCAAAATTCCAGTCACCCTTCCTTTTGAAAAACCCTGAGTATATTAAACAAATCTAGAATTTTAAAATGCACAGTCAGGACTTTCACTTCAGCATTTCTTCCACTAGAAATCAATGGTCATCCAGGTTTTTCATGAGACAAAGCAGATACACCCGGAATAACCAAAAAGCAATAAACTTGGCTCTGCCTTTCTCTTACCCCTGCTGTCTTCTCATCTCACCTCTAGTTCATCTTATCCTCCTCCACTCATAACCAGCCACTACATATTGACAATAGACTTGTCAACTGGTCTACTTAGAAATTTTGTTCAAAGTCCTGGCTATTTCTTTCTTTCTTATTGTCCTTCACTTGTTTGTTTGTTTTTGTAGATCACGGCCTCACCAGCCGGCCCAGGATTGTTGCAAATTCTGTTATTAAGAGATCCTCCTGCCTTGGCTTCCCAAAGTTCTGGAATTACAGGCATGAGCCACTACACTTGGCCTAGTTCTGGCTATTTCTAACAGAAATTAATCATTCATTATGTGGTAGCAGACAGAGATCCATAAGGCATATGGATTTTTACTATTTTTTAAGTTTTAAACTAACTTTGAAAATAAAGTCTAGCATCCTAGATATACTGTTCTGTTCATTTAACTATAAGAGATTTCAGATTTTATTAAGGAAAAGCCCTATCACTTGATTTTTAAAACGCACATACACATACATACACACACACACAAAGATGTCACTATATTTAGCAAATTTCATTTCTTGGGACAAAACTTCCAATTTTCATATAAAGTGACTTGTAATTCCTTACAAAGAAAAGAACTTGCCAATTATAATAACTATTAAAGCTTTGGTTTTCATACAACATGCCCTCCTAAAGTCATATAATTAAACCTTATAATTATTTTTTCATTTGACATTTGCCTTTTATTAATTCAACATAGACATCTGACATTTTCATCTGCTAAAACTTCAGATGAAGGTCAGATATCAGATCTTTTCAAGTCAAAATGATATTTAGTGTAGAAAACAACCATGCTTCCATGTATTTAACATTACTTTTTATTTAACTAGGCAAATAAAGTAAAACGCAATAAAATAAAATACCAAATTCAAACCACTAGTTGCATGACACTTATCCCAAATACTGACATGTTAATACACTTAGACTAATAGCCTTTTTCCTTTATGTATGAAATAACTAATACTTGAGGAGGTAAATAGAGATTAAACTAGTTTGTGTAGACAAATTCGAATACATTAGAAATTTTCTCAGCATCAAATGTATTTGCCATGAATTTGACGTAGGCCACGTGATCTGGATAGTCCTCACCAAAAAACAAAAAAAAAATGTTGAAGGGAGGGAAAGGAAAGAGAGGACTCATTAGAAGAGATTATGATCATAAATCCAAAACTCCTAGAGCACAGCTCTACCACTTTGCTTTAGTAATTTTGATAAATAACTATGATGGGGAAAGTTGATTTGAGACTAAAACTCATCTAGTGTCTATAAGGATATTTTTCTAAAATCATAAATAACGTTTTGAATGTCACAATTATTTTACCCAATTTAGATTCAGTGTTGGTCAGATGTATTTTTCTCAAGAATCATAATAAAAATAAGACTTGACAAAGTGATAGCATCCAGCTTTCAAAAAGTCCTGTGTAAAACTTGTAGGCTTCAAGAATTCAATTTAAAATCACAACATTGGGGTCAATTTGCTAATTTCCCCTCCTCTGATTCTGTAAGGTATTCAGCAGTGTTTGCTACTTCTCCATAAAATGGTGAATTTATAAGCAATAACCACTTGGTCAGCTTAATCAACCTTAGAGAGTACATGCTTACTAAAGATAAGCCATGTGTGTGTTTAAGGTAATTGTTCCCAAGGCTTAATTTTATCAAGGGACTTGTAGAAGTTCTGTTTCTTTCTTTAGATAAGTAAACAGCATTAAAGTGGTTGATTAATTTCAGAAGCTCTGCAGAACTAATTATTTGCTGCTAAACAAAAGATTATAAACCAATACTGAAAAATCTTCTGGAGGTCCAGGATTTACAACCATACAGGTACCCGAATGTAAATTAATTTGTTAACTTCATGCCTAATGAATCCAAACATTAAATAGAAAATCGATCTACCCATTTCATAAGATGCTTCTAAAATATAAATATTATTAGGAACCAAAGCATATTAAGAAAGTATCAAAAAATATATTTTCTTTTTGCTTCTCTATATGCTCTAATGTTTAACAATAGTATGCATAACTTTGGAAGGAAGAAATTCTTTTTCATTAAAGAAAAGGTACCTATAATTATAATGCATTAATTGCTATGGGTAACTACTAACATAAATTTTCTGGCCAAATATATTTTAACTCTATGATTTTCATGTAATGCTATCAATATTAATTTTCTATAAAATCACTTTTTCTTTCTCAAAATGGTTGTCAGAGGTAATGTTTCGCCTTGAAGAATACAAATCCCTGGTCGCCTAATGCCTAAAACAAATCTGTTACTGGAAAAAAAAAAAACTGAACTAAATATTTTAAGAAGAAACACAGCCCTGGCTTGTAACCTTGTCTCTACTATTTCCCATCCATGTAGCCTTGGAAAAAGCTCTTAAGATCTCTCAGCTGCAGTTCCTGCTGGAGATAATAACTACCATGACTACTATTGCTGATGTTCATGGGAGCCAAATTCAATGTTGTCTGTAAAGCATTATGACTGTACATTTTTACATACTTCTTCATATCAACTCCTTGGCTTTGGTTTAATTTTCACAGCATGAGAGTTTATTATTGGGATTATAACAAAATTGATAGCTCACATTAGTAGAGTATTCATTTCCACAGACCTGCATAATTTTAGGTATTTCACACACATTATTCCATCTGATGTCCACAACAATTCAAGAGGGAGGTCTTGGTCATATCTCCATCTTACAGTTGAGAAACTAGGGTTGAGGAAGCTCAATTTGTCAAGAGCGAAGTTAGAATTTTTAAAAATAGAATTGTGACCCAAAAGCCCACATGTGTATCCAATTTGCCATATTATAATTAATTTTAAGTAGCATACACTTAGATACACCACTAGAAGCACAAGCAGCAATAACAAAAAATAAATAAATTGAAAATTATCAAAATTAAATACTTCTGTGCTTAAAAAGACACCATCAAGAAAATCCACAATCATTGGTGAGGAAAAGAAAAAACCCACAATGAAATACCACTTCATACCTAGTAGGATGGCTGTAATTTTTAAAAGTAGATAATAAAGATAATAATAAGTATTGCAAGCATGTAGAGAAACTGAAACCCTCAGACAATGGTGATAGATATTTAAAATGATGCAGCCACTTTGGAAAACAATTTGAAAATATTAAACATAAAGTTACCACATGGCCCATCAATTCCACACCTAGGTATACGCCCAAAAGAAATGAAAATGTATGTCTGCACAAAAACATGTACACAAATGTTCATAGCTGCACTATTTATGATAGACAAAAATTAAGAAAAACAAAAATATCTATCAACTGGGGAAAGAATAAATAAAATATATATTCTAATATATGCAATATTTCAACAATAAAAAGAATAATGCAAGCCAGGTGCTTTGGCTCACACCTGTAATCCCAGCAGTTTAGGATGCTGTGGCAGTAGGATCACTTGAGCCTAGGAGCTTGAGACCAGCCTGGACGACATAGTAAGATCCTGTCTTTACAAAAAATTATAAACTAGCCAGTCATGGTGGCACATGCCTGTAGTCTCAACTACTCAGAAGACTGAGGTAGGAGGATTGCTTTAGCCCATGACTTCAAGGCTACAGTGAGCCACGATCATGCCACTGTACATTCCAACCTGGACAACAGAGCAAGGCCCTGACTCTAATAAAATAAAGAAGAATGACCACTGATACATGCTACAACAGGGGTGAATATTTAAAAAAAAAAAAAAATATATATATATATATATGCTAAGTAAAGGCTGGGTGTGGTGGCTCATGCCTATAATCCCAGCACTTTAGGAGACCGAGGCAGGTGGATCATGAGGTCAGGAGATCGAGACCATCCTGGCCAACATGGTGAAACCCCATCTCCACTAAAATACAAAATACTAACTGGGCGTGGTAGCACATACTTGTAATCCAAGCTACGCGGAAGGCTGACACAGGGAAATCACTTGAACCCAAGAGGTGGAGGTTGCAGTGAGCCGAAATTACCCCACTGCATTCCAGCCTGGTGACAGAGAAAACCTCTATCTCAAATATATATATATATATATATATATATATGCTAAGTGAAATAAGCCAGCCACAAAATAACACTTTGTTTCATTTACATAAAATTTCCAGAATAGGCAAATCTACACAGATGAAAAGTACATTTGTAGTTGTCTAGGGCAAGCAGGGTAATTTGGAATAAGGAATGACTGCTAATAGGAATGGAGCTTCTTTTCACAGTGACTAAAGTGTTCTAAAATTGATTATGGTGATAGACAACTCTTTGAATATATGAAAAAAATTATTGAATTCTATGCTTTAAATAGGTAAGTTGTTTTGAATATGAATTATATCTCAATAAAGTTATTCAGAACAACAGCATATAGAAATCAACTGTCAGTGTTAATATTAGAAAGTTATACAAAACATTTGATTTTTCACTCCTAGAACTGATGAAATCAAAATTTTAATTACAGTGACTTTGATAATCTAAGCTCTTTTAAATACGTTAATAGCTGGTTGGCTAGAGCAAGTGATTTAAGATTACATGCATAGCTCATGAGAAGATCTAAGGATTGGTGACATGCACCATAAGTTGTGTAAATTGTTTGTTTTTTCTTGTCCTCCAGAATCAATGAACTTCACTTCTGGGACTACTATGAATTCAAATAAAAAGTGGTAAAGGCAATAGTATTGTAAAGAAATCAAGGAACATGTACCATTGGCAATGAAAGGCCACTTCTAACAGCTGTATCTAATTCACTCACATAACTTGGATTTCAAAGACTCAAGCACTTAAGAAACAATAATAAGCAATGCCCCTGCCCCCCCCAAAAAAAACCTGACCCATCTTGAAAGATAACAGAAGAAACAAAGCATTGTGATTTATAGTTGATGCCCATCTACTTTAGAGAAGCATCCACAGAGTGCCTTTCCATGATTTGGGGTTGATTTTTATTCTATCGAGGCATTATGCCACCAATAAGAGACACGAAACTGTAGCTGGAACAACTGGCTAGAAACTGTAAACTGCTGCATCCTGTATGAGTCCATATTTAGGAGCTCTTTGCTCACAAGACAAGGGATACCATTGCTCTCTAATTAGAGATTTTTATTTCCATTGGCAATAAAAATATATTTGAAACCAAGAAAATAAGGAAGAGGGGAAATGGATTGGCCTTAAGATTTTACGGTAGAAATGCCACTGGGTTACTGGCTGGCATTTTTAAAGCTTAAAGAGAGAAACTTGTGCAACTGTCAAAATTTCATCACTATTACTGTTAGACAATCACATTCTAGAGAACAGAAGCAGAGAAACAGTTTCAAGCATGTCCATTCAAAGCCGAGAGGGAAAAAGGAAAACAAGTTCCACCTCTCTTCTGCCTAATATAGAAACAAAATAGACATTACATGAGTGATATGAGGATATCTCCCATATGATATATTGATTTAACTTTGCTGGTATTTGTTTTATAATTATTCCATTTATTTGGTATTTCCTCTCTTTTTCTAGTCTTCAAAATCCCTTCTTGAAGCTCTTTGTTTACCTAGCTCGTTCAGATACCATCAATAGGACCTAAAGTAAACACTATCTAATGGGTTTCTCTGTCTTTTGACAGAGAAATAGCCATATCTTTTCTGAGCCATGGTTGTCTTTCTGGAATTAACTCAACATTTGGAATTAAAGGCATTTGATTTTTCTCTGCTAAAGTGTTTATTGAAAGGTAGAGATGACATTTCTCTTTGGGGACATAAATCCTTTGATAATCTCTGGGCTATAGAGTCAGGAACCTGTCTGGCATGAACCACTATAGGCAAAGTGCATGCTAGACTTTTTTATGACCTTTAACAACTAAATGATTTAATGACCTCTCACTATGTGTACAAAAAAATCACTATTTATTAAATCCTTTCTAGCACTTGCTTGTAAGTTACTGCCTTGAATCGACTTTTCCCAAATTAAAAAAAAAAAAAAATACTGTGTAATTCTTTCTGATGCAGTTTGGGGATTTTTACTTGTTTGTTCATTGGTAAAATAGAGACTAGAAGTGACCTCAAAATGTTCTAAGATGAAGATGAGTAACAATTAATACTCCAAGGATAATACTGAAACTGATGCTGCCTCACAATGACAAAGCTGGTGATTTTCAAAATTCACTTGTAATAAAGTTGGTCTCTAGGATTCTGTCTGAAATCATCCAAATAGATAAAATGATCAGTCATCTGGAATTTTTCTCATCTGTTGTGATCTTTCCTTCACCCTCATCTGTTTACATTCTTTGCTCTGTTATGCTGTTACCTTACGGCTACGCATGATTATTTCTCAGAAGGATTCCAAGAACATCATGGCATTGGATTCAGACTTCCCAGTGGCAGCTGATTTCCCATTTTCAAACTAAACATGGAATTATGTTCTTGGTGGCATTTTAACCCTTTTTTTTTCTTCCCTGTTATTACTTAACCCTCAAGAAAACAAACTGCAAAGTACTGCAAATTAACAGGTAAAGCTAGCATCTTCTTTATTTTGCCTTTTTGGGCGCAGGAGAATGTATGTAGACATATTGTGTGACTCAAGATTTAAGTTTCATCCCGTTCTTGAGTTTGAGGACCAATACTAAAGCTACTTTCATTTTCCTCAAGCCTTGCTATCACTGGGAAGGAGACCAATAGCAAAGCTTGAGAGAGGCAGGATTGGTCAGAACCCCAGATTAACAATCCCCCATTCCCACAGTGAATCCCAGAGATGAGGAACAAGACAGAGGCAGAGAACATAGACAGCAATTGGTTCAAGGTTTACCAAGGAATTAATAAAACTCTACTGCAAGAGCCTTGCTTTAAATCCCTTTTACTTCATATTTATGTCTTCTTTTTCGTAAAAGCAACATATACCTAAGTAAAGGTCTGCAAAACACTTAAGTTGCTATTTTTCCAATAGCAAAACACACAATAATGGATAATTGATTCATTAACCAATTCTAATAAGCAATTCAAGAATTCAAAATGTTCACCTTTGCAATCAGGTCATTAAAAGCAGAAAGCATGATAATTTGGAGAAAAATTTTATAGTCATTTCAGAATTTTTTTTCTGCCTCAAAATGTTATAATCTCTTGCATCCATTCACAGTTTAGGAAAATGAACTTTAAAGGAAATGTGCCAGATTTTCTTCTTTTTGAACTCTGCAGGAGCTCCTATTGAATGAAACTATTGACTTATTAGATATCTTTTAATTTTTCAAAAGATTCTCCTATTACTATCACTGGGCATGGCATTCTTTGGTTCAGCCACATCACACCAAAAAAAATGATAACTTACTTAAAATAAAACTTAGCCTCTATTTTCAAGAAGCCTCAAATGCATGGAAATAGTCATATATAAATTATGTATGTGTGAGCCTCTCTGAAGTCTAGGTTAATTCCCTGTAGTGTGCTCTATTCTATCCTGTACTTCTTCCACCTGAGCCTTTACCACAAAATGCGTATTTACTTGTCTACCAATCCCCCATGTTTCCAAGCACCCTAGACTATAAGGTCCACAAGAAGAAACACCTTATAGATCGTGTGTGTGTGTGTGTGTGTGTTTCTGAGACGGAGTCTTACTCTGTCTCCAGGCTGAAGTGCAGTGGAGCAATCTTGGCTCACTGCAACCTCCGCCTAGGTTCAAGCGATTCTTCCGCCTCAGCCTCCCAAGTAGCTGGGACCACAGGTGCGTGCCACCACGCCCGGCTAATTTTTGTATTTTTAGTAGAGACGGGTTTCACCATGGCCAGAATGGTCTCCATCTCTTGACCTCGTGATCCGCCCGCCTTGGCCTCCCAAAGTGCTGGGATTACAGGCGTGAGCCACCGCGCTGTGTGTGTGTGTGTGTGTGTGTGTGTGTGTGTGTTTTAACTACTGAATTCCCTGCACGAGGCATGGAACATAATTGCCATTACAATTTGCTAATTTCTTTCCCTCAGAAGACTCAGTTCTTGAGGACAATGTAGATGTGATATCTATCTTTCTATCTCCATCATTTTGTTCAGTGCCTGGGACAGAGCAGAAATTGAACAAATTAATGTTTCAGTTAATTAATTACACAAACATAATATGTTTATAGCCCACATAAGGACACTGATTGCAAAAAGGTGCTGCTTAGCTGTTACCCTGGTCAGAAATATTAAACCCCCCCAAAAAAGAGGTAAAACATTTTTCAATTCTATAGTAAACACAATGCAAATGTGAGGGTGTCTATACCTGTTCAGAGACCATTCTTTAATAATGTTTCTTCTCTTTTTCTGAGGCCTAAAGTTGATCATCCTAAAGCTTCCAGTAAACATTATTTAATTCTCCTCAATAAAATGTTTTCATATGCAACATTTTCCATTATCAAATTATTCTTCCAAACGTTTGGCCTTCATCCTATTGTTAGTGGACATGTACCAAAATTTCATAAATGGAAAGTCATTCTTCAGTCCTCTCAAGAGTAAAAGGTCCTTTTTCTTATGACCCTCTTAGATTGTTCCTATATGGTGTCACTTAACATCCTCTGCAATGGCTCCATGCTGTTCATGGACTACTATACATGAAGTACATTTAGCTTTTAAAAGGTTTCATAGGGCTGGGCGCGGTGGCTCACGCCTGTAATCCCAGCACTTTGGGAGGCCGAGGCAGGTGGATTACGAGGTCAAGAGATCAAGACCATTCTGGTCAACATGGTGAAACCCCGTCTCTACTAAAAATACAAAAAATTAGCTGGGCATGGTGGCACGTGCCTGTAATCCCAGCTACTCGGGAGGCTGAGGCAGGAGAATTGCCTGAACCCAGGAGGCGGAGGTTGCGGTGAGCCGAGATTGTGCCATTGCACTCCAGCCTGGGTAACAAGAGCGAAACTCCGTCTCAAAAAAAAAAAAAAAAGTTTCATAAATTACATGTATTATACTTTATGGTTTCAAATTACTTCCATATGTCATTCTGCTCCTAAAGACTGTTATTGATTGCTATAGGTTGAATTGTGTTTCCCCCAAAAAAGATATGTCTGAGTCCTAATCCCCAGTACCTAAGGATGTGACCTTATTTAGAGATAGAATCTTTACAGAGGTAATAACATTCCAATGAGGTCACTAGAGTGGACCTTCCACCAATATGACTGGAGTCCTTATATTAATAGGAAAGAAGTCTGGACACAGAGACAGGCACACAGGGAGAACACCATGTGAAGACAGAGATCAGCGTGATGCTTCTGCAAGTCAAAGAATGCCAAGGATTTCTAGCAAACCACCAGATGGTAGACAGGGGAAAGGCATGGAATAAACTCTTCCTCATGGGCCTCAGAAGAAATCAAACCTACCAAATCAAAGCTGCCAACACCTTGATCTTGTACTTCTAGTCTCCAAAACTGTAGTATAATAAATTTCTGTTCTTTAAGCCACCAAGTTTGTATTTTGTTATGGTAGCCCTAGTAAACTAATACGCTGGCCCTAAGTAACAGAGAAATTCCACGTTAGGATAATGCATACAAGGGGACAAATGAACAAAGGTTATACTCTGGTATGTAAGATACAGTCATATTCTGCATGACATTTCAGTCTACAGCAGACTGCATATATAATGGTGGTCCCATGAGATCATTACATAGTATTTCTAGTTCACCTTTTCTGTGTTTAGACATGTTTAGATACACGAACACCACTGTGTTACAACTGCCTGCAGTATTCAGTACAGTAACAAGCTGTACAGGTTTGTAGCCTAGAAGCAAAAGGCAACGTCATATTGCCTAAGTGTATAGTAGGCAATACAACATCTAGGTTTGTATAGGTATACTCTGTAGTATTCTCACAACAATAAAATTGCCTAAGGACATATTTCCCAGAATGTATCCCCATTGTTAACTGACATATGCCTATAAATGTAAAAGCTGGGGATAAAAGTCAATGGCAAACCAAAGGATACAAATGTAGAATTGGGGACAGGAGCATTTGTAGGAGGAGTATGACATCCATAATTCAGAGAAAGCACTGGGTATAATTCATAGGAGAGCAAGGTTAAATTTAGAGAAGAAAGGTACTTTCTCAGCACCCAGACGGAAAGATGAAAAGGTGCTAAATTATAATAATGCTGTTGTTGCTGATAACAGCGCTTACCATTTATTAAAGACACCTTATGTCTGGCATTATTTGCTATCACTTAATGCATAGAAAGTGCTTACAGAGAGTGATGGTTAATTTTATATGTCAACTGGGAGGGTGTTTTTGGATGAGATTAACATTTAAATCAGTAAACTTAGGGTAAAGCAGATTGCCCTCTCTAATAAAGATGAACTTCATCCAATCAACTGATGGCCTGAATAGAACAAAAAGACTGCCTCCCAGAGAAAGAGAGAATTCCCCACCAGACTGCCTTTGGACTTAAACTGGAACATTGACTCTCCTGAGTTTCCTGCCAGTTGATCCATACTGCAGATTTTGGACTTGTTAGCCATCATAATCATGTAAGCCAATTCTTTATAATAAATTGTGTGTGTGTGTATATGTGTGTGTACCTTTGGTTCTACTTCTCTGGAAAACCTTGACTAATACACAGAACAAATGCTCAATGAATTTTTGATATCACAATACTGTGCCATGTTAAGATAAGGATAACTCATTGTACTGATGAGAATACCTGAGGTTGAGAGAGATTAAGTAAATTGCCTAAGATCACATTGTTAATAAGTGACAGAGTTAGGATTCCAGCCAGGTCTGTCTGATTCCAAAGTACATGCTCCTTCCATCATATATTGCTACCTGAGGGTTGACAATGAAGATAAAGATGAAGTAGAATATGAGATCATTTTCTAAGGATACAAATGGGTGAAATGAGGGACACAAGGGAAGATCAGGAACAACCAATATGGGGGAAGAAGTCAGTGGTTTTCACACTGTGAGCCCCAACATCCAGTGTTCTCTAGAGATATTTCAGTGAATTCACCAACTTCTGATTTGAAATGTGTATGTTTTAAAATATTATTTTATAGATAGGAACAAAAAAAATCGCCCATTCTCAAATGTGTGATATATGTTCATTGTAGCACACTAGATTCATCCAAACATTATTCTGGGCTGTCAGGCTAATTTATTTTAGTATCCACTATGTAGGAAAGCTTCTGCTGACATCTCTTTGCATATATTTAGACCTGTTATGATTTGTTATTGGTTATCTCTGCACTGCATTAGTGAACATGTCACTACAGCATACATGGGCCAAGCTCAGTTAATAGCCCATCATATCTTTGACATACCTGTTTGCACGAGGTCTCATCACAGCATAACAGAGTTGTACAATACCCAGGGAACAATAACAAGCCACATATGATATTATCATGGTTTTATAATACTTTATCATGCTTACTTGCTTTAAAGTGATATTGGTTATAGGATTCACCATCGATTTAACGATAGTCTTTTCAAAAAGAAGCACTATATTAACTATATACAGTTTTCAGAAATTAACAATATTTTGCACTTGTTCATGCAATCACCTACCCACTTTCTTCTTCAGCATCATAATTAAAGTTTTAGTCTAAGCGTTCTTCATATTCAGACCAAAAATATTCTTCTGAGTCACTCTCAGCCTTTCAGAGCTATGAATAGAGTTACAGTGACAAGCTGCATTCATAACACCTCCACCTGTAGGACAGGCAGTATAATTTCAAGGCATAATACAGTGCTGAGCTTAGGCAACTTCTACTTTAATTACATTGCTTAGTATGCCAGACAAACTTCAGACTAAATATTACCTGGTTGTTTTTTCAAAACTAGATCACAAATTAATTTATCCCAAGAAATTTCAAGCAACAAACTGACTTTAAGTCAGCCTTGTGATATGCAACCAATGCAAATAATTCAACTGAGGTCACAGGAATATATACCTTTTATGTATTGATAAGTTCCCATATTACAACTTATTCCTTGGCCTGGTGGTGGACAAGTTTCTTTTGACATCAATTATAAAAGGCATCTCAATTTCAAAAACATAACACTGTGAAAAATACAAGCATGGAGGATCAAGAAAATTGCACATGAATGTTATACAAAATCACCATGGCCTTTACGTTAGAGCGCTAGGTTAACTTTCTTTGTATTTATGGGAGAGTTATTATCTTTTATTGTCACTTCTGTTTTTATATACTGCAGTCCCATGGAAGATTTCATTTGAAAATTGATGAAAGTATTGTTTTTTAAACAACTGTGAAAAACATTGCCCTGGGAAAATGCAAGACACAAGAGAGATAAGATAGAGCCTTTGTCTTGAAGGACACATTAAAAGATGCATAGTCCAAAAGAAAAAGAGGCAATGAAATGGTCAACAAATGCCTTTAAGGCAAAAATTATTCCGGAAAATAATTTAATAACTGTTAAGCTACCATTTTCTTCTCCTGAAAAGTCCATTTTGCATGTCTAAATGTTTCACTTACTTCTAAAATTATTCAATTACTGAACAAAATAATGTCACAAAAGCCTTAAAATATTTTCCATATCTTTATTTTAAACTAAGAAAGACTAAAAACTGTACGTTTAAAACAATACGTTTTAAAACGTATTGCATTAGAATTTAAATAAAGGTATTTTGCAACATGTGACAGTTACATGAAAATCAAATTTTAATGTTCATAATAAAGTTTAATTGAAACACAGCCATGCTCATTTGTTTGCATATTGTCTATGGCAGAGACTTATGTGGCCCACAAAGTTGAAAATATTTACTATCTGTCCCTTTACACATAAAAGTATAACAATGGATTATACTTTTACACATAAAAGTATAACAATGGATTATACTTTTACACATAAAAGTATAACAAAGTATAACAGTTTTTGGTTGAAAAACTGATGCTTTTGTGTTGGTATTGTTTTAATTTCTAGAGTTTATAAAGATGTTTAAAATAAATAAAATGTACAAAGGGAGTCCCCTATATAGTTTCTCCACCTTGCTTCCTCTAGAACTGTGGTTGCTAATCCCAGTCAACATAGGCTTCATTTTTGTGTCACACCCATAACCAATGCTGGACTCTAAGGTCTGGCCCTTGAATCACCTCTAAACACAGTTGTCAGGGGATTCTGCCTATTATGCCTAATTTTCATGTATTTGCCTGACTTGTACCAAATGAAATTCTAGAGTCTCTTTTTGAAATTCTTAAGCCTTCACTAAGCCTTTGGGAGTAGATATGAAGTCAGGTAGGAGGTAGCTGCACTTCTAGGCAGTGATGAGAAGGAATTCTGCATATTTAACAAAGATCAAAATTTTAAAATAAAAAAAGGATATATAACCTTTTCAAAAGTAAAGAAAACCTTCTTTTAACACACACAAAAACCTCATCATAGTAGGTGAGGTCCTATTTTTATTCAATCACTGGAGATGGTATCTCAAGTCCCAAACAGATTTTCATAACTCATTACGTTTCTATGACCTCTCATATGTTGTGTCCCATGATGAGAAAAGCACTGCCTAAAGAAGTGAAGATCAGGAGGTTCAGACATCAGTTAGCAGGTTACATAGGAGAGTTCTAAGTAGACCTTCTAAGTAGAATTTAACCAGCACTATCCCTAAAACTCAGCTGCTTGTTCCTATTACTCAGGTCATGCTATGCCACAATAAGGCCCAACCTGTGGGCACTCTAAATATTTATAAAACTGTCACCTCAGACATCTTATAACTCTTACCTAAGGCTAAGCTCTAAATCCCTTTAAAACATTTTCAAATAACCATCTTGCCTGACCCTGAGCCATACACATCATTTCCTTTTCTGTTTTTGAGAGAATTAGAGTCTCATAGGTCTCCACTCCTACTCTATGCTTTCTTCTTCAATTAAATTTTCTCATTCAGTAAGCAGCACCACTATCCCCTCCATTATCCAAATCAACAAATCTAGATGTTATCCTTAACTCGTCTCCTTTCCTTTTCCACTGCTAATTAATTACCAAACCAGTTGATTTTACCTCCTGTCTTTCAAATCTCTCGCTTGCTCTCTTTCTCTCTCCCTACTGCCACTTTCAGTTCATCTTTTCTTTTGCAAAACTGCAACAGTATGTGAATCAATTATGTCCCTCCCTGTTTAAAAGCCATGGCTTTTCACTTCCAGTATGATCAAGCCCAAACAAAGCTTACAAAATCCCTTATGTTCTGGGCCCTTTTAGAGTTTCCAGACCCATCTCCCACAAATTTCTGTCACACATTTTATGTTCCAGTCATAGGGAACTTCTCAGGATTCTTTGAAGGTGCCATGCTTACTTATCCTGACAGTCCTCCACACTATCTGTTCAAATTTTTCCTAACCTATCCCCACCCTCTCTGGATAATTCCAATTGAATAACCTCCTTTTGGTGTGAATGCAAAAGACACTTCCTCCAGCAAGCCTTCCTTGACCAGCCTTAGACTAGGTTAAGTGCTTCAGTTGAGTGCTTCTATGAAGCCCTTGAGAAACCTGGGTTTCAGATAATTTGTTTCATAAAGGCAGTAACAAATTTCCTTCTGTCTACCTCTACCTTCGTAATGTTTCACTTAGAATACAGAATTCAAATGAGATTATCTTCCAAGTTAGCCAGAATCATGACCTACAAAAGAAGTACTGCTCTATCTCAACTCCTTCGAGCAAGCTATGGGAAAATTTTCTGGCTCTATCCAGGTATAGTTTTAGGGTCGAAAGTTCTAATAATCCTACGGACCTAGCAAAAATCTTCATTTCCTTACCCCATGACCAAGGAATTAGTAAGCATGCTATCCCACAAAGGCTAAGTCAGAAGGGACACAAGAAAACTTTGATGGAATAATTGTTTTAAGTATTAAGAATCTGCCCACAGTCCCACTTGTTTTGACTCGTTTTTATCAAAATGATGCCAACACTGCAGGGCTGTTAAATGTCATCAATCTACAATATACATGGGTCTCCAGGGTTGATCACCATGAACTCATAACCATCACAAAAAGATCTTTATTAAATTGTTCCATGGAAGAGTCTTGAAATGGTCTGAATATTGTGCTAAACAAATTATAAAAGGCCCTACATACAAAGTTTTAGAATCTGAAATTGTAATTATGTCAAAAGATAGTAATAGAGCTGCACAGAAAATAGGAAATTTGACAAGCCTTGCAACTTGAATACAGCTGTGAAAATTCTGAGAAAAGATTTTTCAGAGCTCTGTAGGAATGTCTCTATCGAGCAAGCTAATAGTAAATTAAATTTGTACAAGCTTCTTGCTAAAAGAAGCCTAAGCTTTTTGCTGACACAAAGCCCTACAGTAAAGCTACTTCGTAATGCCAATTTCACACTGAAACAACTCTGTGGTACATTGATTCTAGAGTGCTGAAGAGAACCAATTGAAAGAGCAATGTTTTCCTCCGTGATAATACACTTGACATATTTGTAAATTGATCTTTCTGCCAAGATCTCCAAACAACAAGACCTTTATCATAGTCTGTTTCCCCTCCTGACCTCATTGCATCTCAGAGGTTTTGCTCCAGGAAGACGCCCTACGCAGATGCATTGGGATCAAAATTGCCAAAATTGCTGCTGAGTCAGAGAAGTTTTTAAAGTTTGACAACCAATATATAACTGTATGCTAAATAGTTAACATCCTTTCCTGATGGTTTTGCAATACTATGCTTATATTGTAGCTCTATCATACTGAAATTACAGGCTCTTGTGAAAGACACTAGCAATAATAACGCATTTTATAGCAGTGTTCACTCAAGGACCTTTAAACAAGTGTTAACGTTTATGTATTGAATATTATTACGCTGTTCCACTCCCTCCCATAAAACATAACTGGAAAACTGTGATTTCCCTAGTGTAACAGTTGGCTCTGAGGGATATTTTGACTGTCACATCAAACATAAAATATTGATGAAGCAGCTAAGAAAAATAGATTCCACTTCTCTCTTTAGCAAGGAATTAAATATTAAAACTACACTATGCCTTATAAGTATTTAAGAATATTCCTTGAATCAAGTGATTAATAATTTAACTAGCATATATAAACTATTGGAATAAACTTCAAAACAAAGAAGGACTTTTTAAAACTTGTGAAATTGACTAAAAGAAAAGTATATAATTATACATACACAGATATTTTATGTATAAACATAAGTAATTATAATTTTAGTCATATATCATGTACAGGAGGCATTTTTAGAACTCTGAGAATTAAGTTAATCAAAATTGACACAAAATTAACACATATTCCCAGTTGAAAAATCTCAACTGTGTAATAACAAAACATGGTCAGCAAAAGGAAGCTGAATGGAAGAGACTACTGAGGGACTGGTGTAGACAGTCAACATTTGTTAGTGTTCAGGCAACATTGTTCAAGACAGAAGGGCTCCTATCCCAGAGGTGGCCTCCTCCGATTCCTACAGGATATAAAGCTAAAAGAGAATGTGGACACCCTGGGCTGTCCACATTGTTGGCATTTGCCCATGGACTGACTAAATGGACTCATGGTAATCAGGAACACTGGCAGCTGTACATCACAATATAATTGTTCAACACATATTGGCCTTTGTTTTATGCATCTATGTTAGTTTGATTTGGACTGCTTAAGGTATGTCTGAGATAATGCATATGTATTGATCAGAACTAGACTAAACCCTTGCTTGAGTAGCCAACTAGTCTCTCGTGGCAACATTTTTACAAACACCCACAACAAAATGCAAAAATATTTATGCCTCAGCCATAATTTTAGCTTTCCTCACAAATCACAAACATGTAAATAAAATGTAAATATAAAATCATCATGATGAATTTGTAATAGTGTATCATAATTTATATAACTAAATAAGTGTGGTGCCGTTAAAAATGGTCATCTTTACAAATCTTTCATAATATATTTATTATTATACTTTCATAGCTCAGAGCACATAGTTCTCATTAAGCACTGTCTTTGGGCTGACAGGGTGAGGTGACTTGTGCCTGTAATCCCAGCACTCTGGGAGACCAAGGTGAGAGAATAACTTGAGGGCAGGAGTTTTGAGAGCAATCTGGGCAACACAGTGAGACACTGTCTCTATAAAACTTAAAAAAAAATTAGTCAGGCATGGTGGCACACACCTGTAAACGTGTAGTTCCAGCTACTTGTGAGGCAAGATAGAAGGCTCACTTGAGCCCAGGAGGTGGAGGCTGCAGCGAGTTATGACTGCGTCACTGAACTCCAGCTGGGGCAACAGAGTGAGACCCTGTCTTCTAAAAACAAACAAAGGAACTGTCTTTGAAGTTTGCAATGCAGGTTTTTTTTAATGAAAACACCTAAAATTAGGTAGCACTTGGCTGTTAACAAAGGAAATTGTGATGAAAAATCTTTATATTTTCAGAGTGAATTTGATTTTGTTATATAGTCAAAAGTCACTTGGAAGCAAGTCCAAGAAACTAGTCTGGGTAATATAATTTTTAACCTAAAGCAAGCTATGAATATTAAATAATAACTATAAAATAATGAGGCTAATATATACTAATGAGAAGAAATTTATGCATTATTTAGAAAGGCAATTTCATACTAAGAGACCCAAAATTATTCTGATCAAAGGCAGAATGTTTAGGATACGACTGTGGTTTTCATTAGGTAGCTATTTTGAACCACCATACCTATTCTGATATATAAATTCAGGTGTATTTGTTTAAAAATCTCTCATTGCTTTTTATTTAATAATTACAAAAGCATCTCAAATTATCTTACTGTTAACATGAGACTTACACTACGTGATTTTTTGATTAATTTCCGCTTTAAATCCTAACAATATTTTACTCTTTGTTCTTACTTGAGACTTATCAGCAGAGATAAGAGACCCCATGTGCCTTGTAAGAAATCAGTGGCATTTGTATATTTGGATTCTGTGAGGGTCTCACAATTCCTCAGTATAGACCTAGACTTGTAGCACAGATAACATGACCAAAATTCAAGTTATGTCATCTGACACACAGTTTGATATACACTCTTACAACTAATCGAAACATGAAAAATTCAGGGCATGAGAGAAGAGACAGAGAAGAACAACTTGAATAACTACCTTAAAAGTTGTGAGAAAATGTAAACTTTTAAAATTGCTCCAAATTAAAAAAGCACAATCTGTCAGTGACCATTTATAAATCAATCCCACTTGTATATGAATTATAAATTCTGTGCTAATATATCACTTCTAGTTTAAAAAAAAAGCTTCCTACTTCATAAATGTTATTTTCATAAAAGTTTCGACTTAATTTACTTGTTTGCCTTGACATTCACAAACTACCTGAATTTTTCATGGTGAAATTCTCTTAGATTATGTTTATTTTATACATATATGGATTATGACAGTTCAGATGTCTTTCAAAATTTATACTTGATGTCAAATCCATGCAAAATTTAAAAAGTAAGAAATAACTTATATACTATTTTCCAAACTGTTTTGGTTTTCCAATGACAAAACCTAGACATATAAGGAGATATTCAATACAATCTATAACCCATACCATAACAATTTTACTCTTTTGTGACTCTCAAACTGAAGGGATCCTATTCAGAAAGTTAAGTTCTAAGGCATGTAACATCATATGATAGAAATATGTGATGTGTTTCCTGTAGAGCTAGTAAGGCCATGTGAAACACAGTTTTTCATAAATTAAATTGTCATACAGGCCCACTCACTGCATATACAGATTGAGAGTCACAAAATTATACTCAACAAACATTAATTGAGCATCTTATATAAAAAAGGTATATGTACTATAATGACTGTAAAAATACGGTAATCCATAATAATAGCAGTTAACATTGGGCTAACTCTTCACATTCCTTTTCTCAACAGATTAACTCCTATGATATAGATCCTATTAGTCTCCAAATTTTAAAGTTCAAGTCACACAGAGAGATGTTAAGGGGCCTGCCTCAGGTCACACAGCTATTAAACAGTAGATGTAGGATCTGAATCAAAATAATCTGACTTCAAAGCCTACCACTCTTGAAGACTAAGCAGTACTGCCTAACTTGATGCAGAAAAATATATTTTCTACACTTTTAGAATTGCAGTCCAGAAGGCCAGAAGGAAATTTGTAATCACTGGTATTTTAGGTGATTTTCAGTTCCTATAAACCGTAGGAACTTAACTTTTAAAAACATACCTATTCTTAGAGCAACTTATGAAAGATTTTGAAGAACAGAAATGAGTATGCTCTTAACAAATTTAGTAGCCTTTATAATATATTTTCTTTGCAAACCAACCTGAGAGCATTTTTAAAACTACATTAATCAGGTGATTTGTAAAAAGAAAATTATATAAAAACCCAATTTGATAGATCAAATAGTAAGTTATTTTTAAGTTAAATGGTATTTAGAAGTATCCATGGAATATTCATTCTTCTGAATACTGCATTTTTAGACTGATTGGCATTAGGTTCCTCAAAGTTCTCTGCTAAAAAAGTCTATAATTTATGCTAATTAACATTCTGATTTATAAGTAGTAGGAAAGCAGATCAACAGATAAGCCAATTTTATAGATGGAGTAACAAAAGGTGCTATAACATCATACAAAAAGATAATTCCAAAGAGTAAAGTCCTTGTCTCTCATCCACAGGGAGGAGCTCTCCTTCAAGGGCCAATGGTCTCTCCTTAGCACCGGAGTTCCAGGATTAACTGCACATGCAGAGAACTAAACATAAGAGAGATATGAAAGCTAAATTCCTTCTGCTCTACAGACATATATGAGCTATTTATAATATATTTGACTTTTTGGATACATCTGTATGCTTATTCATTGGGTAATTATGAGTCAAGTAAGGTCCCATGAGAGAGCTGTACCTATTCATTCATTCGCACAGGTAAAATAACAGGAACAAAGTAGATGCAATATTCAAAGAACCCTTCAAATATGAAGTGCTACATCTAATAACACTCCGCCTAAGATTCCAAACTTAGACACTATTTTAAAAAATCATTAAAGTTTGCAAGCTTCTATGGCTCAACACATTAGGATATGAATACAATTTATTAAATGTCAGTTGGATATAACTTCAGTATCTATTCCTATGGCTTTTAAAATTTATAGCTTGTAAAGTTAACTTTTTCAAGATAAATATTTCAACAAATTGGTTTTCAATTTTTAAAGGAAGAATAATTTACTTGTGGCAAATACTAAATTTAGTCACTCAGTCTCCTAGCAATAAATACTTTAAGCATATATTTTCTACCTACCCCCCAAAATTTTCTTTTGCAGAATTCAGTCAAGAAACGTTTTCTGAACACCTACTATATGCAGGCATGGTACCTGTATGTGCCAGGAAGACAATCAAGTGTCCAAGGCTTGAGGGGGGAAACCAATAAACCACACGTATTTGTTGTTAACAAGTTTTTTAGTTTTTTAGAAAAATGAAAGAAAACAACCACATAGAAGCATATCTGGGTCTTGAGATTCTAACTTTTCAGCTGCAAGTAGATGTGGCTCTATTCCATTAGCTTAACTTCATTCTTCCATCTCTTCTTAATGCTGTTTCATGCCACAATACCCACATTTTCTTTCAAAACAATGAATGATAGAGCATCTTTTTAAAAACTGCTTGTTCCATTTCCCCAAACCCAGCCCATACACACGCCCTCCTCTTTCGTGGGCACGTGTCCTTCCAAAGCTCGGTTGGCCACCCTCTCACCTGAAAAAAAGTTTGGAGACAACGCTGGCCTTTTCCAGAGGCGACCTCTGCATGGTCTCTCGGGCGCTGGGGTCCCTGCTAGGGCCGACTGGGCTCAAGCTCCCAATGCCAAAGGACCTACTCCTCTGGGTGCCTGCCGCTCAACCCTTTTTCTCTGACCTGCTGTGATGTCATTTGCTTCCAACTCCCCCCACCTACCCCTACTCCACACACCTCCCCTTCCTCTTGCTCCTTACCCCGCCTCCACTGCCCAGGTTAAAAGCCAGCCGAGTGCTGCCTGGTCCGGCCCCAAATTTGCTCTAGCGGCTTTCTCCACCCACTCCGCACCCCCCCCCCACCACCCCGCCTGGGGCCGCACCCCCCGCCCGCTCCTTCCTTCTCTCCTCCTTCCCTCCCTCGCCACCCCGCACCTCCCTCTCCTGATTCTGACTCCCAGCCTCCCTCCCTTGCGCGGGCTCCTTCCAGGTCCGTGTCCTTACCGTCCAGCACCAGGCCCATCCCACAGGTGGGCGACAGTCGCGGCAGCTCTTCAGGTCCAGTAGGCAACGTTCTAGGTCGCAAGAAACTATCAGCAGGAGAACTGGGTCCCCGGGGAGCCTCCCGGACTCTCCTTCGCGTCAGGGTCCACCAGACCCAGGACCAGCTGCCACCAGCTTCCCGGAGCCTTCCTCCTCCTTTTCTTCCTTTTCCAGATGACCCTAGCTGGGTTCCTGTCAGGATTACAAGGTGCATTTTGAAAAGGGGAGGAAAATATGCCTTTCATGCATCAAAATACAGCCTTAGAGAGCCAAAAAGTTCCGCGGCCGTGTGGATCTGATGCATTTACCTTAGTGCTTCCTTTGCGTGTCGTGTCGGAGAAGAGAACAAGCGTGGTTAGTTTCAGGCTTAGGTGAGCGAACTCCAAGTATGGCACAGAAATCTTAGGAGACATACTTAAAGGAAAAAAAAAATCTACAAGGAGGTAAGAGGAGATAATGCTTTGCCTAATTGCCGGCCCAGGATTTGCTCCTTGTCTGTCATTTTTAGCCCAGTGTGCATTTTTAACGAAGGCTTTGGTGTGTTTTAGCGACAATGACAAAGAACAATGTAAACTAACCCGCCCTCCTATAGATTTCCTAGTCTCAGTCATCAAAACATCTTGACTAATCCACTGAAAGGAATCCAAGCAGTCTTTGAAGCGTAGGTAATGTGTTAACTTTGACCTGACTCAGAGAAACGCCGTCTTCAACCCTCTGAGGGCATCTGGGCATTCCCAGGCGTAGTCACCTTCCTTCTCAGCATTTGGTGTGAGGATTGCGTGTGTCTCTGGTGGTTTTTAAAGAGCCAGCCCTCTAATCAATCCCTAAACCCTATTATGTAAAAGCAAGCACACATTGTGTTTGAATTGAAAAATTTAAAGAAAAGTAAAATTTTGGCCTGATTACTTTATTGCCGACACATCTAAGGCAAGGGTCTTGTGAATTTATTATTGTTGACTTATGATCATCCAAACACAGTACAAATAAAACAGTACATTTCATAATGGTGGAAAGACACATGTGTTGAAAATAAAGAATGTGTTCAGCAGGTTTTCGTAGCTCTGCTTTGCATTCAGTGGACAAAAGCATACCTTTTTATCTTGATATTGTAAAGTAAGATTTAGAAACATTTAAACTTTATTATCCTAAATTTGATCAGTAGAGAAAAGAGGAAAGAGATAAACCCAACTGCATTAAGTGAGACACCAGGAAAGAACTTCAGCATTTTTAACTCACCATCCAATCTGTTACTTGAAGTCCTCTGCCTGTATTTTAATCTCTCCAGTATGACAAAAACTGAGACTCTGTCTTCACTATTGACTTTTCCCAGACATGTGATTGAACTCACTCTATCCACTTCCCCATCCCCCAACTGTTGTTTGCTTGATAACTATTAGTGTGGCCCAGCAAATATAATAGATGCACTTTGAAATAAATTTAAAATTAGTTCTTCTTTGCGATCAATAAGCAAGTGAAAATAAAGGAATTAAGAATTATGTTCCAAAGAGGATTGTAGAAGCTGACCAAGGAATATGGCTAGAGGAGACCCCAAATGTTTTTCAATCAATCCTCTTCTTCTGGAAAGAATAAAAGTTACTTGAGTTCCTACTATCTGCCAGACATTTTTCATATAACCCCTACAACCACCATGTAAATAGGTGTTATTATCTTCAGTTTTCAGCTGAGTAGGGAAACAAGCAAAGTTAAGTAAATGCCTGTAATGATAGAGCTAAGACTCAAACCTGAGTCCAGTTGTAAATTATTACTCCTGTAACTGTGTAATACTGCTTCTAATCAGATCACCCTCATGTATTTCTATACCGTCACTTATACATCCACCTAATTTTTCTCCTCACATTAGTTTCATGAAATAATAACTTCCAGAGCTGTTCAACAATGAAACAGGAAAACATAAATCTACAAATTAAGTAGCCACTGGAGTAATGTACTTTTAATGAATGACATTTAACTATAATATTCCATTTTAAGCATGTACATACAAGTGTACATAGGAAGACCCTAGATTTTTATCATAAAACATTACAGCCCCAATTTGTTTTGGTAGAAATAAAACTTTATCATTATTCAGAGCTTTAACACAGTTAGCAAGCATGTCCAAATGCACTAATTGAGACATGATATTCAGGATTTGCATCTAGGTACATACCTAATGTGGGAATGAGGACTTATCTACCAGAAAAGTGTTCAAATGTGGATTAAGGTTATGACTGAAATCCTAAACGTGTCTTCGAAATGTCAGGAACAGGAAACAGATTAATGGGCCAGGGTGAGAGTAGGTGAAACAGTGAAGTTCTTCTCTCCAAGCTGAGTAATAATAGTTCATATCATTTTATAACAATTTTATAATCACTTACGGTTTTTGGGCACTTACCATACATGCCAATTATAATGACAAATACACAGCCTGATTTGCTTTTTTTAATCTTTACGATACCTTCATGGGACAAGTAACTTCTTCATTAACTATATATTACAGATAATGAAACTGATGAACAACAAGTTTAATATTTTCCCAGGCAAGTTGCATGATTAATAATAACAGAGGAAACTAGGATTTAAACCTGAACAATCTGTGGCCTGAGCCCAAGCATTTAATGACTACCCATACTTCCCCTATGGAATTTCCTAATGTTTTAAGCAAGAATGAGCTTAAATATAGAAGACTGGATGGCCATTTGTGTGGCAGCATTTTAAAGGTATATTAAAAAGAAGAGTGAGGAGGAGTAGAAGAAAAGGAAGCCAACATTTATTTAGAATCTACTTTGTGTTCAGCAATATACTGGGTGCTTCTTACAAATGATCTCAATATATAAAAGATTATAAGTGATAACCTTCCCATAAAACATTACTCAGCCTTCCAGGTTTCACCATTTGAAATCATGAGAGTGAACTTTCACAATACTTTACTTATCCACCATGTTCAACTTAATTTGAGAGTATTTCTCAGATTCTCTCATGAGTGGGCTTTAATAGTGATAAGTGGGTAGCAATCCCCAGTGCACTAAAACCTGAAAAAGTAGAAGAGGAAAAGAAATAGTCACTCCTGTAGGAAAGAAAAACTCATAAAAAAAAATACAAGGACTTGTCAATTTCACATATGTCTTCTGGTTGTGCTTATAAGTTTATCTAAGCCAGAAGGGTAAGAACAGCCACAGCTCCTCAACAGTGGACCACAGTGATTACCTAGGATGTAAACACACATTACAGTCTCACAAAGATGTTTCAGGACTAGAAAGAGGTGTCCTGGGACATGAGTAGGCCAGATTCTAGTTTACTTTTACTGCTTCCAAAATAATGTTTGGTCTGACAATTCTGTTTATAAACACACATGCACACCAACTTCTATTTATATACATACATAACCCCTCTTCCCTACAACCTCCTTGGAGGCACGAATTACATCTTCTGTTTTCCTTTGAATTCACCACGTATTTTGTAATACAGTATATGCACTCAAACAACCATTTTCTCTTGGGGTTACTGACCTAATAGTTGAAATGTCATTCTAAAGGGCACATCTGAAGATGCGTAGAGGTGAATGGTTACCATTAATTTTTCACCAATCAAGATCTTTGTGCTAAAGCAGATGTACAGAATAAGGCAGTATCTCCACCCTTCGAAATTCCAAATCTAGACATCAACATTCTCTGAACATGACAGAGTATAGTGGAAATAGCTTGGGCTAAAGCAATAAAGAACTAGGTTTTCAATCCTGGCACCACCATTCACTTAGCTGTATGACCTTAAGTAAGTTACTTAACATTTCTGTGTTTTGTTTCCTTGCCTGAAAATAACGTTAAATATACCCACCTTGGTCAGGTGTCATGGCTCATGTCTGTAATCCCAGTACTTTGAGAAGCTGAGGCGGGAGGACTGCTTGAGCTCAGGAGCTGAAGATCAGCCTGGGCTACACAATAAGACCTCTTCTCTACAAAAAAAAAAAAAAAAAAAAAAATCAAAAAATTAGTCAGGTGTGGCGGTGTATGCTTCTGATCTCAGCTACCTGCAAGGGTGAAGCAGGTGGATGGCTTGAGCTTGGGAGATGGAGGCTGCAGTAAGTCATAATCATGCCACTGCACTCCAGCCTAGGTGACAGATTGAGACCTTGTCCAAAAAAGAAAAGGTACCCACCTCACAGGGTTGTTGAACAGATTACGTTATGGTCTCTCTACCTCAGTACTATTGACATTTGAGTGTGGATAATTCTTTGATGTGGGGGTTGCCCTTGTACTGTAGAATGTTCAGCAGTATCTCTAACTTCTACTCACTAGATGCTCAGAGAACCACACACATATCCTAGGTTGTAACAAACAGGACTGTTTCCAGAGATTGCCAAATATCTTGGGGAGAGAGGTACAAAATTGTCCCCAGTTGAGGGCCATTAAATGAAATAAATTAAATGTGATACATATACCAAATATAAAGGGCTTAGAACCTAATAAACACTTAACAAATGTTAGAAATTATCATTACATACCACTGGTTATAAATTAGAATTTTGTGTAGTATTGCAAAATAGAATGCTACAGAAAACTGAACTCTCTAAAAGCTGTCAGAATTCTCAGGAACATTGGACTCTCTTGCTCTCTAAGACTTTGTTAGTACTTGAACTAGATGAAAAGGGGTAAATCAAGTACTCTTGCAACTGCAAATAATTTTTATTGAGAAGCAAAATTCTATTTGTATAAGGTGGAAATGTCCCATTGTATTGAAATAATATTTTAAAGCTCTGTTGTTTGGTTGTTCTAATTTTCAGCTCATCATCAGCGGTATATTTGTTTGTAACTCTGTCCAGATGGAATTTGGCACCTGATGGGTCTTCTGTAACTTAAAGGTAGTTTCTCATTAAGGACGTCTTAAAGATCTTCACGCTGTACAAAATGGGAGTTTATTAATGCTGCTAATACACTGGAATAATTCTGAACAATATCAAAAATACAACTTTGTTATAAATGTAAAAGCTACTAAATTCTCTAGGATTTTCTAAAGCTACCATTCATGAAATGTTTTATTGTTCATATGGGTTCTCTTCTCATTTTCCTACTGAAGCTTTTCTAGAAACCAGGGAATTCATAACACAGATTAAATTTTCATTAGTGATATCATGCTGAAAGCCAGATGCTATATATATAATTAGATAATTAAAAATTTGAATTCTAAAATGAAAAATAGTGGCATGTTTTCTCAGATGAGTTCAGTGATAATTTACATGCTACATCGAAGAGTTAAATTTAGAAAGGCAGGGGTGCACAGTAAATAGAACAATGAATAATTTATTTATAACTCTTTCCCTCTAAATAGATAATTAGTAATCAAAACAGGTAAAACAGGGCATTTGAAATAATAATAATAAGAGAAATAAGTTAGAAATATTTTATTCCACATGGGTACTAACATCAATTCTGAAAGTCTTGACTGTCAAAACCCAGTCCACTGCATTATTCTCATAGTCTGATATCTCATAGAAAGCAACACGCAAGTTCACCTGGAAATAAAAACTATCCCCCTTCCATTCCATTCATGGAAGAGTTTGCTGTTTAGAGACTTATATCACTGAATGGCATCATGGACAATATTTTCAGCTATAATTTTTTCAAAAACATTTATTTTATGGTCATTCCTTATACCAGTCTATGATCAAAAACCAAGGACAGGACATAAAGTCACTTAAAGAAGGCTTTTTGGCCTAAAAAACTAAAATTCAAGAATTTACAGGTTTAGGGTCTCCCTTTTGATTTAACTTCCACTATACAGAAAGAGTCTATGAAAACTCATTGTTTTCAGGTCATTTATTGATCCTCAAGTTCAATGTGATTGGTGAAACTATAGTGATTAACTGCCAAGTCAAAAGGACAGCCAATTCCCAGTTTGGTGACTATGGCTCATTGGCCTCCATAACCTGCATCATTGTGTCTGAGACAGTGACTGGAAAATCCTCACTTCAAAGGCTGTTGAGAGGCAACACTGATGAAATGATAGCAAAACACTCTGAAACTCTTATTTACATGTGCAAAAATTATATTTAAAGAAATGTATGAAAATTGCCTAAGTCCTTTCTAGAACAAAGTATATCATGCTAATGAAGCAAAATCAAATTGATAAATTTGTATGTTTTCCATCCAAACAAATTAACTTACCAAGTTTTACCTAAAAATATAATTTTTCAAAAAAAGCAAATTTAGTATATTACTATCTTTGCAAAAAAAATATGTTACGTATACTTGCATGTTGCATAAATTGCATTATGTGCCTCAAGGAAGATGCTATAAAGTTGATAGATTTTATTACCAACATCCCATCTTACAAATGAAGAAACTAAGTACAAAGGGTCAAATGCCATGCCCAAATTCAAGAAAGAGTGCTAGAATCTGAACAAACTCAGTGGTCTGGATCCAGAGCTGAGCAGCTAATCACCATAATCTGTGTTTCACTAGACCACATAGAACTCTTTTGTTTATTTAAGAGAAGGTGCCTTATATAATTTGTGTTCTTGCTTCTCTGTTTAGGTGAAAACAAAGACTTATCACAAACTGGACTTGAATTTTTTTCTCTATTTCTTCTGAATTCATTGAATGGACCCTCTTCCTTAAAGGAATAAAAAGTATGTAGGTGCTTAGGAGGAAAAGAAAGAACAAGCTCTTTTCTGTGGCTTGACAGACTATTTTTTTTCTTTTGAGATTCAGTGTAGTTAGAATCTATTTGATGTGTTGAGGTGACCCCAATTGGAGTATGCAAACAGAGACATCAAAGATCCCAAGGAGAACACACCACACAATGAGAGACAAGGTTTTGTTTTGTTTTGTTTTGTTTTGTTTGAGACGGAGTTTCGCTCTTGCTACCCAGGCTGGAGTGCGATGGCGCGATCTCGGCTCACCGCAACCTCCGCCTCCTGGGTTCAGGCAATTCTCCTGCCTCAGCCTCCTGAGTAGCTGGGATTACAGGCACGCACCACCATGCCCAGCTAATTGTTTGTATTTTTAGTAGAAACGGGGTTTCACCATGTTGACCAGTATGATACTGATCTCTTGACCTCGTGATCCACCTGCCTTGGCCTCCCAAAGTGCTGGGATTACAGGCGTGAGCCACCGCACCCGGCCAGAGAGACAAGGTTTAATGCCAACACCTACTATGTGGTGGGAGATGGGTTCTTGTTTTTGCAGCTGAAACTGGAAGCTTGTCTTAACCCACCCATCCTTAGGTGCTAGGTGGGCTTTGGAAACTACTATAACAACTTTGGAAGTCCAAGAATAAAGTACCACTGGCTGATATTAAGGCTGGGAGAATGAGTTTCATCTTTCTCCAGGAACTGCTGTGACCTGTGCAGGGATCGGTTCCAACAGGGTGATAATAGTAGCAGTAGACTTGGATGCATCTGACACTACGGGAGGACCTATTTTCATCAGTGACACAATGCTGTGGTGACAGAGGCTCTTGCAGCAGAAAATGGGGTGGGACATGTGACAATAGACTATTCAGATCCTTAATATTCTCCTTTTTCTAGTGTTTAGAAAAGGAAATTACTTCTTTGAACCAAA
This sequence comes from Callithrix jacchus, assembly GCF_049354715.1. Lineage (NCBI taxonomy): Eukaryota > Metazoa > Chordata > Mammalia > Primates > Cebidae > Callithrix > Callithrix jacchus. The sequence continues at coordinate 88,065,428 of NC_133512.1, read as the reverse complement.
ACAACCTTGGAGTTCTTGGACAATTAGGAGTGGAAAAAGTTCTTTAAAAAAAGTTCTAGACTTCTTGCTAACTTCAATGTTTTAAACATTTAAAGCTAAGAAGAGATATGACCTTATTTGTACTGCAAAAACGGGGTGAAAGGAGACCTCCAGGTCACATATGTATGTTTGTATAAGCACTGAAAAAAACCTGGAAGGATGTATGTCATGATCATGTCATAAATTATAAATTTTTTTAATAATTTTTTTTCAAAATGAAGAACTGCATCTTGGGAAGTAAAGTGACTTTCTGATTCCATTTCACAAATGTTTTTGGAAAGCCTATAGTGTTCCGTCTCTGTGCCAGGCAGTGGACAAGTAAACAAAACAGGAATCTGCTACAACTTCCAACAAGCTTCTTGGATGTAAATTTTACTACAACTCTGGCAAAGCAAAGCATTACTCCTCTGAGCCCAAAGAAAATTACCAGCAACATTGTCTCTTTTATTTATTCTGACCTTCTTCAGCACTGCAAAATCTACAGTAACTCCCTAGTCTCCTGCAGTTTCCGTTTTTTGTACCCACCCACCCAGGTCTGCATTTCTCCTCCATTCCTGTTTTAAGACTGAAAACAAAATCTTCTCATTATAGTCACGAAGATGCCCCGTTGGGAGTAGAAGAAAAACCCTTTCCTCGGGTAAATTTGAATGTTTAATCCATAACCAAATCCCTCTCCTATTCATTAGCAGTTAATATTCTTATAAATCTTGTAAGTTATATTATCTTGTTTAAGTGTCACAGTTCCACTGTACTTTATTTTTCACATGTTAAGAGCATTAATTTTGGCTGGGTGCAGTGGCTCATGCCTATCACAGCATTTTGGGAGGCTGAGGCAGGCAGATTACGTGAAGTCAGGAGTTTGAAACTGGCCTGACCAACATGGTGAAACCCCATCTCTACTAAAAATATAAAAATTAGTCAGGCATGGTTGTGGGCATCTGTAATTCCAGCTATTCATCAGGCTAAGGCAGGACAATCGCTTGAACCTGGGAGGAGGAGGTTGCAGTGAGCTGAGATCACACAATTGTACCCCAGACTGGGCAACAGGAGCAAAACTCCATCAAAAAAAAAAAAGGATTAATTTTTTAATGTAAATTTGAAATCTAAAAATTTTACATTTTTAGAACTCATTTTTTTCTTAACAAAAGATACTAGGAAACTAAAAAATGAAAGTGACTTAGTGCTGTTTCTCTAAAAGGAAACTCAAACTCCCTACTCATCTCAAAAGCCAGGCCAAGACATGTGAGGTGTAAGAGCAGGTTTGTGAGCCCCTATCAATGCAGATTCCTTACCCAAAGCAAAGCAGGAACTTCACTCCTCATACCCCTCATGTCAGACGACCTGTATGCCCTCCACACTAATGGGGAACAGAAACCTTCATCCTTTCTGCACCTGCCTCGTGCTCGGCACTGTGGGAAACCCAGCGACTGACAGCTCCCTGGACAACAGCCAAGCCATGGTGGAACACCCAGTCCCATGCTGCAGGCTCATCGCCAGCCACCAAGACAGCCATCAACTATGATTGTACTGCTGTTTTCAAGATCCAGTTTGGTCATGATTCTAATTGCCTTTAGGAATTCCTTTTGTTAATTACTTATCCAATAACAAAGCAAATGGCTCTTGGAAATTATTTATCTGGTCTAATGGGGTGGGGGAGAAAAGCCTTTTTGATTATTACATTCTATCCTACTTTCCTTGAAGAAACTAAAGGTGAAAAAAAAGAGATGTGAAATAAATTTAAACATCTGGGAAAAACTATATCTAAAAGAGTTCGCATACAAACAATGAATTTGAGGCTTGTAACAATTTGGATAATTCAAGAAAGATGGACTATTTCCTGTAATCCGTTTCTAAAATCACTCATTATTAAATTTAAGACATACTTTCCTTTAGCTCTGTAAGTAAACAAACCTTCAATCATATAATTTTAAAATATATTTTCTATCAGACAGCATGGCATAGGGGTTTAGAACTCTTCCACTGAGTGTGATCTTAGGTTTCTTCATTTATAAAATGGTGGAAAGAAGGGCTTCCATTACACAGGGCTGCAGTGAGAAGTAAATGAGTTAATATAAAAGTAAAAAATTTAGCACAATAAGTGCTCAATAAATTGTATATCAAATTTTACAACCTCATATTAATGATTCACTGAATATTGAACTGACTCTTCCATGATGTTTTCCTGTGAAAGAATTGAATGTGTATCATTCAATTCATTGATTTTTTTAATGTGTATCTTCTCAACCAGTTTTATTTTATTTACTTCATTCAAAAATAAAGGAAGATAAAACTCAACAATAAGATAATAATTGGCCAGGTGTAGTGGCTCACACCTGTAATCCTAGCACATTGTGAGGCCGTGGCAGGTGGATAACCTGAGGTCAGGAGCATGATGAGACCAGCCTGACCAACACGGTGAAATCCCGTCTCTACTAAAAATACAAAAAAAAAAAAAAAATTAGCTGGGCATGGTGGCAGGTACCTGTAGTCCAAGCTACTTCAGAGGACGAGGCAGGAGAATTGCTTGAACCCAGGAGGCGAAGCTTGCAGTGAGCCAAGATCACGCCACTGTACTCCAGCCTGGGTGAAACAGGGAAACTCCGTCTCAAAAAATAAAAATAAAAAATAAACCCAGTTTAAAAAAATAAGCAAAACGTCTGAGCAGACACCATACCAAAAAATATATACAAATGGAAAACAAACATATGAAAAGAGATTCACCATCATATGTCATTAGAAAATTACAAATTAAAACAATGAGATACCATAACTTTTTGAATGGCTAAAATCCAAAAAACTGACAATACTGGATCACTGGCAACAGTTGCTTGTGGCAAAATGGTACAGCCACTTTGAAATACAGTTTAGCAGTTTCTTGCAAAGCTAAATATAGTCTTACTATGTAGCAGTCATGTTCCTAGGTATATTACTATACTTCAATCAGCAAATGGATAAAGAAACAAACTGTGGTACATTTCTATGATATAATACTATCCAGCAGTAAAAAGTAATGAACTACAAGGCACATAAGGGCATAGACTAATGTTAAATGCATATTGCTAATGAAAGAAGCCAGGGTGAAAAGTCTACGTATTATATGATTTCAATTATATGCATCTGGAAGAGGCACAGCTCTATAGAAATGATAAACAGATCAGTGGTTGCCAGGAGTTTGGGAAAGGAGGGGAAGGGTTGAACAGGCAAAGGACAAGGGATATTTTTAGGGCAGTGAAATAATTCTGTATGACATTGTAATGATGGGTACATGACACTTTGTTTTTGTCAAAACCTAGAAAACTTTACAGCACAAAGAATAAACCTTGACATATGTGAATTTGAAAAAATAATAATTTAGGAGATTGGAGAGGAGGGAACCCTAAAATGGAATGCAGACTGCAAAGAAAGAATCTGTGTTACTAACATATGAAACAACTTCACTAGAAGTATGAGTGAAATGTTCTGGACTAAGAAACTTTGGAAATGAGTAGAGTCAGTAAAACTAAAGATAAAAGAACCTACATAAACACCACTAATTGACAAAGTTGTATCCCACAGGGCTATATGTAATAATTCTGAAACCATTATATACATAAACTGGAAATGAGAAATTAGATAAGTAGATGGCGATGGTGGAAGACAGACTTTTCACTATTTTTGAAATGGGGAGTTAAGAGGTAAGAGGAAGAGGCTAGAATGATCTATACAGTAATTAATTAGAATTGAAGACACCATATGAGCTCATATTTAGTTTAATAAAGATACAGTTGTTACATATAGAAATGATTATAGACGTGTACACATAGGTTAATACACACACACACACACACATATTTCTTTGCTCTGTCAGCTGGGAGAGAATCTAAAAGTAATAACATCTCAATAGCAACCAGCACACCACAGTACGCAGACCTTGGTTTCTAATACTACTCAGTAATAAAGAGAACCCTGACTTTAGTTAATACTAATGCATCACTATTGGTTCACGAATTGTAACAAGTATAACATACTAATGTAAGATGATAATAACAGAAACTGGGTGTGGCATGTACAGAACCTCTTTGTGGTATCATCACAATTTTTCTGTAAATTTTAATTTAAAAAACAGGAGTTCTTTAATTTACTGACATTTGGCACATTTTCTATGCAATATATAACAAGTTAGTAACAATACAAACCTTTAATAATTTTTAATATTTAATATTTCAAGCCCAGTGAAATCCCTTTATGTCATTTTAGCACTTTCAAAATTAATGCTCTTCATATTAATGTTTTTCAATTAGGTATTTCTCCTGAAAGGGTGACTATGTGATCTAGGGCTTACAGCATGAACTGCCTAAATCTGAAAAACTGGCTTCAAGTGGGGTTACTCTGTGACTTAAAAAAAAAGTCTATCTCCGGTGGGATTTATTTTCCAGTGGAAAATAAATCATGTAAAAAACAAAACAATAGTCAATAAATATTTCTTAAACATTTTTTAAAAAACCAAATTTCTTCATCCCAAGAAAGCTCACAGGAAAAAGTAAACCTTCATGTTCTCATGCCAACCCAGACCCTCAAACTAGTCTGCAAATGTTCAAAAATCTGTAACGATTATTAAGAGGATGGAATTCATCAATGATACGAAACTTTCAAGGTAATATTAACTACTTGCTATGAGAGTTGCATTACTTAAAAATAAAAAGTGTTAAATTAAAAATAACACATTTTTTACTATATAACAAACCTGGACATGAATTAAATTTTTTTAATGTAAAAATAATTTTTAAAAAAAGGCTGGGTGCAGTGGGAGGCTGAGGTGGGTGGATCACAAGGTCAAAAGATCAAGACCATCCTGGCCAACATGGTGAAACCCCATCTCTACTAAAATACAAAAAATTAGCCAGACATGGTAGTGCATGCCTGTAGTCCCAGCTACTCAGGAGGCTGAGGCAGGGGAATTGCTTGAACCCGGGAGGTGGAAGTTGTCATGAGCCAAGATCACACCACTGTACTCTAGCCTGGTGAGAGCAAGACTCCATCTCAAAAAGAAAGAAAGAAAGAAAGAAAAGTGAGTTTGTCCGCAGAGTGGTGACAAACTTCCACTCCTATTGTATGATGTAAAAACACTTGGATTCTAGAAAAATATTACATTTAAAGAGATTCAACCTCGAAGTTCTATTGTCTATTTTCTCTAGGAAAATATTTTACTTAAATAATTATATTCAATCTGTAGCTTTCCATCTTTCTACTCATTTTATCCTCTGATTTTTCTATATTTACCATTACTGACTTTAAACTTTACATATTTAAGTAGTATTGCAATGAACTAACAAAGTGTAACATTTCATTCAAAATACAAAAGCATTTTAGAAGAAGTCAAAGTTGACCAATAATAGTTTTTACACCCTTATTGAAAAACTTTTAGCAAACCATGTTTTGAAAATAAAATGTTTTTATTTGTAGAACTAATATACGTGTGTGTATTTGTGTGTGTGTGTGTGTGTGTGTGTGTGTGTGTGTGTGTGAGAGAGAGAGACAGAGTCCTACTGTGTCACCCAGGCTGGAATACAGCAGCATAAACAAGGCTCACTACATCTTCTACTTTCTAAGGTCAAGCAATCTTTCTGCTTCAGCCTCTCGTGTGGCTGGGATCACAGGTGTGCACCACCATGCCTGGCTACGTTTTTTATTTTTTGTAGAGACAGGGCCTCATTTTGTTGCCCAGTCTGGTCTCAAACTCAAGCAGTCATCCTTCCTCGGCCTCCCGAAGTCCTGGGGTTACAGGTGTGAGCCACTGCATCTGGCCAGAACAACTGATATTTTAAGTCACTGAAGCATGAAACATGGATCTTTGTTGCTGTCTTGTTTTCCAATCTGAAGCAAATCCATGGTATATCCAGGATAAGCAAAATGCAGGAAATTGATTTGTATTAAGTCTCTAATGTGCTAAGCCTTCTATGTGGTTTTTATTCCCCACTTAATGCTCCCAATAGCCATATGAAATAATTATTACTACACATACCATTTTACTTTTGAGTAAAATAAGATTCCAAATAATCTTTAACATACTTTCCTCACCTCTAGTACATGTAGTCCTGAATTAGGTCTAACCAATCCCAAGACCACCCTTTTTCACTATATTGTTGTAGGGTAAAATGTCAGTCAAAAAATCAAAATCATTGAGAATAGGAAATTGGTTTTTGTTTTGTTTTGTTTTTTTTGAGACAGTTTCGCTCTTGTTACCCAGGCTGGAGTGCAATGGCGCAATCTCAGCTCACCGCAACCTATGCCTCCTGGGTTCAGGCAATTCTCCTGCCTCAGCCTCCTGAGCAGCTGGGATTACAGGCACGCGCAACCATACCCAGCTAATTTTTTTTGTATTTTTTTTTTTTTTTAGTAGAGACGGGGTTTCACCATGTTGACCAGGATGGTCTCCATCTGTTGACCTCGTGATCCACCCACCTCGGCGTCCCAAAGTGCTGGGATTACAGGAGAATACGAAATTGTAAAATTAATTTTGTTTAAATTTTTAACAGGAGACCTCAAACTGAGAAACAAAGTTTTTTACTGTGTAACACTTGTGAAATAATTTGGACAGAAAAATTCAACTGGCTTCTTGATTTTTGGTATTTAGCAAAAGAGACTGTATGGTTTGTTTCCTTGAATCCCAAGAAAGCCATGTTATAACACAAAGGGTAAGAAAGGAGTGAATAAAGAAGCAAAACCCTCTTCTTACCTTTCCAATACTCAGGAGAAGTCCAGTAGATGAGGCACCTCTCATTCAAAGATTCAGATTCAGGCTAGACCTAGAATCATTGTCCAGCACCTGTGATTGGCAGAAAGAGTAAAGGATAAATCATGGGTGTGAAGGGTAATGGAAGTTTTGTTGGGCTTCAGTATAAAATTCCATGTGATTATATATATAAATCAAGCCACGTACTATGTTTTGTTTGGTAACATTGCACAAAAATGTTAAAATTTATAGTCTCTTCAAATAAGATAAATTTTAAATTTTTGATGGAAACTTTGACATCATTGGGACTATGTTGCATGTTTCACAATTATATAATTAACAGGATTTTGTCCACAAATGAGTGTATACTTTCAGATGCCTGTTGGACATGTATATGCCTACCCAACTAGAAAGTACTGGGCAGTATGGAAACTAACCTTTCAGGCATATTTTTTGTTTGTTTGCTTTTTGAGACAGAGTCTCACTCTATCATGCAGGCTGGAGTGCAGTGGTGTGATCTTAGGCCACTGCAACCTCGACTTCCCTGGCTCAAGTAATCCTCCCACCTAAGTCTCCTGAGTAGCTGGGATTACAAGCATATGCCACCACACTCAGCTAATTTTGTTTATTTTTTGCAGAGATGAAGTCTCACAGTGCTGCTCAGGCTGGTCTCAAACTCCTAGGCTCAAGCAATCCTCCCACCTTAGTCTCCCAAAGTACTGGGAGTACAAGAATGAGCTACCGTGCCTGGCCTCAGGCATATTTTTATATGTACTGTGTCCTCTTGAAATTCTTCCTTAGGTTTTATGAAACTGTCCTCACTTTTTTCCATAAAACCCTATTTTAGTCACATATGCATATTGATATTCAGTTTCCTAAGGTTAAGTTCTAGTGTGATTTATTTAAAACATTTTCATGTATTTTACTTAAAAACAAATTGAAAGTTAACAAAATGCTTTTTACTTTTGGTGAATATAAAACTTTGTGAATAAAAATGAGAATAAGAAAGAGGCGTGACTATGGGTTATTCAAATTGCAACTTCCAGTCATAGAAAAACCTTTAGTGTGGCCGGGCGCGGTGGCTCACACCTGTAATCCCAGCACTTTGGGAGGCCAAGGCAGGTGGATCACGAGGTCAAGAGATTGACACTATCCTGGTCAACATGGTGAACCCTGTCTCTACTAAAAATACAAAAAATTAGCTGGGCATGGTGGTGCGTGCCTGTAATCCCAGCTACTCAGGAGGCTGAGGCAGGAGAATTGCCTGAACCCAGGAGGCGGAGGTTGCGGTGAGCTGAGATTGCGCCATTGCACTCCAGCCTGGGTAACAAGACTGAAACTCCATCTCAAAAAAAAAAAAAAAAAAGAAAGAAAAACCTTTAGTGTTATTATGGATTTTTAAATGTTTTTAACGTATGATACATTTTAAATAAATTAACAGATTTAAAATAATCAATAAATTTCACAAATAACTTCATCTTTCAAGTTTTTCTGCATCTAATTATATACATCTTACAAGTGATTCTTGCAGAGGAAGCAACTGCATTTAGTATAAGTTAATTAATTCAAACTTCATCACCCCTTAGGTCCAATCCATCTCTGTTCTTGCTCCTTGAAAAATCATCACATCTCTCGGTTGTATGGATGTAGGAGAAAAAGTTGATACCTAATGTTTAAACAACCACATTTTTTTTCTTACTGCTGAATTATAATAACTCATTTCTTGTTCTCCTTTTCACTATAAAATAATTTTATATGAAAGGTTGGGTTCATGTTAATTTAGGAAAATAGGGCTTGAAACATATCATTCTACTAACTAGTCTAAGAAAATGAGATTGTATCAGAAAAAAATCTAAATACATACATGTCAAAAAATAAACAATGGTAATTCTTATGGTGAGTTCTTACTCCAGGTGTGCCTGATTTATATGCTCTATACTAGAAGGAGAATCACAGAGATACATAATTCATGTATTTATGTCCCTCAGGATAGGGATATCTCTAACAAGGCAAAATTAAGCTATATTATCCAATATCAAAGAATGATTGAGTATTGATATCAGTTTGCACTCGTATGTAATAATTTCTACATACATTGAAGTGATAGAATTCTTCATTATTTTCTACCTGTAAGCTAGTTTTGAAAAAAAATTAAACTAATTCTCATGAAGCATTCATCTTTGTTACTAACTCAAGAGAGTTACAAGGATACAATTTGACTCTTCATGCACCTTATAGTGCAGGGAAATATATAATTAGTCAGTCAGGTAGTAAAAATGAGTAATTTTTTTGAAAAGTGTCTGTTCATATCCTTCACCCATTTTTTGATGGGGTTTGTTTTTTCTTGAAAATTTGTTTAAGTTCCTTGTAGATTCTGGATATCAGCCTTTTGTCAGATGGATAGGTTGCAAAAATTTTCTCCCAGTCTGTAGGTTGTCTGTACTCTGATAGTTTCTTTTGCTATGCAGCAGCTCTTTAGTTTAATTAGATTCCATTTGTCAATTTTGGCTTTCATTGCAGTTGCTTTTGGTGTTTTAGTCATGAAGTCCTGGTCCATGTCTATGTCCTGAATGGCATTGCCTAGATTATCTTCTAGGGTTTTTATAGTTTTAGGTCTTACATTTAAGTATTTAATCCATCTTGAGTTAATAAGGTATAAGGAAGGGGTCCAGTTTCAGTTTTCTGCATATGGCTAGCCAGTTTTTCCAACACCATTTATTAAATAGGGAATCCTTTTCCCATTGCGTGTTTTTTTCAGGTTTTTCAATGATCAGATGGTTGTGTGTGGTGTTATTTCTGAGGCCTCTCTTCTGTTCCATTGGTCTATATATCTGTTTTGGTACCAGTACAATGTTGTTTTTGTTACTGTAGCCTTGTAGTATAGTTTGAAGTCAGATAGCATGATGCCTCCAGCTCTGTTATTTTAGCTAAGGATTGTCTTGGCTATATGGCCTCTTTTTTCTGCCATATGAAATTTCAAGTAGTTTTTTCTTACTTTTTGAAGAAAGTCAAAGGTAGCTTGATGGGAATACCATTGAATCTATAAATTACTTTGGGCAGTATGGCCATTTTCATGATAACGACTCTTCCGGTCCATGAGTATATAATGTTTTTTTTTTCCATTTGTTTGTATCCTCTCTTATTTCCTTGAGCAGTGGTTTGTAGTTCTCCTTAAAGAGGTCCTACACATCACTTATACACTGTATTCCTAGGTATTTTATTCTCTTTGTAGTGATTGTGAATGGGAGCTCATTCATGATTTGGCTCCCTGTCTATTTTTGGTGTATAGAAATGCTTGTGATTTTTGCACATTGATTTTGTCTGCTGAGACTTTGCTGAAGTTGCTTTTCAACTTAAGGAGTTCTGGGCTGAGAGGATGGGGTTTTCTAAACATGCAATCATATCATCTGCAAACAGACCATTTGACTTCCTCCATCATATTTGAACACGCTTTATTATGCAACCAACAAACATATGAAAAAACGTTCATTAGAGAAATGCAAATCAAAACCACAGTGGTCATTAGAGAAATGCAAATCAAAACCACAATGAGATACCATCGCATGCAAGTTAGAATGTAAATCGTTAAAAAAGTCAGGAAGCAACAAATACTGGAGGAATGCTCTTACACTATTGTTGGGAATGTAAATTAGTTCAACTATTGTGGAAGACAATGTGGCAATTCCTCAAGGATCTAGAACTAGAAATACCATTTGATCCAGCAATCCCATTACTGGGTATATATCCAAAGGATTATAAACCATTCTCCTATAAAGACACATGCACACGTATGTTTATTGCAGCACTATTCACAATAGCAAAGACATGGAACCAACCCAAATGCCCATCAATGAGAGACTAGATAAAGAAAATGTGACACATATACACCATGGAATACTAGGCAGCTATAAAAAAGAATGAGTTCATGTCCTTTGCAGGAACATGAATGAAGCTGGAAACCATCATTCTCAGCAAACTAATATAGGAAAAGAAAACCAAACACTGCACATTCTCATTTATAAGTGGGAGTTGAACAATAAGAACATACAGGCATAGGGAGGGGAACATCACACACCAGGGCCTGTCAGGGGATCGAGGGCCAAGGGGAGGGATAGCATTAGGAGAAATATCTAATGTAGAAGACAAGTTGCAGCAAACCTGTATGACACGTGCATACCTATGTAATAAAACTGCACATTCTGCACATGTATCCCAGAACTTACAGTATGATTTTTTTTTAAAAAAGTGTACTTTAGTTCTCCGACCTTTGAAGTGTCAAACAACTAAAAGTTAAATTTATACATTTAATTAGACTTTAACAACTTCAAGCTTATTTCAGAATAGCATGATCACACAAAAATAGAAATTTATGGTATAATATTATATATAACATCATTTTGGTGTGCAATTAAACTGTACTCACTTCAGTTAACATTTCAGAGATCTACATGGGGGGGCCCTCACATAGAGTCTAGAGAGTCCTCTGGTCAAGGCCTCAGATTAACAGTCCCAGAAATAAACTGACAAGACAGAAAGAAGAAAATCAACATACAAAATATGCAACATTACACTTGTGTCCAGGTAAAAGTACCACAAGCTAAATATTTTAGAAATCCTATAATTATCTTATAAACAGCACAATTACATTGGGGACTGTTGTAGGCATGTATGTGTTTTCATCACACCCATTTGTTTGATGTAATGTTTAAAATATGCCACAATTTTCTAACCCTGGCATTTCTTCAGTTTTTAATATACTGAAGGTCTGAAAAAATACAACTAGCCCTGGTCTCTCTGAATGGCTCTGCCAGTTGCAGGACACCATGCTAATCTCTGGGGACACCAAGACACAGTCCCTGCTCTCAAGGACTTTATAGCTGGCATATAAAGAGAAACAAATATATGAATACCTATAATAGATGATAGAATATAATGAGGGCCACTCTACAGATGCAAATAGCCATGAGACTTACGGGCACCAAAGATCATTTCCAGTTAAGAATCAGATAAGTCTTCAGGAGAAAATGTCATTGACAATGGGCCTTGAAAGACAAGGGGCCACCGATGGCAGAGATGAGTGAGAAAGATTTGAGTGAAAAAGAACATAGTTTAGAAATAGCACTGTTTGCATGGTTTGTGAAAAGCAGAGGAAGGAATAAATGTGGAAAATAAGATTGGGACCTTGTTCAGAGTCTCAAATGGCAGAAAAAGGACTCCCGTGCCTACTACCATTGGCAAAAGGAAGTCAGCATGGGGTTTTGAGTAAGGAAATAACATCAATGTGTTGCATTTTAGAAAGAAAAAAGCAGAATAAATATACATGGTGGCCTAGTGGAGAAAGAAGACATACAAGAATTCAGTAAAGAGGCTGTCACGGCAATCCCAGGGCTGAAACTTCATCACTCTGCCTACTGGAAGAATTTCCTTTTTGCTTAGTCCCGAGAATCATTTCCTTGTGTTCTCCGATACACCTATGTCCTAAGCTATAATAACTATAAGGTTGTATTCATTAGATGATCTGAGGAAGTTCATTTTTGTCTAGTATTTGGAAATACTCCTTAGAATGACCAAGGGGAGCCCTCATACATAATCTTGCTTGACAGTTTAAAAAAGATTCAAGGAAAGAAGTAATTTCTAGTACTTGGAATAAGTGTTATGGGGATTTATCTTCCCAGGACTTACTCAATTGCTCTCTGCTGCATTACTTCCAGAACAATGGCATTATTCAAGCTGAAAAGGCAAAAATCCAAGTTGCCACCTGACCTTTGATTTAACAAAGGTTACGTGAAAGCTATTTTGAACTGCTGAATTACATAGTTTATCATATCATCTAATGTTCTAAAAAAGATGTTTCATTATTAATTAAACAAATTTAAAGTTTCAAGAGAAAACATCCTAATATACCTACTAAAATTGTATTTAAACATTCCTGTAAGGTATACTGTTGCAAAAAAGAAAAAACTCTATCACATCTCATTTGAGTTTCATTCGATTATGTTTACAAGATAGATTACTTGATCAATAAAACTGAAAACCATGCTTAACAACTCTGCATGTTGAAGGAAATGACCAAATGGCTATATTAAGTTGTCTATGGAAAATATTCACACCATTGAATTAGAAAACCAGCAAAGGAAAAAGTCTAATTATTTGAATTATCCAAAATAAAAGGGGACATTTTAGACATATCACTTCAAAACATAAAGAATATTCAGACTTTTCAATATAATTCAAAAACTTAATTAATAAACAATTAAAAATTCAAAGTACTAATATCATTGGTGATTCATTAAGCCAAATATACGTAAGAAATTAAAATTTATACTTAGATCAATTATTTTCAAAATAGCATCACTGAAGAGAAAAAAAATAGACCACTTTGTAAATATATGTCAGAGAAGTGTTTTAAATAGTTGAAGAGGATTGGGTACTTTGACAGTATTTTCTTTTGTCTTCCTTACCTGCCCTCTGCTGGTGAAAAGAGAAAAGTGAAAAGTAAAGACACTTCAAACATCCTGGAAAAGCACAGTTCATACAAGCAATATTTACTGTTACAAAATTTTTCATAAGGCCAGATTCATTAGCCTTCATGTTTAATTAATTTGCCATCACTCTTCTTGGAAGCCATATTTATACATTAAATATTGCTTGTGAGTTAGGATTGGAGTAAAAAAAAAGGAGGAAGATTTAGAAATATTTCACTATTTTATATAGTTTATGTTAAAATAAGAATACAAACATCTAAAAATATTATGAAAGATATTTATGCCATTGTTTTGAGAAGGAGTTTCGCTCTTTGTTGCCCAGGCTGGAGTGCAGTGGTGTGATCTCAGCTCACTGCAACCTCCCCTTCCCTGGTTCAAGCAATTGTCCTGTCTCAGCCTTCTGAGCAGCTGGGATTACAGGCACCCCCCACCACGCCTGGCTAATATTTGTATTTTTAGTAAAGACAAGGTTTCAAGTGTGTTGGCCAGGCAGGTCTCAAACTCCTGACCTCAGGGGATCCACCGGCCTTAGCCTCCTAAAGTGCTGAGATTACAGGTGTGAGCCATTGCGCCCAGCAATTTTATGTTATTTCTATCTTTACATCCTCATTGACAAAATAAGCATGGACTAGACGTGAGTTCCATTAGCAGTAGTCATAACTGATTTAATGACCATATCTAAAAGGGTCTAATGGATCACTGTGAGCCAAGGTAGAGGTTAATAAGGATGGTCTACAGGGCTTTATCTTTAGTCCTCCCTGACCAACATTTTCACCACTGTTGAATATAAAATTAAGTAAATCCCAATCCATGAAGATTTCAACAGACTGGAAATTGAACAAATTCTATCAAAATAAAATACACAAGCATGAAGTTTGTAGTGCTACCATTGTGAAAGAGATTCTGATATTTCAGTTAGTAACAAACTCAAGAGTAAAATGGAATGCAAATATAAAAAACTTAGTAATTTATATCTTAGGTGCTTGATATGTGCCAAACCTACATGGAGCAGTTCACATGTTCCAAAAACCCAGAAAAAAACAAATTTGGATCGGTAATTGACTCATTTACTGCCCAACTCCAATTCTCAAAAAGGGATGAGCTAGAATTCTTTTACTGGGGGAGAAGGATTAGGAAACCACTGTATGTATGTATTTTTCAGATTCTCCCAAGACAAAACTCAATTTGTTACACGCCACATAAGTTTCAGTATCTTTATATTGTGCTTATTATGAAAGTACAGGCTTATCAATTGCACAATATGGCAGTCATACATTTTAGGTAACTAGAATTTTTAGACCCATCTATGGCCAATTTTTCCTTCTAAAGTTAATTTTTTGAAATTTAATATATATACAGAAAAGTACACAATTCACATATATTAGCTATATATGTACATATGAGTTACACATACAGATATAGACAGATAGATACAGATATAGGTATACATCTCAACAAACTTTTACAAAGTGAATACATCCAGGCAACTATCACTAGATCAAGAAATAGAGTATATCAGCAATACAGAATTCTTCCTCTTTTCATCTTTCAATCATTATCTCCTCCCAAAAGAAACTATTCTGACTTCTATTCCATCAATTTGTTTAGCACATTTTTGAATTTCAGGTAAGTGAAATTGCAGTATGTACTCTTCAGTGCCTGGCTCCTTTCACTAAATTTGTGTTTGTAGGATTCATTCATGTTATTGTATATAAAGGTAATTATTTCCTTACTACATAGTATTCCATTGTATGTATACACTTGATAAATTTATCATTCTACTGTTAATAAATAACTGGATTGTCTTCTTTTTGCATTTTAAGGTATATGCCAGGAGGAAAAAATCTGTGTCACAGGATTTGCATATGTTCAATTTTAGTAAATATTTCCATCATTTTCCAAAGTGTTAGTACCAATTCATAATTCATATTCTACCAAGAGCATATGGGAATTCTAGTTATTTCACCACTAAGACAATACTATGTATTATCAGGAATTTTGTTTTAATGTTAGCCATTGTGGTAAATAGAATCTTTTGTAGTTTAAAATTAAATGTTCTGATAATTAATGATTTTGAGTACATTTTTATGTTTATTGGCCAGCTGAATATATTCATTTGTGAAGTACCTGCTCATTTTTCCATTATCTTGCATGCTATCTCTAATTGATTTTTAAGAGTTTCTTCATATATTCTGGATATAAGTTCTTCATCAGATATAGTATATTGATTGCAAATATCTCCTTTCCCTCTGTAAGTTGACTTTTCACCTCTATTAATACTATCATTTCATGAAAATACGTTCTTAATTTTAATGGTCTAATTTATTAATATTTTCCTTTATATTTAAGAGCTTTTGTAGCGTATTAGAAATCTATAAGCATCTTAAGAACAAAACATGAACTTTAATCTCTAGTATCTTGGTCTCTCCAGTCATGGCTACTAATCTTGAGCCATGATGAAGAGGAAGAAGGTAGGAAATATTTGATATTGTCTTCAAATATTTGAAATGTTCATAGGGATCAAAACATGAGACTTGTTCTGCATAGTCTCATGAAAGGAATAAGACCCTAGGCTAGAAAGTAAAAGGATGAAGGTACACTCTCAACATGAAACAGTGTACCTGAACAGTCAAGTGATGAAATGAGACTGTGTTCTTCCTGACACTGGAAGTATTAAAGCATAGATTAATGGACAGTTTAATAGATAACCTTTAAGCTAATTCATCTGGCTTTAAAGGTGTGACTACAGCATGTGATGTGGGACGGTATAGTTGCCTTACATGTCATCAGCTTAAGGACTGCTTAAGGCCAGGAGTTCAAGACCAGCCTGGGCAAGATAGGAAGACCCTGGCTTTACAAACCAACCACCAAATAAATAAATCAATTAAAAACAAGTTAGGGTTGAAGTTTCATAATAACCTTATTTTTTTCTTAATAGAATACATGAACCTATATAAACCTTTTCTTACAACTATCTGTATTTTCAGTCTCGATGACTTCTACTTCTTAAATAATATAGTAATTCTCTTCAAAATTTTTCTTCTGAAATTTTTAAGGAAAGATCTCTACTTCTAATATTTCAGGATTTATCAAAAAGGATTCTATTTGTCCTAAATATATCCTTCAAGATTTAACTCCAATCATTTTGCCTTTCTACCTTCATCTATTCAGAAAAAATAATTCTGTTAGTTGATAACATGGCAACAGCAAAATCCTTCAATTCTTTGTTTACCCTAAAATGTCATTCCCTACATGTTCTCCTATAGCTTTATATATTTCTTCTTAAAATTTTTTTGTGGGTTCATAGGAAGTGATATACTTATAGAGTACATGAGATATTTTGGTACAGGCATGGAATGTGTAATAATATTGTGGAAAATGGGATAACTATCCTCTCAAGCATTTATCCTTTGGTTATAAACAATCCAATTATGCCCTTAGTTATTTTTTAATGCATAATAATTATTGTTGACTATAGTCCCCCTGTTGTGCTATCAAATTCTAAGTCTTATTCATTCTTTCTATTTTTTTGTACCCATTAACCATCATCACCTCACCCTTACACAGCCTCTAGTAACCATCATTCTATTCTCCATCTCCATGAGTTCAATCATTGAGTTTTAGATCCCACAAATAAGTGAGAATGTGATGTTTGTCTTTCTGTACCTGACTTACCTCACTTAACATAATGACCTTTATTTCCAATGATGTTATCACAAATGACTGAATCTCGGTTTTTTATCACTGAATAGTACTCCATTGTTTATAAGTACCACATTTTCTTTATCCATTCATCTGCTGATGGACACTTAGGTTGCTTCCAAATCTTGGCTATTGTGAACAGTGATGCAACCAGCATGTGAGTTCAGCTATCTCTTTGATATACTAATTTCCTTTCTTTTAGGTATATACCTACAAGTGGGATTGTTGGATCATATGTTAGTTTTAAGTTTTTTGAGGAACCTCCAAACCATTCTCTGCAGTTGTTTTACTAGTTTACATTCCCACTGATGGCATACAAGGGTTCCACTTTCTCCACATCCCTGCCAGCATTTGTTATTGACTATCTTTTGGATAAAAGCCATTTTAACTGGGGTGAGATGATATCTCCTTGTAGTTTTGATCTCAGTGCATTTCACTGGTGATCAATGATGCTGAGCACTTTTTCATATGCCTGTTTGCCATTTGTATGTCTTCTTTTGAGAAATGTCTATTCAAATCTTTGCCAATTTTTAATCAGATTATTAGACTTTTTTCCTATAAACTCCATACATATTCCGGCTATCAATTTTTTTGTCAGATAAATAGTTTGCAAATATTTTATCTCATATTGTGGGTTATCTTATTGTCTCTTCACCTTGTTGATTGTTTCCTTTGCTCCACAGAAGACTTATAACTTGATGTGATCCCATTTGTCCATTTTGCTTTGGTTGCCTATGCTTGTGGGGTATTGCTCAAGAAATTTTAGCCCAGACCAATGTCCTGCAGATGTTCTCCCAATGCTTTCTTGGAATAGTTTCATAGTTTAAGGTCTTAGATTTAAGTCTTTGATCCATTTTGATTTGATTTTTTTATATCACAAGAGATAGAGGTCTAGTTTCATTCTTCTGTATATGCTTATACTGTTTCCCCAATACCATTTATTGAACAGACTGTATTTTCCCAGTGAATGTTCTTGGCGCTTTTGTCAAAAATGAGTTCACTGTAGGTGTGTGGATTTGTTTGTGGTTTCTCTATTCTGAGTTTTCTGTTCCATTGGTCTATGTGTCTGTTTCTATGACAGTACCATGCTGTTTGGGTTATTACAGCTCTGTAGCATAACTGAAGTCAGGTAATGTGATTCCTCCAGTTTTGTTCTATTTGCTCAGGATAACCTTGGCTATTTTGAGTCTTCTGTGATTCCATATAAATTTTAGGATTTTTTTTTCTATTTCTGGGAAGAATGTCATTAGTATTTTGACAGGGATTGCATTGAATCTGTAGATTGTTTTGGGTTATATAAACATTTTAACAATATTGATTCTTCCAATACACAAACATGGAATATCTTTCCATTTTTTTGGTGTCTTCTTCAATTTCATCAATGTTTTATAGTTTTCATTGCAGAGCTCTTTAACCTCTGGTTAATTCCTAGGTATTTTATTTGTGGCTATTTTAAATGGGATTAATTTTTAAAATTCTTTTTCAGATTGTTCACTGTTGGCATATAGAAATGCTACTGATTTTTGTATGCTGATTTTATATCCTGCAATTTTACTGAATTTGTTTATCAGTTCTAATAGTTTTTGGTGGAGTTTTTAAGTTTTTCCAAATATAAGATCATATCATCTACAAACAAGGATTATTTGACTTCTTCCTTTCCAATTTGGATGCCCTTTCTTTCTTTTCCCTGATTGCTGTAGCTAAGGCAATATAATTCCAGTACTATTTTGAGTAACAGTGGTGAAAGTGGGCATCCTTGTCATCTTCAATCTAAGAAAAAAGGCTTTCAGTTTTTCCCCATTCATTTTGACACTACCTGTGGGTCTGTTGTATGTGGCTTTTATTATGTTGAAGTATGTTCCTTCTATATCAAAGTTATTTAGAGTTTTTGTAATAAAGGAATGTTGAATTTTATCAAATGCTTTTTCAGCAACAATTGAAATGATCATATGCTTTTTGTCCTTCATTCTGTTGATATGATATATCACACTGATTGATTTGCATATGTTGAACCATCCTTGCATCCCTGAGATAAATTCCACTTGGTCATGATAAATGACCTTTTAATGTATTGTTGAATTTGGTTGCTGTTATTTTACTGAGGATTTTAGCAGCAACATTCATAAGGGATATCTACCTGTATTCTTCTTTTTTTGTTTTAATGTGTATTTGTCTGGTTTTGGTCTCAGGGTAATACTGGCCTCACAGAATTAGTTTGGAAGTATTTCCTCTTTATGTATTTTTTGGAGCAGTTTGAGTAGGATTGGTATTAGTTCATTAAATGTTTCGTAGATTTCAGCAGTGGTACTATTGGGCCCCAGCCTTTTCCTTACTAGGAGACTTTTCATTAAGGCATCCATCTCATTACTTGTTATTTGTCTGTTCAGGTTCTGGATTTCTTCATAGTTCAATCTTGGTAGGCTGTATGTGTCTAGGAATTTATCCATTTCTTCTAGATTTTCCAATTTATTGGTACATAGTTGCCCCAGCAGCCAGTAATGATCACTGAATTTCTATGGTATCAGCTGTAACATCTCTTATTTATTCATCTCTTATTTTATATGAGTCTTTTATTTTTCTTAGTCCAGCTAAAGTTCTGTCAATTTTGTTTAACTTTTCAATAAACCAACTTTTGTTTCACTGATTTTTTGTACTGTTTTTTTCAAGTTCATTTATTTCTATCCTGTTCCTTATTATTTCTTCTTCTAATTTTGAGTTTGCTTTGCTTTAGCTTTGCTAGTTCTTTAAGATGCATCATTCAGTTATTTACATTTTTCATCATTTTTTATGTAGGCACTTTTAGCTATAAATTTCCCTCTTAGTACTGCTTTTGGTGTATTCCATAGGTTTCAGTATGTTGTGTTTCCATTATTATTTGTTTCAATAAATTTTTCAGCTTCCTTAATTTCTTCATTGAACCATTGAGCATTCAGGAACATATTGTTTCATTTCCAAGTATTTGTATAGTCCAAAATTCCTTTTGTTACTGATTTCTAGTTTTGTTCCATTGTGGTCAGAGAATATGCTTAATTCAATTTTTTCAGTGTTTTGAGGCTTGCTTTGTGACCTAACATATGGTCTATCCTTAAGAATGATCCATGTACTGAAGAGAAAAATGGATATTCTGCAGACATTGGATGAACTGTTTGGCCCATTTGTTCCTTGGGGAAATCAAGTCCAATGTTTCTTTGTTGATTTTCTGTCTGGCAGATCTGTCCAATGCTGAAAGTGGAATGTTGATGTCTCCTGCTATTATTGTATTGCAGTATATCTATCTCTCTCTTTAGCTCTAATAATATTTGCTTTCTATAGCTGGGTGACCCAGTTTTGGGTGCATATATATTTACAAACATTATATCCTCTTGCTGAATTAACCCCTTTATCATTATATAATAATCTTGTCTCTTCATACAGTTTTTGTCTTAAATCTATTTTGTCTGATATAAGTATGGCTACTCCTGCTCTATTTTGGTTTCCAGTGGTATGGAATATCTTTTTTCATCCCTTTATTTTCAGCCTATATGTATCTTTATAGCTGAAGCATGTTTCTTGTAGACAATAGATCATTGGGTCTTATTTTTTTCAGCCACTCTCTGTCTACTAGTTGGAGAGAGCAGTCCATTGACATTCAACATTATTGTTGATATGTAGGAACTTACTCCCGCCATTTCATTATTCATTTTCTGGTTGTTTTACAGTCTTCTCTTCCTTCTTTCCTTCCTTCCTGTCTTCCTTCAGTGAAGGAGATTTTCTCTAGTGGTATGCTTTAGTGTCCTGCTTTTTTGTGTGTGTGTATTGTTGTTTTTCAATTTAAAGTTACCATAAGGCTTGTCAATATTATCTTATAGCCCATTGCCCATTATTTTAAACTGATGACAACTTAACACATTGCATAAACAAACACAAAAAAATTAAAACTCTCCATTATAAATTTGTACCCCTGCCTTTGAACTTTTGTTGTTTCCTTTATGTCTTATTGTACTGTATAGGCCTTAAAAAGTAGTTGTCATTATTTTTTATTAGTTCATCATTTAGTGTTTCTATATAAGTCAAGAAAAGTTTACATACCACAATGACGGTGTCATACTGTTCTTTTTGTTTCTGTGTGTTTGCTATTACCAGTGAGTTTTAAGTGATTTCTTCTTGCTCATCAACATTCTTTTTTACAGACTGAAGAACTCCTTTTAGCATTTCTTGTAGGACAGATCTAGTGTTGATGATATCCCTCACCTTGTGATTGTCTGGGAAGGTCTTTATTTCTCCTTCATGCTTAAAGGATATTTTCACTGGATATACTATTTAGGGTAAAAGTTTTATTCCTTCAGCATTTTAAATATGTTGTGTCATGCCCTCCTGGCCTATAAGATTTCCACTGAAACGTCTGCTGCCAAACATATTGGAGGTCCATTACATGTAATTTCTTTTCTCTTGCTGTGTTTAAGATCCTTTTTTTTCTTTATTCTTGAGCTTTGGGAGTTTGATTATCAAATGCCTTGAGCTAGTCTT
The DNA here is from genome assembly GCF_049354715.1 of Callithrix jacchus. Taxonomy (NCBI): domain Eukaryota; kingdom Metazoa; phylum Chordata; class Mammalia; order Primates; family Cebidae; genus Callithrix; species Callithrix jacchus. The sequence continues at coordinate 88,043,984 of NC_133512.1, read as the reverse complement.
CTTTGGGTTAAATCTGCGTGGTGTTCTATAACATCTTTTTTTGTTTTTTGTTTTTTTTTTCTGAGATGGAGTCTCACTCTGTCACTAGGCTGGAGTGCAGTGGCATGATCTCGGCTCACTGCAGCCTTTGCCTCCTGGGTTCAAGCGATTCTCCTGTCTCAGCCTCCCAAGTAGCTGAGACTACAGGTGCATGCTGACACCTAGCTAATTTATGTATCTTTAGTAGAGATGGGGTTTCACCATGTTGGCCAGGACGGTCTCAATTTCTTAACCTCATGATCTGCCTGCCTCAGCCTCCCAAAGTGCTGGGATTACAGGCATGAGACATGACACCTGGCCTCTATAAATTTATTGTACTTGAATGTTGATTTGTTTCTCCAGGTTTCAGAAATTTCCTGACATTATCTATTTGAATAAACTTTCTACTTGTATCTCTTTCTCATCTTTAAGGCCAATAACTCAGATTTGCCCTTTCGAGACTATTTTCTAGATTCTATAGGCATGCTTCATTTTTTTACATTCTATTTTTCTTTTGTTTCCTCTGTGTATTTTCAAAAAACCTGCCTTCAAGCTTACTCATTCTTTTTTTTTTTTTTTTTTTGAGACGGAGTTTCGCTCTTGTTACCCAGGCTGGAGTGCAATGGCGCGATCTCGGCTCACCGCAATCTCCGCCTCCTGGGTTCAGGCAATTCTCCTGCCTCAGCCTCCCGAGTAGCTGGGACTACAGGCACGCACCACCATGCCCAGCTAATTTTTTGTATCTTTAGTAGAGACGGGGTTTCACCATGTTGACCAGGATGGTCTCGATCTCTTGATCTCGTGATCCACCCGCCTCGGCCTCCCAACAAGCTTACTCATTCTTTCTTCTGCTTGATCCTTTCTGCTATTAAGAGATTCTGCTGCATTCTTCTGCATGTCAATAGTATTTTTCAACTCTAAATTTTCTTCTGGATTCAATTGTTTCTATCTCTTTGTTACATTTCTCTGATATAATTCTGAATTCCTTCTCAGAGTTATCTTGAATTTGAGTTTCCTCTAAACAGCCATTTTGAAGTCTATCTAGAAGGTTACCTGTATGTTTCTAGGCACTAGGATTGGTCCCTAGTGCCTTATTTAGTTCATTTAGTGAGATCATGATTTCCTGGATGTTGCTGATGCTTATAGATGTTTATATGTTTCTGGGATGTTGTTTATACATGTTTTCTGGATGTTGATGGTTGATGCTTATAGATGTTTCCTGGATGTTGTTGATGCTTATAGATGTATAAATAAGGCACTAGGCTTGGTCTCCAGTGCCTTATTTGGTTCAATTGGTGAGGTCATGTTTTTCTGAATGTTGTTGATGCTTATAGATGCTTGTCAGTATCTGGGTATTGAAGAATTAGGTATATTTATTGTAGTACTCATTGTCTGGACTTGTTTGTGTCTGTCCTTCTTGTGAAGGCTTTCCAGGTATTTTAAGGGAATTGGGCCCAAGACCCAATAATGCTGTGGTTTTTGCAGACTCATAGAGGTACCACGTTGGTGATCTTGGAGAAGACCTGGAAGAAATGTCTGGATTACCAGGCAGAGACTCTTGTTCTTTTCTCTTACTTTCTTCCAAACAAATTGAATATCTGTCTCTGTGCTGAGCCACCTGGAACTGGCAGTGCAGTGATATAAGCATCCCTGTGTCTACCACCACTGGGACTGTGCAGGGTCAGACCTGAAGCCAGCACAGCACTGCACCTTGCCCAAGGCCCTTCCCTTCAGGGTGGTGAGTTCTCTCAGGCTGTAAGCATGTCCAGAGATGCCATCAATCCTTGATGCCAGGGATTGGAGTCAAAAAACCTTGGCAATGTTTTACTCTACTGTGACTAAGCTGGCACTCAAACCATAATACAAAGTTGTTCCCACCATTCTCTCCCCTTTCTACAGGCAGAGGAGCCTCTCCTTGTGGCCACTAGCACCATTGGTCCCCAGGGGGTTCTGCCAGGCTGCCACCAATGTTAAAAGCCCAAGGATTCTTCACCCAGCTTGTGGTGAATGTTGCCAGACCTGGGACTTCTCCTCAGGTCAGCAGGCTCCTCTTCTGGCCCAGAACACATCTGTAAATGCTATCCAAGACCCTAGGCCTGGACTCAGGGACCCCAAGAGCCTGCTTGTTGTTGTACCCCCACTGTGGCTGAGGTGTTGCCTAGGTTGCAAAACAAAGTCCCCTTTACCTTCCCCACTGCTTTTCTCAAACAGAAAGTCTTTCACCATTGCCACCACAGCCAAGAATGTGCTGGGTCACCCATGAAACCAACACATCTCACACTCCAAGTCTCATGGCATTCTCCCTGGTTATCACTGGTGGTTATTCAGAACCCAAGGGCTCTAGTCAGCAGGTGATTAATCCTACCAGGATTAGCACCTTCCTTCAAGGCAGCAGATTCCCTTGAAATATCAAAAAATATCATCCAGGAGTTAGGGCTGGGGTTGGGGGAGGGATGGCTCAAGCACTCCCTTAAATGTACCAGCTGATGTCTCCCTAGGTCAGCTGACACCCTAGCTCACTGGCTCTAAGCCCAGCCTAGCATTAGGAGTTGCCTAGGAACTGTAATCCTGTGCCCTAGACTGCCTTTCTAGTTTACCTAGACCCCAGAGCACTTCAGCCCACAGTGGCGAGGATTGCTGAGAAACTTACATTCCAACCACTGGGATGGTGATTCGCCTCTGGGTAATGCTAGTCCAAATGCTTCCTGCCTGTGCGGGCACTGGCTGAGCCCAGCACTGCTTTATTCTCTGCTGTGATGGGGCAGCACTGAGTTCAAATGTAAAGTCCCCCAGGCACTGTGTTCTTCCCTCCCCAAAGTCCACAAATTTTCTCCCTGCACCACACTGGCTGCTGCTGGGGGTTGAGGGAGGGGTAGCATTAGCTATTCAGGACTGTCTTCTTCAGTGCCTCTTTTCACAATATGAAGTTAAAATCAGGTACTGTGATTGCTCACCTGATTTTTGGTTCCTGTGATGGTGCTTTTCTGTATGCAGATAGTTGTTAAAATTTTGGTATTCCAGTGAGGGGGATGAACGGCATAGGCTTCTATTCTACCATCTTGCTCTGCTCTCATACAGTTTTTGAAGTTCAGGATTGGTAATTTAACAGTAGAGATAAACATACCTGGTTTAAACCCATCTCTATCACTTACTATAACATGTTATTTAAACTTTCTAGGGCAAAGTATTCTCAACTATAAATTGGAGATAATAGTATCATCTACTCTATTAGCTATTGTGAGGACTAAATGAGATATTGGCCATAAAATATTTAACATACTACATGGCTGATAGTATACACTTTCTTGTTTTTAAAGAAAATTTATAAGCCAGACATGGTGGCTCACATCTATAATTCCTGCACTGTGAAAGGCCAAGGCAGGTGGGTTGCCTAAGGCTAGGAGTTTAAGTTATAGCGAGCTATAAGAGTGCCACTATAGCTTGGCCAACAGAGCAAGATCCTGTCTCCAAAAGAAAAAAGAAAAAACATACATACAATGAAATATTATTCAGCCATAAAAAGGAGTAAGGTTCTGATACATGCTACAACATAGATGAACCTTGAAAATATTATGCTAAGTGACATAGATCAGACATGAAAGGACAAATATTGTAGGATTCCACTTTTAGGAGTACCAACAATAGGCAAATTTATAGAGACAGAGAGAGTAGAGGTTTCCATGGGATAAGAGGCAAAGGGGAATGGGGAGTTACTGTTCAGTGGATACAAAGTTTCTGTCTGGCATGATGAAAAAATTCTAGAACGAATAATGGTTATGGCTGTACAAGATTGTGAATGTACTTAAGGCAACTGAAATATACTTAATGCCACTAAAATTGTTATAACAGCAAATTTTATGTTATATATGTTTCACCACCATAAAGATAAAATTAAAAATGTTTTTAAATGTGAGCCATCATTTTTAACTTCCAAAAATCTGTAGGGAAGGTCTATACTCTCATAAGATCATGTCCCCACAATTAAAATTTGAATTATTTTTACCCATACATCTTATCTTATACTTAGTCACACCAAAGTTCAACTCTCTTCCTTCTGTTCTCTCTCCTGGCATCTCAGACTTTTACAATCTTTTTGTTAATTTTTTTTTCACATATAAAAATCACTTGTTTAATACAATTGTGAACTCAGGGATTTAATATAAGTGCTTGATCTGTAAAAATTTTAGATTAATGTCAGCACTTCTTACTGAGGAAGCCAACTACCAGTTTTCTTTTTTAAAAATCAACTGTTCCAACACTTCATTCCTGATTTCTTAGTCAATTTCTAGATAAAGCAAAGCATTCCCTCCAATCTTATAGTGTGTCTTTTTAAGAAACAGTCTGCGGGGGATATGTGTGTGTTGGGATGTGTGTGGGGATGATGTGGCACAGCAGGGAAAAGGGAGACTTTGTCAAAGGTATTTTTTTCTAATGTTAATAAGTTACATCTAATTGTGCCTCTCTTTTTTTCAAATAGCTATTTATCATTTTATTAAACCAAACCTGATTGGTTGGCATGATATCCCATTACGTAAATCATACCGTCCACTTCCAAATAGATTGTGTTTGTTTAAATGTTCAACAATTATACCATTCATTACAAAATCTATCCGCTTCCCTGACCTTGAAGTAAAAATGAGCAATCTAATCAACAAGGACCTCCACTGGAATGCCTCATGTGGATTGATTACACAGAAGTTATTTGTAATGATAAGATGTACATTTTAGTCAGCCAATGGTAGAATATTAATGCGTGCTTGGAAAAATAAAGTTCTTTGTGAATATCATCTTGCTAAAAAATTTTGTCTCTTAATCTTCTTTTGTGTTTCCACTTTCTACCCAGAAATTTTATAGCACATTCTTATTACTATATAGTATATATTTTTAATTTTGGATGTACCTGTATTTTGTTTCACAAAAACTACATATTACTTCCAGTAGTTAAAGAGCTCCTGAAAAGCTACAGGTAAAACCCATAATACTCTGGAATAGAGAAAATATATGCTCTTTCATGGAACCTAGTATTCTGTTATGGAAAAGTATTAAAATTTTCTAATTACGCAATTTTTGCTATCAGAAAAAAAAAATGTGAAGTATTAAACTTAATTCCATACAAAGGAATACAGTCTAAAATTTCCACTAGAAATCCTTGGGCCAGCAGTTCACAAGACTAATTACAAATATTTATCTATGTTCAACTTTAGAATACTGTCCATGAAAAGAATATGGTTTAAGAACAACTAAACCCTATCACAAGATACATTTATCATGGAGATATACTCTATTGTACTATCCATTTACATGAGCAATTGAGGCATTTTATAGTAAGGGAAGAAAGAACTGAGTAAACTCTCTTGGTCCTATTAAAAAAAAAAAGAAGGCAGTCTATTATGGTAGTTAAAAAATTGGATTATGGGTCTGGTTCAAGTCAGGTTCCCTAGGAAAACCTGAGATGAGTTAGGCTGTACTCTGAAAAGAAGAAAAGTGAAGGAAGTAGTATAGGTCAGGAGAGGGAAGAATGTGGCTGAGTTAGAGAATAATTTCAGTTTGATCCCACAGGAATGCTCTGCAGAACAAGTTGCACCACAGAATCAGCCCTACGTTGAAGCAAGTGGTTAGCCCATTGGAACTCCCCATCATTGTGTCATTGGTCAGGATCTGCTGGTAGGAATTGGAGGAATCATAGTCTCTCAGAAGAGAGTAATTCTCTGAATTACCAGCCCACAGTCGTATGAGCTGGAGGAGGAAATGGACAGCAGGGTAAAGTAGGTATAGTGGCGCATCATCTTCTATAGAGTTTAATTATTCTAGTTTTTAATCCTACCACATAGCTATTACCTATGTGACACTTAGGTAATATTTAAGTTCTCTGCTCTTGGGATTCCTTATCTATTAAATTGAGGAGAATAACCCTTGTTTCTCAAGGTTGTTTCAAGAATAAAAAGAAAATAATGCATATATAACACTTGGGCTGGTGCTGATAAATATGCTTAGTATATAGATGCTTTTAAAAATGCTAAACGGCTAGAAGGCAAGAATGGTTTAACAAATTATATGGTATCTTTCAATAAGACATTGTCCTTGGCAAAACTCCACAAATAAATATTTTTGGGTCTCCTTCCATCAGAGAATTACACAAAAAAGACATACTTGCCTATTTTTACAGATGTCTGTGCAATTACCAGATCTTCAGCAACTCAGTGGTGGTACTTAGTGAAAAAGCCCAAGTGGCAGGGAGAGGACGTGATTCTCATGAGAGCAATAGCCTTGCCAAGAAGATATGGAAGAACTTGAAGAAGTCATACCCATTTAGCATAAGGGAACGAAAAAGAAGAATGGAAAGAAAGAGAAAATGGTTGAACCCCTGCAGTAGCTGACCAAACTTGTTTGTGAGTATATAAAACACTTGGTGGTGGTGGCTGGGCAGGGAGTAGGGGGTTAATACACAAGACTCAGACCCTATAATAGTAAAGACAGGTAGTGGTGAGCTAAAGATTAGCAATATGCCTAAGGACTACTGCTTTGTCATTTTATTCATGTGATGTACATTAGACTAGCTTAAAGACACAAGTATAGGCTCACAGGTGACATTTCTGATTGGCATTAACTTGGGCCAACTTGCCTAGAGCACTATTCTAGGGTATCAGGGAATAAAACAAAATGCCTGCCACATGAGCTTATGCTTAGAAGAAAATAAACATAATATATAAGCAAACAATACACTGTGATATGTCAGAAAGTGGTAACCACAATGAATTTTGAAAGTATATAGAGTAGGGTAAGGCATGCCAGAGGGTGAAGGAGCCATTTGCTGTATTAAATAGGATGGGCATGACAGGCCTTACTGAGAAGGTAAGAGTTGAGTAGACACATGGAAAAGGTAAACGAATTACTCTGGTGAAGATCACTGGAAGAGCATTTCAGAAAGAAGAAACAGCCACAGCAAAGGACTTATAATAGGAGAGAATCTAGCATGTTTCAGGAAAAGCAATAAAAAGAGTGAGCAAGGTGGAGAGTGGTATGAAATGAGGTCACAAGGATAACAAAATGAAGAGAAATGAGTGAAATAGGGGATTAAAAGTAGAGGGATGCTTTGCATGGTTGGTGCTGACATTCTCTTCTGTGGCCTGGCTCCTGTTCCCCATACCTCCCAGATTGGAAGAAGCTACCACTGTTCACTTCTTGAGTGTCCTCTATTGTCTGCAATTACCTTTCATTGTGCCTTTCCTGGGACAAACTTAGCACTCTCTCCCCTATCTCCTGGTGCTAACTCCTACTCAATTTGGGCGCATTCTTAGGATTTTCCTACAACTAGGATATTGTTCTTAGCCTTTTCACCTCACCCCTTTCTACCTCACCACCACCACCACCACATGACCGCTACTACCCTCCCACCCTCCTTGGATCCAGGAACCTTTTGTTTTGAGACAGGATCTAGCTCTGTCACTCAGGCTGGAATGCAATGGCACAATCATAGCTTACTGTAACCTCAAACTCCAGAGCTCAAGTGATCCTCCTGCCTCAGCCTTCCAGTGGGCTGAGATTACAAATGTGGGCAACCACTTCCAGCCCCAAGAGCCTTCTTCTGTTACATGCATTTCTATGCTACTGAGGGGATCCAGCCATTTGACTCTTAAGGTCAATCCCATTAAAATGTAAATAAGTTTTTCAAGGTTTTTATGTTTCTTATAGATGTCTTCAACCAGCACATAACAACTCACATTTGCTGTCTAAAAAAATGGAGAATTTGATGGAATGACTATATTCCAACAGATGATGTTTAAAGCACAGTAAGATATATTTACAACACAATATTCCTTCTTTGTCTTTCTCAAAGCCTAGCTTGGTGTCAAGAAATATTTGTTGGATGATTGTGGAACAAAAGAGACCTGGTTGCAAATCCAAGCAGGTATTCCAGGCAAGGTAATTAAACTTCTTGAACCTCAGTTTTTTTCTCAATTGCAAAATCAGGATACATAATTCTCAGGATGACTTTCAGACTTAAATAAAATTGCATGAAAAGGTCCCACATTTCATAGGTCGTTAATGATCATTAAATTTCCATCTTAAATATGCTTTCCTCTTCATGTTGCTGCTTTCAGTTTACTTTGCTCCCAACACTCAGCAAGAACCTATGAAACTTCAGAAAATCTATTCTTTACCTCATTACAGTTTAATAATTCAAATATGTCTGTTCAATCTGGTGACTACAAAAATGTAAGAAAGTGCTGGCCATAAAGCCAAGCCAGAACAAGGAGACAAGTGCTCCTCTTTCCCAAAATATAAAAATATACCATTTGAATAGCCCCTTTTTCAAGATGTTTATTATCCATTTAACGAATTTTGAGAGACAGGTTTCTAAAATTTTTCTTGGGGGTCAAAAACATCCTATCTATATTACTCTTTTATTTTAATACGACAATTCCAAACATGGCTTTAAATCAAACATATGCAGTTATAATTAGCTTAAATTACTGTATACATATAAATAATAATAAACTTTTCCAAATAAAAATGGTATGTGCCAGAGGTCATTTTCTTCAGGTTCACAAAAACTGTTTTAAGAGCATTCTATGGCAGCAATAACTGCAAAAATCCATTTTCTATAACCTTGAAACACTGAAAAATGAAAGCTATTTTGACATGGTAGTAAACAATCAAGTCTACTAAAGAGAAATAATCATCTCATTTTGTTTATTTACAAACATTGTAGAAATGTTAAAAATCAGGGCCTCACTTCCTGTTAGACTCTCACCATCTAAGAACTCCTAGGTCTGTAGAGGCAAGTGACCTGTCCAACTCAGGCCAAGCCCTGCAGGTCAGACCCCATCAGGTTTGGTAACTCCACTCTTGGCTGTTATTAGGAAAGCTGCAGGCAGAACTCCTAGGCCTATGCATGACCAGCTAGTGGCACAAGGCTAGAACTGGATGCCCTTTCTCCCTTACTCCCACTCACGAGACCTAGTTTACAGGTTTTCATTATCTACTTTCCCTTACTGTTGCCCCTAGATCCTTGGGTTCAGCACATCTCTATTGCTTTGTGCTTAGAGCAGTAAAATGTTGTGCAGTGAAAAATAATGTGGAACCGCTGAATCAGAGTATCTGGCCTTTCAGTTTCACTGAAGAGTCCTTGATTTAGGGCAAGTTGTTTTAAGGTAACTTCACTGTTGATATGGTTTGGCTCTGTGTCCTAACCCACATATCATCTTGTGTTCCCATAACTCCCGTATATGAATCATGGGATGGGTCTTTCCCATGCTGTTCTCATGAGAGTGAATAAGTCTCACAAGATCTGATGATTTCAAAAATGGGAGTTTCCCTGCACAAGCTCTCTCTTTGCCTGCTGCCATTCATGTAAGATGTGACTTGCTCCTCCTTGCCTTCTGTCATGACTGTGAGGCCTCCCCAGACCTGTGGAACTATAAGTCCATTAAACCTCTTTTTCTTCCCAGTCTCAGGTATGTCTTTATCAGCTGTGTGAAAACAGATTAATACACCTGTAAAATGCAGTTTATAGCCCCACCTGTCACTGAGTTGTTTGTGAGAAATTGACATAGTTCATATCTCTCCCAATACAGAATATGCCCTTTAATTTAGGAAAGGCATCCTATTAATTACTGATAGAATACCAGGAATATCATCAAATTTTGATGAATAAAATAAAGCAGATATAACACATCTCTAGAAATATTACTTATACTATTTATACCCTGGCATTTGAAGTACTTTTTATATATAGTAGTAGTAAAACTGGATAAAGGAAGTGAATGATAATGGAAAACCAGAACAAGAGAATTCCTTGGACTTTTCTGAATACCTTAATCAAACTGAATTGTTAGAAACACAAGGATAGGGAATGCTTCCAGTTTTTGCCCATTCACCATGATATTGGTTGTGGGTCTATCCTAAATAGCTTTTATTATTTTAAGATACATTCCATCAATACCTAGTTTATTGAGAGTTTTAGCACAAAGGGCTGTTGAATTTTGTCAAAGGCCTTCTCTGCATCTATTGAGATAATCATGTGGTTTTTGTCTTTGGTTCTGTTTATGCGATGAATTACATTTATTGATTTGCATATGTTGAATCAGCCTTGCATCCCCAGGATGAAGCCTACTTGATCGTGATGGATAAGCTTTTTGATGTGCTGCTGCATTCAGTTTGCCGTATTTTATTGAAGATTTTTGCATCAATGTCCATCATGAATATTGGCCTGAAGTTTTCTTTACACCTTACACTAAAATTAACTCCAGATGGATTAAAGATTGAAACATAAGACCTAGCACCATGTATTTTCTTCTAGAGTAAAACTCTAGAAGAAAACCTAGGGAAAACCATTCAGGACACAGGCATAGGCAAGAACTTCATGACTAAAACAACAAAAGCATTGGCGACAAAAGCCAAAATAGACAAATGGGATCTAATTAAACTAATTAAGCAAAAGAAACAATCATCAAAGTGAACCAGCAACCAAGAGAATGGGAAAAAATTTTTGCAGTCTACCCATTTGACAAAGGGCTAATATCCAGAATCTACAAAGAACTAAAGCAGATCTACAAGAAAAAAAACAAATACATTCAAAGTGGGCAAAAGATATGAATAGACACTTTTCAAAAGAAGACATTTATGCAGCCAACAAACATATGAAAAAATGCTCATCATTACTAGTCAGTAGAGAAATGCAAATCAAAACCACATTGAGATACCATCTCATGCCAATTAGAATGGCAATCATTAAAAAATCTGGAGACAACAGATGCTGGAGAGGATGTGGAGAAATAGGAACACTTTTACACTGTTGGTGGGAGTGTAAATCAGTTCAACCATTGTGGAAGACAGTGTGGCAATTCCTCAAGGATCCAGAAATAGAAATTCCATTTGACCCAGCAATCCCATTACTGGGTATATACCCAAAAAATTATAAATCATTCTATTATAAAGACACATACACACATATGTTCATTGTGGCACTGTTTACAATAGCAAAGACCTGGAACCAACCCAAATGCTCATCAATGATAGAATGGACAAAGAAAATGTGGCACATATACATCATGGAATACTATGCAGCCATAAAAAATGACCAGTTTATGTCCTTTGTAGGTCATGGATGAGTCTGGAAACCATCTGACACAAGAACAGAAAACCAAATGCTGCATTTTCTCATAGGCGGGTGTCGAACAATGAGAACACATGGGCACAGGGAAGGGAACATCACACACTGGGGTCTGCTGGGGAGTGGGGGGCTAGGGAAGGGACAGCAGGAGGTGGGGAAGTTGGAGAGGATTAACATTAAGAGAAATTCCTGATGTAGGTGACAGGGAGATGGAGATAGTAAATCACCATGGCATGTGTGTACCTATGCAGTAATCCTGCAAGATCTGCACATGTACTCCAGAACTTAAAGTACAATTTAAAAAAAAAAAAAAGAAAGAAAGAAACACAAGGATACTTATTCCCACTGGTACTCAAAGTCTCAGAATAGGCAATTCTGATGAAGATGAAGAGCAAGATGAAGAAAAAATGAATAGCAATATCAATTGCAAGAAAAAAAAATTGTGAAAAGATTCAAGTAAATTGCTGATTTGGGCTATGAAGAAAAAGTCTACTTTTTAACCCAAGAGCACTCCATAACCCATCAGACATCCATAGAAAAAACTGAAAATCATGAACTGAAGGCATGTTTCTAACCTTACTATAATGTGAAAACTACTTTCTGAAAAAGCCAATCATGTGAACACTTGGCACAAAGATGAGTGTAACCTTCTTCAGCAAGCAGTCTACAATGGGCACTTAAGATATAATCCATGAGGTGACCATCCACACAAGGGGCAGATGTTCATACAGTGTCTGTGGATCTCTGGATAACCTTGCACAATGCTTGTAAGTGGAATAACACCAGAGTGGCTTCTTTCTTCCTTCCACATAATGCAGATATGAATGCCCAAACAAAAGACCTATGAACTACATTGCATCTTCCTGCTGAGAACAAAGATAGGAAAGATAACCCTAGAATTTCTCCTGATGAACCCATACATCAAACCAGGTCTGAAAAACACTTGGAAGAAACAACATTTGATATCACTAAGAGGTCAAGTATCTATTACTACCTCTTTGAAACTGTGGAAAGCTGTACAAATTTTTCACCTCAATCTTAACAGTTCTAGTAATTTTCATAAATTTGTAAGTACCAGTGCCTACTTTGTGTGAGATGTAAAATATTTCCATCATACAAAGTCAAGCCTACTTGAGGTGGAGAATGAGAGGAAGGTGAGGTTTGAAAACTATCTATCAAGTACTATTACACTCAATACCTTGGTGACAAAATTATCTGTATACCAAACCCAGTGACCTGCAATTTGTTACCCATGTAACAAACCTGCACATGTACCCCTGAACAAAAGTTGAAAAATTAATGGAAAAAGACCAGTGTGGATAGAAACAAAAAGCATAAATATAAATATTCAAGAAAAATAAAGTATAGCAAAAATAAATTTTTAAAAAATCAATGTTGCCTATTATATGAAAAATGTAATAAAAAACTACTTAATTTTATTGTAAGAAACAAAATAAATTCCAGCAGAAAAACATACTTGCCATGAATCATATCTGTAAGTTTTTAATTTCAAAAAACAACAACAAAATGTATATTTACTTCCTGCATATAATTTATAATTACTCAGTGTAATACATTTTATAACATAGAGCTATAAAAATGTATCAGAATTTCTAGTAACCAACAGAACTAGCTTTCATAAAATTTGGTATCTCAGAGACCATTGTTAAGACATTAAGAAACATTAAATGTTGAGTTTTAAAGCTTTAAACCTTTGCCAAGGTGAGAAAATTTGAAATGTAACACGTTTCCATTCTTCTGCAATTTAATTAACATTTATCCTAAAGTAAAGATATCTATACTGACAGGCATCTGATGAAGTACAAATGGCCTGGCTCTATATAAATCTAGGTTTAAGTTCCAGATCTTTTTGACATAAGCTTGATCTCATATTCCCAATTATCAAATGCAAATAATCATGTCTACCTCTATTTCTCACAGGATTTATGAGGAAATCTGAAGTATATATTTATGAAAACACTTAGAATTCTTTGAAAGGGTGACTTTACAAATTCAAATTAACCATGTGGTTTGTTATTACTGGTACAATTAGAAAGAATAAGAGCAATAGTACACATTTATTTAGTTTTATCATTAGGTAATGCATTGCCTATTATAATAAATGTATCATTCATGAGAATATAAGGAAGTTATATGGAAGATCACTCACACGAGAAGGCTCAATGTTAATCTGTCTGGGCTAATTTCTATACTATAGTAGAGTGGCTGAGAAGAAAGTAGATTCTGGAGACAGGCCACCTGACTAGACTTCTGGTTCTACATTATTTAGTTGTGTGACCATGGTCAAATTTCTTAACTTCTCACTGTCTTAGTTCTACATTTGAAAAATGCTAATAAATAAAAGTACCACTTTGAGAGGGTTTGCAGAAGAAAGACATGAATTTGTGGCAGTCACTGTTGGCTGGATAATGCAAAACCCATTCTCAACCTTCTTTTCCTTCCTCCTGTTCTGCTATAAAGGCAGAAAAAAATGTAATAACCTGATTTTCCAACATCCCTTGCAAGTAGGGGTGCTAAGTAATAGTGCCAGCAGAGGAGACCTAAGCAGAAATCTGTTGGAGCTTCTAGCAAAGCTCTGACTTTCCTGATAAAAGGAGACAGATGTTCCTGAGTCCATCCTTTCCTTCCTTTTTCTTGTATTTTAACACAAACATGCCTCCTGGACCTGGGAGTGGCATCTTACAATCATGAGGATGAGGCCAAGAGAGCAGCATAGATGCTATGAGAAACCATTGTACCACTGAACCAATACGTTTCCAGACACCTTTTAACATAAAAAGCAATGAACCATAGGTTTCTATGCAACCAATACTGAAATTGTCACTTGCAGCTAAAAGTATTCCTTACCTGATAGAGTTAATATAAGTAAAATGCTTGGAATAGTTCTTAGTCATTTTAAGTGCTCAATAAAAATTTTAACTATGAGTATTATTTTCCAGTTAATGACATTTTGGATTGCATTGATTTGATGTTACAATTGAATTTGAATATGTGATATATATTTGTCTAATTGATGTATTCTTAATTCACTGTATTTTAAAAACATGATAAAGGATCCTCTCTTACAGTGATTAATCTGTCTAAAAGCCCCCCTTTTTTTTTTTTTTTTGCTATCTACTTTAATTCAAGAACCCATTAAATCTGTTGAGCTCTTTTTGGTTTTCATCAATATATTACTAATTTTAAACTGTTCTGTAGTGAATAAAGTTTTGGAAATAATGTTCTAAAATTTCATTAGTTATCTTTTAATTCATTTTTAAAAACATAATTTTGCAATGTTTTTAACACTAAAATGTTTATGCATTTATGGGTTATTACTCTTTCCTAGCAGTCTATTAGGACTACAGTTTACAAAATTGCAATGTAAAGAAATTTTTGATTTTATTAAATCAAGAAACAAATCATTCAAATTGTGAATCTATATCTCACTCTCTACTTAACATTCATTTTAGAGTTTAGTTAGCACTCTTTACATTATCAAGTCCAAACTGATACTATTAATTTCAATATTTGACCTCCTCCCCCACACAGATACATCTCTACTTTTCTACCCACTTTCCCCCAATGCAGTAAATGCAACAATTCACCCAATTGTTCAGGCCTAAAATTTGGATGTCATTGATGACCCATCTTTTCCTATCATCCCACTTCCAATCTATCAGTGAATCTTACTTGCTATCTCTACAAAATGTGTATATCCTGAATCTGACCTCTAGCCACCTGCATAGATCACTGCTAGAGACCAGTCTTCTACATCATCCTTTCACAACCATTTTCAACCATGGATTCCACACTAGAATATGTGAAGAAACAAACATGACAAACACTTTCATTCACCACTACTTCCTTGTATTATACTAGTTAATGCTTCTTAGCCAATATCTATCTTCATCATTTCCTGATAAATTTTTTCCTGTTTAAGAATTTGTTCTCTGACCTAACCATATTCCTTAAAGAAGAAAACAAATCCAGATAAGAAGCCAATCCTGTTTTAACAGCTAACATGTTCCTACTAGATTTAGAAAACTGCCCTAGACTTGTTGCCCTGACATCTTTCTTCCACAACCTTTTCCAGCCTTGGCTATGTTTTAAAATCACTAGAGGACCCTTGAGAAATATCAACTCCTGAACTCTGCTCTCAAAGATTTTGACATACGGTAACTGGTTTCAACTGGGGCTAGCTAGAACTATCTCCAGGGAATTCTAAGGAGCAGATAAGGTTGAGAACATAGACTATTGGAATCGACTCTTAACTGGTGCTCCTGATTCTACACTTGCTCCCATACATACAGTCTTTCCTCCTTGTAACAAATCAGATCCTTGAAATGTTCCATCGCAGTAAGAATAAAATCTCAAGGAGGCCTTCTCTGAAGTTCTTATTTTAATTCCGATTTGCTTCCATTATTCTCTATCTCCTTTACCTGGTTAATTTGTCTTCATAGAATTTATCATTACCATTTAATTATACATTTATTCTCTTGCCAGACTATAAACATTTGAACATCAAGGATCTTGCCTTGTCTTCCTCACAACTTTATACTTGATGCTTAGAAGAAAATAGGCTAGCAGCATAGTAACTATTTGTGGAATCGATTAATGCTATTTTTAAAAAAATTAGTTGCTAATCTTTCTCCCTGACTATCTTGTGCACATGAACTCTAAAAATTGAAAAAATTTGATTTACCATTGTTATGCCTCTAAAATTATCCCCAAAAGATGTCAGTCAAAATTAGGAATTCAGGATCCCAACAGAATTTTTGCAAACTATTGAAAGTAATACTGCATGTACTAGTATAGAAAATAAGAATTGTAAAAATGTGATAACATTAACTTTAAAACAAATTCCCCACGAAATGTGCCATTGTCATTTGTAATAGTAAAACAACTGTATTAGCTAATTGTTGCATATTGTCTGAGTCAAAGCTTGAAAGTTAAAGAAAACAAACTCAGGAACTAGGAAGAAGAGCCTAAATCTGAGTATTATTTGTTACTGTGATACAGCTGGTTTCTCATCCTCTTTGTTTTACCAGTTTCCTGTCATCAGTGAACCAAGCAGAACACTGAAGTCATTAATCCAGTATGTAGGTGGCATTGTGACCCACTCCAGGAAATCATCTTGGGGGAATTCCCAGATCTCTTCAGACAAAACCAAATCACTGATTTCTTATCTGGCCAGGAATAAAGCTTGTGATTTACCTGTAAATGAATCATAGGTCATTCTGAGTCTGATTTACTGGTCAGAAGATGAAATCTCCTTTGGAAAGGAATGTTTCCCTCTACCGAGTGAGAGTGAAACAAATGGTGGAAAAAAGTATTCCCCTAGGGAAAGAGTGCTTTTGTGAGCATTATACTTTCCATGTAAAATCTGAGCACCACTGTGGAGCCCTATAGTCTGGTGTTAGTTTAGAACGTCCCACCTCTATAACCTTGGGCAGTTTATATGGCCTTCCTGTTCCTCAGTTTCCTCATCTATAAAATGGAGATAATAGTAATTACCTTGAAAAGCTATCATGATGATTATATGAATTAGTGAACACAAAATGTTTAGAAAAGTGTCAAGGCACATGGAAGTGCTATCTAAGTGTTAGTAATCACTAGCCTGGTGCAGTGGCTCATGCCTATAATCCCACCACTTTCAGAAGCTAAGGCAGGAGAATCACTTCAGGCCAGAAGTTTGAGATCACCTTGGACAACACAACGAGAGTCCATCTCAACAAATGTTAAAATTATCCTGGCATAGTGGCACACACTTGTAGTCCCAGCTACTCAGGAGGCTGAGGTGGGAAGATTGCTTGAGCCCAGCTCAAACAATCTTGAGGTGGAGGTTGAGGCTACACTGCACTCCAGCCTGGGCAGCAGAGTGAGACTCTGTCCCAAAAAACAAACAACCAAACAAAAATTACTAAAAGCATGGACTGCAGAGCTGGCTGTTTCCTGCCCTTCTGGGTAGATGACCTTGGGCATGTAATATTACCTTTCTGTACCTCTAATTCCTTCTGTAAAATTGAGATAACGTATACCTCAAGAGGACTGTGTATTAAGTGACGTAATATAAGAAAAGCCCATAGAAAGTCACTGGCATAGAGGATATACCATAAAATGCATTTATTATTATTATTGCTGTGGTTGTTATTATCTTTTTTTTTTTTTTGAGATGGAGTTTCGCTCTTGTTACCCAGGCTGGAGTGCAATGGTGCGATCTCAGTTCACCGCAACCTCCGCCTCCTGGGTTCAGGCAATTCTCCTGCCTCAGCCTCCTGAGTAGCTGGGATTACAGGCACGCGCCACCATGCCCAGCTAATTTTTTGTATTTTTAGTAGAGACGGGGTTTCACCATGTTGACCAGGATGGTCTCGATATCTTCACCTCATGATCCACCCGCCTCGGCCTCCCAAAGTGCTGGGATTACAGGCTTGAGCCACTGCACCCGGCCTGTATATTACAGTTCAGTGAAAGATTTTTGAAGCATTGATTTCTTCCAGGTCAGCTGCTGCTTTGGTCACTACTTCTTAGGCCCCTTAAGTGATCCCTTTCTTTTGAGGACTTTCTAAAGAAATTGTCAATCCCTAAGAATATATTCTTGGCACTCTCATCTCATCCTATCCCTTCTCCCTTGATAACATTATTACTTTAATACGTCCCTTATGACTTCTTAGATGACTTCTAAAGCTGAATAACCCAGGCCTCTCTAGGGGAACTTTGGACCTTAACTGGATGTGGATGTTCCTTAGCTTTTTAGATTCGCTTCTGCAGAACAAAACTTACCTGTTTCCTCAAAAAGTTTTTCTCTTCCTTGTTCTTTTCTTACCAGCTTTGACTCCTCTCTCCCCCTCATCCTTTATATCCAATCACCAAATCCTATTTTTTTTTCAGCTTAACATTTAATTTATTCAGTTCATTTAAGAGTAAGTGTACCCTCAGGGTTGGATTACATCACTGTAATTCGGAAATGAGAAATGTTGGCTGGCCTTTTGAACATATAACATATAAACTTGAGAATAGTCAATTGCTTACTATTATCCACTATTTGGATTTGGAAACAGAGAAAATGAATATTCAGCAAGAGAGTAAGGCATGTAAAAAGCCAAAGAAGAGACAAAACATATTTTGAGTTCAATAATGCATGCCAGTTCAAGGCTTATTCCTGGATGCTTGCTGAATGTTGAATCCTTTGCTTGGTGTCTAGGAAATGTTTCTTTCTTTCTTTCTTTTTCCCCCAACTTTTAGGTTCAGGGGTACGTGTGCAGGATATGCAGGTAAACATGTGCCATGGTGGTTTGCTACATAGATCATCTCATTACCTAGGTATTAAGCACAGCATCCATTAGCTATTCTTCCTGATGCTTTCCCTCATCCCAAGCCCCACCCTCTAACAGGCCCCAGTGTGTGTTGTTCCCTACCTTGAGTCCATGTGTTCTCATCATTTAGCTCCCACAATAAGTAAGACCATGCAGCATTTGGACTCCTGTTTTTGCATTAGTTTGCTGAGGTTAATAGCTTCCAGCTCCATCCATGTCCCTGAAAAGGACATGATCTCATTCCTTTTTATGGCTGCATAATATTCCATGATATATATGTACCACATTTTCTTTATCCAGTCTATCACTGATGGGCATTTAGGTCAATTCCATGTCTTTGCTATTTTGATTAGTGCTGCAATAAATATACATATGCCAATATCTTTATAATAGAATGATTTATGTTCCATTTGTTATATACCCAGTAAGGGATTGCTGGGTCAAATAGTATTCCTGCCTCTAGGTCTTTGAGGAACCACCACAGTGTCTTTCATAATGGCTGAACTAATTTACACTCCAACCAACAGTGTAAAGGCACTCCTTTTACCCACAACCTTACCAGCATCTGTTGTTTTTGATTTTTTAATAACAGCCTTTCTGACTGGCTAAGATGATTTCTCATTGTAGTTTTGACTTGCATTTTTCTAATAATCAGTGATGAGTTTTTCTCCATCTGTTTGTTGGCCACATGTATGTCTTCTTTTCAGAGGTGTCTGTTTATGTACTTTTGCCCACTTTTTAATGGGTTTTTTTCTCATAAATGTGTTTAAGTTCTTCTAGATGCTGAATATTAGACTGCAGTCAGATGGAGAGATTGCAAAAATTGTCTCCCATTCTATAGGTTGCCCGTTCACTCTGATAACAGTTTCTCTCGCTGTGCAGAAGCTCTTTAGTTTAATTAGATCTCATTTGCCAACATTTGCTTGTTGCAATTACTTTTGGTGTCTTCATCATCTTAATCCTAATCCATCTTGAGTTGATTTTTGCATGTGGTGTAAGGAAGGGGTCCAGTTTTAATTTTCTGCATATGGTTAGCCAGTTCTCCCAGCACCATTTGCTAAATAGGGAATCCTTTCCCCATTGCTTGTTTGGTCAGGATTGTCAAAGATTAGATGGTTGTGGGCGTGCTCTCCAGCAAGGGCTCAGAACTAAGCTGAGACTGAGATGGCTGAAATGGCAGAAGTAAGCTTCAGAAAGTGGGTAATAATGAACTTTGCTGAACTAAAGGAACATGTTGTAACCTAATGCAAAGAAGCTGAGAATCATGATAAGACAATACAGGAGCTGACAGCCAAAACAGCCAGTTTAGAGAGAAACATAACTAATTTCTTAGTACTGAAAAACATACTACAAGAACTTTACAATGCAATCATAAGTATTAACAGCAGACCAAACCAAGTGGAGAAAGGAATCTCAGAGCCTGGAGACTATCATTCTGAAATAAGACAGGTCGACAAGAATAGAATTTTTAAAAAAAGAAGAAGAATGAAAAGGAATGAATAAAACCTCTGAGAAATATGGAATTATATAAAGACACAGACTCTGTGACTGACTGGGGTGCCTGAAAGAGATTGTGAGAATGGAACCAAGTTGGAAATCATACTTCAGTATATCATGCAGCAGAACCTCCCCAACCTAGCAAGACAGGCCCACATCCAAATTCAATAAATGCAGAGAACCCCAATAAGATACTCCATGAGAAGATCATCCCCAAGACACATAATTACCAGATTCTCCAAGGTCAAAATAAAAGAAAAAAATGTTAAGGATAGTCAAAGTGAAAGGCCAGATCATCTACAAAGGGAAGCCCATCACACTATTAGCAGACCTCTCAATGAAACCCCTACA
The DNA here is from genome assembly GCF_049354715.1 of Callithrix jacchus. Taxonomy (NCBI): domain Eukaryota; kingdom Metazoa; phylum Chordata; class Mammalia; order Primates; family Cebidae; genus Callithrix; species Callithrix jacchus. The sequence goes on along the minus strand of NC_133512.1, from coordinate 88,023,683 downwards.
AGCCAGAAGACATCAGGCACCAATATTCAACATTCTTAAAGAAAAGAATTTCCAAGCCATAATTTCATAACTGGCCAAACCAATCTTCATAAGTGAAGATGAAATAAGGTCCTTTTCAGACAAGCACATACTGAGGGTATTTGTTACCACCACCTTGCCTTGCAAGAGCTCCTGAAGGAAGCACTAAATAAGGAAAGGCAAAACCATTACCAGCCATTGCAAAATCACACTGAAGAACATAGACCAGTGACAGTATGAAGCGACCACAAAAATGAGTCTGCAAAATAACCACCTGGCATTATGATGACAGGATCAAGTCTACATATAACAATACTAACCTTAAATGTAAATGGGCTAAATGCCCCAATTAAAGACACAGAATGACCAACTGGATAAAGAATCATGACCCATCAGTATGTTGTCTTCAAGAGAACTAGCTCATATGCAAAGACATACACAGGTTCAATATAAAGCAATGAAGGAAAATTTAACCAAGCAAATGGAAAACAGAAAAAAGCAGGGGTTGCAATCTTAGTTTCTGACAAAACAGACTTTAAACCAAAAAAGATAAAAAAGACAAAGAAGGGTATCACATAATCTTAAAGTATTCAATTCAACAAGAAGAGCTAACTATCCTTAAATATATATATACCCAGTACAAGAACAACCAAATTCATGAAGTAAATTCTTAGAGACCTTCAAAAAGACTTAAACTCACACACAATAATAGTCAGAGATTTTAACACCCAACTGACAATATTAGATCATCAAGACAGAAAATTAAGATATTCGGGATATGAAATTGGCTCTGGATCAAGTGGACCTGATAAATATCTACAGAACTCTTCACCCAAATACAACAGAAGATACATTCTTCTCATCATCACATGGCACTTACTCTAAAATTGATCACATAATCAGAAGTAAAAGGCTCCTCAGAAAATGTGAAAGAACTGAAATCATAAGTCTCTCAGACCACAGCACAATCAAATTAGAACTCAAGATTAAGAAATTCACTCAAAACCACACAACTACATACAAACTGAACAACCTGCTCCTGAGTGACTTTGAATAAATAATGAAATTAAGGCAGAAATCAAGAAGATCTTTGAAACTAATGAGAACAAAGAGACAATGTACCAGAATCTGTGGGATGCAACTAAAGCAGTGTTAAGAGGGAAATTTATTATAATTCACAATAAATTTTGAAAACGCCTCCTCCTCTCCATTTTCCCCGCCACTTCTCTAGTTCATAATTATAGGCACCTCCTAATGGTCAATGCTACCTGCTGAAATCACCCTCTGAAATCAGTATCACATATTACTTAGCACAAAAAGGAATGAATTACAAACACATGCTACAATTGGGTGTTGAAAACTTCATGCTAACTGATATATAAAGTATACTGAGTTGAATGGAGTCCCCCAAAATTTTGTGTCCACCTGAACCTGTAAATGTGACCTTATTTAAAAATAAGGTCATGGCATCATATATAATCACATAAAGAAGAGATCATACTGATTACCGTGGACTCTAAATCCAATATGAGTGGTTTCCTTATAAAAAGAGAGAAATATGGACACACAGAGAATCAGACACACAGACACACAGGAGAGACTGCCATGTAAAAACAGAGGCAGAGATTAAGGTGATGCATCTATAAACCAAAGACTACCAGCAACTGCCAGAAGCTGGGAAGAGGCAAGGAAAGATCTTCCCCTACAACTTTCAGAGGAAGCATGGACCTGCTGACAACCTGATGTTAGATTTCTAGCCTCCAGAAATGTGAGAGAATAAATTTGTTGTTATAAGCCTCCCAATTTGTAGTAATTTGTTTTGGTAGTCCTAGGAAACTAATTCAGATGGTATAGATGTACCAATTTTGTTTATCCATTCATCAGTTGATGAACATTTGGGTTGTTTCTACTTTTAACTAATATGAATAATGCTACTATGGACATTCACGTACAACTAATTCATGTACATTAATTATGTATTTGGAATCAATTTTGTAAAAGGCATGAGGCTTAGGCTGAAGTTCATTTTCTACCTAAAGATATTCATCTGCTTCACAACTAACTGTTAAAAAGACTTTGCTTCCTCCACTGAATTGATGTTGCACCTTTATCAAAAATTAGTTTGTCATACTATATGTACTTGTATGGTGTTATGTCTAGGTTTTCTCTTCTGTTCTATTAGTCTATACCACAAAATCCAGAAATAAAGTCTACACAGAAGTCTTGAAATCAAGGAGAGCAATTCTTCATTATTTATTCTTCTTTTTCAGAATTGTTTGAACTATTCTACTTCCTTTGCCCTTCCACATACAACTTGGCATAATCTTATCTATATTTACAAAACAATTTGCTTGGTAAATCCTAAGGTTTTTAAAAACCAATTGTACTTGGATAACTCCCACATTTATATCTCCAAGACCAGGCTCCCTCAGGGTCCACACATGAATATCCAATTAACCACTTAACAGCTACACTTGGTTGTTTGGTTTTTGAATATGTTAATTTGGGGATGTTTATTAAATCTTCTCCTTTATCCACTGGTCTTTCCCCATCTCAGTAAATGGAGCGACTCCTTAGCCAGCTGCTCAAACCAAAAACCTTCTTTACAATACACACACACACACACATCAGAACATGTCTTTCATTAGCTTAAAACATTTCACTGTTCAATTGCTTTGAGTAAAATCCAGATTCCCACTTAAGGCCCACAAGGACCTCTTATCACACATGCCTACCCTTACGAAGCTCTAGCCTCAGGCCTTCTTTCTGGTCCAAGCAGGACAAGAACTAAGGTAAGTTAAGTGAGGTTACCTAGGAGCAAAGTTTGAGCCACTCACTGAATGTGCAGGACCCTGAGAGGACCTCCTTAAACTTTGCTCCTTAGGGGCCTCACTTGCCCATCCTGGTCCTGAGTCCTAGTTTTTTTCTTGCCTTAGCCCCCTGGTACTACTCATCTCCACTGCCAAGCTCTATTCTCTCATTCTTTATGGCTTGTCATTTAGGACTCTATGCAGGTCTGACTACCCTATCTAAAATCTACCTCTTACATTGAGACAGACCTTACTCCAAGCCTAATACTTCGTTTAGTCCCCATAACAATTACATTTGGTTGGTAATATCATCACCTCCATTCTACAGACAAGTTAGCTGGTACCCAGATGGATGCTAAATAAATTGCCTAAGGGCACACAGCTACTTCTTGTAAGTGATTCTCCCAGGAAACACCAAAGTGGTTTGATTCCAGAAACTGAGCACACTTGTTTCTTTTAAGGCACTTAAAATCTGCAATAGTATTGTTTATTTTTTCCATGCATATTATCTAGCTCTCCTTATTAAAGTATGAGTGCATGAGGCTCCATGGTTTGACGTTGTTTCCCCAGACCCAATTGCACTTGGCTGTAATAAATAACCCCTAACATTTATTGAATGAATCCATTTAGAAAGACAGGTGTGGCCCCCAAATAGCTAAACTACTTAAAAATACTTATCACTGAGCTTCAGAAGTAAATAATTTCAAAATCTTTTATCAAAGAATCTGCAAGAAAAAAACCTTATCACAAAAGTTTTCAAATAATGGTGCATAGCTATTATCTTGAGATACATATAACGTGCCCTGTTTCTTGGTGGATCTACTTTTCTGTGGTAGCAAAGAAAATCAGTGTTACCAATATCTAGAAGTTCTACCATCTAGAACCTTTCTACCATGCAGAAAGGTGAGTTTGAGCTTGGACCACTTCCATCTGGAGTTGTTTGTATTATTTGCTCTCTGGACGTATAAATCATTTCTTTCTTTCTGGCTCTTTGGATCCACTATACCTAGAAACTTCCTGCTTTCATATTTTCCTCTAGGGCATCTACACTTCATAGAGGGCAAGTGTTTTGATGGTCTGAAGCTTCTAAATCTAAGGTGGGATCTGGGATCCCATGAAATGTAAAGGAAGAATTCTTTGGGGCAATTTCTCCTGGCTCCTCTGTCGGCTCCTATTTGTGTGTGGGGCTCCTTGAATGTCTGAGTGGTGCTCCTGAGAGAGGTGCTCCGACGAAGAGTCTGTCTCCCAGGGGATACAGATTTAACAGAGGCTTGGCTTGGGGCAGACGAAAAGAATGGCGGGGAAAGTCTAGTCTTACTTGCCATTAAATCCCAGTGTGCTCCTGTCACAAGTAAGGCATTCCTTGCAGAGCAAGACTTTCATCAAGCAAATACTTTAAAGAGGTTGAGAGGTAAATCCCTGAGAAGAATTGGAACTACCAGCCAGAAGCCTGGCACAGGAATTTCGTCAGCAGTGTTAGACTCACCAGGTTTTCACCTCGAGAAGCCTCAAGGTTGGGGAGGAAACAGGGAGATGAGCAGCAGCGTGCAACTACGCGCCTGCGCTGGAGGTCTCAGACCAGAGCGCTTGCGCATAGCTCCTTCCCGCTCATCCCTACGCACTTCCCCTGTGCGCAGGCGCCGGGAGAGGCAGAGAGTGAGCTTTTCCCATAGAGAGCTACCTGGGCAAGCATGGCGGCGAGCGCCCTACGGGGCCTGGCAGTAGCCGGTGGAGGCGAGAGTAGCGAGAGTGAGGATGACGGCTGGGAGATTGGGTATCTCGACCGGACGTCTCAGGTAGCGGAGGAGAACTTGTCTTGACCACACCTGATTTCGGCCTCCCTGGCCCTCGAAGGCGAGGTCCTGCCTGGTGAAACCTCTAACTTGCTCGCATCTATTTCCCGTTTTTCTCATTGGAAAGATGGGTGTTTGGACTTAAGCAAACGCGCACAAATTTCCTCTTGTTCCCCAGCTGTGGTTTCCACCAAATACGCTTCCTAAGGTCATAGTAGCTCTTCACTTGGGTTTGGATCCATCATTACCTATTCCCTTGAAAGATAATTTTCAACACGAATTATTTTTAAACTTTGTATCTCCATCAAAATAAAACCAAGAAAAAACTTATATATTTAACCAAACATTGTTCCCTAATGTGGTGGAAACAAAAATATATATATAAGAATTTTTTTAACTGTTTACTTTTCTAGAAATTGAAAGGGCAAATGTTACCCATTGAAGAAAAGAAAGAAAAATTTAAGAAAGCATTGACCACCGGAGATGTTTCATTGGTCCTGGAGCTCCTAGATTCTGGTAAGAGATAAGGGATAGTTTCACCTGAACACAACTGTCTTAAGTTCACAAGGTTTCCTTATTTTTAAAAGGTTTATGTCACTTTTCTAATGGAAACACAACAAATATTAATATATCAGTTATCCTACATAATCTTTGTTGACTATGAGTTCTCTCTGCCTTATTTTCTTCCTTTGTCCTTACATTTGGAATGCCACCCTGATTATCTTCCATCATTTCTTCCATCTCCTTCAAGAGGCCTATTCTAATCCTGCCCCACTATGATCATTCTTTTCTCTTCATTTACTCCACTATAATGCTGTATGTTTCTTAAGAATTGTTTCTAGTCATGTACATTTTAGTTCTTTCTCACCACAGTTTTTTGTTCTGTACTGGTAGAATGAGGCTTGAGCTAAAAATCTGAATAAATATGTGGATAATTTCTTTCATCTTATTGCCTACTCTGGTTTCTTGGAAGAGTCATTTAAACTTTCAGAGCATCAATTTCCTTTTGGGGGGGTGGGCATGGAATGGAATATCACTTTATCGTCCTATTGGAGTGCAATGGCGCCATCTTGGCTTACTGCAGCCTCCACTTGGGGGCAAGGATTCAAGCAATTCTCCCGCCCCAGCCTCCCAAGTAGCTGGGGCTAAAGGCACATATCACCAAGCCCAGCTAATGTTGGTAGTTTTAGTAGAGACAGGGGTTTCACCATGTTGGCCAGGCTGGTCTCAAACTACTGACCTCAAGTGATCACCCACGTTTTTCTCCCAAAGTGCTGAGGTTACAGGCATGAGCCACCATGCCCAGAAAGAGAGCATCAGTTTCTTTATGTAAAGCATCATAATTCTGCCCTGAGCCTCATGATTTTTTTAATGCATTAAATGAAAAAAAATTAAATTAGCTTCACATAGAAATGTAAATTATTGATTATAATAATCGAAATTACTCAAAGAAGTAACAGGCGTTTACTTTAGATTGATGCAAAAGTAATTGTGGTTATTGCCGTTGTAGATACAAAACATTGACACACAGTGTAGTTAGAAGCGATTATATATAGCATAATGTTTTTCTTCTATGCTATAATCAATGCATAGTTTAGTGAAAAGTAAATAATTTTGGAAACAAGACAGATCTGGGTTTCACTGCTAACCATGCCACTTGATGGCTTTGTAACCTTCACTAAGTTACCAAATCTTTCTAAGCTTAATTTTCTACCCATTTTAAAGTGAGGATTATGTATCAAAAGGTTGTTGGCAAGGGGGAGAATTAAAATACGCTTTTAAAGGACTTCAAGCGCATAGGAATTATGTAAACATTAGCTGTTATTCTTGTAAGAAATGAGAAGGATCCGTATGACTTTTTGGACAATGGAACTTGAGTTTGTAATTAAAGAATGAAATTGAATAAACTGAGTAAGTGGAAAGAGGCCTGAATACCTAATACTAATATATGTATAGTGTACATAGCATGGGGTGGAATAGACAGAGATTTGTTTTAGAAAAGAAAATTTGCCTTGGAGTAGTGGGACTAGGTACAGTGAAGGCGACAGAGGCTTGTGAAGGATTAAGACTTGATATGATTGATGGGCAAGTGTGAGTTTTTCAGTCTCTTGATCATAGCCTGCTGCTAAATAGGTATTTAGTCAACGGTTTGAAATTTGTTTCTGATTACAAAAATTTTTAAAGTAGCCAGTAATAAAGATATAGGTAGAAGTAGAAAGACTTACTTACCGTTGTCCCCACTCTCATTCCCCTTACTGCTGATGCCTCACTTTCACAGGTTAACTCCTGTTTTAGGGTATTTCCTTCCAGATGTCATTACATAACTCTTTTTAAAAATATTTTTAATTTTTTGCCTTTCAAAGTCATTGTTGTTCTTGAAACATGTTTCTGCACCAATTGAAAACTAAAAATAAAAGCACATTTTGAGTCAGCCACTTTTAACCTTTTGAAGATGTCTCCAGTTTTTATTATTCTGTGTACTATCATTTTAAGTTTTCTTTAAAGTATGACATATTTTAGACATTCAGAAAGGTAAGGTATCCCCTCTGGAGACTGCCACTTTTCTATAGCTGATATTTATCACTGAGTATCTTTTTACTTTTACTGTGTATGTCTCTATCCCTAAACAATATAGTATTATTTTGAATGTTTTTGAGCTCTATAAATATACTGTGTCCATCCTTTTAAATTTAACCTTTTTTTTTTGCACTAAGCCTGGAACATAATATGTGTTTAGTAATTTATGTTAAATATTAGAGATTAAATATTAAGTTAGAATTTTAGTAAGAATTTTTATGCTAAAATGCCACATTTCCTTCTCTTTTTCTTCACACCTTTTCCTTTCTATCTTTGCTATCACAGTATGAGCAGTACTCTCAATTAAATGAGAAAAGAATGATTTTTTTCTCTGATCTCATTGATATGCTTTCAATGGAAGCAGTTTAAAGAGGAAAATTTGTGAGAGAAGACAAGTTGGGTTAGCAGTATATGTATGTACTAAGATGGCTTAGTGCTTTCTCCCAGTGATTATTATGTACATTATATCAGTTAGACAATTAGCAATTAGACATATGTAGTCTTTTAGTGACCCAGTATTTATACAGCCAAAAAAGTGACACACACATCCCCACCACCAAGTTTGCGTTTCTTTTGTGATGTGACCTTAAGCTGTACAAGTGGGACATTTTATAGCCAGAGACTATAGAACTTATAAATTATAAGATATTAAAGGCAGGCCCGTGTTCAGTGGTGTTTCACACACAAGTTTTCCTTGTTTGAAACATAAAAATTTTGTTTCCTTTCTTGGCATTACCAAACATTTCTTAGATTTAAGAAAAAGATTGCTATTTAAGTCTAGATCTCTTGGCCAGGAGCAGTGGCTCACACCTGTAATCCTAGCATTTTGGGAGGCTAAGGTGGGAGGATTGCTTGACGCTAAGGGTTTGAGACCAGTTTTGGCAACATAGTAAGACTCCGCAACTAAAAAAAAAAAATTAGCCCAGCACAGTGGCACATGCCTATAGTTGGAGCTAGTTGGGAGGTTGAGTATTCTGTAAGCCATAATCACAGCTGTGCTCCAGCCTGGGTGACAGAGGGTGAGATCCCATCTCTAAAAAAACAAAAAGCAAAAAACTTATTTTCATTATCTGATATCTCCCTTTATTTCAGCTCACTGCTTGTCATTTGTGTGTCCAAGATAGAACTTGATGATCATTTTAAATTTTTCTTTTCCATCACGCCTCCTCCTCAAAGTAATTTTAAATTCTGACCTTGCCTTTGAAATGTACTTTTGTTTTCTATCCTTTCTCTCTCCACTACCCTTGCTCTGATTTTTATATAAACTCCCTGCCTTAAAACTAGTTTTTTTATTGCCTCCTGTCCCATTCTCAATAGTGGTATCTATGTTGCATTTATGATACATATGTAATGATATCAATTTCTGGATCACAAAATAGAGTCTGCATTTCTTAACAGAGCTTTCATAATCTAACCCTAACCTATCTTTTTAGCTTCACGTTTGGTCAGTCACTCATGGGTAGGTTCAGTGTTAGGGATAAAGTTAAAGGTATTTGAGGGATATATGTGGTATTTTCAACCATAGAGATAATTGATATTGCCTAGGGATAATGTTCTAATTTAAAAGGCATTTTACCTCTGTGAAACCTTTTTTAGCTCCCCTAGAGAAAAAAAAGGTAGCATGGAAAAACGTGTTATAATATACATACTCAATTACATATTATATAATAAAACATCAGTCAAATCCATCTCTGGAAATATAGTGCCTTTAGTGAAACTGAAGTTAGCAAATTGTATTAAGGTCCTGACATAACTATTTTCTATTTTTTGGAAGCCATTTTTACCAAAAAATTCCCATTGTAGAATAAAGTACATGATGTATATATCACTTTATATGGTACTTTAAGCATATAAGGTGATTGATTTTTTTCTTTGGTGGTAATGGGCTTTTAAAAGCTTGTTTTTATATTGACAGGCATTATTAGTGTAGACGCTACCTTTCGATATGGATGGACTCCCCTTATGTATGCTGCTAGCGTTGCCAATGCAGAGCTGGTTCGGGTCCTTTTGGACAGAGGTGCTAATGCAAGCTTTGAGAAGGGTAAGATGTTTGAGGTAACTTAAATGATTATACTGTGATTCTTTTGATTTCCAACTAGCTATTATATAAAGTGGAAAAAAAAGCAGTTTGAAGTAACCTTTCTATTCATTATATTATGTAAATAATACACAAAATCAAATTAGAAACCATACATATTCTGAAAAACTCTCTTTCCAAAAAATAAATTCCAGTTATAGTATCTTTATAACTGGTTGTTATTATATACCTTTAACTTTAAGGTTCTGGTTGTTTTTAAAGGAAAAAATCCTTGAAATAAACATTAAAAAGCTTGTAATTTAGTGGCAAATTACTTGGAAATCAGTCTGTGCAATTTTAAACTATGAATTAATATTGCTTAAAGTTGTTTCAGAGATGCTTAATGAAATCCATCTTTGTCCTTGTTACTAAACAATTTCCATTAAGTAGTGCTTTGAGTGTAAGAAGAACAAGAATATATGAGCAAATCCAGTTTAATTATTACATTGAATTCTCAATTACTTATTTTTAACATACTTTCAATATACAATTAAATTTGCTTCATAATTTCAGGTATAGATTTCATTTTATAATTAATTTTTAATTTTATACCTACAATTTATTCTTTTTTGTCATTTATTTATTTTACATCAATTTCTGTCTTAGCCACAGTTTTATGTTTAACCTTCTCTGTTAAGTTTTTATTTTTATTATATCATTTAAAAATATCACTTGGCCAGGTTTGGTGGCTCATGCTTATAATCCTAGCACTAGTACTTTTGAAGTCTTAATTCAAAATAGGTGTTTTTTGTTTTTAATTTACTCTGATCTTTTCTGACACCATAAGAGCCAAGGCAAGAAGAGTTTTAGTAAAGAGTGGGTTAAGAAAGATCCAGTACAAAAGGACTGAAAAGAAACCAAACCAATGTATGTGGCAGTTACAGCAATTTCAATAGCGTAGTTTACAAGCCAGATTGCAAGAGTTTTCAAATGGGTAAGAAGTGAAATCAGAGAAAATGGATCATTGTTTCCCAGACATGAATTTAGCAAGGCAAATTTTAATCAAACACTCTTCAAATCCCGACAATGTGGCTATGTCCATGTGCTTAACTACTTTCTGTTCTCTTGAAGATATGGGAATAAGAAATGGAAATAAGGAAATTCAGTGAATTATAGATAAACTTTGGAGACGAAAGGGATTCATGTCTAATCTCATCTTTTGATGAAGGAAGACAAAGTTATCTGCTAAGAGTGAGAGATTTGGGAAGAGGTTATAGAGTTTTAGAGTGCAATAATAGATTGTTTTGAGTGCTAAAGACATCAAATAGATGCACTTCTTGATGTATGGGGGTTTTTCTTCCCTTTTCTATTCACTATAGATAAGCAAACTATTTTGATAACTGCATGTTCTGCTCATGGCTCAGAGGAACAGATCTTGAAATGTGTAGAGCTACTACTTTCAAGAAATGCTGATCCAAATGTTGCTTGTAGGTAAGAGCCTTTATATCTGTTCAAAATTCAAGTTGAATAAGAATTTTTCTTTGGTATCAGCCTGTTAAAAAACATAAACAATGTTTACTTGGTCAGCTAGTTGATGAATGAAAATAGTTCATAAGTTCATGGTTCCGATTCTGTGAGATTATCAAAGGAAGGGGATATCATGAAGGTAGTCTTTCAACTTGACATTTTGAGGAGAATACCATAAGAATTTAGAATGAGAAGAAAGAAGAACAATAAACTATAGTATCATTGTACTCAAAAGAATACAATTGACCTATAAGAGTTAAGCCTCTTAATGTTCTCTTTGTATAACATTTAACAACTAAATAATTTTATAAAAATACTAAGAAAATATATTGATTTTCTGTTTTCCTAATTGTTTCCATTTTCTTAAAAGTTCACCAATTAACTAGGTAATAACATGTATATAATAGTGCCTAGATACATAGAAGACAAGCAGTAAAGGTATCTTGCATATTTTGAAATGTCAGTAATAATAAAAATTAGATTGCTTAAAATTTCTATCACACTGGCTTCCTTTCTGACTCTATCTTCTGTTTCATCTTCCTATTAAATCTCTCTTTGTGTTTCACTAAATCTTTATAATGGAGTAGGAAGTAGCTCATCTAAGAAAAATGTCTAGCACAAGTAGAATTATTATTCATAATTCATTAGCTCAGATAATAATGATCTAGTACCTGATATATAGATATAATTATGTTTGACTCGAGAAGTTTTTTTCTAAATTAGTTTAGTTTCTATGATACCTGGACAGCAGTCTTGGAAGGCATTTTACAGCTTTAGATAATTCCTAAATTTTGTTGAAATTAAAAAAATATTTTGATCTAGTTATAGTGGTTCTCAAGCAAGGTCTATTTGGCCTTTCAGGGGACATTTGGTAATGTCTAGAGACATTTTTGATTGTTACACCTGACAGATACTACTGGTCCCTAGTGGATAGAAGCCAGAGATGCTGCTGAACATCCCAAAATGTATAGGACAACCCCTTAAAACAAAGAATTACAAATCCCAAAATGCCAGTAGTGCCATGGTTGAGAATCCTTGATCTAGTGTGAGAAGGGCCAAGATTTATTGAGTGGATAATTCATGTTTAAACAACGATAAAAAAGAACTGGCAGAAAAAACTACCTATAAACCTTTAATTTTTTTTTTTTTTTTTTTTTTAAGACAGGGCCTCACCAGTTACCCAGGCTGGCACGTGGCACTATCGTGGCTCACTGTAACCTCTGCCTCATAGATGATACTTCCTCCTCAGCCTCCAAAGTAGCTGGGACTACAGGCACACACTACCACACATGGCTAAGTTTTATATTTTTTGTAGAGATGGGGTTTCGCCATGTTGCCCAGGCTGGTCTTGAACTCTTGGGCTCAAGCAATCTGCCTGCCTTGGCCTTCCAAAGTGCTGGGATTAGAAGGGTTAGCCACCATGACTGGCCTACCTGTGAACTCTTTTTTTTGAGATGAAGTCTCACTCTGTCTCCCAGGCTGGGGTATGGTGGTGTGATCTCAACTCATTGCAACCTTCGCCTCCCAGGTTCAAGCGATTCTCCTGCCTTAGCCTCCTGAGTAACTGGGATTACAGGCACGTGGCACCACACTCAGCTAATTTTTGTATTTTTAGTAGAGACAGGGTTTCATCTTGTTGGTCAGGCCAGTCTCGAATCCTGACCTTGTGATCCGCCCATTTCAGCCTCCCAAAGTGCTGGGATTACAGGTGTGAGCTACCTTGCCCGGCCTCAAACTTTTAACAGAAACTTTTATCCTGTCATATGTAGTATAATCCTTAATAAAATGTAACTTTTAGATCTGGTTATACATTGGAATTAGGACATGTGCTTTAGGATTCCTCACTGAAGTAAACTTTCATGAGTGTTGTAATTTTGGTATATACCTTTAGAAATGGCATAAGATAAAACTTTTGGTTGGTGCTCTTAGATACCATTTTTTTTCTGACTGCCTCTGTGAGATTTTATAGGTAGTGAAGTCTTTACCCTCCTAATCACTTAAAATCTTGTAAACACACTGAAGGAGAAGTCAGTCAAGCCAATGTCACAGGTTCTAGACTATTCTGTCTCCTCAAGAACTAAAAGATATCCATTAGGTACCTAAGATGTATTGGGAGAAACAGATTCCATTTGAGTTAGCATGATACAAGATTAGCATCTTATGCTAAAAACTATAAGGCAACTACACTATAAGGCAATTTCAAAACTGAAAATCCTAGATAAGCAGATGAATTAGAAGGAGCACAAGATTTAGTCTGGTGAGAATTGCCTGAACCCAGGAGGCGGAGGTTGCGGTGAGCTGAGATCGCACCATTGCACTCCAGCCTGGGTAACAAGAGCGAAACTCCGTCTCAAAAAATAAATAAATAAATAAATAAAAATAATTAGAGAGTTTATAGAATGGTCAAAGAAAATAAAGCAATCTGCATTTAATTAAAGATATGAGAAATAACCTGAAAAACTATTCAACTGCTTCTTTTTTAATGGTCAAAGCATAAAGCAATAAAATTGAATTGTGTTTTCTTGATAGAGCCAAAAAGAAGATCAGTTATGGCAAACAGTGCTTTTGAGGCTGAAAATTTTATAAGAAGGATAGCATTAGTGGACATACAGGGATAGCATGCAATCAATGTAAAAGACAAAACATATCAGGACACAAGGGAAGTGCAATGAAATTTGGAGAGAATTTTATAGCTAACTCATTAGCCGTAACAACACTCAAAACCTATTAGAAGATTGGGAGCTTTAGATTCTTGTAAAAAGTGCCAGAAGTTACCAGCAATATATCTGGGAACCACTCATCAGATGTCAAGGAGGAAAACATATCTTTAGATGAATTTACTTTCAAGCTGTTGACATAGCCCCTTTTGTTGAGAAATGCATTTGCTGAGAAAACTTACCTCTCACGAGTCAGCTACAAAACATAAATGGCTAGATTTTGTGAAAGCTAGGTAGATAGTCACATACTTGATAGTTGCAACTAAAGTTGACTTCTAACATTTTTTTAACTAATATGGATCAGTAGTCTTATCTCATGAAGTGAAAGTAATAGCAAAGTCTTAGAGATTAACCTTTAAGCTTGAGATTGAAGTTTCAGTTTCCATATGTACAGTAGCATGGAAACTCTTCTCCATTCTATAGAATACCTCAAAAGACAAGATTTTCGTTTGTAGATAAAATAGACAAAAAAAATTAGTTACTGAGTTGTATTAGGAGCAGGGAGACAATTTCAAGGGGCTTACAGATCTTAAAGTGAGTCACTTGAATTATTTGGTTGTGTTTGCACTAAAAATGGGTAGATAGAAGAATAAAGAAGCTGTTGAATTTCCTCTAAACTAGTTAGAAGTCTTGCTCAATGGTACTGAGAAAATTCTGTAATAGTTTCAATTTTTTAACTTGTGTATAATTTACATACACATAATTAAAATATTCAGATCTTCAGTGTACAGTTAGAACAGTTTTGATAAGTGCATACATTTGCGTAACTCACACCCCAAGATGGGATATTTCTATCACTCCAGAAAGTTCCACTGTGTCCCTGGACAGTCAGGTTCCCTCTCCACCAGAAGCAACCATGTGATCCAGATCTTGTTTCTACCACTATAAATTTTTTCTGTTCTAGAATTATACAGTATTTTTCTGATTTATTTAACTGGGTATAATAAACTTTAAGACTCATCCATGCTCTGTATGTTAGTAGTTTGCTACTTTCTTTATGGCGTGAGAAAAACAGGTGTCCCAGTAAGGCAGAAAATCGATTGGCTTAGAAATTAAAAGAAAAGACAAAAAAGTCATAACAAGACTTGAGTGGGCAAAATTTTTAAGTATTTAGGCTCTATGCTAAGGCAACATGAGTGCTGACAATATAGTACATTTTTCTAAGTCCCTAAACAGAGACAAGCGTCTTGCATCAATTCTTCAAGTAGCAAGCACTGACTATCCACTCCTTTATTTTATTTTATTTTATTTTATTTTATTTTATTTATTTTATTTTATTTTTTTGAGAAGAGGGCTCACTCCATCACTCAGGCTGGAGTGCAGTGGCAAATCTCAGCTCACCACAACCTCCACCTCCCAGGTTCAAGTGATTCTTGCCTCAGCCTCCCAAGTAGCTGGGCCTACAGGTGCGCCACCACTCCCAGCTAATTTTGGTATTTTTAGTAGATATGGGGTTTCACCATGTTGGCCAGGCTGATCTTAAACTTCTAACCTTAAGTAATGTGGCTGCCTTAGCCTCCCAAAGTGTTGGGATTACAGGTGTGCGTCAGAGCACCTGGCCCACTCCTTTCTTTTACCTACTTAATTGCTTATTGGGAATCATGTTTGGTGTATATTGTGATTGTTTCCATTTATTTTGCTTTAGCAATCCATTTATGTATGTGTGTTAAACATTAATATCACTAAGTACCTTTATTTTTTTGTTTTCTTTCTTTTTTTCAGTTTTTATTCTTTCATTTTCTTCAGTTTTCTTTCAAAGTTCCCCTTTATGTGCAGGGGATACATTCCAAGACCCCCTAGAGTAAGCCTGGAAACATGGATAGTACCAAATCTATAAATACCATTTTTTCTTATGCATACATATATGTGATAATTTATAAATTAGGTATAGTAAGAGATTAAAAATAACTAATAATAAAATAGGGACAATTATAACAATATACTGTAATAAAAGTTATGTGAATGTGGTTTCTTTCAAAATATCTTACTGTACTGTACTCACCTTTCTTGGTGGTCTGTCAATCTCATAATTGAGACAGATCTGCCATTCTGATAATTGGGTGCCTAGTATATATAGTGTGGATATGCCAGACGAAAAACAATTCATGTCCAAAGTGGAGCAGTTCAAAATCTCATCACGCTATTCAGGACAGTGTGCAATTCAAAACTTAGTAATCTTTTATTTAATATTTTTGGACCATAGGTAACTGTGGAAAAGCAAAACGGCAGGTTAAGCGTTGTTTGTTGTTGTTGTTGTTTTGAGTCAGAGTCTTACTCTGTTGCCCAGGTTGGAGCGCAGTGGCACAGCCTTGGCTCTCTGCCTCCAGGGTTCCAGCGATTCTCCTGCCTCACCCTCCTGAATAGCTGGAATTACAAACACCTGTCATCCTGCCCGATTAATTTTTGTATTTTTAGTAGAGATGGGGTTTCACCATGTTGGCTAGGCTGGTCTTGAACTCCTGACCTCAAGTGATTTACCCACCTCAGCCTCCCTAAGTGCTGGAATTACAGGTGGGAGCCACTGTGACTGGCCTACTGTACCTCTTTAGCCATTCTAGTTATTTACTATGTATTCCTTTTTATTTCCAGTCTTGTTTTATTTATTTTCTTTGTTGGCTGCTTAGAGCCCTTACATGGATTGTTGTTTCCTTTATTGGCTCATGGAGCTCAGTATGGTTGTTGGTGTATGATAAATGGTGGAAATCTTTTAGGTGGTAGGAAGTAGAGTGTTTCTACCTTTGTTGTTTTTTGGCAGTCTTTCTGCTCTCTGGCTTCTTTGTATTCTTTTAGCTACTCAAGGGAAGGTAGGGAAAATTGGCTCACTCATTTCCCAAATTCCTAGTATCAAAGAACCTTTAATATTCTTATTGAGGTTTTCCACTGTTTCACAGATGAATTCTAGCCTTTTCCTAGAGTCCATAGTTTGTTTCCTTCTTTTCTCCCTTTATTCCTCCCTTTCTCCCCTTTCTTTCCTTTCTTTTCTGATTTCTGAAAATGTTCGTCAGTCGCCTGTTCAGTCCATGGAAGAGAAAGCTCTCCATCAGTTCTCCCTCAGAAAAGCCTAAGAAAAGCATCCAACATTTTGGAAGTTGACTTTTTAAAAAAATAATAATTAAATTTTTATCATTTGATGATGAATATTTCCAAGCTTATTAACTAAGTAGACACATTAAGGGTGTAATTCTCATTTGCTTTGAAGTTTATGTTGTTCCAAAATTTTGTTTTAAGTAAACATTTAAATCTACTAACACCATTTGGATTCCTGGGTGTCAATGTTTTTTGCAAAAAAATTGTAGCTTCTTCCAACATTCTTCTGTTTCATCTTGAAAATGGCTTCTCAAAAAGGAAAAAACATCACTTTAATGTGGTATCATTAAGGTATCTACATCATGATAAAATGACAAGTGTCTTCTACATTTTGGGTTGGCACCTCAGTTCTAGGAAACCTCTCATTTGTCATTTCTTCAAATATTATACCCTCCTGTTCTTTACTCTCCTTCTGAACCTCTGATTGTATATCCATTAGATCTTCTCACTGTATCCTCAGCATCTTTCTTTCATTTTTCATTTTCAGTCTCATTCTGGATTATAGCTTCTGATCTACTCTCAGGTCACTAAATCTCACTTCACCTTCTAATCTGTTGTTAAAATAATAGATTCAGTTTATAATTTCAGTTACTTTTTTATTTTAAATTTTCTATTTATTGTTTTTAAAGATAGGGTCTTCCTCTGTCACCCAGGCTGGGGGGCAGTGGTGTGATCATAGCTCACTGCAACCTTGAACTCCTAGACTCAAGCAGTCTCCCACCTCGGGCCCAACAATAGCTAGGACTGTAGGCACGTGCCACCATTTCTGGCTAACTTTTTAAAAATGTTTATAGAGATGAGGATCTTGCTATGTTGTCCAGATTGGTCTCAAACTCCTGGCCTCCAGCAGTCCTCCTACCTTGGCCTCCCAAAGCACTGAAACCATAAGTGTGAACCACTGCACCTGACCACAGTTATTTTTATAATTTCTAAAACATTTATTTGATTCTTTTAAAAATTGCAGTCTCACTTTTTATTCCCTGAAAATATTTTCAAACTCTAAATTAAAATGTCTTTAATATGGGAGACACATCATCTAGATGGAACAGTTCCAATGTCTTAAATCTTTATGGGTTTGTTTCTGCTAGCAGTTCTTGGGTTCTCATTCATAACTAGGTGCTAGTCATTAGATTTGAAAACTTACTTGTATGAATAATATGAGACCTAGAATGATTTATCAGAGAGGATTTTGTATATTTCTAAAAGATAGCTGAGGAACTATCGGTCCAGAACTCCCGTAATCTTAAATTCGAAAATGTTGTACCCTGGACCATTTTGGGGTTGTAAACATAAAGAGCTGGTTTATGCTTACCCTGAGAGTGTAGACCCTTGAATCCCAGTTTAAAGTGTTTTAAGTATGATTTATCAAACTCTCTACCTTGTATAGGCCCAGGGCTTAGAATGCTATTCCTCTTGATACTCAAGGCCACCAAAGCCACAGCTCACTTTCCCATTGGGTTCTTCTGGACTAGAAAATGCCCTGGCTCAATCCTGTAATCCCAGCACTTTGGGAGGCCGAGGCGGGTGGATCACAAAGTCAAGAGATCGAGACCATCCTGGTCAACATGGTGAAACCCCGTCTCTACTAAAAATGCAAAAAAAAATTAGCTGGGCACGGTGGTGCGTGCCTGTAATCCCAGCTACTCAGGAGGCCGAGGCAGGAGAATTGCCTGAACCCAGGAGGCAGAGGTTGCGGTGAGCCGAGGTCGCACCATTGCACTCCAGCCTGGGTAACAAGAGCGAAACTCCATCTCAAAAAAAAAAAGAAAGAAAAAGAAAATGCCCTCATTGCAAAAGCAACTGTGAATGCTGTTTACCTCTCTGGCTTTTTGCCATTCAGATTTTAGTTCACTGGTTTCTTGATAATTTAGTTCTTCAGTTTTTAAGAAATTTTAAAGAACTTCTAGATTCCCTTATAATTTTGATCCAAAATATCTAACTTGCAATTACTGGAGATAGAAATAGAATCTTCTAAATTTTTAAATGGTTTATTTATAGCTATTTTTGTGTCAGTTCTGTAATTCTTTCATTCCCAGGCAAACTTTTTTTTTTTTAATTTTATTTAAAATAGCTTTGGAAATAGCATTGATTTAATTCATGGACATCTTTCCATATTATATGTAGATCGACTTATTCTTTTATTATTTTTTAAATTTTCTTTCATTTTTTCATTTTCCATCTGTGGGACTTATGGTAAAAACTGACAACTTGAAAGCCATTTTTACGATTAAGCCTCTAGGATACAAATTACATCTTATGCTTCTCTTGGATCTTGATACTGACAACACAGTGTATTGTATCTGGCAAATATGGAAATTTAATGCTAGTTTATTTATTTTGGCTTTAAAATTTATTTGGGGGCTTTATAATTTTTAAATGAAACATTTATTGATTACTTGCTGTGTAATAGGCACTGTGTTGATTGCTTGTTTGTGTTAATACATTGTCTAAATCTTTACAACTCACTGGTAAATGGTATGTTGTTTTTCACAGAACAGACAATTGATGATTAAGTATTTAAGTGCCTTTGAATATAACAGAGGTTTGATAAGGGTATTTACAATCCTGTTCAGTTTAATCTGAACAGGATCCACCAGTAGAATGTATTTATATTCCTCATCTTGTCTATATTTAGGATGTTTTCACAACAGTTGAAACAGCGAGACTTTTTATACTGTTGCAAAACATATGTTTGTGTTAAACTTCCTGTATCTTTGGGTTTGGGTTTCTCTTTTTTCTGTCTCGTTCCCTAATTTATAGTTCAATATTGTCACTTAAAAAGTCAACAAACTACAAAGGAAAGTATGGAAATGGAAAAATATCACTTTAATTTAGCTTAATCACATTTAGGTCTGAAAACAAGGTGGCCTTCAGTCAGATTAACTGGAACTTGGCACAGTAAATCTTCAATTTAACCTTAAATTTGGAGTTGACATTTTTATTGTTATAATAAGAATAAACCTTTAAAAAATATGTGTATTTAACATTTCTGTTTTTAGAAATTGTGGGTTTTTACCCCCCAGTTGCTGAAACCTTCTTGTATTTAAAAAATATATATGTATATATTTATATTTAGAAGACAATTTTTCTAGCATATATATTTGTTATATTAAGATTGCTCATAGGATAAGGGTTTTGTAAAATGATATGGCATTTTAATTTAAGTAGATGCTTTATTACCATTGATAAGGCAGAACACATTAATTAATGCCTAAAGTTTTTACGTAATCATTGTGTAATTGTTAACTTGTTGAATGTTATTGCATGTTTTAATAAACAGAAGATACCTTGGGAAAAATGTTGCCTACTTTCTCAGAACATAAATTTAGTTGTAAATGTCACTGAAGCAGACTGGTAGATAAAAATGTAATTTTGGCTTACAATAGTAACTTGTTTTCTAGTTGTAAGCAAATGCGTGACATATCTTTGCTCTAAAAGCATATACTGGAATTACAAAAATAACATTTTAGAAAGAATTTTTAGAATACCTTATTTAAAAAACGTTACTTAAAAACATTAATAAATATTGTCATATATGTTGTAATTTTTCTTTTTAGCCTTTTTAAACCTATAAAGAATCGAGACATTTTTGTCATAAGATATTACAATGTAGAAGTCCGTGTAGTAAATGATGAGTCCTTCTTGATTAAAGAAATTCCTTAAATTCTCTGCTTCAGGATAGCTACTTTATTTGATAAATGTCTCTAATCCTTCTTAAAAATACACATTTTTATATAAATGCATAACCCCCCCCCCCCCCACACACACACACACACACTTCACTTGTTTGGGATCTTTTCTAGTCAATACATAGTAAGTTTACCTCCGCTTTTTAGCTGCATAATATTCTTTATTATTAATGCACTGTAATTTATTGAACCATTATCATGTTGACAATATTTAAGTAGTTTATAATTTTTAGTCTTATGTTGTATAGTGGTTAAGAGTACTTACTCTCTTTTTTATGAACCAGACTGCCAAGATTTGAATCCCAACTTTATTATTTACTAGCTGTTATTAGGCAAGTTATTCATCTTTTCAGTTTCAGTTTTATAGTAGGGGATAAAAATACTACTCACATCATAAAATTGCGTTGTGTTTAGAACAGTGCCTAGCCACAGAGTAAGGACTCAGATGTTTGTTTGCCATAACAGTGATGATAATATCCTTGGTACAAGTTAATTCTGTAGATGACTTACAGAAGGATAATTTCTTAAAAGGTTTGCACATTGAAAATCTTGCAAGTTATATCTAAACTGTCCTCAAGAAAGTTGTTTCCACTTTACATTTCTAATCCATGTGAGAGTATCCTTTCTTTTTTTTTTTTTTTTTTTGGCATTCTTGCCAACACATTATCAGGCTTTGTGGTTTAGACAATATCATGGATAAAAATAAGCATATTATAGTTTTGTTATTTTTCTGATTTTTAGCCTTTTATATATTTTTAATAAATTGCCCCATTCTCATTTAAAATTTTATCTCTTATCTACACATAGGAGCTGATTTTATCTTTGTTAGTAGTTTTACCTGTATGCAAACAGTGATAAATATCTTTGGGTTATCTTGCATATTTAAGGCATATGTTAATATTGCTACTCAAATACCTGGAAATCTGCCTGGTCCTTTTGCAAACTCAAAATAGGATGGAAGTGAAGAAAGAAAGCTAGTTGATGAAAAGCTCTTGGCATTAATTTTTCAAGACACATGCACAGAAACCAAAATCACACACACACACGAACACCTTTCAAATTCTCACTTGACTTTTATCTTATTAGTGTCTGGTCCATGGTAAGAAATTACTATTTCTAAATTGAACTCAATTCTCCATCAGATAGATTGTCTTTTGATAAGTCTTATTATAATGATGTTATACATACTGATTGGGTTAAAATTACATCACTCTCTCCTTATAAAATTCATTTGAGAATTTAGCTTTTTGTCTTTTGCTATACTTTAAATTCTAAATTTGAAATGCAACTTAAGTGCTTTCATTTAAAAAATGTAATTTTTTTTCCTTTTACATCTTTCAGGAAAAAACTTTCCACAAAAAACTTTCCATACTAATAGCTGATATCAGAGAACTAATATATGAGTTTATAATTTATTGTTTATATGTTGTCTAACTTTAGTCTATTGGTTTCCAGCAGTGTAATGGTAACCAGAAATTCTCAATGAGAATCCTTCCAAAGGGGAAAAAAACAAAACAAAACAAAACAAAACCCTGCTATGCTTGAATAAAAACTGTTATGATTTCTTTGTAATTTTTTACATTGTTTCATCTGCCTTTTTATTGTAAAATTGTCTTACAATGGTAAAATAGTCAGAATTTTCACTGTTAAAATTAAGCAAAAATGTATTTTGAGTTACTCTATTAAGAAAAATTGAAAAGTACTTATTTGTGAGTGATCTTGGACTCCAAATTTATGTCCCAGGTCCTATTATTATAAGCTTCATGACCTTGGTAACTTCTGAAACTGAACTTTTATTTCTCATCTGTAGAATAAGATGAGAAAATTTGTTTCACTGATTTTGCTGGGTTCTTGTGACAGTCAGATGCAATATCATGTAAAAATGTTTTGTAAAGGCCGGGCATGGTGGCTCACGCCTGTAATCCCAGCACTTTGGGAGGCCGAGGCGGGTGGATCACGAGGTCAAGAGATCGGGACCATCCTGGCAAACACGGTGAAACCCCATCTCTACTAAAAATACAAAAAAATTAGCCGGGCATGGTGGCACACGCCTGTGCTCCCAGCTACTTGGGAGGCCAAGGCAGAAGAATCACTTGAACCCAGGAGGCGGAGGTTGCAGTGAGCCGAGATTGCGCCACTGCACTCCAGCCTGGTGACAGAGCAAGACTCCATCTCAAAAAAAAAAAATGTTTTGTAAAAAGTATTGCATATAAATACAACAAGTTTCTAAAAAAAAATGGTTGATGCCATTAAAGAATCACACATTAGTTATGAGTGTAGTACTAAGCAGATACCAAGAGTACCCATTAATAATCGGGGATAGTATATTTTCAAGGAAATAGTAAAAATTATCTACATAAAAAAATTATGCATAAGGAATATGTTACACAAAATTATAGGAGAATTTATAATAAATGTATAATTCCTAAAGAATTAATGAGAATTTTTCATGTTCCTAAAACAGGCAGTAGGATGATTAACAAGCAGAGTCATAAATATGGTCTTTATTCATTCTTTAATTCTAAGTTTGTTAAATACACATTTTCTAGGTGAGAGAGAGCAATATTTTTCTTTATTGAAAGCCCCACTTGGATTTAACTTTTCTCTTTAATCTTTTATGGAGAGGAAGAAATGAAGTTTCTTCTTTCACATAATAAAAATATCTCATACACACACACACACACACACACACACACAAATATATATTTCTTTTTAGATTCTGCTAATTTTGTGCATCCTGGTAGTTTTTAAAATAACTGACAGGGTCCCCTTAAGTTGTATGTTATTTATTTTTGTTAAACAGAAAACAGTGTCATGAAATCTTGGAGTATCTTATAATCAGCATTCCAAGTTTGAATATGTTCTTCCTGAACACATAGTTGAATTCACTTTTCTTTATTACCTTTTGGCTGACTAAAATATTTTATTTAAAATAAAGCAAGGGTCTTTTATGACACCTTATTTATATTTTCAGTGATAAACTGTAAAGGAACACTGACTTAAAGCAGATTTCTTTTTAAAAAAATATTTTTAACTTTCAACTATTAGAATTCTGAAAAAATTTTTTAAATAATTTTCTTGTTTTACCTATTCTTATTAGAGTTGATAACATATCAAAACTGTAATTCATACAGTCTTTGAAAAGCCAGGTTTTGCCTAATTATTCTAATTTTGTTTAAAATAAAATAATAAAATGTGGTTAAGGGACCTTTTGTATCCTCCCCAATCATATTTTCCTTCTTTCTTTCTTATAGAAGCAACCACAATCTTGAAATTTGTGTGTATTTTTTCTGCCCAAGTTAAATTATACATATAATCATCCATCTGTGCATGTGTGTATATAATCATCCATAAATATTATATAATGCCATTTGATGTACTTTTTTTCCACTTTCTTATTGAAATCTAATTTACAAAATGAAATGCACAGATCTTTAGTGTAGGGTTTTTACTGTGACAAATTTACATGACCATGTAACCCACATTCATTTCAAAATATAGAACATTCTTCCTTACCCTAGGAAGCTCCCTTAGGCCCCTTCCAAGATAATCCCCTGAACCCAAAAGGCAACTGCTTATTTTTTTCCTACCCTGCAATAATGTTTTGTATACTACATCATGCAGTATTGTACTTCTTTTTTTTATTTTATTTTAATTTTTTTATTGCATTTTAGGTTTGGGGGTACATGTGCAGAACATGCAAGACGGTTGCATAGGTACACACATGGCAGTGTGTTTTGCTGCCTTCCTCCCCTTCACCCACATTTGGCATTTCTCCTCAGGCTATCCCTCCCCAGCTCCCCGCCCCGCTGTCCCTCCCCTATTCCCCCCAATAGACCCCAGTGTTTAGTACCCCCTTCCCTATGTCCATGTGTTCTGATTTTTCATCACCTGCCTATGAGTGAGAATATGCGGTATTTCATTTTCTGTTCTTGTGTCAGTTTGCTGAGAATGATGTTCTCCAGATTCATCCATGTCCCTACAGATGACACGAACTCATCATTTTTGATTGCTGCATAATATTCCATGGTGTATATGTGCCACATTTTCCCAATCCAGTCTATCATCGATGGGCATTTGGGTTGGTTCCAGGTCTTTGCTATTGTAAACAGTGCTGCAATGAACATTCGTGTGCATGTGTCCTTATAGTAGAGCGATTTATAGTCCTTTGGATATATACCCAGTAATGGGATTGCTGGGTCAAATGGAATTTCTATTTCTAAGGCCTTGAGGAATCGCCACACTGTCTTCCACAATGGTTGAACTAATTTACACTCCCACCAACAGTGTAAAAGTGTTCCTATTTCTCCACATCCTCTCCAGCATCTGTTGTCTCCAGATTTTTTAATGATCGCCATTCTAACTGGCATGAGATGGTATCTCAATGTGGTTTTGATTTGCATCTCTCTAATGACCAGTGATTATGAGCATTTTTTCATATGTTTGTTGGCCTCATGTATGTCTTTTGTAAAGTGTCTGTTCATATTCTTTGCCCAATTTTGAATAGGCTTGTTTGTTTTTTTCCTGTAAATCCGTTTGAGTTCTTTGTAAATTCTGGATATCAGCCCTTTGTCAGATGGGTAAACTGCAAAAATTTTTTCCCATTCTGTTGGTTGCCAATTCACTCTGGTGACTGTTTCTTTTGCCGTGCAGAAGCTGTGGAGTTTCATTAGGTCCTATTTGTCTATTTTGGCTTTTGTTGTTTTGGTCATGTAGTCCTTGCCTACTCCTATGTCCTGAATGGTTTTTCCTAGATTTTCTTCTAGGGTTTTTATGGTGCCAGGTCTTATGTTTAAGTCTTTAATCCATCTGGAGTTAATTTTAGTGTAAGTTGTCAGGAAGGGGTCCAGTTTCTGCTTTCTGCACATGGCTAGCCAGTTTTCCCAACACCATGTATTAAACAGGGAATCCTTTCCCCATTGCTTGTTTTTGTCAGGTTTATCAAAGATTCTATGGTTGTAGATATGTTGTGTTGCCTCCGATGCCTCTGTTGTGTTCCATTGGTCTATATCTCTGTTTTGGTACCAGTACCATGCTGTTTTGATTACTGTAGCCTTGTAGTATAGTTTGAAATCTGGTAGTGTGATGCCCCCTGCTGTGTTCTTTTTGCTTAGAATTGACTTGGCTCTGCGGGCTCTCTTTTGGTTCCATATGAAGTTCATGGTGGTTTTTTCCAGTTCTGTGAAGAAAGTCAATGGTAGCTTGATGGGGATAGCGTTGATTCTGTAAATTACTTTGGGCAGTATAGCCATTTTCACGATATTAATTCTTCCTAACCATGAACATGGAATGTTTCTCCATCTGTTTGTGTCCTCTCTGATTTCATTGAGCAGTGGTTTTTAGTTTTCCTTGAAGAGGTCCCTTACATTCCTTGTGAGTTGTATTCCTAGGTATTTTATTCTCTTTGTAGCAATTGTGATTGGCAGTTCGTTCTTGATTTGGCTTTCTTTAAGTCTGTTATTGGTGTAGACGAATGCTTGTGATTTTTGCACATTGATTTTATATCCTGAGACTTTGCTGAAGTTGCTTATCAGTTTCAGGAGTTTTTGGGCTGAGGCGATGGGGTCTTCTAGGTATACTATCGTGTCATCTGCAAATAGAGACAATTTGGCTTCCACCTTTCCTATTTGAATACCCTTTATTTCTTTTTCTTGCCTGATTGCTCTGGCTAGAACTTCCAGTACTATATTGAATAGGAGTGGTGAAAGAGGGCATCCTTGTCTAGTGCCAGATTTCAAAGGGAATGCTTCCAGTTTTTGTTCATTCAGTATGATATTGGCTGTTGGTGTGTTGTAAATAGCTTTTATGACTTTGAGATACGTTTCATCGATACCGAGATTATTCAGGGTTTTTAGCATAAAGGGCTGTTGAATTTTGTTGATTGCCTTCTCTGCGTCAATTGAGATAATCATGTGGTTTTTGTTTTTGGTTCCGTTTATGTGGTGAATTCCGTTTATTCCGTATGTTGAACCAGCCTTGCATCCCCGGGATGAATCCTACTTGATCATGATGGATAAGTTTTTTGATGTGCTGTTGCAATCGGCTTGCCAGTATTTTATTGAAGATTTTTGCATCTATGTTCATCATGGATATTGGCCTGAAATTTTCTTTTCTTGTTGGGTCTCTGCCAGGTTTTGGTAACAGGATGATGTTGGTCTCATAAAATTATTGGGGAAGGATTCCCTCTTTTTGGATTATTTGGAATAGTTTCAGAAGGAATGGTACCAGCTCCTCTTTGTGTGTCTGGTAGAATTCGGCTGTGAACCCATCTGGACCTGGGCTTTTTTTGTGTGGTAGGCTCTTAATTGCTGCCTCGACTTCAGACCTTATTATTGGTCTATTCATAGTTTCGGCTTCCTCCTGGTTTAGGCTTGGGAGGACACAGGTGTCCAGGAATTTATCCATTTCTTCCAGATTTACTAGTTTATTTGCATAGAGTTGTTTGTAATATTCTCTGATGATGGTTTGAATTTCTGTGGAATCTGTGGTGATTTCCCCTTTATCGTTTTCTATTGCATCTATTTGGTTGTTCTCGCTTTTCTTTTTTATCAGTCTGGCTAGTGGTATGTCTATTTTGTTGATCTTTTCAAAAAAACAGCTCTTGGATTTATTGATTTTTTGAAGGGTTTTTCGTGTCTCTATCTCCTTCAGTTCAGCTCTGATCTTAGTTATTTCTTGTCTTCTGCTAGGTTTTGAGTTTTTTTGATCTTGCTCCTCTAGCTCTTTCAATTTTGACGATAGGGTGTCAATTTTGGATCTCTTCACTCTTCTCATATGGGCACTTATTGCTATATATTTTCCTCTAGAGACTCCTTTAAATGTGTCCCAGAGATTCTGGCATGTTTTGTCTTCGTTCTCGTTGGTTTCGAAGAACTTCTTTATTTCTGCCTTCATTTCATTGTTTATCCAGTCAACATTCAATAGCCGGTTGTTCAGTTTCCATGAAGTTGTGCGGTTCTGGGTTGGTTTCTGTATTCTCAGTTCTAACGTGATTGCACTATGGTCTGAGAGACTGTTTGTTATGATTTCAGTTGTTTTGCATTTGCTGAGGAGTGCTTTACTTCCAATTATGTGGTCAATTTTAGAGTAGGTGTGATGTGGTGCTGAGAAGAATGTATATTCTGTGGATTTGGGGTGGAGAGTTCTGTAGATATCTATCAGGTTTGCTTGTTCCAGGTCTGAGTTCAAGCCCTGGATATGCTTGTTAATTTTCTGTCTGGTTAATCTGTCTAATACTGACAGTGGAGTGTTAAAGTCTCCCACTATTATTGTGTGGGAGTCTAAGTCTCTTTGTAAGTCATTAAGAACTTGCCTTATGTATCTGGGTGCTCCTGTATTGGGTCCATATATATTTAGGGTCATTAGTTCTTCTTGTATCGATCCTTTTACCATTATGTAATGGCCTTCTTTGTCTCTTTTGATCTTTGTTGCTTTAAAGTCTATTTTATCAGAGATAAGAATTGCAACTCCTGCTTTTTTTTGCTCTCCATTTGCTTGGTAAATCTTCCTCCATCCCTTTATTTTGAGCCTTTGTGTATCCTTGCATGTGAGATGGGTTTCCTGGGTACAGCACACTGATGGGTTTTGGTTTTTTATCCCATTTGCCAGTCTGTGCCTTTTGATTGGTGCATTTAGCCCATTTACATTTAGGGTTAATATTTTTTTTTTTCTTTTGAGACGGAGTTTCACTCTTGTTACCCAGGCTGGAGTGCAATGGCGCGATCTCACCTCACTGCAACCTCTGCCTCCCGGGTTCAGGCAATTCTCCTGCCTCAGCCTCCCAAGTAGCTGGGATTACAGGCACTCGCCACCATGCCCAGCTAATTTTTTGTATTTTTAGTAGAGACGGGTTTCACCATGTTGACCAGGATGGTCTCGATCTCTTGACCTTGTGATCGACCCGCCTCAGCCTCCCAAAGTGCTGGGATTACAGGCTTGAGCCTCCGCGCTCAGCCCGGGGTTAATATTTTTATGTGTGAATTTAATACTGCCATTTTGATGCTAGCTGGCTGTTTTGCCCGTTAGTTGATATAGATTCTTCATTTTGTTGATGCTCTTTAGCGTTTAGTGTGTTTTTGGAATGGCTGGTACTGGTTGTTCCTTTCTATGTGTAGTGCCTCTTTCAGGAGCTCTTGTAAAGCAGGCCTGGTGGTGACAAAATCTCTGAGTACTTGCTTGTTCGCAAAGGATTTTATTTTTCCTTCACTTTTGAAGCTCAGTTTGGCTGGATATGTAATTCTGGGTTGAAAGTTCTTTTCTTTAAGGATGTTGAATATTGGCCCCCACTCTCTTCTGGTTTGTAGAGTTTCTGCTGAGAGATCTGCTGTGAGTCTGGTGGGCTTCCCTTTGTGGGTGACCCGACCTTTCTCTCTGGCTGCCCTTAGTATTTTCTCCTTCATTTCAACCTTGTTGAATCTGATGATTATGTGCCTTGGGGTTGCTCTTCTTGTGGAATATCTTTGTGGTGTTCTCTGTATTTCCTGGATTTGAGTGTTGGCCTGCCTTGCTAGGTTGGGGAAATTTTCCTGGATAATATCCTGAAGAGTATTTTCCAGCTTGGATTCGTTGTCTTCGTCACATTCTGGTACACCTATCAAACGTAGGTTAGGTCTCTTCACATAGTCCCACATTTCTTGGAGACTTTGTTCATTCCTTTTTGCGTTTTTCTTTCTAATCTTGGCTTCTCATTTTATTTCATTGAGTTGATCTTCGATGTCTGATATTCTTTTTTCTGCTTGGTCAATTCAGCTGTTGAAATTTGTGCATGCTTCGTGAAGTTCTCGTGTTGTGTTTTTCAGCTCCTTCAATTCATTCATATTCCTCTCTAAGTTATCCATTCTTGTTATCACTTCCTCGAATCTTTTTTCAAGGTTCTTAGTTTCTTTGCATTGATTTAAAACATGTTATTTTAGCTCACAGAAGTTCTCATTACCCACCTTCTGAAGTCTAATTCCGTCATTTCATCACAGTCATTCTCCATCCGGCTTTGTTCCCTTGGTGGTGAGGAGTTTTGGTCCTTTGTAGGTGGCGAGGTGTTCTGGTTTCAGGTGTTTTCTTCCTTTTTGTGCTGGTTTCTTCCCATCTTTATGGATTTATTCACCTGTCATCTGAGTAGTTGCTGACTTTTCAATTGGGTCTCTGAGTGGATGCCCAGATTGTTGATGATGAAGTATTTCTGTTACTTGGTTTTCCTTCTACCAGTCTAGTCCCTCTGCTGTACGACTGTTGAGGTCCACTCCAGGCCCTGCTTGTCTGGGGTACACCTATAGCAGCTGCGGAACAGTGAGGGATGCTACCAGTTTCTTCTTCTGCTATCATTGTCCCAGAATAATGCCCGCCAAATGTCAGTCTGATCAGTCCTTCTTGTGGTGACTCTTTGGATAAACAGGGGTCAGGGAGCTGCTTGAGGAGACAGTCTGTACTTTATAGGAGCTCAAGTGCTGAGCTGTGAGCTCCGTTGTTCATTCAGGGCTGCTAGGCAGGAACGTTTAAGTCTGCTGCAGCAGAACTCATAAAACCCCTTTTTTTCCTCAGATGCTCTGTCTTAGGGAGTTGGGGCTTTCTTTACGAGTGTCCGTTGCCCTGTCCTGCCCAGCTAGGAGGCAGTCTAGTTACTATTTGCCTGCCGAGGCTCCGCCCTGCTGGTGTGGGGTCTGCTGCTGCGGGCTCTGCCCTGCTGCGGCGGTCTCTGCCTACTGCCACGGGCTCCGCCCTGTGGCAGAGTCTCTCTGTTTGGGCGGGTTGCCTTGGCAATGGCAGGCTGCGTCAGCAATGGGAGTGTACCTCAGTAGGGGCCGATGGCTCGGTAATGGCGGATGCCCCTCCCCCACCGAGCTGCACCATCCTGGGTTCAGCTGTGCCCACAGTGAAACTCTCCACCCGGAGCATTTAGAATCGCTGTTTTGTTTGTCCCCGTGGGGGTGAAACCCACCAAGCCTGCTCACCTGGCTCCCTGCCTCAGAGCACCTCTTTTTTTTTTTTTAAGTTGAATGGTTGACTCTCTCCCAGGCGTTTCTGTCGCCTGCTGTTAGGGCACCGGGATCTGTGTGATTTCCCGTGCCGCGACCCACTATGCTGGCTCAAACGCCGCTTTTCCAGGGATCTCCTGGTCTGGCTCACTGTCCAAGTCCCGTTTAATCAGATGGATATGCTAATCTGCCCTCCCAAGTCTCAGATTGCTGGATTAACAGGGCACCCAGACCAGTGTGTTTCGTGCAGAGTGTTGGGGAGTGCCGCTGCGCTGTGGCGCCAGCCAGAGCGGCCGCACCAGCCAAAAGAGCTGCACTGGCATGCCATGTCTCCCCTACACCTGGGAATTTCCCCGTTCTGTGGGCAACAAAGATCCATCTGGAAATGCACCTTTGACTCACCGTCTGCATGTTCACTGAGAGCTGCAATCCTGGGTTGTTCTTACCGCGCCATCTTTGATCCCTCCTCTTTTCTCAATATACTAATTTCAGTATTGTACTTCTTAAAGTCTAAATTCTTTTGCTCAGCAGGTTTTTGATAGCCTATATTTTGTGTATGAGTAGGTCATTTCTTTTTATTCCTAGGGAATGTTCTAATGTTTGAAAATATTAGTTTGTTTATTCTCCTAGTTTGCTTTTCATTACTAATATCTAGCTTAATTTCACTGTGGTGAAAGAACATATTCTACCTGATTTCAGGTCTTTAAAACTTGTTGAGATGTTCTTTAGAGCCCCTAGATTCTATACACACTACCTATTGTCAATTTTTGCACTATAAAAAAATGTGATTTGGCAATCGTTTGGTATAATGGTCTACTGTGATACTGTGATATAATAAATATATATTTCATCTTTACCCCTGGTTCTTGACACAGCTCCTTAATGCCTTGTAATTTCTTGAATGATAGGGGTGAATATAGAGCATGTTTGGTTAAAATATTTGGTCTTAATCTCTGGTTCCTGACACTAGGACTTCTGAAACCCTTGGAATCTCCCTAGTGATAAGTGTCTTTTGACATCTCATACTAATGAGATTTCCAGTTGTGGGGGGAGAGGCAAAAAGACCAAGGCATGATTAAAAGGTTGAAATTTTTAACACTACCCCCTGACCTCCATGGAGAGAGGAGAGAGGCTGGCGATTGAGCTAATTACCAATGGCCAATGATTTAATCATCCTTTCACAAAAACCCCTAAACTGTAGGATTTGTAGAGAACTTGTGAGTTGGTGAATATAAAAAGTACTGACAGAGTAGCATGGTGAAGTCTCACACCATCCCTCTCCTTCCCACCTGGGAGGTAAATTATCCCTTGTCCAGCATATCTGGACATATCTGGACAAAGACTCTATACACACTACCTGCCCATTGGTCATCTACATTATCTTCTCCTGACATCCAACCATTGACATTGTCATGGCTTGATAATGCAGGATCACCAGAAGCAGATGATCCTCCTTCTGATGTATGATCAGAAGGTCAAAGTAGCTTAACACCACATCACAATGCCTGTCATTCACCCTGCTTCATCTCATCACATAGGCATTTTATCATTACATATCATCACAAGAAGAAAAAGGGTGAATATAGTACAATTAGATATTTTGAGAGAAAGATAGCATTTATATAACTTATATTAGAGTATATTATTGCAGTTGTTTTATTCTGTTTTTCCTGTTGTCTCTTGCTGTTCCTGATTTGCAAATTAAATTTTTTCGTAGACACATACTTATAGGAAAACAACATAGTATTTAAAGGATTCACTGCTATATGTGGCCTCAGGCATCTAGTGGAGGTCTTGGAGTGTATCCCCTATGGATAAGGCAGGGACTACTGTACTGACATTTTTATTTCCGTGTTCTATCAGTTACGGAGATTTGCATTTTGGTCAATCTTTTAAGCCTACCATATCCCCATTGCATTGATCTTTTGCTTTTATGAAGTATGACCCTTGGTATATAGTAATTCTTACTTAGTGTAATATATTTAATCTAATATTGGTATAGCTATATCAGCTTCCTTTCACATTTATACAGTGTTTTTCCATCTTTTTGCTTTGAGCCTTTCTATGCTTTTATTTAAAGTAAGCAATGTATAGTTTTCCTTTTTTAATCCAGATTGATTGACAATAGTTTTCTTTTCATTGAAGTATTTAGTCTACCTGCCTTTAGTATGCACACTGATTGGTATTTCATTGGTCATTGCTCTTTTTTTTCTAGTTCTGATTAATCAAATATTTTTTATTCCATTTTATGTCTTGCTTTAGTTACTCATTCTTTTATTATTCCTCGAGTGGCTACCCTAGAGATTATAACATACATTCTTTACTTATTAGAGTCTACTTTAAATTAGTACTTTTAACAATTCCTGGACAATACAAGAGTATTAGAATATTTTAACCTCATTTGTGCCCATTCCACCCCTGCATTTGTGCTGCTGTTGTCCTATATTTTAAATCTATCTCTCTCTCTCTTTTTTTTTTTTTTTTTTGAGTTGGAGTTTCACTCTTACTGCCCAGGCTGGAGTGCAATGGTGCAATCTTGGCTCACTGCAACCTCTGCCTCCCAGGTTCAAGCGATTCTCCTGCCCCAGCCTCCCAAGTAGCTGGGATTACAGGCATGCACCACCATGCCCAGCTAATTTTGTATTTTTAGTAGAGATGGGGTTTCTCCATGTTGGTCAGGCTGGTCTTAAACTCCCGACCTCAGGTGATCCTCCTGCCTTGACCTTCCAAAGTGCTGGGATTATAGAAATCTATCTATATTTTAAACCTCACAATTTATTACCATTTTAGTATTGCTATCAATAATGTTATTATTACCTGCTTTTATTTGGATTTACCCACATACTCATCCTTTCTGGCTTTCTTCATTCCATCCTCTATTTTCATGTTTTAATCAGGGATCGGTTTTCTTCTGAAAATGTTTCTTTAAAACATCTGCTGGTGACTGTGTTTTTGTTTGAAAGCATTTTTATTTTGAATGTATTTTTCTTTTGGTTTTCATTTTTGAAAGTTATTTTCACTGGGTATAGAATTCTAGGTTAGCATTCCTTTCTTTTGGTACTTTAAAGCTATCATTTTGTTGTCTCTTATTTCTACTGAAAACTTGCGTGGCCGGCACACCTGACAGCATTAACTTAAGCATACCGTGATAATGACCCTGTGGTCTAAGGAGAATATGTGTTTGGAGTTATGAGCTAAGGAACCTGGGAATATTCAACCTAGAGATTCACTTCTTATCTAAGAAGGGCATCTGAACTCCTGCCTGTGGGAACAGAATAACAGAATGGACACTCTGGCTTGCCAGGTAACTCATTTGAAGAGTCATCAACTGCCAAGCCAACAAGTTAGGGCTGTCATGAGTAAATCATCCTGGAACACTAAGTCTTGGGACCTCTTGGAGAGCTCTAGTGGGAAGGAGGAAGAGGACTGGGGTGAGTCCATAGAGGTTCCTATTCTCTCTGCATGTACATCGGCCACCACCAAGGTAAAAGGACCCCACAAGAGGAAGCCCTGCAAGACTTGCCCTTCCTGGAAAAGGACAGCATACCACAATGTGGGATTATACCACTGTGGAACTGGGAAATAGGTTCAAACAGAAGAGGAGAGAGTCAGTCATGGGGTGGTTTCTCTGTCCATGGGACATGAGGGCAGAGAATACTATACTCTTTAAAAGATTTGAGATGAATAAAATGACATCCGTCAAAAACCACCTGGTCCTGAGGCAACACTTCTATGGCACCAATAATGGGGATCAGGCCACCCCCTTCTTAGCTGAGTGGTTGTAGGCTTCAAGGCCAAATGAGGGGGATATTTTCACATCTCTTATGACATGTGAAGGCAGACTATGAAAAAGTTGCAGGATGTCCTCTGGGAATTGGAGATGAAATGTGATATTAATATTTATGCTAAAAATATTCATGGTTCCAACAATGAATTGGTTATGCCAGAATAAAAGAGAATTCTGCAGTTGACACCTAACTAGTGGCATAGCATACTGGTTTTCCATCTTAAGCACCCTAATATGGCAGCCAGTATCCTTGGCAGCCCAAGTGACCACTGACTTAAGGGAAACAGAAAAACTGCATAAGCAAGAGGTATGCACTGCTAGATGAAAGACAAGGGAGCCACAAAAAAAGGAGACAGTCAAGAGGCTAGTCAGAGTGTAGGCAACCCGCTAATAGCAGGGATACCTCCTGAAAAAAAAAAATAGGTAAAAAGCCTAATGCTGTTTTGGTTAGACTGCAATGCAATAGAAACTCAAGCCAGAATAGCACTTCACTAAGAAGCCTCAGGCTCAGCCCACCACCCCTCCCACAGAGAGATGGCAGGCACCAACCCCTTTAGCCTAAGATAAAGGCCAAGGCCTCAGAATCCCAATAAAAACAATGATGGCCAGGGACCAGAGGCCTCATGTAAAACTATATATAGGTCACCTAAAAATAAACAGACTGTGCTTGCTCTAGTGCAGAGTGGTCCCTCACCTTTTTGGCACCAGGGACCAGTTTTGTGGAAGACAGTTTTTCCACAGACTGGGGGTGGGGGATGTTTTGGGATGAAACTGTTCCACCTCAGATCGTCAGGAGTTAGATTCTCACCAGGAGCATGCAACATAGATATCTTACGTGCAGTTCACAGAAGGGTTTGTACTCCTATGAGAATCTAATGTCACCACTGATCTGACAGGAGGTGGAGCTCAGGTGGTGATGCTTGCTCGCTTGCCACTCACCTCCTGCTCTGTGGCTCAGTTCCTAACAGGCCACAGACTAGTGCCAGTCTGCTGCCCAGGGGTGTGGGACCCCGCTATCATGGATACTGCAGCCAGTTGCACTCATATAAGTAACACCTATTGGTTCCAAGGGCCTATAGCAGCAATAGATAGTAATATGGTGGGGGGGGTGAGGTATAAAGGTTGAACTAGTATTACAAGTTGGGAGACTGTCACAAAGACCCTATTTAGTACATACAGCTCCTATCCCAAAATACATCGTGGGAATGGGTATCTTGTCAGGCTTGACCCTCCAAACAACTGCTGAAAATTTCCAACTGGGAGTTAGGATGGTAAAACATATTCAGGGGAACACAAAATGGATACCAGTACAGCCAGTACAGTTGTCAGCCCTATAGCAATTACTATTACTGAAGCAATACTACTTGTGGGTGGGGGTTAGGGGCATGATAAAATCACAGCAACTGTTAAGGAATTAGCCCAGGTAGACATTATAAGGTCAGTAGTACACAGCCCATACAGTAACACCATATGGCCTGTGCAGAAGCCTGACAGGATATGGGAACCAAAAATTAAAATATCACTTCCCATCTGATGAAAATAGGACAGATGCTTGGCATGTAAAATTTTCTTACCAATTTAGCCAAAGCCACCTTCAGCATCTCCATTGCCCCAAAGTCAAGACCAATTTGCATTAACCTAGAAAGGAGAACAATGGACCTTTCCCATCTTGCCCCAAGGATATTTACATAGCCCCACTATCTGTCAGGGTCTAGTGACCACAAACCTCAATCGCTGGACTACCCTGGAGAGGGTAACATGTTTTCCATTAAATGATGATAGTGACCACAAACCTCAATCGTTGGACTACCCTGGAGAGGGTAACATGTTTTCCATTAAATGATGATATCGTGCTAACTAAGTCTTTTTCCAGCTTACAAACTGCAGCCCCACCTTTGGATTAGTAATAGAGGTTGCTAGTCCCCACCTTTCCATCTCACATGGCAAACAGCGTATGGGCAGCACAGACAGTTAAGGGTCCAGGCTTGTGTCATCCTGTTGGGTAAGACTAAAGTTGTTCTTTCTGCCTTTATAGATAAGGTGTAGTCCTACTCAGTCCTACCACACCAAAGCAATTGCAGACCTTCTTAAGCCTTATATGGTATTTGTGTCCTTTTATTCCCGACTTGGCCCAACTCCTCAGGCCCCTATACCACTTAGTCAACATGGGTGCCCACTGGAGCTGGTCCACAGAGGAAGATGAGGCCTTTAAACAAACTAAAG
The DNA here is from genome assembly GCF_049354715.1 of Callithrix jacchus. Classification (NCBI taxonomy): domain Eukaryota; kingdom Metazoa; phylum Chordata; class Mammalia; order Primates; family Cebidae; genus Callithrix; species Callithrix jacchus. The sequence continues at coordinate 87,987,470 of NC_133512.1, read as the reverse complement.
TCATAATGAAACAAATATAAATCCTGGGAACTCTAGTACAGGGACAACCTTGTGAATTGGACATAGCCAGTTACCCTGAGGGGTGTGCCATTAAGGTCCTAGTCCCAGCCATCAAAGGGGGCTGAAGCTAAATATATCATCCCTTACAACAAGTGGACAACATGACAAAGGGGCTCCCAGTGCTGATATGCACCCGGTATCCCATAGCAGGTTGGTAAAGGATACCTTCCAGAAACCAAATTCTGGGAACTCCCAGACACAGATGTGGCCAAATAGCAGACATACCTGCAACATTAGGCTCCAAACAAGAGGAGCACATCAACTAATAGCTCCTTAAGCACAGAGTTCCATTTGGTACTCAGCCCTTCCTGTTTGACAACTGAAGGACAGTCTTGGTGGAGGCTACTGAGCCTGGTTTAATCAACTCCAAAGTGCCTAGAAAAACCTTCAATACAGTATGATTTCTATTATGTTTGTTATTCTCTTTTGTTATAGTTTGTTATATTCTCTTTTGTTACAGTTGTATTGCTGCCACAACATTTGGCTGCACATACTGCTTCTCCACCTACCTGGCCCCCAAAAATCACACACACACAAAAATTATTAAAATGTGAGGGTCATTCAGGAATATGCTGAGGTGGAATGTATGGCAGATGCACTTGACAGCAATAACTCAAGCATACCTTAAGAGTGGCTGAATGGTCTAAGAAGAATGCATGTTCGGGCTTCCAAGCTAAGGAGTCCAGGAGTGGCCAACCCAAAGATTCACACCTTATCCATGAGGGTCATCTGAACCCCTGGCCCATTCTTTGGAATACAGGCTGTACAGGGGATTAGAGACCCTTTGTTTTGGGTTAAGTGGAGATTGCTAGGTGAAGGTTGCTAGGTAGAAATTACAAAGTAAAAATGCTATGTAAGGCTAGGCATGGTGGCTCATGCCTGTAGTCCCAGCACTTTAGAAGGTTGAGGCAGGCGGATCACCTGAGGTCGGGAGTTTGAGACCAGCCTGACCAACATGGAGAAACCCCATCTCTACTAAAAATACAAAATTAGAGGGCATGGTGGCGTGCGCCTGTAATCCCAGCTACTTGGGAGGCTGAGGCAGGAAAATCGCTTGAACCTGGAAGGCGGAGGTTGCAGTGAGTCAAGATTGTACTGTTGCACTCTAGCCTGGGCAACAAGAGTCTAGGTCTCAAAAAAAAAAAATGCTATGTAACATAATTGTTTTTTTACGTACGGTATCAGTTTTCCTGTCCAGCCTGTCATTCCTGGAGTGCCCTGTATATAAGTTCTCAAACTCTATGTCTCATTTGTTGGTTCTAGGTCTCTCCTTTGACCTCTTAAACACAGTGCCATCCGTATTGAAGTCAGTAGGGGTCTAGCACAACAAAAGTCAGCTGCTACTCTTTTTTTTTTTTTGAGACAGAGTTTCGCTCTTGTTACCCAGGCTGGAGTGCAATGGCGCAATCTCGGCTCACCGCAACCTCCGCCTCCTGGGTTCAGGCAGTTCTGCCTCAGCCTCCCAGGTAGCTGGGACTACAGGCCCACGCCACCATGCCCAGCTAATTTTTTGTATTTTTAGTAGAAACGGGGTTTCACCATGTTGACCAGGATGGTCTTGATCTCTTGACCTCGTGATCCACCCACCTCGGCCTCCCAAAGTGCTGGGATTACAGGCTTGAGCCACCTCACCCGGCCAGTTAGCTGCTACTCTTATTGTCCATTCTTTGAAGGTATTAGATTTTATCCTCTGGTTGTTTTTAAGATTTTCTGTTGGTCTTTTTTTTTTTAATCAGCTTTGCTGTGAACATCCCTAGATATAGTGGGGTTTTGTTTTTGTCCCACTTATAGTTCACAGGAATTCTTAAATCTGTTGTTTGAGGTATTTCATTAGTTTGGGAAATTTTTCAGGCAGTATGTCTTAAGATACTGCTTTTTGGCCAGGTAGATGAGTCAAACCTGTAATCCAAGCACTTTGGGAGGCGGAGGCTGGTGGATCACAAGGTCAAGAGATCAAGACATCCTGGCCAACATGGTGAAACCCTGTCTCTACTAAAAATTAAAAAATTAGCTGGGCATGGTGGCACATGCCTGTAGTCTCAGCTACTCAGGAGGCCGAGGCAAGGAGAATCTTTTCAACCCCAGAGGTGGAGGTTGCAGTGAGCCAAGATCTCCCCACTGCACTCCAGCCTGGTGACAGAACTCCATCTCAAAAAAAAAAAAAAAAAAAGATACTGCTTTTTCTTCATTTTCTCTCTCCTCTACAATTGATATTTAGACCATTATACCTATACCCATTTTTTTCTTAATGCTATTTCTCTCTTAATCATCTTCATATTTCATACTGGGTATTTTCTTTTGGTCTATCTTCCAGGCCATTAATTCTCTTCTGTAACTAATATACTATTAAACTCATCTATTAAGTTTTTTATTTTATCAATCTTGTTTCTTAGTTCTACAATTTCTGATTGCTTCTTTTTTCTCTAAAGTTTAGGTCTTCAATTAATTTTTCCTTCTATTTTTCTTCAACAGTAATCACACTTACTCTAAAGCATGTTTTTAATAACGTCTGTAGGTCTGTTTTTTGTTTGTTTGTTTGTTTGTTAGTTTGTTTGTCACTTAGCTCTGTCTCCTAGAATTCTTGGTAACTTTTAGTTGAATGCTGGATAGTATATAAAACTTTGGTACAGGTCTGTTTGCTTCCAGAAAATATGTAATGTTCTTCTGACTGATAGTTAGAATAAGGGTAGATCACCTCAATTTAATCAAGGATTAAGATGGTTCAAGGCTGGATTTCAGGATCAGTTTATTTCTTGTATTTTCCACAGTCCCAGTTCAAACTTGGGGATCTCTCATCTATCAGGCTTCCTCAAACTCCCTTTGAGGATCATGAAACCAGTTTTTATTTCCTCAGCTGTTTATGGGAATGCTGAAAGCCCTCTTAGCATCTAGTTTCAGCTTGGTTGTTCTTCAGCCCCTGAAAATACTTTGAAGGCAGAAGTCCAACAGAAGATCACTTCTCTGCAGGGTCACCTTTGTTATTCTCTTTTTTCCGGATTCTTGATTCTTGAAGTTCTCAGTGCCTTGGTAGACCTGAACTCCACTTTTAGTGTTGGAGTTCCCCATCCCCATAAGAAGGCCTAAAGGTACTGCTTTCTGCTAATGCTACCCAGGAATTGGTAGATGTCTAAAGGAAAAAAGTGGAAGAGGATATAAGACTCAATTCAACAAATGTTGCTTTTCTCTCCAGGAGCTTGACTTCTCCTGTTTTGGCAGACTTGGTTTTTCTACTGTGTCTCCAAGCATATTTGTATTTTATCAGCTTTTACAGTCTTTTTCAGTGGGAGATTTGATCTAAGAAAACTTTTCTGATAGCTGGAAATGGATATCCAATTCCTAGCATTTTATCGTGGTCAAAATGTCCTTTATCATAGTTGTTTCATTAATCTCTTAAGTATAAACTGAGTGTTTTAAGCAGAAAATACTGGACTGTATATAAAAATATGACATGAAGACCAACCATTTTACCCTCAGTACAGATAATGACAAATACATCGTTGTGAAAATATATTATTTTTGGTCAGACTGAGCTTTGCTTTCTGCTTTGCTTTGAATGCCCTCTAGTGGAAATTTTATTCAAACAAACAAACAAACAAACAAAAAAAAAAAACAGAAATTAACACTAACAGAAGCTTCTGTAACATCCAGAAATAAATTTTAATTATGGTTACAAAATATACATAAACTTTATTCTTTTTAACTATTTTTAAAAGTTCTATTGAAATACAATTACGTATTGTAAAGCTTAAAGTGTACCGTTCAATGGTTTAAGCATATTTATGGTATTCTGCGACCATCACCATAATCTAACTTTTGAACAGTTTTATCATTTTCAAAAGGAACTTAGTATGCATTGGCAGTCATTGATTCCCACCCAAACCTCCCAGCTCCCACCCACCCCTTAGCAACCACTAATCTACTTTATAACTCTATAGGTTTGCCTGTTCAGGAAGCCTGGTAGATGAAGAAAAAAAAATCACTTAATGTCATTAGTTTTTAAAATTTATTTCGTTACACAGTTAATACATGCTAAACACTAGGAGACAGAAGATGAAAGACCCAGTCCTTGTCTCAAGAATTTGATAGTACAGAAGAGATTCCAAGGCTCTAGGCATTTAAAACACAGGAAGATTAGAGGTAGTAGAAAGTGTCTCTAGGAACAGAAACTGGGAAAACTTAAATGAGATGCAGATTACAAGTGAAACCTTCCTAGAGGTTCATTTCTCAGGTTTTTGGGGCCTTTTGTTTTGTTTTGTAGTTTTTGTTTTGAGACAGTCTTGCTCTGTCACCCAGGCTGGAGTGCAGTGGTGTCATCCTGGCTCACTGCAGCTTCAACCTTGGGTCAAGCCATTCTCCTGCCTCAACCTCCTAAGTAGTTGGGACTACAGGTGCATACCACCATGCCTGGCTGATTTTTTAATTTTTTTATAAAGACAGAGTCTCACTATGTTGCCCAGTCTGGTCTCAAACTCCTGGGCTCAAACCATCCTCCTGCTTTGACCTCCACAAATGCTGGTATTACAGGTGTTAGCCACTGCACCCAGCCTCATTTGTTTTGAAAAATGAGTAGGAGTTAGCTAACCGAAGATCGTAAAAATGAATATTCAGTTTAGAGAGAGGTGTATGTCCAAGTGGAGAAGCATGAAAAAGACTGTTTCATTTGGGCAGTTGTAAATACTGTAACTAGAAATATTGTAACCAGAGCATGAAATATTAGAGTAGAAAGTATTCAGAATTGACCAACTTTGACAGTAGCTAGATAATAACCTGTGTAATTCTACTGAGAGATATGAATTTTTTCTTTTCTTTCTTTCTTTTTTTTTTTTTTTTTGTGATGGAGTTTTTGCTCTTGTTGCCCAAGCTGGAGTGCAATGGCAAGCTCATGCCTGTAATCCCAGCACTTTGGGAGACCAAGGCGGGTGGATCACCTGAGGTCAGGAGTTTGAGACCAGCCTGGCTAACGTGGTAAAACCCCATTTCTACTAAAAATACAAAAAATCAACTGAGTGTGGTGGTATGCGCCTGTAATCCCAGCTACTTGGGAGGCTAAAGCAGGAGAATCGCTCAAGTTTGGGAGGCAGAGGTTGCAGTGAGCCAAGTTTCATGAATTTTATCAGGAAAGCTGCTGAATAAGAAAAAATGAACATATTAATATTGTGTAAAGATTATTCTGACAGCAGATTGACGATGAATAGGAATCAAGAAATACAGTTAAAAGATTATTACAAGAGCAACTTAACAATGTTTCATTGACACTATACTTGCCAGTATATATAGATATACGTCTCTCTTTACAATGACTACGCAGTATTCCACTGTATGGATGTGATCTCTTAATCCAGTATTTCATTAAAGAACACTTGAATTGTTTCCAATTTTTTACTTTCACAAAAAAATACTGCAGTGAATATCTTTGGCAACTTGGATAGATTTTTTTTTTTATAGAACACATTCCTAAAGTGGAGTTGCTGAGACAAAGTTATATGTATATTTAAATTGTGATAGTGTTGTGGGAATGCAGGCCTTGAGCGTGAGACATCCAGTTTCTTGGTGTGTTGAACAAAGAGTTGAACAAAAAGCACAAAGTAACAAAAGAACAAAACAGCAAAAGTGGGGAATATTGAAGTGGAAAACACTCCACAGGGTGGAATTGGGCCTGAGTCAGTGGTTCAGGGGCCCTGCTTACAAGGTTTTCTGGGATTTATGTACCTCTTTTGAGGTCCCTATTGGCTACCCACTATGTAGATGAAGAATTTGGCCTGTGGCCAATTAAAAGCTGAGGTGAGTTGGCCTGTGGCCAACCAGAGGCCAGAGTGGACCAGTGCCCTATGCAGACAAGGGGATAGCCCGTGCTTGGCCCATGGCCAATCCATGGCACTTTCCCTTTCCACCTGAGTGTTAGTGGAATGGGGAGGCTTGTAGCCTCTGATCCTTTGTTACTAGGGGTTGGAGAGATGGGGATTTCTTTTTATTAGAAATAAATGTTGGATTTTGTAAAATACTCATTCTGCATTTATTGAGATAATCTTTTTTTCATTTTTAGTTTGCTAATATGGTACATTATATTGATTTATGTTTCAAATATCAAACCAGCCTTGCATTCCCAGAATAACAGCCCTTAGTCATGATGTATTGATGTTTTGTATATTTTTTGATCTGTTAAAAATTGTTTAGAACATTTTTATTTTCAGTGAAGATTGTTGGTTTGTAGTTGTCTCTCCTTATAATGGCACTCTCTGCTTTTGGTAGAAGAGTAATTTGTGCTTCATAGAATGATTTGAGAAACATCTTCTCCTTTTCAGTTTACTGATGAGTTTATTTAGAATTGGTGTTTTTTTTTTTTTTTTTTTTTTTTCATTAACTGTTTGGTAGAATTCACCAGTGAAGCCATCTGACTTGTTGCTTTCTTTGTGGAAAATTTAATTTAATTCATAATTACTAATTAAGATTTTCTAAAAATAAGTCTAGGGCTATTCAGTTTCTTTCTTTTTGAGTGAGCTGTGATAGTTTGTGTATTTTGAGAAATTTATTCATTTCATCTAAGTTGTCTAACTTATTGGCATAAATCTGTTTATAATACTTCCTCATACTTCTAGAATCTGGATATTCTGTACTAAGGTTACTTCTCTTTTTACTGATACTGGTAAATTGTTTCTTCTCTGTTTTTTTCTTAGTCTGGCTATAGGTTTGTAAATGTTATTGGTTTTCTCATAATAAGGATCTGAACAAGAATAAGGAGTTAGCAAGATGAAGGTCTGAGTTTCCTCAGTTCTTTCACAGTTCCTGCAAAGGGGAGGGAGAACTTGGCATTTTCCAAGAGAATAAACTGTTAAGTGACCAAGAATGGAAGCCTGGAGAGCAGTTATGAGGGTATGGCAATAATATAAGTCAGAATAAGATGATGTTGGCTTGGACCACTGCAGTAGCTAATGAGGTGATGAGAAGTGATCAGAAGCAGATTATGAAGGTAGGGCTAATAGGACCTGCTGATGACTTGTACTTGGAATGATAAAGAAGAGTCATGAATTATGCCTAGTCTTAAGCCTGAATAATGTGGTTAATGGTGCCTTCATGAAATAGGGAAGACTGAGAGGAGCAGATTTGGGTTATTATAGGGGTAAGTGCAGTGGAGATGACACATCAAGAGTTCGGATTTAGACATAATGAAGAATTTGAATTTGAACGGTTAGTTAATTCAAATAATTTGTTGTTGTCGCATGTGTGTATGTATGTGGGGTTTTTTTGTGTTTTGTTGTTGTTGTTGTTTTTGAGACAGGGTTTCACTCTGGTTGCCCAGGCTGGAGTGAAGTGGCATGATCTTGGCTCACTGAAGTATTGACCTCCCAGGCTCAGGTGATTCTCCCACCTCCGGAGTAGCTGGGATCATAAGTGTGCATGACAACACCCAGCTAATTTTCGTTGTTGTTGATGTATTCTAAGTAGAGACAGGGTTTCATCTGTAGCCCAGGCTGGTCTTGGAACTCTTGGACTCAAGCAGTCCACCCTCTTCAGCCTCCCGAGTACTAAGATTACAAGCATGAGCTACTACATGTGGCCAGTTGCCTATTTTTTTTGTGTTTGCTTATCTAGGAAATTCAATCTTTACCTCATAAAGATTGTCTGTCTAATGAAGCCACTATGTAAGAGATACTCAAAATAGAGGAGGCAATGTTGTACAACTGCCTTAGCGTATAATTTCATATAAAACATTCAAATTATAATAAACCACGAAGTAGAAAGAAACAGATATATATGAATAGCTTTGTGCTAATAAGGACATTGGTGTGAAGTTATCAGATTCAGGGTGTCCCTTATACTAACAACCTTACAGAGAAATAGTCTATTTGTAGGTAGTATATGTAATGTGAATAACCAATATAAACAAACTTTCTTGGTATGATCAAAACATAGAACTCTGAAATTATTTATTTTTCTTTTCAAAAGTGATTTGTGTATAAATCAAATATATTTCAGCAACTCACAAAAATTGGGCTCAGAATGTCAGACCTCCTTTAAAACAGACTGTGATGTTAACGTTCAGCCCAAGTAGAGCAGATAAAATGGGGTCTCCTTGGAATAGGCCCAGAAGCTGACTAACTTTCAGGAGTAGAAGGATTCAATCTCTAATTTTGGGAAATGATAAACTACAGAGAAACCACTATCCTCTCCCAGAAAGTACTCTTAAGAGAGTATTAAACTGGTTAATCTATTGGACTTATCTCTTTTCTGATTTTATATAGTAAGTCTCCAAGTTAGAATAAGATTCCTTCAGTCTAAAGTAGAATCATAATATATTAAGGAATAAAGTTTTTTTAATTTACATTTTTGTTTCAGCAATCCTCTAAATAAAATGTAATAAGCATTTGTTTTAGCAAATCCTTTGAGGCCAGAGACCTTATTTGGGTCATTTATTACTATATTCCTAGCATAAGCATAGTGTGGGTACCCTGGTAGTTTTCTAGATGAATACGTGTATTAGTGAAACTTCGTAGTAGAAAGCATGGCTTATTTCATGATTGTTTTAATACATTTCTTCACTAGAGGGTGCTGTGTAAGTATTCAGCACTTTAAAAGTGTTATCTCTTTCACTTATACTTATTTGTAGGAAGATTGGATTTTTAAATTACCTGATTTAGCAAAAGCTTTCATTTGTTTTTTGTTTTGTTTTGTTTTGTTTTCAAAGCAGTACTGGTGGTATTGTGTATGGTTAATTAATGAAAATGACAGATTAATGGCAGCATTAACACCTATTATTTTTTTCCTCCTCCTTAGGAGACTTATGACCCCAATCATGTATGCTGCTCGAGATGGTCACACCCAGGTTGTTGCTCTCCTTGTTGCTAGTGGAGCAGAAGTTAATACCCAGGATGAGAATGGTTACACTGTGAGAAACATTTTTACAATGTTTCTTTTTGTTTCTGAGGCACTGATACTGTGTTATTATTATCACTAATCTACAAAAAAGAGTTTTAAGAAGTAATAATTACAAAAGGGCTGTGATATAATTGCTGTTTGTTGAAAAAAAGCAACAGTTGAAATAGAAGGCCAGGAGTGCTGGCTCATGCCTGTAATCCCTGCACTTTGAGATACTAAGGCGAGTTGATCATCTGAGGTCAGGAGTTCGAGACCAGCCTGGCCATCATGGTAAAACCCCATCTCTACTAAAAATACAAAAAATTAGCCAGGCATGGTGGTGCGTGCCTGTAATCTCAGCTACTCAGGAGGCCGAGCCAGGAGAATCGCTTGAAGCTGGGAGGCAGACGTTGCAGTGAGCCAAGATTGCACCACTGCACTTTAGCCTGGGCAACAAGAACGCAACTCTGTCTCAAAAAACAAAAAAAGAAAGAAAGAAAAAAGAAATAGAAATAAGGAATTAACTAACTCTCTTAGTCCTTAATCTTGACACACACACAAAAAAAAATGTAACTCACAGCAAAATTTGGGCTCTGAATTCTTTTGGGCTCTGAAAAGAATTCTTTTTTGTAGAAAACCCTTCAGTGATTAGCAAATAAACCATTTTATTCCATAACATCAGTTAATTGTATAAAACACTGCCTTTAAAAAAATCAATGAACTTTGCAGTCAGCTTTGCAATTACAGCTTTGGAAATATGTTTACATTATATTGTGAAATGAAGAGATTGCATCATTCCATTAATTAACTGTGTTCACTTTTTTACTGTGCCATAAATACTGTTGAACACTTTTCCTATCTGTCTCATATACACTCTTTCTCTTTAAACAATCTTCTTTTCTCCCCAACTTACAGGCTTTAACGTGGGCAGCACGTCAGGGTCATAAAAGTATAGTTTTGAAGTTGCTTGAACTTGGAGCCAATAAAATGTTACAAACCAAAGATGGGAAGCTGCCCAGTGAGATTGCAAAAAGAAACAAACATCATGAGGTATACTTCTGTATATATTAAACCTTTTTGTGGCTTATCACATTATAATTTGTAGAACTTTTGTAGTTTTTGTTAGAATTTACAAGTGTAATTATAATGTATCTGGCAGTTATTAAATTAAATTGTTTATATATGTGTATTTCCTCCAGCCAGGTAATGAAAACTATTTTCCTAGAGGATTCATCTTCTACTAAACAAGATGCACTTATAATACACTAATTTAAAAGCCCTATAAAAGAGTAATAAAATCTTATTCTGGCCCCAGGAGTAAAATTGTAATATACTATTTAAACCTTTTTAACTGGTCTGGAATTTTAAAAGTTATCCAGCGAAAGCTAGTAAAATGCCAGAGTTTGAACATGTAACTAAAACATTCTTTTGTAAGTTTAATTAATATATTAAGCAACTTAAAAATTAAATTGTTTAAGCAGCATTTACTCTTATATGTGTGACAGGGCATACAATAAAGTGATAATATAGCTGGATGTATAATCTGTCATTCAGATGTTAAACTCAATAATAAATACTTGCCATACATTAAGTTACTTTATCAATATGAACTTTTGGTCTGAAGATTACAGCTTTAGCCACAAGTCTGTAATGTCTAAGCAAGGACCAAATATAGTACAATTATAAAACTAAGTTATTTAGTTTAAGAGTTTGTAACACTGAATTCCTGAATTTGAAAACACATAAAATTCCAAAGATTCCGTCATGTAATCATCAGACCAAGCCACTTTTACTGCATATAAAGTAACTTCCTCTAACCTTTCAAGCAACCTGATAAACATGCCTGTCATTTTCCAAATGTTATTTTAATATTTTCAGAATTATTATTAGGTAAATGGTAATCACTAAAGACCTGTAGAACTTGAAAAAGGAATTTACCATTATTCTTCTAAGCTTTGAAAATTCAAAAACTTAAATTTATTACATAACATTGTTAAATTTAGAGTAGATGACACCAAACTTGAAATAAGAGGTTTATAAACATCAAAGGTTATTTTGAGTCATACATCATGTATTGAAATGAGATTTGATCTTGCATTTTGACTGATTACATGATATAACCTTGACTTCCTAATAAGTCAGATTTTAAAACTAAGAAATTTCACCATATCTTTTTGAGGTATTTAGTTAGGATTTGTATACATTTAGTCATGCTCATTATTCTCTTTCCATTTAGCAATGTTTTTAAAGTACTACCTTAATATTTAATCTGAGTCATTTTTCCAAATGGAATTTTTAGTTTTGCTTTATAGCTTACCAAAAATATTAATTACTCTCTTCCTTTAATCTTTACTATTTTTAATTAGATATACTGTTTTTCTTTTCTGACTATTATTATAGGTCAAGGAAGAATTTACTTGATATCCAAGTTACCCCGATTTGTTTCACATTGTATATATGTACCCCAAAAATATGTACAGCTGTCATATATCAAATTTTTTTAAAGTTGCTATCAGGGTAGTAAATTGTGAAACTTCTGTCCCTCTTACTTGCTAAAATTTTCTTTCTGGATATGAGGTAATCATATGGTTTCTTTTAAGTGTACGTTATATTATACAATGTTAATTATATTTGAATGGTGTTTTTTCAGATCTTCAACTTACTTACTTTTACTCTAAATCCATTGGAAGGAAAACTTCAACAGCTAACTAAGGAAGAAACTATTTGTAAAATATTGACAACAGATTCTGATAGAGAAAATGACCACATTTTTAGGTAATATAACATGTTTTAGTTCAACAGAATACCTACAAGAAAGTAAAAAATGTGTATATTTTGCTGTAGTAAATGTGGTGACTTACTTAAAATATCTGATATTTTAAATGTTTATGAGCATTTTTAAATGTCTGGGTTTTTAGTATTCTCCAGAATTTTAGAAAATGTTTATTCATTTTTATGTACTAACTCTAATGAAAACTTTAAATGTAAACTAAGTACATTAAAATATTAACAATAGGCCGGGCGCGGTGGCTCACGCCTGTAATCCCAGCACTTTGGGAGGCCGAGGCGGGTGGATCACGAGGTCAACAGATCGAGACCATCCTGATCAACATGGTGAAACCCCGTCTCTGCTAAAAAAAAAAAATACAGAAAATCAGCTGGGCATGGTGGCGCGTGCCTGTAATCTCAGCTATTCTGGAGGCTGAGGCAGGAGAATTACCTGAACCCAGGAGGTGGAGGTGGAGGTGGAGGTTGCGGTGAGCCGAGATTGTGCGATTGCACTCCAGCCTGGGTAACAACTCCGTCTCAAAAAAAAAAAAAAAAAAATTAACAATAAAACTTATTTTTAAAAGGTTCTGAAATTATATTCGTGTTCAAACAGTATTATGCCTTATTTTCTAATTATTTTTAGTACATTTTTAATTTTATAAGCTAAAATTAAAAATATACTTTTCCCCCGGAACACTGCTGTTCAGTACATGGCCAAAAATAATTCTCCCCTTACGCCATTTCAAGTTATTTACATTTTATTTATTACAATAAAGGGGTGGTTTGTTTTTCGCTTTTTGCTTTTTGTGGGTTTGTTTTTGCCTCAAACACCTGGGCTCAAGCAGTTCCTCCACCTCAGTCTCCCAAGTAGCTGGGACTATAGGTGCATGCCACTGTGCCAAGCTGAGGAGATTTTTATGTGCAAAAATTTCACAAGAAATACATACTGGCATGTATTTTCATTTTGGGGAAAGATGAGCTACATTCCTCATATATCTTCAGTCACAAAACTTCACTCATTCCTTGGATATAGCATAGGTCTGGTGTGCAGGTTGCAAATATATTCTACATTAATTCATTCTTATTCATATTCTCTTGCAATATAAATATATATTTATTGCTTGTGCATTTATAGTCTATTCTGAAATTGACATTGCTATAAATGTATATAGTTCATATGCAGCATTTGGAGATCTGGAAGTATTTTTACATGGTCTTGGACTTGAACATATGACAGATTTATTAAAGGTAAGATCTTATATAACCTACAGTGAGTTATGCATATATGTTTATTTGTTGGTTAATATAACATTAGATAATAATTCATAAACATGTCCATGAACAACTGCCAATTTACTTTTCTCCATACTTTTAGTACATTCTGATTTTAAATTTGTAATAAACATTTTAAAAATGTATTATTCTAGACATTTACATAAATTGGAATATGAAATTAGACAGTTCTTACCCACTGTCTAACCTTCATATACGCCTGAGCCCTTAGATACGAATCTGTATTTGCTCATCTTTAGTAGAATATAGGAAGAGCATGATTTTAAACCAAACACACCTGGTATCAGATTCTTGCTATAATGTTTAACCATTGAAATATGTGACTTAAAGATCTCATTTTCTTCATAAAGATAATAATACCTAGTGTAGGGTCGTCATGAAAGTTAAATCAGATCATATGCCAACCACTGTCTCTGTGCTTTCAGTGTACATTCTGGGGTTTGAGTCCATGACAGTTATCACCTAAGTGGGAATACTGCAGTAAAGCACTATTTACTTTGAAATCATGAGTAAAAAATACATGATGGTTTAATGTGATACAGTCAGAAATTTAAAATACTAATAAAACATTTTTGTCAAATATTATAGAGCTGCTTTTCTTTTAATGTAAACAAATATGAATGGTAATCATTTTATTTGAATCTGAAAAACTAGCTATGTTTATCCTGGTGAATATAGTTATTATGATACTCATTACCTATCTACTCAGTAGTATAGTTCTATATCTACATATCCTGTCCCCTCTAGAAAGTTGGAATTTGCTTGAGAATGAAGCATGTAACTAACTTATGAATACTTCACTACTTCCCCTTCTACTATTTTAATTATATGGAAAGGTGGCCTTTTTTTTCTCCTTTTATACAGGAAAGGGATATAACTTTAAGACAACTTTTGACCATGAGGGAAGATGAATTTACAAAGGTTAGCATCAGTTTCAAAAATTCCCAATATATTATTTGATGCTTTTTAAATTGTGGACCCTTTTCTTTTCTGTTTAAAATGCTCTGTTTAAAATAATTATGGATAACCATATCTAAAATTTTGTGTTAGTATGTTAGTATTAAGTTACTTTAAGAACATGTGAAGACTTACAGTTTGGGTTTTGTTTTGTTTTTTTTTTTTAGATTGTTATGATGTCTGAGCTAAAACTGATCCTTCAGTTTCAAACATGGAATAGATTTGTAATATAGAGGGCACTTAGAAATAAGAGATCGTCCTTTATGTATATGAGTATTAACACATGTCTTCCAAGATTTCCATTCGGTTCTCAAAACTATTGAGACCTATTATTTTGCCATCTTGTATTATCTCATAACATGTAGCTGCAGGATGTATTAGAAATATTTTGATAAATAGTATATGTAAAACGCAGTGATCTGGCTCCATGATCCCATTGGAAACTTAAAATTTTTAATATCACTAAAAATCAATAAGCATACTACAAAGCTAAATCCAGTATAGAAAATTTAGCTTAACACTAAAGGTAAAATAATACAAAGATAGGTCTTAATTCTCATTTATCACTGATAATATTTTTAAAAAATTTTGAAAGAAAATTTGTTTTACTGTGTTTTTTTGAAATATTACATATTCAGTTCCAGTAATTTGTTGTGGGAGTCTATCATAATTGTTATGTATTGCAAAAAATTGACTATAGTTATATATAATATCTAAATATTTTAATGCTGTAACTATCATCAATCACAGTTATAAGAAAGCCATATATTTTTTAGAAATGTGTTATTTTTCCAACATATGTCTATTTTTTCAAGATGTGAATTCATCAAGTAAGAAAACATCTGTATTGATTTTGAGTTTTACATTATTCAAGTATAACTAACTTACTGTACCCTAAAACTATTTCTGCTCAGAATGGATTTACCAGTAAAGACCAACAGAAAATTCTGGCTGCTCTTAAAGAACTAGAGGTAGAAGAGATACCGTTTGGAGAGTTGTCTGAAGAGGCAAAGCTGGAAATCAGGTAAAATTAACTTACTTGTTTATATTAACAGTGTTAAGAACCAACTGTTCTTTTATAGTTTAATTTTCATAATGTCTGAGTCATTTTATTTGATACCGTCATTTTCCCAGGGTAATAAATTTTGGAATATATACCATGTTCTAAAATTGGATGTGCTTTGTAAAGTTAATTTTTATAAAGCCATTTACCAAGAAACAAAACAATGCGTCTTCCTGTTAACTCACATAGAAATATTTTTATATTTTCATTGCATCTTGCTAAATTGAACTTCAAAAACAATCCCATGCTTTTCATAGTATATCTTTTACTCTAAAAAATCATTTTAGAAGTTAAATTGAAAATTCAAAGTAGTAATATTTTCATTTAGGGCAGTAAGAAAACATTTCTCATGTAGCTCAGTTCTATTTTCAGCCTTACTGTATGAGAAATTATGGTACCAATATGTAAGCTTCATTTCCAGTATTATAAACTTGTCAAGCAATGGTTATTAATAATCCAAATCTATTTTGAAAAAATGATATTTGATTTTATTAACATATTATAGAGCAATAAATGATTTTTTTAATTTTTGAAATATAGGTTCTTGGGGCATTTGAAACATATACATAGGGAAGTCCCATACACTCTTTACCTAGCTTTGCCCAATATTAGTATCTTTTATCACTGTAGGACAGAATCAAGTTAGAAAATTTACATTGGTACAACCCATAGAGCTTACTTGTGAGTTATGCACTCATTTGTGTGTGTGTGTGTGTGTGTGTGTGTGTGTGTGTGTGTAATTTTATCACATTTGTAGCCTTATGAAACTACTTCCATATTCAATGTACTTAACACAGGGCTTCCTCATACTACCCCTTTATAGCCACATCTATCCTTCTTCCCATCCCAACCCCTAGCAACCAATAATTTGTTCTCCATCTTTTTAATGAAGTTATTTCATGAATATGGTAGAAATAGAATCATATAGTATATCTCCTTTTGAGGTTAACTTTTTTCAGTCATCCTAATTTTCTTGAGGATCATCAAAGTTGTTGCATATATCAGTACAATAGTTAATGCCTTTTTATTGCTGAGTAGTATCCTATGGTATGTTTAACCATTTATCCATTGAAGAACATTTGAGTAGATTTTAGTTTTTAGCTATTCCAAATAAAACTACTATGAACATTCATCTACAAGATTCTCTTAGAAAATACATTTTCTTTCTCTGGAATAAATGCTGAAGAACATTTTTAGAGCATATTTAGTATATTTTAAAATGCCCAACTGTTTTCCAGAATGGCAAGACTATTTTATATTTCCAGCAACAGGGTATAAAGTAATCCAGTTTGCTTTCCATCCTCATCAGCATTTGGTATTAGCATGATTGTTTTTTAGGCATTTCTGATAGGTATATAGTGATAGCTTGTTGTGTTTTTATTTGCACTTACTAATGACTAATGATGTCAAACAGCCTTTTACTTATTTGTCATCTTTGTACTTTTTGTGGTAAAATGTCTAACAGTATCTTTTGCCCATTTTATGTTGGATTAATCATTTTTTAACATTGAGTTTTGGGAGTTATCTACATTCAAATCTTTTGTTGGATATGTAATTTGTAAATATATTTTCCCACTCTATAATTTTTCTTTTCATCCTCTTAATGGGGTCTTTCACAGAGCAAAAACTTTTATTTTGATGAGATCTAAGTTACCAAATTTTTCCTTTACAAAATACCACTTTTGGTGTATTTTTAGTTTCAAGTTAAAGAACAGTTTAAGAAATTAGGTCTTGAAGATTTTCTCCTATACTTTTTTCCTAGAAGTTTTATAGTTTTACATTTAAGTCCATGATACATTTTGAGTTCATTTTTGTAAAGGTACATGGTTTAGGCTGAGGTTCATTTTTTTGCATAGGGGTGGCTGATTGTTCTAGCACTATTTATTGAAAAGGCTGCACTCCTCCATTGAATTGCTTTTGATTATTTGTCAAAAATTAATTGGGCATATTCATGTGGGTATAATCTGGGTTCTCTATTTTGGGTTTTTCATGTGTCTATCCCTCTGCAAGTACCACATGTGTTGATAACTCTGTGTGGTAAGCCTAAATATCAAAAAGAGTGATTCCTCTAATTTTGTTCTTTTTCAAAATCATCTTGGCTATTCTAGAGCCTTTTTCTTTCCATATACATTTTAGATAAAGCTTTGTTATGTCTACAAAAAACCTTTCCGAGATTTTGGTAGTAATTGTATAAATCCTACTGATTAATTTAGGCATAACTAACATTTAGCTATGTTAATTCTACTAATTTATAAACACAGATATCTCTAAAAGTTGTAGGTTGGTTTTTTTTTTTAACTATATTTTTTGAGGCCAGGTCTCGCCCTGTCACCCAGGTTGGAGAGCAATGGCACAATGATGGCTCATTGCAACCTCGAATTCCTGGGCTCAGGTGATCCTCCCGCCTCAGCCTCCTGAGTAAGTGAGACCACTGGCATGCCCCACCATGCCTGGCTAATTTTTTTAAAATTTTGTAGAGACAGGGTCTCATTTTGTTGCTGCAGTTGGTCTCAAACTCCTAGGTTCAAGTGATCCTCCCCAGTTGGCCTCCCAAAGTACTGGGATTACAAACATGTGCCACCATTTCTGACCTTCTTTTGTTTTCTTTTATCAGCATTCCGTCATTTTCATCACACAGATCTCGTGCATATTTTGTTAGATTTACACCTAAGTATTTCATTTTCTTTGGCATAGTTGTCAGTGGAATTTCTCTTTTTGTTTCCATGTGCAATTGATTTTTGTGTTGTCACTATATTTCAGCCTTACTGGACTCTTATTCTAGGTTTTTGGTAGATTGATTGAGATTTTCTATGTAGATAATCATGTAGTCTGCAAAAAAGAGGTTAATTTTTTGCCTTTCACATTTGTATGCCTTTTTTCTTCCTTCATGGCAGTGGGTAAGACTTCCAGTATTATGTTGGATAAGAGTGGTAGATAGTGGACATTCTTGTCTTATTCTCAATCTCAGGAAAAAACCATTCACTTTTTTACTATTAATTAACTGTGATATTAGCTATAGGTTTTTTGTAGATTCTATTTGAAGATTGGGGAAGTTATACTCTACTTATTTTTCTGAAAGTTTTTATCATGAATGGTTGAATTTTTCAAATGCTTTTTCTATGCCAACTGATATGACATTTTTCTTTAGCCTGTTGATAACAGTAGATTATTTTGTTAGATTTTTAATTATTGAACCAGACTTGCATACCTGTATTAATCCCATGAATTACAAAATGAATTCGGAGGTATTCCCTCCCCTTTTATTTTCTGTAAGAGATTGTGTAGAATTGACATTAATTCTTCTTTAAACATTTTGTGGATTTCTCCAGTGAAACCATCTGGGCCTGGATATTTTGTGGGGGAAGCTTTTAAATTACAATTTGATTTATTTAATGGTCATAGGATTATTCCAGTTATACCTGTCTTGCTTTAGCTGAGTTTTGGTAATGTATGGTTTTTCAAGGACTTGGTTCATTTTTTCTAGGTGATAAGGCCAAAAGATGCCCCTAGTATTCCCTGCTATTCTTTGAATGGCTGTGGGATCTGTTGTAATACCCCATTTCATGCTTGATAATGATAATTTCTGTCTTTTCTCTTTTTATCTGTGTTAGTCATGCTAGAGGTTTATGAATTTTTTTTTCAAAGAACCTGTCCTTTTGTTTCAGTAACTTTATTGTTTTTGCTTTTAATGTCATTGATTTCTGCTGTTTTTCTGACTATTTCTTCCTTCTGCTTACTTTGAATTTATTTTGCTCTTTTTCTAGATTCTTGAGGCGGAAACCTAGATCATTTTTTAGACTTCTTTTTCCTTATGTAAACATTTAGTCTTTTACATTTCCCTCTCAGCACTGCTCTAGTAGCATTCCGCAAATTGTGATATGTTGTATGGCCATTTTCATTCACTTCTGTGTTTATTTTTATTTTCTTTGAGACTTCCTCTTTGACCCATGGATTACCTACATAACCCATGGTGTATGGTGTTTAACGTCCACATGTTTGGTGATTTTTCTCTTATCAGTTTCCAGTTTGATTCCCTGATGATCAGAGAATATACTCTGTATGATTTCAAGGGTTCAATAACTACATGTAACTGATGGCTAGAAGGAGATATAGAGAATTAAGATTTTAAAGGCTTTGCCAGGTTGAAGCACATCTCCCCAAAATTAATAGGGGTAACATGAATAATGGAAAGTCCCAAGATTAACTATATTACTATAGGATGGGACCTAATAGGCCTGAAGGATCACTAAGAGTTTTTAAGTTTATTATTAACTCAGTTTAGCTTAACAGTGTTACATGAGTAGTCATGGAAAGCTAGCACTGTTAGACTGCATTAATAGAAATACAATCTTCAGAATAAATAAGATAACAGTATTATTGTACATAATACTTACTTGTAGAGATTTTTGCTTATGGAAAGAATTTAGCCATAGCATAGACTACAAATCCTGAAAGCCTCTCCTGCCTTTTAGATTATATGATTGGCTTTTCAGTAATTTTCACCTAGATTTTATAATCCAAAATAACCTGTAATAATTGCTTTCCTTCCACCAACTAGGTAATTTTGAAATTATGTCACTTAGCTACACCATCTTATAACCAGCCTATGAATTTTTTTTTACAGTGACTTTCTCTCCCCATCTTTGAGGATTTGTGCATCAAATGTTTTTTCCTACCTTCTACCTCTCATTACACTTGGTCAGGTTAATTACATTTTACCCAATCTCTTGCTTATGTAAGCTTCTCTTAACTCATTCTTTCTGTTCTTTTATTGCTTAGGAAACTCTTTTATTTTCTTTCTTTTGGTTTCATATGAGTCCAAAAGTAACCATTTACTGATTACTAAGGGACTAAGAATAGGAATAATGTGGAGAGGATGTGGAGAAATAGGAACACTCTTACACTGTTGGTGGGAGTGTAAACTAGTTCAACCATTGTAGAAGACAGTGTGGCACTTCCTCAAGGTCCTAGAAATAGAAATTCCATTTGACCCAGCAATCCCATTACTGGGTATATATCCAAAGGACTGTAAATCATTGTATTATAAAAACACATGCACACATATGTTCATAGTGGCACTGTTTACAATAGCAAAGACCTGGAACCAACCCAAATGCCCATTGATGATAGACTGGACAAGGAAAATGTGGCACATATACACCATGGAATACTGTGCAGCCATAAAAAACGATGAGTTAGTGTCCTTTTTAGGGACATGGATGAATCTGGAGACCATGATTCTCAGAAAACTCACACAAGAACAGAAAATCAAACTCCGCATGTTCTCACTCATAGGCAGGTGTTGAACAGTGAGAATACATGGACACGGGGAAGGGAGCATCACTCACGGGGGTCTGTTGGGTGGGCCAAGGGAGGGACAGCAGGGGGATGGGGAAGTCGGAGAGGGATAACATGGGGAGAAATGCCAAATGTAGGTGACAGGGGGATGGAGGCAGCGAACACATTGTCATGTATGTACTTAATGCAACAATCCTGCATGATCTGCACATGTACCCCAGAACCTAAAGTACAGTAAAAAAAAAAAAATTCAATAGCCCATGGATCCAAAAAAAAAAAGAATAGGAATAATGCCTGTGCAGAGGACAAATCAATTTTTTTGCCTCTAGAAGCTTTTAAAATGACATATAAGTTCCCAGTAAGAAATCTTCAAAGATACTGTTAGTTCCTCAGTTTCCTCTAATCTTACTTTTAATATCAGCTTAATATTATTTTCTGAGTTTTCTTTTTTTAGTTAAGAGTATCATATTTTATTTTTCCATCGATAATACAAATACTGTTTTTTATTTCAACATATTCCAGTTTGATTTTTTCCTAAAATAATTTTATAAATGATGATTCTATATCTAAGATAAAACTACCCTACATGTTAGTAGAGACTTGGATGTTATTCGGTAATTGGTTTCTACATATATGTTTTTAAAATATACTAGGGTTTGTAACCATGATTTATGCTAGTGGTTCCCTTACCTGGCTAAGTTATCAGAATGACCTAAGGAGCTTAGTGTGCATACTGACCATTGCCTGGGACATGACTGTATAGAAAAATTTTATTGACTACATGGATAAATGAGTTAATGAATTATAATATCCTGTATTTGCAAATGCTGTGGTATTGTCAGAAGCATAGTCAGTCTAAAACTAATATTGTGATTATGATAAACATTAATTAAACATACGAACAATAGATTGCAATGTTATTTTGGAATTCAGAGAAATATTCCAGGAAACAATATAGAGGATCCTAATTTCTTAAAAACTTTATTTCACAGCTTAAATTATAAACATTCCTCATAGTAAAATTCCCTATTCCCATATCTCCATTCTTCTTCCTTAACATACCTCCTTATAGCAGCAAGATTTATATTTAAAATAACACCTCCTCATTGTTTCAAAATAACATAATAGCTCTTAAACATTTAAATGCATTGTGAAGGATTTCAGTTGTGAGGACTTAAAATCAGCACACCTTCCTAAATATCATTGTTCATTTTCTTGCTTTTTTTCTTTATTGTTTCTCTGAAGGAGTGTTTTAAGTTCTAAATGACTGGCTTGCAAATTAAATGTTTTTATATATCTTATTTGTATGGTGGCAGAGTTGCCTATATGCATTTACTTTATGGGATTTAATAAACTTAAAGAATGTGCAGAATCCTGAATGGTTCACTTATTAAAAGCTACTGAATTTTTTTAAAAAAATAAAACTGGCAGACATATATTCTAGGAATTTGACCTGGTTATTAAATCACAGACTTTGTTTACATGCTGTTATGGAAAAGGTTTTACTTACCATTTGTTCAAAGTCATTCTTTAAAGAAGAAATTAGTCATTAAGTCATAAGAAAACTAACAGCAGGAAAAGTTGAACTGATTGATTATAATCTCCTGGTAATGTAACTTCAACAATTTACTGATTTAAGATAGTTTTCTTCTATGTGCCAAAATCTTCTAAAATAATCTGTTACAACAATGCATACACACACTGCGTTTACTTTTTTCTGCCTTACTATGCTTGCAGAATTAAAATATGCAATTTAAAGCCAATGCAATGGGGTGTGCCTGTAGTCCCATCTACTTGGAAGACTGAGACAGGAGGATAACTTGAGGCCAGGAGTTCAAGACCAGCCTGGGCAGCATAGCAAGACTCTCTTTAAAAATAAATAAATAAAGTGCAATTTAAAATTTTAATATCCATTATGTTGCTAATTTTAGCTATTTTGGACAGAAATAAGTTTTCATTCACATTTGAAATTTTTAACAGTTTCTGTTTATACCCTTTGTCTGAGCTGACATCCACTTGAATGTGTCAAAAGCATCTCAAAAACTGTGTCCATCAAGGAAACTGCTACACTCCAAAATATCTACATATATGTAAGATTTTATGTAAAAGTGTGTATTGTTCATTCCTGTCATTTATAAACATTCTAAAATTGGAAACTCTAAATACTGAACATCAGGAAAATGGTGAATTCCATTCCATCGTATAATTATTTTTTCATCATTAAAATTATTTTGAAACTTAATGTCATGGAAAAATACTCATGATAATTATAAAAGGCACAATATAAATGGTCATGTGAAGCACAATGTCAGCTATACATATATGTCCATATGAAAAACACTGGAAAAAAAATGTGTATTATAAGAAAATATTCTGAGAGAAAATAGTACCAGTCATTGTCTTTGAGTGGTAAGATTGTTGATGATTTTAATTTTTTTCAGATATTCTACAATGAGCACATAATACCTTTGTTTATAATACCTTTATTTAAAGTATAAATTTTATCTTAATACTTGACTTCAAATTTTTTAAATGGCCTGTTGTTTTAGTTCACTTATACTATAGCATGTTGTAGTACCAAATAATTTCTAAATCGAAGTCACTTATAAAAACAAAGTTTATTTCCTAATCATCTAGATCGTGGGTCAGCAACAGTGATCTTGTTATTCTAAGAGTAGACTGAAGGAACAGTCTCAATCTGGGACATACTGCTCTCATGGGAAAGAGGAGAGAGAGAGATGCCAGGATCATTCAGTGGCTCTTGAAGGTTCTGTTCAAAAGTTACACAGTAACTTCCAATCACATTTTATTTGCTTAAGTAAGTCATATGGTCAGGCCTCACGTTATTGGGGCATGAATTATAGTCCTCTGGCAAGGTTTGGGGGACTGGTGGTAGTTAGCTCAGTAGAAAAGACATGAGAATTTGACAAATACCTATGTCATATCTGCTGATTTGGAATTTTTTAAATAAGCACCAAGTTATCAGGGCTGCCACGTAAAGTTGTGTAGCTTGTATACTGTACGGCTGTAATGGAGAGGCACCATTCACATAGTGCGAATGGCACAATGTAGAGTTTTGTTTTGTACAACTTGTCTATTCATATTCCGTGGCTCTGAAAATTATATGTCACAAGAAAGGTATATATATTTGGTATTCATTAAGACTAATTTTGCTAGTAATAAAATTTGCTTGTTTGGACTTAGTCTTACTATCTTAAGAATAAGAGCTGATATATTTACATTCCACATATATATGTGTGAATCACTGTCTAGAATTACATACCTGCTATCAGTTGATACTTTAAATGATAATTCTCAGTGGATCTTAATTTCCTTGAGGTCATAAATTAAATATATATGGCATTAGTGAATTACTCATTTAGCAGTTTTTTTATTGATAAGTTAAATTTGCATATTTAAAGAACACTGAAATCTAAGTTATAAATAGTGCATGGAAACAAAATACAAGTAATCACTGCTGTTGCTTTTGCAGAAATGTGTCATACACTCTAAGTTCTGTGCTTTCCAGAGTAAAGATCAGAAAGAAAATAGAATAAAGAAGAATTATATATTCTTTGAAAATGGTTTTGTGAATACCATTTTTATTGATAAATAGAACAAAAGTTTTTCTGCATTTTTTAATTTTAGGTTTGCTTGTTGAAAGCAACCATCAGGTACTCTTTATTCTAAATGACGATTATATGTATTATGTTTATAAAGTTTATATTTTCTAAAACTACTAAAGGGAAACTGTTAATTTTTTTCATACTGATAGCTGGGAGAAAAGACTTGTTGTCTTAAATGAAAATACTATATACATCCCAGTAATGTATCTTAGAAATTTGCTGTTCATTTCATTGGAGGCTGACATTGCTTGCTTTTTATAACGTTTTCTTCTAGAAATAGAGTGAAACTTTGTATAGTGTGTAGTCAAAACTTCTATGAATAAGAATTTCTGTGTGGGCTTAGAAGTACATTTTGAGGGCTAGGTATGGTGGCTCACGCCTATAATATTAGTACTTTAGGAGGCTGAGGCAGGTGGATCACATGAGGCCAGGAGTTCAAGACCAGCCAGGCCAACATGGTGAAACCCCATTGCTACTAAAACTACAAAAATTAGCTGGGCATGGTGGTGAACACCCGTTATCCCAACTACTTAGGTGGCTGAGGCACAAGAATCACTTGAACCAGGGAGGCAGAGGTTACAGTGAGCCAAGATTGCACCTGCACTCCAGCCTGGGCAACAGACTCTGTCTCACCAAAAAAAAAAAAGTACCTTTTGGTCCAATAATAGTAGTTTTTATTGCATTTTTATTTTAGTAGATACTGTTAAATGACTCCCCAGAAAGTCATCTAATGCACCTGTCAACTCTTGATATTAATGATCTCCTTAATTTTTGTCATTCTGCTAGGATGTGGCATCTTATGGATATTGAATTCCCATATTTATTATCCATATAAATTTTGTTTTTTTCTTTTTCTCTGAATTCCCTGTTAATAGTCTTGACCAACTTTTCTGTTGGGTTCTTTGTTGTTTCTTCTGTCACTACATCTAATCTAGTCACCAGTGATTTCTCATTGCCAAAATCAATATACTTATTTATTATGCTTAATCTTTTCTCCTTTGAATCTGTCCCCTTCATTGCCATCCATAACAACACTTCGCTTCTGATTTTTTTCTACTTCTCAGGCGACGTTTCCTTTAGTGGGTTTTTTGTGCTACCACTCTCAACCCTCCCTTCTTCACAATACGTCCTGTGGTCTTTGTGATCATAGTTTTGATTTCTATTGGAGACATTGCCAATACTACTGTGTTTGTGCTCCTTCACAATTCAAGGAAAGACTGAATCTTGGTTATAGGTTAGTGAAAATAAAGACATTTTTCCCCCTTTGAGGTTCACCAAGTCTAAATTGTATCTATCTTCTTAAGTCTTTAGAGCCCGGAATAAATACCATTGCAAGACCTTCGTTTTCTACCATCCGCATGTCTCCTCCCCACTGCAGTCATCATAATTATGTT
This sequence comes from Callithrix jacchus, assembly GCF_049354715.1. Classification (NCBI taxonomy): domain Eukaryota; kingdom Metazoa; phylum Chordata; class Mammalia; order Primates; family Cebidae; genus Callithrix; species Callithrix jacchus. Next base: position 87,962,157 of record NC_133512.1, on the reverse strand, counting down.
TGCTTGAACACTAGCCATGTGCTAGACACAATCCTAGGTACTTATTGTACATTGTCTTCTTCAATCCTGCTGTCTCCATTCTAGAGATTTGATTTGGCTTAAGATTAGTCTTGCCCCAAATCATAAAGCTAGTAAGTGTGGAAGCTGAATCCAAACTCATGTTGTCTTTTGACTCAAGAGCCTGTGTTCTTAATTATCATGCCATAAGGTTTTATTTTATCCCAATTCACTGTTTTCTCCACCATCCGCCACCAAATTCAATTCCTTGCTTGCCAGCACCACCTTCCATGGAAACCAAAAAACTGAAAATCATCATAGATTCTTCCTTTACATGTAATCCATCACCAAAATTTTCAGTTTATTCTCCTAAAGGTTTCTCAAGCCACTGCTCTACCTCCTCCCCACAGTAAGACTGCCACTGCCATATACTTAGTTAAACTTTCCTTTGTCATGTCTTGGATATATTTATCTGTTGGTCACCTAATTATTCTGCTTCCATTTTTGTGTTCCTTTTATCCACATCCCTCCCCAAATAAACATTCTCATTTAAATATCTAATTTTCAAATTTCCTATTGAAAATTTCTTAGTAACTCTACGTCATCAAAAAGATAAAATTCAATTTCCTATACTGACACAAATTTCTTTTAATAAATGATTATATCCAGTCTTTTCTCTTACTACTTTTCTATAATTTGTATTTTAATTACACCTTAGCGACCTTTACCCCTGTACTCTTGCACTTGCTAGAATCTCTCTTCCTTACCTCTTGGCAAACTTATTCTTCAACCACAGACTCAATTCAAGTATTATCTCTGTAAAGCATTTCTAATTCCCTACTCCCTCCTTCTCATGTGATATTAAATTCATTCCCCCTAAGTTGTAGATGTCTCAACTATAAAATAGTACTAACAACATCTGTCCTACAGGGGTTGTTAGGAAGAATCAAAAGAAATAACAAATGTAAAATAACTAGTTCAGTGTCTTCACATAGTAGCTACTCAAATATTGATTCTTTTATCTTCCTCTTTCATGTGTCCCCGTGAATAATCAAGCTGTAATTGTATATCTGCATCCTACCCTGAACTTTAAGATCCTTCGGACTGGAGGTTTGTTTTTCATTTATAACCAATGCCTGTTTCGGTACCTAATCCATAGCTATTCAATGAGTTCTTTTGGAAGAATCTAATTTTATGACTAGATATTCAGTAACTAGCCTAGTAGAATGAAGCAAATTGCTCTTATTAGTGATTCCGGTTTGTTTGATTTGTTTGTTTGTTTCCTTTCTTTAGTGGTGATGAGTTCCTGAACTTTCTTCTCAAATTAAACAAACAGTGTGGCCATTTAATAACAGCTGTACAGAATATTATTACTGAGTTACCTGTAAATTCTCAAAAGGTATTCTATAAAAGTTATTAAGTGAAGAAAAGTATGAACACTGAAGAACATTCCAGATAAGTTCATAATTCAATAATTAGTACTGATTTGGTAAAATTATATCATTTGCTCTGCAAAATCGCATAAGATCTAAGTAAGTCAATTTGTTTAATATTACTCCTTTACATACTAATCTTAAAATTTTGTATTCTTGCCCTCAAGAAAAGTAAAATGAGTCAGACCAAAAATTAAACTGATCCATGTATTGAACTTACCATGTATGTGTTCTTAAAAAGGATTTAACTGTTTAAAATATAAAGTGACAGGAGACCCAAGTGAAAATGGAAACAACATTGTGTGTTATTTAAAAACTGTATCAATAAAAGATTTTTTAATAAAGGAAATTTAGAATAGGAAGACCGTAAATGGCCAGGCATGGTGGCTCACATTTGTAATCCCAAAACTTTGGGAGGCCCAGGTGGAAGAATCGCTTGAGGCCATGAGTTTGAGACCAGCCTTGGCAACATGGTGAGACCCTGCCTCTACAAAGAATTTTTAAATTAGCTGCGAATGATGGCATGTGCCTCTAGTGCTAGCTGAAAAGTAGCTGGGCATGATGGCATGCACCTGTGGTCCTAGCCAGTCAGGAGGCTGAGGTGGGAGGATCATTTGAGTCCAAGAGGTTGAGGCAGTAGTGAGCCAGGATTGTACCACTGCACTCCAGCCTGGCCGATGGAATGAGACACTGTTTCCAAAGAAAGAAAGAAAAAGTGTAAGTGGCCTGCAAAAGCAACTTACTTCATGTGATTAGCTTTTAGCTGTTTTAGTGAGAATTTTTAAAGGCACTTGTTTTCCAGTGATTTTTATATAACATTAATTAATGTGGGAATCATGTCGTTTTTAAAACCTTCATGAACTGATTTGTTCATCATAAATATTATTTGTTCATCATAAATATTAATCTCCATATAGAAAGTTATATATACATATATTCAGGAAATGCATTTGGCAAGCTCATTTGATTATTTTATAAAATTACTTATTTTTGGTGTCAATATCCTAAAAAAAATGCTTTTCAATGATAAAATTTAATATTTAAGAGTGTTATATAATCTTTTTGGATGTAAAGTTGTGAAAAGTTGCTTCCATTCTTTAATGTGGGATTTTTGAAAATATTAACAGATAGCACTGGAATGGGCTTCTCCCCAGAATTTTACTTCAGTTTGTGAAGAACTGGTTAATAATGTTGAAGATTTGAGTGAAGAGGTCTGCAACCTAAAAGACTTAATTCAGAAGGTACATATTTAACATTAAAAGCAGGGGGGAAACTAAGGGAAATGATTTACAGCAAAAGGTGTTAGACAATGAAGCAATTCTGGTAAGAGCAACAAATGGAACACTTAGACAAGTGGGAAAAAGACAGTTTCCAAAGGAAGAAATATACATAGGAAACAGACTTTGTTAGTCATTAAAGAAATACATACTAAAAGTAGAATATGTCATTTTTATCTTTTCAATTATCAGAGAAAAATGTATTACCACCAATTTCTAGTTAGAGGTCACTAAACTTATATTCTTATGTGAGACTGGTAACACAAGCCCTTTCAAAAACAGTTTGGCAAGATGTGCCAACTACCATAAAAAATTTGTATATTTTGATAATATTTTGTCCCAAATTGTATGTGCCAAAGTATTCTCTATACTAGGAGAATAACTTAATAAATCGTGCTATACCTATTGTTATAATAATATGCAGTTGAAAAAATAATGAAAATTAAATATCAGCTGGTTAAAGATATGAAATTATATCTGTACATTATTACTTGTATGTAAATGTGCAGATAAAATAATATTAAAATGAAGTATTTATTGGTTCTGTTAAAGAGACAGGATTGTGGATGAAATACTTCTTTAATTTTCCAGACTCTCTGTAATATTTTTATAATTTAACTGTTTTCTAAAGAATATGGACTTTTTTGGTTCTGGTTTTTTACACATACAGAAAAAGTATATGTCTGTATTTAAGGACAGGTGATTTTTTTCACTTTAAGAGATTGGCTATAATAAAACCTAAGCTGTTGGAACAGGAACCTTACTTCTCAGCTCTTTATCTGTTTAATAAATAAATTTGATGTCTATAAAGCTTTTGTGAAATATTTCATTTGAAGGTTAGATTACACTACGTTATTTACATAGCTTCAACCCATAATTCATTTAATATTTTCATTAATATTTTATCAAAAAAGTTCTTTTCTTCAAAACAGACTTTATACATGTTCCAAGTATTAATAGTTTGTCATTCTAGCTATTAATGGGTTAAATCAAAAGGAGTCTTTTTTTCTTTTTTTGATACTGAGTCTCGCTCCATTGCCCAGGCTGGAGTGCAGTGGCATGATCTTGGCTCATTGCAACCTCTGCCTCCTGGATTCAAGCAATTCTCCTGCCTCAGACAGACTACCATCCTGTACCACCATGCCCAGCTAATTTTTTTGTTTTTAGTAGACATGGGGTTTCACCATGTTGGCTAGGCTGGCTTTGAACTCCTGACCTCAAGTGATCCACCCGCTTCAGCCTTCCAATGTGCTGAGATTACAGGTGTGTGTCATCACACCTGCCCCAAAAGGAGTCTTTTAAAGTGAGAAGAAAGTTGTGAAGCAAATTCTGTTATACAAAATAATAGCTGAGAAAGGACATTTTTAAATGAGGAAATGAGTACTGTTTCAGAAGTCTTATAGAAAATAATTTCTTTCCAAAGAAAGGGGCATCTTAGAAATTGTATTATCTCTGACATTTATTCTTTCAGCAAATGTAAGACTGCCTGCTATATGTCAGGCACCTGTGTTACACAAGCTACATCTTGAACTTACTGACAACCCAGAAAGTACAGCACCATTCATCATCACTACCTCCATCTCATCTAGAAGAATCAAAGGAATGAATTGATTTGACTTAAAAATGCTGTTTTTCATGGGGATCCCAGGGAGTTTGGAAGCATATGTAGAAAGATATTTCTTAGAAAACATCAACCTTTAGTGTAGGAAATTTCCTAAAACATATTTGCTTCAGGGTTGTTTACTAATTTGGTTTCTCTAAGATAAACTAAAAACATGGGAGTGAAGGGTAAGGGTATGTGTATAGGATTAAAATGAAATTAGAAAAACATATTTTTGTTAAATGAGTGAAATTAAGAAACTTTGCTATAGGGACTGACTCTAAAGCATAAACAATTCAACCAAGTACCACAATATTTATTTTAATAATACATACATGTTAAGAGATTTTCATTGTTCTTTAGCTAAATAGAAGATCTTTTTCCTGTGACCCTTCTCTATTTAGAATTTGTGCATTTCTATATAAGAACTACCCTTGAACACATTTATTAGTTTATAATAATGGCAAATACAGTTATTTGGGCAAGAAAGTCTTAATTTTGGAGCAAGCTAGTGAGTGGGTTTTTCCAGATTAGTCTTATACAAGTAGTAATCATCATAATGAGATTTGATTTAGAGAATTATGAAGGCTTCCAGATTTGGAAATATGCTATCATGGCTGTTAAGCTTATATTATTTCAGAGATTTACCAATAATAATTGAAGGGAATCTTTTTTTAAAGAAAACATGAGTTATCATAGATAAGTGTATGGAGGTAACAGAAAGAGGGTGGGAGAGGTCAAGGCTAGACTTTAACACCACATCACTCTCTTTCAAGCCAGCACACTGACAGGCTCCTGTCAGAAAGGGTCATTCTAAGTAATTGGTTAGTAAAAGGAATGACTGTCTCAGGATTCAGTAAATGGAGCATCAGTGTCAAAAAGGAATCTGTTGCTGAATGAAGCCATTTGGAAGTTAGACCAAGAATATGGTATTAATGAGATTGGCGTTGGAGTCTGGTTTTCTGCTATAAATTTAAAATTAATTTTGCAAGCTTTTTAATTAAATATTTACACTGTAGAATTTGGAAGTCATTTTTCCTGCTAATGTTGAAAGTATTTATGTCACCACTCTAGCACAGGATGTTTCTAGTAAATATCACTCTATAAATGTGCCTGATTCTTTTTATCTTTCAAGGATCTTTGGTTTCTGCTTATTCTCTCTCCTGCCCCACCCCCAACAGCCATCCCTCTCCTCTCAGCCATCCCTCTTTAAGTCTTTTCTCTCTCTCACTTCCTCCTTCCCTGCCTCCCCCACCCACCACCACCACACATACATTCACAGATACACACACTGGGCACACACACACAAGTAGGGGAGAAAGGAGCTTCTTTAGCAAGAAATTTGTATCTGACAATTTAGAAACTGGGTACTATACTTTCATTGCTGAGAAGTACTAAAAGAACCACTTAAGCTTTTGTTGACATTTGTTACTGCAATTATATTTAAAGTATTTGTAATTTTTAGTAGAGACGGGGTTTCACCATTTTGGCCAGGCTGGTCTTGAACTCCAGACCTTGTGATCCACCCGCCTCAGCCTCCCAAAGTGCTGGGATTACAGGCATGAGCCCTGGCTGAAACAGAAACTTTAACATTAAAGGTGCTTTATCTCATAAGATAAAAACACCATTTTAAAATGTGATCATCTATGGAAGCATATATTTTTAATGTGAAACTAATAATTTACAGTGATGGGATTCTAATGAAAGACTGTCTTTCAAGACATATATATATATGTTTATTTAAATCTTCCAAATAAACATATATATATATGTTTATTATATATGTTTATTTAAATCTTGAGTTGCCTACATCTAAATCAAGTGCATTGAGTTAACATGGATATTATATTTTTTAAATCAAAATGTTTTTATTATCAATCTATTATACAGTAACTCTTTTCTTTTTCCATACTAAATATTAGTTGCAAAATGAACGGGAAAATGATCCAACTCATATACCATTAAGGGAAGAAGTATCTACATGGAATAGTAGAATTTTGAAGAGGACGGCTATTACAGTATGCGGATTCGGTTTTCTTTTTTTCATTTGCAAGATAACTTTCCAGAGAAAATAATTCAAATATTTGTTTTAAGTTATATATATACATCTTATTTGAACCATCCAAAAATCGTTGCTTTTAACTATTTGGCACAATATAACCTTACATTCTTGCCAGTATTCCATAGGAAACATTTTGACAATGTAATGTAATTTTTTTTTTTAGTTACTCTGACTTACAAATACAGTTTGTTATATTTTATGTTCACTTTGATCAGATAGTAAATTATAAGTAATACTTTCATTTGATCATATGTAAATCACATTCAGAATTAAAGTTATATTTAATATCTTTGACTTTTTAAAAGTGTGCTTATTTGTCATAGTGTCTTAGAGAATTAGTAAAGTGTTCACTAATTAAGAGCTTTCTTTTATTCCTTACTTTCCCCATTCATTATTATGTAATAAAGATTTTTATTGGAGTTTTTTGTTACATTATGAGGAAATTATTAATTTTGAAAGTATCTAAGAGAATACAAAGGATAAAGGTAAAATGTTAAAATTTTGAATTGTGGATTAAATCCTTAGGAAAAGTATTTTAAATACAAATTAGAACAGCAAAAAATTAGACACTAGTGTTGAAAGTACAAAGTACATTAGAATCTTTTATGTTAATTACTTTGAGGAACATACATACTATATAACATTCTTAGGAATGTTTGACATCTTATTTGACATCTTATTTATCATATCTAAAAAAGTAAGATTTACAAAATCAAACTGATGATATTCAGATTTTTAAAGTGAAGTTAATAAAGAGGCCCAATTTCACAGAATATAGTATTTAAATCTTGCCTGACTTAGTGCCATACTTAAAACAGATGCAGTTGATCTGCACTTGTTTGAGAAATAAACAAAGCAAAGATAAAGAATTGTGGAAAGGAAGAACATTACAAGGAGCTATAATTAGTAGCAGTTTCTGTTCTTGCTTATAGCAAAACGACAAGATTTGAATCGTGCTTTTCCTGAGAATATGCTCAACCAGCTATCATTGGAAAGTAATCACATTATGAATTGGTGCCTGACATTTTAACCTAACTGCGAAATAGCAAGGCATATTTTTTTCTGGTATTTCCTCATTTAAATGAGTCTTAGAAGTTCTAAAGGAACTTCTTTTAACACACGATGTTTCACTCCCAGCACAGTGCTTGGGTAAATAGAAATTATTGAATAAATCTTAGTTTTAGCTTCTGTTAAAAAAATAAAAATCACTCTAGGAAAATGACAGACATACTATCAGATTACCTATTTATTGATGGTCTTTTTCACCTCAGTTCATCTTTAAGATAATGATGTTTCTTCTGTTGGCTGGATAGGTCACTATTTTTTTTTTTCTGACAAAATCAAAACATCTTGCAAATATTAGGACAAACTGTGAAGATGTGAATTTATAAAATGTTTGCTTTCCAAAAGAATTTGTCACAGAATTCCATAAATGGTGACTTTTTTCTTTCCTTGACAAATACAGTGTGATTTTTAGATTACAGACTGAGAATAATTGTAGCAGCATTGTTGTGATTAGTGAAGTTAGTTCTACGAGCAAAGTATCAATAGAATGAATATTATTTTTCTTGTAACTTAAAATTGGTTATTTTATCTAGAGCGTAAATCTCTTCCTACTCGGATTATTTCACCTGATCACAGTGCTTTATTGCAGGAAAGGGGGCATTTATTGCTTCTGGAATATCCATTCTTTTATAACATGTAATTCAGTATAAATCATTTTTCTTCTCTTCTTCAAACAAGAAGAGAAGAGGACTTAAAGTAAGTCTCCCTTAGAGACTTCCCTGAACCACAGATACGAATGTTTTCCACCAAGTTTTAATTCTATGCACTTGAAAGTAGTAAACCTTAATTAAAATTAGTTGGTATATTATTTTTAATTAATCTGAATTAGAAAATGTTCCTATATCTTTAGAACCAACTTAGGAACAAAAATAATCTATTTTGGGGATGTAAGTATCTTTCAAAGAGAAACATGCTTACTTGTCCCATCTTGCCACTATCTTTAAGTGGTATGTTTAGTGCTCTTTGGAAATCTCCTTACATTTCTCTGATACATTTATTACATTTCTCTGATATATTCAGTAATCTTTTTATCAGAGAACTGTTTTGCACTCCTCTTTCCTCAAACTTCTGAGACCTTCCCACCTCACTCTTAAAATGGTGGTCATGCTTCTTATTTCCCTGGGAAATAGAATCAGTTTTTAAAAAGAACTTGCATACTGGGTTTCCTCTAGTTAAGAGGTCAGCAAACATTGTTTTTGTAAAGGTCCAGATAATAAATATTTTAGACTTTGCAGGACATGTGGTCTGTGTCACAGTTTCTTAACTCTGCTGTTGTAGCACAAAAGCAGTTATAGACAGTACATAAGTGAATGAATGTAGCCAGGTACAGCAGAACTTTATTTATAAAAACAGGTGATGCCTGGATTTGGCCCACCAAGCTATAGTTTACAGACCTATGTCTAATGTCACAGGGTTACAAATGTGAGTTATTTTTTATTTTTATATATTCTCTTTTAATTCTTATATTCTAGACAGAGATTTATCCATTTTCTTAATATTTTTCAAAGAATCAGCTTTTGAGTTTGTCGGTCAACTACATTTTAATTAATTTTCACTTTTATTATTTCCTGTCTTAATTGTTTGGGTTCTTTTTTTTTAACTCAGTTATGTTAAACACACTTGAAATATTTTTTGCGTTCTGAGAAAAGAATTAAAAGTCATATATTCTACATACTGTAATTTCATAATTCATTTTAAAATTATTTTTCCCTATTGTGTTATTACAGTAGCGTATGTATTGACATTTCCCTAGTGTGTTATTACAGTATCTATGTACTGACATTTATTTCATAAATTATTTTTTCCAAATTGCTTTTGGGAAAAAAACACACTGTGACTTCAAACTTACATGTCTGCAACTTTTCTCTTTTGAAAAAAGAAGTATTGCTCAAAAATAAACTGATTATACTGTAAATAACTATTATGGTTTCTTAGGTTCAGGACAGAGATGGACAGATTGCCACTTGAATGCCTAATATATGGCAAGCATTTCATAAATGTTACATTTAATTCATAGGCCAGGTCCATGAGATGTATATTCCTATTTTACGGAAAATGAGTTTCAGAGACTGTTGAAGTAAATTGTTGAAATTCACACTGCTAATAAGAAATCTGGGATTTTAATCCAATCAGTTTAACTTCAAATCCCGTGTTCTTTCCAGCACTCATCCATGCATTCATTCATTCATTCAAATATTTACTGAGCACTTATCATGTACCAGGCATTTTTCTAGATGTTGAGAAATAAATTATCCCTGCCCTCATGGAACTTACATTCTAATGGAAATAAACCAACAGATAAAGCATAAGATAATAGATGTGATAAATGCTATGAAGACAAAACAGGGAAGTAGGAGGTGCAGGGTAGAAGTAGGACTTTGAGTGGTCAGGGAAGACCTCTCAAACTTCAGATCTTTTGAGAACATAAAGGATTAGAGAGTAAGCCATACAGATATCTAGGGAGAAACTATTCCAGATCAAAAACTATGAAGCAAAAATATCACTGCACCAAGAGACCATTTTTAAATGGACTAGAGGCACCGCTGTGGATACTATGAGACTAGTTGGGAGGCTGCTGCGATATTCCAGATGCAAGGTGATGGTAGCTTGAGTTAACATTGGAAACAGTGAAAGTAGTTGAGCTCAAGACACATTTTTAAGATATAACCAGTAGGATTTACTTACAGATTGAATGTGAGTTTTAAGTGAAAAGCAATAGTCAAAGATAACTTCAAGTTTTTTGGCTTGAGCAAGCAAAAGAATGGAGTTGCCATTTACTGAAATAAGGAAGTCTCTGAGAAGACAAAAACAGGAGAGATGAAAAGGGAGTAATTTACAATAAACAGAACATTTGAGTCAGAAATTCAGAGGGGAGAGACACAGGCAGAAGATAAAAATTTGGATGTTGTCACTTTAGAGATAAGAAGACTCCACTGGATCTCTAAGGGAATGATGTAGACAAATAAGGCAACTAAGTCCTAGGGCACCACCGTTAAAAGAAAAGGAGACAGGAAGAATCAGGAAAGGAGATTAAAAGAGTGGGCAATAAGGCTAGGTAAGAGCACGAATCAGCATCCATCAACCCATGGGCCAAATGTGGCCCAGAGGATGGTCAACAGCATAGTCAGTAGGGAAATGTAAATTAAAACCACCATGAAATTCAACACCGTTACACACTCATCAAAAAGACAAATTTAAAAAGAATGACACCAAGTGTAGTAAAGTACTTGAAACTCATATATCACTACTTTAAACCACAGAGTGGAAAAACCATTTTGGAAAAATCGTTTGGCAGTATCTACTAAAACTAAACATGTTTTCCTGATGACCCAGCAGTTCTGAATATATGCCCTAGAGAAATGAGTTCATGCTTCCCCAGAAAGATGTATATAGGGGATGTTCACAGTAGGTTTATTAATAGCCCACAACTGCAGCAGATAAAAGAATAGTTGAGCAATGGAATACTGCATAGTAATAAAAAAGAACAAACTATGACTACACATAAAAACATGGACAAATCAAACAGACATAATATTGAGCAAAAGAAGCCAAACACAAGATTTTGTACATACCATATTATGATTTTATACATAAGTTTGAAATAGAGAAAACTTATTTATGGCAAAACTTAAGAAGTGATGGTAGTGGCTGTGTCTGAGAAGTAGGTATGGACTGGGAAAAGAAGCAAGGATACTGGAAATATTTTATCTTGATCTGACCAGAAGTTGCTTAGATATGTACATAAAATTTCAATGATATGCATAATTTCAAGCCCAAAATCCCAAGACTTCAAGAGGTAAAAAAATTGACATATTGACAGAAGCAGATTATGAAAAATAGAACTATAAAATACCTACTCTACAACCTAAGTTTGAAAACAAGTTCAAATATAGACATTATTTTTTAAAACTGCTAAATTTAAAGAGAAGAGAGTTTTAAAATCTGGTATTAAGATAGTTTTCCTAGATATTTTACTTAAGATAGTAAATTTGGAATTAGAAGAGCATTAATATGAGCAACTTTGTCACATTTTTGGTAAAGAGCAAACACAAGGTTGTAAAGTATAAGAATAAGGTATACTTTATAAAGATTTGCAAATTAAAATATTTAAAATTAGTAAATGCAGTCATGCATCACTTAAAGACAGGGATGCATTCTGAGAATGCATTGTTAAGCAATCCTGTCGCTGTGCAAATATCATAGAGTGTACTTAAACCTAGAGGTATAGCCTACTACACATCTAGGCTATACAATGCTCCTAGGCTACCCTGTACAGCATGTTACTGTACTGAATATTTGGGGCAAGTAAGACAGTGGTAAATATTTGTATCAAAACATATCTAAACATATAAAAGATAGAGTAAAAATACAATATAAAAGATAAAAATGGTACACCTGTATAGGGCATTTACCATGAATGAAGTTTGCAGGACTGAAGGTTGCTCTGGGTGAGTCAGTGAGTAAGTGGTTAGTAAATCCGGAAGCCTAAGACATTGCTGTATAGTACTGTGGACATTATAAACACTGTGCACTTAGCAGCTACACTAAATATATGTTTTAAATACTTTTATTCAATAATAAATTAACCTGAGAGTATGATAACATTTTTACTTTATGAACTTCGTAATTTTTTAAAACAGGTTCTTTTGTAATAACATTTAACTTAAAACACAAAACATATTGTACACTTGTACAAAAGTATTTTCTTTATATTCTTATTCTATAAGCTCTTCTCTATTTTTTAAAGTATTCTTTTTTAAAATTTTTAAACTTCTTTATTAAAATCTAAGACACAAACATACACACATTAGCCTAGGCCTGTAAGTATCCCTGTCTTCTACCTCCACATTTTGTCCTGCTGAAAGGTCTTCAGGGCAATTACATGCATCCAGCTGTCATCTGTGATAACAATGCCTACTGAAATAATTCCTGAAGGATCTGTCTGAGCTATTTTACAGGTTTAAAAAAAAAATAAGTAAAAGGAGTACACTCTTAAACAATGATTTAAAAGTTTAGTAAATATCACCAAGGAGTCTGAGCTTAGACACACCTAACTGCTAAGCTGTTTTGGCATGGGGCTGGGGATATGGTGACAGTGAATCATGGGTTCAAGTGTTACAGTCTCACTGTTCATGCTCGGTTTTAGTAGATTTTCTTGAATTAATGTTTCTGCATTTGTTCTTTGACCTTAGTATATTTTCTAAAGACCTTAAATGGTTGCATGTTTATAGTTTTCTCCAGCTTTGCTTGTTTCTCTGGGGAGTACATTTATGACATTCCTCATACTACCATCCTGGCAGTAAAACTCTTTAATCAGTATTTCTGGGGTATCTGCTTTGTGCTTAGTACAGAGCTTAGCCCAGAATACTGTGCAGGATTCTTTTTTAAAAGCCAGAAACACTAGCTTTTGTATAAGGTTTAAGTTAACACTATAGGATGCTGAAAATTTTAAGAGCACCTAAAGTCTATTTGAAGCAAAAGGAAAAGACCACCTAGGTTTGACAAGAATACATTAGGGCTAGATAAATGATACCTAAAGCAAGGTTACACTGTTAATTTTAAAGCCTTTCCTATGGAAGGTATTTCAAGTAATACCTAATTTAAATGAATAAATTTTAATAAATATGTTTATTAAATATGGGAAACAAGATTTAAATGTCCAAAAGGGTATCAATCCAAAATGAATACAGGTATAGCAGGGGAAAATGGCAGCTAGGAGGCAGGGCTAAATTGCAGCTTCCACTTGTATGGACATTGTAGCATGTGGAGACACACATGAACTTTTGCTCCAAGAACTACCACAGGAACATACCAAGAAAGCCAAGAGAATCCACAGACCCTCTTAAGGAAGCAGCTTGCTGCTGCAGGCTCCATGAGATGTCCAAAAACACTGTGACTGCCCAAAGCGTGAGAAGGGGAATGTCTGCCCCTGAACACACATCCTTACTGGGGAGCTTGAAGGTCCAGATCACAGGAGAAGGATTTGACCTTTCCTGGAGCTGAGACTAATTTTAGGGAACCGAGCAAAATACAGGGGTAGAGGAAGCAGCTGGAAGGGACCTGTGGGCACTCTCAGTCCCCAGGGAAGCCATTCCTGACTGTCTCACAGGGGTTCTTAGGGAGGATGGCCAGTGGAATTGGGGAAAGACCACAGGGAGAAGGAGTCTTCCAGCTGAAACCTTTGTAACAATTTTGACAAAACAGGAAGTTTCCTGAACAAAATCTAGGGGAGGGGGTGCATTGAGAGTACAGATATGAGCACAGAAACCAGGGCAGGTGGAGAAGCATGAAAGGTGAAAGCCCTGCTTGCTTTTTCAGCAGGGAAGCATGTTGCTTGGGGCAAGTTCTCAGCCCTGCTCATTGGCTGCCTGGAAATAAACTTGGATGTGTACAGTGGGAGTTGGACTGACCTTTCAGGCTGCATGGGAGCTGGGTAAGGCCTGTCACTGCTGGGTTTCCCCCACTACCCTGGCAATTTATATGACGCAGCAGAGACAGCCATAATCTCCCTGGGAATGTAACTCTATTGGCCTGAGAAACACACCCCAAACCCCTAAAGCAGCCACAGCAAGCCCCACCCAAGTAGTCTGAGCTCAGACGCCCCTAACCCTGATGGTTTCCTGATGGTCTTCCTCTACCTGTCCTGGTAGCTGAAGACAAAGGGCATAATCTCTTGAGAGCTCTATGTCCCTGCCTACCACCTAAGAAACCCAAATACTTTTTCAGGTCACCCTAGGGCAAGCTTATTTCCTCCCTATACTACCATAGCTGTTGCTGTCTTGAAAGAATCACCTCCTGGCTGGAGACCAACACAAAACCAGTGCACTAAAGGAAACTACAACCAAGGACCCTCACAGAGTCCATTTCACTCACCTGCTACATCCTCTGGAGCAGGTGCTGGTATTCACAGCTGAGAGACCTGAAGACAGATCACATCACAGGACTCTTCACAGGCACTTCTTGGTATGAACCTGGAGCCTGGTAGCTCCACTGGGTGGCTAGATTCAGAAGAGAAATAACAATCACTGAAGTTCAGCTCTCAGGAAGCCCCATATTCAGGGGAAGAGGGAGAGTGCTACATCAAGGGAGCACCCTGTAGGACAAAAGAATCTGAACAATAGCCCCTGAACCCCAGGTCTTCCCTCTGCCATTGTCTATCCAAATAAGAATGAACCAGAAAAACAATTTTAACACCCCCAAAAGAATACACTAGCTCAACAACAATGGATCCAAACCAAGAAAAAAATCTCTGAATTGTCAGAAAAACAATTTAGAAGGTCAATTATTAAGGAACTCAAGGAGACACTAGAGAAAGGTAAATACTAACTTAAATCAAAAAAGTAATACAGGATATGGACAGAAAAATCTTCAGAGAAACACATAGCATAAATAAAAACAATCACAACTTCAGGAAATGAAGGACACACTCAGAGAAATGCAAAATACACTGGAAAATCTCAGCAAGCAAGTAAAAGAAACTTCAGAGCTCAAAGGCAAGAATTTTAAGTTAACCCAATCTGACAAAGACAAAAAGAAAAAATGAACAAGCCTTCAAGAAAGTGGAGTTAAACAACCAAACCTAAGAATAACTGGTATTCCTGAGGAAGAAGAGAAATCCAATAGTTTGGAAAACATATTTAAAGGAATAATCGAGGAACATTTCCCTGGCCTTGCTAGAGACCTAGACATCCAAATACAAGAAGTTCAAAAACACCCAGGAAATTCATCACAAAAAGTTCATCACCTAGGCACATACTCATCAGATTATCTAAAGTCAAATGAAGGAAATAATCTTAAGAGCTGTGAGGCAAAAGCATCCAGTAACCTAGAAAGGAAAACCTGTCAGATTAACAGTAGATTTCTCAGCAGAAACTCTACAAGCTAAAGGAATTGGGGGTCCTATCTTTAGCCTCCTTAAAAAAAATTATCAGCCAAGAATTTTGTATATGGTGGAATTGTGCTTCATAAATAAATATAGGTTTATTTTTTCAGAAAAACAAATGCTGAGAGAATTCACCACTACCAAGCTATCACTACAAGAACTGCTAAAAGAACCTCTAAATCATGAAACAAATCCTCATAATGCACCAAAATAGAACCTCCTTAAAGCATAAATCTCAGAGGACCTATAAAACAATAACACAATGAAAACAAAAGATATTGGGGCAACAACTAGTATGATGAATAGAATAGTACTTCACTTCTCAATACTAACATTGAATGTAAATCCCCTAAATGCTCTACTTAAAAGATACAGAATGGTAGAATGCATAAGAATTAACTAACCAAGTATCTGCTGTCTTCAAGAGACTCACCTAACACACAAGGACCCACACAAACTTAAGATAAAGGGGGTGGAAAAAGATATTCCATGCAATGGACACCAAAAGCAAGCAGGAGTAGCTATTCTTAGATAAAACAGACATTAAAGCAACAACAGTTTAAAAAGACAAAGAGGGACATTATATAATGATAAATGGACTAGTCTAACAGGAAAATATCACAATCCTAAATATATATGCACCTAACACTGGAGCTCCCAAATTTATAAAACAATTACTGCCAGATCTAAGAAATTAGATAGCAACACAATAGTAAGAGACTTCAATGTTCCACTGACAGTACTAGACAGGTCATCAAGAGAGAAAGTCAACAATGGACTGAAACTATACCCTAAAATAAATGAACTTAACAGATCATTTGCAGAACATTCTACCCAACAACTGCAAAATATACATTCTGTTCTTTAGCACATGGAACATTCTCCAAGACAGACCATACGACAGGCCACAAAACAAGTTTCAATATGTTTAAGAAAACTGAAATTGTACCAAGCACTCCCTCAGACCACAGTGGAATAAAATTAGAAATCAACTCCAAAAGGAACTCTCAAAACCGTGCAAATACATGGAAATTAAATAAACTGTTTCAGAATGATCATTGGGTCAGCAATGAAATCAAGATAGAAATGTAGAGTTTTTTGAACTGACTGATAATAATGACACAACCTATCAAAACTTCAATACAGCAAAGTTGGTGCTAAGAGGTAAGGTCACACATTAAATACCTACTACAAAAAGTCTGAAAAATGCACAAATAGACAATCTAAGGTCACACATCAAGGAGCTAGAGAAGCAAGAACAAACCCAAACACAGCAGAAGAAAAAAAATAACAAAGATCAGTGAAGAACTAAATGAAATTGAAACAAAAAAAGATGCAAAAGATAAATGAAACAAAAAGCTGATTCTTCAGATATGCTCAATTAGAAATGAAACAGGAGATATTACAACTTATATCACAGAAATACAAAAGATCATTCAAGGCTACTATCAACACCTTTCAGGATACGTTCCTGGAAATACACAACCCTCACAGATTAAACCAGGAAGAAAAAGAAACTCTTAATAGACCAATAACAAGTAGCAAGATTGAAATGGTAATTACAAAATTGCCAAAAAAAAAAGAGTCCAGGACCAGATGGATTCGCAACTGAATTCTATTAGACATTCAAAGACACTTACCAATCCTACTGACACTATTTGAAAAGATAAAGAGGGAATCCTCCCTAAATCATTCTATGAAGGTTGTACCAACCTAATACTAAAACCAGGAAAGGACATAACAAAAAAAGAAAACCACAGACCAATATCTCTGCTGAACATAAAGGTAAAAATGCTGAACATAAAGGTAAAAATCCTTAACAAAATACTAGCTAACCAAATCCAAGCAGCATATCCAAAATATAATCCACCATGATCAAGTGATTTTCATACCAGGAATGCAGGGATGTTTTAACATACACAAGTAAATAAATGTGATATACAACATAAGCAATTAAAAACAAGACCTCAGTAGATACAGAAAAAGCATTTGACAAGATCCAGCATCTTTTTATGACTAAAACCTTCAGCAAAATCAGCATAGAAGGGATATGCCTTAATGTAATAAAAGCCATCTATGACAAAACCACAGCCAACATTATACTGAATAGGGAAAAGTTAAAGCATTCTCCCTAAGAACTGGAATAAGACAAGGATACTCACTTTTACCACTTCTATTCAACATAGTACCGAAAGTCCTAGCCAGAGCAATCAGACAAGAGAAAGAAATAAAGCGCATCCAAATTGGCAAAAAGGACTGTTACTGTTTGCCAATGATATGACTGTATATCTGGAAAATCCTAAAGGCTCATCAAAAAAGCTCCTAGAACTGACAAATGAGTTCAATAATGTTTCAGGATACAAAATTATTTTACAGAAATCAGTAGCACTGCTATCCACCAACAGTGACCAAGCTAAGAATCAAATCAAGAACTCAGACCCTTTTATAATATCTGGAAAAAATTGAATAAAATACTTATGAATATACCTAACCAAGGAGGTAAAAAGACCTCTTTAAGAAAAACTACAAAATTCCGCTGAAAAAAATCACAGATGACACAAACAAATGGAAACATATTCCATGCTGAAATGAAAATGTGCATACTGCCAAAGCAACCAAAAATTCAATGCAATTCCCATCAACGTATCACCATCATTCTTCACAGAATTAGAAAAAAAATCCAAAAATTCATATGGAACCAAAAAACAGCCCACATAGCCAAAGCAAGACTAAGCAAAAAGGACAAATCTGGAGGCATCCTTTAACTTTAAACTTTACTATAAGGCTATAGTTACCAAAACAGCATGGTACTGGTATAAAAAATAGGCACATAGACCAGTGGAACAGAATAAAGAATCCAGAAATAAAGCCAAATACTTAGAGCCTACTGATCTTCGACAAAGCAAACAAAAACATAAAGTGTGGAAAGAACACCCTATGCAACAAACAGTGCTGGGATAATTGGCAAGCCACATGTAAAAGAATAAAACTGTATCTTTATCTGTCATCTTATACAAAAATCAAGTCAAAATGGATGAAAGACTTAAATCTAATACCTGAAACCATAAAAATTCTGGAAGATAACATCAGAAAAACCCTTCCAGACATTCACGTAGGCAAAGACTTCCTGACAAAGAACCCAAAGGCAAATGCAACAAAAACAAAGATAAATACATGGGACTTAACTAAACTAAAAAGTTTCTGCACAGCAGAAAAAGTAATCGGCAGAGTAAACAAACAACCCATAGAGTGGAAGAAAATCTTCACAAACTAGGCGTCTGACAAAGGACTAATATCCAGAATCTACAAGGGACTCACAAATTAGCAAGAGAAAAACAATCCCATTAAAAAGTGGGCTAAGAATATGAATAGACAGTTCTTAAAAGAAGATATGCAAATGGCCAACAAACATGAAAAAATGCTCAACATCACTAATGATTGGGGAAGTGCGAATTGAAAGCACATGCAATGCCATCTTACTCCTGCAAGAATGGCCATATTAAAAAAATAGTAGATGCTGACGTGGATGTGGTGAAAAGCAAACATTTTTACATTGCTGGTGAAAATGTAAACTAGTACAACCACTATGAAAAACAGTGTGGAGATTCTTTAAGAACTAAAAGTGGATCTACCATGCGATCTAGCAATCCCACTGCTGTGTATGTTTACCCAGAGGAAAAGAAGTTACATGAAAAAGATATTTGCACATGCATGCTTGTAGCAGTACAATTTGAATTTCAAAATCGGAACCAGACCAAATTCCTATGAATCAGCAAGTGTTAGATAAAGGAAATGTGGTATAGATATGCCATGGAATACTACTCAGCCATGAAAAGGAATGAAATAATGGCATTTGCAGCAACCTGAATGGAACTGGAGACCATTACTCTAATTGAAGAAACTCAGGAATGGAAACATCATATGTTCTCATTCATAAGTGGTAGCTAAGCTATAAGGACACAAAGGCGGACTTTGGGTACTCAGGGAAAAGGGTGGAAGGAGGATGAGGACTAAGACTGTACATTGAGTACGGTGTGCACTGCTTGAGTGATGGGTGCTCCAAAATCTCAGAAACCATCACTAAAGAACTTATCCATGTAACCAGATGCCACCTGTTCCCCAAAAACCTATTGAAATAAAAAATTAAAAAGTACTAAGGAAACAGAATGAGAAAAAATGAATCCAGTCACAATTTCAAGGATCAGAATCTAAATTGAGTTTTTTATGGGAAGTTTTGTGCCAATGTTTTCTTGATCCGAACACCATGATAATAGTTAATCTTTCAGAACAGATAACCACGATGACATCTGTTTTGCACTCCAAGTCACTATCACTGATTAATAAATAATCATTTTTAGCTCTGTGAGGGTGGAATTTGGGTGGATATTTTCTTTTTAGCATATCCACTAGTAAGTAATACATTTATTTTAAGTGTCAACAAAAATGTTACACTGCACTTACGTGACACTATTCATTAGTTATTAGAAAAACTAATTATAAACCATTTGAGCAATGCTCTATTTCTTTACCTGTGAGTTCAGATCATCTTCTCAATATTTTATATTAAATAAACAAGTTTTTAATACAGTATAACATTTTTGGAGGGAGAGTAAATGAAGACATTTTCAAGAATGGTACTCATCTATAAAATGAGAATAACAATAATGCCATGTCATCTATGAAACAAGGACAATAATAATTATACTAAAAATAACACCTTTAATTGGACATTTGCTATATGCCAGGCATTTAGCTAATGTAATCAAACCTATATTTTAATAAGCTTATTTAATAAAATATGTAAGGTTGCTATAAGGAATAAGTGAACTAAGCAACATAAAGGATTTTCTACAATACCTGCTACATGAAATAAACTGAATAAATGGTAGCCAGTAAAATTCCTATAGTAGTTATTCATAATATAGCATATGTTATAGTGCCTTGCACTGAAAATTATACTCTGTATGAGAAAATGAGTCAGATTTTTTTAATTCCCATATTTTTGTTTGAGAGAAATATTTTCTATAATATAGTGACATAATTAAAAATACTTAAATTATCTAAACGGGCACAGACATATTCACAATCCACAAGACAACAGTTAATAGTCAAACAGAGAATAAATTATCTGATAAGACGCCCTCTATTTCCTCTCTTTCTCTTCAACAAACTATACCTACTCAAATGCAAAACTGTGCAATCAGTTGCAGGTTAGAAGCAGAAACCTTTGTCTCTAAAGCCAAACTTACTAAACCCTCCTGTGATAACAGAGAGAACTAGAGATTACATTCTTATTTTTCCATAGATGAAGATCAGTGGTAGTATGGAAATGTATGACTCAATCTTGTTCAGACTGTCTACTTGGTACTTAGCCTAACACCTACATACACTTTCACCTCCCTAAGTCACACAGAGGACCTCACCTTCCTGAAACATTTTACTTACCATCATAAGCACCAGAGTTTATGCACTTGAGATGTACATATTTTCTCAGCTTCTTCTTGATTTGAATCCACCTGATTTAAAAGTATTTACTCACTTCAAGTCTATTTGAAAACTAATACTATACACATGGAAAAGCCCAGGTTAAAAGAATTGCTACATAAACTGAAATGCTCTGTTTTAAGCATTGAGACTGCTACTAAATACCTCAAAGCCATAAGATGGAGCCATACACTAAGAACAGTGAGGCAGAAAGAACCCTCCTTGTATATATCCTAGAGCAGCTGCACCAGCCCTGGACAGTCTTAACTCTGTACTTCTTACAGCATGAGAAAAGCAAACCCCTATTTGATTAAGCCACTGTGGCTAAGTTATCTGTCAGTGGTGCGAAAGACACACCCAACTAATATGGGGTTATGCTAATGTTGCTTCATTCTGTTGTTTACTTCTGCCATCAACATGTTTTCAGAGTCATCCATGTTAAAAAGCGAAGATGTAATTAATTCCACATAACTGCTCTATAGTGTGCTATCACATGTTCATCCCATATTTTACCTCTCTATTCCCTACTGATAAGATTTTGAGTTATTTTTCACTTCTTCTTCTCAATAGTATTGTACTATACATACATATATATCCTTATGCACAGCACAATTTCTTTAACTGTATTTAGCACTGGAATAGCTAGTTGTAGGGCACAAATATTTTCAATTCTTTAACTACTGATGTTGCCACTTATCTTCTGTTTGCCCCTTCAGAGTCTCCCTTTCTCCATTCTACCACGCCCTGGGAGGATGACTCTATGAACAACAGCAATGGACCCTCAGCTCCTGGTTAGGTGTATCCAGTGAGGAAGCCCACCAGAATATCTAAGGGAGAGTACAGTGTAGGTATTTATACACCAGCTCCTTCCCACTAGATTTTTTGTGCTGTGTCCCTCAACCAATAATCACTACTTCTCTCAAAGAAATCTCTTCAGGATTTTCCTTTCTGGGTTCCATGAACCGTTACTCCTTCTCCCCTTGTCCCTTTGTGTCTGGAGGTGGTAACAGTTCCTCTGCTCACACCTTCATAGTCTCTTTGTAAGTCAAACCTTGAATTATCCTCCATCTGTTTCCAGGTGAGAGCCCGTCTGCATCACTGCTATATTCCTCTTCAAGGAGCCTATATTAATTTACAGACCTACAAGCAGTGCACAAGTCTGTTCACTACCCCAGCACTTGCCAACACTTAATATTAACTGACTTAAATTTTCTTCTATCTAATGGATTCAACATAGTTGAGTTTTTTGTTTTATTTTGTACTTTTGTGATTACAAGTGAGATTGAGCCCTTTTTCCCCTGTAAATTGCCTTTTACTTTCATTTGTCTATTTTTCTACTAAATTGTCTTTTTCATGTTGACTTTCATTCTTTAAATATTTGAAATACTTATTTGTATAAGTTATATATGTTTAAATATCTCTTATCAATTATTACCTTTCGTCATTGGTGTTTTTGTTACCCAACCCTTTAAAATGTCTACCTATATTTTCTTCTGTTTTAAAGTTTTACTTTTCATATTTTGGTCCTTAATATACCTGAAAATTATTTTTGTGCACAATATGAAATTCATCTAATAGCATTTCTTTCTTTGTAAATACTTGCTCATTAATACTTTTAACTTTTCCATGTAGAATTTCACATCATCTGCAAATAATAAAAATCTTTCTTTCCATTTCTTGTAATTTATATTTCTTTATTATCATAACATTTTAGAATCTCAGTCCCATAGTTCATAATAGTGGTGATAATGGATGTTTGTGTTTTGTAACTTTGAAGATTCTTGTAAGCCAGTTTTCACAGCACCATTATTGAATAATCCATAATTTCCTCTTGATTATAAGTGGTGCCTATTTCCTATACCTAATTTCTAATGTACTTGTGGATCTGTTTCTCAATTTTATGTTCTATTCCATTCAACCATTTGCTACCAATATAGTAAGACTTTATGAAGAAATGGGGTCTTATTGTGTTGCCCAGGCTGGCCTTGAACTCCTGGGCTCAAGCAATTCACCCACCTCAACCTCCTGAGTAGCTGAGACTCCAGGTGCATACTACCATGACCAGTTTATTCTAATAGTCTTGTTCATTAATACCTTTAAGTTTTCCATGTAGCTGTTCACATCATCTGCAAATAATAAAAATTCTTTCTTTCCATTTCTTGTAATTTATATTTCTTTATTATCATAACATTTTAGAATCTCAGTCCCACAGTTCATAATAGTGGTGATAATGGATGTTTGTGTTTTGTGACTTTGAAGATACTTGTAATATTTCATTATTAAACATGATACATTTGCTGTAGGTCTGGCAGATTTCTTTCAATTATTAAAACAGTTTTTGGCCAGTCGCAGTGGCTCACGCCTGTAATCACAGCACTTTGGGAGGCCAGGACGGATGGATCACCTGAGGTCAGGAGTTCGAGACCAGTCATGGTCAACATGGCAAAATCCTATCTTTACTAAAAATACAAAACTTAGCTGGTTGTAGAGGCTGGTGCCTGTAATCCCAGCTACTCA
Source organism: Callithrix jacchus (assembly GCF_049354715.1). Lineage (NCBI taxonomy): Eukaryota > Metazoa > Chordata > Mammalia > Primates > Cebidae > Callithrix > Callithrix jacchus. Next base: position 87,938,840 of record NC_133512.1, on the reverse strand, counting down.
GGAGGCTGAAACACAAGAATTGCTTGAACCAGGGAGGCAGAGTTTCCAGTGAGCCAAGATTGTGCCACTGTACTCCAGCCTGGGTGACAGAGCAAGACTCCATCTCAAAAAAAAAAAAAAAAAAAAAGGTTTATCCTATTGCTCTTGTTAAAAAGGTTTAAAAAAATACAATTCACATCAACTGCTGAATTTTATCAAATATTTTTTCTGCACGTTTTGGAATAATCATTTTTTCCCTTTCAAAAATATTTATATATTAAATGACATTGATAGATTTTTCAGGGTTTTTTTTTCCCTGCAGACACTATGGTGTTTTATTGGCAGATTTTAAAAAATGTTCACATATTCTTGAATTCCTTGACTGTGATTTATATACACACATGGTTTTATCATATTTTATTTCTTATCATTGCATCTAGATTCATAAATATTTTTTTCTTATATTGTCCTTATTTGATTTGTTTAAATGAGTTCAGGGTCTCTATTTCATAGATCTTACTAAATCTGTAATTATTCTCCTTTTTTCTTAGTAGCGTCTGCCTTTGTCATTTTTTTCCATATTTGTCTTGTAAAAGACATGTCTATTTTATTAATCTTTTCAAAGACTAGCATTTGTTTTTGTAGAACCTATCAAATGACTCTGTGTTTCCTATTTCATTACTTTATGTCCTTTTTCACTTTCTTCCTTCTGCTTTCCTGAGTTTATTCTGTTGTTCTTTTTCTAATTTGAGGGAATATGTACAACTCATTAGTTTACATTGTTCATCTTTTCTAAAGTAAATATTTAAAGCTAGAATTTTCATCTACAGGTCACTTTAGCTGTATTTCATAAGTTCAGTTCCCCAATATTTTGTGTTCAAAATATTTTATAATTCCTATATGAATTCTGTTTGATCAATTAATTTTTTAGAAACATTTGAAAAGTTCTGAATATTCTTTTTAAAAAGTTATCTTGTAACTAATTCCTAGCTGAACTGAGTCTTATCCTGAAAATGGGGTTTATGAAAGAGCAGTTCTTTGGTTTTTTGCTGAGACTAGTTTTGTAGTTTTGCATATTATTAATTTTTATGGGTGTATTTAGAGGACAAGTTTCATACCTACAACATACAAAACTTTTTAAATTGTTCAAAACTTCTTATAGCCTTACTAATTTTTTGTCTTCTTGCTCTATCAATATGTAGACTACAAAAATGGTTACAAAATCTTTTCCCTCCTGAATCTATATCCTTGAAATGAGATAGCATCAAAAAAAAAATGGAATCTCTCCCTCCACCCCTTGTGTCCACATTGGTCATGTGACCTTTTTCAACTAGTGGGACATTAGCAAATGTGATAAAGCAAAGGCTTGAAAAGTGCTTGTGCATTAACATTTGTTTCCTTCCTACTTTTCTGATTTTCTATCACATGAACAGAGTCCATTAACTTAATAGATAATGGGATAAATATGGCCCAGTTATCACTCACTTCAGTAAACTCATAGACATGTGAGCAAGGCCATCAAACATGGCCCCAGTTAAGATCAACAGAGGAATTACCCAGATGAACTCAGTTTAAATTTCTGACCCACAATACAATGAATTAACAGGTGACTGCTGTTTTAAGCCTCTTAATTTGGGGGTGATGTATTACATAGCAAAAGCAAACTGATACAATTACTGAGAAAGATAAGTTAAAATTCTAAGATATGGATTTGTCAGTTTAACCTAATATTTCTGTTCATTTTTGGTATGAATATTTGAGACTGCATTGTTAGGTGAAATTAAAATTGTTGTCTTCCAGGTGAATTGTATCTTTATCATTACATCTCCAACCTTTTTGTCTCTACTAATGTTTCTGCCTTAACATTAGTAGAGATTCTATGATAGTTATACTTTCATCCTTTCTGTGTCCTTAAGTTCTAATATCTCTTTGAATAACATACAACTTGGTTTAAAAGGAAACCAATCTCAATCCCTGTCTTTGAACAGAGATGGAAAGTTCAACTAATTCACATTTATTTTGATTATTGATATATTTGCATTTATCTCTATGATCCTTTCTGCCTTCCTTTTAAGCTCTTCTTTCCTACTTTCTTTCCACCGAATGTATGAAGGGTTTTTTTTTCATTTCTTCTCCATTTTTTGTTAGATTATACATTTATATCCTTTTTTAAATTGTTTTGGTGATGATGCTTAACATTTCAACATAATACCAGATGGAAGTCTAAAGAGAAGTAATAGCTCTGCCTTTTTTCCTTAAAATTAGAAACTGAAAAACTTTTATCATTCTCCTCTCTTTCTCATTAAATTGCTTGGCACTTTTGCTGAAAATGAAGTTGGCCCTATACATGGATCTATTTTTGAACTCTTATTAGGTTTAATTAGCCTATTTGACTATTCTTGTGCCATACCACCTTCCCCTAATTATAGTTTATAGAAAGTAAGCTTGATCTCTCATAACGTACATCTCCCAAGTTGTTTTTCTCCAAATTGTGATGACTGTTCTATGCCTATTGCACTTTCATAAAAATTTTAGGATCAGCACCTGAGGAGCCTTATCTGCATTTGTAATTGATTTAGATGACAAGATCCTGCACTTCAAGCCAATGCCATATTGGAGTAAGACGTTAGGGGACATGGGAGAGAGAATGGGTTTATTTTGCCCATGTGGTGGGAATGTGCATTGTTGTGTCCAAAGGGAAGATTGTAGAAGACTGTGTTTTCTAGTGACGGCAACAATATTTCCTATTGCCACATGCTCTCTTTTAGTGTTACTTTATTACTCTCCTATCAAGAAGCAGAGTTGACTTCTCTTTCTCTCTTGAATCTGGGCAGGTCCTGCTACTGCTTTGATGAGACCCAGGTGTAGTTCTTAACTAGTTTGGTAACTTTTACTTCCTCCACCTTGGAGACTTATGCCAGCATGGAAGAAGTCCAGGCCATGAAGAGGATGACAGAGCTGCAAGACATATGAATTAAAAAGCTACATGGGACTCCAGCTCAGTCAATCTTTCAGATGAATCCAGTCCCAGCTGCAACCCCTGAAACAATATGAAGGATCCCAAGCATGAACCACCAAGCTAAGTCTGGTCAACCCACAGAACTGTAAAGACGATAATAAATTGATGTATTGAAGTCTTAAGTTTTGGAGACGTTTGCTATACAGCAATAGATAATTGGAACAGTTATATATTTTGTTATTTTTAGTGGTTACCCAGGAAATTACAATATGTATTCTTGACTTATTAGAATCTATATTTAGTTTCACAATAATGCATTTTTATCCAGTTTTAATATTTTCTAACATCCCTTTAGACATCTTTTTTAATCCAAAGATTATTAGAAGTATATTGCTTAGTTTCCAAGAGTTTAGAGATTTTCCTGTTCTTTTTCTTTTATTGATTTCTCATTTAATTCCGTAATGAGTGTGAAACATACTTTAAGTGATTTTGATCTTTTTATTTGCTAAGATTTGTTTTATTGCCCAGCACATGATCTATCTTAGTGAATAGTTCATATGCACTTGAAAAGAGTGTACGTTCTGGGAGAGGTGTTGTATAACTGTCAGCTAATTTCAGTTGGTTGGTGGTGGTGTTGAGTCTTTCTGTATCTTCCTGATTTTTCTATTTGTTCTGTCAATTACTGAGTGAGAAATGTTGGCATCTCTAATGGTAATTGTGCATTTGTCTGGTTTTTCCTTTCAGTTCTGTCAAATTTTTGCTTCATATGTTTTGAAGGTCTATTGTTTGGTCTATACACACTTAGGGACAGTATGTCTTCTTGGTGAATTGACCATTTTATCATTATGTTATGGCCCTTCATTATCCTAGGTAACTTTTATTTTGTTGAGATGCCTACTTTAATATTGATATATCAACTTTGCCTTTCCTTTGTTCTTTTTATTTTGATTATTTATTTATTTATTTATTTTTGAGATAGAGTCTTGCTCTGTTGCCAGGCTGGAGTACAGTGGCATGATCTCAGCTCACTGCAACCTCTGCCTCCTGGGTTCAAGCAATGCTCCTGCCTCAGCCTCCCAAGGGTCTAGGACTGCAGGTGCCTGCCACCATGCCCAGCTAGCTTTTGTATTTTTAGTAGAGATGGGGTTCCACCATGTTGGCCAGGAGCCTTTCTTTTAATTAATGTTTGTATCATTTATGTTTTTTAGTGTGCTTCTTTTTACCTATCTGTATAATTGTATTTGAAGTGAATTTCTCATAGACAGCATATAGTTTGGTCTTGTTTTTTTTTTGTTTGTTTGTTTTTTTTTGAGACGGAGTTTTGCTCTTGTTACCCATGCTGGAGTACAATGACGCGATCTCGGCTCGCTGCAACATCCGCCTCCTGGGTTCAGGCAATTCTCCTGCCTCAGCCTCCCGAGTAGCTGGGATCACAGGCACGGACCACCATGCCCAGCTGATTTTTTGTATTTTTAGTAGAGACGGGGTTTCACCATGTTGACCCGGATGGTCTCGATCTCTTGACCTCGTGATCCACCCACCTCAGCCTCCCAAAGTGCTGGGATTACAGGTCTTGTGTTTTTATCCATTCAGGCAATCTCTGTTTTAAAACTGTTGTGTTTGCATTTTGGTTGAGTACATTTTAATTATAGTAGTAAACAATATGAATGCATGTGGTCAGAATTTGTAGATTCTGTTAGCTTTCCAAATGATTTTACCACTTTTACTTCAACTAGCAAGGAGTAAGAATTCCATTTCTTCCATGTCTTAACAGTTGGCATTGTCAGGCTGATTGATAAAATTTTAGCTATTTTCTTTGGTAGGTGCTAATATCTCATTTCAAACTGAGCTATCACTCTTTTATTTATCTCCTCTCTTCATAGATTGTGGTTTAGTATTAATGATGTCTCATTGTTCTAACTGCGTTATTACCCATTTTCCTGTTTTTTACCACTTCTATTTTTTAAGCCTAATTTCTATTACCAAATACCACCTACTGCTGTTGTTCCTGAATTTTATGTTTATTATAATAAACACATCAATTTTGAAAAAAATGTGTTTGGATCATGCATATTTTATATAATTATGGGTATATTGGGATTTAGTACCTCATTTTATTACTTGTTTCCTCTGTGTTCTCTTTGTTTTTCAATCCTGTTTCCCCTTTTCTGCATTCTTAAAGAACTGGAAAGGAGTAGAAGAATCTGTAACTTTTATTCAGATATTTACCATTTCTCTTGCATTTCCTTCACATTTTACAGGTTTCCTTTTTATATCATTTCCTTTCTGTCTGAAGAATTTCCTTTAACAAGTCTTTCAGAATAGGTCTACTGACAATGAATTGTCTTTGTTTTCTTTCATCTGAGAATGTCTTTATTTCACTTTCACTCAGGATATTTCCTTTGTATATAGAATTCTGGGTTAATGGTTCTTTTTAGCAATGCTTTAAAAAAATGTGTTCCACTTTCTTCTGCTTCCATCATTTATGATGAGTGATCTAAAGTCGTTTAAATCATATTTCCCTTTGTTCTCCATAAGTAATGCATCATTTGTTTTTGTCTGTTTACAAGACTTTTTCTTTGCCTTTAGTTTTCAGCAACTTTATTTTGTTGTATGTCCGCATTAATTTTTTTTGTGGTTATCCTCTTTGGGTTTGCTGAGCTTTGTAAATTTCTAGGTCTATACCTTTGGCCAAATCTAGTACGTATTTAGTCACCATTGCTGCAGCTATTTTTTGCTGCAGTGGACTGTTTCCCCTCTCTTGGATTCCAGTGACATGATGTTGCACCTTATAGTATTATTATTTCCCAAGGATCTCTTCATTTCTTTTCAGTATTTTTTTCCTCTGCTGTTAAGATTAAATAGCTTCCATTGATCTGTTTTCAAGTTCTTCACACATTTCTTTGTCATCTCTATTTTGCTATCACCCCATCCATTGAGACAGATTTTTCAGTTAATAAATTTTTCAGTTCTAAAATTTCTGTGTTTTCTCTTTACATTTTTTATTTACTGAGACCTTATATTATCCATTCGATTCAAGAGTATTCATCCTTACTTCTTGAAGAATTTTTAGAATAGGTGATTTTAAGTCTTTGATAATTTCAACATCTCTGTCATCTGGACAGTAGTGTCTCTTGACTGTCTTTTTCTATTTGAGTTGAAATTTTCCTAGTTCTTTGTATGTCAAGTAACTTTTATTGTATCCTGGATATTCAGAATAGAATGCTAAGAGACTCTGAGTCTCATTTAAATCCTATCTATGTGGAATGTTGATATTCTTGTTTCAATATATGATCAACCTAATTGGATTCAGGCTGCAAATTCTGACTAGCGTTATGTGGGTTCTGGTTCTGATATCAGTTCAGTTTTCAAAGGCTTTGTAATGCTATTCACGCCTGTCTCGTGTGTAAAACCCATTGTCTTGTCTTGGACTTAGATTGTGATCTGTCCCATAGTTCCATTTACAAAGCTGTAGATGTGATCATTAGGGGCAGATCCACATGTACATAACTTAGAGAGTAAGCACAGGACTTCACATACAACTTTATATGACTGCTTTCCCAATATTGTCATTCTCCCGGACTTCCTTAGTACTTCCTGATTTTCAAGGGCACCTCTTTTTGGTCCTGTGGCTAGAAACTTTGGCTTTAGTCACATCATTCTGCCATACATTTCCTGTACTAGCCCCATGTCTGGGACCACATGGCAGAAGAAAAGAGGGGAAAAAAAGCGATGGAATTTCATCTCATCCTTTTGGGAACACAATTCCTCTGGAGATAAAGTTTCCCATCTCTCAGTTTTAAGCACCTGTGGGCTCTCATGGCTCCTGCTGTCACTGCTGGCAACATTGATATAGGTTTGTCTAGGGGCATGAGATGTGAAAGAATTAAAAGGGAGGAACCCAGGAGATTTCTCCCACTCAGTGTATGTTGGAAATCTCTTTCACACTCCTTGAATCCAGATAACTTTCCTGCATGCCTCTCTGTCCATGTTAGCTCCCACTTCATGGTTTTGCTGCCTTGTGTCCAGGCTGCAGGACAGCAGAAGAAAAGCAAAATGGGAAACTCACCACCCTTCAGTAGTACTTAAAATGAACCCAGATGGAATTGTGGAACTGTAAAAAGGAATACAAATATTGGGAAATGTAAATTAATAGAAAAATATAAAATAGTATTTGCAGTTAAAACAATGATAATAACTTTTGAAGTTTAAAATGTATAGAAGAAAATATATGACATCACTAACACAAAAACTGGCAGGGGACTCTGATTCCATAATTCTGTCTGGGATCATTGTCCTTCAGCCTAAATAACTGCCTTAATACTTATCATCAACTCTGCTAAAAAGGGATTTTCTTACCTTTTGTTTGAAAGCATATTTATTTTGTCTTCATTTTTTTAAGAATCTTTGCAATGACTAGAGAATTCGAAGTTGACAGTATCCTTCCCCACTCCACCTCCTTTTTAAAGATGCCATTCTACCATCTTCTGACTGTTGAAATTCAGCCATATCTTGTGATTTCTTCCCTCAAATTAATGTTTTTCCCCTTCTGGCAACTTTTAATATTTTCTTTTTGCCTTTGTCAGAAATGTATGTGTGATTTGCCTAAACATAGTTTTCTTTGTATTTAACCTGCTACAAGTTTGTAGATTTTTTTTGAATATATGGTTTGATTTCTTCCATCAGTTTTGAAAAATTCTCAGTTGGCAGTTTTTCAAATATTTCTTTAGTCTCATTCTCTCTCTTCTTCCTCTAGATCTCCAATTGCAATTAGAACTTTTCACTCTATCATATTTATCTTTTTCTTTTATATATTTTCTATCTTTTTAATACTCTCTATGCATTAATCTGAGCATTTAATATTGACCTCTCTTCTGGCTTAGTAATCTACTGTTCTGCTGATTACGGTTAGATTCTCAACCCATCTATCTTTTATTTTATTTTATTTTGGAGACACAGTCTTGCTCTGTCACCAGGCTGGAGTGCAGTGGAGCAATCTTGGCTCACTGCAACCTCCAGCTCCCCAGTTCAAGCAATTCTCCTGCCTCAGCCTCCTGAGTAGTTGGGACTTCAGGCATGCACCACCATACCCAGCTAATTTTCATATTTTTAGTAGAGATGGGGTTTCACCATGTTGGCCAGGACGGTCTTGAACTCCTGACCTCATGATCTACCCACCTTAGCCTCCCAAAGTGCTGTGCGATTACAGGTGTGAGCCACCATGCTCAGCCCCATCTATCTAATTCTTAATTGCAGTCACTGCTTCTATTCTCCTCTCCCTAGTTCTGGATTTTTTTGTTAAGTCTTCTGTCTGGATTCCAACTCTGTTAAAATTGTCTGTTCTTTTTATTTCTTTTTAAACATTTTAAATTATTTTGGAGTCCCTCTCAGATAAGTCGGAACTCTAAATTACTGGTGGGTGCATTTCTATTTTCTGTTGTTTTTCTTCCTAGATTTTGTTTTGTTTGGGCTTTTAAAAAATAATTTTTAATTTGCTAAAAATTTGTGGAGACCCTAAATGATATTATGATCCTTTAAGGAGGGTGGGGTGGGGTGGGGTGGGCTGGGTGTGGTGGCTCATGCCTGTAATCCCAGCACTTTGGGAGGCCAAGGTGGACGAAGCACCTGAGGTAAGGAGTTGAAGAGCCAGCCTGGTCAACATGACAAAACCACATCTCTACTAAAAAATACAAAAATTAGCTGGGTGTGGTGGTGGGTGCCTGTAATCCCAGCTACTTGGGAGGCAGAGGCAGGGAGAGTCCCTTGAACTAGGGAGACAGAGGTTGCAGTGAGCTGAGATTGCACCACTGCACTCCAGCCTGGGCAACAGAGCAAAACTCCAACTAAAAAAATGTTTTTAAATGTTTAAAAAGGGAGGGTGGAGTTTTCTTTTGAATAGCAAAAAAAGTACCACTGGGAAATCTTTATCCTGTCTAGGGTTGGCTTTATACTGTATTCAGCTAGCTCTGTTTTCATTTTGCTCTTATTAATGCAATGTGGCTCTTATTCCCAAAGTTAAGTGAAGAAGAAGAAACAAGAGAAGAGTTCCACTTCATTTTCAGAGGGTATTTTCACTGATTATAGGTTTCTATATGGACTTTTTTTTCCCTTTTAGCATGTTAAAGATGTCATTCCATTGTTTTCTGACTTTCATTGTTGCTGGTAAAAAGCCAGGTGTAATTCATATTCTTGTTCTCCTATATATAATGTAACTTTCTCCTTTGGCTGTTTTAGAGATTTTTCATCCATGGCATTTAAATAGTTTGATGTGTGTCAGTGTGATATGCTGAGCATTTAGTCTTTTGGAAATTTTTCACCTTTCTTAGATTGGTAAACTTATGTTTTCCATCACGTGGGCCAAATTTGGGGCATTATTTCCAAATATTTTTTGCCCCATTTTCTTCTGCTTTCTTTCTGGAATTCCATTTCAGAAAGAACAAATTTTGGAAATTAGATAACTGTATTAGTAGGGTTTAGAATTTTCATTTTTTTCTTTTGGCTTCCATTTTTTCTACTGACATTTTCTATCTATTTGTTTATTGTCCACTTGTTCATTCTATTTTCCTTTAAATATCTGAATATATTTATAATAGTTACTTTAAAATTTCTTTCCTACCAATTCCTTTTATATCTGGGCCATCTCAGGGTCAGTTTCTATTGACTGCCTTCTCTTAAGTATAGGTAACTTTTGTGTATTTTTCACTTGTCCATTTTTGTTTGTTGGTTAGTTGGTTTAGAAACAGAGTCTTGCTATGTTGCCCTGGGCTGGATTTGAACTCCTGGTCTCAAATCATCTTCCCTTGTCAGCTTCCCAAGTGGCTGGGACTATAGACATATACCACTGTATGCAGTGTATTAAATTTTTTATTGTAGATAACCCATTGTAGGGAATCTGTATCATGTTGTTTTCTTTTAAGGGGTAATGTTTTATTCTTATACATTTTCCTAGTCCTGTCTGTTTTGTTATTATTCTTTATTAGCATATGTGCTATGGGGAAACAAGATTTCGAATTTTGCTCTAAGACATGCTTTTTAGCCTATTACTTTTAAGGCAAGGCCTTTCCAGCACCTCAGTTGAATGCCTGAAGTGCTCAATGAGGTCTGTCTGCCCTGCTGCAATGGAACTTCAATGTCTCTCAACAATGCACTACATGGAGCAGGTAATCTCTGTTAGGCCTTGCAGAGTCTTGTCATGTCTATATTCAGATTAGCTTTTGGCCAAGGACTGGTGGTGAATCTCCATGTAGACTTGTTGGGGGGGTCCCTTTTCTATAGCTACCTATCTTCTGAAATTTCAGCTGCTTCAACAGCCCAAAACTCCAGTCTCTCCCTCCTTAACTGAAACTACCGCCTTGCCTGTGTTCCACCTTCCTCCATTCTAGAAAAATGTCTTTCTCTTCAGCAAAAAAACTTGGACAATAATAGGATAGTTGTGGAGCAAACCTAATGTGTTTCCCTTCTCTCGAGGATCACAGCTGTGTGCTGCCTACTGTCCAACACCTGAAAAGGAGAGCAAGTCAGGTACTTGTTGCTCTCTCATGGCTGGAAGCAAAAGTCTTCGGTGCACATTGATTTAAAGGCACACTGAGATTTAAATAATTGATATTAGAACGTATGCTTTGGTTAGCAAGTGGCTATCTTAGAAGTCACTGCCTAAGGAAGAAGCCAGTTCAGACTGAAAGACAAATGACTATTTGGTTGAGAAGTAACTCTCGATTTTTAAAGGGTGGAGATGGCTCAGTAGTAAATGACTTCTCTTACTCTGCCCTGGGAGATTAGACAAACAATGGATCTAACTAAGAAAATAGACTGACTCATTTGGCTACAGTGCTATACTGAAGTTACAAGCAAGTTATTAAGCTCCAGAAAGAGAACTGGGTTCTGCATATTGTAAATGAAATTTACAGTCAATTCTGAGATTTCTCATTGAAGAAATAAAAAAATCAGATGTTTGAATTCATAAATCTAAAGGCACTCTGACCCTCTCTTTCCTTACCTCATCATCTGCTATAGCTAGGCTGAAATTATATGCAAGTTACTTCATTACTTATTAACTCTTCTTTAGGATGGTAGTTTTGATTGTAAAAGAAGTGAAGTTTGCTGTAACCTTCTTTCCTCCTAATTTTCTTGAGCATTTCCCAACTATGTCTACTAGTGAACACCTTATCTTCAAAGTGAAGGGGTCCATCCAAAGAATAGGTACAGACAAGGAGGGAGTAAAGGCCTTCTTGGCAGGAAAATAAGTCATACTGGGACTAAGTAATGGTTCATAAGTGAAAGGGGTGGAGAATGGGAGGGAAATGGAATCACAGATCTGGAAGAGACAAGTCACTGAGTCCAGACGGTCTCTAGACAGGTCAGGAAGGGATGTTTGGGTGGACCCTTCTTTCACATCTGGATTTAGCTTTCTTTGCTCAAACCTCTTCAGCCTTTTGCCTTTCACCAAAACCAATTGCTTCTCTGCGAGACATGTTGCATTCCTCCTCTTCCTGCCCCAGGATGAAGTCCTCTGGCGTGGATTTAATTAGCTTTTGGGGATGGTCCATTCCTTTTCCAGGAGGTCTGTTTCGGGTTTAGGTCATTCCATTGGCCTCACCATCAACTGAAGGGCAGGTCTCCTGGCCACTCACTAATTCCCTGGGCGGAAAGGAAGGGCCTGTAAGCTAATGGTCACATTCTGTGTCTATTAACACCCCTTAGCTGTCAGGACACGATGTGCTGAGATGGGTGGAACTTGAGTTGGAGTTTTTTAGCTGGTTTCAAATCTTATTCTCCATGAGACAATCATATGACTGCCTACCTTTCCCAACACACACATCCACACCCCTACTTCATTCATGGTAGAAGTGAAATTTTGGCAATGTATGGTGCCTTGGAGCCAACCACATTTTCTTTCCCAAATGTCTGGACTTATTTCAAGAAACTGAGGGACAAAGGAGGGTAGAGGTAAGCTTCAGTTTACTCCTCTGCTTCATTGGGGAAGGAGGTTTGTGAGCATAAGCATGGAGGTGCATGAAAGAAGTGTTGCTGTTTGGCACCTATCATATCCTCCCCGAGGCCAGCATGCATACACAGTGAGCAGAAACGCTCCCCCGCCCCGCCGCCTACCTCCCCAGGAGCCCTGCCTGCACCTCCCACCCAACCGGGGCAGACCGAGCAGAACTTCCCTGGGTCGCGGCCCAGCGATACGGAGCGGCCCTGGCGAGGAGCCCTGCTCTTCCCGAGTCGTGGGTGGCGCGGTGCTTGTTTCCCTCTCCTCCCTTTCCGGACCCAAACGGGGATGTATCTGGGTCAGCCTGGGAGGGGCCGGACCTGCCAGGGACCAGCGTGGGGGAAGGGGTTTGCGATGACAACATCTTTCAGGTTTTTGGCTTCTCAAAGCTTCGCTTCGTCCAGCCTCTCACTGCGCTCTCGCCAGTCCAGGCCCAAGTGAGGGCGGACGAGAGGGAGAGCCCGTCCTTCCGATCTGGACAGCACCCCCTCCCCCATGCCCTGCCAACAATTCGCCACACACACACACACACATACGCGCGCGCACACTCTAGTCCCCAGAGCACGCTTCTCGGGCGGGCAGCAAGTCCCTCCGCCCCAGGAAAAGAGCAATGGAACAGTTCACGGCCGCCACGAGTTCCTGGTCTTCCTTCCTTTCCGGTGATAAACGGTGCGGCTACAAGCCAGCTACTGCTCAAAATGCTCCACCCACGGGCCCGAGCCCCTCTCTCCTGGCTAGGCAGGGGCCCAGGTCCGAGACCAAGGGTCCCTTAATCTCCCCAAGGTGCACAGGCTGAGCGCCCAGGCGGCGGGAGGTGCAAGGGCACACGCTACGCCTGGCTGCCTTGATTCCTCTTCTGTGATTTTCTGCGCTCCGCAGTGCCGGGGAGGAGCTGGGTGTGCGGAACAACTACGTCCTTCCCGGGTGCTTTGGCAGATACTGCTGGGGGAGGTCCGAGGGGTCATGGAGCCTGCACGTTCCCCTCCCTAAGGGCTCCTTAGATAAGCCCAGCCCTAAGGAATCAAAGCCAACAGGTCAATTCGCCAAGGCCTTCCCCTCCCCCTCTAACCTTGCCCTGCATAGACGCGGCAGCTCCAAATTTACAAATGCTAGCTCTTCATCCCACGGTCAGGGAGCGAAGCGAAGCAATGAGTTGAAAATCATCACTGGATTCTTGTATCCCATGCATAGGAATCTTCTTATCCCGCCCTCCCACCCCTTATCGTTTCCCCGCATTGCACGCTTAGGGACTTGTTTGCCAGCGGATGGCCTCGGCAATCCGGAACGCGCGCTCCTGCAGCCCACGGATGCTCTTTGGCCATCAGCTTCCCTAAAGGTGCTTGTGTTCGCGTGTGCTCGAAGCCACGCAGGGGTGTTCCCCCTTCCCCGCCTCACCTCACCCCCAGACATCTCTTGACATCATTTTATGCACTGCTGTCTAAAACCCCCGCGCTTCTCCCCACCCCCGCCAGGCGCAGCACCCCCTCCCTCAGGCGCAGGGGAGCAGAGCGGACAGGGGCGCGCCTGAGGCGCGCACAGCTTTCGGACTGCAGGCGCTTGTTGCGCCTGGGGAATTGGGCTGTGGGCGAGGCGGCCCAGGCTGGCCTTTATCTCTCGCCGGGCCCATCGTTTGAAACTTTATCAGCGAGTCTCGCCACTCGTCGCAGACGCGAGCGGGGGGCGGGGGCGCGGCGAGGCGCCGGGGGCCGTGACGAGGCGCTCCCGGAGCTGAGCGCTTCTGCTCTGGGCACGCATGGCGCCCGCACACGGAGTCTGACCTGATGCAGACGCAAGGGGGGTTAATATGAACTCCCCTCTCCGTGGAATCTGGCTCTGGCTCCCTCTGCTCTTGACCTGGCTCACCCCCGAGGTCAGCTCTTCATGGTGGTAAGTCCATGCGCACCGGCGCGGGGGGATGTTGGAGATCGGAGCGGGGACCGCACTGGCCACATAGACCTTTCCTGGCTGCATTTCCCCGAGGCCACAGCAATCTCGGGTTCTGGTCCGAACCCTGGCTACTGCCCTCTTACCGCCCCGTGATGAGCCCCTTCTCTTTTTCTGGAAGATCATTTCAGCTTTGACAACTCCAAAAAACCACATTCCCCCTCAAATGAGAGCTCCGATGTTTGGTTTATTTGGATCCAGCTGAGCGACAGCAAAATCAGCCAATTTCTTATCCTGATGAGAGACGGGCTAACCCATCTCCAGCTCTAGCACAGTCGTGTGTGTGTGTGTGTGTGTGTGTGTGTGTGTGTAATTCACCTTGAAAATTATAACCGCCTCCCCCGCCCCGCAAGGTAAATCGACGGGCCAATTCAGGCAGTCAGGAGTTGTAGAGCCCAAAGCGTGTGATTTTGTATTATTTCCCGTCCTTCCACATTCCTAATGCTTCACCCCAATGGGGCGGAAGAACATGTTGCTGCTTCCAGGTAGAGACTATCGCTTTAATGCAAAGCTACAGACCCCGGGATCTAAGACGTTACCTTGTACACAACCGTCCCCGCAGAGTAACTTTGCTGCTTTCCTTTGTACATTGATCTGCAATTTATTTATTTATTTTTGCATAGTGTTGGAATGTTGAACCAGAACAGGTCTTAGCATCGCTAAAAGTCCCAAAGGCAGATTATCTCCCCATCTAGAAACTGTTCTCCATCTGCCGACTTTTGGTCTTGGAAAGAGACAGAGTTGATAGCCCTATAATGTCCTTGCATCTAAAAGTTTCAGAACAGATATTAAAATACTGATTCAGAGAGACCTGTTATTGTGGGCTATTTTCTAAAGAATCTGGCAAACGAAAGGGGTCTCAGCTAAATTATGGACTAGAGTAGGGAAGTTTTTAGGAAGACACTGGAGCTCTTCAAAAGAGCAAGGCAATGTGCTATTGGGAAGAGGGGTTCAATTCCTTCCTAAGCCCGCTTTGAACAGGGAGGCGTTTAGCCTTGACATTGCTGACACAGGATCAAAGATTGATTTATCAGACTGACCATTTTTCAATAAAATGACTATTTCTGTTTCCATGGGTGTATAAACATTATTTATTGCTCAGGCTTTTTGTCACATTGTCTCTCAGCTGTCACTTAAATATATTTTTTGGAAGTCACAGCTGTAACGATTTTATGATCATATAAAATAATGAAAATACAAGAAAAAGACATTCTCCTTGTTTGATCGCTTCAAAAGACACCTATGGCAGCTTGGGTTATATAAAAGGTACCTTTCTAAACATTTCACGACTAATAGAGAACATCTGGGTAGAGATGATGATGTAATTTTTTGTTAAAGTTTCTTTTCAAAAAGTACTTTATGGAGCTATAACACTGTTTGATTCTTCCAAACATTTAGTGTCCTTAATAACAATAGAAAGAATTTTTTCCAAAGGATCTTTATAAAAGTCAAAAGAGCTACAAAATGGAAATATTTAAAAGACTCTTCAGTAAGGAAAGAACAGCCTGTCTGTGAGGAGAGTGTAACATCAGATACCAGCAGGTGTTGATTAGACAAATACAGACTGTCCTTAAGACATTCTGTCAAATAAATGGGAACGAAGAGCTTTAAGGTCAGCTTCCCCCAAAGCCAAGTCCAGACACACTGTGTCACTGAGATCTGAGCCTTCTTGAGAAAAGTCTTCCACACGTTCTCCTCAAGATATGTTGCTTCTTACCCATCGTTCACTCCCCCAAATGCCAACCTTGCCTCTATCCCCCTACCTGGAGCATCATCTCGTGAACCTAGCTTCATGTTCAACAGTTATCACAACATCTTTGGGGTGACTTCTGCAAGATCACTCACTATGTGCCTGCCTTGCCCGTTTCTCCACTAAATTAAAAAGTAAATATCATTGCATTCTAATAACACCAAAAGGATAAGGAATTCATATTTGAAAAGTGCTTTGAACTCTTTAGTCTTCTAGGAACACTAAGCCTCCCTGTTCATGTTGCCCTCACCTCTGTGTCGGTTGGTCCCTCATAGGTACATGGGAGCTACAGGTGGCTCCTCCAGGGTGATGTGTGATAATGTGCCAGGCCTGGTGAGCAGCCAGCGGCAGCTGTGTCACCGACACCCAGATGTGATGCGTGCCATTGGCCTGGGCGTGACCGAGTGGACTTCGGAATGCCAGTACCAGTTCCGCCAGCACCGCTGGAATTGCAACACTCTGGACAGGGATCACAGCCTCTTTGGCAGGGTCCTACTCCGAAGTAAGTCTCCTGCCTTCACCCTGCCCTGTGGCTCTATACTCATGCTCAGCTCCCTTCACTCAGTCTTCAAAGACCCTGCTCATTTCTATTCCACTTTACTCCATCAGAAGTTTGTTCTGATGGATGTAATTGTCCCTGTTTTATAGGTGAGGACTAGAGAAGTCAAGGAACATGTCTGGAGGCTTACAAGAGGTGAATTACAAGGAAGAGGTAGAACCCCAGGCTGTTGTCTTTTCACTCTTTGCTATGTCCATTACTACAATACTGCACAACCTCCAGGTTCAAATTTCGTCTCTAAGAGATGAGAGAGAAGGAGCTAAAAGTCTCTTTTGACTTTTTCCTGGTCTTTCTGGGGCTTCTTCCAGAAGAATTTGAGCAGATCATCAGGATAGAATCTTCAAATCTTTTCTCAGCAAGAGATTATATCAGTATTACAAAAACACCACGTAAGTGTTAAGGAGAGACAAACCTCTACTTACCACCTTTGACCTTCCATTCAGCAATTCAGCCTTGGGTCACCCCGTGTCTAATTTCAACAGTTTTCCTCCCAACAGATTGTAAATTCTATAAGGGCAGAAAATAACCCGTATTCCCTGCATCTTGCCTGGTGCCTTGTGTGTTGCAGGCCCTGTTCATTCATTACAATGAATGAATGGATAAACTTGTAGTGGGTACCTATCACTTTCCAGTTACATTTTAAGCAATAAGGATAACTGGGGGATAGAGGTGGGAAACATGAATATATAGAGGTTTTTTCCTTCCTTAGCAGGAACCTTAAACATTTTCTAATTACATAATAAACTTCTTAAAAGGTCTGGATATGTAAAGTAGCTCTCTAGCTAGTATACAATCAAAGAAAATTAATTGAAAATCATATTTTATTTTCAAATAATACCCATCTGCTAACTTGGCATTATTAGCACTCTCCAAAAAATACCACAGCCCATTTGCTATTAGAAAATCTAACTGAAAACACAGCAGTTTATGTGCGAACCCCCGAAACAGGAAACTTTGTACTTATTTTTTGCCTACCCCCTGCCATTCCTAAGAAAATCATCCGGACTGTGCACTTGGTAATGCTTAACAGAGGGTGTTTCTATCATGTAATCATCACAGCCCTAGGGTTTTATGAGGCCAAATGCATAACTGAATGTCTCTAAAATCCCCCAAGGGCGTAGTACTCTCATTCTTAGAGTAACCCTAAAGTTAATTTACTGCTATATTCTGCAATTTTATTCTCTAGTTTGAGAACTATATTCTTCTGCATTCCTTTTGGAGTTTCAATATGACATCGCAAAGTTTTGAAAGGTTAATAATAAATTCAGCTTCATGGAATTTTAAGACTTCACCTAGATTATCTTGCCAGTGAATCAATTGAAGAAACTGGACCTTGTCAAAGACAGTTTGCAAATATCTAGCACAAGTAATCTTTGGATATATTATGTGTGGCTCTCAGTGTTTAAAATGTATCAGGATTTTTTTTCAAAGTGCTCACAACCATTTTCCAATGATTTCAAATTAGATATACATTTGTGAAATGATCATCTCTGGATCTATTAACATGTCTACATATTTGAATAAAATCTTTAGATCGCATATAGAAGGAAGCAATATTGACCAGTGATCCTAAAGAAAATATATCCACCAAAGCTAGGGATTCATTCATAAAATACTGTAATTTAATATTGATACTTTTCATTTCTTCTGAGCTATAGAATTGCTGAGAGGAAGGAGGTTAGAACTAGAGGCAACAGCCGGGCTCACTCCTATAATCCCAGCATTTTGGGAGGCCAAGGTGTACAGATCACTTGAGGCCAGCATTTGAGACCAGCCTAGCCAACATGGCAAAACCCCATGGGCGTGGTGGCACATTCCCTTAATCCTAGCTACTTGGGAGGCGGAGACAGGAGAATCAGTTGAACCTGGGAGGCAGAGGTTGCAGTGAGCCAACACCATGCCACTGCACTCCAGCCTGGGTAACAGGAAACAGAACTAGTTTGACTTAGTCTGAGCCTCAGAGAAATAAGAGATTCTAATTTGTACTTCCTTCAGATTTTTTTCAGATAAAGCAGAATACTTTGCCAAAGTATTCAGAACATAAACCACTCATGCTACACAATTTCTTTCCATTCTTCACGGAAGGCCAGATTCCCTCCCAGACATTTATGCAAACTCTTGTGATTATCAGTGATGATTCTGTGTTGGTTATAGGAGGGCTGAATTTGGCCTAAAGGAGCTTATACTGGAAATAATCAAGAAATTCCAATGAAGCTATCCAAAGATTCCTACAATTAGTTGCTTGGAGAGAAAGTTACCTCTTAGAGTTGTGAGGAACACTCCTTTGGACACCTAAATATGCTCATAGATAAAGAGGAAAGGCAAAGGGCAAGACCATTTATAAGGAAAACATAAAATTACCAAAATGTCCCATGGTCGTAGAGAAATGGAGAACATTTGCCTGTCTGGCTTTACAGTGTCAGAGTAAGACAGAACAATTTTTATAAACATTTTAAATTTACTCATTCAACAGACAGTTACCAATCACAGGCAGAGAAACAAGGACCGAACTAACAAACCCAAAAGTATGCTTGCAAGAATACACCTCCAAAATTCTCAAATTAGCCTTAGAAAACACAAAGGTAATTAGGTGTCATCCTTGTAAATATTTTTTTATAAAGCAAATATTTTAAAAGAGAGTTGAACAGCCCATAACCTTCAAGAAACCCTAGCTTCTAGAGTTTTGCCTTCCTAGGTAACAGTCTCCCTACCCCAAATAAAAACTGTGCCTATGTACTTAATAAACATTGCTTGATTTATCTCCATATAAAAATTAGAGAAACTTCAATAGCAACATATTAGGAAATATATATTTCACCATTTAGATTTGGATTTTGTTTTATTTTGTGATAGCTTTAAAAAGAATCTTTCTAAGAAGAGGCCCAAATCAAAATTTGCTTTGTTACCAAGCCAGCTCTTGAAATGTGCTACTACTTCACACATAACATTTTAGTGATTCATCTAAAACACTTAACTGAAAACATCTTAGGGCTATATCTACATGGTACCAAACCATCTGGGGTAAAATGAAAAACTAGTCAATGTGCTACATTTTTAATTTAAACAAAGGAACATCTATATAGTAATGTGTTTGAATAATAAATGACAAATATTTAGAAAAGTCATATTTTTGCTTTGGAAATTATTTCTGAAATGAAGCAGATTGTGATTTGTTTTCTTTCAGCCAACAAGTTAATGTACTTGTTTGCAAGTTATACCAGGATGAATTCTGCACCTAGACAATTTATTTCTCTTGTTGCTTTCAAAATACTGTCTGGTTACCTGATATACTATCATCCACATCTTCCATGCCTTTACCATAAAAGACCACCTCATAAAATGTCTCTTCTTTCTCCTTAAAAAATAAAACTAGTGCTACATACTTAAGCATTTGGGAATTTCCTCGTCTATGTGATCTCTCTAAACATGGGCACTGGTTTCTAAATCCCAAACCAAGCTTTAGAAGATAAATGGGGAACTGTGGACAAGGTATTTTCCTAAAGTGTAAAATGGATATATTAAAAATTTTATTTATCTGAAAGCCACTACCTGAGATTAAGCCACATCAGCATGTATTAGTCACCTTCTTTTACAAAGCATCTCAAGTCCACTTAGAATATCTGTGATCTATATCATATAAACGGGGACTCTTTAAAACAGCTCTGATAACCATCATATTCCCCTCTGGAGAGAACTATCTGCTACCTATGGCAAATAGCAATAGAATTCATTTTACCTAACTGCAAAGCATGATTGATTCCCTTTTTTGATGGTTAGAGGTTTGGGGGGGTAAATATTTTCTGAGGGCTGAGGTAAGTGCCATTTAATATGGTGTAGATATGTTTTCCTGATTTTTAATAATGAGACTAGCAGAGCAAATATTGCAAAGGATGTATAATAAATTTTAACACAGAATGACAAACGGAAACAAGCAGGACTTCAATGTGAAAAGGTGGTTTGCTCTCTCAGCTGTGTGGTTCAAAAGTCACACTCCTCTTGACATACTGAATCACCGAATGGTTCTCTGTTTTCGGCCTTGCATTGGCATTAGGTTGTCCAGCTTCTATTTTGATTGTTAATATGTTTGCCGCAGCAACCATTAATAAAAGGGCATGCTAATAACAATGAAATACAGCTCCACTTGAAAAATGAAGTGCACACGGACCCTAAAGAGCCTTATAGCTGTCACTATACCACAACACCGTGTTATGAGTTACTACAGATTATTAAAATAATTTAATGTAGTTATTGCACTGAAATATGTACCTTTCAGCCTGTAAGTGAAAGTAGCCTGTGCTCTAATAAAGAAAAATTCTAAGAAAGCACCCCAAAGGGTTCTTGCCCAAGTCTAATTATAGGCGGTAAATTTGTTTCCTTCCAGAAAAACCAAAGAAAAGCTTTTCACTGTCTTTCACCCAATACCAGTGATTAGTGCAGGTGTTCCAGAAGAAAGTAAATTCACCTTAATAGTTAGACATATAGTATGTAACTCGAGGATATTGCATATTGCCTTCAGCAATCTCTCAATTACGTGTGAAAGTCAATGCCAAGCCAAGCTCTCCAGTGTTGATGCAAGGGGCTGGTTACTGCCAGAATTCTCTTCCCACCTTAGTCCCTAGATTTCTTTGAATTCAGTATTTCATTCTCAATAATTTAAATGCATGTAAATATCTTCAGTAAGTCCTGGAGGTTTGGAAGGATTCTTTGAGGGAAGCTGTGGTGTCATGAGTACCCAAGTATATTATGGAATGATAGAATTGTGGCATTCAGACTCTAAAGTACAGAAAAAGGCCTAGAGATGCTATTCGTCTCTCTTCTAGGGCTTCTAGAGCTCTCTGTTGAAACAGAGCAAGCCTGTTTGAAACTAATGTGAAACCAGGAGCTGAGCAAGGCCATTTGATGCTCTTTATTTAAGAAGAGCTGCCATACAGATATCTAAATTGACCAAAACCTGTATTAGATGGAGGTTCAAAATATTCTTTAATTCATATTAAAGAAAGAGCCTGGGCTCTAGAAAAGAATCCTTCAAGAATATCAGTACCTTGTTGTCTAGTGGCAAAGGTTGTCAGTGACAGAGCAAGTATTAAACAATTACCATATGAAAGTATTCAAAAATAGTGCTACCGAACCACTTTTAAGAAGAGCATTTTTGTTTCAGGTAGTCGGGAATCTGCCTTTGTTTATGCCATCTCCTCAGCTGGAGTCGTATTTGCCGTCACCAGGGCCTGTAGCCAAGGAGAAGTAAAATCCTGTTCCTGTGATCCAAAGAAGATGGGAAGTGGCAAGGACAGCAAGGGCGTTTTTGATTGGGGTGGCTGCAGTGATAACATTGACTATGGGATCAAGTTTGCCCGCGCATTTGTGGATGCCAAGGAGAGGAAAGGAAAGGATGCCAGAGCCCTGATGAATCTTCATAACAACAGAGCTGGCAGGAAGGTATGGAAACGCAATGGTGTTCATTTTGTAGGCCTCATGGCTTTATAAATCACTTATACAGAGCTTATCTTTTCTTAGAATTGATAAAATGCTATGTAGTCACAACTTGCTACTGTCCCCCAGCTTTTAGCTGTTTGTTTGGAAGAATACCAACAACTAGGTTGAAATATTCCCACTCACACTCCACCTTCCTCCCTATAGTAGTTGAAGGAGTCCACCTATTGCATTTGGCATTGTGTTGAGTCAAGTCTTTCATGGTCCCTCTGGACACTGTGTTATTTGGGGGGAAGATATTATCTGTGGGTTAGGATAGTGCTTCATCCCACATAGCGATGGTGCATTGAATGCTTACATCTAAGGGACATGAAGACTCAGAACATCTTTTCTTACATGTATCATGAAAACAACTCAACAAGCATGGTGTCTTGGCTTTTTCTAGATTTAGGGATGCCCTCTTTTGGAACCTGACCCAAGTCTCACTCATAAAAGCCCCACCTTGATTTTCTGGTGTTGGATGAGTAAGTGGACCAGGGAAAGACAAGATCCCCAACGGGTACTCTGGCCCCTTCTCCTCTAGACCTGATTAACTTCTGCACTCCAGTCAGTATTCACCTCCTAACCACCATTTGTTAAGTGAGGAAACTGAGACCCTCAACGTACTCAAGGTCACAAGGAAGTTACTAGAAAGGACTAGAAAGTCAGGTCCCAATACCTAGTCCAGGGGTGCTTTGCCCTAGGATTAAACCATTTCAGTGCCAATGTTCAGATGCATCTATGACCCATGTCATTTGTTACGGTAGTATGACCAGAATAACTAGAGAATCTGATGCTGTACATGGTGCTTTTGTGTGGAAATCATATACCGGCTGGGTAAATCAAATATTTGTTCAGAACAATTCTAGAATAATCTAATTGACAATAGGAAGAGATAACCATAATTTGTCTTTTATCAGCACCACATAAAAATGTGTTCAATATTAATATATAAAGAAAGATCAGCATAAAATTGAAATGTCCCCTGAGGGGCTTTAATAGGAAAAATAATAGAAAAGAATGCTGATCTGTTTGAATGAAACCCCTTTACTAAGGCTCCTAGAGGGAACAAATCTCATTTAAAGGAAGTTGGAAGAACTCTTGCTTAGCTCATGGAATAAGATGAGTGTGACCTGAACTATTTACAAATAGTACCTTTCTTGAACTTTAAAAATCAACATTCCTCATTTTCATGAATTTATGAACTTATAGCCTCTATTGCCAAGAAAATAGACTATGGTTGTGCAATCCTACAACTATTGGTAATTACTGTTTATGCAATGATTTGGATTTTTAAAAATTTACACTGACCTTTGTCCTAACATTGATAATACATGTATAAGTTATAAAGTGTGGTGTCTTTGATAGGAGTGTGCTGCTTAATTGTTCAAACAGGGTATATAGTTAGATTTCTCTATTTGAAAAGATAAAAGCCTATGGACAGACATTGTATCCAAAAGAACATTGACTTATCAAAATAAATGTTAATTTCACTAAATAGGTCAGTAGATATTGAATGTTTCAACTCTTCAAGACAATAGATCATAGCTCTTATATTTTAGGCCCTGAATAAACACAACTTTTAATGTAAATCACATGATTCTTCACCGTGTAGAGGTGAACAGCTGTCAGGCCTCAGATATTCTCCTGCCTGCTCTGCAAAACTTAGGAGGCTACTTTTGATTGGAATAAAAGTGCATACACTGACTTTTTAAAATGTGGCTTTAATTAATGGTGGGTGGGCAGACTTTTTCAAGGAGATGCATGATGTCAGTGAATATGAACTTTAATGAGAGTAAATGTATTGAGATAAACATGCGTCTCTAATTCTCTTCTTGTGGTCATTAGACCCCCAGTCTCTACTCCCCCTTCGTACTAGCAGAAGGTCTGTGGAATCAAAATGAGAACAGGCTGGGCCCGTGTTTGAAGACAGGCCTCCTGAGCTAAGCCTCCAACTGACTTGGCTCTAAAGTTCTAGAAAGCCCCCGCCTCCCAGGGCTGACGGTAACATCAGTCCACTTTTTTCTCATTCGTTGTGCTTTTTAGTATTTTTCAAATTGACTGATAGGAACATCTACTTTCTAAACTGGGAGAGGTAGGAGAGAACAATATATATTATTTTTTTTAAAACCATCTATTCTAAGATTGTTCTGTCTAGCTAATGATAAAAGTCAGAATTCATCACTGCCAGTCACGACGGGCCTCAATTTTTCCCCAATATTTGAATAATTTAGTTATTAGAGTAGTTGGTTAGAGCACCCTCATGTGTCTCTGTACTGTAATATCATTTTAGATCCTCTGTGCTGTATCATTTATTTTAATCACAGTTTCAGCAGAATTTATAATGATTTTTTTCTTCCATGTTTACTTGAATGCTCAGCCTTGATTGAGTCTAGTTTCCTACCTCCAATTAGGATTAGGAATAAGTACTAAAAAGATAAGTCTGCCTTGTTCAAAACAAACATTCTGTCAAGAAGGAAAGTGTATAGCATCCTTCAGCAGCTCTGTTTAGGTCTAAAGAAGCCATGCTATGAAAACTTTCAAATTCTATTTTAAGATAGTTTTAGGTAAATTACAGGCAAAAGATCAATGTCTGCCATTTGTTTCCTTTGATGAGCTTGCAAACAAGCACCTTTTAAATTTGTCTACTCTTCTAGCCTGAGCAACATGGTGGAACCCTGTCTCTACAAAAAATATATATATATATTAGCCAGGTGTGGTGGTGCACCTACAGTTCTAGCTACTCAACAGGCTGAGGTGGGAGGATCACCTGAGCCAGTGAGGTTGAGGCTACAGTGAGTCTTCATTGCACCACAGCGTTCCAGCCTGGGTGACAGTGCAAGAGCCTGTCTCAAAAACCAAAACAAAAGTTAGTTCACTCTTTTTTCTAAGATGAAATAATGAGATAGTCACAACTTCTTTCAATGTTCCTAAGGGAAACTTTATCAAAATAACTCATGTATCCAATCTTACTGCCCTTCCATCACTCTGAACGCTTCTATAAGAGTAAGAGTTTCCATAAGAATAAGAGGAACTCCAGGAAAATACTTTCCTTAAAAGGTCCCTCTAACCATCAAGAAAATAGAGGCACCTTCGTTTTAATCTTACAATACAGTGACTTTGCTTATTGAATCTCAATTTTTCTCATGTGTAAAAGGGCATTTTGTGGTGCTACAGGAAGACAAGTGTAAGGCAGACAGCACAGAGCCTGGCATATAATAGATGCTTAATAAAAGTTCCTTTCCCTTTTGTGAAGTTAAGGTTATTTGTAACTCAGGTAACTAAGGTAGGCAGAAGTCCATCCAGCTGGAACTATTATTTAGGATTCCATCTGATCACTACATCTATCTATAGAGTCATCTTCTGTTCAGTTAACACACTAATAAAATCAAACATATAGTATTTTTTAATTTATAAAATATTGTCAAATGTTTTATAATTTGATCATTCCAAAACCTCTATAGGAATAAAAAATAGGATTCATATTTGTACTTTTCAGATGAGAAACTGGGCCTGAGAGGGATGGAGAGACTAATCCAGGGTCATAGAACCACAAAGTACCGGACATGTGTATTTCCATATTGCCTTTGTTGAGAATTTCTGAGAAAACAAACAATATTTCCATATGTACGGGGGAAAAGCCAGCAGCTACTGCCCTTGGAAGGTAGTTTACTGATGACTTTTTCCTTTGTGTGTGTCTTCACACATTTTCTAAAATGAATGTCTATCAGTTTTTAATGACAAGGAAAAGTTGTTTTAAGTGCTGAAAGTATGACCTGCCAGTCATTGTGAGCAAACTGGAGGCAATGTAGCCTTCTTTTTGGAGGATCTGCAAAATTTCAACAAACGCTACTGCAAGTTTAAGAGCTCTATTCTTATATTTTGGGTCTAAATTTGATTGAACAGATATTTTATCAAGGAATGACTTAGGGAAAGGCATTGGTTTTGGTACTAAATCAATGTGGAAAAGAATAAAACAAAGCAGCCCCTGACCATAAGAAACTAAATTTTAGTCAGGGAGACAAGTGTAATACAATTGCAAGGCAAGCACTGCTATGTGATATAATAAAATAACCAGCCACTAGCTGAGGAGATAATGGTTGTATCATAAAAAGAACTGGGTGTCTGAGCTGGAAATTAAAGATTTCCCATGGTTGAGATAGGGAAAGCACTTTTCCAGGATGACGGGACTTCAAGACAAAGACAGATATTGGAGCAGGAAGTGTATCACAAAGTTGAGGAATGACAAGAACACTAGGGTGGAGTTCAAGACTGAAAGTTAATAGGAACTGAGGCTGAAAATTTGAGGCCCAGCCAGATCTGAAGAGTCCACTTTTTTTTTTTTTTGAGGTGGGGTCTTGCTTTGTTACCCAGGCTGGAGTGAGGTAGCACAAACTCAGCTCATTGCAGCCTGGACACCCTGGGCTCAAGCGAGCCTCCCACCCCAGTCTCAGTAGCTGGGACTACAGGCGCATTCTACCATGCCTGACTAATTTTGTTTGCTTGATTTTCTTTCTTTTTGTTTTTTGGGTTTTTGATTTTTGGTAGAGATGAGGTTTCGCCATGTTGCCCAGGCTGGTCTTGAACTCCTGGGCTCAAAGGATCTGCCCACCTCGGCCTCTCAAAGTGCTAGGATTACAGGCCTTGAGCCACTGCACCTGGCCTGGAGAGTCTCAAATACTGTGCAGAGACATTTGAATGCCACTGGGAAGGCAAGAGGAAGGCATTGAACAGTGGGAGAGAAAATTAAATACTTAAGTTTAATATTCATGCATTTGTTAATTTCTCTAGCGTCCCCTTTGAAAGAGTGATACTGATGAAAGTTCAAACCTTTTGTAATATGTCTGAATTCATGTCTTAAAAATTAGCCTGGCAAAGTGGCATGCACCAGTAATCCCAGCTACTGGGGAGGCTGAGGTGGGAGGATCACTTGAGCTCGGGAGTTTGAGACCAGCTTGGGCAACAAAGTGAGACCCGATGTCAGAAAAAAAAAAATAGATTAACTAGGAAAATTAGGAGAAATTTGCATCTCTCTGAATTTTATGTTTAGCCTTAAATATACATATAAGTACTAATATAGTAAGCTTCTGGATGTTTGTTAATATTAAAAAATTAGCATTTGGCAACTGTGTTGATATTTACATTTTCAACATGATGGTTAATATTATTATTGGCTACTCTACTCTTTAAGAGCTCTCGACTGAAGCATTATGAAGGATAGGACTCTGGAATCAGAAAACTGGCCCTAATACTTGAGCAAAACCTTACACAGTTTACCAAACTAGGGTTGCCATATAAAATAAAATATGTATGCATATACACCAGGCAGTAAGCAAGCCTAGGGGTGAGGTGCCATTATTATACACATTTTGCATATGAGGAGACTGAGGTCTAGCAAGGTGGCCAGAATCAGAAAATATATTGAATATATTTGCTCACTGTAATCAACTAAAATTTAAACTTAACTTGGCATCCTGTATTTTACATGGAGAAGCTCAGAGTGTGAGCGGGTCCAGAATTTCTAGTTCCATTCATTATCCAAACAAGCACCACCCAAGGTCAGTGCTACGGAGCACTGGGGCCTGCCCTGAGCGTGGCCTACCCATTGGACAGAGCAGATACTTCTAAGTTCCACTTTGAAGTTTCTTACTTTGGCTATTGTACTACCTGTAGGTAAAACCTTACAAGCAAGCAAATCTAAATTCTAATAAAGACTTAAATTTTTTTTTTTTTTTTGCAACAGGGTCTCACCCTGTCACCCAGGCTGGTGCAATCATGACTCACTGCACTGAGCTCCAGTGATCCTCCAACCTCAGCCTCCCAAGTAGCTCAGATCAGAGGCATCTGTCACTGTGCCTGACTAATTTCTTATTTTTATTTTTTGTAGAGACAGGTGGTTACTAGGTTGCCCAGGCTGGTCTAAAACTCCTGGACTCAAGTGATCCTCCTGCCTTGGCCTCTCAAAATTCTGGGATTACAGGCATGAGCCACTGTGCCTGGCAAAGACTTTAAAAAATTGGTCCCTTGATGCCACTTAAAATAAATAATAATAAATAATTAATGTGTCTGACCTAAGAGAACTGGGGCATGATGGCAAAGAAATCACACTCTTAGAAAATAAGGAATATTGACCAGGCCTGGTGGCTATAATCCCAGCACTCTGGGAGGCCAAGGCGGGCAGATCACAAGGTCAAGAGATTGAGACCATCCTGGCCAACATGGTGAAACCCCATCTCTACTAAAAATACAAAAATGAGCTGGGCATAGTGGCACAAGCCTGTAGTCCCTGCTACTTGGGAGGCTGAGACAGGAGAATCACTTGAACCCGGAAGGCGGAGGTTGCAGTGAGCTGAGATCACACCCCTGCACTCCAGCCTGGCAACAGAGTGAGACTTCATCTCAAAAAAAGAAAAAGAAAGAAGAAAGTAAGGAATATCAATAGGAAAGAAAACAGCAAAGCCGTACTGAACTGCAGAGCCATGCAGTTTAATACGCTTTAACCTCCTATTCATCCTGACCCCCCCTTCAACAATCTTGAGCATCTTTATGGGACATAAACTCCACTTAGTAAGTATTTGTTTACTTACTGGTCTCCTTACTTCATAAAATGAAAAGCATTTTGAAAAGTTAGATCAGTTCTGCCAGCCTCACCTCTGTCTTTTTGGACCCAAAAATAATATGTGCTTGATATTAGAGATCTTTATTTATCATATGAATCAAAAATGAACCAGAAGTAAAGTCCCAAGACATGGAATAACTCCTAAAAAAATTGTTACAGTTCCATGTAAAGTTCTATTATTAGTGGAAAATGTTTTTGAGACTTGCCTCATTAGTCAATAAGAATTATTATATATATGGTTAGTCAACGGGAATGTTCTTGAATTCCACAAATGTAAATTCCACACCTTATATTTTCTAGCTAAGCCCACCCACAGTCACTGTTTTTAAAAAATGATAGTGCTCAAGAAATCACAGTGTCTTATTTAAGTTAATAAATGTTTGTATAAGCAAATCAACTGAACAGTTTTTAAATAAATATTCCTTTTCTTAGTTCCAGAGTGTGTATGTTTGAAAGGTATGAGTTGGCCCAATTTTCAGTAACTTCTATCTTAGAGATGTGGGCCTGTCAAAAGGATTTAATTGTTAATAAATGTACTTGGCTTCAAGCCAGCATCTGAGAATTAAATTATATGTTTTTAATGAGTGTTTCACTCAGGAAAACTGATATAGAACCAGAAACATATTAGTGACTGTGTAAAATATACCCAACTAAAAAGTGAAGAACTAACAGTTCTTCAAATGCTCAAGTTGAACTAAATAATTTAGTTAAAACACAGTATATGGGGACCTAAAATAAATTCTAACTAGGATTTCTAAGGCAAGTTGTTAAGTTGGCAAATATTTTACACAGCATGAAATGGAATGCCTTCTTTCTGATAGGAAGAAAATCAGTAAGACATGATACAGAGTTCATAAACTTTGCAAAACACAGGTACCTCAAGAAAAGAATCTCATGTTATGCAAAGAAGTTTTACAAAGACAATGTAAGGGCTGCTTGGGCTGCGTCTTCAGAACTGACTTAAGGAACCACAACTTCATTCTCCTTAGGAGAAGTTTGTCTTTATAACTGGCAATATAATTCCTTTTAGTCTATAATTAGATATGCAAACACTAAGTGTAAAAGCTTATAGAACTCACCGAATCCAAGGAACGTGAGCCCCAGAGATTGGCAAATCCTAATATGAAAAACACCAGCGGAGTGATGTCGACTTTGGTGTCAGACAGGCTTGGCTTATACCCCGCCTGCTCAGGTTATCTCACTTACTGCCTGTGAGATCTAGGGCAAGCTCCTCTATCCTGGGTGTTTCAATATCTTTATCTATAAAATGGGATAATAATAGTATATACCTTATGTGGTAGTGTGGACTAAATAAAATAGTGAATATAAAGTGCTTAGCGTGATACATGGTAAGAACTTAATGAATGTGATGCCTCACTATTATAATCTGACACAAAGTTAGAGCGGAGAAATATAAAATAGCATTGTCCTAGCCTACACAATGCAGGTATTTTCTTCTTCCATAGCTCTTCTTTTTAACAGACTTCTGTCTCTGTGGTATAGAATGCTAATATCTAGAAGTTTGTTTAAAAGAAAGAAAGACTGTTAAAAGAATAGAAATTTCTTAAAATTTAAAATTAGAAAATAGCCTCTGCTGGTCAAAGGCCTAAATGCTCAAAATAAAAAATGAAGGGCCACATAAAAAATCTGCTAAGATTTTAGCACTGAAGCAGTTATGAGCCTATTGAAGAATTTTTTGTTGAGAATAGTTATATATTAAGCTAAAAATGGTTTCTATGGAGCTAAACACCAAAAGAGTCCTGCTGTCCTTAGAAGTTATCAAAAAACTACTTTTTTAGAGTAGCCATGTCACATGAGCAAGTATTTATTGGCAGGATGCCACAGAGTAAAACCTAGATGGGATTAAGGCACATGGGGAGGAGTCAAAGCTGATTACGAATTGTGCTGGCCAGTTAGTGATATTAAGAGCCGTGGGGGCTGGGAGAATTGAAAACAGGAGCATATGAGAAAGCTGAAAAAGAAATCTTGACAGTGACCTGCACTAAAAATCAAAGAAGAAGGTAGAACAAGAGACTTTTTAGGAAAGATTCAAGAGACAAAATAGAAACCAGGATGTCACTGTGTCATGGGCTATGGCCTTAAGGTTCTAAAGGAAGCTTTCAGTATCCTGCACTAGCAAGAGACAGCGAATCATTGTAACTGATTTTTATTCTAATTCTTTCTCCTTTCATTGTAAAAAGAGTGCTTGCACATAGTATCAAAAGCAACAGCTTGAGCAGGGCAGAAATGTATATCATAAAATGGGACTGTTTTCTCCTGTCTCCTTCCAGAACATTTCAAAGTGTAAACTGACTCAAGGATGTGAACAGGACATGTCATGTTTCCCCTCTTCCTCCCAAACTTCATTACAACTGTAGTAATGGGAAAAAATGGTTTAAATTGATGCTAAGAAGAATAGGAAGAGAAATGAAAGAGCTTAATGAATTTCTGGAAAGTGGAAGGCAAATGAATAAAGTGTAACTCATAAAAAGGATGGAGAAGCCACAGTCTAGAAGAATAAAAGCAAATGGGGCAACAGCCAACATGGGAGGGAAGAAGCCCTGAGAATGCCTCAGATATTAATAGTCCTGGAGAGAAGATAGGCCTGAAACTGAAAATTCCATCCATGGAATAGGGAACCCCAATGCCTCCCTTCTCCCCGTGATCAGAACTCTGGGGAAGTCTGGCATTTAACATCCTAGGCTTTCTGGAGTTAGAGTCCTCAGCATAAGAGCCAGTGTCCTGGGTGCAAGTGGCACCTGCCTGTAGTCCCAACTGTTTGGGAGGCCGAGGCAGGAGGATCCCTGGAGCCCAGGAGTTCAGGGCTGGCGTGCTCTGTTGTGGTACCTATGAATAGTCACTGCACTCCAGCCTGGGCAGCACAGCAAGGCCTCATCTCAAAAAATAGTCAGTGTCCTGCAAACTCACCAAAAGGCAACATTTTTTGGTTGACAAGCTCCACTTCTACAACTAGAGTTCCTAAATGCCTTTTTACTACTTCATTTTTAAATATGAAGAGACTGTCCAAGGATGATCATATATTTGATTCAATACAGCAGCATGAAAGGAAAAGACAAAAGAAATTTCAGGAAAATGACTCCAGAGAAAAAGCAAGGATGATAAGAGAAATTTTTTACAGCCTAATCAGTCTGTCTCCTCAGAGTGACACAAAATATTAACACCCACAAATAAGAATGGAAGCTTTGAAAAAGTGACAATTAGAGAACAAGAAAGAATTTGGAAGAGAAAGCCAAATAAACTCTCAGAAAATACATCAAAAAGCCCAAAAGATAAATGTTTAAGGAGGTCCATAAACGCCCCTTGCTCTTTTCCACTTGAGTTTGAAACCAACTGGAAAATGGACAAATGGATGGACTAAAAGTGTCAGTTTCGTGATAGAAGAAAA
This sequence comes from Callithrix jacchus, assembly GCF_049354715.1. NCBI lineage: Eukaryota > Metazoa > Chordata > Mammalia > Primates > Cebidae > Callithrix > Callithrix jacchus. The sequence goes on along the minus strand of NC_133512.1, from coordinate 87,907,163 downwards.
TGCTGCCCTAGAGGATGTGGCCTGAAGCACAGTGCCCCCTAGCAGCCCAACCCTGAGCCAAGCAGACTCACCTGTCACAGGCTGGCCCTCGGAGCCCCTGCAGCAAGGGAGCCATGTGCTGGTTGGTAAGAGCTGATCATAACTTATTTCCACAGGCTACCAGATCCTCACATAGAAAGAAACTAGGCACACAAGTCCTGCTTCTTCCTTCCAGTTGGACAAATCACTTCTCTTTCTTTGGGGAGACATAAGTAAGGGGGAGGAAAGAGCCAAGAGTGTTACTCTGGTGGAATTTCTTCCTCAGGAAATCAGGAAGAAAGTATTGAAAACAGATGAGAGAAAACATAAGTGACATAGAGGACCAGTTCAGAAATTGGCAACCGGCTAACTAGAATGCCATTAAAAAAGAAAAAAAAAAATGGCTGGGCAAGGTATATAATGCCTATAATGCCAGCACTTTGGGAGGCTGAAGTGGGCAGATCACCTGAGGTCAGGAGTTCAAGACCAGCCTGGCCAGGAAATGAAAGCCCATTTCTACTAAAAATACAAAAAATTAGCTGGGCATGGTTGTGGGTACCTGTAATCCCAGCTGCTGAGGAGGCTGAGACAGGAGAATTGCTTGAACCCAGGAGGTGGGGGTTGCAATGAACCGAGATCACACCAGTGTACTCCAGCCTGGGCAACAAGAGCAAAACTCCACCTGAAAGAAGAAAAAGTAGAGGAGAGGAAAATATTAAAGAGAATGTCTTAGTGCTGAAGACATGACGGTCCAGATTGAAAGGGTCTGCTGAGTGCTGAACAAGATTAACAGGAGACAATATTATGATATTTTAGAACCCAGAGAATAAGGAAAAGATTCTGGAAGCTTTCATAGGGGAAAAAAATACAAAGTGAAATGAAAACAAGAACAAATTTTTTTCAAAGAATCCACCAGACTTCCCATATCAGACTTCCCATCGGCAACATTAGAAGCCAAAAACCTGAGGAGATATACAAGTTTTTAATCCAGAATTCTATACCCAGCCAAGCTATTAATCAAGTGTGAAGGCTGAAGACATGTCAGACATGCAAGAATTCAGAAAATGCATCCACCTTGAAGGAGTTATTCAACACTGTACTGCGGCAAAAAGGAGGAATACATCAACAGAGAAAACACGGCATCTAGGATACAGTGTGTCCAGCTAGGAGGGCACGGCATTAGATCTGAGCTGTGGAGCCAATCCCGGTCAGAGCAAGAGGATGAAAGACTGTGGATGCCCCCAGGAAATGAGGAGAAGTGATGGAGCAGGTGGAACAATTGTGAGAGTGGAAAACTTGAGGTGACAGTCAATGCAATTGGTAGCAAATACAATTAGAAAACACCCAACTTTACTTTAAGAACATCCTTCATTGATACAAAGGTTTGTGATCTTGGGCCAGAGATAATGAACTGCAATCCTGGCACAGTTCTTGGCTGTGCAGTTAATAACATTATGTAGAAGTTTATTGTCTTAAAATTTTAGAATCAAAATTTACTTAATTATAATTACAGAACAGAGGTCCTCCACTTTAGTCACTCATTCTTTCATCATCCAAATAAAATGTCTCCAGCCTCTCCATCAGCAGCTGTGCATGGGAAACCACTGCCCCACCTCAACCACACTCCTTGCCCAGTGCCTCTGAAGACCCAGGAGGAGTCTCCTGCTGCTATAGCCTGCTGCTCTGGTGTGGCCCACTTATCCACTGATCCATTGCTACTTGGGTTGGACACTGACCACCACCCATCTTTCATTCCCTCTAAAGTAGCACTAGTGGAGATTGTCACTCATGGCACATTTTCCTGGAGATTCCGATGTTTTGGAGGCATAGGGTAAGAAACAATTTCTAGTTAAAAAAACAATTTCCCCATTCTTAGAAATGTAATGCCTGCTTCTGTCCCAGGAATTTTTCACTACTGTAACCCTTCATAGGCTCCAGACTCCCACCACAGCGCACAGGTTTCTCACCTTCTCCTCTGCATCTCTGGGTCTGGATGATTCTGAACCCTGACTGCATATTAGAATCAATCACCTCCAGCACTTTGGGAGGCTGAGGTGGGCAGATCACAAGGTCAGAAGATCGAGACCATCCTGGCCAACATAGTAAAACCCCATTTCTACTAAAAAATTAGCCAGATGTGGTGGCATGCACCTGTAGTCCCAGCTACTCAGGAAGTTGAGGCAGAGGAATCACTTGAAACTGGGAGGTGGAGGTTGCAGTGAGCCAAGATCATACCACTGCATTCCAGCCAAGATGGTGCCACTGCACTCCAGCCTGGTGACAGAGTGAGACTCTGTCTCAAAAAAAAAATAAAAAAAGAAGAATCAATCACCTGAAGAACCACAAGTACCTTGTACCTTCAAGGCCCAGGCCTCACATGTACCTTCAAGGCCCAGGCCTCACATATACCCGAGGTTCTGATTTACCCAGTCTGGGGTGAGGCTGGAAATGATCCTCAGGTGATTTTAATGTGTAGCCAGGAGTGACACACACTGACCTGCCCTATCCACTTGCCAGGGATAAATCCTCAAATTCCTGTTATTTTACTATGTGGAGTAGTTTCACTCTTTTTGTTATCCCCTGTCTTTCCAGCCCATGAAATCCCTCAAACTGCAGCCAGATTGTAAAAGAACATACTTTCCCTTTTTCTGCCAACTACACACACATATGCAGGCCTTTAAAAAGTGGATCATACCATGTATATTGTTCTGCATTTGGCTTTTATCACTTGACTTTTTTTCCTGCCTGTAAGACTGATCTACTTCATTGTTCAGAGACCACATAATATTCCATTATTAAGCATATACCATAATTAGCAATTTTCCTATTGAAGTCATTTGGGTTTTTCTTCATATTTTGTCATTATTAATTATGCAATAGCTGCATGAAGATCCTTGTAGGTGTGTATCCTTCCAAACTTGTGCAGATGTTTCCAGAGTGGAATCACCAGGTCAAGATTATGTACATTTAACATTTTTGCAAGTAATGCAAAAGCACTTTTCATTTAAATGATGTTTCACTATACTCTCCAACCAATGGTTTGTTAAAGCATCTCTTCCCCTGGACTCTTACTAACATTATCAGTCTTTTTCCTGTTTTACTATTTTTTTATTCTTAAAATTTTTTTTAATTGACATTTTTACTATTTTTGCTAGGCAAAAAAAGGTGTATTATTTCAGTCTGCATTTCTCTAATTACTAATGAAATTGAACATCTTTCTGTCCTTTTGTTAGTACTTTGTATTTCTTCTGTGAATTGTCTATTAAATTTGTGATGATTAGTAGTTTGGAAGATGCAATGTAATCCCCCACCATTTCTCTACCTCTTCTTCCTCCTCTGCCCATTATAACAGCTATGTAATATTTTAAGTTAATTCTTGATTATTTGAAAGAATGGATGGGGCCAGGCACGGTGGCTTATGCCTGTAATCCCAGCACTTTGGGAGGCAGAGACAGCCAGATCACCTAAGGTCTGGAGTTCAAGACCAGCCTGGCCAACATGGTGAAACCTCACCTTTACAAAAAAAAAAAAAAAAGCCAGGCATAGTGGCGTGTACTTGTAATCCCAGCTACTCAGGAGGCTGAGGCAGGAGAATCACTTGAACCTAGGAGGCGGAGGTTTCAGTGAGCTGAGATCATGCCATTGCACTCCAGCCTAGGTGACAAGAGCAAGACTCCATCTCAAAAAGAAAAGAAAATAATGAAGGGAAACAGAATGCATGATTCAAAATCACAATATGATTTATAGTAAAATTGTAAGTGTGTTTTTAGAAATAGCACAGATCTGAGAGTCACATCTTTGTTCTACCTCTGAATAGCTGTGTGACTAGAGATTTTACTTTCCTCATAGAGCCCTGGTTCGCCTAATCATAGACGGGAATGAAAACTTTCTTTGCTCATGGTGATAATTAGATAATGTGTGTAAACTACCTGGTGCGGAGCCTGGCACACAGTTAGGCACTCAATAAGTGGTTGTTATTGCTACCATGTTACAACATTTGAATACTGGAGTTGTTCTAAACTAGGAATCCTCATTGTGAGTTTCTTGCTCCCATATCCTTAGTCTTCCCTCAGTTACTCCTGAAAGCAGGCTGCCTCGGCTTACATTCTCTTCCCTCTGCCTCTCTGACTGAGTGCAGTTTTATCCACTTCAAGTTTAAAGGTTTGAATTTTAAGTCTGCAAACTCAGTAGGTAGAAGAAATGAACATAGCCCCAAACTGTGATTGAGCACTGAACACGCTGTGCATTAACAGTGGGTGCTGGAGAAGTGAGCAAGCCCAATACCAGAGAAGCTGTCTCACTTTCCCCCCAGGTTAATTGTCAGATAAAGCCTGTCATTAATCCACAATCAAGAACTGACCATGGTACCTGTTGAAATACTTTCCACCGCAAGTAACAGATCCCAAAGGCACTAAAACAAGAAGGGAAGTTTACTGACTGGATCACAAAAAGTCTGGCGGTAGGGTAGATCTAAAGTGGGCTCACTGAGTGGCTCAGCAGCATCCCCAGAACCCAGATCTTCACATCTGTCACGTGTGTCTGCAACTTGTTGCCTGTCGGGGTTGCTGCCCTCATGTCCCAAAGAGGCTGCTACAGAAAACAGCATCTAGAGATAGAGACAAGGTGTTTCTCCTCATGTGCCTCTTTTATTTTATTTTATGTTATTTTTGAGACAGGATCTCACTCTGTCACCCAGGCTGGGGTACAGTGATGCAATCATGGCTCGCTGTAGCCTCGAACACCAGGCTCAAACTATCCTCCCACCTCGGCCTCCCGAGTAGCTGAGACCATAGGCGCATGCCACCACCTTTTTTCTTTTTTGTAGAAATGGAATCTCATTATGCTACCCAGGCTGTTCTTGAACTCCTGGGATCAAGCGATCCTCCTGCCTCAGTCTCCCAAAGTGCTGGGATTATAGGCATAAGCCACTGTGCCCCCACCTCACATGTCTCTTTTAAAAAGTGAAGAAACATTTTTTGACAAGACTCCTAAGAGATTTTTCCTATCATAGGATTGGCCCAAATTGAATCGCCACATGCTCCAAGCTGGAAAAAAAAATTAGTGTCAGGACAGTAAAATTACTATTAGTGATTTGGACTACTCTGGGGTCAGGAGTCCTTTATAACACAAGGCTAACCAACACCTGAACAAAATGTTAGCAAGGAAGGGAGGACGTTACACAGATGACCCTGTCTGTCACCACATGTTTTTTTAATGATTTATAATGTTATTTTTTAAGATACAATTTTAAATTAATATGCAAATTCTTCAGTTAATTATATAAAAATATCAGCTTTGAAGTTTATGATCTGGAAATTCAGCATCAGAAAGAGAGGGCAGACCAGGTGCCTCGGCTCACACCTATAATCCCACCACTTTGGGAGGCTGAGATGGGAAGATTGCTTGAACTCAAGAGTTAGGGACCAGCCCCAGCAACACAGTGAGATCCCCATCTCCACAAAACATTTTTAAAACTTAGCTGGGCATGGTGGCATGCACCTATAGTCCTAGCTATGCAGGAGGCTGAGGCAGGAGGATCGCTTGAGCCCAGGAGTTCAAGGCTGCAGTGAGCTGCAATCCAGCCTGGGCGGCAGGGTGAGATTCTGTCAAGAAAGAAAGAGAGAAAGAGAGAAAGAAAGAAAGAAAGAAAGGAAAGAAAGAAAGAAAGAAAGAAAGAAAGAAAGAAAGAGAGAAAGAGAGAAAGAGAGAAAGAGAGAGAAAGAGAGAAAGAGAGAAAGAGAGAAAGAGAGAAAGAGAGAAAGAGAGAAAGAGAGGGAGAGAGGGAGAGAGGGAGGGAGGGAGGGAGGGAGGCAGAGAGAGAGATAAGAAAGAGAGAGAAAGAAAGATAAAGAAAGAGGAGGAACAGTAATATTTCCTGTCATTTTTAAAGTGAGAAGTATTACTTATGATTAAATACCTAGATTTAAAAAGAATAAGCTTGGAAGAATGAGCATTCATATCTCATTCCCAAGTACTTGATGTGGAGTGAGTTTTGTGCGGTGCTCTCTAAGATTTTAGGAGGGGCAGCTCTTGGAAAGGTGAGAGCTACATGGGGTAGAGTGGTAGAGCCCAGATGGCACTCCAGGTTGTATATGTGGCAGAAGCCTGCCCTCCAGGCCATAGTGTGAGCCTCCAACCAAACACCCATAATATAAAGATGGGGGCGGGGTGCATGGGGCAGTGTAATTCTGAAGAAGAAGTTCATTCTAAGACATCCTTTAAAGATGCCTGGATCCCTTCAACTGGGAGAGCCAAGCTAAGCACATGCCTCCTGTTCACTTCTCCATCCCTGTGCTCCAGGGCTGGCTTGTGCTGAGAAGGACAGATTTCAAATGTACTGGGTGCACCATCCACAATGGAGCTGGGGGTAAAGTGGGAAAGATACCTAGTGCCAACGCCCGACCCGGGGACAGTGGGAGTGAATTCCTATTACCGAGCTTGGGCAAGTCAGCTGCCTTCCCCATCCCTGGTTCATCATCTATAAAACAGGAAGAGCAATAGATCAAAGGTGTTGTGAGGACCATGAGCGATAATAATCTCTTCACTTGGGTAAGCGAAGGAGACACTGGCCAGGGTGGGATAACTCACCAAATTGCTCTGGGGAAAGTGCTGCTCTGCTGGCTCATGAAGACAAAGCAGAAGCTCCCCTGGAAGTTTCAGGCCCACCTGTCCCCTCTCCTCAACACAAGCCTCACACCCACAGAAAAGGGGTCTCCGTATTGGGAGCCAGCCGAGGTGAGCTTGTCCCAGTTTCCTTTGCTTCCTCTCTAAGAAAGATCAGAGCAAACCCAGCCCTGTCATCTAAGCTGAATCTCCCCAAGCTACTGTCAGCCTCAGGGTCGCTAACTGACTTTCCAGTACAGCCTGGCTCGCTGTGTAACTTTGGGGAAGTGCTTCAGCCTCTCTCAGTCTTGCTTCTCAGTCATCTGCAAAAGAAATATGGTAGCACAGGATTGCTGTCGTACCAATTACTATGATCGGCTTATTGAAGGATTTGGACTTAGCAATTATTTTGTTAATCTAATATGCATAATAGCATGCATTTTTATTTTCTTTTCTTTTAAACTGGACAGCATTAATTAAATAGCATACATTTTTAATATAATAAAGCTCTATTTATTTAGAAAATAATTCAATCCCTCACTCTTCAAACTGGCCACATGCCCTATTCAATAGTGAGGTTTCCATTATACTGATAGCCAGTAGGGTACACAGGCGCTATCCCTCCCCTCTCTACCCACCGCCCTGGTCTGCTGGCATCAGGACAGGGGCTGATGTGGCTAGCAAGTGACAAGCAGTGGATCAACATCTCCCAGGCACTTGCCCCAGGATCCAGCATCCTGAGGGTCACTTCTGTATTGCTGGGAGGTAAGGAGAGTTGTAGCATGTGTCTCCTGCTCCAAGCCACCTCACTGAACTTGCCCTGTCTTTTTTGGCAGTCTGTAAAGCGGTTCTTGAAACAAGAGTGCAAGTGCCACGGGGTGAGCGGCTCGTGTTCTCTCAGGACATGCTGGCTGGCCATGGCCGACTTCAGGAAAACGGGAGATTATCTCTGGAGGAAGTACAATGGGGCCATCCAGGTGGTCATGAACCAGGATGGCACAGGTTTCACTGTGGCTAACGAGAGGTTTAAGAAGCCAACAAAAAATGACCTCGTGTATTTTGAGAATTCTCCAGACTACTGTATCAGGGACCGAGAGACAGGTAAGTTCATACACTTTCTTCATAACACCTAATTCTTTCAACAACTGATACTCCACAATTTAAATGAGATTCTGTATTTTCAGCCTGCACCCTTAAGGTTTGAAGCTCATGATCCTTAACAATCTTATTGAAACTACACAGGGCTGGGCCCGGCAGCTCACACCTGGAATTCTAGCAGTTTGGGAGACCAAGGTGGGCAGACTGCTTGGGCTCAGGAGTTCAGGAAAAGCCTGGGCAACATGGTGAAACCCTGACTCCACCAAAAATGCGAAAAATTAGCTGGGTATGGGGGTGCATATCTGTGGTCCCAGCTACTCAGGAGGCTGAGGTGGGAGGATCACTTAGCCCAGGAGACAGAGGTTGTGGTGAGCAGAGAGCGTACCACTGCACTTTAGCCTGGGTGACAATTTGAGCAAGAGAGAGAGAGAGAGAGAAAGAAAGAGAGGGAGGGAGGGAGGGAGGGAGGGAGGGAGGGAGGGAGGGAGGGAGGGAGGGAAAGGGAGTGAGGAGGATGGAAGGAAGGAAGGGGAAAGAAAGAAAAGAAGTGAAATGAAACTGCACAGAGAGCTCTCCTAAGCAACTGGAGAAATGGGTTGACAGTGCACAGATTCTGGAGAAACAGAAACTCAACAATGTCTGGGGCAAAACATCAAGATACTCAGATTAGCCAAATTCTTCAGCTTGGGCAGATTTCTAATTAGCAGACTATGTACACTAGGGAGAGCGGCCCAGCATCTTTCATATGATCCTGAAGCTGAGAGCAGGATACATTAAATCCCACCTCTGTGACTGTGGAACATGGTCCCAGGGCTTTAAATGTGCTCTTCTGAAATCTGCCCTACTTCACCTTCCCTGCTCTTTTCAATGTGCTTAGAAATTGCAAAGATAAAAAGCAAGCATTTATCATCACTCTCTTGGCTGTAGGTGGACAGTGTATAATAAAGACTGTGTCTGAGGCCCTTCATTTATTAAAGCCACACCATTCCCTTCCAGACAGTGTCTTCTCTATCCCTCAAAGAACAGCTCTGTCAGCTTCAACACCGCAGCTGTTCCACCTATCTGGCTTACATATGCTCATGCTCCACCCCTCACTCCTCCTGATCAACCCTGAACTCCACGTTTAGCTCATTCTTTGTAAAGATTCTAGTGCAAAATAAGAATGAGTACAAGTCTAAGTTCATAGGAGGTGATAGGAGTCAACAGCCCATGTCAATTTCTAAGACTTGGTAGAAAGCAAAGGAATTCATTATCAGAAAAAATAAAAGTCCTCTAATAGAGTCTGAGTCTTTTTTTAAATTCTGAAATAATTGCAGAGGCACCAATAAAACAGTGTAGATGGCAGCCAGCTGTCAATTAGATTGACCAAGAGGCAAGGTTACCAGAAAATGTCACAAGGAGCCTTTTTTCCTTTTTCTTTTTTTGCTCCTGAGTGGTTGAATTGCCTTCATGGTTTGATGAGCTAGTTCTCTGCAGCATTTGAGCAGGTTGCTACACGCAATCCAGGGATTAATGACGATTGAGCAGAGGACCAGATGCTGTGCCCCACTGCATTCCTGACATGCTTTGGGACCTCTAACAAGTCATCCTACCTGTCAGGCCAAAGTTATAGCCGAATCACCATGAAACCTGTGCTTGGATACAGGATTGTCGAAAAGGTCTGTCCCCCCACCAGTCACTAGCTGTTTAACCTCAGTCTCCTCACACCAAGCATGGAGGTGCTGCTGTCTTGATCATTGAAGTCCTAGGCATTGACTTCTGTGCACTGGGTAGTGGGCTGAGATCTTGCACATTTGGTCTTATTTTATCCTTCCAGAAGGATCCTTACAGCAGCCCGATGACATCAATGCATTGAAACTTGTAATTGACCAAAAATAAATAAATAAATAAGAAGAATAAGAGGGTTGGTTCTGGATGACCAACACCAACCAAGAACCACATTCGTATCTTATTTTTTAAGTCAGATAAGCAACCCTAGATACCATCTTCTCCATCGTACAGATAAGAAAAGTGAATGACCCACTCATGATCTCACTGGTAGGAGGAGGTGGATGTCTGACCCCTTGGTTTGATCCTGTTATTACACACTTGCCCCTGCCTGCCTCCCAGGACACATATGTGGAAAGGCCTTGGGGGAAAAAAAAACAAACAACCTTATTTCAAATATAAGAGGCAGTTCTTCCCCAGCACGTCTTTTCTGGTTCTTTGGACTGAAGAAGTCTGCACAGGGAAGCAAGCTGGTACACCTGAGAAATATGTACTGCCTGGGGTGTAACAGGCATGACATTGATTGTCAATGAAATATACACCATATATTTCTTTTACCCCACAGAGGTGATTCTGAATCTAATCCCTGCTGCATCTTCAAGTTACTAACTTATTCTTGTGTGCTCTGCTTTTTCTACTCTTTGTATTAGAAATTCTGTTTCTTAATCCTAAATAGTAACTATACCTGTAGTACCCATCACATGCCAGGGCTGCAGCTACCTTCTCTAGTTGATTCTCAAACAAAGTCTGTAAGGTAAGTGTGTTATTATTTTATGGGAAGAAACTGAAGCTCTGAGGGTTAAAGATTTTCCCCAACCAATTTTGGCTGGTAAGAGGCAGAGCAGGGACTTAAACCTGAGCCTGGCTGTCTTTTCTCTCTTTTCTTTCCCTTCCTTCTCTTTCTTTCCTTCCTTCCTTCCTTTCCTTCCTTCTTTCTCCTTCCTTCTCTTTCCCTCCTTCCCTCCCTCACTCTCTCCTTCTTCTTTTTTCTCTTTCTTTTTTCTTTCTCTCTCTTTCTTTCTTTTCTCAGAGTCTTACTATGTCACCAAGGCTTGAGTGTAGTGGCATGTTCTTAGCTCACTGCAACCTCAGCCTCCCAGGTTCAAGCAATTCTCCCGCCTCACCCTCCCGAGTAGCTGGGATTATAGGCATAAGCTACCATACCTAGCTAATTTTTGTATTTCTGGTAGAGACGGAGTTTCACCATGTTGGCCAGGCTGGTCTTGAACTCCTGACCTCAAGTGATCCACCCGCCTCAGCCTCTCAAAGTGCTGGGATTACAGGCATGAGCCACCGTGCCAAGCTGTGGCTGTCTTTTCAACAACCATTTCACTCTGCCTGTCGCTGCACCAGGTACAAAGCACATAGCCACAGATGCTGGCTTTCTGAAGGAAGCTATATAACTTATTTTCTCTATTAATTTATCTCTCTTCTATCTGAGACAAATTTTAGCTTATCTGACTTTAAAAGATATGAAATCGGTTCTCAGTTGGTGTTGATTTACCAAGATCTACCCTATTCTTTTTTTGTTTTAAGTTGCCAGTTCCAATGTATTGGATCAGATTTCCAGTAAGATTCCTAGATTATTTATAAATTATTTGAACTGTACTTAGTTAATGTAGTTTTTGGCTGAACCTAAGAAAATACCAAAGTTGTCGATGCAAACTTTGCAATATTTCCTTTTAATGCTGTTGACCATCAGATGATTATTTTAGTAAAAATATGATTTAGGATATTCGATATTATATAAGCACAAGTCCAGATTGTTAAAATATTTTCTTCATTGTATATATTAGGAGTCATGTGCAGATAGCCACATGTATGAGATGCAAATTTTATCTGATAAAACCCTCTTCCACACATATGGCTACTGAGGGCCTTGCTCTTGGTTATGTGACCAACAGCCTTTTAAACATGAGGCTTGGCCAGGCACCGTGGCTCACACCTATAATCCCAGCACCTTGGGAGGCCAAGGTGAGAGGAACACTTGAGGCCAGGAGTTCAAAACCAGCCTGGGTAACATAGCGAGGCCCCATCTCTAAAAAATAAAAACTAAATAAAGTTGAGGCTTTATCCTGGCCATTTTTCACTAGAAACTTCTGAAGTATATACTCTAGCAAGTCAGTCACAACAGGTGCAGAAGAGAACACGGTCATCCTGGAATGGCCTCTAACCTCTGTTAGTGGAGGCAGGGGGTGTAACAGAGAATCTGAGACCTGTAAGAAGGGGGCTTTCTGCCTTTAACTCACAGTGGGATCTGGGAGCCTCTCTCCTCTCAAAATGACAGTGTTGGGTCAGTGTGTCATCTTCTCAGTCTGCACTAAAGAGCCACCCAGCACGCACACATAATTGAGTAAGCACACCACTAAGGGTCCCCCTCCCCACCGTGCTGAAATCCCACTGCATTAGGAAAGGCCTGTTTTCTGGTAAATGGAACTCTCACATGTTCAAAATGGGCTGTCATCCTGGGGTAGCCAGACTCCAAAACAAGTCAAAAGTTTGCAGTCAAATTTAAATCAAGTAATTAATAAAGAATTTCTTGTTTTTCGTTTTCTCTTTCAAAATTGGCATTAACCCTTCCTGACATTGCATCACATACTGCTCGCTCTGCTTTGTTGGGGTTATTTGTTCGGTTTTGCTTCTTTCTTTGCTTTCAATCATTGCTTTTGTTTTTAATCACGCACCCTTAATATTCAACTTAGTGGGCACCTTCTACTTGCTGGCACTGGGAAAGCAACGGTGATGAGCAGATTGAATATTATTAGGGAATCAGTATTTGGAACTGACTGGCTTACTCCTGCTGGTCAGCAACTGCTTTCTGTCCAGGGTAGCTTGTTGACTGATTTTGGGCTGATTTTTTATCAATTAGGTTTGTGCAATTGATGTAGTTTACAGGTCTAGTCCACTTTGTTCCAAAGAAAGTGGCTCTTCAGAAACCTATTGAACCAGCTTCTCAGGGAGCTGTTCCTGACATTCTATAAGTTTTTCTTTTTTCATCATTTTAATTTTTTATCATTGCTCTGTTGCCCAGACTGGAGTGCAGTGGCATCATGGCTCACCGCAGGCTCCAACTCCTGAGCTCAAGTGATCCTCCCACCTCAGCCTCCTGAATGGCTGGGACCACAAGCGCTGCCTCTGCAAGCAAGCTTTACAAACTTATACACATCAAAGTTTGAAAAAGTCAATGATTTAGGTAGCCTGTGATTCCTAATTTTTTTCCTAATAATTCCTAATTTTCCCTAAGTATTAGGCAAGAAGAAATTCAGGAATTCAGGGAAACATACCTTTTTTTTTTTTGAGTACCTGATTTCTTGCTAAGGAAAAAATATTTCCTCATTCAAGGAACTCTAGATAAATATCACCCCAAAAAACATCTCCCACCATGCCCAGAGTAAGAGAGTCATTCATTCCCTTTCAGGCCCTGCATCCTCAGGAACCCTCTTTGACTCCAAATAAACAAAATTATTTCAGCCATCAAAGCATTCACTGACAGCAGTTACCAAGTCAGCCTCTACAGAAGTCCTGAAATAATCAGGCTGCAAACTTTGATGAGAAAAATTGCAGAGTTGAGACCCCAGGTTATTCCTGGATGGGGACAAACCTAGCTGGAGATAGCTGATGGGAACATTTACTGAGTTCCTACTGCAAGTCAGGCCCTGCGCTACACACCTATGTGCATATTCTCTGACTTTTCAAGGCAATTTCCTCCATTTATAAAGAAGGAAAGTGAGGTTCCAAAGAGTTACTTAACTTGCCCAAGATGGCATGACCTGTAAGTGGGAATAAAAAAATAAAAACAAAAATCTATACCTTTTTCACTGTGCCACTTAACCTCCTGGGGTGTGTGTGTGTGTGTGTGTGTGTGTGTGTGTGTGTATGGTTGGGGGTAGGTCCTATGTGATGAAGAGGCAGAATGAGGACATGGGAACTTTATGGGGTGAGATGCCCACAAAACAGGAGGTCAAAAGTAATCAGAATCAAGCTTTGCCCACATTTTGGTCAGGTTGCCTTGAAGCTTTTTTCAATTACAAGCCCCTCAAATTTTCCAAAGTGTAAATGTCTTCGATTGCTCCTAAGAAATAGTAAGCTTAAAAAGCAATTAAGGAAGATATTATTATGGCAAGAACAACAGCAAAAGACATTCTTCTCTAGTCTTCAGTTGAAGAAAGTGAGTGCTCTAAGGTTCAACTATAATCACTCCCTCATGCAGCTCTGATCTGAAGAGTATGTACAACTGTGTGATGTTGTGCATGTGACATTTTGCAGGCCAAATTGCAGGCTAGATCTTGGAAGCCGGACTTTCTGGGATGAGTATCCTGGTGGCTCTGTGATTATCTACTCTGGTTATTGCTTCAGGCATCTGTAAATCAAAGAAGCCCTTAAGTTAGAGATAGGTTCATCTCTAACTGAGGAATGCTGCTGCCCTCCTCTCCAGAGAATGTGTCTGCACCTAATCACAGGCCACTTTCACTGGTTATGATGTCAAAACCCCCACCTGGACCAGAGGTCACCCTGAGGTCTCCTCTCCAACTGCAGGAAACAAGCTACCCTCCACCTCTTCCCCAGTCAAGTTCAAAAAACACATGGAGCTCAATGTTGTTTAACTTGTTGCCTTTGGAAAACCCAAAAGCCTAGCTGACAACTCCAGGCTGTGAATGGTGTAAGTGTTGAGGTATCACTTTTTCTCCACATAAATCATATTTGGCAAACAGAACTCAAAACCCACGGGAACACAATCCTAATCATGGTTTTCAGAAACTGGTGTTCTCTCATGCCCAGGAGTGTGGCCTGCTTTGCAGAAGCTCACAAATGCCGGGATTGGGTCCCACCAGCTGATTTTAAAAAAGGGAACATGTTTTTAATGATTAAACATGATTAAAAATATGTTAGCCAATAGCAATGCGTGGGTCTTACTTAGATACTAATATGTGCAGTTCTAACCAGTACACCTTATGTCCCTCATTTCTTCACTGCATAAATATTCATGGACATCCTCCCATGTGCCAGACGCTCATATAATCACTGGGAATGCAGGGCCGAGGAAAACAGACTCAGTCCTTACTCTTGTGGCTTCATCGACTTCATGGTCCTTGAAGCAGTATCCAGGCAATGGGACACAGGCTAGGTGCGGGAACCCTCACACTGGGACAGGAGAGTGGTTTTGTTTAGGTTTCAGTCCTTGTTGCATTGCTCTGTTACAAGGTTTTATCTTATATATGTCATTTTGACAAGGTAAAGAATAAGTTATTCATCTCTTTCTGCTTTGAGACATAGAAATTCATGAATTGATATCTAAAAGGCGTTAAGATAGCTAGACCAGAAGAGAATTGTAGAAAACAATGTTTCACTGAGGCTTATCAGTCACCATTTTCATGGGTAGTTATTGATTATGCTGTATAATTAGTATTAATTACTGCCCATCAAGGCCTCTTTTCAAACTCTTTAGTGGCATATGGTAAAATTAGCCTTTCCCTCCTTCCCAAAACACTCTTATTTCCTTGTCTTCTACAACACCTCACTCTCCTGCTTTTCCTCCTGCTCCAATAATTGGTCCTTTTTTATTTCAGTTGCTAGTTTATCTTTCTCCAAATTTTGAAGATCTTCCAGGCTGTCTGAACCCTTTTGGCTCTCTCTGAACTTTCTCACTAGTTTGGTCTCTCCATTTCTATGGCTTTAAATGTTGTTGTCCCTGTCCTTGTCTGCCTTCTGTAGCATCATCCTGTATCTGATTCCCTGCTTGACGGCTTCACCCAGATTTCACATAATTATATCAACCTGCTTCTGCTCGAAACTGGACTCCTTATTTGCCCTGTCCCCTGAAACTTGCTTTCCCCAAGCCCTCCTCATCTCAGAAAATGGCACTGCCACCCACTTCTGTGGTCAAGTATCAACCTGCCAGTCACTCCTTACACTCCTTCCTTCTCACCTCCATCATTCCGAGTACCACTAGGACCTTTTAAATGTAACAAGGACCTGTCTGCTTCTCCATCCTCACTGCCACCCTCTAGGTCCAAACAGAGCTATGTTCTTTCGTTCATAGCATGTGCCACAGTCTATATAGCGTATTTGTATAAATGGGGGCTTGTGACCTGCCCCTACTATTGGAGCCCACTGAGGATCCTGTGACGGCAGGAACTTTATCTACCTTGCTCACTAGTTCCCCAACTCCTAGCACACAAATATGTGTTGCACTGAATTGAATGACAGATTATGAACAACATAATATAGTTTCATTAGATGAGCTGCGTTCTTAAGTGTGTTGGTGCTGCCTCATAGCTTAAAGATAACTTGGTTCCTTTGAAGGGAAATACTAAGCACGTCTCCACCCATCACTGATACCTTTTAACACACAGCCTATGGAAATTCCCATTTAAGCTTACATGTTCAGTAGAATTTTTCCTCATATTCAAGTGCATTTATGAAGGATTTACGGAGCTTAAGATGGTGCTTGCCTGACTATTTCCCTGGAGATAAAAATTCCCACGTGAACAAATGCATCAGCAGACTATATCTATTGCTTTTAACTGGCAGCAGATACTCAGTTCTTTTACTCTTGGAGGGGTGTTTTTCATTCACTACTATCAGTGGCATCCCTGGGTAGTTCCTAATTCTAGTATTAACATAGCAAAAATACTTTTCATATCCAATGCTCTTTGATGTTGTAGGCGTAATCTATAAATCTGTGATATTTTTCTAAATACAAACAGTAGAATTACTACATTTTTAGGATACACTAAAATGCACCCTAATTTGAATTAATTGACAATGCTATCAGATGGAATTGTGAATACTGAAAAAAAGATATTTTTTCTAAAAAAAGGAAACTTTTCTTTTAGAAAAAAATATTCATTTTCTTAATTGTAATTCTTTGACATAGTTTGAACTACTGACAAATACTTTACCAAACAGATGTCCTTTTATTTTATTTTTGGAAATTGAAAGTACTCTTTCAAATTACCATATTTGCGTGCTGCAAAAGGATGATGTTAAAATACCTTAAAATAAAAAATTTGCTTACTTCATTTAAGCTTTCCCCATGACACCAATTTTGTACTGTTAAATCTTTATTAAAAATATGCAAATTTCATATTATTAAGGAAAGAGCCTGTGTGATCTATACAGAGACTTCAGTGCTACATACACATTGCTATATATTACTATTTCTACTGATTACTAAGTGGACTAATGGGCAAATTAACTTCTCTGGGTCTCTTAAGAAATGGTTGTTTCATCTAGCAATTTCTAAGGTTTCTTTGATTCAGTAAGTAAATAAATTATTAATCGAGTTTAATTCAGTTTGCAATAACAGAACCTTAAATTGATACCGCAAACTCCCTTAGTTGTCATTTTAATTTCTATCATTTAAAAATGTGCCACATTTTTTGTATGTGTTTTCTGTATACCAAGCAAGAGCATTTGAATAAAGCCAAAGTTTAGCTGGTCTGCTGGCACCACGGTGCCTGAAGACTAGGTGACCAGTCCCTGAGAAATGTGCCCTCAGTGGGCAAAAAGAAGGTCAATCTTAATTTTTTTTTTCTGGAGACAGAGTCTGGCTGTATCACCTAGGCTGGAGTGCATTAGTGCCATCTCGGCTCACTGCAACCTCTGGCTTCCGTGTGCAAACGATTCTCCTGCCTCAGCCTCCCAAGTAGCTGGGATTACAGGCACCCACCACTCCCTGCTAATTTTTATATTTTTAGTAGAGATGGGGTTTCACCATGTTGGCCAGCCTGGTCTTGAATTCCTGACCTCAAGTGACCCGCTCACCTTGGCCTCCCAAACTGCTGGGATTACAAGCACGAGCCACCATGCCTGGCCTTGATCTAAATTTTTAAGACACTGTTTTAAATGTAATATTTAATAAGTCAGCACCTATGTGTTGGCCACCTGAGCACTACACAGTATATAGAAGAAAGCATAAGACCAAACCCCTGTCCCTGGGGAGACAAGATGCATGAGAAATGCTCAAATATTTGTAAACAGTGTGTGAGCCATGTGGCATGACGTGCATTGCAGACCTATGAAGGAGGTCAGCCGGGCTTGGGGACCAGGAGTGCTCCATAGAAAATGTTGAAGTAGGCCTGAATTTGAAGGATGGGAAGAGTTCCGAGGGAAGGAGTTATAGGAAAGGGCAATGCAGCAGATGAGAGTAACTTCTTTTTTGAGACAGAGTCTCACTCTCTTGCTAGGCTGGAGTGCAGTGGCACGATCTCAGCTCACTACAACTTCTGCCTCCTGGGTTCAAGCAGTTCTCCTGCCTCAGCCTCCCAGGTAGCTGGGACTACAGGCACACACCACCATGCCCAGCTAATTTTTGTATTTTTAGTAGAAACAGGATTTCACCATGTTGGCCAGGATAGTCTTGATCTTTTGACCTCGTGATCCGCCCGCCTTGGACTCCCAAGGTGCTAGAATCACAGGTGTGAGCCACCGCACCTGGCCGAGAGTAACTCTTATGAGGAAACAGTCTACATGACTGTGACATCAGAAGGTCACCTCAGTGGAATCATGAAAAGATGCCCTGGTTAGCAGGTACGGGAGGAGGACAGTGGTAAATAGCTTTGAGTAGGCTATGCAGTGCCAGATACGGAAAGCCTCACAGAGTCTGCCCATAACAACTTTAATTCCATTATAAGATTTGCTAATTTAATGGAACGTGCTTTCCTGTACCAGTCAAACTTTTCCAGCTTATGAAAACACTGAACCAAATCATCTGATATCAGTGAAGATACTGTCTTCCATAAGTAGGTTAAGTTGTGCAGTCCTAACGTGAGGAAGGGGTGAGCCTGGCCAGTAGATGAATGAGCGGTCTCTAACATTTGCTCTTTAACATACTTTTGTTCCCTCAATAAATCTGTGTCATTAATGACAACGTGTAAGTCAACCAGAGGAGAAGCAGCCTATTGGATGGCAGGCTTAAGTGAATCTTGCTTTATGCCCTAATAGTCAACATATGGGCCTCTGTCAGCCTGGAGTAGCAGGAATTTCCAGACACAGGCCTATCCAGAGAGGGGGCTGGGGAGAGAAGGGGGTGAGGAGGAGAGGGAGAGGTAGAGAGATAGAGAGAAGCAGAGAGGAGTCAGGAGAGAAGGGGAGAGAGAGAGAGAGGCCCTTCCTCCAGGTCCCAGAGGTATGGGTCTGGGAACTATTAGAAAAAGCCCCTCTGTTCCTCCTCTGCTGTCAGCAAGATGCATGTTAGTGGAGACAGAAATGTTTTTACACTGGGAACCCTGACTCCATTATTAATTTTATAGCTCTGGAGATGGGATGCTCAATTCTGTAAAGTTCCCTCGACATTGCCCCACCAAAAGTGTTACATGGTCTCAAACTTATATGATTTAGAAACTTCACTTCTTTTTCTTTTTAAAATCTCATGAATTTGTGAGCTTTCATGCGAGTCAGGATGAGGACAACACATATGGGGAAGCAAAAGGTCCATCTGGCTGGAAGCAGCTCCTTCCCACAGCACAGACGTTGCCAAACCTTAACGACTCTGCCTGGATCTTATAGACACTGGGTCTAGGAAGATGATCTCACCATTGTTTGGTATAAAGATGACAAGAAGTTTCAAGTCTGAGTGTGTAACCTTCTGTATCTGGGGTTAGGCTCTGAATCTAGTCAGGACACACATCTTGGGCACACTTCACAAATATAATGCAAAAGAAAGTCAGAGAAACGAGTTTCCGACTTGTCACTTTCCTCTTATGTGAACTACATAAATCAAACTGCAATAAGAAATGACATTATAAAGGAATATGAATGATTTTATAGAACAAACATGTTAAATGTGAAGCATCCAAATATATGTTTACCCTTTAAAGTATCAATTTGGGAGACTCTAATGAGAGGACTGGTAATTGAGAATTGTTTTAAATGTCTCTTTTGGAGTATTTTTAAGAGCCAGCCACACATGTTTTGTAGATACAGTGTGGTACAAATATTCGTCCTATAAAGATCAAGATGGCTGTTGGAAATGGCTCAGAGAATCTTCAAATGAAGTATGAAGAGTTAGGTAGATGATCAGCCTGAGTAATTATAATCTTGATGAGATACAAATTGATGCTATTGGCTTCCCTGAACCAGAAGGTTCTACTTGGGGGCTACCAGAGGGCTCTTCCTAATGTCCTCAGCCTTGGCCACATCTGTGACAGACATTGAAACCACCTTGAAGGCGCACATGTTTTGGAGACATGCATCCTGGCATCGCAAACAAGTTATTCTCAGTTCTCCAAAAGGTTACAGGAATCCAGTAGGAATATCAATATAGCAAAAATGCAGCAGGAACAACTAACACCACGTTAACCAACCCCCTTTTTAGTTTCTCACCTAGCTTTATGTATTTAATTGTCTGCATCATATCATGAGCTGGAGAAAAAGGCTCTTTCCCCAAAAAGTTACATGTCAGGACTTTTGCAAGTTATTCATTTGATAAAACAATTAGAAGAGAGTGCAGGAAAGATGCCAGCATGCTGGTCACATCCTGTTACAAAGGAGGCTGCTTTTTGGGACTTGGTAGGGCACCAGGATGGGGCATCAGCAAAGAGGCAGAATGTGACAACAGTTAAGCGCTTGAGCACTGGAGTCAGGCAAGTCTGTTTGCAAATCCTGGTGATGCACAGCCTGCCACCAGCTGTGAGATCTCGGGCAAGTTACTTAATCTACCTGAATCTCCATTCCCTCGTTTCCAAAATGGTGATAATAATAGTACCTTCTTTATAAGCTTCTGAGAATTAAAGTAGATAATGCAGGTAAAATGCTTAGCATGGGCCTAGCTCACAGAAGTGCTCCGTAAATATTGGCTCCAGTTGTGAACAAAAGGAAAAGAGAGGGAGTAAAAAGAAGGTAGAAGGAAAGGAAGAAAGAAGAAGAGGGAATGAGAAAAAAAGAAAGGAAAGGATGGATGAACTTTCACTCCATTCAGCTTTGAAAATGTGAAAACTTACCCTTACAGGATTAAGGCTGATAGATACAGCTGGGTTTGTTTCTGCAGTGGTTCCTATTGTAGCCCAAGCAAGGGGGAGTGACTCAGTTAACAAGTTTGCATATCATTTGAGAAAAAAGATCTACAAGTATGTGTCCCAAATATTTAGAACGAAACAAATAGGCAGATGATCAAATTCAATGGCTCCTTTTCATTAAAACACACACACACACACACACACACACACACACACACACACACACACACTTGATTCTATTTTATGGGAAACATAATGGTGATGCTTTCTGTTTAGGAAAGACCAGTGGAACAGTATGGCCCTACTGCTATTGGTAATAGTGCGTCTATTATAATTCATTAAAGGAAAGTAATGCCAGCAATTTTGTTTAGATTCTACACTCTGGAAATGCTCCTTTCAGAGCTTTGATGAAATGGCTCTATGTTCTGCTAAAATGACAGCAAGTGTCAAAACTGCCCTTCTGCCCTGCAGCCTGTCATTAGATCTTATTAGATCCAAACTCCAAAACAGGGCCAATTTGTCCTCCACTGCTAGGTGTCATCCTCCCTTCCAGCTGCAGGGACTGCTCTTCCCTGCCCTGATGGCCCATTTCCTGGTGCCCAGATGCCTCCGGGAGGCCCATCAGAGCTCAAGGCTCTGACCTCACTGCTGTTCTCTCATCAGTGGCTCTCAATCCACAAAAACCCTCTCTCATTTTCTGTCTTCTGGGCCCTCATTACACCCTGTTTGGGCAGCCAGTGGGGAGTGGCATGTTCACTTTGTGTTTTCCAGCCTTTTGTAACTGAGCGTTGCACTGAGACATTTCATCGCCAGAGTCTTTGTTTCCTTTACTGAAACCACTTCTGACTATGTCAATGGTCATAGCTTTGTCTACTCCTCTCTCTGAGTTCTGATGCTGTTGGTCACTTCACTGAGCAATCCTTCTGTTCAGACAGTCTGGTGCAGTTTTCTGCATCTGGGGGACAAAAAACTCCATGACCATTACAGAAGGTTGAGTCAGACCACAAGTTCAAACCTCACTAGACTATAAGCCACTCAGGAAAGAAGGACCACCAAGTTAGATTTCAGTGAAGGGCTGACAACCTGAATCAGAAACGAGACACTTCTCCTCCTTATCCTAGCCTGCTTAAGCCCAAAGCCCTAGAGCAGATAGAGAATTCTAATACACAGCACTGTATTCCCATTTTGATAAATGCAGGTTAGTGGAAGGAAAGAATGTTTACTGGTGCTCAGGGCATATGAACAGCAACAAAAAAGTAAAAATGGAGAATCACTTCTGGGAGGCCAAGTGAGAGTACTTTTCACACCCACTGGGGGGTCTCATTCACACCCACAGCTTCACTTACCACTGCTGTACAAAGATTTCTAAACCTGAGTCTTCATCCCCCACCTCCCTCCTGAGTCCCAGAGAGTTATTTTCAGCAAACATTTCTACCTGAATGGCCCACAGTCATAGCAAACTCAAAATGTTGAAAACTAAACTCATTATCTTTTCTCTAAGGGACCCCTAACCAAGTGTCCCCCATGTCAGGGAATTAACAGCACCAGTAGTCACTCATGCCAGAACCTGAGAAACCCCCTTGACTTTTCTCATCCACCCCCCAGTCTCCACCCAGTCACCATGTCCCACAGCTCCTGCCTCCTCACCTTCTCTTGACTCCAGTAACTGCTCCAATTCCCACTACGACTGTCTTAATCCAGGCCACTCATGTCCCCCCCCAGAGTCTGTATTGGTCTCTAACCTGTCTCCTTGTCCTCACTCCAGCCCCCTCCACTTCATTCCAGCCCCATACCATGGAGATTCTTCTGAAACACAAATCAGAACAGGTCACCCTTTTGTGTGAAAGCCCTTGACAGCATTCTGCTGGCATTAGTCCAAGTATGAGTTTAAACCCCTTGATGATTCCCAATGCAGATTTGCCTCACCACTCCAACCTCATCTCCTGACCCTCTCCCCTCTGAGTACCATATTCCAGCCATGGGGAACCACTTTCCTGCTCCTCACACACTGCAGAGCTTTGCTCATTTCCTGGCCTTGGCACGTGCCACCACCGCCTCCTCCCTCTCCTCCTTTTTCTTCTTTCTCCTCCCCTTCTTTCTCTTTCTCCTCTTCCTTTTCTCTTTCTCCTCCTCTTCCTCTCCCTCCTCTTCCTCCTCCTCTTCATCTTCCCCCTCTTCCTCCTCCTCTTCTTCCTCCCCTTCCTCTTTCCCCTCTTCTTCTCCTCTTCCTTCTCCTCTTCATCCTCCTCCCTTCCCTTCTCTTTTTCCTCTACCACCTTCTTCTTGTTACAAAATATGAAATGCATGCAGAAAATACCCATGTCCCATGTGTACAGCACAATGAATTTTCACAAATGGACACACCCACATGACCTGTGCCCAGATCAAGAACCTGAAGGAGCCCAGTATTCCAGAGACATCTCTCACGCTCTTTTTCTCTATTCCCCAAGGGAAATCACCGCCTTGATTTTAATAGCAATGACAAGTTTTTCCCATTTTTGTACGTTATGTAAATGAAAACCTAATTGGAAATGAAAACCTTGTGCAGATACCTATTGCCGCAAAACATACCACCAAAAAACATAATGACCTAAAACAATTATGAAGCCCCACCTTTGCTCTTAACACCACTCTCGGCTCTACTCTCGTCCTCTTCATCACCAAGTCTCTTGAAAACTTTACCTATACTCGCTGTCCCCGTATCCTCTCCTCCACCACACTCATCTGTATCACTGAAACTGCTCTCATTGAGGGCGCCAGTGACCGCCTTGCTGTGCAGCCAAATGAACATATTTTTATAGTTTTCCTACTTGACACTCCCTCTACTCCTTAATTCAATGAGTCATCAAGTTCTAGTGGTTCATCCTCTTCAGCTGATCATGTGTTTGTCATGCGTGTTTCTTTACTCAGTATCTCTTGCCTGGACTATTCCAACAGCCCTCCTCCCTGCCCCAAGCTATTCTTCCAGGCTTATCATCGCGACATAGTTTTCAGAATTAAAGGTTTAGACAGGCCCACCTTGTACTAAAAATCAAACTGTGGCGTGGCATAAAGACCCATTAGGCCAGTTGTGCGGCTCACACCTGTAAACCCAGCACTTTCGGGGGGGTCAGAGAAGGAGGATCACTTGATCCCAGGAGTTTGAGAGCAGCCTGGACAAGATGGTGAGGCCCTGTCTCCATAGAAGATACAAAAATTAGCCAGACATGGTGGTGTGCGCCTGTAGTTCCAGCTACTTGAGAGGCTGAGGTGGGAGAATCCCTGGAGCCCAGGAGGTCAAGGCTGCAGTGAGCCATGTTCGTGCCACTGCCCTCAAGCCTGAGTGACAGAGTGAGACACTGTCTCAAACAACAACAGCAACTAAAACAGACCCTTTAACCTGTTGCTCCAGCTTCCCTTTCTATGCTCATTGTCCCTAGCACCCTCCCCGAATCAGCAGTCTTTTGTGAACTTGCCCTCAGAGTTTTTGCCAGAAGCTTCTCTCTTCCCGGGATGCTGTTTACCCCATTTTTTATCGGCAAATCTTTGCACGTATCTCTAATGCTACTGCCTCTGTAAAATGTGCAGTTGATGGCTCCTTTTCTGATCCTATTTGCTACTATTAATATCAATACCAAGAAATATCACTATTATAAGATGCTTGGTTCATGCTCTTAGAACATAAGCTCCTTGGGGCAGGATCTTCGTTTTGTTCTCTGATATATCCCAGGTTCCCAGAGTTGTGCCTAGCACATAGCAGTCACTCAATAAACACTTTCTAGATAATACATGGATAGTTAACATTTATTGAGCGCTGATTTTATGCCAGGTGCTTTCATGTATTATCTCATTCTGTTCTCACCAAAAGCTCTATGATGAAAGAACTATTTTTATTCCAGTTTTGCACTGGAGGAAACTGAGGCTTAACCAAGTTTAAGTAACTTGCCCAAGGCCACACAGTTGATACATGGCAAATCTAGGATTTGAACCCTGATTGTCCAAGCTCTAAATAACTTCATCTTACTGTCGCCAAGCTCTGTTTGCTGTGGTGCTTTGCACATGACTGTTCTGTGGGTTACGGTAGGTCCTTAGCAAATGAAACAATTAACCCAAAGTAGTGGAAGTATCTCTTTACATGTTTATCTCTGTGCCACATAGCGGGTTCACTGAGAATAGGAACTTGGTCCTATTTATTTTACTCTCCCTTGTCCCCCAAACCCCAAGTAGCTGGCACAGTGTCTTACAGATGTTTGTGTTCCCAAAATGTTTACTGAATGAAATAATGGGTGTGCTGTGAAGAGGCAGCATTTGGCAACAAGTCCTTTCTGCATAATCAGTAAATTCTGAGGACTGTCCTTATGGCTGCCTGGAATCTGAGCTCAGCTGCTGCCTCTTCTCACCCCATGCTTCTTCAGCATGATGCAGGCTCGGAGCCATCCCTGGCTGACCCACCCTCCACCCTGACCCCCGGCCTTTTGCCATCCTTCCTGTCCTCATGAAGTTCCCCGGCCAGTCTTCCTGCTCTCCGCTGCCAATCATTCTGACCAAGAGCTGCCCCACCCTCTCCTCTTCTTGACCCCGCGCCCTGCTTGAACCTTGCTGCTTCCCTGGTCATCCTGAACAGGCAGGGCAAAATGACATTTCTGTAGATAATTCCAACGCAGAGTGGACTGTGATAAACACAGAGACAGTCACGAGGCATTGTCAGAGCTATCAAGAGGAAGACATTCCTAGTTAAATGATGGAGAAACTGAAAATGAATTAAGTCACTGTCTTTTTCATCCTGATATAAATTGTCTTGTTTTGTTTTTTTAATAAGAGTTTAGCTTCTCGAGGTTTGTCAGTTAGGTAGGATTGTTGATAGCAAGCAGTAGAAACTGGGACAATTTAAGCCACAAGGGGAAGATTCTTATAAGGATACAGAGTCTCTAGGAACTCAAACGTTAGAATGCAGCCAGGCCTCAGGGAGAAATGGAAGCAGAACCAGAAAAATAATTCAGGATCTGAGGAGTATTCTCATTCCATATCTTGCCTTCACTGTCACTGTACATTTGCTTCATTTCTCTCTCTGTGGGCCTCCTTAAGTCCACAGACTTCACCACGGTGTACAGCTGCCAACAGCAACTGAGTTTTTAAGTGGCATAATGACCATCTCTGTCAAAAAATCACAAATCTCCAGGGAATTTACCTGATTGGCCCAGCACAAGTCAGGTGGTTTCCCCTGGTCCAATTATTTGTCACCAGCAAGCAGGGTGACTTTATATAACATGGCTGCCAGGTGCCCGTGCTGTGGAGGAGGAAGTAGAAAGGATCATGATAAGCCCATCATACCCTCCCAAAATGACTAATACGTTTTGTTCTGTTGTCTGATAATGCACTTATAAAAGAATTCTGAGTGCTCCCCCAAGAGTAGAGCAAATGAATAAACTTTCTATCTTTAAAATTCTTTTTTAGACACAAATACCTAAGTATGGATTGCCATTTAGCAAACATCACCCTGATTAACTAAGACAATGTTCCACTGGTAATTCCTAGCAGATTTTCTATGCCAGTTTCGTTTATTGAAAGCCTAGAATCCTGGCTTCACCCAGGACCTCACACACATCTGTATGCTCTGCTAGACTGCAGCAGGGGAGACAGTTAATATGATAAACCTGGCGGGCCCTTCTCCCTCCTCAGGGCCTCGTGCAAATGATGCCCACGCCTCCCCTTCAGAACCAGAGTGCTATTCTCTTTCTAATAAGCAGGTCTAGGGAGATAGCATTTCTTCCCTTTGAGGGCTCCATGCCCTGACAAATTTCAAGAGAGCTAACTATATGGTCGCTGCTTCCTTATTGTGGTTTGAGGTAGGGAGAGAGAACCAGGAAAGATCCTTCTTTTATTTTGATCTGACTCTGCTCAATCAAGGATCCTTAAATTGAAGACTGGGTAAGGATAATCTGAAAAGTCGATCCAACTCAGAAGTAGGAAAGCTGGATTCGGGTTGTCCAAGGAAATCCAAGGTTTCATGTTAACCCTTCTGGGACTCGGCCCTCTCAGCACTACTGCACTCTCTGCAGCTGGCACAGAGGGATTAGCACACACGGCATGGGCCTACAGAACACATACGACAGCCCCAGGTTGTGGGGAGAGAGGGCCAGGGCTCTGTCCTACAGGATGGACCTCGTGACTCCTCCTCCGGAGACATACTGTATTCCACCCAGACCTTTTCAGTAATACTCCCTGGCTTGTCTTCTAGGCTCCCTGGGTACAGCAGGCCGTGTGTGCAACCTGACTTCCCGGGGCATGGACAGCTGTGAAGTCATGTGCTGTGGAAGAGGCTACGACACCTCCCATGTCACCCGGATGATCAAGTGTGGGTGTAAGTTCCACTGGTGCTGTGCCGTGCGCTGTCAGGACTGCCTGGAAGCCCTGGACGTGCACACATGCAAGGCACCCAAGAACGCTGACTGGAAAAGCCCCACATGATCCCAGCAGAGGTCACCATCCACCTTCCCTTCTACAAGGACTCCATTGGATCTGCAAGGACACTGGACCTTCGGGTTCTCTCTGTGGGGATATTTCCTAAGGCATGTGGCCCTTGTCTCAACAGAAGCCCCCTCTTCCTCCCTGGGGGCCTCAGGATGGGGCGGTGGGGGGGGCACATGCTGCACCTAAAGCCTACCCTATTCTATCCGTCTTCCAGCGTTCTGGGATCATCTCCCTTCCTGGTGAGTTCTCTTTGGAAATAGCATGACAGGCTATTCAACTGGGAGGGTGGCGGGCCCAGACCACTGTCTCCACCCACCTTGACTTTTCTTCGTTCTAGAGCAGTTGCCAGGTAGAAAAAAGAGCATCTCAAAGGAGCTTTCTCAATGTCTTTCCACCCACAAATGCTCCTAATTAAGGAATTCCACACTTCTCCCTGACAGGTGCAGTAAAGGAAGCAGAATCAATTGCCACTGAGTTAACTTTAATTTTTGAAAAGACCGAGACTTTCGTCTGATTAAGTGATTTTACAGCTACCACCCCTAGGGGTAATTGGTAACTACCTGGAGAAGGATGGCTTTCAATACATATTTTAGTTTAAAATGTGTATTTTTAAGGCATTTATTGCCATATTAAAATCTGATGTAACAGGGTGGGGACATGTGTCCTTTGATACTATGGTGTGTTCTATCTTTGTAAGAGCAAAACCCTCAAAAGGGATTGCTTTGCATTACTGTCCCCTCAATATAAAAAGTCTTTAGGGAATGAGACTTCCTTCTCACATAGAACCTGAAGGGAATTAAAAAGATGAATGGTCGGGCAATATTCTGTAATGATCGGGCGAATATGGTCGAAAATAATTCAGTGAATGGAATATTAGAAATGTATCTGCACAGATGAAGAGAAAAGGGAGAATCAAATTCCTGTCTGGTGTTATGCATGTGACCCATGGAATTTCATAACTGAAATGACTTTGAGGATGAAAATTTGGGGTATACAAGATTGGTGAACTAAAATGCTGACAGAGAGGTTTCTAGAGCTAACTCATGCCTGGGGCAGCCTTACCATAAGCAGATGTCTGAGAGAAGTCAGCCACGTGCACTGTCAGCTAATGCCCATCACCCTTCAAGCCCAGTTTAAAGACCTGTCATATTTAATTGTATTTATTTGATTCTTACAAGATGATGTGATACCGTAGCCTAAAGCAAATGACACATAGCATTGCTTATAAAGTTGGTAACCCTGCTATATTATATTGCAAACAAATCATAACTTGGAGACTATATTTAAGGGACTCAGCTGTAATTATGGGAGCATCAGTATACAAATAGTTGTTGGCTTCTGCCATCAACCAAAAGATGACATTCAGGGAAAATGGAGAGGCTGCCTGCACCATTTTTTATATTAAATGAAAGAATGGTGAAATAGCTACTTCTAGTGGTCCTAAAAACTTGGTTCTTATTCTGTATATGACTTCCTTACAGCGCTACATTAACAGGATACTTCATTGCATGCATCTGGTATCAAATTGTTGATGCTCCCTCATTCTTTCATACTGTGCAGTAGGTCATTTAAACTGAGGCTTGGGGAAAACAACCTACTGGAATACTTTGTCATAGTTGACATTGGCCTCCAGCCCTCTTAAAAATGATAGAATTCATCCCCTTTCCCTCACTCCCAAACCCCCAAATTATTGTCTAACTTTTCCAAAGTGACCCTTTCCTCCTTTTATTTTATGGATTCAGAAGGTGGGGAGCAGTGGAAAGACAGTAGCTGCTCTGAGCTTGGTGTGAAGGAGGCCAGGCATGTGAGCAGCTGCTCATCTTCAGTTACACTGAATCCTGGTGTGCATGCCTTCACGAGAGTGCAAAGGCACTTTCATGGGAGTCCCACAGCCATCAGCCCTTCATCCTGCTAGATGAACTGTGAAATCATCAATCCAGGCTCTGTTTAGAATTGGAAAGGATCTTAGGAGACATCCCAGCTCCCTTCAGTTTGGGGAAATTGAGACCAGAAGAGGTAAAGGGATTGGTGCACATATCAGCCATTGCCCAGTGCTCCATCACAAATAGGACCACACTCTGCATGTCCGAGATACTGTAGGACTTTATCCATTAAATCAAACTAGTTTCTCCCAGAATTAACTCTGTGGATTTTAAATAATTTTAGCTTCCAATGGGGTGTTTGCTGTTTTTTGTTTTGTTTTTTTTTTTTTTAATGCCTGGGAGGTTTAGATATGACATTCTTTCTATGCTGAGATATATCCCTCCTGGTAAGTAACAAGGGGATGAAGCATATCCACATAGAAACCTATATAAATTGTCCTAATCCATAAGGGAGACTCTGGCAACCATCGCAAGTGGCAATGGGTCCTGCCACTGAGGAGGGAAAACTGAGAGAATGAAATGTTGTTATCCGCTTTTACTTCTGAAATAAAATGTCTATTATTTGGAAAAAAATTAGAAAATAAATGAAGGTAATTTTAAGCTCCTTTGCCTTAGAGCTTGGTAGAGGACCAGTATTCCAGGAACGTGAAATACACCGTAACTCTGAATTATCTGAGGCTTTTAAGGGGACTGCATGGTGCGAACTAGCCGTAACAAAATAACTGGGAAATCCCCTTACAAGTTTCTTCCTTATGAAAATCTTATTATAAATGGAAGTTTTCTAGGTCCAAGATAATGTCTATTAATTTTCTACAATATCTGAAAAAGTTCCTGAAACAGGACATAGACTAGTTCACTGGAGTTTTCTGCAATAAAGATATAATCTGCACACGACTCTGAGACTGAGCATAGAAATTGTTTTCTTTAACAGATTTGCTTCTGTAAGTTGGTGTGTGGTGCTGACTGATATTGTCTGTATTCTTGGAACACACTTTGTCAATGTGCATTCGGTTTCAGCATCCTGGGTAGCCCTCCATGGCCTGAAAGAGTTAATGCTCTGCCTTAAGAGACCAATTTATCCCCTCAAGTGACTTAACCTCAAGCACATTAGTTCCCAGTGCCACGACCACACCAAGCGCTGGCTCTGTGCCCCTCAGGGATGATGGAGGGCTCTGGCAAGTTACTGGACTACAGATGCCTCAGAATGGAAGCGGAAGAGGCTTAGGGCACCCAGAATGCTATATGGTCTCCCTTCACCAGCTGTCACCAGATTGAAATAAACATCTGAAAAGAGGGATCTATCCTGTGTCATCTGGGTGGGGCCAGATGATGGGAGGGGACATGAGAGGAAAAGAACCTGGTGACTTTTGCCAGGTGACTGGCCAAGCTTGATGATCAAGGGTAATGGCTTTTTCCAGGCCGGCACAGTAGCTCACACCTGTAATCCCAGCATTTTGGGAGGCCAGGGCATGTGGATCACTTGAGGTCAGGAGTTTGAGATCAGCCTGGCCAACATGGTGAAACTGTCTCTACTAAAAATACAAAAATTAGTTGGGTATGGTAGCAGACACCTGTAATCCCAGCTACTCAGGATGATGAGGCATGAGAATCACTTGAGCCCAGGAGGTGGAGGTTACAGTGAGCAGAGATTGCACCACCGTACTCCAGCCTGAGCAACAGAGTGAGACTAAGTCTCTTAAAAAAAGCGGGGAGGGGGACAATGGCTTCTGCTTTTATTGATAACCCCCACCCTTCTTCCGGCTGTCATTTCCCTGTTCCCACACCTAGCACCTACTTCCTGAGCCATCGTGAGGCCCGCCAGGCTCAGGGACCCAGACCATGGCTCAGATTGTCCACACCTATCGTGTAGCTCTGTTTTAGGCAGTCAATATTAATTTCAAGAGGTGTTTTGAAACGGTCACAACTATATTCTTTTTTTAACTAGAATTATTACAAAATCTGAAAAAAAAATCAGGCATTGCATTTCTTTTTCAAAGAAGGTAGCTTTAAAGTCAGAAAATCTAGTTTCACATCAACGTTTCTAGGCCATATTAATTTATTAAGGAAGCTCACATCAACTCTAACAGACCTAAAGCAGGGCTGTCTCAGAAGCGGACATGACCGTGCATGCGCTCTCCTGGCCGGCTTGTTCACGCCAGGGTATTGTCCTTACTTCTTGGTGTTAAAAGCTGGCCTGAGGCTGTTGTTGACTTGCTCAGCTGAAAAACATTCAGCTCTCCTCTTGCCGACTCTCAAAATAAAGGCTCAGGCGGTGTCCAATGGACCAGAACCATTCTTTTGTGTCTATTTACTGTACTTCAACTTGGGTTTCCTTATCTTAAGAGCAAGAGTTGTACTCATCAAATAAACCTCCCCAGTTCCAAAGCTGGTAAATAGCTTTTGTCAGGTCTGCACTGAATCTCTGAAAAGCAATCCGCTGGTGCGATTTGACAGCTAAGCCATGAGGCTTTTGACCTTCTCCTTACCTAGGCAGAGAAAATTTTCACTCATCCATGAGAATGTTCTTTACATTTTTCTGGGGATCAGCAAGGTGACAGGTGGTTTGCAAAAACCCAACATGATTATTATTTTTCTAAATCATAGTAGTTCCAGCTGTAGTTTTCTCCCCCCCGCCACATTCACATGGATTTCTGTTTAACCAAACCTCCCACTTGCACAAGCTAATAAAAGTGTCACGCAGATTGTTGCAAAGAACTATTGTTATTTACAAGTCCACGTTTTCTGTGAAATCAAAACATAATAAAGTGAATTTTCAGTGTTAACTTTGTTGTTTTAAACTCATGGTAGTCTTGCCAAACCCTCTAGTGAAAAGATGTCCCTGCAGGTTATGGGAATGATTCCCTCGTCTTTTCTCAGGACCATACTTCAAACAACTCAATTGAGAAGCATCTTTCAAGTTTGTAAAGATGTTCAGGGAAGGCAATTGACTTGCATCACTGACATCTATTGTGAGTTGATGGGTAAGACTTATGTTAAAAATGGAGAAAATGGCTGGGCGTGGTGGCTCACGCCTATAATCCCAGCATTTTGGGAGGCCAAGGCGGGTGGATTACGAGGTCAAGAAATCGAGACCATCCTGGTCAACATGGTGAAACCCCATCTCTACTAAAAATACAAAAATTAGCTGGGCATGGTGGCACGCGCCTGTAGTCCCAGCTACTCGGGAGGCTGAGGCAGGAGAATTGCTTGAACCCAGGAGGTGGAGGTTGCGGTGAGGTGAGATCGCACCATTGCACTCCAGCCTGGGTAAGAAGAGGGAAACTCCGTCTCAAAAAAAAAAAAAAAAATGGAGAAATTACACCACATTTTTCCCCATGTGTCCCTATCTAAGTGCTTGCCCTCTCTCAATGTTAGCATGTTTTGTCAGTGTTTATAAATCCAGTGTCTTTCCCCAGCAGCTAAGTCACTCCATCAGCTTCTCAAATTATTGCGTTCCCTGTAAGTGCTGACTCTGGGCTGAAATGTCATTTTCTCTGCTTGATCAGAAACATGCAGCATCCCTTGCCCGGTTACTGAGATCTGAGCATCCTAAGTTTATGGGCTATTTCCATCAAGCAGTAAAAGCTCAGAAAATGGGAATAAACTCTCCTCTAGAAAAGGAAGTCCACCCTCCCCACTTTTTTTTCCTGGATGAGCTATGTTTTGGGGTGATCTGGCTAATCAAGGCACTGGTTTTGCACTTCAAGCACTGCACTGTAGCCCTGTGGTTACACTGCACCCTGTCCCTCTAGGATTCCACCTACCCATCTAGAAACTCTTACACCTACTTGGATGATCTAAAAAAGAGAGAGCAGTTTTGCTGGTGTGGTGGCTCATGACTGTAATTCTAGCACTTTGGGAAACCAAAGCAGGAGGGTCATTTAAGGTCAGGAGTTTAAAACCAGCCTGAGCAAAGTAGCAACATCCCTCTACAAAAAAAAAAAAAAAATAGCTGGACATGATGGCACACACCTATAGTTCTAGCTATTTGGGAGGCTGAGGTAGGAGGATGAGTTGAGCCCAGGGGTTCAAGGCTATAGAGAGTTATAATGGTGCCACTTCTCCCAAGCCTGGACAATATAGCAAGATCCTATATCTTGAAAAATTAAAATAAAAAGAGGTGGTAGTGAGTCATGTGTCTAGGTATGTTTTTCAAAGGATATCTCCCCCCAATATTTTTGCTCTGAAATTGTCAATGAAATTTTCCGATTTCCCAACTTTTTCTGTGAGAGGCTGTCCTATATATTGTAGGATGTTTGGAAGCATCCGTAGTCTCTCTCCACCCACTATATGAAATTGTTCTCAGTTGAGAACCACTGGTCTAACACTTTGGGTTAAGCCCTCTATTAAAATGCAAGCCACTTTGAGTTAGGAACACCTCATTGGGAACATTAGTTGAATGGGATTGCTTCTCAGTATTAACATATCAGACTCTCTAGGAAGGAATCTTTAGGAAAAGGGGCAGTTGTGAAACCCCTCAGCATCATGGGGCAGAATGAGAAAGGCTAAGACTTGACTGGAAGCTCCCGGAGGCCCGCACTGTGTATCTCTGGAGTCTGTGCAAATGTGAGGCTCCTGGGTTTCTAGGATGGGTATTAACCGAGGGGAATCAGACAAACAATAGAAAGAATAACAAATAGAAACAGTCATGTGGTTTTAGAAGCTGGAGGCAGAGCTCTTAGGAATTCTTCAGTTTCACAATACTCTCAGTGGGAAAAACAAAAACAGAAAACCCCAAATCCCCAAGATATGTATGCCTGGGAAGGTGGAGGAGTGAGAACAGCAGACCTCTGCAACAGGCAACTGAACAATAGGCAAGTTGAGTTTCTCAAGGCAGTCAGCAGAGAGAGTAATAATAAGGAGGAGATCCTGCAAAACAAAGAAAGTCTGGGTTTCAAGCGAAGAGAGAATTTCAAGTTTAAGGTCAGGATGGATCTCATTTGCAGGTTATTCATTGAAACCCCCCTCCTCACTGCCAGTTGCCCCACCACAGGTAGCACAGGTACAGGTACCCTTGGCATGGTCCACCTGGTATTTTAGCAGAGAATAAAGTGAAATATTGTCTAATGTATGCCAGTAACGGGTGGGAAAGGGGTGCATGCTGGAGGTAAAATGAAGTTGAGTGCAGGAAAAAAACCAGCTGGGATGGTGGACAAGAAGGGTAACTCTGGGCCAGGCGCGGTTGCTCCCGCCTATAAAATCCCAGCACTTTGGGAAGCCAAGGCAGGTGGATCGCTTGATGTCAGAAGTTCAAGATCATCCTGGCCAACATGGTGAAACCCCATCTCTACTAAAACTATAAAAATTAACCAGACGTGATGGCACATGCCTGTAATCCCAGCTATTCGGGAGGCTGAGACAGAAGAATCACTTGAATCCAGGAGGTGGAGGCTGCAGTGAGCCGAGATCATACCACTGCACTCCAGCCTGGGCAACTGAGGAAGACTGTCTCAAAAAAAGAAGGGTAAGCCCTGCTGGCTAGAGAATTTAAGGCAGATGACAACTGGCTGATAGAAGTAATCAGAAAGCCTGTCTACACCTTGACAAGTTTTCATGAGCCGAACTGATTTTGTGTTTGATGCTGCCCAACGAAGTACCGATCAGACAAGAACCACTTGGATGAACAAATAGCTCGTGATCCGTTCCTTCATGGTATTATCTAGTTCTAGATAAGAGCATGATTCAAATCTGATCAACATGATCAATTTAACATGTAGACTATTTTTGGATCCTTAACTTGATTTTGTAATTTCCGGGTAGTGACTGACCCTGTGAAAGCCCCTGTAATTGAATCACAGGCCCTGGATTTCCCCAGGCAGTTTACCCAGTCCTCTTTTAATAGCACTGTAGGCTTTCCTAAGTTCCACAGACAAGAGGAATCACATTACTGCCCGTAAACCCAGCTCAAATAATTAAATGACAAAGATGCATCCAGGATTCACTCAGCTGGAATGCTCACACTGGTGACTTCAGCAGAGGCTGGGGGGCACTGTAAACCCATCTGTAAATGTTTAGGTGCTTCAAGTTACAGGTGGAGGTTACCCACCAGTCGAAGAGATAGCAGGAAGTATAGAAAACAAAATCTGAATTGGTGTGTCCAAAAGTCTACCCACCCATATAACTTTGGCATCTGCCCCGGATCATTATTCTCCAATAGTAATGAAGGCTTCGTGAAAGGCCTTGAACCCTGAATTGTCATTTTGGAATCATGCTTAATCAAGACAAATATTCCCAGCCTAAGAGTATGACTTGAAGGAGAAGGGAGTATGGGTTTAATTTTCCTATATATTGCTGTAACTATAAACAATGCCTTATCTTCTCAGCAACTCTCATGAAATAATAAGCACTTGTGTTTTTAAAAGTATTTACACCAGCCCTTGGAGATTTTATTAGAATCATGATTCACAGATGAGAAATTTTCCTCTTCTACAGGATTTAGTAACTTGAGTAAGAATTACTCAGTAGACTGTCTATACAGACAAATGAATTTGAATGCTTCCTCTGGCTATTAACCATTCACTGGCAAATTTCTTTTAATTTTTCTGAACCAACGGAATGACTAAGTCAAGATAATTCCTGTGGTCTGCATATTGTAGACAGATGATTAAATAGTTCCTGAAAATTATTATTGTTCTGTCACATGGATATAGGCCTTCAAGAGAGCAGTGAGGTTACATGATACTTCAGGATCCAGAGAGTAAAAATTCCCAGCGTCACAGAATGTCATCTTTGGAAGGAACGTTGCAGACATTTATTCCAACCCCTGGATGTTATTCATGGGAAAACAAAAGAAACTTCATGGTTCAAACTGTGATATGAGCAAGATACTCTGAATCATCTTCAGGGAAGGACAGTTATTATTCATTCAGTATGGCTGTATTGAGCATCTCCTGTGAGTCAACCACTGTGCTACGTCCTGGAAATGCAAGCGTGATTAAGACAGACATACCCTTCCTCAGGGCCCTCTGGAAGGACTAGCACCAAACGCTCTGTTTTACTTGACAAGCACTTTGTAAAGTATTTGGATTGGATTTGGTGCCTAGAACCACCCTTAAATATAGATATGAGTATCCCCATTTTTTGAGATGATGCAAGTTTCGGATATGGTAATTTGCTGCAGCTCAGAAAAGGCTTGTAAGAGCCACAGACTGGACTCAAGTATTTATCTTCTAACTCTCACTCCAGTGTCCTTTCTGGTACACCAGAACTTTCTGTGGTAGAACTCAATGAGTATTTGTCCAACTGGCTATTGAAAATGACCAGTTCAATGATCATATTCTCTAAACAAAAATGAGGATACGTGGATGGCCAAAAAATTTCTATGATTTCTATTTAATTTATTTGAAATTTAGATAGCAAATCATATGTAGGTACACATTGAACAAAGCTCTACCAGAAAGTGACTTTGGATTATACACAACAGGCACATTTTTTTTTTTTTTAAATAAAATAGGCCAGGCACTGTGGCTCATGCCTGTAATCCCAACACTTTGGGAGGTCGAGGTGGATGGATCACTTGAGGTCATGAGTTCGAGACCAACCTGGCCAACATGGTGAAACCTCATCTCTACTAAAAATACAAAAATTAGCTGTGCATGGTAGCAGGCACCTGTAATCCCAGCTACTCTGGAGGCCAAGGCAAGAGAATTGCTTGAACCTGGGAGGCAGAGGTTGCAGTTAGGCAAGATGGCACCGTTGCACTCCAGCCTGGTGACAAGCGTGAAATTCAGTCTCAAAAAATAAAATAGTTTTTAGATTCTTGCAGAAAATCTGAGATTTCTGGTCATGAGAAATCTGCCTTCTCTGTCATGTAGAGTTAATCCACAGTTGATAATCATTCTAAAATAATATGTATAAATTTAGACAATGGTATGAATCATATTTTAAGAGTTTTCTCCAAGCCCCTGCCTAATGTTTAATTACTCAGGTTGAATTAGCATGTCAGTAATTTAAAAAATACTTTTCACAATAATCTTGCCTGCTCATTCAAGAATGAATAATTTTCTTAGCAGCAATATATAAGAAATAGTTTCTTGGAATTGCATTAGAATGTAATGATGTATTTAAAATATTTTAAAGACACAAAGTACATATAAATATAATATTGGCATCTTTTAACAATAAGATTTTTGCCTCATTTAACATGAAGTATGGGTGTTCTTTCTCTACATAAAGCAAACTGGGAAGATTTGTACAATACTAAATTACTGGATAATGCTTCTAGAAACAAAAGGTAATCTTTCCCCTTCTGATATGGTTTGGCTGTGTCCCCACCCAAATCTCATCTTGAATGATAGCTCCCATAATGTCCACGTGTTATAGGAAGGACCCTATGGGAGATAATTGAATCATGGGGGCAGTTCCCTCATTCTGTTCTCATGGTAGTAAATAAGTCTCATATGATATTTGATGGTTTTATAAGGTTTCCCATGTCACTTGGTTCTCATTCTCTCTTGCCTGCCACCTTGAAAGATGTGCCTTTTGCCTTCCACCATGATTGTGAGGTCTCCTCAGCCATAAGGAACTGTAAGTTCATGAAACTTCTTTTTCTTTAAAAATTGCCTAGTCTCAGGTATGTATTTATCAGCAGTGTGAAAACAGACTAATATACCTTTTAATCTAGAAACAGTCAAGCAGGGATGAATATGGGTTCCCAGCACTGACCTTCAACTGATTTTCAATTGACTGCTCACTTAGTCCAACCTTGTGATTGGGGTTGTTTCTGATGGTGATCAAATTAATAAAAGAAAAATCTCTTCAGAAAATAAAGGAACCAAGGACAAGTCCTCACATGACTATCCGCAGAGTGAAGGAAAGTGAGAGAATCTTTGTATAAATAAAATCTTAAACAAGGGTAGAGGGTAGAAAATGTTTATTACAATTATTCTAAAAGTATATGGAATAGATTAACACTCATGTTTATTCATGATGGGGAAAACACTGTCCCCAGATATGTATTTCAATCTGTGAGAAAGCTGTTAAGAAATGTGAGATCATGAAGAAGGTGGTACTTTAAATAAGTAAATAAAATCTAGGGAGTTTAATCCTGCCTAGCATTTGATTCATTCTTTCTTTTAATCAACTTTTATTGGATTCAAATGATTCATTCTTTTGGAGCAATAAATAGAGTGAGATGATGGCCAAAAGAAATTTTTCTATTCCTTGGACACGTAAGCCTTTTTCTTAACAGCAACTATAACAGAATTAGACCCCTAGGTAGAATATATTAACACTCATGACAGGGAACAACTCATCTCCAAATATCATTTTCCTTTCATTGTCCTTGAACAGTCCCTAAAATTCCCATCCTTACAGCTGCTGCCTTGAGTTAAGAATCTATCTTCTGAAATTTTCTTTTAAAATACATGGATGTTATTCAGCCTTGTTTCTTAATTCAACAATTATTTATTCAACAAATATCTGGTACAACTTACTATCTGCCAAATATTTTTCCTAGTGTTTGGGAAACAGCATAGAATAAGATAAATGAAATAAATGAGACATAAATATTTCTGGTAATATGGCAAACCAAATATCTCTAAAAAAAGCCCCTAGCTACAAATACCTAGAAATTTTATATAAAGTAAAATAAACATCTTTTGAAATGTATAAGTGAACTCTCTCAACTTTTAGTTTCAAATACAGGAAAGCTCCAAAGACCAAAATGAAGAGAAAGCTGAAAAACCAAGATTTGGTACCCTGATAGAAGTTTACTAATTTTTCTATCTAGATGTTTGGGTTTTGAAGACCATGTTGGTGCAGGAAATAAGGTTAAAGTCAGACTCGTCAAAGGGCTATGGATTTAATAAAGGAAAAACATGACCACAACCACAGAGAATCAACAAGTAACTAGTCTGTGGTAAAATAGAATTATAGTAGAGAAAATGTGTCCTCTGACCATTTACAGCTGACCTCCTCTTCTCACCTTATTCTGATGTTAGAATTTATATAACTTGTATGTGCCAGGAATTGTTTAGCCAAGAAATCAACCTTTAAAACTTTCTGGATTGAGCAGACGCAAAGGCAAAACCTCCTTGAAGCTCACATTTTTAACCAGGCTGAAGGGGATTCCCATAGATAAAAATTTCACCAAACCTGAGCTCATACTTCAAAATTACGAAACACACCACAAAATAAGCCACCATGATCAAGAGTCACAGAACAGACAAACTATACACTTAGACTCCCAAGAATATTACATAATAAAATTACTACAGACAGATTATATAAATAAATCTGTTTAGAATAAAAGAAAATTAAAAATGAACAATATGAATGCTGATAGGACTTGGATCCAAGATGGCCAAATAGGAACAGCTCTGGAGCACAGTTCCCTGTGAGAACAACACAGAGGGTGAGTGATCACTCCATTTCCAAACAAGTTTTTACTGCCCACAGACCAGGAGATTCCTGGGCTGAGAAGTGGCATGTGTTTCCAGCATGTCTGTTTCAGCCAGAGCAGCATGTCTCCACACAAAAATTCACACAAATCTCAGTGGATGTTTCAACAGGCACTTGGAATGCCTTGGATACAGAGCCACTCATTCGACTGAAAAAAAGGGGGCTGAAACAGGGAGCCAGGTGATCTGGCTCAGGGGGTCCCACCTCCACAAAACCAGAAATCTGAAACGTTCTGGATTGAGAATTTTGCAGCAAGTGCAGTTGGACCCAGGACAGTCCAGCTCAGTTGGGGGAAGGGAGTCAGCCATTACCAAGGCAGTCCACCACTACTGAGGCAGTCCACCATTACCAAGGCAGTCTGCCATTACCAAGGTAGTCCACCATTACTAAGGCAGTCCACCATTACCGAGGTACTCCACCATTACCAAGGCAATCCGCCTTTACTGGGGCAGTCCACCATCACTGAGGTAAACCGCCATTACCAAGGCAGTTCTAATTGTACCTCTGTAAACAAAAACACAAGGAAGTTCACACAGCAGCTGGGCAGAGCCCAGGGCAGCTCAGCAACACCTCTTCTGGAAGACTGTGATTACACTACCTCCTTGCTGGGCAGGGCATCCCTGAAAAAAGGTAGCAGCACATCAGGAACTTATAAATAGAGCCCCACCTTCCCAGGACAGAGCACCTGGGAAAAAAAAAAGGCAGTTATGAGTTCCACTGCAGCAGACTTAAACATACCTTCCCAGCAACTCTGAATGGAACAACAGAGCTCCCAACTCAGGACATGAGCTCCTATAAGGAACAACTGTCCCCTCAAGCAGCTTCCTGACCCCTGTGTATCCAAAGAGACACCTCATAAAGGAGAGCTCAGCTGACATCTGGTGGGTACCCTTCTGGGACAAAGATGGCAGCAACCCTTACTGTTCTGCAGCTGGCACAGGTGATCCCCAGGCAAGCAAGGTCTGGAGTCAACCTCCAGCAGTCCTGCAGCAGAGGGACCTATCAGAAGCAAAACTAAAAACAGAAAGAAATGGCTTCAACATCATCAGTAGGTAGCATAGCTGAACGGTCTAAGAAATGACTTCAACATCAACAAAAAGGATGTCCACTCAGAGATCTCATCTGAAAGAGACCAACTACAAAGACCACAGGGAGATAAATCCATGAAGATGGGAAGAAATCAGCCCAAAAAGGACGAAAACATCAAAATCCAGAATACCTCTCCTCCTAAGGATCACAACTCCTCACCAGCAATGGAACAAAGCTGGATGAAGAATGAATCTGATGAATTGACAGAAACAGGCTTCAGAAGGTGGGTAATAACAAATTTCTCTGAGCTAAAAGAACATGTTCTGGCAGGGCATGGTGGCTCACGCCTATAATCCTAGCACTTTGGGAGGCCGAGGCGGGCGGATCATGAGGTCAAGAGATCAAGACCATCATGGTCAATGAGGTGAAACCCCGTCTCTACTAAAAATGCAGAAATTAGCTGGGCATAGTGATGCATGCCTGTAGTCCCAGCTACTCGGGAGGCTGAGGCAGGAGAATTGCTTGAACCCAGGAGGCGGAGGTTGCAGTGAGCCAAGATCGTGCCATTGCACTCCAGTCTGGGTAACAACAGCGAAACTCCATCTCAAAAAAAAAAAGAACATGTTCTAACCAATGCAAAGAAAGGAAGAACCTTGAAAAAAGGTTAGATGAAATGCTAACAAGAATAAACAGCTTAGAGCAGAAAATAAATGATTTGATGGAGCTGAAAAACACAACACAAGAACTTCGTGAAGCATACCTAAGTTTCAATAGCCAAATTGACCAAGCAGAAGAAAGGCTATCAGAGATTGAAGATCAACTCAATGAAATAAAATGAGAAGGCAGGATCAGAGAAAAAAGAGTGAAAAGAAATGAACAAAGCCTCCAAGAAATATGGGATTATGTGAAAAGACCTAATCTACGTTTGATAGGTGTATCTGAATGTGATGGAGAGAATGAATCCAAGCTAGAAAACACTCTTCAGGATATTATCCAGGAGAACGTCCCCAACCTAGCAAGGTGGGCCAACATTCAAGTCCAGGAAATACAGAGAACACCACAAAGATATTTCTCAACAAGAGCAACCTCAAGGCACATAATTGTCAAATTCACCAGGGTTGAAATGAAGGAAAAAATGCTAAGGGCCACCAGAGAGAAAGGTCGGGTTACCCACAAAGGGAAGCCCATTAGACTCACAGTGGATCTCTCAGCAGAAAGCCTACAAGCCAGAAGAGAGTGAGACAGTGGGGACCAATTCTCAACATCCTTAAAGAAAAGAACTTTCAACCTAGAATTTCACATCTAACTGAACTAAGCTTCATAAGCGAAGGAGAAATAAAATTCTTTATGAACAAGCAATTGCTGAGAGATTTTGTCACCACCAGGCCTGCCTTACAAGAACTCCTGAAAAAAGCACTAACCATAGAAAGGAACAAGTACCAGCCACTCCAAAAATGTACCAAATGGTAAAGACTATCGACACAATGAAGTAACTGCAACTAATGGGCAAAACAACCAGATAGCATCAAAACGGCAGGATCAAATTCACATTTAACAATATTAACCTTAAATATAAATGGGCTTAATGCCTCAATCAAAAGACACAGACAGGCAAATTGGATAAAAAGTCAAAAACCATCAGTGTGCTGTATCCAGGAAACCCATCTCATGTGTAAGGACACACATAGGCTCAAAATAAAGGGATGGAAGAAGATTTAGCAAGAAAATGGAGAGCAGAAAAATAGCAGGAGTAGCAATCCTAGTCTCTAATAAAATAGACTTTAAACCAACAAAGGTCAAGAGAGACAAAGAAGGGCATTACATCATGGTAAAAGGATCGATGTAACAAGAAGAGCTAATAATCCTAAATATATACACATCCAATACAGGAGCACCCAGATATATAAAGCAAGTTCTTAATCACCTACAAAGAGACTTAGACTCCCACAAAATAATGGTGGGAGACTCACACTGTCAATATTAGATGGATCAACAAGACAGAAAATGTATAAGGATATCCAGGACTTGAACTCAGATCTGGACCAAGCAAACCTAATGGACATCTACAGAACTCTCCACCCCAAATCCACAGCATATGCATTCTTCTCAGCACCATATCACACCTACTCTAAAATCGACCACATGATTGGAAATAAATCATTCCTCAGCAAATGCAAAAGAACAGAAATCATAATAAACAGTCTCTCAGAGCACAGTGCAATCAAATTAGAACTTAGCATTAAGAAACTAACTCAGAACTGCACAACTTCATGGAAACTGAACAACTGGCTCTTGAATGTTGACTGGATAAACAATGAAATGAAGGCAGAAATAAAGATGTTCTTCGAAATCAATGAGAACAAATACACGACATTCCAGAATCTCTGGGACACATTTAAAGCAATTTCTAGAGGGAAATTTATAGCAATAAATGCCCACATGAGAGGCAAGGAAAGATCTAAAATCCACCCCCACCATCAAAATTGAAAGAGCTAGAGGGGCAAGATAAAAAAAAAAAAAAACTCAAACGCTAGCAGAAGACAAGAAGCAACTAAGATCAGAGCAGAATTCAAGGAGACAGAGACATAAAAAACCCTTCAAAAAAATCAATAAATCCAGGAACTGGTTTTTTGAAAAGATCAACACAATAGACAGACCGCTAGCCAGATTAATAAAAAAGAAAAGAGAGAAGAAGCAAGCATATGCAATAAAAACCGATAAAGGGGATATCACCACCAATTTCACAGAAATACAAACTACCATCACGATACTACAAACAGCTCTATGCACACAAACCAGTAAACCTGGAAGAAATGCATAAATTCCTGGACACTTGCACCCTCCCAAGCCTAAACCAAGAAGAAGTCAAAACCCTGAATAGACCAATAACAAGGGCTGAAATTGAGGCAGCAATTAATATCCTACCAACCAAAAAAAGCCCAGGTCCAGATGGGTTCACAGCCGAATTCTACGAGACACAGAAAGAGGAGCCAGTACCACTCCTTCTGAAACTATTCCAAACAATCCAAGATGAAGGAATGCTTCCCAAATCATTTTACAAGACCAACATCATCCTGA
The DNA here is from genome assembly GCF_049354715.1 of Callithrix jacchus. NCBI lineage: Eukaryota > Metazoa > Chordata > Mammalia > Primates > Cebidae > Callithrix > Callithrix jacchus. The sequence goes on along the minus strand of NC_133512.1, from coordinate 87,863,878 downwards.
TACCAAAATCCAGCAGAGACTCAACAAAAAAGAAAACTTCAGGCCAATATCCATGATGAACATAGATACAAAAATCTTCAATAAAATATTGGCCAACTGATTGCAACAGCACATCGAAAAGCTTATCCATCACGATCAAGTAGGCTTCATCCTGGGGATGCAAGGCTGGTTCAACATATGCAAGTCTATAAACGTAATCCACCACATAAACAGAACCAAAAACAAAAAACACATGATTATCTCAATAGATGCAGAGAAGGCCTTTGAGAAAATTCAACAGCCTTTATGCTAAAAACTCTCAATAAACTAGTATCAATGGAACGAATCTCAAAGTAAGAAAAGCTATTTATGACAAACCCACAGCCAATATCATACTGAATGGGCAAAAACTAGAAGCATTCCCTTTGAAATCTGGCACTAGACAAGGGTGCCCTATCTCACCACTCCTATTCAATATAATATTGCAAGTTCTAGCCAGAGCAATCAGGCAAGAAAAATAAATACAGGATATTCAATTAGGAAAGAAGGAAGTCAAATTGTCTCTATTTGCAGATGACATGATTGTATATTCAGAAGACCCCGTTGTCTCAGTCCAAAATCTCCTGAAACTGATAGGCAACTTCAGGAAAGTCTCAGGATACAAAATCAATTCAGCTCCTAATTCAGGAGCGAAGTCCCATTCACAATTGCTACAAAGAGAATAAAATACATAGGAATACAATTAACAAAGGATGTAAAGAACCTCTTCAAGAACTACGAACCACTGCTCAAGGAAATAAGAGAGAACACAAACAGATGGAAAAACATTCCATGCTCATGATTAGGAAGAATTGATATTATGAAAATATATACTGCCCAAAGTAATTTATAGATTCAATGCTATCCCCATCAAGCTACCTATGACCCGCTTCACAGAACTGGAAAAAACCACCTTAAACTTCATATGGAAACAAAAGAGAGTCTGCATAGCCAAATCAATTCTAAGCAAAAAGAACACAGCGGGGGGCATCACACTACCAGATTTCAAACTATACTACAAGGTGACAGTAATCAAAACAGCATGGCACTGGTACCAAAACAGAGATATAGACCAATGGAACAGAACAGAGGCTTTAGAGGCAACACAACATATCTACAACTATCTGATCTTTGACCAACCTGACAAAAACAAGCAATGGGGAAAGGATTCCCTGTTAAATAAATGGTGTTGGGATGACTGGCTAGCCATATGCAGAAAACAGAAACTGAACCCCTTTCTGACACATTACACTAAAATTAACTCCAGATGAATTAGAGACTTAAACATAAGACCTAACATGAAAAAACCCTAGAAGAAATCCTAGGCAAAACCATTCAGGACATAGGCATAGGCAAGGACTGCATGACTAAAACACCAAAAGCATTGGCAAAAAAAAAAGCCAAAATAGACAAATGGGATCTAATTAAACTCCAGAGCTTCTGTATAGCAAAAGAAACAATCATTAGAGTGAACTGGCAACCAATAGAATGGGATAAAAATGTTGCAGTTTACCCATCTGACAAAGGGCTAATATCCAGAATCTACAAAGAACTAAAACAGATTTACAAGAAACAAACAAACCAACCCATTCAAAAGTAGGTGAAGGACATGAACACTTTTCAAAAAGAGATATATATGAGGCCAACAAACATATGAAAAAATGCTCATCATCACTGATCATTAGAGAAATGCAAATCAAAACCACATTGAGATACCATCTCACGCCAGTTAGAATGGTGATCGTTAAAAAATCTGGAGACAACAGATGCTGGAGAAGATGTGGAGAAATAGGAATGCTTTTACACTATTGGGAGTGCAAATTAGTTCAATCATTGTGGAAGACAGTGTGGTAATTCCTCAAGGACCTAGAAATAGAAATTCCATTTGGCCCAGTAATCCCTTTACTGGGTATATATCCAAAGGATTATAAATCACTCCATTATAAAGCTGCATGCACATATATGTTCATAGCAGCACTGTTTACAATAGCAAAGACCTGGAACCAACCCAAATGCCAATTGATGATAGACTGTACAAGGAAAATGTGGCACATATGTACCATGGAATGCTATGCAGCCATAAAAAATGATGATTTCATGTCCTTTGTAGGGATATGGATGAATCTGGAAACTATCATTCTCAGAAAACTGACTCATGAACAGAAAATCAAACACTGCATGTTCTCACTCATAGGCTGGTGTTGAACAATGAGAACACATGGACACAGGGAGGGGAGCATCACACACTGGTGTCTGTCAGGGGGAAATAGGGAGGAACAGCAGTGGGTGGGGAGTTGGGGAGAGATAGCATGGGGAGAAATGCCAGATATAGGTGACAGAGGGATAGAGGCAGCCAACCACATTGCCAGGTATGTATCTATGCAGCAATCCTGCATGATATGCACATGTACCCCAGAACCTAAAGTACAATAAAAAATATATTTTTTAAAATGAACAATAATAAGGAATATAATACTTGAAAAAAATTAAGCTAAAAGATATTTGAAAAAGAACATACAGGGCCATGCGTGGTGGCTCACACCTGCAATCTCAGCACTTTGGGAAGCCAAGGTGGGCAGATTGCTTGAGCTCAAGAGTTCAAGACCAACCTGGGAAACATGGTGAAACTTTATTTTCCTATTAAAAAAAGTAGAAAATCAGCCAGGTGTTTTGGCATGCACCTGTAGTCCCAGCTCCTTGCAGGGGCTTAGGCAAAAGGATTGCTTGAGTCCCAGAGATTCAGGCTGCAGTGAGCTATGTTTGCACTATTACACTCCAGCCTGGGTGACTGAGCAAGACCCTGAAAAAAAAGGAAGGAAGGAAAGAAGGGAAGAAGGAAGGAAGGAAGAAAAGAAGGAAGGGAGAGAAGGAAGGAAACACCCAGAAATTTAAAATACAACCACTGATATGAAAAACTCTGATTTTCTGCATGTGGCCACAATAGAGGAAACACAGTTAAAGTCTCCTCCTGTTTCTGTCATGTCTTATTCAATGTCTGAAAGAGCCCAAAGAACTGCAGAAGCTCTTCATTAAAATAATCATAAGAGATGGAAGAGCCATTTTTGTTAATGGAAAATGCTCACAGATTGTGTGGTAATAAAATATCCACAAACTAAGCATTCTAGAATCTTTAGGTTTGTCATATATGCCACTGTGGTGCAAGCAGATTCAGTCATGAATAGAAATCCACACAAGGTGGAAGAGTTGTGAAATCCATGAGGGATATTTAAAAAAAAATTTTTACCAAAGACCAGGTGCCCAGTTACCTATGAAAAGATCTTTGTGGCACTAAGGAAGACACTGAAGAACAACATGTAAGAGACTATTTTGAGCAGGATAGGAAGATTGAAGTGAAATCATTACTGACTGGGGGAGTGATACGAAGAGAGTCTTTGCTTCTATAAACTTTAGTGACCATAAGTTCATGGATAAGACTGTCATTCAGAAACTACATACTGTGAATGGCCATAACCATGAAGTAGAGAAATCCATGGCTAAACAAGAGATTCTAAGTGCCTTATCTAAGTCAAAGTGGTTCTGAAAACTTTGGCAGTAGTTGTAGAGGTTATTTAAAGGGAATGGCAACTTTAAGTATGGAGGAAACTACAACGGTTGCCACAACTTTGGTGGCAGCCATGATGGTGGTAGATATGATGGCAGTGGGAATAGTTATCATGGTGTTGGTAATGATGGAAGCAATTTTGGAGGTGGTAGAAGCTACAGTGGACAATGGCAATTACAATAATCTTCAAGTTCTGGAACAAAAAAGGAAGGAGACTATGGAGCAGAAGCTCTAGTTCTTATACCGGAAGAACCAATACTTTGCCAAACCACAAAACCAAGGCTTATGGTTGTTTTAGCATCAGGAGAAGCTACAGCAGTGGCAGATTTTAATTACTGCCAAGAAAAAATTCTTAGCAAAAGAGGAAAGCCTAAGAAATAACAGGAAAGCTATCAGTTACAACAAGTTTATGAAATCAGCCAACTGCAGTGGCAGGATCTATATGCTACAGGAAGAGATGTTTTAGAACATACTCCTCTGAGGAAAAAATCATAAGAATAGTATTTGTGACTAACTGTATAACAGGTATTTTAGTTTTTGTTCTGTGGAAAGTGTGAAGCATTACAACAAAAGTTTTATAGTATAGTTATTTTTTGTACACATGTTGTTGATTGCTAAATGTAAGAGTCTGATCTTGATGTTGATTAAATATGTCTTTTTTAAAAAACTCAGTAGATATTTTTCTGCTGAGCAGAAAAAAATAGATTTAGCTAAAGAAAAAGTTAATGACTTAGGAGATAGATTTAAAGAAATTACCCAGGATGTTATCCAAGATATAAAGCAAGAAAAAATACAAAAGAGATTGAGAGACATGGAAGATTGAATGCATAGTTTCTTCATGTACTTCTATTAGAAGTTCCAGAAAGAAAGAAGAGAGAAAAGGGGGGAAATGAGTGTTTTCCAGAATATATGAAATATATAAACCCTGTTTCAAGAAGCATAACTACAAGGTAGAATTAACAAAATAGGGCCAGGTACGGTGGCTCACGCCTGTAATCCCAGCACTTTGGGAGGCCGAGGCGGGTGAATCACGAGGTCAAGAGATCGAGACCATCCTGGTCAACATGGTGAAACCCCGTCTCTACTAAAAATACAAAAAAATTAGCTGGGCATAGTGGCGCGTGTCTGTAATCCCAGCTACTCGGGAGGCTGAGGCAGGAGAATTGCCTGAACCCAGGAGGCGGAGGTAGCGGTGAGCCGAGATCGCGCCATTGCACTCCAGCCTGGGTAACAAGAGCGAAACTCCGTCTCAAAAAAAAAAAAAAAAGAATTAACAAAATAAATCTATAACAAACCATATTGCTGAGACACTGTAGAGAGTAGAAGAAAAAGAGAAGACACAAAAAGTTGCTAGAGAGAAAAGTAAAGTTGTCTAAAAAGGAACAATAATCAGACTAATACAGCAGGCTTTTTCAAAGCACTGATAGAAAGCAGAAGGCAATGGAATCATATTTTCAAAACCTTGAAAGAAATAAATGTCAATCTGTAGCTTTATATCCAGCTGAATTATCATTAAAGAGCAAGAACAAAGTAAAGGTATTTTGAGGCAAAAATCTACCAATAGCATACTCTATCTAGGAACTTTAGGAAAAAGGAAATATATTCCAAAAGGAAGAACTGAGACACAAGAAGATACGATGAACAAAGAAATGTGTATTTGTGCAGTTAAATGTAGACAACAGTGAATATTTAGAAATAATGAGTAGTTACTAATGTTGGGTAATAAAACAAAGTGAAACAAAGTATTGGCAACAATATCAAGACAGAAAGGGAGAGATCAATTTTAAACAGTTTAACTTAATTGTTTAGAAGGGTGGAAGTACTGATAAACTTTAGACATTGTTAAGTAAGCATGCTAAAAATTTAAAGATGGCCGGGCATGGTGGCTCACCCCTGTAATCCCAGCACTTTAGGAGGCCGAGGCGGGTGGATCATGAGTTTGAGATCATCCTGACCAACATGGTGAAACCTCGTCTCTACTAAAAATACAAAAATTAGCTGGATGTGACACAAGTCTGTAATCCCAGCTATTCAGGAAGCTGAGGCAGAAGAATTGCCTGAACCTGGGAGGTGGAGGTTGCAGCGAGCCAAGATTGTGCCACTGCACTCCAGCCTGGGTGACAGAGTGAGACTTTGTCTCAAAAAAAAAAAAAAAAAAAAAAAAAATTTAAAGATAACCAGTATAACAAATAATGAATAATGTCTTATCTCATACAAAGATGAACACAATTTTTACACCTCTTCACTCAACCTAAAAGGAGAGTGAATTTGTAGGTGTGGATGTGGGAAGAACCTACTGAAAGCCGGGAAACTGGTTAGGGTAGTAGAAACTCATGGCACAAACAGAAACACTTAGGAATAAACAATAATTGCTGTGCTGAACTACTAAGAAAGAAACCTCCAAAACTTTAGTGATGAAAATGAGATGCTTTGAATGAATGGAGAGACAATAGACCTAATATTATAAAATGTCAACGTTTCACTCAGATTAATCTAATCTATACAGCTACAATTCCAATACACATTAGCCAAGGATGATCGGGAGTATTTCCTTTAGGCAGGCTACCTCCCTTCCTCCCTTTCCCTACACCAGTTTCTCTTCTCACTTCTCACTCTGGATTCAACGATAAAGTACCCAGGCATACAGCAAGTATTCAAGACATTCATATGCTTTTTAAAATAAATGAATGAATAAACAAAAGACTCAATTGTTTTTCAAGTAATTCTGATGTACACTTTCAAAATAATTCTCATCAAGCCTGGTATAAATTCACACCATAAAGGTAGTACCCAGCTTTGAATCCCTCAGAAGTATGCAAACCAACCTCTTGCCAAGATTGTTTTATAAGCTGGTTAAAATTGGGAAATTATTGTAGGTTTTCTGAGAGCCACAAATAGATTACAATATTGACTTCTTAGTGTTAATCTAATAAAAAAATAACCTGAAACAATTAAAATACAAGAATGGGAGAGCATTAACTATGCTTATCACTTTCAAAACACTTGTTAAAGTCAAGAAAACTCCGATTTGATATAGTAACCAATAGCCTGCTATTTGTCATGTGGCTCAGAAAGTGTCTTTAATGAAGTCTTTTGGTGTATATATAAAGACCTGTCCATGAAAGCATCCGAAACTCAAACACTGATTTCCTGTAGGTGATTAAAAAGATCCCAAAAGCCTAATGATCCCTAAGAGCTGGTTGTCTTAAAACATATTAATATTATCATATTACTAGAATTTTCTTTCCCCATACTCTGTCCCTACTCCTACTATGTATGACTAGCTAGAATTTAAAAGCAGTATAACTGGCATAACTCTCTTTACCAGATTTACACCTTTTCCTCCAATTTACTTCTTGTACATCCACATATCATAATTAGTAGAAATCCAAGATCTCTCTCTTGAGGCTCCCATTGTGAACTGTCCAAGAATCCCCAGGGCTCACTGAATCTAAATGAGTTAGTATTCCCAAGTTTTCTAATGGAAAGCCTCTTCAGCCTACCAGCATTACTGCTTCTGTTACTTACATAGGATCCCATTATTGAACACCAGCCCTGCGGAGTCGCAGGGACTCTAGCTCAAACATCAGGTATACTTTTGCTAATGCAGATCCCTGAACATCTCAAAGCTAACACTTGGGTCCCAAGGGTATAGCTCTTTTATTTTTCACTCACACATTCAGCCATTGTTCTCAGAGTGACAGTATGTCTTGATGGGTAGATCCAGGGTTTCCTCAGCCTCACTTACATGTTTTGCTAAGACTTCTCCTTCCCAAAGAACCTCCATGCTTTTATGTTGAATGGGAATCACAAGCAGACTCTCTCATAATAAATTCCCCTTTGGTGACCTTGAAGTCCTTTCATGCCAGCAGATATTTTTTAGGGCCACACTCTTAAAAACAGATTTGTCTAATTCAATTCTCAGAAAGATGAGGGTGGAGTCTCACACTCATTCCATACTATAAGCCTCCAAGGATCTTTTTGCAAACTGATAAACCACAGGAATTTCTCAAAGGTTCTGCTACATTCTCATCCTAGGGTAAGAAGAATTTAGTAGTGTTCTTATATTAGCACAACTAAGTCTGTGTACACTAATGACTCCTTTCACAATGAGATTCTGCTCTAAACTGATTTCTTTCTTCATTTATACCTAGTATTTACAGTACACAGACTCATTGGCTTAAAAGCCTCCCAATCCTTCAGATAAGATGGAGTAGCCTGGAGAAAGCCAATCCTCCCACTGTGACAATTAGAAAAAACAATTTTCAGAAACTTATTTTTTAAAGACATTGGAGAGTTATAGAAACAACTCAAGCAACTCAAGGGCAAGAAACACTAAATTTCCCTGGAAATTCAGTTTAGTCTTCTTGGGTAGACTTTCTGCTGGCCATTTTCTCCTCTGGTTGCCAATTCCAGGCACAAGTTGAGGTTTGGGCCAAGCAGAGAGTGAAACCAGCAGTCTCACTTTAGGTTTCTATTCTTTCCTCTGCATAACCTACCACAAGGATCACAAGATGTGAGTTTGGTGTTTAATTACATCATACTAAGAATGAGGGGTGATTAGAAGCCATTGACAAGAGAAGTGGTGTACACACACACACATACACACGTAGAGTTTACCCTAAGGACAAAATGATATAGATTGGTGATGCTAATTTAAGGGTGGGGGGGGAGTGTAGGAAAAGTGGGAGGAGGCAGGGATGTAAATACAATCTTCACGCTCCAAAATGCTGGCACCAGCCTCCCCAATGTCAAAGCCGGTGCTTCAGTAAGAGGATTTCAGCCCACCTGGATGAGCCTGGGGTTGCAGGTACAGTAGTCCTCACTTATGCTTAGGTGATATGTTCCAGGACCCCCAGCGGATGTCTGAAACCTCAGGTAGCACTAAATCCTATATATACTACATTTTTTCCTATACAGACACACCCATAATAAAGTTTATAGATTAGGCAAAGTAAGAGATTAAGAATAATAATGAAATAGAAAAATTAAAACAATATGGTAATAACTGTTACGTAAATATGGTCTTTCTCAAAACATCTTATTGTACTGCCCTCACCTATTTTGGGGCCACAGTTGACTGCAAGTAGCTAAAACTATGGAAAGAGAAATCACAGATGGGATGTGTAAACCAAAAATAAAATTCTAAGTCTCACAGCCATCTGAATAGAACCCTTGGCTCAGCAAAATTAGTTCAGGCCATGACGGGACGATGGGGTCAGACATGCCTTGTTATATCCTCCTACCTTTTGGAATTACTGGTAGAACAGACTCTTTTAAGTCTGACTTTAAAAAACAAACATACAAATAAAAAAAAAACATTTACAGTCTATTCTCTCTGAAGCCTGTCACCTGGAGAATTCACCTGCATGATAAAACCCTGGCCTCCACAATTCCTTATCTTAACCTCGTCATTCCTTTCTACGAATTCTAAGTCTCCAGATAATAACTCTTTCAACCAATTGCCAATCATAGAATCTTTGAATCTCCCTGTGACCTGAAAGCCCCCACGTCCAGTCGTCTCTCCTTTCCAGACTGAACCAATGTACATTTCACATGTACTGATTGATGTCTTTTGTCTCCTTAAAATGGATAAAGCTAAGTTGTGGCCCTAACTCCTTGGGCGCATGTTCTCAGGATCTCCTGAGGGCTGTCACCAGCCATTGGTCACTCATATTTGCCTGAGAATAAATTTCTTCAAATATTTTATAGGATTTTATTGACAGGGGACTACTGTGTGCCAAACATGAAGAGGTCCTTAGGTGTGTGGCATGTGTACTGGGGAATTAGCCCCTTCTCTGTCTCGCTGACTTTCAATCTACCATCTAATGTGAGTGCTGTCCAACAAGAAGGTCTTTATCACAAACACAACACTCGTAGCATTTAAGAGACAGAGAGAAGCTGTTGGGGGAGGTATGGGTAAATTACCTCAATGAGCAGGCCTCCCTGAGTGAGAATGGACTGAGAACTTGGACCTGTGCTTCCCTCCGTTACTGTCCAGCCTCTAGGCACAATCTGTCTCTCACTGAGCTCCTTAGCCTTCTAGGTATGAATTTTGTATTTACAGATATTGTTGTTAGATACAAATGGCCCTTTTAAAACACCAACCAACCATCCCTTAAGGGCACGGGGAAGAATAAGCAATGTATTTTAACACTAGAAGAAAAACTGGGTTGAACTGTGGAAGCAGAACTACACTGTCTTCAGATCTTCACAAGGGAATTTCAAGGGTGGTTTGGATTATACTTTAGTACATGCCCTCTGGGTAAACTGGGTCTCAGCTTGCCTTGGACCACCCAAATATAATGTGCTGCCTCTCTAAGAACCACAGCCACATGCATAACCTATTCCTCTCAGAATGCCCATGACACACATAAAACTAGGAAGGTAGAGTCGCAAATTCTTGCTCTTCTATAAGTCCAGTTGAATTTTCAAATGTGTTTTCATTGGTTGAGACTATGAAAAGCCAAAATGCCCTACTGGGCTGTGGCTATACTGGCAAGCAGAGATCTCTTCTCCTCTGGCCCCTTTATCTTGCAAGAGGCCCACACCTTCCTGAATGTGGTAACCAGGTTCTGGGTGAGTTCTCTTGTACTGACAACCCTTAGGCATTAGTGAAACCCTCTGGAGTCACTGAAAATGTATGTGAGAGAGCATTCAAATAGATAACTAGAGAGGCTGGTTTAAAAAAAAAGACTGGGTCCCAGCCACCCTCTCCACCCTGCCCCTTTGGACCCACCCTGGGTTGATGTAGGGAAGACTGGGCCCTATCCCAGAGTAAGTCAGAATTTCTGGAGATGGGCCAAAGTGTTTGTAGTTCTTAAAAGCTCCCCAGGGGATTACAATAAAACCAAAGGTTGAGAACCACTGATATACATTATCCCAATGCATCCTCTTACCCATATTGTTAAATAACTTGGATCAAGTCAAAGCTAGTGAAAAGCAGCAAGCTGGTGACAGTGAAAAACAGCAGTTTCCAATCTCCAAGCACATACTTTCCCTGGCTATACAGTAAACAGCTATCTCTGAATTAGTTCAACTTATCAGCTCTGCTGATGATAATCAAGGGTGAAGCTCAGAGCTTTGGGAATCCTATGCCACAATGATGCGTTAGGGGCAGGGGGCAGTGCAGGGAGACAGAGGCCACATTTGAAAAGGAAGAACATTCCAGAATTCCCAGAAGTTCTGTTTCTGAAGGCAGAATCACTATTCTACTAGTTATCCAGAGCCCCGTATCTCAATCTGAGTCCTACTTTTCATACAATCTCTATGAGCAACCATTTCTGTTTATTTTTTATTCCAAATATTTTCCCTTCCTCTTCTTTCTCATTGCCACCATCCAAACCAAGGCCTGTATCACTTCATTTCTAAATTGTTAAATTTAATGCCCAGTGAGGCTCACTGGCACCAGACTTTCTTCCCTTTGATTCATCTTGCTCACTCTTTCCAAATCACTATAAAAGTGTTTCCATCATTATTCTGCAGTCCTCCAAAATCTTCATTGGTTACTATTGCCTAAAAGGTCCAAACCCCTTACTCTTCCACAATCTAGCCCATACTCCTGCTTCCAAATCTGTTTCCCACGAATCACTGCAGTCTAACTACTCACTGCTGCTTAGACACGCCAAGTGCATCTTCAGCACACACGGTGCATGCTGTGATGGAAAGAGCTTTAAAGTGGGACAATTCTGCGTTCTGATCCCCATTCTGGGTAAGCCTGGAGAGTTATTTAACCTGTCTGAGCTACAATTCCTCCTTTGCCACAGCTGAGTAGCAATAGCGATTTCATAAAGTGATTGTGCGGACTAACGAGTGAATGGGTACAATGATACAAGCGGATGCGGTGGAAATTGTACATGGTGGATATTGTTACTACTCTGCTTAAACAAGCTCCCTAGCTAGTAGTGACCCCATCCCCCTTTCTTCTTGGTCTGGGTGTGCATATACTGTCTCTTATCTCCAAACCACCACTCAGTGCTCAGCTCTGGCCACTTGGCTGAAACTGCAAACCATATTTCTGCTTTGCCAGCCACTCCTTGGTTGGCTCCTCAAGAAGGAGATGTCAGAGGAGACTACAGGCTGGAGGAGGAGACAGGAGGGAATGTGCTCTTTCTGTCTGCTGCAGCCTCCTGTCTGTGTTATTTCAGCAACAGTTCCTCCTGCTGCAGCAGCAGGTTCTAGTTTGCAGTTTTCTCACCCTACAGCCCAGCCTCATTGTGGCTTTAAGAAACATCAACACCATCAAGCCGGGACTGCCACCTTAGCTTCAAGTTTCTAAATTGAAATAATCCCAACCTCTTCCCTTTGTTCCTCTATATCTAAGAGTGCTCGCTGCTTCCTGTACCTTGCATTTCTGCAATAGCTCAGAGTTCCCTTGATGTTCTCCAGTTCTCTATATTAAATTCTCCGTTTCTGTAACTGCTATGTTTCCTGACAAGGTCCTGGCTAGTCCACCTCCTGTCTCCCCTCCTCCGTGGTGGGCATATACTCTGGAGTTGGATACACACCTCCATGCAAGAAGCCCACCATGGGCATCCCATCCTCTGAACTCTACAGACCCTCAGACTTACCATAGAGCTGGCGTGAACCTCAGAAATGAATTTTTTTTTTTTTTGAGATGAAGTCTTGCTCTGTCACTCAGCCTGCAGTCCAGCGGCACGATCTCAGCTCATCACAACCTCCGCCTCCCAGGTTCAAGCAATTCTCTGCCTCAGCCTCCCAAGTAGCTGGGATTACAGGCACATGCCACACACCCAGCTAATTTTCTTATTTTTAGTAGAGACAGGGGGTTTCACCATCTTGGCAAGGCTGGTCTTGAACTCCTGACCTCGTGATCCACCCACCTTGACATCCCAAAGTGTTGAGATTACAGGCATGAGCCACTGCACCTGGCTGAATTTCTAATATGACTCCCTTGTCTTGCACTTGAAGAAGCTGAGTTTCAGAAGCTACCATCAAAGGCACAGCCTCCACCTGGTTCTCTTACCTGACTTCCATGACAAGTTGCCCTCGGGAACCATTCACTAAGAACTCAATCATCTGAGGCTCTGAAGCACCTCCTTAAGTACTGCCTAGAGTATCATCCAACTGCTACTGTTCTGCTAGGCATCTTTCTAAAGGAACTCAACTGTGAGTCACTGAGCCCCACAGAGAACTTGGTCCTATATATACACTGTGTATGTGGGCATGTAAAGAAGACTCCAAATAAAGTCTGGTGAATAAACTATTTGATCCAGAACTCTGAGCATACAGAAGGGATGTCCATGCTCTCATGTGTTCTAGATTATTGCTAGCAAGGACCAACACCTGTATCCAATAACATCGGGGAAGTGTAGTTTTATGACTTCATGGATGCTGAAAAGTCTTCTGAGTTGTTTTCTCTTTAGATGCAACAAAACAGAAGCTTTACTAGAATTTTACAGGAATACATATCCTATTCACTGGACAAGAAGTGCAGGTAAATTCACAGCACAGTTTTATCAGGTGATGTTTCCTCACTGACAGAATTTAATGTTAAAAGTTATAAATAACGTTTTAATGGGGCCAGGCGCAGTGGAGCATGCCTGTAGTCCCAGCTACTCAGGAGGCTAAGGCTGGAAGATCGCTTGAGTTCAGGAGTTCTGGGCTGTAGTGCACTATGCCCATCAGGTGTCTGCACTAAGTTCGGTCCCGGGAAGAGGGGACCACCAGATTGCCAAAGGAGAGGTGAACCAGCCCAGGTCAGAAATGGAGCAGGTCAAAACTCCCGTGCTGATCAGTAGTGGGATCACGCCTGTGAATAGCCACTGGACTCCAGCCTGGGCAATATAGCAAGACCCTGTCTCAAAAAAAAAAAGTCTCAATGGGACAAAACATTTTAAAGAGGTTGTCCACTTTTCAAATTTCCTTCCATAAATTTGGCTGTAATGTGATAACCTCACATTATGCAAAGGGAGTAACTGACCCAATGAGATGTTTTTTCTGTCAGTTACCAGGGCTGTGCAGGGCTGTGTCAGCCTGACCCAGGGACCACGTCCAGGACTCAGATAGTGTGACCTGATCCTTGCCATGGTCCTCCTCTTCTATACATGCCTCCTCTGCAGTGCTCTGCCTTCCAAAGAAGTCAGGCTCTGCCTTGGGATCAATTTGTAAAACTACTTCTATCACTGTGCAGCTGCTGGACGGATGGGGCAGAGTGGGGGCTGGAGGCTGCCACAGAAGGAGGCTGCTCTGCCAGAGGAAGGCAATGGAGGATCCCATGAAATGAGTTAAAATGTAACTTTGGCCTAAGCTTCCTAATTTAGTGATTTGGAAAATTTCATGGAAAATGAACTTGGGGGCTCGTATTAGCCAGATAATTAATTTCTTTCTCTGTTTTATTTTCTCTTTTGAATTGTTGCCAGCCTTAGAATTGAAGAATAAGTGTCCAGTGGATCAGAAAAGCATATGGAGAAAAGATTGAATGCAAACATGTACCAAACACACTGTGTGCCAGACACTGGGGGAAGCGCCGACAGCCCACGGCAGAGGAAGTCACATTAGAGTCACCTGAGGAATATTTTTAAAGACCCAAAGCCCAAGTTACACTCCAAACCAACTAAATCAGAATGTCCAGGTGGAGCAAAAGTTTCTGCAGATCCCCCAAGTGATTTCAATGTACCATGGAGGCTGGGAGCCATTGATCTAGGCCCTAGAGGGAAGGAGAATGAGCTTTGGAGTAATGCAGACCTGGGTTCATATTTCAATTCTACAGCTTCAGGCTGTGTCATTTTAAGAAATTTAAACCTGCCAGACAGTGGCTCACACATGTAACCCCAGCACTTTGGGGGGCTGAGGCGAGCCAGTCACGAGGTTAAGAAATTGAGACCATCCTGGTCAACATGGTGAAACCCCATCTCTACTAAAATACAAAAAATTAGGCCATGCACGGTGGCATGTGCCTGTAGTCCCAGCTACTGGGGAGGCTGAAGCAGGAGAATTGCTTGAATCCAGGAGGTGGAGGTTGAAGTGAGTCGAGATGGTGCCACTGCACTCCAGCCTGGCCACAGAGCAAGACTCGGTCTCAAAAAAAAAAAGAAATTTAAACCTTTTTAGTCTGGCCATCTTCCTTAGCCAATGGGGATATCAATACCACTCTGAAAAAATAAAAATACAGTCATGCATCACTTAACAATGGAGATACAGTTGGAGAAATGTGTCCTTAGGCAATCTTCTTGTTATGCTAACATCGTAGAGTGTGCTTACACACACCTAGAGGGTGTAGCCTACTACACACCTAGGCTGTGTGGTACAGCCTATTGCTCCTAGGCTATAAGCCTATACAGCATGTGACTGTACTCAATACTGCAGGCAATTGTAACACAAGTGTAAGTATTTGTGTATCTAAATATAGAAAAGGTACAGTAAAAACACAGTCTTATGATCTTATGGGACCACCATTGTAAATGCAGTCCGTGGTTGACCAAGATGTTATGCAGCGCATGACTGCGACCATTTACAATTAAAGGCAGAGGCCTTGAAGAACTAACGGTAGGGCAGGACAGGAGACAAGAGGAGCAAGCTAGTTCTGTCCGGGAGCATCAAAGAATGCTCCTCAGAAGAGCAGCCACCGATCTGAGCTCTGACTTACGGGAGCTTTTGGATGAGCAGAAAATGAAGAGAAAAATCTTCCTAACTGAAGGAACAGTAAGTGGAGAGATGGGATGAAAAACAGCAGGTTCAGAAATCAGTGCGGAGACTCCTGTGGCAGGAGCCACGGGGCTTGGAGGGTATGGTGGGGACGTGCCAGGGACACCATGGAGCCCTCGGGTCCCCTCCCAGGAGCTGGGGTCTTTCCCTTTACACAGTGAGAAAACAGTGCAAAGTCAGCAAAGGAAATGGTAGGATTAAACTTGTGTTTTAAGCTTGAAAAGAGGGGAGTTTGGAGGCAGGCAAGCCAGGCAGAGGGTCATGAGAACGGATCAGGGAGGGGACTTAGGCCCTGAATTGCAGAATGGGTGCGAAACTCTCCGGCCATCTGAATTCCTACTGATTCACTGTGGGAATTCATCCGCCAGGGTTTCTGTGTGCGTGGCTGATTGATGATGTCATTTACACAGACAGGGGCTTTTTAGGGGAAAGACACTGAGTTCAGTTTGAAACTGGAGCAAGATACCGGATAAGCAGTCGGAAATGTAGGTCAGCAGCTCAGCAGGGATGGGGTGGCGTCAGGAGTGGGCGGGTGGGAGAGAGTGAAACAGTCCTGGGAGAGCGTGCAAAGTCAGGGGACCCTCCAGGACCACGTGAGAACTTTGAGAGAGGCCTCCATTAATGGTGGCAAAGGAAGACACAGACCAGAGGGCTTGAAGAAAACCCTCTCCAGATACTCAAGAAAAAGAGTGTCTCAGAGGCCGAAGGAGGATGGTTCCCGGGGCTTGGTGGTCAAATTCAAACTGGGAAATGGGTGGTCATCCTTTTCCTTAAAAAAAAAAAAAAAAAAACAAAAGCCGGTCCATAACAGCAAGCTTTGTGGTATTAAAAAAATAATAACAACAACAACAAGAAGCAGGGCCTGTCAAAGCAGAGTTTGGAAGATTAAAGGAGGAATGCGTGAAGAGATAGCAGAGGCAGGGTGACGCGCAGAAGCCCTAAAGAAAAACATCAGCAGGAAGATGCTGAACGGCAGCTTGAGGGAGAAGCAAGATTGAAGAGGGCTGGTTTCTAGGAAAACATTTGGCTATTTAATTAGGTCAAGGAAAAGGGTGTCTGGACCTGGAGATGGTAGAGAAAAAGAGGAAAAATGGATGTGTTAACATTCTGGAGCAGATTGAAGCCAAGAGAGTAAGAGTGCAGGTAGAAGGAGAACGTAGACTTGGAAAGAGACACTGGAGATCAGGGTTCCTTGAAGGATTAGTAAGATATTTTCGGCCAGGCATGGTGGCTCACACCTGTATTCCCAGCACCTTGAAAGGCCAAGGCAGGCAAATTCCCAGCACCTTGGAAGGCCAAGGTCAGGAGTTCGAGACCACCTTGGCCAACATAGTGAAGCCCTGTTTCTACTAAAAATACAAAAAATAGCTGAGCATGGTGGAGGCACCTGTAGTCCCAGCTACTCGGGAGACTGAGGCAGGAGAATTGCTTGAACCTGAGAGGCAGAGGTTGCAGTGAGCCAAGATTGCACCACTGCACTCCAGACTGGCGACAGAGCGAGACTCCATCTCAAAAAAAAAATTTTTGAAGTGACATTAAAGGCCCAACTTCATAAAAATGACATCCAGGTTTGGGAAATGAAGCAGTTATAAGGGGAGGAGTCTATGGTTTGCCTTTGGGAATGGAGTTCAAAAATCAAAACAAAATGAGATCAAGACTGGGAAAGTATTTCCTAAGCTATAAAATACAAATCATTTTTTAATGTATTGTTTTCACTCTTTTTGAAATGGATGGGTGGAGGGACTGTGGGGCTGATGGAGCACATAAACCATCCATGTGGACCCTGGCGTTGCCCGGGATGATGGCAAGGGATACAAAGGGAGAGTTTTCTGTTTACTAGGGAATGTGGAGAAGGGGCCAGATATCAATGGATGACGGGAAAGAGGAAGAGACCTCCCCTGCTTGACATGGGCCTGCAAAGAAGGATGGTTCATAAAAGTGTCACAGGGACTTTTGGGTCGCAGCACTGTGCAGTGAGAGGGAATGCTCACCCTTCTTCCAGGGCTTGGGAGAACAGTCTCCACTTGATATGTCTTGAAGGCAATGTAGTCAACAAGAATGTTCAAGAAGGCTGGGCAAGGTGGCTCATGCCTATAATCCCAACACTTTGAGAGGGCATTTGCAATCCAATCACTTTGGGAGGGTAAGGAGCTTTGTTTGAAGCCAAGAGTTCAAGATCAGCCTTGGCAACATAGCAAGACCCCATCTCTAAAAAAAAAAAAAATTAGTTGTGTGCACCTGTAGTCCTAGCCACTTGGGAAGCTCAGGTGGGAGGACTTCTTGAGCCCAGAATTTTGAGGCTGACAGAGAGCGAGCTATGATCACACCACTGTACTCTAGTCTGGGCAAAAGAGTGAGACCCTGTCTTTTAAAAAAAATGTTCAAGAAAGCCTTTTTTGGTGGCAAGAAAGAGAAAACCACCACAGGGTGCAGTGGCTCACATCTGTAATCTCAGCACTAAAAGGCTGAGGTGGGTGGATCATGAGGTCAGGAGACCGAGACCATCCTGCCCAACATGGGAAACCTGCACAGATTCAGAGGTTTAACTCATTGTGGCTATGTTGCCAGAAGTCCTGGAGCCAGCATTCCCCAGGCATGGCCAGCGGGTTGCCCAGCACGTCTGCCTATAGCAGCCAGCCTTTCTCAGAGCCGGGCTGCTGTTGCATGACTGCTCGTTCCACAGAGTAAGTGCTTCCAAACATGCACACAGAAACAGAACGGGGTGTGTGGAGGCAGGGATGGGCAGAGAAAGGCGCATGGCGATGTAAACGCAGTGTGTGGAAGAAGTGAGGGCTAAGCAGGACTGAGGAGAGACCGGTCTGGAAAATGCACAAAAGGGAACACAATGGTGCTTGAAACACAGTCCATTTCCCAGTAAAAGAGAGCAGAGCTTCTCTTAGGGGCAAAGAAAGTACTAAGCATCTCACAGCTCCAAAAAGCAAGGAAGTGATCAAATAATGGGACATGTCAGAAGAACACAGAGTCAGACATGAGGGCTCATCTGGCCAAATGTGACACAGTGTGAGCCTCAAAACAAATCATGATAGTAACAGATTTTGAATAAAATAGGAATTCATTAGTCCATTCAGATACAAATAAACACATTAAGAAATGGAAAGTTAGGCGAGGAATGGGATATTTACATCGTTTCCAAGTTCCTCCTTACGAAATATTTATTAATTACAAGGGCGGAGAGGGAAGAGTCACCCGGCAGAGACACCTTAATCAAGAGATCAGACTTCATTGCTGGGAATTGTGCAAATCGAAAACATATGTTACCTGATAGCACGCATGGAGAAGAACACAGATTACTTTTGGGATTGTCGTGAGAAAGACACATAACTTGAATCTAATCATGAGGAAATATCAGACAGGCCCAAACTAAGAAGCATGCTACCGAACAACTGATCCTGAATCTTCAAAAAATGTTAAGAATTCAAAGATCAAGGAAAGACGGGGGGTTGGTTTCAAAGTGAGGGAGCGAAGGCACATGACTGCGGAATGCTCTGTGTGATTCTTTTGCTGTGAAAGAACATCAGGACAATTCGAGAAAGTTGCAAGGGATGTGAGCTGTGGAGGGGAGGTCGCGCCTGCTGCCAGTGTCCTGGTTTTCATGGTTGCACTGTGGTTAGGTAGGGGAATGTCTTTGTTTGCTGGAAATGCACACTGACGTAGTTGAGGGTAATGGGGCGTCATGTCAGCAACTAAACAAAAAAAAAGGGTTTTAGGGTTTTTAAACTACACTTACAACTTTTGTTTGTTTCAAAAATGTTTTTAAAAACCATAAAATATAAAAAGGTCAGTGTCTATGTTTTTCCTTAAACAGAGCTTTGTTTTAGAGTGTTAATGGGCTGGATGGGAGGCCCCAGCAAAGTTTGTCCACATCCCCAAACCTGCGAGTGTGAGCTTCTTTGGAAGAAGCGTCTTTGCATATGTGATCAAGTGAAGGATCTCTAGATGAGATCACCCTGGACTATCCAGATAAATCCAGTGACAAGTGTCCTTGTGAGAGACACACAGAGGGGAGGATGCGAAGACCGAGGCAGAGGTTGGAGGGACACAGACTTAAGCTAAGGAATAAGCTAAGGAATGCCTGAAGCCACCAGAAACTGGAAGAGGCGAGGCAGGATTCTTCCCTAGCACCTCTGGGGGGAACATGGCCCTGCTCATCTGTTGATTTTGGACTTCCGGCCTCCAAAACTGTGGAAGAGTACATTTCTGTTGTTTTAAGCCGTGCAGTTGGTGGTCATTTGTTACAGCAGCCCAAGGAAGCTCATATGTACTTTTCTCCTTTCACTTCACTGGAAATATAGAAAACTAGGTGAAAACCAAAACCAAGATGGCTTTGGATGCTCATGATTTTAGGCTGTCAGAGCCAGAGGGAGAACATTCATTCCCCTTCTCAAAGGAGCATGCTGCTCTGTGGGAAAAACCACTTCATCCGGTCACAGTGCCACCAAACACTCCATTGGTATTTGCACCGCTGACACTCAGAGTGCCTAAGCTCTAGGCTTGTTGGGGCTCTTGAAAGGAATGGTCCTCAACCAGGAGTGATTTTGGCCCCCAGGGAACATTTGACAATTTCTGGGGCATTTTTGGTTGTCATAACTGTGGGATGGGGTTTGCTACTGATACTGAGTGGGTGGAGGTTAAATATCCTATAATGCACAGTGCAGCCCCTCACCACAAAGAAGTATCTGCCTGCCCTAAAACATCATTAGTGATAAGTCTGAGAAACCCTGCCCTAAGGGAACAATTTTTTTTTTTTTTTTGAGATGGAGTCTTGCTCTGTCGCCCAGGCTGGTGTGCAGTGGCTCGATCTCGGCTCACTGCACCCTCTGCCTCCCGGGTTCAAGCGATTCTCCTGCCTCAGCCTCCTGAGTAGCTGGGATGATAGGCCTGCACCACTATGCCTGGCTAAATCTCGTATTTTTAGTAGAGATGGAGTTTTATCATGTTGGCCAGGCTGGTCTCGAACTACTGAACACTGGTGATCAGACCAACTCAGCCTCCCAAAGTGATGGGATTACAGGCGTGAGCCACCGCACCAGGCCTGGGAACAACTTCTTTCTAAAAGAATCTTGACACTTCTCTGTCAGGGTAGGAAAACAAGAAAGAAGGAGGCACTCCACAAACCCTTCGGGACTATTTTCTAAAATTATTATTGTGGTAAGAACATGTAAGGTGAGATCTATCCTCAAGCACAATGTCCTACAGACAAACTTACTTGTCTTGCATAACTGACATTTTGTCTACCTCCTCATCTCCCAGAAGAAGTTGCTCAAGAAACAGGAGCGGCTGAAGCTGAAGCAACTGCAGAAAGAGAATAAGCTTCAGAAACAGGAGACCTCCTCCAAGGACACCTCAGTTTCCATTAATGTCAACACCAGCCCGGAAGACATGAGGAGCAATAACGTTGAGGACTGCAAGGCGGTGGTGAGCCCAGGGAATAAGATGGAAGATGCAACAGCCAGTGGTCAAGAAGACTCCAAGGCCCCAGATGTGTCCACCCTGAAGGCCCTGGGCCTGCCTCAGCCAGACTTCCACAGCCTCATCCTGGACCTGAGTGCTCTCTCCCTCATGGATACTGTTTGCCTCAAAAGCCTGAAAAATATTTTCTGTGACTTCCGGGAGATTGAGGTGTACAGTGGTGGCCTGCCACAGCCCTGTGGTCAGCCAGCTTGAGGCTGGGCACTTCTTTGATGCATCTGTCAGCAAGAAGCATCTCTTTGCCTCTGTCCACGATGCTGTCACCTTTGCCCTCCAACACCCGAGGCCTGTCCCCGACAGCCCTGTTTTGGTCACCAGACTCTGACCATGCTGCAACCTGCCTGAGACTGTATACCTCTAAAGGTTGTGACAGGGCACCCCTGAGAAGCCCCTCACCCCTAGGCCACCTCCAGGTACTACCCAGGAGTTCCCTGCATGTACATACACACAACCCAGGGATGGAGGTCCTGGGACTCCAAGTTCAGTGCTCCAGGCCTGGGACAGGGGACTGTAGTCAGGCTGGCACTGGCTGGGTACAGGGAGGGAACTGGTACATGTTTTAGCCTCAGGAATAAAGGTTTGTCTGCTCAAAAAAAAAAAAAAAAAAAGAGCCACATTTACTTCCCCTCCCCAACCTCTGGCAACCACCATTCTACTCTCTGCTTCTATTGGCTTCTTTAGCTACCTCCTATGAATGGTGGAATCATGCAATATTTGTCCTGTGCCTGGCTTATTTCACTTAGTGTAAGGTCCTCAATGCCCATCCATGGCAGGATTTCCTTCTTTTTATGGCTGAATACTATTCCATTGTATGAATATAGGATATGTTCTTTATCCATTTGATATGGTTTGGCTGTGTCCTCACCCAAATCTTATCTTAAATTCCCTCCCACTGGGAGGGACCCAGTGGGAGGTAATTGAATCATGGGGGCAGGTCTTTCCCATGCTGCTGTCTTGATAGTAAGTCTCATGAGATCTGATGCTTATTATAAAGAGTTTTCCCACACCAGCTCTCTCTTTGCTTGCCGTGACTTGCTCCTCTTGCCTTCTGGATGATTGTGAGGCCTCCTGAGCCACGCAAAACTGTAAGTCCAATCAAACCTCTTTCTTTTATCAGTTGTCCAGTCTCAGGTGTGCCTTTACCAGCAGCATGAAAACGGACTAATACACCGTTCATCTGTCATTGGATACAGGTTATTTCCACCTTTTGACTATTGTGAATAATGCTGCAGTAAACACGGGAGTGCAGATATATCTTTGAGATCCTAGTTTCAATTCTTTTGGCTAAACATGGAGAAATGGGATTGCTGGATCATATAGTGATTCTATTTTTAATTTTTAAAGGAAGCTCAAAACTGTTTTCCATAGTAGAAGTAGCAATATACATCTGCACCAACAGCATACAAGTATTCCAATTTCTTCACATCCCCACCAATACTTACTTAAATTATCTTTAATTAAATTATCTCTGGACTTTTTTAAAAATAAGGTCCATCTTAACAAGTGTGAGACGATATGTCAGTATGGTTTTGAATTATGTCTCCCTGACGATTAGTGAGGTTGATATCCTTTTATGTACCAGTTAAGCATTTGTATGTCTTCTTTGGAGAGGTTTTTATCCAAGTCATTTGCCCATTTCTTAATCAGGTTGTTTGTTTGCTATTAAGTTGTAGGGATTCCTTATAAATTTTAGATATTAACTTCTTATTAGATATATAGTTTGCAAATATTTTCTCTTACTCTGCAGATTGTCTTTCATTCTTGTTTCCATTGCAGAGATAGAATCTTCCTAGTTTGATATCATCCTGCTTGTCTATTTTTGCTTTTGTTGCTTGTGCTTTTGGTGTAATACCCAAGAAATCATCACCAGGACTGAAGTCATAAAGCTTTCCCCCTACATTTTGTTCTAGGAGTTTTATAATTAACTTCAATCCATTTCAAGTAAATTTTTATATGTGGTATAAGAAAGGGGTCAAATTTCATGCTTATGCATTTGGCCAATCAGTTTTCCCAACATCATTTGTTGAAGAGACTACCTTTTCCCCACTGTGTATTCTTGGCAATCTTGTGTAAGATTTGTTGACCATATATTTATTGTTCAGTTTATTTAGGGGCTCTATATTCTATTCCATTTATCTATTATATCTGTCTTTATACCAATACCATACTGTTTTAATTACTGCTGCTTTTTAATATATTTTGAAATCAGGAAGTGTAATGCCTTCAGCTTTGCTCGTCTTTCTCAAGATTGTTTCAGCTATTCAGAGTCCTTTGTGCTTCCATATGCATTTCAGGATTGTGTTTTTATTTACACAAAAAAGGCATTGGGATTTTGACTGGGGATTATATTAAATTTGTAGTTTGCTTCTAGTAGTATGCACATTTTAATAATATTAAATTTTTGATTCCTTGAACACAGGGTGTTTTTCTCTTATTTGTGTCTTCTTTAATTTCTTTCATTAATGTTTTCAGCATACAAGTCTTTTACCTCCTTGGTTAAGTTTAGGTATTTTGTTTTGTTGATTGATTGATTGATTCACAGAGTCTTGCTCTGTCACCCAGGCTGGAGTGCAATGGTGCAACCTCTGCTTACCACAACCTCCACCTCCTGGGTTCAAGCAGTTCTCCTGCCTCAGCCTCCTGAGTAGCTGGGATTACAAGCATGCACCATCATACCTGGCTAATTTTTTGTATTTTTTTTAGTAGAGACAGGGTTTTGCCATGTTAGCCAGGCTAGTCTCAAACTCCTGACCTCAGGTGATCTGCCTGTCTCAGGCTCCCAAAGTGCTGGGATTACAGACTTGAGTTACCATGCCTGGCCTATCCTTTTTGATGCTACTATAAATAGGATTGTTTTCTCAATTTTAATAGCTTGTTGTTGACCTTCTGGACTATTTGTATGTCTTCCAGTTCCAGAAGTCTGTGGTTTGCAGTAGGATATGCACTCTGGATGAGGTGCGGATAAACAAGCAAAGAGCCGGGATTTCTTGCCTTCGACCTTCTCTTCTGGCTGGTCTTGCTCTTTCACACTCACAAGTGGAAAGAATTTTAGAAAGTGACTATGGTAAATTGGCTCTGAACACACTGATGAAACATTTCAGTCTTACCTACTGAACCACATTATGCAAACAGTGTCAGGGCCCCAGCCATACACCCTGCAGGCTTTAGTTCTCCCACTAGTCAGCCTGGGGAAGAAAACACCTCTAGAGCTCTAACCATCCCTCTCTCTCTCCCTCCATCCTCCTTCCATTTTCCTTCTGCTCAGCATTTACTGACCACCATCCATGCAAATACTGTGCTAACCACTGGGAATGCAAAGATGAGTATGTTCAGAACTGATAGAAGGAACAAAGAGAGATGCTGACATAGGAAGTGCTGAGTACTATGACAATGGTATCCATACATGGAGAGCTTTTTAAACAGTTTCCTCTACTTGACGGGGCAAATGAAATCAGATTTCAGGATTCACGTTTAGGAGGGGAGAAGGAGAAAACAGCCTGGAAAGATAAAGTTGAAACAAATATCTCAAAGCTTAGTTCAGTTGTCTCTCCTGTGACAGAAAACCAGCTACAGGATAAGTACGCTTCCTCATTTTCAAAAACTCAGTGTGTTTCTTAATATCTGGTTAGACCTCTCAGAATTAAGAGGCATCTAGAGATATTTTTGAAGGCAAATATATGAGTCCTGAAAATCTGCATATATGAAAATATTTCCTAGCAAGACCCAAAAGGAACTTACTGGTCTCAGTGTGGATGCCATAGGACCTCTTGGGTTTGGGGTTTTCAGTGGATATAATCACATTTGTCCCAGGCAAAGACATTAAGGCCTGGGACAGCTGTCATGACTCAAATTCTCTGTTCCTACTGGGATCATGTAGAAAAAGCAGACAGATTTCCCAAAGGATCTTTTTAACTTGTCTTTGGCTGTGGTGGCCAGTGATTACGGGCCAGTCTCATTTGACATTTTGATTAAAACACCTACTTGCCAATACCTTGGCAATTTTTAAATGCTAATATTTTCTAAAGTTCCAAGATCCTAGGCAACTATGGGCAAAGATGCTCAAAGGAGTTGATGAAGAAAAGGGGGGCACTTTGTAGCCCTTGCATATGAAAGCACAGTCACAGTGCCACTGGACTAGTTGATACCCCTTCCTGGTGACAGCTGCAGGCACATCAGAGCTGGGGACTGCTCAGCTAATTGAAGTGCCATGTAGGTTCTTCTTTGCCCTCAGGAACCTCTCTGATAAATAGCTCTTGACCAGCTCCTTATATGGCTACAGACAGCCCCAAGAGGCTGAGATGTATTTTGGACACAATCTGATTCTCATTTGTCAAGGGTCTCAGGCCTTCAGCTTTGCAGCCAAGGGAGACAGCAGTGGGCTCCAGAGACCCTTGCACCCTGGCCCTGTTGCAGTCACTTCTCCTCTGAAGATTCCCCCTTATCTTAAAAAAGAGAGGTGCCTGGGGCTCGTCACACCGTGTTGGGCAATGGCTAAGATAATCAAAAGTATGAGGGGAAATCAGAACTGGCAACGTTGCACAGGAGGAAAGTGGCTCTTGACTTATTCACCTTTGGAGAGCCTTTGGGGCCCACTGAGAATCACTTTATAAGCCCCCTTGGGTGTGACACACAGGCTATTTTTGCTTGTTTACCACTTAGATGAGCCCCAGAGGGAAGGGTTATTGGTGCTGCTTGGCATCTGCCATGTGAGGACTGTATCTGGAGACGGCACAGGAGGACTTTGTCCTAAGGACTGTGGACCTCACCACAGGCCACAAGGATGATGAGCATGTTGGATGTTTTTCTTGATCACTGATAAACTGGATGAAACCCAATGCATAATACATATTAATTGAGTAAATGAATGAATGAAACAAAGAAAGAAGCTGGTGGGTCATTAGAACCTTACGCTTGGGTCCGGCAGCAAATGGAAATAAAACTAGGTTGTCATGGTGAATTCTGTTGAAGTGGCTAAAAGGATAACCTCCCACAGAATCCCTGAAACTGTCTGTTAGTGACCCTACAACAGAGGTGGTCAAGCCCATGATAGCCACAGAAGACGAAAACTCATTTTGATGTTCACGTTGTAATAGGAAGAAGATTTTGGCTTTTTTCCAATGATCTTGATGGTTTCTGGCATCCCACATCCCCTAAGTCAGGGTGTGTACTCATGTGCCAAACCTGTGCCGAACCCTGGAAGACTGCAAACACTCTGTCGAACAGCTGCCACTTCTCACCTCCCCTCAAGAAAACTCTAGACCAAGAATATTTCCTACTTTCCCCAGTTAGACTTTCCTTACTGGAGGGCACATCTTCCCTGAGGAGTACAAAATAGAAGGGGAAAACACTTCCAGGGAAAACAAGAAGCAGGAATGGAATGGCCAACCCTTTCAGGCTCCACTCATGGCAGCCCATATTTAATGTGGAACTGGAACTGTGGAGTGAGAGCTATTCAGAAATGTATACCCAGGAGTGGGCTGAGCTGTAATATATGAACTGACTTTGGAGTAACATGTAATATGCTTAACATAACATTGCAACCAGGGGAACCATTTGTTAAGAATAAAACAATGAGGGAGAATAAATATCATTAATGCAGAATGAGTGACGTGGGAGTTCCCAAGGAACAGGGGATTTTCTCACCCTGACCTCAGGCTATAATTGCGGAGAGACTGTCTTAGTTGTCACTAACCTGTTTTTTAAAAAATAATGTAAAATGTAATTTGTTAGATATAAGATCCAAAGTTCTTGGGGTTGGTGAGAGGGTTTCTGAAAAGCCCACTGTGGGGGGTTTCCACTTGGTCTTGCTCTCAGAGGAGTGGTCATGACTGACTGGTCACCACAGCCAAAAAGCCAGCTCTTAACAGGCGCTCTCAGGAACAGTCACTGGCTTTTTTCTTGGGTGTCTAGAGAAAGAACAGAACACTTGAATTATGACAGCTTCCCCAGCCCTTCATGTCTCCACTTAGTTCTGCTGCGTAGGAGTCATGGGCAGTTAGAAGGCCCTGAGGCCCTCCTGGGGGTCCATGGCCCACATTCAAACCCAGCACCAAGGGGCCTTCTAAGCAGGCAGGGAGTGGGCGCAGAGCACACGATGCCCACTTAGGAAGCACAGCCACGCTTTGCTGTTGGACACAACCAGGGATTCCTCTCCAAGTTCTGTCTGGCAGGCCCCACCTGGTCAGGATAGATGAGACACCCAGAATGACCACACTACATGCCTCGTATGTGGAGCTCTCCTTTTGGTCAGGATTGGTCTAGTCTGATGTTTTCCAAAATAAATGCTGTGAGATGTTTTTTCTTTATAAAAGGAGAGAATGTCCCATGATCTAATTGGGAGGAGATGTGCTAGGTTAAACAGAATTCTTTATTATGAGATTTCTCAGGGCTTTCAACATTGGGAATTTCCAAGAGAATGATAAATGTTGCGATGCATCCCTTAAAAGGTGTTTCACTGGACTAACATTTCTCAAAACCCATTGTGGGAACCCCAGTCTGTATTTATTAGGGGAGCCTCTTCCTGTTTTGAGTCCACAACATTACACTTGTTTTTATTCTTAAATCATCTAATCTAGGAAAATTAGTTCCTGATCTTCTGGAACAACACACATGGCTGGAACATAGAGAAAAATGTCCACTTTGTCTTTTGAGATCTGCTCAGTTCTGCACTTTTCTGGGGAATTTGAGGGGTAGTGTTCCCTGGTGCACCTTCCCAGAGGTCAAAGATCCACTGAAGAGTAATCTGCTTCCAGCTAGAGAACTGGGGAGGCAGGCAGTGGAGACAGGTGGGCAACATCCCACGGCAACCCTGCAACGTGGCCAGGGCCCAGGACCTCAGGGGCTCCTGGACTCCCTGCTTGTTCAATGGCGATGATGGCATTAGTACCAACTTTACAGTGTGCTTTGGAGGATTAAAACAGTTACACACATGTGATGGTTGATTTTATGTGTTAATCTGAGTGGGCCACTGGTTGCCTGGATTAAGCACTGTTTCTGAGTGTTTCTGTGAGACTGTTTCCAGGTGAGATTGGCACATGGATTGGTGGACTCAGTAGGCTGCCTTCCCATATGAGGGTGGCCATCATCCTGTTTACTGAGGGCCTGAAAGGAGCAAAAGTCAGAGCACAGAGGAATTCATCCCTTCTTTCCTGCCTGTGAGCTCAGATGTCCCATCTCATCTTCCCCTGCCCCTGAACTGGGGTGAACATCATTGGCTCCCCAAGTTCTCAGGGCTTCAGCTTTCCAGGGTTTCCAACTTGTGAGCAAAAAGGATGTGTGTGTGTGTGTGTGCGCGCGTGCACACATGCATGTACGTGTGTGTGCATGTGCATGGGTGTGTTTGTGTGTATTAATATCTCCTATTGTTGGTGCTGTGTCTCTGGAGAACCCTAACAAAGCAGATTGCGCACCTTGCACAGTATTAATAATATACGGCTAGACACAATACACATTAACAATTGTCATTTAGGGAATGTGGAATAAGAAGAAACAATATCTCCCAGATAAAACCTTACTGGCAAAGTTTGCACAAAGGCTCCTCACTCAGTAAGCTGTTCCAGGAATAGAATAAATTTCGTTTCATTTTAACATGATTTTTCCCTGGACTTCTGGAGAACAATGCTCCCTCCTGGTTGAGTGCTGCCATCTTTCCTTCTCTTGGGATCTCGTCTGTCCTGCCTGCCTATCAATATTTATTGTGTTATATTCTAGAATAAAGAATGTCTAGTTCTAGGTCATGAGGGAGTGTAGATGAATGCCACAATGTGGAACTCAACTCCCCTGTGGTCCAGAGGAGCAGAGCAGGGGAGAGGCAAGGACACATACAAGTGACGCCCAGTGGGAAAGTGCTACACTGTGAGTTCAGCTGGGAAGATGTGGCCACCACCCCAGCATGCAAGAGGCCCTCAGTACACTTCAATTGAATGAGGGAATAAGTGAACAAGGGAATCAAATTTGCACTGGATGCAAAGGAGGTTGTCTGATTTGTAGGGCATAATATTCGTGAGATGTTAATTCATATTTTCTCCCTTCTGTTTGCTATTTCAAGTAGGATTTTGGAGTTTGCAGCTCTTTATCCCAGAAAGTTGTCAGGGAGAAAAACAGAAGCAGGCTAAAAGAAATTGTGGCTGTGGTTGGGGTGGGGGGGTCATTGTGGGGACTGTCCCCACTGCTGAGACAACCCTAGGTGTCTAGGAGGCAGGCTGGAGAGGTGAGAGGCATAACAGGTGGTCTGTGGGCCTGCAAGTGTCACGCAGACCTCAGAAGAGGTGGCTGGGGACACACATGGGGAGCCAGGCATGGGGGGCCCTGAGGTCCCGTGGCCTGAGCAGAAAGCAGAAAGCCGAGGACTTTAGGGATGTTCTGGGCCTGGATGATGCTATGCTGTCAGAGACATCGAGGATACAGGTGTCCCGAAGGCAGATCCACTCTGGAGGTGGAGAGCAGCCGAGTTAGAACTCAGGTGACATTCCCTGCTGACTTGAGGAGATGGGGCTCAGAACAGGGAGGAGGTGGTTTTAAAAACAGTTTACATATATATATGTATTTTTTTTCTTGCACACCCTAAAATTCCTTGCACACTTCTAAAATTGTAGGCTATGCCCCTTCCCTGAACAAACATACACCAGCTTCAGGCTTGTCTGCCCTTTTACAATTGACTCCAGTTGAACAGAACCAGAGACAAGCTGGAGAAGGAGGAAAGAGAATTTCCTTCTTGTCTTCTTTGTTCCTGCTGAAGAATTATACATATGACTCTAAGAAGAAACAGAGATTCCCTGAGGGTGTCCTGTCCCCCCAGCCCCTCTGGCTCTCCAGAGTATTCCTGATAGAGGGCTATGCTGCCTCTGCTTGAACATTTCCATTTTGGCCAGTTCCTGTCTGCTTGGTCTGCTATCCCAGATCCTCAACATCCAGAACTGCAAGACTGCTTCCTTCACACAGGTCTACACCTCCACCCCTACCCCTTTTAAAATTTCAGTTCCTAGTACAGCCAACTAGAGCCTTCACTACTGCAAAACAGAAGCCAAATAGGTGATGTGCACATCTTAGAGGCACCGCATGCCCCTCATTTTCAGTGCTTACTTGGGGTACTACATCCAGTGTTTTCTCAGCTCTCCAGTGACGCAGCACACAGATTTGTTTCAGCTTGATGAAGTGCATGGTCATAGGACAAGAAGAGGGAGAGGAACCAGGAGAACAGTGGAAGAACATGAACACTTTTGTTGTTGTTTGTTTTGTTTTGTTTTGTTTTTGTTTTTTGTTGTTGAGATGGAGTCTCTCTCTGTTGCCCAGGCTGGAATGTGGTAGCCTGATGTGGGCTCACTGCAACTTCCACCTCCTGAATTTAAGTGATTCTCCTGCCTCAGCCTCCCAAGTAGCTTGGATTACAGGCACCCGCCACCATGACTGGCTAATTTTTTTTCTTTTTTGAGACAGAGTCTTGCTCTGTCACCAGATGCCAGGCTGGAGTGCAGTGGCACAATTTCTGCTCACTGCAACCTCCACCTCCCAGGTTCAAGCATTTCTCCTGCCTCAGCCTCCTGAGTAGCTGAGACTACAGGAGTATGCCACCATGCCTGGCTAATTTTCGTATTTTAGTAGAGACGAGGTTTCACCATGTTGGCCAGGATGGTCTTGAACTCCTGAACTCAAGTGATCCATCTACATCAGCCTTCCAAAGTGCTGGGATTACAGGCTCGAGCCACCTTGTCCAGCCCACAAACATGTTTTAAATATTTTAACTTGCCCCTAAAGTTTCACATGGAAGAAAGATGTAATTTTTTTAAAAAAATTATAGAAAGAGTGACTGAAATGTAGAAGTAATGCATGAATGTGAGGTATCATGGTTTACTGCACTTACAGGCAGGCAGCTGAATACTTAGCTATTTTCATTAGATACTGTAGAGTAACATAAAAAATAAACTCACTGAAGTCAATAATGGAGAAACAATTACTATTAAATGTCCAAAAGTTCACTCCTAAACAAAAATTTCTAAATTTCTAGAAAAGAATGACAAGGAGAACACTTTAATAGCAAAATGTGCAAGACAAGAAAGCTACACTCAGAGAAGGATTTATCAGATTAAGAACCTGACTTTGAGAAATAAAAATGAACCAATTATTCACTTAAGGAAATTAGAAAAATTGTAATTCTTACTAAAAAAAAGAGCAACTAGGAAGAATGAATGCACGAATGAAAGCTGAAAAATAAAACATACAGCAAAAAGAATGCTGGAAGTCAATAGAGAACTTGTTTCTTTTAAAGAACAAAATAGATAAATCTTTTGAGGCAGATTAAAAGAAGAAAAGAGCAAAATTACAGAAAATTAGAAATGAGAAAAGAGAAATAACCATAAATACAGATGAAATTAAATATATAAATTATAAACCCATGTCACTCTGTGAATAATGCATTCAACACATTTGAATCCATTATTTCCTATATAAGTATACAATCAACTGAACATAAAAAGAAGTGAAAAATGTGTGTACAATGATCACCACAGAAGACAGTAAAAAAAAAGTGCTTAAAAATCAATCATTAAACCCTCAAAAATTTGGGTATAGAAGAAAGATACCTCAACATAATAGAAGCCATGTACAACAGACCCATAGCTAGTATCATACTGAATGGGGAACAACTGAAAGCCCTTCCTCTAAGATCTGGAACACGATAAGGATGCCACCCACGTTCACCACTGTTATTCAACATAGTACTGTAAGTCCTAGCTAGAGCAATCAAACATAAATAAAGGGCATCCAAAATTGGAAAGAAAGAAGTCCAATTATTCTTATTTGCAAATGATACAATCTTATGTTTGAAAAAACCTAAAGACTTCACCAAAAAAACCAGAACTGATAAATTTAGTAAAGTTGCAGGATACAAAATCAACATACAAAAACCAGTAGCAGTTCTATGTGCCAACAGTGAACAATATAAAAAAGAATTCAGAAAAGTAAACCCACTTAAAATAGCCAGAAATAAAATTATAATAAATTCCTAGGAATTGACCAAAGAAATGAAAGATCTCTATAATGAAAACTATAAAATACCAATGAAATAAATTGAAAAGGACTCCAAAAAAAAGGAAATATATTCCATGTTTATGTTTGAAAGAATCAATATTTTTTAAATGTCCATACTATCCAAAACAATCTACAGAGTCAATGCAATCCCTATCAGAATACCAATGACATTCTTCACAGAAATAGAAAAAAAATCCTAAAATTTATATAGAACCACAAAATTTATATGGAACCACCAGAATAGCCAAGGCTATCCTATGCAAAAAGAAAAAACTAAAGGAATCGCATTACCTGATGTCAAATGATACTGCAGAGCTATAGTAACCAAAACAACATGGTACTGGCATAAAAACAGACACATAGATCAATGGAATGGAACAGAGAATGCAGAAACAAATTTATACACCTACAGTGAACTCATCTTCAACAAAGGTGCCAAGAACATACACTGGGGGAAAAAACAGTCTCTTCAATAAATGGTGCTGGGAACACTAGAT
Source organism: Callithrix jacchus (assembly GCF_049354715.1). NCBI lineage: Eukaryota > Metazoa > Chordata > Mammalia > Primates > Cebidae > Callithrix > Callithrix jacchus. Next base: position 87,831,619 of record NC_133512.1, on the reverse strand, counting down.
ATCAATATGCAGAAAAATGAAACTTGACCCCTATCCCTCGCATATACAAAAATCAAATCAAAATGGATTAAAGACTTAAATCTAAGAACTAAAACTATGAAACTAATACAAGAAAACATTGGGAAAATCTCCAGGGCATTGGTCTAGGCAAAAATTTCTTGGGCAATACCCCACAAGCACAGGTAACCAAAGCAAAAATGGACAAATGGGATCACATCAAGTTAAAAGGCTTCTACACAGCAAAGGAAACAATCAACAAAATGAAGAGACAACCCACAGAATGGGGAAAATATTTGCAAACTACCCATTTGACAAGAGATTAGCAACCAGAATATATAAAAATCTCAAACAACTTTATAGGAAAAAAAATCTAATAAACTGATCAAAAATTGGGCAAAATATTTGAATAGACATTTCTGAAAAGAAGACACACAAATGGCAAACAGGCATATGAAAAGGTGCTCAACATCACTGATCATCCAACAAATGCAAATCAAAAATACAATAAGATATCGTATCACCCCAGTTAAAATGGCTTACATCCAAAAGACAGGCAATCATAAATGTTGGTGAGGATGTGGAGAAAAGGGGACCCTTGTACACTGTTGGTAGGAATGTAAATTAGTATGACCGCTAAGGAGAACCATTTGGCAATTCCTCAAAAAACTTAAAATACAGCTACCATATAATCTAACAATCCCATTGCTGGGTATATAACCAAAAGAAAGGAAATCAGTATATCAAAGAGATACCTGCAATCTTCTGTTTGTTGCAGCACTGTTCAAAATAGCTAAGATTTAGAAGCAACCTGCGAGTCTATCAACAGATGAACGAATAAAGAAAATGTGTTACTTATACAAAATGGAGTACTATTCAGTCATAAAATTGAATGAGATTCAGTAATTTGCAACAACATGGATGGAACGGGAAGTCATTAATGTTAGGTGAAATAAGCCAGACACAGAAAGACAAACATCACATGTTCTCACTTATTTGTGGAATCTAAAAATCAAAACAACTGAACTCACAAACAGATTAGGAGGATGGTTACTAGAGGCTGGGAAGGGCAGTGGGTGTTTGAGGGGGAAGGTGGAGATGGCAAATGGGTACAGAAAAATGGAAAGAAAGAATAAACATACTACTTGATAGCACAACAGGGTGACTACCATAGTCAATAACTTAATTGTACATTTAAAAATAACTGAAAGTATAACTGGATTGTTTGTAACACAAAGAATAAATACCCAAGGGGATGGATACCCTGTTTTCCATGATTATTATGCAGTGCATGCCTGTATCAAATGTCTCATGTACCCCATAAACATATACACCTATGTATCCACAAAAATGAAAAATTTAAAAAATTTAAAAATCCATCATTACTGTCCTAAAATCAGATGTTTCATGTCTTTTACCTAATCCTATAAGAGCAAATCACGTCAGTGTTTATTTTAGGCCATATGAAAATATGGAAATCTTCTCAATTCTTTTTAGGAAACATTTTTAGAGACTGGGTTTCACACTGTCACCCAGGCTAGAGTACACTGGTGCCGTCATAGCAGATGGCGGCCATCAGTGCCTGGGCTCAAGGGACCGTCCCTCCTCAGCCTCCCAAGTGGCTGGGATTATAGGTGCATACCACCATAGCTAGCTAAATTTTTTAAATGTTTTATGTTTTATTTTGTAGTCTTACTATGGTTGCCCAGGCTGATCTCAAACTCCTGGGCTCAAGAAATTCTCCTGCCTCAGCCTCTCAAAGTGCTGGGATTACAGGCATGAGCCACAGTGCCTGGTCTTCTCGATTCTTTTGTAAAGCCATAATAATTTTGATGCTGACAAGTACTGATAAAGGAAGTGTATTGGCCCATTCTTGCATTGCTATAAAGAAATACCTGACACTAGGTAATTTATAAAAAAAAGAGGTTTAATTGGCTCACCATTCTGCAGGCTCTACAGAAATCATAGTGGCTTCGGGGGAGGCCACAGGAAACTTACAATTATGGTGGAAGGTGAAGAGGGAGCGTGTACTTCACATGGCCAGAGCAGGAAGAGAGAATGGAGAGGTGCCACACACTTTTAAACAACCAGATCTCATGAGAATTCACTCACTATCATAAAAACAACATGAAAGGGGGAAATCTGCCCCCAAGATCCAATCACCTGCACCAGGCCCCACCTCCAACATTGAGGATTACAATTTGATGTGAGATTTGGGTGGGGACACAAATTCAAACCGTATTACAAAGTTTAAAAGAAAAACCAAACAAACCTGTAGATCATTCCATTTGGTGATACTGTTTTATTTCCTGTATTCATTGCTAGATTCAGTTTGCTAATACTTAGAATGTTTGCATTTTTAGTCCAATGCACACAAGTTGAGACTAAGGAACATTTACTGTCCTGCTGGAAGGAAGGGTCTTTATAAAGGAAAGCCCATCAGAATGGATTTTGATGCACCCTCACATAGAAATAAAAGCAGAAGGCAGAAGACGACCTGGGTTCCCGTTAGCATCTCCGTAGGAAGTCAGCAACTGTGGATCTTGGTCAGGAAGTGTAAGAACGATGTATTAATGATCATCTTTAAAACTTCTGCTGTGTTATTTGAGTTGCTCTGGCTCTACCTCTCCACATATTGGCATTAAATCCTTTGAAAAGAAGAGGGCCTTAATACTCGTCCTCAGGGGCAGCAAAACAAGGCAAGACCTGGGAAAATAGCAACCTCTCTGGCATCCAGGCCAGGGAAGGCGAGAACTACTAGTGTGAGTTGTGGGTGGGCTCAACAGTTGAGCAGAGTAGTTGAGGAGGGGGCCTTGACTCTGGGACATATGGTGTAAGGTCTAGGAAGTTCACATCATTTGCTTCCCTCAAGTTCAGGGAAGGTGTCTATCTCCTAACCTGATTAAGCCCCTTGAGAGAGTTTGGATATGTGTCCCCGTCCAAATTTGATGTTGAATTACAATCCCCAATGCTGGAAGTGGACACGGTGAGAGGTGTTTGGATCATGGGTGTGGATCCTTCGTGGCTTGGTGCTGTCTTTGTGATAGCAATTCTGGTCAATTAGAAGTATGTGGTGCCTCCTGCTCACTTTCTGTCTGTTGTTCTTGCTTTCACCATGTGATGTGCTGCTCCCACTTCACCTTCTGCCATGATTGGAAGCCTCCCTGAGGCCTCCCTAGAAGCAGATGCTGCCATGCTTCCTGTACAGCCTGCAAAATCGTGAGCCAAGTAAACCTTTCTTCTTATAAATAAATCAGTCCTAGATATTTCTATAGAGCAATACATGAATAGACTCATACATTCCTATTAGCCAATGGACTCATTCCTTCAACATTACTCACCCCATCATTTCGTTCAACAGTATTGCTCACATCTGTCATCTGATTGTGTCTACATGTCACCATCTTTTTTCTATCTGTACTTCCCATTAACTCCTCCTACCCCTCAAAGCCTCACCTCTCCATGAAATGGCTCTGAAATCCTAATTATTAAATTCATTAGGCACTTTTAAATCCTATCTTTCATAACTTTGCTGTATTTTCTGCAACTTGGGTTTTTTTTGTTTTGTTTTGAGACAGGGTCTCACTCTGTCACCCAGGCTGGAGTGTAATGTAATCAGGGCTCACTGCAGCCTCTACTTCCTGGGCCCAAGTGTCCTCCCACCTCAGCCTCCCAAGTAGCTGGGACTACAGGCACATGCCACCATGCCCACCTAATTAAGAACCATTTTTGTGTGTGTGGAGATTGGGTCTTACTATGTTGCTCAGGTTGGTCTTGAACTCCTGGGCTCAAGTAATCCTCCTGTCCTAGCCTCCTAAATTGCTGGGATTACTGAAAACTTGGGGTTTCTAACAACGAAGTATTTGGCCATTTCCACTTCCCACTGCCTCTGAGCTCTTAAACTTTCATTTAAGGCTTATCACAATCTGGAGTTCCAACTTGGGCAGGTCAAAATCTCTTTGGACTTTATTTCCTCCTCTATCAAAGAATTAGATTCTCATTACTTCTTCCTCTGGCTCAAAATTAAAATTCTAAGCCTTCCTTGGTCCTTCTCAGCTGGAACCTGTCTTCCTCCTCTGAATATGGGCCAAAGGCGAATTGTACCTATCATGTATTGCATCAATTCATCTAAGAAATCATTTGCACATCCCCTTTATGTTGAGAGTTGTGTCAGAAAGAGAGGAAAAGAGATAGACCTGGCCCCTGCCACCAAGAGCAGTGCTACTGGTGTGATATATGGATCTTGTCATATGAGATACTCCCTTTAAGAGCTGGAGTTCGCTACATATCCCGTCAGGGCTTCTACAAAGTAGATACAAAGAAGGGTTTGCCAAAAGCATGAAAAGCCCTTGTGCACCTAAATGTTACTTGCTCACCTGACTATGCTCGTGGAGCTAGCAGGAAGTTCCCCGGGGAAGGAGATGTGGCAGGGTGCTTTTCCCGAATACTGCCTACTTTAACACTAGTAGGGAAAGACTTTAGATTCTCAATAAAGGGAAAAACAAGCTATGTAAAGGACAGACCCTTCTTTTTTAGGCACTGGAGTGAGATTTTAAATAGTGGTACTTTTCACTACAGAAAGAGGATTCAAGTTTATTTATTTTTCTTCTTTTGGTTAAGTAAAGCCAGATGCTAAGCAAGGTATGAATCATGTGGAAAGCTTTTAAAGGTGGTGAGGACAAATGATCACTTTGGTTCAGATCACTAAAATACTCAAAAAATGCTCACACTGAAGTATCAGAAATGCAAACATGATAAAAAGTTAAAAACTACCCTGATGAGAAAACATTTTTAAAATGGCAATGACGGTAAACTGGTCAGCTTCTACTACAGACTGTTGGGTCTACAGCTTCTTATCAGAAGTTTTCTCAAAAGAAGTTTTCAAACAGCAAAACCAAAATGATTCCCGGACTACAGTGTTGAATACTATTTAGTAAGCGGAGTCTCTGACCGGAACAGCCTGCTACGGCACACATGTTTTGTTTCACTCATGACTCCAGTGATCCCTCTTACAAGCTGTTTCTGTGCATTCAGCCTAGAAGGAAGGACAGTGTGGGGTTGACAGTGATGGTACTTCTGAACCCAGAAGATTCCATTTTCTAAGCCTCTGACTATAAGGGGTTCTCAGGGCCTGCTGAGATGTGTTCCATCACCACAGAAACCATGATGTGGCATTCAGCAGATCCAGGTTCCCAGAAAACTCAAGGTAAATCCAAAGGTTTATTAGGGACATCAACAATTTTAGGGTTGTAAGACAAAGGAGGATACAAATGATTGCTGCAATACACAAAAGTTTTATTTTTGACTTTTTTCTTCTTTTCTGAAGGCAAAATAAAATAGAACTGAACATTGATGAATTTTGTACAACAAAAACAACTTTTAATATGGAATAGTCCATGAACATTTTAAAATCTCGGAATGGCTTCCCTTTTTCAAAGTCATGCTTTCTTGCGGTCCACAAGGAGTTGGCACGGAGGAGACAGTGGCAGCGGTGGGTGAGGTGAATGGAGGAGGGGGCTTCTCTCAGATCCGTGTTAGCTGGTGCCACAAACTGGATGGGAGGATGCTCTCCACTTTCTCCATGACAAAGTTTAAGGGGGCAAACAAAGTGCTGAGGAACTGCAAAGAAACCAAAAAGACACAGAAGTCAGCAGGGACCTTGTTCAAGACTGTAAAACAAACCTCTCCTCCCACGCTTGCAGCTTAAGTCTCTGCATTATGAAAGTCTCAAAAGGCGACCATTTCATCTTTATGTTTACAGGAAACATCAGCTGATGGTCAAAACTGCATTCCAGTCCTTGGCCCCAGACAGCACTGTTAGATAACAGGGAGAAGTGTCAGCTGACAGCCCCCTCACTCCCCTGACAGGTGGCCCATGGTCCCGAGGTCTTCCTGTTAGTCTTCAGCATCTGCTGGCTGCCATGCAGATGACTGCTGTCATCAAACAGGAATGATGGATTGGCAGCAAGTGGGCATAAGAGTTAAAAAATTGTAACAACTTAGACCAGCTACTCATCTAGTTGAGTATAGAGCTCACTTTAAATGGAAAAGGCAATTTTAAAGATCAAGTGTATTGTGTATGAATTTCTTTGCAATCCCACTGCCTCCCAAACACCAGTGCAGCCTGGCTTCTTTCCGAGCCATGTGTTTAGCAGCATGCCCAGGACCCTGTGGGAAGGCGGCAAACTGGCAATTCCATGGAGGACAGGTCGCTGTTAAGAGAGGCTGCTCCAAATGCACCTCTGGGAACTCTTTTATTTGGTTACTAAATTCCTTTCTGCCTTTTGTGTAGAGAATAAAGCTCATTAGCTAGCTGTGTCTTTTAAGAAAGCCAAATGCTTCACATGAGACTCTTTTTAACATATTCTCAAATCTATTCTAATTCTGTTATTGTGAAGAATCAGCTTCATTCCACAACCCATCCAACAACTGTCAGAAGAGGTGCCCTGTCTCAGGCAGGAAAGAGAGAGGTGTTTGGATGGTTCCATTGCCCTCTGTCTGCCAGAACCCAGGTATTGTCTCACTGGGGTTTGACACCTGGTTCTTGTACTGTGAAGCCCTTTGTCCTAAGCCCTTGTCTGTTACACAGCACCATCTATACCACTAAGAATTTCTTGTAGAAGTGTAGTGCAGCATGTGTGTATATATGCAGAGGGGATCTTAGTTCTGAGGTCAAGCAAGTTCAGTACATTTAATGAAGTTAAATCAGGCTCCTTTACCAGGTATATGTTCTGTGGACTGTGGGTCTTCAAGAATAGGTATGGTAGGCAAGTTTCCCAAATTTGCTGACCCAGAATTTTCCCTGTTTTTTGTTTTGTTTTGGGACCAGCAGAACACACACTGGGAAGGCCTGCACCACATTATAGCCAGATCAAGTGTGAGATCTGTATAATGGAAAATCAAGAGAGCATAAAATCTAGGATCCTTCTCCAAACTGTCTTTTACACCAATTAAATCTATTTATTTAGTAAGGCACTTAAGCGCTGGGTGAAATATAAAGGGGTCTAAGACAAAACTAAGCTCCCACTGTCAGGAATAAAAAAAAAAAAAGAACCCAGTGGGGAAGGGGGCCACATAGATCTGGACCAAGCAAAGTAATAACCAGATAGGCTATGACAGCAATCAGGATAGAAGCCCAAACAAAGCACTGTGACTGGAAAAGGGAGATAATTCATTCTGTTGAAAGGAGCAGGAAGACTTCTGAGAATGTGGCAAGTGAAATGGACTCCAGTGGATGCTTGGAATGTCAAAAGAGAGAGATGGGGTAAGGATGGTAAAGGAAGAAATAGGAGCAGGGTGGGCCCTCTAGGCTCAGTCAACAGCCAGAAGAGAAATGAAAAAGCAACATTATGAGCAGAAGGTGATAAATGCTACGGTTTAGCTAGGATAGTTAGAAGAAGTAGAGTTCAAAAGTGGCTAGAAGGACACTGGGACGGCTCCTGCATGCCACGCTGAATCTGCAGTTAAGAAACAGGCAGCCATGTCAGTGCTTGAGCAAAGAGGAGATGGTGCTGTCCTCAAGTGGGTGCCAGGTACATGGTGGTTTCTGATAACCTTCTGAAATCATCCTTTGCTAAGTTCACAGAGTCACTCTACAGAATAGATGGCCTATCCTTTTCAGTTTAGAGCTGGACTGGGTGTACCTATGAATGCAGTTGGAAGGCATCACGGGAGATAATGGGCCTGGGAATGAGCAATTACTGCCAATGACTCTGAAAGCATTTGTAAAATCCTAGTTACAAGAGGATAATATGGAGCAAGTCTACTAATTGTATTAACCCAACAAGATATAAAATATACACATATATATATACATAATTATATACGTCTGCACATGTGTATATATACATACACAGACACATACATAATCAGAGACCACCAATGCTCCATAAACCACAGCATCTGTCTATAATACTCAACTTCATAAAGAGGAGTTAAAGTGTTACAGTCGTCTGGATAAACCAGAGATTCTGACAGGTGGTGGAAGATTGGGCTCAATAAACAAGGTGATATTGCTGGCAAGGTTATCAGATCCTAAAGACTTGACCAAAAACAGATTTAGAACTGTTGAAGCTGTGGTTGAGCAGGGAAGGAACTGCTGAATATTGAGCCATTGCAGCCACTGAGCTATTATTACAACTGCTGAACGTGAGCCAGTACAGTTAGATAGCAGGCATCGCTCACAGTCTGTACTCAGGTTGATTCACACACACTAAAATGTGGGGACCTCAGGGAGGCTCACCTTGAGTTGCAGAATGAATGAAGATGTAACAGTGCTGGCTTAAAATAAAGGCCTTTTTTGGTTTTTTGTTTGTTTGCTTTGTTTTGGGCACTAACCTGACTTGGATAAAAAGCACAAAAGTGAGGCCTCTGAAAATCAGGAGAAGAGCTTCATCCTGTTTGATGTCCACAATTGCCCTCTTTTCCCACGCTGCATAGCAAAGTACAGTGGTCCCTTTTTTCCTGGATGACACCTGCCCTTCTCAACAAGCTTCCACAAGAAAGCCATAATGCCTCCAATGTATAGAATGATTCACTTCTATTCCTCCTATCTAGAATGTTCTATCCCTGGGAGACTTCACAAAGACTCCCTTGAGCTTTTTCCTAGAGGGCCTAATTTACTCTCTCACAAACCCCAGCTGAGATGTGCTCCCTTCATTACTAAGCCACCTTCTTATAGCATGCCTCCTATCCCACACCCTCAAGGAAGCAGCGGACAATGTAGTGAGGTGTTTGAAGCTGCTAATCCCTTTTACTTAGTAACCAAATAAAGGCTAGTGGCTTGCATCAGGGGGTATTAAAAAAATGTCTGCTTTGGGAGACGGAGGCAGTAGATTATGAGACCAGGAGATTGAAACTATCCTGGCCAACATAGTGAAACGCTGTCTCTACTAAAATACAAAAAATTAGCCTGGTGTGGTGGCATGTGCCTGTAATTCCAACTACTTGGGAGGCTGAGGCAGGGGAATCACTTGAACCCGGGATACAGAGGTTGCAGTGAGCTGAGATCATGCCACTGTACTCTAGTCTAGTGACAGAGCAAGACTCCATCTCAAAAAAAAAAAAAAAAAAAAAAAAAGTCTGGAGGTGCATGACTTGTTTGGGATGCTCAGTTATATTTCTGCGCATGTTTGAAAATTAGTAGTTTTTAGTTGGAGACCCAAGCAATAAAGCAATATACAATGAGAAAACAGCAGTTTTCACTTGACTTAGGGGGAATTTATTGCTGAAAAGTTAAGTCTGAATGAGCAACACCAAGAAAACCTGGAAGAGCTTATTTATCTCAATGCCTAAAACTGTTCAGAAGGCAGAGGTACCTGGTTAAATCTTTAACGAAAATACTCCAGGATCCAATGAGTGTCTTGTAGTGAGAAAAAGCAACTGAACTAATTAAAAAAGAGAGGACACTTCAATTGCCTGATCTTCCTTTTCCTGAAACACCATCACTTAGAAGGTCACGGCTCCCAACAGGCTTCATTAACATTCAAAACACCTCTGCTTTTCTGAGTAAGTTCCAGGTGCCCTACTACAATCAGACAATTGACATTTCACTGTAATCAATATCAGGCTTCAAAGAGGTCGAGGCCTATAAGTGAAGAGAGTCAGAAGTCAGGAGGCTCAGTCTCAGGGAAGGAGAGAGACTAGAGAAGGAAAGACAGAGGGGTCAGAATGCTGACCTTCCCACATTCTGGGAGGAGGTGGGTTTGGAATGATAACGTATTTATATGCAGCCTTATCTCTGTAACTAAACATTCTAGGAAGAGTTAGTCCTAAATCACTGAGGTAATTAGATTAGGGGGAAATGCCGGTGGAAGCTGCTCCTTTCACTATTTCACAGTGGTTCACACTTCCCTGTAAGCTTCCTTATGGGCTGCACATCATGATCACCATGTAAACACACTGGAGAGTTCCCAAGCCAACAGCTGGGGGTGGCAGTGCAATCTCTCTGCATCTACTAAAGGTCACTGTCCCAGGGACATTATCTCAGGGAAGGGCTGAGAAAAACATTTTCACAAGCTGCAAATGGTCACAGGCAGCCTCTAAGGCATTTGTGATAACCTGCGGGGTGTGGGGTGGGAGCTTCGGGAGGGGCCTGATGAAGTGACCAGGGTGAAGATGCAGAGAAGACTCAGGGGGCAGGTCGAGGAGGCGGCGGGAGAAGGGGCTTGTCTCATTCAGGCCATCCATCTTCCTTCCCCACAAAGTCTCTCCAGACGTTTTGGAAACTGCTAGACCTTAATGAAGGGCAAGATAAATGTGATTCTCCAAACAGAGGTTTACATGCAAACTTATCTAAAGAACATTTGAAAACTACAGGGAGCTGACCGAACTATCACACCTTGGTAGAGCAAAAAATAAGAGGACCCGAAAGGCAGATTTATATTTTCTTCAATCATTTGGTCCTATATTTAAAACCAAACTTTGAAAACATTAAATGAGGAAAGTGGCGTCCTGTCCTGCATCCGTAATGAACACCCCTCTCCGATACTCTGGAAGCACAGCTACACAGCCATTCACATTCTAGAGAATGCCTAGGTGTATTCTAGGCACTATCCTTCCCTCTGCATTCCCAGTCCCCTTGCTGGTTAAAGTGGGCTTAGGCAATTACTCATTCCATTCAATACAGTGGTTGTATATCCACATCACCAGCACTTGACAACTCAGGTGGCCATGCTGATCCCAGACCAATTAAGTTTGCGTCGTGGGGGCAGGCCTCAGTAATTTTTAAGTTTCTCAATGATTCCAAGGTACAGCCATTAATTCTTGAAAAGCTTCCACCTGAACAGCTCTGAGGGCACACCACTGCAGCTTCAAATAGGTGCTTGAAGGTTCAGCTTTCCAAACAGTGTCCCTGGAAGGAGACGGGGGAATCCCCTCAATCTCCATCCTTGGAAACTGCTGGGGGCTTTGTTAAAAATACAGATTCCTCCTGCTAATTAATACTCAAGATTTCAGACTTCTGGTGGTGCGGCCAGGTGACTATATACACTAGAGGCTGGGAATCTCTACTGATTCAAAACTCCCACTAAGTGCTATTACAGTTGGTTTAATAAAGAATACTGGACTAATGACATACTTTTCCAAATATGCTCTAGAAATAGTTAACAGAAAAACAGAAAATGTAAAAGAGCAACAGTTGTATTAATGTTGTAAAAATATTATTTTAAATTTTACTAAGTTACACTCAGTTCTGGCAACTACTTTTACTCAGAGATTGGCTAGGGAGTAGAAGACATTAATCAATAGTCTAGGCCCAGAAACTAAGGAACATTCAAGGCAGCAATATGGGTGATAATGAGTGTAGAAATCATGTCATGCACAGAAGATTTAAGGAAATGTAAGATATTCTACCTGGAGGAAAAGCAGGTAGTCGGATAGAGGTGGCCATGAATGAATGAGTGTCCTAAGAATTCACAAGAGAAGGAGGGCTGTTTGATGTACACTGAGAGTACAGAACAGGAATAAGTGGAAACTAAAGGGAGGCAGATTTTCACAGTATAAGGCAAAGTTCTGAGTAATCCAATAATGAAATAGCCTTTGATGTTTATAAACATGTAAGCACCCCATCACTGAAAGTATTCAACATGAGTCTAGGCGACCTCCACTAAAGACTGCTATTAAAAGCAATTTGCTTCAGGTCCCTTTCAACTCTAAGAGAATGTAAGTATAAAGAAGAGAAAATACAATGCTAAGCTGTATCTGATTTTTTCATTGACTCTTTCTGCAGAGACCACTGCCATTTATTTATTTATTTAATAATCATTTATTGAAAACCTACTATGTGCAAGGCACTGTGCAAAGCCTTGGGGTTACAGAGATAAGGAAGACACCATCCTGCTCTCAAGGAGCTCACATTCTAAATGGGGACAGACAAGTTTTCCACAATTATAACACAGTACAATCAATGTGAGAATATACGTATTCATGGAATACTGTGGGCTCACAGAGGAGACGCCTAACTCAGCTTAGAAGCACTTTAAAGAAAGCTGAGTATGAAAGAACAAAGAGGCATTAGTAGAGTGGATGAGTAGGGTGGTGACGATGAAGGGCATTCCATGCATAGCAAACATCATGTGCAAAGGCAGAGAGGTGTGTAAGAGCCTGGTGCATCTGGGAATGGTGAGTGATTCATTATGACTGAAGAGCAGTGACTGTGCAAGAGTTGGGAGAGCTGAGGCTGAGAGGTAAGCAAGGGTCAGATCATAAAGAGCCTTAGATGCCATGCTGAACAACTGGGACTTGATCCTGAAGTGACTGGGAAATCACTGGAGAAATTCAAGCAGGGAAGTGACATGCTCAGAAGTGCAAGTCAAAAAGACCATTCTTGTGTCAGTATAAAAGAAAGATTGGTGGAGGATTTAAGACTGGAAGCAAGGAGACCAGTTAAGACTATGGCAGGAGTTCAGGCAAGAAATGACAAGGACCTAGACTAAGAGGGATGCTTTGGGAAAAGAAGGAGGGAAAGAAGAGGTGAATCACATTTACTGAAGGCCTAGTTGCTTAGGAGCTTAGAACTGACAGATTGCGAAGGCCAAGACAGATGGGATGTGGGGAGTGAGAGAGGGTAGAATTTGGGAGGGCTGCTGAGTTTCTGGCTTGAGCAACGGGGTGGATGGCGGAGGTCAGGAATACAGGAGGAGGAGCAGTTTTGGTGGGGGGGAAGAGGGGTGATGAGTTCAGTTTTGGAAATGTTGAGATTGAGATGCCGGAGGGATTTCCAGTTCATCTTCAACACGCATGAAAATACTCTTGCAATTCCAGTCCCTGAACTCTGCCGAGCAGAAAATGTCAATCATCTGGAAAGGGATTAAATCAACCCAGCCAAGTTAGAAATCATCCTTTCTGATTGCACTGGCCTTGAAATCTGAATGGAGTTCCAGGGAAACAACTGATATTCTTTTCCTTATTCCTTCTGTTTGAAACTCATCTGTGGCAAGATCAGTAAACTTATCCTTAACTGCATGTGCAGGTTGAAATGGTCAGTTTTCAACAAAGAAATAATGGTTCTTGGCTGTCAATGCAGATGGCTTTCCTTATTAAAGCTCCTCTCCCCAAGCTCTTTAAAAACTCTTAATGGATTTCCATATTTCTAAATGTCATTTCAGTTTACTTCTTAATAAGCCCTTCACACCCTCTGTTCATTCCTTAAACAAGCCAAAGGTTTGCAGTCATTAAAAAAATTATTTAAATAATCTCTGAAAACGTAAATCTCATCCTTCACTAAGGAAAGAACCATGATAGCCAAAGATTAGATACAATATCATTCGATTATAGAAAACCAAATAATTTCTCACACATTTTTCATTTGCTAGAATTCCCTAAATCATTCCATCCTTTTGGACCTCCTGCATTTTTTGGAACCTGCTGAGAATTTGTTTTGTGAAACGAGGCAAGACATGCAGTAATAACCTGCACTTTCTCATTTGACCCTTAATGCCTTGATTCCACTGATGATCATGAAAATTAAATGGTGAGCAATGATCTTTGCAGGCTCGTATCCATTTCTGCAAGGCAACCTTGTTTCTCTTACGCTGCTTCCCTTGGCTTTCCCCGACCACTCCCCGAGGCCTCCCTCTGGGCAAACACTCACAGCTTTTGCGAAGACCCCCATAAGTTCCGGGAACTGATGTGTCAGGAGGGCCAGCATGGCTGTGAAGGAACATAATCCAGCAGTAAAGAGAATAAAGAAGGGAAGCTCCTTCTTTGGGTAAACTGAGACTTCATGGAAAGCTGTAGAGAAGACCAAAAGGGAAATATCAGGGCTGGAATAAAATGCATTCTCAGGGATGGTCTATATGATGGCACTGACTCCAGAGCTTTGGAAAGAGTTGGAAGACTATTGAAAATGAACAAAATAGTGCACCTGACAAACCGTAGCCAACATCTGACCCAGCCTTTGGAGGTCCATCTGCTGGTCACACGTGTTCGTCCAACCTTCAGCACTCTAGATTGAGGCAGGAGGGGGCTAATTTGGGGTTGCCTTCATGGGAGGGAAGAGGAGCACTGCCGATGCCTAATGTATAGTATTTCTTTCTCAAAAGCAAACACAACTAAAACAATGGAACTTTACTCAAATTACAAAACATGTGTTCATTGTACAAAACCTGGAAATCCAAAATCAAGTATACATGGTAAAAAAAAGTTCTCCTGTCTATATTTTTTCCTTCCTGTATTTTAAAAATCATTATAATAAGGTGATACTAGTTTCTTCTGTATTTTTTCCTGGCACCCTCTAAGTATGTCAGTGGAGGGTGCCACCCTCATAGAGAGATATCCAGCGAGGACCTCACATGTAGGTAGGTCTATTGAAACTGCAAGAGGGGAAGGTCAAGGCTGCTAGGGTTTTGCAATCATCAAAAAAACAAAAAAAGCTGGTTCTCTTTAAAGTACTCTCTATAACTTTCATATTTCAAACACTGGGTTTGAGAAAACCAAAAAGCTGTGGGACAAAGGTCAAGAGAATCACCTCCTTCTCTGTGCTCATTACATGGCTGCCTGAGAGACTGCCTGGGTAGATGGGGCTGGCCTGCAGGAGGAGAAAGAGCCAGGGTCTGTAAAACTGCACATGAGCAATAGGCCACTCTAACCAAGAGGACCAGAGGATCTCATGGTCCTCAGGGAATACAAGATCTAGAGGCCTTTCCTCTACCTTTCAGCTCCTGTTCCTCAGAGCCTCAACAGTAATCCACAAGGCTGAATGCTTAGGGCAGAGGGGATACAGGAGGAACTCCACACAGACCTACCATGTCCAGGTAGGTCAGCCTGCTGGGATTCAAACACCTGGAACAAGTGTGCTCAGGGCCTCGAGTGGCTATAATTACACTTTGAATGTGCAAATTATGGGTAGCACTTAAAACAACCTACCACCTTCTTCATATCCTCACCCTCAACATCCAACCAAAAAAGATTTTGGAGGGAGACTAGACTTGGAGCACTGCATTCAATTAAATTAATGTGAGCCACAATTTTCTGTTTCGGGCTTATAAAGATTATCCCTATAAGATTTCTTGTAAGAACTGTAATCTTGTTCTAATAACTAATCTATTCCCATGGAAACTTAATTGATCTCGATTGAAACATTTAAAAACACTGTACTTTTCGGAAAACTGCCTTTCTTACCAGAATACCAAAACTTAACAAGGATCTCCCCGAAGGGGGAGTCAAAAGGTAAACTATGTGTCTGTGGTGAGGATTTCTGAAATCAATTCTAATGTTGTGTGAGGCACCAGACTCTCTTCACAATCAAACTCAAACAATGAGGAACACATCAAGGAGATCTCATAGTTCCCTGAGTAACAAATCTCGAACTGGGTCTGGCTGGCAAGGAGGTGAGTGAGCACCTCCTGCTACCTCAATCTGATGACAGCCGTCAAGTTCTACACCCAAATCCCACCATGCTGGAGACTCATGACTGGCTTGATGATGCTGGTGTTTGAAAATTTACTATGCAGCCAGGACTCTAAAGTTACATTGTTCCTCTGGGCAAAGTATTTATATATGTTACAGCTATAAGGTATTGATGTAACTGGAGCTGATGAAAGGGCAGAAATGGCAGGAGAGAGGACAGAGAAGGGAGAAGAGCTAAAATTTGGAGCTTATTATCTGAGGGAGAAAAATATAACCTAAGTCAGGGCCACATGAAGAGCCTGACATGATCCTTGTACACAGTATGATTTGATAATAACCATTTAGCCTGAATTGTCAAAACAATGTTGTATTACAGCAAAGCAAAATAATATTTTCCACATGTGGTATGGGCCATTAGACTGCTAGCAGTGTAAGGTAGTCGAGGGCAGGGTTTTCTTTTGTGTGCTTTCATACAGTGCTGAGGCTGCATGTGTGCTCTGTGCATGGTACTGAGCCACTAAGTGCAACCCACGAGGCGCTCACAGGAAATCCCTCTGGCCAGAGCACTGTCCCACCACAGAGCACACTGCCCTGTCCCGCGACTCCACCTGGAGCTGTGGTGCCAGCAACCTGGTGCTACCCTCCCACTCATGACTCATCTGCAGCTCCCTCTCCATCGGCAGCTCCTCTTCAAACTGGTCTGTGCAGACCATATCTGTCCAGCTGAAGAGCCCAGGCAGAACCCAGCCCAATGGACCAGCCCAGCAGATACCAGCCCAAACCAGGGCCTCTGTGCTCAGGCCAATCAGTACATGGAGTTTCTTCATCTACATTTCAATCCTTTGGCATCTTTCCCTTTGATAAATTTGGAGAGACTTGGAGGAACAGGAAGCCAAACCCACTCACGTAATTCACTTTAATACATATGCTATCAAACAAGGACAGGGGTTTGGAGGAAAGTAATAAAAGACGAGGAAGGTTATAAACATTGATATTCCCACCTCACCCAATCCCACCCTTCGCCACACATCCTCACTGGCTGAAGAGAGGTGAGACTTACATGGAAGCAGCTCTCGGTCTGCTGTTTCTGTACAAATTGGGTAAGGATAAAATAGGTGCCCCTTTTCCAACGGATAAGGGATCATCCGGAAAGCTGAAAAGGAGAAAAAATATGTCAGATATGTCCAAAATTTGTGTCATAACTTTCCAGCTGCAAAAAGGGACGTTTGAGCATTTGTATAACAGGGATCGCTTCTCCAAAGGAGGCAAGGCTTACCCGACCAAGCTATGTGCCAGATAAAATGTCAGAGATGAATTATGATGTATTACTCACACATTCATCTCACACTATATATTCTGGGCAAACCTCACAAAACTGGGTGGGGACAGAGGTGCAGAGGGGTGGGGAAGCCATCAATATCAATGGCCAAGGTTTCATCATCTACTGAATATTAGTAAAATGTTATAGGCACTAATTCAATATAGCTAAACAAATAGTAATAATGCAAACCTGGATTAAAATGCTTCCCCAAGAAGGAAATGTGGATTGACTTGTTGGAGTTTGTATAGATGTACAAATAAGAAAGACCAAGTTGATTTAAAAAATAATGTATAAGTGGATTTGAATTCCAACCAAGATGAATAAAAACAAAAATCTAACAATGTATAACTTGGGAGGCATTTCTAAACTTTATGAAATGTTTAAGTCTTCAATATCATGTGGGAAAATTGATCTGGAGAGATTGATTATCTGTATTTTGGTAATGTTAGGCCACATAAATTCTGCTTTTGTAGCATCAGATGACGTTAGGGCTTACACTAAATTACGGCTTTCCAATCAATCCATCCTTTCCCATGATCAGGCGTGTTACCCTCCCTGTTACAATGTCATCGGCATGTTAGTCTCACTGTTCCTATGAACACTACTCATGGAGGTAATTTTTCTTCAACAGATGTCCTCTTACTACAGCCTGCTATAGATATAAAATACAAAAGCTATACCCTACTCTGGGAATGTCAGATAACAATCCTTGCCTTCGTGTATGTGAGGGATGGTGGCAACATGCAGGAATATTTTTAGTTTTAAATGATACTTTTCAAGGAATCATAGCCACATCCTCAGCTGTGTAACTACCAGAGCCTTCTTAAAATGCTGTCAATGTACATATTTATCTTTTGCATACTTATTTCAAACAGGATTCAGAAACAAAGAATGTTCTCCCTCACAAGAAATGACAAGGTTCCATTGTAACCAGCATCAGTGCACATATGGTATTTATTCTGGTGTCTGAATATTATTTAAAAGTAAAAACATTATGTATGTGATTCCAGCATTTGGAATGCAGTCAATCTACACCGCAGTGGTATCACTCTGAGGTTACAGCACATTGCCACGGAGAATATAAATCACTATAAATGTGGGATTAGAGCAGAGCCAGTTTGCTGGCAGTTTGCTGAGGTAAAAATGTTATCAATTTTCCTCTCATAACAGAAACCTCTTAAACAGAGATTAAAACATTAAAAACACCCCAGACTTTAACTCTGCTTAAAATGAAAAGCTTACCCTAGTTCAATCAGACCTTTTCGTTCACGCAAACAAAGATGACTTTTGCCCGCCAGAACAAGCAAGAGAGGAGTTCTTTGCACAGGTTGTTAACACACAAAGATCATTCCAAGGAAGCAATGTCTCTCTCTTAGACCCAGACTTTCAAGAGAACAAAACACCCCCCACAAAAACAAACAAAAACAAAAATAAGCCTTTTAGTGCCTTTATAGGATACACTAAAATCTCTTCTGGGAAGTAGTGAATTTAAACTTAAACTACATTATGGCAGGATTTTAATGCCATTTCCCATAAATGATGGCTGCTACAAAAGCATCTGAAAAATGTTGAAAAACCTACGTGGGAAGTTTTTCTTTTTTTTTTTTTCCCAAAATCCAGATTCTCCATGTGCAATGGGCTGCTGTAATTAAGAATCTGTTCAAGTTTGTATGATATAAATAAACCCCTCAGTTTTCAAAGTGGCTATAAATTTGAATGCTAAATTTTATTCAAAATTGAAGTCAGTTTGCACTTCAGGGAGTAATTTTTTAAATGAAATACAGGAGTGCAAGATCTTGAGAGTGTTCAACCATAGAAATCTATGGTTGGTTGGTGTCTTTTCAGTCAAATGCTACATACTTTTTACTGTAATATTTGGCATGCATACAGAATTTTGTGTGTCAAGTTGGTCTTTTCCTTTTTCTAATTGGTTCTGGTCTTTTTTGGAGAGGTCAGAGACACAGCACAACTTTAAAAAGAGTGCATGTGTACATACAAGCACTCACCCACCCACACCCTCTTCCCGGATTGCCCTCCACCCCCATGATTATAAAGATGCTTATGGTGCATTTAAAAATCTCTCCCATGTCACTTGTCATTTGCATTGAGCTCATAAAATAGTATTAAGGCTTTTGGCTTCACTAAACAAAAGCAAATACAATTTCTGCTTGCAATTCTATCCTTAACCCACCCTGCAGTGCAGGGCCCAGTCGGGTGTGAGATAAGCAGGAGAGGTCCAGAGAGGGGCCGGGAGAGGCACTGCACAAGCCTTGCCAGCATCACCTCCCACCTCCTGGTCCCTTTCGCTGCTAAGACACGCAACTGCTCCATGACAGCCTTGTGCCTTTTGCCAAATGTCCAGAAATTTTGCGAATCTAAGTATTAAAAACACACTGATTTGCTGGTAGCGACAAGAATAGAAAAAGATCATTTGAACAGATCTACTTTATGGATGAGTACAGGCCTAGAAATCTTTGAGAAAACACAAATTTCAGAGGAATTAAAAAGATACATGTATTGGGTTAAAAACAAAACGAAAAAGCTAGGCCACTCAGAGTGAATACATGGTATATAAATGATATTTCTGCACTTTCTTCTGTGTGCCATGCCCTCCCCTACATTGATTTTGGTTGTGAATTTGTTGAAGGGTCAAAATGAAACTGGGAATTAGTGAAAGAACAGATCATGCCTTCACAATCAAGTCTATGGCATGATGCTGACTTCTTCTATCCCTCATCAGACACATTTTCTAGGTGCCAAGTCTATCAGTGCTGTTTCCATCAGAGATTCTCAATTGACACTGGAGGAGGGGGGAAATCACCAGAACCAAAGAATGGACAAAAGGATGGATATGTGAACAAGTTAATTCTTGATTTTCCCAATGACTTCTAAATGACATCTTCTTACTCTGCCTACTTACCACATAGACAAGGCTAGAATGTACCTGTAGATATTTTATCAGTCCATGATACCTTTCAAAGAGTATCTTAGAGAACTTTATACAGATTATTTGCAATAGAGGAAACTGAGTTTGAATCGCAGCTCTACCTCTTACAGTCAGTCGCTTGTCAAAAGGTGAGTGACTTCTTATTTGATGAGCACAAAGGTGAGTCCAGCACACACTGTCCCTGCCCTTCCCCATCAAGTGCCAGAAGCAGGATCCAATTATCACAAAAGTAAGAGTAAAGGTTTCAACAGTGATGAGCACCTCTAAGGGAGGCATGGTGCTGTGTGTACATAATGGTGGAGCAGCACAAGCGGCATCTAAAGGATGAGCAGGACCTGCCTAGGCTCACTAGTGTATGACTTTGGGTGGGTCATTAATCTGCGTCCCTGTCTCTTAGTCTGTAAAATGAGAATATCACAGGCCTCAAAAGGCTGGTAAAGGAACTAAGTGTAACAGTAGAGGTCAAGGCGTCCACGTATAGTGTCTGGCTGCTCAATAAAGGTTGGGTTTCTTTCCCCCATATCCTTCTCTATTAAACCTAAAGTTCCTACTTTCTCTATGAGGTCATATTCTAGCTTATAAGTAAAAATGCTGCTTATTTGTTAATAATTAGAAATGCAGGGCTGGGCGCGGTGGCTCACATCTGTAATCCCAGCACTTTGGGAGGCCAAGGCGGGTGGATCACGAGGTCAAGAGATCGAGACTATCCTGGTAAACATGGTGAAACCCCATCTCTACTAAAAATACAAAAAATTAGCTAGGCATGGTGGTGCGTGCCTGTAATCCCAGCTACTCAGGAGGCTGAGGCAGGAGAATTGCCTGAACCCAGGAGGCGGAGGTTGCGGTGAGCCGAGATCGCGCCATTGCACTCCAGCCTGGGTAACAAGAGCGAAACTCCATCTCAAAAAAAAAAAAAAAAAAAAAAATTAGAAATGCAAATGATAGAACAGGAAATTATTACCAAATTGCAATATTATGTCCTCACTTTTAAGTTCAATGTAGTTAACTGGCCAGGAAGGCCATCTGTTTTTAGTGAGGCATTTGGGTGCAGCAATAAAGAAAAGTCAAAACGCTGGGTTGGGATCCACATGCTTTCACTACCTAATTATGTGGCCTTGGGAAAAACACTTTCCCTTGGTTGGATTAAATGATGTTCTACTCCGATTTTGAAGAAAAATCAAAGTTAGACTCACTAACTTCTCAGTGACCCTCACCACTCTAATAACTCAGTTCCTACTTTCATGATAGATAGTGTGCATACAAGCACTACTATCTATCTTCCCCTCTCAAAGGAAATACTCTGCCTTAGTTCCCCTAAAAAGCACCACCTTCAAATCTTCTATTATTTAGTGGATTCTTTGGGGTAGGAGATCTCTAAAAAAAAAATAGCCTTACTTGGAAAAGTAGAAAAAATATATACTGTACATGTGTATATACACATTCTCTCTCTCTCTCTCTCTCTCTCTCTCTCTCTCTCTCTCTCTCTCTCTCTCTCTCTCTCTCTCTCATGTTCCTCCCAAAGCATTTCACATTCTTATTCATCCTGATATCCTCAACACAATGTCTGGCACAAAGGAGGGACTCAATAAATGTTTGTTGAATAAAGTAATGAATGAATAAATGGAAATCAAGAAGAGACAGAATTTTCCTTTTAAAACCTCAGGTGGACCCATATGATAGCCAGTCATCAAGACTGAATAAAGGAACGGAGCAAGTTGGTTCTCCTGGGCAGTAGGTGGGGAAGCATCATATGGTATCTGGAGTCTGGCTATTACGCTAATTTAGCTATGACCAGGGATTTTAGCCGGTCATTACTTTCTCCAAAATTACAAAATTTAGCCTTGGATCTATGGAGGAGGGTGGTGAAAGTTCTCTTTAGTATTTCAAAAGGTGCCAGCCTTATGAAGGAAAGGTTTGGTTGAGGAAATGCCTTAAGAACCACATCTTATAGTGAGCAGCATTTGCCATTAGGTTCAAAGAGAATAAATTAGAATCTGAACCTCAGCCTATGCTTCAACAATGGGCCATTTTCCCCTCTCAAAGGGAATACTTTGCCTTCGTTCTCCTAAAAAACACCACCTTCAAATCTTATACATTATTTAGTGGATTCTTTGGGGCAGGGGATGTCTAAAAAGAAAATAAAGAGTCTTACTTGGTCAAGCTGAAAAAAAAAAAAAACAGAAACAAAGAAAGGCTAAGTGATTTACCCCATGGCAGACTAGCCTCCTGATACATAGAACTAGAAAGTTAAAGTTCACAGTTATGGTCGGCAATAAATACAGCCAAAACAGAGCCTTGAAAAGATAAAGATAGGAGGGAGATAAAACCACATCAGTATTAACACAGGTAAAATGGACAATGTGCCATTTAAAATAGGGCCCCAGCAAAAATTAAAAAAAAAAAAAGGACCGCAGAAGGCATAATACCCTTGTAAAGAAGACCCAGTTCAAATGAGAGCCTTCATTTCTATGTTTTTTATATTCAATTCATACTTCCAGTGGTGCATAGTGGTGCATGTATCTGAGGATAGCCAGAACTGACAGTGTTCAAAATAAATATAATTCAGATAAGGTGGCATGGCAGCTGTGTAATGAACTAGAAATATATTATAAAATCTTGTAAATTAAAACTCTTGCCCATTCTTAATTATCTTGACTTTGAGGAATATATGGTGTAATTTCAGGGGCTGGGACCAGTGATGAATCAAACATTTTGGAAACCTTTGAAATGCTGATGTATTTGTGGTTGAAAATTCAGGGTTTTTTTTTTGTTTTTTTAAACCACCATATGTTTCAAACCCAAACAATCTCTGCCATGCATCAGCTGGACTTCAGGACTTTATCAAAAATGGGACGTTTTCTTTTTTTCAGCTTGATTGGTGGAAAACTTACTTAATTCTACTAATTAATGATGACTAATGTTCCAACATAACAAATTCATTAAAAAGTGAAACAGAAACACCTCCACCCCATCCCCTAACACTTTTGACAGAAACTAAGAATTTGTTTTAAATCTCCAAAAATAATTTACTAACAATCATTTTGGAACCCAGTAAAATTAGGTACTATTAACTTCTTCCCTGAATTTTCTTTCTAATGAAAAAGGGAAGTTGGAAGAAAGTTGGGGAATGGTCTTAAATTTCAGAATGAAGATAAAAATGATTCAAAGGAGAAAACCTAAACTATAAGGCTGGAGATGTCAAAAGGCACCACCAAGTGGTGTGCTGGCAGAAGTGCAGCCTCCTTTGCTCTGGCACAGGCTGCCCACACCTGGCCAGCAGACCTAAGAGGGAGCTGCAGCAACTGCTCTGAAATCAGCAATCGGGGGTGGGGGGTGGGGGGGCATGGCATTCAATATAATCAGTGCTTCACAGTTTTTAAAAATTAGTAAAGTATATGCTATTGTAAGTAGCTGAGTCAGAATTCTAATCCAAGTCATTTGATGGAAAATCCAGTGGGCGGAAACTCCCTTTAACTTAGAATGAACACAGATCCAAAAGCTATGTCAAAAGATTGGATAAAATTGTCTTGGTTTGAAGGGGTAATTCTTTCTTCTAAATTTAATGTTGTTTACAGCTTTGCTTTTTAAAAAAGACCAAAAACATCTGTAATTAGATACTATTTTTTAAATATATGTGTATACAAGTATATATGTACATATACATATTTGTGCTTGTCAAAAACTTAACACAAATATGAAGAAAAAAGAAATTATTTAAAATCCACAATTGAGTGGCAATCACTTAATATAGGCTTATTTACTTCCAGTGTCTTTCATTTATTTATACATACCTGTTATTTATTTTATAAAATTGGTGTCATTCAATATTTAAGTAAATACTAGACAACAAAATATAATTTTGTATAGGATGGTTAACTTTCTAAACATTACAGAGAGATCAGGTATAATAAATACATCCTAACTCTTTAAGTAGTGATGTAAATTTCTCTTGCAGGCTTCCAAACAAATGTTTCAGAGATGACTGATCCTTGTATTCTTAATCTGTACAGTGCAGTGAAGGAAAAGTGAACTTGGTTTTATATCCTGGATGCCCAATAGTGGCTGCAATGTCTACAAGGCACTGATTTCAATGAACCTGTTTCCTCTCTTGAAAAACTGAGACAGCCACCTCTGTCTAGCCTAACTCAAAACATTATCAGGGCGAGTGAATGATGTAAATGCAAGCCCTCTGTAAATTACCCAGCTATACAAACACTCTTCAAGGTTCATGGCATTCTCAAGCATTTAGCATATAGTAAGCACTTCCACAGTCCTCTTTTCTAAAATTGAATGTTATGGCTCCATGTGAAAACTGAATGGCAGTGTAAGTGACTTTGGCTGGGATCACCAACACTTCTCCAGAGTGGTTCCTGCTTATTTGTAAGGATCAACTGCAGAATTTTCCTTTCCTATAGGTACCTGGCCATACTGTGTTATGTCTGAAAACCCACTCCCTCTTTTTATCCTAATAAAACATTCTGCCAATTTAATTTGAGAAAATTTAATGCCCATACAACTATCCTAATTGGTTTTGCAACTCCCTGTTTCACTTCACATTTCTCTCAATCTCATTATCCTTCCAGTTGATCAGAGCATCTCCCCACTGTCATCTGACTACATGGATAACTAACTAATTTCCAAAGGCAGTTTCCAGTTATTCTTTGTAGATTATTATTTTTTCTATGGTGATGCCATTTTTCTGTGGTGACACCATGTCTTCATCACTCTTTGTCCCACCCCTTTTTTGGTACTTTCTATAGGACAGGTAACTTTCTTTCTATCAGACCCAATGGATGAGCTTCTATTATTGTTTCCAAGATGCCAATCTACAGATATTTGGTAAGCCAACTTGTCCATTTAATTTCTCCACAACTGACACTAGGTAAGGCCTCTCACGTTCAGTCCTGCTGGGCTTTTCTGTCTCTTTCTCATGCTTAAATAAAAATTTATTTTGTTCCTTCTGATAGAAGAGCTTACATACAACAGGAAGCACAAGCCAGAAGGGATTATGACCATGCTCACACACACCGCGTGGAGTATGGTGTGTTTTAACCCATTTAAATACAGTTGCTGGTGCCACCAGGCCACCTGAAGTATGCTATTGCACTTCCTGAGGAGGGGTGGAAGCACTGATCAAATCATCCTTCAAGTTTTAAATAGTAATTTATAGAAGCAGACCCACAATTAATTTGTTAAGGAAATATTTTCGGCCGGGCGTGGTGGCTCAAGCCTGTAATCCCAGCACTTTGGGAGGCCGAGGCGGGCGGATCACGAGGTCAAGATATCGAGACCATCCTGGTCAACATGGTGAAACCCCGTCTCTACTAAAGATACAAAAAATTAGCTGGGCATGGTGGTGCATGCCTGTAATCCCAGCTACTCAGGAGGCTGAGGCAGGAGAATTGCCTGAACCCAGGAGGCAGAGGTTGCGGTGAGCCGAGATCACGCCATTGCACTCCAGCCTGGGTAACAAGAGCGAAACTCCATCTCAAAAAAAAAAAAAAGAAAGAAATATTTTCAAAACTAAATAAAAATTTTCAATCAACTTTGAGTCCCATCTCTAGCTTATTTTTACACCATCCCATTTCACTCCCCCAACCTCCCTTCCTGCACCAATTTGGATTTCTGCTGGGTTAGGGAAGGGCAGGAAAAGGGAGGAGCAGATTATCAAAATGAAAATGGAAGCCACAAAGATAAACAGAGTGAAAGGATTAAAAAGACACTTGTTTGTGAGGTTGATCAGAGTGAGGGTGAGTTAGGAAAAAACTGTCAGAAGACTCTAATATTTATTGTTTTAGTTTCCCATGGGTGGAAAAAAAAAACCCTATGCTTTACATTGTACTTGTTTTGCTAACATTAATGCTAGTAGAGTGTCAATGCACATGTTGTCCAGTAATTGATAGTCTTGAGCTTTTTTCCTTAATTTACATTCTCTCAAACAGCCCCACCACTTATCATTTCTTCATACAGTCCTAGCTTATAATAAACTTATAATACTGTCCTAGTTGTTCAAGGCTTGGTTCAAATCTCATCTGACTCATAATGTTACCCATGATCACTCCACCCCATAGACCTCTCCCTTCTGAAAAATCAACAGGCAGTTTCCACGTGCTGCTGGTTCCTCTTCCCACATAGATGACACACTTCTCCAAGGCAAGGAGCATGTCTCACCCACCATTACAGCCTCTTCTCCTTACACTGAATATAATATCTATGGAGAACATGCCCACAGATTTATTTATTCCTACATTCATCTACCCAGCATTTATCCATTAATACACGAGTGCTACACCTCTTAGCAAACACTAGGGTTCCATGGCCATTGTCCTTGGTTTGAAGCATAGCTGCCACGCCTTTGGGTGTGGCCAGTCTGGCACCAGTGGAGGATAACTGTGGCTCTTAGCCAATCCACCCAGAAAGGCCATCAAGAAGTGGTCAACAGTGTTTAGCAGGAAGCCTAACCCCATGCCAAAGATTACCATGATGCCATGGGGCTCTCCAAGTTTACAAACAGGTTTTTCAGGATGGCACTCTCTGAAGAACATCTGGATTTACCCCATCTATAAAATAAATTTACCTTTCTGAGCTGTGGAAACAGCCTCACCACAGGAATACCCACCACCACTGGTAGATGGGAGAACCTAATTCACTAACTGTCTTAGATGGGCCATAATAAAACACAAGAGTAATATAGATGTATATCTTCATCATTCATCATAAACACTCAGCGCAAAAACATTTTAGCACCTTTTCATGCTCTTAAAAATGTTTCAAAAAAATGAAAATTACTTACTGCCTTCCCATGTACAATGCAAAAGATTCAAAGCCCCTTCCACCCTCTTCCAGTGTGCAAGATGAAAGAATGCATATGCTATTGCTTCACTGTCTCCTCTCTTCAGGATGTGTTCTGGGGGTAGGATTAAACTTTTCATTTCTAGTAGGTACTGAAATAAAAAAGGCAGAACACAGTTGTGTTAATACACAATAATCTGGAATTCAGTATTGAAAATAGAGCAGTTGATTTCCCTAAAGCAGCCATTTATAAGCATTTCATTAAACCTGCAACCTCGTTACTACATTTGATGGCAATTACTAAAACATCCAGCAATACAAAGTTTGCTGACAGATGATTAGCCTTGTACTAGTTTTCTATAGTGAAGACCTGAGGTTTTCAGGCTAAGACATTCTAATCAAAGAAATAATAAGATTCAAACAGCATAAAGGAAAATGAAGAAGACATGATAATTTGATATAATTTTGGAAGCAGAATGAAATCATATAAAATAGAAACACGAAGGTTAAGAAGTTATGTGGCTAAACCAAGTGCACCAGCAAAATGTGCGATTGAGTAGCACTGCCCATGATTTTTTTCTATATACATCTGTCAAGGAAAAGAACCTTGTCCTATAAAAAGAGCTACCCACAGTTACTCAGGTGCTACAGGGAGTAAGGGTGGCAGTCAGAGCATAGGAAGACCCAAGGGAGGAGAGCATTACAGACCCCAAAGTGTTAACACTGTTTTAGATCATTTCCCAAAGACTCGTAGAGGGTTGCGGCAGGGGGGTCTCATCTTAACCTCTTAACTGCTATCTTCTGCAAAGGGGGTAGGAGTATAGAGCAAGAATGGACATACCTCCTGGGGGCTGAGAAAATATTACATTTCCATTATTATTCTTTTGTTTTACTATAGGATAGAAAGGGAGCAATTTTAGAAGGTTATTTTATAATTACAAATGTTAACCTTTCTTTTCTGGCTGGCATTCCGCCATTACCTTATTACCTCCGCTCCCTGATCCATCCCTGAAACACATACATACACACACACACACCACCACCACCACCAAACACAAACATAACAGCAGCCCATGCAATCTCCTTTAAAATGGAGACTAGTAGACTACAGAGAGATATGGACAGCAAGAGTAAGTGCTAAAAAAGGTGTTCAAAAATTTTAATATCAGAAATAATTGCCTATGTATTTTTTTGTCCATGGAAGTTTATGAAAGACAGCGAAAGGTAGAAGAGTCCTGGTATAGAGAATGGAGACTATTGCACAACTACCAATGTTTCCCTGCATCTAGCTAAGGATCTGTACCCTTTGGGCATCACCCAGTTACCCTTAAACTTCCTCTCCCATTGGCACACTTGGTGTTGAGGTTTATGGCCCAGCAGCAGCCAGGAGAATACATTCAGGCATCTTGGCTCAGTCACTGGAACTTTCCTCTCTCTGGTTCTGATTTTTGAAGAAACCTCCAAGCCTCTGGCCTCAAAGCAGGAAGAGTAGGGAAGTGAAAGAAAGATGCCCAGAGAGTAGCAGGGGAACAGTGATATGGTCATCACACTTGGGAGGAGGTAGGATAGAAAGCCTCACTCGACAGAAAGACCCGGGACCCCTTTCCAGGCTGATCCATGAGAGGTATTTGTTATTTTGGTGGAAGTCCTCAAGCATGAGTTCTAAAAGAACTTTCTGGCCATCTGCCTTTTTGGATTCTACAAACTACTGCTTTCTTCCTACTGCTTTCCTCCCTTTTGTCTTGCACTGTCTTCTTTTAAAACAGTGCGAGACAAATATCTTTTTGGAAGAATAACAATAGAGAATTACCTAGTAATCTAATTAGCACTACATTTATAATGAATATCAGCCTTAACATAAATAGTTATATGATGTGATAGCCATAATATAAAGTTATATTTATATTTATATTATTTGTATTATGGTGGATTTTATGTTCAGATTTACCTGGCTATCCTCTTGTAGTTTTGTTACCTTAATAGGAACCATTAAAATGTACACTGTTCCTGCCAATGATAGTCTTAAAAGACCCCAAGGCTATAAGTCATGAGAAAAATAAATAACTTGTAAAGTATTATGAACTGTATTATATGTAAGTTGGAGAACGAAGAGCATTTGGTTATCCATAATAATCATCATCAGAAAAACAAAGGAGAAGGGAAATTTCTGGCTTAGTAAGAACCCAGGAATAATATTTTGATCTGACTTTCTAATTATTTACAGCCACCACACCTATCAAATAGTCAATTTTTTTTTTTTTTTTTGAGATGGAGTTTTGTTCTTGTTGCCCAGGCTGGAGTGCAATGGCACAATCTCAGCTCATTGCAACCTCCGCCTCCCAGGTTCAAGTGATTCTCCTGCCTCATCCTCCCGAGTAGTTGGGATTACAGGTATACACTACCATGCCTGGCTAATTTTTGTATTTTTAGTAGAGACAGAGTTTCTCCATGTTGGTCAGGCTGGTCTCAAACTGCTGACCTCAGGTGATCCGCCCACCTCGGACTCCCAAAGTGCTGGGATTATAGGTGTAAGCCACTGCGCCTGGCTCAAACAGTCAATTTTTAAAAAAGGATCATGCTATACAAAATTTAAAACAAATAAACTATGAAAACAACTAACTCATGTGTTTCAGGTATACAGAAATCTCCTTAAAGCCCCCGACAATCAGATGGTGGCTAAAAGAATGGTATAAACCACCATTCTTTTCATTTCTATGATTAGAAAAGGCTTTTACATTTCAGTAAGCATCTATGAAAGAACTCTTCTCTTAACCTAAAGCACCTCTGGAATAGGGGCACCCAAGAAGTGGGCCTGGTAGTCACCCACATTTGTGGGTATAAAATAAACTAGTAAGGTCAGGCACAGTGGCTCATGCCTGTAATCCCAGTACTTTGGGAAGTGGAGGCAGGTGGATCACAAGCTCAGGAGTTCAAGACCAGCCTGGCCAAGATGGTGAAACCCTGTCTCTACTAAAAATACAAAAATTAGCCAGGCATGGTGGCAGGTGCCACCCAGCTGCTCAAGAGGCTGAGACAGAGAACTGCTTGAACCTCGGAGGTGGAGGTAGCAGTGAGCCAAGATCATGCCACGGCACTCCAGCCTGGGCGACAGAGCAAGACTCCATCTCAAAAAACAAACAAACAAAGTAGCAGGAGGTAGGACAAGACAACCTGGCAGGGAAGGGGAAGAGTTCAGAAAATTCCGAACAGAGGGACACTATAGATCTGTCTATCCCTGATCAATATGACAGCTTCTACCACATATGGCTATTTATATCTAAATTAATTAAAACCAAACAAAATTAAAAATTCAGTTCTTCCATCTCACTAGCCATATTTCAAGTGCTCAGGTGCTGCATGTGGCTAGTATTGGACAATGCAGGGAATATTTCCATGATCACAGAAATGTCTTTTGGATAGCATTGACTGCTGTAGGCAACAGTTTGTCATCTTTGGATAACTAGATGAATTTTTAACATGAAAAAATTTCAAAGGTGCCCATGATAGGAGTCATCATGGTAGTAGCCACTGACCAAAAATATACAATATGACAAAAAGCTATAATAAATGTAATAAAACAAAAATTCATTTAAAAGCATTGTTGGCTACCAGGGCATCTACATATAATACATTTGAAAAACAGTAGTACATGTCTGAGAGACAGATGGCTTACTCAGCCAGCAGGCTCAATGGGATGCATATGGCCTCAAGGACAACATCCGCAGCCCCTAAGAGGTAATGCTGTTTCTCCTCTAAGCTCTCTCTAATCTTTGTGTATGCGTACTATTCACACGCCACCTTATATTAGTTATCGTGTATCTTGCATCTCTGCTGAATCATTTGACCCCCAAGAGCATGAACCTTGTCATCTGCATCTTAATTTCTCCTCCCACACCACCTAAAGAGCCTTGCACATCAAGGTAATTTTTTGTTAAGTTAAATTAAATTGAAAACTTACTTCTCAAGAAGTCTCTCAAAGTGAACATCCCTGGCCTAATCAGCCTCATGAGGCTAACCAAAGCAACACATCAAGGAAACAACTCTGCCTTCTCATCTTCTCTCTCTTATGGCAGAAATCAGCTATAACTATAAAAGAGATTTATACTCCTTTATAATTCCAAACAAAATGTTGGCCCTAATCAAATGATGAAGACTAATAACAACAATGTGTTATGGTTTTGGCCAGGCTTAAAATGGCTGGCAAGATAAGTTCTCAGCATGTGCAACATTTAAATTAGAAAAGCATGGAACAACATTTCATGCCTTACTTGTCAAAAGAAAAATAAATGGAAGAGGGCAGATCCCCATCCACAAGTATGCAGAAATCAATTAGAATAACTGTAGCTCGCAAATCAGAGAACAAGCTTTATCCATCTATTATAATGCCTCGGTTTCTATTAGCTCAGCCAGCATTCTGTGCTATTTTGCCCACCATCCTGCCTCTAACTTCCTTCCAGGATTCTCAAATCACTCTGATCTTGCAGTGCAGTGCTTCTAAAAATTTCGGAAGCAACTTTTCAAAATCTATTTGTGTCAGCATCCAGCTCCTTACGTCCACTGCAGGAGCATCTAAAGTCAGGGCATATGAAGAGGAGCAGAGGGCTGTGGTTTTTGGGTGTGAGCAGCACCTACTCACAGAGGTATCTGAGCAGAAAACGGCTCATCTGTCAGGGAAGCTGCTGATGAGGCTACCCTGAGTGGCTGGTAATATCCCTTTTGCTACAATCTTAAAATTCTATAATCATTTAAATGAAAATGATCCCACAGCTATCATTCACATAAATGTTAATGCCAAAGAATTAACTCATACACCTCTTTTTTGGGATTTTCAATACCAACAATAGCATAAGTCCTATGAAAATCATTAGCAAAAGTATGGGAATACACAAAATGTGGAAAAAAATAGGTGGCCGGGCATGGTGGCTCATGCCTGTAATCCCAGCACTTTGGGAGGCCGAGGTGGGCAGATCACGAGGTCTGGAGTTTGAGACTAGCCTGATCAACATGATGAAACCCCATCTCTACTAAAAATACAAAAATTAGCCAGGCATGGTGGTGTGCACCTGTAATCCCAGCTACTCAGGAGGCTGAGGCGGGAGAATTGCTTGAACCCAGGAGGCAGAGGTTGCAATGAGCCAAGGTGGAGGTTGCACTCCAGCCTGGGTAACAAGAGCAAGACTCCATCTCAAAAACAAACCAACAGGTAAATTAACTTATATCACAGTTAAGGATGCCTATTAAGTTGCTCCCCAAAACAAGGTAGTGAAAGAATATAGCACAGGGAAATGTTCATGATACACTGCTAAATGGAAAAAAAAAGAAATCCATGTACCCTAAGCATTTATGTAGCAGATTATTATTATTTTGACAAAAATAATAATATACAGGCATTAAAAAACATTGGAAAGTCACAGGTTGAATGTTCTCAGTGGTTAGATACTTGATTTTAATGGGAGATTAACTTCTTTTGTACTCTTTCTGTGATTCCTAAGTTTTCTATTATAAGCATTTTTTTTTAAGGATGGGGTCTTGCTCTGCTGTCCAGGCTGAAGTACAGTGGTGCAGTCATAGCTCACTGCAGCCTTGAACTCTTAAGCTCAAGCGATCTTCCTGCCTCAGCCTCCCAAGTCACTGGGACTATAGGCACGTGCCACCATGCCTGGCTTGTAGTATTTTTATTTTTCTCTCTCTAAATATGTGTGTATGTATATACGTAATACAAATCTATTTTCTAGACTTGCATCAAACACACACATACACACAAAAGAAAAAAAAACTCACACAAACAAAATATAACTGGAGATAGCAATTTTTTTCATGCCTACAATGCTTGGTGCAACTGGCTCTGATGAAATGGACTAAGACCAGAAAAGATGTTTTTAAAACAACAATAAAGAATTCTGAGAATAAAGCTAGTGCTATTTGGGAGAGATGCCACATAGTCTGAGTTTCAATGTTGCTTACTCCCTGAACTCAGTAAGACACAAAGCAAGCATAGGACAAAAAACATGGCAAGTAGCCCCAGCTCACTAAGATCACGTGGTGATGGAGAAGAAGGTATACATCACCAGGATTCCGCGCCTAACCTCCCCTCATCTACCATCTGCCACTGTGAACCACTTACTGGAATCCTGGCTCTACTCTTTAGCTATGAGACTCTAGACATGTTATTTAACTTCTTTGAACCTCATTTACTCATCTGCAAAACTGGAATAGTAAAAACACATCTTGCTGGTTTTAACTTTTGAAGATTTTTATAATATATGTAAAGCATTCATTCACATAGTACTGGCACATAAGTGTGCATTGAATAGTAGATATTTTTCTACCAAAAAAAATTAAATGTTTATATTACTGTAGAGATAATTTGTGTTTTCTGTGTATACACGTCCCACAGATAATTGAGTTTGTTTTTAGGTAAAATACTTTAGCACTTTATTGTAGTAGCAGATCTATTGAAGAGACCTGGCTACCAAGGGTCATTAACTGACCAGTACAGAGGCAAGCATAAAGCAAAGCTGAATTGTCAAATTAAACCTGGTGATTTCAGTACCACTCAGGGGTTCTCATCACAAGGT
The DNA here is from genome assembly GCF_049354715.1 of Callithrix jacchus. NCBI lineage: Eukaryota > Metazoa > Chordata > Mammalia > Primates > Cebidae > Callithrix > Callithrix jacchus. Next base: position 87,798,636 of record NC_133512.1, on the reverse strand, counting down.
ACCTGCGTCTTCCTGGTTCACTTTCTATTCATTGGTTACTTTGCTTCATTCAAAAAATATGCGAAGGTACACAGTGTATCCCAAGAATATAGATATGGGAGCACCCACAGCCGATCCAAGGACATGGATATGGAAGGACCCTTTGTGTATTCCAAGGACACAAATATGGATGCAACCATAATTTACCTCAAGGGCATGGACATGAATCAGGTCAGGTCCCCACCTTGATGATCCACAGTCTTTGTAGCAATAGAGGATGGAGAGAGAGAGACAGTGGGAGGGAGGACGATAAAAAGAGAATGTATAGAGAAATAATAAAATTCAACACAATGAGTACCTTAGTAAGATGTATAAACTTGGCACTGAGGAAGCAAATGGAGAGCACTGTGTCTGAGAAGGCGTCACAGAAAAATGAAAATATCAATCTTACTAATTAGAGTTTATACTGAAAAAAATGAGGAAGGGGGACTCCAAACCAGCATTAAAGGGCAAAGTAAACCAAAAGCATCAAAGTCTACCAAAAGCAAACCACGGTATCAAAGGACATGATGTGTTTCTAAACTGGTGGGGCCTGAGTACTAACAAGATGGTAATTGCCAACACTGATTACGCACTAACACATGTGCCAAGCATTATCTCAGTAACTCCATAATACCAACTCTGAAGCAGAGCTAATATTATTATTCCTGTTTCACAGATGGGAAAATGAAGGCTTTAGGAAGTAACTTGTTCAGGGTTGCACAGTTGCATGTGGCAGAACCTGCCTTTGAACTCAGGCCACTCTCCAAGGGAGTTGAGTAGAAAAGTAGGCTGTAAAAGGCCTTCATCACCTGCTCTAGAGGGTGCCCTGAACTTCAGTTACTTTCAAACGTTTAGACACAGAATACAGTTGGCTCTTCAACAATATGGGTTTGAACTGCACAGGCCCACTTTTATACAAAATTTTTTTCAACTCAACATGGATTGAAAATACAGTATTCATGGGATGGGAAACCTACATATAGAGAGAGCTGACTTTTTTGCATAACAGGTTCTGTTGGGTTCTGCAGGGCTGCCTGGGAGATTTGAGTATGTACAGATTTTGGTATATGTGAGGGGTCCTGGAACCAACCCCCTGTAGATACTGTGGGATAACTGTAATTTGTACAAAGAGGAAAAAACACACAGAATCTGTGAAACTGATGAAATACAAAGCTGTGGGGAAATCTGAGGAAGGGACCCAAGAGAGGTCTGGAGAACCCTCCTGGCTTTCCTAGGAGGACAGTCTGGAAACCACTGCCATAGGCAATTGGGAAGTGAGTTGTGCAGTTTGCAATTTTGAGAGAAATGGTTGAGTCAGGTGTAGGATAAACAGACAGGAAAGAGATTGAAATTAGTAGAGTCTTAAAAAGCTTCTGTTAGAGTCCAGGTGATGGGGACAAATTGCAGGGTGGAAGAGGAGCTTCTCCAGGACTTGGTGCCTGACTAAATGTGAGAGTGAGGGGAGGAACCAAAGGTGACAAATTTTTGGCATAGGAAACTAAAATAATGTGAGCTCCTTAGCTGGGTGAAGACACCAGAGGAGAAAGAAGCTTAGCAGGGGAAGTTAACAAAAACAGTTAGAAGAACCTGCAGAACATTCCTGGAGAAATAGCCTGAAGGCAGCTGGGTCTGCAGGTCTGGAGCTTAGGAGAGAAGCTGGAGACACAAATTTGGGTATTCTGGGCCAGAGGTGGAAGCTGTGCAGTAGGAGCACCCTAGATCTCCCAAGACAGCTTCAAGCAAGGAGGGAGAGGGCAGTGAATGGAGCTCCCTGGAAAACATGAATGTGTGGCAGGACAGGAAAGAAGTAGGAGGAGAGTGCTGACATGCAGGAGGGGCACAGAGAGAAGGTCTCATGGAATCAGAATGGCCTCAGGACAAGAAGCAGACCGGAGGTAGTGGCTCATACCTGTAGTCCTAGCACTTTGGGAGGCCCAGGCAGGAAAATCTCTTCAGCCCAGGAGTTCAAGACCAGCCTAGGCAACATGGCAAAACTGTCTACGAAAAATACAAAATTTAGTCAGGTGTGGTGGTATGCACCTGTGGTCCCAGCTTCTGTGGAGGCTGAGGTGGAAGGACTGCTTGAGCTTGGGAGGTTGAGGCTGCAGTGAGCCATGATAGTGCCACTGTACTCTAGCCTGGGTGACAGAGCAAGACCCTGTCTCAAAAAAAAAAAAAAAAAAAAAAAGACATAAAAAGCAGTCCATCAGTGGGACCAAATGCTGAGGAGAGATGAAACAGGATGAGATTTGAGAAGAGGCCAACAGATTTAGTGATCTAGGTGGCAGTGGCCTTAATAAGAGTGACCTTCGTAGAGGTGATTAGTCTGGTGGGGGTGGCCTGTATGGAGATAGTCTTAGGGAAAGCAGCTGCAGTGTGTTTTGTTGAAGAGACTTACAAACTTCCTAATCCTGAGAAATGTGGCTAAAAACTGGTTTCTGTTCATTTTCCTCTGGGTCATATTTCCACAATACGTTCTCCTTACTCTAATCCAAAAAAAATTTGGAACAAAATATGACACAATTCATAGAAACTTATATTGAAATAATATTTCTGAAATATGCTGTTGATATATAATATCACAGCCGGTCTGCCAGGGTATTTTGAATTTCGGCTCCCACCCTTCAAGCATTTTAAAATGCTAAAACCCACTACACATTTTGTTTCCTAAATTGGATTAAAAAGCAATTTTATACTCTGTCAATCAGCTTTGCCAAGATATAAGGGAGGATTGCTTTAGTGTTTGCATAAAATAGAATTTCCATCACTATAACAATGTCCTGTAGGTACTCCATTAGCATATACAATTACCACGATGCTTTCTCCCACAAGCCTCTTGAAATCCCCATGAAATTAGAGTTTCTAGATTAACATTAGATGAGCTATCTTAAAAAAAAAAAATAAAGTACATTTTTAATGGGAATGCATTTCTGTCATAACATTCTTCATTCTTTCCTCTCTATTTTCTCACAACTTCCCACACTCCTAGACTTATCATTTGAAAGCTAAATATCTGTTAGGCTAGTTCCTCACCTCCACATTCTGTCAAGCCCAGTCTGCCCGCTGCTGAAATGAGTCTTGGGAGTGTGGCAGCCTCCTCCTTTCGGTGCCCTCAGGGACTGCCTATTGTGCCCTCCGCTGCCCCTTGAGTGGGCGCAGTAAGGAAGACAACAGGCAGTTTACTGGTTCTGGGATTTGGGGCAAGATTAAGATGAAAGCTATCCCCCTTGGTGCTGGTGAATTTTCTTGACATTTTTCCCCTCAGTAGTTCTGCCTACAGCACTCGGATGTGCTAGTGAGATGGTGATGCTGGCTCGGCAGCCCCCTCCCCACTGCTCAGAGTGGGTGTGAGGCCTCTTGCTCTATGGATGGGACCTCAAAAGCTTGTGATTTTCTGGTGGTGATGGGTCACAGACATCTGTTATTTTCTGAACTGTATGCAAAGGGGCCTTGGGGCTACTGGGCTACAGACTTCTCATCCCAGTTTCAACCACAGCAGTCCTACATTTACTTGCTTATTTATTAAGATTTCATGTAAGACTGAATTAAGAGAGTAAAAATGCTTACTGCTTTAAAAAAATTAAAAATCATTTGTTTCTATAGAAGTAAACACTAGATGGTCTAACCACAAGCTGGCCAGTGGAGGCCTGTGTGTGGTGGTGAAGAGGATCCGTGACTTGGGAAGCCCTCCTTGGTGATACTGACCAGGTCAGGCTTTCCTAACTGCAAGGTGGTCTAGGGTCCACCATGTCCAAGGTTTTCAGAGTTGAGAAGGAGGTTTGAGCATTCTGTATACAGCCAGGCTACTCCCCTACCACTGCACACTTGGAGAATGTTTATAACAGCAAAATACAGGATCTGGCTTCTAGGAGTTACAGAGCACCCAGGTTATCTGCCCCAATTCTGACTGAGCCAGTTGCCTTGCTCCTGGGGGCCCAGCAGCATTCTGCCTGCCTCACAGGGGCACAGCCTGGTCTGTCTTCTCAGTGACTGGGCACTTCTTAAGAGTACGCATTATGTTCTGACCAGCGTCCCAGTGGCTGGCACATAATTGGTATTCAGTAAGTGCTAGCTGAATGTGCTGCTGGGAGGGAAAAGAGGACTGTGGTTCAGAATTGTATACCTTTGGAGACTAAAGAAGCTGGGGGACAGCAGCAGGAAGGTTAGCCCCTCCAGGACGAAATAAAGTTTCAGGGTATGTCCTGGTTAGTCTAGCAGAGCAGAGTGATCCTGCTTAAGTAAAAGTAGTTCATATATGCTGTGGTTGACAGGAGACATAGCAAGGTGTGTGGCTTCAGTTGAGGGAGGAAATGGAAGAAATTCCTCTTCTGAGGGCATGAGAGCCTTACCAACTCTGATAATAAGAACAGGCACCAAGCCAGAGGATGCAGGGGCAGGGAGGAAGGAGATATAAGTAATCTAAGCTGGGAGACTCCAAACCTCTCAGGCCTGGTCTGAAAAAAGCATCTGGTGATTTTCAAGTGGGCCCCTACCTCCTCTATGACTGTGGGCACCTGGGACCCCTGACCACACAGCCCACTCTAAGGGAGATTTCCCTGCCACCTCTCTCTCTTCCACTCAGACCGTTCCTCTTTGCCTGGTGGTAGGCAGTAGAGATCATTCCAACAGCCCAACTCCAATTGGTAAGCAGTACTCCTGGGAATGAAACAAATAGCTGCTTGCTTTTTATAGGCTGAAGAAGAAAAGCTTCAGAAAGAGCCAACATTTAATAGAATCCGGAAACATTTTGCTGGAGGAGCCAATAATGATGGGTTCAGTATATGTATGTGTGTATTATGGACTGTTAAGGTAGCCCCACAATCTGGTTACTCAGACAGGGAAATATGACTTATATAATGGGAAGACAAGGGTAGCCTCAGTCTCCCTAAGAGCCGGGACACTTTGATTACACTGTCTCTGTAATTAAAGTAGAAGACACAGTGATGCTTTATGAGGCAACCTCATGCATGCCTAGGACAGGTTTTCAGGCCTGTTCTACCTGAGGAGGCAGGCACACCAGGGAGAGGAAGGGGCAAGTTTCTTACCAGACATGAAGTGAAGTGTTGGGGTGGAGGACCTGATGGGAGTGGGTTGGCAGGGAGCAGGGATAGTACCAGGATTTAATACCAGGGCGCAGGGATAGTACCAGATAGTACTCAGAACAAGAATTTAAGACACAGGTCAGAAATGGGTAACACTTAGCCATAAGCAAAGAACTTACCAAGCAGCTGCAAGCTGCAGAATCCCTGAAGACAACAGCTGCAGCCAGAACATGCTAGAGCCTCCCCTCAAATCTGGAGGCCTAAAGGGACCCAAAGGGTCCTCAAGGCCAAAGGCACTGAGGTGCCACTGTTATACTCTCTTGTCCTTCAGGCTAGAGTGGCCCAAGAAGCACCTGTTAATGCATGTTTCTAGGCAGCCTCTATTTCCACCTAGCCTACAAGCACAGAAATAGAACGGGAAGTGAAAAGGAAGAGATAATAAAGGGGCCAACATGGATTGAGCAGGTACTGAATGAATTCCATGAAGTAATTTCATTTACCTGCCATCAGTTCTGTGAAGCCATTATGTTTAGCCTCATTGTATCAAAACAAGAATGGGCAGGAAGTTAATTAACTCCGTCCTCCCATACTTTACTCCAGTCCTGTGGACAGGAAGTAACGGGAGTCATTGTTCTGAACACTTTTGAGCTTTTTCTCTTTTTTAGAACCAAAATCTCTTTCTTTCAACCAGGCTGTGATACAGTAACACAATCATGGCTCACTACGGTCTTGGCCTTTTGGGCTCAGCCTCCTGAGTAGCTGGAAAAATAGGCACATGCCATGACATCCAGCTAATTTTTTGTATGTAGAGATGGGGTCTCACTATATTGTCCAAGCTGGTCTCAAACTCCTAGACTCAAGCAATGCTCCTAGCTCAGCTTCCCAAAATGCTGGAATTACAGGCATGATGAACCCTTTCAATAATACTTCATAGCTCTGTCTATCTCTAGGTCACTATTCATTGCTGTTGTTATAATTAATATATTTTGCCTACTATTTCAGCAAAGAATAAATACAAATGGCTAACAATGTTCTACCATACCAGTAGTGACAAGGAAATGCAGACTAAAGGAACAAAATTCCATTTGTACTTAATAGGTTCATAAATATTTATTGCTGTTCCCCTTCTTTTTTAAACAAACTGCTCAATGACAGTGAGAATATGATAAAATGGTGAAGAAGGAGTTGTCTGCTGATTTAAACTGCTATAATCGTTTTTGGCAAGTAGTTTGGCAGTATCAAGAGCCTTAAGTGCTTCTACACATGACTTAGTAATTCTCAATTCTTTAAATCTACCCTGAGGAAATAATCCTGACTAAAAAATCTTCTTGCCCAAAAAGGTTCATTACAGAAGTTGACCAGTCATGTCAACTTGCTATCAACTACAGAGGACTCAAGAAGTAGATTAGGCTGTGTGCGGTCGCTCACACCTATAATCCCAGCACTTTAGGGGAATGAGATGGAAGGACTGCTTGAGGCAACAGAGACCCTGTCTCTACTAAAAATTTTAAAAAGCTGGCTGAGTGTGGGGGCACATACCTATAGGCCCAGCTATTCTTGAGGCTGAGGCTGGAGGATCCCTTGAACCCAGGAGCTTGAGATTATAATGAGTGATGACTGTGTCACTGCACGCCAGCCTAGGTGACAGAGTACAACCCTATCTTGGGTCATGGGGTGGGGAGAGGGTAGAAGTAGATAATTATCTTCAAGAAAATGTGAAAGAATGAAATTGGACTGTTATCTTACACCATACACAAAAATCAACTCGAAATGCCTCAAAAATTTAAATGTAAAACCTGAAATTATAAAACTCCTAGAAGGAAGCAGAAGAGGGAAAAACTTCATGGCATTAGTTTTAGCAATGATTTCTTAGATATGACACCAAAAGCACAAGCAACAAAAGCAAAAATAGAAAAGTGGGATTACATCAAACTGAAATGCTTCTGGGTAGCAAATAAACCAAATAACAGAGTGAAAAGGTAACCTGTGGAACAGAGACAATATCTGCAAATCATATATCTAATAAGGGGTTATTATTGAAAACATATAAGGAACTCCTACAACTCAATAGCAAAAAAGAAGAAAGAAAGGAAAAAGTCCAACGATCTGATTTAAAAATGGGCAAAAGACTCATAGACATTTCTCCAAAAAAGACATATGACCAACTGATATATGAAAAGATGCTCAACATCAATAATCAGCAGAGAAATGCAAATCAACAACACAAAAAAATTTTACTTGACGTGCTAGGATGGCCACAATCAAGAAAATAACAAGTGTTGGCAAGTTTGTGGAAAAACTGGAACTCTTGTGCACTGTTGGTAGGAATGTAAAATGGCGCAGCCCCTAAGGAAAATAGTTTGGAAGATTCTCAAAAAATAAAAAATAGAATCACTACTATATAAACCAGTCATTCCTACCTCTGAGTATTCATTCAAAAGCAGTAAAAGCAGGGCCGGGCGTGGTGGCTCAAGCCTGTAATCCCAGCACTTTGGGAGGCCGAGGCGGGTGGATCATGAGGTCAAGAGATTGAGACCATCCTGGTCAACATGGTGAAACCCCGTCTCTACTAAAAATACAAAAAATTAGCTGGGCATGGTGGCACGTGCCTGTAATCCCAGCTACTCAGGAGGCTGAGGCAGGAGAATTGCCTGAACCCAGGAGGCAGAGGTTGCGGTGAGCTGAGATCACGCCATTGCACTCCAGCCTGGGTAACAAGAGAGAAACTCTGTCTCAAAAAAAAAGAAGTGAAAGCAGGATCTTGAAGAGATGTTTGTACTACTATTTTCACTGCAGCATTATTCACAATGGCCAAGAGATGAAAATAACCTAAATGTCCATAGACAGATGAATGGATAAAGATAATGCGGCATATACATACAATGGAATAATTTTCAGTCTTTAAAAAGAAGAAAATTCTGTCATATACTAGCTATAACATAGATAAACCTTGAGGACATTATGCTAAGTAAAATAAGCCAGTCACAGAAAGGCAAATAATACATGATTCTACTGATATGAGGTAGCTAAAGTAGCCAAATTCATAGAAGCAGAGTACAACAGTGCTTGCCAGGAGCTGGGGAGAGCGCAAAATGAGGAGTTGCTATTCAATAGGAATAGAGTTTCAACTGTGCAAGATGAAAAGTTCTGGAGATCTACTGTACAGCAATGTGCATACAGTTAATGATATGGTTTGGCTGTGTTCTCACTCAAATCTCTTCCTATGTGTTGTGGGAGAGACCTGGTGGGAGGCAACTGAATCATGGGAGCAGCTATCTCCATGCTGTTCTCCTGATAGTGAGTTTTCACGAGATATGATGGTTTTATAAGGGGCTTTCCCCCTTTTGCTTATTCTTCTTCTTCCTGCTATCATGTGAAAAAGGACGTGTTTACTTTCCCTTCTGCTATGAATGTAAGTTTTCTGAGGCCTCCCCAGCCCTGCTGAACTATGAGTCAATTAAATCTCTTTTCTTTATAAATTACCTAGTCTTGGGTGTTTCTTTATTAGCAACATGAGAACAGACTAATACAGTTAACAAGATTGTACTGTAAACTTAAAAATTTGTTAAAAGGGTAGATCTCATGTTACATGTTTTTTACCTCACACCCATAAAAAAGAAGTACCCAGTTATAGAAACTGTCTTAAAAGAGTCTGAAGGCACATGGATAAAATACTTGAACTTAAGATGGAGGATAACCTTTTTAAGGTTAAAGAACCCAGAACATCTGTTAATCTTCCCTCAGAAACAAATATACCCCAATACCCAACCATAAAGTCCATGTAAAGAGCCCTATGCTATTTTTTAAATAATAGTAAAGTATTTAAAATGCCTAGGAAAAAAAGGCTAGAGTCTTAAATATGAGTAAATTGTTTTTATACCACTATAGAGCAAAAGACATATCTAATACTGCCCATAACAAACAAATAATTTAGCCCACCTTTCAGAAACTTGGCAGAAAATGAAAATTTAACTTTGGTGCCCTGAAGGAGTTAATGTAACATCTTCCAAAACAAAAATGTGTCTTCTTGCAGTGAAAGGCTTGTGGTGTAGCTGCAGCATACTAAGAGCATGTAAGCTCTGGTTAACTCAGATCTGTGTAGCTGATGGGTCACTGATAGAAATGTCTCCCCTCGCCCCCACCCCAATGTAAATCTCCAGACTGCTGAGGAAGAGCAGGGTGAGCAGAGGAGCATATCGGCAGAAAGAAGGCCCCAAATCCAGTAAACTATAGCAATACAAAGATGAAGGTATAGAATAGGTATGAAGGCAGTTCTTTGTTCAGAATTACATGAATGGAATTTTCTTTAAATGCAAAGCTATTTTAATCCCATTAAACGGAAAACATCCTCTAATGGATTCAACATTTCTTTGTCTTCTTGAGTTTTGTTCTCAGTTGTTGAAAATCACCAAAATCATTAACATCCCCAATTGTCCTCAAAAAAAAAAAAAAAAGGTAAACAGCAAGTATATAATCAATGCATTATAGTGAGAGACCACGGAGGAGAGACTTATTCTGATGAGGAAGAACAAGCTTCCTGATGACTCTTAATGGTAGTAATGGTGGTGAAGGAGGAACAGCATTTCCTCAGAAGAAGTGAAGAAGGAAAGGGAAGAGAATGTTTCTGGAATGATGACAAAACAGTTGCAAGGTGGAAAAAAAAGAAAAACAAGTTGGGTCAGATTATGAAGGGTATTGAAGAATCTCCCAAGGAGTTTATGCCTTTTCCTATGGGAGGTGGTGGCCCAGCTACAGTTTCTCAAGAAGGAGTGACAGTTCTGTTGGTAATGATGAGTCTATGTGTCTACTTCCTTTTTACTAGTTTGCTGCAATCTAATACTTCAGAAAGTCAAGTGTTTCGCATCTAAGTGACCACTTAAGGGGCTCTCCTTCAGAACAGAGACAAGGGGTTTCTTATTGTTCTCATTTATCTCCCAGCCCTGTGATGTGATAAGGAGCAATCCTTCCTCCCTACTCCTCATGTCTGCAGGCAAAGAGAGTTCCTAAGAGTAACCCTCCTAAGGTAAATGACTAGGATTTATCATTGGATGGTGAAGTATTACCTATGTTTCTTTGCTTAATGGGATACCAGATGAAGCAAAGCTGGAAATGTATGGAAGGCAGTTCTCAGTTATTATATTTGGTATTTTTTTCTCCTCCCTCAAAAAAGATGGTAATTACATAATACAGTATGTAGATACTGAAAATTCCTGTGGTGGGCCACTGACAACTTCCTGTGATAGAGAAAAAGAAGCCATGGAAGTCATATCATTTAAGATATCTTGAAGAAACCTGAACTGTCCTTAAATGATTGAATGCCTTGGGAAGCAGTGTGCCTGCCAGCATTTGATGGGTCCAAGCCTAGGCTGGTCTGTTCCTGGTGTGATCTGGGAGGCAGTAGAGGGCAACATTTAAGAGCAGATAACCTAGAATTGCTTCAGGCTCTGTCATTTATTTGCTGTATGACCATGAGCAGATTATTTAACCTCTCCAAGCCGTCAGTATCCTCATCTATGTAATAGGGATAATAACATAATACACCTCATATAGTCATTATGAAAAATAAGTGAGAGGGGTTTATGTATTCCAGTTAGCACTGTGCTTGGCACATAACATTCAAAAGAAACCAATAATAAAAATGATTATCACAGTATCATTATAAGGAGAGTGTCAAGGTTAGGATGGAAAGGTGACCTAGATGATCTTTAAGGCCCTTCTTATGCCAAGAGTCCACAAGTTTATATCCTTTACTGATGTCTCATTAGAACTAAGGCCATTATTATACTCTGCCTCCAAGGCACCAATTGTGCGTGCATGTGTGTGTATTTGCGAAAGTATTAGCAAGCAGCCCAATAAACAGTGCAAACTTGTAGAAGATGTTTAGAGCACACTGCATACTGTATATTAGAGGTTTGTGACTAATTCTTGACAGATGGGGCCAGTGAATCCCAAGACCCATTCCCCATCTGGAAACACATCTCTCCCTCAGCACAATCACCAACAAAGCAACGTGCTATAGAGTCAGTTTACATAGGTAGTTTACCTTCTCTGTTTCATGATTAGAAAGTAGAGTAATCAAATATTTTAAATGTTTCCACTTTTAGAATAACACTATTTTGCAGGTGGAATCCTAGTTAACTGTGTCAAATTCTTCCATGGCAGCTTTAAAGTGTTTCTTAGGGCTTTTAATATTCTTCTAGAGGCCCAAGTAACAATTTCAGACCAGTTTTATAGCATTAAATGACTACTTCCATCAAAATATCTAACCAACAAGTACTGTAGTGACTTTCTGTCTTGTGCCCCAGGATTGCAAGGCTCTAGTTAGGATCACAGTAAAAGATCTGGTTCCTAGATATAAGGAGCCCCCAACAAGTCAAATATCAAAAAGTTTAATAGTTTACAAATAAGTGGTGCTCAGGTGTTTTCAAAGAACTTCAAATATATAATCTCACTTGATCTTTACCACAGAAGATAGGCAGGGCTTATATTTTTATCTTCATTTAAAGATAAGGGACAACTTTGAGCTGAGAGATGCTAAGCCCAATGTCCAATGGCTGATAAATGACAGAGCCAGAAGTGTAACACAAGCTTTTGCCTCAGAATCCAGGAGTTATTGCTCAATACTATTCTAAAAGAGCCTTATTTATGCTTACTGAATAGCTCTGTAGAGAATGGCATTCAGTAAGTATTAATAGATGACCTCAGCTCACCATAATTCAGGATAATCTTTTAATGATTAGTTTTAAATTTTATTCAAAGTAGAATAAATGTTTTTATCTTAGGTGAAAATATTATATAAGAAGATATATTTATAGCACCATATGTACAATACATAAATCTACAAATACTATGTTGGTCATTACCCATTAGAACTAATGAATAAATACATCCTTATGCAAATGTGGCACTTAGTTTCCTGCTAAGTGAAAAAAAATGACCTAGACTTGAGTAAAATCCCAGGAATGATATTAGATCACTTATCTCTGTCACTCTGGATAGCAACAAAATAAAGTAGTTAACTCCATAAATCATCTCCCTCTCTCTCACTCATACCCCCGGACCCTTTTACTATCATGCTACAACACAAGTAAAACAGCCTTCCTTTGTCATTTTTCACCAGTTAGTCTTCATCAGACATTTTGCCAAGAAAGTTACAGTTTGTCATACCTGAGGTAAATTACAATAAGTCTCTTAGAGGTCAAAATGTACTTAAATAGCGAGAGTCAAAGTGCCTCTCAGCTTCATGCCTAACACAGAGCAGGTAGCTAAACATAGGTAAATAATAAATACACGTTCATCTCCTGAATGAAAGATTACAGAAATATCCTCTGCTCTGATCTGACTCCCTTGAAATTAATTTCAGAAAAAAATTGGAAATATTGGGTATTTATAAATTATTCAACCATGTGGTTAATAACCAAGACAAAGATTTTCTACTACATATACTTATTAAAACAGTACTCACAAAGCAAAATACTTTTTCATATTTTGAGGTTTTCTCTATCATTTTCTTGCCAATACTGATTAACTATCATTTATTTATAGAGACATGGAATGCCACATTAGTTGGTATTTTTTTTAACCAGTTTTATTCACAACAACATTTATTTCCTGAGTTTGGTCTATGTAAGACCATTACTGGTGTGAAATTCCTATCAAATGTGTTGACATTTCTGGGACATCTACTACTTTTTGCCAATTTCAGGCTTCCTGGCCTGCCTCAACGAGGTCTATCATTATTTACTCTTATTATGTGAAGTCTGGAATCTGTCCCAAAGACTCTTGAGTGGAGCTTTTGCTTAAAATGAGGCAAATGCCCATATACTATACAGGGCCTCAACATTTGTTGGTTGCAATTCATTTTTTTTATAACCAGTGTACTCGAGATAGGACACCATGGTCAATGAATGCTTTCTCTGCTATCATAACGAGTTCCTGTGGGAATTCCACAGACTCACTTTTGGCACATGAGGATTGAATTCCACAGCTCTATGAATGGCCTCTACCGCATTCATCTCTGCTGTGCTCAGCCCCCGCCGAGATGCAGCCTCAGGAGAGAACCTGAAAAGCAGAAAGATAAAAACCATCCAGTTGGGACCACTGCTTGGGCATCAACCTGAAAGCATCTACTTATCAAGGGCCCATAAAACCACAGCGAGCCAATGGCATGAGCTCTCCAAACTTCTACTGCATGGAACCTCTGAGTGACCCCTCAGACCGAGGCCAGCAAAAACCCCAGCAGGAGCAGAAAGCGTGCTTGCATTCTAATCATGGCAGGAGTTAAATTCAGCTGTCACGTCTCTGTCTAAATAGCTAATCTAAATCTTCTACGAGGTACCTGGTCAGGTCAGGGGAAGAGGTAGGACTGACAAGGGCAGACAGTGTAGGAAAAAGAGAAAATTAGGTTACAGAAGAGGGTACTTGGTTAAAAACAGAACTGGGGAGGATTTGAAAGGAGGCCTCCCACCCAATGTCAGTGCTGCGATGGAGGTTAAATCGTTGCAGCTTCAGCAGCAGGTGAGCCTGCTTGGGGCCATTCCGGCAGGGGGCGTGTGCATGCCCAAACTGCGGGCGAGACACCTGCCCGAGTGAATGAAAAAAACCAGACCATGCAATCTCTTTCTCACCTCACACCCAGGGCTAACTCCAGAGCTGTGCTTGGCAGGCAGACACCACAGGGGAAGCTGTGACAACCCTGGCCCTGCCCTCCCAAGCTGGAGTCGCTGTGTAGGGAGAAAAGATGTTGCAGTAGGTACTGGCGATCTACAGGATAAAAAAGAATGAAAGAAAATTACTTCGATCTTGAAGTGCACACACACTTAACAGCAAACCTGTCTGACACAGCAGAAGCTGTTTCCTGTTCTCTGCTTTCAATGCCACAGAGGGACTGTACCGGGGAAGTGTAAGAGTTTACAAACTCAAAGTAATTAAGCCATCTATGCTCTTTTCACCTGACAGGCATCCTTGGAAGCTTATGAAAATTCTATATGCCATAGTCACCTTCCTGAATCAAATAGGCAAATATCCCATTGAGATGGTAACTCAAAGTTAACAACTCCTGGGTGGGGGGATGGCTAATTTGGAGTTGATATGGCAAAGGATGAGAGATGACCATCCCCTGTGCCACATTTTACATGTGTATGACACTACCCGGTCGTGGACTGCTGAAAGGAGACGTATGTGCAAAAAACAAATAGAATGATGGCATTCTGTGTAAGTCCCAAGCAGGTGTTTTGTTATCTACTGTCTCACACACACAAAAAAAAAGTCATCTCAGAGGCATGGAATTTCAAATAAATCCCTCTTTAGGATTACTTTACACACCCTTATAATACCCAAGGATATACATTCCCTCCTTCTAATAGTGAAAGAAAACAACAGCAGGTTTTGGAAAATGCATGCTTATAAGCAGGGGTCTCATAGACTAAGAGAAACTTCCAGAAAAAGCCCTGAGAGGCAACACATCTTAATTCCAGTCAGGCATTAGTACCACCCAAGTTAATACTCACTTACTTGTCAGAAACAGCCCTTGCTTTGAGCAAAGCAGCTGTGTAGCATATTGTTGCTGACTTTGGTAAGCTTATATCTGTTGGAGAAAAAGAAAGTAGAAACACGTAAGTTTGCAGGTAACCAAGAGCAATAATTTTCAATATACTAGCATTTTAATCACATTTGAGTGCAATAAAGTGTAGATTAAGAATATTTTAATAGATACATTACACAAGAACTTCAGCTATTCCTTACTGTATCAACTACTAAGGGTAGTTTGTATTTTTGTGAATAATTCATGCCCACCAGGCTGACTCTTAAGCAATCACCTTCTATTTTAAATCATGAATTTTCATATGTTGAGTTTGAGCAGAGTATAGCTATAAATATATAAATTTAGATATCACATGAATATCCTTGATGTGAAAGACATGAAAGTGTCTTTGTCCCTTACAAAACTTTCTCAACAGGTGTATGAAATACTAATTGAAGAAAAAAATCTAGATTAAAAAAAGACACATAGCCAAATGAATGATTCTTTAGTGGTCAGAGTTAAACTAAATTTTCTTGGCATTAAGTTTCAAGTTTACATTCAATTTTTAATAGGCTTCTTAAAAAGGTAAAAGTTAAGGTCAAGGAGATATACATATAGATCTAATATATAAATAAATATATATAATTTTTAAAGGACACGTATGAAATCTTTAGAAAACTACATAATTTTTGTTCATGCAAATCTATCATAAATATCCTTTTATATGAAGCCTCACTAGTCACCAGGAAAAACAGTTCATTTCAATTTTACAAAAATTTCAGAAGGGCCAGGGTGGGGGTGGGGTTTACATAATGAGTTTACAGGAAAGTAAAAGCACAGAGTACAAGTGAGAGTAGATAAACTCAAAGAGGGCACCGCTTTGGGTGAAAAATTTGTTCTTAAATTATGATTGCATTCTTTCCAGAACAGGAGTTAGTCTTTAACACTTGGAGCCAAATTTACACTATGACACAGAAATACCTTAAATCGGAACAGGTAAAAATATGCCATTCCCAGATGCTGCAAAATTCATTCTAGGTTAGAGGAACTCTTAGCACCTGGAATGCCCTGCAAGCTTCTTTGCAAAGCTGTTTCCAACTTAGAAAGGATTACATTAAAGTAGGAATGAAAAAGGGAGGTCCCATACTTAGCCAATAGACAGAGGCAGAAGAAAACAATTTCATAAAAGAAAACCAATCTCTCTTTCAATAAAGGGTAAATACTGCCAATTCCAAGGAGATTCCTAAGGAATTTCTCTTTGAGGGAAATTTCAGTGACACTGGTAAAACACAATGATAGAAAATATCAGCACAGAATTGGAAGGAAAAGAGGTCTTTGTATCCTTGATCTCATAAACTATATTCAAGCAAAATGTCACCACCACACACACACTATATAAAATGGCGTGCTTACAACTAAGAAGAAAAAAATGTAAGACACTAATGGATTTGTCTTGTTGCTTTTCCAGCATCTAAACATTTAACAGCTTTCCAGTGTGGGGAATCAATACAGAAACAAAATACCTTGTTTTCTAGGGTATACTCATTGATTGTTATTGAAGCTAATAAAATAAAAACTGATGATACATGGCTTACTTAAAAGTTCAGACTTTTTATTTTAAAATTATCCAAGCCTTGTTTCCAAAAACAATGATCATAATTATTTGAAGGTGGCAGCACAAGAAGGATCGTCTTGTTAAGGACTTAGCTTCTCAACAAGAAAGAGCAAATTGTGTTTGATGGTTACCGAATCAATCAAATGGACCCCTTCACCCGGATAGAAATGCAGACAAAGATACAATTGAGGTGCTCCAGCAAATGACTGGAGATGCCTAATCAAAGGTGATCTTTAATCTAGAATCCTGACCCCCATTCCCACTAGCATAGGCAGGGCATTCACAACTAGAAAAATGCAACAGCATTCAGCAACATTATGACTACAGTACATTTTCTCCATTTTAAAATGTTTGCACCTTCTTCTTTACTAAGTAGTATATGTGCACAAGAACAATGCTTAAAAATAACCAAAAATTTATTTTAATCAATATCAAATGGAGAAAGAGGGAAATGTAGCTCTATGAAAACACCCCATTCCCTATTTGTGGCATGTCATTCTATTTATCTTTTTATGCTAGTAAGTTATTTTGTTCTCACTGATTAATGAAAATAGGGAAATATTCTTGCATAGCTTGTTTATTTAGATATTCTCAATGTTATTTTTTTTCTGTAAAAACATTACATCTATTTGGTAATGGCAATTTGGCTCTAAGGAGGAATGAATCACTCTAAAGAAACTGATCCTAAATTTCCCTTCACATAGAGCGTCCTGTTGTCCAAACAGATTTTGGTTTACAATTTTCATTTTTGAAAATGGTGCATATTTTTCTGCAGAGCACTTAGGCAGTATAAATGAAAAGCTTTTACACTTTGCCTACCCAGCAATTCCACTTCTAAGACTTTATCCTAGGAAATAATCATTAATGTGCACAAAGATTGTTCATCACAACATGGTTTCTTATGGAAAACTGGAATACCCCAATGTCCAATCATAGATTGGTTAACATGCTGTAAGTTCATTCACAGGGTACAATTCCATGCAGTCATTAAATCATGTAGTGGAAAGGTACTGAATGATCTGGAGGAAATAAATGTACTGTGCACCTATCAATAAGTTTATAAGTTTATAAAAAGTATGCTTTAATATTCATTTTTAAAAGCACTTATATGTACAGAGAAAAAGATTGGAATAAGCACCGAATATGGTAGACTCTCCTTATCAGTAGTTTCACTTTCTGTGATTTCAGTTGTCCATAGTCAACTGCAGTCTGAAGATATTAAATGGAAAATTCCAGAAATTAATAATTCATAAGTTTTAAATGGCATGCCATTCTGAGTAGTGTGAGGAGATTGTTACTGTCCTGCTCCTTCCAACCCAGGATGTGTGAATCATCCCTTTGTCCAGCATATCTACACTGTAGATGCTACCCGCCCATCAGTTACTTTGTGGCCATATGTGTTATCATAGCTATCACAGTGCTGTCATAATTATCACAGTGCTAGTGTTCAAGTAACCCTTATTTTATTTCATAATGGCCCCAAAGTGCAAGAGCAGTGATGCTGGCAATTTGCATATGCCAAAGGGAAGCCATAAAGTGCTTCCATTAAATGAAAAGGTAAAATTTCTCACCTTAATAAAAAAAAGACAAAATTGTACACCAAGTCTGCTAAGATCTACAGTATGAATGAATCATGTGCTAGTGTGAAGAAGGAAAAGAAAGTTGTTAGTTTTGCCACTGTACCTCAAAACTGCAAGAGTTATGGCTAGAATGCATAGTAAGTGGAATGACAGGGAGGAGCCACATTCATATAATTTTTATGACATATTGTTATAACTATTTCATTGTTAGTTCTATTACTGTTCTATTTCATTATTAGTTATTATTAATCTCTTATTGTGCCTAATTTGTAAATTAAAATTTATCATAAGCCCACATGAAAAAAATACTGTGTATATAGGGTTCAGTATTCTCCATCATTTCAGGCATCCACTGGAGGTTTTGGAACATCCCTTAAGGATAAGTGGGGACCACTCCATCAGTGGTGTTTATTTCTGGGTGGCAAGATTACAAGCAATTTTTTCTATTATCTGTATTTCCAAAGTTTCCTGTCATGTACATGCAATAACTTTTTTTTCTAACAGATAAAGATGCTAGAGGGAAGAATTCTGTTCTATAATCTGCCTGAAGCAAGTTCATGGGAAAATGCATTGGTGGAGCCAAATACTGACAGCACAGACAAAAGTAGAATATATCATATGAGGTGCTGTCAGCCTGCAGATCTATCAGATGTAACCTTCACATACTCTTGTGAAAGTTAGTGTGTTCTATTTACAGTGTGCCTGCTATAGTACATTTACCTTATTAGCTATATTTTAATCTAATATCTGCCTAACATCCAAACCAGAGGCAGGACCTGATGTTTTGGCTCAGCATTAAGAAAAACCATAAATACTGCCCTTTGGGAGAAATTATTTATGCTGCTTGCCCCACGAGCACCTTCTCTTTCATTTCCACCTCACCCCACAAAAAAAATGGTGAGATTTGGTTACTGTTGCCTGTTACAATTTTTAAACTTAATATTTTGACATAATTACAGGTTCCCAGAAATTTATAAAAATAGCACACAGAGTCTTGTACATGTTTCACTCAGCTTCTCCTAATGGTGACATTTTATATAACTGTAGCATAATATCAAAAAACAAGAAATTGACATTGGTAGACTACTATTAGGTAAACTACAGACCTTGCTCATTTTCACCATGTTTTACATAAAATCAAGTACACATGTCTATGCAATTTTATTTGATAACTACATTTATGTAACCACCACTACCAAGATACAGAACTGCTCCATTACCACAGAGGAACTCCCTGGTGCTACCCCTTTATATTTGTAGCCTCCCTGTCCTTCCTCATACATGTCCCCTGGTAATCACTAATCTGTTCTGTACAGTTTTATCTGCCGGCTATGACTTCATGCTTTTATCACAACAGAAATGGATAAAATGATAAAATGAATAGAGTGGCTGCCAGTAGTGATTGAAATGGTGGCAATAAGAACAAATTGTCTGCTTTGTAATACTGCCTGTAATTTATTCAGAAATTTTATTTTGAGAAAGCAACTCAAAATCATTCTAAGTCTGATTTTGTTTGAACACACTTACTCTGCAGTGCCCTTCTGACTTTTGTACGTGGCATTTAGCTACATTATTAGCTCTTATGAATTAGAATCCAAAGAGGAAACAAAAGGAAAGGAAATAATGAGATATCACACAATTCCATTGCTCATTGCAGAAACAAGGAATGCTAAGTAAATGTTTCTCACTTAGGCAAAGCTGAACTGCTAGCATCAATTTTTATTCCACCTCTTTGCCATCTTATGTTTTATAGAAGTGTTCTGAAAGGAAAAGAAATTAACCCAAACATCTTAGGCATGCAAAATCAAATTGTCATGAAAGCCTTTCATCAAAAGTTATAATCCTGAACTTCACACAAATGGAATCAGAGAGTATGTACTCCTTTTTGTCTGGTTCCTTTCACTCAGCACATTGTTTTTGACATTCATTTATGTTGAAGCATGTATCATTCATTCTTCTTCATTGATGAGTAATATTTCATTATGTGGATACAACACATGTTTATTCTCTTGCTAAAGGACATCTGAATAGTTTTCCCACTTTGGACTATTATGAAGAAAGTTGCTGTGACCATTTTTGTGTAAGCTTGAGAAAACTCATTTCTCATGGATATGTAACTAAAAATGGGATTATTGGATCTGAAGATAGATGTCTGTTTAACTTCACTGGAAACTGTTAGACAGTGTTCCAAAGTGGTTTCATGAAGTTTGCAGAACTAATATATGTGATAAAGGTCAGGAAAGTGGTTACTGCTAGACTGGAGGGCAGTTATTGGGTGGAAGGGAGTATGAGGCAACCTTCTGAAATGTCAGAAAGTTCTGTTTCATTCTGGGTAGCAGTCACATGAGTATATACATAAGTGAAAAATCATCCCTCTCTTCATAAGAGTTATACATGCAACTACACGAAATTTATGCCCCCCGCCCAATTGAGGTAGAGTCTCACTCTGTTACCCAGGCTGGAGTGCAGTAGCACAATCTCCCTCACTGCAGCCTCCACCTCCCAGGTTCAAGCAATTCTCGAGAAATGCCTCAGCCTCCCAAGTAGCTGGGACTATAGGTGCACACAACCATGCCTGGCTAATTTTTGTAGTTTTAGTAGAGACAGAGTTTTACAATGTTAGCTAAGTTGGTCTCGAACTCCTGACCTCAAGTGATCTGCCCATCTTGGCCTCCCAAATGCTGGGATTACAAGCAGGAGCCACCATACCCAGCCAATAAAGAATATTTTTTTAGGGTAAACCTAAAATCTTATGGTCACCTGAAGATATCTTATCTTACCAATCTGACGTCCATAACATTTTACTTGCCTTTTATCATACTGCCCGACTCCATTCTCTCTACAAATCTTTATCTAAAAATCACTTACATCTTCCATAATAAAACAGAATCTGATTATTGTTCGTCAACCTCTCAAGCATTAAGATGGTTTAAATATCTCTTCTATAGCAGTCTTCTATAGGATAAACAACTCCCGTTCCTCAAATGACGTATTCTTCAGAACTTCTCACTTACCTATTTTTGTTATCTGGCCACGGGTGATTTTGAAATATGAGAATTAATATTAGAAAACAATACTCTAAATCCCCCAAACCTGACCAGTAGAGAGCTCAGGGGAAACATGCAGCCTGAGGAGGTATGGCCACTACACGGCTCTGAGTACCAGCTAGAACGGCCCTGGTGTTGAGCAGCTGGGACTCCTTGTTTGTTCCTAGGATTGTGTGGTCAACAACTCCCTCACCATCCAATTCTATTCAAATAGACTTCAGCTAAAGTCTGGCCTTTTCTCCCTTTTATGTAAGCCATGAACATTAAAAAATATATATGAAAAACCTATAGGCAGATTTCACATCTGATGCCATTAAATTTCAAATCTTAAAATTAAATCTGAGCCATTAAATCTTAATAGTTTCAGCACATTATTCCAGCCTATTAGTCATTTTTCTGATTCAAGCTACCGCCCACAGCTTTGTTCCCTCCATACCTTCTTCCCCAGATGATCATTATCATCATCAAAATGACTGCTAACACTAACCAAGGGCTAACTGCCAGGTACTGGTGTTAATCAGTTATATACATTATCCTATTTAATCCTTATAGCAGTCCTATGAGGTAGGACTGTTAGCCCTGTTTTATAGATGGGGAAAACGAAGCAGAGAATGTTTAAGAAATATGCCAATATCACAAATCCAGAACAAATCTCCAGATTTGTCTCCAGAGCACACGATTTTAAACTATGCTATGTTGTTTCCAAGATATGATTTTTAGAAATACTGACCATGGCAATACCAATGAGAGAATCTGGAAAGAGGACTCCAGAGATCACCCTCAATTTGCAACAGTCTGCAATGACATGTCTGCGACCACCTATTAATTAGGTGTTATATCCACATTGCCCCATGGTGCCTGATAGGACAGCATTTAAAATACCACCAAATATTTTGCTTAAATAAAGATGTAAACACATTTATGGTTTTCTCCGCTTTCAGAAACACGAAGAAAAAGGCCATTAAAACTAGTAAGATAAACATTTAAATACTATTAAGAATATCAGTATTTTCACAACCACTATCTCATCTGTGTTTATTTGTCACAATTTTCTTTACAAATCCATGTCAGATCCCCAATTACTTCCTTTTTTCCTGTGGTCAAAAACCACATAGTCATTTCTAGAATCTGGTTTGGACTGACTTATTTGACAAAATTCTTTTCAAAAGTAAAAAATATAAAAGGGAAATATAAAATAGGAATGAATAACTGTACCTCAGTAACATATTAATATGATACTTTCTGCTCAAAACAGTACTACCACAGATACAGACAAAAAACTGAACAACAGTACAGGACTGCCAAGATCAACCTCCCTAAATGTTTTCTTTTATAGGTGAGAAATATGGTCCCAGCAAAGCTAAATGATTTT
This sequence comes from Callithrix jacchus, assembly GCF_049354715.1. Classification (NCBI taxonomy): domain Eukaryota; kingdom Metazoa; phylum Chordata; class Mammalia; order Primates; family Cebidae; genus Callithrix; species Callithrix jacchus. Next base: position 87,776,436 of record NC_133512.1, on the reverse strand, counting down.
CTTAAGAGCCATACAACAAATTAGTGGCAGAACTGACCCTGAAATACCATGTCCCTGTCACTATCCCATATTGCTAGTGTGATACTTGCTTCTGCTTTCCCTATCATCATTCTCCTATACTTTCTTCACTGTTTTATTTGGGCAATAGAGTCATACATTAAATCCTACAATGTGTGAGATTTTTGCTTCCTCTGGTCTTTAACCACCCTGAAAACCTGCTTACAAGTTTACACCTGACTTGTATGTATTTATTTAGCTATTTGTCATTCTGATCTTTTCATACACTTTAATCATTTATGTTTCCTTACACCTTTATCCATTGGGAGTAATTGCATTTCAACTTTTAGTCTTCCATCCTTCACGAACCATTTACCTGTTTTAAAAAACACTCTATATCCCCTATGCCAAATAGTCACAGCACAAAGTAAGTTATATTAATTGAAACTCCATTTGTGGGTTCATGTTTATCTTTCCTCTGAATTAAAATAAACAAATAAAAGGCTAGGCATGGTGGCTCACACCTGTAAGCTCAGCACTTTGAGAGGCCCAGGCAAAGGATCACTTGAGCCCAGGAATTCAAGATCAATCTAGGCAACATAGTGAGGCCTCACCTCTACAAAAAAATAGAAAAAAACTAGGCAGCCATGGTGGTTCAAATCTGTAGTCCCAGCTACTTGGGAGGCTGAGGAGGGAGGATCACTAGAGCCTGGGAAGTTGAGACTGCATTGAGCTGTGATCATGTCACTGTATTCCAGCCTGAGCAACAGAGCGAAAGAGAGAGAGAGAGAGAGAGAAAAGAAAGCAAGCAAGAAAAGAAAGAGCATGGCTTTCACTTTTTGCCACTTTTGTTTGTTTCAGATTCAAGGTCAACCTCTGCCTAATGGTTCTTTTTTTTTTTTTTTTTAAAAACTATAGCTACAGCATAACATGGTCTCCTTCTCTTAAGCTTCTTCCTTTTTGGTAAGAATTAAATCCATGATATTATTCTCATGCTTTGTCTACTTTAGTAGCAACTGAAGTAACAACAAAGCAGGAATTTTTCAGATGGTTTGATTTTAGCAAGTGATATTTATACAGTTATTCACATCATGTCTTCTACTATCTCCAAATTCACAGCTTTTATAGAAAATACAGCTGGACATGCCACCTGTTCCCCTCTTCCACATTTTTTCTCCTCATGTCATTGTTATGACTCAGCAGAAGTAGGTAGGCACTGATGGGTTGCATGGGTCCTGGCAGGTTCTTCACCCTTAGTTATACTCCCTCGAAAGATTATCTGTGGGTTATGGTGAGTCTACATAGGGCTCAATTTTCTGTAGTTAAGAGATTATCAAAGAGCAAATGAAATAAAGTGGCTATCGTTTAAAATAAGAAGTTTTGTCACCCAAGAGACAAGTTTCTGCACTAGGATTCCCATTTGTTGCTTAAGGAAGAAAAACAAAATTCTAACTCTTTTATATCAATGTTCAGAAAAGCTCACAAATGTCTCCCTCCAGGACAGAATGTGCTCCACTGTCGTGTCTGAAGTCACCTCACCAGCCCTCTGCAGTGGCACTCCACTCTTCTACACCTGAGTGCTTTCACACTGATCTCTCAAGTACCTCCACTCAAAAGGGGACATGGTGTGTATGTACTGGACCACTCCCTTCACTCTGGGCCTTCCTCTGCTCAAATTGCCTCCAGCCTCTCCAGAGCCCATAAAATAAAATCCAAGCTTGACGCAAAGCCCTTAGAGGTCTGCTCCCACTATGCACCTCCACCCACTGCTAACTTACCCAAGGCATCTTCAGCTCTTCACTGCATCCCTCCTCATCCCTCTGCTCTAAGGGATACAGAAAATTCTCCAAATAAGCCATGCCAATTCTGCCTCTGCACCTTTCAATATGCTTTCCTTGCCTCAAGAACTTTTACTGTCCAGTTCAGACACCACTTACAAAGGGAAGGCTCCCCCCACTCCACCTTGCCGTGAGTGCAGTGCCCCTTCCATCTTGGGTTAAAGTGTATCACTGTCTTTATATTTTTTAACAACTGTTCTCTTATTTCCCTGTCCTATGTACATGGTGTGATTTAGGAGTAAAAGCTGTGCTTCTTCATCACTTTGTACCCACAACAAAAAGTAATGTCTGAAATATAGTTGGTGCTCAGTGTTTGCTGAATGAAATCCTAAATTAATCTACTAACATCTCAAATAGCTTGTGCTGCCTTTGATTTGCAAACATTTACATCTAATTTAGCTCCTGGAAGCTAAAATTGATCAATGTTGTATGTTCTAAAAGGGAGTCAGAAACTTGTTATTTCTCAACATGTGTACTGCATTTATCTTTGCTTACAGTGTTCCAGCAGAGTGCATGAAATTGTATTGGTGCTCTAATCTAGATGTCTATTTGAAACAGCAGTGGAATGAAATTGTGGGGCAGGAAGGAAAAAACAATAGAGTAAAAACTGAAACAAGGTTGAAGAAAAGTAGAAAAACAAGGGAAACCACACCTCTCTGACTCCTTAAGGACCCGTTATTAAAATGAAGCTGCTGAAAGAAAAGGTCATCTTAGGGAGATGACTCTTGAATTTTCAAAAGTCATAAGTGGTTCATAATAGCCAAACTTTAATTCAATAATCTTGGAAGAAATGTCTAATTATGAGTAAAACTATCAATTAGATAGGCCTCGGAAAACTTACAGGGCAAAACTTTAGACAGGATAGAACAGTTTTTCATGATAACTTTTTGACCTAATATCCTTTTGTTCATCTCCCAATAATAATAATCAAGATGTAGTTTTAAAAGGATCATTACTATTCTTATGCATAAGAATAGAACTGAGGGTCAAATTCTCATATATATGATTCTAAAATTTTTTCAAAGGTGGCAGCAAGTAGATATATAAATCCAAAACCATCTCACAAATGAGAACACTATGTCATAGTGAGATCTTATTTACCGAGTCACTCACCAACCACAGATGTTCCCAATGACTACCCTAGGACACAGGGGTTGAGATGAAAGAGGCACAAGCTTGCTCTCAAAGGCTTTCTTTCTCTGCACTCCCCACAGTTTGTTTCAAACAGACTCACTGAGCACTGATTCATCTCGCTTCACCTTAGTGTTTTTTTGGATTTTTGTTTTTTAACATCTTCCTCCACTAGAGTGAAAACTTCTTGGTGACAGAGAATAGAATATATTTACCTCTTAATTCAAAACTCCTAAAAGTTAGTACTTCAACCTAAGGATTTGATAAATTCTTGCTGAAATAATTTGAAAAAAATTAACCTATTTATTTTCTGTTATCCTTTAAGATTATGAAGTACCAAGTATCCCTTTTCTTGCTCAGGCAACAAATTGGTATCATTTCTCCCAGATACACTTGAAGCTCCTATAATCCAATATATTTGGCCTTCACAGATGCTCTTGGAAGCATGAACCAATCAAACAAACAAAAACAGAAAACAAATTTAAACAGCAGTCCATTTCCCCTTCATAACCTGTTTGTGGATTGTGATGTGTTCTTATACTGTGTGATTAATTTCTCAGTTTACTTGTTCATGATATGATGCAAAGAAAACAGAAATACAGGATTCAGTCCTTAAATTTTTGTTGGTATTTTTTATTCCAGGCAGCATGAGTTCTTTTTGCCCCATTTTCAAAAGCCAATCCAAGGTTTCCAAACGGAAAAATTTCACTGAAGAAATAAAAGGGATTGATACACAAGAACCTCAAAAAGATGTGCCACCTGGGAGTTCAATGATTCAATTGGGAAATTCTACACGACCTTAGTAATTTTGGGCAGGGGGAGGGACAGGCAATACACATTCAACTACACCCAGAAAAATTTGTCTTATGCTACAAAGCCAAACACCAGATGTTATTTGCAACTTTTGGACGGGATTACCCTAGAAGTGTCAGAGGGCCCTTCTGTGGCTGGTGCCCTGAGGCTAAACACAATAGTTTCTGTGGCAGTAATGGCTGGCTGGGGAGGGATGTTACCTTGGTAAATTATGATAACTGGGCAATAAGGATTACCAAACCCAACATAAATTTGGAGGGTTTGTGCATGTGCCAACTATGTGGATTACAGATGTATGCATTCAACAAAGGTCTTCCATTATCAGAGACAGAAGTTTGTCGTGCATACAGTCCTCATTAAAATGACATCTATTATCAGAACTTCCGCTCAATGCAATATATAGTTCATCCCCTGACAGTCTATCATTTGTTCTAAAGTAACCTCAAAGGCCCAGCCCTATTGGCAGATCTACCTCTTGGTGTCCAATGTGGTTCGTTTGCCCATCTTTTACACAAGAACTCTCTTGGAGCACTTGACTGGTATCTGTGATCTTTTCCGTAACAACCAGCCCAGGGAAAGGAGCTGAACTAGGTTTATAGTCTGTCACTAGAAACTGATAGCATACCAAATCTACTTTCTAATATGCAGCCTAATTTTGTGGTGGGCATTTTCAGAAGCTGCTTGTGCCTTTGGCATCAAAATTCACATCTATATAGTTGACTGAAAAGTACTGTTTTGGAAGTATGGACAGCCTGACACTTGAAGTGTTTGACAAATACAGATTTTACTCACTGGACATCCAGATATCTCAAATCCTTCCTATTTTTACTTATTCCTCAAACATAAATGGAAAACAGCCTAACCAAAAGACAGGGTATCTAGTAGCCAGTTCAAACAGACTATGATGATAGCTGAATAACTTATGCTGGTTATAAGGCCTTGGGCAATGAACAAGGTTTACAAAATTTTTAGTTATAATTACATGCTGACTCTGCAAAACAGTATCAGCAAAAGGCTTTTTCTCTGAATAGTCTCACGTAGAGTGATTCCCTAATGACTTTCCTTAGAACTTCTGTTTTCAATCTACTGAGATGAAAGTATTTCCTCCAATGTCAGAAACATGTCCTGTTCTAAAAAAGTATACCCTCTGCAAATTACCAGATGGCAGATAATAATGCTAATTTAGGATGGGCTCGATGGCACCAGTAAAAATGATCTTGATATAGCGGTTGCATTTATATAACTTTTGTGACTGTAAGAAAGACCAGCTGTCCCTAGTTCTTTTGAGAAAGAAGGGAAGGAAAGGGAAGTTTCTGCCCCAAATTTAGAGCAATCACTAAATGACTCAATGGAGTAAATATCCAAAAGCGCTTAGATCTTTATTTCCACAAGGACAAACTGTTCAGAGGCTGAAGTTGCTGTGAACCCAAAGAAGTAATTTTTTGTTTAATCAGGAGTAAAAATCACTGGCATTTCATTTTTCAGCTTTCCAAAAATATAGATAAAACTAAGAATTTTCATTCTTATCAGATATCTATTTATATGTCCTATTAGATCCATAATTAATATTAATAACAAGTCATAACACTGTCTTTTTGCAGGGCGCAAGCCTGGGCTCTTATCCTCTCATTGCAACATTTTATATATGGTTTTCCATTTGAACAAGACTAATGAAGAACAGTGGTGAAGTTCAGGAGTGGCACTTTTGGCTCTTTATAATACCAAATAATATCTAAACTCTTATTGTGTGTGCCACACTGTTCTTAACACTTAACATAGATTAAACTACTTTAATCCTCACAACAAATTACCCGCTGTGTGATGTTGGGCAAGTTATTTAGCCTTTCTAAGCCTTGATCTCATTTCCAGAGAAAGAAACCAAGGCTTGGACTATTAGGTAATTTGCTCGAGCTCCCTCAGTTGGTGAAACACAGAGCTGGGATCTGATCCACCTCTTCCCCACCACCCATGACTGCCTTCTGGTATCCCCAAGGATCACTAACTAGAGACAGGCAGAACTAGATGCTCCCAAACATACCTTACAACACTCAGACCTGCATTCACTTGCTCTATGAGATTCTTCTAAAATTGAAATGCACAAATGACAATGAATAAGAAACACACAAATTCTTTTCCACATTCCCACCCTAATCTTCGGGACTTAAATTTTCAACGTAGGTGGCCTATAAACTTCTTTGAAAGGCAATCCAATGCTTGTAACAACTTTTGCAATGGTTTCTAAAAGAAGGTTCTCATGACTTAATGATCTTGAAAACATTGCTGTCTTTATAACAAATGTATGACTGAAGAAAAAGATAAATCTCAAATTAAATGAACACCTTACATCAAATCCCCTTTGTAATTAAAAAAATCAGATACAAGTTGATTGAAGATGGGAAGCCGTATTTTGAAGATAGTTTCAGAAAGACAAGCAAACAATGATGCACTCAGTTCTTAAAGAATGATTAGAAAGAAATTTTAAAAGACAATGTGGCATCACTGAAATTCTGCACCATGGCTTCAGCCCACCTAATTCATGCCTTTGTAAGATGAGTGAGAGAGGCCCAGCACATCACTTTTGGAAGGCTTACATTTATGGAAAACACATGGGATTTAGAGCCAGCTGGATCTGGATTTGAATCCCAGCTCTGCAGTTTTCTAAGAATGTGGTCTTGTAAGTTATTTAATCTCACAAAGCCTCAGTTTCTGCATCTGCTAAAATGGTTAACCCTCCTTGCACGGTTTTAAGGGTAAAGCTAATTCCAAGCTAATAACATGCTTGGCACAGGGTAGGTTCTCAATAAAGTGTGGCTAATACCAACAAGAAGAACAATGGTATTAATAAAAACAAATAAATACTTCCAAGAGCAGAGTGTAAGTGTGGTGGTTAAAGGCATGGGTTTGGAGTCAGACGACCTTGGTTTTAATTCTGGCTTTCCTTTCCTTGTAGAATTCACAACACATTCAATGAAGTTGTTCTCAGTCGATCACTATTCTGTCATAACATAAAACCTATATGACTTTACTTTGATATTATAGGCTCTTCCTGTGAGCAAGTTAATTACCTTCTTTTTGTACCAGTTACCATATCTGCAAAATGGGGCTAACAATAGCATCTACCAAATATGCTTGTGGTTCAAATCATGTCTGATACTGACACATTATAAGAACTCCATAAATGCTAGCTGTTGCTGCTGTTATTTTAGTCACTGCGTGAAGAACATTATAGAACCAGGACCAGCCACCTGGAATAAAACTGCCCACCTATAATGTTGATTCACAAATTGCAAATACAACAGTATGAAAACTCCTGAGGATAGCAAACAGTATTTTAGACTAACACCTGGAATAATAAAACAATAGAAGTTATCTCAATGGCAAAATCAAAATCTGACTACAGACTACAAGGAGATCTGACCAATCAACTGGTAATCCTTGAGGGAAAACAGGAGTATATGATTGTCACTGATTTCCAAACTCAAAGCCAAACTTTTTTTTTAAGGTGGTGAAGAACAATGAGACAAGGGGAATATATTTTGCCTCTCCTCTTTCCCCCAAATACATTCTTCACCACCCCAAGGCACCCCAGTGCCTTGCCATTTTTCTTTCCTTTTTCTTTTTTTTTTTTGAGACGGAGTTTCGCTCTTGATACCCAGGCTGGAGTGCAATGGCACAATCTTGGCTCACTGCAACCTCTGCCTCCTGGGTTCAGGCAATTTTCCTGCCTCAGCCTCCTGAGTAGCTGGGATTACAGGCATGTGCCACCATGCCCAGCTAATTTTTTGTATTTTTAGTAGAGACGGGGTTTCACAATGGTGACCAGGATGGTCTTGATCTCTTGACCTCGTGATCCACCCACCTCGGCCTCCCAAAGTGCTGGGATTACAGGCGTGAGCCACCGTGCCCGGCTGCCTTGCCATTTTTCTAAATCTTTTTACAAAGGTCAGAAAAGCAAAACTAATCCCACTGTGTTCCCAGCATACTACTTAAAAAATTCAGCCACGTAGCAAATGTAATAAAAAAGGGCTGCTGTACCTATAACCCACCCAAAAAACAGCTACCCAACCAGAGCATTCTAATTAGCAAAAATGACATATAATCCTGCTGCTTTGGGTGGGGCTCTACAGAGAGGGATGAGGGGGCTGGGATTCTAAGTGCTGTCTCCAGCACCTCATGGATTAGACATCTGAACCGGGGTGAAGAACAGGATGCCCTAAAAGCTGTCTGTACTCCAAGACCTCTAAAGCACCCACTTCTTTGCCCAGAGCCAGATAAGGAACCAGCAGCTCAGTAGACATCTCCAGGAAAAGCAGCAGGGATGAACTTGAAAGACTCCATTTCATGATATGTGGTGAGAAACAAGAGGCATGTTTTTCCACAATCTCAAGAACAGTAACTTCAGCAGCCACTTCATTATATTTCTACTGTAAATGATACAGGTCTGAGCCAAGTCAGCACCAAAGCTCCCTTCAGAATTCAGTTGGTGTTAGGTCATCTGTACTCTATTGACAACTGCTGAACTCAAAACCCCTAATGAGGCATCTCAGCAACAAGATGTGTCCTGCCACTAATGAGGCTCTTTTTCCATGAATAATGAACAAGAACATCATCTCTGTTGCCAGGTATACAACATAAACAAAGCTCAACACAAGGGCCTTGGTATGGTGAGTCTGTCCATTTGCAACAAAGGAATTTTTCAAAGTGTGAGCCAAGTTTTAGCAGAGGGTGTGACGGGCTGTTGTAACAAATAATGTGAACATATGTTATCAGAATCTAATAAATCAGCTTTTGGTTGTTGTGGAACAGAGGCTGTGCAATGGGATAGTTAGAGACAATGGAGAGTTCCATTTCTTTATTTTACAATCAGTCTTATAATATAAGGCTGATGATTTCTGTAATGAACTGAGATCTTCATGAAAAGGGCCTTAAGAGGCTTGCCATCCCAAAGGCTCTACTCATTAAAGTTTCATTTCTTAAGGTTTGATATATCAGATTGAGTACAGGTCAGCATTAGGAATTGCTAAGGCATTGATGGTTACAGAGTGGCATTTGGAAAAGTGCACTGCCACCTGAACCCATGGCCATGGGACTGAATTCCTTTGTTACTAAAAGACAGTCAACGTATGAGGATACCAGGGAGCCCAACAGTTTAGACCCCTAAACTTGGACCACCGTTTAGCCAAACAGTGAGTGAGATTCTAGCATATAAAGAGAGAATACAAGTGAGCTGACATGAAAGCCCAACAGTCTTTATTTTGTTTACTTTAAAGTGCTCCACAGATACTTTTCTCTATTTCTAAAATCAGTTCCATACTAGGTGGCATATATCTTGTTACACAGGGTACTTACATTTGCACAGGCAAAATGATGCCATCATTGGCTGAAGGCTTTTAGTTTCCATAAATTTGAGCAAGATTTTGAAGAAAAGAAAACAAAAACAAAAACAATCTCATAATGCCTGAGTTCCCCCAATTATAGGAGATAACAACTCTCACCCATGTCAGAGATTCCTTATTTTTTGTATCAAAAATAAGACCCAACAGCCAGGTGTGGTGGCTCATGCCTGTACTCCCAGTGCTTTGGGAGGCCAAGGTGGGAAGTTCACGTGAGGCGAGGAGTTTGAGATCAGCCTGGGTAACATAATGATAACCCGTCTCTACAAAAAAATTAAAAATTATCCAGGCATGATGGCACACTCCTACAGTCCTTGGGAGGCTGAGGTGGGAGGATGGCTAGAGCCCAGGAGTTCAAGGTTACAGTGAGCTATAACTATATTCCTTCTGGGGTGAAAGAGGAAGACCCTATCCCTAAAAAAATCAAAACCCCAAATGGAATAGTTTGTTCTATATGCTCTGTGATCTGAATAATTCTTTTTTTTTTTTTTTTTTTTTTTGGAGACAGAGTCTCGCTCTGTCACCCAGACTGGAGTGCAGTGGTGCGATCTCAGCTCACTGCAACCTCCACCTTCCAGGCTCAAGCAATTCTCCTATCTCAGCCTCCCAAGTAGCTGGGATTACAGGTATGTGCCACCATGCTCAGCTAATTTTTGGTAGAGATGGGGTTTCACCATGTTGGGCAAGATGGTCTCGAACTCCTGACCTCCAGTGATCCGCCTGCTTCAGCCTCCCAAAGTGGTAGAATTACAGGAGTGAGCCACCACACCCAGCCTGAATAATTCTTTAAATGCACTGAAGATGCTTACTAAAGAAAAAATACTTTATAGAGTAAAAAATGATTATATAATATGTAATCACTTTCTATATCCATTTTACAAGCAAACACTTTAGGAAGATGGTTATTGAAATAAGGCAGAATAGTATGAAGTTCTGCAGAGATTTTAGAAACTATGTCATGGCAGGTAATTATGTGGATAATTTTTGTCCAATTAATCCAATAATGAATTAATGGATAACAACAATATGAGAATTAGGGTGTTTAAATATCTAGGATGTACCAGTTTATTTTTCTGATTTCTTAGGAACAGGCAAAATGAAATAAGTTCGAGTGAGTAACCAGAATGGTAAAGGGACTTCAAAGCCTGCCATTAAAAAAAAAAATGAGGATATTCTGCTGCTAATGAGAAGAACTGGGATGAAGGGGACATGATTTCATCTTCCAATATTTACTGAGTTGTCACATGTGCAAGGGATACTAGCTGTTCTACATTGCTCCAAAGGGTCAATGTGACCAATAGGCAGTGGTCACAGTGAACCGATGTGGAGTTATTGCAAGAGCTCTAAGAGTCAATGCTGCCCCAACAGGATAGGTACTGCCTGTGGGGTTCTGGGTAATTGATGACCACAGAGGTAATAAAGCAACGTAGACATAAATGCCTAATGGGGCGAGCACAAGAGGAGTCTGTAGAGAGGGAAGGAGAGGAATGGGACACATGCCATGTCACATTTCTGGCCCTTGCTAACCATGAAAATCTAAGATTCTGCCAAACATCATCATAAAACTGTACGTGAAAATTCTCTAAGAGATGGTTACCAAAGTGCTGTGCTATTTACAATGACCCTTCCAATCTAATCAGGGAAAATACATCGAAAGAGAAATAGTCAAGTAAATAAAAATAACCAAGGACTTACCATCATACTTTGCTAAGACTGCCTGAACATCAGCATATGCTTGTAGTTCCAAAAGAGCTTCTAAAAGGTTTTCATGGATATTGAACATGCTCAGAAGAGGGAACTCCTTCATTAACTAGGACAGAAGAAACCAAGGAATAATTAGTATATATTTCTGATCCTTTTATTGTATATATAACATTTTGATATTTATACACAGTAAAATGATTACTAGAGTTAAGTATCTTAAGAAATAAGCATTTTTTTTGAGATGGAGTCTCACTCTGTCGCTCAGGCTGGAGTGCAGTGGGATGATCTCAGCTCACAGCAACCTCCATCTCCCAGGTTCAAGTGATTCTCCTATCTCAGCCTTCCGAGTAGTGCGCCACCACGCCTGGCTAATTTTTTGTATTTTTAGTAGAGATGTTGTTTCACATGTTAACCTGGATGGTCTCAATCTTCCGACCTCGTGATCTGCCTACCTAGGCCTCCCAAAGTGCTGGGATTAGAGTATTTCTTATTTTTGAAGTATAATACTGAATTGTATTTATATAAAAGTATAATTCAGTTCTTAAAAGTATAATTAATATTGGGCTATAAGTGTTCATATAGATTATTTTGTAAATCATTAAATGCTTCTTGTTTTTCTGGTAAAGTGGGATAAGATTCAAAGAGAGAGTTTTTCATAAAAGTTGAAGAAACTGCTCAATAAAGATAAAATGCCACAGAGAAACCAAACAAGGTAAAGGGTGAAAAATGTCTCACAGGCATTACCAGTTAGGTCACTGGTAACTTTGCCAAGAGCAGTTTGGATGGAAGGCAGACAACAGAAGGGTAAACAAGGGGGCACTACTCTTTCAAGCAGCCTAGTGGCAAAGTTAAGGAGAAATGGTAGAAAAATAGCTAGCAAGTGACATAGGCTAAAAGAAAATTTGTAGGTAGTGATGGGGGTGGTAATAAAGATGAAAGTTTATGAGTTCCTGCCTGATGGCCTCTGTAAAACAGGGGCCAAGATCATCTTCTGAGACTAAGAGAATAGGTGGCAAAGAAGTTTAAAGATGGGGTGAAAGTGAAAAATAGCCACACAGAGGAGAACTGCTCAGGAGGAAAAAAAAGAAAGGATTGCTAAGCTGTCTTGAGGGCCAAACAAACTAGAGACTATGAATTTATAGAAGGGTAATTCCCATGGTTGTCAAGTTTTACCGAGCAGTGGTCAGCAGCCCAGGTATAGTAACAAGATGTCAAATGATAGGTTGAGCCTGGGTAAATTGAAGTAGGTTCAGTAAAAATCAAGGAGCAAGAGACCGGACTATGTCAGTGAACAAATAATTAAAGGAACGGTCCAAGGGTTTTAGACTGAATGAGGATGAAGAGAGGCCCAAAGAAAGTCAAAATATATAATATTGAACTTCACTGGGAAGCAAACAGAAAGAAGACAGACCAAGAATTTCAGAGTAAAATTTTTATCTTCAAGAAAGGTAAAATCTGGCCAGGCATGGTGACTCATGCCTATAATCCCAGCACTTTGGGAGGCTGAGGCAGGTGGATCACCTAAGGTCAGGAGTTTGAGACCAGCCTGGCAAACATGGCAAAACCCCATCTCTACTAAAAATACAAAACTTAGCCAGGTATGGTAACACACACCTGTAGTCCCAGCTACTCAAGAGGCCGAGGCAGGATTATTACTTGAACCCGGGAGGTGGAGGTTGCAGAGAGCTGAGATCGTGCCACTGCACTCCAGTCTGGGCGACAGAGTGAGACTCAGTCTCAAAGAAAAGAAACAAAAGTGAAATCTTATATTAAAAGAAAGGTAACCAGGTTCTTTATAGAGCAAAATCACAGATATATTCTCCTCTAATCCTCTACATGGATAACTGCTATCTATTATAATAACCTCTAAAATGTGATAACTGTTTTTGTGTCAACATATTCAAAGTAATTATGCTGAGAGAAATAATATTCAAAAATAGGCTAATTTACTGCTAAGCAAAACAAATCAGTGAATACACTGCATTAACTATCCAATTCTTCCTCCATAAGGAACATTTACCATATTGTTCTATTTTTTAAAGCCAAGAATCATTTACCATATCTTTAAAAATAATTTTCTAAAGGATTATAAATCATTCTATTATAAAGACACATGCACATGTTATGTTTATGGCGGCACTGTTCACAATAGCAAAGACTTGGAACCAACCCAAATGTCCATCAATGATAGACTGAATAAAGAAAATGTGGCACATATACACCATGGAATACTATGCATCCATAAAGAAGGATGAGTTCAAGTCCTTTGCAGGGACATGGATGAAGCTGGAAACGACCATTCTCAGCAAACTGACACAAAAACAGAAAACCAAACACTGCATGTTCTCACTCATAAGTGGGTGTTGAACAATGAGAACATATGGACACAGGGAGTAGAACATCACACACCAGGGCCTGGGGGGTAGGGGGCTAGGGAAGGAATAACAAGGGGTGGGGGGATTGGGGAGGGATAGCATTAGGAGAAATACCTAATATAGATGACAGGGTGATGGATGCAGCAAACCACCACCATGACACATGTATACCTATGTAACAAACCTGCGGTGAGAACAACCCAGGATTGAAGCTCGCGGTCAATGCGTGGAAGGGGTGAGACAGGGCCGCATTGCCAGTCGGATCTTTGTTGCCCACAGAACGGGGAAATTCCTAGGTATAGAGGAGACACGGAACGCCAGGCAGAGGTTTTGGCGGGCGCAGCTGGCGGCCGGTGTGGCAACGGCCCGCGCTGTGGCGGTGCTACACAGCGGTCCCCACAAAGCACGCTCATCTGGGTGCCCTGTTGGGCCAGCAACTTGAGACTTGGGAGGGCTGAACTTGAGACTGAACAGGACTTGGACAGTGAGCTAGCCCAGGAGATTTCAGGGTGACAGCATTTGGGGTAGCGCAGTGGGACAAACAAAATGGCGATTCCAAACGCTCCCCGTGGAGGGGTTCCCTGAGGCCGCAGCTCCGTGGGGGAGGGGCGCCCGCCATTACCAAGGCAAACTGCCCCTACTGAGGTACACACCCATTGCTGACGCAGCCTGCCATTGCCGAGGCAACCCGCTACAACAGAGAGACTCTGCCTCAGGGCATAGCCCGGGGCAGCAGGGCAGAGACCACAGCAGAAGGGCAGAGACTGCAGCAACAGGGCAAACCTCACACCAGCAGGGCGGAGCCTCGGCAGGCAAATAGTGACTAGACTGCCTCCTAGCTGGGCAGGACAGCGCGGCGGTCACTCACAAGGAAAGCCCCATCCCCCCCCAGACAGAGCATCTGAGAAAAAAAGGGTTTTTTTTATGAGTTATGTTGCAGCAGAATTAAACATAGCAGCCTAACAGCCCTGAATGAACAACAGAGCTCACAGCTCAGCACTTGAGCTCCTACAAAGTACAGACTGTCTCCTCAAGCAGCTCCCTGACCCCTCTATATCCAAAAGACTGACATTTGGCAGGTATCATTCTGGGACAAAGATAGCAGAAAAAGAAACTGGTAGCATCCCTCACTGTTCTGCAGCTGCTATAGGTGCACCCAGACAAGCAGTGCCTGGAGTGGACCTCAGCAGTCGTACAGCAGAGGGGCTAGACTGGCAGAAGGAAAACCAAGTAACAGAAATACTTCATCATCAACAACCTGGGTGTCCACTCAAAGACCCAATCGAAAAGTCAGCAACTACACAGACGACAGGTGGATAAATCCACAAAGACGGGAAGAAACCAGCGCAAAAAGGAGGAAAACACCCGAAACCAGAACACCTAGCCTCCTAGAAAGGACCAAAACTCCTCACCAGCAAGGGAACAAAGCTGGATGGAGAATGACTGTGATGAAATGACAGAATTAGACTTCAGAAGATGGATAATGAGAAATTTTTGTGAGCTAAAAGAACATGTTTTAAATCAATGCAAAGAAACTAAGAACCTTGAAAAAAGATATGAAAAAAGATTCGAGGAAATGATAACAAGAATGGATAACTTAGAAAAGAATATGAATGAATTAAAGGAGCTGAAAAACACAACACGAGAACTTTGCGAAGCATGCACAAGTTTCAATAGCCGAATTGACCAAGCAGAAGAAAGAATATCAGAAGTCGAAGATCAACTCAATGAAATAAAACGAGAAACCAAGATCAGAGAAAAAAGTGCAAAAAGGAATGAACAAAGTCTCCAAGAAATGTGGGACCATGTGAAGAGACCTAACCTACGTTTGATAGGCATACCAGAATGTGACGAAGAGAATGAATCCAAGCTGGAAAATACTCTTCAGGACATTATCCAGGAAAATTTCCCCCACCTAGCAAGACAGGCCAACACTCAAATGCAGGAAATACAGAGAACACCACAAAGATATTCCACAAGAAGAGCAACCCCAAGGCACATAATCATCAGATTCAACAAGGTTGAAATAAAGGAGAAAATACTAAGGGCAGCCAGAGAGAAAGGTCAGGTCACCCACAAAGGGAAGCCCACCAGACTCACAGCAGATCTCTCGGCAGAAACTCTACAAGCCAGAAGAGAGTGGGGGCCAATATTCAACATCCTTAAAGAAAAGAACTTTAAACCCAGAATTTCATATCCAGCCAAACTGAGCTTCAGAAGTGAAAGAAAAATAAAATCCTTTGCGAACAAGCAAGTACTCAGAGATTTTGTCACCACCAGGCCTGCTTTACAACAGCTCCAGAAAGAGGCACTACACATAGAAAGGAACAACCAGTACCAGCCATTCCAAAATCACACTAAATGCTAAAGAGCATCAACATAATGAAGAATCTACAACAACTAACGGGCAAAACAGCCAGCTAGCATCAAAATGGCAGTATCAAATTCACACATAACAATATTAACCCTAAATGTAAATGGACTAAATGCACCAATCAAAAGACACAGACTGGCAAATTGGATAAAAAGCCAAAACCCATGAGTGTGCTGTATCCAGGAAACCCATCTCACATGCAAGGATACACAAAGGCTCAAAATACAGGGATGGAGGAAGATTTACCAAGCAAATGGAGAGCAAAAGAAAGCAGGAGTTGCAATTCTCATCTCTGATAAAATAGACCTTAAAGCAACAAAGATCAAAAGAGACAAAGAAGGCCATTACATAATGGTAAAAGGATCGATACAACAAGAAGAGCTAACGATCCTAAACATATATGGACCCAATACAGGAGCACCCAGATACATAAGGCAAGTTCTTAATGACTTACAAAGAGACTTAGACTCCCACACAATAATAGTGGGAGACTTTAACACTCCACTGTCAATACTAGACAGATCAACCAGACAGAAAATCAACAAGGATATCCAGGGCTTGAACTCAGACCTGGAACAAGCAAACCTGATAGACATTTACAGAACTCTCCACCCCAAATCCACAGAATATACATTCTTCTCAGCACCACATCACACCTACTCTAAAATTGACCACATAATTGGAAGTAAAGCACTGCTCAGCAAATGCAAAACAACTGAAATCATAACAAACAGCCTCTCAGACCATACTGCAATCAAGTTAGAACTCAGAATTCAGAAACCAACCGAGAACCGTACAGCTTCATAGAAACTGAACAACTGGCTCTTGAACGTTGACTGGATAAACAACGAAATGAAGGCAGAAATAAAGAAGTTATTCGAAACCAATGAGAACGAAGACACAACATGCCAGAATCTCTGGGACACATTTAAAGCAGTCTCTAGAGGAAAGTATATAGCAATAAGTGCCCATATGAGAAGAATGGAGAGATCCAAAATTGACACCCTATCGTCAAAATTGAAAGAGCTAGAGGAGCAAGATCAAAAAAACTCTAAACCCAGCAGAAGACAAGAAATAACTAAGATCAGAGCTGTACTGAAGGAGACTGAGACACGAAAAACCCTTCAAAAAATCAATAAATCCAAGAGCTGGTCTTTTGAAAAGATCAACAAAATAGACAGACCACTAGCCAGATTGATTAAAAAGAAAAGAGAGAACAACCAAATAGATGCAATAAAAAATGATAAAGGGGAAATCACCACAGATTCCACAGAAATTCAAACCAACATCAGAGAATATTACAAACAACTCTGTGCACATAAACTAGTAAACCTGGAAGAAATGGATAAATTCCTGGACTCCTGTGTCCTCCCAAGCCTAAACCAGGAGGAAGCTGAAACTATGAATAGACCAATAACAAGGGCAAAAGTCGAGGCAGCAATTAAGAGCTTACCACACAAAAAAAGCCCAGGTCCAGAGGGGTTCACAGCCGAATTCTACCAGACACACAAAGAGGAGCTGGTACCATTCCTTCTAAAACTATTCCAAATAATCCAAAAAGAAGGAATCCTTCCCAAATCATTCTATGAGACCAATATCATCCTGATACCAAAACCCGGCAGAGACCCAACAAGAAAAGAAAACTTCAGGCCAATATCCATGATGAACATAGATGCAAAAATCTTCAATAAAATATTGGCAAGCTGATTGCAACAGCAAATCAAAAAACTTATCGATCATGATCAAGTAAGATTCATCCCGGGGATGCAAGGCTGGTTCAATATACGCAAGTCTATAAACATAATTCACCACATAAACAGAACCAAAAACAAAAACCACATGATTATCTCAATTGACGCAGAGAAGGCATTTGACAAAATTCAACAGCCCTTTATGCTAAAAACCCTCAATAAACTCAGTATTGATGGAACATATCTCAAAGTAATAAAAGCTATTTATGACAAACCAACAGCCAATATCATACTGAATGGGCAAAAACTGGAAGCATTCCCTTTGAAATCCAGCACTAGACAAGGATGCCCTCTTTCACCACTCCTATTCAATATAGTACTGGAAGTTCTAGCCAGAGCAATCAGGCAAGAAAAAGAAATAAAGGGTATTCAAATTGGAAAGGTGGAAGCCAAATTGTCTCTACTTGCAGACGACATGATAGTATACCTAGAAGACCCCATCGCCTCAGCCCAAAACCTCCTGAAACTGATAAGCAACTTCAGCAAAGTCTCAGGATATAAAATCAATGTGCAAAAATCACAAGCCTTCCTCTACACCAATAACAGACTTAAAGAAAGCCAAATCAAGAACGAACTGCCATTCACAATTGCTACAAAAAGAATAAAATACCTTGGAATACAACTCACAAGGAACGTAAGAGACCTCTACAAGGAGAACTACAAACCACTGCTCAACGAAATCAGAGAGGACACAAACAGATGGAGAAACATTCCATGTTCATGGTTAGGAAGAATTAATATTGTAAAAATGGCTATACTGCCCAAAGTAATTTACAGAATCAATGCTATACCCATCAAGCTACCATTGACTTTCTTCACAGAACTGGAAAAAACCACCATGAACTTCATATGGAACCAAAAGAGAGCCTGCATAGCCAAGTCAATTCTAAGCAAAAAGAACACAGCGGGGGCATCACACTACCGAATTTCAAACTATACTACAAGGCTACAGTAATCAAAACAGCATGGTACTGGTACCAAAACAGAGATATAGACCAATGGAACAGAACAGAGGCATCGGAGGCAACACAACATATCTACAACCATACAGTCTTTGATAAACCCAACAAAAACAAGCAATGGGGAAAGGATTCCCTGTTCAACAAATGGTGTTGGGAAAACTGGCTAGCCAGGTGCAGAAAGCAGAAACTGGACCCCTTCCTGACACCTTACACCAAAATTAACTCCAGATGGATTGAAGACTTAAACATAAGACCTGGCACCATAAAAACCCTAGAGGAAAATCTAGGCAAAACCATCCAAGACATAGGAGTAGGCAAGGACTTCATGAACAAAACACCAAAAGCATTGGCAACAAAGGCCAAAATAGACAAATGGGACCTAACCAAACTCCACAGCTTCTGCACAGCAAAAGAAACAGTCACTAGAGTGAATCAGCAACCAACAGAATGGGAAAAAATTTTTGCAGTTTACCCATCTGACAAAGGGCTGATATCCAGAATTTACAAAGAACTCAAACAGATTTACAGGAAAAAAACAAGCCCATTCAAAATTGGGCAAAGGATATGAACAGACACTTTATGAAAGAAGACATATATGAGGCCACCAATCATATGAAAAAATGCTCATCGTCACTGGTCATCAGAGAGATGCAAATCAAAACCACATTGAGATACCATCTCACGCCAGTTAGAATGGTGATCATTAAAAAATCTGGAGACAACAGATGCTGGAGAGGATGTGGAGAAAAAGGAACACTTTTACACTGTTGGTGGGAGTGTAAATTAGTTCAACTACTGTGGAAAACAGTGTGGCGATTCCTCAAGGCCTTAGAAATAGAAATTCCATTTGACCCAGCAATCCCATTACTGGGTATATATCCAAAGGACTATAAATCGTTCTACTATAAGGACACATGCACACGAATGTTCATTGCAGCACTGTTTACAATAGCAAAGACCTGGAATCAACCAAAATGCCCATCGATGATAGACTGGATTGGGAAAATGTGGGACATATACACCATGGAATATTATGCAGCAATCAGAAATGATGAGTTTGTGTCGTTTGTAGGGACATGGATGAATCTGGAGAACATCATTCTCAGCAAACTGACACAAGAACAGAAAATGAAACACCGCATATTCTCACTCATAGGCGGGTGATGAAAAATGAGAACACATGGACACAGGGAGGGGAGTATTAAACACTGGGGTCTATTGGGGGGAAAAGGGGAGGGCCAGCGGGAGGGGGAGGTGGGGAGGGATAGCCTGGGGAGAAATGCCAAATGTGGGTGAAGGGGAGAAAGGAAGCAAAACACACTGCCATGTGTGTACCTATGCAACTGTCTTGCATGTTCTGCACATGTACCCCCAAACCTAAAATGCAATTAACATTAAAAACAAACAAACCTGCATGATCTGTACATGTACCCCAGAACTTAAAGTATAATTTAAAAAAATAATTTTTTGCAGCCCAAAAGAGCATCATATTACTAACAAAAAACACCTATTAAAATTATTATGTGTTCAGTAAGACTGATGGTCTGAACTTCCCTAGAGAGGCCTGAAGTATTTTCATTGTTGATAAAGGAAGTGAATAAGACTATACCACACATTGCTGATGTTCTGTAACCAATAAAAGTATTTCTTGTTCTGGTTCATTTTGATTCTGGTTGATATTACTCTTTGATTTTTTTTCCTCTTTCTAATTAAAGTTGGTTAGAATTAAAGCTTTCTGTCATTCAGCATTTGGTAACACAATAAAGACATTCTCTAAACTGCAACATTTAAACATGTACTGTTTCCAGCCAATTCTTCAGGTAATTATCAAACTTCAAGGACACAAATCATATTCTATAATTAAAAAGTGAAATTCCAAATATTAGTTGCTGAAGCTTAAAAACTGAGTCTTATTAAAACTCAATGAGACCACATATACAAACATGAGGTCTTTCCTGGTTCCAACAGAACTTGAGATAAGATGCTAGGAGATTGAACAGCAGTACTTTCATTGGAAGCTTGGACAGAGTATACTGTGTCCCAAAAAAAAAAAAAAAAATCACCAGTAAAAGGATTTTAAACATGGCAAAAAGTAAATGTTGGAGAGGTCATTGAAGTCATATGACAATGAGCAAATCTAGCTTTCCTAATTTAATATAAACAAGAAGAAAACGTGAACCCTCTGCTGCCTCTATTGCCCTCTCCGGCCCCTCAAACAAGCTATCTTAGAGAAATGCCTGCTACTCCCTAAGCTCAGTTTACCCCTCACTGCTTCACTATGATCTGGCTTGCCTCCCCATAATCTGAATCTGCTTGTCGCCATCTACAGGTAACTGAAATTGCTCCCACAGATACCCTCCGCCATTTTCTTGTTTGACTTCTGCATCATTTGAAAGTCTGATGGTTAGCTGGGTGTGGTGGCTCACACCTGTAATCCCAGCACTTTGGGAGGCCAAGGCTGGCAGATCACAAGGTCAGGAGTTCGAGACCAGCCTGGCTAATTTGATGAAACCCCATCTCTACTAAAAATTCAAAAACTAGCTGGGCATGATAGTGGGCGCCTATAATCCCAGCTATTTGGGAGGCTGAGGCAGAAGATTCACCTGAACCTGGGAGGCAGAGGTTGCAGTGAGCTGAGATCGCCTCATTGTACTCCAGCCTGGGGAACAAGAGCAAAACTATGTCTTTAAAAAAAAAAAAAGTCAGATGGATTTTTCTTTGAAACACTTGCCTCTCTTGGCTTCTTCAACAGCAGTCTCTTCTGGTTTTCATACTTACCTCACAGCTCCATCTCTAGTTCCCCCTTGTCTGTGACTTAGGAATAAGTCTTTTTGCAGATTATATCCCACATCCTCTTATCTTAAACACCCAGATCTCATCAGCACCTACATGGGAATGACTTCCACAATCTAACATCCTGCTCTTGTCAACTATCTTCCTGACAGTTTTACCTTAGTGTCTTAAAGGCAACACAGCTAATACTGAGCTCACAATTTCCCTCTTCCCAGGCCAACCCTTCAAACATCTTCTTCCTTAATCATTAACCTCTTGTCACCCTCTTCTCCCTACAGCCACTTTGGAGGCCCTGCAACCTCCAGTTAATATGTAAAACATGCTGATAGCTTTCATTATGAGCACTGAAAGCTCTGTTATGCAAACAAACACCTAAATAGCATCTGCAGTGGTCCCTTTACCTCCAGTCACCTCTTTCCAATCCATTCTTCAAATGCTGTCTTATACACAAGAGTCCAAAGGCTTTTATACACACAAGTGAGTGCATCATACTCCTGCTTAAAAGGCAATCACTGACATGACAAGACTTATCCCAAGGAAATAATCAGATCTCAATACAAATTTGCAAAGCTGTTTATCATGACATTATTTGTAACAGTAAAAAAAAAAAAAAAAAAAAATGCAAGCAACTTAAAATTTAACCCATTATGAGACATTTAAGTATAATAAACTATAGTCACCTTTTGGGCCATTATATGTTGTCATTAGAAGTTAGTTTTCAAAAAACTTTCAACAGCATGGCCTGGAAAATGCTGGCATACAATATTACACTAGAAAAAGCACAATACAAACTATATTTTGCAATAAAATCATGCCTTTCTTATAAGCCTATGCATAATACTTGGTTAGAAATATACTGAAATTATACCAATATACTAAATTATATTAATATACTAAAATTTTAACAGCAGTTATTTCTCATTGATGAGATTAAAGATATTTATATTTCTTCCTTCCTATTTTCTATCATGTTCTAATTTTTTTTTTCTTTATTTTTTGAGATGGAATCTTGCCCGGGCTGGAGAGCAATGGCACAGTCTTGGCTCACTGCAACCTCCACCTCCTGGGTTCAAGTGATTCTCTTGCCTCAGATACCCAAGTAGCTGGGATTACAGGCACCTGCCACCACGCCCACCTAATTTTTGTATTTTTAGTAGAGATGGGGTTTCACCATGTTGGCCAGGCTGGTCTCGAACTCCTGACCTCATAATCTGCCTGCCTTGGACTCCCAAAGTGCTAGGATTATAAGCGTGAGCCACCACATCTGGACTTGTGCTAACATTTTTAAAAGAAGTATACATTCATTCTATAAATTGGGGAGGGGGATAGCCCTTTAGGAAAACTGGCTTTCCCTTTAGGAAAACTGGCTTCTCGCCGAATTCAAGATATAATCTAAAATGCTTCGCATGACAAACATAGCCTCTTGTGATGAGACCCTGTCTACTGCACCAGTCTCATTTCTAGCCACTTCATACACACAACACACCTGGCATAAAACAGCCTTCAGTTCCTTAAACAGGCTACGTTCACTCATGCATCTATCCTAGCTCCTCCTCCCTGGAGTGCTCTCCCTTCCTGGTCAATCTGGCCAGCTCCTCAACTTCTAAGAAATCTTGGCCCCTGACTCCTGACCTCTTACCTTCATCTACAAGTTAAGTACTCCCGGCCTGAACTACCAGAGTCCTTGTCACAATCATCTACTGGCCCACATTCTCTATGAGTCTGAGAAGAACGTGAGAGCAGGAACTTTGCCTTATTGTTGTATTCTTGGTCAATGACCAACCTATCACAGGTGCTCAACCATAATTCCTGACTAGAATACTTTTTAAAGGCTTTAAAGTTCTACTGCTTTGGGCTACATAGTATATTATTATGTCTGTTGCCACAGCTCTACTTCTGGCCCTTGAGTTACATACCCCTAAACATATTCTTTATCGTTTATAATCTTCCTTTATCTACATCTTGGACAAGGTACAGGTAGAACCTGTATGTTCTGAGTCAATGCACAGAAGAATTTTCTTACAGTTAGAACTGTCTGAAAATGGAATAGAAAGTCTAGAGAAGTCTCTTTCACCAGAACTATTTATATACAGAGAAGCTGGTCATGGGACAGGGATATTAAAGAAAGCACCAAAGATCTTTCAAATTCTGCAATTCCAGAGAAACAATTCCCAGCTCCTAAGTATAACTTTTAAGGCCCTCTCTCAGCTCAAGGCCAGATTCCTCTGGCCTCTCTTATCTTCTGCAGGATTAAATTCTAGCCTTGTCAAACCAGACTATCACACACCATTCCCAGAACCCTTTCTACAGTTACTTGCCACCGTGTTTCTGCTTGAACCGTTTTCACCACCTGGAATACCGTTTCCCCTAATTTACAAGGCAGCCTGTCAAAATCACCCCACCCTCCAAAGCCCAGATCAAATGCCACCTCCTAAAGTCACAGCATCATAGAAAGTGAGAGCCAGAAGAGTCCGTGGCGATCATCCAAACACCCTCCTCACTTTACAGATGAGGTCCCTCCCACCCCCGCCCCACTAAAAAACAATAAAGGCTGCAAGTTTAAGTGATTCAGCCAAGTTAGTGCTGGGATTATGATTCAAACCCAGTCATCAGCACCAAGTCCAAATTTCAACACATCAGAATCCCAGTTTCTGGGTTGCCAAGTCCATAACTAAACCATTTTGCTTATGCTTCTCACATAATACTATCATATCATCTTTGTGATTTGTTTACTTGAATTTAAGAAGATAGCTGTATTACAGAGTAAAGAGTCCTATATTTAAAGTTATTCCTGAATTGAAATCCAACCTCTGCCACTTACTACCTGTATGAGTTTGCACAAATTATTTAACCTCTCTGAGTTTTGGTTTCTTCATCTCCTGGGTCTTAGCTCCTACAGCATCTTCTCAAATTCTCTCTACCTCTCTACCTACTGTCACCACCCACCCCCTCATATCACCAATTTCCATTGTTTCTATCACATTTGGAAATCATCTTATTTATGTGGCTGAATATTAGATAATCCAAAAAGCAAAACTAAAAATAATTAAATATAGGGTGAGAGGTGGGGGTCTAGTTTCATTCTTTTGCATATGAATATCCAGTTTCCCCAGCACCATTTATTGAAGAGATTGTTCTTTCTCCAATGAGTGTTCTTGGCACCTCTGTCAAAATCAGTTGGCTGTAGATATGTGGATGAATTTCTGGCTTTTTAATTCTGTTCCATCAGTTTGTGTGTCTGTTTTGATGCCAGTACCATGCAGTCTGGGTTACAATAGCTTATAGTATGATGCCTCCTGCTTTGTACTTCCTGCTTAGAATTCCTTTGGCTATTTGCGGTCTTTTTTGGTTCCATACAAATTGTAGGATTCTTTTTTCTATTTCTGTGAAGAATGTCATGGGCATTTTGATAGAGATTACAGCAAAACTGTAGATTGCTTCCAAAAACCTCAATGTAAGATCCAAGACTGTAAAACTACTAGAAGAAAACATGGGGGAAATGCTTCAGGACATTGGTTTGGGAAAATATTTTATGAATAAGACCTCAAAAGCACAGGTAACGTAAGCAAAAATAAACAAATAGTATTGTATCAAACCACAAAGCTTCTGTAGAGCAAAAGAAACAAGAGTAAAAAGCAACCTATAAAGCAGGAGAAAATATTTGCAAACTGCATCTGAAAGGGGATTCATGTCCAGAATATACAAGGAACTCAAACATCTCAACAGAAAACAACGAACAATCTAATTTAAAAAAATAGTCGAATTATCTACACAGATACTTCTCAAAAGAAGACAAATAGCCAACAAATATATGAAAAAATGTTCAGCCTCACTAATTACCAGAGAAATGCAAATCAAAACCACAATTTAGTATCATCTCCTCCCAGTCAGGATGGCTATTATAAAAAGATTTTAAAAAAGTAAAAAAAGAAACTCTGGGGAGAATGCAGAAAAAAGGAAATTCTTATACACTTTTGGTAGTACTGTAGACTAGTATAGCCACTATGGAGAACAGTATGGAGGTTCTTCAAAAAACTACAAATAAAATAACCATATGATCCAGCAATCCCACTAGGTATTTCCAGTAGGAAAGGAAATTAGTATATCAAAGAGACATCTGCACCCACATCCTTACTACAGCACTATTCACAATAGCCAAGACATGGAATCAACCTAGGTGTCCAACAACAGATGAATGGATAAAGAAAGCATGGCATATACACACAGTGGACTATCATACAGGCATTAAAAAAAAGAAGAAAATCCTATCATTTGCAGCAAGATAGATGGAACCAGAGGACACTATTATGTTAAGCGAAATAAGCCAGGAACTGAAAATTAGTCACTGCATGTTCTCATTCATATGGAGAAGTAAAATAAAGTTGAGCTCCTAGAACTAAAAAGTAGAACAGAGGATACTAGAAGTTCAGAAAAACAGGGGAAGGAAGGGATAGAGAGAGAGTTGTTAAAAGATACAAAATTACGGCTCGCTAGAAGGAATAACTTCTAGTGTTCAGTATCAGTGTAGGATGACTACATTTAACTTTAATTACAAAAACAGGTAGGAGACTAGATTTGGCCCACAGGCCTTAGTTTGCCAACTCCTGGTTAATAGGAATAAAATGTAAAAGCCAAAATGTCTTCGAAAAAGAAGTTTTATAATAATACTATATTCTAAAAACATAACATCTCTTATACACAGCTGGTTTGGCAGACTGTAGCAAAATGGAAAAAGCCTACTGTACAAACCAGCACCTCTTCTCCCAGCTACATTCCCTAGAGACTGTTTAGTCCACTACCTTGTTTAGTCCACTATTTATGATGGAGTTTTCCTCATCCATAGTGACTATTCCCACACTGGGATATTCACATTGTAAACTGGTGACAAAATAGCATTTTTGCTATTCAACAGAAAAAGAAATGGGTTTAGAACTTAAGATATCTTAATGTGGACAAACATCAAGCACTTTTGTCTTTTTTTTTCCCTTATCTAAAAGGATTATTCATTCAGTAAACATTTAAACATATGAAATCCTTGCTATATGTCAGGCATCAGGACACATAGTTCATTAAAACTGACCCCTACCCATCACATAAAAGACAAGCAATACTTGTTTATTTTCACAGAAGTGGCAAATGACTTGTTATTCTTAAAGGCAATTCATAGAAGTGAGAAGAAATTACATTTAGAACCTCAGTAGTTAGAAAGATAAGATGAATACATAAGGCTGAGATCAACTGCATATACAAGTCCCCAAAATCAAGCAGTTTTCAGTGAAGTACACTATATCTGTCCTAAAATCTGATATAATTAAATCTAAAAATGCACACAAAACAATACAATGTATAGTTTATTGGCTATATTATAGAAATGTCAGAAAACAAACCGAGGGTCGGACGCAGTGGTTCACGCCTATAATCCCAGCACTTTGGGAGGCTGAGACAGGCGGATTAGTTGAGGTCAGGAGTTCGAGACCAGCCTGGCCAACATGATGAGACCCCGTCTTTACTAAAAATTACAAAAATTAGCTGTGGCATGTGCCTGTTATCCCAACTATTTAGGAGGCCAAGGCAGGAAAATTGCTTGAACTTGGGAGACAGAGGCTGCAGTGAACCAAGATCACACCACTGCACTCCAGGTTGGGCAAGAAAGAGAGACTCTATCTCAGACAAAAAGAGAGGGGAAGGGAGAGGAGGGGGAAAGAGGGGAGGGGGAGAGAGGAGGGGTAAAGGAAAGAGGGAAAGGAAAAGAAAAGAAAGAAAAAACAAAATGAAAAAACAGACTCACTGTTGCCTCACGGAAGGTGAATGTGAGTAGTGGTCAGATGAAGGCCACCACCAAGCTTTATATTGTTTTATTTCTTGTAAGAAAAGAAGGTGAAAAAGGAACAACAACAACAAAAAATAAAAATGAAAGAAGGTGAATGAAAAAATGCAAAAATTTTACCTAATTTGTTACTATGTATCACCACTTATTTTAAATTCTAGGTAGTGCAGCCATGATTTTTATACAACATTTTGCATACTGTTTTTTTTTTTTTTTGAGACAGAGTCTCGCTGTGTTGCCAGGCTAGAGTGCAGTGGCATGATCTCGGCTCACTGCAATCTCCACCTACCAGGTTCAAGTGATCCTCCTGCCTCAGCCTCCCGAGAGCTGGGATTATAGGCATGTGCCACCACACCTAGCTAATTTTTGTATTTTTAGTAGAGATGGGGTTTTACAATATTGACCTCAATCTCCTGACCTCCTGATCCGCTGGTGTCAGCCTCCCAAAGTGCTGGTATTATAGGTGTTAGCCACCGCACCCAGCCTGCTTGGTTTTCTTGTTTTTTTTTGTTTTGAGATGGAGTCTTTTGCTCTGTCGCCCAGGCTGCAGTGCAGTGGTGTGATCTAGGCTCACCGCAACCTCAGCTTTCTGGGTTCCACCATCCCTGGCTATGCTATATGTGAACAGTTTTCATTTTTAGTTGTACAATAGATCATAACTCGGTTTATTTATTTTAAAATAACGTACCAAATAAATACTTGGTAACATAATTAGGCTTTCTATTATGAAAAGACCACAGTTCCCATATCAAGCTTTGAATGAAAGCATATGATAAATATAAAGGCCTGTTTTCTATCAGCTAAGTCATTCTAAATAAATCTTTAAACGTGCTCACTATCTAGCATAGTTCTGTTTATTTATTGCCCGCTATCTTCTCCACATTGGTAATTGCTTTCTCCTGGCAGCAAGAAATTTATATGCCCTGTTTTGCCCAAAATATTACAGCTCACATAGAATGAAAATGCTAACTCTCCTATGATTCCTCTAATACCTATGGGGAAGAACATGGGATGGGCCAAGGATAGAATTTCAGTTTCTATTTTACATCATCTGGCTATTGTCAGTTCAAGTTTATTTCAGTGGAAGAATTTGAGGCACTTCTGAGGTTAACATTTATGAGCTCAAATGGGAAAAAAAGCCAGAGTTAATTCACTGGATGTGAAATACTCTATGGACATAATTTAGAACTACGGTCTGTATGCTTTTTCTCAGCTGACTTACAGGATGAACACAACAGTTTAAACCTTTCGAGTTTGATTTGTATCTATTTAAGCATTTTATTAGTTTAGCTATGCATGTATTGTTCCTTGAGTGAGAAAGGCAATGGGACAATTCTTACATATTTTAAGGCAGAGGTAACTAAAAGAGATCCTCAGCCAGATTCCTACTAAGGTCAATGTAAGCTTGGCCTAATTAAAGTTTATAGAATTTGGCCTGTATTATATTCAAAGAGCAGATACTATTTTTTTATAGTTGCAAGTTTGACATTAATTAATTATAGTTTCAAATACAGGAATAAATAGAAAATAAAAAAGACACTCTATATTGCATGATTATTATTTTGTCAGTAATTTTTACTGACACTAAGGGCCATAAACGGGAAGAATGAATTGTTTACCAGAGTCCTCAGAGGCCCAAGAGATTTATACAGATCACTATAAAATGCAGTCCTGAGAGGCTTAAACGTACAAATAAGAAAATGTCATTTTCACAACTAATCTAAAGGCAAATATTAAGCTGCATCTATTGAAAAGAAATGGTCAATACACGATCTGCATGGATAGTTAACTAGTTCACCAGTTATCTAGTTTTTCACTGAACTGAGCACATTATGTAAATGCATCCATCATTGAGAACTAAGGAGAAGTAACAGTTGCAGGCATGCTGATCATCTTCCAATGAGAGTTTAATATCTTCCCAAAGACTCAAAGGGCTAGAAGGTTATCTAAATAATTATCTACTTTTCCTGTCAAAACTGTGATCAGTTTAGTCTAAAAGGAAGCGTTTTTTTAAAAATTAAAATGAATGCTAAAACAAAAATTAAAAAATTTTAAAAATTAAAATGAATGAGACAAGCTTTGCATTTATGCACAGCCCAACAAAAATATTTTCAGTGTAAAACTCTGTTTTCCGTTTGTTTCTTAATCAGACAAAAACAACAAGCAAACCTGGTCAAAACTTGGAAATCTTCAAAGATTGTCCTCCACCTCTACCTGCCTCAGTGACAATTCTTTACCTAACTTTAAGACATCTAAGAATTTTCCAAAATCAAAGTCTGAGAGCCCCACTGTTTAATCTATGTTATTAGGGAGGAAATTTCTGTACTCTAAACTCCATGGCAAACTGCAGTTTCACAAACCCCAGAGTGAAGTTGTTAGAGATGAGGGCAGGAAAGAAGCTGGTCTCATCCTATCTTGGGGAAAAGAATGATTTATACCCTCCTCAAAACTGATGGGTAACTCTGAGTAAAACATTTCTTTCTCATCTTAAACAGCTTAAAATAGGGTTGTGTCCTAGCCCAAAGATCATGAACAAAGCCAAGAAATTTGATGTTTGTTTTCAATGGCTTGTAAGCAGGCCCACAGACAGAGGGCGATAAGCATTCCTCCCTCTCTGTGATGACATGGCACTGCTGTCCTGTGCCAAGAGTGGCCTCAACAAGCAGCTAACCACACTGGCCAACAATTACTGTCAGAAAGGACTTTTTATGCCAAAACCACTATCATTATGTTTGGCAGTCATCCTTCCGCATTCATATGGGTAATAGTAAATAATTCTATTCAGTAGATTAATGCATATGGTTATCTAGGGCACAGTTAACAAATATTCATGCTGGCAGGCATCTCATGACAGGGTCATGCTGAAAGTTAACTATTATGGAAGATTCTTTTATGGTAATAGGCAGAAGGTTGGTACTCCAACCTCTGACACTCATCTTTCACTTTGCCTTCTAACATTCTCTTTGCTCCCCAAGTCTTTCCACTGAACCCTCCTAAAATGAGTCCACGAAATACATATTCCCCAACACATCCACATGCTATTTACAGAACACTAGCCTGAGTTCACTGCTTCTTTTGCAGCTGTTGAGTTACCCTAAAAACCTTTTGCCTATGAGGCAGGATATAGGGCTGCTTCTCCTCATTGTCCAAAGTGCATCCAGATTAATTAATGCTCAGCTCTTGCGCAGTAGTTCTTGCTCCTCAGAAGTTCATGCCATCATGTTCCCAGCACCTGCGAGCATTCTCGTACCATGTTTTCTACCAGGTAACAGACCTGCACACACTGAAGATTTTGGCACCCATCTCCAAATTCTCACTCTTGACCTTAAGCTTTACCCTCCACAAAGATATTTCGGTCTATGTGAACATCCCATCTAGTAACCTAGACTCTTAGTGTTTTACCTTCTAAAAATAAGAAGACCATCTTTCCATTGTAATTAAGCAACCCAAATGATAGCCAAACTCCAGACATTGACATTATCTAGACATGTTCCCCTAAAATTCAACTATGCAATGCTCTGACCATAACATACTACTCTCCAGTTATCTCACACCATTACTCCCACCAAATTTCCTCTTTAATTTCACTGAGACCACCAGTGCCTTGTACTCTCTAATTTTTCGTCCTTATCTTTCTTGGGCCACTCTCATTACTGTAGAAATTCTTTCTTCTTTTAGCCCCCATGTTATCATACTCTCCTGGTTTTACTCCTGCCTTTCCAGCTGCCCCTGCTCAGAAGCCACTGGATGCTTCTCCTCTGTCAATGTTGGAGACCACTGGGACTCACTTCTTAATCTTCTGTCTTCCCTATCTCTCCACATACATGACCCTATTCAACGTCACGGCTTTAAATCCTGTATATGTTGATAACTCCCAAACTCCTCACCTCTGAGTTCCAGGTCTACATCCAATTTTCTTCCTAAGATATCTACCTGGAGCTATAATAGGTATCTGAAACTCGACATGACACAAGCAGAATGCCCACTGTACCATTTAAAACCTGTTCCACTCCTAGTCATCCCTCTTTCAGTAAATGGTATGATCACCACCAAGTTGATCGAGCTAAAAAGCTGTGCATTTTTAACTTTTCCCTGATTATACCATTTCTTTTTTCTGCAGCCAAACCATTCAGCAATTCATTTTACAAATAGTTATTGAGTAGTTGCTATGTATCAGGCACTATTCTACCATAAAAAAAATTCTTATCCTCATGAAAATGACATTCTAGTGAAAGGAAAAGAAAATAGGCAAATAAAAAAAATTCATAGACTGTCAGATCATGATAAATTTTGAGGAGAACAAATAAAGCAGGGAAATTGGTTTGTGAATGCTGGTACAGCACAGGCAGATGTGATTTTTAAATAGAGCAACCAGGGAAGGTAAGATTGCAAAGGTGACATTTAAACAGAAACTGATAATATAACAAGTCATGAGGGTGCCTGGAAGAGAAGCACACTGGGGAAAGGTTCCAGCAGTGTACAGTTTCTGGGGTGGGAATGAGTCTGGTATAGTCAACAAATACAAGAAGGCCAGCATGGCTGGAGCACAGTGAACACAGCAGCTAGACTGTGGACAGCCTTGTAGGCCACTTTTAGAGTTTAAACTCTGAGTGAGATGAGAGGTCCCTAGAAGGTTTGAAGTCAAAGAGTAACATTATCTTACTTATGGAGTCTTCAATGGCTCCATTCTCTGCTATGTGGAGAGTAGAATTAAGAGTAGAAGCAAAAAGGCCAGTTAAAAGGAAAGGCTGTTGGTATACTCCAAGCAAGAGATGATAGATGATAGTTTAAACCAAGGGGAGGGCGTTGAGATATATATGTCCAAATATATCTCAAATCCAACCACTTCTTCACTGCCACTCCCAAATCCAAACCCTCTTTCAGCTCTTGCCTGGAATACTATTAATGACTGCTTAACTGGCTTCTTGCCTTCATTCCTGCTCTCCATTCTTGAGAATGTAGCTTAGAAGATCCCATCTCGCCCTTGTTGTATACACTTCAAAAGCTTCCCACTGTACTTACAATGAAATCTAAACTCCTTACAAAACTGCATAGCCCTAAATGACATGGTTGCTGCTTGCCTTTTCAAATTCATCTCATTCTGACCTTCTCTTCTGTTACTTTGGCCTCCTTTCCTTTCTTGCTAAACTCTTCCCAGTCTCAGGACCTCTGCATTAGTTCTTCCTCTGATAAGACCTTCATGTGGCTGGCTCCCTCTCACCCTTTAGATCTCCATAAAAATATGACCTCCTGAAGATGGCCGACCACTAACAGCTCAGGATTGTAGCTCCCAGTGAAAGCCCAGAGAACGAGACGACGCCACACTTTTAGACGAATTTTCGTCACTCACCGATCAGCTGATTCCCAGTGGAGGAGCCCCACGGGTCGCCAGCGCGACTCTTGTGGCCGCCACAGCGGTTTTACCAGCGTCTCGGCGCAGCAGCTCTTCATGCAGAGCAAACGGGACTGCTTCCCCTACTGACCGGAGTTTGGAGCTCAGGGAAGTCAGAGCCGCTTGTTGCGGACTCAAGAGGGAAGCCAGACCAGAGATTCCCGGGCAGAAGAGCACCATCAGTCTTACCGCTGCTATTTAGGCTGCCACAGTGGGTTGCTCGGATCCCAACACTGGGAATCAATAAGTCGGACGTCGACTCAGAAAACTAATTAGAAAGGCGGTTCATCTACAATGAAGGGGAAAAAACAGCCTAAGAAGGCCGAGTATACTCAAAATCAGAACCCATCAGCAACGGAACAAGCCCTGATGGAAAAGGACTCATCAGCAACCGAACAAGCCCTGATGGAAAAGGACTCATCAGTAACGGAACAAGCCCTGATGGAAAAGGACTGTGTTCCATTATCTGAAGTAGGCTTTAAAAGGTGGATGATAAGAAACGTCTGGGAGTTAAAGGAACTTGTTCTAACCCAATGTAAAGAAACTAAGAACTTGGAAAAAAGGTTAGATGAAATGTTGAAAAGAATAGACAATATAGAGAGGAATACAAATGAACTTATGGAGTTGAAAAATACAACACGAGAACTTAGTGAAATATGTACAAGCTTAAACAGCCGAATGGATCAAGCAGAAGAAAGGGTATCAGAGGTCGAAGATCAACTTAATGAAACAAAACGACAAGACAAGAATAGAGAAAAAAGGATAAAAAGGAATGAGCAAAGTCTCCAAGCAATATGGGACTATGTGAAAAGACCTAATATACGCTTGACTGGTGTACCTGAATGTGACGGAGAGAATGAATTCAAGCTGGAAAATACTCTCCAGGACATTATCCAGGAAAATTTTCCTAATTTAGCAAAGCAGGACACTATTCAACCCCAGGCAATACAGAGAACACCACAAAGATATTCCTCAAGAAGACCAACCCCAAGGCACATAATCGTTAGATTCACCAAGATCGAAACGAAGGAGAAAATATTAAGGGCAGCCAGAGAGAAAGATCAAGTTACCCATAAAGGTAAGCCTATTAGGCTTACAGCAGATCTCTCAACGGAAACCCTACAAGCTAGAAGAGAGTGGGGGCCAATATTCAATATACTTAATCAACAGAACTTTCAGCCCAGAATTTCATATCCTGCCAATTTAAGCTTTACATTTGAAGGAAAAATAAAATTTTTTAGGAACAAGCAAGTACTCAGAGATTTTATTACCACCAGGCCTGCTTTACAAGAACTTCTAAAAGAAGCACTATACACAGAAAGGAACAACCAGTATGACCCTTTCTAAAAATACACCAAAAAGTAAAGAGCATTAACATAAAGAAGAATTTTTATCAACAAAAGGACAAAATAGCCAGTTAATATCAAACGGCAGCAACCCTAAATTTAAATCGACCAAATCTCCCAATCAAAAGATACAGACAAAATCTAACGGTATATCCAAAGATATACATAGACTCAAAATAAAGGGTTGGAAAAAAAAACGTACCAACCAAATGGAGAGCAAAAATAAATAAATAAAAAGCAGGAGTTGCAATTTTCACATTTGACGAAATAGATTTCAAAGCTACAAGGATAAAAGGATTAATGTAATAATAAGAGATCTTAACACCCAGATACATAAGACCCATAATGAGATTTAGATTCAACGAGACAGAAAATTGATAACGATATTCGGGACTGGAACTAAGATCCAGAACAAATAAACTCAATAGAGCTCTCCATTTTAAACACACAAAATATACATTATCCACAAAATCTAACGATATATCTAAAGATATACAAAGACTCAAAACAAGGGGATGGAAAAAAACTTACCAACCAAATGGAGAGCAAAAATAAATAAATAAAAAGCAGGAGTTGCAATTCTCACACTTAATAAAATAGATTTCAAAGCTACAAGGATGCAAGGGTAAAAGGATTAATGCAACAATAAGAGATCTTAACACCCAGATACATAAGACACATAATGAGATTTAGATTCAACGAGACAACATATTGATAACGATATCCAGGACTTGAACTCAGAGCCAGAACAAATAAACACAATAGAGGTCTCCATTTTAAACACATAAAACATGCATTAACCACTTTAAACACTCAAAATATTGATCGGCCATTATTGAAACCCATTCTAGGAATGAAGTAATATTCCTTTTTCCCTCTTTTTCTTTTTTTCCCCTTAAAAAAAAAAAAAAAGAGACAGGATCTCCCTATGTT
The DNA here is from genome assembly GCF_049354715.1 of Callithrix jacchus. Taxonomy (NCBI): domain Eukaryota; kingdom Metazoa; phylum Chordata; class Mammalia; order Primates; family Cebidae; genus Callithrix; species Callithrix jacchus. Next base: position 87,741,807 of record NC_133512.1, on the reverse strand, counting down.
GCTCAGGCTGGTCTCAAACTCCTGAGCTCAAGTGATCCTCCTGCCTCGGTGGGAGTACAGGTGTGAGTCACTGCACCTGGCCCATCCTTCAGGCCTCTTGAGGGTAAGGCTAGAGCTAGTGTCATCTGCTTTCTGCCCTGACCCTGTCTCTTCTCTGCAGCCTGTGCCTGTGACCTACAGGGCTCCATCTTGCCCAGTTGTGACTCACACACGGGCACCTGCTTCTGCAGAGAGGGCATCTTAGGGCTGAGGTGCCAGGCATGTGCTCAAGGCTCCAGAGGTAGTTTCCCACACTGCACCTCCTGTCCCACCTGCTTCATCTTCTGAGACCAACTCCTGGCTCTGCTCCAGCTGCAACTGGAAGCTATGACCCAGGAGGTGGCCACCCTATGCTAGGGGATGCCTGGTTGGGGTGTTAGGGGCTAGGGTGGAAAAAAAAAATATATATATATAAGCAACACCCTCCCCAGATGTCACTTTCTAATTGTGACAATGAGGCACACTGACAAGAACACAAGACTGGGTGCATCATCCTCCCTTTACCACTTAATTGCTCTGGGGTCATTAAGTAACTCTGGGAGCCTCTGTTACCTCATCCATTAAATAAGAGGGTGCGATCCTGGGGTTTGAGTGAGGCCTAAAAAAAAAAAAAAAAAATATGACCTCCTAGGGAGGCCCTCCCTGAGCACTTATCTAAATTAGGCCATCCTGCTGCAGCCTATTTCGTTTCTCTATAGCACTTACCATTAACTGTAACTGTCTTTATCATCCATGTCTCCCCGCCCCATGCTGGTAGGGATGTTGTCTGTCTTGGTGTCAGGCATTCTATAGTTGCTTGCTTTTAAAAAAGAATGAATCCATCATCCCTTCTTAACCTTCCTCTTCTTTCTCCTTTCACCGACCTAGAGTCCATTGCCCATCGCGTTCCCATTTCCTTGCCAATTCCTCAAGTTCCTGACTTCCTTATGTCTTTTCATTCCACTCAAATAGCAACACCCTGACCCTTGATCAACCCAGATGTCTATCATTTCTGCTCCAACATTCAGGCCAAAGGGTCTAACTATGAGGTACAGAAGAACAACTAAAGTATATTGACCTCTACTGGGCCAAAACTGCCCGGTAAACCTCCAGGATTTACCTCTCTGGTGATTTCTCTCCTGCAAATTCCACCACTCCTGTCATAACCTACTTCCTCTCAATTAACTCCCAGCAGATGACCCTGTCTTCTACCTAATCAAGTAAACAAAAGTCAGCAGGCAAAAACCTTGTCACTCTTCACCTCTGCCTTTTACCTCTCCACTACAGGCCTCACCTGCATGCAGATCTATCTTCCTAGCCACACGGGGAATCCTCTTTGCCTTTGCCTGCTCAGCCTGCTATCAGAGAATGTCACTGTACATCTTGAACAGCAGAAATCTGTTTCTCACAGTTCTGGAGGCTGGGAAGTCCAAGATTCAGGTCTTGGCAGATTTGGTTTCTGGTGAAGGCCCTCTTCCTGGTTTGCAGAGGGCCACCTTCTTGCTGTATCCTTACATGGCACAGAGAGATCCTCTCCTGTCTTATAACGGCACTAATACTATCTGTAAGGGCTCTACCCTCATGACCTAATTAGCTCCCAAAGGGCCCCATCTCCAAATGCCATCACAGTGGGGAGAGGAGCTTTGACATATAAATTTGGGGAGAATACAAACATTTATTCTGTAGTACACCTTTAGTCACTCCTCCCCTCCTGTGCTCCGGAATTCACCACTCCAGACTCCTCAGGACTTCATTCTATCAGTGATCCCCTCTCTTTCATTTGCATGTTTAATTTTTCCCCTTCTCTTCAGTATTTTCCCAGCAACAATGGCACATGCTCAGGTCTTCTACTGCTTCCTGGTTCCCTTCTAGGTATCATCGCCTCTCTCTTTTCCATTTCCATACAAGCTTATTGCAAGAGTTCTACTACTCCAGTAGACATCTGACCTCACACTCAGGAGATAACACAATAGAATCTATTTTATACCCTTTACACTCTACTGATCTTGCTTTTGGCAAATGGCCAATCACTTCTTTGAAGTAAAATGTAATAAATGTTTACTGAGTAATTGCGTGAAAAGTACTGGACTAAGAATTGTTCATATCACATACAGATTTTCCTCTGCAGCATTTGGTACTGTTGATCATTTCCTCCTTCTGAGATGTTCTGTTGGTATGGATTTCATGACACAACAGTGGCCTAAACATTCCTCCTACTTCTCTGGTCACTTTTCAAGTCTCCTTTGACTGATCAATCCTACTCTTGTTTTTTCACTCTACTCACTTTTTCCTCCATAATCTCATAAATCACCTCCCATGCTGATCATTCCCAGAACTTCCTCTAGCCCACATTTCTCTTATAAGCCCAAGGTCTGTATATCCCACTGCCTTCTAAATATTTCCATTTGGATGACCCACAGGTTTAGCAGGTCCAAAGCTGAAATCATTCCTCCTGCCCACCCCTCCCTAAACCAGCTACTTAGACTATAGTCTCAATCCCCATGATGGCAATGTTTTCTGCCCACTTTCCCAGGCAAGACATCTAGACGTTATCTATGACTTATCTTTCTTACTCTCTTCCTCATACAACACCCACCACCCTGAAAGTAAAAAACAAAAACTTAACCAGTCTCCAATTTCTCTTAACTCTACCTCTTAAATCTCTCAAAATGAACCTACAATCCACATGGGGTTGTTCTATTCAAGTGGATTTAGTAACCACTAAATGAAACCCAGAACATTTGCACTGTGTCTCTCCATTAGAAAAATAGAAGGCAGGTTGAAACAGGAAACTATTCAAGACAGGAGTGAAATTTCTCTCTCTCTCTGAGACAGACATGTATTATACTCTGAAGAAGCAGCATACAATGACCTTTGACTCTTCAGCAAAAGATCTTAAAAAATTATCTCCCTAAAATCAGTGATATATGAGAACACCAGATGGAGTTATTTATTAACGCATACACTCTGGATCCACTTGTGAAGGCTCTATACAGCCCACATCACAGCAGTAAAAGAACTCAGGCAAAAGACTAACAAATGCATTTGGAAGACTGAACAAACCTGGCCACTCCTCTCCCCTGCAACAAAACCTATTGAAATTATTAGGAAATGCTATCAAAGGCCGGGTGCGGTGGCTCACGCCTGTAATCCCAGCACTTTGGGAGACCAAGGTAGGTGGATCACGAGGTCAGGAGATCGAAACCATCCTGGCCAACACCATGAAACCCCATCTCTACTAAAATACAAAGAATCAGCCGGGCATGTTGGAGTGGGCCTGTAATCCCAGCTACTTGGGAGGCTGAGGCAGGGGAATTACTTGAACGGGGGAGGCGGAGGTTGAGGTGCACCGAAATCGCACCACTGTACTCTAGCCTGGTGAGAGAGTGAGACTCTGTCAAGAAGGGGAGGGGGGAAGGGGAAGGGGAAGGGGAGGAGAAGGGGGAGGGGAAGGGGGAAGGGGAAGGGCAAGGGGAAGGGGAAGGGGAAGGGGGAGGGTAAGGGAGAAGGGGAAGGGCAAGGGCAAGGGGAAGGGGAAGGGGAAGGGGAAGGGGAAGGGGAAGGGGAAGGGGAAGGGGAAGGGGAGGAGAAGGGGAGGGGGAGGGGGAAGAGGAAGGGGAGGGGGAAGGGGGAGGGGAAGGGGAGGGGAGGAGGAAGGGGAGGGGGAAGGGGAAGGGGAAGGGAAGGGGGAGGAGGAAGGGGAGGGGGAAGGGGAAGGGGGAAGGGGGAGGAGAGAGGGGAGGGGGAGGGGGAAGGGGGAAGGGGAGGGGGGAGGGGGGAGGGAGAAGGGGATGGGGGAGAGGGGGGAGGGAGGGAAAGAAAATGCTACTGAAGGAGATAAATCTATACGTGTGATGAAAACAGCAAAGCAGGCAGGAGGAATGGCTGGCAGAGTCAAGAGATTTTAACAATTTTCTCCAAGATAAACTGTAAGTAGGACTTGATTAAGCCACAGCAGAAGAAGCTATAGCTGTTCTAAGAAAAGCCTCATAAAGGCTCCAAATATGGAGTTGGCAGAGACAGAAAGCAGGAGTGGGTTGTCAGGCAGTAGCCATATGTAATTAAACACTTGACTTCAGGGCAGCTGGGCTGAGCAAGCTTTCTGATTGCCCCGAGTTTAATGGAAATAAAATGACTGACTACTCTGTAATCAGAGAGGTGTTCACTAAAGAAACTAAAGAAGTGTTTATGGTAAAAAAGAGCTTTTAGTACGGGGTCATAATTTTTTTCTTTTTTCTGAGATGGAGTCTCTCTCTGTTGCCCAGGCTGCAGTGCAATGGGACAGTCTAGGCTCACTGCAACCTCCACCTCCTGGGTTCAAGCGATTCTCTTGCCTCAGCCTCCTGAGTAGCTTGGACTACAGGTGCATGCCGCTACACCTGGCTATTTTTTGCATTTTTAGTAGAGACGGAGTTTCACCGTGTTTGCCAGACTGGTCTCGAATGCCTGACCTCAAGTGATCCACCCACCTTGGCCTCCCAAAGTGCTAGGATTACAGACGTGAGCCACCATGCCTGGCCTGAGGTCATAAATTCTTAGTTGAGTACTCTTATCTTGGCTTTTACCAGGATTTGGGGTGGAAAGTGTACCCCTTTACTCCCCATCCAGGCATTCACCTATCCATCCATTCATTCACCAAACTTAATTGAGTACCTATCTATCATTCATTCATTCAACAAAAATTGAGTACCCATCTATCATGTTCTGTGGAAGATGATGTTCCTGCCCTTTTAGAATTTATTTTCTAGTTAAAATGGAGAATACAGATAATAAATGAGTAAATAAATAAATGATTTCAAAAGTGGAAGGGCAATTTAAAAATAAGAAAAAAAGTAGTGTGGTTGGGCACGGTGGCTCACACCTGTAATCCCAGCACTTTGGGAGGCCAAGGTGGGCAGATCACTTGAGATCAGGCATTCGAGACCAGTCTGGCAAACATGGTGAAACACCATCTCTACTAAAAGTACAAAAAAAATTAGCCAAGTGGTATGGCACCCACCTGTAATCCCAGCAACTCAGGAGGCTGAAACAGGAGAATTGCTTGAACCCAGGAGGCAGAGGTTGCAGTGAGCCAAGATCATACCATTGCACTCTAGCCTGGATGACAGGCTGAGACTCTGACTCAATTTTAAAAAAAAAAAAAAGTGTTCGTGTGTGCACATGAGTGTGTGTGCATAGTGCTCCTTCGACGGGGCATCATGAAAAGCCCATTCTAAAGTGCTATTCCAGCTCAACATAAATGACAAGAAGGAGCGAACCAAGAGAGGATCTGAAGCAGTCTATTCCTGTGCAAAGGTCCTATGCAAAGGATCAAGCAAGCTTGGCACACTCAAAAAGAAATCCAGTGTGAGTACAGCCTAGTGAGTTAGCAAAAGAGTAGCATGAGCTGAGTTCAGGAGACTAGGCAGGGACAAGATCATGTGAGGCCTTGCAGACCATGTATGAAGTTTGTATTTTATTCAAAATGCAATGGTAAATCACTGAAGGCTTTTCAGCAGAAAAGTGACAAATGCTGATCTCAGTTTTAAAAACTAGTTTGGGTTACTTTCTTCAGAATGAACTCTAGACGGGCAACAGTGGAAGTCTGGAGACCAACTGCATAGCTGAGATGAAAGACAGCAGTAACCTGAATGAGGATAATAGCAGTGCTGTTGGAAGAGGAGACTAGAGTCTGTATAGACTTTGGCAGTAAAGCCAACAAGGAATTGCACACATTCATTGAATGTTGAAGGTGAGACAAAGAGAGGAATCGAGGACAAATCCTAGGTTTTTCCCATGAGCAACTAAGTAGATGTAATGTGACTTACCAAGATAGTGAAGAAACAGATTTGGAGTAAATGATTGAAAAGTTCAAATTTTTTTTGACATATTGAGTTTGAGATACCTATTAGATACCTAAGTGATGATGTCAGGTAGGCAAATGAATATAAATCTGGAGTTTAACAGAGAAGTTAAGAGGGAGATACAACTATAGGAGTCATTATCTTACAGCCTGTATTCAGAGTCGAGGGCCAAGTGAGATGGCTGGGAAAGGAGTGTCACAGGGAAGAACACAGGCCCAGGCAGAGGCTGCAGCCCTCCAGCACTGAGAAGCTGCAGGCAGGAAGAGCCAGGGAAAAGACTGAAAAGGAGTAGATGGAGAAGCAGGAGAGAAATTACTCAAGTGGGAGACCACAGAGAGCAAGAAAAGAGTGTGTTCCAGGAGGGAAGGAATTGAAAAGAGAAATGCTAAACTGGCCACTTGTGTTTAACCCCTCTTCTTCCAAAAAGCAGAAGAATTTAAAAAAGCATAAATTCACAAACAGAAGAGTCAAGAGAAGATGAAACACTATGAAGAATTTTTAGGTGATGTAAAGCTTATGGAATATGGGTAACTGCATGAGCAGAGTGGACAACATTAGCTCCTAAAATACTTTCAGGAAGAGATGCAAACAAAAAGGAAACAATCCCTCAGGGCCTCAGCACTTGAAGGCATGAGGCACAGAAGAAGCCAGAGAACAAGACTGAGTTTAAGTCTATACCCACATTTGACTAGATACTCTAGTTTCCCTTTCCCACTTCAGACAACCATGAAACCAGGGATATCAGGCATAGTGAGGGACTAAGTGATACCTGGTGCTAAAAACAGAATAATTAAGGTGACAGTCTGGATACTGAATGACATAGCTTCATCTCCCAACCTAATCCCAGAAACAGTGGCAGTCAGGTGTATACTCCACAAGCAAAAGACCTGACAGTCTTTCCATGGAGAAAATGAACCACTACGGAAAAAAAAAAGATCCAGGTACTGATATTTGAGGGGAGTATGTGATTAAGTGATAAGCCAGTTGCCTAGGCAAACAGAAGTAAAATCTATCAGGCATTCAGCCTTAGATATAAACATAGAGCCTCCAAAAACTTTTTGGTGCCTTGGTTTTAAATGTTAACATTTAGCCAAAGATAACCAGACTTCCAAAGTAAGTTCCTCCAATTAAAAAAGAAAAAGGAGAAAAGAAAAGAAGCAGAATCAAGCTTTAAGAAAAACAAACGAACACAAAACCACAGCTAACCATCCAAATTAGAATAAAATGTCAATGGGCTCAAAAAATGATGCTTTCAAAAAAAAAAGGTAGAACAAGGATAGTCAAGGTGATAAAATGAAATACTTACATAGAGCAAAAATTGGAGGGTAAGAATACCTCTACACGCCTAAATGCAAGAGGAGCCTGTCAGAGTAGGAGCGGAGAGCATCTCCCCAATGAAAACTTGAAAAGACTTTCTCCTAACCCTCCAGGGAACAACAAGAAGTCATGAATCAGAGTGGAAAATGGGACAGTGATATATTAAGCTGGAAGGACAGCCCATCTGATCTCAAGAAATGGGTGTTTGGGAAGGAAGCAGGGTGGTAACTGGCCTTACTCTGTTTAGGCAGTAAAAATTTTACTGGTGGCAGAGTAAAGGTGTCCTGCTAGAGCCTAAGCTTGTATTTAAATGGCTTAGTGGGAAGTCTCATAAAGTAGCTTTGTGTATCTGAAGATTCTTGAGTCAGAAAGGTAGCTTCCCCAGGCCCAAGGAGAGAGGAAAGGCTAACAGGGTGCCTGGTCTTAACCAGAAGTAGAGATAGCAGTACAGCAAGAAAAATATGATCAATGCTTTTGCATTGATTATTAAAAAGGGAGAAACCTAGGAGACCCAACTCATTGTCCTCCCTGGTCATCTCATGCTTTGCTGGCTTTGCCTGCTTTACGGTTTCTATTCCTGATAGCCCAGGTCTGCAATATGTCTGATTCCAGTGATCATATCTTTGCTTACCCTAGAAATCAACAACTTTACTGGCTTCTGCTCATAGAAGCAACCCTGTCAGGCCAGCAGAAACTCAGACATCAGTGCTCCCCACACATCTCCCAGAAGGAAAAGCTGTTCACAAATATCCATGGTTGCTGCCTGATTTAGGATGGGAAGCGGGGGCCGCACATGCTAAGTTAACTGTATCATTTGGAAATAATGTATAGATACTAAGAGAGTGATAAGCTTAGTAACTAATCAAGAAACGTAAGTATGGATCTTAGTGAGTTGGGAATATCAGAAGAATAAAACAGAAATTTAAAATGTTGAATCCGTGGAGATTCTTTCAATGGAAGAGAGAAAGTATGACATACAAAACATGAAAGACAGCATACATGCACAAAGAAAAGCAGTAATTATTCTGTTAATCTCTATACACAAATGGGATAAACATGCCAATCAAAAGTATAAAATCCTCAGATCTGAATAAAGACAATATTCATCAAAAATTTTACAGATCCAAATGATCCATCAAAAATTTATAGAAAGCTTGATTATAAAATTTAGACAAAAATAAACCATGCAAGTATGAATCCCAGTGAGCTAGTGGAGCTATTCTTAAGTTTAAAAATTCAAGGAAGAAATATAAGGGACATTACATACTCATAACAACATACCAATAAGTCATAATAATCACCAACATAAATGCACCCAATAATAGAACCTCAAAATATATAAAGGAAAAAATAACTGAGCATGGAAAAAACAGACTAATAAACAGCTGGGGGTGAATATTCTATCACATTCTTCTTAGAAACTGAAGGCACAAACAGACAAAATAAACTGATATAGAAGATTTGAATAATATGGTTTATAAGCTCAAACTAGTAAATACATATGAATCTTTACACCCAACAGGGATTATATTCCTTTCAAACACAGATATAACATTTATTAAACCTGACCATATGCTAGGCCTCGGGAATTGTCCACAAATTCTCCCCAAATCAATATCATATGATGTATGTTTTCTAAGCATAATATAAAGAAAAAAAAATAAATCAATGACAGGGGGCTAAAATATACTATACAGGGTATAAAATTATAAAGAAATTTTAAAATGCTTAGAATCAAATGGTAAAAAGGCAACAAACACAGAGGATGGAGGGCAAGAAGGATGAGGAGAAGAAACAATAATACAAATATAGAAAGAAAAAAGCAGAATAAAAACAAAAAAGTTGAGGAAATAAACAAAACCTAAGTGTTTTTAAAAGACTGGCAAAATAGACAACCTCTGCCAAGACTAATTAGGGAAAATAGAGTAAAAAGAGGCAAATAAAATACAAAATGAAAAGGAAGAAAAATCTACATAGTATTTTTAAATTATGAAATAACATCATGAAAAGCTATGTAATACATTTTTTAAATATATAAATATGTGTATTAAACATAGACTTGCTTGAAGCACAGCCTAGTACTGAGATACATGGGCAAAGCCAGGTATTGCTGGTGAGAATTTAGACAATCAGAGGCAGCCATTCTGAAGAGTGTAATGGCAGGACTCACTGAAATCAAGCACGTGTACAATCCCTCCCCTAGAGGGTACAGCCTAATGAATGTTTCTCACATGTCTACAAAGATGTTCAATGTAGCACCGCTGGGATAATGGGAAGTTGAGAGAAACCTGGAAGTCCTTCACTAGAGGAAAGGTTAAGTAAAACAGAGTAAGAACACAACATGGAATATGATGCTGCAGTTAGAAACTACAAACTAGACACAAGAGGTACACAGAGCAAATACAGGGCTGAAAAATAGTGTTGAGTAAAACAGGAGAAGCAGAGATCTATAGATATGACATTACATTCTATATTCTGCAAGACTGTTAGTCACAGTTTCTCTCAAATCAATCAGATTTTATATTCTTGAGGTTCCTCACCAACTGTATTTCAAGAGAGATCAAATCAAATCCCCCAAAATGCCCAACAAAGCATAAATTTGTCATAGTCCATAAAAAGATCAAGAAGTCACTATTTATGATAAAAGTGAATAGGTGCTCTCTCAAATGTAACATGTTCAAAACTGAACTCATACTTTTCTCTCAAAAAACCTCTTTCACCCCCAGGCTTCCACATCTTAACTGACAGAAAGCCCTTCCCTTTCAAGGCAAATACTTAGAATCGGCCTTGACTATTCTTTTTTCTTGTATTGTACATCTGACTGATTAGCAAATTCTGTTAATCCTGCCTTCAAAATATATCTAGAATCTGATCACTTCACACCACTCCTCTGCTACCACTCTGGCCTGAGCCGCCATTGTGGCTTACCAAGATTAATACAAGAGCCCGCTGGCTGACTCCTTGGCTTCTCCCCTGCCACACAGCAGCCTGTAAAAATTAAGATGAGGCCAGATGTGGTGCTCATGCCTGTAATCCCAGCACTTTGGGAGGCCGAGGTGGGTGGATCACAAGGTCAGGAGTTCGAGACCAGTGTGGCCAATATGGTAAAACCCCGTTTCTACTAAAAATAGACAAAAAACATTAGCCAGGCATGGTGGCAGGCACCTGTAGTCCCAGCTACTTGGGAGGCTGAGGCAGGAGAATCACTTAAACCCAGGAGGCACTATTCATTTTTATCTTAAGTAGTGACTTCTTGATCTTTTTGTGAAGTATAACGAATTTATGCTTTGTTGGGGGCATTTTGGGGGATTTGATTAGATCCCTCTTAAAATATAGTTGGTGAGGAACTTCAGGAAGATAAAATCCAGTTGATTTCAGAGAAACTGTGACTATAACAGTCTAACAGAATGTAGAATAGTGTCATGTGTGTGTTCAATTTATATGTCTATAGGTTGCAGTGAGCCAAGATCACGCCACTGGAGTCCAGCCTGGGAGACAGAGTGAGAATCTGTCTTAAAAGAAAAAAAAAATTAGGACTGGTCATATCACTCCTCTGCTCAAAATCTTGCAAAGCTCTCCATTTCACCCAGAGTAAAAGCTGAAATCCTTACTGTGATCCACAAGCCCTGTTATGATCTCTAAGCTCCCTCCCTTCTCTCCTTGGGCTTATTCAGTTCTATCCATCCAGGATTCCTTTGCTGTTACTTGAACACTCCAGGTATATTGCTGCCTCAGGGCCTTTGAAAATTATATCACATGACCAACTTCAGCATCTCCTTCAGTCTTTGGTCACATATGCCTGATCATCCCACTGAAAAATGTGACTTCCTGGCCTCCACATTCTCTACCCACTGGCTTTCCTCATCCTCCCTGTACTGCGCTACTTTATCTTTTATTCCACAGCATTTTTCACTCTCTAATATACTATAAAAACACACTTATTATGTTTATTATTTTTCATTTATCCTCCCTGACTGAATATAAGCTGTGTAAGAGCAAGGTTCTCTATTCTGTTCATTAATTATACCAATCACCTGGAACAGGGGCTGACATGGAGTCGAGATTCAATATATTTTCATTGAATAAATGAATGGATGAATGGTGGGTGGTTTAGGGCAATGTGGGTATAACTTGATCAAAATCAAGGCTAAAGGGTAAAAAGAATAAGAAAATGTGAACCAGAAAAAAGGCAGTCATGACTGGAGCCACTGAGTGAAACGACGACTGAGTCCTGGGAAGGCGAAAAGCAGAACAGCAGACATGCAAGGGAAGAACTGGTGTAGATATAGCTGGGAAACAGAAACCAAAGATCCATACCTGGAAAAGCAGGCCCAAAACAGGATTTTTGAGAAGGGAAGCTAAATCACTTACTCAGACACAGGCATCTAGCCAGCTATATAAATGCTAGGTTCTAGGGTATACTACTCAATACACTGAACAACAAGCATCCAGCATATGAGAAATCTTGATAGTAACAGCTCAGGCTATCAGTCATGTAAATGGAAATACCTAATAGCAAATAAAATAACACTATTTCCAGCTAAAATTTTCACCCGCATCAGGGGTTGTTTACCACCTGCTTCATTATGCATAGTGAATACAGAGTAGAATGCTGATAAAATATGATTCATCATTACTGATGTGGTTACCATTAGGTAAATCAACGATTGATAAATCTATTATTTGCTCTCATTAGTTAAACCCTTTTCCTTTCTCCATGACACACAAATTGTCAATAACTTACTAAGTAAACTTAAACAATAATATCAGGCAAATCCAGAAAAGCAATTCAGATCAAAAAGAAGGCAGGGGTTGATATAAAGAACTTTGAACATCAGTATGGTTTTATGTCTAGTATCCACTTTCAAGACTCACTTTTTCTTTATTTGTAAGTATAGCAAAGAAAATCTTGAAACATGCCAACAATCATTTCAGAAACACTTAAGAGGAATTAACATATTTCACTGTATACTCTGTCTTTAGTTCGATGCTACACCTGCATATTGTCAAAGCTTTCAAAGTAACTGTTCAAGTAACACTTGATTGCCTGAGGTATTACAGGGACTCTTCTCACTCCCCATCCCCACAGGATGGTCCTTCACTTCTTCAACATTCAAGCTTAACAACATTGAGATCAATTTATCAACCAGGTTACCAATATGATCCATGACAAACTTAAGAAAAAAAAAAGGAATACTGTATACAGGGGAAATACTGTGACTTTTGGAATGGAAAGGCAGAGAAGGAAGGAACTAGGAAACTTAAGAATGAGGAAAAGGGGAAAGAAAAGGCAATAGAAATTACCTCCAAAACATTCATTTCACATTTTTCCTCCTAAAAAGATCTTTGCACCTTTGCAATAAAAACAGAATTTATGTTGTAAAATATTCTCTAAAATATGTTTTACAAACAATTTTGGAAGAGCATAGTATTTCTCTTTTACAAATCATTGATTTCATAAAGATTTTCCCTCATGAACGTAAGTGGGCCCAAACGCAAATCAACAGTACTTAATGTTCTACAGACTTTGATTAGTCTTGGAGGTGTATATTTTCTAAAGTATGCTTTCATTAGACGTGCTCCTCTTCATATATCATTTAAAGGGCATCCTCACACTATCACACTAATTCCCAAAGGTCAATCACCCCAGGTTATCTCTAATGACCTAAAAAGGGTATGTAATGAGCATCAGCAATAATTTTCTAAGTAGAACTCATTTTAGTTTACATTATTTTTTAAATAAATATTATCACTTTCAAGGAAGGTAGACAATCAGAATTAAACCAGCAAGAAAGAGGTGTAATAATCAACAAGAAGCGGGCATCAAAGGTCACAGGTGCAACGCCTTAACTGGGAATTTGTAAGCCATAGCTCTCTGACTTACCAATTCAAATATTTTATTGACTGCCTCTGTCTACAAGATACTGCTCTTTCATACAGGCAATCTATCCCATCCTTATTAGTTTATCCAAACCAGTTCTGACAGTGTATGGCTAAGGGGCTGGACCACGGTCATCCGACCTATGTCATTCCTTCCAAATCTACTCAAATAGGGGCAGGCAAAAACAGAAGGAAAACTTGAGGTTAGCTAAACAGTAGATATCAAAAGGAAAAAAGAAATTGTGCTGCATATTATGCTAAAGAGGCAAAATTACCAACATGAGAGCAAGCAGAAAGACCTTTCCTTAAATTTAATAAAGCAGAAAATGCAACCCTTTTCATTTTAAATAACAACATCTTATATTACAGTGATGTTGACAAGCCAGCATGGAAGGCCAGTAATCCCAGCACTTTGGGAGGCCGAAGTGGGCAAATTGCTTGAGTCCAGGAGGTCAAGATCAGCCCGGGCAACATAGCAACACCCAGTCTCTACAAAAAATACAAAAATTAGCCAGACATGGTGGTGTGCACCTGTAGTTCCAGTTCTTTGGAAGGCTGAGGTGGGGGGATGGCTTGAGCTTGGGAAGTGGAGGCTGTAGCAAGATCTCGACACTGCACTGCAGCCTGGGCATCAGACTGAGACCCTGTCTTAAAAAAGGAAAAAAAAAAAAAAAGAAAGAAAGAAAGAGAAAGCCAGCATGCTTTCTTAGCCCTGCCTACTGCCAAAATATTCCCTTAGCAGTAAGGTGCTGCTTCCATATTTGTGATGGCAAAAGGAAGCTAATCAAAATGAGTTTTTTTAAAAAAAACATCCTGGGAATTCAAAATAATTAATGTGTTGCTTCAAAAAATAAGTGATGAATTTTGATGTTAAGGAGCTGATGTGTTTACTTTATCAATATTTCACAGGTGTATTGCCATGAAAATTTAAGAAATTATCTACGGCTGTCCTTCCCAGAATTCTCTTTCATTTTTTTTTTCAGAATCTCTTACCAATTAAGTTTCCCCTTCCTTAAGGTGTTTCCAGAGAAATTTCTTTAAATGATTCTGCTTTCTACATGGAAGGCATTCTAACTCTGACATTTCTATTTCTACTTTAAAGTCTGCTCTAGGAAAGTTTAAACTCGTGCATATGGGGAGAGGATGGCTGTGTCTTAATGAGAAATTAGATCATCCTGCCTAGACTATCAGCAGGCTGTCTGGAATCTACTGAGCTGTTTTATCAGAGAAAGTCTTCCAGCAAGATGGTTTATGTGCATGCTGTTAAAGGAGTGAACCTCTCAGTGAAGTCGCAATTATCTATGACCCAGGACCAGAAAGGAGCCAAACAAATTAGGCCTTACCAACAACTGTCTCCTGCAAGGCTGGGACCAGCCACAGCTTTAACAAAGAGAAGGGTCCTCAACCTTCCCTCCTCTGTTTGTGGTGCAAGGATTGATAAAAAGAGTCCCTGAAGGAAGGAACACTTTGAATATTTCTCTTTAAAACATATATCTACTATGTCTGAGAGTGTTCCTTACAGGATTGTTACACCAGAGGGCTCACATCTACTGGATGCTCCATAAACTCTGAAAAAGGACCACATGTATTCGTATTCTAAGAATATGACAGATCCAGATGTAATATAAAAAAATACATATATACATATACAAACATGCATAAATATATATGTGTATGCATGTATACACATATGTAGAGAGAGGAGAGAGAGATTAAATAGAGGGAGAGAGAAATTAACTGATCAATTAATTCAAGAAAAATGAATTAGAAATATCATAAAATGTTATCATGAGAATGGTCAAGCAAATGATGACATAGTTACATAATGGAGAAAAACAGGAAAAAAATTGTAAGCATGCCTACTCTATGTCAGGTGTTTACACATTATCTTATATAATTCTCCCCATCAATTTTCCTTTCAGGTAGAATAATTATCTTCAATATACAGAAGACTAAATGAAAAGCCCATAAAAGGTATTAATAAGGAAGTTGCCTTGGATCATGAAGCTGGTAAAGAGCAAAGCTGAGATCCACACCCAGGTGTTTTGATTTCCTGCCCAGTGTTTCTCCCACTGCATCCATCTTTCCCCCAAGATCTGTATGTGAACTAGGTCAGTCAATGGAATTGTCAATATAAAATAATTGTAAACAAAAAGCAAATCATAATGTAGATGTACTGATTTGAATCACATGAAATTTTATATGTATGCACTGAAAATGATAAGCAGGAGACTGACAGAAAAAACTGAAATTAAAATCATCAGAATTTGTTCTTCCTATTAAGTTACTTAAGCACTCAATAAAATCACCAAAATTAGCTCCTCTATCCATGCCTGTTCCAAGCGAATTAAAGTTAAGAAAATTCTGTTAAAGGCTGAATGCAGCTGGGCCAGGTTAAGACAGAGGAACACCTGATCCTTTCTAAAATTCCCAGCTCCTTCAGCACCAAAGTGACTGGTAGAAGGATGAAGTATATCAAAGAATGGAATTTCTTTAAGTCAAAAAGCTTGGAGAGCAAGTTCATATCTTGGCAGAAATCTTCTTTTCTTAAAATGAGCACTTATACCATATAACATTCTTTGAATTCTTCCTTCAACAAAAATAATTTAATGGAGGGAGATTCCTTCTGCAGTGGCTTGGCCTAGAGAGCATCTATCACCTGCAGTTGAAGAGAAATCCTTTATAATCTTCCCTTCTTTTTCCTCTCCCCAGATTTGGGGGCTACACTGTTGTTTAATGGACTGGCCAAAACCACAGCATGAGCCTCACTTGGGCCTTTTCACATACTGCTGTAACTTGCAGAAATAACCAGTGGTGAGCCTTGAGTGTTGGCGCTCCCTCCTCCAAAGAGTAACTGGAAATTCACAAGAATAACTGTCTTTCCAGAGACAAACTGAGAAAAGGTTCACCAAGTGTGCAGTCTTCCTGTGCTCAAATCCATGAGCTGAGAATTGAGCAAGAGGCCACTTTTATCTTGCCCCTTGGTTCTTTCATTTTTATAATACACAGTTATGTATGACTTCTAATTCAGCAAAAGAATGAAATGTTGACAAAGGTTTTCTGAGATTGTTTTTAAAAAGAAAACAGCCTATAAATACAATTCATACTGGTGTCAATTTCTTTATGAAAAGCATTTCCTACTAACAAAAAACATGGAAATCAAAGTTCCCCAACTGGTTTCCCTTAAAACCTCTATTTGTTTTAAAGTTAAATAATCATAACCTCCCTTGGTTCTTTTTTGTTTTAAAACTCCCACCTATTTCCTCTCTTCTTAATTTTTATCTTGACTACTACTAATAAAGTATCCTGGTTTAAGAATCTAGGAAAATGCTTGAAACAACTACAATAGGATTAGCTCATAATATTAAATTTGAGAGTAGTAATTTGACCCATAATTAGTTCACATCTTTCTAACAACTACACAGAAAAAAAAAAATCAGTTAGCTAACATGGCTGATCTCATTATTGACTTCCAGCTGCAGCCCCAAAGGTTTGATAATAAGGACATCTATTGAGATTTTTAAAATAGGTCAGTCACCCTATTAAAAGTGTTGTATGTATTATCTTATTTAGTGCTCAAATCATTCTAAAAAGTAATTGTGAGGACGTTATTGTTGTTCCCATTTTAGAGATGAAGAAACTAGGGCAAAGAGAAGTTGAGTAACTTGCTGGACATAAGTCCTTTATCTAGTAAATTGGGAACTAGAGTCAAATCCCACACAGTCTGGCTCCGGAACCCACAGAACCACCACATCACCACTGGTGCAGACTGCTATGGCCATTCAGCGGGCTCCTATATCTGTAAGCCACTGATCTCAAACACAAACTTTAACTCACATCTCTCATCATTTTCACTGCTTCTCTGGTCCTCCCGAGTCTTCTGGCACACATTGCTAGCCTTCTTTTGATGTACACCAAGACATTGGTGTCTCGTCCTGAAGAGGGAGACATAAAACACCAAAATCAAAAAAAAAAAAAAAAAAAAAAATACAGAGGCCCATTTGCCTTGCCCCCTAAAGGAAAACATCAGAGCATTGACAATTTGTTAATAGTAGAATCAATATAGAGTAAAGTAAAAGTACTTAGACTCCCAAAAGTCAAATCATGTGACTGATTACCTAATCCATGCTTTTGAGTTAGGATGTTAAACATTTGATAATAAATAAAATCATCTGCCAGAAAGTGCTGCGAAAATGAACATACCCACATTGTATTCGGTTTGCAAGCAGGAATTCCACATTCTTCAAGTGTGCATTCTTTTGGTAAAGATGCAGAGGTGAATCTCGGGTTGCATCCTGATGAACTATTTTTTTTTCATTCTTGACATTAAGTCTGGAGAAGCCTCATCTTGAACCTCTGCTTTATATTATTTTTTTTCCCTAACACTAGTGACATCATAATCATCTCCAGGTCCCCAAAGCAGTTGATTTTAGATGGCAATATAACACATTCCAGATATGACAATAGAATATGCAACAAAATGAAAAACTACCCTAGTGTTAGAGAAAGAATTGACAAGCTAAATAGTTATAACAATAGTCAGTAAAATGACTCTTAAAAAGTACATTAACAATTTCTCATCTTAATCTTTTATTTAATTATATGTCTTTTTGGATATGTTTCCAGACCAGTGAGAACATGCATGTGCTTAATCCTCAATAAAATTACCATGTTTGAGAAAAATATGACACACCTGTTATAGATTAGGTGCATGTATAATACGCAGCTATTAAAAGATGTTAAGACTAAAGTCCTAACATTTCAAGTTTTAAACAATGAGAACAAGATGTGTGCTGAAAATCTGCCAAGTACCTACAAATTATTTTTAAAATGTGATTATATTTTTGGATAGATTCAGGCAACAGGTTGAAAGGATTTAATTTAGAGAAGAAAAGAAAGAAAATTTAAGTTGTATTACAGGTTATGTAATTTTACGTATTGATTTCCATTTAGTTCACAAAATGCACATTGATTGACTACAAGTCTGTCTTCAAAATGTATTGCATTACACTAAAATACTTTTTTTAATTAAAGACAGATGATGATTAGAGACTTTATTAGCATACACACGCTACAGAATAAAAATAAAAACCTAGGTATTGATATGGTACAGGTGTGGACATACTCACATATATGCAGGCTATAATGCAAAGATCTTGCTGGCACATTAGTTATGGGGACTAATGAAGTCAGTTTATACACCAAATCCAAGTTTAACATTAAAATTTAATTTTATAATCTCAAATATGAAGGACATACATCCCTACTCTCTAAGTTTTAGGAGGGAGAAACTAAGTGAGAAACAAAATAACTGTGAATTTTGGTTGGACCATAGAAATACTCTCAAATTTTGGTTGGACCATGGAAATACTTACTCTCTTACCACAAGGATTGCTAAATTTCTGTTTAAACAACCAACAAACTGATGAGTTAAGAGGCTCAGGAAATTCCAGAAACAATTTTGTTGTTTTGCATCTATACTGTTCCCCCCTCCAAAATGTCACTGACTTTCAGTTTAGTGCACTGAAGTGAAAGGACTCAGATTTCAAAGTTATCTTAAATTTAAAAGGGTATTTTTTCCTTTTTTCTTGTTTAAAAAGGCATTATTTTTAACAAAAAAGATAAGTAGGAGCTCATGGCTCCTTCTCTCTGGAAGCTTAATACCAATGTTTCTTACATAAGAGATAAATGCTGATACAATCACCAATAACTGTTATGTTCTTAATTGTCCTATTTCAATCCATGTTGTAGAAGATCTGTAAGATAAAATCTTTGCTAACACTATGGCTAATTTAAATCCTGTTTCCCAACTGGGTCTTAAAGTTATGAGCAGAAGCAACTGATGAACAGAAATATGCAAGCATTTGGGAGGGGAAAAGGTTACCATTAAAGGTTACTGCCATTTATTTCTGGGGTTAGGAATCTAAGGGCAGGAAAGAGAATGTTAATATAAACAGTAATGAAGCTATAGGTTAATTATTTACTAACTATACTTATAGGAAAGAAGTATTTAAAAAAAGCAAAAGCCAATATTTTCTCATGTCTAGGAGAATCATATTTTGAATTGGACTAAAAATTTGCTCTGATGAATAATTTTTACAAATCTGATCCCCCAATGCAACAACCTGGAGGAAACCTTACTATGTTGGGCTTCATACTGGGATCCATGATGCTGTAGCTGCTGAGAACGTCGGTAACAGCCATCTCCAGCCTTCAGGGCCTGCTTAAATAGTTTTTCTGCTTCAGCAATGGTTGTTGCTTCCTCTTCAGCCAACAGAATATAAGCAGTTGCACACCTGTTCATTCAGATAATAGCCACCATCAATTACAAAGCCAAGGACATGGTAATAGACTGTGGGAGCTCATGCAGAAAGGCAAGGAGTTACGCCAAAACATGCAGAGTGGCCAACTGGTTCATGCACTTGGTTTGTAGTTGCTGACACAAAATAATGGTACAAAAGAAACGTCTGTATTTCAGCTTGAGAGGTAGGATGCATAGTGTTAGGAGGATGGGGCTCACGTGTGGACTCCACCCTTTATTAGTGTGTCACGTTGGGCAAGTTCTTACTCTGCCTCCCTGATGGAGAACAACATGGAATCTTTGTTCACAGTGTTGTTGTGAAGGGTAAGTAAGGTGATGCATGTAAAGTGCTCAGTACAGTAGCCAGCATGTGGTTAAGTGCTCAATAAATGTCAGCTTGCGATGGTGATAACAGCTGTTATTAAACAGTTCCTTCCAAAACTCAAAGTTAGAGGTGCTATATGCAGGTTTACTTCTGTTAACTAAACACAGATTCTCTTCAATCTATGGATTTGTTCAGATAAGAAATTCATTAAATCAAGTTATTCATTGAAAAAAAAACACCCAGTGCTTCAACATCTCTTTACAGTTAGCACTGACTTTCTGCTTCAGGAAGAACCTACAAGTAGTGTTATTTCTGAAGAGTTCAAAATCTGACTCAGCCACAATAGCTAACAAGAGTTAAATGTCATGCCTTCAATAACAACAACAACTACCACTTATTGCTCAGTATATCTTAAGCACTGTACCAGGCACTTAACATACATCATCTCATGTAATCCTTTCAACAACCCTCTAAAGTATGAAACCAAAAGGATAATTAATGAACAAGGGGAGTTCTTGGGAATTTAAACCTTCCAAAGCATATAAGGAACAATCCACTGCCAAAGAAAGGGAATGTAACAGGGAAGTGGTGAGGGTGTAACAGACCACACAGGTCCTACACTCATCCCTTCACTCTCCTTTTCCACTGCCTCACTTGTGGCCATTTCCCTACTTATTTCCATGAGACCACAAGAGAGAAAATAGACAGAAAGTAAAACCAAATGTTACTTTTACTGTCAGCAAACTGCAATAGCCAGCTAGGAAAAGGAGGCTGAACTTCACAGCTAATGTGAGGTTTGGGGCTACTAGTTAATCTTGGCCTTAAGGAAGGGTCTGTAATTCTTTAGTCAATCTCTCTAATTTCAGGGAGGAACCATCAATGGGGCTTTAAACAATGTGGTGAGGTAGGGAGAAAAATGCCCAGAAAAAAAGCTGTAAAACCAATTTCTACAGATGGCAGCATCCATGACTTGGAAAGAACCATAATGATGCTGAAACTACCCAAGTGATTCACAGGAGAAAATAACTGGGACAGGCATCAGAAGAAATGCTTAAGGCTTCAGATGCCGACATACAAATATGAGGCAAGGGTAATGAAGTGAAAATTGAGATTGTAATACTGAGTGGTAGATACAGTATCAGAGGAATTAGCTATAAGATTGTAGGTGTTGGGCTGGGAACCCAAGAATGGTTGGGGGTAGCTTGCTTGCTTGCTTGTTTATATTTCAAATGGTATTCTTAGGAGGAGAGGCAGAGTAGCCCTACTGGCCAAGAAACATACATCTATGTGGAAACTCATGAGTTTGGGATAGAAACATGCCAAGAGCTTGTGAGTGAAGGAAAAAGGAAAGAGCAATAGAAGTGCTAATGGTTGGGGAGTACAGAACAGACTGCTCAGCTTGATGGAAGATATAGATGATGCATCCTTGTCACAACACAATACACATACAGAAGCAAGAAAGTGTGGTGATGGGGGTGTCAACCATCCAGATATCCACTAGAAGTCTCAATTGGTTAGAAGTAGGGCACCCAACAGGTTCTTGACTTACTTTGGTAACAATTTTATCTCCCAGATGGTAGAGGAAGCAATTAGGGGAACTTCAACTCTGGACCTAATTCTGACCAAGAAGAAAAAAATAGTTGGTAAAATGAAAATTGATAGGAACATTCAGAGAGAGTCACTATGTCATTTCGGAGTTCAGGGTAATCAAAGAGGGGAAGGTAGACTTCAAAAAATTCAAAGAAAAGAGGCATGATTCAATGGCATGAGACTCAGAAGGAAAATGGCTTAAGAGGGTTGAGCAGCTTCCAAATGTTCAACTGTAATTGCAATCACAAATGATCATCTCAGGAAGAAAAGACAGGCAGTACTTAACCAATATGGCCTCACAGAGATTTCTCCCATGTCAGATTTTTAAAGGACACACTTTAAAAGATGGAAAGAGGGCATGTAATGATGGTCTGTAAGAGAGTGGAATGAGCTTATAAGAATAATGTCAGGAGAGCTAAAATTCCAAATTAGCTGAAGCTTGCCAAATAATAATAATAATAATAATAAAGACAAAACAAAATACTAAAGACAACCATTTATTCCCTGTTTTAAAATCGTGTTTAAGCGCTATCACCATCCCCATGTCACAAAAGCAAGTAAGTAAAAAAAGACAAACAACACAATAACATCAAAACAAGGAAGGTTTATTGTTAACAGCAGTAGATAATAAAGAAAAAGCAAATCTCTCTCCCTCCTATTGAGTTCCCGGCTTCTCTATCAAGGAGAATGACTGTCAGACTGAAAAAGGGAGAAGAAATTAAACTCTAAAATGGGTAAAAAGATGTAAGACAGCAAATAATTGATCCATTCTAAATGAATTACTGGACTGGATGGGCAAATCCCAGGAAACCAAAAGACCTTGTAGGCAGGCCATGGAATTGTTCTCTGTGGATAGTTGAGGAATCACAAAGAATGGAAAGGTGCTAGAAGATGAGATGGTAAATGTAGCATAAATTTCCAAAAAGGGGAAGAAGGCAGACTTCCCAAACTACAGAACACAGTGATTTGGAAAGATACTCTAATGGATTATTAAAGGGATGGTCTCCAAGCACTTAAAAAAGAAAGTAGTGACCACTAGAAGCCAGCTTAAATTTACTAAGAGTAAATAAATCAGATTGTGCTAGCTTAATTTACTCTAATAGATTTACTATAAATTTCAGATCCATAGCTACAGTTGGCATTCTTAAGATCCAAATGGAGAAATATGGGCTGAGTCACAGTGTAACTGGGTGGCTTAGTAATTGAGTGAACAATACAAAAGATAGTGATTCATGAAGACATGAACCTGGAGGGTGGTTTCTATATGTCATGTCACAGGGCTCTATTCCTGGCCCTCATATTTTTCTCAGAAACATGGATGACACACAGAAGGCAGGCATATCAAATTTGTAGATGACAAGAAACTGGAAAATAAATACGTTGTATGACAGAATCAGAAACCATAGATCAACTGGTCACAATGGCAGGATTTCCAACTCTAAAGACAATTTGTTTTTTCCCTAAGATCTCTGAAGAAGATTCTGTAACCTTTTTCAGAAAAATCATAACATACTTTAACAATGACTACTTGGCAAGGATAGTGTTGAGGTGATTCAAGCACCAGATGGGTGGTTAGCTAAATGACCTTTAAGGTCTCTGCCAACCCTGAGTTTTTATGACTCCAACTTTAAGAATCTTTCTCATTTTCTGAGATCTCCAGAAGAGATTCCCAGCCTTCCTTGGTAACCCATAGAATGTTTAACAACACTCAAGACAGAATTTCCTCTTATCTTTGTCTTACTCTTGAAATATTTTCTAAAATTTTTTTTCTTTTTACCTTATGTTGTTATTATGTTTTCCCCACTAGCAGTTCTACTAGAAAATGTTATAATGCAGATGAGCATTGTACATCTGGAAAAATTTCCCTGTCAAAATGTTTTAGATATGTAAAGAATTATATTTATTTTATATCCTCATAATATCCTAGGGATAGCCCTTCAAGAATTTAATTTAGGATCATAGCAAAGCCACTCAATTTCTCTCTAAAATGACTAAAACCACCTCCACATGGCTGTCCTTCATTTTTAAAAAACTTTTTTTAATAAAGTAATAACTCCCCAAATAATCCTCCAATTCAAACACAGTTTAAGTATCCTAGCAATGGCAACTAAATATATTCTGCAAAGGATGAGATTTCCTTTTTAATAGCAAGGTTTTCCCCCCACTTACTCATTTATCTCCAAGGCTTCATGAGCTGCAGAAATCCTAGCTTGGGGGTTTCTCTCTCTCCAGGCTTTCTGCATTACTATTTAAGAAAAAGAGAAAAAAACAAGTCAATACATATAATTAGGTAGACTCAGTAGAGGACAAGAGCTAAATTAGGACCTTCAGCTTAAATTACAAGAAAATATTTCATTACTAAGAGGGTTGGCCAAAATCTCCAAAGTCACATTAATGTATTAATTTGCCAATCCACTGTACTTCATCTGTTGATAGCAAAGCTTTTTTGCGCTTACAAAACTACAGGCTAAGCAAATCGAGAAAACGCACTCTAACAGAGATGTTGCCTGTCTTTTGCATATTAATGTCATTTGTTTCTGGGGAGCATACATTATTTTACACATTTTGAGATGAAATAGCTACTAACCTCTTCTTTCACTTATATACAATATAATTGGTCATTTTCCAAAGCACTTAATACAGGCTCTTGGTGACATAACATTCTGAAACCATTTCAAGAATCATGTGTGGATCAGTAAAAAATGTTTAAGCTTTTGCTTAACATGTGTACTTATATCCCAAATTTACCTACAAACCTAGCTTTTATACATCAAAGCAGTTTCTGAACATACTGTGAGAAGCTCAATGTTTGGCAATATTTACTGTATGTTTCTACGAGAGCAAAGAGTACCATTTTTAAAAAGGTTTTTAACTATCTCTTTATCTATTTTATAAATTTGTATTTTATAAATTATTATTTTAGAGGCTGGGTGTGGTGGCTCACGCCTGTAATCCCAGCACTTTGGGAGACCGAGGAGGGCGGATCACGAAGTCAGGAGATTGAGACCATCCCAGCCAACATGGTGAAGCCCTGTCTCTACTAAAAATACAAAAAAATTAGCTGGGTGTGGTGGCACTTGCCTGTAGCTACTTAGGAGGCTAAGGCAGGAGAATCACTTGAAGCAGGGAATCAGAGGTTGCAGTGAGCTGAGAATGTGCCACTGCACTCCAGCCTGGATGACAGAGCAAGACTCCGTCTTAAAAATAAATAAATAAACAAATAAATAAATAAAATTATTTTAGAGTATGTAGAGGTTCCCTTTTAAAAACATTTTTTCACCAATTTACTTTGCATAAGTTTTATAACAAAAAAATTTCAGTTGAATTATTTGAAACTCAACTAATGTACAATGAACACTAAACAATGTATTTGCTCGAATGGAAAAATACATCTGGACTTCAACAGCCAAGGCCATGACGCCAGCTGATGCTAGTGAACCCATAAATATGCAGATAAAAGTCACTAGAATATATTCATTAATCATCTGAATCCAGTGAATTCGAATATCATAAAAGAGATAAGACCCTTCATGCTAACCCAACCAAGAATTTCACTAGCTTCATATAAGATTTATATTTCCTTAAAATATATAAAACCAACTGTGATTTTTTAAAATCATGATTAAAATTATAATGAGGAGACTCATTTCTACATCAATACTTCATTGAGATAAAGGTTTACTTAATTATTTCAGATTTCTGGGTTCTTAGTCAATCAACAATACTTTATTCATTGGCATGTTACAGAGTAGGTATTGTAAAAGCAGAAATCTTGATACTTAAGCCAAAAAAACCCTCCTACTCAGAAGGATGTATGGATTTTTCATACTTGCATCTGCGGGACGCAGATGGTCTGAGTCACAAGTAAAGAATGTCTGGTGGTCTTGGGCAGAGAGATTCATGTCATAATAAGTAAGAGGCTCTCGTCCCGTCACCCAAGTATACCTGCCAAGGTAAAATAAGATGATTAGTCACTTTTGAGAGAGAAAAGCAAGACCTATAAAATACTAAGCTGCAGAGGCATTGAAATATAGCCCATTAACTGAATACTGAAATAGCTTTGCTAATGAATACAAAATATTTTTTAAATCATCTTATTCTCCCTTCAGGAATTATATCAATCAAAAGAAATAAACATTTTCCCCTGTACTTTTGTCTTAAAATTTGCTAGCCATTGCTAATGAAAAACTTCCCTAATTCATATTATGAATAGACACATTCCTAAAGCTATTAAAATTCTAACTTGCCTAATTATTTTGCTAAACTAAATTCCAACATAATTTCTATGACATCTCTATAACCATATAGAGGGAAACTTCAAAATGTTTTGACTGTATAATATATACTGAAAAAAATAACTGTTCCAAGACAAACTCTAAAACTACGTATTTTTGTACATTATCCCAAATCTAGTGCTAATATATTTATAAAACAGAAAAATCAAAACATTTGAGCATAGTATTAAAAAATGGATGCACTAAATAGACTGTTACAATGACCCCTAAATGAACCAGCAAAAACATTTGCTGCTGTCTTTGCTCTCTGAACCAGACCCATTTGTTTCCCAAGCTGTCAAAATGCTTACCGATTATATTCAGCACCCCTAAATAAATTTAGTGGATTTCGCCATACTTTGCATTCTGCAACGAAGAGAAATGCGAAAATGTTACACGTAAGTTCAGTGACACTACAAGCTAATTAATTCAGCAAAACACCCTTCCTGGCCATTTGATAAGATAATTCTATTCTCTATCCTTTAAATGGGAAGCTCTGGGTGGTTAATCACAAAATGTGGCTCAGGCTCTGGGACTTTGGAAAGTTTTGCCTAATCTCTGTAGGCCTGAGTTTCCTTACTTGCCAAATCAAGGTACATGCCAAAATCAGCTAGTTCATAACTTCTATAATTATTTCAAGAGGTCCAAACTGATTCTATGAATTTACTTTCAAAACCTTATAGATAAAACTATAGGCAGAAGTAAAACTACTTTGTTAGTCTAAAATACATCTCACAATAATGTTGTACATGACAAGATAAGCTATAGAGTATAATATGCAAAGAGCCTTACAGTCTTAATTTGGGTTCATGATAACACTGATTTTATGATAATTTACCAGTTTGTTTTCCCTTACAGGAAAGGAATAAGAAAATTAATAAAGTTACCATATTGTAGGGAGACATGCGATGAAAAGAAATTGTTTCAAAGCATTTTAATATCATTTACTTACATAGATACATGTACTAATTATCATACTAATAGCATAATGTTAACATGTACTAATAAATCATATCTTTTCATTATAACAAGACCACAGAAATTTATGGTCTTGGGACTTCAACAAAAGGACTTCAACTTAGAAAAACCAATTATTAGCTTTAAGCCTGTGTAATAATGGTAAGCATACGACTAATAAACTACAATTCTTTTCAAACAGTCTATGATTAAGACTTTCTACTGATTCAGAATACTAGATTTTGGATGAATAAGATCTTATCAGAAAATAAAATCAGTTAATAGTATTCAAAACATCTATGTTTGTGTTTAACCAGCAAAAGCCACATCCAACAACACGTGCTAAAAAGTGAGCAATTACTGTAGAAATCCAAAGGATATTAAAGGTCACATGGTGATTCCTTAAGATTCTACCCTCAGTCCTAGTACATTCAACATCCATCCATCCACTGAGCATTAATTTGAGCACCCACTGGAGGAATTAAGTAAGCCATCAATTTCAGCATAGTGTGATAATGGAGAACACAAAGCACTCTGGGAACATGTGTATAATCTAATATTTGTTCAAATAATAAAGGATATACACATAACAGGAATACACGTTTTCATTTAAAGATGCACTTATTTCTAAATTAGGGCAGGATCCCACTTAAAATTTACTCAAATGTTTATAAATAACGGCCCTATATTTTTTGTCACTTAGCTTAACCTGCCATTTAGGAAATCAGTTTTGTTCACTTAATTTAGCACCTCTGAATTTTGTTCTTGAGAAACTGAGATTTGATGCCTGTCATGTCATATGGCATTAACTAGAAAATGATGCTTCCTGTAATTACTTTTTCTCCCCTTAGAGGAATCGCTAACACTCTGACTCCAGATTATGGCTTGAAACACATTGATGAGCCCAATAACCATAATCTCTGCCCTTATGGATATTATAACTAGCTGGCCAACCACTGCCAACCCCTGCTCAGAGAATCTCTTTTAAAATTCAAAGTGCTCTCCTTAAAGCTTCATGAATATTGCAAGATTTGTATCTAGCATACAACAAACATGAATATAGACTTATGTATAAGGATGCTCGTGGTAGAATTATACTATAAAACAAGGACATTTGGGGAGATGCCTCTCCTCCAATGAACTTCATCTGAAATATTAGTAAAAAGGCTATGGCAAATATTTTGTCTCCAACAAATACATTATTATACTACATGGAAGGATTAGCATTGTTTAAACATCAACTGACAAATTACAAAGAAAACTGTTTTCAATTAAAATTTCAACTCACATATCAAGATGCAACTGAAATTATTTCTAAACAAAAAATAACTCCAAAGAGAAATCATATATACACCTAAAGTATTCACTGAGCTGTATCTAAAGATGCTCTTTATTTAGGAAATGTCACAATGCAGCCAGCAGGGGGTGCAGCAAACATTGTGAAATATTACTTTTATGACTTCCATTAGAGAACTGAACTTAAAAAGAAATCCGTGTTAACATTGGTGTTATATATGTGTGCTATATTCAGTTTTTTAACTATCCCTAAAACCTAGAAAAAAAGTATCTAAGTAATTATAACAGATGTAAACTGTTCTAAGTGAGAATAAAACATGTAAAGAAGTGGTACCTAAGAAATGTCCTTAGGATGCCCTTTAAATACAACGTGCAAGACAGGTATATTTTTCATTTAAGAAACAAGCTACCTAGAGATCAAACATGAACACATGTCAAAGTTGTTTTGCTTTAAATTAGGTCACAGCTATGTTAATTTCTTCTTTGTCACTCTGTTCCATAATCTTATCTTGACTGCAAAAACTCTTAGTCTAGAATCACTCTAGGGAACATACCTCATAAATATCAGGCTGCCTGATGGTTTAGTAATATGGACAACAGATGTAAATGCCAAGCATATTAGAATATGAAGATTTAAGTCAGCAAATTAAACTCAGATCTCCAGAAAGTAAGAGTTTCTTATTTGTTCCTTTAAGGAATAAATTCCTTATTTCAAATCATATTTAAAATTTTACCTCCAAAAGGAATTTTCCATTCTCCATTAACATCAACAAATTTAGTGTCCTCAAGATGCACCAGAAGTTGATTGGGGCTTCATCAAGAGCTTGCTAATATTATTAATAATATAGTTAAAAATATGCCCTTGATACAACAACATGCTCTCTATAGTTCCATACTCAGCAATGCAACTCACAAGCGGTGACAGAAATGTTCCATCCTCAGCACACATGCAAGAATGAAATTTAAGAAAAAGGGCAGCAGCAATTATTGGAATAGCACTTGTGTAGTTCCCAAAGTCTGCAGAAGAGATTCACAACTTTGTTGTAATGAGATCATTACAAGTTTCTGTGCGAGAGACAAAGAACCTAAAGGATAATGCTTACTATCTACAGCTAAGTACTAAATCTAAAAGCAAGCCCTAATTCTTTTTTTTTTTAGCCCTCCCTCTCACTATTTCCCTACTAAAACCTTTCATCACAATCATACTTACTTCATGTATCTTCTTTTTTTTTTTCTTTTTCGAGACCAAGTCTCACACTGCTTCCAGGCTGGAGGGCAGAGGTGCGATCTTGGGTAACTGCAACCCCCAACACCCTGGTTCAAGCAATTCTCCTGCCTCAGCCTCCTGAGTAGCTGAGACCACAGGTGAATGCCACCATGCCCAGCTAATTTTTATATTTTTAGTAAAAATGGGGTTTCACCATGTAGGCCAGAATGGTCTCGATCTCTTGACCTCGTGACCCAAACACTTCGGCCACCTAAAGTGCTGGGATTACAGGCATGAGTCACCATGCCTGGCCTATTTCATGTATTTGCATACTCAACTACTCTTTTAGAATGCCCATCCTATCACTCATAAGACTGTGTGGTTTAAGCATGTATTGAGTGGCTAATTATGCATTAATCTCTAAATCAGGCCTTGGCTTACAAAAAAAAAAAGATAACAGCTTGTCTTAGAGGAACATTTAGCCTTGGCAGAAAAGTACAAAGGGTATTGAACTAACTGGCACCCACCTGAAGAAGCTCCACAGAGGGAATAAATGTTCTGAGAGAACCACAGACTTTTCCCTTTGTCACAATACTCAAGGGAAGAGAACTCAATTCTCATAAAACAAAACAAAAGGCTCTAAAGTCACAGGGCTTTTAATCACACAGAAAATATTGCTCTATATCCAACTTAACTCTGAAAACATGTTTCTAAAATTAAAAAAAAAAAGACAGAAAATCCCTAGTCATAGGCACTTCAAAAGTTATAAACTGCTAATTCATGGCCCAGAAAATTTTCTTATACTAAAAACTTACCACTTCTTCCTAGAATTTAAAGTATGGATAAGTACTTTATGACAACATTATTACAAACAGTAGTAGCAGCAACTTTTGCTGTTGCTACGAGCTTGATTTTCATTGATAATATCTATAAAGGGGCTTAAAGCTCAATTTATCTACATTCCTTACATAAATTAGGGGTATATATTACACCCTTTTTACAAAAGCAAAAAGTACAGAAAAGCTAATTTCCCTAAGGTCCATGATAAATGAGATTAAGGCGTAGTGTCCAGACTGTCCCACTCTTATCCATTATATGCAAAAAACCAGTTAAACCCTGCAACATCATATTTTGAAAATATTCTGAGTCCATCAGTTAGATTTTTCACTAGAGAAACTGTTTTTTTAAATTTCCCTGGAAAAATTTAGAAACTTTTTAATAACACTTTTAAACATTTTAGTTCCAAAGTACAACAAAAAAGGGTGCTAGCTAAAGTTTCACTGGATGTATTATGATAAAATTAACCACAAGCCAGTCAATTTCTGACAAGTGATTATGCATGTATTTATTAGCTTTGATATCTCAGAAATGAATACCCAATTCTCTACATAATTTAGATCAATTTAAAGCAATCATTATGAGTAAAACTATCTATATTCTTAAATAATTAAGCTTTAACTGTTTCATAACTTCAAAATGTTATTTTGAAACAATAATTAGAAGTAATCATTTTTATGATTACTTCTTCAAATCACAAATCACATTTTTGTAGGCAGCTTTCAATTCAACAAATATGTTACTATCTCAAATGCTTTAGGAGATAAGAAAAGATGTAAGTAAATGTGAATTTTAAGACCATTTTTTTGGTCTGCTATACAAGATAATGTACTACATTCTTCAAGAATACTGTTGAGATGGTTAAATCTTTCACAGCATCTTCCATACATTTCTTGTTGGTCATTTTTCACCTAAGTCAACCAATCCTACCAAATAATGTGGAAATTGTGAAATAATTTTATTAAATAAGTGTTGACTATCTTCTAAAACTATTTTAGGTATTATCACCATTTAACTGGAGATCTTATTTGTACTAGAGCACAAATTTTAGTGGCAAAAGATTTTTAAAAGATGTGACAAACACTGGCTAAGACAATCACTTTGAACACATCCATTAGATTTAAGTGAGTTTACCCTCATTGAGATTATTAGAGAGCAGCCCAAAAGGTCCTTGACATATAGCATTTTGCAATTTTGCTGAAGGATATATTTGAAATGCAAGCACTCAATGGCCTGGATATAAAAGAGTCACTCGGCTAATGAGTAAGCCTGGCTAACCACACACCCATACCTCCAAGTGACTGCCATTCTCTACAATCATATTTATAGAGAAATCAGATCATCTGGGCACACTGCCAAATGGCTATCCTCTGACTTGAAATGTCCACATGACCTCATTTAATGCTCCAATGACTCTATGCAGTAGACATTACTCCTATTCCCATGTTTGCAGATTAAGATACTAAGACATGGGAAAGTTAAACAACGTGCCCAACATCACACACAGAAGATTAGGACCCACATCTGTCTGACCCCAGAGCCGAGCTGTCAACCACTGGCAATCCTGCCACTGACCTGTTCCTACATTAAGTCAGGTTAATGTCACTTCAGAAATAACGTCATTCACTGCAGTACAGATTTTTACCAAAATTATTATTTTAATTGCTTAATAATTATGTTAATCTTAGTTTATGGACCTCATAGATGCTCTGGACAAGGTCAATTCAATTTTTTAAAGTGCTTAAGAACTTGGATTGTGAAGTAAGACTACCCAATTATCTGCCATGTGACCCTGGGCAGATGACCACCTTTTTATACCTCAGCTTCCTTAACTACAAAAGAGAGATGATAATAATACCTGCTTCCTGGGGCTATTGTGAGGATTACAAGAGATAATATCATATAAAGCTGATAGTAGACACTAAGAGTGGTAGTTATTATTATTGGAACCAAATGGCTTCCTATGGAGCAAATTATTTGTTCTAGTGTTAATGAGAATTTGGGATCTATAAAGGTCTTAAATATTTTTTTTACTCTACCTGAATTTCTTCATCTCCATTGTTTTTATTATCCATATTCAATCAGTGCTTAAATTGCTTCTAGTCATATATATATATATATATATATGACTAATCTAATCATTAAATTAGATTAAAATGAGATTATTTGTGACAGAAACACAAATGACTATAAAGTTTGTTTAAAGATCCAGTTCTATGCGAGAGGCTATTAAAGTATCTTTAAACTTGACTTTGGCAGGGATACTTTTCATGTGACAGAGCACTCTCCACTTTTCCCATTATCCTGAAGAAGGTAAACACTGCAAACCTTTGTCTTTATGGCATCTTATTTGAGAACGGGGCTGGGCATGGTGGCTCTCGCCCTATAATCCCAGCAGTTTGGGAGGCCAAAGCGGGTGGATCACGAGCTCAAAAGATTGAAACCATCCTGGTCAACACGGTGAAACCCCGTCCCTACTAAAACTACAAAAATTAGCTGGGGGTGGTGGCAGGCTCCTGTAGTCCCAGCTACTCGGGAAGCTGAGGTAGGAGGATCGCTTGATCTTGAGGGGTGGAGGCTTCGGTGAGCCGAGATCATGCCACTGCACTCCAGCCTGATGACAGAGCAAGACTCTGTCTCAAAAAAAAGAAAACAGGGCAAATTAGCAAACAGATGTTCCTATAAACCCAAATTCAGAATGTTTCTGGGCCCTTTTAAATCCCTATTCATCATCAGCGCATAAACTGAGCTGAATTCAGAAATGGTAGTGAGAAACATGGTGATGTGGCAGAATATATAAGCAGGGTTTATTAGAAACTGCAAATTTATGAGGAAAACAGCAGTTTATCTCCCAAATAAAGCAAAACTAGTAGAAAAAAAACAAATGTTAACTTCAGCCAAACAACCTGAAGTTTGACTGAAGTAAGAAACTATATAATTAACTACATTTCTCCACTGGCCCACAGATAAAGATCACTGCAAATTTTAAGCAAGTCTGCATTCAGGCCATTTTGTACAAATTCAGAAGTTTAAAAATATATGCACAATCTGCTTGTAACCATAACAACCCTTCTCACTCCTCACTCCACCACCCCCATCCCAAATCGTTCTTAGGTAGGCCATGTTTTTCAGCTTCTATTCCAAACAAATTATTCCTTAAGGAAAGAGTTCCATTGAATTTTAATATGGAACAATATTTATAAACTGATATTTTCCATGTAGTCTTAGTTTTTTCAAGGATTTACTCAAATAATCAATAAAATACCATTACACTGCCTTTGCCAACATCCATGAGACTTTGTTAACCATGTTGTATTTCATGTACAATTCAGCAAAGGGCCATCTTATGATGCTCCATGAAAAATCAATAGATTCACCTTCTGTTATTAAGGCAATAATCATTTTATTATGAAGGCAATGGGAATTTTTAAACAAGTTTAAGAAAACACACCAATAACCCTCAACTCTGGACCTTCTTGATACTTAGCATTTGAAATGAGACTATGAAATAGAAAGTGATTAAAAGTAGAGATAAATTCCGACAATGCACCTTTTTTTTATTTTTCTTATTCAAAAATCAAAATCACCAAAAAAAAAAAAAAAAAAAAAAAAAAAACAGAAACAGACAATGGTATTATTCCAGTGGTATCTGGCACTTCCAAACTAACATACATGTTTGTTTAGCTGAGTCAGCCAACTATCAGAAGCCCAAATATCAAGTGGGCAGACCAAGACCTAAATATACTTAGACAAAGTTAATTTTCATTTTTCTAAGGATAACTATTATGTTATGATATCAGACAATAAATGCTGTTTTATACAAGAAATGAATGGAAATATAGAATGCATAGTAGGTACTCAGTAAACACTAGTAGATATTAATATTAATTGAATACTACTAGGCAATATTATCAAAATCATAATAATATACAAAAGCTCAGTCTTAGCCAGGTAAAAGATACAAACAAAAGTGAGAATTTCCACAGGTTATCCTCAGTAAATAAATTCATTTCTTCCATGATAATTGCAGAATCTTGTGTCTAACTAGATCTGACCACACCACTCCTCTACTTAAAAAGTATCATTGGTTCCCATTCCACTGATGATAAGGCCCAGATTCCAGATTCCTTAGCACAGCATGAGCTGCTTGCCAACTTTGGCTTCTGTCAATGCAGTCCCTTCCCCATATGTCCTATTTTCTAGTCACATAAAGCCAATTTTTATTTCTTGAACATGCCATGTTTCTCATGACGCTATGCCTAGAAGTCTCCTTTTCCCTTAATAATCCATCCAAATCACTATCCAAATCAAATGTCACTTCCTGGGAAGCCTTCTCTGATAGTCTGTACACTATCTCTCTACTTCCGTGAATTTTTAATATTTTTATCTTTAGCAAGACTTTTCAAATTGCATTGTAATTTTTAAGGCACAGCTTTATCTCTAGCATCTTGCAGTGTCTACTATTTCTTTGAAACTCAATGAATCAAAACATGAGTACATGCAAGGCCTGTCCTTTCTCCCCTTATAAAACAGGTGGGAAGAATTTCCTAGCTCACTCTCTTCGTCAACTCAGTAAACATTTCCTAAATACTTCTTATGAACCTGGTCTTGTATAGGCTTTTATGAATATGATTTTTTAAGGCAAAGTTCTTATCACCATGAAAAACTCTGTCTATTGAAGGAGATAAAGTGATGAGTGCTTTGGGTTGTATGAGGAAAACATACAAATCTATGGAAAACAAAGGAGGAGATTCTGACCCTAGCTGGGAAAAGTGGTTTGCTCCTTGAAGGAGAGAGCACCCATTCTAAAACTTGAAGGGTATAGAAGAAGAAATTTTAAAAGCCATATTAGGTATTTTTCTTCTTCCTCTCTAGAATAACCCATCCACGTTTCATAACTATCTAACCAGGTTATGAGAATCAAGGATCAGTATATATATATATAAATTTTGTTCCAGATCTTAAGTCAATACACTTTTAACAGACTCTGCCAACCAGCCATGAGTAGTACTAGGGACCTCTTGGTACAATTTATTTTATCTTAAAGGGTACACATGTGAAAGATGGCACCACCAGCCAGGTAACAAAAGTTTCTGAGACTGTGTAAACTCATCCACTTTGTGAAAGGAAACGAAACCTCAGCAAAGCAAAATATTACTTTATTCAGCTACTATAATAAATGCTGTTTGTTATTCTAATGAGGAATCTTGATCATTCTGTCACCAAGCATGAGCAGTGGTGGATAACTGCTACCACTTTGCATCTGCTATGAATACCCCACAGATTAAATGTGCTCTTGTCTGACGTGAGTTACTATAGCCTTTGAATGACAAAGAACATCATAGAAAATTAACAAATTGAAAACAGAAAGCATCCTCATTTGAGACCATTTTTATAGTGAATACATTCATATTTTCATTAAAGTCTCCCTTCTCTCTCTACTTGATCTGAATCTCTTGACATCATTTCTCAATGCAATGAAGAGTTCACACCCTTCCCATTGTCACTATTTTGCTGTCTTATTTGATGCCTTGATTAAGCCTTATTCATTATATGCATGTTGATGTTATTCTTAGTGCTGTAACAGCAGCTTTGTTTCAAAGAAATAGTAGACACTGGGAGATGCTAGAGATACTATAATAAAGCCATACCTTAAAAATTACAATGCAATTTGAAAAGTGTTGCTAAAGGTAAAAATGTTAAAAATTAACGGAAGTAGAGAGATAGTGTACAGACTATCAGAGAAGCCTTCCCAGGAAGTGACATTTGATTTGGATAGTGATTGAGATGGATAAATAAGGGAAAAGCAGAATTCTAGGCATAGCGTCATGAGAAACATGGCATGTTCAAGAAATAAAAACTGGCTTAATGCGACTAGAAAATAGGACATATGGGAAAGGGACTGCATTGTGACAGAAGCCAAAGTTGGCAAGCAGCTCATGCTGTGCTAAGGAATCTAGAATCTGGGCCTTATCATCAGTGGAATGGGAACCAATGATACCTTTTAAGCAGAGGAATGATGTGATCAGATCTACTTAGACACAAGATTCTGCAATTATCATGGAAGAAAATGAATCTATTCATTGAGGTTTGAGAAACTATGGACAAGGAAGCTATAGCATCAGGTTTGGAACACTGACCTAAATGACCATTTGCTAAGTCAAATGGGAAAAGATAACATTAGGACAGCACAGTGGCTCACATCTATAGTCCCAGCACTTTGGGAGGCCAAGGCGGGCAGATCACTTGATCACAGGAGGTTGAGACCAGCCTAGACAACATAGCAAAACCCCTTCTCTACAAAAAACAGAAAAGAGGCAGCAAACCATCTGGTTATGTATGCACCTACGCAACAACCCTGCATGACCTGCACATGTACTCCAGAACCTAAAGTAAAATTTAAAAAATATTAGCCAGGCATGGTGGTGCACACCTGTGGTTTCAGCTATTTACTAGGCTGAGAGTTAGGAAGATTACCTGAGCCTAGGAGGTAGAGACCACAGTGAGATGAGATCATGCCACTGCACTCAAGCCTGACAGAGCAAGCCCCTCACATGAAAAAAGGGGTAAAATTAATAAGATAAGCATTTCCTTTCCCTAGGATATTTATACCCTCCTTCTCTAATACAGGTTGTCAACTCCATGGGAAAATGAACTGCATTCTTCTCTGAAGACTAATGTTTGTTTGTTTGTTTATTTATTTATTTATTTATTTCTACCAAAAATACCTGATTCGAGAACTTCTTGCCAACATTTGGGGCCTGGAACTCAATTTAATATGATTTAGAAAAATAGAGAATCTATTTGCTTATTGCTGATGGTAGAAGGTAAAATTTTCAAGGAGTTTAGAATACAGGGAGGTGGGAATAGCTAAGGAATGTGGGAGAAGTGGGATAAAGGAAGAATAGGGTACTTTAGAGAGTTGATGCTGTCGAGTTCAGAAAATACATGAAAATAAGCTGAACTACTTTAATAACTGGTTTTTAGCTGTACTGTTTTGCTTTCTGCTTTAAGACTGGACCACATCATCACTTTATTTATTTATTTATTTATTGAAGAAAGGAGAGAAGGAAAGAAAGAAAAAAGGAGTGAAGGAGAGGAAGAAAGAGGAAGAAAAAGACGGAGCGAAAACAGGAATGTTGCTTTATTCTAAAAATGGTTATTGAAAACCTCTTTTATGCCAATAATTGTGCTTAATAATGGTCGATCAATATTTCATTTAAACCTATGAGTAGGTGTGATGTGGTACTGACAAGAATGTATATTTTGTGATTTTAAAGTGGAGAGCTCTATAAATGTTAATTAAGTTTACTTGAAAAGAAGACTAATGTTTAAATAACAGCATTCTTACTGTCTTAGTATGAGTAACAATAATTTAGTAAGTGTAAGCAAATAATGTTGCAAACTGAAGGAAATTCCATACCTGAGACACTTTGCCTATTGGAATCTGAGTCCCCATTACTGGAATTAGAATTGTTGGAAGAGTTGTTGTCAACCCCTCCCAGAAGGGGGCGCAAGTGGCTTACTGAGACTTGTTCAATGAATGAAGTTCCATACTTGCGAAAATACCACCATTCAAATATCTAGAACAGAAAAATAAGCGTGTTTACGGTCCCTGTTATCAGTTATGACTTCTGTATACATACTCATAAAATATGCTGCATTTACATTATTCTATCCACCTTAAGTACTTAATCTTTATTTCAAAAATTGTTTATTCTAAAAATTAGATTTTAGGAAAATTAATAACATTTAAATTCTTAATGTCATTTTCTCTGCTTAATACTGGTTTCAAAACACTGTAATATCAATCATGGATTTAAAAAAACGCTGTTAAGAACTATTCAATATAACTTTTCTCCAAATTTATATATAATATGAAAATAAAATCACCATAGCTGAAAGACAATTCCAGAAATGTACATAAATCAGTTTTTGAAATATGACTTATGAAATATTCCAGTTCTTTGCACTTCAAATTCTGATAAAAACTATACCTGTATAAAATGCTTAAGAGTAACATTTGTCCAGCTGGGGGCAGTGTTTGGTGAGACCTTCTTAGAAAATCACTGGTTTTACAGAACAAAAGAATGAGGTGCATCCCATTTCCCACATGGATAGCACCCAACCACTGAGGTTCAGCATTATCCCACTTGCAGAGAAGTGCTTTAGAAACACAAGTATCTGTTGTACACCATAATGCTTCCTAGTTCACAAGTCTACTAATTGTTATGTACTGTGAATTACAAAAGAGAAAAGAAATAACTTTCAGTAATGAAAAAACAATGATGCTTACATGATTAGACAGAAGTCAGGGTTTCCTAAGCACTGGAAAAGCAAGTGACCTCCCCCAACCCTTCTTACCCGACCTCTCTGCCTCTCTACAGTGAACACTTCCTACCACTGCTCAAAGTGGCTCTCTCCCACATCCTTTTCTCTCCTCCCTGACTGGTTGGTGGTTTCCTTAGGCAGTCACAAATCATTCCATAGAAGAATTTTAAGAATCAATCATATCCCAGAGTCTCATAGGATAGCTACATTTTTATAACATAAAATGTGCAATTAACATAGAATTATCTTTAGCCTTACTTATTCCATAAAAACAAGATTATCTACTCTGGAATGCACTTTGGGCTATAATTTTAAAACTGATGTTTTCTCTCTTTTATTGTATTAAAGGTTTCTAAAAAGACATAAGGAACATTTATGAATGACCAGAAGGAAGTATCAATCAAATGAAATGTTTCCAATCCTAGAATAGGACATCTTGATTTAATCCCAGGTAGTTACTCTGACTACAGATTATCCCTTAAATGAAATGCTTGGAACCAGAAATGTTTTTGATATTGAATATTTTTAGAATTTGGAATATGTGTATCACACATCACACTGGCTGAGCATCCTTAATCCAAAAATCCAAAATGCAAAAGGCTCCAAGGAGCACTTCAAGTGTTATGTCAGCACTCACAAAGTTTCAGATTTTAAAGTGTTCAACCTGTTGTGAATTATCACATTTAAAAACATTTAAGTATTTTCTCTGGGCAGAGAGGGCTAAATAAACTATCAAGTTAAGAAGGGACAAGACTCATTTGTAATATTTGTAATGACTAGGAATGGGATTTTGCATTAAGGAAGAAAGTTTGGGAATGATAAATTTACACACTATGGATCTAGGGGGGTGTCTATAACCCCTGGTGAGTTATTACCTGAACATCAGTTTCTTCAACTGTAAGTGGAAATCAGATTTATTATTTATCTCAAAGACCTTCAATTTTCATACTAAGCCCATATAAAACACCTAATTCAGTACCTGCTGCAGTTGGTTTTCAAAAGTAACACCAAAGCTACCATTTATGACGTTAATGATGCACATGCCCCCCCATGGGCAGCCCACCTCACATACTGCCATGAGGCACCCCTCTTTATGCCAGTCTACAATTCAGGTTAGTACAGCATTTTGCCTGTTACTAGACAGTTAGTAGAAATTACTGGAAATTATCAGGACAAAGGGTAATACTCACTGTACAGTCCTGACAACTCAACAAAGCCCTAGATTCATGGCTTTGCCTTTATTAAAAGGGAGGTAAGACTCCAAAGGACCCAGAACAGTCTTTGCCCCAAGTGCTGCTGGTGCACCTGCCAGTCCTCAGTTCATTCATTCCATCACACAGCACTACATGTTCCACACCAATCATAAGCTATACTCCAGGATCACAAAGATGTGGCCCCTGCCACTACAAGCATTTGTCACGATCCATAATACCTCTCACAGGTTGCTCCAGGCATGCCTACGCCCATTACACACACACAAACCCTGGGTTTCTTCAGATTTCTCAGTTCCTCTAGCAGAACCATAAAGTGTCAGTGCTAAAAAGGACTTTAAAGGACTCTGCAGAGTCCACTTACAGATGCAGAATGAAGACTACCCATCAAGGTACAATGACCTGACTAAAGTCACATAGCTAATTAAATAGTCACTTAGCCTGAAGCCCCTGTTCTCTGTCACTATGTTACCAAGGCCCTAAAATAAGACTTTCTTTTCTTTTTGGAGACAGAGTCTTGCTCTGTCACCCAGGCTGGAATGCAGTGGCATGATCTTGGCTCACTGCAACCTCTGCCTCCCAGGTTCAAGCGATTCTCCTGCCTCAGCCTCCTAAGTACCTGGGACTATAGGTGTGTGCCACCACACCTGGCTAATTTTTTGTATTTTTCGTGGAGACAAGGTTCACCATGTTAGCCAAGATGGTCTCGATCTCCTGACCTCATGATCCGCCTGCCTTGGCCTCCCAAAGTGCTGAGATCAAAGGTGTGAGCCACTGCGCCCAGCCAACAAGACTTTTTATAGCTCCCTTGTTTCATATAAACAGACAGATGTAACCTATCATTCCCTTTTTCAAATCTTTACTTCCAAGTGCCCTCTGACACTGTCCTTCTGTGCTTTATTAGTTATAAAAAACCAATCCAGAAGTAGTCTATCAAATGGGACCAGATTATTCATCCTAAGGTAAAAATGACTCCTATCAACCAGACATTTGCTTTATAATAGATGATAGACTTTCCACCCAGAATTTCTAAGGCAGTAATAATAGACCTCAGTAAAGACTGGGTCATGCATGCAGCTGTTTGGGAAGGAAAAGGGCGGGGGGGGGTCTTCTCAGGCCTGTCATATCACTGCAATAGTACAGCCCCTGCTGTGTACAGAGAACACAAGTATAAAGATGGGCCTCTGCTGTGTACAGGGGACACTAGAATAAAAAAGGACCCCAATCCTAATATATATTGAATGAACAACTAGGAAAGAAAGAAGGGAAGAACTCAAAACCTTCTAAAACTTTAAACACAGTGTTCTCATCTAGGGTCTTAGCATAAGAATCTTTCCCTTATCCTGAAACATGTCAGGCTTTGGGTAAGCACCTCACAGTATTTTAAAAGAGCTGCACAGATCCAAATGGGCAGATGGTGTTATTTAAGGCGCACATATTTGGTGTCACTTTGAATTCTTTTCCCTGGTACATACCTACAATGTAAACAGCAAAGCTCTCATAAACAAATTTAGATTTTAAAAGTACTTCTTGGACGTGCTAGTAGCTCAGTGGGCCTGCCACAGTAGAACAAGTTTTTAGTATGACAGACAACCAAAAAAATTAAAATATAAATATGCATTTCATAGTCTTAAAAACTTAACCTCTCCTGTGCTTTTTTCCTATTCATGCTCTGCCCCTAAGAGGGTGAAGTAAGATGAGTACTAAAAAGTATCAAGTGTGTTTGGCATTTAGGAAGTCAACAGGGACCTGATCATTTAGTTTAAAGGCAAAACCCCTTTAAACTAGATAGCCAGGCTATGTGATCTTGGTTGCTTTTCTTAATCCTTTGGGGCTTGGTTTTCTAATGTGTAAAATAAGGTCACTGTAAGCAATCGGTTAATGTTGGATAAAGAAATGGAGAGAGAAAGGGAGGAATGACTAGAAGACTGAATGGAAGGATAATTGGAAGGTTGACTGGATGGATGATAAGGGCTGGTCTGTTTGATGTAATGGGAGATTGTCTAAATGAACGGCAGGATCAATAAAAGGTTTTTGTTCATTTTGTTATGAAAAAGAGATGCTCATACATATTTGTGTTAGAGGGAAAAAATCCAGTGGAAAGAGAGAAACTGAAGGTCAAAAAGAGTACAAATAACCAAAAGACATGATGCCAAGTAGGAAGCACATACCATTCTACCTTCACCACTTCTTGCTCTAAGATAGGAAGAAAGAGAAAGAAGAATGAATAGGTGGAGACATTCTATTTTGGAGAGTAGACTGTGATATGAGCTGTTTCCCAGGTTAGAAGGTAACAGTAGGATAAAAACTGGGTGACATTGATCTCAGTGGAGGTGCAGGTAAGGTTTACTTTCTGGAAATAAGGGAGGTGGGGATGGAATTGGGAATGTGAGGGTTGAGAAAGTGGTTTGGACCTGTATCTTACAAGGCAGAAGGGCCAAGAACTATACTCGGGGTCCAGATTATATTTAAAACACCATTTGGCAAAGACCCAGTGACCAACACCCAGAGATCTCCTCCATTATTATTTGACAGAAGCAGAGAAGATAACTAAGGAGCACCGGGGCTGGGAGCTGTGGGCAGAGACCCGTTTCCAGCTGGCCTAAGTCTCAAACTTGTCTCTTGTTTACCTGCAGGGAGCTAAAATCTGACAAAGGTACAATAAACAAGGCCCTTCCATCAATCTTGCAGACCTAAAAGCAGACTGTTTGCTCAAGAAGCCTAGCTTCTTCCTACTCAATAAGTCCTCTTGTTTGGAATTGTATATTCTATATATAAAACACTTCATGTGTCAGGAATTTCTCTATGCCCTATTAACACACTCAAAAATGCTTTCAGATTTCCCCATAGCAAAAGTGTAGTAATTCCACACCAACGCTGTTAAACCCATGAGAAATACGAAGATGACAAAGCTTGAAATTGACTAATTGCTTCTTAGGAATTAAAGTAGACAATGATGTCACAGGAGGATTGATACTGTGATGGTAGAGACTGAAGAAGGAATATGAAACTTTCTGACAGTCTACTCCTAGATAGAAAGATTGCCAAATCAATGCCTACTTTAAGTCTTCAAAAATATATCTGGTGGTAAACAGGTTTTTTTTGGCAAAAGGGGATTTATCTGGGCTTAAGAAGATAAGCCAAGTCAGTTGGCATGTGTTACAGTAATACCTGTAACAGTTTTTGTTTCTTTTTTGAATCCTAAAGCATATCATTTTTACTATATTGACTCTTTCAAAGTCCTTCCTAATTTCTCATGACAGACATCACACTTTCTTTTTACACTCCAGGTTTCTGTATGTTTTGTTTAGGAATATGAAATAGCTACCGAGTAGGTCTTTCTACTTGGCCTCCTGCTTCCTAAATCTCAGCCAACACCTCCTCAGCCACCTGTTCCCCTAAACAGTTGTGGGGGCTATGTAAACTGGCATTCCGCCCTTTCACCTGCCTTTTTGGCCACCTGTTGCCAAGGCTTTAAGAAAACACAGGGAAGTAAGGCTCTCTTCAAGGTCAACAGCCAATGATCCATCCCCACCTCTGTGTCTCTAAGTTCACAGAATGAGTGTTTCCATTGCAGCATTAACTACTGAGGCCTAAAAGGGAGGGTAACTCTCTTGAGCCAAGTCATGGAGACCACTGAGAACTGGGAGAAGCCAGCCTGTGTCATTCATCCCAAGCCCTGCCAGCTATCCTCAAGGTTCCTCCTCTAGAGAGTCTAATTCAGTTGGTTTGGGTGTTACTTGGAACCCATCATTTTAAACAATCTCCCAGATATTTCTGATGCAGTCAGTTAATTCATTTATTCCTTGGATCTTATGTGCATTCACCTGGCATTTTGTATACAGTAATACACAAAAACACAGATATGGTTCCTGCCTTTGTGATGCTTCTATTCTAAAGAGGAATAAGACAATAAATGATCACACAAATAAAATATAATGATAATTGTGCTAGGTATTAGTCTATGTTTTAGGCTGGACAAATCTGGCCTAATCCATGGCCAATTAGAAAAAGAAAGAATGTTTTCTCCAAAGAAGGTTGCAGGCTTCCTCCCCCCTCTTCCACTCTCTTATCTACCTGACCCACTTCTGTGTGTCTGTTAAAATGAAAATATGGAGAGGCCTTTAGGGCACAGTCCAATGAAGAGCAAGCCAGATCGCCAGCTGAGGGGCGTGCTTTATCCTCATGGAATTTTTAAAAATGGTTGCCCCCGGACCTTGTCACGACTACGCCTGAGGCCCTGTTTCATCTCCTTGTGTCCTGGGTGTGGTTAGGCCCTAAGCTGGGAGCTATTTGCCTCTCAGGAGAAAGCCAGGGCAGGGTTCAGCAGGGAATGGTGTGTCTCCACTGCTTGCTGTGCCTTTGACTTCCAACCATGTGGTGCTTGCTAACGAGCAGTGGTCCCAAAGTGACGTGAGAGCCTCAATGCTGTTGTGAAAATGACCAGGAAGAAGAGTTCACAAGTAGCCACAAGATGGCAATTTTGGAGCCAGAAGAGCTCTCCATGCAGAAACAAGAGGAAGTAACCTCAGGAATAGAATTCCTTTTGGGGAAGAAAGAGGCCATCTGGCTGTTAAGAAAAGCATCCCAGAGGAGGAAGAACTGTTATATGTCCTAAAGCCAAGTTGCATCCAGCAAGGAAGGAACACCGAATAGCAGCTTGGGGCAGCCTGTGGCCTGCAGAGAAATCCAGGTGACACCCCAGAGGGGCTAGGAGAGGACACCCTTCTGAGAACAGTCATGGCTCGCTCAGCATCACCCCACTCAGAGACCAGAGGAGGTCCCAGCTGGGGTGACACAGCCCTTCTCCACCCGGGAAGGCCAGCATCCTTCAGAAAAAGTATCCCTGAGGAGGAAGAGGAATCGTTAAACATCTTAAAAGGTTCAGCTTTTTGAGCCTTCTGAAGATAGTCTTGTGAGGAGGGTGAAATGCGTGAATGTGCATAAAACCCACAGACCAGCACCCCAGAGTCTCTAGCCTCTTGGAATTTGTGTCTTCTGCAGAGGAAACCCCAAGAAGAC
Organism: Callithrix jacchus; assembly: GCF_049354715.1. Classification (NCBI taxonomy): domain Eukaryota; kingdom Metazoa; phylum Chordata; class Mammalia; order Primates; family Cebidae; genus Callithrix; species Callithrix jacchus. The sequence goes on along the minus strand of NC_133512.1, from coordinate 87,697,398 downwards.
TGATCAGTTGTTCAATTCTAAAACAATGGCCCAGGGTTTGGTGACATTCGCCGACATAGCCATAGACTTTTCTCAGGAGGAATGGGCCTGTCTGAACTCTGCTCATAGGGACCTGTACTGGGATGTGATGCTGGACAACTATAGTAACGTGGTCTCACTGGATTTGGAATCAGCCTATGAGACTAAGAATTTACCTACAGAAAAAAGCCTTCATGAAATACGCATTTCCAAAAGGAATTCAGATAGAAGAAGTAAATCCCTTGGCCATAACTGGATATATGAAGGTACATCTGAAAGACCACAGCGCTCCAGAGGCAGGTATGTCAATCGAATGATCATCAGTTGTGTAAAAAGGCCCACTACTAGAGAAGGCACCCCTCCCAGATCCCATCAGAGACATCCTAAGGAGAATTCCTTTGAATGTAAGGATTGCGGGAAGGCCTTTAGTCATGGCTATCAACTTGGTCAACATCAGAAAATCCGTACTGGTGAGAAACCTAACGAATGTAAAGAATGTAAGAAGTTCTTCCAATGGGGCAATCAGCTTACTCAGCATCAGAAAATCCATACCGGGGAGAAGCCGTAGGAATGTAAAGACTGTGGGAAGGCTTTTCCATGGGGCTCAAGCCTCGTTATTCATAAAAGAATTCATACTGGGGAGAAATCCTACGAATGCAAAGACTGTGGCAAGGCCTTCCGGCGTGGCGACAAGTTCGCGCAGCACCAGAGGTTCCACACTGGGGAGAAAGACTACAAGTGCAAAGACTGGGAAGACTTTTAGCCGCGTATACACTCATTCAGCACAAGAGAATTCACAGTGGGGAGAAGCCTTACAAATGTAAAGACTGTGGGAAGGCCTTTATTTGTGGCTCAAGCCTCATTTAGCATAAAAGAATTCACACAGGTGAGAAACCCTATGAATGTCAAGAATGCGGGAAGGCCTTCACTCCAGTAAATGACCTTACTCGGCATCAGAAGATCCATACCAGTGAGAAGCCCCACGAGTGTAAGGAGTGCAGGAAGGCCTTTCGCTGGGGTTCCAGTCTTGTGAAGCACGAGAGGATACACATGGGCGAGAAGCCGTACAAATGCACAGAATGTGGGAAGGCCTTCAACTGTGGCTATCATCTTACTCAACAAGAGAGAATCCACACGAGCGAAACCCTGTCCAAATGTAAGGAGTGTGGGAAGGCTTTCATTTACGGCTTGAGCCTGGTGAAACACGAGTGAATTCATACCAGGGTGAAGCCCTACGGGTGTACAGAATGTGGAAGGAGCTTTAGTCATGGCCATCAGCTTACACAGCACCAGAAAACACACAGTGGGCCAAAATCCTACAAATGTAAGGAATGTGGGAAGGCGTGTCACCAGCTAAACCTCCTCCGAGAACATCAGAGGATCCACAACAGTTGATGCGCCCTTTGAACTCAGCCGCCTGCTGTTATCCGTGGATTCGCTCTCCACATTTTGTTACCTGCAGTCAACTGCAGTTCAAAAATATTAAATGGAAAATTCCAGAAATAAATTGTAAGGTTCAAATGGTGTGCCCTTCTGAGTAGCGGGATGACATCTCTTGCTGTCCTGCTGCAATCAGCCAGGGATGTGACTTGCACCTTGGTCCAGCACATCCACGCTGTATATGCTGCCATCCTGCTAGTCACTTAGTAGCTGCCTTGGTGGTCAGATCGACTGTCACGGCATCACAGTGCTTGTGCTCAAGTAATCTTTACTTCACTTAACAGTGGCCCCAAAGAGCAAGAGTAGTGATGCTGGTAATTTGGATATGCCAAAGAGAAGCCACAAAGTGCTTCCTTTTTAGTGAAAAGGTGAAAGTTCTCAATAAAGAAAAGGGAAAAAAATGTATACTGAGGTGGCTAAGAGCTACCTGACAATAAGATATTTTGGGAGAGAGAGATATGTTCACATAATTTTATTACAGCATATTTTTACAATTGTTCTATTTTATTAGTTATTGTTGGTAATCTCTTACTGTGCCTAATTTATAAATTAATCTTTAGATATGTTTGTACAGGAAAAAATGTAGTATATAGTATTGTAAAAATGTACAGGAAAAAAACAGTCAGTACTATCTATTGTTTCAGGTATCCACTGGATGTCTTGGAATGTATCCCCCCTCAGGTGATAGGGGGCTTCTATACAAAGAATGTATGACTACATTCTTTCTAGACTACATTCATGCCTTCCTCAACATGAGAAAAATTCATGATACTGTTGAAGATAGGAAAGCCTTCACTGATTTTTTTTTTTGGACACAGAGTCTCATTCTTGCCCAGACTGGAGTGCAGTGGTGCGATCTTGGCTCACTGCAACCTCTGCCTCCCAGATTCAAGCAGTTCTCCTGTTTCAGCCTCCTCAGTAGCTGGGATTACAGGAACCACCATGCCTGGCAAATTTTTTATTTTTAGTAGAGATAGGTTTCACCATGTTGCCCAGGCTGGTCTCAAACTCCTGACCTCAGGTGATCCACCCGCCTCGGCCTCCCAAAGTGCTGAGATTACAGGCATGAGCCATCATGCCGAGCCCACCGATCACTCTTCTGCTTACAGAATATCAGAAGTCATTCTAGAGGCAAATTCAAAGAGTGGAAAAATCACTTTTTCTTAATTCTTAATGACTATGTTTTTGGTGTAAACGTTTTTATTGTGTAGGTTAGTTTAATGAATACATAAAGACTACCAATACCATTCTGTCTTTATTCCGTGGTATCTGTGGAATAACCCTGCTAATGTAACACATGAGAAAGCCTTTAGTCATGGCACCCACTCTACCAGTTGTCCCTGCCATCCCCCACCATCTTCCCTGTGAGACATGGGCTAAAGGCTCACTACCCCTGTGCTCTGTCCGCCACGTGGACACCATGTGCATTATTTGTACATAAGAATAATCACATCTACCCGAGACTACTATTGTGGAAACGGGAAATTAAATGTTTGGTACATGTAAAGTCTTTGAAAGTGTAACTGGAATATTGTGTAAGTTCAGTAAATAACTATTGTTGTTTTTATGATCATTACTACCATTAGTATTGCCATTAGTGAATTTTTGCAAGAAAATGCCCTGTGGGTGCAGCGAGTCTGGAAAAGACTGTTGATCTTCTAGAAGAAACCATTAAGAGATTATTGTTACAACCGTAAGTTACACAATGATTTCTTAGTAGGCAAAACACAGCGGACATAAAAAGCTGTTAGACTTCATCAGCAAAAGTACAAAAATTCTGTTCATCAAATGATGTGGTTAAGATAGAGAAAAGACAAGAAACAGGACTGGAAGAAGATGTTTGCTCTACTACACCTGACAAAGGAACTCACGTGGAAAATATAAAGAATCCCTCATGTTTAAAAAACAAATCAATTTAAAGGGGCAAAAACCTAAGCACATCACAGGAGAAGATCAGCAGATGGCCAATCAACAAGTGAAAATGTATTCAATGTCATTGCTGCTCAAGGAAATGTAGAGTACACACAACGTGCTGACCCTCTAGGCAGAGACCAGAATGATTCCATTAAAGTCACAGTGACAAAGTAAATTTCAGATGTCTCCCCACAGAGAAAAAGGAGAAGGAAGCAAGGTGATGGACGTGTTAAACAGCTTGATTTAATCATTCCACATTGTGTGCATGCATTATGCATTGCAACATGACTCAATCAGTGTAATCCAATTATTTGTCAATCAAAAATATTAATAAAATCAAAGATTAAAAAGTGAAAATATCAACCACTACTCCCTGCTGCTATCCACCTTCCTAGTCAAACCTTATTGAGAGGCAGAATGATGCTGGGGCGGAGGTGGAAATTTAAGTTCTAGTCTTTACTCCATCCTTATCTAGCAAAGTTACGTAGGCAAGTCACAAGTTTTCTGAATGCCTAGTCCTTAGGTCTTTTTTTTTTTTGAGACGGAGTTTCGCGCTTGTTACCCAGGCTGGAGTGCAATGGCGCGATCTCGGCTCACGGCAACCTCTGCCTCCTGGGTTCAGGCAATTCTCCTGCCTCAGCCTCCTAAGTAGCTGGGATTACAGGCACGCGCCACCATGCCCAGCTAATTTTTTGTATATTTTTTAGTAGAGACGGGGTTTCACCATGTTGACCAGCATGGTCTCGAGCTCCTAACTCGTCATCCACCCGCCTCGGCCTCCCAAAGTGCTGGGATTACAGGCTTGAGCCACTGCGCCCGGCCAGTCCTTAGGTCTTTACTGATTTAAAGTGGATTGCTTCTGAGCATCCCTGCCTCAGCACTGTAACTACATGACTTTCAAGTCCCTCAATTTGTGCTAAAATATAAGCTGAAAACCCAAAAAGGCAGTTTTGTCCCTTTATCTGCCATTAGCTCATTCACCTTCTTCATTTTTGCCATATCTGATCATTAATCTGTTCCACTTAAATGCTCATACCTACAATCAGTCTATGACAGGCATCAGTCTACTTTCTTTGCCTGACATGTGATCTCCTGCAGAAGAACATTAACTTTTGTGGTGAACTCAAAAAACTATAATCCAACAAGGCTAAATGAGCCTGTTTCCTCTTATTCCCTGCAGGATCCCCAGTCATCTGGCCCCCACAGCAGCTCTCTCATTCTTTATTCTAGAGTCAAGAGGCAAGGTACTTCAGAGATGACACGGCTTGACATTTATGTACTGCTTCCCACCCCAAGCCCCCAGGAGCCCTTCTAATCAAGTTTCCCTGAGTCTTTTTCCACTCTTTGTTCCAGAATCATCATCATTTTGGGTGATCCATATGTACCTATCAATTAAAGTGCTACCTGAAGTGCAGTTCAAGGTCTTGAGATGGATGAAAAAGAGGTGAAAGGAAACAGCAATCTTCATCTCCACTTCCTTACTTTTGAATAAGAGAGGATGGAAGGCAAGGCCAGAAAGATCCAGGTTCAAATCTCACCATTTACCTGCTATATAACCCTGGCTAAATTATTTAAACTTTGTGTCTGTTTATATTCAGCAGAGTAAAAGCACTGGTACCCACCACTTAGAATTTCAATAAAAATTAAATGAAATAAAATATGCAAAGTGTTAAATACAGTACATCTAGCATGGAGTGGGAACTCAATAAATGGATCTTTTGTTACAACTCATTCCTACTCAATTGTCATCTGCTACCACTTTCCCAAAAACATACTTCCTTTACATTTAATCCATGAACTAATTATTTTATTTACCATTCTGATTTTATCTATTTCCTGTTCTTGATTCTGACTTTTAAAAATTATGTTCTGGATGCCTTTTAAAAATTACCTCTCATACTAATACACACACACACACACACACGTACATATATGTATATCTATATACATATCCTGTATCCCTTTAAAATGTGTATCGATCCATGTATCACTGTTGAAATACATACACACATGCTTTAATAGGAATATAGAAATCTATGTATAAATGTCAACAGAGCATACTGAATTTTATGCATCTATCAACATTTTGAGATAATTAAGGGGAGCATTTTCTGCACATAACCACCTTACCTCTCTCACAAGTGAGGCAAAACCCAGGAATTTTCTCCACTGAAATAAACACTGCCTATAGAGGCTGGGGATGTCTTTGCTAGCAGATAAAAGACTAACTTGGCAAGTTTGGACTGTGATGACAGGTGCAATTCTTGTGGATGGAACTGGAGTGGAATGGGAAGGCTTGCACCAAGCAGACAGAGGGGTATCTTGAAATTAAGCAAGGGAAAAAGCTGGATGGATGGGTATGGGCACAGGAACTAAAAGGGAACAGTGAGTTAGATGGTATAAGAAAGTCATTGCTAGCTTTCAACTTGTGAACTTAGAAGTATTTGTGATATCTAATAAAATATACACCTCTTTATTTTTAAACATGTTGTATATTTGTTCAGTTAATTGACTTTTTCTTTACAGAGGAAATATCAGCGTTTCTGTTTGTTTTTAGCTCTCTTTTCCAAAGAAATCAAATTTAATTTGATAATTTTAGTCTCCAGCATAAAAATCCTGAAGTCCCTAAATAATCAATTTCCCCAAGGTCAGTACTATACGTTAAATGTCCATGGCAGGCTCTTAGAACATTGCTTAGGGGAGAGCAGTTAGGTAATTTTCTTCCTGGGGTTAGGAAGCAAATTGCTAAGCATTTCTATGCACACTGCTATTTTGCAGAGCACCTGATCCTTTACCTCAATGCTGCCTCTCCCTGAAATGCACTCAGCAGAAAAGGATAGTGGCTGAATAGAAACATTACCCTGGGTTCATTTTGAGGTCTGGCAAAGCTGAGTCTCTAAAGGTTAGGCATGTCAACAAGCTCTACAGCAGGAACCTAAAGCTATCAAGAGCTAGTCACACACTGTAGTTACTTAGCTCTCAGTACAGACTAGCATTTTGAGACAGAACTTTCAAAATGTTCCTACATGAGACGTTTTCCTTTGCTCAAAGTTTCCTATCAGTCAGGAGTATCCTCTCCTTCCTGAAAATGCTGCAAGGCAAATATACCATAGCTCAGCAATGATTATTTGGTTCAGCAGGGGCACAGACAACCTCACCAGCCCTGATCTGCAAAGGTGACCATGCTCTAGGGAAATCCCTTTATTGCTGGTGAGGCTTCACCAAACCTGAGTTAAAAAGGAAACCAACCATCAGGTCTAGCTTACCAGAATGAAAGGAAACAACCCACACTGAGGTAATTAATTTAGAGCCTGTGAATCCACACCAAGCTCTTGCTAGAATAAAATCCAGACCTATCACTTTATACAGCAGACTAGAAAAACAGCTGACCACAGAGGCAGTAAAACGAGTGAGAGAATACAGGCTGCCTGCACAAGATGGCCTGGGATCCAATCCTGCTCCTCTATTACTAGCTGTGTGATGTAAGGCAGGTTACTAACTGGCCTATTCTACCTATTGCACTTATGTGTAAGTAAAAGGGAAACAACGTTAGCAATGACCTCGTACTGTGGGGAAGAGTAAATGAGATAGCATGCAAAGTGCTTTAGATTAGTGCCTGGCATCACCTAAGTGCATAACATTCTTCAGTGACCCTCTCTCCTGAGAGATGGAATGTGCAAACAAAAGTCTACCTTTCAGCATCAGAGGGAATTACTGGTTTCAGTATAAAATTGTATCCAGAGAAGTTCTTTTTTTCTATTTGTTTACTTAAAAAATCCTTAAAGATGTTTTAGAAAGAAAATGCTAAAATATTAATGTAAATTTAAATGATAATTATTAGATGGAGACTTGTAATGCCTTCCCCTTCTCTCCCCACCCCAAACATATATGCTAAAAGATTGCTATGTTTTGGGCACATATTTAGTAAGAATTTACCAAGCATGTGACAGCATTTTCCCAGTCTGAAGTTGTCTCATTTTGTTTAAAATATTATGGTAGGTTTTTAATCATAAAGCAATACTGGACTTTGTCAAATGCTTTTTCTGTGTCTATTGAGATGATCATGTGATTTTTGTTTTTAATTCTGTTTATGTGGTGCATCACATTTATTTACTTGCGTATGTTAAACCATCCCTGCATCCCTGGTAGGAAAACTACTTGATCATCATGATTATCTTTTTGATATGGTGTTGGATTCAGTTAGCTAATATTTTATTGAGGATTTTTGTATCTATGTTCATCAGAGATATTGACCTAGTTTTATTTTTTTATTTTGTTTCCTGGTTTGGGTATTAGGGTGATACTGGCTTCAGAGAGTAATTTAGGGAACATTCCCTGTTTATCTTTTGGAATAGGGTCAATAGGATTGGTACCAATTCTTCTTTGAACATCTCATAAAATTTGGCTGTGAATCTGTCTGGTCCTGGACTTTTTTGTTTTTCTGGTAACTTTTTAACTGCCATTTCAATCTCTCTGCTTGTTACTAGTTTGTTCAGACTTTGTATTTCTTTCTGGTTTAATTTAGGAGGGTTGGATATTTCCAGGAATTTATTCATCTCCTCTAGGTTTTCTAGTTTAAGCATGTAAAGGGGTTCATAGTGGCCTTGAATTATCTTTTGTATTCCTGTGGTATTGGTTGTAATATCTCCCATTTTGTTTCAAATTGAGCTTATTTGGAACTTCTCTATTCTTTTCTTGCTTAATCTCATTAACGGTCTACCAATTTTATTTATCTCTTCAAAAGAATTGGCACAGAATTGGCATATACCTTAAGGTAATAAAAGCCATCTCTGACAAACCCACAGCCAACATTATACTGAACAAGGAATAGTTGAAAGCATTTACCCTGAGAACAGGAACAAGACAAGGATGCTCACTTTCACCACTTCTATTCAACATCATATGGGAAATCCTAGCCACAGAATCAGACAAGAGAAAGAAATAAAGGGCATTCAAAATGGTAAACAGGAAGTTAAACTGTCACTGTTTGCTGATGACATATCATATATCTAGAAAACCCTAAAGACTCATCCAAAAACTCCCAGGACTAGTAAATGAATTCGGCAGTTTTAGGATACAAAATTAATGTACACAAACCAGTAGCCCTGCTATACACCAACAGCAACGAGGCTGAGAATCAAATGAAGAACTCAACCACTTTTACAGTAGCTGCAAAAATAAAACATAATACTTAGGAATACTCTTAACCAATGAGGTGAAAAACCTCTATAAGGAAAACTACAAAACATTGCTGAAGGAAATCACAGATGACACAAACAAATGGAAATAATTCCATGCTCACAGATGAAGAGAATCAATACTGGGAAAATGACCATACTGCCAAAAGTAAACTACAAATTCAATGCAATTCCCATCAAAATACCACCATCATTATTCACAGAACTAGAAAAATTCCCAAAATTCATATGGAACCTAAAGAGCCTACATAGGCAAAGCAAAACTAAGGAAAAAGAACAAACCTGAAGACATCACATTACCTAACTTCAAACTATACTGTAAGACCACAGTCACCAAAACAGCATGGTACTAGTAATAAAAACAGGCATATAGACCAACGAAACAGAAAAACCCAGAAATAAAGCCAAATACGTACAGCCAACTGATCTTCAACAAAGCAAAGAAAAACACAGTGTGAAAAGGACAACCTATTCAACAAATGGTGCTGGGATAATTGGCAAGCCACATGTATAAGAATGAAACTAGATTCCTCATCTCTCACCTTATACAAAAAATCAACACAAGATGGATCAAAGACTTAAGTATAAGACCTAAAACCATAAAAATTCTAGAAGATAACATTGGAAAAACCCTTCTAGATGCTGGCGTAGGCAAAGACTTCATGACCAAGAACTCGAAAGTTCTGAAAAACATAGATAAATAGATGGGACTTAATTAAACTAAAAGGCTCCTCCACAGCAGGAGAAATAATCAGCAGAATTAACAGAGTGCTGGAAAATCTTCACAATCTACACATCTGACAAAAGATGAATTTCCAGAAAATGCAAGGAATTCAAATAAATTAGCAAGAAAAAAATAATCCCTTCAAAAAGTGGGCTATGGGCTGGGTGCAATGGCTCACATTTATAATCCCAGCACTTTGGGAGGTTGAGGCAGGTGGATCACCTGAGGACAGAGTTTGAGACCAGCCTGGTCAACATGGTGAAAGCCCATCTCTACTAAATACAAAACATTTACTTAGACAAAACATGAGCTTAGACAAAACATTTCCTTTCTTTCTCCTGTTGGTCTCGATTTTCTCCTCTGAAAAATGAATGTGGCTTAGCACTGAATGACCAAAGTCCTAGCACCTCAACAATCCCTGATTCTCCCCATAGCTTTTTAAGATTGATACATAATAGATGTGCAAATTTTCAGGGTACATGTGATAATTTGATACCTTCATGTAATATGTATAGATCAAACCAGGGTCACTAGAATATCTACCACCTTAAATTTATTTTTCTTTTCTTTGTGCTAGGAACATTCAAATTATTCTCTTCTGACTATTTTTAAGCATACAACAGATTGTTAACTATAGTCACTCTAACAATCTGTCAAACAGTAGGTCTTATTTATTCTCTCTGACTGGTATATTTGTATCTATTAATCAACCTCAGCCATGCATGGTGGCTCACACCTATAATCCCAGCACATGGGAAGGCCAAGGAAGAGTATCACTTGAGCCCAGGAGTTCAAGACCAGCCTGTGCAATGCAGGGAGACCTCCACCTCCTGGGTTCAAGTGATTTTGCTACCTCAGCCTCCTGAGTGGCTGGGACTACAGGTGGGTGCCACCATGCCCGGCTAATTGTATAGTTTTAGTAGAGATGGAGTTTCACCATGTTGGCCTGGCTAGTCTTGAACTCTTGGCTTCAAGTGATCCTCCTGCCTCTGCCTCCCAAAGTGCTGTGATTGCAGACATAAGCCAATGCACCCACCACACCCTGTCTTCCTATAAAAATTAGCCAGGCATGGTGGCACACACCTGTAGTCCCAGCTACTCAGGAGGCTAAGGCAGGAGAATCGCTTGAAGCCATTCTAACTATAATGAGACATAGCTCATTGTGGTTTTGGTCTGCATTTCTCTGATGATTAGCGATACCATTTTTTCATATACCTATTGTCTGTTTGCAAGTATTCTTTTGAGAAATGTCTATTCAGATCTTTTTCTCATTTTTTAAGTGGATTATTTGGGGTTTTGCTATTGAGTTGAGCTCCTTATATATTCTGGTTATTAATCTCTTGTCAGATGAATAGCTTGAAAATATTTTCTCCCATTCTATGGGTTGTCTCTTCACTTTATTGTTTCCTTTGCTGTGCAGAAGCTTTTTAGCTTGATATAATCCCGTTTGTCTATTTTTGCTTTGGTTGCCTGTGCTTTGAGGTTTTGCACAAAAAAAATCTTTGCCCAGTCTAATGTCCTAGAGGATTTCCCCAGTGTTTTCTTTCACAAGATTCATGGTTTCAGGTCTTAGATTTCAGTATTTAATCCATTTTGATTTGATTTTGTATATGGTGATAGAGGTCCAGCTTCATTCTTCTACATATGGTAATTCAGTTTTTCTAACACATTTACTGAAGAGACTGTCTATTCTCCAACGTATAATCTCAGTACCTTTGTCAAAAATGAGTTGGTTGTAAACGTGTGAGTTTATGTCTGGGCTCTCTATTCTGTTCCATTGCTCTGTGTCTGTTTTTATTCCAGTACCATGCTGATTCGGTTGCTATAACTTTGTAATATATTTTGCAGCCAGGTAGTGTGATGCCTCCAACTTCATTCTTTTTGCTCAGGATTGCTCTGGCTATTCAGGGTCTTTTGTGGTTCCATATACATTTCAGATATTTTTTCTATTTCTATAAAGAATGTGATTGGTATTTTCATAGGGATTCCATTAAATATGTGAATTTATTTGCGAGTATTGTCAAATTTATTTGCAGAGTATTGTCATTTTGATGGTATTAATTCTGCCAATCCATGATGAGCATGAAGTATCTTTCCACTTTTTGTGTGTCCTCTTCAATTTTTTTCCATCAGAATTTAATAGTTTTCCTTGTATTCATCTTTCACTTTTTTTATTAAATTGATTCCTAGGTATTTTATACTTTTTGTAGGTATTGTAAATGCTTTCTTGATTTCTTTTTCATATTGGTCACTGTTAGCATATATACATGTTACTGATTTTTGTATGCTGATTTTGTATCCTGCAACATTACAGAATTTGTTTATTAGTTCTAACAGTTTTTGGTGGAGTATTTAGGTTTTTCTAAATATAAGATCATGGTGTCTGCAAACAGGCCTCACTTGACTTCCTTTTTCATGGTTTTCTCTTCTATCACCTGTCTCACTGAAACTGATCTCTCCTTTTCATTACTTCCTCTCATCATCTTCTGTCTACTCCCTGTCCTCTCTGGATATTATGTAATTCTCAATATGTTAATATAGTTTCTTACCGTAGCTCTAAATAGTAAGTATATAGCCTCCTAATGAAAATCCTTTTTAATTAATAAAGTTAGAAACCTTTGGAGTAGGACATTCATTCCCATACCTTCACCAGTTACCAGGAGTTTTTCTGTGGTTTTCTAGCAAAACAGTTTCTGCTGGCTTCCCGCTACCAAACTCTCTCTCAGATTAATTTCCTCTGCCCTCAATCCCCTAGATTGAAGAGATTATCTAAAGCCTTTCTCTTCTCCATTCATTGCTCTAAGTCAGACTCAAATATTTTTACTACTTCCCATTTGGCCAATTTACATTGTTCCTCAACAGGTTAAGTAGAAGCAAATTTTTGAGGTTGTTGTTCTCTTAAGCCAAGAGTTCCTGCCACCCAATAAATGTGAAGTCCAATGTGGGGCCACTATGTTCTTCTTTGCAAAGTAATAATAGTAAAATAACACTACCATACATGATCACCATCATTTCAGAAGGAAATTTTAACATTAAAAAGTAAGGACACAATCTCAGAATAAACTACAGCCCTTACATGGAATAAACTAGTGATCAGCTTTATAGCTTTATGGAGTTGATCTCTGCAGGGTCTTTATTCTTCTCATGCCTCTAAAAAAACAAGGAAAACTTCAGAGACACATACAGGTGACCAGATTAGTATTTAAGAGGTGCCATGGTACAAATTATCACACATACCTTATTTTAACCCATTTTAAGGAGGAAGTTTAATATGCTTCCCCTCAACTTGGGTGGTCTTTGCAGCCAGCACTGGGCTTTCTATCTGGCTTTCTACTTATCCAAAACAGGTTTTTAGTATCAGGAGTGGTTCTAGCTAGAGAAACAGAATTTTAAAGATAGATTTCTTAGTTGGTTTGGGGGTTTCTGGAGTTGGATGCTTAATATAATTAGACCCAAAAATGCTAAGGACTCTACTTCTAATACTATGGAGAACACTGACAGTCCTTGATGTGACCTGTTTAGAGAGTTATGCAAAATAAATGCATTTGATACTCCTGATTCATCACTCTTCAGAGGCAAAGAGTTTAGCAACTCTACACATAGTACCTTTGACCATATGTGGAGAACCAATGAATATAATCAAGTCGGTTGGTTGCTTCTAAGTTTGCTGGGCAAAGTGATGAAAGAAAACAATGAACTCAGGGATTCTGACTCATGTCTCCAGAAGCACATCCTGAGCCTCAAATCTAAGAGTGCCCTGAGTGAGAGTCTTATCTCCTGTAGAGAAAGAGCTGAAATTGTGGGAAAACAGACACAAGCTCTTATCATGTGAGTAGCTGACCTGCAATGAAAGGTGCATGCTCAGCCTTGACAGGTATCTACTGTTAAAGCAAGGGCATTAATTGGAAAAGAATGTGACCCTGCAATTTGGAATGGAGATGTGGGGGGGTAGGTTTAACATCAACTTTAAACATCTCATGTCACTAGTTCAGCAATCCATATGACACAGCAAAGCAAGATGAAACTGGATGTTTTCTGAACACAAAAAGATGCTCCCACACTGCCATCATCCATCTCCTCTGTTTTCAGGTTACTGTCCTGCATACATTTCTCCACCTTTTTACTCTGGCTCTTTACAAACTCAAGCTTCTGAAATCCACCATTATTCTAGGTTCGTTTATGCTCTTTGCTACATATGTTTGTGTCCTTCTCTAAAGTTTTTCTGCTTTTTTTCTGATCATCCATTTTTCTAGACATCAACTCTGTAAAACTTTTCTTGTGCTTGTTTCTATAATAATTAGTCATCACAAGTATATGGGTACAGGGATTAAAAAAACCTTTTCTAAAACATCTTTGCCTCTTTAATTCTATTAGAGTAGTCCCATGAGTTTAGACGGTCCCCATCTGAGGCCACTAAAATTAACTACTTCAGGTATTATGATTTAACAGTTGCACACCTGCAACTGTTACAAAGATAAGGTAGGAGAGCCATACAAATAATAATCATACTGCTTTTTTGCATTTTGGGGATTTTTTTTAAAAGGAAGCAATGCATAAAGAAGTGTAAATTTAGAAAGAAAATATGAAAGGAAAAAAACTTAAAATTGTCACAATCCATCTCAATACATTTAAAGAAACTAAGCTATATTTCTACTGATCTTGATTCTGTACAACATTCCATTTTGATGACTATATTTTTATTTTGAGATTAAGTCTTGCTCTGTCACCCAGGCTGGAATGCAATAGCGCAATCTTAGTTCACTGCAACCTCCGCTTCCCAGGTTCAAGTCATTCTCCTTACTCAGTCTCCCAGGTAGCTGGAACTACAGGCATGCGCCACCATGCCCAGCTAATTTTTTTGTATTTTTACTAGAGATGGAGTTTCACCAGGCTGGCCAGGCTGGTCTTGAACTCCTGACCTTAAGTGATCCACCCGCCTGTAATCCCTAAGTGCTGGGATTACAGACGTGAGCCATAGCGACTGGCCCCATTTTGATCATTATTAGTTGAACTGAGTTGCATTTATTTTATAGTATCTTAGATAGCAAAATTTGACAAAGAATTATGTCTTCCTTTATTTTCCATTTTATTTACATTTGCTTTTTTTTCCCTTTTCAACAAAATAATATATGATTGCTTAAATTTTTTTTTCAAATATTTCAGAAATCTATTAATGGGGTAGTAAAAGGCTTCTGTGAGTCCACTCCCCAACATATAGACATGTGGAAGATAATCACTGTAACCTGTTGGTGCATATCCTTCCAGATTTTTTCTTGTACATACACTAATATACGTATTACTAATCAGCATGTTTTTAAGTGAGAAGGACTCCACCACTTACCAAAATAAGCCCTGATATTAGTGAGGAAGTGCCTGTCAGGGCCACGTAGAACTTCGGTGTTAATGTGTTCAAAAACATGCTCACTGAAAAAGAAAAGAAAGAGAAAGGGAGAATAAGGAATGTATGTCAGTAAAACCAGCTCTTTCATTTTCCTCTCTAGTAAAATCATTTATTTTCAATTATGAGAACTCTTAGAACCATAGTGAGGTCCCATTAAAATTATTCACCAACACATAGGCTCAGAATACTTGGCGTCAAGAAATATACCTTGGGGGGAAAAAAAAAAGCTAAGTATGAGAAAAGAGAACAGTTTTAGTTTCTAACTCTCAAAACAATTGTTGAGAATGGTTTTCATGGATTAAAAACCATGAAAGAGTTTAATCAAATTTGTTTACAAAACTGTTAGCCAAAAAGAGAAGGTGCTCTTACACGTTTTGTGGGACCTGCACATCAGAGTCCTTGATGCACCAACAAGCAGTATTTCAGCCTTAGAATAAATGGAAAATACCTATATTTAATATATTAGTCATTAAAGATTATTATACTATGGTTACCCCTAAGAAGGAAGGACAAATTGACAAGTTGTTAGGTTGGTGCAAAAGTAATTGTGGTTTTGGCCATTGTATGATGAGTACAAGTTGTTTGTTTTTTATTTCCAACTTACTTAAAAGGCTTTTAAACTGATCATTGAAATAAATGGAGTCAATGAAAAAAATGAAAAATAAACCACTAAAAATGAATGTATACTTCCAGGCACCTTCCTTTTTTTAATTTATTTATTTATTTTTTCCCCAAGCAAGTTTATTAAGAAAGTAAATGAATAAAGAATGGCTACTCCATAGGCAGAGTAGCCCAGGCACCTTCTTGACCAAATCCTACACTCTGTTCATATCCACTATTCAGTTAATCTGGTTGCTCACTGATTAGGGTTCACTTATAAATATTTTATATATATATCTAATTCATTGTTATTTATATATAGATACTACACAAAACTTTTGTTATTATCAAATGGGCTTTTTGCAAGAATATTCACATTTCTTTACTGAATCTGTTTGTAGAAGGGAATCACATCCAGTCTGGTTTTAGAAGTAGGGCTTTGATGTCATTAGAGGGAAAGGCATTGGCATCTGTCCTGAGCTCAGCCCAGAAAGCAAAGTAATATACCAAAATGAAAAGAGATCCCAATGGTCACTCATGCAATAAATATTTTTCTCTGTTTATGAATGAGACCATGGGTAAAGAATGGAAGAATGAATCAGACACAGTTCCCACCCTCTTGAAGACCAAGGGCGGTTGAAACACACAAGCAAATGAGCAGCTATTACATAAGTGCATAGATAGTTCTCGGGCATAGGATTTTATGAAAACACATGAGGAATGCATTGCAGACTGGGTGGCAGGGAAGACGTCCAGGAGACGGACACATCTAAGACGAATCCTAAAGAACAAGCAAGAATTAACCAGACCAAAGTGGACAGAAAGAGGGATGGGAACACAATCTAAACAGAGGAAAGGACCTGCCTCAAGGTGCCAAGGAGACAGCATGGGCCTTTCCAAGAAGATGCAAGGGTTAAGGAGGAAAGAAGATTAAGCAACAAAGACATGGACGTAGAAGGGCACACTGGTTCCATTCTTTCATGCTACCTGATCATCCTCTCAATAAGTTCACCTCCCACAATGCAGCGTACTTACTTTTTTTTTTTTTTTTTTCCAGATGGAATCTTGCTCAGCCACCCAGGCTAAAGTGCAGTGGCATGATCTCGGCTCACTGCAACCTCCACCTCCCAGGTTTAAGTGATTCTCCTGCCTCAGCCTCAAGAGTAGCTGGAATTACAGGCTCCTGCCACCACGCCTGGCTAACTTCTGTATTTTTAGTAGAGACAGGGTTTCACCATGTTGGCCAAGCTAGTCTCAAACTCTTGACCTTGATCTACCAGCCCCAGCCTCCCAAAGTGCTGAGATTACAAGAGTGAGCCACTGTGCCCAACCCCACAGCACCCACTCTTAAGTAAATTTGTTTGACTTGAGGTATTTCATTTGCAATCACAAGAGACTGGACTAACACAATATACTCAGTTAATACTTACACCTTGAACTAAATGGACCCCTTCCAAGGAGGCAGAAGAAGGCACAGAGTAGTGATTAGCTTAGGGCTATGAGGTAAGAGGAGGAAGGTACAGCTGAGTTGAGGAGGCTTTACCTGGCCATCCAAAAAAAAAAAAAAACCACACACACAAATATAGTGATACATCATTTCCCATGCAACAGTTTGTGGAAGGAAGGAGGTTTTTAAAAAGGAAAAAAATCAAATACACACAAAACACCCCTAGAGCTTACAACTGCCAGTATGATTCAAAGGTGCTTAAAATTCTCAAAATTTCCCTCCACACTATGAGTGACCCCACATTCCCTGTTATTTTTTTAAAAGTCAGCAGAATATTCACTTTGTCATTCTGTAACTATAAACATTCATATCTATACCATATACTTTTCAGTAGGTTTCTGCAAACAAACAGAGTACCACTGAAATCCATTTGTAAAATAGAGGAAAAGATTTGCCTAAATTAGAAGACTTTTAGTAGCCCTGCTGTTAACTGCCTAGCAACAAAAGCAAAAAGCAATGGAGAGGAAAGATTTTCTGCTGAAAAATCACTGATTCACTGGAGGGAAAAGACTCAAGGTTTAATCAATAATTGATAAAAAAAACAACATTGAGTTTTTTAAAAAGAGATAAAAATAAAGATTCCATTAATTTGATTTAATTTAATTAAGATTATATATCAATAATAATAATTTAAAAATATCCATGTATAAGAAGGTGGCAGAGTTGAGAGAAATAATGGTAGGCATTAAAAGAAATGGAGACACAAACCGAAAACAGAGAAATAGAAACAGAAATACCTAGAGAGTGAGAGACGCCCATTTAATAACCTATTAATTTATAATCTTATTAAATAATCTGACTAAAAACATTCAGACATGGCATGCGGCAATTCTGGACATATGTCAACACTTGGTACTTGCCATTTCAACCTATATATTTATCTATTTGTTTAAGAATTATAACAAAGCATTTCTACAGATTCGAGAAGTTAATTTTCACTTCAGCTCCATGAAATAAGTATTATTATTCACGGTGTCTTGCAGCCAGAGGCTGGGCAAAGACCTCAATGCCAGTCAGCCTGCCCTCAAGTTCATGCTTTTAGCATCACAGGGGACACATGGGAATATTACCAAAAAGCCTTAAGCAAAAAAGGCCAAAAGGAAACTACAGCAGCCTTTCATTAGAAAAGGAGAGGAAGCTCTAACTAAATGATACTATAAGACAGATTCCTTAAACACTGTACTTAGTTTTATCTCTGACTTTTCTACATAAGTCCCCTGTGAGCTTGTCATTTGTGTGTGAAGCACTAGAGTGGAAAGGCAGGAAGGCAACTTGAGAAGGGGAAGAATCTAGTTAAAAATTCTTCTATTAGATTAGGAGGGCTGCAAACTATTGACCAAACTGCCCTAAAACCAAGAAATATCTCGCCTAGTTTCATCAAAGTCATCAGCAATTATTTTTGAAAACATATAAGGGCCTGATAAAGTAACTAAAAATTGGACCAGAAAACTGTGGAGTATGTGCTTTGAGACATAAAATGGATATTCCTAATATTCTATAGACACATCAAGGTCACCTCCATACACACTGGGGCTAGGCAAAACAAATGTTAAAAACCAATATGTAACAACAAATCTAGCTTTGTGAAAATAAACTAATACTTTACTAATGCACTACTTCAATAAATCAGAGGGCTTTTCATCTGACCTGGCTGGGCACCTCTAACAGGTAACTGCTCAAAGAATATTACATCAGTTATCGAAGGGCAGCCTCAGGGAATGCATCACATAGAGTTCTAAAGATGCTGAACCTTCACTTGGCACAGGCTTCTCATTTAATTAATCAGTAAATGTGAAGGAATTAAGTGTGGCACTGAGAAGAAACTAAGTAGGTGGGGTAGGTACATGGACTGAAAATTAAATTACCTCTATGGATCACAGAAAAGAATAGGTAAGAAGATAATACAGCAGGTTCAACTGTGGGAAATGAAGAACCACCCTAGTGAGCAGAGAATTAATACCAGAATGCTTACTCAGGAATCCTGTGGCACAGCCCTTATGAAGCCAGGCCACCTTCTGGCTCTCATGACAGTAATAGCCTTCCACTTTTTCCTTTCTTTTCTTTTCTTTTTTTTTTTCTTGAGACAGAGTCTTGCTCTGTCACCAGGGCTGGAGTGCAGTGGTGTAATCTCAGCTCACTGCAACCTCCGCCTCCTGGATTCAAGCGATTCTTGTGCCTCAGCCTCCCAAGTAGCTGAGATTACAGGAATGTGTCACCATACCCAGCTCATTTTTGTATTTTTAGTAGAGATGGGGTTTCACCATGTTGGCCAGGATGGTCCTCATCTCCTGACCTCGTGATCTGCCCGCCTCGGACTCCCAACGTGCTAGGATTACAGGCTTGAGCCACCGCGCCCAGCCTCCTTCCACTATTTTCTTCAGGTTATGAGCAACTCCCATATTACACTCCTGGAAGAGGCCTCTGTAAAGCAGAGCAGACATATAATCCTGTGTGTTTGACTCCTTACATATATCCCACCTCTCACAAGGAAGCCTTCAAATGAAGAAGGTAAGGCAGCATCAATGCCTTGGAGGTACTGACTAGATAGAACTGAATAAGCAGCATGACAAAGTCCACAACATCCAAAACTATGGGTCTGCTTTGTGCCATGTTCCTTTTAATGCTTTGCTAAAATATGACATGCAAAATTTTAAAAAAAGTTAAAGATAATCAGCAATAATTTAAAGGGTTAAAAAAGAGTCCCTGGGAGAAAAGTTTAGAGAAACTAAGTTATTTAGGCTGAAGAAAGGAAACAACCAACCAACCAAAGGGACTTTATATAAAAGCATTATGCCTAGGACAGAGACCAGGATTAGGAGACCCAGTCTCCAAATGTGAGACCAACTGTGTCATGATGTCCCTGAGAGTGTCCCACGCTCGTGCAGAGCTTTGGTTTCCTATCTGTTTCCCAGAACTGCTCTGAGGCTGAGATGAAATGTGCATTTGCTCTTACCATCAGTTATACTCACTGAGTGCCTACCCTGAACCAGATTCTGGGGACACAACAGCTTACGGAGCACTGCCCCTGACCACAAGAGCCTCACAATCCAATGGGTGAGAGAAGCAAGTAACTGGATAAGCAAATGGGAAAAGACACATGAGGAAATTATAAGGGACAGGGCACCAAATGGAATGGAAGATGAAGAAAAATCCCTGCCAAGAAAAAGCATCTCATCTGATACTTATAGGATGAATAGGAAGTTAGCCAGGTAAAGTTATCTGTGGTTGCAGGGACTAGGGGACAGTAACGAGTAAAGCTGTAGGGCATTCCATGAAGAGTATTACAGCCCTGGGGCCTGAGGGTGAATGTCCAGGCAATGAAAAGGAAGGGAAGTTGAGGCACTGGTGGGAAATTAAATATATGAAATTACTACCTAAGGGGCCTATATACGAATACATGGAATATTGATTGACTAGAGTGAATAGTTAGTCTCAGTTTCCATTGGGATGAGACAAATTAGCATGAATCCAAATAGTACTTCTAAAAATCAGGACAGCTGTTTGGTCTTCTCCAAAATTACCAAAATGGTTTTTGGAGTACTTCTCTCTACAAGTTTATGCAATGCCTATATGGACAATGTGGTCCAACTAAAAAGATAAATAATAGGGAGCTTTGGTTTGCTTACTTTCTCGGTAAATCAAGGTGGGTGAAAATCTCTTTACAAAAAGCATTCATGTACATTTGAGACTGTTTCACTGTCTATAAAATTTAAAAAATAATACCTATCTTGCATGGTTGTCACAAGAACTAAATGTAATGCTGTAGATAAAGTACATAATATGGCAGACCTCATCAAATAATATGTATTATAATTGCTGTTTTGCTTTTGATAATTTGTCCTTTTTTTCCTTTTGAAAAGGAGTCTCACTCTGCTCCCCAGGCTGGAGTGCAGTGGCATGATCTTGGCTCACACAACCTCCCCCTCTTCGGTTCAAGTGATTCTCCTGCTTCAGCCTCCCAAGTAGCTAGGATTACAAGCATGTACCACTACACCTGGCTAATTTTGTAGTTTTAATAGAGACAGGGGTTTTACCATGTTGCCCAGGCTGATCTTGAACTCCTGACCTCAGGTGAATCACCTGTCTTGGCCTCCCAAAGTGCTGGGATTACAGGAGTGAGCCACTGCGCCTGGCCTGATTTGGCATCTTGTATTACTATAGTTGTAGAATGCAGGGGAGACTGAGCTGAATGTGTAAATGCTAGCAGTAGTAGTAGTAGCTGTCATATTAGCATTAACTAAGCATCTTCCATTGCCAAGCACTGTGCTACAGTGTATAGCCCAGGAAGTAAAACATCCACACTGTGATTAGTCCTTATGTGAAATATGTATGCCCTACAAAACAAATGAAGAATCATTTAATAGAAGGGTCCTTTTATCTGGATTCTAGTTACTTGGGGTAGTACTAAACTTGAGGGTGAATTTGAAAGAAGCCATTTTAGAAGGCACAGAAATGTCCCTGAAGTCCACCATGTGTTCCTAAATCTCTGATTACTGCCTTACTAGATACCGTGGGAACAATCAATTGAGTCACTGGCCATATGGGAACCACCTGTGATCCTGTTCATTCATTTTCTTCAAGTCTTCTTATAGCTTATGACATAAGCCATGTTAAAGCCTAAACCATAACCTAAGCATGCTGGTTAGCAAATGTTTTCATTGCAAAGGATGAATATTCAAGGCCACAATACCTTCCAGGCCCAAAGTCTGGACTATTAGGGTGGATTAAGAAATTGTCAGTTTCATGCAAAGCAACATTTCTGACTTAGTTATTGAAAACGTGCTTTTCCATAGAAAGTACATTACGAGACAAGTTAGTCTAGCAGGGATTTTGCCTCAGACTGTTTTCTCAGACCTCCAAAATGAGGCAGGGAACACACTGGAATAGTTTAATCCGTCATTTGTATTTTTCTATGTCATAATAGAGAATATTCTCTTCTCTCATTTCATTGTCCTTTCAGCCTTACTAACTTCTCTCTTCCCTCCTGTCAGCTTCCATTAAGTAAGGCTACAACTTTACTTCTGCTCATTTACCAAAGAGCAAGAGAATGAAAATTAGAAGCTCTAATAGCTTAGTTGATACTCCTGCTAATTTCAAACAGATTTCCAGATTGCAGAGCTTTTAAAATTTAAGAACTTTTCCTCAGAATGACCCTGTGACAGACAAACACTAAAGTGACTCCAACAATCCCTGATCTCCTGGTATTCATAGCTTTATGTGACTCCTTTCCCTTGAATGTGGGTGGGACATGGAGTATGGGACTTCCTTCTTTTTTTTTTTTTGAGATGGAGTTTCGCTGTTGTTACCCAGAATGGAGTGCAATAGGATGATCTCGGCTCACCGCAACCTCCGCCTTCTGGGTTTAAGCAATTCTCCTGCCTCAGCCTCCTGAGTAGCTGGGACTACAGGCACGCACCACCATGCCTAGCTAATTTTTAAGTAGAGGTGGGGTTTCACCTTGTTGACCAGGATGGTCTCGATCTCTTGACCTCGTGATCCACCCGCCTCGGCCACCCAAAGTGTTGGGATTATAGGCATGAGCCACCGCGCCTGAACTTCCTTCTAACAAACAGCTATGTAAGATTCCATGTTGGCAGCAGACAGAGATCCTTCTTACTGGCTTCATAAAGTGGCCACGTGGACAAGCCCATGGAGCAATGGACAGCAGGCAGCCTCTACAAAAGCCATTCAGAAACTCAAGCCCTCGGTGCTACAGCAATGATTACTGCCAACAGCCTGAGTGAGCCTGGAAGCAGATTCTCCCCTGACTGAACTTGCAATTGAGATAGCAGCCTGGTCAACACCTTGATTATAGACTCATGAGGCCAAGAGCAAAAGACCCAGCTAAGTAAGCCATGCCTGGACTCCTGACACAGAAAATGAGAGATAAGAAATGTGTGTTAAGCTTCTTTATTTACGGAAATTTGTTATGCAGTAATATAAAACTGATATCATCACCAATATAATAATTCATGAAAATAAAGATCAACATTGACATCTCATAATGCTAATTCAGTATGCCAAGAAAGGGTGCTAAGATACACCAACTCTATATGCCCCAAGAGCTTCTTTCCCAATCGTTCATAAATAAAATACAACTTCTCCTCTGCTACCATGACATGCTATTTCACATGCCAGCATGTAACTGTCTTCACAAATGTGCTAATACTAAAGTAGACACTGACAGGAGCTGTTTTTTCAATATGGAATAAAATATCTTCATTTCACCCAGTAAATGGTTTTTTTTTCTAGTCATATTATAAATAGACAGTATTTGCATGTTTTTTAAAAATCAGTTATATATCAAAGCAGCACACCAGTTCAATCAAGGATTAAAAGCACAGTGCGAGCACTTCTTTTCCTCATTCGTTGTTTCTGCTGCCCCTCTCCTTGCCCTTGGCCCTGGTCTCCTTGGGCTCTGATAAGGTCTTGAGTTTTTATGCATCGCAATCCCCTTAGTAAATCCCGTGTCATTTCTCCTTGAGGAAAATACATGGAAGTATATTTTTAGATCTATTCCTATGGCAAGAAACCCTCATAAATCATTCTGTCTACTCTTCCCTCCACCCTTGATGTTGCCTGGGCAACTTTACAGGTACACTGTTTCTGCCGTACTGGGCATCTGGCTCTGCTGAGGAGTGGAGCTGAGCACATGCTTTCCTCAGCTGTGATCTGGGAAACTCTATTGGAGCAAACTATATTGGTGGGAACAATGCAGTGTTCATTCTTCATGGCACCTTCTCTCTTGCTGGAGGGAGGCCATCTGTCACCCTCCCTGATATCATGAAGGACCATCCAAAGCTCAGTCACACACAAAGCTGAATAACCCTCAAGGACAAGTGCAGCAAGATATCAGATGATCTGTTCCCTTTTAGTAACAGGAACCTTGATAATGAAATCTCCACCCTGGTCAAGAACAGGGGAAAGACCTGTGTAAGTCTTATTATATTTTTAATTATTTAAAATATGTTTCAATTCACATTTGAAGACTATTTTATGAGTTTTTCTGTTCTCATAAACTATCTAATACCAGGAAGAAAAAAACAAATGTCTGCTTGTACAGAAAGCAAATCTTCCTCATAGTATGCTGAAGAGAAACAGAAACTTTGCTAAGACAGGGTGTTCCAGGCTCTGGGAACCTCTTCCCTACAAGCACACATACTGTGTCTCAAACCTCCAGCAGCCAACACAGAGCACTCAGCAAGAGCCTGGTCCACACAGTACTCAATGTTTGATAAATGATGAATGACTACAAGGGGCAGAGTTCTAGGTAAGAAAGTTATAAACATTTCCCAGGACTTGTGATAATAAACTTTATAAGAAAATATAAATCTAGGTCAGGCGCAGTGGCTCACGCCTGTAATCCCAGCACTTTGGGAGACTGAGGCAGGTGGATCACCTGAGGTCGGGAGTTCAAGACCAGCCTGACCAGCATGGAGAAACCCCATCTCTCCTAAAAATACAAAACTAGCAAGGCATGGTGGCACATGCCTGTAATCTCAGCTACTCAGGAGGCTGAGGCAGGAGAATCACCTGAACCTGAAAGAGAGGTGGTGGTGAGCCGAGATCACGCCATTGCACTCCAGCCTGGGCAACAACAGTGAAATTCCATCTCAAAAAAAAAAAAAAAAGAAAATATAAATCTGACAAAACTAAAAGTCTTTGATGGCAGGGATGTTGCCGTGTGTGTGTGTGTGTGTGTGTGTGTGTGTGTGTGTGTCTATGTGTGTGTTTCTATCCCTAGACTACCTGCACAGTCTGAATTCCACATTAGGAAGACTCAATGACTACTACACATTGATACATTGACAAATCAAGATGGTCCTAGATATATTATCCTCATACAGCAAGACCATGGCTATGTAGAACTCTCAGAAATTAGCCATGTGAGATAGTTATGCTTTTATCCTAGTAAACCAAAGACATTTGTTAATGCAATTTCTCAATGGAATCTTTCCAAAATGCATTACATACTTGACTGCACCCTTAAACAGAATGGCCTGAACATGTTTCAATCTTTGATTGGTAACTCTAAGTAATCAAAACAAATGTAAACTGCAATATCATGTTAGCATAGAAGAAAGCTTTTTAAAAACTGTTGAAGTACTCTAGGTTACAGTCTACCAAAAGTAAGCAATCCCGGACAGGGGCGTTTCTTTTAGTCTTTTGTCAATTGATACACTATCAGATATTAACTATTATTATTTGTTATTGTGTACCTTCTTCAAACTGCTTTTTCTCCTTCATGTACTACTTAAAAATCTGTTGTGATTTCAAAGGCGCATGACCAGCTTTGGTCATTCAATAGATATTTATATTCAATGTGTGGCCAGGCACTAGGTAAAACACTGGTAATACGAAGATGTATGATACATACATAATTCTTATCCTCAAGGAACTCTGGGTTTTGTGGGAGAAGCAGACATGGAGACAAACTGGTAGGCAATTATAATTCTGGTGTTGCTGGAAATATAGAGCTAGTACTCTTAACCCAGTTGTGGGCTGGAGTGAGTGGCAGAATTTGCATATAGGAACATCTCCTTGAGAAGGTTGCTAAGTAGAGCCCTAAAAGATGTGTATTGTAACTATGTAAAATAACAGCTGT
The DNA here is from genome assembly GCF_049354715.1 of Callithrix jacchus. Classification (NCBI taxonomy): domain Eukaryota; kingdom Metazoa; phylum Chordata; class Mammalia; order Primates; family Cebidae; genus Callithrix; species Callithrix jacchus. The sequence goes on along the minus strand of NC_133512.1, from coordinate 87,671,991 downwards.
GTTTGAGAGCCAAAGGTAAGGCCTCCCCTTGATAATTATTTGATGCTCATCTGTGAGTGCTATACACACTGGCCTTTTATTTCTTACTTAGCCCTTGGTGTTTTGGGGAGTTGAAATGATTGGATTGCTGAGTTCTTGCAAGGTGCAATGTCACTGTCAAGAGCTATAACGCATGCTCTTATAGGGTGGCTGAAGTGAGTGGTATAAAGGACACTTCCATTTGTTCTTGTGTTCACACTGGAGTACTCCAAAAGGCTCTTCACAGCGTCAGCCATGGAAAATGTGCTAGGACTTTTCCATTATCTTGAGGGGAATTTGTTCACTAACTTCTCATTTACTCTTCCTATACTGGAAGTTATACCGAAAAATATTACAGAAACTTTAATAGTTAGATTTGGGAAGATTACATGTTACAAAGCTGAATACAGCAATTTGTTACTTAATGTGCTGGAACCTAATAAAAGGGTTCAAAATACTCACAATAATCAGCTGTTTGAACAGATAATTATTAAATCTAAAATGCATGGAAATGACTAAGAAATGTAAGAATATTAACAAGCATAATGGAATAACTTTGGGTAGTAAATTTCTATATTCTATTCTTTGGGTAGTAAAATTCTATATTGTAAAACGTCTTTCATATATGCTCTACATTTAATAATGCTAGCTAGTTCAATTATCTAAAATATATTTAGCTTATAAAAAATATCAGACACTAAACACTGGGAGGGCAGAAAATAACATGATAACGAGACTGATCCTACCCTTAAGAAGAGAAAATGACATGGCTACACAAATTACACAGAATATGAAACATCTCAGAAGAGAAGTCCAGATAAAATCTAGAGGAAGTAAACATTACTTTCAGCTAGGAGGGTTAGAGAAGGTTAATGAATGGGATATCCTTCCTTCTGGGCTTAGAAAGAAGTATAAGCTTTGAACATGAGATTAGAGAGGAAAGAAGAGATGCTATGGACTCTAGGTAGATATCACAGCATACATGAAGGAACTGGGTTGGAGAACAGGGCAGATGAGGAGAAGCAGTGGGAAAGAATGCTGGCTTAAATGCCAAGCCAAGAAAAGTGGACTTTATATAGCAGACAGAAAGAAGATACTCACCATTCATAACCAGAGATGTGACAAAGACAGATAGATCTGGTATCAATGGGATAGTGTATAAAATGTAAAATGCGCAGCTTTGGGAATTATTTCAGAGGGAAGTGCCTATAATACCACTGGCCAGTGGAGTTGGGCGTATCAGATGTTGCAGACTTATATTCAACAGGATGTGGCTTTTCCCAATGTGGTATAAAGGACAAGAGTCTGGGCATGTTGGTTAAGTGGGGCCAAAGTCAAATTTCAAGTGATTAAAGACAGTGAATAGTAAGGAAATTAAGGCGGCCAACTCAGCTACTTCTACAGGAAGTCTGGCAGTAAAGAGAAGAGCATTTATCATTAAGTGTGACTTAAGTTAAACAAAAGTATAAATGACACTGAATGTAAGTAAATTATGAATAAAACTCAAACCCTTATTCTGCTGCAAGAACAGCCCTTCGAAGAAGTATAATACTGGTCCATTCTTACATCAAACTTTTAAAGATGTACGTGCAGTTAATCATTACAAATGTGTCTCCCTTCTCTGAGATTCTTTTTTATACATGCCTTTAAGAAGAATTAAAACACAGAGAACTTTAACTGGCATGATTTTGAACCTGACACCTACACATATGTATATTCCTGTTTTATCAGCTGAGATTACATGACAAAAAAAAAGCTATTTTCTATTCTGATTTTTACACTTTCTATTAATTTACCTGCTTTGTTTTGAAACCGTCTGCTAACTGAAAACTAAATAATGCACCTCAAAGAAAGATAATATTTTGGGTCAGAGAAGTAGCTACGGGCCATGGGGTAGTAAAATTCAAATCTGATCCTAAGTTAGGTTTTCTTTTCATTATATTCACCAACAATTCAGTAACAATTGACTTCTCTTTTGAGGAGAAAGCTGCCCCACAGAAGGTGGTGTGCTGCAAGCTGTGTTAAGACTGTCTTCCTCTGGATGGGGGTGTGTAACCCACAGAGATAACAAGCTACAGGGAAAACCACCATACGGGCCACATTTTAGTATTCAACTGCTCCAACTGTGTGATTGTCCAAAATAAGCTCTTGGCTTTATCATTTTCAATTCCAGTTAACTATACTTGGCTTTGCATTTACACCTAGTGACCAGTCATTATTCCAGAAGGCAACTAAAATTATCTCCTTAGGTCCTGGGCTGTGAACTGTGGTTAATCACAAAGGCAACTGGCTTTACATAATGTCTACAGGTGACAGTCAATGGAAACTGGAGCACTGATATTTTCAAATATTTGAAAGCCAGTTTAAGATGCAACTAAATTCCAGGTGCTTTTCATTACCACACAAACCTCAAGCTAAATTCATCCCTAATAAAAATGCTCCTATCCTCTATAAATGGCCTTTTCCCCTTTTAAATATCTATTCTTATTATCTCAAATAGTGTTCAAAATGGTCATCCCTCATGATGAATGATCTATTCATCTGTGATGCAGAAGAAAAAAGAAAGAAATTTCATGTTTTTAATTAGCAACTGTCTAATGCTTAGATCCTCAGAACCCAGATGGTGTTTCTTCAAGTGGATCAGTAGTTGGTTAAAACTCAAGGTTAATGAAGCTACAGTCCTAGGTTTGAATGAGTCAGTCAACCTCACACTAAGAAGTCCTGTTCCACAAACTCAGAAGTTACCTCTGGCCCAGCTGTATTAGAACAAGTATTACCACTGGAAGGCCAACCATCATGTTACTATAGAAACAAACAAACCTATATTCCCAAAATGGATGGGGATTGCTTTTGCTTTTCAAAGTGTTTTTCCCAAAACATTTTTTAAAATACGGAAAATTAAAACAACAACAACAAAGACATTCCTCCCTGCCCAGGAAAGAAAAGAAAAGAAAAAAAAAGAAGGAAAAGAAAAAAGGGGGGGGAGGGAAGGAGATGGAGAGGAAGGGAGGAGGAGAGGGAAAGGGGGGAGGGAGGGAGGGCGGGAGAAAAATCAGGACATTGCAAGAAAGATCAGCACAAGTAGTGCTACTGATAAACTGCACAATTATTAGAAATAATTGCTATGAGAAAATCACAAACTAACAAACATAGAGGCTAAAACACAAAGAAATATCCAACATAACTACTCAATAAGCAAATATGGTAAGTGATTTGCAAAAATGCCACCTTTAATAGAATTCAGATCATTATTCAGCCATATTTTAAATACCTGTTTGAATTAAACAAACGCTGTGGAGAGAACTAATATTTACCAACTGACCATCTATTGAGAGCTATTATGTCTGGCTCTGTTTTGGGTGTTTGAGGTATGTATTTTATCTATTGATTGCTACCACAGCCCTGTAAACGTATCAGTTTTCCCCATTTTATGAGAATGAAACCGAGATTAAATGACTTGTCCAAGGACATGCAACTAATAGGTGACTGAGCCTTGATTTGAGCACGGCTCTGCCTGATTTCAACTTCTTTTGGGTAACTGAGAGTGTATCTGAAGGAACAAAACAAAAAGAAATGCTCAGGTTTCAAATTTGCTGTTTGAGGTTTCCACTGTTCACTGCCTCTTCTGAAATGGCAATCTGGGGCCTGCTCGTAGGCTCTATAGCTGGCCTCAGAGAGCCCTGTGGGCCCTGACAGCAAGGGGCTGCCCTAAACCACAGCCTCACTCTAGGGCACAGGGGCCCTGGAATGATTTCCTCTGGATTTGAGGGTGAAGGGGATGGTGGCTGATTACTGAGCCATTTTTATTACCACATGTTTAAACCTCAAGCTAAATAGCTGTGACTCTTCTCTCTGAAGGCTATCATTAGCAAGAAGGAAGACATCTGCATATTCCAATAGTTGTTTTAGTCTGTCTCTTGTTTATCTTACTATGTGATCAAAATAAAACCCAATGCTAGATATTTCACACCAAAACCAGCAGCACCATCTAATGATCAGGACAGAAGCACAGACACTGAAAGATCTGGTTCCTTTCTCTGATTCCTTGTGGGGCACCACTCATTCCTCTTTATTGAAAATTACTGTGTGAACATTTTCTAATGCCATCAAATGCTCTTTAAAAACATGATTTTGGCCAGGTGCAGTGGCTCACACCTGTATTCCCAGCACTTTGGGAGGCCAAGGTGGGCAGATTACTCAAGGACAGAAATTCTAGACCAGCCTGGCCAGCATGGCAAGACCCCATCTCTATTAAAAATACAAAAAACTCTCCGGGCATGGTGTCACAGGCCTGTAATCCCAGTTACTTGGGAGGCAAAGGCAGGAGAATCACTTGAACCTGGGAGGCGGAGGTTGCAGTGAGCTGGGATCACTTGACTGCACTCCAGCCTAGGAAACAGAGCAAGGCTCTATCTCAGGAAAAAAAAAAAAAAAGAAAAACAAGCCAGCAAAAACATGATTTTAATGGCTGCATAATAATATTCCCTCTTGAAGACTTTGAATAATTTATGTAACCACTTGTGTAATTGGAAATGTAGGCTGTTACTAAATTTTTTGTTATTTCTAATGTTATTATAAATGACAGTGACTATCTTTACACATAATGCTTTGATGGCATCTCTATTTCCTTAGAATTAATTCCTGGAAGTGCTATTAATAAGTGAATGGTTACAAGCACTTTATTTTCTTTTTTTTTAAATTTATTTATTTTGAGATGGAGTCTCACTCTGTTGCCCAGGCTGGAGTGCAGTGGCACAATCTGGGCTCACTACAACCTCTGCCTCCCAGGTTCAAGTGATTCTCCTGCTTCAGCCTCCCAAGTAGCTGAGACTACAGGTGCATGCCACCATGCCTAGCTAATTTTTTGTATTTTTAGTAGAGATGAAGTTTCACCATGTTGCCAGGTTGGTCTTGAACTCCTGACCTAAGGTTATCCACCTACCTTGGCCTCCCAAAGTGCTGGGATTATAGCACACGAGCCAGTGTGACTGGCCAAGCACTTTAAAGTCTTAATTCACAATGCCAAATGACTTTCCAGAATGGTTATGCCACTTTCCACTCCCTTGGTATTTGAAAGCACCTGCCTCATCAAATTGAGAAGTTCATTTACCAACATAGGGAAAAAAGAAAAAACAAGAGAGGACGGGAGAGAAGGGAGGAAAGGGAGGAAAGGGAGGAAGGGAGGGAGGCAGGGAGGGAGGGAGAAGGAAGGAAGGAAGGAAGGAAGGAAGGAAGGAAGGAAGGAAGGAAGGAAGGAAGGAAGGCAGGCGAGGAGGGAGTGAGGGAGGGGAGGGGGAGGGGGAGGGGGAGGGAAGGAGGGAGGGAGGGAGGGAGGGAAGGAAGGAAGGTAGTTAGTTTGGTTATTTCTTTGATTACCAGCTATGCTTAAAAATTTTATGTCTATTTTTTCTACTTTTTAATGCTTTGGGGAATTACTGGTTCATGTTGTTTGCCTTTTTTTCTATTGGAATGGCACTAATTTATAAAAGCTCTTTAGTAAGTATGTTAACCTCTTATCTGTCATAATCGATGCAATTTTACCATTTTCTTTTAATTTCCTTTCTGAGTTTTATTTCCAGAATTTTAACACTTTCTATGTAGAAATTGGGAGGAAGAGATTACTAGAACAAAAACCTTTACATATAATTTGCTAGAAAGTAGAATTTACTGGAATGTCCCTTTCTATCTTCCAGCTATCTTTGATGCAAAAAGCAGAACGGACACTTTGAGAGTACTTGCTAGCATGTAGAAAAACAAAAAGAAACTACTCCATTGAAAACATGGAGTTTCACAGTGCTCTAGGAAATTGCATAGCAAATAGTCATCGCACACATGCACACAGACACTAACCATAAATACTGTTTGCTAATAGAAGGGAGAATAAGCAGAGAGGCATGTCATTACATGAGATGACATGACTACTAGTTTAAATGTCTCCCCAAGAGTGGAACAACAAAATATAGGGAGGGGAACATCACACACTGCGGCCTATCAGAAGGTCGGGGGCTAGGGGAAGGGTAGCAGGTGGGGGGGGGGGCTAGGGGAGGGATAGCATTAGGAGAAATACCTAATGTAGATGATGGGGTGACAGATGCAGCAAACCACCATGGCACATGTATACCTATGTAACAAACCTGCACATTCTGCACATGTACCTCAGAACTTACAGTATAATAAAAAAATTTAAGTCTCCCCAAAACTGGAAAACAGACATAAAGCAAAGAAATCATTAAAATGAGATATTTCTCAACTTCCATCACAAGCAAAACCAGATATAGAAATGATGGGAATGTAACATGAGACAGACCAACAATTGCAGAGGAAATAAAACAAGAACCTAGCTGATGAAAAGAAATATTCAAAAAAAAAATTACAGCTTGCAGAGTATTGGAGAGAGTATGGTTTTACTACAAAGTCTACCTCAGTGTAGTATGAAACGTAACCTTTTTCTCTTCTGTCACAGAGCACTAGTGACTTTTGGTGTTTTCCCCCTTCCTTTCTTCTTTTTCTTGTACAGAATCAATATGTATTCACCTATTATTTTCCCTTTCTTAGGAACAACCACCGGGACTTACGCATTACACAGATAGACACACCAAATTACAGAGAACAAGTATCTACTGCTCTAAAAACCAGGAAATAGAAAAAATGACAACCTAAAATTGATTTGCTCCTACCACTTTTGAGGAAAGCGAAAACAAAAAATATAATTTTATTCTCAAATTAGGATAAAAAATAGAATGTTTCCTGGTTCCTAAGAAATTTTTTAAAGCTTTCATATAGTCACAATTTGTAATGGTTGAAAATTATTATTGGTACTTGAACTTTACTTCATCCCACAAATAATAACAACAAATAATAATAATGGCAGCAAACACTCATAGACTCTTCATAAAATAACCCGCAATGGGCTAAATGCTTTACATTGTCTTAGTAAATTTTCTCAACTTTGTTATTATCCTGCTCATATTTAGAGATAAGAAGTGAAAATTCAATCACTTCAGTCACTTGTCCAAAGTCATGCAGATAGTGGCAGACTCAGGATATGATTTCAGGTACAACTGGCTCTGAAGCCTGAGTTCCTAACCATTGTTCTAAGGGCTTCTTACACTGGAAGGATCCCACAGCAGCCTTCACTTTGGGTTCACATAAAGCCTGTACCCAAGCATGTGTTCACAGGTGTTTCCAGTCAGATCATTCTTTCCATCTGTGCTGCCCTCAGTGGTCCAATCTTCCTTTCTCTTACCTGAATGATCATATTTCCCAACCTGTCTTCTAGATGCCAGCTCTCGGCACTCAGCCTAACCCATCCTCTACACTGCCACCTGAGTCAACTTTCTAACACACTGAAATTGGTATGCTCCAGCTTAAAGATCACTGACACAAGGCATGACTAAAACAGATGAAGAAACTAATACCTAAAGATGGTAAGTGCTATTCCCTAGGTCATTTTTCTAGGGGTTGGAAAATCTGCGGATTTCTTAGCTTGTGCCTGAACTATAATTTACTATACAGTGTTAAAGAGCAGCATTTTTGCTACTGAATTTAGATCTCAAACTCAAATATGTGGATGTTTATGATATTTTACCAAATGCCTATGTCCTCTACATACATGCTCAAATAATTCTACAGCTTCCTCTTTCTCTTATTATTGTTGATTGTTAATAAGGAAAAGATGGGGGGTGGAACCAAAGCAGGAAGTTGGCAACCACCAGCAAGCCTGACAGTGCTGCCTCCATATGCTCACAAGGAAATCTCTGCACCTGGCCTAGCTTCTGTGCTGAGCCACAAAACAAACACAAATACTTACTTTTTTTTTTCCTTTCTTGAGAACTGAGAGAATACGTACTTTTTATGCAATCATATATAAAACATGTCATAACTCTATATTATTTGCTAATAGTTTTATATATAACAGCTTTAATCCCCTAATAAGATTAAACACTAACATATTCCTATACTTTTTCTAATTATTCTATGTTCTTATTAAAATGGCAGAGCACATTGGCTGATGCCTATAAATCTCAGCACTTTAGGATGCTGAGGCGGGCAGATCACCAGAGGTTAGGAGCTTTAAGACCAGCCTGGCCAACATGATAAAACACCATCTCTACTAAAAATACAAAAAATTAGCCCGGTGGCAAGTGCCTGTAATCTCAGGAGGCGGAGACAGGAGAATCACTTGAACCCAAGAGGCAGAGGGTGCAGTAAGCCAAGATTGTGCCACTGCAATCCAGCCTGGGTGACAAGAGCAAAACTCCATCCAAAAATATATATATATATAATATATATATGAAATATTTATATATATATGTGAAATATTTATATATTATTTATATATTATAAATATATTTTATATATAAATATATATTATATACAAAATACATACATTTTATATATATATATGTGTGTGTGTGTATATATCGGTCATGATTGTGGGCACCATCTGGAATCCCAGCTACTCTGGAGGTTGAGGCCTGAACTCCAGCCTACATGAAAGAGCACTCTGTCTCAAAATAAAATAAAATAGCAGAAAAATGGAAGGTATTCAATAGCTGACCAGTTCCTAGCTTTCTAAATTGACCTGAAATGTATTCTGTCACTAGATATGTATGGTATTACATGACTATTTAAACCAACACACCAGACCTGTCAGGGATAGGAAAACGCAGCCTGCAGGCAAAATCCAGCCCACTACCTGTGTTAGTAAATACATTTTATAAACACAGCCATGCTTGTTAGTTTAGGTATTGCCTACGGCAGCTTTCATACTACAACAGCTAAGTTAAACAGTGTACAAACGGTACAGCCTGCAAAGCTAAAAATATTTACTATCTGGCTCTCTACAGAAAAGAGTTTGCTGACCCCTGGTTTACCTTAAATAAAAGCAATCCTTCTCTGATATTTTCTACTAAAGTCCTTCTAACGGCAAAAGAAAATAAGAATATATTTCGGGGAGTTATGAGACCCGCTTAAGAAGCAAAGGTTTAAATGACTGTTTGCCCCTTTACATAATTCGGGATGTCATCAGTATCCCAGTGACGCTGCCATTTCTCAAAACTTTATAAAAATCGTAAATGTAGCCTAGCATACTTTCTTTTCAATATTCTCAACTCTGGTAAATATTAGTATTTCAAAGGTAGATTTTTACTTTTAGTAACATAGAAAATTTGAATAGCCCAAACTAGTACCAGCATTAAGTAGCCAAATTGGGTATTTCTGGGTTTATTCATGGATAAATTATGACTGCCTATTAATGAAATGGGTATTTCTATATGACCATTGAACTGGTTCAGGTATCAAGTGTGAGGGTAAAATTTTGTGTCAACTTGTGTAGACTACAGCCCCTAGTTATTAAATCAAACACTAAGTATTGCAGTGAAGGAATTTTGTAGATGTGATTAAAATATTCAATCAACTGACTTTAAGTAAAGATTATCCTAGATAATCTGGGTGGGCCTGGTTCAATCCATTCGAAAGCCTTAACAGCAGAGCTGAGGCTTCTCTGATAAAGAAATTTGACCTGCAGACAGCCGCTTCAGCTTGCACACGAAAGTTCCAGCCTGCCCTTCCTGATTAACGTCCCACCCTACCCATTTCAGACGTGCCTAGCCAGCTCCCCAAATCCTGGAAGCCAACTTCTTGATTCTCCATGTCTCTCTCCTTCCACCCCCACCTGCCCCTGACACTCCCACTGTGTGTGTATAGCCTACTGATTCTGTTTCTCTAGTGCAACCCTGGTATATCAAGTCTAAAATGTTTCAAAAATAATTTTAGTCATCTTTTACAATTGGCATTTTAAAGAATACCAATTCCTTGGATTAAAAATAGCTAGATATGAAACTCATTACAGTACAGTCACTCCCTATTACATCTGAATTCCTCATTTCACTCTGGCAAACATAAATTCTAAAAGAATAAAATCATGTTAAACAAAAACTACTTGAAACCATAGAGTACTAGTTTCATTTCAGGTGTCATTTAAGTCATAAAAATCATTATGTCTCACATAAACTACAGTAGTAAAAAGATGAATGAACTATTAAAATTTCTGCTACAGGTGTGCCAAATCACACTTAAAATAATTTCTATAAAAATTCTAAAGAAAATGATTAACACATTTTAAAAAATTAATAAATTGTGGGGAGGCATCCAAAGGTTTCCTGGGTCTAAAACATCAAAAAGATGAATAATTTGAGAAGCATTTATAATTGAAGCATTCTGACCTGTCGTGCATATGTTTTTATCCTGGCCTTAATGAAAATTAATAAGAATGAGAAGCAGCTCCTAGGGCCATGTCAGGTACCTACTATGAGCTCACGAAACAGTAGCTATTACAGTTTCTACATTTTAAAGTCAAAATTTTATTATAATCATATAACTGTTGTTCTAATCAACATTTGAGGTAGTATCCTTTTACATTTTCAAGTTTTGATAATTCTTTTGCTTTTATTTTGAAATAAAATAACCAATATAATTTATTTTCTCTTCCTAGAGTGAGGTCAGCTAAAAACAAGAAAGAAATTTAAAGCATCCAGGGAAGTCATCATAACCTTTTTCTCCAAGAAAATCCAGTTTTGCTTGTTTCTGTGTATCCCACAACACCTGTGTTTGACTGTATTTTTCACTTTGGATTTGGATTTTGGTGTGATATACACAGTTCCAAACACTCAATGGATATAAAACTCAGTGATATAATTAAGGGTGGTATTAAAATATGCACAATAGGATTCCTCTACACAAATACGCTGATTATTAACATATATTTAGCCAAAATATTAAAGTACTTGAATGCAGAATGTTTAAAGGGTAGAAGACTATTTAAATTAAAAGCCTGAAGTTTGGAATCTTCAGATTTACTTGCTAACGTTATTCTAAAAATCTCACGGGATCTTGCTCATCCACTTATCAATCCTACAAGTTTGTACATGTGAATTGAGCATATTTTTGTTGTTGTTTAAAAATCAGTACACATGTGGGAATTTAGCCTAAGGAGATAATAATAGTTATGTACAAATATTCACCTTCAAGAATATTCAGCAAAAATATATCTATATTATTTGCAAAAAAAAAACTAAATATACAACAAGAAAAATTGTTAAATATTAAATATCTGTAGGATAGGATAGTATGCAACTCTTAAAAATCAATTTATAAATGACATGGGAAAATGATCACTCCATGCTTTAAACTCCATGCTTTAAACTCCATTTTAGTTTAAAAAGCATATTATATAAATGTGTATAGTTTGACATCTTTTGTTTAAAGTATATAGATTATACATTAGCTATCTGTATAGATACATAAACATATACAGTTCCCGTAACATGTACATCACGGGAAAATGGAAGGACAAATGTTCTAATAGTGCTCACTTCTGAATGGAAGACTTATGAGTGATTTCTTTTCTTCACTACAGACTTGAAGTTTTCTACTATATGTGCTAGTGGTATATTTTAATCAGTGGGAGAAAAGTTTTCTAAAACATGACATAAAACTAGAATCCATTAATTACCTTTGGAGGACAGAATTACCTGGAACTTTTATGTTACAGTTTTTTCTTAAATATTTTTACACACACTTGTTTTATTTTGGTAACAAATAAAAGTACATATAGCTTTAAAAACAACCAATACAGCCTATTTTCTAAAGCAAAAATTTAGGGAAATTTTTAAAAGAACATTTCAATTTTATTTTAGTTAAAAAAAGATATTTAAGAATAAGTTGACAGAATAATAGCAGCAACAACATCAAGAACAAAATGCTTCTATCTTAAAAAGTTTTTCTAAAAGAACCAATGAGAAAAAGTATTTATATGTTTATATGTATTCTGAATTCTAGTTTTAGAAAGATGGTACATGAACATGAAACAATTTTTACTGTTTGCTACAATCACAAAATCCTGTATGAAATTATATTTGTTGCTCAGTATCCATGGAGGACAGGTTCTAGGAATCCCCTCACTTTGTGGACCCCAAAAGCAGAGGATGCTCATTACATAAAATGTCATAGTATTTGCATATAACTTATGCATATCCTCCTGTATAATTTAAACCATATCTAGATTACCTATCATACCTAATACAATGTAAATGCTACATAAATAGTTGTTTTACTGTATTGTTTAGGTAATAATGAGCAAAAAACAAACGCTGCAGATGTTTAGTATTGACTCAGCCATGCATTTTTTTCAGAATATTATTTTCAATACACCAATGATTGAATCCACAGATGTGGAGCCTGCAGATACAGAGAGGGATGGCATTTGTTTCAGTTCATTTATTACTATATATGAATAACACATAGATTTATTCAAGAACCTAAAAGAGAAATGAGAGCCACTTAGGAAGACAGCAACTCTGATTTACTATGAGCAGAATGCACCCAAGCACTATCCTCGATCCATCAGTGTCACCGTGAGCTGGTGTTATGACTTAATTGCTGAGTTACAGCTAATTATAAGGCAAATGAAACACTAAAAGAGAATTCACCCCAACCAATTAACTAAGAGTCGTTATTAATTGTACTGGAATGTCCTACATATGCTAATTCAATCTTTACCATCCATAAAGACATCCATATAACCATGACTCATTTTGTTCTATCCTTTTTCAAGCTTTATAATGATAGAAATGACCCTGATGCAGAGCAACTATCTTGCTACCACATAGCTGACATTCAGCTGTGTTCAGCTGTGTCCAGCTGGACATAAATGTCTATGCCTCACTCTCGGTCTTAAGCAGTTCCTTAAAATTGCATGATTACTGCATAGTAACAAATTGATAATAGCATAATAATTACATTAGAAAGAATGAAACTAACATGTTAACTTGGATTCACAATGCTTATTATAATCCAATACATGCTATTAATCTGTTTCACCAGATGGAAGGATTAATTAGCAATTAATCAGCAATGCTCCTAAAATTAAGGTTGTAAAAATACAATTACAGTGTTTGAAATCTTTGCTTTTCTATTCTACTGTTAAATTTTTAAATGACCAGCTGTACTTTCTCACATCAAGGAGTTACAAGCTATGCTTTGGATTTAGTGCCAGCTGTATAAAACTACCACATGAACATGGCTGCAACTATGAGTTTTTCTCTCTGTCCTTCAGTCCATTCTAGCCACATGGAACCTATTTCCTAGAAAAGATCTAGGGGTCAGATTTGCTTTCTCTCGGGCTAATAGCTTAATGTCTCTGGGTCAATTTTTCTTACCTATAAATTTAGAGTTTTGGACTACAAGGCTCTTTTCACCTCTAAGACAAATGACAAATATAGCATAGCATTTAAGCAAAAAATCCAAAAACTTTTGCAACTCACATCACAAAGGGCTAATCTCACTAATAAATAAGAATTCTTAGAAATCAATATTGCATTCCAGCCTGGGTGACAGTGCAAGACCCTGAATCAAAAAAAAAGAAAAAAAGAAAGAAACCAATATCTCTTTCACAACAGAACTCAAATCCACACTGATTACATTGGCAGAATTCCAAAAATTTGATAACATATGCATTTTTTCAGGTTTGCTTAAAATGAGGCAAATCCACATGCTGCCTGTAATAACTATTATTACCACTACTAAATATTGCCCATTCTAAATGGTTATACTCCATGAAATTCTCATCTGGAGCTATTTTGACTTGTATTATAACACCTATTTAACACAATGTCTGCAACAGCATAAAAGCAGAGTTACTGGATTCCTAAATGTAACTCTTTCTCTGGTTCAAGGACAGTCCTTTAAGATGTCGAATAAGTTTGTGTGTTAGCCGTACCTTGTCAGAGATGTATGATGTTATACTTCCACCTTCTTCTAAGTGATGTTATTGAAAATAAAACAATACTTATAAATCACTCAGAATTCCTAATGATGGGGCCAGGAGGCAGAGAAATTCCAGGCAGAAAAGTGCAGGTCCATGGCGAAGCCCCACCCTCAAGCTGAAAAACCTAAAACTATGACCCAAAATGAGAAGTTATATCCCTGTTTTCCAACTTAAATGTTGCCTTTTCCTAAACTGCCCATGGTCTGCCCCACCTGGCATCCTGTGCCTGTAAAAACCCCAGACTCAGCCAGGGGGGCGGGCGGCGGGGGGGGGAGAGAGAGAGATAGGAGAAGCAGCTGGACATCAAGAGGCTATAGGTGGACATTGGAGAGAAGTGGTTTAACTTCAGAAACACAGCTTGATGACGTAACTTCAGAGACGAATCTGGCTGTCTCCAGCCAGACACCAGGGGAAGATTACCTACCTCTGTTCCCTTTTCTGCTCCCCTTCCACTGAGAGCCACTTTCATCGTCAATAAAAATTCCCTTAATTTACCAGCCAATTCATTTGTGAAACCTCATTTCTCCTGGATGCTAGACAATAGCTCAGGAGCCATGAGTGCAGATATAAGAGGCTGTCACACTGGCCCTTTGCCCTCACTGGCAGAGAACAGCCACCTTACACAAAAGGGTGGAGGGGCCTGTGAACTGTTAACACTTAAGCTATCCATGTACGGCAGAGCTAAAAGAGCACTGCAACATGCCTCCTGGGGCTTCAGGAGTAACAGGCCTGGATGCTGCTGCAGGGCCTGCACAGAGTTCGCTCCTGCCAGTGTCCAAAATTCTCGCTCCAGCTCCTGTACCCACTCACCTGCATGCTCCCTCCCACAAGGGTGGAATGCAGTGGGTCCAAGTGAGTGGAGTTTGATCTTGCCGGTGCCCAAGTGGCCAGCTGATTCCAGTGCTCATGTACTCCAGTTCCCACCTCATTTGCTCACACACTCCCTCCCACCTCCCTGAGGAGTTGAGAGCAGTGGGCTGAGCAAACAAGGCACCCCATCGTGAGTCCCACAGAAGAGTCAAGGAAACATCCTACCTCACTAATAAGAAATACTAAGAAGTTTTGGGTGTATGTGTATACATGCACATATACTGGATTGGCTAATTTGTAAATTGGTATCTGATCAGCTAAACCCCAAATTGATAAGCTGGAAATGAAATATCTACTTTCAGTTTCACCACAGATTTATCAAGATACTTTCTGTACCTTTGTTTTATAATCTATTTTTTAAATTGTTACTGAAACACCAGAGGTTTGGTCTATGTCCTGCTGCTTGCCACACAGAAGCCAATCACTAAGATGGCAAGTATTGCCAAAGAAGATGGTTTTAATCAGGTGCTGTAGCTGAGGAGACAGGAGCTCAATCTCAACTCCATCTCCCTGACGGACTAAAACCAGGAGTTTATATAGCAGGCAAGCAATGTAACAATGTATAAGAAAACAGGAAGTTGGGAGGGGCAAAGACGCAAACATGGTGAATAAGGGAATCTCCTGGCATATGGTGTAGTGATCTGGTTTCAGTTCTTTGACACTTTTGTGAGAGGCCTAAAGGTCGTTCCTTGAGTAAGGAACTCACAGAAATTAAAATATAAGTTTCAACCTTTTTAATGCTGTAAGGGTCCATTTCTATGTTTATCAAAAAGAACAGTCTATGGGGCAATTGGGCTGTTTTCAAAATGAGATATCTTGAAATTCTCTCATTTCTAAGGAAGATTAGGATAAATTATTGAGTTACAGGAATGTCCTGCAATTTATGAAGCAATTGTTCTAGAAAACCCTAAAGGCTGAGAGATGAGAGGATATATGTTCTTCTCCAGCTCCCTTTTTTCACACTGGTTCAGGCCTCACACAGACAGGCCTGGGAGCAGGAAAAAGTACAGTGTGGAGGAGAGTGAAGAAACACCTCTTTCCTTCTCTTACTTCTTCCCAACATCCAGAGGCATGGACAGCATGAAAACAATGGGCTATGCTGAGAGGCTGAACTTCTTAGTCTTCCAGTTAGTCCAAATACCTTAATTTGGGAGCAAAGAAATGTGTAGCCCCTACAGGATCTAGCTCTACCTCCTATTCTAATCCTTCTCTACCTAGCTCCACTCCTTTATTTCTATAAGTACAACTTCTACCACGGAACAAAGTAAAAATTGTCACTATGTTGAGTTCAATGGCATATAATATATATTTAAAATAAGAAAAAAATAAACCTTTGAACTATGAGTGCTTATATACTTAGGTAACATTAAGGATATTGGTCATTAGTATGAATTTTCATGAATAGGATATATTCTAATAGATTTACAGTATGTTTTGGAGTAATTATTTTCATCTTTATTCCTTACAAAAATCCTTAGGAAGGGATAAAAATTATCCTCACCATATTAGCATACCACTGGTATCACTTATATCACCAAAAGATAATTTTTAATATTTAGTTACTTGGATTTAAGCTAGAAAGGATGAACTGCACTCAAAATTACTAAATTCACCCACTAATCCAAATTGTGATAGCATCACATAGTTCAGCTGCAATACTAATTTAATTTGAAATCATTCTACGAGATTGTATCTCTGTACCAAAAAGAGTACAAATACAAAAAAGGGCATTATTCACCATAGCACCACTACTTACTGGCAAACAGTCAACTAACTACAGCTCAATGTCTTAGAGAAGCCAATCACATCTAACTGTGCAGGGGTTCTAAATAGAACACCATTGCTTATGTTCTGGAGTGGTGGTTTCCTTAACTTTACCTGACAGAATTACAAAGATTTAGGAGGTTTAATCTCTCCAAATCTTATTAAAACAAATCCTATTTACTCTGTCTTATTATTTGAAGTCACAATATATCTAACGACTTTTCTTTTTCATGTACTAATCAGGCCTGGCCACCCACAGATATTTGTAAATTGCATTATTTCCTTTCTAACTAGCTCACAGTGTGTGGGGTAAGGGGGATCGCCATAAATAGTTTTGCTGTGATTTACTTTTCCTAACTGCCAAAGCACTGTCTATGTGGGGGGAAAGACCAGTCTCTAAACAAGATAGCAGATTGTTTTCATTTTTTTGTTTTCTGTTTTTGAGACAGGGTCTCACTGTGTTGCCCAGGCTGGAGTGCATTGGCACCATCTCCACTCACTACAATCTCCACCTCCCAAGTTCAAGTGATTCTTCCGCTTTAACCTCCCAAGTAGCTGGGAGTACAGGTGTGCACCACTACACCTGGATAATTTTTCTATCTTTAATAGAGACAGGGTTTCACCATGTTGGCCAGGCAGGTCTTGAACTCCTGGCCTCAAGTGATCCACCCACCATGGCCTCCCAAAGTTCTGGGATTACCATGTCCGGCCTAGATTAATTGTATATAGGAAATCATATAACAATATCTACTTTCTATATCATTAGAGCACAAATGTATAGAACAGCCAGTTTAAAGTAACTAGTGTAATTTTTTTCTTAATTTCAAAAGGATTGAGCTCAAAACTCCAATTCAATGATCTGCTGATAAGAATTTTAACTATTATTTTTTCCACAGTGCTTGTAACAATACTTTAAGAAATGCTCAGTGTTCCATAAGACCAACATCCACATGAGATGAAAAGAAGAGTCTAAGGTTAGTTCCTGACAAATTCCTGGAAGCTGACAAAGTATGTATTTTATTTGTGTATTTGCTTAACAAACATTTATAGGGTTAATTATAGGCCAGATACTTTTCCACAGATTTTTTAAATATTATTATTACTCAATTCTCATAACTACCCTCTGAGATATGCACTACTATTGTCCCCCTTTTACAGATGGGAAACAGGTATAGAGAAGTTAAGGACTTACTCAGAGTCATGTGAGTAGTCAGTGGTAGAAGCAAGATTTAAAACCACGTAGTTTGGATCCAAAGTTTGTGCCCCTAACCACTCACACTGCCCTCCACAATAAGCTGCCTCTTTTCAGGAGTACCAGAGACATGTTGTCATTTTAGGCAGTTACTATTCAATAATTGTGGACCTTCCTTGGGATAGATGAATGAAAACAAAAGGCAAACAAAGTATATCTGTCCCTGTAAAGTATGCCTAAGGTGTTTATATCATTCATCTGAACAAAGTTCTACATTACCACATCCCAAAGTTCCTTTCACTACCATGTTATGTAATATACTATGATTTGAATTTTCCTTAATATATCATGGATGATTTTTTATTTCTAAATCTATCTCATTCATTTAATTCTCCACAGTATTAGATTGTATGGAGTCCTACAGATATTGTTAAACAGTCTATGAATGTCTTCCAGTTGTTATTACTGATTTTCTTCTGCCCTTTTTTATAGGTCTCATTCCAGTAACTGCTTAATATCCCACCTGTCAGTCTTATTCTTCAAAGACTGAAGCCCAAAGACTGAAGCCCAGCCTCTGACTGAAACCCAGCCTCAATGCTTCCTGGTGCCAGCACAGCTTGCCTGTCTGAAAATTGCAAGCCCTTCCTCCTTGCTGGTCACCATGCTCCCCCTTTCTTTGTTGAGACTCCCTCTTGCATGGTTTACCAGGCGCCCTTATTGCCCCTCATGCTTTTGTGCCACTTTGGACTTCATCTGGCACATTTAGCTTCCTTCATCCACACCTGAAACTGGACAAGCTGAAGTGACCGCGTCACTTTCTCACTTCTGGCTCCTGCCCACCAGCCTTGCTCTCTAGGAGGAATTAGCTCTGCCTGGCCAGAATCCAAGAAGTGACGAATCAAACTTGCTCAGTAGGTGGTAATTAAACTTCTGGCTCTAAAGCCCAGAATAGGTTGTCAATGGGATTGCACAGTGGCTCCCTGACACTAAGCAAGGATGTAGTTTTACATCTAGTTTTAAATCATAAACTCTAATAGGATTCTCAGAGAAGACAGTAAAGAGTAAGGCCAAAAAAAGTTGTTATAAGAGGAAAATGGCAGTAAGTACAAAAGATAATCTGGGGAAGACCTGACATTTCTGAAATCAAAACATCTGTTACTAAGTGGATCATGACTGCTTAGTTTCTAGGTGAGATGAATGCAGATACTAACTGAACAATGATGTAGGTCATTGTCAAATCTAATCTACTTGATTCGCTTTTTTTCCCCATCAGTCTTGAATCTTTAAGTAAGCCATTCAGAAGATGTGATACTATAGAATGATACCAACTGAGGAATAGAGAGGAAGGACTGAGGATGACTTCAGAAAAAGGCTGCAAGCATGAAAAATGTTGATCTCACTCACTGATCTATGCTGTATTTAAGAATGTACTAATACAAATATGCTTTTTCTCCCTACGTCCAATCCCTATTACTACATCAAATACTTGTTCCTCTAGGAAATGTGCAGTTGAAAAAAATTTCCCCATTAAATGAGAATTATTCAGCTTTAAAAATAGGAGGCTGTTGAGTTAATCATTTGAGTATATTAAATAAACTGTAGAAGAGTATTATCCTCCTGGAAACCTCTTATCCCTCACTCTCATACCACGAGGGATTGCCAGTTGGGTCTAATGACCAGTAATATACATAGCTATATGTAATCAGAAGAGTTTCTGGTTTCTCTAATGTGGAAAACAAATTGCTGCCAAGGCAAACCAAACAGCATAGAGTTTTGTATGATCTGCCTCTAATGCTTCTGACAGGCCAAACATGCTAACTAATGGCATCTGAAGAACAGGTTACTTCATGCAGCTTCCCCAGTGATAACTTTTTAAACACCTTGTTATAGATGTTTATCCAAGGGTATAACTGAGTTACTGCACTCCTCAGCCCTAAGCCACCTTGTCGACTTACCCCAGTGTGCCATACAATTATTGCTTTCTGTACATGCCATGATGTGGACAAGTTCACAAAGGCCTGAATTAATCTTTATCAAAAACCTTACTTTGGCATGTCCCATATTTTAATATGGTGTCTTTGAAGAATAAAAACATATTTGAACTGGAAAGACCTCAGACCACTTTTTCCCAAACGGGATTCCTTCAAGTATAAGTTCCATAGGATATTAAGAGATATTAAATTAATTGGGAAAAGAAATTTGACAAAACTGGGTTAAAGTTTAAAAGATTTTTTTTTAAGTGCAGGATGTCTAAGACATTTGGATGTACTGAATGCATTCTCTAGGAGGAAGGTGTAATACAAATTTATATTTATTTAAAGATGGAGCTTTTAGAATATAGTTTTTAAATTGTAGTTAAATGCACATAACATAAAATTTACTATCTTAATCATTTTTGAGTGTACAAATTACTAGCGTTAAATATGCTCACATTGTTGTACAACCAATCTCCAGAACTTTCTCATCTTGCAAAACTAAAATTTTATACCCTTTAAACCACAACTCTCCATCTTCCCCTCCTCCCATTCCCTGACATTCACCCTTAGAATATTTCTTGCAAGTAATCATTCACAAACCTTACTTTGGAAAATGGTGCTTTATATCTTACGGTTCATCCCCTCATTTTACAGATGAGACACAGGCCTGAAGATGTTAATAATTTGTATAACATCACAAGTTAATAATGAACCAGGTCTAGAACTCACTGGACTTTCAGTCTGGCCTCTTTTCATAACAGTAAGAGTAGAAAGCTGAAACAAGCTGCTAATTAACCAAATTCTACCACCAATTGTCCTGAAAGTTCTTTGTACCTATCAGTTCCATTTCAAAGAAAGGACTAAAAGAATTTTTCTTAAAGCCATGCTAAGTCCATGATTCTCCAAAGCAGGTACACATAACATCAAGAAGCCCCAATTTAAATATGCCATGCCTTTCTAAAGCATCAATTTCACTTGGTGATTAGAAAATTAACTATTTTATATTAAGGTAATCATGGATATATTGCAGGGTAAAGCGCAAAATCAACCTAATTTAAAAAGGACTTTAAGGGTAAAGTGTTTCAGCAGTAAGCTGCTTTTGCCTGTGGTCCAGCTGCCAAGGACATCCATTCCCATCTCTGTCTCTAGGGCTTTTGAGAAGCACTGAACTGAAGGGAAAAGCCTAAATTACACAGTAGGACCTGGGGCAAAGCTCAAGAGGGGCACTATGGTAACCCATACACCAAACTGTGCTTCCACACATACCTGGGTAGTTCATATCAATTACTAAAGCTCTTAAGTACTTGTCTCTCCATGAGCACTCAAAGTCTCCACGGAAGTAACAAGTTAGGGGGATCTTACAGTTAATAATCAACCAAAGGAAAACAAAAATGAGTGCTACTGTCTCATGCTAGACATCAAGTTTATAATGTAATGGGGCAATTGACAGCACAGGAAGAAAACTGAATTATATATCAAGCTCCTATCTGGAACATCCATTGGAAGATGGCATTTAAATTCCAGTATTTACTTCCTCTTTCTGCAAATCTACATCCAGAAAACTTAAAAGTTATACTATATGCCCATTTAAATTCATTGTGCAATGTACTTATTAAAATTTGATTATATCTAATCATACTAAAATAAAAAGTAAAAAAATATTTTCCCCTGTCTTCTAAAAATTGTCCAAACAGGCAAGCCACAATCTTTTAAAAATAATTCTGGCTGGGTGCGGTGGCTCATGCCTGTAATCCCAGCACTTTGGGAGGCCGAGGCGGGTGGATCACGAGGTCAAGAGATCGAGACCATCCTGGTCAACATGGTGAAACCCTGTCTCTACTAAAAATACAAAATTTAGCTGGGCATGGTGGCGCGTGCCTGTAATCCCAGCTACTCAGGAGGCTGAGGCAGGAGAATTGCCTGAACCCAGGAGGCGGAGGTTGCGGTGAGCTGAGATCGCGCGATTGCACTCCAGCCTGGGTAACAAGAGAGAAACTCCGTCTCAAAATAATAATAATAATAATTCTGCAAAAGGAGGAAGGCTATATTTGCCTTTTAGATCATTAAGTTTTAAATTTTCATCTACAGGCTACTGTCAACATTCTAAGCTTTAGAAATTACCAGCAGATTTTCACATACAAAATATATAGTGATAATATCCTTTCCTTCATTTTAGCTGTGCTGAAGCAGCTGGCTTGAAGCAGCTGGCAATCCGAGAGCAAAACCCAGCAGAATGAAGCCAAGCACCTCCTTGACTACTATCACGTGCCAGTGCAAGATCTGCTTTGGTTCCACTTGGCATTTCCTTTTAACCTGCCTCAAAAGATCCCTTCTCAGAATATCTGCATCAGTATGTTAATCCTGGCACTGGGTTCTGGGTATTCATTCTTTCCGCAGCTGCTCTCTGTTTCACACCCTCTAAAATCATGGCTCCCCACGACAAAATGAAAGGCAAAACGGCATATTAATTAAATACACAGAGAATGAGTGCCATGTACGGTCAGAGGCATGTGCCATGAATATTAATATAACCCAAGCAATTACAATCATTTGAATCTACTTCCTGTGATAAAAGCCTATACAATGAGAGCTGGCACACCACGTTAGTTGCTCACTCCACAAAAAAGGATGCAGTTAACCTTGGTGAAGGTTAGGAAGCTCTGTTTTAGTCGCTAAGAGGAGGCCTTCATTTTTCTAATAGCATAAGGAACAAATCTGGATTATCAACTCCCCACGATAGCCAGTTACTTTCAGGAATACTGCTCAATTATAAAATAAATTTAAATTACATTAATTGAAGATATATAACATATTGCAGATAGGTGGTAGCAAAATAGAAAATATTGGATGAAACAGTTTGTGAGAAAGTTTAAGTCATTCTTAGCCATTGCTGGTTAATTTGTAAACAAATTACTCTGTACCTCAGTAAGCGAGATAATATAATAGTAACAAAAACAGCTTCGTTAGATCAGAGCCACTATCTACCCTGAGACAAAAAGGAAATGCTTCTTATAAAAGGAAATAATAATAAAAAAGAATTAATTATTTTTCAAATATGCGTTTATAATAGAAACAGTAATTTACCAAAATGAGACCAGGTATCCTAAACTGTGAATCCTACAATAACATATGATGTTGCCCTTTACTATTTATAGCATAAATGAGGTTTCCAGAGGCCTAAATTATCAGACTTGCCAAATCTTTTCATGTAGATCTAAAAGAAAAAAGAAAAAGAAAGAAACTAACAAACACTAATATGTAAGCATGAAATAGAAAATAAAGCAGCTTTGACAGCTTCATGAAATTTCTCCATAGGCTATATACCAGCTCATCCAACACCATGTCAACAAATATCCACTGGATGTGGAATGAAATGTCACTGTGTAGAATTTAAGGGAAATTAAGGAAAGCATCCTTGCTAATAAAGTTGAGACCAAAGCACTATACCTAGATTGCCTGTTTGGGGTATGACAAAGAATGTGTATGTCTTTGACCAAACTTTAGTCAGGCTCCTCAAAATCCTCTTCCCAAATAGGTCTCAACTTTTAAACTTTGTGTCCATCTTTGCATCATCCAATTAAAAGAATCTTTTAGCCACAATCTCCCACCCTTCTGGTCACCCTCAATACTCACCAAATTCCCCAACCCTCCCCCAGGAGATATCTAATCACTCTGGACCACCTTCAGCCAGAATCTTGTTAGGTCATTTTATCTTCTCAGTAATTCTCAATCCACTGACACACACATATTCACTCTGCTTCCTGGCTATAAAGCCCCCATTTTGGCTGGGCGCAATGGCTCATGCCTGTAATCCCAGCACTTTGGGAGGCCAAGGCGGGCAGATCACAAGGTCACGAGATCAAGACCATCCTGGTCAACTTGGTGAAACCCCGTCTCTACTAAAAATACAAAAATTAGCTGGGCATGGTAACGCACATCTGTAGTCTCAGCTACTTGGGAGGCTGAGGCAGAAGAATCACTTGAAATCGGGAGGCAGAGGATGTAGTGAGCTGAAATTGTGCCGCTGCACTCCAACCTGGAGACAGAGTGAGTCTCCATCTTAAAAATAAAAACAAAATTTTTCTTTGTCGTATTCAGAATTGAGCTCAGCTCTATACTGGGGTCTCTTTTCCCCTCCTGCAACAGTCCTGAATACAATCTGCTTTAACTGCTTTAAATACTGTCAGGTTTTCTTAGTCATTGTGCAACTTTGGAAAACAGGTTGGCAGTTCCTCAAAATGTAAATAATAGAGTTATCACATAATCCAGCAATTCTGCTACTATACACTCATGAGAATTGAAAATACATGGTCATGTAAAAACCTGTACAAAAATGTTCTTAGAATTATTGTTCATAAAGCCAAAAAATAGAAAAAACCCAAATGTTCATCAAGCAAAGAATGGATAAATAAAATATGGCATATCTATATAATAAAATAATAGAAATAAATAACAATGGAGCACTGATACATGTTACAAAATGGATGGAGCTTTGAAAACATTAGGCTAAATGAAAGAAGCGATTCACAAAAGGCCAAATGTTACATACTTCCATTTATATAAAATTTCTACACTAAGCAAATCCACAGAGACAGAAAGTAGATTAGTGGTTTCCAGAGAATGGTGGGAGTGGGGAATGGAAAGTAATTGCTAATGGGTATAGAGTTTCTTTCTGGGATGATGAAAATACCCTAAACTTAGATAGTGATGGTTGCACAACTCTGTGAACATACTAAAAACCACTGAGTCTCACTTTCTTTCGAGATGGGAGTCGCATCACACAGGCTGGAGTACAGTGGTGTGATCTTGGTTCACTGCAACCTCCACCTCCTGGGTTCAAGAAATTCTCCTGCCTCAGCTTCCTGAGTAGTTGTGACTACAGGTGCACACCACCATGCCCAGCTAATTTTTGTATTTATTAGTAGAAATGGGGTTTCACCATATTGGCCAGGCCAGTCTCCAACTCTGACCTCATGATCCACCCACCTCGGCCTCCCAAAGTGCTCGGATTACAGGCGTGAGCCACTGCCCCCAGCCTAAATCTCACATTTTTCTTTTTTTGAGATGGAGTTTCTCTCTCGTTGCCCAGGCTGAAGTGCAATGGGCACAATTACGGCTCACTGCAACCTCCAGGTTCAAGAGATTCTCCTGCCTTAGCCTCCTGAGTAGCTGGGATTACAGGCATGCACTACCATGCCCAGCTAATTTTGTATGTTTAGTAGAGATGGGGTTTCTCCATGTTGGTCAGGCTGGTCTCAAACTCCTGATTTCAGGTGATCTGCCTGCCTCAGCCTTCCAAAGTTCTGGGATTAGAGGCATGAGGAGCCACTGTGCCTGGCCAAATCTCACATTTTTAAAGGGCAGATATTACTGTATATAAATTACATTTCAATAAAACTATATTAAAAAAGAATAAAGTCATTGCTACAGGTTCATTTGTTCAATACCTATTTTTTGAGGGCCAACTAAGTGCCAGGCACTGGAGCTATAGCAATACATAAACACAGTCTCTGCCTTCTTATAGTTTACGGTTTTGTGGAGGAAACCTGGGTTTAAATCTTGTCTCAACACTTGCAGGAATCTGGGCAAGTATTTTACTTCTTCCTCTACAAATAGGATTTAAAGACAGCTGATTGGCATACTGGAAGAACTTGCTAAATGTTATTATCACTAAATGAGTATAAAGGCAAATTATAAATGTGAAGGGAGGGGAAAAAACATGAATAAATCAGGGGGACTTAGTTTAGGAGGTAGGAGAAGGTATTTCTTCAGGAAATGACATTTGGGCTGAAATCCGAAGGATCAGTTGGAGGGAGTCAGAAAGGAACTTGAAACCTGCAGACAAAGGAAAGTGTAAGTGCAAAGGTTCCAAGGCAAGGAAGAATTTAAGATATTTCAGGAACCATGGTCAGATGATACTAAGCAAGTGTGGGAGAGGTAAGCAGGAGTCAGAATGTGTTGGGTCTTGAAGACCAAAATAAGTACTTTGGATTTTATTCTAAGTACAATGGAAAATCACTGACGGTTTTTGAACAGAAGGACGGCATGATTCAAATTACATTTCAAAAAGATGACTGGCTGCTGAGAGGTGAAGAGCATAGTACAGTCAGAAGGCCACTGCTGTGCTCTAAAGGAAAGATAATCATGACTTGGATTATGCTATCATAGAGATTCTAACAGCCTTCACAGATACACAGCAATAAAAAACAAGGACTTGAGGCAGAATTCCCCCCATTCTGCTCTATATATGCAGCCTCCACTGGATAGAATACAAAACAAATAGTGAATTGGTATCAAGTGTACCATAAAAGACTTTAACCAAAAAGTCCTCAAATTCCTAGTTTTATTCCCAACTTGCTATGGAATCATGGCAAATGATTCCTCACTGATCCTCAGTTCTTTATCAGTATAATTAGAATAATAGCTTTTCCTCAAAAGTTACTCTAAGACTTAACTGTCTAAACATATATGAAAGTGACTGCAGAGTTGCAGGCAGTATGCTTATAAGTGTTAATCAATTTAAGGGATACACCCTAAGGAAAACAAGATACACATTGAGATTAGTTACATTTCCCCCTTTAAGGTCAAAGATGTGTTTTGTTTTGTTTTAATGAGGATAAATTAAGCTTTTTCAATATAGATGGCCTATAGATAACACAACAGGGATCCATCTTCTACTGTTCCGTAGTACTTGCTAAGAAACTCTTAAAATTTTTGCAGGTGAAGGTCCTCTCCCACAGACACATCTCTGGGAAGCAAACAGTATTAAGAGAAAGTTTTCCTTAAAAAAGCCCAGACCAGGGAATGCAGAGACCTGAAGAAAAACAGTGTACATTAAGAGAATTGATTTTAAGAGATATTTTGGCAAAGTTCTTGACAAAATTATCTGTATTATAGCGTTAAAATTTGACCAAAATAAATAAATTACAGCCAAATTTCACCTGCAAACCACAACACTTTGGACTTGCTGCCGGAAGACACCAGTATACACATTATAGTCACCATTTCTCTGAAACATGTTTGTAATAAGGGTACACTTGGGAACTTTTCTCAAGTTAATTAAACAGTTGTGAAAAAAGCAAATTCTTTTGAGACTTTTTTGGAAGCCCCTGACAGGAGCCTATAGGGAAGTAGTTTTTTAATTACCTTGATATTTCATTAATGTTTTTCTGACTTTTTATAATAATTATATCACATTTATTAAATTTTTTTCTAAGAAAGTATTAACTAGAAGAAAGGCAAAAGAATATATGTTTATTTTCTAATATGTTAAGTATGATAATGTAAAAGAAAAAAAAAAACTTGCCTATGTATATTGTCCCATAAATTTTAATCTTTTTTCTTCAACAGAAAAAGGTAGTTTTTTCTTGTTGAATAAAATGCCATATTAAAAAAAAACCAAAGGTAACAAAATAGAAAATGCCTTTAAATAAACTGCTATATTATGTTGCTGTGGCTATTATTTAATTACTGAAGAAATGTGAGGAAATCTAATTATTTCCCTAAATAGAAATTTAATGTTCTGAAAATTATTGTGCTTCAAATCTTATACAAGAACACTGATACACATTAGTATAAATAATATCTGTTGGGAATTGCTATAAATGGCACATATAGGTATTAAATTTCATCCTCTGAATGTAGTACCAAAGGTATTTTCCAAGTTAGTGTATGTTTTTAAAAATTCAGCTTCCTTTAAAGAAGCAAATAAACTATGCTTCTACAGGAAAAGATACAGAACCGAAAAAGCAGCAGATGGAATTTTATTTTGAGATGGGGTCTTGCTCTATCAATCACCCAGGCTAGAGTACAGTGGCCCAATCTCAGCTCATTGTAGCCTCACCCTCTCAGGCTCAGATAATCCTCCCTCTTCAGCCTCTCAGGGAGTTGGCACTACAGGCGCACATCACCATGCCCAACTAATTTTTGTATTTTTACAAATATAAAACTGGTCTTGAACTCCTGGGCTCAGACCAGTCTTGAACTCCTGGGCTCAAGAGATCTGCCCATCTCAGCCTCCCAAACTGCTAGGATTATAGGTGTGAGCCACTGTGCCTAGCCCTGAAATATTTTATACAAACTTAAATGTAAAAATCTTTCTCCATGCCCTATCAATTGAAAGAAAGAAAAATGAACAGAAAGAAAACCTTTATCATTGCAAAAACATTTAATCTTTGTCCTGGGCTTAAAGTAAAACAAGAATTGGGACTATATTTTATAACTCACATAAAATCATCCGTCAAATTATTTAAAAACTCTTATCACCCAAATTTCTAATTTAATTCTGTCTAGGACCTCAAAAAAGAATACAGTGAAATACAAAAACAAAAGCAAAGAAACAAGAAAGCAAACAATATTCTATTTCCGGTTTTATCTCCAATTTTGATTATTTTTCTATCTACAGGACAATGTCCCTATGCTTAAAAAATCAGTTCTTTTAAATATCATTATAGATTAATGAGAACATCTGCAAATGTCAAAACCAAGGGATTTCTTAACATTCTCTTTTCTACTACTTCAAAGATATAAAAAACTAAAGGAAAATTTCCAGCATCCTGTGCCACTGTATCTGACTATGTGGGCGGATCAAGTCACTAATAATTCTAACTAAAATGACAGAACTAACCCATTATTTTGGCACAGAATAGATAAACTGAATTGGTCACAAGGAGTGCTAGCCAAGTTTAGGATGTACCATTTTTTCATCCAGTGTTTGACATACAGAGTAGATGAACATAAACATTCACTTTTTTCCTACCAAGAATCTAAATTTAATTTAACTATGATAAAATATTGTATTAATGATTATATCTTTTGAGGAGACCTCACATACTTATTGTATCTTAGAAAATGTTAACATGTATTAAATATAATAGTCCAGGAAAGGAAAAGGAAAAAGAATAAACACATGAACTGCACTGCTACTGCTGCTTAGCAGTCTACCAGGCTAGCTCACTGAAATAAATTCCATAGACTACTATGAAAGTCTGAATTTCATATCACAATGTGAAAAGATTAGTAAGCTACCACTTTAATCAAACAATACTGACTCTGATCTTCATGACAGCACATGTGCTACAATTAGAATGAGCTCCCTGCTTAGGGGCTGAAAAAGTAGAGTACCTGCTGACAAAATTACCATCTCTTATGGACTGAACTGCATTCATCCAAAATTCTTACATTGAAGCCTTAGCCCCCAGTGTGATGGGATTTGGAGATGGGGCCTTTGGGAAACAATTAGAATTAGATGAGGTCATGAGGGAGAGGTCCAAGGGACCCTCATGATAGGATTAGTGTCTTCATAAGAAGAGACCCCTGAGAGCTTGGTGCCTTCCTCTCTCTCCCTCTCCCATCTTTCCCTCCTCACCCTGTGAAGACACTACAAGAAGGTGGTCTTCCGCAAGCCAGCAAGAAAGACCTTGTACCAGAGAACCAAGTCAGCTGGCATCTTGATCTTAAACTTTCCAACCTTCCTAACTCTGAGAAAGAAATTCCTGTTGAGCCACCCAGTCCACGAAATTTTGTTATGGCAACCTGAGCTGCTGATTCATATACCATCAAATCAGTTATGCACAAGTTATCCTTTTGAATCAGGACAAACCAGAAATTTTATCTGAAAATGTGCTTAGATTCTTAAGCTTTGTCCCACATATTAATTTTCCATGTGACGACCAATATAAATATTGTTCCTCTTCTTTTTCTGGCACAGTAATGGCTACATATTTCCTTTTAGTGTCAGTATCCCTCTCTATGAACCCTCTTATATATAATCCTCCATCTTTCCTATGTCTGTGGATTCAGACCTTCCTTTAATTATTAATTCAATTTCTATTCTTCCCCTGTGCCTTTACAGATGTAAAATTCAGGACCTTTGACTGGTCTTCTAAAAAGTAGAACATTAACATCTAATTTTTTCTTATTACTGAGCCTGGGATTCAGATAATTTACATAAATGTTCTTTGGGTATCTAATTATTTTACATAATAAATAGTTTGCACCAAAACACTTGTAAAAACATCATAAATCATTCCTGCTCCCCCTCCACACGAACACAAACGTGTAGAAGGTAAGGTTCCAAGAAGTTTAAGCAAGCTGGTGGGTGAGACAGGTGAGCCAATGGACTTGAATCTTGTAAGACTTGCTCTTCCTGCTTCCCCCTTTAGTGTAGGAATCCTTAGAGTTGAATTGTGGTTGAGACTGCAGGAAAAAAAAAAGCCAAATGGCCAATCTGACTCCCTACAGCCCATACAACTCAGGGAGCTAAAACTCCTTTTAATTGTCTTTAAAAGGGCAGGAATTAGATTTATTTTTCCATTTATTTTATGAGAAAGGCAATATTATATTTTGTTTTTACTGAGACAGAGTCACACTCTGTCACCCAGGCTAGATCGCAGAGGATCGATCTTGGCTCACTGCAACCTCCGCCTCCCGGGTTCAAGTGCTTCTTCTGCCTCAGCAACCTGAATAGCTGAGACTACAGGTGCCTGCCACCAGGCCCAGCTAATTTTGGTAATTTTAGTAGAGGCCAGGCTTCACTATGTTGGTCAGGCTGGTCTCAAACTCCTGCCCTCAGGTGATCCATCTGCCCTGGCCTCCCAAAGTGCTGGGATTACAGGTGTGAGCCACCACACCTGGCCAGGCAATATTAAACATTATTTTATATCATGGTAATCACAAGATTAAGAAAAAAATACATATATATGAAAAATATTATTTTAATTGTTTTAGAAACCCTGCAAACTATCATTTTAATAGAATTACTTTATTGACAATTAGCTTTCACACAAATTTATTATCCTTAAAATCACACTGTAGGTTCTATTCTATTTAACATTATACCTTAAATATATTTGTCAAGCATTTAGTCTTCAGATTTTTCATTGTAATGACTTGACAAGATTATGTCATGTTGATGTAGCATTACTTACATACCAGTTTCCTTTCAATGAACATTGAAGTTAAACACTAGGGTCTGATCATCATGTGCACACATATTTCCTTGGGATAAATCCCTAGGGATGAAACTGCTAGACCAAAGGGTCTGAGAAATTATTTTTACTTTTCCTACATTTTGCCTTTTTCCCCCAAGAGAGCTGTACCAATTTTCTTCAACAGCAATGAATGACCCTCCTGGTTCCTCTTTAAAGTAAAAGTATACAAACTTTAGTACAACTTTACCAACATGAGATGTTCTTTTTTGTGAAAGGAGGGAGATTACCTCAGCAACTGTAAAATTATATCTGTGTGCTATAAATTTAAGCATGATCTTTAATGAGGACTTATATAATAAACTTTTTTGATGTTCACTTTACTAACTGTATTTCTCCCTTATGAATTACATGTCATTTGTCCATTTATCTACAAATGTTAAATGAACAAGATTAAATGTTTGGTAGATTAAAATGAACAAACACTGGTTCCTCAAAAAATTAAAAATAGAATTATCATACATATGATGCAACAAGTCTACTTCTGGGCATATACCAAGAAGAATTGAAAATGGGGTGTCAAAGAGATGTTTGTACACCCATGTTCATAGGAGCATTATTCACAGCACCTTAAAACAAATTTTAAACCCAAAGTTCTATCAACAGATGAATAGATAAGCACAATGTGGTATGCATACACAACAGAATAGAGCTTGACTTTAAAAGGAAAAATTCTGATGTAGGATACAAGATGGACGAAACTTGAGGTTCACTTATGCTAAGTGAAATAAGCCAGTCACAAAAAGACAAATGCTGTATAATCCCATTGATATTATGTAGTTAGAGTAGTCAAAATCACAGACACAGAAAGTATAATGGTGGCTTCCAGAGTCTGGGGGAAGGGAAAATGGGGTATTATCAATTAATGGGTACAGAATGTCAGTTTTACAAATGACAAGTGTTACAGAGATGAATGATGGTGATAGTTGCATAACATGATGGATGAATTTAATATCACTGAACTGCATACTTAAAAATGGTTAAAAGATGGTAAATTTTATGTGTATTTTACCACAACAAAAAATATACTTAAATGGCAAAGTATAGGTGGTGGCTATACAGGTATTCACTGTGTGAACCTTGAAAGAGCTAATCCCTCAAAATAAATCCTGAGTCACTAACTGGGCCTAAATTCAATTAAGAGCCAGGAGACCATTTATTGACTAGAGGTCACACATGTACTCTGAGTTCATGGGAAATCTACATGTCTACTTAGCTGAGACTTTCATAGGTGCCTGTTCCTGTTTATGTCACCTGAACCAACCAATAGGCTGTGACCTATGTTAGCCAATCAGAACTAAGGAAGTTTGAATTCTTCATTTGCATAAGTGGACCTGAGTGCAAATCTGGACAGCGACTTTCTGTATAAAAGCAAACCCTCCCTTTGTTCTACAGAACTCACCTTCATTTTACACCGAAGGCTGCATCTCTCCAGTTTGCAAACTGATGGAATAAAGTCGCTTTCCTCTAAATTCCTTTTCAGATGACTTTTGTTCACAACTGTAAGACTCCTTCAACTTTGTTGTATGTTTGAGGTTTTTGTAATAAAATGTTGGAAAAATTTTCAAAAAATGAACAAGGACTTTACAATTCATAGATAAGATTTTTCAGTCATGTTGGTGCAAATCTATTTTCCCACTTTGCTACCATTACCATCCTTTTAAAAACTTACTGAGCATACATTTTGAATATTTTTTAAATTTTCTTCCATTCACTCATTTAAAACTAAAAGAGAGATTCTTTCACAGTCCTATTATATATTCTATTCTATTTTATGTTGTTCTGTCCAGAACATGATTTTTTTTCATTAGTTTCATTCACTCATTAATTTCCAATTTATATTGCTATATAGTAAAAGATATTGACATAACTAACTACTTAAAAAAAAAAAAAAAACTGCTACCTAGCTTCCCAACACCACTGTAATCCTTCCTTATTGGGAGAAAACACATTTATCCTATCAAGTGCTTATATATTGTTAAATATATTTCTAGACTCAAGTATTGTTCCACAGATCTGTGTTTATACTTATTCATCATTATTACCCATTACTCTTTTCAGGAAAGGTTCTTAGGAACCTCCCATGTTCATTTTTCCATTAGATCATCCTTTCAAGCTCCCTCCAAATTCCCAAAATGATTTTAACTGAATGGTATTACATTCACAAATTAACTTTGAAAATATTTACATAAATTAAAACATTACACATATAGAATAGCATTATCACATATATTTCTATCATATATGTGATAGTTTCACAGCATTTTGGCTTTCTAATACTTGTTCTCAGAATAAAGAAGCTTCGTGCCGGTTTCTTCAAACTGTTATTGTTATATAACAACTTCTCTGTAATGCTATTTCCATGTCCAGTCTTTACTTAAATCAGAACATACTTAAAAACCCACCTTTTCTTCTAGCTGCAAATAAACCTGAAAAGAGGCAAGGTTTTCCACCTAAGCTGGAATCACAAAAGAGGTAGAGGTAAATTAGTTCCAGCCCATAATTATAGAAACATTTCCCTTATACAATGGTTCTGCAGTCATGAGTTACCTGACACCCTGCTTGCCTTCTCCATACTTCCTAATACAACTGATTTTGCTACTTATTCGTAGCTCTCAGGCCAATTTTGATCTCCATTACCCATAGACTCTTATTCTTGGCCAGCCAATGTCTAGCCCCACCCAAGGTTTACATGCTTCAGCTACCTGCAGACTTTCCCACCAAAATATCTCACTGCACTTGTGTCAACTGGTTACATTGATCAAACAATGTAAAACTCCAGAACAAAATTTTAACACTTAATCAGACAAATCCTAAATATGGTGGAAGTTAAGGTGCAAGATCAGAAATATATTAAAAGAAAACTAACAATTATTTGGTGCGTAAGAATTTGATTGATTTTTTTGAGACAGAGTCTTGCTCTGTTGCCCAGGCTGGAGGGGGGTGGTGCAGTCTTCATTCACTGCAGCCTCAACCTCCTGAAATGAAGTGATCTTCCACCTCAGCCTCCTAAGTAGCTGGGACTACAGGCACACGTCACAACACGTAGCTAATTTTTTTTCCCTATTTTTTGCAGAGACAAAGTCTCACCATTTAGCAGAGGCTAGTCTTAAACTCCTGGAGTCAAGTGATTTTCCCACCTCAACCTCCCAAAGTGCTAGAATTACAGGTATAAACCACCATGCCTGGCCAAGAATTGGATTTCATATTAAGATCCACAATACTTCTAACCAGAGGTAGTATTTCTATGAAATATAGTCTCTGAGGGATGATGTAATTCTCACCTCCAGAACAATTTTAGATCCATATCTCTAAAATATTCATATATATCCATAAATACGCCAGAAATTCCATATATATTACACACATATATACGTTCTCACATATACATATGAATGAATAAAATTTTGCCTTTATTTGTGTCCATTCTAGCACATAAGACAGGCAAAGACATATTTATTACCTTGACCACTATTATCTTTTTAAATAATAACCGGTTTAAGGGACGGATCCAAGATGGCCAAATAGGAATAGCTCTGGAATGGTTTCCAGAGAGAACAATGCAGAGTGTGAGTGAACACCACATTTCCAAATGAGTTTTTACTGCCCACAGACCGGGAGATTCCTGGGCTGAAAAGCACCACAAGTTCCCAGCATGGCTGTTTCAGCCAGTGCAACAGGTCTCTGCACAAAAACTCACAGAAATCTGGGCGGTCATTTCAACTGGCGCCTAGAATGCCTGGGAGACAGGGCCACGCATTCAACTGAGAAAAAGGGGGCTGAAACAGGGAGCCAAGTGATCTGGCTCGGCAGGTCCCACCCCTATAAAGACCAGCAATCTGAAATGCTCTGGACTGAGAGTTTCACAGCAAGCACAGCTGGACCCAGGACAGTCCAGCTCTGTTGGGGGAAGGGTGTTCACCATTACTGAGGTAGTTCACCGTTACTGAG
Organism: Callithrix jacchus; assembly: GCF_049354715.1. NCBI lineage: Eukaryota > Metazoa > Chordata > Mammalia > Primates > Cebidae > Callithrix > Callithrix jacchus. Next base: position 87,637,404 of record NC_133512.1, on the reverse strand, counting down.
GTAGTCCATCATTACTGAGGCAGTCTGCCATTACTGAGGCAGTCCTCCATTACTGAGGCAGACTGCCATTACCAAGGCAGTTCTAACTATACCCCTATAAACAAAACCTCAAGGAAGTTCACACAGCAGCTGCGCAGAGCCCACAGCAGCTCAGCAATGCCTCTGCTGGGAGACTGTGACTAGGCTGCCTCCTTGCTGGGCAGTGCTGCTCTGAAAAAAGACAGCAGCACATCAGGAACTTATAAATAGAGCCCACCTTCCCAGGACAGGGCACCTGGGAAAAAGGTGGTTTTGAGTTCCACTGCAGTAGACTTAAATGTACCTGCCCAGCAGCTCTAAACAGAACAATGGAGCTCACAGCTCAGCACTTGAGCTCCTACAAGGGACAGACTATCTCCTGAAGCAGCTCCCTGACCCCCATATATCCAGAGTCACCTCATAAGGGAGAGTTCAGGCTGACATCTGGCAGGTATCCTTCTGGGACAAAGATAACAAAAGAAGAAACTGGCAGCAACCCTTACTGTTCTGCAGCCACTGCAGTTGATCCCCAGGCAAGCAGAGTCTGGAGTGGATCTCCAGCATTCCTACACCAGAGGGGCCTGACTGTTAGAAGGAAAACTAAAAAACAGAAAGAAACAACTTCATCATCAACAGTCCACTCAGAGACCCCATCCAAAAGTTACCAACTACAAAGACCACAAGTAGATAATCCTTGCAGATGGGAAGAAATCAGCACAAAAAGGATGAAAACACCCAAAATCAGAACGACTCTCCTCTTCCAGGGGATCACAACTCATCACCAGCAAAGGAACAAAGCTGGATGGAGAATGAGTCTGATGAACTGATAGAAACAGGCTTCAGAAGGTGGGTAGTAACAAACTACTCTGAGCTAAAAGTTTCTTTGCATTGGGTTAGTGTTCTAAGAACCTTGAAAACAGGTTTGGCAAAATACTAACAAGAATAAACAGCTTAGAGAAGAATATAAATGAATTATTTGAGCTGAAAAACACAACATGAGAACTTCACAAAGCATACACAAGTTTCAATAGCCAAATTGAACAAGCAGGAGAAAGGATATCAGAAATTGAAGATCAATTCAATGAAATAAAATGAGAAGGCGACATTAGAGAAAAAAAGAGTAAAAAGAAATGAACAAAGCCTCCAAGAAATATGGGATTATGTGAAAAGACCTAATCTATATTTGATAAGTGTACCTGAATGTGATGGAGAGAATGACTCCAAGCTGGAAAACACTCTTTAGGATATTATCCAGGAGAACTTCCCCAACCTAGCAAGACAGGCCAACATTCAGGTCCAGGAAATACAGAGACCACCACAAAAATATTCCTCAAGAAGAGCAACCCTAAGGCACATAATCATCAGATTCACCAGGGTTGTAATGAAGGAAAAAAATGCTAAGGGCCGCCAGAGAGAAAAGTCAGGTTACCCACAAAGGGAAGCCCGTCAGACTCACAGCAGATCTCTCGGCAGTAACCCTACAAGTCAGAAGAGAGTAAGAGAGTGGGGACCAATACTCAACATCCTTAAAGAAAAGAACTTTCAACCTAGAATTTCATATCTAGCCAAACTAAGCTTCATAAATGAAGGAGAAATAAAATCCTTTACAAACAGGCAATTCCTGAGAGATTTCATCATGACCAGGCCTACCTTACAAGAGCACCTGAAAGAAGCCAGCCACTCCAAAAATGTACCAAACGATAAAAAGCATTGACACAATGAAGAAACTGCATCAACTAATGGGCGAAACAACCAGCTAGCATCTAAATGGCAGGATCAAATTCACACATAACAAGATTAACCTTAAATATAAATGGGCTAAATGCCCCAATCAAAAGACACAGACTGGCAAATTGAATAAAAAGTAAAAAACCATCAGTGTGTTGTATCCAGAAAACCCATCTCGCATGCAAGGACACACATAGGCTCAAAATAAAGGGATGGAAGAAGATTTACCAAGCAAATGGAGAGCAAAAAAAAAAGCAAGAGTTGCAATCCTACTCTCTGATAAAATAGTCTTTAAAACAGCAAAGATCAAAAGAGACAAAGAAGGGCATTCCGTAATGGTAAAAGGATCAGTGCAACAAGAAGAGCTAACAATCCTAAATATATACGCACCCAATACAGGAGCACCCAGATACATAAAGCAAGTTCTTAATGACTTACAAAGAGACTTAGACTCCCACACAATAATAGTGGGAGACTTTAACACCCCATTGTCAATATTAGACATATCAACCAGACAGAAAATTAACAAGGATATCCAGAACCTGAACTCAAGCCTGGACCAAGCAAACCCAATAGACATTTATAGAACTCTCCACACCAAATTCATAGAATATACATTCTCAGCCTACTCTTAACTTGACCACATAGTAGGAAGTAAATCACTCCTCAGCAATTGCAAAAGAACAGAAATCATAACAAACAGTCTCCCAGACCACAGTGCAATCAAATTAGAACTCAGGATTAAGAAACTAACTCAGAACTGCACAACTTCATGGAAACTGAACAACTGGTTCTTGAATGTTGACTGGATAAACAATGAAATGAAGGCAGAAATAAAGATGTTCTTTGAAACCAACGAGAATGAAGACAAAACCTATGGGAATCTCTGAGACACATTTAAAGCAGGGTCTAGAGGAAAATTGATAGCAATAAATGCCCATGTGAGAAACAAGGAAAGATCCAAAATCGACACCCTATCATCAAAATTGAAAGAACTAGAGGAACAATATCAAAAACACTCAAAAGCTAGAAGACAAGAAATAACTAAGATCAGAGCAGAACTGAAAGAGATAGAGACACAAAAAAACCCTTCAAAAAACTCAATGAATCCAGGAGCTGGTTTTTTGAAAAGATCAACACAATAGACAGACCGCTAGCCAGATTAATAAAAAAGTAAAGAGAGAAGAATCAAACAGATGCAATAAAAACAGATAAAGGGGATATCACCACCAATTGCACAGAAATACAAACTACCATCAGAGATTACTACAATCAACTCTATGCACACAAACCAGTAAACCTGGAAGAAATGGATAAATTCCTGGACACTTGCACCCTCCCAAGCCTAAACCAGGAAGATGTCGAAACCCTGAATAGACCAATAACAAGGGCTGAAATTGAGGCAGCAATTAACATCCTACCAAACAAAAAAAGTCCAGGTCCAGATGGGTTCACAGCTGAATTCTACCAGACATACAAAGAGGTTCTGATATCACTGCTTCTAAAACTATTCCAAACAATCCAAAAAGAGGGAATCCTTCCCAAATCATTTTATGAGACCAACATCATCCTGATACCAAAACCCAGCAGAGACTCAACAAAAAAAGAAAACTTCAGTCCAATATCCATGATGAACATAGATGCAAAAATCTTCAATAAAATACTGACAAACCGACTGCAACAGCACATCAAAAAGCTTATTCATCATGATCAAGTAGGCTTCATCCCGGGGATGTAAGGCTGGTTCAACATACGCAAGTCTATAAATGTAATCCACCATATTAATAGAACCAAAAACAAAAAACACAGGATTATCTCAATAGAGGCAGAGAAAGCCTTCGACAAAATTCAAAAGCCCTTTATGCTAAACACTCTCAATAAACTAGTTATCAACAGAATGTATCTCAAAATAATAAAAGCTATTTACGACAAACCCACAGCCAATATCATACTGAATGGGCAAAAATTGGAAGCATTTCCTTTGATCTCTGGCCCTAGACAAGGGTGTCCTCTCTCACCACTCCTATTCAGTATAGTATTGGAAGTTCTAGCCAGAGCAATCAGGCAAGACAAAGAAATAAAGGGTATTCAAATAGGAAAGGAGGAAGTCAAATTGTCTCTATTTGCAGATGACATGATTGTATACTTAGAAGACCCCATCGTCTCAGCCCAAAATCTCCTGAAACTGATAGGCAACTTCAGCAAAGTCTCAAAATATAAAAGCAATGTGCAGAAATCACAAGCATTCCTATACACCAATAACAGACTTAAGGAGAGCCAAATCAAGAACGAACTGCCATTCACAGCTGCCACAAAAGAATAAAATACCTAGGAATACAACTAACAAAAAATGTAAAGGACCTCTTCAAGGAGAACTACCCAATCACTGCTCCAGGAAATAGGAGAGGACACAAACAGATGGAAAAATATTCCATGCTCATGGTTAGGAAGAATCAATATTGTAAAAATGGCCATACTGCCCAAAGTAATTTATAGATTCGATGCTATCCCCATCAAGCTACCTATGACCCTCTCACAGAACTGGAAAAAAAATACCTTAAACTTCATATGGAACCAAAAGAGAGCCTACATAGCCAAGAAAATCCTAAGCAAAAAGATCAAAGCTGGGGGCATCATACTAACTGACTTCAAACTATACTACAAGGCTACAGTAATCAAAACAGCATGGTACTGGTACCAAAACAAAGATATAGACCGTTGGAACAGAACAGAGGCCTCAGAGGCAAGGCCACACACCTACACCATCTGATCTTTGACCAACCTGACAAAAACAAGCAATGGGGAAAGGATTCCCTGTTTAATAAATGGTGTTGGGAAAACTGGCTAGCCATGTGCAGAAAACATAAACTAGACCACTTTCTGACACCTTATACTAAAATTAACTTCAGATGGATTAAATACTTAAACATAAGGCCTAACATCATAAAAACCCTAGAAGAAAACCTAGGCATAACCATTCAGGACATAGGCATAAGCAAGGATTTCATGACTAAAAATACCAAAAGCATTGGCAACAAAAGCCAAACTATACAAAGTGATCTAATGAAACTCCAGAGCTTCTGTACAGCAAAAGAAACAATCATTACAGTGAACTGGCAACCAACAGAATGGGAAAAAATTTCTGCAATCTACCCATCTGACAAAGGGCTAATATCCAGAATCTACAAAGAACTAAAACAGATTTATAAGAAAAAAACAAACAAACCCATTCAAAAGTGGACAAAGGACATGAACAGACACTTTTCAAAAGAAGACATGTATGAGACCAACAAACATATGAAAAAATACTTATCACCGATCATTAGAAAAATGCAAATCAAAACCACACTGAGATACCATCTCACGCCAGTTAGTATGGTAACCATTAAAAAATCTGGAGACAGCAGATGATGGAGAGGATGTGGAGAAACAGGAACACTTTTACATTGTTGGTGGGAGTGTAAGCTAGTTCAATCATTGTGAAAGACAGTGTGGCGATTCCTCAAGGACCTAGAAATAGAAATTCCATTTGACCCAGCAGTACCATTACTGGGTATATATCCAAAGAATTATAAATCATCCTACTATAAAGACACATGCACACTTATGTTCATTGCAGCACTGTTTAAAACAGCAAAGACCTGGAACCAACCCAAGTGCCTACTGATAATGGACTGGACAAGGAAAATGTGGCACATATACACCATGGAATACTATGCAGTCATAAAAAAATGATGAGTTTGTGTCCTTTATAAGGACATGGATGAATCTGGAAACCATTATTCTCAGCAAACTGACAGGAGAACAAAAAAACAAACACCTCATGTTCTCACTCATAGGCAGGTGTTGAACGAGAGCACAGGGACATAGGGAGGGGAGCATCACACACTGGGGTCTGTTGGGGGGGACTAAGGGAGGAACAGCGGGTGGGTAGGGAGGTTGGGGAGGGATAACATGGGTAGAAATGCCAGATATAGGTGATGGGGGGATGGAGGCAGCAAACCACATTGCCATGTATTTACCTATGCAACCATCCTGCATGTTTTGCACATGTACTCCAGAAACTGTTCAAAAGCAGAAACTATATCTACTATTTCTGTTTTATTTTTAATTTTTGTGGGTACACAGCAGATATATATTTATAAGATACATGAGATATTTCAAAACAGCCATGCAGTGAGTAATAATCACCTCAGGGTAAATGAGGTATCCATCACCTCAAGCATCTATCCTTGGTGTTACAAACAGTCCAGTTATACTCTTTCATTTATTTCTAAATGTACAATTAAATTATATTTTATTATAGTCACCCTATTGTGCTAGAAAATACTAGGTCTATTCACTCTTTCTATTTTTAACCATCTCCACATCCTCTATATCACTACCCTTCCCAACCTCTGGTAACCATCCTTATATTCTCTATCTCCATTACTTCAACTGTTTCAATTCTTAGCTCCTAAAAGTAAGTGAGACCGGTGAAGATTCTCTTTCTGTGCCTGGCTTATTTCACTTAACATAATGACCTGCAGTTCTTTTGCTGCAGATGACAGGATCTCATTCTTTTTTATGGCTGTATAGTACTCCATTGTGTATATATACCACATTTTCTTTATCCATTCATCTGTTGATGGATACTGAGGTCCTTTCAAATCTTGGCTATTGTGAATAGTGCTACAATAAACATGGGCGTGCAGTATATCTGCTATTTCTTTGATACCATCACACAGTAATTGTTGAAGAAATATGACCAATCTATTGACTTAAAAGCTGAGTAAAACTTTTCTACATTGCAATTTCTCATAAAACACAGGATGGATATAAAAATAGAATTTATAATCCTTAAGTATTTCCCTTTTTTTGATAACAAGCTTCCTCTTAAGAATTATGATGCTCAATTTTACCATAATGAACTATGAAATCAAAACAAATTCAGTTAAGTAAAGCAGCACCATGTCCCTTCATGAAAAAGAAGTCTCCATAACAACCAATAGAAAAGATGTAGCAGATGGTATTAAATAGAACATAGTCATAGTTTTCCAGATCAAGTGTTTTTTTATGCAAACTGGTCATTAATTTCCAAAGACAGATAAAGCTTTTAAAAAATCTTATTTATATTTCACTGGAAAATAAAAATAAAAACTTCCATCATGCAAACTTTATGGAAAATAACTGCTTTGTGCAAAAAGAAAATGTGTTACTGAATTTTCTCTTATTTAGATAAATAACCTGACTGGCTAAGGAACAATTGAGTGCCAAGAGGCAAAAACATGTGTTTCCAATTACTCATTCACCCAGGTGAATCAATATTCCTGATTCTCTTGACATCCACTAATAAATATAACAATAAAGAATTAAAAAGTAGAAACCGGTGAAAAATTAGTTTGCTTTTTAATGATAGCATATCTAAATCCTGACATATGTGGCCCCCACACAAGAAACAGTCATCGTAAGTCAGAGGAGTGAAATCAACTGAGGTTCTGCAAAACATCCCACTCAGATAGAATCACTATAGCTACCAGACTTAAAACGTAGAAAGGGATTTTGATTTTTAACCCTTTTACTTTATAGCACAAACTGTTAGTCCCAGAAAATTAATATGACAGGCCTATGTTCACATACTACATAGTCAAAGGAACTCAGGTTCCTTGACTCTTTCTACATTCCGATCTCTTTCTACCTCACTAGCTCTTTTCCTCAATAAAGAAGTTTCTTATACTATATACAAATGAATGATTTAGTATGGGTCTGAAATATCTTAATATCTAATAATGTTAGACATCTTCAATGGGGCAATTATTTGTTGTATTTGAACACCTGAAGTCAACTAGCCAAGCATAAACATGTTAGCACATAACTCAATCATATAATCTCTTGTTAGGAGAAGCCCTAACTCACAGCATGTAAACAAGTATCTTACAACTTCCTAAGACTTATTTAGTTCTTAATTTTAAATATTCACATTGAATCAACAATATGGAAAGAGTATCAATTATATGCAAAAGTTGAGTACCATGTGAAAAACAAGGTAGTAAAGAAAATAGTCCCTGACCTAAGAAATTTTCAAATCTAGTTTTAGTTTTATACCGAGTTAGCTATCACTCACAGATGTAGGCAAAAGAAAGTCCCTTTTCATATATAAGAATAAACTGAGTTATTCTTTTTGAATACATAAGTATAATGACATAAATTTGGTAGAGAAATACAGCTCTAAGAATGTATATGAAAACCTTTAAATCGGCCACAATTTAAAATAATTACATTTTAATAGTCTACCTTTCAAAATCATTAGAGAAAAAATATAAAGACTCAATGAAAACAATCTAAAGCTTTAGATCATCCACAAACAGATAAGCACCCACTGTGCTTATGTAATCTCTTATATGTGTAATTGAGCATCATAATTCTTAAGAGGAAGCCAATTATCAAAAAAGGGAAATAATTAAGAATTATAAATCCTATATTCATATCCATCCTTTGTTTTATGAACAATCACATTTTACTCAGCTTTTAGGTCAATAGATTGGCTACACGTCTTCAAGATCCTTGTGTAAGGATCTTGTGTAAGATCCTTTCTACTTACACTTTCTTCTCTTTATCTTCTTTAATCTCATGTAACTCTCACAACTCTGGGCAAGAAATATCAGCAATGCACAAAAACCCTTTTATCACCTGGCACAGCATTCCCATCTCACCTAGTGTGATTGTTAATGCTTGATTGGATTAAAGGATGCAAAGTATTGATCCTGGATGTGTCTGTGATGGTGTTGCCAAAGGAGATTAACATTTGAGTCAGTGGGGAAGGCAAACCCACCCTTAATCTTGAGGGCATAATCTAATCAGCTGCCAGCGAATATAGAGCAGGCAGAAAAACATGAAAAGACAAGATAGGCCTAGCCTCCCAGCCTACCTCTTTCTCCCATGCTGAATGCTTCCTGCTCTCAAATATCAGACTCCAGGTTCAGTTTTATGTCTCAGACTGGCTCTCCTTGCTCCTCAAGCTTGCAGATAGCCTATTTTGGGACCTTATGATCATGTAAGTTAATACTTAATAAACTGCCCTTTATATATATGTATATGTATATCTATCCTATTAGTTCTGTCCCTCTAGGGAACTCTGACTAATTAAGCTGGAACAAAACGTCCCACTGCCAGTTTCAATAGAAAGAAAGAAGAATACCAGAAAGGGGGAGATGTGTAATTTACCCAGATATGAACACCAAAAGCACCTGATATTTTATCAGATAAATAAATTCACACTACCCAAATAAGCAAATAAGGACTTACAAAGGTTAAGTACAGTGTAGTGGTTGGAGCATAGGCTATTGGTGACAATCACCTGAGTGCAAATCCTGGATCCAGCAAAGAAAAGTTGTGCAATCTGGGATTATTCACTCAATTTATCTGCACCTAAGTTTCTTCATGTATAAATCCAGGGATAATCCCAGCACTTTGGGAGGCCAAGGCAGGAGAATCACCAGAGGTCAGCAGTTAGAGACAAGCCCGGCCAAATGGCGAAACCCCATCTCTACTAAAAACACAAAAAATGAGTCTGGTGTAGTGGCACACCCCCGTAATTACAGCTATGTGGGAATGTGGGGGAAGAGAATCACTTGAACTCAGGAGGCAGAGGTTGCAGTGAGCCAAGATCACACCACTGCACTATAGCCTGGGCAACAGAGCAAGACTCTGTCTCAAAAAAGAAAAACAAAAAAAAAAAATTAAGAAGAAAAAACAAATAAATAAATTGGGGGGTAACAATGGTACCTACATGTTACAGAGGATTAAATCAATCAAACTGAATCCTTGGTATAGTGAGTTACTTCTTAGTAATTGACCAATTACTGGATGACTATTAATCACTAGTGTACATAATTCTGATTACTTCAATTAAACTGTCCAAGACCATGCATCTAATAAGAAGTGGAGAAAAAAATGTTAACTTAGGACCAAGGAATGCATGGCTGGGGTCCCTTATGCTACATTACCACCACATACAATGTGTAATATTCCTAATTCATCTGCTTTTCCCTGTGTGCAGCCCATATTTCTTCATCTTTGTAAAGAAATATCATGAGATGGATGTATTACTGAAATGTAAATGTATTTGCTGCATTTTCCTGGCTTGTCCAGCAGAGAGTTCAATAACAAACATCTGTGAGATACTGGTTGTTTTTTAAAAAAACAATGTGCTGGGGAAATGCTCACATAGAACTCAGCAGGTGAAACTGTTTTGCTCTCCACCCATGAAGATCTATTAGTCAAATTACCAAATAAACCAAAACCAAAACCCACATTTAAAGCACAGCACATTTATAGTACAGACAAAGTGTGATAAAGGAATAGCCTAACAGAGGCAAAATTTACTTATATTTTGTGTTCATGGGGTCCTGCTAAGAAGAAAAGGAAAACACAACAATAAATGTCACCTGCTAAGTAGATTACCAGCTCAAGTGTATCCACCTACACCTCAGGATGCATGTGCGATGTATTGTGTCACAGGCATAGCAGTAAGGAGGAGCGGTTCCTGATCGCTGAAGGATTTTATGAGACTTGAGCTGCAGCACTAGAGGACCAGCTTGACAATTCCAAAAATGGAGAAAGCTGGTAGAAAGTCACAACCTTACTGAACAATGCCTCCACTTCACTGGCTGTGTTCTTTTGTGGTTTCGTTTTAACATAAGCAAAGCATACCTAAAGGAGTGTGTGCACAGGTTTTAAAATACAATATGTAGAGAGTGCTCAGAGTGTGGGAAAGCTAGCTAAGGTCAAAACTGTCTAGATGGCCAGGCGTGGTGGCTCACACCTGTAATTCCAACACTTTGGAAGGCCAAGGTGGGCAGATCACTAGGTCAGGAGTTTGAGACCAGTCTGGCCAACATGGTGAAACCCCATCTCTACTAAAAATACAAAAATTAGCTGGCCCTCATGGCACATGCCTGTAATCCCAGCCACTCCGGAGGTTGACACAGGAGAATTGCTTGAACCCAGGAGGTGGGGGCTGCACTGAGTAGAGATCGCACCATAGCACTCCAGCCTGGGTGACAAAGCAAGACTCTGTCTCAAAACACACACACGCACACAAACTGTCTAGACCTCTCCTTTAGTACATCACTCTCCCACACCATACATAACTATATTCCCTCCCATGTAATTACTTCCCACCCATGATAAACTACGAGAGCAGCTGTATCTGACCATTCTATTCCCAATATCTGGCCAGTTTCTGGAACTTGGAAAGTGCTCTATCAGTTGCTGACTGAAGGGTGGCCAGAAGGAGGTGGCCTGCTGCGACCCAAGGGACTGCCACAGTGGAGGGCTAGGATGAAGATAAAGCAGTGCAAATTTGGCAGCTCAAAGCTATGATAAGAGGACTGTGCCTCTCTCCCACTAGCTCTAGTCATTGTTGCAAGGCAAGATCCAGAAGTGCAAGCAGCAAATGGAAATACAGAGAAGCTTCAAAGGACCAGGGCAAAGATCACCGTGAGTAACAGAGCTGACCTCCCTAGCAAGTGTGGTCCATGTATAATTCCGGCACCTTCCAGAACATCGAAAAACACTGTAAGAGTTAAGAGCCCAGAAATGGCTTCCCAGGAGACGAGGGTTTTTAGTGCAATTGATCTGATGCCCCGATCATTCTTCAATAGCTTCCTGGAGTAGACAGTGGCTTTTACAAATTATTTGGGTTTGAGTAGAAAATTTAGTTTCTTTCATTAAAACAATGTGCTCTGTAAAAACTGTGTGGCTTTTTTCCCTTAATTTAAACTTTCTCTACAAAGAACAACAAACAACCTAAATGCTCATCAACAGTAAAATGGTTAAGTATTCCATGCAATGGAATATTATATAGCCATTTAAAATGTTGTCTTTGAGTAATAGTTGATAAGATATAGAGAAGAGTAAGAATACTAGGTAGAAAATGGAGGATATAAAATTGTACATAAAGTATGAAGCATCACACTGACTATATTTTTTAAAGACTGGAAGAAAATATTACTTCTTGGCATTGGGATTGTAAGTGGTTGTATACAAATTCTGTACTTTTCAATTTGTCTACAGTGAAGATATTTTATTTATGATAAAAAAGTTATTATTAAAAAAATGATACCTAATGAGACTAATCACTTTCCTGAAACAAGTAACTACCAGTATCAGACTGAAAGTTGCAAAGGTATAACTCCAAAATCCTTTCTGGTGGTGCATAGGGGGAAAAAAAAAATCAGCTGAAAGCCAGACTTATCAATCAATCTGTTTAGTTTCCTATAAATAGGGTTCGGGCGCTAGTACAACAGGTCCTGGAGGAAAGACAACCTTTGCAGTTGAAATACACACCTACAAAAAGGAGAGCGATGCTGGGGATGACTTACTTATGGCCCTTTACACAGCACCACAGCAACAAGTGATGGAGTTTTTTTGTTTTTAAATCTTCCCTTTCATATCTGTCCTGTGAAATAATTCTGGGAAACCAGATCAGAATCACAAGGCCTTGGACACTAACGCTTTTACTTGAGAACAGTGCATAAATTATTGATGATACAGAGGCTGCACTGTGTTCAAAGAGTCTGCAGCAGATGAAAAGCTTTTATTTTGGTAAGAAGCAAGAGAAAGGGAATAAAAACATGTGGGTGGCTAGACTCTGAGAAGGGTTGCCAACCTTCAAATTTCCTTTGGCTTTGTTTTATGTTCTTCTCTATTTCCTTCAGATAATTTACGTTGGTTAATGGCACTCCCATCCACCCAGTTCCTCAAGCTAGGAACTTGGGACTCATCCTTGATTTCTCTGTCTCCCTCACTCCCCACACCCAACCCAACAAGTTCCACCAGTTCTACCATCCAAGTATGCTCTGAATGAATCCTCCTCTCTCCCTCTCCACCTTGACTATCCTAGTCCAGACCACCATCACTTCTCATCTTACACAAGGAATTCCTAGCAGTCTCCTGCTTCCACTCCCGCTCTATTCCCTCCAGTCTACTTTCATACAATACGAACAATGGACCCTACTGAGTTTTAAAGTTCTTCAATGTCTTCTCATGCATTCAGAATTCAGATTCCATGCCATGGATATGAGCCCCCATGTGACCTGGCCCCTGCCTCTGTTTCTTTCTGAACGGGCAAAGCTCAAGTTCTTTCCCTCTCAGGGCCTCTACACATGCTGAGGCCCTCTCTGTAACGCTCTTCCCTCACAAGCCTGACATCCTAGAAGCCTACACCTTAAATCTCAACTCCTCAGAAAGGCTTTCTCTGACCACCTTATTTGTGTAGAGACCAATTAGCTTCGATCTCTGCACCCTATTAGGTAAATACATATGTGTTGCTTATTTGTTCATTGTCTCCTATAACCATTAAACTATAAGTTCCATGAGAGAAGGAACCATTTCTGTCTTGTTCAATGTTATATCTCTAGCAGCTAAACACAGTATGTTTTAATGAAACGAAGAATACTTTGTTTCATCTGTAATTTGTGGTATTTCTACAAGTATAGTTGACCTTTGAAACACAAATTTGAACTGTGCAGGTTTGTTTATACAGGAATTTTCTGCAATAAATATATTGGAAAAAACTTGAAGATTTACAACAATTTGAAAAAACTCAAACCGCATAACCTGCAAATGTTTTTAAAATTTTTAAGTTAGGTATGTGTCATGAATGCGTAAAATATATATGGAAACTAGTCTAATAAATATATCATTCACTATTATAAAAATGTTTTATCGAAAGTTAAAATTTATCAAAACCTTCACACACAAACACAGACCATACATGGCACCATCTGCAGTCAGAAGAAATGTAAACAATTGTAAAGATGCAGTGTGAAATCAGAACTGTATAAAATTAACTGTAGTACATGCTGTGCTATAATAATTTTAAATAATATAAAAATTAACTGTAGTATATGCTGTGCTATGTAATAATTTCGTAGATATTCCTGTTGCTATTGAGATGCGTCTGTTTGGAGGACTGGCTTAAAACAACATGTGACACTAATCATCTCCATGGGAGCAGTCTGTCTCTCCAGTGAATTGCTTATCATAGCAATAGGTAAACTCTAACAGGTCTGGCATATTTTTCATCATGTTTAGTACAATACTGTAAATTATTAATAATACGATGGAACCCATACAAAGTGCCACCAGTGATGCTGGAAATGACCCCAAGAAGCAGAGAAAAGTCATGACGTTACAAGAAAAAGTTGAATTGCTTGATCTGTGACTGAGGTATGCAGCTGTGGTTGCCCACCATTTCGAGATACATGAATCTGGAGTAAGTATCATTGTAAAAAATATAAATAAAATGAAATTTGTGAAGCTGTCACTACAGCTATGCCAGTAGGCAGAAAAAAAATATACGCTTTGCAAAATATCTTTTTATCTTCTATTGAAAATGCAGCTTTTATGTGGGTGCAGGATTGATTAAGAAGAGCATACCTGTGGACTATAGTATGATTTGAGAAAAAGTGAAGTCATTATATGACAACTTAAAGCAAAAGGAAGATGAAGGATCTAAAGCTGGGGAATTTAATGCTAGCAAAGGACAGTTTGATAATTTTAGAAAGAAGTTTGGCTTAAGAAATGTCAAGATAACATGAGAAGTTCTGCCAACCAAGAGGCAGCAGATGAGTTCCCAGGTACCATTAAGAAAATCGTTGAAGAGAAAGGATACCTGCCTCAACAGGTTTTCAATGTAGACAAAAGTGCTTTATTCTGGGGATAAAAATGCTACAAAGGACATGAGTAAGAAGGAGAAGGAATCACCAGGATTTAAAATAGGGTTAGGTGAATTCTACTGTTTTGTGCAAATGCAGTTGGGTTTATGATCTAGACTGCCCTTACCTATAAAGCGGCTGATGGCCAAGTCTTGAAGGGAAAAGATAAACACCAGCTGCCAGTTTTAACTTTACAACAAGAAGGCCTGGACAATGAGAACCCTTTTTCTGGACTGGTTCCATCAACGCTCTGTCCTTGAAGTCAGGAAGTACCTGCCAATACAGAACGGCCTTTTAAAAGTTCTTTTGATATTGGACAATGAAGTGGTCTACTTACCTCCAAACACAGTGTCTCTAATTCAGCCTCTAGATCATGGGATCATAAAGACCTTTAAGGCTCATTGCACACAGTACTCTCTGGAAAGGACTGTCAGTGCTGTGGAGGAAAACCCCAACAAGGAGAACATAATGAAAGTCTGGAAGGATTATACCATTGAAGATGCTATCACTGTTACAGAAAAGACAGTGAAAGCCATCAAACCTGAAACAAATTCCTGCTGGAGAAAACTGTTCAGATGTTGTGCATGACTTCCCAGAATTTACGACAGAGCCTATCAAGGAAACCATGAAAGAGACCGTAGATATGGCGAAAAAGAATAGGTGGGGTGGGGTGGCGTGGGTAAAGGGTTTCAAGATACAGATCTTAGAGAAATTTAAAATCTAATAGACATCACACCAGAGGAATTAAACAGAAGACAACTGGATAAAG
This sequence comes from Callithrix jacchus, assembly GCF_049354715.1. Taxonomy (NCBI): domain Eukaryota; kingdom Metazoa; phylum Chordata; class Mammalia; order Primates; family Cebidae; genus Callithrix; species Callithrix jacchus. Next base: position 87,622,188 of record NC_133512.1, on the reverse strand, counting down.
ATGAGTGCTTCCGAACCAGTGCCAAATGATGAAGGGGACATAGAAATGCCAGAAAACAAACTGACATTAGATAATCTAGCAGAAGACTCTGATTATTCAAGACTGTTTTTGGCTTCTTTTACAACATGGACCATTCTATGATCTGGATGCTGAAACCTGCAAATTGGTACCATATACAAACATTTTTAGGTAAATGACAAAGCAAAAAATCAGAAATTATGATGTATTTCTGCAAAGTTATACAGAATGTGCCTGCCTCTCCTTTCACCTCCTCCCTCTCTGCCACCCCTGAGACAACAAGATCAATCCTTCCTTTTCCTCCTCCTCCTCAGCCTCCTCAATGTGAAAATGATGAAGAAGAAGAAAACCTTTGTAATGATCCACTTCCACTTAATAAATAATGGTAATGGAAATATCTAGGGATTTAGAATTTAAACAAGGAAGAGTAAACATATTTTCTCTTCCTTATGATTTTCTTAATAACATCTTTTCTCTAGCTTATTTTATTGTGAGAATATGGTGTATAATACTTACTTAAAAAATATGTGTAGATTGACCATTTATATTATTAGTAGGGTTTCCAGTCAAGTAGACTACTAGTAGTTAAGTTTTGTGGGAGCCAAAAGTTATATGCAGATTTTTGACTGCACAGGTATTAGCATCCCTAACCCCTGCATTGTTCAAGGGTCAACTGTATATTAATAATGCAAGACAGAAAATAAATCCCTGACTTCTAAGCTGATTTCTGAAGTCACTGTTTACTTCTGCATTTGATTTCTCAACATGCCCTCTCAGGCCAATTTCTAGAATAAAAATTTGGCATGGAGACTTATAATCATGAAAAACATCCCCAGCCTCCAAACACCTGGTATTAAGCTAGCTAACCTAGGCTCATATGTCACAGACTTCACATTACATCTATTTAATCCAAATCCTTTAATTATTGCCAGCCCAGGAAGCTATCTGACAACGCACAGTGCATAAGCTGCCAGACACTTGATTAATGTAAAACTGGATTACAGCTAGACATGTACATTTGCATGGTTCTAAAATTTTCCTAGAGGACTCTTTAAATATAATTCTATCATGTGAATACCATATCACAGGCCCCTCCAGACAGAATCTGGATATGATTCAGTTCTTACAATCAAATGCTCTATTTGGTAAAACAATCCATTTCATAAACAATACTAAGTTGTCACTAGCTATAATTAAGTTGTTCCGATGAAACATACAATTCCCAGGTTCCAACTGTTTCCTCTGTCATAACCACTATTTCTAAATCCTCTTTGCTTAAATGTTTAAAATTTTCAAATAATAACTTCAAATGGGGCTTTACCTAGGGAAAAAAGATGAGTGGTAGGAATCATTCTGAAGGATGAACCCATGAGAACACCAAAAACAATGGGCTTCCCTGGTTTTTAATGACGGATGTCCTTAGTTTAGTATTTTGTTTAATGTTTTCAATGCAATTTAGATCCAAGACTATGTAGTACAAATACTAACTCCTCCAGAAAACTTTGCTGTAATTGTATATATTTACTTAATGTTCAATATGCAGCAAGCTCTGTCATTAAATCCTCCTGGCAACACTCTTAGGTGGGTACAATATTATCCTCCATTTCATAGATGAAGAAGAGGCCCAGAGAGATAAATAATTTAAAATTAAAATTGCAGTAAATATAAGGATGGGGTTTTGAACCCATTTAGTCCATGCACTTAATAACTACTTTATAGTCATGAATACGTGAATGAGTGCTTCATCTACAGAGAATTCCTGAGGTGTCATCTAGACTTTTATCAGATTATACCTGTCATTCTTCCTTGTTTAAATTCTAAATCCCTACATGTTTCCATTACCCATTATTGCACAATCGCCATTGCATCACAAGATAAAGACACATTTACTTGGCATATGGTATAGTCTGGGTCCTGTCCTGGGTACTGGTTAAAAAAAAAAAAAAAAAAAAAACGGAGAAAGCCCCATTTCTGGTAGACTAACTAGAACACAGTACAGGAATAACAGGTGGTACTGTGTGGGAGCAGCAGTGACCAACTATGTCCCTGAGAGAAGCTAAAAAAGGCTTCATGGAAGTAACACATGAGCTGGAATGCAAAGGACAAGCACAGATTTACCAAGCAGAAAAGGGAAGAAAAGGCATTTCAGTTAGAGGGAAAATACTTTGCAGAGGTGTGAAACTGCAAGCATATGGTCTTTTAGATGAAAAGCAAGACTTAATAGAGAAGTTGGAGTTGGCAGTGTCCCAGAGTAGACAGAAAAACTAAGGCTTGCCAGACAGGCTGAATACAGACAGGGAAGGGTCCTGCATGCTGTGAGAAGGAAACAGGGCTCACCCTACAGGTGATGGGGGAGCTGTTAGAAAAGCAGCATGACATAGGGGGAAAAGCAGACAGATACGGGTCTGACTCTTCCTTACACCACTTACAAGGGGCTGGTTTTCAGCAAGGTACATAATTTCACTAAACCACAGTTTTCTCACCTGCAAAACATAAATAACATATTCCTCACGGGACTGGTGTAAGGTATGAATGAATATATTATCGATCTACATAAAACAGCTGGTACAAAACAACTACTCAACACATGCTGGTTGCTTTCACCACTGGCTGTTACAACCTCTTTAGAACTTGATTTCCCTTTAACTGAAAGGTATACAACCTAAAAAGGTAGAATCCACTAGAAACTTGAAAGCCAGAGATGGTCCCTGTCTCCCTCAATCTCAGCACAGAGCTTAGTATTTTGTGAATAAATTCATTCATTCCACAGATTTCACTGGTCAGCAATAATGTGCCAGGTCTTGACCTAATGCCAGGCATACAATGGGCCAAGCAGATTAAAAACCCTTGTCCTTGTGGAGCTTTCATTTGGGAATGGGAGGCTAGAAAGTGGGGAAGATAGATGATGTGCATTAGTAGGTAAATTGTATGATCTATTAGAAGGTAATAAGTGCAGGCCGGGCGCGGTGGCTCAAGCCTGTAATCCCAGCACTTTGGGAGGCCGAGGCGGGTGGATCACGAGGTCAAGAGATCGAGACCATCCTGGTCAACATGGTGAAACCCCGTCTCTACTAAAAATACAAAAAATTAGCTGGGCATGGTGGCGCGTGCCTGTAATCCCAGCTACTCAGGAGGCTGAGGCAGGAGAATTGCCTGAACCCAGGAGGCGGAGGTTGCGGTGAGCCGAGATGGCGCCATTGCACTCCAGCCTGGGTAACAAGAGTGAAACTCCGTCTCAAAAAAAAAAAAAAAAAGAAGGTAATAAGTGCAATGGAGGAAAATTAAATAGGGTAAGAGAGATAAAGAGTGCTAGCAAGTAGAATGCTCAGGGCAGGCCTCATTTGAGAAGGTACCATTCGCTCGAAGACTTAAAGAAATAAAGGAATGAGCAATGCAGATATGGAGAAAGAGAATTCAAGAAAGAGGGACAACAAAGCTCAAAGACCCTACAGCAGCAGTGTACCTGGTGTATCCAAGGATAGCAGGCAGGCCTATGTGACTACAGCTGACTAGGAGGAGGGAATATTATGGAAGGTAACATCAGAGAGGTAGCATGGCCAGATCTGGTAGGGCTCTAATTCTGAGGGTGATGGAAAGCTACTGGAGGGTTTAAGCAGAAGAGTAACAAGGTCTGACTGGAATTAGAAAAAGCTCTCTCTGGTTAATGGGAAGCAAAAGTGAAAACAGTATCACCAATAATAAGACTACTGTAGTAATCCAGGCATAAGATGTTGTCTTTGACCACGGTAGTAATGGTGGAGGCAATGATGACACATTTGAAGGTAAAGCCAACACCACTTACTGGGAGTGCATGTAGAGTGTCAGAAATAAAGGAGTCATGGATAACCTCAAAGTATTTGGTCTCAATAACTAGAAGGATGGAGCAGTCACAACCTGAGAAGGTGATGAGTGGGTGAGTAGTAGGTGGGAGAAGCATCAAACATCTCACAAATAGAGGTATTTGTGGGACATCCAGCTGAAGATGTTGCCTAGACCACTGGATGAGCAGGTTTGAGTTCAGAGAGGCCTAGACTAGAGATAAAAATTTGGGAGTTGTCGGCAAATAAATGGTATTTAGAGAGGTAAGACTAAATGAATGAACAAACATTAACTTTGAAATCATGGAACCCTGAGTTTGACTCTTGGCACTGACAACTGTTGAGTAACCTTACAGAAGTATCTTTAAAAATGTTTTCTGAATTCCTTTTCCCCTGAATGAAGTAGTATGATAAAACCCTATCTTAGGGGCCAAGGCAAGCTGATCACTTGTGGTTCAAGAGTTTGAGCAGCCTGGACAACATGGTGAAAACCCATCTCTGCTAAAAATTTTTTTAAAAATTAACTGAGGTGTGGTGGCGCACATCTGTGATCCTAGGTACTCGGGAGGCTGAGGCATGAGAATTGCTTGAATCCAGGAGGCAGAGGTTGCAGTGAGCCGAGCTCATGCCACTGCACTCTGTCTCAAAAAAAAAGAAGAAAGAAAGAAAGAAAAGGAAAGGAAAAAACCACCTACTTTAGGGATTTACATGCATACACAAAGCACCTAGAAGGTATCTATTACATGTCAAGCTTTCAAATGGTGCTGACTTTATCAGGCTTTTAAGCAAATGAGTGATGTTAACAAATTTGTTAGAAAAATATCCTCATGCAACCCAATTCCTGCCACTAAAATGAAACATTCCATCGGAAATGTAAATCAAACCTCCAACAATCCCCTTTCTGTTCTTTATGAAGCCAAAGAAAAAAGACATCTGAGAGAGAAGGAAAGGGAAAAGGTAAGTGTTAAAGAACCCATCCCAGGGATGTGTACTGAGAAAGAACAACATATGTTGAAAACTAAATAACGACAAAAGGCAGAGTGGTTCAAGGGGCAGAGTAAGTCCTAGTCTTAGAGTCTCTGATAAGAGTGTGTCCTCTCAAATCTCTTTGACCCTGAAAAATGGAAATGTAATTAAAGAAAACTGGCTAAGAAGTTAAGAAATACATATCACCATCTTCATCCTCAGACACAACAGGCATTAATACCCAATCTCTGCAAGTGAATGGATATAACACTTGCTATCTCACAGGGGTGTGGTAACGTTATTTTACAAATTTAGACTTAAAAATTAATAGCACTAATAACAAAATCTGAGGAACTGAAGTAACATTTATTAAACAATCTGAGAGACTGCAATGAATAGCAACATCTATGCCTTACGATGGTGTAGACAATCACTTCTTCACCTTGGGAGATGAGGTCAGGCTCCCTTTAGACCTCATTCATGACAAGCTTTCATTGGTTAAAGGCAATTAAACAATACAGGAAACTCCCTGACCTTTTCTGAGAAGGCTTGTTGACTTGGGAATACGAGGCAGTTATCATAAAAGTAATAAGTTTAATCAAGTAAATATTTCTTGACCTGAAAATTTAATTTGTCTCAAACATACATGACTTCTTCAAATAGCAGATAGAATTTTCTTAGGCTACAATGGAAAAACTGAAAAGGAATAGTCTCAAAGGTCCCAACAACACATACCAATGCTTGCTTCATCAGTCATTATTTTCATCAACACCAATTTCTAACAACAACTCTTAACACTATGAAGCATAAATAATTCATATTTATTCCTCCACTGGGAGGCTTTAAGTCAAAATAAAAAATTACTAAGACTGAATACATTTGCCTCCCCCAAATTGCCGTAATCAGACATGAGGAAGTAGAGAGCGAGAAAATATCAAGGTATTCTAAAGATTATTAATAGCATGTGTTTTGTGATGATTCAATGAAAATTCATTCTTACATATCTATTTAATCCTTTATGGATTACTACGTTAGTTCTAAAACAAAAAGGTGAATTTTTTTATGTGTTGCAATGATGGTTCAAAACACTATTTAATCCATTCTTAAACAATTATATTAAAAATTTCAAGTAAAAAAAAATTATGAGGCTGGACATGGTAGCTCACACCTGTAATCCCAGCACTTTGGTAGGCCAAGGTGGGTAGATCACAAGGTCAGGAGATTGAGACCATCCTGGCTAACACGGTGAAATCCCGTCTCTACTAAAATACAAAAAATTAGCTGGGCGTGGTGGTGTGTGCCTGTAGTCCCAGTTACTTGGGAAACTGAGGAAGGGGAATCACTTGAACTTGGGAGGTGGAGTCTGCAGTGACCCGAGACTGCACCACTGCACTCTAGCCTGTGGCCAAGGCGAGACTCCATCTCAAAAAAACAAAATTTGTGAATTATAATCATGATGAAAGAATATATACAGTGTGGAACTATGCTAAAATATATTATACAGTTAACATTAAAGACCTAGAGATTATGTCAAATCTCATTTTAATATTTAACTACATGAATTTTCCCTAAAAAAAGGAAAAAAAAAACCTCTAACTGGATCAAAGTTTCAAAAGTAAAAAAGGAAAGTATAAAAGTTCTAGAAAGAAATATAGGAGATCTATATATATATATTTTTAATTTTGGAGACGGCAAGTCACAAAACAAAAGCCATAAATGAAAAATTTATAAATCTGACTATATGAAAATTTAAATGCCTACAAGGGTGAAGAATGCCATAAAGAAAAAAAACAAATTGAAGAACTCTACTGGCAATCAAGCAACCATGTTTGGAATTATACTAAATAGGGAATAAAGACAGAGTGACACTCTGTCTAATCTGTGTCTTTTAATATCTTACACTTCCCACTTCATTGTAATTAACAATCAAGGTACGCTCTAGTCCAAACAGAGGCTATAAAACAGTATAAATTAGATGACTTTTTTGGAGAGTAATTTAGTGATTTTACCCTTAAATTTATAAACTATCAACTCCATTTTGGGGAATTTTTGCTGGAAATATATTTGTGTATATTCACAAAAAATTGTAATAGCCCAAACTGAAAACAGCCTAATAGTTCCATAAATAGAGAATTATTTAAATAAATTATAATATGGTCATACAAAATATGACTATGAAGCTGTTTTTAAAAAGAAAGTAATCAATCTAAAGATAGTCTCTACATCTTGTTTAAACATTTGCTTTAAAAAGCAAAAACTCAAATAATATAAAAGGGTGGAATGTAAACTCCTGTTTGTATAATATAAAGAAGAGAAACTACATATGTGTATCTATTAGGCAAGAATATTTCTGAAAGGTTATATAAGGTCACCCACATTCCTTGGCTTGTGGCACTCTCTTTCCATCTTCAAAGCCAGCAAAGCCAGGTTGAGTTCTTTACATTTAGCATTACTCTGACCTCTTCTTCTGCCTCCCTCTTTCACATTTAAGGATCCTTGTGATTATACTGAGCCCACCGGGATAATTCTGCACAATATCCATATTTTAAAATTAGTCTGTTATCAACCTTAATTCTACCTGGTTTAAACCCTTTGCCATTGAATGTAGCATATCCACAGGTTCCAGAGATTAGGACATGGACATAGAGATCTTTGGGGGCCATTATTGTGTTTACCAAAGGTATGGGTACAGAGTTCAGAGAAAGGGGCTTTCTAGTTTTTCTTTAAAGCAAAATATGCTTTATTGAAATACCCTATACAGCTGTTTTAGGAAAATAAGAATACATGTATGCAGAGAGAAGGGGCATTTATATGTGAAAAGTGATCTTATATATGGATATGTAAGATAGATGTAATAAAGCAATAGGAAACAATTTTTGGGAAAACATTAAAAAGAAGGAAACATTCCACTTAGCACCAAGCATTAATCAAATAATTTCTCCCAGTAGCAACCACTTAGCAGATCTTCATTCTTTGCTAATATTAATTCTTTAAAAATATCCATACCACTGCCTTATAGCTCTGGCTAATTTAGTGACTGTAATATGATTTTTTGGCACTAAACATCTCTAGACTTTACTGGAAGAGAAAAGCAGAACATTCCAGTAAGAGCAGAACTTGCAATGAATAACCAATCAATCTGCTTGCTTATCTACTAGAATTACGTTCATTCTCAGTGTAGAAAAATGAACATGCAGTAAAGATTCAATTCTAGGTTGCCAGGTGACACGTCTCTAAACCCTTTAAATGAAAATCAGCTGATATCTTTGCACAAACATCACTCAGCCTCTCTTGTTCATGTTCAGAGCCTCCACACCTCAAGGCAGATACAGCCCTGAAGGGCTGTTCCCCAGAGAAATCCTTAAACATTCTAGAAACCACCATCTACTAATGGTAACTTTTACTCAATCCAGAAAAAAGGAAAGCAAATTGGTAGGCAGTGTAGGGAGTAGGCAAGAAGAGGGGCAAAAAAAAAGGTGAATAATAAGGTTTGATGGGATGTGTATGTGTGTAGTTCCATGGAGTAAGTTCTATAGAATGAAATTAGTACAGAATATTCTTCAAGATAGACTAATTCAGAGTTAATTTTAGACCCTCTTGGCAATGATATTATTGCATAGACTATTTTTTTTTTTTTTTTTTTTTTTTTTTTTGAGACGGAGTTTTGCTCTTGTTACCCAGGCTGGAGTGCAATGGCGCGATCTTGGCTCACCGCAATCTCCGCCTCCTGGGTTCAGGCAATTCTCCTGCCTCAGCCTCCTGAGTAGCTGGGATTACAGGCACGCGCCACCATGCCCAGCTAATTTTTTTGTACTTTTAGTAGAGACGGGGTTTCACCATGTTGACCAAGATAGTCTCGATCTATTGACCTCGTGATCCACCTGCCTCGGCCTCCCAAAGTGCTGGGATTACAGGCTTGAGCCACTGCGCCCGGCTGCATAGACTATTTTAAATGCAAAAATGAAACCCTAAATATATCAGCAAATTGTCCTACCAGTAATGGTTTTGCCCAAGAGGAATTGTACCAATCATCACTTCATTGTGACAAACAGGTACACCTAGACCCACTGGTAAATAAATGAATTGCATCACTAGATGAATTTTTAAGAAGTTTTACCTATGACCATCCCCTAAATAATTACTATGAAGCAAAATGCTCAGTTGAAATGTGCCGCCCAAAGACGGTATTTACTATGTGAAGAACAAATATATACCTACCCACTACCTGACTGAATTTCTTACAATGAACTCTTTTCATGAGCCAGCATGATGACTCTCCTTGGGCTCTTCTAGCTTCCATGACAGATTATTTCCCGTGGAACACCTGTCCAAGATTTGCAAGATCCTTCACCAGGCAAGACAGTCTGGTTTGTGACTAAAGAAGAGGTGGGATAACTGGCCCAGAATGAGTTCACGTCAGACTTAACAAAATCACAGCCTAAGCAAGGGTGCTACCCACCCCACTGAGAAGTACTGAGGTGCAGTGTAGGGAGGAAGGATTTGTTTTCAGCCACCTTACCATACCACCTTACCAACAAATTTTTGAATATAAAATCAAAATATATTTTTCCTACATAAAAGGCAGAAAAAGCAAATTATATTATTGCATTCTTCCATGTCCTTACAAATTCTAAGTTTGCATAAAATTTTTTGTTGTTTTTGCCAACAGGTTCTCACTCCGTCACCCAGGCTGTAGTTCAGTGGTGCCATCAGGGCTCACTGCAGCCTTGACCTCTCAGGCTCAAGCAATCCTTCCACCTCAGCCTCTTGAGCGGCTGGAACCACAGGTACATGACACCATGCTCAACTAATTTTTAATTTCTTTGTAGAGACAGGGTTTCTCTATGTTGCCAAGGCTGGTCTTGAACCTCTGGCCTCAAGCAATCCTCCTGCCTTGGCCTTTCAAACTGCTGGGATTACAGGCATGAGCCATCATACCCAGTTCAATATTTTAAAATATATAGCAAGGTAGTATAAATTTTCAACATGACCTGGTAATAGGAACCAGGTATCTTAAACTTTGGCAAACCTTTTGTCCTCCAATTCTAGTTCCAGGAATGTATCTTAAGGAAAATAGCATGGCTACGTGCAAAGATTTAACCATAAGAATCTTTGCCACATCTATTTATAGAGAAAAAAATGAGAAAAAACCCAAATAACCACTCATAAAGGATTAGCTAAAAAAATATGTTTCAAACTACAACGAAGCATTCCGTGGCTATTAAATTAAGTATTATGGCAAAATATTTATTAAATATTATTAAATGAAAAAAGGTAGACTGCAAGTAATATATAAAAAATAATATCCTTTTACACAAATCACTCAAAAACTGTAAGACATATTAAAGAAGATATCATTGAGTGGAAGGATTTGGATGTTATTAATCATTTCTTGAGCAGGACAGTCTGCTTTAAACACAGAGCTAGAAACATTCACTATATTTTATACACACACACACCCCCCTTTACATATATCTGTATATAGTATAAATCCCCTAATACACTGCCTTACAAGTGTTCAGTACATGTTTATTCACATTTATAGTTATATAACTACGCATTCAACACTTACTATATGTGAAGCACTGTACTAAGAATATACTTACATAGCTATCTCATTTACCTTTACAGCAAGTTTAAGGGTAGGGTATTGTCCTCAATTTAAAGATAAAAAAATTGGGCCGGGCGCGATGGCTCAAGCCTGTAATCCCAGCACTTTGGGAGGTCGAGGCAGGTGGATCACGAGGTCAACAGATCGAGACCATCCTGGTCAACATGGTGAAACCCCGTCTCTACTAAAAATACAAAAAATTAGCTGGGCATGGTGGCGCATGCCTGTAATCTCAGCTACTCAGGAGGCTGAGGCAGGAGAATTGCCTGAACCCAGGAGGCGGAGGTTGCGGTGAGCCGAGATGGCGCCACTGCACTCCAGCCTGGGTAACAAGAGCGAAACTCCGTCCCCCGCAAAAAAAAAAGATAAAAAGTTGTGCAAGATCACTAGCCCAGTCAAGGACAGAACCAATCAATCCCAATCTGTCTGGCTTCACAGTTCGAATAATTCTTTATCTTCTTCCTTCCTTTTTTATTGGTATTGTTTAAGACATCTACAATGAAAATGAACTCTGACATCTTAAAAAAAATTATTTCAGACACTGGAAAGATTAAAATGGTATTGTGTTCTAAAAAACAACTCTCACCCTAGCCTTAAGAAATGAAAGCATCATTAGGTGTCAATCAATATCCAACAGAGAAAAAGTAGTATAAATAAGGTAGACTAAAACTGGCCTGCATAGGTTAATGCAGGAACCAAGAGTGAACAAGCCTTTCTAAGCAGTAGGAAATGTCACAAACCCTACCATTTGCTGTGGTCCCCTTTACTGAGTGCACTGGGAGTTTTTGCCATTAGCTTGGGAATGATCTTTGGCAATGAACATGACTCCAGGTAAATTACAGAAAATTTTTCTTTCAAAGGTTATCACATTGGATCTATCATCAGATATTTTTCAGTTAAGTCTATAGAAATAGAAAGTCCAGCCCCTTCCCCTACGCACTCCCTTTTAAAGAACACAGCTTATATCGAGATATCAGTCATCAACATCTCCACACACTGAGCACAATTATCTGGACCAATTATTTCACCACAGATTTAAATTATTTCCCGAAGCATCCATTTGCCATTGAGTAAAGAGCTTACACGTTGGGAAGCGATGAGCTAAACCATAATGTCAGATATTGCATTCAATTCTATCCAGAAATAATTTAACACAATTCAAGACGACGCTATTTGCCACATAATCAGAAGTCTCATTTGATCCCTCACACATTCAGAAGCATAGGCTAGCAGTAGAAGACCTTGGGGAACACAAGAACAACAGAAAAAATAATCTTTATGTGCAACACAATGTGCTGAACACATAATGGATCATTTTAATAGTTTCATGAAAACTGAATAAAACATATTCCCACCACCTCTAACAGGAGAATGTGAAAGATCACAGCACTCCCCTCTCTTGATTCTGAAAGAAAAGGTCTATATGTAACTCAGGTTACAAGGTGATGTTAGATGCCCCGGCCAACCTTTTGGAATCAGTCTTTCACCATTCCCTCATATGTTTTGTAACTCATTCTAATTGATTGCACTTGACTGCCTTCACTGTTTAAATGGCATCATAAAATCCTTTCCTCATCAGCCTGAAATTTCCTCTCCTTGGGAAGCTTTTGTGGTAGGACTGTGCATTAAGGGCATAACATAAAAATGTAATGCTGCATATTTTCATAAAAATACAAGATCACAAGACCTTCCTCCCAAATGCTAAATTCTCCTAATCACCAGTATAAAATACCAATGTTTAGGGGAAGGCTGCCTCACAAAATGTGGTCAGGGCAATTGCTACGGCTGCCCATGCGACTTCCATGGCAGCTGTTCAGGGCAGAGCTGCTCTCTCCATTTGTATTGCCAGCATTCCTAGAGCCACAATGCTGGGTCCAACCTGTGTTTTTTTACTTGTGTTAGGGAAGGAGGAAGCTTATTATGAAGCACACCTGCTCAATTCTGTAAGAGGCCTTTAGGCTGAAGTGCTGAAAGAAAAAAAGTCTGAAACTGTTATCACACCTACTGGTACCCCTAGGAAATGATTTGAAACTGAGTTTAGATTGAGAGAGTCAAGCAACTGGGGCTTTCTACCAAATGCAGGGCATTTTATTTTATTATGCAAATATTATCTCGTTACACCAAATGGGCAGCCAAATCCAAAAGTGTATGATATCATATCAAATCATATGATTATGACATATAGCTACCCCAGTGAAAGACAACTGCCACCTAAATACCCCTGTCCCTGCTTCCTTTCTCTGTACATGGTTGTCCCAGAAGGGGCCTTAAATTATTATATCTCATTTGCACAGTGGATGGATAGTGAACAAAAAGTGCAGAGCCTAGCACTGCTGTTTACCCAGTCTTATTCCTAATGTCAATTCTCAAAAGCAAATAAATAAAATAAAAGCCCAGTCAGCTAAATGGGTAAAATATTCAGTTATTTCCTGACCAGATTAACCAGTTTCACTGATCATAATAAATGTCATGTTATCCCTTATTCCAGACATTATGTTTTTCAGAGCCACACACATTACAAATGATAAAATATTCTGGATCATTTAGACTACCAGCCAATCTTGTAGCAGTAACCTGATTCCCTGCAGAGGACTGGTCACTGTTAGTGGGTAGCTCAACTGCATGAAAGACAAAACAGAAATGTTAGTGCTTCAGGAGCAAGGAGTTCTAATAAAACACAGGAAAGTCAAATCTTAATATGTAGAATGATCTTGTCAAACAGTAATAAACAATTCTCAGGGAGATTTATTAAACAGCAAATAACTATTTTACTTGTCAGTCTCAGACTCCACAAATGCACCCCAGGTCAGAAAAAGAAAAACCAGTTACCTAAGGCTTATAAAGCTAATATCCTAAGAAACCTCCAGAATCAGCTGTAAAACAGTAATAAAGCTATAAACTTCTTGTGTACCTCTCAAGGAATTCACAAGAATGCTGGTCATTCATATAATCAGCAAAAATGTATCGATTCATATTAGATCCTGAACTAATACATTCTTTAAGAATCATCTATTCTACAAAAAAAAGTATTCACTCAGATTTTAAAAAGACTAATTCTAATGTTTTTAAGCTACAAATTAGAGTGCATTCAATGTCAAAGAAGAGGAGAAATTAACTCTATAAACCTAATTCAGTTTTACCTACTTAACAATGTCAGGTAGAGAAAATTCTAAAAAATATTCATGAAAACCAAAGTCCTCCTGCTGGCAGCAGTGGTTACAATGGAGATATTTCCCTTATTAAACATGAAAAAGCCTTTTAAAAACTTTAATCAAACTGCTGTAATGAGAATGGTTCTGATAGCTATGAAATTTACTGACTCAGTTAAAATTTCCACTATATATGTGTGTTTTACTTTAAACAAATTACAGGTACCAAACAATGTGAATTTGCAGATGAATTATTTGCTTTTAAAAGAAATCTGCCATCTCTCAAAAAAATTAAAAATAGAAAATGTTTCTTCCATTCATTTGAAACAATGTACTGACAAAAGAAATCAATGCACAATTTCAGGAAACAAAGGCGAGACATATTTTGCATCCCTGAATTATTGTTCCAGCCTGACACCCCACACAGCTGGTGTTACTCAGACTCTAACTTCCTCAACAAGAGTGGCTGGGAAAGGTCAACTTAATATTAAAAACAAACAGTCTATAGTCAGGTGTGCAGCTGGGTAATTCCAGAGCAGATGAAGAACCAAGCACTAAGGGACCTGGGTATTTTATATCTTTAAAAAAAAAAAAAAAAAACTATCCAGTTTTCCAGTCCTCTGCATGGAATCAAATGTAAACATGGTCTTGGCTTCGTGAAAGTCTGAAGGAAAATTATTCACATTGCAACACCACAGAAAGTTTTTCATTCTATGTATAAGTACTGGAGGGTAGAAATACCATTTCCTGATCCCCCTTACACAACTAAACAAAACATCTTGGATGCATGTTAGTATAAATCCTAAAAGAAACAGACCAGAAAATAAACTCTTAGGTGTATTATTTCCCTTCTTACATAGTGATAACGCTGTCTATCCCAATTAAAAGTCAAAAAGGGTTTATCAACTTCTTCAGAGGAGAAAATGCCACTTAATTCATTCAAATTGAGATTAAACAATGCAAAGCATGCTATGACATCTATATCAAAATATCATAAAGCTTTTTTAAAAAAGAATTACAAATATGCACGACTTAAAAATCTAACAAAGCTACAGACATAAAAAGTAGATAAACTAACGAGTGATTATTAGTATTTGAAGTCTTCTTAAATATTGTTTCAGTTAAAATATAATACCATTACAAAGGTATAACTTCCATTCACATGTCAGACATTTTCATGAAAAGGTTATTGACCTTATTGTATTTAATAAGCAAGACACTCTGAGAGATGATATTGACTAAGTATTAGGTAAGGTGAGCATAAAACCTAGAGCCACTGATATTCTGTCTTTAAATAACTTTTAACCCCTCACACATCATAGCCTTTTGATATAGCAAATGTTTAAATTGACATATTGAATGCAATTGGAAGGATAAAGCAATAACATAAATGACTAATATAATATCTAATAACAGTAGGTAGCATTCATTGAGCCTTTACTAGGCAATAAAGGCATTTAAAACTCAAAACAGGCCAGGCACAGTGGCTCACACCTGTAAGCTCAACACTGTGGGAGGCTGATGCAGGAGGACTGCTTGAGCCCAGGAGTTCAAGACCAGCCTGGGCAACAGAGCAAGACCACCTCTACAAAAAATAAAATATTAGCATGGCATAGTGGTGTGCACCTGTGGGCTTATATACTTGAGAGGCTGAGGTAGGAGGATCGCAAGAGCCCAGAGATTGAGGCTGCAATGAGCTATGATCGTGTCACTGCTCTCAAGCCTGGGTGCAGAGTGAGGCCCTGTCTCTAAACAAACAAGCAAAAAAAGAACAACAACAAAAACCACCTCACAACAGCCCCATGATACCTATTTATAAGCCTACTTCACAGGGTAAGAAACTGAAGCCAGAGAAGTTAATCTATTCAAGGTCATTCAGCTAGTAGAATGAGGATTTTAGTCGACTGACTGACTCCAGATCATATAAACCAGAAGAGATGCTCCCTCCATTATAAAGTACAACAGAACGTTAAAAAATGTTGGATGAGGATAGGTACGGTGTCTCATGCTTGTAATCCTAGCACTTTGGGGGCTGAGGCGAGTGGATCACCTGAGGTCAGGAGTTCGAGACCACCTGGCCAACATGGTGAAACCCTGTCTCTACTAAAAATACAAAAATTAGCTGGGCTTGGTGGCGGATATCTGTAATCCCAGCTACTTGGGAGGCTGAGGCAGGAGAACTGCTTGAACCTGGGAGGCAGAGGTTGCAGTGAGCTGAGATCACACCACTGCATTCCAGCCTGGGCAACAGAGCAAGGCTCTGTCTCCACACACACACAAAAAGGCATATGTGTACAAATCAAGTAGACACGCATGAATTAAAATTGTATTCATCTTATCCCCTTAGAATGTAAACATCCAGATAGCAGCAACCAAACTTAATAAAACTTCCCATTTAAAACAGTTATTTCTCATTATTTGCCATTTGTACATTCAATGCTGACATTTCTATCCTAGCTCATACTTTATATCAAATATATACACAGTTTGATGCCGCTATGTGATATGTTCCTGGTATGGAAAGCTTCAAAGATAATTAACATATCAATGGCTTATCATGTGCCATTAAAGGTTTGCCATTTTACTTATTCCATTTAAGCATTACAGCAATCCTATGAGGTTAATATTATTCCCATTTCACAGATGAGCAAATTGAAGCTAGGAGATAAGATTCCCAAAGCAACACAGTAAAACTAGACTCCCTTATCTGCCTGACCCAAAGCCCAGGTTCTTAAGCACTGTGCTATAGATTTACAATAACAATAACTAACGAAGTATGCCTGCCTGGAACTATCTTAGAAAAAGGGTAAGAAAGTCAGCTTAGATGTATCTATAATCCCTAAGTATATTCACCGTTGCAGCCTTCAGAAGACTACACTAAGTAGGGAGTATTAGAGGATTACTGTCCTATAAGCTGCCCAAAACAAAGGTAGATAAATGTGATATTAATTGTTTTGAAGATGAAATATGTTATAGATTCATATTTATTATGCATATACATAATAATTGACCTGAAACAGGTCAATTCAATCTCTATCAAATGTGACTTCAAGTTTAAGGAGTGAAAATTACTGCAAGTAATATCAAATAATTAGAAAAGGGTCTCAAAAAATAAATTCAAATTAAATTTAATTTTTAAAGGTGACAAATGTCATCTGAATCTATTTTTAGAGAAAGGTTTGGTTTCAGAACTCTTGATCATGAGGATCCATAGATTTATTAGAGTCCCAAAAAGGTCAATAATCCAACAGGACTACAGAATCGGCTTAATAAGAAGGGGAATCCTGTTTTTGAATATAAAAACTCATAAATTCTGACCTTTCAAATTAAAGAAATGTGAATATTTGGCAAGAACTGAAGTATATGTAAATATAATAAAGTGATTTCCTAAGATATGACAAACAAGAGGAAGAAAAAGCAATTCATCTTGTTGAGAGAACAAGTGTTTTAAGGGCCATAAAACTAGTATTTACATAAACATAATTTTTAAATGTTTAAGTACAAACTATTCTTTTTTATTTTAAAAAATATTTTAACTAAGCTAGGCACAGTGGCTCATGCATGTAATTCCAGCACTTTGGGAGGCAGAGGAGGGCAGATCACTTGAGGTCGGGAATTTGAGACCAGCCTGGTCAACATGGCGAAACCCCATCTCTACTAAAAATACAAAAATTAGCCATGTGTGGTGGCATGTGCCTGTAATCCCAGCTACTTAGGAGGCTGAGGCACAATAATCGCTTGAACCCAAGAGGTGGAAGTTGCAGTGAGCTGAGATTGCACCACTGCATTCCAGCCTAGGTAAGAAAGCAAGACTCCATCTCAAAATACACACACACACACACACACCGACCCACACACACACACATATTTATTTTAGGTTCAGGGGAAAGTGCAGTTTTACTACATAGGTAAACTCATGACTCAGGGGTTTGATGTAGAGATTATTATGTCACCTCGATACTAAGCATAGTACCCAACAGTTTTTTGTGTTTTTTTCCTCAACTTCTCCCTTCTCCCACCTTCCTCCCTCAAGTCGGTCCCACTGTCTGTTATTCCCCTCTTTCTGTCCATGTATTCTCATTATTTAGCTCCCACTTAAAAGTGAGAACATGCAGTATTTGCTTTTCTGTTCCTGTTTTAGTTTGATAAGGATAATGGCCTCCAGTTCCATCCATGTTCCTGCAAAGGACATGATCTTGTTCTATTTTATGGCTGTATAATATTCTGTGTTGTATATGTACCATATTTTACTTAGCCAGTCAATTTCTGATGCACATTTAGGTTGATTCCATGTCTTTGATATTATGAATAGTACTGCAATGAACATATGAATGCATATGTCTTTACAATAGAACAACCTGTATTTTTTTTAGTATATACCCAGTAGTGAGGTTGCTGAGTTGAATGGTAATCCTGTTTTTAGTTCTTTGAGGAGTTGCCACACTGCTTTCCACAATGGCTGAACTAATTTACACTTCCACAGCAGTGTATAAGCATTCCCTTTCCTCTGCAACCTTGCCAGCATCTGTTACTTTTTGACTTTTCAATAATGGCCATTCTGACCCGCATGAGATGGTATCTCATTGTGGCTTTGATTTGCATTTCTCTAATGCTTAGTGATGTTGACCATTTTATCATATGCTTGTCGCATGTAAGTCCTCCTTTGAAAAGTGTTCATGTCCTTTGCCCACTTCTTAATGGGGTTATTTTTTGCCTGTACATACAAATAATTCTTATCTATTTGTTAAAACATACTCTAAAAGACTCCTTCATGACAACATTTGTTTAGAGAAATCTCACTTTCCAGGTTATTTAAGACTTTTACAAGTGCAAATAATTCCTCCAAATTCAAATTAATGATGCTTTACTAATGCCACCACTTTTACATTTACTATATGTTCTCTAGAAATATATATTCAGTGGGTAATAAGTTACTCCACACCAAATAAGTATTCTTCTATCAATGAAAAATATTCTGGCTATTCTTTTAATTTCATAACTAGTTTTACCATTGCTGAGAGAAATTAAAAACCTAAATTAAAGAACAAATACACCATGTTCATGAATTGTAAAACTTAGTATTATTAAAATGTCAAATCTCTCCAAGTTGCTTTAGAGATTAAATATATGCTCTATCAAAATCCCAGCAGTTCTTTTTGTAGAAATTGACAAGCAAATTTAAAAATGCATAGGGATATGAAAGGATGAAGTATAGCCAAAAGAATTTTGAAAAAGAACAGACTTGGAGGGTTTACACTACCTGATCGTAAAGCTATACAATAATCACAATTATGATATTGGCCTAAGAATAAACATACAGATCCCCAGAATAAAAGATTAGAAATAAAGTGTGAATTGACTTTTAATAAAGTTGCCAATTCAATGGGGAAATGACATTCTTTTCAACAAATGGTGCTGGAACAAGTGAATATTCATTTCACTAAAAACAAAAAATAAGTAAACATTTACCATTACCTCATATACAAACAAAAATGTACTAAAGATGGATCACAGCACACATAGAAGCAAAACATATAAAACATCTGGAAGAAAATACAGGCGAAAAATATTCTGATGATAACATAGGCCAAATATATTTACACAGCACAAAAGAAATTGATAAACTGGACTTCATCAAAATTAAAAACAACATTATGAAGAAAATAAAAAGGAAAGCTACAGACTATAAGAAAATATTACCAATACATATACCTGATGAAGGATTTGTATCAAAATATATTAAGAACCTTCAAAACTCAATAATAAAACAACCTCATTTTTAAAACAGGCAAAGGAGAGGATTTGAACAGACACTTATGAAGATATACAAACAGCAAAAAGAACATGAAAAAATGTTCAACATAAGAATGAAATACAAACAGCAAAAAGAAAATGAAGATATATAAACAGCAAAAAGAACATGAAAAAATGTTCAACATAAGAATGAAAGACATGCTAATTAAAATCACAATATAGCACTACAAACCTGTGAAATTAGCAAAAATTAAAAAGTTTGACAATACTAAATGTTGGCAAGAATGTGAGGCAAATCAATTCCCATTCGTTGCTGGTGGGAATGTGGCAGTTTCTCAACAATGGCAGGCCTAGGTATTTACCTAAGAGAAATGAAAACATATGTCCACATAAAGAAATACATATGAATGTTTATACATGCAGCATATATATATATATAGCTATATATATAAAACATACAAAATATGTGTTAATCATCCATGTTATCAGTAAGGTTTACAGCCAAGAATAGGCTAGTAATTACGTTTTCAGTGGTAAAAAGTCATGTGCATTTTCAACTGTGCAGGGATCAGAGCCCCTAACCCCTGAGTTGTTTCAGCGTCAACTGTATAAGCATTCCTGCCGACAACCCCAGCTGAGCCCTTAGTCAACAGCTAGCCTCGACTGACAGCATATGCTAGAGCTATCCTGGATATCCAGTTCAGGTGAGCGTTTAGATGACTATAGCACTGACAGAAACCTAACTGCATAAGACCCTTCATGAGAACCACCAGTGAGGTCCAGGGGGTCCAGTTAACCCACAGAACTGTGAAAGATAATAATATATAATTGTTCTAAACGACTATGTTTTGAGGTAGTTTGTTTTGTAGCAATAGGTAACTGAAACATCATTACACCAACACAAGTCTAGGAAAGTTTCAGATGAGAAATACAGATTTCTGAGACAAGTCCAGGCTTGGATCATACATGTACATCACCAGGCCAGATGCTACCAAGCCTCCCGCTGAAAACTAGGTGTTCTAGAAGAAACCAGAGGTGGAGGAGGTAGTAAAGAATATTCCAATGGAGTCACTGTGATTTCCTAATCTATATGCATTCCAGTTGGGCTTGCTGCTGCCCAAAATATGCCAAAAATCCTGAATCTTAACAGTCTGAAACCCTCAAGAAAAAAAGGAAAATAATTTTTCTAGTTCCTGAAATTACATCAGTATTGCAAGCAAACAATTATCAATTTTCATGCTGTATATAAACTGATGACTATTAGTAACTCATTATTTTTACTTAAACTTTAAGAATGATAAGGGAACTTAGATTAGACATAGTCAACTTATCAGTATATGTCAAATTATCAGTATATGATAGTCTACCCACCAAAAAATTTGGGTTTAGTAATAAAAGTCCATATGCTATAATCCTGTTTGTGTCATTTGTTCCTGCTCTGAGGGATGACAAGAGCTGGTTACTGGCATGTTTCTGACATGTCCCCGTTCTGTGTGAAACTCCTTAGCCTAGAAAATTTTATTAAACTCAATATTAACACCCTACAAGTCCACACATCATATTTTCAATATTATCTTAATCCACAGCAGATTCAAATTTTAAAGAACATGAGCAGTTGATATATGCTAGGTACCCTGCTACACTGGGGATTTACCATCAACTGGTGTAAATTTCATTCAGAAGAGCCCAGGGGTGGCTCTGAATCATTAACACATTGACATTACTGAGAACCATAATGTGACACAGACTGGTGTGTTTATTTTATATCATCCATTCATTTTAGAGACGGGGTCTCGCTTTGTTAACCAGGCTGGTCTTAAACTCCTGGGCTCAAGCAATCCTCCTGCCTCAGCCTCCCAAAGTGCTGAGATTACAGGCATAAGCCACCACGTCTGGTCCAATGTCTAAAGGAACATTTCTGGAACATCTTTAAGATTCTTCATTTTATTCTTTTTTTTTTTTTTTTTTTTTTTTGAAGAAGGAGTCTCACTCTGTTGCTGAGGCTGGAGTACAGTGGTGCTATCTTGGTGCACCACAATCTCTGCCTCCAAGGTTCAAGCAATTTTCCTGCCTCAGCCTCCCAAGTAGCTGGGACTATAGGTGTGTGACACCATACCTGGACAATTTTTATATTTTTAGTAGAGAGAGGGTTCACTATATTGGCCAGGCTGGTCTCAAACTCCTGACTTCGTGATCCGCCTGCTTTGGTCTCCCAAAGTGCTGGGATTACAGGCATAAACCACCGCGCCCATTCCTTAACTTTATTCTTAATTTGGTAAATATTTTTACATTTACGTATTTATCTATATGTCTATTACTCATACTAATGTGGAAAATACTTGCAATGATACGGTGTACTGAGTGGAGAACATTCCAACCTTTAGTAGCTGAAGCTATTCCTGCAGTGCTATGACCAATCAATGATGCTTGCCAAGGGGCATTTGGCATTTGCCAACCCTGACCCATTTCATCAGTTTCATACAGTCTCCTCCCTTCAAACCTCCTCTTGGGTCCCTTCAAATATTCCCATGATGGAACTTCCAGTCTTCACCCAGCCTTCCACTGCTGGACTCTACTCTACACAAATATCCCTTGATAAACCCTACCCTGGCAGATATCCAGGCCCCCAAAGGCCAATTCCCCTTACACAGAGAGTTCATTGGATAAGCCACACTTTAAGCTTAGATGGTAGATGGTTACACCCTGGTAGCACATGGTAGAGCCATGACATGACTTCAGGCAAGTGAAAGCCAGAGTCTCTGCAATTAGTTGCTGCATTTGGCATGTGGCTGCTGCCATTTCTACAACATGCATCAAATTGCATATTAATTTTTTCATTCATAATTACCTACATTAATTACTAATATAAGTAAAATATACTGAAAATATTACAATTTACTATTCTAGCACAGTAAATGGGATCTTCTAAATAAGATAACATTTGTGCATTTTCTTGTTAAAAACTTTAATAAGTGTCTTAATTACTGCTTTACATCAACCAGGAAAAAAATGAAAGGATATCAATACTCTTCAAACAAGAAAGAAAAAATGACTATACAATTTATAGTCTGTAAATGACTATACAATTATAATGTCCCATATAGTCTCATATTGAAAGTTTAACAGTATTTGAACATAAATCAATGCAGTGACTATTATTAATGTTTAAAAAAATACTCATGATCAGTGACTTTTCCAGCTCAGAATCCATAACAACAATGAATCCTATTCACATCCTGTGTAACTCCATCGGGATGCTATGGGGAAAGTTTCCATATATGGTAATTTTCCCCATAGACTCCCTACAGTTTACACAGGATATGAATCTGGTCCATTGTGACAATGAAAACAACAAATCACTGAAGACTCATATGTAATTTTTTCTGAGCAAACTACAGACTAACAATTAGAAAGACCAATACTGAAGTGAAAATAAGAAATCTGAGGATTTAAAAATAACCATTGCATGTTTTTATTCCATTTATGTACTAGCATATAAATATCTAGAAGAAAAAAGTCCTTATTTACTTTAAAATATCCTCTTGATACTAAAAATTACAATGTCAACTACTAACAGCCAAGGAACTCAAAAGGAAATTTCATATCAGAATGTGTGCTGTCAGAAGGAAAGAAAAAATGATACGGTAAGATGAGTCAAATATGTTATATAAGCTTTAGTTCTTTAAGCTCCTGTATGACTATGTTCCAATATAATGCCTATAATCCATAATTATTTTTCCATGTTTGTGACTTCAGCAGTCTGTGGTTTTCTACTTATCTAAAGTCATGTAATGATATTTTTCTTTTACATTCAACGCTCTAAGCATAGACTTAGAGATGCGTTTTTGTGCATATACTTAAGTATTTCTATTTTTGTTTTAAGACAAAAGCATCTAAAATCCAATGCAGCTAAATCTAATAACCAGATTAATGTTGTGGGAAAGGAAAATGGCTCATGTTCCTAAATTACCTAGTTGCATCTGACAAGTAATAATAAAAAAGGAAAACCAAACAGTACTAAAATGTCAAACATACAGCAAAAGCAGAGGTCTGACACAATTATTTAATAATAATAGATGCTTATTTTGAGAAATGGTCCAGTTGTGAGCAGCTATTTTTGAATGATCATAGTTACTATTCAAATCTCAGACAATTCACAGAAGTTACACACCAAAATGATAGGCCCAAGTTTAATCTCACATGTGACCAGTTATCAAGAATGGCCTAAGATGTACATAAAAGAGTACGACTCACTTGTTTCTTTATCAAAGAGATGTCTGTTTTATTACAGTATCTTGGTGATTCAATATTGCTATGGTATTACTCATTTGACTACCTCTCACACAACGGCTCAAAATTTGAGAAAATTACCTAGTTCTTGGTAACATAGTACCACACTCCCTATTAAAACTGAGACGCTGTCAGTTTTGACTTAGTGCACTCATCAGTAATGAAAATAAAAGGCAACCACTGAACTTTTGGTACCCATCAAAGACAAATCACATGGGGTATCCAATGTATCCCAAATCCTTTCCAGTATCTGGCTGCCTACCCTAGGTTATGTAGCTATCCAGAGAATGGCAAAGAAGATGTGTGGACCAGCCACACCAGAGCTAAAGAGGACTCCTGATCCCCCGACACACCTAGCCACTAGTTTCTCATCTCCACTAAGCTCAGGTGGGGGGATCCTACTAAAGCTTTATTGGTTCTTTGGTGATTTATTTTCCCCCTCCACAGATGCTCTAGATGGTCTTTTTAATTATTATAACTATACCAAAAAAATTTGGAAGAAGGATAAAATAATGCTATTTGCCCCAGGGACACTCCATTTCTCAGCAGGTAAGGTGTTGCTCTCTTCACTGGACTAATAAGGTAGGTGCTTTGGAAGACCAGGTGTTAGACCAGGGCTAATTCCCATCACAGTACATCTTAAGTGGTACCCTTGAGAACTGAAAAAGCAAAACATGGGAGGGGAGACAAGAGGAGAACTGAGTCCAATAAATGTTAATTAAATAATTCATCACACTTAAAGTATCTACTCTTTGAAGAATAATTGGCTCTATCAAGGAGGATGTAACCAAATGTCAGCAGTGCAAAACCAGTTTTCCTCAAAACCAGTTACTCCACAAAATGAAAAGATGGAATTTTTTTCTCCCTTTCTCCCTAAAAATATTTTCTCCTCTTATAAAATGTTAAGAGAAAAGTTGTTAATTTTGAGGAATTTAATCACTTTATTTTAAAATATATCATTAAATTGGATGGGCACAGTGGCTGACGCCTGTAATCTCAGCACTTTGGGAGGCCATGACGGGCGGATCACCTGAGGTCAAGGGTTCAGGACCAGCCTGGCTAACATGGTGAAACTCTGTCTCTACTAAAAAAAAAAAAAAATATATATATATATATATACATACATACACACACACACACACACACACATATATATATACACATACATATATATACACACACACATACACAAACACACACACGAAAATGAGCTGGGCGTGGTGGCACATAACTGTAGTCCCAGTTACTTGGAAGGCTGAGGCAGGAGAATCACTTGAACCCAGGTGGTGGAGGTTGCAGTGAGCTGAGATTGTGCCACTGCAATCCAGCCTGGGTGACAGAGCAACAGAGTGAGACTCTGTCACTAAATAAATAAATAAATAAAATTAAGATCTCCAAATATACATTTCAATCACCCACCTCCTCAAAAAGCTTCATAGTACTTTCTTCTTACACCTAAATTATTTTGACCACAGAAATTAAAATTGTATTTCTTCAAAGCAGTTAAAGAGCAGTCATACTACTCCCATTTTTAGACATGGGAAATTTCAGTAAAGGAAAAGCTCAGAGAAATACATCAAGATGGTAACAAATGGAATTATAGAAGCTATATTTCCTGCTTTGTGATTAGTCTACATATACTATAGAATGCCCATTTCAAAGTGAGCCCAAAATAGAGGGACTATGGCCAATCTACACAACTGCGAGAGATTCAGATTCACTAAATCAAAGAGATGAGACTAGTATCCTTGGAGATATTGACTAAAGCAGTGTCAGGCATAAAAGAACATTTATTAATTCTATTGCCATAGTTGTGCGAGTCTTTAACTCTGAAGAACTAGAGTTTACTCTTCCACATAAATTTTTTGGCATTTTTAAGGCTTTTTTTGTGTCTGTTTTTTTGGTGAGGGAAGGTGCAAGTATTTAAAACCATATTATTTCAAAAAGACCGAACATGCTATAATGTGATATCCAGGCTACTGTAAATTCCTGACCTCAAATGTCTGAAACATAAAATCAACTTAATCCAATATTTGAAAATGAAGACATTTCCTTCTCTTATAGGTAAAGAGGAAGGGGAGATAAAGACTGAATGCAGACTTGGGGTATCATCTCATCTAAAGAAGGCAATTCATTTTCAACACAATACCCACTGACAGTACAAATCTACCTATGATCCTCTAGTTATAAGTAATAAGCAGAAATTAACACTCACAAAAGACAAAACATGTTAAAAACCTGTATGATAGTATTCTGTCTTCTGAAGGATATTCTATTCTCTTCAGTAATCTGGTAGCTATGGAGACTACAGCAACCAGCAGTTTTCAGACATACCATACGGCGCATAGGTGATATTATCAAAAGTTCAGGTTGATGATCAGGAAAGACTGTGCTTGGTAAAACTAAGCAGACAATGTTAGAGTCCCTAGTCCAAGAACCAAAGACTTCTGCACTGAGTTTTAACTTCCATGTTTAGCTAAAGCAAGTAATAGGTCTAATTTTCCTTTAGCATATAAATATTTCTGTTCATACATAGGCTACTACATAAACAAAATTCCATGACTGAAATGAGACTTTGCCACTTAGTAATCTATTTCTATTTCTTGGAATAAATAAATCTAAATGTACCATTAAGTGAATTTTAAAAATTATGTCTAAATTATTAGAAAATAATACTGTCACATGCTGAATGGGACATTACATGTCACTGTTATTCTATGACTTTGATTAGGCAATGTGGTAGTCTGAGAGACGCTTCCACAGTGAAATATAAGTAATTAACCCTTTTAAAAAGCCAATCAAGAAATGAAAGAACTAAGAATTCTTACCTCTCTTGAAATGCTACTATTCTACAATAATCAGCTATGCACAAATAGTCACACTTAGCACCTGAGATCAGAAAACAAGGTCAAACTACAAGTTCATAAGAAATCGGTTTCCTAAATTCCTACCCTAAACCCCTTCTCCCTGGCAAAGATAGTGCCTTGCCAATATTTAATGATCTAGCCAGCATGTTGAGAGTCTCTTTAGAAATTCTTTTCTCTTTTAGAAATTCTTAACTGTCATCTTTGCTAATAGACGATAACAAAATATTCTGCAGAGCCTGTATAACTGCATAGACGTTATATTTCTATATCTGACACTAAATAATCCTCACATAGGTTGTTTATAATTTTTAAAATATCAATTGTAGCTGTCTGTAACTGCTGTCCTGCCTAACCCATTGTGCAGGGCCTTCTCTGCACCAGAGCAATTTCATTGTATAAGTTTTTAAAAAGATATAATCCTGCTGGACTGTGATGCTAGCCAGCATATCAAAATTGAAGCCATTGTGGAAAAAAAATTCATTCTCAAAAATATAGCTATTTCTTATTCATTTTTCATCTACACAAAATGTCTTTATGTTTTATAAAAATATGGAAGAGTATATAATGATACCTATTTATCTCCTTAGATGAAAAATGTAAGCCTTTCTTTCCTTTCTAATAAACACTATCATCTCAGATCCTCCCAGTATCTATTTTAAGGTTTAAGCACCATTATGGAGCCTACAACAATAGATCAGTGACAGGCCTGATCCCATCAATTAACACATTCTAGGGTGGCTGTATGGATTCTGTTCTTTCTACCTCCCACTTAGAGGCCTGGTTTTGACACATTGACATCCCTGGACTTAAGGATGAATAACCCAGTTAAGGGGAGTTCCTTCCCTGAAACCAATTCCTTTGTAATTAGAGCCAAAATACAAAGGTTGTTAATGACCTAAGGCAAAGTGATATGAACTCCAAGCCAATGAAACCATGACAGCAAGCAGATTTCTAAATAGCAGAGAACTGGGATCCATTTACTTACATGAAGATTCAGTGCCAAACATGGCTGGCTCCAGAGGCTGCTTTTTAAAAATTAGAAGAAGAAAGGGAAAAAAAGAAAGAAAATGCGAGGAGAGTGTACATGTGAGAATGAAGAGATGAGCCGACTACACAGCAGGGGTCATGAAGCCAGACAATGCAGTCCAAGCTGTGTCCAGCTGCCAGATTCTCCTCTTACGAGCTTCAGTTTTCTCCCGTGTGATGGAAATGCAAGGTCTCTTAACAGCACCAAAAACTGAAGAGCTGCTTTTGAAAATCCACTAGGCAAAGGAAGGCCGATGTGGCTCTTCTGGGATGCAGTGAGACTGGACTAGGTAGCAGCAGGGGCAGGACTGGGAGCAGCAGCAACAGCGGATACTGCAATCCCCAGCCCTGCTGTAGCAGTAAGACAATAGCAAGGCTTATGCATACGCTGGATGACGTCAGGGACACTGCACAGACCGACTGCGTCGCTTGAGCCAGAGGCTCCAGGGGCTCCAGGAGAGCAGCGTGATTCAAAGGGGAATTCCTTTGTCACAAAATGCACAAGACCGAGAGCCAAGTATATATTGCCCTCCTGTGCAGCTCTTCATCCCATGATACCAGTCAGTAAAAGAGAACTCAAAGAAATTTAAATATTAGCTTTATAGCAATTAACCACAAAGACATCATATATATTAGGCTTCTTGGTTTTATGCAGCATATAGAACTTTTCAAGGGAATTAAGAATATCAGAAATGAGAAAAATTATTTGCCTTAAAAAGTAATTAAATAACAGTTCATTGTCATTTTCTCTAAGCTTATGGTAGATTGACAGATCAAGGACTGTACACTCAATCACAAGTATGTGAAAATATGTAAACTATTATACATATATTCTAGGCATATAAATACATACAAATGTAATGGTAAAATAGTAGTCTTGAGTACTTAGAACACCGCTTGGCACATGGTGAGTACTCAAATGTAGGCAACTGCATTACTAGTTATTTTCCAACTATTATTCAAATGTGAAAAATGCTGCCCTAGGACTATATTTACATATATGTATTTCTATTTCTTCATCATGCCTTTAATGAATTTCTGTCATTTTCTGGAGCAACTCAGTCATTTTAAGGCTGTGTGCACATACCTGTATATACCTGTGTATGAGTAAGCATGTGTGACCAACACATTTCTTTTTGACCTACCCAAAGAAATAATAGAAAATATTTTATCTCTTGACTCACTGGAACAATAAATATCTTCCTGCATTACCATGTTCTTATAAATCTGTTTTTAAAGAAAAAATACTAGAAGTATATGAACTTTCATTAGCTATCCAACACAAGCCAAAAAAAAAAAAGTTTTGTTTCGGCCGGGTGCAGTGACTCATGCCTGTCATCCAAGCACTTGGGAGGCTGAGGCTGGCAGATCACGAGGTCAGGAGTTTGAGAACAGCCTGACCAACATGGTGAAACCCATCCCTACTAAAAATACAAAAATTATCTGGGCATGGTGGCGTGTGCCTGTAATCCCAGCTACTCAGGAGGCTGAGGACAGGAGAATTGCTTGAACCCAGGAGGTGGAGGTTGCAGTGAGCCAAGATTACGCCACTGCACTCCAGCCTGGGTGACAGAGTGAGACTCCGTCTCAGGAAAAAAAAAAAAAGTTTTGTTTTAATGGTTGAAAAATACTGAAATGCACAAAAAGTAAATATACATATACATATATAGGTAACCCCACAATCCCACACTTTTAAAAATCATGTATAGTAGGAAGTTCAAGAGTTCAAGTCTTCTCTCCACCCATTCATCCATGGTATATACCTTTTCTAATTAATTTCTTATGTTTTGATCTCAATGCAGTTTTTAAATATTAAATTCTGCTATGAATGTGGAACCACATATTACTTTAACACCTAAAAATATTATTAGTACCTTTTCTGGTCAGTGTATGTAGGATCTACCTCATCCTTTTAATGTCTGCGTAAGATTCCACTGTATGAATGTACCATAGTTTATTAAAGGTAAGTTGATCTTTTTCTTTTGGAGATGGAGTCTCTCGCACTGGCCCAGGCTGGAGTGCAGTGGCACAATCTCAGCTCATGGCAACCTCTACCTCCCAGGTTCAAGTGATTGTACTGCCTCAACCTCCCTAAGTAGCTAGAATTACAGGCACCTGCCAGTACACCTGGCTAATTTTTTGTATTTTTAATTAGAGACAGGGTTTCACTATGTTGGCCGGGCTGGTCTCATGATCTGCCCGCCTCAGCCTCCCAAAGTGCTGGGATTACAGGTGTGAGCCACTATGCCCAGCCTTGATCTTTAGCTTGCTAAAAATGCTGAGCCATTAAGAAGAACATTTGATGATGCTACGTAAGATAAACAACAAATCATCTGTCGCAGGAAAGAATAACCACAGCTAATATTTACTGAGTGTTTACTATGTGCCAGGCACTATCCTGGGTCCTTTACATGTATTAACTCATTGAATCTTCATACTAACCCTACAAGGTAGATACCACTTTCATCTACATTTGACAGATGGTTGAATATTTTGTCAAGGTCACACAGGTAGTGAATGATATACTGGGCTTCAAACCCAGGGATTCTGGTTCCAAAGCAATACTCTTAACCATTCTGTGATAGTGCCTCTTGAACACTGAACAATCGTCAAAATTATATATAAGGATTTAACTGAAATTAAGGGAAAATAGAAACCAACTCAAAATGTGAAGGGAAAAAAACCTCTTAAAAGAGAAAGGTCACCAGAGAAAACAAACAAACAAAAAATCACAGAAAATTGTAGGAATAAAAATGTATACCTTTAAAAATAGGTCAACAACCAAGGGAGAATATCAATAATGATGTTGAGATATAACTGTAGGAAGTGGAAAAGGATACTATAGTTCGAAAGGATGGAACCTTAAAGCCAGAATATTGTTTTACATAGATCTATTTTAAATTGCATATGAGGTGCTGTCTCATGACTAGTCACTCAAAGAATGGATGGATGTGGCCATCAGAAAGGCAAGAGGGAAAGGAGAATGAGAAAATGGTCCCTGGATAAGAGATATTTTCAAACAGATGCCATGGTCTACACGTAATAACTGCTTTGCCAACTCAGTTATGTTGCTCCTTTTGTTGGCTCATACATGGGAGGGTGTATATATGTGTATGAAAATGCATTTTTCTGAGGGCCTATATTTACTTCTTGGCACAGGCTTCTATGAGTTAAAGGCTGTGATATTTTTTAAGTCTACGTTTTAGACAACTGTAACAGGATCAGTATGCTAAAAACATTAGGCATCTCACTTGCCAGGAAAACTGGACACAAATCACACCTTCTGACTCTGATGAAGATTTATGTTACACGGAGGCCTGAGGCATTTCTAAACACTTTAGAAGGTTTGGATGCACATTGCTGAAGACCCATCTTTGACCAAAATGATTCCAAAAGTTTAGCTCATTCCAGTTCTCTCCTCTGGTCAGCTCAGAGAAGGAACACAAAGTTTTATGTGTTGCCTAAAGAAAACATAAAAATAAAGGATAAATAAAACTGATATCCCTCACTATCCCCCCTCCAAAAAAAAGTCATATAATACAATCCTAGACCAAAGTGATCTTTGGATTATCCACTCTGTCTGAATATTCCTGCCTGCAACCTTGCCCTTCCTTCACAGTAAAGACAGTGCTGTTAATATCAAGATAAAGTTAGCAATGAAAGGAAAGGTAACATTCAAAATAGTTCAGTGGTCAAAATAATAATTAAATGAGAATGCTATTGACAAAGGACAATTATAGCAAAAACCTTAAAGTCAGTCAATAGTCACTTTTAAAGAAAACCCTATCATGCATTCACTCAACAACTACTTTCTGGGAGCCTACTGTTCTACACTCTAGGCATCAGCCATGAACGAAGCCCCTCCCCTATGAAGCTTATATCCTAGTGGGTGAGACAGAGAAACAAACACATGATATGTCAAGTGATGGTATGTGTGATGAACAAAGATAAAGAGGAATTAGAGGATAAGGAGTAATTGAATGAGAAGATTATTTTAGGTAAAATTGTCAGGAAAGGCCACTCTAAAAAGGTGACATTTCAACAAGACCTGAAAAAACCATCTGGTTAGCATAAAAACCACATGGAAGGAAGTGTATTTCATGCAAAGGTCTTGAAAAGAAGTGTTTTGAGTCCCTTAAATTTTTTTAAATAATAAATCTATTCATGAATCATCAAATATCAGTTTTGAATATCCCCTTCAGTGCTATGATGATGCCATTAGTATAAAACTGTGCTAAAGGCAAAATAAATTCTCTTTTCTAATACAAAAAATCATTCTGCCATGAACTGAAAACATGAGTTGGTCTCTTCAGAGTTTAATGGACTAAATATAACTATCTTTGCAATAAATGTGTAAATTTTTATAAAAACCACTATGAAAAACAATATTCAAAAGAATCTCCCACCACATCAGACAGATAATTTAATTAAAGTATTTATGAATGTGGTAAGAACCTAAGCTATATTTTTTCTCTACAGTACACAAAACTAAATTTGAAAGTGTTGTATCTGAGAATTTCCCTAAAGTCACCTCCTTTACTCATACTAAAATTCTTCATTTCTTAGTATTCTCTTGATGTCTGTTTAGAATGTTAAAGCTGTATGCCTGGAAATACCAACTATACATATATGAAGTATTACTTAATAAAGAAATGTTTTAATGGCAATATATAAACTATAGAAAAACGAAAGAATTCATCAATGATGGTGTTTTTTGTGGGAGGAGGTATAAATTTATAACTAAAAGCATATTCATAGTAAAGCTCTATGGTAGGATTTTACAAATTTGATTTCTTTGCATATGGCTACAATGTGTTCCTTCCTGCTTCAATGTAGTACCACACATAAAGTGAACCTTCTAAAAAGGTAGGAGCATTTTATTTCAGAGCCGTAGACCAAAAATTCTGGCATGCTAATCTTACAAGGAAAAGAAAATCAAAATGCACATACAAGACACAGATAATGGTTATACTTGCTTTAAAGAAATCCCAGATAGAAAACTAAAGATTTATAAAACAAATCTTTTGGGGGCAATTGATTGCTTTAAAATGTTGTATCTTTAAAAAGTATCTACCATGGAAGTCCTTTAAATAGCAAGCTCCTAAAAGCTACATTTTAAATGATCAATTTCACAAAACTTTTATTTGCACACCTATAATTGTCTTGCCAAAGATCCACCTACAGGTATAAGTTATAGATACTATGTAAGTATAGTTCAATCTGGATGCACACTGGAATTTTTATTACACTAGGTATGAAGAGTGGGTCTCTGCCCTAGAAAAAAAAAATTCAATTCTTTGTTCTTTAGTTTAAAAGTAATCTATTGGTGAACAATGTTGCCATTACCCAAAACTTCAAATTTAGGGTAATATAATTTTGAATTGGTTGCACAAATTTTGGGCAAAGACTCATGTCCTTACCTGATCACTGCTTCACCTCCCACCCACACTTTTACCCTACCAGATGTAAGGGAAGCCTCCACTTACTCATCAAGCCACCACCCATCCACGGTTAATCTACCCTTATTTCTAAATATGTACCAATTTACCACTCAGAGAAACTAGAAATTGAGAATTAAGGCTATGCAACTTAAAAATGGAAAAGGTTAGTTATCCGTCAGAAAGATCTGGGCACATTTATACTCGGAAAATTTAGGATAAAAACTGAAATTCTCCAATTCACTTCATTACATTAACACCATCTAAAAGACAGAGCCCATACCCAAGCACAAAACCACAACCATAACACCAGAAACTCTTTGTACACTGTGTATGTATTTCATTCACTGTGTGGAATAATCTGAACTCAGATGTTTGTACTTTAAATCCTCTGGCCTAAGAGGGGAGAAATGTGGATTAATTATGGGTTGCAGTTTAAGTCTGTTTAAGTATGATCCAACTGAAATAGAAGAAACAACAAAGGTGTGCCTCAGAAATTCCCTTAAGTGCTTATCCTAAATTAATCACAATTTGTATAAAACAAATTCGTACAATACTCAGGAATAAACTAATACATATTTTTTAAAGTACTCACACAATCAATATCATTTTTAAAATATAAATTCAAAACATTATTTTTAAAGTAATTTATATAACTGAAAAATATTTAATATTTACTTTTACCTGTATAATCCATAATGAAGCAGTAAGCAGGAAACTGAATATTTTCCAAGTACAACTCTATCAGCTAGAAAATGAAACGGCTCCCTGGACTGACGAACCGTTCTGGGGAAGCCTCCTGCCATGTGACATTAAGCACACCCACACTTCTGCTTATCTCTCTCGAGCGGCAACGGCTGGGGCTCTGTTCTCCTTTGCCTGTTCCTTTAAATTCGTCCTTAAAAATGTCTCTCAGAAAATAACTTTTACTCCCATTTAATTCCTGTATTAATTATGAGGTTAAAACCAAATTTTGGTTTTAGATGAAAACTCTAAATAAATAGAGAAAAAATAAATTATTTTATTCCTGTAAATTAAAAGGACACAAAATATCCATATTTCATCCTGGTTCTCAATGATATGAAGCCACATAACCTGAAAGGGGTCAGGGTCCAAATTTTTAATCACAATTTTGTCATTACATTCATTCATTTGATAGTACATATGTACATTTTATCCATTTGTCCATTTGAAAATACATTGAACTAATCTGAAAACAAACCTAATAAAGGTGATGCCAGAACAATCCTTTAAAGCATATCTAAGACCTCCAACTCATTTATCCAAGTCCTAAAATAGACATCAGCTGGTAAGGACATATGGTCATTACTGAGACACACTCTGCCTGATGTAATCTTTAATGTCACATTGCCACATACCCTGAACCATCTTTTCCTCCATCATTGCCAATTGATTCAATCTTGAATATATCCTTGCTAACACTTCAAATAAACTTTAACAATAGCTACTTCATCTTGATACAATTCTTTATCTTGCCAAAAGACATAACATAAATAAATAAATTATTACATTTTTTATCCTTTTTTAAAGCCACCTGAATGATTGGACCATTTCCAATTTAGAGTTATGTCAAATACCAACCCCTACCCTCCACCACCACCAAAGTGCAACCACTTTGAAGAAGATGAGGTACTGGCTGTTTAGAATGGTTTTGCTGGAGTAATGAGGTGTTTTGTCTTGCTTTTGTTACTTTTCTTTCCATTGAACAGGTTTCTCCATAAGAAATTATAAAGTTGACAATGCTATAAAATGTGATTTTGAATTTTCAATACAATATCAAAAGTGTATAATACAAATTCTACAAACTGTAGGATGACTATTATCACTTAACAGATCTCTTCAATAATTTTATTTATTTATTTTTGAGACAGAGTCTTGCTCTGTCACCCATGCTGGAATGCAGTGGTGTGATCTTGGTTCACTGCAACCTCCAGCTTCCGGGTTCAAGCAATTCTCCTGCCACAGCCTCCCAAATAGAGTAGCTGGGACTACAGGCATGCACCACCGCACCCGCCTAATTTTTGTATTTTTAGTAGAGACGGAGTTTCACTTACTGGCTAGACTGATCTCAAACTCCTAACCTTAGGTCATCCGCCCTCCTCAGCCTCTCAGTGTTGGGATTACAGGTGTGAGCCACCTTGCCCAGCCATTTCCAATAATTTTATAAAATAAATAAGAAGGCACCATTTCACTTAGTCGTCTAATTGATGCTTCGTTACCATAAGCAAAGCCCATTATACTACCAGTCTGCTACAGTTAAAAGCTGTTAATTCTCATCAACCTTACCTGTCATTGTTGCTAAGTGAGCCTATCACATTTCTTGGGCCTTAATTCTCTTTATCTTAACCTAGGGTACAGGTTGGGAAGCTTTCCACAAGCTGTAACATTTTGATATAATTTCTTCCTGGTAATTAAGATGTGCAAATAGAACATTCATGTCATGATTGTTTTAAAATAGTAAGTTCAAAATGCCTAATAATAACTACCTAAATTTACACAAAACTTACAAGTGTGTGGAAACACTGATTGCCATTATCAAATATCACACGAAATAACATTTTATGCTTTTTACAATTTAGTAGTTAGCATGGATTTTTGAAGTTCTTATCTAATTATTTGAGTAGAACTATTTTAAGGCTTATTTTTATGCTATATGTTTTATAATTCTTAAGAGACAGATATATTAAGAAAATGTATTTTATTAACAGAATGAGAACATAATGAAATATCTACATCAGAAAGTATAAGACCAATACATATAAGTAGATAGATATAAAACCTACAACCTACTTACAGTTAAGTGATTTGCCATACCTAAGAAATCCAGCAGAGGGGTTAAGAGCCAGGCTTAACAGACAGAAGAGCCAGGCTTAACAGACAGAAAAGCCAGGTTTAGTCAGAGTAGATTCAGCTCCCACCTTAGCCACTTAAGCAAGTTTTTAAATCTCTCTGGGCCTCGGTTTACTTATAAATTGACAAAAGGCCTAGATGAATGCTTGGAATGAATAACAGCTAATATGTAGATAGCACTTTATGTATACCAGGCATTGTTCTAATTCATGTATTAACTTATTTATCCCTTAAAATGACCCTAGGAGGTATTATCCCCATTTTATAGATGAGGAACTGAGGCATGAAGGATAAATAACTTATCAAAGGTCACAAATTATAATTAGCAGAGCCAGAATTCAACAGGAGTAGCCGCTAGCTCAGAATCCTTGTGCTTCACCAGTTCACAATACTGCCTGTGTAGAGTAGGTGATCATAATAGTAGCCAAAAACAAAAATCATTTCAAAAACTAGGTTCATTCTTTCCATTAAAACCAAATGTAGAGTGGGCCAAATATTTGAGTTTCAAATTCATAAAAATTATTTTTATATTCTATGTTCAATTCCAACGTACGAAAACATTAAACAGAGAAGTGAAATGAAAGGGATGATGTTTAGTCACTGTGACAGCTTAAGATGAGAGTTGTATTCCCCAGTTAAGCAGAAATAAGTAGTCAAGTGCAGAAAGCTACAACCATAAAAGGACCTGTCCTACCCAAGGCACACTCAGCAATCATTAAGTCCCACTCTACTTTTCAGTTCTCCAAATATCACAGTAGATACTACTTGCCTGGACTCTATAAAACACTGATTGCAACTTCAGAGCTCAACAGGAAAGCTTTCAACTAGGTCCCTCCACCTACCTCCCAAAGAATTGTCTCTATCTCCATCTCACTCTCAGGAAGAGAGACTTGCTGATATGCCTAGACACCCCCTCCTGAAACAATCACATCCTGGTCCTGGACAAAACATGCAACATTCACCTAAGCCAAAAGTTCTTCTTGGGTCACCTGTTCCAGGGACCACTATCCTAACTACAACTTCCTGAGGCAATAGTGTGTTATACTTACTTCACTCTGCACCCCTGAATCCCATACCAGAGTCCTGCTACAATTTAACCCTTCATGATCCAAGTTGGAGAAAGAATCATTATTGAATCAAGGGACCTGGAGTCTAGCCAACAGTACCAATTATTACCTCTCTAATCTAAGAAAAATCCTAGAACCCCTGTACGTGTCTGTTCCCTCATTGGTAAAATGAGGAGGCTGAACTGGATAATCCTTAAGATCTAGTCCAATTTTAATAATCTAAGATTCTGCCTTAAATCAATTACAGTCAGATGAGAAAACTCAAAGTAACTCCTGCTAATACCTACTCCTTTTTGGGTTCCCACCATCCCCTCTTCTGTCCTGCCAGGGTTTTAGGAACAGCCCCTCCTCAAAGGAGCCAGGGTGTATTGTCCCAATCCAGTGTGTTTATGTTGGATGCTAATGTTCAGTGGAGCCTCCTGCTGTTTACAGGGACACTATTCCTTTCTAGACAGACCCCCAATAACTCAGCCTGGTGGTAAGTAGACAAATACATACATACACACACACACACACACACCATACTCAAACTGTTGGAGGGCCTGCCTACTAGGGGGTTGATGATTCATGGTGGGTCACACCTCTTAGGACAATGCAGCCTGGGTGCCAGCAATAAAGCTTATGAGGGAGACCCTTCTTCCAGGACCTGATTGAGACAGCTGGACACAGAGTATGAAGCTTTCCATAGATAACAGCTCAGGGGCTGAGACATAGCTCTCCTCTCTTTCTCTCTCATGGCTTTCCTCCCTGTCCCTGAAGTAGTTCCTGCCACATGAGTCCACAGTCCTCTACCCTCCTCAGGAGAACAGGCATGGCTCCCACTTCACTCTTCCCTCTTAAAACAGAAAATCACAACTTTATCATCATATCTTCCATCACATCTCCAACTTATACAATAACTCACTTGGTTACTATATATGTTTTTAAACTCCAGGGTTGGATTATAAATGTTCACTCTCTTTTTCTGCATATCAGACATGAAAATAGGGGATTTTCCCTCTAGTCTCAATTTTCATCAACATGTCAAAGCTAAGTCAAAATGCCTTAAGGTTATGTCGCATCCCAACTTCCCCTTATTACTAAGTCAGAACAAACAGTATCTAAGATCTCATCTTGCTGTTCCCCCCGGCTTCTTACCACCCACTCTAGCCTGCATCTGCTTCAGCCTCTCTGTTTCATGTTGCCATCCTCGTTGGCTTTGCTTACTGAGCCTCAGGTCTACTTCATGGTCTGTCTCAAAATGTGTGAAGACTCAATCGTAAAAGGATTCTCTACATGCAGAAGATTCCTAGAGAGTATGCCCAGCTCCTCCCATTAGTGGGCTTTACTCCCAAGACCTCAAAACTTATGTAAGCTAAGACAAAAGAACCACCCTGTGAAATGAGGAGGGAATCCAGCTACTCAACTCAGTATCATGGCCCAGACCAGTGCTCCACATTCTCCATAACACTAACCAAACTAGTTACTAGCCACCCTAGAACCAAGGCAATGGTTCTGAGGAATCGTCAACTTCTTTCACAGATAACAATCATCCTCAGTGGGCACAAAAGCATAATGATGACCAAAGACATTAGTAAAACATAATAGAAGATCTGCTTAACCAAACTCCAAACTTTTAGATAAGGGCTCTTTCTGGATACACAACACCTGTTTTGTTGTTATGCTTTAAAACAACATCCTTTAAAAGGATGGTGGCAATGACGGCAGGATCCCCAGTTCTCAGCGGCTGCAAAGCACACATCTCTTATATGGCTGTAGGGCCACTCCCTTCTTACAGGGGCCTCAACAGAACTAAAATCAAGTAACCACAGCTGGGAAAAGGGGGTAAATAACTTTTATAAGAGATGTTATGTGGTCTCCCAATCACTGATGTTTAACTCTATCAGAAGATGACTATAAAAAAGGACACTGGGTTTATGTGTTTAAGGTTAACCAATAAATATATATATCAATTAATCTTGATGTATAACTAGGAGTCATGAGAAACATTACTAAAGTTACTAAAATTCCTGATAAAAATAAGGATTAAGATTTTCTTTCTATAAATATGAATCCAACAATAAATATGCTGATTCATTTTACACCCTGACAGTGATGGACATGTTATATACATTTGAATCAAAGTTCTAGTGTAATGATCAGAATCAAACTATAAGTTTGTACAACAAATAGGGAGGTACCCAAGCCAGACATATCCCTCTAGAAAAGCTTCTTTAGGCAAACCACAGACCTTCCTGTGTGGTTTTGGTCTGTTCACATGATTGGCAAAAGGAACCACTGGAAAATGAGCAAAGAAAGTCATAAAAAATAGTCATGAATGGACTAGTGTGGGTTGTCCCAGAGGCAAAAAAAAAAAAAAGGAGAAATTCTTTAAGGAATATAGTAGTCTACAGCTGCAGTTCTAGGTAAGCAAAGATCACAAATTTCCATGGTGCTCCAAAATAAATCATTCTCAATGTTTACCTGTAGGAGTTGGCAAGTTCTTTCTATAAAGGGCCAAATAGTAAACAGTTAAGATTTTGTGGGCCCATCTGGTCTCTGTCACAACTACTCTACCATTTTAGTACAAAAGTAGCCATAATACATAAACAAATTAGTATAGCTATGTTCCAATAAAACTTTATTTATAAACTTTGAAATTAAATTTCTTATAATTTTCACATATCACGAAGTATTATTCTTTAGAAACTTTTTTAGTGATAAAAATGTTAAAAGAAAACATTGTTAGCCTTTTAAACAATGTTACAAAACATTGTTTAAAAATGTTAAAAGAAAACATTGTAAGTCACACAAAAACAGGCAGCCCATGGGCTACAGTTTGACAACTCCTGTTCGACAATATTTACCATAGTTGATTTGACCCTTCTCTGAAAGAGCTCTAATCTTCAGTTTGGTCTCTGCCATTGACAAGATTCACAAAGATAATGGAATCCATCAACAACTGCCTAATTGCATCAGGGTTAGAAATTCAAGAAAATTTTCATCCCAATTTCCCTCATTTCTAATGATACTATGAACAATACCTCATTCCCTATCACATTAGAATTGGTGATATATGTTCAGTTAACTTCTGAGAAATCATCAACTACTTCCATAGACAAGAAAAATCACATACCTCCAATCCATATACATCTCTAGCCTTGCAGATGATATAACAATGGAAATCATGGGCTAAGATTTCCACATCTCCTCAATTATAGTATAAGCCAGGAAGACTTTCTATAAAACATACTCATAGTGTAGAACAAAAGTAATAGCTAGTTTGTATGAGAAAATCTGACCCTGTTTACCAACAATAGCTAAAAGAAAATTATTGAGAAACAAGAAACAGACTACAATCCTAATTGCGCAGTTAATTAATTTGGTTGGACATTTCACAACAGTATCACTTCATTTATGAAATGAAGAAGTTGAAATTATTTCTGTGTTTTTTTTTCTAGCTCTAAAATACAACAATTCTGTAATGAGCTATGCTGATCACGATACCTAACCTACACCTCATTAAGGGTTTCGGCATATTTCTATTAAAGTCCACATGATGACATTTTTTTCTTTTGTCACTAGCCTTCAGATAAGAGGCAGATAATTTCCTCTCTGCTCATTTGTCTCTGGTTTTTTGAAAGGCTATTAAAAATATATTGCTAACCAAGACAACTGGTACATTCTTACCATTTTAACACAGATTCTTACAGTTTTAACACAGATATAGGTGATTGTAAGAGAAAATGTAGTGAAGTGTATTACTTGGAAAATGTTTCTGAAGACAGACATTTGTGCCTGTTGCAAGCTCAAGTTGTGGAGCTTCCCTACCACAAAAGCATTTAAGTCAGATCTATAAACTACTACAGACATTAGTCTTCAAGAAAACTGCTTCACTTTTCCACAATAATCACACTCTTGACCTATCCAAACTGCACTACACTCTAACTCTAGAATCAAGCATGCCTGGACTTAGTTCCTGCCACTGCTACTTATAAACTAAAAGTTATTCACTACCAAGCCTCAGTTTCCCCATCTGTAAAATGGGAATGCTATAATGAAGATGATTTATACATAATGGCATATAAATATTGACATGAGAAAGTGTGTACAACACATTACTAGGCAAGAAAAATAATTTACAAAGTAAAAGGAATAATAATGGTAGATTTGTAGAATTTTTTTTAAAAGCATACAGTGGAAAAATGAAAGGAAAATTCTGAAACATGCTACAATATGAATGAACCTTGAGGACATTATACTAAATGAAATAAGCTAGCAAAAGAAAGACACATACTGTATTATTCCATTTATATGAGGTACCTAAAGCAGTCAAATATAGAGAAAGAAGTAGAATGGCAGATGCCAGAGGCAAGAGGAAGAAGAAAATGGGGAGTTGTTTAATGGGTACAGAATTTTGGTTTCATAAAATGGAAAGATTCTGAAGACTGGCTGTATAGCAATGTGAGCATGAGATCCTAAGAAGACAGTCAGCCTGTCCTGTGAAGCTTGGAAGCCAGGCATTGACTTCTCTCCAGCTATGAAAGACGTAGATGGCATCTTCCTCCAATATAACACTGTTTCATCTACGCTGAAAATCTGTTGTTTTGATGAAGCCACCTTCATCAAGTATCTTTTTTTTTGTTTGTTTGTTTGTAGAGATGGAGTCTTGCTCTGTCACCAGGCTAGAGTGCAGTGGCACAATCTCGGCTCATTGCAACCTCCGCCTCCTAGGTTCAATCGAATCTCCTGCCTCAGCCTCCTGAGTAGCTGGGACTATAGGGCGTGCCACGCCCAGCTAATTTTTGTATTTGTTTTTTAGTAGAGACGGGGGTTCACCATGTTGGCCAGGATGGTCTCAATCTTTTGACTTTGTGATCTGCCCACCTCAGCCTCCCAAAAGTGCTAGGATTATAGGTGTGTGCCACCGCGCCCAAACCTTCATCAAGTGTCTTAGTTAGACTTTCTTGATAATTTGCTGCAGCTTCTACATTAACACTTGTGCTTTACCTTGCACTTTAATGTTATACAGATGGCTTCTTTCATTAAACCTCATAAACCAACCTCTGTTAGCTTCAAAGTACTCCTCTGCAGCTTCCTCACCTCTCTCAGCCTTCACAGAACTCAAGAAATTAAGGAGAGTTAGGTCCTTACTCTAGATTAGGCTTTGGCTTAAGGCAACATTATGGATGGTTTGATTTTCTATCAGACTACTCTAACTTTCTCCATATAAGCAATAAAGCTGTTTCACTCTCTTATCATTTGTATGTTCACTGTGTGTATCACTTGTGCGTTCAAACTGGCACAACAGGCCTAGCTTCTGGCCTATGTCAGCTTTTGATATGCCTTCATCATTAAGCTTCATCATTTCTAGCCTTTGATTTAAAGTGAGAGACATGTGACTCTTCTTTTCACTTGACCACTTATAAGTCATCATAGGGTTATTAATTGGCTTAATTTCAATATTGTGTCTTAGGCAATAGGAAGGCCAAAAGAGAGGGAGAGAAACAAGAGATGGGTGGGTCAATGGAGCAGGCAGAACACACACACACTTCTCAATTAACTTCTGTCTTATATGGATGTGGTTTATGGCACCCCAAAATAATTACAATAGTAACATCAAAGATCACTGATCATAGCTCACCATAACAGACATAATAATAAAAAGGTTTGAAACATTGCAAGAATACCAAAATATGAGTCAGAGACATGAAGTGACCACATGCTGTTGGAAAAACAGCACGATAGACACTCAATGCAGGGTTGCCACAAGCCTTCAATTTATAAGAAGTGTAGTACCTGCAAGGCATAATAAAGCAAAGTGCATCAAAACAAGTTGTGCTTCTATATGATTAGGGTCAGAATAACTGGCTAAAATAATTATAAAAGTTTGGTAAAAATTAGGTATATTTCTGTTCTTACATTTGTTGAAAAATATTAACTTTAAATGGAAATTATGCAAAGCTTACACAAATTTTAATTGTGAATAAAAAGACATGAAAAGATAAAGAATAAACATTGTGCTGTTAAATCAAATGCTCAGCAATGCTTGTTGAGTCAACACAATTGAACTAGCTTGAGTAGATAGCAACTCCTGAAGTCTAAGAAAGGGTACAACTCATTCAGAATAGATGATCATTTTACACTGCTACTGACTGGTGATAGCATTGTGAAAACACAAGGATGGTAAGAAGGAAAGAGTCAATTGTTTAAACTTTTAAGATGGAAGTAAGAGGATGACAGATTCATAATTGCTCTCTTTTGAAAGCTTTACTATTTCTAATAAGATATGGACACTGTTCTTTTAAAAGGCACATTAACTCTATTATAAATCAGGCATGAAAAAGGTATGAGGTGGAAAAAGTACTGAATTAAAGCAAAATCCACTTTGGAGCCTTCTTCATGCAATTCTGTGCCTCAGTTTTCATAGAAATGAGCTGTGAATTGCTGTAAGGGTCATGTGAGATACTGGTGAAAGCACCCTGTCAATGTTAAAGTGCTAGGAGTTAGCATTATTTATTACTATTAATTTAATTACTATTGTTAACTGTCTCTCAAACTATCTCTGAAACATTTCCATTTATGATCTATGTATTTATTTATGTCTAACAAAATGTATTAGCTTTTTGAATGTGAAAAAATGCCTAATTAAAGATAAAAAAATAAATACCTCCTATAACTTGGCCACTCTTTTATATGGTACTCTTATCTTCTGAACTCAATTTAGATTTTTTTTCCCAGGACTTTTTTTTTCTTTTTTAAGCAGAAACATGCCCTGCATACTTTTCATGAGCAGAATTTATTTTTAAGTTCATGTCTGGGAATTTGGCATACTACATCTTAAAACAGTGCTCCATGGTAGTCATTGTTTCCACAGTCCATCAGCACTTGGGCAGGAAGTGTGGCAGGGGAAGAAGAAACTGAATCTCTTGGGGTCTATTAGTAATGTCCTTTAGCATTTCATTAAAACCTGACACACAAAAGTATTTGTAAAAACTGGAAATATTTTTACATTAATAGTAACCAGTATGAAGGCAGAGAGGAAAACAGGACATCTGGGGCTTACCAACACAGGAGATGGCTGTAAGTGAAGTGGACTGAAACTGGGGCTAGCCTCAGAAAGAACAGCCTTTAGAGTTTCCTGCTCTGTACAATGTTAAAATA
Source organism: Callithrix jacchus (assembly GCF_049354715.1). NCBI lineage: Eukaryota > Metazoa > Chordata > Mammalia > Primates > Cebidae > Callithrix > Callithrix jacchus. The sequence goes on along the minus strand of NC_133512.1, from coordinate 87,578,170 downwards.
ATGTTAGATTTTAAACTTAGAAAATCGGACTTGTTAATATCAAAAATTTGTTCCATAAGTCACAAGAAATGATGATAAATAAAATGAAGAAAAAATTTTAAAGTTATTTTTGGCAGTATTACAATATATTGACAAATACATTGCACTTCTGTAAAATTAGATTTGACAGATCTGTCTTGTCATTTCATTGGAAATGTTAAAGATTCTAGGAATGATATATGTTTCTTTCAACAAAAAGTAGTGCATTGAGAACAGCTGATATCATAAGGAACAAAATACAGAGGCTCGTGGACTTCTAGGCATTATACTATAGCAATATATTTAAACATAGCCATATTTTTAAAATAGCCAAGGAAACAAAAACATAAAACATGCTACGTTCCCACATACTATTCACGTAAAGTATTCCTAATTCCACTTGAATCAAATCTTCTTCATACAAATACAGATTAAAGCATCATAAATGTTTTGTTCTATCCAAAAATATTCCATGGAAGATAAATTATGTTTGTCATCATTTCTGTAACTTTTTAGAAATTTTTAGAAACTTATTAGAAAACTGTAATTTTAGAAATTAGGTACAATTCTTAAATTATTCTAAAGCATTTATCTCTAGGTATTACAAGAGAAAAATGAGAGTTTATAGTCATTTATTTGTTTGTTTATTTTATTTATTTATTTATTTTTGAGGCAGAGTCTTGCTCTGTCGCCAGGCTGGAGTGCAGTGGCACAATCTCGGCTGACTGCAACCTCCACCTCCCAGGTTCAAGCAATTCTCTTGCCTCAGATCCCAAGTAGCTGGGACTACAGGTGCCCACCACCACATCCAACTAATTTTTGTATTTTTCATAGAGACAGGGTTTTGCCATGTTAGCCAGTCTGGTCTCGAACTCCTGACCTCAGATGATCAGCCCACCTCATTTATTTTCAGCATATACAGCATTTTGTGAATTAAGAGATTCAACAAGCTGAACATTTCATGCTTTCTCTCCAGAGACTTGCCCATGATGAAATGGTACAATTCTGAGCCAAGTGGATAATACGAAAGCAAGGTCAAAGAACTCTGTAGCTATTATCTTACATCTCTGATTATCAATGTCCAAGAAATTATTTTCAGAACATGGGATTTCTTCTCCATAATTTAACAATTTTACTGTCATATATCCAAAAGACAATCATTTTCCATCTGGATCAACTCAACATAGTTTTCTGTCAAAACCATGTTATACATACTAATTGGCATTCATCCATATCAATGTAAAAAACCTTTAAAAAAAAAAAAAAAGAAAGAAAGAAAAAACCTAAATAGGATTTTTAATGGGATATAAAATTTAGTCTTTTCCATTTAAAAGGTAGACAACAAACAATGGCAGAGAGAATAAGAATTTCTCATTCTCATTTCGAGAAATTCTGACCTCAGTATTATAGAGACAATGGAAAACGAAGGAGAGATCTCTGAACAGATTGTAGTCACCCTGCAAAGATTACCCCAATGAGATGTGAATCATATCAGCGGCAATTGCAGCCTACAGACAACTCATTCAAAAGTTGTCTTTTGAATAACTCAAAACCCCTTCCTGTGAAACTTTTTCTTAAAAGCCCTTCAGTATACCACAGGAAAAAGATAGGCACATTCGTCAGATTTGGTGGCTCATGCTCTAATGCCAGCAGTTTGGCAAGCTGAGGAAGGAGGAAAACTTGAGCCCCGGAGGTCAAGACCAGCCTTGGCAACATGGCAAACCCTGTCTCTGCCAAAGATATACAAAAATTAGCCAGGTGTGGCCAGGCGCAGTGGCTCACACCTATAATCCTAGAACTTTGGGAGGCCAAGGGGGATGCATCACCTGAGGTCAGGAGTTCAACACCAGTGTGGTCAACATGGTGAAACCCCATCTCTACTAAAAATACAAAAATTAGCCAGGTCTGGTGGTGTGTGCCTATAGTCCCATCTACTAGGGAGGTTGAGGCAGGAGAATTGCTTGAAACCGGGAAACAGAGGTTACAGTGAACCAAGAACACACCACTGCACTCCAGCCTGGGCAACAGAGTGAGACCGTGTCTCAAAAAAAAGAAATATTAGCCAGGTGTGGTGGTGCATACCTATAGTCTCAGCTACTTGGGAGGCTGAGGTGGGAAGATCACTTGGGCCCAGGTAGGGCTCATGACACTGTACTAGAGCCTGGGCAACAGAGCAAGACCTTGTTTCCAAAAAGACACACACATTCTAAAAAAGTAATTCAGGCCTGCCACAGTGGCTTACACCTGTAATCCCAGCACTTTGGGAGGCCGAGGTTGGTGGATCACCTGAGGTCAGGAGTTCGAGATCAGACTGGCCAACATGGTGAAACTTCGTCTCTACTAAAAATACAAAAAAATTAGCCAGGCATAATGGTGGGCACCTGTAATCCTAGCTACTCAGGAGACTGAGGCAGAATTACTTGAACCCAGGAGGTGGAGTTTGCAGTGAGCCAAGATCAGCCATTGCACTCCAGCTGGGCAACAATAGGGAAAATCCATCTCAAAAAAAAAAAAAAGAAAAAAGAACTAATTTCAGTACATGCATCTAATTTTACGTTATCTTAATCACATAAAATCATAAATAGATTTTGTTATTAATTTGCATAATTTTTTCATTCAATGGTTCATAGTGAAGAAATTCTGCCTTTAACATCCACACACACACAATACACACACACAGCCTCAACCGCAATGCTTAGGAGGTTACCAGAGATTCTATATACCTGATCAATTTGAAACAGATTGTGTTGAAAATATATCATGCTATTAACTGAAAGTAATTAATGAAGCTTACAAACGTTAACAAATGCTGTATAAAAACAATAATATTGTATTGGAACCTTGAAATCTGAAAATAATAGATTTAGTTCATCTCCAGCTAAACTTATTCAAACAAACTTTAGTGTTTAAGAGCACATATTCGTAAGACTGGGGATGGTGTTGCATTCTTATAGTCCCAGCTACTCGAGAGGCTGAGATAGGAGGATCACTTACGCCTAGGGGATCAAGACCAACGTGGACAGCACAGAGAGACCCATCTCTAAAAAGACATAAAATAAATAAAACATTTTTAAAAGAAAGTATGTTCATATAATGTAAGTCTTGGCCATGTACTTTCCCATGTACTTTTATTATATTTTGTCTTTAGACAAAATAGACATCAGATTATATTTGTTGAAAAATACAAGGATCCTGCCATTACTATGGCATTGAAGGGAAGAAAAAGAAAAATCAAGGGCCCGGTGCGGTGGCTCACGCCTATAATCCCAGCACTTTGGGAGGCTGAGGTGGGTGGATCATGAGGTCAACAGATCGAGACTATCCTGGTCAACAAGGTGAAACCCCGTCTCTACTAAAAATACAAAAAATTAGCTGGACATGGTGGCACGTGCCTGTAATCCCAGCTACTCAGGAGGCTGAGGCAGGAGAATTGCCTGAACCCAGGAGGCGGAGGTTGCGGTGAGCCGAGATGGCGCCATTGCACTCCAGCCTGGGTAACAAGAGCGAAACTCTGTCTAAAAAAAAGAAAAAGAAAAATCAGTCACTTTTCTTTTTTTTAATATACTCCCTGTACTGACATTAATGCAATTATCAATCAATCAACCATAATTACAAATAAAAAGGATATAACACTAAACTGTATCAAAAATGTTCTCCGGTTACAATGACAATTACATAAGATATACTTGCTTCCAAGGTTGGCCCAGGAGCAACCTCAAAGGTTTGTGGGCTCTGTTGACAGCCTGCAGTGATTGCTTCTGAAAGTATCATTACCTGATCCTGCAATTTTATCACCTTACTAACTACTGGTCCTTTCTGCAACTCACACAGACATAACCCCACCCCCGTTTCCAGGTCATTTATCAAGTGAAAGGTTCCTTTCCATGAAAATGGACACCTGAGCTCCAGGGACCACAACAGAAAACAGCAGGAAAACCCTTCAACTATACTTAGTATTGGTAGTTTCCTTTTCTATGTTCTTTCAGGGGAAAGGGGGACTTTAAATTTGGAAATTTATTGCAAAAGACATACATTTTCTACATAATACTACAAGTAGTTTAATTTGTCTTTTAAAGTGGAGACAGGTGAAACCTCTTAGATGAGGTTTCAGTTCGCAATGATTAGACTTCCTCCTTTCTTCCCTGCTTTGCAGCAGAGCAGTTTTTAAATCATCCACACGGATTTTTGTGCACGAGATAAGGTGCCAGTTTCATTGCTGCTGCTCATAACAAATGTCAATAGCTTCTTCAGTGTTATCCAACAGCAACATTTAGAAGAAATAATTCTTTGACCTCTGGACTTTCTAAATTTTAATATAACCCATCAAAAAGACCCAATAATATTCTCAATGAGGGCACTTCTGGTATTTTAGGCAAGATAATATTACAGTTAATATCCTGGCCCTCCAGGTATTATGACCAGTAGCACTAACAAGTCATTGTGACAAAGCAAAGCCCATGCCCACATTTCCACATGGCAGTACTGCCACTCAACCTTCAAATGTATTTCCCTGCGATCTTAAGTCACACAAAGATCTGAAAAAGCTTCTCCTAATAATGCAATTACTTTGATAGAGTATAGAAGTAACTGGAGATGCAAATAAAGATGGTGTGGGATATAGGCCTAACCTCTAAAAAGGCTCTCGAACAAGCTGCTTCAAAGTCTCAAAGATCACTTTGCTTTTGGGTCTCTTGTTTCTCCCCTCATCAAGGTATTAAAGTTATCTCAAAGCCTGTGCTATTCAATATGGTAGCCACTAGCTATAAATGGCTATTAAAATTAAAATTAAAAATTTACTTCCTCAGTCACACCAGCCACTTGAGCTCAACAGACACTGTATTACAGAACGTTTCCATCATTGCAGAAAATTCTATTGCAAAATGCTGCGCTAAAAGTTTCCTAAGCATATGACCTGGCATCGCCTCATTGCCATCTTGAGGGTAGTTTGCAGCAAAGATAGAATTCTTCCATGGCAGTAACAGAAAGTACTTACACAGTCCACAGCTCACCTCCAAATTCTTTTTAACATTTGGCTGTGAAAGAAAATTCTAGGCACAAGCAAAACTAATAACAGAAATGTCAATATTAGACCAAGTTATTTAGTGTCTATAGAACAGATCAGTTATTTTACAGTATCTTCTAAACAAACTGCCATAAAAGATACTGTTGATAAGTGAAATGATACTAGGAACATGCCTAACCTTTCTTTCTCTTCTAGATGACATGTTCTAAGGGCAAAACTTTGTTTTATTAACAAAAGAAGAATGTCCAGTGGTGGTATTTCTTCATTCACAATTCTCTGTGTAGCCTTTTGGGGCCTCAGAGGTATGACGTCTACTTGCCCCTCCCAAATTCAAAGCTGTTCCATTTTCTTTTCTACTACTGGATACTTTTCCTCATAGGGTTTGTTGTTTGCACACTTAATAAACCTTGGAATTGTGCCTAAGGATAGGCCCAGAAGGCTGAACTCCAAATATCTAAGATGTTTACTATATAAGTTCTTTGGAAAGTATTTAATAAAGCTGTAAAAGTATTTTTCTACCTCTCTACTATCTGAAACTCTAAGATGACAGCAGTAATTCTAATTCTGTTATAATTCCTTGTATACCAGAATTCTCCAATTTCGTGTACCTAAGCTTATTAGTAGGCCTGCTATCGAAAAAAGTAAAGAATATTTCAATCTCAAGCAATTTGGAAGGCAGTATAGCATGAGCATGTCTGAGTTCCATCCACGTTCCACCACAAGTTGACACACTCTAGTATTTTAGACCGGTTGCATGGTAAGCCAAGCTTCTCAACTGAAAAATGAATTAATAAAAAAAATTGTCATGCAAAACGTCTAGCACACAGTAGGGACACAAATTTTGCTAATGTTCCTTCTGCCTGAAACAGTTTTTCCCTGATAGCGCAGATAGCTTGTTCTCATTCTTTAGGTCTCAGTCACCTCCTTAGAGAGGACTTTCCTAGCTGGGCGCAGTGGCTCCCACCTGTAATCCCAGCATTTTGGGAGGCTGAGGCGGGTGGATCATGAGGTCAGGAGATCGAGGTCAACTGACCGACATGATGAAACCCCATGTCTACTAAAACTAGAAAAATTAGCCGGGCGTGGTGGCACACACCTGGAGTTCCAGCTACTTGGAAGGCTGAGGCAGGAGAATAGGTTGAACCTGGGAGGCAGAGGTTGCAGTGAGCTGGATCATGCCACTGCACTTCAGCCTGGGCTACAGAGTGAGACTCCAACTCAAAAAAAAAACGAGAGGCCTTTTCTGCCCACTTATGTTCAATATGTGCCCATTATTCCCTATCACAGCTCCCCGTTTAGTTTCTTCCCACTATTTACTCATGATGTATAAGAAAATTACATATTTGCTTAGTTCTCCATTATAGTTTTTCTCACCAGAACATAAGTTCCATTAGGACAATATGCACTGGGAGAAAAGCAAAGTATCTGACACATAGTAAATGCTCAATAAATAATTGGCATATAAATGAATGAATCAATTTCTGGATTAAACAAAGTTAACTGTTGCTATACTACAGGACTCCTCATTCTTTTCCAAGCAAATTTGCCTATGTCATATGGTATGGAATATTTCTCCTACTGGCTATCGAATCCTTTTCTTACAGATCTTCTTGTCTCCAGAACTAATGTTTTATGGACACAAATTGGAAAAACATCAGCTATATATGTCCATTCAGTTGTATACTAGAAAGTGTAAAGTGTATCTAAATGTCATCTATGCATTTTTCTCACCTACTTTGGCAAAAGGGAGTTATTCATTTGCACCAGGAAAAAACACTGAAACATTTAAATCAGACCAGGCAACTTTCTGGTCTCTCTGCATATTAATAAAGAAGAATGCATCTATTCAGAAAACGACAACTAATAGAGTGGAGCAAAGAATATAACAGATTTATATACTGCCTAGTTAAGAAGAGACTGTAGCTACCTAAGCAAGCCTGGTATGATGAAGCAGCACTGACAAGTTCATATCATCTATCAGCAGATCGGCTTCTCTCAGAATTGACAGAGGTGTTAGCTCTGTTTCCTAGACAGTGTTTCCCAGAGTGCATCCCACGCATTTGGATACAACTGTTGAACATAAAGAACTGGGAATATGCAAAGTTAATACCAGAACCAAAAAGTGGAAGATATATCAGTTTGTTGAACTCTAGTCTGATCCTATGAAGTCACCAGGAAATCTAAGATGGCCATATAGCAGAGGTCAAAAGCTGACAGCCCACAGGTCGTATCTTGTTCAAACATGTGTCTTTTGAGCCCAAACACAATTTTTAAAATTTTAATTAGTTGGTGACATTTGTAAATTGGGGAACTTCACATAAAAATTAACGTCTTCAACTTTCCTTGAAAAGTTAGAAGACATGATCCACATTCCCCTACAGCAACAACTGACTGGAACAAATGACTCAAACCTACTGTAGGCATCTGAGTTTGCAACTCCTGGAGATACTCAAAGTTATGATCCGTATCAGGAGTTGAATACCAGGAATGGGGAAGAGGCAAGCACAGTCAAATCAAGAAAAACTAGACATTACAGTCTGCAGCGCCATCTACCCCATTCTGTGAAACAGCTTCCTTTTTACTAAGGACTATCCAAGGGCTCCCAATTAGTGAGAGCCCTGGCCATTTAAAGCTTGTATGTCGCCTCTAGCCCATCATATCACCTCATCAGGAAGGGTTTATTCCCCTCACTTGGTATTTCACACTGGTGATGAATAAAATAATAATGTCTTTCAGTAGTGGTAGTGTTTAGCTTTCAGGTAAACTTAGATATGTATATATCCACATAACCACAAAACCACCGTAGGATAGGGAGGGTCACTATTCCTCATTTGTCAAAGGGCAAAAGCACAGATTATTTTGTCTTTTATGAGTAAGAGGAGAGACAAGACTAATATCCAGATCTCTTGGGTTGGTGATTCTTTCCTCTCTTCCAACTATTTACTAGATTTTGTTATGTGTATTACTTAGGTCATAGCAGAAAGAAGACACCACACCCAGAAGATTTTGAAGAGAATCTAATAAAGGTATAAAAGGGCACAGGCTTTGATGGAGGAGCACAGCCAGATAAGTCACTCTCCTTAAGTCCCTCAATCTCCTACCAGGTTTACACACATAGGCTAAATAAACCCAACCAGAAGACAGGTATGCAAGACATCTAACTGAAAAACTCCATACTGCTTACCTCCCAGAATAGAAGGAAACAATAAAAAGGAGTGAAAAGTACGTATGAAAGAGCAAACAGAAAAGGACTGGTACAGCATGCAATCTCAAAGCATTTATTTTAAATTAAACATACTCCCTGCATTAATTTCCCAACAGAAAAACCGCTGTTAGCACTTCATCTTCCAGAACTAAATACTTCTCTTATTTACTATGGTCTCTAAGAAAGAACTCCTCCAATGTCAAAGTATTCCTTCTAATGTTTAACGAATTCATTTTTAATAGTCTTGACTATAAAAATATCACTAAAGATTTTGTTTTAGCAGGGCCAGTGCTATGTGCCTGTAGTCCCAGCTACTGGGGAGGCTGAGGTGGGAGGATCGCTTGAGCCCAGGAGTTCTGGGCTATAGTGCCGCTATGCCAATCAAGTGTCCACACTAAGTTAGGCATCAAAATGGTGACCTCTCAGGAGCAGGGACCACCAGTTTGTCTAAGAAGGGGTGAACCAGCCCAGGTCAGAAACAGAGCAGGTCAAAACTCCTGTGCTGATCAGTAGTGGGATTGCGCCTGTGAATAGTCACTGCAGTCCAGAGCCTGGGCAACATAGCGAGATCCTGTCTCAAAAATTAAAAAAAAAAAAAAAGATTTTGTTTTAATCTAAAAACATTGCGTCCATTGGTTTATCCTTGTTTGGAAGTAAATATACCCTCCCAGACACATTTAGTAGATGCTATCATAAAAATCAGATTTTCTTTTTTCAAAGAGTTATAGTTGTTACCTTAGTCAATGATTTGATTATTTATTGTGCATAAAAATCACTGGTTGGCTGAGCATGGTGGCTCACGCCTATAATTTCAGCACTTTGGGAGGCCGAGGTGGGCAGATCATGAGGTCAGGAGATCGAGACCATCCTGGCTAACACGGTGAAACCCCCATCTCTACTAAAAATGCAAACAATTATCTGGGTGTGGTGGCACACACCCATAGTCCCAGCTACTCGGGAGGCTGAGACAGGAAGAATCGCTTGAACCCAGGAAGTGAAGGTTGCAGTGAGCCAAGATCACGCCACTGCACTCCAGCCTGGCAACAGAGCGAGACTCTGTCTCAAAAAACATAACAAAACAAAAGACAAAAAACAAATCACTGGTCAATTACATATTGTATATTCTGGCAAATAATTATGCCTTTAAGTTTCTTTGATACTTTTGGAAAGATGTTTTTGAATCTCAGAGAGTGAAGTATTTTTTATTTATTAATCAACCCCAAACCATCCTCCAGTCTATTTGCTTCAACAGAAAATTTAGAATCTTGAAGACATTATACTAAATGAAATAAGTTGGTCATGAAAGGATAAATATTACATGGCTCCTCTTAAACTAGGCTTCAGTGTTGTCAAATTCATAGACACAGAAAGTAGAACGGTGATTGCCAAGGGTTAGGAGGAAGGTGGATTGAGGAGTTGGTGTTTACTGGGTACAGAGTTTGAGTTGGTGAAGATAAGAAAGTTCTAGTGATGAACGGTGCTGACTGCTGCATAACAATGTGAATGTACTTAACATCACGAAAGCGTATACTTGTAAAATAGTCAAAATGGCAAATGTTGTTGTATATATTTTACCATAATTTAAGAAAGAAAATTTAGAAATTAGGCATCTACCACTCAATATCTACTCTATACTAAAGCAAAAAATTCTTTTAGTATCTCTGCTAGCTGCTTTTCTTATACAATATAATTAAATATACTTTATACAATATAATCAAAGTATACTACTGATTCCTTAGCCACATTTCTGTCTTAAAGTATTAAGAACCCCTCTTATTGCTGGTTTTGAAGTTTCCACATAATGAGTCTCAATTTCAACGCTGATCCTTCTAAATAAACTCTATTTTCCCTAGCTCTGGTAGCTATTCTGAGAATAAAAGCTGATGTGATCCCTCAGAAATAGTCTTTTGATTATTAAGCTCCTAACCCAGGCAAAACACTAAAGTTCCAAGATGATTAAGTCAAGATTTCTGTTATCAAGGAGCTCTATCAGTGGAGAATGCAAATATGGCTTGATATGGTTTGGCTCTGTGTCCCTACCCAAATCTCATCTTGAAGTGTTCTCCCATAATTCCCATGTGTTGTGGGAGGGACCCAGTGGGAGATAATTTGATCATGGGGGCGGTTCCCCCCTACTGTTCTTATGGTAATGTACAAGTTTCACGAGATCTGATAGTTCTATCAGGGGTTTCCGCTTTTGCACCTTCCTCATTTTCTCTTTCTGCTGCCATGTAAGAAGTGCCTTTTACCTCCCACCATCAATGTGAGGCTTCCCCAACCATGTAAAATTGTAAGTCCAATTAAATCTCTTTTTCTTCCCAGCCTCAGATATGTCTTTATTAGCAAGTGAAAACAAACTAATACAGTATATTGGTACCAGTAGGGTGGAGCATTGCTGAAAAGATACCCGAAAACATGGAAGCAACTTTGGAACTGGGTAACAGGCAGAAGTTGAAACAGTTTGGAGGGCTCAGAAGAAGACAGGAAAATGTGGGAAAGAAAGTTTGGAACTTAGAGACCTGTTGAATGGCTTTGCCCAAAATGCTGATAGTGATATGGACAATAAAGTCCAGGCTAAGATGATCTCAGATGGAAATGAGGAACTTGTTGGCAACTGGAGCAAAGGTGAGTCTTGTTATGTTTTAGCAAAGAGACTGATGGCACTCTGACCCTGCCCTAAAGATCTGTGGAAATTTGAACTTGAGAAAAATGATTTAAGGTATCTAGCAGAAGAAATTTTCTAAGCAGCAAAGCATTCAAGGGTGACCTGGGTGCTGTTATAAGCATTCAGTTTTAAAAGGGAAGCAGAGCATAAAAGTCCAGAAAATCTGCCACCTGACAGTGCAGCAGAAAAGAAAATCCCATTTTCTGAGAAGAAATTCAAGCCAACTGCAGATATTTGCAAAAGTAACAAGAGCCAAATGTTAATCCCCAAGACAATGGGGAAAATGTCTCCAGGGCACGTCAGAGACCTTCGTGGCAACCTCTCCCATCACAAACCTGGTTGTCTAGGAAAATGGTTTTGTGGATAGAGGCCAGAGTCCCCAGGCTGTGTGCAGTCTGGGGATTTGGTGCCACAAGTCCAAGCTGCACCAGCCATGGCTGAAAGGGGCCAACATAGAGCTCAGGCCATGGCTTCAGAGGGTGTAAGCCCAAGTATGGAAGCTTCCATGTGGTGTTGAGCCTGAGAGTGCACAAAAGTGAAGAAATGGGGTTTGGGAACTTCCAATTAGATTTCAGAAGATGTATGGGGAAGCCTGGATCCCCAGAAAGAAGTTTGCTGCAGCGACAGGGATCTCATGGAGAATCTCTGCTAAGAGAAGGGAAATGTAGGGTCAGAGCCCCCACATAGAGTCCCTACTGGTGCATTGCCTTGTGGAGCTGTGAAAAGAGGGCCACGGTTCTTCAGACCCCAGAATAGTAGATCCACCTAAAGTTTGCATCACACACCTGGAAAAGCCACAGACACTCAACGCAGCCCAGGAAAGCAGCCAGGAGGAGCAGAGCTGCCCAAGACCATAGGAACCCACTTCTTATATCAGCATGACCTAGATGTGAGACCTGGAGTCAAAGCAGATCATTTTGGAGCTTTAAAATTTGACTGCCTCACTAGATTTCACACTTGTATGGGTCCTATAACCCCTTTGTTCTGGCCAATTTCTCCCATTTGGAATGGCTGTATTTACCCAATACCTGTACTAGAAAGTAACTAGCTTGCTTTTGACTTTACAGGCTCATAGGTAGAAGAGACTTGCCTTGTCTCACATGTGACTTTGGACTGTGGACTTTTGGGTTAATGCTGAAATGAGTTAAGACTTTGGGGAACTGTTGAGAAGGCATGATTGGTTTTAAAATGCGAGGACATGCAATTTGAAGGAGCCAGAGGCAAAGTGATATGGTTTGGCTGTGTTCCTACCCAAATCTCATCTTGAATTGTACTATCATAATTCCATGTGTTGTGCAAGGGACCCAGTAGGAGATAATCTGAGATAATTTGAATCATGGGGGTGGTTTCCCTCATACTGTTCTCATGGTGGTGAACAAGTCTCACAAGATCTGACGGTTTTATCAGGGATTTCTACTTTTCCATCTTCCTCATTTTCTTTCCACCACCATGTAAGAAGTGCCTTTTACCTCCCACCATGATTCTGAGACCTCCCTAGCCATGTGGAACTGCAAGTCCAATTAAGCCTCTTTTTCTTCCCAGTCTTGGATATGTCTTTATCAGCAGCATGAAGACGGACTAATGTATGGCTGGACAACACTTCCACCCCCCACCCCCAAATTCAAGCAGAGAGTCCTGCTTAATGCCTCAAAGGAGGTATATGTCAGGGAGGAAAAAGCAGTAGGAACCTTTCAGGCTTTTTCAAAACAAAATACTAACTATTCATAATGGGTCCAACTGGAAACCACTCAAATATACATCAAAAGTATAATAGATGAATAAAATGTGATCATACAATGGAGTGCTATGCAAATCAATGCAATGAGAACCAGCAACCCTTTGAGGAGGGGATTAAGTCAGGGTCAGTGATAGGAAGTGGCATATGGAAGGCCTCTGAGTACTGGTAATGTTTTGTTTCTTGATCTGGGACACAGTAATCAAACGTATGTGTCACTTAATGAAAATTCATCAAGCTGTAAACTTAGAATATCTGCTCTTTTCTGTATGAATGTTACATTAATTTTAAAGTCTATTTTTTAAAATTTCTATTCTCATTTTGGGGAGAGAAAGACATTCATACAGTATATAGTGTGTTAGATGATGGTAAGTGAAATTTAAAAAAAATAAAGCAAGAAAAGGGAACAGTTGGTGCCAGGGAATATAGACAGGTATTGAAGGGGATTTACAATTTTAAAGGGTCGTGGAAGGCTGAACCTAGAAGGTGACATTTAATTAGAAACCTGAAAAAAGTGTGAGTATGCAGTTTTCTAGAGGACAGTACACAGAATAGATAGTTCAACCTATGCTTGTATATTGCAATTTATATCACAAAGAGAAAATGGTCCACCTATCTTCTACCTCCCTTTATTTTTTCAGTGGAATTATAACAAGCTAGATCATTGTAACATTTTTTAAAATGTTGTTTCCCCTGTGTGCATATGACAGAATAAAACAAAACAACAAGCCACGAGCTTCATGTGGCTACTGAGCACTTGAAATGTTGCTAATGCAAGGAAAGATGTGCTAGAAGTGTAAAGTACACACTAGATTTCAGATTCTTAATACCAAAAGCAACCTGTAAATATCTCATTAATAATTTTTATATGCAATACATTTTGAAATATCTTGAAATATGGGGTTATATAAAATATTTTATAAAAATTTCATCTCTTTCTCTTTACTTTGTTAATGTGTCTTCTAGAAAATTTGAAATTTCATATGTGGCTGGATCATGTGTGACTTATGTATTATATTTCTATTGGATATCACTATGCTAGATCATACATTCATTGTGGACAAGAGTTGTATCTAAATCGTATTTGTGTCCTCTAGGGAGCCTAGAGCATTATAAACCCTCAGTAGGTATTTGCTATTTGCTGAATTTTAAGTATATATATATATATATATATACGTATATATATACGTATATATATATATATATACGTATATATATGTATATATATACGTATATATATATACGTATATATATACGTATATATATATATATATCTGTTTCACAGCATTAGTGTCCAAGTCTGTCATGTTAAAAGCGTGCATTTTGGAAGTTCAACCTGAGGCAAGTTGAACGTCAATTCAAGTAACAACGTCTCCATTCCTGTATTTTGTTGATTATTTAAAGTATATTTGGTATCCTTTATAGATTATGATTTACACTTCCCATATTTAATCAGAACACAACAATCATTTCAATCACTACCTTCAATTATTTCAATATCTATGATCATACAGATTTCAAAAAGCGAGAAATGAAAAAAATCTTCTGCTTTATCTTCTAAAGAGCGCCCTCTAGTGATCATATTAGAATACATTGGTTTACAAAGATCATTTGCTTTATAAAACTTAAAAAACAGGTGAGCCGAGATCGCGCCATTGCACTCCAGCCTGGGTAACAAGAGTGAAACTCCGTCTCAAAAAAAAAATAAAAATAAAAAATAAATTTGATTATAAAATCTGTACATAACAATGTTAAAAGACTCTCTGAAAAATATAGTAAAAACTAAATGCAGCAGATAGCTAAGATATTGGCCTCAAATGAACCCAGTTTAATGAAAGAAAGCAGAAGAGAAAATATCCCTCAGTGTCATTTTTTTAAATATCAAAAAACATCTATTTTATAAAAGTGGGTAAACTCACAACCTAATTTTCTACCAATATTACTCCAAAGAGTGACATAAACACTCTGACCAAGTTCATCAAAGCAACTAATGTAGCTGAGGTATGGGCTGATTCAGGAAAATACTTAGGAGGCCTCCTACAAAATTATATAAATGTTTCAAGCAGTTTGGATTTTTACATGTAATAATAGGGATTAAATAGCCAGTACTCCTGAACTAGCAAAGGCGAACAATGATTCACTATATTAGGACTAGCTAGGAAATTTTTGGAAGAAAAGAAAAGGTAGGCCGGGAGCTATGGCTCATGCCCGTAATCCAAGCACTTTGGAAGGTCGATGTGGGTGGATCACTTGAGGTCAGGAGTTCAAGACCAGCCTGGCCAACATGGCAAAACTCTGTCTCTACCAAAAATACTAAAATTAGTAGGGCATGGTGGTAGGCGCCTGTAATCACAGCTACTCTGGAGGCTGAGGCAGCAGAATTGGTTGAACCTCAGAGGCAGAGGTTGCAGTGAGCCAAGATCACGCCATTGCACTCCAGCCTAGTCAACAGAGCAAGACTCCATGTCAGAAGAAAAAAAAAGTGGGCGATTTCTGGTACCAAAGAGAGATTGATGCCAGAAGTGAACAAGAGAAGCCCCTGGTAACAGGTTTCCTGTGAGGTATCTGTCTGAGTCAGTAATAAGGTCAGAAATTACTCTGCAGAAATGCGGCCAATATAAGTGAAGGGTTTGGTGCTGAGAGCAATCTTAAGGAAAATCTGTAGGTATGAAGTTCACGGGAAGATGCAGAGTTAGAAACCAAATCAGGGGCTGATTTTTAGTGACAAGAATCTGGGACCAGAAAAAGATCAACAAAAGAACAGTTTTCTTGCTGCAGCCTTGAACAGCCCAGCTAGTGATGCCACAGCAGGCCCAAAGGCCCAGGAGGCTCCATGATAGGATGTGTATAGCCAATGAGTCTACTCCTGAGCCTCCAACACATCCCAGTTCATGGGGACTCGCTCAGAACCCAGTTAGATGCTTAATGATGAAAAATGCCCAGCCTATGTAGATGGCTCTATATGGCATGCTAGTACTCATTTACTGCTTATACCCCTTCTTTGAGGTGACTGAGAATAACGAAGAAGGGAGAGTCTTCAAATAATACATCTTCTTACTCTGTCTGCCAGAAGGAAAGGCATAGGATCAGAATCTATATAAACTCCTGTGCCATGGCCAATGTCCTGCTGAAAAAGCTGGACTGAAGGATTGTGGCTCAAAGGTTGGAGATTAAGAATGCAGATAGGCGGACGATGTGAAAGGGCTCAGAGAATTTGGATACACACATGAATTCTCACTTAAAGGCCCAGCAGCAGAAGTTATTTTTTTAATTATTATTATTATACTTTAAGTTTTGGGGTACATATGCAGAACGTGCAGGTTACATAGGTATACACATGCCTTGGTGGAAAATCTTCAACATATGATGTTGACATTTCTTTCTTTTTTTTTTGAGATGAAGTCTTGCTCTGTCACTCGGGCTGGAGTCAGTGGCGTGATTCAGACTCACTGCAACCTCTGCCTACTGGGTTCAAGCAATTCTCCTGCCTCAGCCTCCTGAGTAGCTGGGATTACAGGCACCCACCACCACGCCCAGCTAATTTTTGTATTTTTAGTAGAGACGTGGTTTCACCATATTGGCCAGGCTGGTCTCAAACTCCTGACCTTGTGATCCACCCACCTCAGCCTCCCAAAGTGCTGGGATTACAGGTGTGAGCCACCACGCCTGGCCCACAGCAGAATTTCTTAATCATCCTTCTCAGTCTCCTTTGCCAGTTCTTTCTCCATCCCTTTTGGGTTGGAAAGCCCCACGATACAATTTAAGGCCTCTTATGTATACTCATTTCTTTAGTAACCACATCTAATCCCATTACTTTAAATCTACCTATCTAAAATCTCTCTCTCTCTCTACCTCCAGACTCATATATCCAACTACCTACCTGATATCTCAATTTGAATATCTGAATCTCTTCCATTGACATCCAAAACTAGTATTTCCCCCAAAACCTGCTCCTTTTTTCCCTCACACTAGCCTTCCCCATTTCATCTGACATCAACTGGCATTGGTACTTGGATGCACTCTCCAAAGAATATGGTATTCGGCAGTGATTTTTTTTTAAATAATAAAATTTAAAAACTGAAGTAGCTGGAATTCATTTATTCTTACAGTGGCATCCTGAGAAAACTATTAGTTCCTGCTACTTAGATCCCTGAAAATGCTCTTGACTTTGTCCTTTCTGAAATTAAATTCTTCAGCTTTTAATTAGATTCTGAAAATTTTCACTTTTCCTTAAAACAGCCAGAGTCAGCTTCTGTTGCTTACAAATAAAACCCCTTACCCTACGTGACCAACATTTCTCAACTCATTGACTCTGCTTCAGCACCCCTCAACTCTTACTTAACCACTGGCCCATCCCCTCTCCTCCTTTCCACTTAGTTAGAATGAAACAGCAGAATCATCCCACTTTCAACTAAAATAGACTCTACTCACACAACCCAGAACTGCTCTTAGTGTTGAGAAATTCTGAAAATTAAAATTATCACATGGTGGCTCACATCTGTAGTCCCAGCACTTTGGAACGCTGAGGCAGGTAAATCACTGGAGGTTAGGAGTTGAGACCAGCCTGGCCAACATGGCAAAAACCCATCTCTATTAAAAATACAAAAATTAGCCAGGCATGGTGGTGCATGCCTGTAATCCCAGCTACTTGGGAGGCTGAGATGCGAGAATTGCTTGAACCTGGGAGGTGGAGGTTGCAGTAAGCCAAGATCACAGCACTGCACTCCAGTCCCAGCAACAGAGAGAGATCTGTCTCAAAATTAAAATAAAATAAAATAAATCAGCAAAGTATTTATTTCCAAACTGGTTATGTCAGCTATTTGTGGAAAACACAGAGTAGGAAATCTTTAGCAGGGATCTCCTTGCATCTCATCTAAAATAGTTGCATAACACAAATTCTGACCATCCTTCCTCTGATCCCACACGATCTCTATTATACCAGCTAACCTCAGTCAAACACACTTATTCCGAACTTCATGAAAGAAGGAACCATGTCTCAGCTCTGTATCCCCATATGAGGCATGTTGAATTTGCTTGAATTTTTTCAGAAGGTAAAACAAAACTCGTTTTATATTTTTTATGTTACCATACTTCCAATGGTGTGCACTATGAGTTGCATGTGATGTTGATTATCCACTACTAGTACATCTGAGTATGAAATGTCTGCTAAGCTTTTCTGTTCATATTGAAATATCAAGATGGAATTATATGGGCCTAAAGATTGCTTAATTATCTTGATACTTTTAACAAATTCACGAACTAGCCTAGGTCCAATTTCACACACATTTCAAAAAGGCAAATACCATATTACCCACATTAATTCTTTTCATCTTGTCCTTTTTTTAAAAGTAAGTATCTTATATTTAAACTTAGGAATTGGGAATTATATGGGTAAACAAAACTATCTAAACTTAAAATTTCCATCAAATTTCTGCCCCTACCCTAAATTTTAACCTTAAAAACATCTCAACAAGGTGAACATGAGTATCAATACCACTATACAATTCTCAAAGGTCAACAAGATGTATTTTACCCCCAAATAATGTAACTTTATATAGGAGAGCCTCATAAATATATGGACAAGCACCATCTAGTGGCAAAAAGAATTACTCTGGCTAAACAGTTACCATTGATGGTACAGCTAAATTACCTGCCAAAATCCAAATCATGGGCAGTTCTTATTCAGGACCCAATTTTATTAACAAATTCAATAATCATGTCACAACTAAATCAAGGGTAATGCCAGTTTTAGGGTAAATATTAAGTCTGAATGGTCATGTGAACAGTCCAGATTCAGCTATTTTATTAACATCCTTGCATGAATCTCTTAACTTGCAGTAGAGGGAAGTGAATGCCTATTTTGAGCACTGAGTCTGCACATGTGTTGGGCATATTTACGTATGTTGTATCTCATTTAATCCTCACATCAACAGGGTAAGACAATTATTAAAATCCTCACTGAAGAGAGGGGAGAAGATGGCGCTGTAGGACCAACTCAGGATTGCAGCTCCCAGTGAAAGTGCAGAGGGTGAGTGGACGCTGCATTTCCAGACGGATATTTATTGCCCACAGACCAGGAGATTCTCAGGTGTAGGAGCCCCAGGGGCTGCCAGCGCAGCTGTTTGGGCCAGCGTGGCTGTTCGGGCCGGGGCCGCAGCACAGTGGCACTACATACAAAATACACTGGTTTGGTTGCCCTGTTAAACCGGCAATTGGAGATTTCGGAAGGCAGATTAGCACATTCATCTGATTAAATGGGACTTAAGCAGAAAGCCAGGCCAGGGGATTCCTGGGCAGCAATGTTGCTTCAGCTGGCACAGTGGGTCGCTGCACGGGAAATCATACAGATCCCGGCACCCTTTCAGCAGGCGACTGGAACACCTGGGAGAGAGTCAACTGTTCAACTTAAAAAAAAAAAAAGGGGGCTCTGAGGCAGGGAGCCAGGTGATCGGCGGGTCCCACCCCCACAAAAACAAACAAAACAGCAATTGGAAACGCTCGGGGTTGAGAGCTTCACAGCAAGCACAGCTGAACCCAGGATGGTGCAGCTCAGTCGGGGAGGGGCGTCTGCCATTACCGAGGCACTCGACCCCTACGGAGGTACTCTGCCATTGCTGACACAGCCTGCCGTTGCCGAGGCAACCCACCATAACAGAGAGAGTCCGCCACTACAGAGGCAGGTCATCATCACCACGGCAGTTCTAACCACACCCATATAAACAGGACTACAGGGAATTACACACAGCAACAGGGCAGAGGCCACGGCAGCCCAGCATAGCCACTACAGGCAGGCAGTGATTAGACTGCCTCCTTGCTGGGCAGGACAGTACAACAGATACTCATAAATAAAGCCCTAACTCCCCAGGACAGAGCACCTGAGGAAAAAAACGGGCTTTATGAGTTCTGCTGCAGCAGACTGAAACGTACCTGCCTAGCAGCCCTGAATGAACAATGGAGCTCACAGCTCAGCACTTGAGCTCCTATAAAGTACAGACTATCTCCTCAAGTATAAAGTACAGATAGTCTCCTCAAGCAGCTCCCTGACACCCGTATATCCAAAAAGTCACTTCACAAAGGACTGATCAGACTGACATTTGGCGGGCATCATTCAGGGACAAAGATAGCAGAAGAAACTGGCAGCAACCCTCACGGTTCCGCAGCTGCTATAGGTGTACCCCAGGCAAGCAGGGCCTGGAGTGGACCTCAGCAGTCCTGCAGCAATGGGGCCAGACTGTTAGAAGGAAAACTAAGAAACAGAAATACTTCATGATCAACAATCTGGACGTCCACTCAGAGACCCAACCGGAAAATCAGCAACTACTCAGATGACAGGTGGATAAATCCACAAAGATGGGAAGAAACCAGCACAAAAAGGAGGAAAACACCTGAAACAAGAACACCTTGCCCCCTACAAGGGACCACAACTCCTCACCAGCAAGGGAACAAAGCTGGACGGAGAATGAGTGTGATGAAATGACAGAATCAGACTTCACAAGGTGGGTCATAAGAAACTTCCATGAGCTAAAAGAACATGTTCTAAATCAATGCAAAGAAACTAAGAACCTTGAAAAAAGATTCGAGGAAATGATAACAAGAATGGACAACTAAGAGAGGAATATGAGTGAATTGAAGGAGCTGAAAAACACAACAAGAGAACTTCACGAAGCATGCACAAGTTTCAACAACCGAATTGACCAAGCAGAAGAAAGGATATCAGAAGTCAAAGATCAACTCAAGGAAATAAAATGAGAAGCCAAGATTGGAGAAAAAAAGCGCAAAAAAAGAATGAACAAAGTCTCCAAGAAATGTGGGACTATGTGAAGAGACCTAATCTATGTTTGATAGGTGTACCTGAATGTGACGAAGAGAATGAATCCAAGCTGGAAAATACTCTCCAGGATATTATCCAGGAAAATTTCCCCAACCTAGCAAGGCAGGCCTATATTCAAGTCCAGGAAATACAGAGAAGACCACAAAGATATTCCACAAGAAGAGCAAACCCAAGGCACATAATCATCAGATTCACCAGGGTTGAAATGAAGGAGAAAATGCTAAGTGCAGCCAGAGAGAAAGGTCAGGTCACCCAAAAGGGAAGCCCATCAGACTCACAGCAGATCTCTTGGCAGAAACCCTACAAGCCAGAAGAGAGTGGGGGCCAATATTGAACATCCTTAAAGAAAAGAACTTTCAACTCAGAATTTCATATCCAGCCAAACTGAGCTTCCTAAGTGAAGGAAAAATAAAATTCTTTGCGAACAAGCAAGTACTCAGAGATTTTGTCACCACCAGGCCTGCTTTACAAGAGCTCCTGAAAGAGGCACTACACATAGAAAGGAACAACCAGTACCAGCCATTCCAAAAACATACCAAATGCTGAAGAGCATCAACAAAATGAAGAATCTGCATCAACTAATGGGCAAAACAGCTAGCATCAAAATGGCAGTATCAAATTCACACATAACAATATTAACCCTAAATGTAAATGGGCTAAATGCACCAATCAAAAGACACAGACTGGCAAATTGGATAAAAAGACAAAACCCATCGGTGTGCTTTATCCAGGAAACCCATCTCACATGCAAGGATACACAAAGTCTCAAAATAAAGGGATGGAGGAAGATTTACCAAGCAAATGGAGAGCAAAAAAAAGCAGGAGTTGCAATCCTAGTCTCTGATAAAATAGACTTTAAAACAACAAAGATCAAAAGAGACAAAGAAGGACATTACATAATGGTAAAAGGATTGATACAACAAGAAGAGCTAACGATCCTAAACATATATAAACCCAATACAGGAGCACCCAGATATATAAGGCAAGTTCTTAATGACTTACAAAGAGACTTAGACTCCCACACAATAAGAGTGGGAGACTTTAACACTCCACTGTCAATATTAGACAGATCAACCAGACAGAAAATCAACAAGGATATACAGGGCTTGAACTCAGACCTGGAACAAGCAAACCTGATAGACATTTACAGAACTCTCCACCCCAAATCCACAGAATATACATTCTTCTCAGCACCACATCACACATACTCTAAAATTGACCACATAATTGGAAGTAAAGCACTCCTCAGCAAATGCAAAGCAACTGAAATCATAACAAACAGTCTCTCAGACCATAGTGCAATCAAGTTAGAACTCAGAATTCAGAAACGAACTCAGAACCACACAGCTTCATGGAAACTGAACAACTGGCTCTTGAATGTTGATTGGATAAACAATGAAATAAAGGCAGAAATAAAGAAGTTCTTCGAAACCAACGAGAACAAAGACACAACATACCAGAATCTCTGGGACACATTTAAAGCAGTCTCCAGAGGAAAATATATAGCAATAAGTGCCCACATGAGAAGAGTGGAGAGATCCAAAATTGACACCCTATAGTCAAAATTGAAAGAGCTGGAGGAGCAAGATCAAAAAAATTCAAAACCTAGCAGAAGACAAGAAATTACTAAGATCAGAGCAGAACTGAAGAAGATAGAGACAAGAAAAACCCTTCAAAAAAATCAATAAATCCAA
Source organism: Callithrix jacchus (assembly GCF_049354715.1). Lineage (NCBI taxonomy): Eukaryota > Metazoa > Chordata > Mammalia > Primates > Cebidae > Callithrix > Callithrix jacchus. The sequence goes on along the minus strand of NC_133512.1, from coordinate 87,555,999 downwards.
GAGCTGGTTTTTTGAAAAGATCAACAAAATAGACCACTAGCCAGATTTATAAAAAAGAAAAGAGAGAATAACCAAATAGATGCAATAAAAAACGAGAAAGGGGAAATCACCACAGATTCCACAGAAATTCAAATCATCATCAGAGAATATTACAAACAACTCTATGCACATAAACTAGTGAACCTGGAAGAAATGGATAAATTCCTGGACACTTGTGTCCTCCCAAGCCTAAACCAGAAAGAAGTTGAAACTAAGAATAGACCAATAACAAGGTCTGAAGTTGAGGCAGCAATTAACAGCCTACCACGCAAAAAAAGCCCAGGTCCAGATGGGTTCACAGCCAAATTCTACCAGACACACAAAGAGGAACTGTTACCATTCCTTCTGAAACTATTCCAAATAATTCAAGAAGAGGGAATCCTTCCCAAATCATTTTATGAGACCAACATCATTCTGATACCAAAACCCAGCAGAGACTCAACAGGAAAAGAAAACTTCAGGCCAATATCCATGATGAACACAGACGCAAAAATCTTCAATAAAATACTGGCAAGCCGAATGCAACAGCACATTAAAAAGCTTATCCACCATGATCAAGTAGGATTCATCCCAGGGATGCAAGGCTGGTTCAACATACGCAAGTCTATAAATGTAATTCACCACATAAACAGAACCAAAGACAAAAACCACATGATTATCTCAATTGAAGCAGAGAAGGCCTTTGACAAAATTCAACAGCGCTTTATGCTAAAAACCCTCAATAAACTCAGTGTTGATGGAATGTATCTCAAAATAATAAAAGCTATTTACGACAAACCAACAGCCAATATCATACTGAATGGGCAAAAACTGGAAGCATTCCCTTTGAAATCTGGCACTAGACAAGGATGCCCTCTCTCACCACTCCTATTCAATATACTACTGGAAGTTCTAGCCAGAGCAATCGGGCAAGAAAAAGAAATAAAGGGTATTCAAATAGGAAAGGAGGAAGTCAAATTGTCTCTATTTGCAGACGACATGATAGTATATCTAGAAGACCCCATCGTCTCAGCCCAAAAACTCCTGAAATTGATAAGCAACTTCAGCAAAGTCTCACGATACAAAATCGATGTGCAAAAATCACAAGCATTCCTATACAACAATAACAGACTTAAAGAGAGCCAAATCAAGAATGAACTGCCATTCATAATTGCTACAAAGAGAAGAAAATACCTAGGAATACAGCTCACAAGGAACGTAAGGGACCTATTCAAGGAGAACTACAAACCACTGCTCAACAAAATAAGAGAGGACACAAACAGATGGAGAAACATTCCATGTTCATGGTTAGGAAGAATCAATATCGTGAAAATGGCCATACTGCCCAAAGTAATTTACAGACTCAACGCTATCCCCATCAAGCTACCATTGACTTTCTCCACAGAACTGGAAAAAACCACCTTAAACTTCATATGGAACCAAAAGAGAGCCCGCATAGCCAAGTTAATTCTAAGCAAAAAGAACACAGCTGGGGGCATCACACTACCGGACTTCAAACTATACTACAAGGCTACAGTAATCAAAACAGCATGGTACTGGTACCAAAACAGAGTTATAGACCAATGGAACAGAACAGAGGCTTTGGAGGCAACACAACATATCTACAACCATACAGTCTTTGATAAACCTGACAAAAACAAGCAATGGGGAAAGGATTCCCTGTTTAATAAATGGTGTTGGGAAAACTGGCTAGCCATGTGCAGAAAGCAGAAACTGGACCCCTTCCTAACACCTTACACTAAAATTAACTCCAGATGGATTAAAGACTTAAACATAAGACCTGGCACCATAAAAACCCTAGAAGGAAATCTAGGCAAAACCATTCAGGATATAGTAGGCAAGGACTTCATGAACAAAACACCAAAAGCATTGGCAACAAAAGCCAAAATAGACAAACGGGACCTAATCAAACTCCACAGCTTCTGCACAGCAAAAGAAAGTCACTAGAGTGAATCAGCAACCAACAGAATGGGAAAAAATTTTTGCAGTTTACCCATCTGACAAAGGGCTGATATCCAGAATTTACAAAGAACTCAAACAGATTTACAGGAAAAAAACAAACAAGCCCATTCAAAAGTGGGCAAAGGATATGAACAGACACTTTACAAAAGAAGACATACATGAGGCCAACAAACATATGAAAAATTGCTCACCATCACTGGTCATTAGAGAGATGCAAATCAAAACTACATTGAGATACCATCTCAAGCCAGTTAGAATGGCGATCATTAAAAATTCTGGAGACAACAGATGCTAGAGAGGATGTGGAGAAATAGGAACACTTTTACACTGCTGGTGGGAATCTAAATTAGTTCAACCATTGTGGAAGACAGTGTGGCGATTCCTCAAGGACCTAGAAATAGAAATTCCATTTGACCCAGCAATCCCATTACTAGGTATATATCCAAAGGACTATAAATTGTTCTACTATAAGGACACATGCACACAAATGTTCATTGCAGCACTGCTTACACTGCAAAGACCTGGAACCAACCCAAATGCCCATCGATAATAGACTGGACTGGGAAAATGTGGCACATATACACAATGGAATATTATGCAGCAATCAAAAACGATGAGTTCGTGTCCTTTGTAGGGACATGGATGAATCTGGAGAACATCATTCTCAGCAAACTGACACAAGAACAGAAAATGAAATACCGCATATTCTCACTCATAAGCAGGTGATGAACAATGAGAACACATGGACACAGGGAGGGGAGCACTACACACTGGAGTCTACTGAGGGGAATAGGGGAGTGACGGGCAGGGAGCTGTGGAGGGATAGCATGGGGAGAAATGCCAGATGTGGGTGAAGGGGAGGAAGACAGCAAATCACACTGCCACGTGTGTACCTATGCAACTATCTTGCATGTTCTGCACATGTACCCCAAAACCTAAAATGCAATAAAAAAAATCCTCACTGTACAAATGAGAAAACTGACCCTAATTTATCAAATAATGTATCCTAAATCATACAGACATTAAGTGATAGAGTCACCTCCCCATCTATGCCCCATCTAACTATTACTGGTCCTTGGGAAAATATTAAATAATACAAATGGTGACATGCACACAAACTCACTGAGCACTTAGTTTAGGGCACACATAACTGACCTGTAATCCCACCTGCTCGGGATGCTGAGGCAGGAGAAACACTTGAACCCAGGAGGCAGAGACTGCAGTAATCCAATTGCACCATTGCAATCGGGCAATAAGAGTCTCAAAAAAAAAAAAAACAGAGAGAGAGAGAGAGAAAGGGGTAGGAGGAGAATCAATCATAAGGTAGGCCCACATCCTCTGTCTCTTCCCCTTCCTAAATAGTTCTAAAGTCATAAGTGGGGCCAAGTGAGGTCTGCCTATACCCTATGCCTAGGTGAAGATAGATAGTGGGGGTTTGTGGGAGCACTGAGATTCAGCAAGGTGAGGAATGCATTGATGCATGGGGCAGCCCTGCTTAGGGTGTCATGAACCAAGCAGAGGAAGGAGGGTATAAGAACAGGGGGCAGGATGCACGTGGTGTCAGAGCCCAATGTGTGTAAGGAAGCAACTCCTAGGGGAAAGGGGAAGTATGTAGAGGATATTGGATGCCGGAGCCCAAACAAATGAGTAGGGCCTCTGAGGAGGATGCTCAGCATGTGGTTTCAAAGTCCAAGCATATGATATCAGAGCCAGAGTGAGGCTGAGAGGGAGTATTAAAAGATACTGGTTACATACAGATGGGTTAAGCAAATAAACAAATATATTAAAGATAACGGGACCTAGGTTTCTGATTTTAAGGAAATAAACAAATATGAAAAGAAGGAAACTGGAATGAACCCTGAAGAGATTAGATGAGAATGTAAGGTATCAAAATGAACTTATAATTTCAAGAGAGATAGATAGGAACTAGATATAAAAACAATATACGTGGCTGGGCGCAGTGGCTCATGCCTGTAATCCCAGCACTTTGGGAGCCAAGGTAGGCAAATCATCTGAGATCAGTTCGAGACCAGCTTGGCCAACATAATGAAACCCCATCTCTACTAAAAATACAAAATTAGCCAGGTGTGGTGGCACATGCCTGTAATCCCAGCTATTTGGGAGGCTCAGGCAGGAGAATCGCTTGAGCCTGGGAGGCAGAGGTTGCAGTGCCATTGCACTCCAGCATGGGCAACGAGAATGAAACTACAACTCAGAAAAATGTGTGTGTGTGTGTGTGTGTGTGTGTGTGTTTGTCTGTAAAAGTGCATAAATCTATACATCTATATATACATATATTCCCTTACTTTCTCCTGAGAGTACTGGGAGCAGCAACACCTCAATGGTAACAACATCACCTTGTGCCCAGATCTTCACTTCTAAATATTTTTCTCCACTAAAAGAAAAAAGGGATCCTCAGAGAAACTGCTGATTTTAAGACTAGAACAGGAAAAGTATAAGATGAGACTGGGACATCTTAGAAAGCAATCAAGTCCTCAAAGAATAACAAGGACATGCCAAAAGGATACAGAAGTTAGCCTTAAGAGGCTTCCATGGGCCAAATCTAGGATAATTTGAGTATCACAATAATTACAGGCTGGGTACAGTGGCTCATGCCTGTAATCCTAGCACTCGGCGAGGCCAAGGCAGGCAGATTGCCTGAGCTCAGGAGTTCAAGACCAGCCTGGGCAACACAGTGAAACCCCTTATCTACTGAAACACAAAAAATTAGCCAGGCGTGGTGGAGTGCACCTGTAGTCCCAGCTGCTCAAGCGGTTGAGGCAGGAGAATTGCTTGAAACTGGGAAGTGGAGGTTGCAGTGATCCAAGATCACACCACTGCACTCTAGCCTGGACAACAGAGCAAGACTCCGTACTCAAAAAAAAAAATTATCTATATATATGGATATATATAAAAAATAGGCTATATCCCACTGAATACAACAGAAAAGCGGGAGTCCACATTGGTTTAAAGAAATAAATGAATACAGTCATGAACCATATAATAACATATCTGTCAATGACAGACCACATTAAACAACAATACAAGAGTATATACCAGAAGATTAAAATAGAACTGAAAGAGTCCTATCACCTAATGATGTCGCAGCGATTGTAACATTGTAACACAACTAATTACTCACTTTCATAACCTACTGCACAATCTACTGTGCTGCCAGTTAAAGTATAGCACATACAATTATGTTCAGTACATTACACTTGATAATGAAAATAAATGACTATATTCCTGGTTTATGTATTTACTATACTTTTATCATTATTTTAGAGTGTACTACTTATAAGAAAAATGTTCACTGCAAAACAGCCTCAAGCAGGTCCTTCAGGAGGTATTCCAGAAGGAGGGCATTGTCATTAAGCAACACATGACTGTACATTTAAATCTGATAAAGAATTTACACAGTTTCAAAGCATATCTCCAAAAATACTTATCTACAAAAGAGAACAGAATAACTTAAAATAAAGAATCCTCACAGACACACTCTTAATCAAGTAATCGCAATGAGAATCATCAGTAACAGGACCAAGAAAAATCATTTGCTACCTGATAGGATTCTATGAGAAAAACACAGCATCGCCACAGCCAAGGATACTTGTATAACCTGAACTCAATCATGAGAAACCACTGAGGCCAGGTGCAGTTGTTCATACCTATAACCCTGGAATTTTGGGAGGCTGAGGGTGGAGCATCACTAAAGCCCAAGAGTTTGAGATCAGCCTGGGCAAAATAGTGAGAACCCATGTCTATAAAAATTACAAAAAAAAATTAGCTGGGTGTGGTGACATAAGCCTGTGGACCCAGCTACTTGAGAGGCTGAGGGGGAGGATCCCTTGAGCATAGGAGGTTGAGGCTGTAGTGAGCCATGATCGTGCCACTGCACTCCAGCCTGCGTGACAGAGCAAGAGTGTCCAAAAAAAAAGAACTTTTGAACAAATTCAAATTGAATGGTATTCTACAAAATAACTGACATGTAGTCCTCAAAAGTATCAAGGTCAAGGTCATCAAAGTCAAGGAAAAATTGAGGAACTGCTGCAGAAAAAAGAAGTCTGGAGCAACACAGCAACTAAATGCAAGGCATGATTGCGAACTGGATTCTTTCGCTGTAAAGCACATTATTGTAAGCACTGGTGAAACTTGGATGGAATCAAGTTTCCATGGTGTCCCTATACCAATTTCTGATTAATAAATCTAATTAATTTCTTATGTTGATGGGTGTACTATGGTTATTTTGAAGAATATCTTTCTTTGTAGGAAATATACACTGAAGTATTTCAGAGTGGTAAAGTATCACATCAGCATCTAATGATTCTGGAAGAAAAAACTGTACTGTACTTTCAACTTTTCTACAAATTAGAAATTATTTTAAAATAACGATTTTAATTTAAAATAAAGGTGAGTGAGGAATGCTAGAGAAGCCTCCATATAGACTGCCAGCTGTTCCTTGTGACAACATCAGCTGGAAGGGCTCAGCCTGAAGAAACATGCACCGAGGGGAAAAGACCCAGAGCATGTCAGAGCCCAGAGGCTTCCAAGCCAGGCTGCACTGTGAAGCAGGAGTAACACTCTGGAGGGAAAAGTGAACCACCTGTGAAGGAGACACAGGACAGGGAGACTAAGGAGCCAATGTGGTATATTGATTATGTGTGACATTTACAATGTGGGATATTTAGAAGTGTTTGGACTCAGATAAACTACAGGTGTCTAACTTGCAGATGACTCGTCTGGCCTCCATGACAACAAAAGTGAAGAATTTTAAAGGTGATCATGAATATGAGTGCTGGGTGCAGTGGTTCATGCCTGGAATTCCAGCACTTTGGGAGGTCAGGAATCAGAGACCAGCCTAGCCAACATGGCAAAACTGTCTCTACTAAAAATACAAAATTTAGCCGGGCGTTGTGATGGGCACCTGTAACCCCAGCTACTCAAGAGACTGAGGTAGGAGAACTGCTTGAATCCAGGAGGCAGAGGTTGCAGCAAACCAAGATCATGCCATTGCACTCCAGCCCATGTGACAGAGTAAGACTGTCTCAAAAACAAAAGAAAAAAGAATATGAGCATGATAAATACGATAGAGTTACATTTAATAAAGTGTACTCTGAATGGAGCATGGTGTATGAAGGAAAGCAGTGAATATCAAGCCAGATACATGCAGTGGTGGTCATGGTAGAAGGCCTAGGATATTAGCTTTAGGTGTCTCTATTTTATTTGCTAGGCAATAGAAAGACACTGAAGAATTTGAAAGCAATATCCTAGTATACAGGATAGATTAGGAGAGATTAGAGGCAGGAAGACCAGTTGGGAAATTAATAAGATTATAAGGGTTAAAATAAAGGCAGAAGTAGGAAGCAAAGAGAGATTAAGGCAATACAAAGTTAATGGGATTTACTAACTAAACATACACAAAAGAAAGAACAGATGAAGATTATTAAGAGCCTTGAAGAGAAATTGCACTGTTAGAAGGAAGAGATGGAGCTAGTAATCCATGCCTCAGTAAAAATATACAATAGGCAACTGAAAATGCAAACCTGGAAGTTGGGAGAGGTCAGAAAGGAGAAAGATCTGAGTTTCATTTACACAAGCTTATTGAAACACACAGCATAAGAAAAGAAGACTGCTGTAAATGGAATCTTGAAAAATGTCTCTTGTTAGGAAAAGAGAGAGTGAAACAAAAAATATTTCAATGAATCAGAGAAAATGTCTTCTGCTAATTATTTTCCATTTGTCCCTCCCCTTCCACTTTCCCTGCTGCTTGTCCTAGGCTTCTGGTTGGGTTCAGCTAATGAAAGACCCCAACAGGGGATCAACAGCGTGGGAGAAGAATAGGCACAGAGCATTTTCCCCAGGCTCCCAATGCACAGATTGGCTGTGTCTCTCCACTGAAGGCCACAGCCTTTCCACATGGCTGCCTCCTCAGGTTTTCAGGCCGTTGCTTCCCTTTCCCCTTCATGCCCAAGGATGGTCATGGCTCCCTTCTGCTGCTTGCTCCAGGGTATTGTGCTATCCTTTGTTACCAATAAATCACTCTTTATTATTATCCTGCTGACTTTCGTAGTCTTTTATTGAATTCTCTTCAGTTGCCACTTTGAATGCATGAACCGGGCCAGGCATGGTGGCTCATGTCTGTAATCTTAGCACTTTGGAAGGTCAAGGTGGGCAAATCCCCTGAGTTCAGGAGTTTGAGACCAGCCTGGGCAACATGGCAAACCTCCATCTCTACTAAAAATGCAAAACATTAGCTGGGCCTGGTGGTGCATGCCTGTAGCCCCAGCTACACAGAGGCTGAGACATGAGAATCGCTTGAACCTAGGAGCTGGAAGCTTGCAGTGAGCCAAGATCACGCCACTACACTCAGCCTGGGCAACAGAGCAAGACTCTCCAAATAAATAAATAAATAAAAATTAAAAAATGAATGTATGATCTGTTTCCTGCTAGGACCCTCATTTGAACATAGTGCCCTATCTTTGACAGTCATAATAATCTCCATAATATATATCAAAGCATTTAATTTCTCCCACTATCCTTCAAGTTCTAGTCAACAGCCTTTTCTAGAATGTAATTGGTCCATTCTATCTTTGATTTCTTCTGTTGTCTTTCAAGATACTGGATTCTGAAACATCAGAAGTGGAATACATCCTCAACAAATCCTGTGGAAGCTGGTGCCTCCTGGGAAAAGGAAATCTGAGGACATCAAAAAACTTTACACCTGCAGGTCAGGAAGCAACCTGTTTCTCATCTGGTAAGAAAGACACTGTTCCACATACACTGGCCCAGCCTTCCTGAACTATGGTTCTTCTCTGAAAATGTCATGTTAAGTCTCCATGTTTTACCAAAGGATATGAGGATGGTCCATGGAATGACTCAGCCAAGCTCAGCTGAGCAGATGAGAGTGAGGATGGTAAAAGCCCTGCTGACCAGGTACAGGAGACAGAAACTGAGAGAAGCGAAAGATGAAAGCTAGAAGCCAAAGGAGCACTCTGGAAATGTTACTGGGGTTATAAATCGTATCCCCTGTAAGATATAACAGTGTAGAATGAAATTCCTTTTCAACTTTTATTTATTTTGGCAAGTATGGCCTGTGCTTCTTTAAAAATACCACCACTCAGGCCAGGCGCTGTGGCTCATGCCTGTATGCCCAGCACTTTAGAAGGCGGAGGCAAACAGATCATAAGGTCAGGAGGAGACCATCCTGGCTACCACGGTGAAACCCCGTCTCTACTAAAAATACAAAAAATTTGCTGGGCGTCGTGGCACATGCCTGTAGTCCCAGCTACTAGAGAGGCTGAGGCAGGAGAATAGCTTGAACCCAGGACTCAGAGATTGCAGTAAGTCGACATCGCGCCACCGCACTCCAGCCTTGGAGACAGAACAAGACTCCGTCTCAAAAAAAAATAAATTAACTAAAAATGCCACCACTCTGGGACTGATCTGTCTGAACCCAGCACAAATGAGATTATATTTACAAGGCAGAAGCCCTGTGGGTGCCTTTCTTCCTTCCCACCCTCTCTCACCTGAATGTAGCTCTCCAGCAAGACTTGCCTCCACATCAGAGGAGTCCAATAAACAGGAAGCATTCTTCCCAGAGAAACATACCACATATCCATTTATTAAAACCCAAAACATCTGCATATTTTGCAATACAGTCACATTTTTGCACGAGTAGTTTGGAATATGATGCCTACACCTTACTTACTCAGCAGGTTCAAATTAGACTGTTACATGGAAAGAAAATTATGAATGCATCATGGACACAGAATCAGAAAGTTAAAACAGGGCCATTGGAGAACAGTCTGGACATTTTTAATGGTCCTCAGAATATTTGATATTACATAAGCAAAAGAAAAATCAGTTGGTAGCCAAAGTGTGTAATTAATTATAACTATCATTATCGCAGATTCCAAATTTTAATTTTCCTCACAAAAAGCCTCCCTATTCTAACTGAACTTTGAAGTGGAGAAAAAAACTAATAATTTAAAATGAACATATAGTATTTGAAAAGACCTACATAATTGGAAATGAAAATTAAAATAACAATGTCATTTAACACTCACCAAACTAGCAAAAATGTTAAAGTTGGGTAACATCGAGACTAGTGAAGATGTTGAGAAACAGGAGCTTGCATCTATTACTGGTGAGGTATATAACAGTATAATTATGTGGTAAACGGAATCATTATTCATGATTCTTCACATCCTCCCTGTACTAGAATTCTAATCCACATTGGTGCCTGATAACTTTGCAATACCATTCAGTAGAATAAACAGAATATATTCCCTTACCTCACGGATGTTGGGCTTGGCCTTGTGACATGCTGGGGTCCATGAAATGTGAGCAAAAATGACAGCGAGTCAGTTCTATGCATGGCCCATATGAGGTTTTACATATTTCTACTCGGTTTATTTTGCTTCTGCCTCTTTCCATGGGAAAAACATGTCATAGGTAGCGGTTAGTCCAAGGGAGTGAGAGACATGGAGCAGACCTGAAAGCAACCTCAATCTGACCTGCAGACTGGAGCCCAGAGCCTGAAGTCTGGAATCCTGCCCAGCTAATTTTTGTTGTAACCTACCCAAAGGTTGATAGAGAAAATAAATACACATTATATTAAACCACTGAGTTTTGAACTTGGGGTCTTTTGCTTTTTTCATTTTGAGAAAGAGTCTTGCTCTGTCACCCAGACTGAAGTACAGTGGCACAATCTTGGCTCATTGCAACCTCTGCCTCCTGGGTTCAAGCGATTCTGCACCTCAGCTTCCCAAGTAACTGGGACTACAGGTGCCCACTATCATGCCCAGCTAATTTTTTGTGTGTTTTTTAGTAAAGACAGGGTTTCACCATGTTGGTCAGGCTGGTCTCAAACTCCTGACCTCAGGTGATCCACCTGCCTCGGCCTCCCAAAGTGCTGGGATTACAGGTGTGAGCCACCATGCCCAGCCTTGTTTGTTTTAATGTAGTATCACTACAGCAATCTCTGAGACAACCATTCTGTAAAGGCATCTGGCAATACACAGTAAAGCTGAAGATGTTCATATGGCCCTGCAAAGGGCAATTCCAAGTAAGTGTCCTAAAGCAGTGGTTCTCAAACCAATCAGATCTAACATGTCCTTTTAAAAGGAAATTATTTGAAATACTCTCTTTCTATTCCATAAAAAATGTAATAGATAATCTACCTACCACCCATAAATTTCAAAAAAAGCTGAGCGTGGTGGCTCATGCCTGTAATCCCAGTGCTTTCGGAGGCCAAGACAGGTAAGTCACCTGAGGTCAGGAGTTTGAGACAAGCCTGGCCAACATGATGAAACCCTGTCTCTACTAAAACTACAAAAATTAGCCAGGTGTGGAAGCAGGTGCCTGTAATCCCAGCTACTCAGGAGGCTGAGACAGGAGAATCACTTGAACCCAAAAGGTGGAGGCTGCAGTGAGCCAAGATCATGACACTGTACTCCAGCCTGGGAGACAGAGCCAGACTCCATCTCAGAAAAAAAATTGTTTTTAAAATAAGCCTATAATATCTGATATGGTTTGCTGTGTCCCCACCCAAATCTCATCTTGAGCTACAGCTCCCATAATCCTCACGTGTCATTCGAGGGACTTGGGAGGTAATTGAATCATGAGAATGGGTTTTTCCCGTGCTGTTGTGACAGTGAATAAGTCTCACAAGATCTGATGGTTTTATAAAGGGCAGTTCCCCTGCACAGGTTCTCTTGCCTGCCACCATGTAAGACATGCCTTTGCTCCTCCTTCGCCTTCTGCCATGATTATGAGGCCTCCCCAGACATGTGGGACTGTGAGTCCATTAAACCTATTTTTCTTTATAAATTACCCAGTCTCAGGTATTTCTTCATAGAAGTACAAAAATGCACTAACACAATATCCTAACTAAAATATGAAAAAGAAATAATATAAAATATTATTTATAAACAGGGCAGAACTGAGATGAGGCAACCAAGGTCCTTAGGGTGCAAAATTTAAGGAGGCAAAGTTGTGAAAGTGCTGAACCTGTACTTGCAGGACTCTTGCATTTGTGAGTATCTCCTGAAATTTTGCACCTAGGCAACCTCACTTGCCTCACCTTAGTCCTGGCCCTATTTAGAATAACATGATTACATTAAAAATGCAAATTTTTTCATGACTTTGGTAGAGGATTTAATGAAGTAAACAGACATTTGCACTCCTATATACAGCGTCATCATGAATGCAAAACCTACAAATGCAGGACAATACAAGTGTGTTACTTTGTTCAGTTACTTGAAAAGTTCTGAACAAAGTAAAATTTTCCCTCTATGTACATGGTAGTTTAAATTCCTAAAAAAAAAAAAAAAAAGAGAGAGAGAGAGAGAAAGAAAGCATATACTAAAACCATGCCAAAAAAATACTTTGGTTTTATATGCAAAATGAAGGTTCTAGAGTCAGATCATCATACAAAGAATTTTTAAGTACAAGAATACCTATGGGGGATATCTAAAAATTATCTGGGAGAAAAGCAGACACACACATCACAGGTCATCATACCTCTCTCAATGTCAATAAGGCTCTCCTAATCAATAACTGAAAATGTCCCTCTTGTTGGCATTTCTTGAAGAAAAAAGAAATATTTAAAAATTTAAAAAATAAAATGTCCCCCACAAATTTCCAAACATTCCTTAGTTGATCCCATTATTATCGATAACACTTTCCCTTGAGAAATCAAATACATATTAACAGAGGTCCATGCAGCATTAATTTATCTATTTGTGATAAAATGGATATGCCATGGTATACTCATGTGACGAAATACTATATAACAATTAAATTAACTATATCTACAACATGGGAAGATCTCATAAATAATATTTGATAATAGAAACATGCTGCAGAAGGGTACGGGCAGTAGTCTATCATGTAAATTTTTAAAACTCAAAGTAATTACATATTGTTTGTGAACACATTAAATACATGGGAACAATACCAACTTCAGGACAATGGTTATTAATAAAGAAGGAATGAGGGGAAAGGGATGTAGGAGTAGCTTTACCCATCTAGGTAACAATTTATTTTTAAAAACAAGAGAGGCCAGGAGCAGTGCTTGCACCTATAATCCCAACACTTTGGGAGGCCAAGGCAGTAGCATCGCTTGAGCTCAGGAGTTCAAGATCAGCCTGGGCAACCTGAGGAGACCCCATTTCTACCAAAAATTAAAAAGTAGTCTGATGTGGTGCCACACACCTGTAGTCCCAGCTACTCGGGAGGCTGAGATGAAAGGATCACTTGAGCCTGGGAGGTCAACGCTGCAATAAGCCATGATTGTGCCACTGCACTCCAGCCTGGTTGACATCACAAGAAAATATTGACCTTTGTAGTCTTCCTCCCAAAAACTCATAATCCCAGAAAATCATAAGAATATCAAACAAATCTCAATTAACTGACAGTCTCAATCAATAAAGAGAGGGAGAGAGATGGGATGGGAAATATACAAGACGAGCCTAGAACATCTTGCAGTGCTGAAAGTAAGGAAATTCTCAAAAAAAAAAACACCTACTATCATGGTAGTATGTCAAAGGAACACAGAAGCCAACCAGCAGAGCTCTCAATGGGCTGAAACGAATAATTTGAACAATGAAATAAAGCAGTATTGGATTATAACCTGTATAAAATAAATACCCATGTGTCCATACTGACAAACAAATGAATGAATAAGTGAATATATAAATGGGAAAGAAAAGACAAATCTCCCATGCAGAAGAATTTTAAATAATTGATATGGAACTCTACCCTTGAGGTGGGTGAAAGAGTGAATATACAAACAGGTAATGGCCAGACCATATATAAAAATAGAATTCTGACTCACAAACCGCAATCACCAGTCCAGAAAGCCAAACCACAATGCTGTGGGTTGAATATTTGTGTCATCCCAAAATTCATACATTGAAGCCTAGTCCCCAGAGTGATGGTATCTGGAGGTGGGGCTTTTGGGAGGTAATTAGGTCCTGATAGTGGAGTGCTCTATAAATAAGATTAGTGCCCTTACAAGAAAAGACATGAGAAAGCTTCCTTCCTCTTTCTGCTCTCCTCTATGTGAGGACACAAGGAGAAAAAGGCCATCTGCAAACCAGGAAGCAAGCCTTCCAGACACAGGATCTTCCATCCCCTAATCTTGCACTTCCCAGGCTCCAGAACTGTTGAATAATAAATGTTTGTTGTTGAAGCCACCCAGCCTATGGTATATTTATTAGAGTAACCTGAACTAAGCACAAAACCTATGTAACAATGGGCCCAACAGTCAGGACTTGACCAGTAAATAACAGCTTCCCTAATTTCTATACCCACTTTTAAGTTAAGACTGGCTGGAGAAAGCAAAATATGTACCACTAATCAATAACACAGGATGCTCCTCCCTCTCCATGTCAGCAGCCTCCAAACAGGGCCTAACTGAAGCTTCCCCTTTTTCCTTCAGTACAGCTTTCCTACTCCTCTGATTGATGGCTGCCTCCTTTGTTATAGGAGGCTTTGAATAAATAGCCTTTACTTGTTCTCATTTAGATAGTCCTCATTTATTTCCACAAGGGGAAACAAAACTACATTCCTTAAGTGTGGCCTGTGCAAAACGAACTTCTTCCCAAAAGCACAGTCTGAAAGGAGGAAGTAAAGGATAACTTTACAATGAGGAAACCAGAACAATACTATCTCTGCCAGGGGATCAAGGTCAATATCAACAGTGATAAGTCAAGTTGATACTATGACGTGACAAAAATGGCACTTGAACTTTGTAGTCTTCCTCCCAAAATCTCATAATCCCAGAAAATCATAAGAATATCAAACAAATCTCAATTAAGTGATAGTCTAAAAAATTCCTGACCTGTACTCCACAAAACTGTAAATGTTATCAAGAACAAGTAAGTCTGAAAAACTGCCACATCCAAGAGGATTATAGGATATGATTCTTAAATATAATGTGGTATTCTGGATGGGATCCTGGAATAGTAAAAAATAATAATAATAATAATTATATACATACTAAGATAATACGAATAAAGTATGAACTTAAATTAATAGTGAATCCGTATTAGTTCATTAATTGTAATAAATATACTAATGCAAGATGCTAATAAGGGTGTCAGTTATATGAGAACTCTTTATACTAGCTTCATAATTTTTCTGTAAATCTAAAAGGGTTCTAAAAAACAGTTTATTTGAAAAGGGATAGAGAGAAAGTGGTATAAGCACTTATGGCAAAATTTAACAAACATTAAATATGGATGATGGGTCACCCATTATTACTATTTATCATGTTATTTCCTATCTTTTTCTATAAGGCAAAATATATTAGAATTTCAATTACTGTTAATCCTTCAAAATGAACTCCAATTTAACCCCAAGAGATTCCAGCTTTTCTTTTTCACCCTCCCATCTGTCACACTGGCAGTTTTCTGAAGGGACCAAGCAGATGCACATTCTCACATTCACCAAGCAGCCTAGGAATTCCTAAAGTTATTCCAATAACTACCACTGTGATTTGAAAGCTTTCTCTCATCACCTTGTTTTGGTATTTATTTCTCCTTTGTGCTCTACACATTTTGCTTTGTATTAGAGTTGATTTTGTGCCTGTTTTTTTTTTCCCTGAGTGCTCAGTATCTCAAGATATTGAAGACAGGGACCATGTGTTGGTCATCATTCCATTCTTCTACACCCGCACCAAGCACTGTGACTTGCTAATAGTACGACTCAATGAATTTAGTATGTGATTGTAAGAGCAAAGAGATTCAACACAAAGTCCTTTTCTAAGCCAGGCATGGTGGTGCACACCTATAATCTAGCTACTCAGGAGGTTGAGACAGAAGGATTACTTGAGGCTGGGATTCCAGTCCAGCATGGGCAACACAGTAAGATCTTGTCTCAAGAATAAGAAAGAAGGCCGGGCGCGGTGGCTCAAGCCTGTAATCCCAGCACTTTGGGAGGCCGAGGCGGGTGGATCATGAGGTCAACAGATCGAGACCATCTTGGTCAACATGGCGAAACCCCATCTCTACTAAAAATACAAAAAATTAACTGGGCATGATGGTGCGTGCCTGTAATCCCAGCTACTCGGGAGGCTGAGGCAGGAGAATTTTCTGAACCCAGGAAGCGGAGGTTGCGGTGAGCCGAGATCGCGCCATTGCACTCCAGCCTGGGTAACAAGAGCGAAACTCCGTCTCAAAAAAAAAAAAAAAAGTTCCAGGAAAATTATAAAAGCAGGTAACAATACAAAGAGTTAAGGAGTAAAGTTAAGAAACAGACAATATAAGCTTATTCATTTAGATCAAGAGTGGAGCTTCTCACACTGCTATCATATTTCACCTCGAACTTGAACGGAAACAGAAAACATACAGAGGACATATATGTAACTATGAAAACAGAACAGATGCATTCAGTCTAAAAACTGACTTAAGAGAAAAAGGTGATTGAGTTAGACACCAAGAATTACAAAACAAAGTCGGTATTACAGTAGGAGCCACAACAGTAAACTACAACTAAATATCTAAAATGTATTGAGCACTAAAACATGCTGGCACTGGTTAAAGCTTTTTTCATAGTATCTCATGTAATCCTAACACTCCCATGAGGTACTCATCATATTATGCTCAGTTATAAACATAGTAACTAGTGATAAGATCACAGAACTGGTACATGACTACTGACCTTTTTTGCTAGAATGTGGTAAGGGCGCCATTGTTTTTCATTGCAGTTCAGTAACTCAAGAATGGAAAGGCTGGATACAATTAGAAGAAAGGTCCACTGGGACTGGACCAGCTAGACCTGCCTCTGGGACGCTGACCTGCACAGGCTGCCTGACCAAATTCACTCCTTAATGTCCAAAACAATAGGAACTGGTAAGACAGGAAGAGAAGACAGTGATCCTAAGCACCAGGAACCAGAAGTGAGAGTAGTGTAACTGGAGCACTCACAGGTAGGAGTGGTCATTAATGGCTACCACTGCAGGTATGTGAGCCCTACTGAACTCTTCAGAGGAATGGGGTTTTCCAGAACAAGCTCAGAATTATTACCTATTCATACCAATATATCCTTCGTCCTATACATCCAGGAGAATATCACTTGAAAAACCCAGGTTTATATGAGTTGGTTTATAATTGGTGGCCAAAAAAAAATAGAAACCCACAAATAGCAAATTGAATTGTTTGATATTTTGTAACAGTTTTATCACATACATCAAGGGGTTTGATATCCTAACCTCCATTTTTATTTCAAAGTAACAAGTAATACATTAATTTTTTATTGATTTGAAAATTTTACATCCTATTTTGGATAATTTGTTACATCCTGTGGTAAGTAAACTAGGACAGAGAATCACAAGTATACCACATTGTGCTCCAAGAGGCAATAGTTACTTGTTCTCCAGTGCCTCTAAGAAAAAAAATGGTGAAAGCAGTGTGCCAGGGCTAGAAGGGAACTGCTTTCAATTAAATGCAAGGTGAAAAAATGTCATTTCACAAACAGCTGGGCTTCCTGCCTAGGAGGGTACATGAACTTTGCTTAACCTACTTAAAATCTCCAGGAAGCAAATCAATTTGAAAGTATTGACACTGCCTGTCTAGCTGCCACATTTTAATCTTCTGGGTGACTAGTCAATACTAAAAAGAGATTTCCATAAAGCCAAGTGTCAATAGCATTTACTTATAAACATCATGTTTTTAATGAAATGCAACATATATTATCAGCTGGGCACAGTGGCTCACGCCTGTAATCCCAGCACTTTGGGAGGCCAACGCAGGTGGATCACCTGAGGTCAGGAGTTTGAGACCAGCCTGGCCAACATGGTGAAAACCTCATCTCTACTAAAAATATAAAAATTAGCCAGGTGTGGTGGTGCGTGCCTGTAGTCACAGCTATTCGGGAGGCTGAGACCAGAGAATTGCTTCAACCTGGGAGGTTGTAGTGAGCTGAGATCTACTGCACTACAGTCCTGGCAACAGAGGAAGACTCCTATCTCAAAAAAAAAAAAGCAACATATATTATGGAAATAATAAATGACTGCAACAAATAAGTGTAATCCACTAAAAAAGGTACTGTCTTAACATCTACATGTTTTTGCATCTTCTTTTGTTTTTACAGGTGTTACAAACAGAAGAAAACATGTTAAAATGGACCTTCTATTTTACTTCTAAGTCATGTTTATTTCTAGAAAGTGAGCTGGGCATGAACTAACAGCTAGCAGAACCAATGAGCCATGTTCAAGACATGATGGGAAAATCTCTTGCCTGTGACCACCACTACACCACTACATTTCCCTGCTAGATCCATCCTGCTAATCACTACACTTATAAATATTATTTAAGTTTTCTCTTTAGACTGAGCAATAATAAATCTTTGTTTTCTCTTAGCAGCTGACCATATTTCATGCAAACTTTGAATTTAGGTCCTCTCTAGCCCCAACAATAATGTGTTGTCTTATCTTTCTCAAATATCTTATTACTTTTCTTCATCACACTTATTCTTATAGTTAAAACTAAAAAGATTCATTCAAGAATCATAGTTCCTTTAACTGTGCTTTAAAAGCTACCAGAAATTATTACATTATTTTCTATAGACAAGCAACAACAACAAAAAGACAGTGTAAAAAACAAGCATTTATGGGAAGACTTTTTGTGTGTGTGTGTGTGACGGGAGTTTCACTCTTGTTACCCAGGCTAGAGTGCAATGGCGCGGTCTCGGCTCACCACAACCTCCGCCTCCTGGGTTCACGCTATTCTCCTGCCTCAGCCTCCTGAGTAGCTGGGATTACAGGCATGCGCCACCAGGCCCAGCTAATTTTTTGTATTTTTAGTAGAGACGGGGTTTCACCATGTTGACCAGGATGGTCTCGATCTGTTGACCTCATGATCCACCCGCCTCGGCCTCCCAAAGTGCTGGGATTACAGGCTTGAGCCACCACGCCCGGCCAGGAAGACTTTTTAAATTTTTATTATACTTGAAGTTCTGAGATACATGTGCAGAATGTGCAGGTTTGTCACATAGGTATACATGTGCTATGGTGGTTTGCTGTACCCATCAATACATCATCTAGGTTTTAAGCCCCTCATGCATCAGGTATTTGTCCTAATGCTCTCCCTCCCCTTGCTCCCCACCCTCCCGATAAACCCTGGTGTGTGATGTTCCCCATGTGTCCATGGAATACTTTTATAGCCTTAAATTAAGTCTGCATGTCTTTGGTCTAACTTAAGTGATGTTATCTTGCCATCACTTCCGTGCTTTCCCTCCAAAAACAGAATTTGATTGTTCAAATAATGTAAGAGAAAGAAAAGGTTTTATGTTAGATAATAACTTTAATTGGTTATATTTGCTAAAAGATTTTTAAGATTACATTTTCAGCCTTTTATTGAATGATAATGCATATACAATTTCCAGTTTGGGAAAAGAAGGAATGGGCAGCAAATTTCTAATATTTCAAAATTGTAATTTAGCCTTTCATGCTTCATCTTTCAAATGTAAGGGTACAATTTAAAATACTTTCCGTAAAATGCCTTATGAAAACAGCCAAATATTATATTTCTGCAACATAAATAAGCTAAGACAAAAATTCTCTCTAAATCATGCCAACTCTGGGCCTGAAATGAGAAAAGTATAATTTGTTTTATTTTTCTTTAAATAAAAGATACCAAATGATACAGGATAGGAAGTCTGTCCACACACACAACATACACACACTCCCAAACGCAAGCCCCAGGGAAAAGTGCAAACCAGATCACGCTAGTTCTTATTATGTAACACTATGCAAATCTAAACACGTCACAGAAAGAGAATCAATTGAGTTGAGTGGGTGTAACAAATTGCGAAACACCCCTAGAGCATTATTTTATTAGTTCTATTAGGAATGTTCAATAAGTGGTGTTTATCAAATAAATGAAAAGACCCAATTTGTAGGGAAGTAAATTTCATTCTATTATTCCCAAGACCAAGTCTAGAAAGTGGAAAAGTTTAGAACTGTAAGCATCCTACTATTATGTATTGCTAATAAAATAATACTTCTTAACAGTGGACCAAAATAAGACAAAACTCTAAATCAAGGTCATACAATAACCCCAGATACAAGCTGCATATATGTAAAAACTACTTCCCTTTTAAAGACTGTTTTGTACCTCAGAGTGTTTCTACTGTTTGTGCCGTTTTTAAATGTTTTTTTAAATAATAAAACAAATAGTCCTTCCTCACTGATTTAAGAGATTCCTATAAAGTCCTTTAATGCTCTACAACCTTGCTCAAAATTTCTGAAAGACTGATATTTAACCACAATCTTTTATTAGATGTGGAGGTCAACTTAAGAACCAAAGTTAGGGTTCTCCACAGAGTATAAGTATAACCAGTACACTTTGAGTTTGCTAAAATTCAGAAGGGGAAAAAAATGCTTTCTCAAATAAATGTTGCTTTATTTTGCTGAGAGAATTTAGTAACTGCAATTAAACAGTGACACCACAGCCACAGCAACATAAAGTGTTGCTACAGCTAACTAACTGAGCCTGTCAGTTGCTTATTTTAGCACAGTAGGTAGTACAGGAATGCCTGCTACTTTTAAATTATGTGTAATAGTAACACATTCAGCAACTGTCTGGCTTCACTGTAACATGAAAAATGAGTTTTATTACAAGTTTCTCTTTTCTGGAAAATCCAAAGCCCTTTACAGATATCTTTACAAGAACATCTTAAATACAATAATGATGTTGGGAGATATTATTCCACATTTACAACAAACAGACAGTCAGTAGTATGGTTTCAAACAATCCAATAACTCATTATCTTGCTTGGTAAGGTTCTAGAAAGAATATCCAGGATAAAATAAATTGTATTATATAGTTTAACCTGTCATTTCACTGTGAGAACCAAGCCTGTAGAATATAGCCTTCTTAGGAAACAACCTACTACAATGCCTTGGATTTAAATAGTATTTTACAGTCTACAGAGCACTTTCTCATTCATTTTACAATCTCTTATGAAGATTGCATTCTAGTCAAGGGACCAAATTTATCATCAAGCTGGAAGGCCAAAGTCAGTAACTATCCCAAACACGCAGATATTTATAGAATGCCCAAGCTTCCAAATAGGAAGAGAGGAAGTCAACTATCCCTGTTTGCAGACAACATGATCTTATATCTAGAAAACCCTAGAGTCATCTAACTAAAGAGCTTCTGCACAGCAAAAGAAACTTTCATCAGAGTGAACAAGCAACCAACAGAATGGGAGAAAATTTTTGCAATCTACCCATCTGACAAAGGTCTAATATCCAGAATCTACAAGGAATTTAAACAAATTTATAAGAAAAAAGCCAAACAACCCCATTAAAAAGTAGGCAAAGGATATCAACAGACACTTTCAAAAGAAGACATACATGTGGCTAACAATCATATGAAGAAAAGCTCAACATTACTGATCATTACAGAAATGCAAATCAAAACCACAATGAGATACCATCTCACACCAGTCAGAATGGCAATTATTAAAAAGTCAAGAAACAATAGATGCTGGTGTGGCTATGGAGCAACAGCAACGCTTTTACACTCTTGGTGGGAATGTAAATTAGTTCAACCATTGTGGAATACAGTGTGGCAATTCCTCAAGGATCTAGAATCAGAAATAATACCATTTGACCCAGCAATCCCATTATTGGGTATATACCCAAAGGAATATAAATCATTCTATGTTTATTGCAGCACTATTTACAATAGCAGAGACATGGAACCAACCCAAATGCCCATCAATGATAGACTGGATAAAGAAAATGTGGTACATATTCACCAGAGAATATTGTGAAGCCATATAAAGGAATGAGATAATGAGATCATGTCCTTTACAGGGACATGGATGAAGATGTAAGCCATCATCCTCAGCAAACTAACACAGGAACAGAAAACCAAACAATGCATGTTCTCACTCATAAGTGAGAGTCGAACAATGAAAACAAATGGACATAGAGAGAGGAACAACATACACCAGGGCCAGTCAGAGGGTTGGGGGAGCTGAGAGGAGGGAGAGCATTAGGACAAAGAGCTAATGCATGCAGGGCTTAAAACCTAGATGATGGGTTGACAGGTGCAGCAAACCACCATGGCACACGTATACCTATATAACAAACCCCACATTCTGCACACATATCCCAGAACTTAAAGTAAAATTAAAAAAAAAAAAAAAAGAAAGAAAATCCCATAGTCTAAGCCCAAAAGCTCCTTAAGCTGATAAACAACTTTAGCAATGTCTCAGAATATAAAATCAGTGTGTAAAAATCACTAACATTCCTATACACCAACAACAGGCCAAGAGCCAAATCAAGAATGCAAACCTACTCACATTTGCCCCCCAACATACACACACACAAACAAAAAGATAGGAATACAGCTAACCATGGAGGTGAAAGATTGCTAGATGGAGAACTACAAAACGCTGCTCAAAGAAATCAGAGACGATACAAACAAATGGAAAAACATTCCATGCTCATGGATAGGAGGAGTCAATATCATTAAAATAGCCATATTGCCTAATACTGCATAAAGCAATTTATAGACTCAATGCTATTCCTATTAAAGTACCATTGACATTCATCACAGAACAAGAAAAAACTGTTTTTTCTTGTTCCAAAGTTCATATGGAAGGAACCATAGAAGAGCCCAAATAGCTAAGGCAATCCTAAGCAAAAAGAACAAAGCTGGAGGCATCATGCTACTCACTACTCGACTTCAAACTATACTACAGGGCTACAGTTACCAAAACAGCATGATATTGGTACAAAAACAGACACAAAGACCAGTGGAACAGAACAGAGAACCCAGAAATAATGCCGTACATCTACAACTATCTGATCTTCGACAAATCTGACAAAAACAAGCAATGAGAGAAGGATTGCCTATTCAATAAATGGTGCTGGGATAGCTGGCTAGCCATATGCAAAAGATTGAAAGTGGACGGACCCCTTCTTTATAGCATATACAAGTTAACTCGAGATGAATTAGAAATTAAAATGTAAAACCTAAAACTATAAAAACTCTGAAAGATAATCTATGCAATACCACTCAGGACCAGAGAATGGGCAAAGATTTAATGATGAAGATACCAAAAGCAACTGCAATAAAAGCAAAAATTGACAAATAACATCTAAAGAGCTTCTGCACAGCAACAGAAACTAACAACAGGGTGAACAGAAAACAAAAAACAGAATGGAGAAAATTTTTGGAAAACATGTATCTGACAAAGGTCTCATATACAGCATCATTAGAGAATTTAAACAAACGTGCAAGAAAAAAACAACCCTATTAAAAAGTAGGCAACGGACATGAACAGACACTTTTCAAAAAAAGACATATATGTGGCCAAAAATCATATGAAGAAAAGCTCAAAACCACAATGAGAACATTCCACACCAATCAGAATGGCTATTATATAAAAGTTAAAAAAAAAAAAAAAAGATGCTGATAAGCATTGCAGAGAAAAAGAACACTTATACACTGTTAGTGGGAGTGTAAATTAGTTCAACCACTGTGGAAGACAGTGTGGCAATTCCTCAAAGACCTAAAACAGAAATACCATTTGACCCAGCTATCCCAATATTTGGGTATATTACTGGGTATATACCCAAAGGAATACAAATCAATCTATTACAAAGACACTGAGTTCTCTATTCTGTTCCATTGGTCTATTTTTGTCTGTTTTTGTACTAGTATCATGCTGTTTTGGTCACTGTAGCCCTGTAGTATAGTTTGAAGTCAAGTAATGAGTAGCATGAGGCCTCCAGCTTTGTTCTTTTCACTTAGGATTGCCTTAGCTATTTGGGTTCTTTTATGGTTCCATATGAATTTTGAAACAGTTTTTCCAAATTTCCACATGTATGTTCACTGCAGCACTATTGACGATAGCAAAAACATGGAATCAAGCTAAATGCCCATCAATGACAGACTGAATCAAAAAAATGTAGTATGTATACATTATAGAACACTGTGCAGCTATAAAAAATAATGAGATCATATCCTCTGCAGATCATATCCTCTACACGGATGGAGCTGAAGGCCATTATCCTTAGCAACATAAGGCAGTAACAGAAAACCAAATACTGCATGTTCTCACCTATAAATGAGAGCTAAAATATGAGAACATCTGGATACACAGAGGGGAACAAAACACACTGGCACCTACCAGAGGGTGGAAAGTGGAAGGCAGAAAGTGGGAGGGAGAGAATCAGGAAAAATAACTAATGAGAACTAGGCTTAATACTTGGGTGACAAAATAATCTGTACCACAGACTCCCATGACACAAGTTTACCTATATAACAAAACCTGCACATGTACCCCTGAACTTGAAAGTTAAATGTTTAAAAAATCAGAAAAAATAAGAATGCCCAGGCATGTGACTATTATGGGTTATTTAAGATATGTAAACACTCTTTAAGTTGTGGTATTTGTACAATTGCACTCTATCAATACCATTTCGGCCCCACATCTAGACAGTCATCTTTACACCACACTATCCTTTCTTCTCCTTATGTCTCCTGCTCTGAATTTCTTCATCAGTCCTACCTCAAGCAACCATCTCTGAATATAGAGCAATATTCTTTTCCCTCCCCTTTCTTTGGACTCCTGCATCACATACCTCAGGAGAATCCTTCTCTCTCTCTCTCTGAATTTCCAATATAAGCCAAATAATAAGCCCAGTCTTGAGAGCTGAATATTTGCAAAAAGAGAAAAATATTAGGTGGGCCGGGCACAGTGGCTCACACCTATAATCCCAGCACTTTGGGAGGCTGGGGCAAGTGGATTGCCTGAAGTCAGGAGTTCGAGACCAGCCTGAGCAACATGGTAAAACCCTGTCTCTACTAAAAAATACAAAAATTAACCAGGTGCGGTAGCAGAGGCCTATAGTCCAGCTACTCGGGAGGCTAAGGTGGGAGGTGGAGGTTGCAGTGAGTCAAGATCATGCCACTGCACTCCAGCCTGGGCAACAGAGTAAGACTCCATGTCAAAAAAAAAAAGAAAAATATTAGGTGAAGAAGTGAAATTTTTATAAAAAGACCACCAGTGCCACCAATCATGGAAAGTCTTAAAAACACCCAAAGTAAGTCATGCATTCATCTTGTTATGTGTCATCACCATCAGCAATAACTACATGACGGAAATACAAAGATGAAAAAGTCACAATCGTCACTCTCAAGCTCTACTGAGTATACTAAGGAAATAATCCCTTCCAGAAGTACTCCAAAAATCTCCACCAAGTTCTCATTTTCATTCATAGGGTAAGCTGCTTTCCCAACAAAATGCATTTTTAAATGTGTTCACTTGTATTATCTAATAGGACAACTAGTATGAAAACAGCACTAATTTTGTTTTAAACAATTTCATTCCACATATACAAAGAGAGCTTCAGGTATATTATGGGATATAGACAGACTTTTGTGAACAAGCCCATACAGCCTAACAACCAATGATGGTAAAGCAGGCAGCACACTGCCCGACTACTATAAGAACTCAATAAAAGTTATTTCTCAGCCTGGTGTGGTGGCTCACACCTGTAATTCCAGTACTTTAAGAGGCACAGGCTGGCAGATCACTTGAGCTCAGAAGTTCAAGGCCACCCTGAGCAACAAGGCAATACCCCATCTTTACAAAATTAGCTGGATGCGGCAGCACACACCTGTGGTCCCAGCTACTTGGGAGGCTAAGGTGGAAGGATCACTTGAGCCCAGGAGGTCAAGGCTGCAGTGAGCCAACATTATGCCACTGCACTCTAGCCTGGGCGGCAGAATGAGACCATCTCAATATTTGAAAAGAAAAAAAAAAAAAAAGAAAGCCAGGTGCTCACATCTGTAATCCCAGCACTTTGGGAGGCTGAGGTGGGCAAATCACAAGGTCAGGAGATGAAGACCATCCTGGCTAACATGGTGAAACCTTGTCTCTACCAAAAAATTTTAAAAAGTAGCTGGGTGTGGTGGCACATGACTGCAGTCCCAGCTACTCAGGAGGCTCAGTCAGGAGAATCTCTTGAACCCAGGAGGCAGAGGTTGCAGTGAGCCAAGATCATACCACTGCACTCCAGCCTAGACGACAAAGACTCCATCTCAAAAACAAACAAACAAACAAACAACAACAACAAAAAAAACTTATTCCTCATGCCTTTCTAGTTAAAATCAATAGATTTATACTCAAACTTATTTTAAAGTGTGACTTCTACTGTGCATGGTCCTTGTTCATAGGGAGAGAAACACACCTGGAGGCATTAGTGAACAAAACAGTATTCTACAGGATGCTAACTGTTCAACAAAAAAAAAAAGTGCAAAAACTTGGAGGAATATAACTGACACGAGAATGTGTGTTCAAATAATAACTGACAGAAATAATACAGCTTCAATTTTACAGGCACCTGCCTCTCCAAATGAATGAATAAAGTAACTAGTAAGTGAACAAACCAATGAATGGACATAGAGTCACTAAAATGGACTAGGAGATCCAGGTATACAAATATGGTTTCTAATATTACTGATGTACTATGCTCAGGGCTCAATACTAAAAGCTATCTTATTTCAACTTCAAAATAAACCTATGAAATAGAGATTACTGTCCTCATCTTGTAAATGAAGAAAGAGGCTTACAAAGTAATTTGTCCAAAGTTACTCAATTCATGGAAAACTAATTTGAACTCAAACCTTCTGATTCTAAATCTAATGGTCCTTTCACCTCATCACATCTGGTATTTATTTCTCTCAGTAGATATATTGTATTTTGTGGAAAAACAAAAACTCCAGTAAAACTGGTTATAAAGCAAATTTCCATAATGCTAAAACAATTTTCACCAGAAATGGTTTCTATAGTTACAGGGAAGAGTATGCAAACACATAAAATTGTGCTGAAGTATTTCTAATCACTTTAAGTTTCAATTCTGTCTGTTAAGTTTCATTTTGCCTGCCAATATTATTCTAAAGAATTTCCCAACTAAATCTTTCTTTTCCTACTGTATCATTGTTCACAGACAACCATTTTTTCCATGTAGATAGAACCCTGGACTCCATCCATATAGATAATATGAGGCACTTAACTCTGTATGTCTATGTTTGAAATACAAGTTTCTGTTACAAAAAATCGGCTCTCCAATTCATCAATTTTTGACTTTTAACATTCTTTATATGAAATTTACTTTACAGACTGGGTACAGTGGCTCACACCTGTAATCCCAGCACTTTGGGAGGCTGGGCCAAGAGAATCATGAGAGTACTGGAGTTCAAGACCAACCTGAGCAACACAGGGAAACCCCATCTCTACAATAAAAAAATGTTTAATTAGCCAGGTATGGTGGTGCATGCCACCATAGCTACTCAGGAGGCTGAAGCAGGGGGATCCTTTGATCCCAAGAGTTTGAGGCTGCAGTGAGACACGATTGTGCCACTGCACTCCAATCTGGGTGACAGAGTAAGACTTCATCTCTAAAAAAGAAAAAAAAAAAAAACTTACAAAAAGGATAGCCTCCTTCAATTCTACCTCCAAAGGATGATTAAAATATATCAGTATTTTGATATAGTAAACATTTTAGGATAAACTAGAGAAAGTAAACACAATTCCCATCCTCAGAAATAACTACATGTGGCGTCCTAAGTCATTGTCTAACACAATCTTGCTAATGAGTCACCAGAACTGACATAGTTTTTTATTCATTCAACAAACACATTCTGAACACATGTTAGGCCTATACATTTACTGTTCTAGAACCTGGGGATATACAGTAAGACAGACAAGACAAATGAGATACCTACTCTCATGGAACTTACAGTCACATGGGAGACAATGCAATACACTGATTTAAAAACAAGTATTACATTAAACAGTGCTAAGTACAATGCAGAGAATTCAAATCTGGTGACATTACAGTTACTGGATGATCATTTTGGATTGAGGCATCCAAGAAAATCTCTCAAAACAAGTGAATTTAAGCAGAGATGTGAATGGCAAGAAGATTACCATTCAAAAATCAATTAGAAAAGCATTCCAGGTGGAGAGAATAGCTCATGCAAAAGCCATAGGCAGGAAGAAGCTAGGCATGTTTACAAATAAGAAAGAATCTCAGGCCAGGCATGGTGGCTCACGCCTGTAATCCCAGCACTTTGGGAGGCCGAGGCAGGTGGATCACGAGGTCAAGACATGGAGACCATCCTGGCCAACATGGTGAAACCCCATCTCTACTGGGAAAAAAAAAGTAGCTGGCCCGTGGTGGTGCCCCACTGTAGTACCAGCTACTCGGGAGGCTGAGGCAGGAGAATTGCTTGAACCTGGGAAGCAGAGGTTGCAGTGAACCAAGATTGCGCCACTGCACTCCAGCCTGGTGACAGAGCGAGACTCCATCTCAAAAAAAAAAAAAAGAAAGAAAGAACCCTAGGCCGGCACAGTGGCTCACACCTGTAATTCCGGCACTTTGAAAGGTCAAGGAGGGTAGATGACTAGAGGCCAGAAGTTTGAGACCAGCCTGGGCAAGATAGCCAACCCTGTCTCTACTAAAAATACAAAAATTAGCCAGGCATGATGGCATGTACCTGTAATCCCAGCTACTTGGGAAGGTGAGGCAGGAGAATCACTTGAACCCAGGAGGTGGAGGTGGCAGTTAGCTGAGATCTCTTCTCTGCTCTCTAGACTAGGTGACAGAGCAAGACTCTATCTAAAAAAGAAAAAAAGAATCCCAGCATATCTGGATGGTGGTGATCTAGAAAAAGAGAGGTGGAAGTTCAGATTCAAGGGGTAGGAAAGAGCCATATCATCAGACTTTGTAAAGGAAGGTAATATATTTAGATTTTACTTTCAGTGCAATGGAAGCCACTGAAGGGAGTCACATGAAATCTGGACTTGTATTCACTAAGAATTAAAAGTCCAAACTGTAAAAATATATATATATACATACACTCATTAAGTCCATGAATTTTCTTGGTGCTACACTTCACACTCACTGAAATTCATCCTAAGACACAGAATCCCATAGCTAGAAGGAAACCTAATGAATGTAAAGCTATTATTTTATAGATACAAAAACTCAAGGTCAGAAAACAACACATCATTTGGATTGCTTTATTAATGGCTGAGAAAAATATCCCCCAAAATAACTAAGGGCAACTAAGATGTCTGGAATACGTTCTAAACTCAAAGCTGACTTTAATCAAAAAATTGTCCTTTTATACATTCATAAACAGAACCACCATGCTCTAGATGATGCATATGAGCCATCATAGAATATAAGATTTTGTAACAGCCTCTGACCACAATCTAAAGCTGCAAACTTAGGTGGGACACATACTCTGTAATGGGTTTGAGCAACTGTATTGTTCCAATCCCAGCTCACTAATACACTATAACTTGAAGACTCAGTCATCCAGTGAATAATAAGGACCTACCTTGTACAAGGAGTTACACTAGAAGATGAAGAACTAGAGTCTAGAAGAAGTGATAAAACATACATATACTAAAAAAGATGCATATATACATAAACACTGATCCACATATATTACACACATATACCATAATTCATGTAAGGTAAAGTAACTGCAGGCACGGCATAAACAGCAAAATAATCCGAATCAGAAGTGAATCTTTAAAATGTGACTGAATTGTTATAATTCCCTGTAAAATTTGAAAGGATGAAGAACTGTTTCTTGCTGATGAGCAAAGAGTTTTGATGAAGAACTGTTTCTTGCTGATGAGCAAAGTTTTGAGATAGAATCTATTCCTGGTGAAGATGCTGTGCACACTGTTGAAATTACAACAACAAAGGATTCAGAATATTACATAAACATCATTGATAAAGCAATGGCAGGGTGATAAAAATTACTCCAATTCTGAAAGAAGTTCTATTGTAGGTAAAATTATATTAGATGTGTCACATGTTACAGAGAAATCTTTCTCTGGAAAGGAAAGCCAATCCATGTGGAAAACTTTATGGTTGACTTATTTGAAGAAATTGCCACAGTTACACCAACGTTTAGCAACCACCACCCTGATCAGTCAGCAGCCATAAACATCAAGGCAAGACTCTCTACCAATGAAAAGGTTATGTCTTACTGAGACTCAGATAGCATTTTTTTTTTAGCAATAAAGTAATTTTAAATTAAGATATGTACATTGGTCTTTTAGATACAATGCGATTGCACTCTTAATAGAATACAATATAGTGTAACTATAACTTTTATATGCACTGGGAAACCAAAAATTTCATAGGACTCACTTTATTGTGGTGGCCTGGAACCAAACACACAGTATCTCCATGGTATGCCTGTCTTTTCTGTAGCTGAAAGGATCAGAATGCAGCATGCCAGGTGGTCCTTGATGGATGGGTGGGATTTACAGATAGGGGAGAATATTTTAGACAACAGGCACAACAGGGACAAAAGACCTATGTAAACTGCAACCAGACCCTCTAGAAGGGAAATCCAATTTTAAGTAAATTAAAATCAAAATGTTAAGTAAATTTAGAACAAAAATTCTCAACATGGAAAAATGCCAAAACTGAGCTGCACCCTAAGTTATATATCATGTCAACAATATAAGAGTTTTACATCTGTATTTATCAGTTTAACACAAAAAGATTTCTAAATAACTTGGCCAGGCACAGTGGCTCACACCTGTAATCCCAGCACTTTGAGAAGCCGAGAAGGGCGAATCACAA
Source organism: Callithrix jacchus (assembly GCF_049354715.1). Classification (NCBI taxonomy): domain Eukaryota; kingdom Metazoa; phylum Chordata; class Mammalia; order Primates; family Cebidae; genus Callithrix; species Callithrix jacchus. Next base: position 87,525,347 of record NC_133512.1, on the reverse strand, counting down.
GGTCAAGAGATCAAAACCATCCTGGCCAACATGGTGAAACCCCCTCTCTACTAAAAAATACAAAAATTAGCTGGGCGTGGTGGCTTATGCCTGTAGTCCCAGCAACTGGGGAGGGTGAGCCAGTAGAATTGCTTGAACCGGGGAGGCAGAGGTTGCAGTGAGCCAAGATCGCACCACTGCATTCTAGCCTAGCGCCTAGAGACAGAGAAAGACTCTGTCTCAAAAAAAAAAAAAAAGGCCGGGCGCAGTGGCTTAAGCCTGTAATCCCAGCACTTTGGGAGGCCGAGGCGGGTGGATCATGAGGTCAAGAGATCGAGACCATCCTGGTCAACATGGTGAAACCCCGTCTCTACTAAAAATATATAAAAAAAAATTAGCTGGGCATGGTGGCGTGAGCCTGTAATCCCAGCTACTCGGGAAGCTGAGGCAGGAGAATTGTCTGAACCCAGGAAGTAGAGGTTGCGGTGAGCCGAGATCGCGCCATTGCACTCCAGCCTGGGTAACAAGAGTGAAACCCCGTCTCAAAATAAAAAATAATTAGCCATGCGTTGTATGCATCTGCAGACTCAGCTACTAAAACTGAGGTGGCAGGCTGACACGGGAGGATTGCTTGAGCCTGGAAGTTGAGGCTGCAATGAGCTATGATTGCACTACGGCACTCCAGCCTGGGTGACAGAGTGAAACCTTGTCTCCAAAATAAGTAAATAAATAACATTAAGCCTAGGTCAGGCTATTAGATTACATTTGTTTTCCAAAAGGAACAAAATCGGATTTCAAAGATCTTTGAAAACTTGTTTTTCAGCAAATAGAAAAAGAATTGGAAAATCACTTACACTGCTTTTTGTAAAAGTGGCAAAGTTGCCCATTGTAGGAAAAGGTATATCTTGCAAGGTGTTTAAATTCAGCAGCAAAAACTTTATAACAAAGGGTAGATGAGAAAATGCCATCAACACCACTCTATAAGTTATGGTGCTATTTTTTTAAGACTCATCTATTTTAATAATATCCTGCATGACTACTCCAATATACAATTAATTTTCTGCCTTTTTGGAAAAGTATTGCTTTATAATATTAACTCACTTGAAAACTCACAAGTAATATAATTTGGGGTCTTTTAAAAATCTTGTTAAAAGTGCATTCTATTTTCAGTAAATCATAAAACTTAACACTCTTCTAACAAAATCAAGAGTCTCAAAAATCAGTTATCAGCAGCTAGGCATGGTGGCACATACCTGTAATACTAGCTACTAGGGAAGCTGAGGTGGGAGGATCACTTAAGCCCAGGAGTTCAAGTCCAACCTAGGTAACATACTAAGACTCTTAAACAAACAACAGAAAAAACTATTATCAAAGTTAACCACTATGTATTATTCCTATTACATTCGTTTTCTCCCTTTTCTTTTTTAAAATTCATTTTTCATTACAAGATGTGGTTGCCTATGCAAAGGTTTCTCTGTATGGTTTAATAGAACACTGTGGAATTCCTTCAACTATATCCCTACCCTAAATGGCACTGGCTCAACACAATGAAGACCACACAAGCCAAGCTGGTGGGAATGGGGAAGTAGTACACCTTAAAAACAGCATTCAAAGCATTTTTACTTGGAAAACTACACACAACATAAGAGCTAAAAATGGCATGGTTGATCATCGAAGTCCTTTTTATTGTTTTAGATTAAATTCCACATGATCCGCAGTTCTCTGAATCCGACCTGCACTTTCACAGCTTTGTGCCCTTGTTTGGGAGGTCCACCTCCGAGTCCTGGATCATGGAATTCTCCTCATCCTCTCAGGCTCAGTTCAAAGGAAGCTCTCACAGCCTTGCCCAGCTCCGCCTTGCATATGGGAAGTTGTATTCATGTTGTAAACTCCTTATTTATCCTGGGTTTTACAAACTCACACATCTTTCTTACCATAGCACCTGTTACAGTACATTAGGAGGCATTTAAGAAATTAAAAAAACAAATCAAGTTAAGCTCATTCACCATAAAATATGATCGAATGAGGATTAAAATTGTCACAGATGGCCAGGTGCAGTGGCTCACATCTGGAATCCCAGCACTTTGGGAGGCTGAAGAGGGTGGGTTGCCTGAGCTCAGGAGTTCAAGACCAGCTCGGGCAACATGGTGAAACCCCATCGGTATTAAAATACAAAAATTAGCCGGGTGTAGTGGTGTAACGGCATGCACCTGTAGTCCCAGCTACTTGGGAGACTGAGGCGGGAGAATTGCTAGAACCATGGAAGCAGAGCTGAGATTGCACCACTGCACTCCAGCCTGGGGACAGAGCGAGACTCTGTCTCAAAAAAAAAAATAAAAATTGTCACAGATGGTCAAGATATTGAGAAGATACCAAGCAGATATCCAAGAATGACTCCAGAACACTTTTACCAGATTCCATCCCCCTACAGGTGCAGAGCTGGGCCTACGGAAACCCTGGCTCCTGGCTGCCTGATTGTGATGGGGTCGTGGGCTTCCTTGAGAAGGGAGGCCTGTGCCATCTGCAACTCCCTCAAAGTAGCTCCAGAGTCAGTGACCTCTCCAGGAACACACTTGCCTTCATCACAGAGAGTAGGCACTACAGGGCTTAAGAACAGCAAAATTGGTCTCATTAGAACAGTTTTAGACCTCCCTGTAAGACGAGTTAGACCAGGCTAGTGCCTGACTCCCTTCTTTGGGGTGCTGGCTAATGACTTCTTTAGGCCTTCCTTGACAATAACTTCAGTACATAAACTTTTTCCCAAAGGGGACGGGAACTGGCAAGGAAAGGAGGGAATTAAGTTGACAACAACCTTTTGGCAATTTTCCCACTATAACTTCTCACTGTTACTTAAAAGGGAAGAAAATAGGCCTCCAATGTCTGCCACTGTCTTTTGAAAAACCTCAACTGTTCTGGGATGGTTTGCAGCTGTAATTTCATGTCTTAAAATTAATGCCAAAGTCCTCCTCCCACCCCAAATCCTGCTACATTCTCCTAAATACAGCAGAGAGGTGAGTGCTCTCTGTGCTTTTCCTTTTATCTTCCTTTATGACTAAACTGATTATGAAACCACACTGAAAAGTCCAGCATCACCAGGAAAAGAGCCTCAGGCTCCTTCTACCACATGTCTAACAAGGTACAGCCTGGATGGGCATGTTCACCTTCCTATTTTCTCTATCTCTTAGAACTGCCCCTACACAAATTAACAAAGGCATCTGTGAGAAATGCTAGATTTAAAGTTGCTAGGAGAAGACCTACCAACGTCCTTCCTTAACAACTACAGATTTTCCCAGCAGGTATTTTGCTTCTTGCCTGATCTGTCCAGAGCACTGGTATGTGATGCTTGCACATATACATGGATAATTATTTAACCTAACTGATGAAAATGTGATATACAAATGTATATTATGAAATAAAAGTTTTAAATGTGTAATAATGAGAAACATTAATATTTTTTAAAACTCGTGTGTTCAAAACTTAATCCCAAGTGCAAAAGTGTTGAAATGTGGGACCTTTGAGCAGTAATTAGGTCATGGGGGCTCTGCCCTCAGGAATGAATGAATTTTGTTATTGAGGGAGTAGGTTATAAAAGTGAATTTGGACCCCTCTTGTTTTCTCATGTTCTCTTGCCCTTCCACCTCCACCAAGAGATGACAGCAAGAAGGCCCTCCTCAGATGTCAGTCCCTTGATCTTGGACGTTCCTGACTCCTGAACTGCAAGAAATAAAATCTGTTCTTTAAAAATTACCCCATCTGTGGTATCCTGTTACAGCTGCACAAAACAGACTGACTGTTACCAACAAATACATAAATCCATTACAACATAAATTCAAACTTCTTAAAGGTATAGAACTTTGAGACCAGAAGGTATCCTGGAGACATACTTGTCTAAAGCAAAGACAATACTGCAACAAGCAGCCACTCAAAAAGATGAAAAGTCAGAAAGTCATGGTCTTTCCGAAGACAGACTCCACGGGACTGAGCAGCACCTATTCAAATGGTGAGACAATTCTATAGTGCTGAATCTTATCCACCTCCCAGGGACACCATCCCGAGGATACCACGAAACAAATGAAACATGAACAGAAGTTCAAGTTAGTAATCAAGATACTTAAGTTCTATCTGAAAGGAACAAGTTTCCTAACAAAATGTGTACATTATCTCAAGCGTTTTAAAAAGCATTTTAATGCAGCTAAACTCCTGAGGAAAATGCATTTCCTGACCTGCACTCCCAGAGTATGGAGATTAACAACGTGTAATGTGTATGTATTTATTTTCAGGACTGTATGAATTTCCCAGAGTACTGTGAAATTAAAATTTTAAAAATTTTAAAACTCTACCTTGGAATTTCCACATTTCAAGGATTGTAACAGTTCGAAATACACTTTGTGTTTTGGAACTCTCTGGAGCGTTAGGGCTGGCGTGCTTTCTTTGCGGGTGTTTGTTAACGACCCAGTGGGCTGGCTGCAAGTTTGTTAGGATCTTGTTTTAATTACCACCTGCATTAACCACCGACCATGGATGGGAAGCACGCGGCACTTGCTTGGCATATGTAGCTTCAGAGGGAAGGGAGACCAGCAGAGATCACTGAAAACTGCAACCGAGACCCTCAGAAATTCCAGCTCTCCGGTCTCCCCTCCGGTCCCTTCGACTTTCCGTCTGGTGACCTGCCACGTCATCCAAACACTCCTGAGAGTGCCTGCGGGAACCCCTCTCCCCACTACCCAACCAGAGAGGCAGACCCAAGCCAGGCAAGGCGCAACTCCGGGCCGCGGAGGTCGCCGCCAGGACAGCGCGGCCGGGTCAGGGGGCTTCGCCACCGAGCACCCTCGGGCCTCCGCGGCCGGGCTGGAGGGCGGCTCTCGACTACACTTCGGCCGCTCGGCACCCACCGGCCGGAAGGCCGTGAGGGAGGACTCGGTCTAGCGCCGTGGAGCCCTCGGAGTTACAGCGCAGACACCCGAGGGGGTGTCCCCGGGAACTCCTTCGGCCGTGACATCCGCCCTTCTGAGGCTCCTGACCCCAGCAACGCGGCAGAGCGGCCGCGGGCCCGGGCCCGCCTAGCGGTCTGTGAGCGGCGCAGCTCTTTCTAAGGGGGGCCGTGAAGGCCGCCGGCTGCCCCCGCGCGCCCAGCCGCCCGGCCCCGCCGCCTGAGCCGCCGCGTCGCTGGCGGGTGGCAGCGGGCGTCCGGTGCGCGGGCCCCGGCGCGTCCCCGAGCGCGTGCCCGGCCGCCAGCCGCCCGCCCCCGTCGGCCGCGGCCCCGCGCGAGTTGCACTAACTTTCCGGGGCGGGGGAGGGGCGGGCGCTGCGGGCCCGGCTCCCCGGCCTTACCTGTGCTTAAATTATCGTTGATTTTCAAAGGCACTCGCAGGATGTAGACCAGGAAGAGCACGATGAAGAACCACACGGTCCACAAATACGTCCAAGACCAAACTATGCAGGACTTGAGCTGCTCCAGAAAGCCCGTGCCCGCTTCAGCCATGTTTCGGCGCTGCTCTCTGCTGCCGCGGCTCTCGGTGTCTGCCGGGATGATTCACCGGCCCTGAGGCGCAGCTCGCGCCGCCGCCGCCGCCGTCGCTGCCGCCGCAGCGGCCCGGGCGCCCCCGGAGCCCTCCCGCCAGGGACGCGGGCGCGGCGGGAAATCGCGCGGGCTGCGGGCGTGCCGGCTTTTCCTTCTCCAGCCTTATTGCTAACTCTCTAAAGGCCCCTACAAGTGGCTTTCGTGGAGCGATCACGTGGCCTCTGCCCCCTCGCGTTCTGGGTCCATTTATATTTATTATGCTAATATTTAGAAAGACAAGGCCAAATGGCTAGCAGAAGGAAACTGCTCAGGCAGTTACAACCCGCATAGGTTGAGCGTTTACCACACGCCGGGCACTGCTACACGCTCCGTGCAGTCTCATTTAACCCCTGCGACAATCCCCACTATGATCCTCTTTCCATAGGCGGGGAAACTGAGGCTCAAAACAGCTGCGTAGTTTACCTTAAGGTAGAGCCAAAATTCAACTGCAGTGATGTATTCTGGGGCATGAGGTCTTAAACCCTACACTCAGGATTCAGGTTCAAGGAATGAATAAACTCAGGACAGCTAGGAAAAGGGAGGAGGTGCGCTCCTCTCGCCAGCTAGCTGGCCTGCAGATAAATCACTCTATTGAGCAAGATTTGGGTGGCAGATACTATTTAGCTTTGTTCTCTCTCTTTGAAGCAGCACAGGGATTTTCCATAGTAATCTTGACAAGCTGAATATCCTCCAGGTGATTACAAGTCAAACTATTCTCAGCCTGTTTTTAAATATAAACAATTCTCTGGGGTAATTGTGGCTGACTGTGAACTGGACACCTTTAACAAAAATTCCATTTGAAACATTGTTTTGTTGTTTTTGTTTTGCCTGTGCTGAATAAAATCTGTTTATTTTATTACAAAATGTTTTCTCAACCGAAATTTTCAAGTCTGTTTCTATGTATTAGACTTTCTATGTATTAGATGGTAGTGAGGCAATTGCAGGTTTTCCAGTCTACAGCTATTTTTAGAATTCTGAGCATAAAAAATATTTTATTATAAATTTTGTTTTGCTTGTATAATAGTTACCTCCATAATTACATAAGCTCCTTTAACTTTTCACATATAGGGCCCATTATGGCAGACATTATGGATGGAACTACTCTTATATTTTTACTGATTCCAGCTTCTCTCAGCTACTGTTTCTTCCTCACTTTTGATCTACTACGGTGAGATCCAGGCCAGGATAAGTGAAATTGGCACACACATACTTTATAGTTATTTATGGCAGCACATGACCAAATGATTTTTGTGTCTAACACTGATAAATGAATTGTCAGTAAAATAAAACAACATTGTCACTGGTAGAGGGTTGTGACTGAATTGGACAAAACACCCTGCAAAGCGACAAAAGAAAAAAGACAGGGTGTATTGAAAACGAAAGTATGCTCCACATTGTGGGAGCGGGCAGAGCAGTGGCTCAAGGGTCTGGATACAGAATCTTCTTGGGTCCAAGTACCTCCTAGAAGTGTCCCAGTGGCCACTTCATGCTCACCTCATGTAAATGAAGGTAGCCCACAGTCAGTCTGATTGGTTGCAGAAAGCAGCCAACCAGAAACTGAAATGAAGTTACAAAGGTAATACTCCTGTGCAAACATTTGATTGGTTGCAAAAAAACAAGTAATCAGAGTCTGGAATGAAGTTACAAAGTTATAACTCTATGCAAACAAAGACTCGCCCGCCCGCAGTCTGGTTGTGGAGAGCAATCATTCAGAGGCTGGAGTGAAGTTCAGAATGGAGACTGGACCTGCAATCAGTCTGATTTGTTGCGGACATCCAATTTCCCATCTGCTAGGCAGAAAAGGTCAAAGGGAGTGGCCTCTGGTCCTTTAGTTACTTAGGTCTGGAAAGTTAGGGTTGTCCTTTCAATTTAGTTCTAGGAAGGACTTCCTAGGTCCCCCGCCTCAACATGAGTACATGAACCACCTATTTTATATGATGATTAAATAATCCACCAGATTCTCTGCAAGTCACTGAATTAGGATATTGACTACTTACTTAATTTAAATTAACATCCAGAGGCCTAGCTTTTTCTGTCAATGAACCTCATTTAATGGACATGAATATGACTCCACTGAGTTAACAATCTTTTGATTCTCTACTAGGTGCTCCTGGGAAGTCAGCCCTATATTACTCATCATTGCCTCTCCTGGTGTGCACCCTGGCATGCAGCAGAGGTTGTACACATGTCTTTGTGCTTCAAAACAGAAGTAAGTAAGCATAATCTCTAGCAAATTGTGGCTGCTTCAGAAGAGCTGGAGTGCAGGCTCTGCAGAGTGGTGTAGGTAGAAACAAGGCTGAAGATACAGGCCTGAGTCTGATTTTTAGGGCCTAGTAGAAACACTAAGGTGTTTGTAGTTATGGGGCATTGCACACTCCAATCCAAATGACCAATTCAGAGATTTATTTAAGTGAAAATTTAAGAAACATTAAAGAAGTAGGTGGTTCACGCCTGCAATCCCAAACTTTGGGAGGCTGAGGTAGCAGAATCACTTGAGTCTAGGAGTTTGAGAACAGCAGAGGCAACATAGTGAGACCTTATCTGTACAAAAAAATTTTAATTAGCTGGGTGTGGTGGTGTGTGCCTGTAGTACCAGCTACTCAAGAGACTGAAGTTGGAGGATCACGGGAGCCTGGGAGGTCGAGGCTTTAGTGAACTGTGATTGTGCCAGTCCCTCCAGAACAAAATCTTGTTGGGGGGGGCGGATGGAGAAAAAGAGAAGAAAGAAAAAGGAAGGAAGGGAGGGACGGAGGGAGAGGATGGAGGGAGGTAGGGGAGGAGGGAGGGAGAAAAGGAGGAAGGGAAGGCGAATGGGGGAGGGAAGGGGGAAGGAGGAAGGAAGGAAGGAAGGAATGAAGGAAGGAAGGAGGGAGGGAGGGAGGGAGGGATAGGCAGAACTGACAGGCCTTGCTGACTGATAAGACAAGCAGAAGAGGCCAGGTGCGGTGACTCACACCTGTAATCTCACACTTTGGGAAGCCAAGGTGGGAGGATTACCTGAGTCAGGAGTTTGAGACCCACCCTTGCCAACTTGGTGAAACCTCATCTCTACTAAAAATACAAAAGTCAGCCGGGCATGGTGGCACATGCCTGTAGTCCCAGTTACTCGGGAGGCTGGGGCAAGAGAATCGCTTGAACCCAGGAGGCGAAGGTTGCAGTGAGCTGATATTGAGCTATTGCACTCCAGCCTGGGTGTCACAGTGAGACTCTGCCTCAAAAAAAAAAAAAAAAAAAAAGACAAGCAGGGCAAAGATAAAGGGGGCTCTTGAGTGGGACTATTAATGAAATAATGACACCCAGATATGCCTAACTACCTCTTGACAAGCTGCCAGTGGAATGACACACAGCCACCGCAACATCTTCACATGCAAAATGGAATGCATTACTTCTTCACCTCACATGTTCCTTTTAAAGTTCCATCAAGGGGAGCACCATCCTTCCAGTTTCCTAATTCAGAAATCTGAGCATCATGTATCTCCTTCCTCTCTACATTCAACTGTGCGTCAAGACTCAGACTGCCACTTCTCTCAGCCTTTGGTGATAGCCTGATCATCACTCATGGAGAACAAGGAAGCAGGCTCCCTGCCTCTAGTTTCACCACCGCCAGCACCACCACTGCCTTCTTTCATCCACTTTCCACACTTCTCTGCCAGTTACCTTTTAAAGTACAAATCCAATAACTTGCTTCTCCGTGTTTAAAATTATTTAAGGCCCCATCTTTACTGCACTCTTACTTTTATCCCAGTGTCTACCTAAAGGATGAAATCTAGGTGGTATCCAGGCTTTCTGCAAGGGCATGTCTGCCTACCTCAATTGCACAAGCATTTTGGTAAACATGCTTTTCTCTTTTACACTTTTGGACCTGCTCCCCACAACCTCCCTATAATATACTTCTCTGTGCTTCTCTTCCCTGACTAACATTCTTTTCCTGCCTCAACTGCCTGATAACAGGTTATTTAGAGATGCACTTGAAATACCACCTCCTTTGTGACACCAGATCCTCCACACCACCAACCCCACCCTCTGAGTTCACTGTCTCTTCCCTAGGAGATGCAGCACCAGGAAGTTTATGGTAGGTCATTAAAAACCAGGCTTAGAGTAGACACTGCTGGGCTGTCTTCCTGATCCTGCCATTCACTAAGTGGGTGCTCTTTGGCAAGTTGCTGAGTTACTTCATCTGTGCGATGGGTTACACTTACAGATTTTACATACAGTTTTTGTGAAGACTGAGTGAGATGCATACCAAAAATGCTGAGCAGAACACCTTGTCCATATCTCTCCTCTCTGTTATTAAATGGTGGCCTTTAATATTAACTAATTTGTTATTGTCATGGTTAATTTCAGCCCTCTGCATTTTAATCTGGTATAAATTGTGCGGTGTTTGACAAAGGGTGCATGCTCATAAATACTGAGCATTATATTAAAAAAAAGAAAAATCAATTACATGAAAAGAAATTCCAAATCTTACATTTCACGAACACAGACATAAAGGATACTATTACTAAGATTTAACTCAAGGGCAAAAGTTAAGATTTGGCCAACACCACATGGTAAGCTTTCTTGAGAGTTTATTTCTAACCACCTTTGGAATGGATAATAGTTAAATGACCATTAATTTATAATAACTATGTCAAAAACAATATGCTCCTAAATTCCTCTTAAATTGGTTTATATATTTGGTTAAAGTATACACCTTAGTCTGATAAAATATCTGAGCTGAAAAGGAAACCAGTATATAGCAAAGAATTTTAAAAGTTCTTTAAAAGTATTTCTCTTTTGTTTCTTGTTTTGTGATATTTGGAAGGACATATGCTTATATTGGCTGTCATAGTCTTTAGTCTTATACTTTGTTATAAGTTTAAGAATCTACTTTTGTAAACAATTTTCAGAGTTCATCTGAAATTTAAACACAAGCAATAATTGTTCTGACTTTTTGGGTTTTATTTTAAAAATCTCATCCATGTTCACTGGTTGGGTTTTTGAATTGGTCAATATGCTATACTAGTGAATAACATCCTATATAACTGATTATCCTTATTTAGTGACTTACCTAGACCCAAATAAGTGCAACTCCAACCTGTTTAGTTTAGACATCTAGTAAGAGCAGAAAAACAGGTTTGGAAGGGAATTTGCCACTTCTAATTTTTTCAAGTCAACACACTCTCTCACGAAATATTGAAGAGAAAGAATTTCAACAACTTGTATATAGTTGAAAAGATGAATTGGGTAGCAAAAAGCTTGGGGAGAAGTTCACTAAGATATAATTCTGCATTTATAAGGGGTAATGCATTTCCATAATCAACATACACTGCACATACATCTTAATCTGACAGTGAAAGATTCACAATGACCAAGTTCAGGCATTATATAATACATTATTATCACATTTACCTTTTGTTTCGCTATTCCTTCCAAAGATACCTAGTTTCTATATAAAGCCTTTCACAGACATGTCAACACTCAGTGACGTTCCTTAGCATCACCGATTTGTTTAATAATAAAACAAGCTGTATTGATATATGGAATAATTCTAATAGCAAGAATACAAAATAAAACAGTCAGGCTGGGTGTGATGGCTCCCTCCTGTAATTCCAGCACTTTGGGGGGCCGAGGTGGGTGGATCACCTGAGGTCAGGAGTTCAAGACCAGCCTGACTAACATGGTGAGACCCTGTCGCTACTAAAAATACAAAAACTAGCTAGGCATAGTGGCCCATGCCTGTAGTCCCAGCTACTCAGGAGGCTAAGGCAGGAGAATCACTTGAATCAGGAGATGAAGGTTGTAGTGAGCCGATATCATACCACTGCACTCCAGCCTGGGTGACAAAGCAAGACTCTGTCTTCAAAATAATAACAATAAAATAAAAATAAAACCATCAGAGCCTTGTATAAAAAATCTAAAAGCGGCCGGGTGTGGTGGCTCATGCCTTTAATCCCAATACTTTGGGAGACTGAGGTGGGCAGATCAGGAGGTCAGGAGATCGAGACCATCTTGGCTAACATAGTGAAATCCCATGTCTACTAAAAAAAATTATCTATCTATCTATCTATCTATCTATCTATCTATCTATCTATGCGTATATATATATATATATACACACACAAAAATTAGCTGGACGTGGTGGCAAGTGCCTGTAGTCCCAGCTACTGGGGAAGCTGAGGCAGGAGAATCGCTTGAACCTAGGAGGCAGAGGTTGCAGTGAGCCAAGATCACACCACTGCACTCCAGTCTGGGGGACAAAGCAAGACTCTATCTAAAAAGTAAAAAAAAAATGAAAGCATCCTAATGTCATAACGCCATCTCCAACCTAAAAGCCTGCCCCAGGCAATGAAAGATGTTTTCTTATTTTCAAAGAAAAAGATAAAAGAAAATTTCTTTGGAAAGAAGTAGAGAAATGAACATAGCCTCTCCTTCACACTGCTAAAATATAATCAGGAGAAAAGACTACAGGAAGATGGATGAGATTTTTTAAAAAAAACTTTAGCGACAACAGGGAGGTCAGATGTGTTCAACTAAAAGACCAGAAATTTATGTTAAAGACCCTCTAAAGTTCTGTGGGTCTCTTGCTTCTTAGGCTAACTAATCCTGAAAGGTAACAATAATACCCACTTTCTTTACTTTATTTATTCTTTCCTACGGTACTCAGTCTCTTTACTCTTGGGAAAATACTCTAAGATGTGGCAGTTTTGTCATTTGCACTTTAAATAGTGTGGAAATATAATGGTATACATTTTTTAATTTATTGACACACAAACCCAAAAGGTTTTATTTTTTATTTCTATAACACTTTTTATCAAAATAAAAATCCATTGTCTAAAATAGCCTATATATGCAAAATATCAACTATGCCAACTGTATTACTTTATTTTATGTATTTATGTATTTATTTTTGAGACAGTTTCACTCTTTTTGCTCAGGCTGGAGTGTAATGATGCCATCTTGGCTCACTGCAACCTCCGCCTCTGGGTTCAAGTGATTCTCCTGCCTCAGCCTCCCAAGTAGCTGGGATTACAGGCATGCGCCACCACTCCTGGCTAATTTTGTATTTTTAGTAGAGACAGGATTTCTCCACGTTGATCAGGCTGGTCTCAAACTCCCGACCTCAGGTGATCTGCCCACCTTGGCCTCCCAAAGTTCTGGAATTACCAGCATGAGCCACCACACCCAGCCTAATTTATTTTAAAACTGCATTTTTGGGCCCATAATTAGCTAAGATTTCAGGGACCAAAGCCACATCTAGATACCACTTTGAAAAATTACATGATTTCAAAAATACCTGGCACAAGTGATAACCATCACATTAAATGATTCCAAGCCAAATACAAAAATTATGTGCTATCTATTTACTTCTCATGTGCATAGCATGCTGTTTTCTGGTTTTGGCTTCCAATTTCAAGTTCATGCATACGAACCTCCAAAATGCCTGATAGATTTAGATAAATTAATTAAACAACCTTTTGCATTAAAAAAATATCAGAAAGCAGGTTAAACTGATGCGATAGAATTATCAGTAGAATTTTTTTTAATCTGCTGGCCATGATGTAAGCTTAAATTTGTTTCTATTGCTACAGAGCATTTATTCCTAGATTTCTGAAAATTCATTCTATTCTCTTAATCAAGATGTATTCCCTTACACTTGATCACTTATGTTTCATTTTTTTCTCATTTCGAATTCGCAAGACTATATTTAGGCACGTAAAGTAGAAATTTCACAGTCATCTGTTATATTTGACCACTGCAGAAACCTAATCAAAAAAAAAGGAAAAAAGAAGAGCCACATTATTTTATCTTAAAGTACATTTCAGGCTCATGTTAAGAAAAGTGATTACCCACTCCAACCGAAATTAAGTGTATTTTTAATATTAATTGTAGCCTCTCTTCTTTACTTTGTATTCCAAAAATCACTCTAGGTTTCTGTTTCATTCTGCATTGCAATGCCATTGCATACCTGCTGAATTTAGCACCTTATGCACATTTAACCATAATTGGTTTCACATCCTTGTTAATAACGATAGTTAGTGAATATGAATTATACTTGTAGCTGTGGCTTCCCTGGAGTTTTTCTTCCCTCTCAATATTGTCCTTTGTGTTTCTTATTTTTAATTTCTTGAGACAGAGTCTCACTCCTGTTGCTGAGGCTGGAGTACAGTGTCGTGATCATGGCCCACTGCAGCCTTGAATTCCCCAGGCGCCAGTGATTCTCACCTCAACCTCCCAAGTATCTGGGACCACAGGCACATGCCATCATGCCTGGCTAATTTTTTGTATTTTTAGTAGAGAGAGGGTTTCCCTGGGCCGGGCGCGGTGGCTCACCCCTATAATCCCAGCATTTTGGGAGGCCGAAGTGGGTGGATCACGAGGTCAACAGATCAAGACCATCCTGGTCAACATGGTGAAACCCCGTCTCTACTAAAAATACAAAAAAATTAGCTGGGTGTCGTGGCGCACGCCTGTAGTCCCAGCTATTCAGGAGGCTGAGGCAGGAGAATTGCTTGAACCCAGGAGGCGGAGGTTGTGGTGAGCCGAGATCGCGCCATTGCACTCCAGCCTGGGTAACAAGAGCAAAACTCCGTCTCAAAAATAAATAAATAAAAATGTAAAGAGAGAGGGTTTCCCTATGTTGCCCAGGCCTGTCTCGAACTCCTGGGCTCAACGGATCCACCTACCTCAGCCTCCCAAAGTGCTGGGATTACAGGTGAAAGCCACCATGTCCAGCAGCCTTCAAAATTATCTTTGCAATACTACATTTACAGTACAATTTTGCCTCTTTGAATAAATTTGTCATTTACCCTTTGAGCTGAAGATGTCCACATAATCAAGCCAATTTGAATTAACTTGTCAAGTACAAGTGATTGAACAAACCAGAGGAACTTATAGCAAACTATTGCGAACAGCTGGCTGCAGTCTGGATTTAGTTATCCACACCTCTATTTCTTATATTATTACACTTTTATTCCCCAAGAGGCACTATTTTGGGCTACTATGTTTAGACTGTGTTTATCAAATAGTCTTTCTAGATTTGTTCATTTATCCATTCTCTGTATTAGATCCCCTCCTGGGCCTAGCACAGGTACTATGTGCTGAGCTAAATTGAAATGAATATGCAGTCTATGGCCATACCACCGTCAACAGGCCCAGACTCTTCTGATCTCAGAAGCTCAACAGGGTCAGGCCTGGTTAGTACTGGGATGGGAAATGAATATACTTGAGTTGGAGGGAAGAAGAGATATGGTTATTGTTTAATTTTTTTTTGACCTTTCAGCAAGTTGATTTTTTAGACTTACCAAATAGAAGTCCGATGTGATTTTCACATGAAAAGGACCAATGAATGTAAATGAGATGGGAAAATAGTTCATTTTGAGACAGAAGCATCCAATAGAAATAATATCTAGTTTCCCATCACTGAGAATATTCTGACAGCGGTTTGGCTGACCACCCAACCTCATCTGTAAATTGGGAAAAATAACAGCCTATGTGTTCATGTCAAAAGGTGTTCTTGCAGAGGGTAGGAGGTTGCAGGACCAACTCATCCTGGTTTGCTGGGACGTTCCCAGTTTTAATGCTGAAAGTTCCCTGTGCTCAGAATCCCCTCAGTCACAGTGGGGCTAAATGACTTCTGAGTTTTCTTTCAACTCTTAAGACTCTCATTTGCAGGGTCTGCCTCAGGCAAAACTGGGAGGTAGGAGGAAGTTTATTTTCTGTGTCTTTTAGTTGACTTTCTCCCTTCTTTAGCTGCCTCAGGCCTTTACTTCCTTCCCTTATCTACTGTCAAAATCTGCTTTTACAACTGTCCATTTATTTTTGCCTAAATAATTTGTTATTCTTCCAAGTGCTATTAACAGGTACCAGACAGCAGAGCCATAAAACAAAATAATCTTCACAAGTTTTCGCAGGCATCAGCATATCTTGGGAATCAGGGAGACCTTACCAAACCTTTACCTGACAAATTTAATTCCATCAAAAAAGGTAAGAACAAATATATAAGTATATCATACATCTGCAATAAAAAAAATCACAAATTAGAGCATGTATCTGTAAAAAAAAAAAAAAGGCAAAAAAGCTAAAAAAAAAAATTTACCTTACTGCTTCTTTTATTACTAACTAACTACTTATTCATCAGTTTTATTGTTACAAACACACTCGAAAACAAATAGCAACAATCAGCAAAGATTTAATAAAAATGTGTGGGAAATAACTTTGAGAAAACTATTCTATTTTCTGCAAATGACATTGCCATTTTAGTCCAGTTCACGAAACAAGGATTTGTAAATGAAAAAAACTGAGGAAACAGTGCAACTCCAAACTCTGTGGCAAGATTTTATTCATGATTTAGTAGATGAAACATGGAAGTTAGTAAATAAATATGTAGGTTTAGAAAAAATGGGCTCCAAACATTGTCCAGCAATTTAAAAAAAAATGTAAACTTACTTCCGAAAGATGCATACTAATTTGTAAGTTAATATATTCTGCAATACCAATATACTAAGTACATGGTGTAAAATAAATATATAGGCATTTCAAACATGAGTTAAACATAAACATAGATTTTAGCATTTCCTCCCTAAAATCTAGTGAATTGTCTACATACTCTGGCCTGCCTGAACTCCACTTTAACGATTAGTGAGTTGGAGAAATTATCGATTAACTGTTATTTCATTTATTGCCAAGTTACCTTAAATTATATAACAACATTTCTGCCTGTGGTAGCTAATTCCCAAGTTTGGAAGGAGACCTCATTTTGCTGACTCATCTATGCCCTCTGAGGATGTCATGTAATCCTCACAGCTTCCTTGCAATGGCTTCAGTTCATCAGTATGTGACTGCTAGTGTCTGAGCCTCGACAGTGGCTGTAGGTGTTTAGGAGCCTCCTTAGCTCATGTCTATATCACTGGATGCAAGATTGTTACTCTACAAAAGTACACATATGTTGTCTCAGCTCACACTCAGCAAGAACTTTCTAAAAATGTAATACTACTATAATGGTAATTTACTTTGGCTTTAGAATTACCTCATTCTTTTTTAGATTTCAGTTCTTTAAAGGGTAAGAAATTCTGCATCCTTTTATCTGCTATCTCTTTTTGTCTATTTATTTATGAGATGGAGTCTCTCTGTCGCCAGGCTGGAGTGCAGTGGCGCTATCTCAGCTCACTTCAATCTCCACCTCCTGGGTTCAAGTGATTCTCCTGTCTCAGCCTCCCTAGTAGCTGGGATTACAAGTGCATGCCACCACACCTAGCTAATTTTTGTATTTTTAGTAGAGACAGGGTTTCACCATGTTGGCCGGGATGATCTCAATCTCCTGATTTCATGATCCGCCCATCTTGGCCTCCCAAAGTGCTGGGATTACAGGTGTGAGCCATCGTGCCCGGTCTATTTATTTATTTTTGAACATATTAATCATAGTTACTTTCAACCACATTATCTGTTAACTTCAACATCTGGATCACCTGAGGATCTATTGCTATCGTTTATTTGTTCCCCCCCCCTTAGCTTTATTTTGATAGTTCTAAGAATTTTTTTTTTTCAAACAGTCTCACACTGTCGCACAGGCTAGAGAGCAGTGGTATTCTGCAATACCAATATACTAAGTACATGGTGTAAAATAAATATATAGGCATTTCAAACATGAGTTAAACATAAACATAGATTTTAGCATTTCCTCCCTAAAATCTAGTGGATTGTCTACATACTCTGGCCTGCCTGAACTCCACTTTAATGATCAGTGATTTGGAGAAATTATAGATTAACTGTTATTTCATTTATTGCCAAGTTACCTTAAATTATATAACAACATTTCTGCCTGTGGTAGCTCACTGCAACCTCTGCCTCCCAAGTTCAAGAGATTCTCCTGCCTCAGCCTCTCGAGTAGCTGGGATTACAGGCACCTGCCACCATGCTCGGCTAATTTTTGTATTTTTAGTAGAGATGGGGTTTTACTATGTTGGCTAGGATGGTGTTGAACTCTTGACCTCAGATGATCCACCCACCTCGGCCTCCCAAAGTGCTGGGATTAGAGATGCGAACCACTGTTCCTGGCCTGATATTTCTAAGAGTGTTTGAATGAATGCTGAACATTGTTTATTTAAAAAATGGTAGCGTCTACAGATGATGATAACTTCTACCAGAGAGGGTTTACCTTTTCCTCTGCTAGGCAGAGCAAGAGTATTAAAAATGAGTTTTCATTTATAAAATTAGTGGAAGTCAAGATATGAGATTGGCTAAAATACTTTAAAGATACCATGTCCAGTGTACCAAAAAGAAAAAAAAGGAGGCTGGAGGAGGACAGTACAAAAAGCATGATTCCTAAACATTTCTGGAACTAGATAATAATTGGAAGTTTTCTGACTTCCTCCTGCCAACTGTACAGATAACTGAGTCCTCATTCTTTCATGCAAGGGTGGCAAAGCACCTAAAATTTCAGAAAATGGGCCTTCATCCAACTTGCAAAACAAGTTATATAAATACTATTAGGATCTGTTTCTAATAAATGCCTGAGCACATGTCAGAATTTGGTCTGAGACTTCCTTTCATTTTAAGGTATTACCTGGTAGCAAGGATGTTAAAGCTCTAGAGGAGAGGGGAAAAGCCTATAGCTCTCTCAGCTTGATGTAACTGCACTGACCTTTGAACAATGTGGGATTAGGAGCAGCAACCTCCACACTGTCAAAAATCCATGTATGACTTTTTTTTTTTTTAATTGACAGAGTGTCTCTGTCACCCAGGCTGGAGTGCAATGGCATGATCCTAGCTCACTATATCCTTGAACTCCTGGGCTCAAGCAATCCTCCCACCTCAGCCTCCTGAGTAGCTGGGACCACAGTCATGTACCACCATGCCCAACTAATTAAAAAAATTTTTTTTAATTTTTGTAGAGACAGGGTCTCGCCATCTTGCCCAGACCGGTATGTACCTTTGTATAAACTGCCCAAAAATGTAACACTAACAGCCTACTTTTGGCTGAAAGCCTTACCAATAACATAAACCATTGATTAACATATATTTTGTATATGTATTGTATACTATATTTTCATAAGTTAAGCTAGAGAAAAGAAAAAATGATATTAAAAAAATCATAAGGAAGAGAAAATATATTTACCATTCATTAAGTGAAAGTGGTTCACCTAAGTCTTCACCCTCTTGTCTTCACACTGAGCAGGTTGAGTAGGAGGAAGAGAGGGGTTGGTCTTTCTGTCTCAGGGGTGGCAGAAGCAGAAGAAAATCCACATATAAGTGGATCTGCACGGTTTAAGCCCAGGCTCTGTTGTCCACCCTGGAGTGCAGTGGTTCAGTGGCGTGATCTCAGCTCCATGAGGCCATGAGTTTGAGACCAGCCTGGCCAACTTGGTGAAACCTCATCTCTATTTTGTAAAACTACAAAAATTAGCCGGGCACATATGGATAATTGCAGCTACTCCAGAGGCTAAGACATGAGAATCACCTGAACCTGCGAGGCAGAGGTTGCAGTGAGCTGAGATTGCACCACTGCTCTCCAGACTGGGCGACAGAGTGAGACTCTGTCTCAAAACAAAACAAAATAAAATAGAACTAAATAAAATAATAAATAACATAAAAATAAAAATCACTCCTCTGTGGCTAGATAGGAAATGGACTGGAGGGAAAGGAGAGTAGATGTTGAACTTACAAACAAACAAAAAAGTTAGATTATTCCCACAGTCCAGGCAGTCTGTATTAGGGTGATAGCATTAGAAATAGAGAGAAGCATTAGAAATAGAGAGACTTACCTGAGATGTATTTTGGAGGTAAAATGGACAGAACTGGCTGTCAATTGAATGTGGTTAGTGAAAGAAAGGAATTGAGAGAAACACCAAGGACTCCGGGAGCCAAGCCCACCGCCACCTCAGCCTTTGCAGAAGCTGCTTCCTTGCGGGGAACACTGTCCCCCATGTTTTCTAACTTCCACTTCCTTCTCATATTGGTTTCATGCCATCTTACAGAGCCCTTTCCCCTGTTTTCTTTATACCTTTATCACTATCTGGCTTTTTGTTGTTGTTGACTTACTTAGTGCCTCTCTCTCCCCTAGTGACTAAGGCCTTTTACTGTCTCATTCACTGTTGCGTTTACAAAGTACCTAGTAGTGCGTGGAACCAGGAAGAGTTGGAGGAAAGTTTGTTAAATGATGAATTGTGTTGAAAATAATATAACAGTGGAGGTCTGCAACACTGTTTTCTGTAAAATGTGTGAACATTATTCAGTTCAAGAGATACTGGATTATAGGGACCATGAACTCTAATTGTATGAAGTGTGTGTGTGTTTCGAGTTACGAGAGAAGACAGAAGAATGGCAATGCACAGACCGAATGCACTTTTCTGAGAAAAGAGATTACAGCTTGCTTCACATTTACAGACGAGTCTCTAATTTCAAGGACAGTCAAGAATCCCTGTGTTCTTGGCTTGAATATAGTCAAACTTTTCTACAGGTGTCAGCGGGCAATAGATACCTAACTTACCACTGTTTCCGCATCCTAAAGTTTCTTTTCCAGACCAGCAGTGCCCTTCTGCTGAGTAATAGCCGAATCCTGAGCAGCGGAGATGCTCCAAGGGGTGGGTGGGACACAGGATGTCCTTGGCCTCTTTTCTCCGCTCAGCATCTACCCGAACTGCGATCAGCTTGAAATGCGAACAGTGTCCCCTGCTGGTGATTTTCAGAAACTGCAGTCTTGTCCATTCCTGTCGTTAATTTCAGAAACAGGATCTCATCCCACTCCAACATAGGCTCAGAAACACAAACCGTTTTCCCTTTCAAGCAGAACTTTGAAACACTTAGTGAAACACATAGTGATAACGTCTTTAACCACGAAAGATGCCAAACACAAAATTAAAAGATAAAGTTAGGCCTAGTGCAACGGTTCACACTTGTAATCCCAGCACTTTGAGAGGCCAGGGCGGAACCCAGGGGGTTTGCTTGAGCCCAGGGGTTTGAGACTAGCCTGGGCAACATGGCAAGACCCCGTCTCTACGGAAAAATAAAAATAATTAGCCGGGTGTGGTGGCGCGAGTCTGAAGTCCTAGCTACTCAGGAGGCTAAGGCGGGAGTGTCACTTGAAGCCAGGAATGTGAGGCTGCAGTGAGCTATGGTTGTGCCACTGCACTCCAACCTGGCGATAAAGCAAGAGAGCGAGAGCCGAGCGAGTGCAGATGGAGAGGAAAAAAAAAGTTTGCAACCATTTCTAAGGGGCTCTCCCATGAATATTATTCTGTAGAATATTTAACATATTCTGCGGCCAGAATATGTTAAATGTGTTGGGAGGAAAAATCTGTCAATATTTTCCTTTATAAATGCTGAGTTTTGTTGACTTTATAGGAAGATTTTTCTGTAGCTTAAGATTCTTAGTTCCAAAATATTCACTATTTGGTTTGACCAGATCTTTAAGCCCATATGAATTTGTTTTTTGATAGGATGAGGTGGAGAGTTAGGATCTAAGTTTTAAGATTAGGTTTAGCTGCAGATGACAACAAACAAAATAGCAGAGGCTTAAACAAGATAGAAGTTTGTTTCTCTATAACGCGATCGAGACAGAAAAAAAAAGTTTGTTTCTCTCTCAGGTAAAAAGCTAGGTATATGTTTGAGCTGGTATCGTGTTGCAGTTTGAAGGAGAGTGTTCAGTTCCATTTGTGCCTGGACCTGATGGCTCAAGACGGTGGCATCAAAGTTTCAAAGAGCAGGATGGAGGCTGAGAGATAAAAGGGGAGTACACAGGTTCTGATCCCGAGGGCAAATCCCAGGAGTTACCCTGCAACACTTTCATTTATCCCATTAGCCAGAATTTAGTCTCATGGCTAAAAATAAATATTGAAGGGGCAACTACCAATTTCTGTCACAGATTACCGCTTTTGATTTAGGTGAATACATCCTCTTACTACACACAGAGGAGTATATTTACCCCCTCCCCAAGGACCTATCCCTCACTACAGTCAGCTCAAAGTCCAAGATAGCAGCAGGGTGAATACCCAATTCTCATTACCAAAAACAAATGCATCTCATCGTCCAGCAAACTATAAATTAAAAGATGTTATGTGCCCCAACACTCTTAATATACAATATAGGAACAGAAGAATTGCAATTCAGAAATGAAACAAGATCTCCCTATTCTGGTAGCAGGTTTATGGCTTAGTTCATAAGAGAGCCCCTGATTCTGCTTTCTGAGAAACACTCCTTATCCATCATTCCCAGGGAAGTTTCTTCGCTATCCATTATCTTTCCTAGCTACAACTGGGGCTGCACAGCTTTCAAAGTTCACTGTAGTTGATTAGGGTGACCACACATAGCAGTTTGTCCAGAATAGTTCCTATTTACACCTGTTATTTCAATGTAATAATTAAGAGCTCTCTTTTCTCTCAAAAATATTGTGGTTTGGCCAACAAATGACATAATTGCTCTATTCCAAAATTCAATTCACAAGTAACTGCCAATACAACCATATAAGCTTGGAAGAGGAATCCAAGCCTCAGATGAGATTGCAGTCTTAACCATCACCTTGATTTCAGCCTTGTGGAACTATGAACAGAAGACCCAGCTGACATGTGCCTGAACCCATGAGAACTGTGAGTTAATAAGGTTGCATTGTTTTAAGACCTAAATTTGTGACCACTTGTTACACAGCAGTAGAAAATGAATACACTTTATAAGACAATGGGCTTGGGGGAAGGGCAATACCCTTATTTCATCTCTGGTTTAACTTCATCCTGGTTATCACTTTGGACCTACAGTCCACAAATGACAAGTGAGAGAAAGAAGGATCTTGACAGTCTCAGTGGAATTGGGAACATTTTAATTTTTTTATTTTTTTGAGATGGAATCTCATTCTGTCGCCCAGGTTGGAGTGCAGTTATGCTAACTCTGCTCACTTAACCTCTGCCTCCTGGGTTCAAGAGATTCTCTTGCCTCAGCCCTGAGTATCTGAAATTACAGGCGCGTGATACCATGCCTGGCTACTTTTTGTGTGTTTTTAATAGAGAAGGGGTTTTGCCATGTCGGCCAGGCTGGTCTCAAACTCCTGACCTCAAATGACCCTCCTGCCTCAGCCTCCCAAAGTGCAGGGATTACAGGTAGGAGCTGCTGTACCCAGCAGGGTGATCCTTGCAAGATTTGATGTTGCAAGAAGTTCTGCGGGGCTCAAATTTCTCCTCAAATAACACAGACATGGGAGGAGGAATTCAGTATGGCTGCTAACTCCTTTCTTTCATCCTGAGTCTTCTCTGCCATCTTTCCTATTGTCATGTCAATCTACTTGTTAAGGTACTCAAGGCAGTAATTTCAGTGTTTTATCATGGCCTAACAAGGGTCACCAGCTTTCCAGCCTGCAATATCTATGCTCTACTAAATCCCCCTAGTCACTGGAGTCATATTCCCTTCCTCTAGGGCATTATTTTTCACTGTCACAAGGATTAAGAGGTGTCACTGGCATTTAGTGTCTAGGGGTACAGGAGAACAGTCTTGCACGTTGTGGTGGACTCATATGTCAGTAGAACCCCTGTTGACATACGTTGCATTTAACCAATGCCACACTTCAGATTTTGACACTTGTAGGATCCTATTTCTGGTACTAAATGCTGTATAGGATGAAAGGCAGGGGTGACAAGAAGTAAATTCCAAACAGCAGTGGCTTAAATATGTTTGTTTCTCAATAGAGGTCCAGTGAGGAAGTCCAAGTCTGGTAAGGCTCTCCATAATGTCAGGGGCTCAGGTGTCACAGGCACTGCTTTTCAATTTTCTTTTCTTTTTGAGATGAGTCCCGCTCTGTCACCAGGCTGGAGTGCAGTGGCACGATCTCGACTCACTGCAACCTCCGCCTCCCAGGTTCAAGTGATTATCCTGCCTCAGCCTTCCGATTAGCTGGAACTACAGGAACACACCACCACACCCACCTAATTTTTGTATGTTTAGTAGAGACCATGTTCACCGTGTTGGCCATGATGGTCTGCATCTCTTGACCTCATGATCCGCCCACCTCTGCCTCCCAAAGTACTGGGATTACAGGTGTGAGCCACTGTGCCTGGTCAATTTCCTTCTTTTTATAATTTAGTATTTTTTTTTGTAGAGACAGAGAGTTTCATGATGTTGCCCAGGCTAACTGTGAACTCCTGGGCTCAAGTGGCCTTTCCACCATTGTCTCCCAAAGTGCTGGGATTACAGGTGTGAGCCACCATGCCTGGCCTGTGCTTTTCAATTTTCTATTGGACACAATTTTCTAGTGTCCAATAATACTCTTGCGTTATTCTGCTGTAGGTGCTCATTAGATGTGAGAAAAAGTAACCATCTATTAAGTTGCAAATGTTTTCCCTTGTGAGTGATGCCTTCTGACTGTTTAGATAGAGCATTTTAAGCTATGTGGAAAATCTTTTTTTTTTTTTAGACGGGGTTTCACCATGTTGGTCAGGCTGGTCTTGAACACCCGACCTCAGGTGAGCCGCCCGCGTTGGCTTCCAAAGTGCTTGGATTACAGGAGTGAGCCACCATGCCTGGCCTGAAAATCTTAATTTTTATGAAGTCAAATACATTTCTTTTTTTAGGTGGAGTCTCACTCTGTTGTCCAGGCTGGAGTGCAATGGCATGATCTCAACCATTTCTTCAAGAACAGTTATCTTTTTTCTTTTCCTTTTCTTTTTTTTTTTGAGACAGAGTCTTGCTCTGTCACCCAGGCTGAAGTGCAGTGGCACGATCTCAGCTCACTGCAATTTCGGCCTCCTGTGTTCAAGCCATTCTCCTGCCTCAGTCTCCCAAGTAGCTGGGATTACAGGCGCCCGACACCACACCTAATTTTTGCACTTTTAGTAGAGACAGGGTTTCAACATGCTGGCCAGGGTGCTCTTGAACTCCTGACCTCAAGTGATCTGCCCACCTTGGCCTCCCACAGTGCTGAGATTACAGGCAGGAGCCACTGCTTCTGGCCAATGGTCATTTTATACCGTTAAATCTTTGGTCCAATTTTACCTTGGTGTAAGGAATGAGGTATACTTCTCCCATCCAACTTTCCTCTCCCATCTGGCTACCCTGTTGTCTCAGCATCATTCATCTGTTGCCCCACTGATTTGAGATGCTGCCTTTAAAATCAGGATTAGGGACTAAATTTTATCAAATACTCTAATATTTTCTCACAGGATTATAATTTTCTTCTGTAATATGCTAATATCAGAGGGTAGAGTACTAGATTACCTAACAGGGAACAATCATTGCATTCCAGTGATAAACCATACTTGATCATGATCTAGTATTATTAATGTACTAAGGAATTTTACTTTTGACTGTACAGGGAAGTTTCATCAGTTTTCTGGTTTTGGCTATTCTTATTTAAGTTTGTAAGTCAGTCTCATAAAATAGATGTCCATCCTTTTCTACTATCTAAAATAATTTCTGTAACAAATTATTTGTATGTGGTAAGTTGGATAAGATTATCTGTAAAATAATGAGTCTAATGACTTTTTAAAGGGTATTAGGAAACTTTCTATTCAATTTATTCTATGGTTATGACCTGTCATTTTTCTACTTTTGCCTGAGTCAATTTTTGTATATATTTCATGTGAAGTTATATGTCAGCGTTTACGTTGTAAATTTTTAAAACAAAACTGACATTAAAAAATTAAGATTGTTGTAATGAACAGCTATATGCCTATCATCCAATTTTTAAAAAGGTTACAATCCCTTTATGTCATTCCCTAATGCTATTCCCTTATGTTCCTCCTCACACATGTATTATCCTACTTTTTTTGAGAGAAAGGGTCTCACTTGGCTGCCCAGGCTAGAGAGCAGCAGTATGATGATTAAAGCTCACTGTAATTTGAACTCCTGGGCTCAAGGGATCCTCTTGCCTCAACCTCCCGAGTAGTTAGGACCACAGGCACACATCACTGTGCCCAGCTAATTTTGAAATTTTTCTAGAAATGGGGTCTTGATATATTGCCCAGGCTGATCTTGAAACGCCTGGGCTCAAGTGATCCTCACAGGTTGGCCCCCGAAAGTGTCTGGATTACAGGCCACACACCTGGCCTGATTTGGTGTTTTAATCCATTGTATGTTTACACACTCACTACAATGATAAAATATTTGTATTATGTATTTTTTACTTAAGTATACTTTTTTGCAACTTGTTTTCTCTCAACAGTGTTTTTATAGTATGTTACTATATGAATCTCTGACTCACAAGTTTTTAAAAGCTGTATGCTCTCCTAGTGTTAACAAACCACAGTATTTGTACTCATTCACTGTGGTTGGATATTTAGGTTGACTTATGGTTTTGCCTTTTCAAGTCTCTGGAATGACATTATTTCCTTAATTTTTTTTCTACCCTTTAAAGCCCCAAAGGGGAAAATGAGTGCATATGGGCAGGATTTTCCTTACCTTGCCTATTCTTCATTGGAGATAAGCTTTCAGTGTCCTGCAACACTGATCTCCTGTATTTTGCTCTCCTTTCTCAAAGAACAAGTCTTCCCTAAGTCCTTAACTTATACTTAAGAGAGCTATTGCTCCTGGCTGTCTCTGTAGAGTTCATTCTTTTGTTTGTTTTGTGTTTTGAGACAGAGTCTCGCTTTGTCACCCAGGCTGGAGTGCAGTGGCGCAATCTCGGCTCACTGCAACCTCCACCTCCTGGGTTCAGCAATTCTCCTGCCTCAGCAGCCTGAGTAGCTGGGACTACAGGCACCCACCACCAAGCCCAGCTT
The DNA here is from genome assembly GCF_049354715.1 of Callithrix jacchus. Classification (NCBI taxonomy): domain Eukaryota; kingdom Metazoa; phylum Chordata; class Mammalia; order Primates; family Cebidae; genus Callithrix; species Callithrix jacchus. Next base: position 87,499,133 of record NC_133512.1, on the reverse strand, counting down.
ATTTTTGTATTTTTAGTAGAGATGGGGTTTCACCACGTTGGTCAGGCTGGTCTCACAACTTCTGACCTCAAGTGATCTGCCTGCTTCAGCCTCCCAAAGTGCTGGAATTACAGGAGTGAGCCACCATGCCCAGCCTGAATAATTCTTTGAAAATTTATTTGGTTAAAGAGCTGGGCATTTTGCAAATTTTCCCAGAAGTCATCTATCTTCTAAGATACGCCAACTGTACTTCCTTATCAGTCTTCTACTAATCAGCGTATTTTAACTGCAGATTGTCCCACAGCTCATGTTACAAGAGTCAGTGGCTGATTTGGGATCTGTGATGTGTGTTTTCTAGCAAGTTTGTGTGGAAAAAAATCTGTTTTCTGATAGTCACACTGCAAAAATGGAAACTGACATTAACTAGTATATTTTTGTTAGATTATACCAAAACTAGAGACAAAACATCTTATTAGCCATACTATAGTTTATAAGAACACTTATTTTTAACTTTACTGTTATAATTTCATTTTGTACTGTGCTGTTTTAAAAAGTCAGGTTTCTTTTTGAACTGGATGACATTGTGACCCATGATATTTCTTTACCAGAAATATATTATCTGCATAATAATGCTTCATTGAGATACAAGAGGATTTCCCGCCTACCAGTGGCATGCATACTTGCCAAAGCAGTTTAAAACTCATCCTTTCTGGAAAACCTCCCTTGGCCTGACATCTCTTTAAAAGCTATCTTAGGTAAGGCTTGAAGTTAATCTTATAAACGGTCTGTTATCCATGGCACATTTTCCTAAACAGGTTTAAGGTGTGTCAAGATGCTGATCTTCTTAACTCTTAAAATTGGCAGGCAGCCTTGTCCATCTCCTGCAGTACGCTGTGTGTGTGTGTGTGTGCATAAAGTGTGCCTTCATGTATTTTTAGACAAGGTCTCACTCTGTCACCCAGGCTAGAGTGCAGTGGCAAGATCACAGCTGACTGCAGTCTCAACTTCCCCAGGCTCAAGATGATCCTCCTGGCTCAGCTCCTGAGTAGCTGGACTACAAGCGTGCACCACACCTGGCTAATTTTTGTATTTTTAGTAGAGACAGCGTTTCGCCATGTTGCCTATGCTGGTCTTTAACTCCTGGACTGAAAGGTTCCATCTGCCTCGGCCTCCCGAAGTGCTGGGATTAGAGGTGTGAGCTACCGTGGCTAGCCACAAATATTTTTTATGTACGTTGTGATGTGACAACGGTTGAAAAACACTGTTGTTCCCTGACTAGTTTGTAGATTCCTTTAAGAAACAGTTTTCCAGACTCCACCATGTCTAGAACAGTCCACCAAATAATATGCTTAATTGTGAATGACCTAACATTAATTTCTAATGCCAACTGAACCTTAAAGTTTAATTGGCTATTTTAATCTTAATCTGTGAATATTTTGCATATTCTCCAATAGCCAGCACTACTGGCCAAACTTACAATAAAGCTTTTGCATAATAGTGAGAATGTTAAATTTGGAGATGCCTACACAGCATCTGCCGTTAAGACGGTCTCAGTTTCAAGCCCCCAATCTACACTTTATTTTGTATTTTATTTGAGGTGGAGTTTTGTTCTTGCTGCCCAGGCTGGAGTGCAATGGCGCCATCTCGGCCCACTGCAACCTCTCCCTCTGGGGTTCAAGCAATTCTCCTGTCTCAGTCTCCAAAGTAGCTGGGATCACAGGCTTGGGCCACCGCACCTGGCCCACCACTTCTTACATCTCTTTTTTTTTTTTTTGAGACAGAGTCTCACTCTATTTGTATTTTTAGTAGAGATGGGGTTTCACCATGTTACCAAGCTGGAGTGCAGTGGCATTACCTTGGCTCACTGCAACCTCCACCTCCCGGGTTCAAGCGATTCTCCTGCCTCAGCCTCCCGAATAGCTGGGACTACAGGTGCCCACCAACATGCCCGGCTAATTTTTGTATTTTTAGTAGAGATGGGGTTTCACCATGTTAGTTTTGATCTCTGACCTCGTGATCCGCCTGCCTTGGCCTCCCAAACTGCTGGGATTACAGGCATGAGCCGCCACACCCAACTCACTTATTACATTTCTAAATCATTCTTTCTAATCCCCCTACTTTAACACACCTATAATCCACCGGTTGTACCACATTTTCTCTATCCCTCCCCTTGTCTTAAGCCTTCAATGAAATTCCACAGACCATCATTATACCTTGACCCTCTTCATGTGGTCACTCATTCACTCTTGGCAAAACCATAGCCTTGGTGAAATTCATTTCATCTACTCTAGGCCTGCACCCATACAGCTTTACACGGTTGAAGAAAAACACGCAGCCATGCTCATCATTGGTCTCATTTACTTTAAATTCATTATCACTAACCTTGAGGTCCTTCGTCCTATCTGCCTGTAAAATTGTTCCCCAGGTTCATTCACTTTCCCATTCTTCTAGCGCAGAGCTTTCTTCTGGTTCCCGTCTTCTGTATCTAACTGCTACATGAGATATTTCTCCTTTGAACAGAAAACAGATCCTGGCCAGCCTCCTTCCCCAAACCAATCTCTTCCTTAAATTACTTAAAATTGCTCCTGCAATCTTCCTCAATTTCTCAAGCCCCAAACATCCCTGATGGTTCCCTTCATCTCACAGTCCACGACCAATCTCTCCCCAAGTTTTGCTCATTTTACCTTCTCCAGACCTCACTGCTTCATACCATCTCTACAACCACCACCTGGGTCTGAGCCAGCATGCTCTCTCAACTAGATTACTGCGGTAGTCTCCCAGCTGTTCTCCCTGATTGTGCCTTTGCCATCACACTTCAGCCTACTCAGCAAAGCAGCCATAATGGCTCCTATTAAAACTACATCCCTAAGCTACAGGATACTGATTTCTACTTTTCTTTCACTTTAATAAATGCCATTGTTACACTATAAAAAACTAGTCTACTCTGTGCAATCATTTCAGACTGTTCTAAATTATTTTTGATAGACCTTCCATCTCACAAGCACATCACCTTAAAAGCAGTTGCATATATTTTCAATAATGCATTCCAGACTAAAAAAGAGACAAGTAATTGATGACCTTCATGGGATACAAACTCATGATAGCCTAACTGATACAACTAAGCTTACCAATTAGTCTAGTATTTAGTTCACCATCATCAAACTCTCAAATATATATATTTTAAAAAGGAACTGATAATTAATGTTACCAATTCATTTACTTTAGGAATCCCAATGTGCCAAAACTAATTTTACAACTAAAGAAAAGATGATTTAGCCAAAAGATCGTAATTTCATATTATATTCTCAATGCTTTCAAAGCCCAACAGTGACTTTAAAAGGAAATTAAACATGCTTTCATTGAGAGAATTTTAAAAAACCTATACAATTCAAGCTAATGAAATATTTTATCATACATAATAAAAGTGTTTTTCTTAAAAAAAAGAAAAAAAAAATCCAGGCCCAGATATCTGCAGGAGTATGTGAGGAAAGGATTCCACTCAAGTATAATAAGCAATACTCTATTGAATGAAACCATAACTCCACTTTACTCCCTATGGTAAATACTAACATTCACCACAGGCTTGAAATTCCTGTAGTATCAGTAGAACTATTTTTTTAAAATATTACAAACATGCTTATGATGCATAGGAGGATGAAAAAATTTAGACTGTAACCACACACCATATGTAATCCCAGCTTTTCTAATTTACAACCAGTTAAGAATTACAATATCCAAAGAAAGTATTTTAAAATATATATGACTCACTGGTAAGTGATTTTCTACTCAAATAAATAGGAAAATTTGTATTTCAATGTCACACTGAATTTCAGTACTTTTCAATCGAAGAAAAAAAAATAAACTGAGACATGGTCATGAGTTCAGGATTATATATATTACAATTTGCCTTGTTAATACACTTGTGGCTTTATGATAAAAATAACTCAGGGACATATGGAATTCAAGCTGATTTGCGTAACTGTCACAAGAAAAAAGCATTAAATGCATTTCTGAAATAAGTAGTTTCATTTAATTTCAGAATCTCAAAACAGCATTAGACCTTGCCTTGTTTAAAAAAAATTTAGTTAAACACTAAGCCAGCTAAATAACCTTCTTGAAAGGTTTAAACACAATTGATATAGAAAATGTTTTCCCTCTAATCTCAACCTTACATAAATGGAACAGGTGAGGAAGAAAAGGTAGACAATTTCTTTAGCAGCATATATGGCTAAATCCATCAACCACCTTAATCTAGAATGTCCATTATTGACCCCATTAAAAAGAATTGGGGAAATATCAAAATTACCCATTTCATAAACCAAAAGACAACAATTTTAGGATTACAGTTAGTAAAATATTTTTGAAACACTTTGAAAACTTTTAACCATAAACTAGAAGAATCATCTCTTCATTGTAAGAAAGAAAGGCCTAACAGAAAGACATTTAAACTGATTTTCAATCCTCTTAGAACAAACAAAATGAAAAATGGTTGATTAGCTAAGCCTTGTGCTCTAATCAAACTAATTAATTACAGTGATTTTAAATGGCAATAGCCCATCTGACTGGGCAGCTTGACAGTTCAGAATACTTTTGCAATAATTTTTTAACGCAAAGACACTAAAATGATCCGGTCATGCAATGTTCATCTTATGCATTCTGCATCTCTTTGCCAATCTTGTAGCTAAGGATCTTGTTCCAATCAATCTTAGTGCGTGTAACTGGCAATTGTCGACGTAAGGCTTTGAAAGTAGTGTCCGACATTGTCTGATAATTCTCACTGATGGCAGTCTATGAAAAACAACAGAAGTTTAAAGTAAAGCAAAGGCACAGAACAATTTATAAAGCACACAGATGTTTTCAGAACAACTTTTATTTAAGCAGCCTAGTGAAACAAAATTATAAATTAGATTTAATATTTGTGTCCTCATTTTGAATTTAGTATCTCAGAACAATTTATAGATTACTATTTTTAAGAAGCAAAAACTTGTCCAATTCACAAATTAAATGCTTAAATTCAGGAGTGTAGTTTACAATCTGATAAATAACATAAGAAGTAAAATACAAAATAAATGTGATCTAAGCAGATAACACATATTCCAAATGGTACAACACAGCCTGAATTAAAATTTCCAACCAGAAACAAAATAGCCATTTAAAGTCTGGCATATTTTGACTGATACAGGTTAAGCATCCCTTCTTGAAAAATCCAAATGCTCCAAAGCCTGAAACTTTTCAAGCGTCAACATGATGCTCAAAGGGAATGCTCATTGGAGCATTGATGAAGATTTCTAATTTTCAGATTACGGAAGCTTGACTGGTAGATATACAATGCAAATATTCCAAAATCCAAAAAAAATCTGAAATCTGAAACACTTCTGGTCCCAAGCAATTCAGATCAGGGATACTCAATCTGTACTCAGAAATTATAGTTGGCTAAAACTTAGTCTTAGTATACAAAATATTAATGGAATTCAATTTATTTGCCACTCTTTCTGCCTATACCTTAGTAAGTCTGTCCTTGTGTTAAAAGCAGACATACAATAAAAAGACTCTTAACTTATGCAATGGAAAAATTCAGGCTTATGGCTGAAAGTAAAATTTCAGTGCCATTAATTCATACGTCAGTGTAGCTTATATAATATTTTAAAAAATCATACCTGGTATTCATTTTCTGCAGCTTCTACAATCTTTATAAATTCTTTTGCTGTCTGCACTTCATTCTGAATAAAAAAACAAAATAAAATAGTAATTTAAAACTAAACCACTATTATTTAAAAATATACAGTATGGCTGTTATAATAAATAACATAGATGAAAATTATATCAAAGCAAAATACTGTAAGATCAATTATTCTAAGACTAAAGGGGAAATAGGTAAAATTATTTTAAAAGTCTATAGAATAAGCCTGGTTTCAGTGTTAAGCTGGCTAAGGAGAGTGAAATCTGAATGATAAACACATTGATGAAAAGTTCAATTTTAAACACTGCACATGCATTCCAACAGACAACATTTATAGGTAAGAAGTTTGGTACAGATTTCTAACTGGTGATTCTTTAAATACTGCTAAATATTTACAGAACATCACGTAACAGAACAGTGATAACAAAAAATAAAATCACTAATCAGGAAGAACGTATTTTTTCTGGATTTTTTTTTTCTAGATTTTATTTTTTCACGTGTCAATAGATGAATTTGTTTGCTTTTCCTAATAGTAAAGTTAACAGAAATCTGAATTTTAAAAATAAAGTGTTAATGTAAAATTCTTGAATACCTTACACTTTATATATATGGTGTAAAAATATGAAACAATGAAAACCTCCTTAGAGTAAAAATGGTTATTCCTAAAAAAAACTGAGCACAAACTGGCATATTAGTCAAGTTTAATTACTATCACCATCTCTCAAAACCACACATTTCTCTTAGAAAGCATCTTTTTTTTTTTTTTTTGAGACAGGGTCTCACCCTGTTGCACAGGCTGGAGTGAAGTGGTGTGATCTCGGTTTACTGTAATCTCCGCCTCCCAGGTTCAAGCAATTTTAGTGCCTCAGCCACCCGAATAGCTGGGACTACAGGTGTGTGCCACCACACCCCTCTAATTTTTGTACTTTGAGTAGAGACAGGTTTTTGTATTTTTAGTAGAGATGAGGTTTCACCATGTTGGCCAGTCTGGTCTTAAACTTCTGACCTCAAGTGATCCACCCACCTCAGCTTCCCAAAGTGATAGGATTACGGATATGAGCCACCACACCCAGCCAGGAAGCATCTTTGTTCAATGCCAAACTCCCCAAATAAGACGGCACCCAAGTAACCTTGTTATGTGAATAATATTGAATGCAGTTATTACATACAATATATAACTATATAGAATAGAACATCTCATAGAAAACCAGACATTAGTAAGTTTTCTTCACTGGTAAATTTTGCAAGGAGAGTACCAATTAGGTCAAAGCAGAAATCACTTAAGTGCTAATGAAAAATTTTTAAAAATATAGCTTCAGGGGCTGGGGGTGGTGGCTCATGCCTGTAATCCCAGCATTTTGGGAGGCCAAGGTAGAAGGGTTGCTTGAGGCCAAGGTTTGAGACCAGCCTGGGCAATATGGTGAGACCCCCATCTCTACAAAAAATAAATTAGCTGGGAGTGGTGGCACATGCCTGTAATCCCAGCTACTAGAAAGGCTGAGGCAGGAGGATTGCTTGAGCCCAGGATGTCAAGGCTGCAGTGAGCTGTGTTCACACTACTGCATTCCAAGCCTGGGCAAAAGTGAGACCCTGTCTCAAAAAAATACATACATGAATATATATGTTTATATATAAATATATAGCTTATCTTCTTAGGTAGCATCTGGCTTAACACATTCATACATGTTTCTTAAAATTAAATGCTTGAGTCAAAAATACATTTTTCTTTAATATTTGTAAATTAGCTTATTTTGTATATAAGCAGTTGATGTTTATAATATGGATACTTTTAGGTACATGACACAAAAAGATGAGAAAACGTCACTGTTAAGGTTATACTGTCAATATCCATAGGGCAAAAAAAAAAACAACAAAAACCAAACACTTGGAGGCCAAGGTGGGTATCCTGCATGAGCCCAGGAGTCCAAGACTAGCTGGGCAATATGGTGAAACCCCATCTCTACCAAAAAAAATAAATTAGCTAGGTGTGGTGGCATGCCTGTAGTCTCAGTTACTCAAGAGGCAGAGGCAGAGGCAGAGGCAGAGGTGGGAGAATAGCTTGAGTCCTAGAGGCAGAGGATGCAGTGAGCTGAGATTATTATGCCAGCCTGGGTGACAGAGCCAGGTCCTGTCTCAAAAAAAAAAAAAAAAAAAAAAAAAAAAATCAACAAGGAAACAATTGCACATACAATGGAATGAATGTGTGAAATAATTCTGTGGAGAAATAAAACCAAGTTCAAAAATTCCTAAATTTGAAAGATGAGCTTAAAAAAAACTTCATTTAATCATGATCCAAATAGCTACTGAAATGAAAAGGTACGATACAATTTAAAAGTTAGGTACAAGGTCACACACCTAAATGTAAGACTAAAATATAATACTTTTAGAACATGGGAGTCTTCTATTAAGAACACAATCTTAGGTAGGCAATAGTTTCTATTAATATATCAAATCTCATGTGACAAAGAGAAATCAAAACCAAAATCTTCTGTTTTGCAAACAATATCAATAAAGTAAAAAAAACACCACACAGAAGGATGAAAATATTGAAATCACGTATGTGATACACTGGACTTGTATTCAGAATATATGAACTCAATAATACAAATATGAATAATCAGGAAATGGCCAAAGGATCTGAATAGGTATTTCCCCCTAAAAGACAGACAAATGGTCATGAAAATAGACAAATAGCACATGAAAAGATGCTCAAAATCATTAGCATCAAGAAAACGTAAATAAAAACCAAAGTAAAACACTACTTCATACTGACTAGGATGGCTATCATCAACAGGACACATTTTGGAAAAAAAAGTTGAAAAATGGAAACTCTTATACACTGCTGGTAAAACTATAAAATGGAAAAAAGTCGGGCAGTTCTTCAAAAGGTTAAACATAGTTACCACATGACCCAGCAATTCCACTCCTATGTATATACCAAAAAGAAATTAAAACGTCTATGCAAAAAATAGTACACATAGCAGCAAAAAGTAGAAAACAGTAATGTCCACCAACAGAAGAAGGGATAAAATGTGGTGTGTCCATACAATCGAGTATTATTTGGCATAAGAAGGAAAAAAGTACTAATACATGCTCCAAAAAGGATGAACGTTGCAAACATGTTAAATGAAAGAAGCCAGTCATGAAAGACTAAATATTATAATTATATTTATATAAAATGTCCAACACAAGCAAATCTACAGAGCCAGAAAGTAGATTAGCCAATGCCTAGGGCGGGGTAAGGGCTGGGTAGAATGGAGAATGATTGCTAATGGTACAGGGTCTCTTTTAAGGAGCACGAAAATGTTCTAAAAAATTGTGGTGACTGCTGTCCAACGCTGTAACATACAAAAAAAATGTGAAGCTTATACTTTAAATACGGGAACAGAATGGTATACAAATGATATCTCAATAAAGCTGCAAAATAGTTACGTACAGGTTTACAATTACTTTAATCTATCAGAAAACACTTTAATCTGAAACAGAAACATAACTTAAAATGTTCATTCCAAAATTGTTCTGGTTTCACAGAGGTATTAGGTTAAATTTTATTGTGGAATTAATTACTTACAGACACTGTTAGGGAATCTTGTATATCTTTATGACTCACTAGCTGAACATTACCATCTTCATAATAATGAACCTATTAGGAAAAGAAATTACAGAAACCACATCACAGGAATGAAGATGCTCACTGCTTCAACAAGCATATCGATGCAAACTGACTACAAATTTCAGCTCTAGTCTAGACTTCTCTGCTGAGCTCTAGAACTTTTGAACTCCAGCAAGACTCTCCCTGCCCTCAGCCTAGTGAGGAAACTAGTTAGAAATATTCCTGTAGTTATTCAGGCAAGGCTTCTATTGACCTGACTGCTGAACATTTTTGTCTCATGGTCATTCATTCTACTAGTACCTAAAACCAAGATGTCCAAATTTGAGCTGACAATATTCCCTCCCAACCCTGCTCCTTTTTTGTTTATTTCCACCAATCATTTAATTCCCCAAACTCAGACACAAATGTACTCAACAAACATTAACTGAGTGGGTGCTATAAATACTGCTACTACATAAGGTTATGAGGGTACATGGCTTTTAAAAAGACACAGTCCCTGATCTCATATTTCAGCACAACATGGTAAAGGTTAAGAAAAGTATGTCAGCAGTACTCCAGATTCTCTCTGAGGGTTAAAAAAGAACTTCAGCATATTTCAGAAAGGACTAGAGGTATGTGAAGTTGAGGAGAGTAATATAGCTGGAGAAATATATACAGGGAGCAAACCAGTCAAATCTGGGCCTTGTATGTCATGCAAGTATGTCTGGACGATCTGGTAGATGACAGTGTACCACTAAATGGTCTTACATAATCAAGTAACCTATCCACATTTAAATTTTAAAAATTATCTTTTTGACGGCAGTGTGAATGTCAGAGTCCAGCAATTCAACAAAACAACAATCATATGCTAGGTACTATGCTAAATGCTGAAGATCGTACTGTAAACCAGACAATCCTTGCTCTCAGTAAGCTTTGGCCCTGCAAGGGGCATTATTTTAGAAACTGCTGTAATTATCCAGGTAAGAGCCACTGAGGCCTAAGTAAAGAAAGAATAATGCTGACAAATAATGACTACCATTCATCGAGTAGTTGGTATCTGTCTCTGTTCTAACCCTTTTAGCCATATTAACTAATCTTCAAATAGTCGTATAAGCTTTTTAATTTTTTTCTTCAAAGATGAAGAAACAAAAAGACTTCCTGATGTCACACAATTATTAACTGGCAGAGCTGGGACTCAAACTCAGCAAGTCTGGTTTCAATATCCACACTCTTAACTTCTATTCTCTCCTTCCTAAGGGACAGGCACCAAGACGAAAAAAAGCAATGGGATATAAGACTAGAAATCTATAGTGCAGTCAGATGCCTAAGCAACAGTCTGATTCATTCTTATTCCTTTACAGCTGCTTAGCACAGTATCTTTCATGATAGATGCTCAATAAATGTACTAGACAAGTAAGTGAACCAAAGCATAAAAATATTAGTCAATGTATTCCTCTAACTTATTTAGTAATACTTATATTCAGATTCTTGGTCTTAGTTATCAAACATTCTTCTATATAAACATCTAAGCTTACATGAAGAGTCAAAGAATCCAATTCTAGTAGGCTTCATGTAACAAGCCAAATATGAATACAGAAGATATTTAAAAGATGTATGTAATAAGTAATACATACACGTTAATACACCCATGTAATATATATTTATACAACTACACACAAGCATATATATTATTATACTTCACCAAACTCCACCTAATTCAGAGGAGAGAAAGTACACAACTCAAACTCTGAAGATGCCTACATGAACAAACTGTATCTGAAGAGCAGACCAAATGGCATCATCTAATTTTAGCTGTTTTATAATCTGTCAGCTATCCTTGCAGATTTCTGATGACTAGGGAATGAACTGCAAGCTTATTTAAAAGATTTAAAACAGCACTACTCTTTTCCCCATTACCCCAAAACAAAGACCTAGAAAAGAAATTTATATGATGTACTATGAAAATGTAAAGTCAGGAATTAGTTGCTTCTCTGTTCAGAATCATCTGAAGATTAGTGAACAAATTCTTTTTATTTCATACCTGAATTTTCAAGATGCCAACCACTTGAGTGGTTGAAGGAGTGATTGTAAACTTCCATTCTGACCTCCAACGACCATTCCTTAAAAATAAAAACAGCAGCTGTAAATAAGGTAGGGAAAATAATTTGAATGAATTTTAAGTTTTAGATTTATTTCATGCTACAGTATGAGAGAGTGTGGGGGATAAACACGGGACATTAATTTTTAATCACTTAAAAAGAATCAAAAGTTTAAGTCCAGTTATGATATATATTTAATTTAATCTTCACCCTTACAGATAAAAACTTACATAATGGATTTAATGCCAGAATTCTAAATCTAAGGCTTAAAATACAATTCAGGCTGGTGTGCCTGCAGTGCTGTTTGCCACTAACTGATCACAGTCAGTTACAGGTTTCTTTGTTCCTTTTCCACTTGACTAGCCTTAAAACAAAACAAAACAAAACAAAAACCAATACAAAACTCAATTGAAAACTACTTTGGAGAAAAATTTTGAGCTATTTCTTCAACTGAATCACTTGTATTTCCAACATCAATGGAATAAATGTTTAGATTATCGTTCAGTAGATGATACTGATTTTATAAATATACTCAGTGTAGTTTAACATCTACGGAACGTTACAAAATACGATACAATGTAGAAAGACTAGATAGTAAATGTTATACAACACTCTAAAGAGGTTTTGGTATCTGGAAATAAAGGGCTACAGTTACTAACACGAGTTTTTAAACATTTTCCAATTTTATATTTAAAGTCTCCAGATAAAAGGAATATCCACCTTCTCTGCTCCTGAAATGATTTTTGGCATTATAAATACATATTCATGGTTTGAAACTGAGAAATTACGAACCACTGGTATGTTATTAATTTTTGTCTACCAGTGAATTTTTTATCTTATTTTTAAAATAAATTCTGGATGAGTAGTTTAGCTTCTGACATTCTATTTTTCTGACAAACTTTCCATGGTAACGTTTTTTGGTCTCTGCTCTCTGCACACTAAGGACATTCTGATATGTTAGCTTTTTTCAATAGTATGTAATACTCACAAGGTAATGAATCACTATACAGGCTTTTGCTAGACAATGATTTCTGAGTTCACTATTCATGCAGTCCACCCAATCATAAAGCCTACAGAAGTTGAGTCTTCCTAACCCAAGAACCTGAAATGCTTCAAAATCTGCAACTTTTTGAGCACTGACACAATGCTCAAAGGAAATGATTATTGGAGCATTCTGAATTTTTAATGTTTGAATTAGGTATGCTAAACCAGTATGATGTAAATATTTAAAAATTTGAAATACAAGACTTCCAGTCCTAAGCATTTTGGATAAGAGATACTCAATTTGTATTCTCATACTTAAAGTTACACTGAATATTTGAAAATTATTATTAGAACAATGTATATGTTCTACAAAATAAAAGATAATTTTAGAACATGTCTTGATTTAAGTGACTCATCCAAGATTTTTCAAAGAAGCTTGGTTGGAAAAATAACATGGAGGTTTATTTATTTTTGTTTCATGATCCTAAAAGAAGCATTCCTTTTATTGAGGTATTAGTACCAAGCCAACTAGTGAGTTATAAGCATATACAATACTGATTAAGGTAACATACACTTATATCATCATGGATTGTGAAAAGAAAAGAAAAAAAGAATTCCAAACCAAGAAGGGTACCAAATTGGGAACTATTTCAAAAGACTCTTCCAAAGGCATCAATTACTATTGTAACAGTAAATGACACTGAGTAGATAGTAGTCTTTCACTGGCAGAGTAAATGGCCAATATGTCCTAGCCTTTACTTATACTCTGCCCCTCTTTCATGAACTCTGTAATTACAAATACGTATTCACTCAACAAACATTTAATATTAAGCCCCTAATACTGCTTGAGGCTGGAGAAATGGTAGAAACCAAGAAAAGAAGGTCTCCGCTGAAATCTAAGAAACATCCAAGACTAGTTGCTTCTGATTTTTACTCTACTTATATTTTAGATGAACTAAATATCTTTCTTTTTTTTCTTCTAGAGACAGGGTCTTGCTTTGTCACCCAGGCTGAAGTGCAGTGGTATGATCATAGCTCACTGCACACTTGAACTCCTGGGCTCAAGATATCCTCTTGCCTCAGCCTCCCAAGTCGCCAGGACTATAGGCACACACCTTCATGTCTGGCTAATTTTTTTTTTTCTAGAGATGGGGTCTTACACTATGTTGCCCAGGCTTCTTGAACTCCTGGCCTCTGGTCATCCTACTGCCTTGGTCTCCTAAAGTGCTAATATTACAGATGTGTAGCTTGAAGTATAGTTCTTTGTATTTAGATTTTACTGAGACTATTGTGACATGATATTATCACTGGAAAAATCCTATCAAAGCATATAAAATATATTTTTTCCAGAGAGTGAAAGTCATTAACTGAAGTGATACAATGCTCATAGTGATGGTTTAGGAAAAATTACCCACGTAAAGTGAAATAGTGAGAACAGAAAACTCAATGACAAGTCAAGCACAGTGGTGTGAACCTGTAGTTCCAGCTACTCGGGAGGCTGAGGCAGGAGGATCACTTGAACCCAGGTATTTGAGGCCAGCCCAGGCAAGATAGCAAGACTCTGTCTCTAAAAAGAAAGTAAAACTCAAGGACAGACATTTTCTTTTTTTTAATATATGTTAAAGCTCAAAGGAATTATATTTTAAAAAGACAAATTTGTAAATTTCTTATAACATCTCCAATGTATTATAAAGAAAAATGAACAACAGTTTTCTTCTAGCAGTAGTTCCATCTCAACAAGATTGATTTTATTATGTATTTCCTGGCAAAATAACATAAATTAGCAATAATTTTATAAATATTGATTGCTTCAGGATTCTAGCAGATTAATGCTACGAGATTTTAGATATACCATAGAGAAACTACACTTATATTAAGTCCATAAAAGGAACTCTACATGCAGGAACCTTTAGGGAACTTTGGCTTGTCATTAAGGCATATGTTTACATATGGGATTGATTCTCCTTCAGTGATGATAAATCTGACTTCCTCCAAATATTCTTGGTTAACCTTGCAATCTTGCATTTATTTCTGAGATGGCTAAGTAGTGGAGCAACCTTGGGCCATGAACCCAACTGGCCCACAGAGGTTATCTGTCACTTTATCCTTAATAGCACCACCAACTAACTTGAGTCAAAGACTAATATACTAAAATGTAAATTTTATGACTATACTTATTTTGGTGACCTCAGCATGTTAAGGAGGGATAAAAAGACTTCATTCAATTGTGAACTTGTGAAGTCTCAAAGAACCTCAGAATTTTATAACAGATGCTGTCTCAGAAATAGTCTTGCCTAAGAATAAAAAGGATCAACAACTCGTCAAAGGTCCAAGATTAGTAGGGTAATCAGTGCTCCTGACAACTTGATGTTTATAAGGAATAATGGAATGATTTGTATACAAAATTAGAAGGCATGATTGTAATCTGCCTCATTGTATAAAACATGTCATTACTTCCTCACATTGGGTAACCAAGTACAAAGCAATCCTCTATTTCAGAGTCACAAAGTTCACAAAAGCAGCAACATTTTTTGCTCTATAATTACCTCTGTTCTCCTCCTCCACATAAGTTTCATTCAGGAACAGCCCCTTCACAGAATGAGCATATGGACTGCCAACTGGTGTTCTCACAGGCACACATGCTCCCTCAGGATGCTGTTTGCTAGTCCCACACTCTCTTCACTGACTGTCAATGGATTTACCACTACCTTTAATGATTAGGCTGTTGGACCATATTTACCATCCTTATATCAAAAGGCTAAAATTTTATATCATGTCTAGATTGTTCTTAATCATAAACAAACAAGATGTAGCCAAAGCAAGAACTACAAAGATTTAAATCAATGCCC
This sequence comes from Callithrix jacchus, assembly GCF_049354715.1. NCBI lineage: Eukaryota > Metazoa > Chordata > Mammalia > Primates > Cebidae > Callithrix > Callithrix jacchus. The sequence continues at coordinate 87,483,950 of NC_133512.1, read as the reverse complement.
AAACTCCCCAAAACCCAAACTTTTAACTTACCAAAAGTTTTTTGCTTGGAACTGATGGCTTTCTATGCATGCAATAATGGTTTGCTGTCCATCTATTTTTTTGCCATATACCTTATTGGCAAAGAAAAGAAGCATAAGAGTGAATTTAGGGCCATGGAATGCCCAATTTGAAACATCTATAAAATACTGCAAATTGTACAGTACTTTGACAAGAACACATAAAATACAAAGTAGGCCACCATTCCAATATAGTAGCTAGAAAAACATGTTCTCAAATACTCATACCTAATCAAATTATTAGACCACAAAAGAGGACACTAAATGAAATATAATTTATTAAAATTAGTTATACTCTAAAATATTTATAAACATTCTAGATAATCTACTTTCGTAAGTAGATAATTTATTTTAAACATACAGATGCTAATCTAGCTGTTTCCATGCAAGTAAAAACTGGACCTGGCTTGTGATTATCATCTTTGTTGACTTCACAATATTAGGGGCTACTGTTTCTCTAGTCATTTAAAAGTATTGGAACAAACGAATTTACTTATAACTAAGAAAGGTTGTTAAGAGAATGCCTGTGATGTATCACAATGTTATTTCACCCCCCCGCCTACTGCTTTAAAAGTAGTAATTTGTGCCTTTCAATCCTCTAGAACAAATGAGGACTCTCTAACAAGTACTCTCTTACTCTTGTTGAGTTATTCCTCCAAAACAATCCTATGAACAAGTTATAATGCAAGTAATATATAAGATATTTAAGGTTAGGGTGCAATCTCTCTCAAATAATTAGAGTTAGATACTTAAGCAGACCATATCAATTTCTGTCCTAAGAAACTTCCAAGAAAGAAATGGGATATGCTATTGGTGATATTAATAATGTTGAGAAAGCACATATAAACTGGGATATGTGGTAGTGTTAGGTTGGAGGGGTAAGCAGAGGTCACATGCACAGGGTCTTTAAGCCACCTTCAAAAGCCTGGGCTCTAAGTGCTATAGGAAATCTCTGAAGGATTTCAGGCAGGAATTTTGATGAACTGATTTGCATTTCAAAAGATCACTCTGGTGATGGAAAAGGCCACGGATGAAGCACAAATTGGGGGTGCCAAAAAAGCTTGTCAGGGTACAAATAATATTATAAAATTAAAAAAAAAGAAATTTATTCCTACTACCGTATGTTGCATTTCTTTCTTTCTTTTTTCTGAGTGAGACAAGCAAGGTCTCACTCTGTCACCCAGGCTGGAGTGCAGTGGCACAATCTCAGATCACTGCAACCCCTGCCTCTTGGGTTCAGGTGATTCTCCCTGTCTCAGCCTCCTGAGTAGCTGGAATTATAGGTGTCCACCACCACACCCAGCTAATTTTTGTATTTTTAGTAGAGACGGGGGCTCACCATATTGGTCAGGCTGGTCTCAAACTCCTGACCTCAGGTGATCCACCTGCCTTGGCCTCCCAAACTGCCAGGATTCAGGCATGTGCCACTGCACCTAGCATGTATTTTTTGAAAATATAAAAATAGGCTGAACCTATGAAAGAACCACACAAAAAAAACACAAGAAATGTTAAGTGTAAAATACACAGGCTCACATCTGTAATTCCAGCACCTTGGGAGGCTGAGGCAGGTGGATCATGAGGTCAAGAGTTCAAGACCAGCCTGGCCAACACAGTGAAACCTGGTCTCTACTAAAAATACAAAAATAATAGCGGGGCGTGGTGACGCATGCCCGTAATCCCAGCTACTTGGGGGGCTAAGGCAGGAAAATTGCTTGAACCTCCAACTGGGAGGTGGAAGTTGCACAGTGAGCCAAGATCACACCACTGCAATCTAGCTTGGGCTACAGAAGGAGATTCCATCACCAAAATAAATAAGTAAATAAATAAAATAAACACATAATTTTACTTCCAAGTAATTTTGTTTCTGTAATTTAATAAAAAAAATTTGATCTAAACTTAGAGATGAGTCATGAACGTAAGATTACATAATCTCACCATATCATACTCCTTTAATCAATGTATTAGAATTTCTACATGGATTTAAATCAAGGTACAACCATTTCTCCATTTTAAGCCATCCTATTATATTTATTTATTATCCAGAATTTCTTGAAAAAACATTAAAATTCTTAGAAATATATACTTTAAGAAAAAAACGACAGATTATACACTGTCAATTCTGTAAGTTACTGTAAATTTTGGGAGATATTAGAGTCACATTTACATAAAACACACACACAAAGCTGGTACCAATGACTTACAGTGCAGACTCCATTCGGGTAATGTTCTTTTACATAAGCTCGCAGAGCAGTTTCTACTGAAGTTCTCCATGACTCAATTGCATTTTCTACTTCACAGGGTCTTGGATCAGTTGCCTCCTTTCTTAAGTGATCAAATTTAAAACAGATTCTGTTCTTTGGATCCAAAAACTTTCCATTTCCCAAGTCTCCATGTTCTGTTATCAATACCTTTGATGATGGAATGAATTTGGGAAACAAAATAGTAATACAGCATTTCAGTACTGATACACCATGATACTCATTTAAGCTTCTTCCTTAAAACTATAAAACAATCCTACTCCAAGCATATATTTTAACCATATAGTATGACTATTAATACTTCAAATGAGTTGATATACAATAAGGTTACTCTCACCTAGTGCAGATGAGATTTTCTCGCAATGTAACTTCTAGCTACTGGTGAAAAAAAATGCAACCTCTAAAAACACTGTTCAAGTTGGTTTGCTGCTTTGAGAACTCTTAACAGTTTACAATGTCTGATACCAGACTCCAGGTCCTCAAACTGCAGAAGTTGTAAGAACCTCCAATCTAGGTGGTTATATGAATGATTTTAGTCTGGTGTGAATCCTCTTCGGTGTGTCCCCTGCCTTACTCCTGGGCCCACAATCTTACCTACTCTGAAGTATCTGCTGCTTCTTGCCTCTTAAAAACTACATTGACAGCTGTTTTTAATTGACTTCTAAATATTTAAAAACATAATTCATTTATGTAAATTTAAATTACACATCCACAAAGCATAATGTGTAATCTGATATTCTGTGCTTTATTTTTAAAATTTCCCCTTTTCTTCTTTTGCAGTTCTCTCAGTCTTTAACTCCTTAGCATAGTGGGACTTATCCATTCCTCTCATGTAAATCATGCTAACAACACAGGATATACTCTTCTAAATTTTTTTCCTGGTCATAAAATCTTACAGATAAAGATATACCCATGCCTACATTTGTACACACACATAGTTTTTTGGTCATTATTTTACTACACTTGATCTTAGCTAAAAGGCCAAGAAGCAATTGGTCATTATTTTACAAGAATTGGATGAAAATGTGTGTGTGTGGCACATTTAGTCTGTTGGCATGTGCCCGTAGTCCCAGCTACTCAGCCCAAGAGATTGAGGCTGCAGTGAGCTGTGATCATGTCACTACACTCCAGCCTGGGTGGAGTACACACACACACACACACACACACACACACACACACACACACACACACACACTCTCACTCTTCTCTGCATCTGGCTTCTTTCAACATAAACATCCTATGGAAATCCCTCAAAAATCAACTGATATATTTCTCACCATTTTTTTAAATGGCTGCACAATGTCCCATGATGTGATTAGAACATAATTTAACCTGCCAATCCACTACTGATGTTCCAGCTCTCTATTTCTGGGCTGTTTCCTTTTTGGGGGAAAGGAGGAACACATTAAAAACGGTGAAATAAGACCGAGCGTGGTGGCTCGTATCTGTAATCCTAGTGCTTTGGGAGGCTCAGGTGGCAGGATGGCTTTAGATCAGGAGTTTGAGACCAGCCCGGGCAACAATGTAAGACCTCATCTCTACAAAAAAACTTTTAAAAATTAGTCTTTTGTGGTGGCATGTGCCCGTAGTCCCAGCTACTCAGCCCAAGAGATTGAGGCTGCAGCGAGCTGTGATTATGTCACTGCACTCCAGCCTGGGTGACAGAGCAGGACCCTGACTCAACAACAACGAAAAAGGTGAAATAAGAATTGCTGTATATAGCCGGGCGCGGTGGATCAAGCCTGTAATCCCAGCACTTTGGGAGGCTGAGGCGGGTGGATCACGAGGTCAAGAGATCAAGACCATCTGGTCAACATGGTGAAACCCCGTCTCTACTAAAAATACAAAAAATTAGCTGGGCATGGTGGCTCGTGCCTGTAATCCCAGCTACTCAGGAGGCTGAGGCAGGAGAATTGCCTGAACCCAGGAGGCGGAGGTTGCGGTGAGCCGAGATCGCGCCATTGCACTCGAGCCTGGGTAACAAGGGCGAAACTCCGTCTCAATAAAAAGACAAAAAACAAAACAAAACAAAACAAAAAAAACAATTGCTGTATATATATTTTAACATACTGATGTTTTTATTTCTACTGGATACTTTTATTTCTATTGGATAAATTCCTAAGCAGTGGTGGTGGGGACAGCAGGTCTTATAATTTGTAATATATACTCCTGTGACAATCCAAATTTCTACACATATATGAGAATGTGTTTTTATCCATATCATCACCAATGATAGACATATAGCTCTTTTTTTGTCTGATGGGTAGAAAATGTATTATTTTAATTCCACTGACTACTGATAGAACTAACTCTTTTCATATTTGTGGGTCATTTGCTCTTTTGTGAGCAAATATACTAAAATATTTTTTATCTAGTGTCTTTTTCTTTTCAATTTATAAGAGTTCTTTGTTGAGCACCAGGAGCTCACCAACTGAGCTAACCGGCTGCCCAACTAGAGTTCTTTAAGACATGTTTCATTCTACAGTTGAAAACATTAATGTCCATTTTTTATATTTTCTGGGCACAAAGTGTTATTTAAGATGGTCCCCCTACCCCTATATTGCACATGTAGACTGATATTTTCTTCTAAAATTTTAGTCATTTTTCACATTTTTAAACCACTTGAAATCTATTTCTGTATACTGTATGTGACAGAGGTCTAATTTAATTTTCTTCTTGATAGAACCAGTTATGCCAATATTTGTATAAAATATTTTGTATATTCTGAGACTATATTCTGGTTCTCTATGCTGCTCTACTGATTTTTTGCCTACTCTATATACCACATTTATTTAACATTGGCTGTAAAGCAACTTGTACTAGCTGGTAAGGCAATTCTCCCTCACTGTGCTTAATAGTTTTTTCATACACACACACACACACACACACACACGCGTATTTTTTTTTTGGTTATTTCAAGCACGTATTTTTTTCCACATAAATTTTATGAAAAATATTGACCAATTAGAAAAAGTAATCAGGATTATAATTCAAATGGCATCAAATCCATATATTACTTTTAAAATAATTTAGTTTTCTATTTAAGAATGGAATTTAGTACACCTTTCCATTGGTCAGATCCTGACTTGTGTCATGCAGGTGTTGCACTGATTATTTCATCACCCATGTATTAAGCCTAGTACCCATTAGTTATTTTTCCTGATCCTCTCCTGTCCTCCCATCCTTCACCCTCTGACAGGCCCCAATGTGTTTTGTTCCCCTCTAAGTGTCATGTGTTCTCATCATTATCTCCCACTAATACGTGACATGTGATATTTGGCTTTCTGCTAAGATACTGTGTTAGTCTGCTAAGAATAACGGCGTTCAGCTCCATCCATATTCTTGCTAAGGACATAAAGCTTGTTCTTTTTCATGGCTGTATAGTATTTTATGGTGTATATATGCCACATTTTCTTCATCTAGTCTATCACTGATTTTTAGATTGAGTCCATATCTTTTCTATTGTGAATAGTGCTGCAATAAACATATGCACACGTTTCTTTACGACAAAATGAATTTATATTACTTTGGGTATATGACCAGTAATGGGATTGCTGGGTCAAATGGTAATTCTGTTTTTAGGTCTCTGAGGAATTGCCACACTGTCTTCCACAATGGTTGCCGATGGCAGTGTATAAGCATTCCTTTTGCTCCATAACCTCACCAGCATCTGTTATTTTTTGACTTTCTAATAACAGCCATTCTGATTGGTTTGAGATGCTATCTCATTGTGGTTTTGATTTGCATTTTTCTAATTATCAGTGATGTTGAGCTTTTTTTTTCATATGCTTGTTTGGCCTCAAGTATATCTGCTTTGGAAAAGTTCATGTCCTTTGCCCAGTTTTTAATGGGTTTTTTTTTTTCTTTTAAATGTAAGTTCTTTATAAAAGATGCTAGATATTAAACCTTTGTCAGAAGCATATTTTGCAAAATTTCTCTCCCATTCTGTAGGTTTTCTGTTCACTCTGTTGATAGAATCCTTTGCTGTGCAGCTCTTTAATTAGATCCCTTTTGTCAGTATGTGCTTTTGTTGCTTGAGAAGATCGTCATTATTTTCTGCATAATCCTATGCCTTTTTTTTGTAAAGCTTATTCCTATAGCAATATATAATTTTTACCATTATTTTAAATGGAATTCCCTGCCCCACTTTGACCCCCACCATATCTAGTTTCAGGTACTTACTTGCTGTAATAAAGGACAGCAAATGAATTTTGTAACCTGACCATAAATTCTGATAGCTTTTTTTTTGGTTGGGGATTATATTACTAGAATCTCTTGGTATTCCTAAATACATAAGCCATGTCGCAACGAAGTTTTCTTTCCCAAATTGTACAAGTTCTCAAGTTTTTGTCTTATTTGCTACACCTCCATTTATGACAAATGATAATGCTGGTAAGCAGGCATACCTAGCTAATTTTACATTTTAACTAAACTTGTTTTAGTTTATGATATTTACTATGAACTTTTGTTAAAGTCTATTATCGTTAAGAGGTTTTCTTCAATTCTCTACCAGAATTTTTGTTTTTAATGAGAAAATGGTTACTGAATTTCTCAAATCCCTTTTCACGGTCTATTGATACATCGTAAGATTTTAGTCTTTGATTTGTTAATATGTAAGATCAGTGTACTGTCTTACATAGAACCATTTTTGCATTTCTGTAAAAATTCTATTTAGTTTTGGTATATTATTCTTTGGATATATTTCTAAATCCTATTTGTTAGTACCTTACTTAAAGTTTTAAAATCTATAGTCCATGTAAAGTTAGTATACTGTTTACCTTTTTGTTTTATATTTTTAGGTTTAAATATTTAATTTAAAATCATGCTAGGTTCATAAAGTGACTTTGGAGGCTATCCAACATTTTTAAAAGATCCAGCAAATTTTCTTATAGGAATTTACTCCAAAAAATAATTGTTAATATAAGAGGTATAAAGATGTTTAATATGGCATAGTTTATAGTAGGTAAAGCAAAAACAAAACAAAACCCAATTCTTCCCAGAGATAAAATAAATTTTGAGATTAATACATTGAAACACTATATAGCTTTATATATACATACACATTCTATACATAAGCTTAAAATTTCCTTCAGTTACATGCCACCTTCTAGCCTAGTTTTTGCTTGTCCCCCATAACTATGACTACATATTACATAATGAATAATGCCAAACAAAAGCTTTGACATGTTTAGCTACTAAGAACTTTCTGTTATGTTCTTTCTTAACAACTTTCGCTTATGTTCTACCTACCAGTTCTTCTTCATGGTGTTTTACATAAACTGTGCTTTATGCAAGCATAATATGCATTCACACAATAACTATTTAGAAACTCAACCAAAAAAAAAAAATGCTAGTGACCTTTTGTGGCCTTTCTTAGCTTAGCAAATCTAACTTGTATTTTGGAAAGAAGATGCTTAATAATTACTAAGTGCTAAATTACTCACATAAAGAAGGGTAGAATTCCAGAGCAACCAAATTATGATATAAATCTACTAACATATATCCTAGACTTTGGATTAATATAGAATTGATTTTTTCCTATAAAAAATAAGAACATAGATTTAAGGTAATTATTTACTAAAATCTTAAATGAATTACATCTGAGTATTTCTAAAAGGGATTTTCTGCTAACAGTATTACTGGTATCAACAAAAGAAAGTAAAACTTCAATTACTTTGCCCATAAGTGGTTACGATTAAAACATGAATGATTTTTTTTATCTTGAAGCATACCACTTCACAGCTCTTGCAGGATACATCAAAGGTTACAAACAAAACCAAGAATAGCCAGTTACTATGCTTATGTGAAACATACCTGATCTTCATAACCTTCAATTTTTACTGGTGTAAACTGATCCAAGTTATACTGTGCAAACGCACTAAAAAAAGAAAATGGCAATTACTTAAAATTATATATTTAATGCTTTTTAAAAACAATGGTCAAAAAATTCACCCATCAATATAAAGTCTCTTCCTATACTGCACATGGCAAAATAAATAAAATTACAATAATGCTTCATTATTGAACTTATCCTAACTACAAATATCCACATGGCTATTTTAAAAACTGATTGATGATGTCCAGCTTTCAATGTTTAGCAAAATAAAATCAAATCAGTAAATAGTTTCAACTGGCCTTTTCCTTCAAGACCCTGAAAGCAAACGTTATTGTTAAGACACACTTGGTAATTATTCAAGTACATATTTAGTATACCAGGAAACAGACTAGGTGCTGGTAAGAGATGCAAAGAATACTTAGATACATTCTCTGATCAAAAGGCTTGTGAGTGAATAAAGGAAATAATGAATAAACATAATCATAACACAAAGTAGAAAGCATCATAAGAGAATTACCAATGAAGCACAGCAGAGAACGCTTTAAAAAAAATACATTCTGTTGAGGCAACAGTGAGAAGAGAATTGGGGTAATTTCTTAATAATTGTGATACTGAAAAACTGAATAGGCTCTGGTTTATGGAAATTGGAGGAACAGGCAGAAAAGAGCAGAGGTACTGTATGAGCAAAATGCCTGAGAAAATATGTTAGGTCCAACATCACAGAAAGCACCAAGCTCAATGCCTGGCACATAACGGGTGTTCAGTTATATTTACTGAAATGAACTGAAAGGCTCTGAATGATGGAATAATTACTTTATTTGGGAAGCAGAGCAGAGTCACAGAAGCTTTTTGAGAAAGGAGAACACAGAAGCACTTCTAAAGAATAATTTGGCAGCAGTATATACAATATATTGGGCAGTGGAGCAACTAGAGCGAGAAAAAGCAGTTAGGCAGTTGCTAAGGTTAAAAACCGCAGAGTGTGAGCTACGAAATGGTGACGAGATGGATCCAAGAATAAAGCTACTCTCTTTCCTAAGAGTAAAGAATAATACATTACCATATATATGTGTAGAAAAAATTCTCAACAGTATAAAGTATTACCTAAAAATTATGTTTTAAAATTAAAATCTATAATCTGGGAAATCACTATCACTTAACACAAAAGATACTGAGTATTCCAAAACTCAGAAATATATCTCTAAACTGAATCTACTTGGAAACATTCCAGATCATTCTGGATGGCCAGGTGTCCACTGAATTTTCAGGTCTGAGTCTCCTGAGTCTTGTATAGAAAAAAAAGCTTGGTTGAACAAAGCATTATTGATGAGTTAATAGGAGACTAGTAAATATAGACATGGCAAAGCAGAGTAAACTGTTAGCTGGCAAATTCTTGACACTGCATGTTCAAAAAAGATGGAAGTGAATACCGAAGTGCATGAGGGTCAGAAAGAAAAAAGAAGCTATTTACTTCTGATTTTCCTAATTCATAAAAACTGTAATTTTCCTAAGAATAAACTCAATACAGCCAGGGCATTATTAATTCTTAAATGATTTATCTCAAAAGTATGTTTTTTTTTTTTTTTTTTGAGACGGAGTCTCGCTCTGTTGCCATGCTGGAGTGCAGTGGTGCTATCTCGGCTCACTGTAACTTCTGTGTCCCTGGTTCAAGTGATTCTCCTGCCTCAGCCTCCCAAGTAGCTGGGACTATAAGTGCATGCCACCACGCACAGCTAATTTTTGTATTTTTCGTAGAGACAGGGTTTTACCATGTTGGCAAGGATGGTCTCAATCTCTTGACCTCGTGATCTGCCTGCCTTGGCCTCCCAAAGTGCTGGGATTACAGGTATGAGCCACCATGCCCAGCCCCAAAAGTATATTTTAAACTAAATCACTTAGAATTTTGGATTCATTTTCCAGTAAGGTCATATTTAAGTAAGTTTAAATATTTAAATAGTAATTTGGTCCCAGGCTGGAACAAAAGCCTTATATTGCCCATAATATAAAATGCCATCCACCTCAAACTTGGGAGGAGGAGATACAGGAAGAATTGGAAATCTGAAAAGGAGATAAAGAATATGAAATAGGTAGAATTTTACCTTAAAGGCTCAAAACAAGTTAAATGGTGACAATTACACAGTACAGTGGAAAAGGTATTCACCTAGGAGTCCTTCATAAAGGTCATATTACTGATTTTTTTAAAGCCTTCAAATGGTCTAACAATAAAGTCAGAGAAATTTTTCCCATTAGTCAGGATTTTACACATTGGGTATTAGACTAGCATGAAAAGTAGCTGATTGGATGCATACTAAACATTCTTTGTAAGAAAAAATACATTATTTTATCATTTTCAAATGAGTGGAGAATTGTAAAGCTCTCAGTCTCCAGACCATATTTTGGGAGGAGAAGCAGGGAGAGAATCATTTTTTTCTCTGAAATCCCAGGACAGCTGCGAAAAGTCACGACTGGGGTCACTGGTCCAAAGACGATGTATTAAGATTTAAAATTGCCTAGTTCTTCAAATCACTCAAAAAGTCAGTGAGCAGGTGTCAGGTACTATGTTAGGCATTAATGAGTAAATAACTCTCCCAACTTTAAAAGGTCTCAAAAGCTATTAGGGTCAAACATATAAGAAAATGCAAAGTCTACATAAAAATGGTAGCAACCATAATTTCAAAATAATTTTTTCCAACTTTGCAAATGTCAAAATGTAATGTTAAGTGTGTAAGCCACTGCTAGAGATACAATGAATAATTTCATGTCATAATTGTACTTCTAAGTCCTTCTGTGATATAAAATATTTTTCTTCTAGCCTAGTAGATATATATATATATATGTGTGTGTATGTGTATATGTAAACATATACATTTCAACTTGATGTGCAAATATCTCTGTCAGATATATAATACCTATGTCAGACACATTAAAAACACTTTTATGCCAGGCACTGTAGCTCATGCCTGTAATCCCAGAACTTTGCGAGGCCGAGGCGGGCGGATCATAAAGTCAGGAGTTCGAGATCAGCCTAGCCAATATGGTGAAACTCTGTCTCTACTAAAAATACAAAAATTAGCCAGGCATGGTGGTGTGTGCCTGTAGTCCCAGCTACTCAGGATGCTGAGGCAGAAGAATCACTTTAACCCAGGAGGCAAAGGTTGCAGTGAGGTGAGATTGTGCCACTGCACTCTAGCCTGGTTGACAGAGTGAGACATCGTCTCAAAACAAAAAACAAAAAAACACACTTTTAAAACATCTCTCATTTTCCCACGTCATTTTAGTTAGGTTAGTATAATAAATAATACTTACTGGGCTGCTCCTTCCCTGAGAAGATTGTCATTATTAAGCAGTAACCGAACATCTGCAAAACAATCATGTTTTCTAAATTATTAGTTTTATATATTTCAAGAATGTAATGAATGCCGATTGTTTTGGTGATGTATTAACACCTCCCACCCCAAACACAAGCAAGATCAAAATAACACTCTGATGACCAAAATAACCACCACACACCATAATATTAAAAAAAAAAATGTAAAAAAGTTTTGGTCAGTAAATAAGAAGGAGAATGAAATAGAAATACATACTCCTTTATTACCTTAATAGTTGAATACAGGCAGACTGTCCAGGACGGCTTTAAATGTGGTCCAACACAAATCCGTAAACTTTCTTAGGACTTTATGAGACTTTTTTTTAAAAGCTCATCTGCTATTGTTAGTGTTAGCATATTTTATGTGTGGCCCAAGACAACTCTTCTTCCCAAGTGTCCAAAAGGTTGGACACCCCTGCTGTATGTAGTATCATCTCCAAGGAACTAAATGGAAGATAAGCTACACTGGAAATATGTATGGTATGTTAAAGTCTCCAGAAAAGATTTAGGATTATTCTTATTTTTACTGAAAAATCCAAGCACTTTGTAAAACATAAAAGAAAAAAAGTCACATACAGCTCTCTCCAAAAAGGCAAAATTCTTTTCTAGTCTTAGTGTATTTTCTTTCATTATTTTTCCTAAGCACCTGGCTATTTTACTTAGTTGCAATTATAAAGCACATAAATAAAATGTATCCTAATTTTCATTAGAAGAAAGTAACACAAACAACCTAAATATCATCCATTAAGAAACTGGTTAAATGTAAAAAGACTACAGTTCTTATATAGAGTGTGAAACTAGGCAGCCATGAAAAATAATGTACACATATTTATCAACATGGAAATACATTTGTAACATAACCAGGAAGGGAAAAATTTGTTAAGTATAGTACCATCATATTTATGTATTATTAAATATACTTGCCAGTTGAGAGATGTTTGAAGTAATTCATTTGAACAATGGGGTGTTTAGATTCTTTTTTTACTTTGGAAAGTTTAGAATGACTAGGAATCATTTTTACAATAAAGCCATTTCAAAAGAAAAAAAAAACCCACTGCCTATTCACATACCTCACCTCTTTTCAGCAACGGTTCCTTATTTAAAAAACAGTATTGTTTGCTAACCACTGAAAGAATACTATTTTAATTTTGAAATTAACTGATTTTAAACAATGGATGCTTCTGCCTAAAAATCATAAATTTATAATTACTATTATTTTTATCCCACAAAGTGGGAAGTTCTATTTGATAAATATGATTCTTTTATCATCAATATTTTAAACATAACAATGAACAGTGGTATTGCATGAACAGTATGTCTATTCTAGTTCCAAATGGGTAAATGATTGAAAAGCAAGATCTATTTGATCACTCAGCTCTATTCTGGAAAAAAATAATAAATCCATGCTTTTATCTTAAGAAGAGAAGAAATAAAAAGAGAATAATGTGAATGAAATAAAATATTATTCTTAAAGAAGAATCAAGCTCTGGTTCCAAGCCAGGCAACACATAAACCACAGGGTGGAGGACAGGTTTAAGGAATATAGATTTTGGATCCCTCGTCCAGATCTATGACTACATGTTTGAAAATGAAGACCAGAAATCCATGTTTCAATAATTCCAACACAGCCTAGGAAACAGCATTTGGGAACCATCCAACCATTAAGGTTTTATTAACTTTGTAATTCTAAAATTTTGTGGTGCTTCTTGGAATCATTCTGACAGACACTGTGGTTTTCAATAAAAATAGAAAATAATCACATTCACAAGATATTTCTCTTCAAATATTTAATTCTTTTCTAACTTTTCTTTTTTTTTGTGACAGAGTCATATTCTGTCGCTCCAGCTGAAGCGTAGTGGCGCGATCTCGGCTCACTGCAACCTCTGACTCCTGAGTCTGAGTAATTCTGCCTCAGCCTCCTGAGTAGCTGGGATTACAGGCATGCACCACCACGCGGGCTAATTTTTGTATTTTTTTTAAAAGTAGAGACAAGGTTTCACCATGTTGGCCAGGCTGGTCTCGAACTCCTGACCTTAAGTGATCCACTGGCCTTGCCTTCCCAAAGTGCTGGCAATATAGGAAAGAGCCACCGTGCAAATATCTTTGGCCTTTTTCCTAACTCTTAAATATTCTTTCAGTTAAAATTCTATGGATAGATCCTATTCAAGCTTCTATAAACAGATAAATCTTATATCCCCCACTTCTATGCCACAGCTTACCCTCTACCCAGGCCTATTTAATAAGTTCATCCTAAATGCCCAAATTTACTACAATGCAACAGAGAATATATTAATTCATTGTCAATTTCAAATGAGACTTAGGAAAGCAATTTCTAGGATGCATACATTCTTTTAGGACTTTCCTGATTAAATATGCAGGGCATTTAACTCAAGGTAAGAAAAGTATGTGGAAAACTTTTCTCAAAATTCTAATTTATTCTTGACTCTGTGAATTGTACAGTTTAGAGGCTACTGACTTTAGTGTAGTCTCACCATTATCAATTTAAGTTACCTGCCACTTTTTGACCCCAAGGAGGAAGAGACTATCTTCTTTAATTCCCAACCATCAAATGTATTAATGTACATGTAGGTTACAGAGGCTGAATATTAAAAGAGAAGTTAAACCTTACAGGAAATAGAAATACTTCTGAATTCTCTCCAACTCCCCAGTTCACTACATGAGGTTTTGTAGTTACATTAAACAGATTTTAATTTCCAGTTTGTTTTTTTTTACAATGTCAATTTTCCATTCTGCCTTCTAAGTACAGGTCAGTGGTTAAATTTTAAAACGCACAAGAACTGCCATATGTAACTGTATGCACTAAATCATATACTATTGTAGTTTGTGGATGACTTCAGGGATTTCAAGGGTAATTTTAACTATATACAACTTTTGCCTGACCTTTGCCTTTCAAAACTAATCTTTCCTGAGGTGAGATTCCATTAATATCCTTTTTTCGTTTGGTAGAGATGGGGGTCTCACTATGTTGCCCACGCTGGTCGCAAACACTTGGCCTCAAGCAATCCTCCTGCCTCATCCTCCCAAAGTGTGGGGATTACAGGAGTGAGCTACAGTGCCCAGCCCTAGATCTTATACTAAGAATAAAAGAAATTAGAATTCTTAAAAAACATTTAACTAGTTTATTCTAGAGTAGAATACTTTAAAAAATGAAGCTGAAGAGCTCTGTGTTAATTCACTTTTAAGACATTGTAAAGTTCAAATATATAAGAAGAAGAAACAACAATACATTTATAGATAGCACTCAAAAATAACGTATTCTTCTAACTACTTAAGTTTCATAAAGACATCACTACAGGGGCCATTTTTCGTTCAAGGATGCTGTTCTTACTGTTGAAGTGCAGCTATTGTTATAGTCTATGGCAACCAGGAGAACTTTGTAGCAGTTTAAATTTCAGATCTATGGGTGAATAATTATAAAAAATGTCTGCCAGTGAAGTTTAAAGAAAGGCATACTGTGAAGTGATTTACAAGACATCATTTAAATAACAAATTGTTTTTACATGTGCTTATGCAGGATGAAAATGTTTTTCCCCCTTTTCTTTTGGCTATTCATACTGATCTCATAGGATTTTCTTCAAAAGAAATACAAAAATTCTTTTCACAATTCCAAAAAAATATATGGTTATGATGAAACATTTGTTGTCTTTGTCTGTTTGTTCTGAGACAGGGTCTCACTCTGTTACTCAGGCTGGAGTGCAATGGTGTGATCTCGACTGTCTGCAACCTCCTGGGCTCCAGTGATCCTCCCACCTCTGGGACTCAAGTAGCTGGGACTACAGGTGCATGCCACCACACCTGGCTTATATCTATATATAATATAAATATTTTTGGTAGAGAGAAGGTTTCACCATGCTGCCGAGGCTGGTATCAAACTCCTGGCCTCAAGTGATCTGGCTGCCTCATCTTCCCAAAGTGCTGGTAATACAGGCATGAGCTACCACACCTGGACTGTTGTCTTTTTAAACTAGTTAAGGGTTCTACTGAAGAAACATCTACATGTGCTTATAGTTTTACTTAAGTAAAACAATTTACCAAAAATACTCTCCTTTCCCAGAATAAGGATATATTCTAGTCAGTGATATGAATAAAATTTTAGTCTTTAAAAGGGTTAATTTGCTAACAGAATTATCATATATAAATGTTATAGCCATTACAATATACAGATTAACAAATTTTCATTGTAATTCAGAAAACATGGATTTTTCTGCATATTCTCCTTGGCTTATTTTGATTATTTTGGTTTTCTTTAAAAAGGAGGACTTGATATATCAAGCCTAGTGTTATCAAACACTCACCGTTAAAAACCTCATTAAATTCTCCAGGAGGGGCATGAATGATGAATTTTGCTGCTATACGCACCTAAAATATAAAGAAAGATATATATGTTCCATATCATAGACTTCTGCTAAAATAAGCACAAAACATGCAAAAATATACTAATTCAAAGCTCTACGGAAAATGACTTAAGAATTTAAGGACAGTGACACTTGTTTACTCAATCGCCTTAAGATTACTACTGTTTCAATAATTTAATATAATCACAACATACAGGTTGAATGCATATAAAATATATAATACAGTTAAAGATTCAAGGCTGCTAGTGGATAAACAATTTTATTTTTATTTTTTCTTTTTTGAGACAGAGTCTCGCTCTGTTACCCAGGCTGGAGTGCAGTGGCATGATCTTGGCTCACTGCAACCTCCACCTCCCAGGTTCAAGGGATTCTCCCACTTCAGCCTCCCAAGTAGCTGGGATTACATGATCATGCCACCATGCCCAGCTAGTTTTCTGTATTTTTAGCAGAGATGAGGTTTCACCATGTTGGCCAAGCTGGTCTTGAACTCCTAATCTCAAATAATCCGCCCGTCTCAGTCTCCCAAAGGGCTGGGATTACAGGCATGAGCCACTGCACCTGGCCCATTTTATTTTTTGGAGGCAGAGTCTTGCTCTGTCAGCAGGCTGGAGCGCAGTGGTGTGATCTTGGCTCACTGCAACCCCTGCCTCCTGGGCTCAAGCCATCCTCCTGCCTCTGCCTGTAGGGGACTACAGGCATGTGCCACCACACCCAGCTAATTTTTGTATTTTTGATAGAGATGTGATCTCACTACGTTACCCAGGCTGGTCTCCTGAGCTCAAGGGATCCTCCCATCTCAGCCTCCCAAAGTGCTGGGATTACAGGCGTGAACCACTGCGCCTGGCCAACAATTTCTTATAAGCAATTTTATTTCATCTACAGTAAAAAAGAATCAATCACAAAATTTTATATATGTGAAAACAAGACGCATTTAGGTATATATAAAATGAAGAACAATGATATACATATTTGACTACAAAGTCACAAAAAGAGAAGAAAAGTCTAAGTTAAAAGTTTTAACATGAGAACTGACTAGATCTTAGGAAATCTTAGTTCAACGATAAGTAGAAGATTAAATATCAACAGGTATGCTAACAGGCATATATTAAGAGAATAAAGCCTATTTTGATAGAGATTAATCACTAATGAAAATGTATCTGAGAGGTTAAATGATGGGCATAACATAATATTTTAGTGAAAGCACCTTACCTATGTATAAAAGCCATCTAATCACACCATTAAAAGGTTCAATAGTACCAAATATAAAACGCATTTAATAAAGATATATTCCAAACAGGCTTTGTGTGAGCAACATGGCTGTTTATTCACCTGGGTGCAGGTGGGCTAAGGCTGAAAAGGGCGTTAGCGAAGGGCAGTGGATAGGAGTTGGTTTTATAGGTTGGGGCAAATTTTGGGGGGAGGAGGCAGGGGTGTTACAGAGTAAAATCAGTTACAGTGGTGTGGGTAGGGGCAAGGAATATACATTACCACAAGTTCAGTTACAATGCCAGGTGGGGTAAGGCGTAAGAGTAGTTAAGATGACAGGGTGGGGTGAGGAGTATTCACATTATCATAATAAGATGGCATGGATAATGGCGAATGCAGGCATCGGGGTGGGGGGTGATCAGCTGAGGTAGGCAGGACTTTAGACTTTCTGAGTCCGGGCTTGCACATGAAGGCCTGACACACACTACATGGTACCTCTGAATAAGTTGAGGTAGTGTCCCTGAAAGTGTAGTCCTCAAGCAAGCAGTCTCAACAGCATCTTGTCAAAATTGCACATTCATTGGCCCCAGACCAAGTGACTGAATCAGAATCTCTGGGGACAGGTCCCAGGAAGTACCATTTAAACATTTCCAGATGATTTTTATGCACATTCCAGTATTCACTGTATGAAGGGATCATCCCTGGCAAAAACAAAGCCTTGATTTATTTTTGTATCTACCACGTTGATAGCACTATCACTGCTTTGATGTAGAAACTAAAAATAATGGAAAGAAAAGGAAATGGCTGTATATGTTTGTATTGTGAGAACCTGTTTTCTGCCAGCTAAAACTAACTCTCCCTTTCCCAAACTAAAAGCTGTCCAGGCTTTAGGTTAGCTTCTTGAGCCGGACAGACTCATCTTGGCTTCTTCGTTTTAGTTGTTTTCTCCCCATTGAGTATATAACTATAGCATGAAGGGGGCTGACACTGGGCACCCAGGAATGCTTTTGTTGGTAAGAGGCTGAGTGAAGTGGTATCAGCAGAGCCTGGGAATGTGGGTGCAGTGAGCGCCCAGAGCCCCATTATCTGTAAGTTGTATCTCTTTCATGATAGCTTTACCCCTTGCACCTGGCAATGTTTCATTTCTTATGTATCAGTTTTTCTTTTAACTTTTTTGCTTACTCTGCTTTTGTGAAAACTTTGTTTCAGCTAAGTTCCCCCCTCCCTGTTAAAGCTAGTGTATAAAAGACCACCTAACTTTTTCTTTGGGGGCCAAAAGAATTTTGGGTGTTAGTCACTTTCAGTCGCTGGCTCAATAATGGACTCATAATTCAATCTCGGAGTGTGGCACATTCCTTGACTTGCTCAGGTACAACAGTATAGGTGTTATATGTGCATTTACATGCATCTAAGTACACAGAGTTTTAAGAGGAGAGAAACATGAAAAAAAGGTATACAGATGGCTAGAATTAAGATGTTCCTAGTTAGAGGTCACATGTATGACAAGGCCTTCAAAAGATTTAAGACAAAAGGAATTTTTGTAGTTAGGAACTTGAGAAGGAGCATTTTGTAATTAATAGAACATTAGGTTCCGGAATCAGACTGACAGTTACCTGACCTCGTCTGCCTCAGTTACCTCACCTAAAAGTGCATATAAAATAGTAACTAGCTCATAGAATTGTTGGGAAGAGTAAATTACCTCAAGCACTTGGTAAGCACTAATTTAAAATACTATTTTTGTTACCATCTTACCATCTTTTTGTTATCTATTATCTGACAACAACCATAGGTTCTGCTTCAAACTTCTTAGTGTTCCAAACTAATGTTGACTGAAAGCTTCAGGGTGCGGGGGAACAAGATTAGAGGGCTGGGACTTTTGACCCACCTCCTAACCTCCACTCCAGGGAGGGGAGAAGAGCTGAAGGTTATGCTGATTATCAATCGCCAATGATTTAACCAATTATGTCTACGTAATAAAGCCTCCATAAAAAGCCATAAAAAGGGTTTGGAGAGCTTCGGAACAGCAGAACACATGGAGGTCCCTGGAGGGTAGTGCGCTTGGGGAGAGCATGGAAGCTCTGCTCCCCTCCCGCATACCTCATCCTATGTATCTCTTCATCTGTCACCTTTGTAATATTCTTTATAATAAACTGGTAAATATAAGTAAGTGTTTCCCTGAGTTCTGTAAGCCACTCTAGCAAATTATTGAATAAGAAAAGAGGGTTGTGAGAATCTGGATCTATAGCTGGTCAGTTAGTAGTACCAAATGCCTGGACATGTGACCAGTGTCTGAAGTGGGGGAAGGAGCAGTCTTGGAGACTGAGCCCACTACCTGTGGGATCTGACTATCTCCAGGTAGCTCCAGGTAGATGGCATTGGAGTTAAATTAGATGACACCCAACTGGTGTTCACTGTAGAACTGGTTGCTTGATTTATGGTGGAAAACCCCTACCCCACCACCAAACACTTGTTCACAGAAGGCTTCTGTGTTGATGTTGTGCTGAGTGAGAGAACAGAAAAAAAACATAGTTTGAATCTGTGTTTTGTCCATACACAGACATGAAACCAAAACCATGATCCTTTAAAGAAAACCCACAAAACTGATAAACTGGACTTAATCAAAATGTAAAACCTGCTCTGTGAAAGACTTCTATTAAGAAAATCAAAAGACAAGCTACAAACTGGAGAAAATATTATCAAATTACATATTCAATAAAAAAATTTTATTCAGAATATATAAAGTACCCTCAAGATTCCAACAGTAAAACAGTAAGCAAAAGACTTGAATAGACACTTCACCAAAGAGAATATATGTAAGGCAAATAAGTGCACAAAAAGATGCTCAATATCATTAGTCAGTAGAGAAATGAATATTGAAATAATGACATGCCTAGTAGTATAGCTAAAATAAAAAGAACGTAATAACACCCAGTGCTGGTGAGATGCGGAACAACTGGAGCTCTCATACGTTTCTGCAGGAATGCAAAATCATTCAACCAGTATGGAAAACAGTCTGGCCATTTCTTATAAAATTAAGCGAGCACACACAATATGACACAGTAATCCCACTCGTAGGTATCTACCATTCAGAAATGCAAACTTAAGTTCACATAAAAACTTACTCATAACTGATCAAAACTGGAAACAATCTACCACCTAAATGTCCATAAATGGGTGAACAGACAAATAAACCATGGTACATCTACACAAAGAAATATCACTCAGCAATAAAAAGGAACAAACCACTAATATGTGCAACAACTGGAATGAACCTCAAAAGCATTTATGCTGAATGAAATAAGCCAATCTCAAAAGGTTACACAACAATTCTACAGAATTCCCTGTATATGAAACTCTCAAAGAATATTACAACAATGAAGAACAGATGGATGGTTGCCAGGGGTGTGGGGAAGGGAAAGTATGTGACTACAGAGATAAGTGGCGGGGGTGGGGGTGGGGGTGGGCAACCAGGGAGTTTTGGGGTTAATGGAACTGTAATAGTATATATTTAGATTTTGGTAGTGGTTACATTGATCTATACATGAGCTAAAAATCATCTAAAAAGAGTACTTACTGTATGCTAACTGAAAAAATAAAATTTTAATGTGTCTTCAAAACATATTGCTTCTAAAACAGTTAAGAGTACTATTAAAAGCTAAAATACAAATAACAATTAATTTTAAAAAGGCAAGAATAGAGTAGGTTATGGGTGACTGTGCGTGCCAAACATACATCGGAGTCTATTATGATTACATAAATATCTTCATTTCTTTATTCCCTTTCTGCCCCTATCTGCTTCCTATTGAGGTAAGGAGTTGTTAGGAAGCATTTAAACTAAAGTCTTGATCACTACCACAAAGCATTTAAACTAAAGTCTTGATCACTACCACAAGCAAGGTATTAAAAATTTGATAACATGTTAATAAATAGAAACAAATGCCTTTGAACACTTTTACAATTTGGAGGTATTTTTAACACTCCTAACACCACCACCTATAAAACTGGCTAAACTGAATTTCAGATAGCAAGCAGTATACACATAGGATATTTAGTAATGCATTTAGTTGAGCTTTAAAAATTTTAGCTGTTTCCAAAAAAGGCAATATACCATTTAGAATTTTAGTCAGTTCTATTTTGGGTTTTCACCAAGAAAGCAAAAATGATCTGTACTGCCTTTTTATGCTATGAACTTATTTGCCCTTGCTGTTGCACTAAATGTATATAGTAACCAAAAGGTGTTACTGGACTTCCACAACATCCAAAGTGAACGGTGGGTCAAAAGTACCACTAAGGGTTGGGAGGTCAAGGGAGCAGACTGGCTGAAAACCCCAAACACAACTTGGATTAAACCAGCTATGCCTAAAATACTTTAATCTGGTTCTTTCTGAATTTCAAAAGGTAAGAATGTGACCTTTGGATTTCTGAGGCCCTAGACAAAAGAAAGTGTGTCTCTCACAGTAAAGGTCTGACTGTCTTCCTAAGATATTGTTTAATCATTCAGGTATTTTCTATCCACTGCTACAGACTCAACATTCCTCCTAGTTGACTTTAATTTTAAAAATTATTTATTCTAGCTCATTTCTAAATCCAAAAAAGAAAAAAAGTCATACAAGTTAACAAGAAGAGGTCCCAAGAGTAGAATTTCTGAAAATAATTACAAATGTATTTCCTTAAAGTTTATCTAACAACAAACATGGAGGGTAAATACATTCTATTTACCCTTGGGAATTACAATTTTTTTGAGCAGCCTAGTGAATTATTAGATACATTTCTAGGCACTGCTACATCATTTTTCCCCTTAACTACCATCCTCCTCCATATGTTATTCTTCAAAGTCAATTCTGGACAAACTGGAGTCAAAATCACGAAAGAGTTATTACTTTTATTGTATTTTCAAACTAATTCTGGATTTTGGAGGCATAGTTTTGTTGGGAATCAGTGGCTATAGGTGGGAGATTATCCCTCCATGATAAAGTCTCTGGCAGCTGACAGGCATACCTCATAACAATCACATCAAGAAATATAGAGTAGTTTTCAAAGTTAACCTATAGAGCCTTCAAGTATAACCTGAGCTAAATGCTGAAATTATATTATTTTCTTTCTGTTGGTTCCAAACATTATGTGGTATCAAACATACACACAGGTAATAAATATAACATAAAAAAAAGTTCCATTCTATTCTTGTAGAAGAGCACACATCACAAGTGACTATAAAGTTACCTATACAGAAGATAAAAGTGGTGTGTTCAAAAAATACCCAAAATACATGTGAGCGCTGAGGAAAAAAAATAATTTCTGCCCATCAATTGTCTGAGACAATACAAATGTATTACTAACTGTGAAACGTTATTTTTTCGTATTTTGTTTTTCTTACAGGCTTACATTTTTGTAAAAAAAAAAAAAAAATTCTTCAAGTAACCCATTACATAATGATGGTAATGAATTGTAATCCATAGAACAAGACAAGAATCTATGAGTCCAGACTGGCATAAAGAAATAAAGGAACAAATGGGGGAAAATGAAAAGCTTTCATTATAGAATTCCAATTAATAAATGTAAAAGGAGTGACTGAATCAGAAAAGTCACCTTGGGTGACCACCACAGTAATTCCTGCAGGCGGAACTCATCAAGGGAGGCTAAAACTGGTGGGAAGAATAAAACAACAGGATATTTACACGGTTTCTAAGTATTTTTCCATGTGACATTTAATTACTAAAGAATAGTAATTTTACATTGAGAAAACTTGCCATACACCGCCTTTACCAAATGATCAAAGTTATCAACAGTAATAAGAAAAACTGAGAAACTGACATCATGTGCCCCCGAGAGTATATACTGAGAACACAACATTACTTCTGTGACACTTCTGCCAAAAATTCATAGGCTGAATCTAATTAGCAGGAAACATCAAACAAACTAAACTTGAGGGACAGCCTACGAAATAACTAGTCTGTACTCTTTAAAAGAGTTAGGGCTATGAAAAATAAACAATGATGAGAAACTGTTCCAAATTAAGCAAGACCGAAAAATTACAACAAAATTCAATGTGATTCTGGTTTAGATCCTGAACCCAGTGGGTGGAGGGTAGGGTGCATTAGTGATGTAATTTCAGTGACAACTGAATAGAGTCTGTAGATAACAGTATTGTATAAATGTTTAATTTTTCAAGTTTGAATAACTGTACTGTAGTTATGTAAAAGAATGCCCTGAATACAGTCAAGTATTTAAAGACTGGGGAAAAAAATTCCTGTACTCTGAGGCTGGGGTAGTTTCCTCCTATTTTCTAACTTTAAAGATTTGGTCTCTGTATTTAGTTCTTCAATCTGCCCAGGATGGATTTTTGTGTCTGATGTGCGATGGGGCTTTTATTATTATTATACTGTTATATGGATAAATAAAACATTCCAGTACCATTTGCTAAAGTATATTTCTTTTCCCCTCTGGACCAAAGAAAAAAAGGATCTTACATATTTAGTCCTATTTAAAGAATATAAATTATTTTTTGCCAGAGATATAAAAAACACATCTTATGGTGTAGTAAATCCCAAAAATCCTTCTGTTAAGTATCTAAAGAAATTAGCAGTCATCACTCAAGTAGTAACTCTAAGAACGTGACTTCCAGCCAGGCGCAGTGGCTCACCCCTGTAATCCTAGCACTTCAGGAGGCAGAGGCAGACGGATCATGAAGTCAGGAGATCGAGACCATCCTGGCAAACATGGTGAAACCCCGTCTCTACTAAAAATACAAAACTTAGCTGGGTGCAGTGGCAGGCGCCTGTAACCCCAGCTAACTTGGGAGGCTGAGGCGGGAGAATAGCTTGAACCAGGGATTTGGAGGTTGCACTGAGCTGAGATCGAACTACTGCACTCCAGCCTGGCAACAGAGCAAGATTTCATTCCAAAAAAAAAAAAGTGACTTCCTCAAGAAAGTACTAAATATTCAATAATATTAGCAGGCAGCAATTCGTGATGCTATTCTAGAATTTAATAGAGGCTTTGGTTAACGCTAAGAAAATGACAATGTAAGTAATGTGAAAGCAAATGAATATTCTAATCCTCCTCACCAACTAAGTTTTAAGACTTGCCATGGCCAGGCACAGTGGCTCACACCTGTAATCCCGGCACTTTGGGAAGCCAAGGTGGGCAGATCACCTGAGCTCAGAGGTTGGAGACCAGCCTAGCCAACAGGGAGAAACCCTGTCTCTACTAAAAATACAAAAATCAGCCAGGTATGGTGGTGGGCACTTATAATCCCAGCTACTCCAGAGGCTGAGGCAGGAGAATCACTTGAACCTGGGAGACGGAGATTACAGCAAGCCAAGATCACACCATTGCACTCCAGCCTGGGTTACAGAGCAAGACTCTGTCTCAAAAAAAAGAAAGAAAGAGAGAGAGAGAGAGAGAGAGAGAGAGAGAGAGAGAGAGGGAGGGAGGGAGGGAGGGAGGGAAGGGAAGGGAAGGGAAGGGAAGAGAGAAAGGGAGGGAGGGAGGGAGGAAAAGGGTGGGTGCGGTGGCTTATGCCTGGAATCCCAACACTTTGGGAGGCTGAGGCAGGTGGATCACTTGAGGTCAGGTATTCGAGACCAGCCTGGCCAACATGGTGAAACCCAGTCACTACTAAAATATGAAAATTAGCCAGGCATGGTGGCAGGAGCCTGTAATCCCTGCTACTTGGGAGGATGAGGCAGAAAATTGCTGGAACCTGGAAGGCAGAGGTTGCAGTGAGCCGAGATCACACTACTGCACTCCATCCTGGGCAACACAGTCAGACTCCCTCTCAAAAAAAAAAAAATCCTAGTAGACATCCTGCAGTTCACAATGAGTCAGTATCCCCTTAAAGACAAGTTAAACAATTTTGGATTAAATATAGGATTCTAATTACTTGAGTTCTGATTAATTAAAATGTAATCATATCTACTTTTGTTTGTTTACAGTTATTTGAACCAACTCATGATTTTGGAAACTCAACAACAAACTGTTCTAGTTTAGACTTTATAATAAAGTAAGACAAATGAGCACTTTTTTGATATATCATCTATGGTTAAACCTATTTAACTTAATTTACTTTTAAAATACTGGCCCACTTTCCAGGCTCACTGCTTTCCAAATCCTCAAAGTTTAGCATGGCTTTAGTCTGGGAAGAAAAAAAAAATCAGAGTGGGAGAAATTGCCTATATACTGCCAGATCAGAGTACTTAGAATGGTGCCCGGCAAATAGCAGAACCCTCAAATATTAGCTGAATAAACATTTAATCTCCCTTCAAGGCAGAATCTGTTTCTTCTGCTCCATACTCTGTACACAGTAGTTACTGATTACATGTTGAATAAATGTATAAGCAAGAATAAATTCCCATTTATTTAAAATGGTTAGAGAATGTAGTATTTCAATGAAATGAACATTCTGAGAATTACCACTTATGCAGTTCTGTACATCAGGGGTCCCCAACCCCCAGGCCGCAGACCGGTATCAGTCTGGGGCCTGTTAGGAACCAGACTACACAGAAGGAGGTGAGGAATGGGCAAGGCAAGCATTATCACCCGAGCTCTGCCTCCTGTCAGATCAGTAGCAGCATGAGATTCTCATAGGAACACACACCCTATTGTGAGCTGTGTATACGAGTGGATCCAGTTTGTGGGCTCCTTATGAGAAACTAATTAATGCCTGATGATGTGAGGTGGAAAAATTTAATCGTGAAACATTCCCCCATCCATCCCCACCCCACTAGCCCCTGTGGAAATATTGTCTTCCATGAAACCCATCCCTGGTGCCAAAAAGGCTGGGGACTGCTGCTGTAGACAGTTAATTTTCAAATAATTTACATTCAAAAATCACAAAAACTTATGCTAATATAAAAAAACAGTTTGGTATAGTGGTTTATAGTATGATCTCTGGAGCCAGACTGACCAGGCTGGATTTCAAACCTCTACTAGTCATTAGCTATGTGACCTTGAGTGAATAAATAATATTAGCTTTTATATTTATTAGCAATAGCAGTAGATAAGAAGTATGCCTGCATTAGCGCACTCCTAGGATTCTAAAATATAGATCTAGAATACAGACATTTTCAAATGAATAGATGTTAGTTTCTTTGTGCCCTCCAGTGTTCAAGGGTGGCATATGCCCATGTATTTCTGTGTTGTCTGAAGTGCGTTCACTTCCCATACATTAACATCCTTTCTTCTCATTTGGGATACCATGCTTCCCCCTCCACTTGACCTTGCTAACTTCAAACATCAGTAATAGCAACACGAGAGAAAGATGGTGACAATGTGCAATTAAGATGTGGAGCTTTACATAAGTAAAGGCAAATGATCCATAGCCAAGATTTTGTCTTTAACTTCTGTAAATCAATTTTCAAAGGTAAAAACTAAAGGAGATGACGTGCATCATTATTTCTCAACACTTCTATACCTCAGGCTCTAATAAATTATCTGTGATTATTTTGATATAGCTGATATTAACGCTTAATTTATGAAAAAGAAAGCAGAGATCCAGAATTAAAATTTGAATGAAGTCTCCGGATGAAGTCCTAGGCTTTTTATGTAGTTGATATGGCGTAAACCTTTTATGATGATTCTTTCATGAGGAATAAAATAAATCTCTAGGTAATCTATTTTCATTGCTTCCATCATCATCATCATCATCACACAGTAACTCTCAAATCTACACACCTATCGTAACCTCACTCAAGATAAAGATCCTTTACCTAACTATAATTTGTTTATTAGAGATCTCCATCAAAATGCCTCAAAGATACCTTGAGTTTCTCATTCAAATGTATTGCCTTCTGTTCCTGATCAAATTATTGCCACTACTTAGAAATCATTCCACACTTCTCTCCTACAGTCAGTCACATGATCAGTGGGTATTTGTCTCTTGCTCAAATCCATTCCCTTTCTTTTATTCCATTCCATTTTACTCAGACCCAGGCACTTTGTTCCTGGATTGTTATAAAGCTGTCCTGTCTCTGGCCTCATCCTTTCTCCAAAATTCATTTTCCACCTTGCCACCAGACTGGTATTTTTCAATGCAAATTCTGATGTTTCTTCCCTGTCTAAAATCACCCAATGGTCCCCCACTGCCAACAAGATTAACTTCAAAGTCATTAGCATGATACATAAGGCTCTTCTAAGGCTGTAAAGTATTAACTGTTAACAGCATAAGCTCCTAAATAACGTTAAGCAAGGATTCAGACTACAGCTCTACTGCTTACTACCTGTATGACCTTAAGCAAACTAAATTCAGTTTCCTCTCTAGCAGTAAATGAGATAATACACTTAGAAAAGTGCTTGGTACAGAGCAAGCACTCAAACAATAGCTATTACCTTTGTAATCTTTCTGCCACGTTCTAGCTCCTACAACCTATCCATTCTTTCTCATTCCACATATCCATATACTGGAGCCTTATCACTCCATTAGATCTCAAATCATGTATATGAAGTGGAATGGTGACACTTGTCTTTCCTGTCACCATTCCACTTCATATACATGATTTGGCCATCTTTTATCTACTGTGATAAAACTGCACACGGCAGCAGAATATCTTAAACCTTGAAAAGTATCAAAAGAAAAGGTCATATGGAGGCTGGGCATGGTAGCTCATGCCTGTAATCCAAGCACTTCGGAGGCCAAGGTGGGTGGATCACCTGAGGTCGGGAGTTCAAGACCAGCCTGACCAACATGGTGAAACCCCATCTTAAGAAAAAAAAAAAAAAAAAAAAAGGGGCATATGGAAAGGAAAACTCTAAGAGCAAATTACACTAATAAAACTTCTTGATATATTATTTAGTACAGCAACCATTAGGAAATACCTTTGGTAACTGGCTAGCCCTATTTAGACCTATGCTTTAAGGCCTAAAATTAAGGCTCAATGTCACATGTGGGAAAATGGGAGAGCCTTGAATGGCTTAACTGCAAATTCTCCTCACTCTGCTCCCACACACAAAGTCCCCTAGCCAAACAATCTTTTATCACGGGGAACAGACACAACTCCTTCTTATCCCTGAGTAGCAAGCTAAGTCTGGTTCCCTGCCAATTATCAAACAATGAATGGATCACATCCTGAAAACCAAGGATCACTCCACCCTCTTGATACTTACTAAAAACCGGCCTCCTACAGCCTGACTGTTCCTTCTGTTCCCAAGCACAACTCCCATGTGGGCCTGCATGGTGTGCTGTGACTCCTCTCTTGTGCTGCTGAGTATCTGTGATTAATAAACTGTTGTTAATTTCATCTATCCAATGTCATGTGTATTTGTTTTATTTTGTTTTTTGAGACAGAGTCTCGCTCTGTTGCCCAGGCTGGAGTGCAGTGGTGTGATCTCGGCTCACTGCAACCTCTGCCTCCCGGGTTCAAGTGATTCTTCTGCCTCAGCCTCCCGAGTAGCTGTAACTACAGGAGTGCGCCACTATGCCTGGCTAATTTTTGCATTTTCAGTATAAATGGGGTTTCACCATATTGGTCAGGCTAGTCTCGAACTCCTGACCTCGTGATCCGCCTGCCTCAGCCTCCCAAAGTTCTGGGATCACAGGCATGAGCCACCACACCTGATCCAGTGTCAGGTTTTATATGTTCTGTCAACCCCACAATTCCAGGTCAAGAATCCCTCCCTAACCAATGGAGTGAAGAGGAGGCCATTAAAACAAGATACCACTTACCGGTGAAGCTTGAATTTAAGATACGTAATTGGGGATATATCAAGGCACACAGGAAGCAAAGAATTCAGATACTTAAAAATATGTTTTAAGCAAGAAAATAAGCTGACATATAGTCCAAGCATTAGAAGGGCATGAGATTCTTCACAGATCATATTATTTTTATTTCAGACATAAATTTACAAGTGTGGTTATCTAGTTTCCTATTAGCCAATGAATGTGAAGGGAGGAGAGAAGTGGCTGACATACAGGATCTGAGCCAGTCTGAAGGCTGCAGAAAACAAAGTTCCTTTATAAGAACGAAAAAATTACAAACTGAGCCCTGAAATTCAGAAGCCAGTCAAACCTCTTGAGTGCTCTAAACTTCTATAACTAAATTTTACTGAAGAATGCAAATTTACATCAATAAATACCTCAGATGAAAACAATGATCAGAACTTTGAGATATGGGATAACAAACATTTTAAAACTTCCAATTTGGCCAGGTGCCATGGCTCACACCTATAAAATCCCAACTCTTTGAGAGGCTGGGATGGGAGGATTACTTGAGGCCAGCCTGGTCAACACACTGAGACCATGTCTCTGCAAAAAATTTTTTAAAAAATTAGCCAGGCATGGCGGTGAGCACCTGTGGTCCCAGCAACTTGGGAGGCTGAGATGGGAGGATCACTCACACCTGGGAGGTCAAGGATACAGTGAACCACGACTGCGCCACTACACTCCAGCTTGGCTGACAGAGCAAGACCCTGTCTCAAAAACAAAAAAAAACCCTCCTATTTATTGCAAATCTACTAAAGACTTTGAAAGTGATCAAGTAACTGGGAAAGATTTTGTGGATATTGCTAAGTGGAGTAAAAGAAAATGACTTAAAAGCTCTTATATCAATTATAGGCAATTCCCCTTCACTCTTCTCTACTCCTCAACCTGTAGAGAAAGAACTCCTTATTAGTATACAAATCGGAAGATAAAATTTATTAAATAGTGAGAAATGGTCTTTGATGGAGCAAATTAGAAGACCTAAAATGGCCAACCTAAAAAATGAACACTTTGCCATTTGGTAGTTTGTGATTCCATTCAACCTTCTTTGGAATCCCTGGAAGACTCTGAAGAAAGTGAACAGAATTCAGCCCTGGTAAGGGGGGAAAAAAAAAAAAACCCAGGATATTCATCTTTCAAAACCAGGTAACATTGATCCCACTATTTATTTATTTATTTATTTTTTTGGGGGGGGGGTTCCTCTCGCTGTGTTGCCCAGGCTGCAGTGTAGTGGCACCATTCCCTCTAACTGCAACTTCCACCTCCTAGGCTCGAGTGATTCTCCTCCTCCCTCAGCCTTCCAAGTAGCTGGAATTACACGTGAGAACCACCACACCTGGTTAATTTTTAAATTTTTAGGAGAGATGATGTTTTACCATGTTGGCCAGGATGGTCCTGAACTCCTGACCTTAAGTGATCCCCCAAACTCAGCCTCCCAAAGTGCTGGGATTACAGGCATGAGCCACTGTGCCCAGCCTGATTCCACTATTCTTAAAGAGAATTCTCCAGTACCTTCCCCAGGAGAGGAAGAAAAGAATGCTATTTTCTTCATCAAATAAAAGCACAGTTCATTTTGACAAACCCCACAGGAAACTGTCTTCTGCTTTCCACAAAGTACTACTTTCCTTTTGTCAAATGTCAGCAGATGTTATTTAGGATCAGAAGTGTCTCAGACTGCAGTGAAAAACCCCTTGTGCTGATGCTTGGACACTGCTTGCCATACATTGTTCTTGATGTGCTTCTGGCAAAGACAGAGATCCTGATACCCTCATATTGTATACAACATGCCTACATCTTGAATCTGAAAAGAAAAATCAGCTTCTCCACATTCTTTCCAGCATGATCAAGAGGCCAAATAAAGAGCCAAGGTAAATGATACTAACTGGTGTTATGGCGTTCACACATCATGTTGGACCAATATGTGCAGAAGCCAAACATTTACCACAGTGGTAAGAAATGGTGACTCACAAAGACCCAGAAAGGATACTACTGTGGCTAAATCCTTTCCTCAAGAAGTTCCTAACTCCCTGGTCCTCCTTAAATGGAAGGTAAGGCATATTTGGTATGAAAAGCTGTGATCAAAAGCCTTGGTATCATTATGGGATATCCTGATGAACCAGGCAGATATCAGCAGCTTTTTGAACTGCTGCTTCTGGCCTTGGGTGATACCTCAAAAAGAGTAGTGAGTGCAAAACATCTACTACCTCTAATGGCTTATGATACTTGGAATATGGAATTTGGAAATGTACAATCTTACACCTACACTGTTAAATAAGACTGAAAAACTTATCAGGAAAAGAGAACAAAGGGAAGGAGAGCTGGGTGAACATAAGCTTCACATAGATCTTTCTGCCTTGTAATCAATTGTGTCACTCTGTGCTTTAATGATACAGATTGTACCTTTCTCAAGCAAAGACAAGCTCCATGGTGAAATGCCACAGATAGAGGTGACTGGGTTCCTTCAGCCTATGCCACATCTTCAAGATATATTTATCCCTGGAAGTCACAAGCAATTGGTAGGGCTACTTCAGTTTTATAATTATCATCTAGAACATGAGGGTACAACGTGACAGTTTACTGTGGGTTATCAATAATTACAACAATTACAGAAATAGCTGGCAAAGTTAATGTTACTTCCCCTGCCTATATCCATGGATTCTCCAGATTTTTCTAGTGCCTTTGCTGAACATTTGGCAACATGTTTTCTTTCTTTCTTTTTCTTTTTTTGAGACGGAGTTTTGCTCTTGCTACCCAGGCTGGAGTGCAATGGCGCGATCTCGGCTCACTGCAACCTCCGCCTCCTGGGTTCAGGCAATTCTCCTGCCCCAGCCTCCTGAGTAGCTGGGATTACAGGCAAACGACACCATGCCCAGCTAATTTTTTGTATTTTTAGTAGAGACGGGGTTTCACCTTGTTGACCAGAAAGGTCTCGATCTCATGACCTCGTGATCCACCCGCCTCAACCTCCCAAAGTGCTGGGATTACAGGCGTGAGCCACCGTGCCCAACCCCATGTTTTCAAACACTAAAGTAAAACCTGAGTTCTACGAGATTTTAAAATTGTCTGAAGAAAACAATTCCTTAATAGGAAATGGAGTCCTCACCAAAGCAGCTATAAAAATGGTAAACTGACAAAAATTTAAAAATTGTTTTAAAGCTTAAGTGAAAAAATAAAGAAAGTATAAAAAGCAGACGTATGTGTGTGAGAGCACATAGACATACATGTACACACATACACACCACCAAAAAAACAAAACAAAACAAAACCCCCAAATAGCCATCTGGAGCCATAAAATTTAGAGGCAAAGGACCCTGCACTCACCAGCAGCCTGAAGGTATACTTATCATGGGAAATACCTATACTAAAAATGACTCACCATTTAGCTTAAATTCAAATTTACTGAGGCATTGGTATTTTATCTGAGAATCCTACCTACAGCCCCTATAATTTCCACATGCTGAACAGCATGCCACATAGCTATGGGCCAACATCATCAAGGAAGGAGATATTAAGGTAGGAATTATTCAGATATAGATGGCTGTCAGACTCACCTGGTAAGCTTGAGAAAAATACAGCTTCCCACCCTCCATTCCAGACTCAGTGAATCTATCTCCTGAGAATGGGGATCTAGAAATCTATATTTTAGAAAATCTTTCCAGGTGATTCTGAAGGGTAACCAGATACTCCACCCATACCCTATAAGGGACCTCAGATGTAAAATTTGAGGTGTCTAGTCTTCTTGAGAAATGAATTATAGGTTTTACCTGATTCTCAAGAAAATGTAACATCAAAATGAGTCACTGCTTTAGACACTAGTAGTAAAATTAAAGGAGCTATTGATGCACTTTTCCACTTCAACTAAAAGAATTATTTGAAGCTGTTTTCCACAACTCTCTAAAAAATGACTACGTCTTCTTGAGAATTAGAGGTAAAACAGGAGGGAAAAAACCCACTTTTTTGAACTTTATGACATTTAAATAGTTTATGACCGAGTGATCACTATTGCGTGTCTGTGTTTAGGTGAATTTATTTTAACATGGGTACACTTAAGAGTGGTTATTTGTTTTAGTAAGTTTTCCTTAAAATTTTTTTCCTTTATAATTATCATTTTGATTGGTAATTAAAAACAGGGCTCATAGCACTTAACCTAAAACTGGGTCATCTACTGAATTCAACATTGATTCTTCTTTAAATATGCTTTTACCATTTATTTAAAATATGAAGAAACCCATGAATCCAAAGTAGGCATTATCATCAATTGAAAAAGGATAAGGTATGTAAACTATTCTTTAGCTTACATTTTCAATTTCCTTTTCCCCTCTGAATCATTTCCCTGATATACCCTAAAAAGTATCCTTAAAATGAAATAGCAGGAAAAAATTGAAGTAATACATATTTTTCTCTTTTGTTTCACTACCAAATGTTTTTTCTAGAATAATTTGTACTTACTGTCTCCACTCATCTTTTAGTCAACATTTATTGAGCCGTTAATACAGTGATACTATGTGACTCACATTCAGATCACCTGGGAAGCTTTTTAAAAAACAAAAACCACCAACAACAACAAAAACAAGGAATTATAGACACTTCAGACCTCACCCACAAGAGGAGCCTGTGCATTCATTTTGTTTATATAGTCTTCAGGTGATTCTAATGTGCAACCATAGTTGAAAACCACTTATCTAATACATGCTAGGCGCTCTACTGAAATTACAAAGATGATGAGACATACAGCCTGGCCCTGAAGAACACAGGAAATAAGGACAGCAGGTAAATCTATTAAAACTGGTAAACGTTATAAGAAAGATAACTACAAATTGCTTAGGGAGCAGAGATAGGTCAGAATAGAAAAGAAGAGGAGAAAGTCCGTGAGTCTGGTTATCCAAACATGAGTAGTTTACAATGCAGACAAGATTGAAAGGCCGTTTCTGGAAAAGGGAAAACACATACATAATTTTTATCACAGACCCCAGTTATCTGGCTTATGTCTCTCCACTCCTTGCTCCAAAGACTAGTAAAACGGTTCTCTTGACGGCCACTAATCCTTAGTCCGCCACTTAAATAGTCTTAATCGTACCAGTTTCCTATCTGGAAAATGAAGATAAGAACAAGGTTATTCTGACAATTAATAGAGAGAATACATGTTGAAGTTCCCAGCACAGAGTAGGTATAATTTATTTCTTCTTCCTTTCTCTTAAATCCAAAGGTTTTTTTCAATCTCATAGGCCTTAATCTCTGCAACACTAAGCACTGCTTTTTCTTGAAATTCTCTTCACATTCTGTGAACTGAGCACCTACTCTGTGTTAGCAATCAATAGGTAACACTTTGACTTCAAGGGTTTCTCCACACCTTATGTCTCTGTCTTCCTCTTATTCCTCAATTCAAAGTATTAAGTATATGCTTCCTGCCCTCTCTTTCCTACGTCTAAGCTTTTTGTCCTAAAGGGCTTATCCCATCTCGCTTTAAGCCACGAAAAGGATTCTCAAATCTCTATATAATCTCTGAAGCTGACCTCTTTTCCAAGCTCCGTTTCTCTAACTCCGTATCTGCTAGGCATTTTCACATAGACATTTACTAGCATCTCAAACTCAGTACAACCAAAACTAAATTCACCATTATTCCTCCCAGCTGTGTATCTTCTTTCCTGTGTTCTCTAGTTGTTACCAGTGGTATCAATTCCCAGTCATCCAGACCTTAACCTCTGACTCACACCTTATCTACCAAGTCTTGCTGATTCCAACTCTAAAATCTATTAGAAATCTTTTTTTCCCTCCATTTCTTGTGGGATGATTTTAAACCAGGTCCTAAAGTCCATGTAAGCCAGGTTCTCAACTGTTCTTGCTAGATCTAACTTATCCAGACCCATGGGTCTCAACCAGGGGTGAATCTGTCCACCAGGAGACCTTTTGGATTGGTAAACCTGGGTGGTAGTAGTCACGTATCACGTGCGCCAAGGATGTTGCTAAACATCTTACAATGCACAGGATATCCACCTGCCCCACAATATCTGGCCCAAACTATCAACAGTGCTGAGGTTGAAAAACTCTGCCACTGAGCCGTTAAAAAGCAAAATTCACCTTTGCATCTCTTATTTTAAAAGTACCAAAGATAGACACCCAATTATTTAACTGCTTTTTTTTTTTCTGTTTTTGAGACAGAGTTTTGCTCTTGTTGCCCAGGCCTGAGTGCAACGGTGCGATCTCAGCTCACCATAACCTCTGCCTCCCAGGTTCAAGTGATTCTCCTGCCTCAGCCTCCTGAGTAGCTGGCATTACAGGCGTGTGCCATCACATTCAGCTAATTTTTTGAATTTTTAGTAGAGACGCGGTTTCTCCATGCTGGTCAGGCTGGTCACAAACTCCCGATCTCAGGTGATCCTCCTGCCTCGGCCTCCCAGAGTACTCGGATTACAGGTAGTAGCCACAGCGCTCAGGTTAACTGAATTCTTTTTACACAAAACTCACTGCCTGCTCGTTCCCACTTTTCTGTTATTTTTCCCTATGTTGTGCTCTGTGGTATGAGCTTGACCCCAACTGATGTTTACCACACCCCTAGGCAGAGGTAACTTTTCTGTCTTCTAAATTTTTAGACCCAATATAGTATGCATGCTATGTATGTCCAATTCATCTGAATCTACGGTTGTGCACTGTATCTACCTTCCAGGTGATCGCTACACTTCAGTGAATAAAAAACTTAATCTGTGCTGTCATTACTGCTATTCACAAATATTCCAATTCTCCTCTTCTTCCCTGACCTTTCTGAACTTAGGTCTATGCATGTAACTTGCTTTAACTAACTGAAATCTGAGCAGAAGTAACAAGAGCTCCTTTAAGGGGACCATTAAAAACCAGTGTGCAATTCATTCCATTTTCTTCCCACCACTGCAGTGACTGAGAAAAAAGTTTAGATGGAAGCTCTCTAACTGGTTGGAAGGCTGACTTCACTGAGCAGGGCTCTCTGCTGACCCATACTACACATACATGGAATGAATGAGATGCAGTATAAAGTCCCTAAGTTCAACACTCTTGTGCTGAGATTTTAGGATGTTTGTTACTGAATTATTTCCTTGCCTATCCTGATTTACAACCAATATAAGATGCATAACTTTATGTACCACTAACAAAGGAAAAATGCCTCCAATGAAATATCACAAGCCATTGATTGTACAATGCAGCCTGATTTCAGAAATCTTAAAATATAAAAAAGTATCAATACTGAAATCAGTGAAATACAGTATATCTGGTACATAAATGGAGATAATTGGTTTTCAAAAGTCATTTTCAGTAGAAACACTGTGAATTAGAATGTTTAAGTTCTCAGCCATTACACGCATAGTCAAACATGTAAATATGTCATAAGAGCAGGAATAAAACTACACTTAACTCTCAAAATAAAATTTATGAAATACTCCTCTTTTGACAACAACCATGAGGATTTTTATGGAACTTGTTCGAAGAGTCGTTTTGAGAAGACAAAGACCTCATTGTCTTTGATATGCATTAATCTCTTAACAAATTATTGCTATAATCACTTTAACAAATTTTTGCTTCAGGTGACTGATTAGGCTTTTAGGTCACAGCATGGAACCACGGGTCAAGTTCTGCCATCATGCTTTTCAACCTTAAAAATTATTTTAGATTATCTGCTCTGTTTTCCTATCTGTGTTCTCACACTAACATGCACTATTCCATCTATTCAACTACTCTTATTTTACACAAAATGGCTTCCAAATGCACTGAAAATTTACTACAAATTTACTTTAATGTGCAAAGTCTGAAAAACTCCACTAATGTTATAGTTGCTATCAAGTTCCTGTCTGCAACAGGAATTTTTACATTTTACTGGTGAAATAACATCATTCATCTACAGAATGTAATTAGGAATGAATATTGTCCACATAATAGCTTACTGCTTGAGTTTACTTTCTCATTAATTAATAACTTTTTTTTTTTTAACTTTTTGGGACAGGGTCTTGCTCTATCACCCAGGCTGGAGTGCAGTGGCATGATCATGGCTCACTGCAAGCTCCGCCTCCCCGGTCCGAGCCATTCTCCTGCCTCAGCCTCCCAAGTAGCTGGGATTACAGGTGTGTGACACCACACCCAGCTAATTTTTTGTATTTTTAGTAAGAGACATGGTATCACCATGTTGGCCAGGTTGGTCTCAAACCCCTGGCGTCAGGTGATCCACCTGCCTCAGCTTCCCAAAGTGCTGCGATTACAGTGCTGGCCACAGTGCCCAGCCAATAAGAACATTTCTAATTTTTCATTAAATATTATGAAATACAATGGCAGCTTACATAGGTTTTACATACACAAAATTTCTGAAGCCACTGAGGGAGAAGTATATAAACTGCAGACAGAGCCATCCTATTCATCACACATAGAGTAATGATATATGCTAAAGATGACGTTATTTCTGCACTTAGGAATTCCAATAGAAAAGGGAAAAGGGGTAAGCAAATAACCATTATGTAAAATTGTATTTAATACTGATGATGTCTTGTAGAGTTCAGATGAGAGACTAAAGTAGCTGTGTAATTTAGGCTAAATCTTGAGGAATGACTGAGATTTTCATGTTTCAAAAAAGGGGACACACCTGGGAGCAATACCAATACTCAAAGTAGATGAAAAGTCACTAGTAGAGAAAAATAACTACTAATTTTATTGTGTGCTTATTACATGCCAAGCCCATTTAGACTTATAACAACTTAATGAAGGTACTTACTACCACATTCTAACATTGCAGAGCAAACTGAGGCTGAGAGATTAAATAATTTACCTGAGGTGCTAGAAATGGACCGGTGGCTGGACGTGGTGGCTCATGCCTATAATCCCGGCACTTTGGGAGGCCAAGGTGGGCAGATCACCTGAGTTTAGTTCAGACCAGCCTGGGCAAAATGGTGAAACCCCATCTCTAGTAAAAACATAAAAAAATTAGCCAGGCATGCAGGCATGTGCCTGTAGTCCCAGTTACTCAGGAGGCTAAGATAGGAGAATTGCTTGGGCCTGGGAGGCAGAGGTTGCAGTGAACCGAGATCATGCCATTGCATTCCAGCCTGGGTGACACAGTGAGAATCTGTCTCGGAAAAAAAAAAAAAAAAAAGAAAGAAAGAAAGAAAAAGAAAAGGACTAGTATGCAGATCTCTAAAGTCTAAATTCACAGCATAATTAAGTAACAATATATATTGGAAATGTCAGAACTATTTATTGGTTAAAATGGAATACAAGGCCATGAACCATTTCAAGAGCTGGGCTTCCTTATAAAGACAATGGAGGATCCAGGCACTAAAATTTTGAGGGTAGAGAAATTACATAATAAAGCATGGCTTAGATACAGGAAACAGGAGGGATCAGTCTAGAAACTTTCTAGTAAAAGCCTAACAGTGGCAAATATAATGGAAGGGAAAGAACAGATGTGAGACACTTTTCTTGACTTCTTAACTGTTGGCACAGAACGAGCATAATCAAGTTCCACTCTGTTTGTATAGTGAAATTTTGTTACCAA
The DNA here is from genome assembly GCF_049354715.1 of Callithrix jacchus. Lineage (NCBI taxonomy): Eukaryota > Metazoa > Chordata > Mammalia > Primates > Cebidae > Callithrix > Callithrix jacchus. Next base: position 87,445,653 of record NC_133512.1, on the reverse strand, counting down.
ATATTATTTAATAATCAGGTTAATGCAGAGATAACAAACCAAGTATTAATATAAATGAACTAACTTTTCAAGCAATAAATAAGTTATCTGTATAATACATACACACTTTGATTATGGAAGTGACAAATTTTACCAATCGATTGTAAGGTATGGGGACAAAAAAAGTTAGAATAAACCCGAAATTAAAAACCAAGATGACTGGAATAATGGGAATAAAGATATAAAGAGAAAAATGAGCAAGAGAAGACAGACTATACTCCCCTTTGTGTGAGAGGAAAGAAGGGAGTTTATAAATTTACTTTTAGGCAAGCTCCATTTGAACATATCTAATTAACCATCTCCAGTGAACATGACTAACAGATAAAAATCTGACCAGTAATCAGGAAATAAGTTAGTGCTACAGCTGTGTACCTGGGAGACATCTGCAAATACCTAAAAGTTGAAGCTACTGGATGAATTATTCTGATTACTGCGGTAAAGGGTTACAGGAAGAAAAAAATATCCTTTCCTATCAGTAACTAAGTAAATTCCATCTGGAACTTGACTTTCTCATCCAGAGAGAGGTTTCAGAATGGTTCTTTTCATTTGAGCCTGACACCACAATTTCATAAAAATTCAAATTCACAAAATTGTTTTACTGTACAAGACAGCTGACCCAGGAATGAAAATAATTTTGGCCTATGGTTTCTTTATGTAAAAAAAAGTCTATGGGACACACTATAGCAAGTTAAGAGCTTTAAAAAAATTCATTATGCTTCTTCAGCTAAATTGATTTCCCATTAACCCAGTGGCCAAAGGAGAAAAGGTTATTAAACTTCATGGTGGTACCCTCAAAAAGCAATTGCATACGATTTTAAAAAGTAAAGCTATTATTCTACATTAATTTCTAAAATGCTTCCTACCAGTAGCATAAAACATTTAAATGTGTTAAGAATAAGCTTTATTCTAAAATGATCAAGACAAAAATTTAGAACCTAACACTATTTGGTATTTACAATATTTACTTTTAAAAAAAGGGCCAGGAATAATGGTTCATGCCTGTAATCCCAGCACTTTAAGGGGCACAAGTGGGAAGACAGCTTGAGCCAGCAGTTTGAGACTGGCCTGGACAACATAGTGAGGCCTTGTCTCTGTAAAAAAAATTTTTTTTAATTAGCTGGGTGTGGTGACATGCCTGCCTGTACTCCCAGCTACTTGGGGAGACTGAAGTGAGAGGACTGCCTGAGCCCAGGAGGCTGAGGTTGCAGTGAGCTCTGATCATTACTGCACTCCAGCCTGGGTGACAGACTGAGACCCTGTCTAAAAAAACAAACAAACAAACAAAACAAGTTAGAACCAATGTTTCTCCTTTTTCAAAATAAGCTGTCAACAAATTAAAAACGATGAGACAAAACCAGAAGAGGTTCTTACCAATTCTGTTTAAGAGAGGATAATGTCACAAGAATATCAACCTCGGACTAAGACAAACTTTACATACCACCTTCATCTTGGGCAGGCACTGTCCTTGAGTAAACTAAAAGCTTTTTTTTTTTTTTGAGACGGAGTTTCACTCATTACCCAGGCTCGAGTGCAATGGCGCGATCTCGGCTCACGGCAACCTCCGCCTCCTGGGTTCAGGCAATTCTCCTGCCTCTGCCTCCCGAGTAGCTGGGATTACAGGCACGCGCCACCACGCCCAGCTAATTTTTTATATTTTTAGTAGAGACGGGGTTTCACCATGTTGACCAGGATGGTATCGATCTCTTGACCTCGTGATCCACCCGCCTCGGCCTCCCAAAGTGCTGGGATTACAGGCTTGAGCCACCGCGCCCGGCCTACTAAAAGCTTTTGAACTTCACTCTACTCATCTGTGAAATGGTAGTAGGACAACTACCTCTTAAAACAAATTAAGTAATGAATGTATCTAACTCAGCCAAGCATATATAAAGTATAGTACTAGATACATCTTAACAGCTTCCCTTTCTTAGATTTGCAATCTAGAATGGAAATTTCGAAAACTTAAAACTTATTATTTTTTAGAGATGAGGTCTCACTATGTTGCCCAACTGGTTTACAACTTCTAGGCTCAAGCAATTCTCCGCATTTGGCATCCAGAGTAGCTGGCATTACAGGTGCAAACCACTGTGTCCAGCTTGAGAACTTATTTTTGAAAATTACCAAAAAGACGGTAGAAAGAGAAATATTAATATATCACTTTCAAGTCCTCTCTGTTTCTGATCCCATACTGGACACATCCTCCACCCCAAAATGAAAAATACCTTTAGATATCTAAAGTGACAAGAACGTTAAAATTTCACTTAACTGGTTACTTGCATTTACCCCAAAAGTTCTGTCAGTTTTTTAATTAGTAAATATAGTGATGAAATTTATATGTATAATATCTACAGAATATTCTTACAAAACACCAAAAATCAAATTAGAATTTTCACTAATTTACCCATAAAACATTTTGCTAGTAGGCGGCGCAAGCTTGAAGACACACAACCTCCTCACTCCTCCTCATGAAGCTTAGTGCCCTGAGACTGCTGGATAATAAGGAATTTTGTAAACCCATTTTTTAAAAGCTTTTTAATTTTAGGCCTTTACAACACATGGCAGGTCTATATTAACTCCCACACAGTATTCTCTCTTCAGCTAAATTTCTAGCCACTTGAGCAACTACTAATTACGACTTAAGAATGGTAAAATAAAAACGTGACAATCTCTTTTTAAACTTTTTAGCACAACTCAATTTTAAATATGTGTTTGTGCACTCCAGTGCATTTTCGGACAGCTACTTTGGGTTATTTACCAAGACTGTAGACGTGAATACTGCACAGCAACTTTTCTGGATACAGGGATCTGCCTACTGGGGGTTATGGAGATGTTGCTCACCCCCATTTTGTTGCTGTATTATCACTTTCACCAAAGAGCACAAGAGGAAAAAATATTTCCAAAATAAAGATGAGATTGACTTCTGCCCATTCACATCGGGAATGGGACGGAACCTTCTCTTTCAGTGCAAGAATACAGTATATAAAAACATCTAGAGCAGAGGGTCCAAATTGAAAATATCCTCAAACTTACGTGAGGATCTGTTAACCACCACAACGTACCTAAAGGTACTTGTATTTTCCTGCATTGGCTATACAGCTTTGGAACTTAAAAATGAAGCACACTTTAACGAAGAGTTAAAGAGCATTTCCAACCCTGCAACTAACTCATTCGTGTCTGTCAGTTACTTCGGGAGTACTTCTAAGTTTGAGAAACCTCAGGTTCCTTTCCGAGAAACTGTCAAAATTAGCAGAGTTCTCCCCTACCCCACTACCCTCGGGAACCGGACGTTCGCAAAAGCCAAAGGAAAGGAGAGTGTAAAAGAGCAACAGTTCAATGAATTATTCGATTTCTCGTTTTAAATATCTGAGAACTTATGTCGTTCACCTGGTTCCAGTGTTGTCACAGCATCTAACATACAGTAAAAGGACTTGCACAATTTCCCCTCTTCGGAAGAAGTCCTAGCAGGAAGGTAAGGTGCCATCAAATCGCCCCCCGGGGGGGCTGCTGCCAACGTGGATAGAAAACAACTATGGGGAGGGGGTCGTCTTTTTGTGAGCAACTCCACTGCCTCTTGAGGAACATGGGAGCTGCAAAGCCTAAAGCTAGAGCCACGAAGTGAGAGGGCGGGCGGGCGGGAGAGAGACAGGCCTCCATGGGGAAAGGAAAAAAAAAAGCATAAAACGTAGAGAATCAGAAAAGGAAGCATTTTGCTTTGGGGAGGGGGAAGTAGAAGGGAGAACTGAAGGTCTGCTTCCTAAGCAATTTTTCCCTTCCCCTCACCCGCCGCTACACTCACAGGCCAGGCTGCCGCTCTGGGCACTGCCCTTGGGCCGCTCCCAAGCCGGGACGCAGACCCCTTTGCGCCCCCGGTCCCCGGTCCCCGGCCCCCGGCCCCCAGCTCCCGGCGCAGGCCCCGCGGCCGGGTAACAGGAGAGGGTCCCGGGCGGCCGCCGCCCTCCCCGGCGCCCGCGCCCCCGCCCCCGCCCGCCGCCGCCTGGCTCCCCTTTCCTATTTTCGGAGCACACACCCTACAAGGAGCGGAGTGAGTAGGCCTGGCTGAGACCTGCCCCCGCGCGGGGCCTCGGGTGACGGACGGGGGCAGGCACTGGGCGCAGTGAGGAAGGGGGGAGGAAGGGCAGCCGAGGGCACCGCCCGCTGCGGGCCAATGCTTCCCCAGCGACCCGACTCCGGGCGCACAAGCCAGGGCTGAGCCGGCTCCTGAAGGCCCGCGCCGCCGCCCCCGCGGCTCTTACCTTCTCTTCATCAGACAACTGCTCCTCCAGATCCGCCATCTTCCTTCTAGCGACAAACCGCGGCGGCGGCGGCGGCGGCGGCGGCCACCTGACTTCCCCTTTTCCGTGCGGTCCTCCGCGCCGCGCACCCCCGCTAAGGGAGGGGCCCGCCGCTCAGGCCGCCGCGCACGCGCCCCGGGAGCCCCGCCTCCCTCGACCGGCCCTCAGAGCCTGAGCGCGGCTGTGCGCGTGCGCGTGCGCGGGCGCCTGGTGGCCCGGCGGGGGACGGTGTCTCCCAGGGCCACCTGCATAGGTTTGCTAGCTTTCTCTCCCCACCAGTGACCATATGGGCTCAGTCTGCGATGAGTACATTCTGAGCCCTTCGTTATGTTTCCATCAAGTCCTGAACTCTGCTAGCTAAAATGTGAAAAGGTGTGCAATAGAAGCTTTTTAAACATTGGTTTTTCAAATATTAGAAAAAATAGTCGGCTTTCATTAAAATACACACACCCAACCCGCTCCATAATTGAAAGATTGCTCTTGATATATTTCTTATTTATCCAACAAATATTTTTTGGTCCTTCAACGGGGTGTGGGGCACTGTGTTAGTCTCCGGGGTTACAGTGTTGAGGTTCCCCCAAAGCAAGCTAGACATGCATGTTCATAGCAGCACAATTCGCAATTGCAGAGATGGAACCAACCTAAGTGTCTATCAACCAACGAGGGGATAGAGAAAATGTGGTATATATACACCATGGAATACTACTCAGCCATAAAAAAGAAGGAAATAATATTTTTTGCAGCAACTTGAAAGGAGCTGGAAGCCATTATTCTAAGTGAAGTAACTCAGTAATAGGAAACCAAATATCCTATGTTCTCACTTAAAAGGGTGAGCTAAGTTCTGGGGGTGCAAAGGCATAAAATGGACTTTGGGGATTGGGGAGGGGATAAATGACTACATACCGGGAACAGGGTACACTGCTCAGGTGATGGCTGCACTAAAATCTCAGAAATCACCACTAAAGGGCTTATCCATGTAACCAAAAATCCACCTGTACTCCAAAACTATTTATTTCAATAAGACAAACTTCTGTTCTAGGAAGCTCACCTACTACTCTAAACAAACATACATTGAACAGCTGGGGCTGGGTGTAGTGGCTCAGGCCTGTAATCCCAGCACTTTGGGAGGCCTCGGTGGGAGGATCACCTGAGGTCAGGAGTTCGGGACCGGACTGGCCAACATGGAGAAAGTTCTCTCTACTAAAAATACAAAAATTAGCCAAGCCATGGTGGCACATGCCTGTAGTACCAGCTACTTGGGAGGCTGAGGCAAGAGAATTGCTTGAACCCTGGAGGGGGAGGTTGCAGTGAGCCGAGATCGAGTCATTGCACTCCAGCCTGGGCGACAGAGCAAGACTCAAAAACAAAAAAAACCAAAAGCCAAACAACAAAATAGTTGGGGAAGGCATTGGACTATTCCAGGGGAGTACAAAGTCATGTTAGTCATGGATCCTACCCTCTTGAATAGGGTTGCCATATTAAATATAGGACACTTACTCAAATGTGAATTGCAGATAAGCAATTTTTTTTTCTTTTTGACACAGAGTCTCTCTTTGTCACCTAGGCTGGATTGCAGTGGTGCGACCTCTGCCTCCCAGGTTCAAGCAATTCTGCAACCTCTGCTTCCCAGGTTCAAGCAATTCTGCAACCTCTGCCTCCCAGGTTCAAGCAATTCTCTGCCTCAACCTCCTGAGTAGCTGAGATTACAGGCACCCGCCACAATGCCCAGCTAATTTTTTTTTTTTTTTTGCATTTTTAGTAGAGATGGGGTTTTACCATCTTGGCTAGGTTGGTCTTGAACTCCTGACCTTGTGATCCATCCACCTTGGCCTCCCAAAGTGCTGAAATTACAGATGTGAGTTACCTTGCCTGGCCAGCAATCTTTTTAAAAAGTGTGTCCTGTGAAGCATTGGAGACATACTTAAACTAAAAAACTACTCACTGTTTTCAAATTTTACCGGACATTGTTTACTTTTATTTGCTACCAACCCTGATTTTGAAGCTTGAAGTTGACGAGAGATTAAATGTAATCAAACCTGCATATATATGCATCAGTTGGGAATCTTGTTAAAACAAAGTTGCTAATTCAGTAGATCTGGAATGAGGCTGGAGAATCTGGGTTTCTAACAGGCTCCCAGCTGATGCCAGTGCTCCTAATCTGGAGACCACATTTTAAGTGGTAAGGCCTTAGGGTTTATGGTAGGAGTTAAGACTCTGTGAGGAGCTGTTGAAAACCTTTGAACAGTAGCATGACATGATCAGAAATATGTGCAGCAAGATGAATCTGACAGCTGCACATAAATGAAATGTGAGAGTATCAAATAAATGTTCAGATGCAAGACCCTATTATTAAATAATTTACTGGGTGTTCCTAATGTGCAAATCATTGTTTTTTGTGAATGGACAGCAAACAGAAGCTTTGCTATTGAAAAACTGATGGTTCATGTGGGGAGAGAACAGGAAGGAGAAGCATGCTGACACATGCAGGAAAAAGCAGGTGTCCTTTCGAGGATAAATGCTGTGAAGAAGATCAAGAAAATAAACCACACAGTTTAACCAAGGGTAACACTGGATGAAAATTAACATGTTTACTCTTACAGATTACAAATCATTACTTCATGGATTTCTCATTGCAACCTCATAAAGTAAGGTGCTTATCAGTATCATTATACACATTTTACAGAAGAAAAATGAGACTAAATGATTTAAGATCACATAGATCCCAGCACTTTGGGAGTCCGAGGTATGGGCAGATCACCTGAGGTAAGTGGAGTTCGAGACCAGCCTGGCCAACATGACGAAACCCTGTCTTTACTAAAAATATAAAAATCAGCTGGGCATGGTGGCTCACGCCTGTAAATCCGGCTACTTGGGAGGCTGAGGCAGGAGAGTCACTTGAACCCAGGAGGTGGAGGTTGTCTGGGCAACAAGAGTGAAACTCTGTCTAAAAAAAGAAAAAAAAAGATCGCATAGCACCTAAGTGACCGAGCTGGGATTGGAACCTAGGCATCTTATTTTATCTTTCATGTTCTTTCCACTGCAAGATTTTTCTTTCTTCCTTTTCAGCCTAGACACTCTCCACCAAATAAAACTTAATGATGGCGATTACTATCCCATCCTGTAAATTGAATTCGCCACCCTGTGCTGCATCAGCAGTACTTCTGGGTTTTTTTCTTTCCTGTTCTTTTTTCCTGTTTACTCAGCAACACCTATATTAGTACTTTGTATGCAGGGGATACTCAGCAAATATTATTGTTTGATTAATTGGCTGCTCTCTTCCTCTAGAAACCTCACCCAAATCAGGTAACGTTTTGCAATAATTTGAGTCAGAGTGTGTTTATAATTGTAATCTTAGTGATACAATACACACGTAGTTTCCCATGATGACACAAATCACAATTATATATAATTTCTGATAATCTTTTCAGTAATCTCCCAGTAACACCCTCTTGGTACAATTAAAAGAAATTCTAAAATTCACATAACCTATGTATTCTAGAAAGAATTTAAGCTGTCACACAAATAGGTAAACTGTGGAATGATCGTTATATGACTGCAAGGAGAAATGTACTGGTATTCTTGATCATCAGTTATTTTATGAGGAGGAGAAAATAAAATATCCTATACACGATTTTGAATTTCTACCCTTTTCTTAATTAATTTCCAAACTTACTTCTCTTCTACTTACTTGTGGTCTGATCTTGATCTTTCCAATTAACATCACCAGAATTTTTCTTTCTTTTATAGTGTTTGTTTTTAAGTTACATTTATACTTTTACATCTGTTTTCCTATGGATATACTCAAATTACTCAACTACATTTTGAACTTGTCAAGACCAGAGGTTACTCAATTTCATAGAAACATAATCTTAGGGTCCATCTACTACAAACCTCTCACTTTACAGATAAGTTGAGCCTTAGATAAATAAATGACATCATATTAAAAATTGCACATCTAGCTAATATTATTTTAGAATCCAAATATACTGATGGTCAGACTCATGTTCTTTCTTGTACATATCCATATGAAATAATGTAAAATAAGATGATAAATAGTATTACTGAATGATCACTAAATGATTGTACCAGATATAGACTTCTATAATACCATCTCTGCACCAGAAAAATTAACATCTGCAGCTTAAAAGTTTGACTTAACCTCACTTCTGAGGAAAACTGTTCGTGTTAGACAACTAACATTTGGTTATTACTGTCATGGTCCATTAACACAACTGGCCTCAAGTAAAGTCCTTTATGGCTGTGGAAAGCGTAAAAAATCACATATATTTTAAAAGTAATTGTCTTTCTAAACAATTCCCTAAATTATTATTTATAGTTGAGTGTATCTTACCTGTGGTCCATTTCCTCAGCTAGTTTTGAGAAGGTACACTCAAGTGTTGCCTCTGGAAAAGCCTCACGTTGATCATTCAAGAGCTACTCAGTAATTACCTAAGACACTTCTTTTTCTTTTTTTTTTTTTCTGAGACGGAGTCTTGCTGTGTAGCCAGGCTGTAGTACAGGGACACAATCTCGGCTCACTGCAACCTCTGCCTCGAGGGTTCAAGCAATTCTCCTGCCTCAGCCTGATGAGTGGCTGATATTACAGGCGCATGCCACCATGCCCAGCTAATTTTTGTATTTTTAGTAGAGATGAGTTTTCACCATGGTCTCCATCTCCTGCCTTGTGATCTGCCTTTTTGGTCTCCCAAAGTGCTGGGATTACAGGGGTGAGCCACCGCGCCTGGCTACACTTCTTTTTCAACTCTTCCTCCCTCCCAAATATGCTACCCTTCCTAATTTCCTTCCTACCAACCTCACCAGACCCACCTCTGCCCCTGCCCCTGCCCCTGAATGCGTGTCACTGAAACACACAAAGCTGCTTATATTTCATACTCTCTCAGGCTTCTGTCAAAGCTCTTTCTGGAATGTTCTTTGACACCGATCCTTTAAAATTCTGTTCAGTTATCTGTTTTCTTTGAAACTCTCATTGAATCCTCTAGCTAAGCTAATAATTTCTTCTAGATTACCACAGAAACTTTTCCATTGCTTTTTGCTGTGCATCCTAGTGATGAGGTACACAGATTTTATAATCACTAAATGCTGGATTCTGACCTTCATTCCCACTCTGGTTAACATCAAGCAACTTACTCTGCAGGCCCCCATTTCTTCATCTATACATTGGGGATAATAATAGTACCACCTTTATAGGGCTGCCATGAGGATTTAATGAGACAATGCAGGCAAAATGCTTAGCACCCAGCGTAGGCCTTCATAAAGGTCTTAATAAATATTAGCTATTATCATCATATTATAATCCCAATCTGGTCTTTGAGGACATGGCCTATGTCTTAATTAGCTGTCTGGAACATACAATATCTGGCAAATAAATGCTTTATAAAGCTTTGTTGGAATGCATATTGATTAAATGACACTTTTATTTTGCATGCCTAAATGAGAGCTGAAAAGTTGATTTAGCAACACATACGGGGTTTAGAGACTGTTCTAAAACGTGGACTGGGGACTCCAGAACTGAAAAGTGAGCAATTTTTCCTAAAAACCTCAAAATCATACAAATATCTCCAACTCTTTACTACTCCATATTCAGTCACCACTTAAATATTTCCCTAGTTGATTTCTTACTCTTTAATTCTCCTGTCACTGTAAGTTCAAGCCTTTAGTATATCTTCATACCATGTCTCAAAGTACAGGGGACAGGGAGTATTCTTCAAAGTTATATGTAGGGTTAACAAAGAAATACTAAAGTTTCTATTTTCTTTTTTTTTTCTTCTGGGAGACAGGTCTTGCTCTGTCACCCAAGCTGCAGTTCAGTGGCGTGATCATAACTCATCGTAGCCCCCATCTCCTAGGGTCAAGTGATCCTCCTGCCTCAGTAGATCCAGCCACCTGGGTAGTTGGGACTTTAGGCATGCAACACCACGTCTGGCAAGTTTTTAAAATGTTTAGTAGAGAGGGGGCTTTGCTATGTTGCCTAGGCTAGTCTTGAATTCCTGAACTCAAGTGATCCTTCCTGCCTCAGCCTCCCAAAGTGCTGGTATTACAGGCATGAACCCCCATGCCAGGCCTCTATTTTCATTTACTTATTTGAATTATTGTTATGATAAATTTCAGGCATACAAAAACCCATGGTTTATACCTTCCAGATCCCATTCCGTTTTCTCCCTGCAGGTAACCACTAATTTGAATCCCATGTTTGTCATTTCCATTTCTGTTGCTTCTTTTACAATACAGGAACACTCCTTTAATCTACCTAATGTGGCACCCAACTTTAACAATATTTATACAATGAATTAGGATTTTTTGCATATTTTTGTAAACAACATGGATAGAGAGCATTGGACTAATCACTGTCTTTTTAAAAATCTCCCTATATGGCAGTGTAAATTATGGGGCATAAATGGAAAGATAAGTTGGACTCTTGACCTGGAAACATGAAGCAACACAATCCATAGATTTGCTGGTAGGGAATGAAAAGACAGATCCAGTATCTTTAATTTTTTTACCTTTAATGTCTGACAATACTTTGACCATTTATTTAGACTCAGTAATAGAATAGCAGTGTAGCAGAACATGAAGTTTGTGGTTTATCTTTCCCCAAGCCACACCAACTTCCAATACAATTATATTTCTCTAACTCAGGTCTAGTGCAAGGAATTGCAGGAGTACCCACTCAAATGCCTTCCTTTTGGCTCTTTGGGGTTGCCACAGTAATTCATTTGCATTCACAATTGCTCACACTGCTGTCCTCTTCTCTCCTTTGACATTGGCCTTGATCATCTCTGAGCTTGCTTTCATCAGACTTCTCCCATTGTTACAGCTCTGAAATCTGTCCTGACACTCCTCTCCTGGGACATAGGACTCTGTGCTCATGTCACATCATCTTCTCCTTGTAGCCTTAGCTGCTTCTATTGCAGGTAGGCTCTGGTCATCCCCACCAGTTGTCTCTGGCTGTGTTGTAGGGGGCCCAGGTGTTTATGGTTGTCTTCTGATGGTTAGAGCTGCAGCAGACACGTAAGTGCTTTGACCAGATCCACTGGGATCACTTCCACTATTTCTGTGCTTCAGTGCTTTTTTTTTCTCCCCTTCACAGTACCGTATTTATTCTTTGGAGAACTGCTCTTGTGTGACTGGGACTACTTTGCCAGTAAGCACAGAGCTGGGAGCTTCGGTCCCCTGGGGCAGCTGTTAACCAATGACTGCCAGTTGATGAGTAACAAAACCCAGCTCCTTTGCCTCAGGTCAGGAAAACTCTGAGGTGTAATTTACATTTCAGATCCCCCTGAGGTTTCAGACAGCCCATCTCAACTTTGTTTGCCTTTTCCCTCTTTCCTGGGAAAGAATTTTTAAACCATCATGAAAAATTCTCAGATTTGGTTGTTGGCAAAGCCTGAGTTCTGTCCTCTCGCTTTCCTCTGGGATAGCATGAGCTTCACCACTCACTCCACCTTCTCCACCAACTACTAGTCCCTGGGCTCCATCCAGTTGCCCAGCTACAGTGCCTGGCCGGTCAGCAGCGCAGCCAGTGTCTATGCAGGTGCCTGGGGCTCTGGTTCCCACACCTCCGTGTCTTGCTCCACCAGCTGCTGGGGTAGCAAAGGATTCAGGGACCTGGCCTTGGGGATGGCTGGGGGTCTGGCAGGGATGGGAGGCATCCAGAATGAGAAGGAGACCATGCAAAGCCTGAATAACCATCTGGCCTCCTACTTGGACAGAGTGGGGAGCCTGGAGACTGAAAACCAGAAGCTGGAGAGCAAAATCTGGGAGCACCTGGAGAAGAAGGGACCCTAAGTCAGAGACTGGAGCCATTACTTCAAGACCATTGAGGACCTGAGGGCTCAGATCTTTGCAAATACTATGGACAATGCTCACATCGTTCTGCAGATCGACAATGCCCATCTTGCTGCTGATGACTTTAGAGTCAAGTATGAGACAGAGCTGGCTACACGCCAGTCTGTGGGGAGTCACATCCATGGGCTCTGCAAGGTCATTGATGACACCAATGTCACTCAGCTGCAGCTGAAGACAGAGATCAGGGCTCTCAAGGAGCTGCTCTTGATGAAGAAGAACCATGAAGAGAAAGTAAAAGGCCTACAAGCCCAGATTGCCAGCTCTGGATTGACTATGGAGGTAGATGTCCCAAAATCTTGGACCTCACCAAGATCATGGCAGACATCTGGGCCCAATATGACAAGCTGGCTGGGGAAAACCGAGAAGACCTGGATGAGTACTGGTCTCAGTAGATTGAGGAGAGCACCACAGTGGTCACCACACAGTCCTCTGAGGTTGGAACTGCTGAGATGATGCTCACAGAGCTGAGACATATAGTCCAGTCCTTGGAGATGGACCTGGACTCTATGAAAAATCTGAAGGGCAGCTTGGAGAACAGCCTGAGGTGGGTAGAGGCCTGCTATGCCCTGCAAATGGAGCAGCTCAGTGGGATCCTGCTGCTCCTAGAGTCAGAGCTGGCACAGACTCGGGCAGAGGGACAGCACCGGGCCCAGAAGTACAAGGCCCTGCTGAACATCAAGGTCAAGCTGGAGGCTGAGATCACTGTCTACCACCACCTGCTGGAAGATGGTGAAGACTTCAATCTTGTGATGCCCTGGACAGAACGAACTCCATGCAAACCATCCAAAAGACCACCACCCACCAGACAGTGGATGGCAAAGTGGTATCTGAGACCAATGACACCAAAGTTCTGAGACATTAATCCAGCAGGAGCAGGGGACCCTTTGGGAAGCAGGAGGCCAATAAAAAGTTCAGAGGTCAAAAAAAAAAAAATTCTCAGATTAGCAATATGGGAATAGCAATAGAAGACAAGGCATGTTATACACATGAGGCCACTTTGGGCTCCAGACTGGAGGTGGGAGGCCGTTGTTAGCCTTGGAGCTAGGTCATCAGGGCTGGCCTGTCTTTGAGGATAAGCTCCAAAAATGCTGATTTTCAAGGGCAATAATCTACTCTTGCTTCAGTTAGATTAGCCCTGGGAATAGAGTAGTGATAATTTTTTAGGTGACTTTTAAATGGGGAGAGGAATGCCAGGAACTCAACCTGAATTGAGCTTGACAAGGTGGAAAGCAGAAAGGTGGAGTGGAGAAACTTGTTTTTTGTTGTTATGATTGTGGTTTCTAGAGACAGGGGCATGCTCTGTCACCTAGGCTGTAGTGTAGTGGTGTGATCATAGCTCACTGCAACCTCAGACTTCTGGGTTCTCAGGCTCAAGTGATCCCCTCACCTCAGCCTCCTTAGTAGCTAGGACTATAGGAATGTACCATCATGTCTAGCTAATTTTTTAAATTTTTGTAGAGATGAGGCCTCGCTGTGTTGCTCAAGCTGGTCTTGAACTTCCAGTCTCAAGTGATCCTCCCATCTTGGCCTCCCAAATTGCTGGGATTGCAGGCATGATCTACTGGGCCCAGAAAGAAGAGAAAGTTTTAAACCATAGGGCATGATCCATGTCCTAAAGTAGCTTACATTCTGGTTGTGAAAGTCTAGAATTCAATATATAAAAGGATAACCCTACAAAGCAATATATAAGTGAAAATAAATGGCACACATGAGAAATGTTTTATTTATATATATATATGAAATTATATGTGAAACATATTGAAGCAATGAATAAAAGGAATAGAAACTTTAAAATTACCCTTGTGTTATGTATTTCTTCATTTGCTGCAGTGCCTATCTCATGACTGGAGTATGAGTGGGAGGTATGTTACAATGTTACACTATTCGTATTTATTATTAGTCAAATTCTTAATACTTCCAGAGAAAATCTAGTTTTAAAGGTAAGTGTATATGTAATGGCTCTCAATCACTTCTGAGATGAGTGGCTTATTTTAGTAAACAGTTTCTTAATTTTACAATGTTTATAATAGTAAGGCAAAGTAAGAGATTAATGAATAGTAGAACATATTAGAATAACTGAGTATATTCTATTATGTTTGAATTTTGAGTGATATTGAAGAAAGAAACATCCGCATCCTGGGAAAGTAATTTCCTTTTATGAGAAGGCGTCATATTTTCAGTCTAACATATCTGTATTTTTAACTCATGGGAGAATTAGCTGTGTGATTTCTATCTACTAGCTAAAGCATTCTGAGCCTCAATTTCATCATCTGTTAAGTGAAAGAAGTGTAATATCTAGCTCATTGCATTTTGTGAGAATAAAGTCATGTACAAATGTTTCATACTTTATAAATACACAAAGCATTCGCTATTTTTTAACTCAGAATGATGAAAACTGAATTCTGTTCTTTCCTCTTCACTGTGATAACTGTAATAAATAAAATATTTTCACAGATGTTTAACCTTTCATTTAAAGGAAGCATTGAAAATATTTCCCCTAGTTTTGCTTTTGACATTATTTCGCTTTGTAATTGTTGTAGGTAAAAATGTCTTATGAAATAGAAGAACAAATGCAAGGTACAGAGACTCATGTCTTTCTCCCAGTGCTTTGGAAGGCTAAGGTGGGAGGATTGCTTGAGGGCAGAAATTTGAGACCAGCCTGGGCAACATAGTGAGACTTTGTTCTAAAAAATAAAAAATAAAAATAATTAGCCGGACATGGTGGCATGTATCTGTAATACTAGTTATTTGGAAGAATTGCTTGAGCCAGGAGTTTGAGAGTTTGAGGTTACAGGGAGCTATGACTATGCCACTGTACTCCAGCCTGAGTGACAGAGACACTATCACTAAAAAAAAAAAAAAAAAAAATTGAGGTTAAAATATTGGTTTAGAATGCCCACATTTCAGCCCTGTTTTTTTTCTTAGAAACTTAGAAAGTTTGATGATCTTGGACAAGTCTTTTAACCTCTTCATCTAATTTAGAGTTTTATTGTGAAGCTTCCATGAAATAATGCATGAAAGATGCTTTGTAAAATAAGTGCCAGATAAATGTAAAGAAATATCATTAAAGTACATTATGGCTTGTGACATTTGTAGCCTGTCGCTCGTCTTTCTTTTGTTTGTATACCTAGTGTACTCAAGTTTGATGACCCATGAGCAGTTCTTCAAAAAACATTTATTGTGCTTCTACTATATATCTGCACTTTGCTAGTTATTGGAGATGTAGCAATGAGCAAAACAGACATGGTCCCTGCCTTCAGAGAGCGTATGAGTCAGAGGAGAAACAAATAGTAGACAATTGCTCAAATAACTATGCAATTGCAATTGTGATAAGTACAATGAAAGAAATGTACAGGGTTATTTGAGTACGTAGGTTGGGGAGAGAATTCTCAATGGGTCTTTCACATTCCTTAACAACTTTCAAGCAGACTGATCACCCTTTGTTCTGGACTACCTTTTTAACGGAAGTTTGCATAGCAAACAGCACTGGAAGACAGCATCACCCTTGAGAGCAAAGCACAAGCATGTTTACTGCCCATATAAGAAATCTGGGCTCCCTACGCCCAGGGTTCCTCTTCTGGTATTGTGTGTGCAGGTTTTCATCTGGAGTCATCTGTGTTGCCCCATGAGACTTGGGGATGAGAGAAACCAATGCAAATACGCTGATGCTCTTGAAGCTTGATGTGCCATGATGAGTAATAAAATCCATTGTCTTTGAATCTGGGGTCTCATGTTTTCTGCCAGCATCCATGAAACTATAGCAAGCTAACTTGTTGGCTTGAAAGTAGGACAGAATCATAGACCCTTTATAAAAGGGGATCAGTTTTAGGAAGAGGCCTCTAATTTAGCCTCCCTCCAATTCATTTTGTTTCCCCTTTGGAGACATGGTCTTGCTCTGTTGCCCAGGCTAGAGTACAGTAGCATGATTATAGCTCACTATAGCCTTGAATTGCTGGATCACTCAAGTGATCCTCCCCGCTCAAACTCCCAAATACCTAGGACCTTCAGGCATGCACCACCATGCCTGACTAATTTTTAAACTTTTCTTGTAGAAATAGGGTCCCTCTGTGTTGCCCAGCCTAGTCTTGAACTGCTAGCCTCTAATCATCCTCCCACTTCAGTCTCCTAAAGTGCTGGGAATGCAGGTGTGAGCCACACACCCAGCCAACTATTTCTTCTAGATATGTTCCCTTCTTTGCTAGGTGCATAGGCGTGTCATCCTGGTGTCTCCCTCTCTCATTCTCATGGAAATTCCTTTAGTATCCTGTGTTAAATCTGCTTGAGATCTATTTATGTTCAGCATCCAATGTCTTCTTCTCTTTTGGTCCATTCATGCTTGTAGAATATACTGTCCAGAGCTTCCTGAGAAAAAATATCCAGGAGGTCAATATTTGTAACTGCACACATCTGAAAACATCTTTATTTGACCCTTATGTTTTGTTGATAGTTTGGATGGGCATCAAATTCTAGATTGGAATTACCTTTCATTCAGAATTTTGAAGGCTGCTTCATTGCCTCTAGAATATTTTGGGTAAGTTCCTGTCAGGAAAAGCCAAATGGAAGAGATGTACAGGGAAGGCATGTGGGGAGGGGTATAGGGCTTCTGTGCTCTCTCTGGGCATATCATCTTTTCAGCACCTCCATGTGCCAGGAACTGGGGATGAAGACAGAATATGTATTTTTTATTACCATACATCACAATATCAGACATGTGGGTCTTTCCATTTTGGAAAATCAATTTTTTCTGTTCTGAAAAAATTTCCTTGCATTCTTCCTCTTTTCCTGTTTTATTTTTCTACCCTGCAACTCCAGTTGTTTGAATATTCTTTCTCCCAGATTGGTGCTCTAAATAAAAAACAGTTTTTCATTCTTATGTTTAATGTATCTTTTTTTTTTGGTCCTACTTTTTGAGTAATGGTTCTGACTAACGCTACTACTGAGTGTTTCCTGTTATTTGTTATTGACTCGTGCTTATGAGTGTTTGAGTAAATAGTTGAGTTTTACTTTACGATGATCTGAATAGGCCATTTTATGATTCTCACCTTGTTTTGTTCAGAATTCGCATAGCATAGATGACTCTCCTGATCTGAAAGGCCTGGCTAGGAATATTTTAGAAGCCAAGGAGAGAAAGAGGGAAAGTTGTCTCAGCATCCACTATGCACATGTTCCCTTAAGTCCTGTTTTCAGTATAAGATTTTTAATCCTCAACTATGTTTGGTATCCAACAGTCCAGAATCCCTTTATTTTACCTTTATTTCACCCCAGCCCAAGTGGGGAAGAGGACAAGTTGCTTCCAGACTCCAGTGCAGGTGGGGAAGGGACAAGTTGCTCAGCAGCACAGAGGAGATGAGGGAGACCTGGGAAACTACTGGCTTCTCAACA
Source organism: Callithrix jacchus (assembly GCF_049354715.1). Classification (NCBI taxonomy): domain Eukaryota; kingdom Metazoa; phylum Chordata; class Mammalia; order Primates; family Cebidae; genus Callithrix; species Callithrix jacchus. The sequence goes on along the minus strand of NC_133512.1, from coordinate 87,428,077 downwards.
GCCTTCAAGCAGGTCCTCTTGATTTGGGTCCCCACTTCACCCCTATTTCCAGAGGTGCTTGGTGTTTTCCTGTCATGGACACTTGCGGATTCTGTGGTTACAAATCAGGCTAGTTCTTGGCTTTCAGTCACCAGTTTAGGGTTTGGCTTTTTGAGGTCTCCAAGTTGGCTACAACCCTCCATCTGCTTTCTGGCCTTAACATTTCAGGTGCTCTTGTCTCCTTCCCTTTTTCCACTTTTTGTGTGTGTTTGTTAACTTAAAAACAACAATAACAACAACAAAAACAAACTTTTTTCAGATGGAGTCTCCCAGGCTGGAATGCAATGGCATTATCTCGGCTCACTGCAACCTCCACCTACTGGGTCAAGTGATTCTCCTGCTTCAACCTCCCTAGTAACTGGGATTATAGGTGTGTGCCACCATGCCTGGCTAAGTTTCGTATTTTTAGTAAAGATGATGTTTTGTCATGTTGGCCAGGCTGGTCTCAAACTCCTGACTTCAAGTAATCCGCAGACCTTAGCCTCAAAGTGCTGGGATTACAGATGTGAGCCACTATGCCTGGCCAAAAAATTATTGCTAGGAGGTTTCCTGAGGAAAAAAAGACACGTTCTGTTCACCAACTCTACCTACCACCTCCTATTCACTTACTATACTGCAGCTGGAAAGAACATCCTGTTTTGGTTTCATGGATGCATGATACACTATCACAGTGAGAATATTATTCAGAAGTTTTGGGGTTTGGTTCTTTTTTCTAAAACACTAATTTTCAAAATACAAATCTGATAGTGTCGCTCTCTCTACCCCACTTCTATTTCAGCTATTTCTTTGCTGATGCTTTTAGATAAAGATAAAATTCCTAAGTATGAGTTCCAAAACCACATGGGGGCACAAATTTATGGTTATATATATATATATATTTTTCCAGCACAGTGTTGTTTGTTTCAGAGTCAAATTGAATTTGAGTGTCTGTAGGCAAGGATTGTACTCTCCATTTTACCATAGGTTTTGCAGCTCCCTTTTGTTCAATATATGGTCATTTTACACATTATCTCCCCAGGCCTTTGGGTACTAAATCATTCGCCTCTGCCCTGCAGGTTTTGGTGTCACCAGCTCATCCTTTACTACATTTCCTCGTTCTCTTGGCTCTATCACGCTGACTTCTTTTGCTTCTTTGTTAGCCCCTTGATCACTGGATGATATAAAGTCAAGTTAAAGTACTTGATGCTTTTCAGGTAGCAATAAACATTTTCATTATTTGAGTTTTTAAATGAAAGCAAAAAACAAAACTAACCTTAGAAAACAAACAAAATAAAAAACAACACAATGTTTTGCAATGAAATCAAAACATTGGACAGAATCATAGACCCATTATATTGGGCTGAGCTTCCTGGTTCTTTATTTAGGATCCAGACTTTTGTGGACAGTACAGCAACGATAAGCAAAAAATTCTTCAAAAAAGCAATATAGTAAAACAGTAATATCAGAATGTGAAGATATATCCTCTAAACACTTTGATACTTAGACCTATTACACTTGGATATTCTGAAAAATAAAAACAGAAGGTAGAAATGTTGGAGGCTTATATAAGTGGAAACACAATTTGGGATGATTAGTTTGATTCTCTTCAGTGATAAATATTTAAGATAACCACACTGCAATTGTTATAGTGTCCTTGATGGATTAGATATCCTGAAATTATAGATCCTAAAATTATTCAATTTTTGAACATGAAAGTAAACATTCATTTGTCTTGTATAAAAAAATTCTGGTAGGTACCCTCTACAAGATAGTCATTGAATTCTAGATAAATCACATTATACTATTAATATTATAATTCTGCCATATTGTATAACACTAACTTTAATAGAATGATAAACCTTGAAACGATTCACACCCCCACAGCCCCAGCCCCTCCACACACACCCATGATTATCACACATTAACAAAAGTAACAAATTTGAAACATGATATATAAAAATAGGCTCTGTAGTCAGGAACTGTAATCAGTACCTACAAATTAGGCCAAATTGTTATCCAAATGAACTTTTGAAGAGAACAATTTATGATGCCTGTGAATCATAACATTCCTCTCTACCTTCCCTTCTAAACATTAGTGGAACTGGTTATTTGCACTACAAACATTTGGAACTTTAAGGGAAGGTATTCTAGACTCCTAAAAGAGCCTCATTTATAGGTAACTATATCCCATTAGAAAAAAAGAATACATTTACTGTACCAGTGATTAGAACAGAAGGTAGGTTTTCTTTATTTTACATACATTTGCTTATCACCTGAAAGAGTGACTTCCTTTTAAAAAGATAAAAAGTAGGGGGAGCAAGAAGAATGATATAGGATGAGGAATGATGTACAATGCTAAGTATATTTTTGTTGTTTTCAAGGTTGATAAATATTTACTATGACAAAATAAATTTAATTTCTGTGCTACCTATAATTTTTAGTTATAAAGAACAAAGATGAACTTAAGTTACCTTGATTCTGAGCTATTTATTACAAGGAAATGGGGGAATTAAGGAAGTTGGGGGTCTCAGTCTGGTGATGAGATGTTAAGAACAGAAACTCCTCCAGCTCTGAGCAGAAACATAGGAAGCTAATTGTGGCTGAGCTTCCTGGAGAGCAGACTCCTTCTGGACTTGCGAGATCATTCCAGACAGGCTCAAGGCAGCTCTAGGTTATCTGTTCACCCAGCAGTCCCTACTCTGTGCTGAGCCATTAATGTGACTCAACTCCTTCCTGCCCTTGCTGCTGCCCCTTCCAAAGCTATAAATTAATTACCTTACTTCCACTCCCCTCTACTCAGGCCCTTCTCAATTGTCTGGAAAAGCAAAAATAAATAAAAAAGATAAACCAGATGAAATGTGATTGGAGGGAGGTAAGTACCACTCAACTGGTCTCCTGTGCATTCAAGAGGCTTCTTGGTTACTCAAGGGTTTTGCTCCCTCAGGTTCCCTGCTTGTTCATGGCTTTCTATGAATCCATTTCAAACTTGCAATAAGAAGAATCTGATTGGTAGAATTAGTACCTGTCACCTCTGCTGGGCAGAGATCTCATTCCATATAGCCTCATAGTATACTCTTAGGTGCCATTTAAAAAAATAAATGATTAATAAATGATACTTATATTTGCTGGGAATGGTGGCGCATACCTGTGATTCCAGCTACTTGGGAGGCTGAGGCAGGAGAATCGCTTGAACCTGGGAGGCAGAGGTTGCAGTGAGCCGAGATTGTGCCATTGCACTCCAGTCTGGGCAACAAGAGTAAAACTCCATCTCAAAATATATATATATATAAATATAAATAAATAGATAAAAATAAAAATAAATGGTATTTATTATGAAGTGACATTCTGAAAATATTTTCGATATTAAAAATATTTCTTTAAAAGGTTGGAAAGTACTGTGCTATAGCATATTATTTCATTGTTGGTAATCCATATCTCTGACGATTTGAATGCTAAACTGATCTCTGGAGGTAAATCAATTCTGTGCTTCTTCAAAGAAATTATATTGTTTATTAGAATCTAATTGATAATATATAAAATTTTCTCTTCATTGATAAGTGATAACAGTGATTTTCATCTTGGAAAACATTAATAATTCTACAGTCCTTGTTTTTGTTTTTGTTTTTTTGAGACAGAGTCTCGTTCTGTCACCAGGCTGGAGTGCAGTGACATGATCTTTGCTCACTGCAAACTCTGCTTCCCAGGTTCAAACGATTCTCTTGCCTCAGCCTCCTGAGTAGCTGGGACTATAGGTGCACATCACCATGCCCAGCTAAGTTTTGTATTTTTAGTAGAGACAGGGTTTCACCATGTTGGCCAGGATTGTCTCTGTTCTTTGACCTTGTGATCCACCCACCTCAGCCTCCCAAAGTGCTGAGATTACAGGCATGAGCCACCATGCCCAGCCCAGTCCTTGTTTTTAAAACACAGAAGTTTATTAAAAAAAAATAGACTATATTTTAGAGTAGTTTTAGGTTCACAGAAAAGTTGAATAGATGATATATTTTCCACATAACTTCTATCCCTACACATACACAGACTCTTCCATTATCAATATCCCCACTAGAGTGGTACATTTGTCACAAATGATGAACCTATATGGACACATCATTATCACCAGAATCCTTAGTTTATGTGAGGGTTCACCCATTGTTACAAATGGATAAATGTATAATAATATTTATCTACCACTATAGTATCATACAGAGTAGAGCAACAGGAACCCTAAAAACCTTATGTGTTCTACCTATCCCTTCTTCCCACTTATCTCTTGCAAGCACTGATTTTTTTTTTGCTGTCTTCATAGTTTCACCTTCACCAGAATGACACGTAGTTGAAATTATATAGTGTGTAGCCTTTTCAGACTGCCTTCTTTTACTTAGTCACATTTATGTAAGTTTCCTCTATGTCTTTTCATGGCTTCATATCTCATTCCTTTTTAGCACTGAATCATATTCCATTGTCTGGATGTACCACAGTTTACTTATCCATTTACTTACAGGGGGATAACTCGATTGCTTCCAAGTTTTGGGAATTATGAGTAAAACTGCTATAAACATATGTGTGCCGGTATTTGTGTAGGCATAAGTTTTCAGCTTTTTGGGTAAATACCAAGGAGTGTGATTACTGGATCATATCGTAACAGTATGTAAATTTCATAAGAAACTGACAAACTGTCTTCCAAAGTGGCTGTACCAATTTGCATTCCTACCAGCAATGAGTAAGAGTTCCTGTTGCTCTACATCCTCACCAGTATTTTGTGTGTCCAGTGTTCTGGATTTTGGCCATTGTAACAGGTAAGTGGTGGTATCTCATTGTTGTTTTTATTTGCATTTCTCATATGATGTTGGGCATCTTTTCATTTGCTTATTTGCCATCTGTATATCTTCTGTAGCGATGTGTTTTTTAAGGTCTTTAGTTCTTTATTTTTTTAGAGGTGAGGTCTCACTCTTGTCACTCAGGCTAGAGTGCAGTGGCACAATCATAGCTCACTGCAGCCTTAAACTCCTGAGCTCAAATGATCCTCCTGCCTAAGCCTCCTGAGTAGCTAGGACTACAGGCATATGCTACCGCATTGGACTCATTTTTTTATTTTTTAAAGAGATGGGGTCTTGCTGTGTTGCCCAGGCTGATCTCAAACTCCTGGTCTCAAGCAGTTCTCCCTCTCAAAGGCTGGGATTACAGGCATGAGCTACTGCATCTGGCCTTTGGTTCATATTTTAATTGTTGTGGTATTTGGGTTCTTATTGCTGAGTTTGAGGCTTGTTTTTAAAAACATAAGTCTAATAATTCTTTTGTTTTCTGGCACAATTGTATTAAAGTAACTTATAAGATGATGAGCCTCCTCCTAAATAAACAAATCTAGTGCTCATGGGAGGAAAGGATAGCCTAATGAAATATAAGAAATTATATGGCACATTTTAGTCAAGTTTAATTTTCTCTTGCCATTCCTTTCCTACAGCTAGAGGATTCTTGGGTTTCACTTTTACTTCTCCTGTAGAGGTGGTAATGAGTATGAAAGAATGCAGAAAAAAAATACTTGCATAGTTATATAATTTAAGATATATAACCCTTGGAATGTTTCAATTTCCTACGTAAGCAATATACTAAATTCATTTTTCTTAATTTCAGTGCAAAAATAAGAAAGAGTACATTAAGAAGCCATGAAACCTGTATTGGTGCCAGATTAAACATTGCAAATCAAGGCAATGGCTCCACTGAGGTGAAGTTTCTTGCAGTTTCGATGTACAATGGGGACTGATCTGGAAACCGGAATGGTGGTTAGCCTGGAATGGTTCAGGAAAATTTATTGTTACTCAAATTTGTATTCAAACTAATTAGGAAACTCTGGCAGATCTTAGATGGGAACAAAATTCTATGATTCTCCCCTTACAAGTCACAGAGAGGGTTATATTTCATAAAAATTATCTTGCATTTTGCTGTGCTTGTTGATACATGTAAAATTCAGTTGTGAGGTAAACAAAATTTTGAGGGAGTTGACGTTCTATGTAAACAAAATTTATATGCATATTTTTGACTGCTAGTTCAGGATTGTTTTTGTGAGTGTCCAGAGCCTACTGGGAGATGAGAAAGGTCTTCTGAGGCTTCCTTTGGCTGGGTTGGTGGAGGCTAGGAGCCTGGGGTGTGGCAAACTGAGGGAGTAGAGGAGACAGAAGAGTGAAAGAAACAGGAAAAGGCAGACTTCTTTTCGCCACCCTCTGTGGCTTACAGAAAAGGGAAACTGGACCCAGTGAGTGCAACTGCAGGAGAACCAGCGTTTTAGTGGTTAGACAGGCCCTCATAGCAGCACAAGCAGAAGTGCCAGCAGCCTGAAAGGGACTTTTTTTTTTTTTGCATTTTTAGTAGAGATGGAGTTTTGCCATGTTGGGCAGCCTGGTCTCGAACTCCTGATCTTAATTATCCACCCACCTAGACCTCCCAAAGTGCTGTGATTACAGGTGTGAGCCACTGCACCTGGCTACCTGAAGGAGTTTTAATCCTAGGTTGATCAACATCAATCTTAGAAACCTTAGAGAGCCACGCCCAAGCCCTGAGAAAGGTGTCTGTACCCAAATCCAAGATGTAGAGTGAGGGGTGATGGAACATTGGAAGGAAGATGATGAGTAGCATGATGGTCAAGCATCTGAGAAAAGAATCCTCAGTTATATTTTAGAGTTTATTTTTAAGAAGGGTTTGCTCTAAAAATACTATAGAGAAATAACCAGGAGAATAAGATGGCAACTAGAGGGGACCACTGAGGGTAGCCACAGAAAGTCCTTCTGAGGAGTACCAGTTGAGCTGAAGCCTGATGGATGAAATGAGCCAGACAAGTGTTGGGGATAGGGGGCAGGAAGAGGGAAGGAAATGCAAAGGGAAGAAATGGGTCACATACTGTATTCCACTCTAACAGTTCCAAGTCACTCCTGAATAGCTTACTGTATAAGTAGAAAGGTGTGTTACATGGAGAAATGTGTAGGATTCCGTTTAGATGGACCAAAACATGCAGTAAGATCACTTGTGACCTCATCTTTATCATCATTCAATGATACTTTCTTATGCCTCATTTTCTTGACTTCTACCAAATAATTTCTGTCGACATGTAAGACATTTTTTCATGCATTGCCCAGGATGGTCTTGAACTCCTGGGCTCAAGACATCCTCCTGCCTTGCCTTGAGGATGTTGGGATTACAGGTGTAAACCACTGCAGTTGACCTGTCCCACATGTCTAGTTGTTTGTAAAACAGCTCCACCTGGATGTAACAGGCTTACTTTCCAAAACAGAAAACAAAATTCATGTTCTTTTCAGTGTGGATTCTCTTTTTGACTTCCCCATTTGTGTTGGCAAATCCTATTGTCCTAGTGATGAAAATCTCAAAACTTTGTAGTGGCCAGGCATGGTAGCTTGTTCCTGTAATCCCAGCACTTTGAGAGGCAAAGGTGGGAGGATCACTTGAGCCTAGGAATTTGAGACCATCCTGGGCAACATAACAAGACTCTGCCTCTATTTTTAACATAAAAACAAAAATGCTTTATAGTAACCTTTGCTTCCTCACCCCACTGGAGATTCAAATTCTGTTGCCAATCATGGTGGAGTCTCTGAGTCATTTTTTCCTTCCCATTTTTACTGTTAACACTCCTCCTTACTTTTCACATAGATGATTTCAAATGTCTTCTATTAGAATTTTTTACTGTAAAACTCTTCCCTCTGTTTTATCTTGTTCCTCTGCCAGGCTGTTTAAGAATCTACATGATTTCCTTATGGTCTACTGAATTAAGAGAAAAAAATTGTTTTTAAATAAGATCTGGTAATTAGTCCCATTTACTAAACAGGTTTCTCCTTCATTTTTCTCCAAACTGCACTCTGTTCACATTATACTTGACATGCTTTGCGACATTGCCAGGATTCCTTCCATTTCTCAAAAACTACAAAAAATAAATCCCCTTTCAATCTCAAGTGAAACCCGGTTAGACCAGTTGTTCTCAAATGTTAGCGCATATTGGAATCACCTGAAGGGCTTGCAAAAGCTGATTGCTAGGCTCAACCCAGAGTTTCCAATTCAGTAGAGGGTAAATAATTTGCATTTCTAACAAGTTCTCAGATGGTGCTGATGCTGCTAGTCAGGGATCACCCTTTGAGAAACACTGATTTAGACCAGTACTTCTCAGCCCCAAGTTCCACGTGAGGATCACCTGGTGTAGGCTGTAGTGGATGCTGAAGACTCTGCCAGGATCTCCCTCCCAGGACTAAGGTGCTCATTTCCCTCAGTGGCTGGGTGTGTTGGTTGCTGATGGCTCCAGCCATCTTCTCTAAGGATTATCCTTGTATATACCTCCTGTATCATGCCCTCCAGGTTGAGATTTAAAAACAAAACCTGCAGTTCTTTAGAACATTCTGCTGTGTCCTTCCCAGTTAAGTCACTAAAAGGTGACTCTCAATTGCCATAAATTAGTTTAGCATATTTTCTTAAAATTTTAACAATTGAGTTACTCAGTATATACTCTTTTGTCTTCTTTCTCTCAACAAATCATCTATCTTGTTCCATGGGTCAGTAGTTCATATTTTTTATTATTGTCTAGTAACCCCTTGTATCAATGTACTATAATTTATCCATTCTCCTATTGAGGGACATTTATGTTGTTTCCAGTTGTTGGATATATGCATTGTTAATCTCTTCAATCAGTCTGTGGCTCATCTTTTCACTTTCCTGTTGGTCCACTGGACCATAAAAGAAAAAAATAACTTAAACTTAATTAAAATCAATAGCCTTAATTTTAATTAAGTTAAAGTGTTTTTTTATGATTATCTTTTGTTTTGTCTCTTTAAGAACTCTTTTCCTACACCTGGGGCTTTAAAAGAGTGATGCGAGGACTCACTCAGACCAATTAAATCAGGATTATGGGCATTTTTTTTGAAAAGGCTGCTCAGGTGATTTTAAAGTATAACTAGATTTAAGAACCAGAAGACTCAGACTGTGAGCTTCTTGAGGGTAGAGATGGTGACTTCTTTGTTTATAGATCTCAGGACTCACTGCTGGACACAGTGGTGCTTCATAATCACCTGGTGATATTTGATGAATTTAATTCATCTTTCCAAGATCATCTCAAATTCCATCTTTTCTATAAATCCTTCTTCACGTTGTTAATAGTCTTATTCTCAGAATATTTTGCCCTATAAATGTTTCTCGATTGCTGTTTTAGTCCATTTTAACACTGCTATAAAGAACTACCTGAGACTGCATAACTTATAAAGAGATCTAATTGACTCACAGTTCCATATGGCTGGGGAGGCCTCAAGAAACTTACAATCATGGCAGAGACAAAGGGGAAGCAAGACACATCTTACATGGTGGCAGGAGAGACAGAGTGCGAAGGAGGAGGTGCCACACACTTTTAAACCATCAGATCTCGGGAGAACTCACTCATGAGACAACACTAGGGAGATGGTAATAAACCATTAGACACCACTCCCATGATCTCATCACTTCCCACCAGGCCCCACCTTCAACAAGTGGGGATTACAATTCGAGATGAGATTTGGGTGGGAACACAGAGCCAAACCATATCAATTGCTTTAAGTATTTACACCTTCTCTCTCCAACCAATTTACAAAACTGTTAGGATAAAGAATGTTTAGGGAAAGCCTTTATTTCTCTTTTTCCTGTTTCACTGGGGAGATTTGGCTCCAATATCTGGAAGGAACAGTGTCTTCGTCCATTTGAACTGCTATAACAAAGTACCATGAACTGGGTATCTTATAAACAACAGAAATTTGTTTATCACACAACTGGAGGCTAAGAAGTCCAAGATCAAGACACTTGCAGATTTGGGTGTTTGGCAAAAGCTTTCTGCTTCACAGACGGTATCTTTTTCTTGTATTCTTATGTTGTTTAAGGGGCTATATAGCTCTCTGGGTGGGGGGGTCTCTTCTATAAGGACACTAATCCCAATCACAAGGGCTCCATCCTCATGATCTACTTTCCTCTCTGTCCCTACCTCTTGCTAACATATCTTTTGGGTTAGGATTTTAGCATACAAATTTTGGGGAAACACAAACATTCACACCATAGTAAACCATTTTGAAATATATTTCCACCTCCTCTCTCCATCCCCTCATCTTTCTTCTTTCCCATCCTCCCTCCTCTGAGAAGTAACTAACATGCTGGTAAGATGAGAGAGAGAGTCCAGTTGGCCTCACACTCCATGGACAGTGAAAACCAGGATTCCTCTCATTCTCTCTTCCCCTACCTGCAGCACATGTCACTAAGAGGATGCCAGGGCTCTCTTGGCCTCTGCTTCTGTGTAGTTAATCTATGAAGTTTAGTTAGTCAATTAAACTTTTCTACCTGCATTTGGTTTGGGAGGTTATATTCATGCAGATTCCGAGGTTCAGGGCATTAAAGTATGATGAGACTATCATCCCATACTAAAAATAAAAAAGACAAAACTGAATAAATTGTTAAGCATAATAAAGGGAGTATAGTCTCTTGGAGCAGATTGCTACTTGATATAGGGTCTCACAGAAGCGTGAAGTTTAGGGATTGGAAAAGTTGCAGAGGCTTAAGAGCTTCAACATCATCTGTAGAGGTAATGGGTACACAGATAAGGTTGTTGCTAACTGATTGTCACTATAGTGTATTTATTGAGGTGAGTCTGTGATTGGCTGGCTTTTAGAAGTAAGCAGCTAATGCTGATTGTATGCAGCTTGTAAAAGCTGTTCACCAAAGCAAATTGCTGTTGCTGGCTTGACCAGGTTCCAAACTGGTTTTGAGTTATTGATATGGCTATAGGACAACTAGACCTTTCAAAGGGGTAGGATTTATTTTCTTCCGCATTCAGCTTTACTGGTAATAAAGCTGGCACTGTCCTTTTATCATCTTCAGGCTCCTTGTGCACGTTTCTCCAGCTGGTTAGAAGTTGGAGAAAAGAAGTGATTGGTGCCTCCAAACTTCCCCAGGCCAGGAGGATTAGGGCTGAAATAGGCCACTTATAGCAGGAAGGAACTTACCAGTTCATTCAATTTAGAGAGTTTTCAAACATTCCAAAACAATGCAAACACCACTTTAAGAAGAAAACCTAATGTAACCTAAGGACTAGTGTCTGTCTCCCTTTTATCTAGGACATAGGGAGAAAGCAGTTTCTGTCTTTCCTCCCCACTAAGATGGTTACCTGGAAGCTGCAGTTAAGTGTCTCTCAATCTTCTGCATTGATTCTGACTTCACTGTTTACCTCAGTCACTATGCTGCTGGTCACCTCCTTGAAGCCCTGTGCACAGGCCCTGGTGGGATGTGATATCCTCAATCTGGGCATAGATACGGGAAGAGAATGTGGTACAATGCAGATTTTGATTCAGTAGGTCTTAGGTGGGGCTTGAGATGATGCATTTCTACCAAGTCCCCAGATGATGCCCATCCTGTCTGTCTGCCACCACGGTTTGAATAGGAAGGTTCTTGTCACATTCATAGGTGAGGGATAATTAGGGAAAATGGGAGGCTGTGGACACAACTAAGTCCAAAACACATTGTAGGGACTTGGTATTTAAAATGGGGCTTGGGATTTGCACAGCAGGTCCCTGTTGTGACCCTTTCAGTGCAGTGAGTTGCAGTCATCAGGACAGATTTATGACTTCAGAGGGCTGTGGGCACTTTGCTTTCATAAACCTCATCCTCATAAAAATATTAAAGATTGTATTTTATGACTACATGGGACAAAGAGGAGTGTAATCCAGGCTGAATTCATTATTATATGTAATTACATATGTATATATTTGGATTTTGATAGAAATGAAAGCTACAACATTTTTGTGGGCCCCTAAAAGTGTCATGGGCCCTAGGCACTGTGCCTAATGGAGAAATCAGCTATAGAGAGCCTGCCTGCTGGACCAAATGTACACAAGTGCCAGGAGAAAAGCACTCTTCTGAAGCAGTGCTGTCTAAATTACTAAGAAGGATAAAAATATTTTCTTAACTGCCTTAAATTTGCAAAGCATCTCCATTTTTGAGGCACAATATTAATATTCAGCATAGAAATTAATTCAATTTGTTCATTCCCCTCCCTGCTGCTTTCCAAAATGTGCTCATTTGGATTTGCCATGAATAAAAGAAAAGGGTATAATATTTTAATGGCTGTGTTCTTAATTACAAAAAGAGGAGCTTTGAGACTCTTCTTCAGGAAGAGCGTGATTACATTTTTCATCAGGGGCCTGCTCCATTTCCATCTACAGGTATTTTATTCTTACAGTTACAATAATGTAGAAAACAGATGCAAGTGGAACTGCTCTGGTTGAAGCGGGGGCTGGGGTCCTGCCTGCACAGCTTCCCCTCCATACCTTCTGGGAGGCCAGTACACCTCTGGGGAATACCAGGGCTCTGTAGGACCCAATTTGTGAGCCCCCAGTGGAATCCACTACCCCTACCACACTTTACACATAAGGAATCAGAGGGCCAGAGAGTGGGATTATGTCTTCCATTTTTAATTTCTATTATCTGTTTTTTTTTTTTGTTTTTTTTTTTTGCTTTTTTAAAGACAAAGTGTTGCTTTGTTGTTCAGGCTAGAGTGCAATAGCACCATCATAGCTCATTGTAACCTTGAACTCCTGGACTCAAGTGATCCTCACACCTACCTCAGCCTCCTGAGTAGCCTGGGACAATAGGTGAGCACCACCATGTCTGACTTCTTCTATTTTTAAATCATAAAGTTTGATGTGTTTTCAGGCGTACTTGCTTATTAATGTAGATACTGGCCTGCCTTCTAGACAGAATGACGACTCACTATTCTGTCACTCTGAATGATTTTGATCCCTGAACCACACCCTGATTTCCTGGAGAAAAAAATAAAAGAAAAGCTGGAATCGAATTGTCAAGGTGAGCCATGATGTCCCTCTAACTGAAAAGAAGTAGGGATTGTTAATAATAATGGCACACAGGTACCTGACTTTAAGAACAGGGCCTTACTTAAAGAATTTATGAATAGTAGCATTTATTCCTATGAGATGGTTGGTAATAAGAAAGAAGATGAAGTGGCCTCCTATGATGATTTGAATATATTTTAACACTAGAATTCTCGAGGTATCTTTCAGTACCCGAGTGGACCCTCTTCCACTGTACAATGAAAGAAACACACATCTCTCAGCCTGAGGATAAAAGTCTCCATCCATAGGCTGGGTGCAGTGGCTCACACCTGTAATGCCAGCATTTTGGGAAGCTAAGGCAGGTGGATCACTTGAGTCCAGGAGTTTGAGACCAGCCTGGACAACAAGATGAAACCCTGTCTCTACTAAAAATACAAAAAATTTAGCTGAGCATGGTGGCACACACCTGTAATTCTAGCTACTCGGGAGGCTGAGACAAGAGAATCACTTGAACCCTGGAGGTGGAAGTTGCAGTGAGCTGAGATCATGCTATTGCACTCCAGCCTGGGTGACAAGAGTGAGGCTTCATCACAAATAAACAAACAAACAAACAAAAGTCTCCATCTACTTATGCCCCTTACAGTTTGGTGGGGACCAAGCAGAGGCCAGTTAGCAACATTAATTTTCTGGGAGTTGTCAAACTAACTCACCCCAGTGAAGCTGACTCCACAATGTCTGTTAGTCACAGTCTGGGTTATGTTACTGAATCACATCTGATTCACTAGTTTCACCTCCACCGGCAGAAAACCTGGGCATAACTCCATGGGCAGACACTCCCAACCCTATGCTCAGTTTCTTCCACATCAGTATTCCTCCAGGTATGCTCTTGACTTCATTTGTCTAAGATTTTGTACCACTCCTAAAGGATACTCTTTTTACAGCTTGGCCTTCCTGCCTTAACCATTTTCTTTTTTTAAATAACAACTGTTATTGTGAACAATATATAAATATATAAACCTGTGTTGTGGTAGACAGTGTGAGGTACTGCTCAATTCCTTTCAAGAATGAAGGACTCTCTCAGCTGCTGGGAACGTTGCCGGCAAAAAGCCTTTAGTAGTCAGCACCCTCTGCGGATGGCCTCAGCTGATGAGAGCTGCTTTGCCCAGGGTCAAGATCTTCTCCCAGGTGGGCTGCATGCAGTGACTGATTAACATGGTATATAAATACCTGTCTCCAATCACCAAATCAGGACAACTCTGAAGGGCCATCCAAGGTTCAAAACTCTCTATGTGATTGGCCAAGACCTCCATTGAGACTACTTTGCTGATCAACTTCTCTTACTGGATCCTGCTTCCTTCATTTTCTCCCACAGTTGTTGATTTCAAGAACACACCCAGATAAATCTCTTAGATGATAATCTCCATCTCAGAGGCTGTTTCCTATGATCCCAACTTTTGATAGGTGCATAAAGCATCTATGTTGTTTAAAGTATAATGAACATTCATGCACCCTCCATCCATAATAATACATAAGAATATTTTACCAGTACTTTGAAGCCACTATGTCTCCCTTCCCCCATCACATCCCTTCCTGCCTCCACCTTCACCCCAGGTAACTACTATCCTGAAGTTTGTGTTAATCATTGTTTCGTTTTTCTTTATATTATTTTCCCAAATAATAGGACAAATGTCCCAAAATTTTTATCCCAAGAGGTAAGTATTTATTTGGGATAATAATATAAAGAAAAGCAAAACAATGACACACACACACACACACACACACGTACACACCTTTGAAACATATATGTTTATATATATACATTACTGAAACGAATATTATATGTTTCAGTCCTTTTCTTCAATATTATGTTTTTGAGATTAGCATGGAAGCTTGCACAAAGGATGCTCCATTACTATTTATTAACATTTTTCTTTTCATAATTACAGATTCTTCCTCATAGCCCTCTACAGGGACTAACCCTATTGATACTTTGATCTCAGACTTCTGGCCTCTAGAACTATGGGAGAATCCATTTTTTTCATATAAGCCAGCTCGTTTGTGGTACTTTGATTTTTTTGTTTGTTTGTTTGGAGACAGAATCTCACTCTGTTGTCCAGGTTGGAATGCAATGGCATGATCTTTGCTCACTGCAACCCCCACCTCCTGAGTTCCAGTAATTCTCCTGCCTCAGTCTCCTGAGTATCTGGGATTACAGTTGTGTACCACCACTGCTGGCTAATTTTCATATTTTTAGTAGGACAGGGTTTCACCATGTTGGCCAGGCTGGTCTCTAACTCCTGACCTCAGGTGATCCACCCACCTTATCCTCCCAAAGTGCTGGGATTATAGGCATGAGCCAACTTGCCTGGTCTGTTTGTGATGCTTTGTTATGGCAGTCCCAGGAAATTAATATACTCTCTCATCTTCTCTGCCTCCCTCTGTCTGCATGTTCTATGGGCCTGACCATGAGAGAGAAGCAGACATGGTAGGGTACACATGGTTTGATGTCTGAGCTTCTGTCAAAGGAAGCAGTCTAAAAATGCTGGACAGCTCTTCAAAGTAAATCTTTGTTAAAGCTGGGAAAATCAAGTACTGATTCAGCTTTTCAATTTCTGAGGAAAAAAATAAGAAAGGCAGCAGACACTAAAAACAGAAGGATTCTAACACCAGAGATAGGCTGGGGGGAGTGTTAAGGGACAGATGCCACTGAAGTTGTTGATTCTGAGCTGCAGGAGCAGAAAGTGTCCATCAGGCAGATGTTCGGCAACAGGAGCTAACAGGTGGTAAAGGGCCAATTTGTGCCCAGCTAGGAACTCAGGTGCTAGAGTAGCTGGAGGCCAGAACCAGGAGACCCCAGGCAAAGTGCTGAGGGTGGAGTGAAGGGATGCGAGGCAAGGACTTGCTGGAATGTTCCCTCACTGAGCCTTCCTCTTCTGATTGATGGGAGTGTGTTTCATTAATCACAGTAGCATCCATACTCCCTTGAAAAACAGTAATATGTATAAATGTACATCTGTATTCACATTATGTCAGGTATTCAATCTATGAATAATACTTGGGTTGTTCATGGCAGTACTTCTCAAACTCTTATGCTGGAGTATTTTCAATGGTAAAACAAGTGTAACCAGGAGTCTGAAAGTGTACTTTCCTTTGAAATTTGTATTCTATGATGTATTTTTAAACCTAACAACCAACTCCCCCTCCCCATGTTCTGAACCAATCTTCCAATAAAATTGCCATGTGGCTTCACTCATTTGCTGGTGTATTGCCACTGAACCAAGGGTTAAATGCACCTGGGTGAGAAACACAGGCATATAAATTGGGAAGCCCTTACCATTACTTAGAGCCTTCTGAGTGATCTACAAACGACAAACTGAGACTTGGGGTAATCAGACAAGAGAAATTTTATATAAATGAAACTATGGTAAAGTGTTACTGTCTCCAGTTTACATTTATTTTTCAATAAATATTTCACAAATGATTCTGAGTGATACAATGGTTAGGACAGGTCAGCAAGATAAAAACATAAATACATACATTTTGTTTTTAAAAATAAGCTTTTAATTTTAGAACAGTTTTAGATATACAGAGAAATGGCTGGGAGCAATGGCTCACAACTACAATCCTAGCACTTTGGGAAGCCAAAGAGGGCATATCACTTGAGCCCCGGGGTTTGAGACCAGCCTGAGTAACATAGCAAGATCCCCATCTCTCTAAATAATTTTAAAAATTAGCTGGGTGTGGTGATGGGTACCTGTAATTCCAGCTACTCAGGAGGCTGAGGCAGGAGAATTGCTCAAACCTGGGAGGCAGAGGTTGCAGTGAGCCAAGATTGTGCCACTGCATTCCAGCTTGGGTGACAGAGCAAGAGTCTGTCTCAAAAACAAAAAGAAAACAAAACAAAACAAAAATAGAAAAAAGAAAGAAAGAAAAAAATAGATGTACAGAAAAATGTGAAGATAGTACAGTGTTCCCCCATATGCTACACCCAGCTTCCCATATTGTTAACATATGACATTAGTACGCTACATTTGTCACAATTGTTAAACCAAAACTGATCTTATTATTAATTGAAGCCCTCTCGAGTCTGACTGGCAGACTTGCCTCAGCAACAGATGAAAAATGTACACTGCCATAAGCTTGTCAGTTAGTGAGGCCAGGGGGACCTCTGTCAGAGTCAGCAGTGGTCCTCAGAAGCTGGCCATGTTCGCATTTACTTAGTACAGGTTAAATGACAAAGGTCTCAGGTAAATACTATTAGAGGGTAATTGACATTGCTGACCCCTGAGTAGAGAGCAGTCATGCACCCTCAGAAGATCAAAGATCAGTCTTAGGACCACATGAATAAATAAGCTATTTAGATAAACTACATTCTCTTGTTATCTGCTCTATGCTATTAGTCAAGGTAAAAGGATTAGGCTGCCTTCAGCCATAAAAATTTTCCCAAGGCATTTGCAAAACCTTCTCGTATTCCAAGAAGGTTTTTGTTTTTTAAAATTTCTTTCACCATACTGACTGATCTCCTACATCTCCCCCTTTTCTGTTTTTTGCATCAGGTTTTGTTAATTGAAGAGTACAGATGTGTGCAGCAGCAGTTTGTCAAGTGCAGAAGTCATAAGTCATGCTCTGACTTTGCATCCTAGAATTAGTAAATAACATAAGACAAACATGAGTATAATCAGCAACATTCTTTTCCAATCAAGGAGTGACCTGTAGTGTTACTTGGCACCTCAGTTCACTGTATGCCATTACTGAGGGACCCCACTGGGGATATGTTAATCCTTTCTAGCCAAGCAGTCACATTGTTAGAGGCTAGGAAGGGAGTGTCTGCCTATGTAACAGGCAGAAAAAAGGCAGATTTAGAAGATAGTCTTAATAGAAAGGAGCAGGTACAGGTTGCAGGCAAAGTGAGAGAATAAAAAAGGAACAAATTAACTGGAGTGAATGGTGTTTGTGTTTGGAGCAGGATTTGCTCAGCCTCCTAAGTTGCCTTCTTCAGCATCCCCCAGGTAATGTCTAGGACTTGTGCCATCCTAAGTAATATCATCCAGGGCTGCGCATCCTGCAGGGACATTTTCTTCATCTCTGGTACTGGGTTAGGTCCTAGCCATGCCATAGTATGGTTTGATGCATTGTGCTGGAATCCAAAGAGGACCTGAGGGGGTGTGAACACAAGCATAACTTCTTCCCCATGTTAGCAAATCATTTGGACCATACCACTTATTACTATTTATATCCTTCAGTTAGACTGCAGGTTTTATGTTTTGAGAAGCTTTAGCAAAGTGCTTTTCTATAGCTGATTGACATTTGTCATCTAAATTAAAGAAACTAAAGATAAATAAGGTTTACACTAGTAGTGTTGCAGGGTTCTTATACTCCCCCTTTTTTGTTTTCTGAGCATTTTTTTTTTTTTTGAGACGGAGTTTCGCTCTTGTTACCCAGGCTGGAGTGCAATGGCACAATCTTGGCTCATCGCAACCTCCGCCTCCTGGGTTCAGGCAATTCTCCTTCCTCAGCCTCCCGAGTAGCTGGGACTACAGGCATGCGCCACCATGCCCAGCTAATTTTCTGTATTTTTAGTAGAGACGGGGTTTCACCATGTTGACCAAAATGGTCTCGATCTCTTGACCTCGTGATCCACCCGCCTCGGCCTCCCAGAGTGCTGGGATTACAAGCGTGAGCCACTGTGCCCGGCCCTCTGAGCATATTTTTAAGGGGGGAGTGGGCACGTTCTACTATGGCTGTCCCTGGGGGTTATACAGTTGCCTGGGGAATGTTGGGTATTCCATGTGTGACAAAATTATTGAAATCGTGAGCTGGCATTATCCAGACCATTATCACCTTTAACTTTTGTGGGCCACCCCATAAATGCAAAAGTTAAAAGAAGATGTTTAATGACATATTGGGTGGACTCTCCAGGAAGAGTGTGTGCACTAATTAGATGAATGTTGGTGTCAATGGATACATGTACATATCTTAGTTTTCCAAACTCAGGCATGTATGTAACATGTGCTTGCCATAACTGATTAGGTTCTAGTCCTCTAGGGTTAATGCCTGTAGAAGGAGTGGACATGCCTGTGAGCTGGCAATCTGGACATTGCATGATGATTTGTTTGCCTCGTCTTTGGGTAAGTTGAAATTGTTTAGTTAAGTCTCTCCAATTTTGGTGGAAAATTGATATAATTGGATGGCTTGGTCAAGCAGTGATGTTGTAAATTAAAGATCTGCTTGATTATTGCCATAAGCCAGTGGGACAGGCAGTGAGCTGTGGGCTCGAATATGTGTGATAAAAATAGTATGTGTACATTGATCCAGCAATTGCTGACATTGAAGAAAAAATCCAGACAGTGTGGGCTCTAGAGCAGACTTAATTAAGGCTGTCTCAAGGTTCTTTAATAAATAAACAGAGTAAGCAGAGTCGCTAACAATATCGATGGGCTGAGCAGAAAATTTCTCCAGGGCCAATATTAGAGCTCCAACTTCAGCTTTCTGAGTGCTAGTAAATCTGGATTGAATGAGGGAATTATGCAGCCTCCACCAGACTACTGCTTTTCCATTCTTACCAGAACCATCAGTAAACAGCATTAAAGCATTAGATATGGGGGAGTGAACTATTTTTGTAGGCACAATTACAGGAGTATGAGATAAGAACTGAAGCAGTTTGTCAGCAGGAAAGGTGTGTGCTTAATGGATTACATAATCAGAGAGTGCTATCTGAAGATTGAAGAGAGGGGCAATACTGCTTCAAATTGCTTTTTACTCAAAGGAATTCATATGACATTCTTATGACCTAGCAACTGATTGCATCATCTGCAACCTGTACAGATGACTTTGCTAACTAGCTGAATATAGGGAGATAGTGTTTTAATCCTGGTACGTGAGCAAAAAACCCATTCTAGAAAGTACAGTCCTTGGGTCATTTGTCCTATTAATCTTGTTGGGGAATGATTAGTGGGAAAGATAAACAATTGAATTGAATATTCTGGATTTACTGCCTTTGACAGATAATTAGCTTTATTTCCTCAATTTCCCTTTTTGCTGCAGGGGTTAAATACTTCGGAGAATCCAGGGCAGTATTGACTTTTAAGATAGAAAACAGGTTTTGAAACATATCAGTTGTTATGCCCAAGGTGGGATGAAGCCAGTTAATATTGCCCAGTAATTTTTGATAACCATTTAAAGTAGGTAAGTTGCTAGTATTTAATTTTAACTTTTGAGGTCTTACTGACTGGGAAGTTAGTATGTATCCAAGACATTTCCAAGGAGAGGACATTTGTAATTTTTCAGGTGCTATGATTAAACCTCTTAACTGTGTATTCCTTTTGACACAGGCATATGAACTTAAAAGTACTGGCTTTGTTGGGGCTGCCAGTAAAATATCATCCATAAAATGAATAATATTGCAACTAGGAAATTCAAGGAGCAAAGCCTGATTTACATGATACTGACACATGGTAGGATTGTTCAGCATTCCTTGAGGAAGAACTTTTCAATGAAATGGGCAAGCTGGCCTTCCATTCTTGATAGCTGGTAATGTAAATACAAATTTTTATCTGTCCTGTTCTGCAAGGGGAATGGTATAAAAGCAGTCTTTTAAGTCAATAATGATAATAGGCCAATTATGAGGATTGCCGTGGAGGAAAGGAGCCCCATAGTTTCTAAATTAACATTGATAACCTGTAAGTCATGCAAAAGTCTCCATTTGCCAGACTTTTTGGGAATGATGAAAATGGGCAAATTCCAATGGCTGGTAGATGGTTCCAGATGGCCAGCTTTTAATTGCTTCTCAACTAATTCATGGGCTCTTTGTAATTTCTCTCCCTTCAAAGGCTACTGTTCTGCCCAAATAGGATTTTGAGAGAGCCATGTCAGGGGTAGGGGAGAAATAACAGTGGCCATTATTAGAAAGAGGTCTTATGTTCACATAATTCATCAAATTCTGCCCTCCAGAGGAGGTACTGACTGGCGTCTAAAGTTGTTTTAGCTAACATTGACCAGTCCTATGGGCCCATATAGACGTTGTTTGCTATGGCTTCAATTAATCCTTTCATAAATGGGCTAGTGGCTCCATTTTCTATAATGCCTTTTCTTATCCCTTTGTAAGCATACACCTGATGGCCTTGTTGATCTTGCATTACTGGACAGGCCAAGATCTAATGCTGCTTGCCCAAGACAGGGTTTCATAGCTGTAGTGTCTCCCCTGTCCTTTTTCTAATATGTTGGTGGAGGGGGCTAAGGCAAAATCTTCATTTCCTCTTTGGTATTTTTACCTGGTAATTGCTTGGGCTGAGGGAGGTGGTAAGGTAGGTGATGGTTCCTCTTCTTTTCCCTTTTTGGGCTCTTCTTTGTAGAGCAGGACCATAGCAGCCTTAACTAAATCTGATAACATTAGAGATGTTACTGGGACCTGTTGCCCTTGTGCACGATGCTGTTTAAGAGTTCTCCCCACTTGTTCCCAGAGCTCTATCTCTAGCATGCCTTCTACCAGGAACCATGGGCTTTGGGAAATGACAGTTTGCATTAGGTCCCTTAATTGAACCTGTGAAACTGAGGCTCCACTAGCTTTAAGCAGCTGTTTTAATATTTTTATCTGTAGAGCTGATAACTGTTGTCCCATGATGAAACCCTAGGTTGAACAATTCCCTCAAATTTGGAAATCCCAAGCAGGCACCAACGACTTACTTACTGACTTACGGACTTACAGACTGTGCCGTGTTTTCACCTTTGTTTTCGAGGGTTCCAATGAGATCTGTGATCCATTGCAGCATCCTCACACAGGGGGCACCAACTGTCAAGTCCAACTGGTAGACTCACCCGAGCGACAGATGAAAAACGTACACCGACACAGGCTTGCCAGTCAGTGCAGCCAGGAGACCTCTGCTAGAGTCAGCAGCAGCCCTCATAATCCAGTGATGTTTGCATTTATTTAGTACAGGTTAAATGACAAAGGTCTCAAGTAAACACCATTAGCAAGTAACTAACGTTGCCAGCCCCACGAGTAGAGAGTAGTCATGTGCCCATGGAATATCAAAGATCGGTTTTAGGATCACATGAATAAACAAGCTATTTAGATAAACTCCCCTATATTCCCTTGTTGTCTGCTCTATGCTATTAGTGAAGGTAAAAGGATTAGGCTACCTTCAGCCATAAACCTTTTCTCAAGGGTTTTGCGAAACCTTCTGGTCTTCCAAGAAGGTTTCTGTTTTCTAAAATTTTTTCCCACCATTCTGACCAATCTCCTACAAAACCCCTAGTTTATTCAGATTTCCTCAGTTTTTCGGTGATGTTCTTTTTTTTTCTTTTTGAAACAGGGTTTCACTCTATCACTCAGGCTAGAGTGTAGTAGCACAATCATGGCTCACTGCAGCCTTGACCTCCTAGGCTCAGATGGTCCTCCTACCTCACAGCCTCCTGAGCAGCTGGGACCACAGGTACACACCACCATGCCTGGCTAATTTAAAAAATTATTTGTAGAGATGGGGATCTTGCTATGTTGCTCAGGCTGGTCTCAAACTCCTGGGCTCAAGTGGTCTGCCTTCCTTGGCCACCCAAAGTGCTGGGATTACAGGCCTGAGCCATTGTACCTGGCTACATTTTTCTGTATATCTAAAATTGTTGTAAAATTAAAAGCTTATATTTAAAAACAAAATATATCTACCTATATTTTTTCCCTGCTGAACTTCCTGACCATTATATTACTTAGGGTCATTTGTGAAATATTTATTGGAAAATAAATATAAACTGGAGAAAATAAATGTAAATATGTTAGCATAGTTTCATTTATATAAAATTTATCTGATTACCCCAGTCTCAATGCTAGGGGTATAGGCATGAGCCACCATGCCATGCCATCATGTTCTTTTTCTGTTCTAAGATCTCATCTAGGACATCACATTATAGTTATTCCTCACATCTCCTTAGGTCCGCTTAGCTGTGACAGTTTTTCAGAGTTTCCTTGTTCTTGATGATCTTGATAGTTTTGAGGAGCATGGTTAGATATTTTGTAGACTGTCCCTCATTCAGAATTTGTCTGACATTTTCCCCATGATTAGACTGGGGTTGTGTGTTTTCAGGAGGAAGATCACAGAGGTAAAGTGCTGTTTTCACCATATCATATTAAGGTTGCCTACAAACAACATGACTTAGCACTGTTGATGCTGACCTTGATCACCTTGCTGAGGTAGTGTCTTCCAGGTTTCTCTACTGTTAAGTTCTCATTCTCTCCCCCTTTCCAAAATTGTACTCTTAGGAAGGAAGTCACTATGCTCAGATTCCACTTAGGGAATGGGGGATCATGCTTCACGTGTTTTTTTTTGAGACAGAGTTTTGCTCTTGTTGCCCAGGCTGAAGTGCAATGGCTCAATCTTGGCTCATTGTAAACTTCATCTCCCAGGTTCAAGTGATTCTCCTGCCTCAGCCTCCCTAGTAGATGGGATTACAGGTATGTGCCACCATGCCTGGCTAGTTTTGTACTTTTAGTGGTGACAGGGTTTCTGTGTTGGTCAGGCTGGTCTCAAACTCCTGAACTCAGGTGATCTTCCCTCCTCAGCCTCCCAAAGTGCTGGGATTACAGGCATGAGCCACTGCACCTGGTCTGCTTCACTTTTTGAGGGAGGAGAGGCTATGTAAATTATTTAGAATTCTGCCTGGGAGATTTGTCCCTTCTCCATTTATTTATTCAATCATTTATATTGCTACTTATTTATGAATATTTATTTTATACTTCAGGTTATAATATGAAATTTCTTTACATTGTTGCTCAAATTGCTCAGCTTTGGCTATGGGAACTCTTTCAATTAGGTTTTATGTCCCCATCATCGTGTATCTTGACATGATGTAAAACATGTATCTTTATTTTAGAATTTCTTACTTTTCTAGCACTAGAAAATACTCCAGGATCATCTTGTTTGGTGGGTATTTTCAGGATCTATCAAAATAACATCAAGCATCTTTCTTTTTTTAGGGATTTGCCCAAGTACTATGTATTTTCAAGGACTATCTCATTTATTTCCTGCCCCAGCCCCAACTGCATGAGTTAATCACCTACAAAAACCCACAGTAGTCTGGGCATGGCAGCTCACAACTGTAATCCCAGCATTTTGGGAGGCTGAGGTAGGTGGATCACCTGAGGTTAGGAGTTGGAGACCAGCCTGGTCAACATAGCAAAACACTGTCTCTACTAAAAAAATACAAAAATTAGCTGGGTGTGGTGGTGGGTGCCTATAATCCCAGCTACTTGGGAGGCTGAGGCAGGAGAATTACTTGAACCGGGGAGGTAGAGGTTGCAGTGAGCTGAGACTGCACCATTGCACTCCAGCTTGAGTGACAAGAGGAAAACTCTGTCTCAAAACAAAACAAGACTCACAGTAGTAAAATACTTTTCTTGTGGCAAAGCAAGAAACAAGACAAACACAGAACTGCCTGGACATACTATACCATAGCAGAACAGATCCCCACAGCCAACAGATTCCAGAAAGAACAGCATGAAATCAATGGGAAATATTACAAGCTCAAAACGGTAGGTACATTAGAACAGACTATTGGACACTGATCACCTTTGAGGTAGAAACAAGTGGCAATGTAGGAAGCAGGAAATGGAAAAATTAAGAAGCAGACCAGCCAAAGTTGTTATAGTAAGTAAATTTCTCTTTGCCAGAAGCAGGATGGATTCTAATATTGTTATCAAATACAATCACTTACTTAAACTTTCATTTTATAAAAGGTACTGTGGATTTTCCTCCTAGTTCTGACATTTTAGATGGAGTTCTTGGTTTTCTCAGACTTTCTCACACTTTCATTAAAAATGAAATTGTAGACTGGTTTCATTCAGTCAGGTCTCTTTGAAGACACTAAGAGTGAAGTCTCTGCTAGCTAGACAATAAACTCTGTCTATTGCTGTTAATCTTCAATGCTTTTGCAGACCATTAACTCAGGAGTCCTTACTTTGTTGCTGAAGTAAGTAAGCACAAAACAAAGGTTGCATTTCTTTGGAGATGAAGAGAACTGAGAATCATCTGGCACCCAGAGACTCTTGAGGTTGAATAGCTTCGGTTTCTTGACATGCAGTTTTAAAAATCACCACGTTTTTGTAAAAACCAAGGCCTGCCTTAGTCAAAAGCAGATAGAATTTTGCCTCAAGTCTTATCCTTCCCTTTTCAAACTTCCTTTTCTATCTCCAACTTCTTGTTTCTTACCACTCTTATCTCTTGGGTGTTGCTCTCACTTTAAAAATCTGACAAACTATCCAGCCAGCACAGTAATGAGAATTATTTTTTTGCATGGGAGAAACCTTCTATGTGCTTTTTAGCAGGGATTTTATAAAGACAATATGTTAATTTTAATGGTAGGATGAACAGATCTTAAGAGGTACGGAAGATTGTTTGGGGCTGAAGAGCCCTTATGCTATGGTTGAGATGTATATCCTGCTTTAGTTTTCAGATATTTTTAGAGAATAAAAGCCTCTCCACTCCCTGCAAAAAAGAGGCTTGTATTTATAGTGCATTTCTACTATTAGCAATGACTCTGCTATTCAACAGTTCTCGCACTTATTAATGTTCCCGGGGTTTTCAGGACCCATCGAAAGAACACCAAGCATCTCCCTTCCTTTTGGCATCTGCTCAAATGCTATGTTCTTCCAAGGACTATTTAAAAAACGAATTTGTATATTTGGTCCAGGAATTCCAAAATAACCTGGAACTGTCATAATAAACAGACTTCTGGGCTGGGCGTGGTGGCTCATGCCTATAATTCCAGGACTTTGGAAGGACAAGGTGGGTGGATCACCTCAATTAGGAGTTCAAGACAAGCCTGGTCATCATGGTGAGATCCTGTCTGTATTAAAAAAAAAACAAACAAACAGAAATTAGCTGAGTTTGGTGGCACACATCTATAGTCCCACCCAGCTACTTGGGAGGCTGAAGCAGGAGAATTGCTTGAACTTGGGAGGCAGAGGTTGTGGTGCTGAGATCATGCCACTGTACTCCGGCCTGGGCAATAGAGTGACAGATTGAGTCTCTGTCTCAAGGAAAAAAAAAAAACCACAAAAAAATAGATTACTGGCCTATTTTTTTTTAAAAGAAAGTAAGTATAAGATGCATGTAAAGTAAAGAATGTTGTTAACTGGTCATTTTCAAAGTGGCAAACAGAGGAGAGAGGAGGTGATGACCATCAGTTCTCTACTATGAGATTTCAAAGTCTCTGAGATTTAACCTAAATTATTAAATAGAGGTTCCATAATATATGATTTATATTCTTAATCACTTTAAAAATGATAAATACTAAAAAGTAATGATGTATGACTAGTCTTTTATGGATACTTCTAAAATGATAATTTGGAATCACAACTTCTTTATAATGCATGTTTGATGAGTGACTATATGTATTTATCTTTATTTAGTGTCTCTATTTTCTCCATCAACAAGTGTTTATTAGTAACATATTATTATTTTCTAGGCTGAGTGATAGAGATCCAAGGATAAAATGGTCACAATATGGCATCAAGTTAATGAATAATTGTCATATAGCTTGAAAAGTAAAATTACAAACGTATGTATTAGGGGAAGTGGCAGCACAGAAAAAACAGGGCCAGTTTAGAATTTGGTAGATTGGAGAAGATTTTGCAGAAGAGGATACCTTTAGTTGAATATTGAAGGAAGAGTGTGAGTTTAACATCCCCCATACAGATGAGGCATGGGAGCTGATGGAAAGACATGTCCAGATAAAGGAACAGTCCGTATGAAAGCAAAGACAGGAAAACAGGAGGATATGTGAAAGTCGTTTGGAATGACTGGAGTGTAGGTGAATATGGAAGAGCTGTGAACTGCGGTGCTCGTGGAGACAGGGGCCTAATCACAGAGGTCCTTTTCAAACTTTACTTAAGACTGTGTACAAAAGGTGGAAACTTTGGAGGTTAACTGAAAATGTATGTATTAGAAAATTGGATATTGAATTTAGAAATGGTGAAACTGGAGGGAGAAAGACCAGTTAGGAGACCATTTAAGAGGTTAAGGTAAAAGATATGAGAGCCTAAGGTAAGGCAGTAGAAATGGGCAAAAGAAGATAAAGAAATAAGAGATATTTAAGTGACAGAATTTTAGGCAGGGCGTGGTGACTCATACTTAGAATCCCAGTGCTTTGAGAGGGTAAGGTGGGAAGATCATTTGAGCCCAGGATTTTGAGACCAGCCTGGGAAACATAGGGAGAGCCCGTGTCTTCTACTACTGCTACTACTACTAAATTTAGCCAAGTGTGGTGGTATGCATCTGTGGTTCCAGCTTTTCAGGAGGCTGAGGTGGAAGCATAGCTTGAACCTGGGAGATTGAGCCTGCAAGGAGCCATGATTGTTCCACTACTCCAGCCTGGGTGATAAGGTAAGACCCCATGTCAAAAAGAAAAAAAGATACAGAATTCTAATAACTAGTTGAGGCTTGGGAAACACTTAAAATGTGGGTGCTGTCACTGCTGTGGTACTGCCCTTGCTGCTCTTTGACCAGGGAAGGACCAAAACACCCTGAGTGCTTCAGCCACACCTCCAACAACTGCAGTTGCCCTAAGGAGAGGTCAGTCTGTCTTCCCCAGGTGTCATCTATCTCACTGCTTATCACCAGGCAGGGTCTGACTGGCTTGGGCCCACAGCATAGCCAGCCCATCCTGGGCTGATCATACTGATTGGTAGCTACTCTGCATCTTTCTAGGGTGGAGCCCCAAGAGACAAGTGAAAGATCCTTGGCCACAACCACTACTAAAGTTTCCTCCCCTGTTGCCTCCAAGCTGGAGAGGGAACATAAAGCCCGATTTTGCCCAGCAGCTACAGTGTGCAGCCTGAGAGTGCCAAGCTGAGATCTGTAGCCAAAAATCAAGTGGGAGAGGAACCCACACTTTCAGAGCACTACAAGAAAATACAGAGGAGCCATGTGACTGAGCAGGAGCCTACCTACTGTCCAATATGCTTAAGTGCCACCTATTGAATCACAGCCCAAAACTTCAACAACAAAAATACTTTGCTAATATACCCCTCTGTGAAACCAAGGACAAGAATTTTAATAACTAGTTGAGTCTTGGGATACGCTCACATTATGTTGCTAATACTTTTCTCATATACCCCTCTGTGAAACCAAGGACAAGAATTCAGCTACAAATAAAGACTCTATACAAATTCTCGGTCCTCTGAAAACATCCAGGAAATAAGTCTACTGACTGTATTCAGTTTATACCACATTTGACCAAATGGACCTATTATACAATTAATACCACAGTTAAAGGCCATCAGCCCACACAGACGAGAAAGAACCAGAGCAAGAACTCTGGCACCTCAAAAAGCCAGAGTGTCTTCTTTCCTCCAAATGACCAAACTAGTTTCTCATTAACTGGTCTGAAATGGCTGAAATGACAGAAATAGAATTCAGATTATGGAGAGAAATAAAGTTCATTAAGATCCAAGAGAAGGTCAAAATCCAATCCAGGGAAGCTAAGACTTACAATAAAATGATATAGGAGTGCATAAGCAAAATAGCCATTATAAAAAAGAAACAAATGGACCTAATAGAGCTGAAAAACAGACTACAAGAATTGCATACTGTAATCACAAGTATTAGCAGAAGAATAGATCAAATTAAGTAAAGAATCCAGAACTCTCTGAAATAGACAAAAAAGAATAAACAATAATGAACAAAACCTCCAAGAAATATGGAATTATGTAAAGAGACTAAATCTACAACTCATCAGCAACCCTGAAATAGATGGGGTAAAGCGAACAATTTGGAAAATATATTTTAGGATATTGCCCATGAAAACTTCCCAACTTCACTAGAGAGGCCAACATTCAAATTCAGGAAATGCAGAGAACCCTGCAAGATATTGCACATATTACACAAGAAGACCATTCCTAAGATAAATAATTATCAGATTATCTAAGGTCAAAATGAAAGAAAAAATACTAAAGGCAACTAGCAAGAAGGGACAGATCACCTACAAGGGGAATTCTATCAGTCTAACAGCAGACCTGCCTTGCAAGAGATCCTGAAAGGAGCACTAAAATGGAAAGGAGCACTAGATATGGAAAGGAAATACAAGAAAAGGAAGAACACATACAACAACACATTTAAGTACATGGGCCAGTGACACTATAAAGCAACCACACAAACAAGTCTGCATAAAAACCAGCTAACAACATGATGATAGGATCAAATCCATACATATCAATACTAACCTTGAATGTAAGTGGGCTAAAGGCTTCAATTAAAAGGTGCAGAGTGGCAAGCTGGATGAAGAAGCAAGACCCAAGTGTATGCTGTCTTTGAGAGACCCATCTCACATACAGTGACATCCATAGGCTCAAAATAAAGGGTTGGAGAAAAATCTACCAAGCAATTGAAAAACAGAAAACAGCAGGAGCTGCTATGCTAATTTCAGATAAGACAGACTTTAAACCAAAAAAAAAAAAAAAAAAAAGATAAAGAAGGCCATTATATAATGGTAAAGGACTCTATTCAACAAGAAGACCTAACTATCCTAAATATACATGGACCCAACACAGGAGTACCCAGATTCATAAAGCAAGTTCTTAGAGAACTATGAAGAGACTAAGCTTCCCACATAATAATTCAACACCCCAATGATAGTATTAGACAGATCACTGAGGCAGAAAATTAACAATGATATTCAGGATGTGAACTCAGCACTTGACCAAATGGATTATACATCTACAGAACTCTTCACCCCAAAATGCCAGAATATACATTTTTCTCATCAACACATTGCACATACACTAAAGTCGACCACACAACTGGACATAAAACAATCCTCAGCAAATGCAAAAAAGCCCCAAATCATACCAACCCCACTCTCAGACCACAGTGTAATAAAAATAGAAATGAAGACTAAAAATCACTCAAAACCATACATGGAAATTACCGAACCTGTTCCTGAATGACTTTTGGGTAAATAATGAAAGTAAGGCAGAAACCAGAAAGTTCTTTGAAACTAACGAGAACAAAGATACAGCATGAAGAATC
The DNA here is from genome assembly GCF_049354715.1 of Callithrix jacchus. Classification (NCBI taxonomy): domain Eukaryota; kingdom Metazoa; phylum Chordata; class Mammalia; order Primates; family Cebidae; genus Callithrix; species Callithrix jacchus. The sequence goes on along the minus strand of NC_133512.1, from coordinate 87,398,199 downwards.
TCTGGGATGCAGCTAAGGCAGTGTTAAGAGGGAGGTTTATAGCACTAAACACCCACATCAAAAAGTTAGAAAGATTTCAAATTAACAACCTAACATCACAACTAGAAGAAATAGAGAAGCAAGAGTGTGCCAACCCCAAAGCTAGCAGATGACCAGAAATAACCAAAATCACAGCTGAACTGAAAGAGACTGAGATGTGAAAAACCACACACACATAAAATCAATAAATACAGGAGTTGATTATTTGAAAAAAAATAAGATAGACTGCTAGCTAGACTAATAAGAAAAGAGAGAAGATCTAAATAAACACAATTAGAAATGACAAAGATGATGTTACCACTGACCCCACAGAGATACAAAAATTCATTAGAGACTACTATGTACATCTCTGTGCACACAAACTAGAAAATCTAGAAGAAACTGGTATGTTTCTGGACATGTATAACCTCCCAAGATTGAACCATGAAGAAATTGAACCCCTGAACAGACCATTAATGAAATTGAATAAGTAAAAAAAAATCTTGCCAATGAAAAAAAGTCCAGGACAAATGGATTCACAGCCAAATTCTACTAGATGTATAAAGAAGAGCTGAGACTGTCTCAGAAAATTGGGAAGGAGGAGGAACTCCTTCCTAACATGTTCTGTGAGGCCAGCCAGCATCATCCTGATACTGAAACCTGGCAGAGGTAACAAAAAAAGAAAACTCCATGCCAGTATCGTTGATGAACATTGATGAAAAAGTCCTCAACAAAATACTAGCAAACTGGATCTGACAGCACATCAAAAAGCGAATCCACCATAATCAAGTAGGCTTTATCTCCAGGATGCAAAATTGCTTAAACATATATGAATCAATAAATGTGATCACCACATAAGCAGAACTAAAAACAAAAACTGCATGATTATCTCAATAGGTGCAGAGAAGGCTTTTGATAATATTCAACCATTGAAAATTCTCAATAAACTAGGCATAGAGGGAACATACTTCAAAACAATAAGTGCCATCTGTGACAAACCCACAGCTTAAATCATACTGAATGGGCAAAAGCTGGAAGCATTCTCCTTGAAAACCAGCACAAGACAAAGATTGCCTCTCTCACCAATACTATTCAACATAGTATTGGAATTCCTGGCCAGAGAAATCAGGCAAGAGAAATAAATAAAAAGCATCTAAATAGTAAGAGAGGAAGTCAAACTATCCTTGTTTCCAAATGACATGATTCTATATCTAGAAAACTCCATCGTTTCTGCCTCAAAACTCCTTGATCTGAGAAACAACTTCAGCAAATTTTCAGCATACAAAGTCAATGTACAAAAATCAGTAGCATTCCTGACAGCCAAATAATAAATGCAATCCCACAAAGAGAATAAAATACATAGGAATACAGCTAACCAGGGAGGTGAAATATCTGTACAATGGCAATTACAAAACACTACCCAAAGAAATCAGAAATGACAAACAAGTGAAAACACATTCCATGCTCATGGATAGGAAGAATCAATATAATTCAAATGGCTGTACTGCCCAAAGGGATTTACAGATTCAGTACCATTTCTATCCTAAACTACCAATGACATTCTTCACAGAAATGGAAAAACTATTTTAAAATTCATGTGAATCCAACAAAAAAATGACCCATATAGCTAAGGCAATCCCAAACAAAAGGACCAAAGCTGGAGGTATCACGTTATTTGACTTCAAATAATACTACAAGGCTACACTAACCAAAACAGCATGTTACTGGTACAAAAACAGACGCATAGATCAATGAAACAGAATAGAGAGCCCAGAAATAATGGCACATACAAACATCTAATTTTTTTTTGAGATGGAGTCTTGCACTGTCACCCAGGCTGGTGTGCAGTGGCACAGTCTCAGTTGCTGCAACCTCCATCTCCCACGTTCAAGTGATTATTCTGCCTTAGCCTCCCAAGAAGCTAGGATTACAGGCACTTGCCACTATGCCTGGCTCATTTTTTGTATTTTTAGTAGAGACTGGGTTTCACTATGTCAGCCAGGCTGATCTTGAACTCCTGACCTAGTGATCTGCCCGCCTAAGCCTCCCAAAGTGCTGGGATTACAAGCCTGAGCCACTGTGCCCAGCCCAACCATCTAATTTTTGACAAAGCTGACAAAAAACAGGCTTGATTCCCCATTCAGTAAATGGTGCAGGATAACTAACTGGCCCATATGGAGAAGGTTTTGTATGGGGTGTAAGGTAGAGACCAACCTATGGAAGAAAGGAGGATGGAAAAAAAGGGGTTCTAGGAATAAGTCAACCTCTACCTTAGACCACATACAAAACCGTCTGCATATGACTAGCCAGTAGGCCAACCACTACCTTACACCACATACAAAAATCAACACATGATGGATTAAAGATTTAAATGTAAAACATAAAACTATAAAAACCTAGAAGCCCTTTGTCAGATATCCAGAATATAAAAGGAACTTAAACAAATTTACGAGAAAAAAACCAAAAAACTCCATCAAAAAGCGGTCAAAGGATATGAACAGACACTTCTCAAAAGAAGACATTTATGTGGCCAACAAACATGAAAAAAAAGCCCATCATCTCTGGTCATTAGAGAAATGCAAATCAAACCACAATGAGATACCATCTCATGCCAGTTAGAATGGTGATCATTAAAAAGTCAGGAAACAACAGATTCTGGAGAGGATGTGGAGAAATAGGAACACTTTTACACTGTTGGTGGGAGTGTAAATTAGTTCAACCACTGTCGTAGACAGTGTGGCAATTCCTTAAGGATCTAGAATCAGAAATACCATTTGTCCCAGCAATTCCATTACTGGGTATATACCCAAAGAATTATTAATCATTCTACTATAAAGACACATGCACACATATGTTTACTGCAGCACTATTCACAATAGCAAAGACTTGGAACCAACCCAAATGCCCATCAGTTATAGACTGGATGAAGAAAATATGGCAAATATACACCATGGAACACTATGCAGCCATAAAAAATGAGTTCATGTCCTTTGCAGGACATGAACTGGACATGAATCTGGAAACCATCATTCTCAGCAAACTAACATGGGAACAGAAAACCTAACACCACATGTTCTCACTCATAAGTGTCAGCTGAACAACGAGAACATATGGGCACAGGGAGGGGAACATCACACACTGGATCTGTTGGGGGATGGGGGCAAGGGGAGGGATAGCATTAGAAAAAATACCTAATGTAGATGACAGATTGATGGGTGCAGCAAACCACCATGGCATATGTATACCTATGTAACCAGCACATTCCGCATATGTATACCAGAACTTACAGTATGATAAAAAATAAATAAATAAATTTTAAAAAAGCCTAGAAGATAACCTAGGAAATACCATCTGTACATAGGACTTGGCAAAGATTTCATAATGAAGATGACAAAAGCAATTGCAACCAAAATAAAAATTGGCAAATTGAATCTAATTAAACTAAAGAACTTCTACAAACCAAAACAAACTATCAACAGAGTAAACAGACAACCTACAGAAGGAGAGAAAATATTTGCAAACTATGCATCCAGCAAAGATCGAATATCTAGAATCTATAAGAAACTTAAGCAAATTTACAAGCAAAAAACAAACAACTCCCTTAAAAAGTGGGCAAAGGACATGAACAATCACTTTTCAAAAGAAGACACATACATGAGGCCAACAAACACATGTAAAAATTCTCCACATTACTAATCATTAGAGAAATGCAAATCAAAACCACAATAAGATACCATCTCACATCGTCGGAATGGCTGTTATTAAAAAGTCAAAAAATAACATGCTGGTGTTGCTGTGAAGAAAAGGGGACACTTATACATTGCTGGTGGGAATGTAAATTAGTTCAGCCATTGTGGAAAGCAGTGTGGTGATTCCTCAAACAACTTGAAACAGAATTGCCATGATCATTACTCTCTTCTTTTTTTTTTTTAATTTGCAGTCTTTGTAGCTTATCTGGCCACACGTCTTTCTAAGGATCTCCTATAAGAGCATGAAGCTGAAGGGCAGATCTTGAGGTTGGCGCTGGTTAATTTTGAGTTTTCTGCCACTGCCACCTTCTTATCTCAAGAGAACTCCATGCCATTCTCATACTTCACATTGGATGGGACATTGATGTACAGTGACAATTTTTATTTTGAGGTGAATACTGGATTGGGTAGAAATCTTCATCTCTGACATGTGGAAAGTCTCATCTAGTTTCATATTTCTGTTTTTATTTTTATTTTTTTTGTTTTTGTTTTGAGATAGTTTTGCTCTGTTGCCAGTCTGGAGTACAGTGGGGTCATCTTGGTTTACTGCAACCTCTGTCTCCCCAGTACAAACGATTCTCCTACCTCAGTCTTCCGAATAGCTGGAGTCCCAGATGCCTGCCACCATGCCCAGCTAATTTTTGTCTTTTTAGTAGATATGGAGTTTCACTATATTGGCCAGGTTGATCTGGAACTCTTGACCTCAAGTGATCTGCCCACCTCAGCCTCTCAAAGTGCTAGGATTATAGGTGTGAGCCACTGTGCCCAGCAAAGTTCCATAGTTCACATGGAGATGTCCTTTAAGATCTTTATGGTTCACTTTCTAAAAAGTGGGAAAATAAGGATCACTTTCTACTTTGGAATTTGGTGACAGTTATAGCATGATAAGGTTGAAAGAGCTACTATTGGCCAGGCGTGGTGGCTCATGCCTGTAATCCCAGCACTTTGGGATCCCTGAGGTCAGGAGTTTGAGACCAGCATGACCAACAGGGAAAAACCCTGTCTCTACTAAAAATACAAAATTAGCTGGGCTTGGTGGCACATGCCTGTAATCAATCCCAGCTACTTGGGAGGCTGAGGCAGGAGAATTGCTTGAACCTGGGAGGTGGAGGTTATGGTGAGCTGAGATCGCACCATTGTGCTCTGGTCTGGGCAACAAGAGTGAAACTCCATTGGCGGGGGTGGCGGGGGAGCCGGGTGGGGGGTGGAAAGAGCTACTCTTTGGAGCTAGAAAAACTGGGTTGAAATCTTGACTCTGTTACTAGCTGATTAGTGTGGATAAATTTTTAATCCATCCTTAATTTCAGTTTTCTTATCTGTGAAATGATCATACTAACACCTAAGTGGTAAGCTATTTTGAGGATTAAAAAATGATATATATGAATTTCAGTGCCTGATTCATTGTAAATCCTTGGCTTTTTTTTTTTTTTTCTCTCATAGTGCAAGTGCCATGAGGAACTAAGCTTTATATCAGGGGCTCAGAGACACATTTGGTCTGGCCTGAGAAATTTAATTTTTTAAAAAAATGGGTTAGCTGGGCATGGTGGCTAACGCCCAAAATCTTAGCACTTTGGGAAGCGAGGCAGGCAGATCATGAGGTCAGGAGTTCAAGATCAGCCTGGCCAACATGACGAAACCCTGTCTCTACTAAAAACACAAAAAGTAGCGGGGTATGGTGGTGCACACCTGTAAACTCAGCTACTCAGGAGGCTGAGGCAGGAGAATTGCTTGAACCTGGAAGGTGGAGGTTGCTGTGAGCCTAGATCATGCCACTGCACTCCAGCCTGGGTGACAGAGCAAGATGGTCTGCAGAGAGGGCAGCGGGGAATGGGTTAAGGCCAGGCACAGTGGCTCATGCCTGTGAACCTAGCACTTTGGGAGGTCACCGCAGGAGGATCCCTTGAGCCCAGGAGTTGGAGACTAGCCTGGGCAATATAGTGAAACTCCATCTTTACAAAAACAAAAACTGAGCTGAGTATGGTGGCATGCATCTGTGGTTCTACATACTCAGGAGGCTGAGGTAGGAGGGTCACTTGAGCCTGGTAAGTCAATGCTGCAGTGAGCCATGATTGTGCCACTGCATTCCAGCCTGGGTGACAGAGTGACCCTGTTTCAAATAAATAAATAATAAAAAGGGCTAACATATATTATAAAGTTGGGAAATTTTATATAAAAATCTGGTTAGCTGGCTTTTCTTAGAGAGATAAAAAAGATGTGGTAACATTTAGCCTGAATTACTCAAGGGCCAATCTCCACTGGAGTTTAGTACTGTGAGAATTAAATATTAACTTAAAAGCTGTTGGGTGCCAGGCGCAGTGGCTCACGACTGTAATTCCAGCACTTTGGGAAACCAAGGCGGGCAGATCACCTGAGGTCAGGAGTTCAAGACCAACTTGGCCAACATGGTAAGACCCTGTCTCTATTAAAGATATAAAAAATTAGCTGGGTGTGATGGCAGGCGCCTGTCATCTCAGCTACTCGGGAGACTGAGGCAAGAGAATCGCTTGAACCCATGTGGCAGAAGTTGTAGTAAGCCAAGTTCCCACCATTGCACTCTAGCTTGGGCAACAAGAGCGAAACTCCATCTCAAAAAAAAAAAAAAAAAGGTGCTGGAATCCCTCAAACACTTTAAGTCTTGAGAGAGATGTGATTGTGATCTGAGTCACATATAGTTGCAACTTCTGTTTCTCAGATTATAGATTAACTTGCTATTTTATTTTTCCTGTTCTGTACAGTGACTAGAGAGAATTAAGTGATGTCAGGAACAAAAACTTCCTGCTTTTTTTTCCTCTCTCTTTTTTTTAAAGCTACTGCAAATCAAAACTTCCTGCTTTCTTAAAGGTCCTTATTACAGATTAACTTCCCCTTTGTTGTCCTGCTTTGCTTAGACCACGTGACAAAAATCTCATGACTCTTACACTCTCTGTAAAAAATGTTCAACGTACCCTTCCCTAAAGAAATGCTGCCTGTAACATACTAAATTGTTGTAACTATGCACCAACCTTGTATAAAAAGTGTCATAAACTTGCTAAACACTCTCTATTTCTGTATGAATAACTGAAACCTTAACTTCCCTATTTTGAAACCCTGATTCCATTCCTTGGAGTTTGTGTTTCCCTGTGGGCCGTTACTCAAACTTTGCACTTGAATAAACTCTCTTTAAATTAGACTCTGGTCCTTTCGGTTATTTTAGGCTGACAGTGCTGACTGTTTCCTTTAGATGGGGTGTATATACTCTATTTTATCAGAGCCCCCAATATATCCTTTCTTATTAGTTGGGTGTTGTAACTTTCCATGACCTGCCAGACTTGTGTGGGGGTTTATTTGAGATCCCTGGAGTTGAAAGTCCACCATCATTAAGGTGTGTACTTGAAATTGTTTTTCTACAATATTGGGGCCAGGAAGACTCTCTAAGACCTTTAAAGGGTGGAGAACGTAATGCTAGAAAAGATAGATAAATTGGACTAAATGAAAATGTATAATTTTTATATAGCAAAAGACATAAACATAGTCAAAGGATGATGACTGGCTGGGAAAACAATTTGTAGTAAAGACAAAGAGTTAACATTTATTTATTTTTTTCTTTTCTTTCTTTTTTTTTTTGAGACAGAGTCTCACTCTGCTACCCAGGCTGGAGTGCAATGGTGTGATCTTGGCTCACGGCAACCTCCATCTCCTGGATTCAAGCAATTCTCCTGCCTCAGCCTTCTGAGTAGCTGGGATTACAGGCGTGAGTCACCACACCCAGCTAATTTTTGTATTTTTAGTAGTGACAGGGTTTCACCTTGTTGGTCAGGCTGGTCTGGAACTCCTGACCTCAAGTGATCTGTGTGTCTCAGCCTCCCAAAGTGCTGGGATTACAAGCGTGAGCCACCACACCCAGCCAAAGGGTTAATATATCTAATCTACAAGAAGATTTTGCCACCTGCTAAGAAGAGACAAACAATTGAATAAAAAATTGAGGAAAGAATAAAATGGGGCAAAGACTGTAGAAAGGCAATTCAAGAAATGCAGATGGCTACAAAACATGTAAGCACAGGAAGCCAACTTCACTGTTAACCACAGAAAAGCAAATTATGACAATAGCGAGAAACCATTTTTTACTTAATTGGCAGTAATGAAAAAGAGTGATGATATCTCACACTGGCACAAAATAGGGATACGGGGATTTTCAAATATTTTTTGGAGTGTGAAAAGGTGCACTCTTTGGGGAAAATAACTTGTCTAATATCTAATAATATACAGTGTTTGACTTAGTGATCCCACTTTTGGGACTGTATCCTAGAATAAAAGGCCAGTCTATTAGATTATATGCAAAATATATTTTTTGTAGCATTGTTTGTAATAGTGAACAAAACAAGCAAACAGAAATGGAAACAACCTGAATGGATTGTAACTTCTGTTCTACAGATTGTCAGGTAGCAATGAGAAAGACTGAATTATAAACTGGAGGAATACTTGTGATATGCTGCAAAGTCAAAATAAACTGTTGCAAATTATGTGTATAGCATGATTCTATATTTTTATTTAAAACTCTAAAATCACATATGTGTATATCTTTCCATAAGTATGAGAGCCATGTAAATATGGAGGTGAGAGAATCTATGGCAATAGAGGGGGTACGGGAGGAGATTGCGAGAGTCTGCAAGAATGTTAGCTTTAAAAAAATCACATCTTATTTTGCACATAGAAGGCACACATTCCTTATGTTAAAAAAAAGTCAAATAACATTTTAAAAATGTTTTTCTTTAGCAGTGGCCAATGTTCACTCTTCCTAAAGCCCCTCGATATTGAGGAAGCAAAATGATAAAGTGCTTTCAGGCACCTAACAGTGAAGCTGTCTGTCCTGATTAGGGACCAAACCTTTGACTTTGGTCTCAACAGTACAAAGTTCCAACTGAACAAATAACCTCTGTTTACCCATCATCATAGCAAACTCAGAGACTGCTTGCAAATTATGCAAATACACACGGTTACAGGATCACACACTTCCTTAGTTAACTATACTTTTCTGCTATGTTAGCCTTTTAGTTCACTAACAGTTATAATATTGCATTTCAGTATAGTGTGAAGGTAAAAGTATACAGTCTTGGCTGCAGATATAATAAATGTAATTGCCCCTTTCTACTGATTTAACCCAGTGTTCCTTTAAATGAGGGTTTGATGTCACATAAGCAATATCTGCTATTGTCACAACCACCTATAGGTTTCAGATTAGTAAAGTCTTTGAAATATGACTCTCCTCAGCAGAAAGGAATCTGCAGCACTTGGCATAAAGATTATAATCTTTGGCCTTCCTGTTGTAAGATTTATAACTGTGACCTTAGGCTCTATTTCTTTTGGAGTGTAGTCACTTTAAGTTACCAGTGATTATTGCTTTGAGTTACTAGGTCAGCGTGAATCGCCTAATATAATGTCAGTTTCGTGCTTACCAAGGGCTGGGCGGTATTAGGGACACGAAACAAAGTGAATTTTAATGTCCGCAGAAGGCAGTGCTCTGATATATGAGCCACCTCAGTAACAATGAATTTCCATGGCAGGAGATTTCAACACCAGTTCTTAACCTCTTCCATGTTCTCCATCTTTTAATTCATGAAATATTATGAGTTCATATTTAATTAGGTGAAATAATCTGAAACTAACCATTAAAAGGGAGGAAAAGGACGAGTTACAAGCTAGCTTTTCCTTAGGGCTAACCTTTTCCTGGGATGACAAAAAGAAAGAGTTGTATGAAGGATGAGGCAAAGCTGAACTCAATGCCCTCCAATTCTGTGAACGCACCTTGATCTAGAAGCTGAAATGAAGCCTTCCTCCCACTGTAGTTCAAAAATGAAGATTCATGTTAATACCCGGGTGGCAAACAACAAAAGCAGTGTAAGTTTAGTTTTTACTATTCAAACATTGCCTACTTTCAACAATAAGTCACTGCAGTGTAAGAAACCAGACCCTTCTTTGATACACTACATTTAAATGTGTTGTCAACACTAGATGGCACTCAAGGGTTGCTTTTCTAGCATGTTCCTCCCGTTCCAAAGTCCTTTGCCATCAATTACCTCCTTTAAAAAGAGCAAACATGCTATTTAAACAAAAGGTCCCTTAGTTGCTTTGTAGTTCTGTTTTTGTATTTATAGTCATGTAATCAATATGTTGGAAGAGTAATTAATTTTTAACCTCAACCTATAGGGAGATCAAATGTTAGTGGAGTTAATGGATAGAACAGGCTTCATTATTCTAAAGTAACACTGATGATAAAGCTGGGAAGAAAGTTGAGGGTTGTAAACAATCATGCCATCAAATACAATCAAACAAAGCAATAGTGCAACGTGATTATGGGATGCTGACCTCTTGCCAATCTCCTTCAATACAACTGTTGTTTCTGTTTTAGTTATCTAGACGCTCCTGTGTGATTGAAATAGTCTCCTAGTTGACCTTTTAAGATATTTCCTCTTCCAATTATTGCTGTTAGAGTTATTATTCCAAATAATAGTTCTGATTTTGTTGCCCCTCTGTTTTGAAAGCCTCTCCTTTTTCCCCATTTCCTAACACCTTAGAGTGTTATTAAAGGGGCGTCTTGATTCGGGTGCTCTCTACACTCCCGGAGCTTGCACCCTAGTTTTTATAGTCTCGATCCGCAATATCTCTGTAGTGCTTACTGTGCGCCAGCCCGTGGGCTGTGTTCCTCCAGGAGAGAGAACTAAATGCACAGTATTGCAGCACGTCCATGGGCATGAAGTGTTCTGGGTGGACTTGCTCCCGGAAAGGGGTGTGTTGGCGCCGCCAGAGCTCAGGGGCTGGCAGCCCAAAATAACAAAAAACTCATCTTCTTTTATTCTGATTATATTTTCCTATTACTCGACCCTATCCCTGAATTTCCAAACCTGCTTCCCCAGATCATGAGGAAATAAGAGAATCATTCTCTTATAGGTGGGGAGTGGGGAGGCTTATAGTCAATTGTACACCAAGGCTCTTCATCAACAGACACATTACTATTTTTCCGAAATATTATTATATTCAAATTAATATATCTTGTTCCTTAACCATGCTTGTACTTTTCTGACTTCTTTGCCAATATGATCCACTCTGTGGAGAATGTCCTTTTCTTACCTATCTCTCTGGGCCCAATTCAGAAGCATCTTCTTTCACCACACAACCTTCCTCAACCCCTTCTATTATAAGGAAGGTTCATAAAGTGTGTTGACTCAGGCTTTCCCCCTCCTTCTTGAGGGGCAGGAAGCCATCTGGACCACAAGGTGACCTTGAGGATAGAAGGCATGCCTTGGCATGGTGGAGTAGAAGGATGGGAGCCTGGGTCCCTGCCAACATCTTGCAGCCTCTATACCAGCCCCCAACTGCCCATCCTCCAACCTGTTTTGTGTAAGAGAAAAAATCTCATCTCCTGTAAGGTACAGTTGTTTTGGGATTTTCTGAACCTAATTCTGATATACACACTCTAGATTAATTGTGGGTTATTGCTTTTTTTGCTTTTAGGGACTGTCTCTAATTATGATAATGATAAATGCTTTCGTCCAAGTGTTAGCACTGGATGTTTAAAGGGGACAGGTAAATAAAGATTGCAAAATTTTCCCTCTTTAAAATAGAAGACAGTAGTGGATAAAATTTGTATAATTTAGGATGCAAACTTTAGAACAATTTGAATGAAATGAAATTCCGAAGAACAGAGGACTTGTCATTTGGGATTGCTAGTTGTGATCTATAATGATTTGATATTGTATGATCTTTGCTCACTCAATACATTCAGAGCGGGCCTAGATAAATTGAGCAAAGGAAGTGTTAGTTTTTTATTCCTTTGGTATACAGTGGCTCAGTTGTCTTTTTTTTAGAACCAGAGATTAATTATATTTACATCGTGGGAGTTGGTGAGGAGGGAGATAATTTTTTAAAAAATGAAGAAAAAAACATTTGTTGGTATCTTTAATAGGCTAGAAGCAAAATGTACATAATTTTAGAAAAATCAGTCAGGTGCAGTGGCTCACGCCTGTAATCCTAGCACTTTGGAAGGTTAAGGTGGGAAGATCACTTGAAGCCAGGAGTTCAAGACCAACCTGGCCAACATGGCAAAACACGATCTCTAGTAAAAATACAAAAATTAGCTGGGGGTGGTAGCACGCATCTGTAATCCCAGCCACTCAGGTGGCTGAGGCACAAGAATCGCTTGAACCAGAGAGGCGGAGGTTGCAGTGAGCCTAGTCTGGGCAATAGAGTATGACTCAATCTCCAAAAAAAAAAAAAAAATTTAGCTGGGCGTGGTGGTGTGTACCTGTAATCCCAGCTACTTGGGAGGCTGAGGCAGGAGAACTGCTTGAACGCAAGAGGTGGAGGCTGCAGTGAGCCATGATGGAGCCATTGCATTCCAGCCTGGGGGACAGAGTGATAACCTAGCATTTTATGGGCTCTTCAGTCTCACCTTTCTGACTTCTACACACTGTAGTGCCCTAAGGCTGTATCCTTGGCTCTTTCTGGCATCTATCCCTAGATAGCCTCCAGGTTCCATGGCTTCATACCACCAAATGTTGATAGTTTTATTGTTTATCTGTCATCTTTCTCTTTTTTCTGCTTTTTTTCCCTTTCTCCTTTTCTCCCTTTTTTCTTCCCTCTCCCTGCCTTTTGTCTGTCTTTCTTTTTCCCTGCTTTGGAATAAATGCCCCTGGGGAGCAACAGTCTTGGTTAGTATATTGCCTACTGTATCTTCTTTCTTTACAATAGCACCTATCTTGTAGAAGGCTCCCAACAGTATTTTTAAATCAAATAAATGAAAAAGGAAATTTGCTGATGGGCAAATGATGAGTAGATGACAGAGTTGAGGCAGGAACCTGGTCCTAACTTGCCTCAAACCTTTGTTCTTTAAATACAACTCCTCACTGCCAGTCAACCAGGATTCAGGTCTTCTCTGGTATTAAAGCAAGAAAGAGCAATTTTAGCTAAAAAAAGTGAAGAATTTCCATAATGATTTGGTTAATTGTGTTCCCTCTAAATGATTTTACCTGAACTCCACAGAGTTTTAAAATTAGAATTATTTAAATAATTGCCTAACTCACATTTCTTTTGCTCCCATTTATTATTCTTTCTATGTATGAAGAACCATTTCCTTTTAAAAATAATGTTGCCTGTACCCTTATGAACTAGTTAATTTTCTTTCCAACATTTTCTTTTGGGCCATGTAGATATGACCTAATAGTCACTGCAATAATGCTGTTGTTTCAAAGGGTAGAGACCTTTTTTCTTATAAAAATTGAATGTGAAGAAAAAAAAAAACCACCTCATATAGTGTGAGAATGCCTGTTTTTCTTGGTAATATTTCATTTCCTCAGTGAGACTATTTTCTTCTGCTTTCCATTGTCAACAGAGAAAAAATATACAATTAAATCAAGGAAACCTGGCAGGGCCGATTTGGGAAAATCGAGTGAAATCAGTTTCTGATTTGAACAAAGAGCAGTTTATTATGTTGGAAAAACACTGCTCTGATGAGATTCACACTCAACCTGTCTCACGTTAGCACCGGACACCACCTCGGAGCTCCCTTTGTGTTTATCTTTGAGAAGGGGTAGTGATTTTACTCCCAAACTTTGAACTCCAAAGAGGAGGTAGAATTGCTTAAGGGTCAGCTAGCAACCAGCATCCACAATGTTAAGCAGAGGCCTGCGGCCGGATTCACTGCCTTCTCCAACCTTGAGCTCTTTGATTCTGAGTACGAATTTGTGTAAACAACTCCAGCAATTATGTGGGAGCAAATGAAGTGCTGGGGTTGGTTAGAGGGAATTTTATGAATCAGATGAGTTCTATGGAGACTTTTAAAGTAAAAAAAAATACATTCTGATGAACCATAATAACACCTTGTACTTGTATAAAATCTTACACAATTTAATATTGATAATCAATGCTGTGAGGTGTAATCTTAATTTTTTCTAGACAAGGAAAGCACAACTTAAAAAGATTAAGTGATGTGAAGGTCACACAGGTGGTAAAGTCAGACTGGATCAGGATCCTGCTCCAGTCTATATCAGGTTGATACTACCAAAAAGGACAAAGAAAATCAATGTCTATTTTCATGACTTTTACCTTCAGACTTTTCTGAACTGTGCCAAACTTTGGACTTCTTTGGAGGTAATTTTACTCAGAGTCTTGAATAAAAATTAAAAAAGGAAAGTCAAGGTCTCCAGCAATAATGACTGCCATACTTTGAGAGCTATGCATGCATTGTTTCATTCAATCTTTACACAATCTAATGAGGGAACCACTGTTAGTATTTTTACTTTATTCAGAAACAGAAGCTTAGAAGGGTTAAGCAATTGGTCTAAAACCACATTACTGATAAGTGGTGGAAATGAGTCTGCCCTAGTCCAGCTAACCTCTGTGCTATCATGAATATATCCAGAGTGAGAGTGGGGGGTGGGTGGGCCTGCCAGGCGTTCTCTGGGTGCTGAATTATGACTGGATTAAGTCAGTAATATGATGTCAGGCGATTCAGGTTTCCACATGTGGCTCTTTATGTAACAGGCAAAATTAGATTGGTGTGCTTCTGCCAAAAGGACAGTTGGACCGAAGGCAAGTAACTTGCTACAGTAAACAACCCATCTCTGTGATGTGTGTTTGCCACACTTAAGTACAGTTCAGCCTCCTAAAAGTTGTCAGTCAGCCTAGATTCTGAAATAATCTCTCACAGAGTGCTGCTTATCAGAAATGGGTGATTTGTTTTTATTACCTAAGTTTAAAACTTTTTACAACTTCCAAGCATCTGGAAACTTTCATTGCAAATTTCCATTGAAAAAGAGAATGAGAATTTTAGAAAAGCATACTATTCTGTTGATTAAAAAATATATTTACCCTGCTTTGGCAAATAGAAACCAGTGAATCTGTTTCTTTAAAAGAAAATCATTAAAAATTTTTTTTTTCTTTTAAGAGAAAATCATTTTAATCTCCTCTCCATTTGAATAAAAGTTGAGCAAAACAGATGTAAAGGATACTGGTTTGAAGGAACACCAAATTATAAGTCCGTGGGGGAGGGGGCTAGCTTGGGGTAGCCCTGTTTATATGGCTTTTATCCCAAAGGGGGATATTTCTGTTGAGAGTTCAAAGTCACAGAGGTAGAATAACAATCTTCTTGACTGGGGAAGGGTGTGCTGAGTCACAGTTTGGTCAATAAGACAAAGGCTATTGAAGGATGTACTAAAGTGTCTGGTTTAGTTCCCCCGATGCAGAGTGGAACATTTCTGGAAGAGCGTGTTCATATTGGCTACTCATGAGCAGTGAGGATGGAAGGTGACAGAAAGTCGTCAGATGATATTTCCTGTTCACTTTATATCTTTTTATTCAGTTTAAATTTTTTTTTCTAAAAAAAAAATATAAACGAAACAAAACAACAAAAGATCTGTGCTGGGAACATCTAGGAATGGACATAGGTTTTTAAGCAGGAAAGTGAAGTGATCAGATATATAATTTTGGCAGCTGTTTTGGGGTTATAAGGAAGAGGCAATGTGGAGAGGCAGCCGTTAGAATAATCTTGAAATAAGATGTTGCGTGGTAAGTTCTAAGTGAAGTATAATTTTGAGGCCGTATTCTAAAGCCCACATGGAGGACCCACATTTTCTTCAGATCACTGTATTTAAAATAAGACAATTGGAGGCTAACATAATGTTAGATCTTTGATATGCCTGCCCTAGAGTAATCTGACATATCAGATTACTTCTCTGTCAATAAAACAATGCCTAAGTAAACATATTCTTAGAGTAAAAGTACAAGACAGATATATGAAAGAAAAATATGATAAAGGCTCTATAATTTGTGAATGACAAATTAATTTAAGAAAATGAGTAACTACAGCAAATGACGCATTTGTTTTTTTGCATTAGCTTCTCCCCGCCGCCCCGCTTTGAATCACCAGGCTCCATAATGGCAGCCCTGATTTTTTACTTTCTGTCACTTTAAGCATTCGTTTACTAAACCAATAGCAGTTCATTAAGCAAGACTAATTCCTGAGAGCATTACCTTGGACCATTAGCTTTTAGGCAGTCATTAATTCCTGTGACATATCCTGGGATTAGATCATTATTGTTATCATTATTATTTTTCTCAATTAAATTTGTTTTCAGAAAATGCATCTATGTTGTTTTAATGCTAGATATTTCCTTTCTCAAATATGCTTTAGTGTCTTTGGGACAGTGACTTGCTGCTTCTTTATCCATGTGTTTCCATAGGTCCTTCCTCATAGCGTAATCCCAAAATTAGAAACAGTTTGCAACAGCATCACACTAGGATATTTGGGTATCTCTGTAATTTTACTGTGACTTCTAAAATCATTCCTGAGGACCACGTGACTGACTTTAAACACGTGGCCTCTTGGGGGCAGGATTTCACAAAGCCTCGGAATTCAGCATTTCTTGTTTACAAGAATTGTTGCCACTGATGAATATGGTGGTTGTTTAGTCACAGTTCTGCAGAAGGAAAGCCCCACTTTCCCCATAATGGAAAGAGCAGATGTCACAGGAGCAAAGTGGCCAACGTCAAAGTAAGGGCTTTGATTGGCAAAGAACGGGCTATTACATCTCCACACTAGGCTTAGCGACATGCAGAAGAAAACTCGTAAAAAGGGCGGTGAAAATTATAAACAACTAAGAAAGGTAAATGAAATATGGTGCTTAAAAATTTAAGGCTGCCCAATAAAAGTAGGAACTGACATTACATGGACCACATATGAGGAACACAAACGGTTTGGAGAACCAGCAAAAAACAGTTCTGACATTTTTGGATGCCAAGGATTTTTAAAGTTGATCTCTTTTGGCCTGGTAAGATTTTATGCATTTTTGTCGTTCCAGCCAAGAGGTCTAAGGATTAGTGGATGTTTCTGCCAGCCTGGAACTCATGTGCTGAAAGAATGTACTCATGTGACAGTGAAAAATTGAATGCACAAAGACAAAGGACTTCTTTTCAAGAAAGGAATATGAATTAATTCCCTTTGTAATCTGGGCCCAGTGTTTCAAAGTAATGTTAAATTAGTAGTTAATTTAAATCAGAGATTTCTGTTTATGCATTCTAAATATAGCCATTTTCATCTCAGAATTGCTTCTCTAAGAATACCTAGTTTTCCACCAGGTATGGTGGCTCACGCCTGTAATCCCAGCACTTTGGGAGGCTGAGGTGGGCAGATTACTTGAGGCCAGGAACTGGAGATGAGCCTGGGAAACACAGCAAAACCCCATCTCTCCTGAAAATACAAAAATTAGGCTGGTGTGGTAATGCATGCCTATAATCTCAGCTATTGGGAGGTTGAGGCATAAGAATCGCTTGAACACAGGAAGTGGAGGTTGCAGTGAGCCGAGACTGTGCCACTGCACTCAGGCCTGGGAGACAGAGAGAGACTCTGTCTCAAAAAACAAACAAACAAAAAGAGTACCTAGTTTTCAGAATGCTTGACCCGGTAGGTTTAACTACCCAGGAGAATTGAAGCTGAGCCCTATTCTAAACTGGTCTACACGAGGAGCTAACTCTTTATTAAAATGATAATGGTAATAGTAAAGGAGTGGGGGTGATTTAAATATTTGCATGCTAATTTATATAGACTAATAATTATCAATATATTTTCTTATTTTAACCTACGTGTTTTATTGATAAGAACAAAAACATATTCATCAGAACTACTCGGGAACATCAATGGAAGATAAAAGGGAGAAGACAGAAGAAGTGCTGCTTCAAATGTTTGTTAAATATTTGCCTTGAAGCCAATATAGTATTGGTTGGATGACAAGATAGTAAGTCCTATTAATGATGGGCTTTTCATTATTGTAGATATGCTTTTGCAATTTTCCTAGATTTCTGCCCCAGGGTCACATGGTAAGTCAATAGCAGTTATAAACCTCTCAGCATTGTGATCAATATCTTTGGCTGACGTAATCTAGATCTCTGGAATAATTTACAGCAAAGGACAGTTTGGGCAAGCATCTGTTTTATTACCTTCAATTCACCAACTGAAATATTTCATAGGTTTATGACTGAAGTTCTTTCCAATTCTTTGATAGATAAGGAATTGAGATAGTCCTGAAAGAACCCCTCAAATATGAAAAACAGCAGTAAGCATTTCTTCCTTTCGGGTATAATGTCTGCATCTCTCTCTCTGTCTTGAAACTGTCTAAAGGGCTACAACAGTGAGTCATATGTGCCTATGTAACCCCTCTGTGTGTCTAGTCATGTATTCCTTGTCTTCCAAATGCATAGCACATAACTAAACGCTGTACTTAGTTTACTTTTTCTTCAATCTGAATGATCATTAATCATCTATTAATATTTCAACAAAAATAAGGAACAATAATAATTTCTAGATACCAAACTGAAGACAATGACTCTTATTCTTGCACTTTCAGGCAACATGCCTGTCATTTGGAGAGAATGTTCTCTTCCATGTCTGTTATGTATTTCAGGTGTAAAGGCTAAAACAGAAAAAAGAAACCCATCATAGGAGAAGTGATTAAAGTGATAGTGGAGAGTTCAGAGAAAGAAGTGAGGGAGTTCTCCTGCCAGTGCAACTGTCTTGTCACCTTTCTCCTCTCTCACCCTCACTGTTGTATCAAGGCTTAGGATGAGGCAGAATCAACAGCTGTTTCTACTCTATATAAAGCAGATGTGAAGTGAAGAATGGGGTAAGAATTTGGCTGGGTGCAGTGGCTCATGCCTGGAATCCCAGCACTTTGGGAGGCTGAGGTGGGCAGATCACCTGAGCTCAGGAGTTCAAGACCAGCCTGGCCAACATGGTGAAACCCCATCTCTACTAAATATACAAAAAATAGCTAGCATAGTGGCAGACATCTGTAATCCTAGCTACTTAGGAGGTTGAGGCAGGAGAATTGCTTGAACCCAGGAGGTGGGGCTTGCAGGAGCAAAGATTGTGCCATTGCACTCCAGCCTGGGTGACAGAGCGAGAGACTGTCTCAAAAAAAAAAAAAAAAAAAGAAAAGAATGGGGTAAGAATTTGGATTTAAGCATCTGTAATGCCACTCCAGGCTTAATTTTCCTTTAGCCAACTAAGGCTACACATGGGCTTTTATTGTCTAACACTAAAGATATATAATGATGTTATGATTATTGAGCAACTACGGTGTGCCAAGTGCCTTTATACACTTTTAAAAAAAGTATTCAAACAACTTTGTGGGGATAACCAGGATTAATGTATTTGACAGATGAGGGCACAGGTTTAGAAAGGTTCAACATGTTGTCCAACCTGAGTCAGGGCTTGGTCTGCTGCCCAGGAGCCTGCACTTTGTGTATGTTTAACCTGTGATGCCTCTTTAAGACATTTACAAATCTAAGAAATACATAATTCTAATACTCATTAATTATGTAATTTTGTCTGTTTCATCAAATTCCTTGGGGTGAGAGGGACTGTTTATTTTTATTTCCCCCTTACTTAGCACAGTGTTTGATATACACAGGTGCTTGATATTTGTTGAGCTAAATAAAATGCTATTCAATTTGTTTTATACAATGCTAACTCTTTTCCTGAACTAAATGGGGTAGATTAATAATGCCAGATGTCAGTATTTACACACTTGATGTATTTTTACTTGTTATATATCCCTTCTCCCTATTTCTTTTTTTTTCTTTCTATGTATTTAAATGAGTGTTGAGAAGCAAACATTTAAAAGTCCAATTCATCCTATTTCTTTAAGGATGGAATCCACTGTTTGTAGTTCAAAGAGCAAAAATATAATTGATGCTTACATTGTGACGCACAAACCCTGTGGTAATTAAAAATGCATAGCACTATGTCAAACTTCATAAAGGTCTATCTTTCTATTTCTCTTTCTCCCCAAATGTCTACCCTCTCCATATCAGTGCTCACCAAACATCATGGAAGCTACATAGGCAATAACTCTACCCATGGTGGTTTAAAGTAGGCTGGGCGCAGTGTGGCTCATGCCTGTAATCCCAGCACTTTGGGGGGCTGAGGCGAGTGGATCGCTTGAGGCCAGGAGTTTGAGATCAGCCTGGCCAACATGGTGAGACCCCATCTTTACTAAAAACACAAAAATCAGCTGGGCGTGGTGGCACATGCCTGAAATTCCAGTTACTGAGGAGGCTGAGACAGGGAAATTGCTTGAACCCAGGAGGTGGAGGTTGCTGCAAGCCAAGATCATGCCACTGCACTCCCACCTGGGCAACAGAGCGAGACCCTGTCTCAAAAAATAAAAATCAATCAATAAATGAATAAAGTGATGGGGAATAAGAAAATGCTGTTTTGGTTCAGCAATTATTTGTGAATCTACTAAGTGCCAGATTCTAGGGAGGTAAAGATGACAAGTTCTCGCCCTCATGGGAGAGAGGTGGATTAAACTTCCTGTGGAAATGCATCGTTTGACTGGGAGACAGTTTGGCCATAAGCGGGGACTGAATTATTTCCCAGTAAACAATCAGTCTCCACTGTATTTTATAGGCATTATTTTAAATTGGGTTTTTGATTTTCCCAGTATCACAGAATTCTTAGATGGTGGGAATGATCACCTTTGAATTCCCTTACCGTTACAAGAATATACATGGAGATAACCTGAAGGTAATTTCTCTGGTAACTGGGGGTAAAAGGGAAGACACCTGTGTAGATAAAGAGTCTTTCTGAGGGAGGAAGAAGGCCTCTCTCTCCAACCCACACCTAGGTATCTGTATTCCAACTATGGGGCTGCTGCTCCATTTTTGTGTCTTCTAGTCTAAAGACACACCTTACTGGAGACCAGAACCATGTTAAAACAGCTGTGCTAGCAGTTGGAAGACTGTCAGAAAAATCCAGGTAATCAGTAACTTAGACCCAACCCTTGGAAAGACAGAGTCTTCGTGAGATTCAGGGATGCATGTTGTTTTACTACTTCCTTAGCATTAACTTGACTAAGGCTCTCCTATATGGATGAGCTCTATGCAGCCAGGTGAAATCAATCTTAGGCTTCCTCTATCATTATGCAAATGTAGGTAATCAAGCATGACTGGCAATAACCAACTATCAGTATACAAGATGTTGCATCACTTCATTTTAATTGCATGATTTATCAGAACAACAACTATTAACATACAAAGTACCATTCAGTTCAGCTGCAGGTATAGGCAGTGACAAGTATCTAATTCTTAGAATAATCACTTACTCCCACAATCTGTCCAGACACATTAATCTAAGGACAAGTTTATAAATAGCAAATCTGATTTTCACATTGCAGTGTTCTCAAGAATGTATATACAAGTGTGCAGTCCTGTTGATGGGCGCTTTCCCCGAGTTCTTTCTATTCTTGAGGAATTTGTTCGCTTGATCCCAGTAGAGATAGTTCTTTCTTTCCACAGAGCAGATTTTCTTTTGTCATCCACTATTTACAATACTCTGTGAATTAGTATTACTTGTTACATTTATGAAACAGCAATATTCGAATTATAATAGCTCTTCAGTACAATTCCTTGGGTCTTCTGGTAAGTCTCCCCACTATCAAAGAGCTTTTGGTTATAATCATTTTCCTGAAACAACAGCCAAACTCAACTATTGAGTTTCGGTGTGACACACCCGCTTTGTAGCTTGCTGGGTTAACCCTTGGCTTCAAATCCTGGTGATGTAATGAGGGTGGGGTGTATTGGCAATCAGTACATTTCCTTATCACAATTTACACTCATTGAAAATCATGAGATCATTAATCCCAGTCTGACATACCTTTTTTAAAATGTTCACAGTGCAGTGTTTTTGTGGCCTAACAAAATTTTTCTCATATCATTAAAAATAAACATTTTTATAAAAATATAACACTCTAAATGTTTACATCGACAAAACCAGTTAGAGTAGCCTACGCCACATGCACTAGACAGTAGTAAGCACGGAATTCCACAGAGCAAAACATCACCAAGTCCTGCTCTGGGTGGCTATTCCATTCAGCTGAAATAGCTGGGATTTTCAATTGCCTTTTTCATTTGTTTGTTTCTAAAGTATGTTTTGCTTAACACAAAACACACCCTAATGCAAAATAAAACTCCCCAAAAGTTTTGTCTCTAATTGTTTGTGAGGTGGGATGCTGCCACCGAGACAGAGGCTAATCTTTTCAATCCGTCCACCCTTTCTTTGCTCTACTATGAGCTGTGACCGGAACCAATGAACCTTTTAGTAAAATGTATCCTGCTTTATAAACATGCTGAGTTACCTTTAAAAATACTTATCATCACCGATTACATGTCTTGAGTTGTCATTTTAAAAAATACAGACAAAACATCCACATGTTCACATTCATTAGATCAGAGTAGCGTCATTCTCAAACAGTGGATTTTTATATGACAACTAAATATTTTATGATGACTAAATTATTTCATACAAATCTCTTAATGTTATCTATGTACAATACATCGTGTTCATTTATAAACACATTTTGTGTGATGCCATTTTGAAACTTTTACGGTATTGCCTATAAATATTCCTCCAATCAAAGGAATGTCTATACAAAAATTTAGAATGGCTGGGTGCAGTGGCTCATGCCTGCAATCCTAGCACTTTGGGAGGCTGGGGTGGGTGGATTGCTTGAGTCCAGGAGTTCGAAACCAGCCTGGGCAGCATGGCAAAACCCCGTCTCTGCAAAAAAAAAAATTCAAAAATTACCCAGGCATGGTGATGCACACCTGTAGTCCCAGCTATTCAGGAGGCTTGAGCCTGGAAGGTGGAGGTTGCAGTGAGCTATGATCATGCCACTCCAGCCTGGGCAACAGAGAAAGACCCTGTCTCAAAAAACAAACAAACAAAAATTTAAAGGGAATGTTTACCTAATGGGTGAATGACACCACCAGTAATGAAAAATGTTATTGACCATACAACACACAAAGTTTTTTGAAAAACTAGAATTCTAAATAAGCAGCCTGTCCTGGGGCTGCCGCGTCTGTCCTGAACGTTACTATCTCTTCTGAGTTTTCTATGATAAGCCCTCAACATTCACTGCTTCAGTTTCCCATATGAAATCAAGTGTCACCTGATTTTTTAAAAAATTCAACCCAGAATTCAAGTTTTGGACTCCAATATGACAGGAGTGTTGTCACGGCTGCAGTGGCCTGTGAGACCAAGCCCAAGCCTCTGGTTCTGATGCTGTCAGATAAGAAATTCCTTAGAATCCAGTATTTAAATAACAATACAAGTCCTAAAATAGTGCAATTTTGGCAAGAGCAAAGAATATTGATGGTCTTTAGAAGGTCAGGCAGTGAAAAAACCATTGGACAAAGTGTGGATTGGTGCTTTGACATAGTACTGGTACTATGATGTCTCCCAGAAAGAGGCCGGTCATGTGTCCACCTCGCCATCAGTGTTATCTTGTGATGACAACAGAGAAGGATATGGAGCGACACATTTTACGTTCACATAAGTAGCGTTCACATGGACATAGTGCTCCCCGATGAAAGTAGAGAAGATCGCTGATATCCGGGACACGAGTTCGGAAAAGGATGGGCGCATTTCAGCTTTAGGGTGCCAGCATTTTAGCATGACTTCATATCTGTTTCCAAAAGAAGGAAATGCTGTAAGAGATCCTTTGAAGGCAGGCATTTCTGTAAAAGTAAAGAACATAAGAGGTACAGAAAGAACTACTTACAAGGGGTCTGGGCAGTATTCGGGTTGCAGGAGCCTTCTCCCTTGCAACAGGTAAACAGTTATATCGAAAGTGTTCACATCAGGATAAGGTGGGGCTCCTCTTGTCATCAGCTCCCAGAGGAGTACGCCAAAGGACCACTAGTAAAACAAGAAAAAGGACAGTCCAGGTGAGAGATGTGACCACACAAATATGAAAGGAAATCAGTAGGTCTTGATAACTAAACTTGGCTTAACATTCTCAATACGGTTTCTGTTTTGGGCAACAATTTCCTTAAAGGCCATCATTATGTTATACATTTCATGATTTGTTTAAACCAGGTAAGGTGTAGATTATAAGTAAGTGTAAAGTTTTCAAAAAGAGGATCTGAAGTCTACATGATGATGAAGATTCCATCTGTTGTTAGTAGAGTACATCTTTCAAATTCTCTCCTGCAGTGTCAAAACACTAATATGTTTCTAACCTTTTCTTTTCCAATAGCTTCACTACAATTTTACATTACTTGTACAAGAAAGAAAGCCTCCCAAAATTTAAATTTGTGTGGTTATGAAATGAATGTAAATACTCTTTAAGAAATGTAACCACATTAAAAGGTTAATGGTAAAGGGGAAGACCTGGCTGGGGACGGTGGCTCACGCCTGTAATCCCAGCACTTTGGGAGGCCGAGATGGGCAGATCATCTGAGGTCAGGAGTTTGAGACCAGCCTGGTCAACATGGTGAGACCCTGTTTCTACTAAAAATACAAAAATTAGTTGGGCGTAGTAGCAGGCGCTGTAATCCCAGGTATTCGGGAGGCTGAGGCAGGAGAAACGCTTGAAACCGGAAGGCGGAGGTTGCAGTGAGCTGAGATTGTGCTACTGTGCTCCAGCCTGGGAGACACAGTAAGATTCTGTCCCCCGCCCCCCAAAAAGGAAGATTTAAATCAGCATAAGTAAAAATTCATATAAACCATAAGCCAACAAATCTTTCTATTGAAAATTAATTTCAATAAAACTGTAACATGAAAATGTTAAAGTGCTAGATTCTTATAAAATAGCTGTATCAGTACCATATAGGAAGATCACAGGGACACAGAGATGTTAAGTGACTTGCTAAAATTCCCCAAGACATCTGAATCCACACTGGGATAAACATTTAAGTGTTCCTGACCTTTAGGTCTTGTTTGGTCTACCGAACTTCACTAACCATGCAATTTCTTGATTTAAAACACTGCACTCATAATAGACCAGGTCATACATATTATCTCCCCTTGGACATGTGTCCATGCAAGAATGAGACAAGGAGAGTCAGCACGGGCAGGCCACTCCTGTGGAGAGGACCCAGTGCCCAGCAACACTTCCAGGCCATTCTAACAGTAGGAAGCATAAGGAGGAAGAAATGAAAGAAGCTTGGAGCAGAAGGAAAATCCACACCAGACAGCTGGAGTATGAAGACATAAAACTGAGAGTCAAGTGTAGCTTGTAATACCCAGCAAGAAGGAGAATAAAGCCTGCCTTTGAACACTGTGACTGAAAGAAATGAGGTAGATGCTGTAATTGCCAATACAAATTTCCATTAATGACTCCTTTGCTCAAGTGCAAGAACCCTTGAAGGCTGCTGACTGCCTTGATCCCAACAGAAAACTCAAACCCCTTGCCAGGAGGGAGCTACAGACCTTTGCTGTCTAATTCAGCTTTGCAGAGTAGAAGTTTTCAAAGCCTGAAAATTTTAACCATCACTTCTGACAACATCATTGTGTTAACTTTCAAGTCTCAGAATATGCATTAAAATTTAAAATCAATTTAAAAAGTATCAAGTGACCCTTGATCACATACAAGCAGGCTACTGTTCAAGTTACTAGATAGGTTCCAGCACTGAATGAACAGGGTTAAGAGAATTGCACAGGTAACTGTCACACAGGACAATAAGATAATGGCTGTAATATAGAGCAGTAATATCAAAGAGGTACAAAGGTTGCCAAAAGTCAAAGAGGTAATAGTGGGATACTGAGAAAGGCTACAGGGAGAAAGCAACAGTCAGGCGGGTCTGGAGGAACAAGGAGACTTTGTTTTACAGGTACAGGTAATATGAGGGCAGAGAGAGTTTTGGGTGGAGGGGTTGGGCCAGGGGTAAGAGATCACAAGTTCACGTGTTCTCTATTTTTCTTTTCTTTCTTTCTCTCTCTCTCTCTTTTTTTGAGACGGAGTTTCACTCTTTTGCTCAGGTTGGAGTGAAGTGACATAATCTCAGCTCACTGCAACCTCCACCCCCCAGGTTCAAGTGATTTTCCTGCCTCAGCCTCCTGAGTAGCTGGGATTATAGGCGTCCACCATGCCCAGCTAATTTTTGTATCTAGTAGAGACAGGGTTTCGCCATGTTGACTAGGCTGGTCTTGAACTCCTGACCTCAGGTGATCCACCCTCCTTGTCCTCCCAAAGTGCTAGGATTACAGGCGTGAGCCAACTTGCCTGGCCACACATGTATTCTAAACCGTAAGTATAATAGTTCATGTTGCTTGACATGTTGGAGTAGGGGAAGAGATTAGGGACAGATAATATTGAAATGAGTCTGTGCTGTGAAAGTGGGTTAGACAGGGTGGGACAAGGTGGCTGATGCCTGTAATCCCAGCACTTTGGGAGCCCAAGGTGAGTGGATCACTTGAGGTCAGGAGTTCGAGACCAGTCTGGCCAACGTGGTGAAATCCGGTCTCTACTAAAAATACAAAAATTAGCCAGGAGTAATGGTGTGCACCTGTAATCCCAGCTACTTGGGAGGGTGAAGCAGGAAAATCACTTGAACCTAGGAGATGGAGCCAAGATCCTGCCACTGCACTCCAGCCTGGGTGACAGAGTAAGTCTCTGTCTCAAAAAAAAAAAAAGAAAAAAGAAAAAAAAGAAAGTGAGTTAGGACATGGCTGAGTTGTGCTCAGGGAGATGGCATCTGTTAAGCACCATGCTTATAACAGAAACAAGAACCTGATTCACAACATGGAGGCCAGTTAGGAGATTTCTGAATAAGAATAGGTAAGGAACGCCACAGCATACCTACAACACGGAAGCTCCTGAGGCTTTACTCTGGAATTAGGGTGGTGAAAGAGCATAGCTGTCATATAATGCTTCATGAACAGGCATTATATCATTTACAAAACATCTTATTTAATCCTTGTAATGGATTGTACTTGGTTACAACCCTGTAGTGTAATTGGTTCTATTTTAGGATGAGGAAGCCAAAGTTCTGTGATCAGGTCTCCCTGTCCGACAGCCTGGGCTAATATAGGTTTTTCCGGAAACAAATTCACAAAAAA
Source organism: Callithrix jacchus (assembly GCF_049354715.1). Lineage (NCBI taxonomy): Eukaryota > Metazoa > Chordata > Mammalia > Primates > Cebidae > Callithrix > Callithrix jacchus. Next base: position 87,371,562 of record NC_133512.1, on the reverse strand, counting down.
GGGGGACGGAATTGGGTAATTTTCCAAGGAATTAAAGGATGTGGGCAACAAGTGGCTATTGGAAGAGAGTTGGAGGACTCATGAGACAGGGAGGTGAGAGGAAGGCAGTTTCCAGGAAGAGCACCGTATTGTCTACACTCCACACTCCCCTGGAAGCATCGTGGGGCTGACAGCAGGGTGAAGGGAGGCACGGTGAAGGAGGAGGGCGATGCTGACTAGGAAGATGACCAAGAAAAGAGAAGCTCTATGTGTGTGTGTGTGTGTGTGTGTGTGTGTGTGTGTGTTGAGGCGAGGGAGGTGTATAATTCATGTGCATTAGGAAGCAAGTCAGTTTTAGTTTCAAGGCATGAGAGCTCTATCATCCATGCTTACTGTATAGCATTGGTCAAGCCATTTTGGACATCTGAGCACCAGCAATGAGCTCATCTGATGAATTTCTGGCCTAACTTTACTGAAAAGCAATGTTTAAATGTGAAAGGTGGTTGCAAGCTATGAAAAGTGATAGGATTGCTGCTGAGGTAAGCAAGGAATGATGATAGGCAAATTTGAGCATTCAAGAGTACATGCATGGAAATACAGTATCAATACCTGGATTGATAAGATAATAAAAAAGGATAAATTGATTAAGTTTTATCAATTGGTAAACTGATAAAATTTTCAACAAAATCAAAAACATCTGCTTTTTGAAAGATACCAGTACAAAAATGAAAAGGTAATCCACAGACTAGAAAAATGCATTTGTGGGGCAGTGGCTTACGCCTGTAATCCCAGCACTTTGGGAGGTGGAGGCGGGAGAATCACTTGAGGTTAGGAGCCTGGCCAATATGGTAAAACCCTGTCTCTACTAAAAATACAAAAATTAGCCAGGTGTGGTGGCTCATGCCTGCAATCTCAGCTACTAGGAAGGCTGAGGCACAAGAATTGCTTGAACCCAAGAGGTGGAGGTTGCAGTGAGCCGAGATTGCACCACTGCATTCCAGGCTGGGTGACAGAGTGACACTTCATCTCAAAAGAAAAAAAAAATGCATTTGCAAAAAAATATCGGATAACATATACTTGTATCCAGAATATACAGAGAACTCTAACAATTTAATAATATTAAACAAAAACAAGCCAATAAAATAGCCCCAGAAAATAAATACTTAAAAAAATAGACAAAAGATTTGAGTAGATACTTTACTAAAGGTGATATAAGGATGGCAAATAAGCTTATGAAAAGAGGCTCAACATAACTGTCATTAGGGAAATAAAGATTAAAAAGAAAATGAGACACCGTTACAACCAACTAGATGGCTAACAATCAGAAAACTGACAGTGTCAAGTGTGGGAGAGTATGCTGAATAACTGGAACTCTTATGGATTGCTGGTAGGGACATAAAATGATACAGCCACTTTGGAAAATTGTTGGCAGTTTCTCATAAAATGATCCAAATGGACACTTATCTTACAACCCAGTTACTCACTCTTACTCCTAGATATTTGCCCAAGAGAAATAAAAATTATTTTCACAGAAAATCCTTCAAGCAAATGTTACAACCATTACAATTATGTATAAGTAATTGCCTGAAACTGGAAATAACCCAAATGTTCTTTATTATTATTATTTTTTTTGAGAGAGAGTCTCACTCTGTCTCCCAAGCTGGAGTGCAGTGGCATGATCTTAGCTCATTGCAACCTACGCCTCTGGGGTTCAAGAGACTGTCCTGCCTCAGCCTCCTGTGTAGCTGGGATTACAGGTGTGTGCCACCACTGCTGGCTTATTTTTTTTGTAGTTTTAGTGGAGATGGGGTTTCACCATGTTGGCCAGGCTGGTCTCAAACTCCTGACCTCAAGTGATTCGCCTGCCTCAGCCTCCCAAAATGTTGGGATTACAGGCATGAGCCACCTTGCCTGAACCCAAATGTTCTTTAACTGGTGAATGGATAAATAAAATGTTGTACATCTGTATAATGGAATACTACTTAAAAATACAAAAGAATGAACTGCTATGCTGTGGAAAACAGTAGAGAGGTCCCTAAACAAATTTAAAATAAAATTACCATATGATCCAGCAATCCTATCTCTGAGTGTGTATCCACAAGAACTGAAAAAAGGATCTCAAAGATAAGTTTTACATTCATGTCCACTGCTGTGCTATTCACAATAGCCAAGAGGTAAGAAACCTAAATGTCCATTGACAGATGAATGGATAAAGAAAATGTAGCCTATATGTACAATAGGGTATTCTGCCTCTAAAAAGAAGGAAATCTTGTCATATAGTACAACATGGATGAACCTTGAGAACATTTTGCTAAATGAAATAAATCAGTCAAAAAGACAAATACTGCATGATTCCACTTATATGCGGTATCTAAGTAGTCAAACTCTTAGACAAAGTAGAATGGTGGTTGGCAGGGGCTCTGGGTGGGAGAGGAGAGTTGTTGTTTAATGGATATAGAGTTTCAGTTTTGCCAAGATGAAAAAAGTTCTAGAGATCTGTTGCACAACAATGTTTATATAGTTAACAATACTGTACTGTAGATTAAAAAAATGGTTATTTGCAGCCATAAAAAGGAACAAGATCTGTCCTTTGCAGGGACATGAAAGAAGCTGGAAGCCATTATCCCTAGCAAACTACTGCAGGAACAGAAAACCAAACACTGCATGTTCTCACTAAGTGGGAGCTGAACAATGAGAGCACATGGACAAAGGGAGGGGAACAACACACACTGGAGCCTATTGGCGGGAGGGGGAGGGAGAGGGAGAGCATCAGGATAAACAGCTAATGCATGCCAAGCTTCATACCCGGGTGATGGGTTAATCGGTGCAGCAAACCACCGTGGCACGTGTTTACCTATGTAACAAACCTGCACATCCTGCACATGTGCCCAGGAACTTAAAAAAAAAATGGTTCAGATAGTAAATTTTATGTATTTTTTTGCCACAATAAGAAAGGAATAACTTACTGATATATTGATACTACTGACACAACAACATGGATAGCTCTGAAATATAACATGTGACGTAAAAGGAGACAGACTCATAAGACTACTGACTGCATGATTCCATTTATATGACATTTTAGAAAAAGCAAAACTCTAGAGACAGAAAATAAATCTGATATTCTGATTTCCAGGTCCGAGGGATAGGGTAGAGACTGACTACACAGGGGCATAAGGAAATTTTCTGGGATGATGGAACTGTTCTATGTCCTGATTGTGGGGTGGTGGTTATACAACTGCATGCATTTGTCAAAACCTGAAGAACTGAACACTAAAAAGAATGAGGAGTGGGTACATTACACGATGGTGATGATGCCATTAATAGAAGCCAGGAGGTGAGAAACTTCAGGTTTGGCAGGAAAGAATTTGATTTTGGACGTGGTAAATTTGTGACATTGATGATGACAAACAGGTGGAGAGAATTAAAGGTGGTTATTGATGGAAATGATTCCAATTGTCATTGGAGAATGACCCCCCTAAGGAAAAAATCCTGGGAGACGGCTACATCTAAGAAGTGAGAGAAGGAAGAGAAGCCACTGAGGATAAATAAAACAACCTAGAGCAGAAGTTCAGTGTCCCAGAAACCAAACGAAGAGGAAATTTCAAGAAAAATGAGCATTACAACAATGTTAAATGCTTCAGAAAGATGAGGCAGATAAGGGCTGAGAACAAGGAAGTCAATAGACTTTAGCGGAAGAACTTGTATTAAGTGTGAAACAGTGTATAATACAATAGCAACACCCATCGCAATGGGGTTCAGAGGAGGGTGTGAGTGATTTTGAGTGTAGTGACACTCTGATTTTGTTTGAATGGATTTAAAGAGTATTCAGACTTTAGCCAAACTCCATACGGGCATTTTCTAGAAAGAAAACTCAATCTACAAGCAGGCAAGTTTTTGTTCATAGGTTTCAACATACACACAGCTCATTACATGCTTTTGGAAATATTCCATGTCAACATTTAAGATTGTGTTGTCCTAGAAAGTAAAACATTGTGCAAGTTTATCCATGCAATCAGTAACTATTTCCCAAAGCAGCATTAAGTACAGATTATTCAGGTTCACCCTTTATGTAGCAGAGCATAGTGTCTTTCAATGAGAGGGAGTGAGAAATAGCACCATCCTATTTGTAGAAACTTATGTAAATTTCCAGTCAGGTATCTGAGTGACTGTGGCTATGGGAGGAAACTTGGCCTCTGTGCTGTCTGTGTGTTTCTTGGGGAGGTGGTGGTATTGTTGCGAGTATGTGGCTGTCAAGAAGCTTAGAATCCCAACACTTGCCTTAAACATCCAACATTTCAACAGACTCTTTTTTATAAATCAGCTTCCTTGAGGTAAAATTTATAGATGATAAAACTCATCAATTGTTAAGTGTATAGTCAATGATGTTTAGTAAATTTATATAGACATGCAGCTATATCATCACAGTCCAGTTTTAGATCATTTCAACATTCCAGAAGGTTCCCTCACACCGACTTGTGGTTTATCCTCACTCCTTCTCTCTGCCCCAGGCAACCACTGATTTGTTTTCTGATTCGATAGTTCCGTCTCTTTCTAGAAATTTCATATAAATGGAACAATTCAACATGTAATGTTTAAAGCCTGCCTTTTTTCACTTAACATAATGTTTCTGAGGTTTATCCATGCAGTCGTAGGCATCAGTAATTCCTTTATGTTGATGAATGGTTTAGTCCACTGTATGGACCCACCACATTTTGTTTATCTATTCACCAGTTGATGGACGTTAAGATTGCTTCTGGTTTTCGAATAATACTTATGAATTTACTACTTATGAATAATACTACTGTGATCATTCATGTACAAATTCATGTGGGCATACGTTTTCATTTCATGTGCTCATTAGCTAGCTATTCATACGTCTCTTTGGTAAAATGTCTATTCAAGTCTTTTGCCTTCTTTAAAAAATTGAATAATTTTGCCTTTGCTATGGTCTGAATATGTCCCTCAAAGTTCATGTGTTCACTTAATCCCCTTCCAATGCAACAGTGTTCAGAGGGGGGACCTTTAAGAGGTGTTTAGGTCATGAGGGCTCTACTCTCATGAGTGGATTAATGTCATTATCTTGGGAGTTAGTTCATTATTGTGGAAGTGGGTTTTTCATAAGAGTCTGGTTACTTCTTGCTCTCTCTTGCACTCTCTCACATGCATGTGATGCCTTCCACCATGTGATGACACAGCAAGAAGACCCTCGGCAGATGTGGACTTCCCAGACTCCTGGACTTCCCGGCCTCCAGAACTGTGAGCCAAATACATTTCTGTTCCTTATAAATCACCCAATTTGTGGTATTGTGTTATAGCAGCACAAAACAGATGACGACAGTCTTATTATTGAGTTGTAAAAGTTGGCTCTGGCTCTTAATGGCAGACTAACACTCGAGTCTCAATGAACAGTATGTTTCTGGAGGATGGGTTAATTCTCCCTACCTTTTGTCTTTACCTGCCACTGTCACTAACATGTCCCCAGTCTTCCTCTCTAGCACTCACTTCTTTCACCTCTTTCAGAATCTTTCGGGATCAAAATCCCAGGCATTAAGCTCTACAATGCACTATCCCTTTCTCTTATCAGTCTCATGCATGCTGAAGTCCTCGTCCTCCATCATGACCTATGACATACTTACTTATTGAAAACAAACTCCCAGTCACCTCAACTTATTCCCTAATAGTTCCCCTACTTCCTCACAGGAACAAAAACTCAGCTTTCACTTGAAGTCACAATTTCTTTGAAACTCTTGCCGATAGGGGCCACACCTCTCCCTCTTGCCGATTCACAGAGGGGTGGATAAGATGACTTCTTGCTTCCCGCATCACACTCAGATCTCTGTGCCATCATCTCTCAAAAGCTACCAATCCTTTCTCTTCAAGTGTATGCCCTCTGTGAACATTATTTTCTGACTACCTTGTTTGCACAGTTTCCTTTTTTAGTTGTTATCCTGAAGGACTGAAACATCAAGTGTTTCTCCACCTCCAGACATCACAGTCCTCTCACTTACAACATGTGCATAGAATAAGTATACTTTCCATTCCGTTCAACACGTGGGCTCCTCAGCACACGCTAGACCTCCAAATCACTCAAGTTACTCAGCTTCCAAGACCCTTCCGGTGTACTGAGTAGAGTGGACTCTGTTGAGCATCCAGTTTCTCCTTGAAACTTTCTCTTCCTCGCATGTTCATGGTGGTCTCTTCTCCTGGGTCTCTTACCTCACTGCTTTTCTTTTTCACTTTATACACATAGGTTCTATTGAATAATTGCTTTTGGACTCTCGAAAGCATATTCCCAGCCTTGGCCCCTGTTATGGACTGAACTGTGTTCCCTGGAAATTCTTATGTTGAAGCGCTAAGCCCCAATGTGACAGTGTTTAACGATGGGGCCTTTTAGAGGTCATTCAATTTACCTCTGAAGGGAAGAGATGAGATGGTCAACAATGACTGTGACACAGGTGGATTGGAATGAGCCCTGATTCGCATAGCCCCAGGCGAGCAAGAATTCCACATCAAGAAATCTGAAAGCTGTAACCAAGGCAGTCTAGCAGTGAAGGCATGATCCCTGGGTCTATCTAGACAAGTGCCTTCCCTTATCTGCAAAGGCCATCCTTCTTGCACAAAACATGAAAGGCACCCATCTGAGTGCTGAGGCTAGGAGAAATACTCACCCGGGCAGCCAGATTCACCGCATTCCCCTTCCACCCTAAGGAAAAGTGGCATTTGAATTAGGTTAAAGGATAACAGGTTTGGAGTTGGGCAGCTGGATAAGGAAATATTAATCCAGGTGAGGCAGAAGAGCAGGAAAGTATAAGGCATGAGGGTGAGCCTTCCTGCTGGGATTAGTGCCCTTCTAAGAAGAGACACTGCAGAACTGTGGCTCTCATTCTTTCAGCCATGTGAGGACACAGCAAGAAGGTGGCCATCTATAAGCCAGGAAGAGAGCCCTCAACAGAGCCAAACTATGCTGGCACCTTCATCTTGGACTTCTAGACTTCAGAACGATTAGAACTAAATTTTTATTGTTTAAACCAACCAGTTTATGGTCTATTTTATGGCAGCCCAAGCTGAATAACACATTTTTTACAAGCTGCAGATCCACACTTTCAATTGCCTGATGGATTTCTCTGCCTGAACATTCTACTCCCAAGGCAAACTCAGTGCATTCAAGGCTCAACTTGTCATTTTTCTTCTGAGTCCAGCTTTTGCTTCTGTGCGTCACATATGTGTTATTGTACCAGCAGCTACTTTTGCTCACCTTTGACTTTTTATCAATTCCTTGGTAAATACTTTTGATTCTACCTCTGAGATGCTCCTCCTTCCATCTCTACCTTTCCATTCTCAGTTTCTGTCTTATTTCAAGTTCCACCTCTCACTTCATCTTCCTGCTTCTACTCCTTTCAAGTCATTTTAGCAAATGATATGATTTGGATTTGTGTCCCTGTTCAAACCTCATGTTGAATTATAATCCCCAGTGTTGGTGTTGAGGCTTGTCGGGAGGCAATTGCATCATGGGGGCAGATTTCTCCCTTTGGTGGTGTTCTTATGATAGAGTTCCAAGGAGATCTGGTTGTTTAAAAGTGTGTGGCACCTCTCTCCTTGGTGAGAGCTTGTCCCCACCTTGGTCCTGCTCCTGCTTTGCCTTCTGCCATGGGTAAAAAGCTCCAGGAGACCTCCCCTCAGTGCTGGGGCATTGCCTGGTGGAGCTGTGAGAAGAGGGCCACCATCCTCCAGAACCCAGATCCATCTACAGCTTGTACCATGTGCCTGAAAAAGCTGCAGGCACTCAAAAGAGCCACAGGGGTGGAGTTGCCCAAGGCCTTGGAGGCCCACCCTTTGCATCAGCGTGCCCTGAATGTGAGACATGGAATAAAAAAAATTATTTTGGAACTTTAAGATTTAATAACTGCCTTGCTGTGTTTTGGACTTGCATGGGGCCTGGAACCCCTTTGTTTTAGCCAAAGGGCTATTCCAATTGGAATGGGAGCATTCACCCAATGCCTGCACCCCCATTGTATCTTGGAAGCAACTAACTTGTTTTTGATTTTACAGGCTCATAGGCAGAAGGGACTTGCCTTGTCTCAGATGAGACTTCGGACTTGGACTTTTGAGTTGATGTTGGAATGAGTTCAGACTTCGAGGGACTGTTGGGAAGGCATGATTGAGTTTTGAAATGTGAGAAGAACATGAGATTTGGGAGGGACCAGTGTGGAATGATATGATTTGACTCTGTGTTCTCACCCAACTCTCATGTTAAACTGTAATTCCCCATGTTGGGAAAGGGACCTGGTTGGAAGCGATTGGACCACGGGGGCAGATTTTTTTCCTTTGGTGCTGTTCTTGTGATGGAGTTCTCACGAGATCTGGCTGTTTAAAAGTGTGTGGCACCTCCCCAGCCTACTTGGTCCTGCTCCTGCCATGTAAAATGCCTGCTTCTATTTTGCCTTCTGCTATGGGCGAAAGTTCCCTGAGGCCTCCCCAGCCATGCTTCCTGTAGAGTGTATAGAACTGTGAGCCAATTAAATCTCTTTTTATAATTACCCAGGCTCAGTATTTCTTTACAGCAGTGTGAGAACAGACTAATACAGTGATGAAGGATTGAAGTCTAATCTGATTACATTTTTGCTTTCACATGACCAGAGAATAAATTCCATACTCTCTAGTTTGGTTTTCAAGGAACTCTATGACCTAGTATAAATATATTTTTCTCAGTTTATTCTCATAACTTCCCTCTGTGTATTCTGTTCTTGCTAAATAATCAACTAAGTACTGTTTTGTTTTAACTTTCCTGCTCCTCTGCCTCACCTGGATTGGTATTTCCATTGCCCAGCTACCCAACTCCAAACCTGCTATCCTTTAACTCAATTCAAATGACACTTCTCCTTAGGGTGGAAGGGGAACGTGGTGAATCTGGCTGCCCAGGTGAGTATTTCTCCTAGCCTCAGCACTCAGGTGTGTGCCTTTTGTGTTTTGTGCAAGAAGGATGGCCTTTGCAGATAAGGGAAGGCACTTGTCTAGATAGACCCAGGGAACAGGCCCTCACTGCTAGACTGCCTTGGTTACAGCTTCCAGATTTCTTGATGATGAATTCTTGTTCACCTGGGGCTATGAGAATCAGGGCTCATTCCAGTCCACCTGTGTCACAGTCATTGTTGACCATCTCATCTCTTCCCTTCTGAGCCAAAGCTCTTGGCCAACAGGGTTCATGCCTGGTTTGGCTCTGGGCTTTTTAAGGAGTCAGTATGTTGTGCCACTCAACAAATAGCTTTGAATAGATGAGTGAATTTATGAAAATATACAATGTATACATATCAGACAAGTCCATTTTTACATGTGAAGAAAACTGGAATTGGTGGTGTTGAGTTTTTTTTTTTAAAGTAAGTAGCCACAAAACTTCAAACAAAGTTGGATATTAAAGTAAAAGAGAAGAAAGTCAGAGATGATCAATACATTACCACGTCTGACTTGGTGGTAAACTTTTGAGTTTGTAGACTTTCCAGAGCCATCCACTTCACCGGCAGCTTTGCACCTGTTTTGTTGTGTACACTATAGTATTCTTTATCATACATATCTCTGGCAAGGCCAAAATCAGCAACCTTGACAGTGAATTTTTCATCCAGCCTATTGAAAGGACAAAAATTATTACCAGTGGCTGAAACAGAATAATTTACAATGATGCTGAATATTTGCGGCTTAAACAAGTGGCTTCAGTATTTGAAATCCATAACTTCTGAAGGAAGTACTTCATCTAGCATCTATTCACTAACGCTAAATTAACAACAGAATTCTGGAATAAAAATGCTTGACATTGACATTGCCAATTCAGCAGGCTGAGGAAAGAGATCATGAATTGTATGGCGTAAGAAAGTCCTTTTTGCTTTAACATAGATCTGCAGTAGTAAGGCTGCCTCTCCTAGGGGTTTTCTTTCGTTGCTAGAGTATGCCATTTGACTCCCCAAGAAATCACCGATCTTCACTTGTCAACTTATGAGCAATACTCAGTTTTATAAAAGAGCATGACAGGGGACTGATACTTTACTTTTTCATTCTTAAATAAGGTAGGTTAGCACACAAATCTCATATATCTCACCGCTGAGGTAATAGAGAACTAAGATACACAGGAAGGGATCTAAGAAAAACAGCAAAATTCAACCAAAATCAATTTCCGCTATCTGGGGCTACGCATCCTCTGTTTAAGCTGGCTTTTATGATGTTACATTGACCAAAACCAAGGTAGGAAATTAATAGCACAGCTCTTTCATTCACACATACCACAAGTAAGGAATCACTGCTATGCAAGGGAAAGCATGAACTCAATTGCAAACTGTTGACTGTTGTGTTATACAGCCAGGCAGCCAGACACAAATAAAGTTCTTTGTATATTCATTCCCAAATACCATTTTTGGTAGGGCTTCTGCAGGCTGGCTTCAAATCCACTCTTGGGAAGTTGCAATATGTTGGTATTTGTGTTCCCAGCCCTCTCCTTTTTTCACTGTCAAATGCTGAAGATCAAATTCTGCCTCCCCAACACTAATGCAGTGTGAAACCACAACATTGAGAGCTACTGGAGGGAAGGACTGAGAAAAGCAAAAGTACACAACAGCTGTGTAAGACCCCCTATGGAGAATCCTTTTAAATTCTCTGTTAAATAAAGTCTGAAAGTCCCACCCACATCCCTGGGGGCTTACACATCCATTTAAAATTGTAACAGAAATAAAGAACTTTTGCATAAGAAGAGAAAACAGCCTAACTAGCATTGAACAGTGGGAAACAGATTCCTCCTTGTCACTTAATTTGGACTGCGGTAGATTCTAATACTTACATACAGTTTCTTGCAGCCAAGTCTCTGTGGACAAACTTTTTGCTTGCAAGATATTTCATGCCTTTGGCTACTTGAAGACCAAAGCCAATAAGATCTTTTACAGTTGGATTCTGCAATCAAAGAAAGTTGGAAAAGCATAAACTGAGCATCTACTCTTCTGATTTTGATCTTAAAATTCTGAAATATTTATTTATAAAAAATTATCTTGTCTCAAAAATTAGTTTGGGCTTGGTGGCTCAAGCCTATAATCCCAGAACTTTGGGAGGCCAAGGCGATAGGATGGCTTGAGGCCAGGAGTTTGAGATCAGCCTGGGCAATACAGTGAGAGCCTGTCTTTTTACTCCTATCCACTGCCAACAAAAAACTAGCTTGGTGTGGTGGTGTGCACTTATAGTCCCAGTTGCTTAGTAGTCTGAGGAGGGAGGATCACTTGAGCCCAGGAGTTGGATACTGCAAGTGCACTGTGACTGCGCCAGTGCACTCCAGCCTGGGTGACAGAGACCTTGTCTCCAAAAACAACAACAAAAGTGTGCCCCATTGATAGATCAACCATTTGTTAAGTATTTATTGTATGCAAAACACCAGGCTAGTTATTTTTATAAATTATGGCTACTTCTACACTTCTGTCAGGCAGGTGTTACAGGCTCCATTTTCCAGATGGGGAAATAGAGGCATTTTAAAATGTAGTTTTATTATTTTTCAGGTCTGATGAAGCCCACAGAACAGGAAACAATTGCCATTGAAAAGATAGTTTGCTCCTCACAGTTTGCAAGAGGAGGGGGCACAAACTGTTATGCAGGGTCACGTGGGGAAGCCCTGGGGTCTGGAGGCAGAGGGAGTGAGGGGAAAAACATGAGGAGAGGCTGCATTGCAGTTTCCCTTGGAAGGAACTGGTAAGGCAGGGTAAGCAGGTTTGGAACTAGCCAATTTGGAGTATTTCAGCAGGCTCCAGGGATATTCCCAGTTGTCTGGAACTGGGCCCTTAGGGTGATTAGGGAGGGTGGATAGTGGCCCAAAGTGTAAGAGCTTGATAAAGGAGGTTAAGTAAGGGCTCTGGATTGCACATGACAGGTATGTTTTGAAGGCAAGTTGTTTACTATTTGTAGGAATAAGCTAGCCTTGGGAGGGACAGTCTTTCCAGGGTCAGCACGGCACGAGATGTCAGAACATTAGAAACACACTGTGAATAGACGAGGCTCAGAAAGGAATCACCCCAAACCACGCAGATGTTAAGTCTGGTGATGTCACTGGCTGGCAATCAGGAATGGGGTATTCCCTCCTCAGCATTCCCTGAGGAGTTTGGCAGTGCAAGATGTAGTCAGTGGGGTCCCTACAAGAAGGGCTTTGGCCCCTCAATGCACACAGCACGGAGAAAAGCCAGTTCCTGGCTTTAGGTTCCTCTTTAAGATGCATCTGGGTTTGCGGTTGTCCTCAGCATCAACTCCTTGAGTTAAAAAAATCCAATCCGGCACTACTCTGTTCCGGATAACAAGAGGTCGCTATCATGCTTTAGCCCTGGGGTAATACTACCCTAGAGAAGGTAGCATCTCCAGCCACATTAATTCATCAGGGTAATAACAAAAGTTGAAGCTGGGAAGTGGGGTCTGTCAGGGCAGCTGTGCACTTTGTAAGGTCAATTCACCTTATGTGAAAAAATTCACTGCCAAGGAATGCTTTGTTCTTTGGGCTGAATAATATCTTTACTCTCCTAGAGCTTATTTTCTCTGAGAATTTGACCCCGTATTTATAAAGCTGTTTTTGATCAAGGTAAAGCTACTTCATTAACTCCCACAGATACCTGTACAGCCAGAGCCAAGACGGAGCCTGAGGCCATCTATGAATTCAGTCTTGAGATTCTTCCTCTCATCCTCCCCAGTTCTGGCCTGGAGACTTTTAGGTCCTGGCATAAATGTCACAAAAAGAACCTACCAGTTGCAAAGGCCTAAGAAACTTTTTGTAACCCTTAGCTGATTCATTCAAAAATTATTTACTCAGAGTCTATGCACTAAACACTGTTTTAGGTGTTGGAGCCACAGCAGTGAACAAAATACACAAAAATCCTACCCTCATGAGCTTCCATTCTAATGAAATGAGGGTGTATATACATATATATGCACACATACACATCTACATAGTTATTATTTTTGTTTATTGTCTACTACAGTGTTATTCAATAGAAACTGAAAGCAAGTCACACATGTAATTAAAAATTTTCTGGAAGCCATATTAAAAAGTAAAAAGAAACAGGTGAAATTAATTTTCACAATATATTTTTCAATCCAAACATCCAAAATGTTTCAGCACGTAATCAATAGAAACAACTACTAGTGAGATATTTCACCTTCTTTTTTTATACTAAATACTGGGAATCTGGGATGTATTCTACACCATACAGCACATTTCAGTTCGAAGTAGCCTCCTTTTACATGTGGCTCATGGCCATAGTATTGGACAGCTCAGGCCTTGTGTCTCTGATGATGATAAGTGTGATGGGAGAAAATGGAGCAGGGAAGAGGAATCTGAAGCCATGAAGATGGGTGGTCAGTTGCAATTTTAAATAGTTCAAGGAAGCCTTATACTGAAGACGACATTATGGCCAAGAGCTGAAGAAGATGATGAAGTGAGATATGTGGCTATTTGGGGGAAGAGTGTTCTAGGCAGAGGGAGTGCAAGTGCGAAGGTCCTGAGGTATGAGAGTAGATGGCAAGGAGGAGGAACAACAAGGGATGCATCTGCAGCTAATTCTTCAATGCCTTCTAGAGTTAACATTCCATATGGGCCGAGGCTTGCTCTGCTTCTACTTCTCCTGTGTTGTGCACAGTTTCTGGCACATAGTAGACACTCAAAGATGACTAAATGTCCCTGTCGGGGGAAGGTAGAGCAAGGTGGCTTCCAGAGCAAGTTAGAATCATCATTTCCGGAAACCCTTCCAGGTGTCACTCTTTCCCACCAGGATAGAAGATTTCGAGGTACATTTGAATGGTGCCAACATTTTAAATGTGCATCTTTGGCTACTAGCTTTTTAAAGACTCAGAGCAGGCCTATTTTGAAGGGATACCTGGCTTACAGCCAGTTTGCCAGTTAGTTAGCTTGGCAGTAAACTTACATGAGTCTCATTTCGAATGAAATTTCGAAGATCTCCATGTTTCATGTATGGTAGGACCACCAGTGGAGACCCTTCACTTCGCAGGCAGATTCCCAGGAGCGAAAGGACATTGGGATGACTAAAATCTTTCATGATGATTCCCTCGGTCAGAAACTGGGAAACTTCTCCAATGTCCGTGATTCCTAAGAAATCCAGTGGTGGAGACATTAACTTCATTATGGAGCAGTAAATACTTTGTCAAATTTAGATAGGAAGCACAATGAAAGGGGAAAAATATAGAGTTAACATCTTGTCCTGAGGCTTCAACTGCAGAGTGTTCTTTTTACAACACATCTGAGCGAATGATGCCATCCTGCACTATGCCTTCCAGTCACCACTTACACCCACTTTTGCAAGATAGAGTCCAGCCAGCCACCAGGTTCTCTCCTATAAACTTAGTACAAAGTTTGTTCTTAGGTTTCATAAAGACTGTCCCTTGATTTCTCTGGTGGTCAGACTTCCAACAAAATTAACCATGTAGAACAATGCTTAGCATGTCGATTTATATTTTAAAAAGACTGAAGTAGTTGTGGCAATAAAGTATCTTGCAGGAAAACCTTTCATTTGTGCACTTACAGCTTATTAATTCCCATATAAGTTTGTAGTAGAGCTGGTTAACATTTTTCAGGCTGCTGCAATTTGCAAGCAGAAAATGAGAAATGGGAGTAGAAAATGCAAGCATGTGAGACCTGTCAACAAAGGCAGAGCCAGGAACGCTATGTCTGTGGAGTACACTGTTTGTGCAGCATAGTCATTTATGGCTATAATTAGGGCTTGGGGTCACTAGTAAAGGCTTAGTTTGTATTTGGAAGTATTCCCTTAAACAGAGTATGCATTTCATCTTAAAAGGATTTTCTCAGTAACAGCTAAAATTTTAAGTAATGTTTCAGCATTAAAAAAGGGTAAGTTTCACTTACTTAGGAAGTTCATATATGTGGAATGCCTCATTCTCCAAAAATGTGGATAAATGAGGTATTACCATACTTATGATTTTTCGATTTTCTGCCAGTGTAGCTTTCTCCTGTTTGTCTTATTTCATTTTTTATCTTTTTAATGGAAGTTGTAGTTAAAAATTAATTATAGTAATGCCTCTGGGTAAAATGAGTCATTACTACTGTATGCGCCAACATGCTTCCAATAGTTTCCTTAACTGTCACTTGCAAAACAAATATTATAAGCCAAACATAGTTATAGTTAAATGATACTCAGTTCATCCAAAAACCTCATTTCTTCTACCCGCTTGCTTATGAGGGCTCTGAGGGATCATTTCAGAGGAAATAGTTCAATGAAAGTTTAGAACAAAACAAATTTTCAGAAATAGGCCCATAATTTCAGTGGTAGCTGATTTTTCCACAAGGGGAAAGTGTAAATCAACATTTTGTTATAAGCAATTTATTAGGTTGCAAACCACAAAAGCATACTCCACGGTTAAATAAAAAGCCACTTACTGTTCAAGGATTTCACAGCACAGTGAATTTTCTTGCCATCATTGTCCAGCAAAGTCCCATGATACACACAACCAAAATGCCCTGCACAAAAGAAGGAACTTGCTTAGTACTGCCCAACATTTAATTATGGAATAATTGCTTATCAAATCCTTCACGAGCTTCGTTTTCTTCTTCTTCTTTCAATACAGCAAAAGATTACATTAAAAAAACCTTTTGATTAACAATACCACTGTAGGTGTGTATGTGTGTTTGTAAATATATACGTAGATGCAACACATTTCACCCAAGGATATAAGCAATGTGATGGTTTAATTCATGAATAAGTTGTAGGTGATATGACTCATATTAAAGGCTAATCTAATAAAAGATCCAACCATAGTGGAACCACTGAAAAGGTGAGTAATATCTGCCTCATCAAATAAATTTATTACTTTTAAGGATTACATGGTATTTTAAAATATGAAAATAAAGTTTACCTACACGAAGAACTATAATTAAATAAGTCCCCTATATTCTAATAAACTGAAAAGAAATAAAAATGCTACCATTAAAAATAAGATTAGTATAGAATAAGGATTTCCCCATTAGTCACCGGTTAATAAGCAATCCAGGTTGGCAGAAACTGAAAGGCAGTTGCGCAAATGAAGCAAATTCACCCTGACTCACTTCATCCATTCTCTTTGGCTTTAGCCACGTCATTTTCCCAATGGTAGCCTTTCATCCAGTGGCAGTAATTTTCCCCAGAGGTGCCAAATGTCTGATAGCTGTGTTGTCATTTGCTAATTAATTCATCCAGCTGGCCAAGACACCATGAGTGCCTAGCATGTGAGTGTTAGGCATGAAACTACCCTCTAGTAATGCAAAAGAGAATAAAATAAAGCCTGTGCTCTTGAGTACTCCTATTCTCCTGGAGAAAACCATATAAATACATAGTAGCTAATATTTATAGAGCCGTTAATGATTATAACTTCAAAAAAGAAATAATTGCCATTGTAACACCTTTCATGATAAAAAAAATCTGGTTTTCCAATGTGTAGAATTAGAAGTTAGAACACAATCAGTGAGTTCACACACTCTAAAATTGGTGCAATTACTGGGATTTATAGGCCTGTGACAGAACTCTGTATTACTCTGATGAGAAATGGAAACATGTTTGTTAACAGTGAAGCCACTCTTGGGGAAGAAGGAGCACACGAAGAATTATGCTCTGAGGTGTTCGAGGGAAGAAGATGTGGATGCTACCACAGGGAGGTGAGAAGGCCTCATGTTCATATATGGCAAATCACGCCATCAGCTTCTCTTGTGTCACATTGGCAGATGCCTATACAGCCTCTTGCAGCACATATAGAAGAAAAGGGATCAGAGGCCATTTAGTATTAAGGGTAAAAGCTTTTTAGAAAAAAAAAAAAAAAAACAAGAAGAGTAGAGTTCATTTCCTGGTTTCTGATTGGTTTCTTTTTCTGCTAAATATTTCCACAAATACTGTTTATGCTAGCTGTTATTGCTGCTCTGGCTGGCTTATTACAAACATTCACTTATCTTTGTATAAAGAAATTGGAGTGCATTGTAGAGATGATATATGTTGCTTTAGATTGGGGGAATGCTATAAATTGTCTGTCTTCTGATGCTGTCCAGCAGTGTACAAACTGCTATAAACCAGGCTTCGCAGAGTTTGTCACTGTTCTCAGGGTAAAGAAAGACTGGAGAGAGATTGAATAAAAATACTTAAAATTAAAAGAATGATTTTTTATGTTTTATTTAGTTAGTTTTTTGACACAGAGTCGCGCTCTGTGGCTCAGGCTAGAGAGCTGTGGCACAATCTAATCTCACTGTAACCTCTGCCTCCCAGGTTCAAAGCAATTCTTCTTGCCTCAGCCTCCCTAGTAGCTGAGATTAAAGGCACCCACCACCACGCCTGACTAATTTTTGTATTTTTTAAGAGAGACGGTGTTTCGGCATGTTGGCCATGCTGGTCCTGAATTGACCTCAGGTGATTCGCCAGCCTCGGCCTCCCAAAGTGCTGGGATTACAGGCATGAGCCTCTGCACCTGACCCTGATTTTTGAAAGAAAGGAAATGGCACCTTCCAAGAAACTATAGTTGCTAGTATGCACAGGATGAGGATGAATTGTAATTTAGTTCTAATATGTTTGGGGGATTATACAATTGCTTCCATGCACAGGGGCAAATTCCCATGGATATGATTTACAAGGCTGTATTTCTATAGAACAGAAATCAAGTACATTCGTTATCATTGCTCTGTCAGTTGCTTTCACCATTGTCTATGTTCCTAATCTGCAAAGGCCGAAGATAAAATGCTTACTGGAAAATCGTATTTAACAAAAAGCTGAGTGGAAATACTTACCTCTTCCTATGACTTCATTGAAATGCACAATCAGGCTACTGGGCCCAATCACTACATGCTGCACTGCCTGGACCAGCTCTGGATTTAGAGCACTGAGGTCAATGTGGACAGTATTTTGCAGTAATGGACTGGATATATCAGAGTCCCCACTAGTCAGGATAGGGGACATGTCTGTCAGAGGATACTGCACTTGTCGGCATGATCCATTCTGAGATGAGTTAGGAAACTGATCTGTAAAATGAAGTAAAATGATTAAAGAACAACAGTAAAACCTCATTTAATGGAGACTGCAACAGGAATAGCCTTTATAATAGAATTAGTTTGATAAAAATGAAAATAAATTGGGAAAAGATACTGCATTATATACACAAGCATTTCATAAAATGTTTGCAGATTTTCATTTAAGTAGACTAAGTATTAACTTTGAAAGCTTCCTATCCTCATTTCCTTAGACATTTCTATTTTTATCAATAGCAAAAAGCCATGCTTATGGTTTATTTTTGAATATACTATGTCCTTAAGAATGGAAAGCAGCAGAGGTAGTTGAGCAATTGCCTGGTCTCACAAAAATCCAGCTCAAATATAAGAAAATGAAAAAAATGCCTTTTGAGAGACTACTGTTTATTAATGGAATTAATTACTATTGTGCAAAACTTATGGATTCCTGGTGAAGGGAAAAATACACATAGGATTAGAAATAAATAATGGCTATATTCCCAGAACTGAAAGCTTTTCATATTAGTGGAAAATTCTCCACTGTGCAGTGATGGCACTGGATTTAGTGTCACTGCTGTTTAGAGAAGGCAGGTTAGCTCTCGTTTAGTGGACCATCCTCATTGTTTAGTTAAGGGCACTATGAAAGGGGGAAGCATTCCTTATACGTTGATCTTTATAACCAAAGCTCTGTAAGAATCTCAGACAAAGTTCCCTTTTGCAAGGAGAAACATTTTTCATTTCAGGGGGAAGAAATTGTGCTGACAGTCAATTTCTTAATGCCAAATAGGGCAAAGAAGCCATCTTTTCCACTTTTCCTTTCTCTTTCCATTGAAAATTCATACCTATCAAGGAGAGGGCATCATAGCCACAGCAAATGACATGAAGATGAACTAGGCATAGTATTGAAATGTATTAGTATGTAACATAGGGAGAGGGTTATGTGGGGGGTTCTCTATTGGCACCAAAAGATATAGTTTGTCTGATTCAGGATCAGAATCTGAGAGAAGGGCATAAAAAGAATGCTGTTAGTACCTTGACTATTCCTAACCCAACTTAAACATTTTTAGTATTTTCCACAGCGGACAGGTTGATTAAATATAAATGAACTTGGCCAAAAGTGGTACGAGAAAAGCTTTGGGCATCAATGACAGTTATAGTAGATACTAGCCAGAAACAAGATAGGTGCAACCTTCAAAGAAGGATGTGGAACATCAGGGAAGTACCTGAAATGTTGGGTAGGTGAGGAAGGAAGGAGCCTAGCTGGGTACTTGCTCCTTTAATTACAAGGAGTCAGGGTCTCCAAACCTTCCCCAGGGGACTGGAAATGCCAATGAGCCTCTCTAAACTCAGTTCTTTCAACCTCACTTCCCAAGCCTTTGCATCTGGAGATCAGGGCTCTAAATGCTTAAGGTGCAGAGATTGAGGAAAATCCTTGGTGAGATGTGGATAAAAGTCCTGAGGCATGAAAATTCTCTTGACTCTTCAGCCAAATTCAAACATGTGCAGAAACCAATAGAAACCATCAATGTGCAACCCTGGTGTCACACCACATAGAACCCTAGGTCTCCATGAAAAAGACTGATGAGAATGCTGTCCCCACCAGATGTAGAGAGGAAAGCTCTGTAGTTGCCTCTTAACTAGATTTTGTCTGTGCACCTATTTTCTCACTCTCTCTAGATGACCCTCTTTTACCTATTTCATCTTTTCATGTCTGTAAGGAGGAGGCTTAATGGGGAAAAGAGTGTGAAACTCAACCTTCTTAGCAATGATGACGGAGCGTGAGTAAGGAGGTTCAAAGAAGATTAGGTAAGTTTTTTTTCAAAGAAAATCTGTACATTTTAATATCTCAGATTAGAGCTATAAAATGTGCATACACAATACTAAATATATCTAAATTTCAACACAATAAACTAGGTTTGGTTTCTCCACATGGTTAATGGAATGGATTTTTAAAGGTGAATGGAATCAGGTGGGCAAAGACAATGTTTACTATGTGTATCTCCGTAGAAATAACATAAACTCCAAAACATAAGAGGTAGTAAGTGTTGAACATGTCAAAATATTTAGTGCTTCATTGCTCTTGAACTTGTTTGGATGAGCAACTTCTAACTTTTCCAGTATCCTCCATGATCTGTGACTCATTTTATTTGTCCAATGGTAAATATTCAACCAAGGAAATGCTTGTACTTGACTCACATCCTGTAACTCTTAAAGATAATGGGGCTGATACAATACAGACATTTTGCTTTTACCAGGAGATTTAAATAAAACAACAAGAAAAGCTCTGGTTAACCTGAACATTACTAGGCCTAGTGTTTTACAAAGCTGGTGATATTGACCCCTCCCTTTTTTCATGGCATAATTGAAGGTTTTCCTTGGCTAAGTCTCAAAATACATTCAAGTCCTAGAATACGGTGAGAAAAAGGCTGTGTACTAACAGTTCATTGAGAATACTTCAAAGAATTACTAACAGTACAATTTCAATGTCTGGGCTTCAACAGGTAAAAAATGTAGCAGTTCCAACTTACATTTAAATAAGTATATGTTTTGTAACTTAACTCTTCCTAGATTATAAAAGAGACCTTTACAATTTCTTACCATTGCACTTAGATGATAAATTGAAATCATTTACTCAAAATATTTCAAAATTACCCTTTTTGTGAGAATAGAGCTTATGGACTCTAAAATCATAATGTAATACATACATGGGTTCATTTAAAAATAAGAGCCATGTAATTCTGTGTCAAATACTTATTTGGTAGAGGTAAATACTTCTTCAATGTCTTTATAAAAATATAAATGCAAAATCAAAAATAACGTCACAATCCACTGAGGTATATGTATAGGTATTTCTCAGAACAATAAACTGAAATATACCTTCTGGAAAAGTAGCTCGGTAGTCTACAGATTCATTTGAAACCATTTCTGTAGTTGGGCTTACACTTCGGGCACTTACAAGCCTATCCAAATGAGGAGTGTGTACTCTTGCATCATAGCGAACTAATTCACTGCCCAGATCTTAAAACAGAGAGAAAGAAAGAGCTTGTTAAAGATGGCTATCATGGGTCCCAGGAGACCTTGACCCAGTGGCCAGAACTGATGGGTTTTATGGACTACATGTAAGACAGCACACACGAATCTATGACAATCTTAAACTGTAATGACTGTATTCTTAAGGTAACTTCTAAAAATGAACAGTAACAAAAATGCACCTTTAATTTGCTTTTTCTTTTTCAGCCACAGGAAAAGCCCAAGTAGTAATAAGAGTGCTATTGAGATTGAGACAACACCAGCAACCAATCCTGTGAAATTCTGATCTGGTTGAACTATTACTTTTCCAAGAACGGTTGAAGAAATTGCTTGCTTCCACTAAAAATGACAAATAAAGAAAAGTCATCATTTAGCCATGATAGATATTTGTACCACACAGGTTGTAGCACAATCTCTCTGGGCCCAAAATACCACCTGGTTATTGCCATTCAACAAATGGCATAACTGCCTTCAGGATAGTAAGAGATTCCTCAATTTTGCTCGTGTTCAGATAATTAGGGGACACTGATTCCTGAAGTACTTACATGGTACTTAGCTGTTTGTATTTGTAACTAGGTATTAGGGATAAAAAGATCTACAAAAAGCAGGAACTGAAGTGTAGAAAGGGAGACAGACATATAAATAAATGATTACAGAAAAGTGTGGTATGTACCACAGAAGTATGACTAAATAGTAATCAGCAGAGACAATGGGACATTAATTCTGTCCTGGACGGTGTGGTGAAGGGCAGAGAAGACTTCCCATAAGAGGGAAATAATAGTACTGTTATGATGGAACAATAAAGTCTCAAAATACTTTTCCTTCAGTTTTAATATGCAGCAGAAATCTCTGAACTAACATTTTATAGCTCTAACATTTTATGATTTTTAGGATTAATGGTCCTTCTGAAATTCCAACTCTGATCTTACGATTCAGCATTAGATTTTCTAATTTTTGTATGTTTTTCCATCTCATAACTTTTCAGAAGACTTCAGGAACCCTTTAAAAATCACTTATTCTTGGATAAATGTGGGATATGTACACACGGAATATCATTCATCCACAAGAAGGAATGAAGTACCGACACATGCTACAACGTGGATGAACCTTGAAAATACTAAGTAAAATAAGCCACACATGAAAAGACAAATATTGTATGATTCCACTCACATGAAATATCTAGAATAGGCAAATTCTAGAGATAGAGAGTAGATTAGAAGTTACCAGGAGCTGGAGAAGAGAAGGGTATGTGGAATTGCTGCTTATTGGTTCTAGAGTGTCTGTTTGGGGTGATGAAAAAGCTTTGGAATTAGATAATGCTGATGATTACACAACACTGAATGAAATCAATGCAACTGAATTTTACATTCAAAAATGATTAAAATGGCAAAAATTACATTACATATATTTCACCATAAGTCAAAGAAATTAACAATATAATATACCAAAACCCATTGAACCGTACACTTTCAATGGGTGAATTACATAGTATGTGAATTACATCACAATGAAACTATTAAAAAAAGAATGAGAAAAGATCACTAACTTTGGTTCTAGGTTATTTGATTCAGCTATCTACACAGAAAAAGTTGCTGTAAAGTAGTTTAATCCTCATTTTACTTTGTTTGGTACGTGCATCTTCCTTTATTTATGGGAATCTATGCATTAGTGATCACTGTGGTCGGCAGTGGAACACTGGCTCTGGCTTCCTGGGGTGGTGGGCGGCAGTAGAAGGACACTCTTGGATGCATGCTTATTTCTTCTGAGAATTACAGCAATTTTGGGAAGAGTGTGGCATGATGGAGAAGCAGTGTGGGTAGAAGAAACTTTTGAGATCTACCTCCCAAGCTTAGGGAAGGAGACAATGTGAACTATTTCTAAAATAACAACCAGAAATGGAGGCTGAGTTGATGAGCCAAAACCCACACAAAAATGAGCTTTAATGATTTATTTTAAGCCTGAGAATGACATAATTACACTGGCTTCCTTATTTACATCATGAAAGGAATGCAGGAATCCCACCTCTATATTTAGCTCGCTGTTCAATTTCAGCAGGTCACCGGGGACTGTGCATAAAACGGCTTCGGAATGTAAGTGTATATTCTCACAGCTCTTATTTCCAACTTTTAACACTTCACCTTTAACTGCTTCGGGGTCAATATCATTTCCCTGGAAGGAAAAAAAAAAGGTTGTTAACACTTCACAGTTTTGCAGGAATGCTAACAATGGCAAAGGAATATAAATATACTGCAAATACAGGCCATGTTGTTTGCCAAGGCTCATGATTCTATGATACTAATTTTCAAGGGAAATTGGGATGGCTAACGGAGAGCGTGACCATTTCAGGATATATTTTAGGAATTACAGCATATAGCTTTTGCATCAAATTGGACCTTAGAGAAAAGAAAAAAGGTTCTTGCTTCACATCCTTA
This sequence comes from Callithrix jacchus, assembly GCF_049354715.1. Lineage (NCBI taxonomy): Eukaryota > Metazoa > Chordata > Mammalia > Primates > Cebidae > Callithrix > Callithrix jacchus. The sequence goes on along the minus strand of NC_133512.1, from coordinate 87,348,126 downwards.
AATGCAGAATGATGTCTTACCTATCATCACCTCACTATTGCCTTCAGGGGTTATTGATGTTTGGCAAAAAAGACACAATTTAGAGATCCAGTTGTTGTACCACCTAACATTGACGAATGCACAGATTCTCAACCTTGACTTTGCTTTTGGAATCACAGTGAGAACTTTAAAAAATACTGATGCCTGGGTCTCATCTCCAGAGAGCTGATGTTAAATCATTGTTAATATATTAATACTGCATTATGTTACATTAATATTAATACATCTCTTTTTTGTTTGAGTTGGGTAGTTTACTTTCATCCTTCTTGCACACTTGAATCCTATACATAAGTGAATTCATTTTTAAAGAAATTCATGTGAGATGTTATATGACCTCCATTATAATTTGAGAGCACAATTATATTGTTTTGAACAATTACATAGTTATACAAACATTTTTTTAAAATTAGTCAATTTGACATATTTAGTTAACTGAAGTTACCATCAGGCATTCTTAAAACATTGACGTTTCATTTGAGAAACCAATAATTAGTCTTGCAAAAGAAGTGCAAACGTAGGTATAATTTCTCATATCAAGACTTCATGAGTACAGTTATTTATTGAGCAAGCTATTATTTTGAGGTGATGTATATCAAAACATATGACTATTTTTCTTATGGACAAAGAGCAGCAAGTAATAGCTACAATGCTGCTATTTGTTTTATATAATCTTTAACACTTGGCAAACTCCATTCACATATATTGTCTCACGTGGATCTCAATAGATTGATTAGTCAGGCAGTTATTATTCTGGGAAATGAAGCTGAAAGAAAACACTTCTTTATAACCTGATGTTGTAGTTTCAGAAAAAATGGATACAGACAAACCCTATCCTTATGATACTTCTAGAAGCAGTATGTGTAGTCCATTGAACCAGGCCAGCCACACAGGACAACACAACCCAGAAGCACATCAATCTAAGAGATCACTTTAGGGCTTCAAACAACAACTCGTTAGTTAGGTCTGAAGGGGGACAAAGCTCTTATCCACATATTGGAGAAAATTTAAGGAATGACAAAGAAAATAAGAGATTAAAGAGCTGGAGGGTTTGATTTATGAGAAACGGTCTAAATGTGTCTTGCTTGCTTAGATCATGACTAAGGATGGGGGAAGGGATGAACATACGACCTTTGCATTTCCAATACTTATTGTTTCAGACTGAATCTCCTTGAATGCTGCATAAAGACTTCTCTAAAACAAAAACAGACCACACATTCACCGATTCTCATTTTATATGTGTATCAAAGGACACACGGTTAAGCAGTGACTTATATAAGCAACTACTACCAGTTATATATATGTATATATATATATGTAATTGTTTTAGAAGCCCAAAATCCCAGATATTACACAAGTGATACTGGTAGCTCACTTCTATATAACAATGGGGCCCAGATAAGGAAAAATTTAAAAAGGCATAGGCTAATATTTGTCATTTAAAATAAAACCAACATAGCTTTATTGAGATGTTAAAAAGCATATGTTTAGAACTTTTACTATTAATTTTATTAATATTTATTATTGAATATTAACTATTATTAAATAAAAGTCATTAACCATTATTAAATAAAAGTCATTACAAATAAAAATATGTAATTCACATACTATGTATGCTATGGTAAAATATATGTATGTTTGGCAAATGTATGTATGTATGTATGTATGTATGTAATCACCTGTTTCAGGGTGATTTCAGTCCCTAAAATGGTAACGTGGATTTAAAAATAAAGCAACAAAAGAGAGAGAACTTTCTGATCTTTAATCTCCAAAGGACATAGAGCAATTTAGTTATAATCATCTCATATTATCCTGCAAAGACACTCCCCTGAGGTATGTATTGTTGTCATTTCTGCTTTACATATTGAGAACTAATGTCCAGAAAGGGGCTAGGTCATAAAGCAAATCAAATTTCATTTGACACAATATCTACTTATCATCTATTGTGTGTTAGACACAGTGCTAGTCACTTAGAATATAACAATGACTAAGGATTTCTTCCTTTCACTGTAATGCTACAATGGATCCATTTCAAAAATGAAAACTAATTACTTCCAATGTGCTACATCAGGATGTACCATGTCCCTTTCCTCGCCAACTATGGCAGGGTGTGACACGTTTCTATCCAGGATTCAGGCCTCGGGACTCATGTCTGAGATGGCTACAGAACCAAGCAGATGGGAGTGGAAGTGGGTAGGATCTGAAAAATAGCATTATGAGAGGAGGGGTCCTTCAAGTTTTCATACATCCAGATGGCCACAGTGCTGGATCTGGCAAGTCGGTACAGTTTGGTAGCAGGACCCAGCCAGGTGAGAATCCAAAGTCCAGGGAGATCAGCAGTAGGAAATTAGTGAGGTGGTGGTGAGGGGGTGAGATTCACACTTCACCTAAAGGACACAAGTCCCTCAACTTAGGAACCAAGCAACAAACCTTCACAGACAGCGTCAGAACTGAGTTCCTCCAGATGTTAATAGGCATTTTGGGAAAAACTTTGCTGGCTTTTTGGTAAAAGCTGGGCAAACCAAAATTAAATGGGTGGCTTTGCTGGCTAGTTGGAGACCTTATTATTTGGTACTATGAACCCACAAGTACTGTCTTTGAGCCCTGGAATATTTTTTTTTTTTTGCAGGATGCTCATTAACCTGGGCAGCACAAAGAAATACTAGTCTGAGATTAAGCTATGAGCACCATTAATAAGAATGGGTCTTGACACTGGGCCAAATGACCTCTGAGGAAAGAATCATTCACTTTCACCCTATCTTGACTCAGAACTGAGTTCATGGTGGTTTTGACTGGGATTGAGGCTAAAGTTGCAGATAAATTATTCAAAGGGAGAAGGACAACCTCTGGCTGGTCCTGGGCAGCACGTGGATTGGGATGGTTTAGAACCATGCTTCCTTCTGGATTCTTCCAATGCCCACACACTGATGCTTCACCTCCACCTGAGCTCTCAGCATTTGTTCTTGTGATGACAGTGTCCTAGACCAAGTCCCTGCTCCCTGTCCTGGCTTATCTTCCTGCCATTCTTTTTCCTGTTAGACCTGACTTCTCCAGATTGAACGTTTGAAGCATATTTATTCCCGCATATTCCTATATGCTGCAGAATAAGATAAACCCCGAAGGCAATGTCAGACAGTCCTCGTTCCAGCATGAAACAGAATACTTCTCTATTTTTCATAAGATATCCTCATGCATAAAAAATCAGAAATAAGATAATTAGGCAGAAATACAGCGTTTCTTTAAACAGAGTCAGTGTTTAGATATTTATAAAAAGCTTAGAGCTATTCCACTTAAAGAATTGTATAGATAATATAAATATCATATGATAGGAAAATGTCTCTATGTTGAAAGGTATTTTAGTATACATTAAATGAGAGTTAATATAAGAAATACTGTAGTTTAGTGTATGCAGTGGCAAAGGACCAAATGTGTAATCAAGAATCCTGAGTGTGGGCCCTACTTCTGCCGTTTGCTCCCTGGATGACCCAAGACAAATCAGCTAATCTTTCTAAGCCTTTGTTTACTTATCTATAAATGGGGATAATCATCACTGACCTCCCAACCTCATGGGTCCACATGAGACTCAAATGAAGTAAAGTATGTCGAAGCATAGTATCAACTGTAAAATTCCATACAAACATGAGCTGTTATCGACAGAGGCATTTTGGGAGTCATGTGTATCCCCAAAGAGGTGTCTGCTTTTTATGACCACCGTCCACAACTGGTCTTGGAGGACTTGAAGCCGTGGCCATAAACTACTTTATTCATCTATGGGGCTTCAGTTTCATTCTGAGGGGTGACTTATGCTTGACCCCTATTATGTTCTCTCATCCAAACTTGGCTCACCCTTTCACCCATGAGGTAGTCACTGGGCCTACTATGAATTGAGGCAATTCTCACAACTAGGGCAGGAAATGACCACAAGCTCTTTTCAGCCAGGGAACTCTTGCATGCATGGCTGCATGAGGGAGGAGCATGAACTCTTCCTGGCAATAAAAAGCATATCTCCCTGTAAACACATGAATCTCTCCAGAGCACTTTAATTGATGAAGTACAAAAATATTACACCCTCATGTTTTGAATGGTAATTGAAATAGTATGACATGAAATAAAATGGCCACCTTTCTTTGGATAAAAACAGTCAACTGCTTGTCTAGAAGAAGACTTCTCTTTCCTTTTTTCATGCTTTGTTTCTGCCCTAATAGAAGTAGCAGTTTTTTTTTTCTGAGGCAGAGTCTAGCTCTGTCTCCCAGGCTGTGGTGCTGTGGCGCCATCTTGGCTCACTGCAACCTCTGCCTTCCGGATTCAGGCCATCGTCTTCCTTCAGTCCCCTGAGTATAGGTGCCCACCACCAGGCCCAGCTAATTTTTGTATTTTTAGTGGAGGTAGGGTTTTGCCATATTGGCCAGGCTGGTCTCGAACTCCTGATCTCCAGAGATCCACCCAACTTGGCCTCCCAAAGTACTGGGATTACATGCATGAGTCCCCCTTGCCTGGCTGAGAGGTACAAGTTTTAACGTGATCAACTTAATGTATTGCTAAAGAGTCAGATTGCTGACACAGCAAATATTCTCTTATGCTTTAGTTTTCTTCTCATACATAAGAAAAATGAAGTAAGAAAAAATATTGAATCTTGATACTAAAATAATCTTCCTGAACTGCCACTGCTCCCACTAGATTACTATTCTGTCACAAAGCAGGTGCCATACACTTGTTAGAGAAATAGTTATTCTATATATAGGCAAGAAAATAAAGTGTTTTGTACCAGTCTCTAGAAGACCCTTTCACCATGTTGAGAATAACATTGACAGACCGAGGATGATGCCAAATTATGTTTTTCTCGGTCCAACAATTTTGTAAGATGTTGAATAATGGTTATTTAATTTACGGGAAAAGAAGTTTTCTCTTCCATAAAGACTGTGCTTGGAAGGGTAGATAAAGAACCGTTTATCTCTAATCCCTTCATCATAGATACAGGGGCAGAAAAATGGAGTTTCTCTGGGTGTAAAACTATTTGCACGTAAACCTTTGTTATCATCAAGAAAACCGAATGGAATCTTTCAAATGGCAAACACAGTAATTGTTGAAAGCAAAAGGTCACACTAGATTAGTTTTATTGAAAAAAAAAAAGAAGTGATAAAAGCTATTTCTCCCTTTCTAAAACTAATTAAAGAAGCAGATGAAAGAACTTTGCTGTTGTAAACACACTGTTCATTGAAGCGGGCTTCCATTCAATTTCATGCTGGGCTTGCTTAATTATTGTAGAAAACACAATAATGAGATTAGTAAACTTGTATGAGCTTGAACATATGCACAGACTGGGCTGTAGTTAAACTTGTTGAAAAAGTCAGAAAAATTTCAATAGAAACATATTATTACTTAGATGGAGATGACACATGGAAACCTATATTACATTTGAATAAAGACTATCCTATTGCTTTATGCTTGTTCGTATTTGCATTCAGATCATCTTTCAGGAAAAAAAAATCTAAATGTTTTAACAACATGTTGAAGGATAAATATTTTGCTGTTTCTAGTGACTGGAGTTATGAATAATTCAAGTCTTGAGCATTTTGCCTGTGTTATTATTTGAAGTAGAAATAACGGAAGGGACACAGGAAAGCTGCACTCTAGTCTTCATTATTCTGTCACTATTTTGTCACTTGTCAATCACTTAACCTTGCTGGGCCAGTGTTCTTGTTTGCAATAGGCTTGCTTTAGAAAAGATGATCTGTTATTCTCTATTAAATTATATTCAGAAGCTAATATATGTCTAGGGTGGCAGAAACCTAGTTCCATTTACAAATTAGCTTAGAGATGACCACACCCAGATACAAAATGCAAGTATTACAAGGAAGTACAGAGGTACAATTGATGCATTTACTTTCACAGCGCTTATGTTTCATCTTATAATGAGCACATTTGGGTGAAATGTCCAGGGAAATGTATAACATCAGCAAGATAATGCATCTCAAGGATTCTCTTTAATGGATTTGTGTCCCACATTTGCTACATTTTAGTACATACACAAAAAAGGGTTTTTAAATGCTTCATTAAAATGCAGCCCACGGTTATACTTATCCTTTAGTTTTATGCCAAAAAGATTTGTTTTTCAGAGCTTAGATATTTGCTAGTGTTGTATAAGATACATTGGCCAAGTACAACAATTCTATTCATATAGCAATGAAGTCAATTAAGTTTGAGCTGATGATTTAAGACAGTGTTTAAAGCATTTCTTACCTTAATTTCCAGTACATTTTCATTGCCTATTGAGATCATCACTGGCTTTTCAAAAGGCTTAAACACAGGATTATGTACATAAATGAGATCAAAGTATTTGGAAAGGATCCCATCTAACATGAAAAAGGCTTTGGTTTTCAGGGGGAGTTGCAGATTCAGCTGTTGCAGGGAAGGAGTGGTACAGCAGATTATCTCTGAATTAGAGCGATGCTGACATGCCTAGAGAAAAGACACAATTACCCACTGTAAACAGAATACAGCTTGGCAATATCCACAGCAACTTTATAATTCACCACTCCAATCAATAGAAAATATATAATTTTTGAAAAAAAATCTATATTTAACTTCCTAATACTAGACTATACGTTTCTGGAAACACGATACATGCAAAATTATCCAAACAACCCAACCTATAAAGAAACACTGAGCTCCACTTGCCCAGCATAAGCTATGCTGATCTATCTGAAGCTGGCCGAGATCTCATTTCATTTTCCTTAGGAAGACAGGACAGTCACCTGCAGGAACTGTCCCTTGTGTGAGGCAGGCAGGCAGAGTGGGAGCTGGGCTTTGTGGGGTTAGAAGCCCTCAGCTCATCTCCTAGCTTTAACCCAAGTTATGGGAACTGAGGCAGGGCCCACATTGAGTAACTCAGTTTCCTCATTTAGGAATTAAGATGGAAATGCTATTTACTATGTGGAATACCACATGGTAAAGTACTTTGTAAAGTGCCAAGCACCATATGGTGAAAATGATAATTAACTACGGAGTTAGGTAATCTTATTACTGTGTTTTAAGCTATTAATTATTGAATACCAGGTTCTGTACAAGATTGGTTTCATTTAATTCTCATAATATCCTATAGGTAGGCATTATGATTATCCACAGTTTACAAATGAAGAAACTGAGCTTTGCAAATTTATGTCATTAGACCGAGTCTCACAGCTTGGAGTGGCAGAATAGCGAATATAAATCCTAGGCCATTAACTCCAAAATTCACGGCCTTCGCTCCCATGCTATCTTTTTGTTCATGACATATTTTATATTAGAACCTTTTCCTATGCTTTCTATTTCACAAGCCTCTGCTATTATTATTTCATGCCCTTTTGTCTCTCATTTCAAATCTTCCTCTCTGGAATTCTGATTTATGGAATGCTGGAAAATGTAGCTTCCTCTTGATTGTACTTAGACTAAACCAGCAGCACATAGTGGTACATTTAAGGTTAATGGCTACGTTTTTTCCCCCCAAGGAAAAGACAAACAAGCAACAACATCCCTTAGATTTCCTTTTCTTTGGCAAGTATAGTTGGAGATAAAACAATTACTTATGCCCACAATAGAAAAAGGACTCAGGATATACATAAAAAGGACAAACAATTTGTTATTTGCTATGTTTTAAAAAATAATTTAAAAAATGATCTTACATTAAAAATGTATATTGGAAGCAGATAAAACTGATAGCAGTATAATATGTATAAAATTAAATTATATTAGTTTTATATAAAATTAATGTGATAATGCTAAAAGCTATTTATTCCTATTGTATTAAAAATGGACATGAACAATTTTACCTAACAAGAAATTTGAGAACTATGCAATGAACTACAGGCTTCTGGGACATAATGTACATGTTAACAAATTAATATACATTTTGTTATGAAGATGATTATTTCTGTTTTGAAAGGATTCAAGTTTATTGGACTTAAAGTTATTGTGGCTGGACATACGTATCTAAATCAGACCTGATCAAGGGTTTTTATTTGTTAAATAATAAATGGGTTCATTTCATCATAGTCGGCTTTAAATTCTATAAGGGGCAGAGAACATGGAAGGAATACACGTTTCTTTATAAAGTAGTTTTCACAAACAACAGTAAAATAAATAGTAAATAGTAAAATGGATCCACTGAATTTTTCACTCTTGTCCAATCCTAATGCATAGTTTCACTGTACTAACAAGTTCGTGGTTGAACAACAGAAGTTTCTATTTCCAGATCTATAAACAAATAAGATGTTTATCTTCTACCATTGTTTGAATCTTCCATGGGATATGTAACTGTTACTTGTGACACCTAAAAAGTTTTTAATAAATATTTGATTACAAATGAATGACTAAAGCTAAGAGGCATTCTGTATGTCACCTTAATGCTAGTGAGGGAGAAGAAAGGAAATTCAGTCATTATTTTAATGATGTAGGCTAAGCATTAATTAGATAAACTAATGATTTCTCATATTTCTACTTTAAAAAGTCTCATATCAAAACCAAGGAGGGTTACTCTTATCCTTATTTGGTTAATGAAAAATTGTTATGCTTAGTTGTGGAGAACTGACGTCTTTTAAATTAATAGCAGTGGTAATCTAACTTTGTTTGTGGCCATGTGTGGGGATTGGTTTCAAAACCCTTTGCTTCATATGGTGACTCCCTGGAGTACAATCTCTCAGGAATATGATAAAAATCTAATAATACTCTTTAGAGGTGATGCAATGTAGCTGATTGAGAAGGCCAAGAAAAATCTTATTTGAGATGACCTTATTATTTGGTGATTTAGCTTGACATTTTTAGCCCCAAATTGGCTTTTGTAATTAAAGAACATTGTGGTTTTAGACTTCAAGAAATATTGGATGGGAAATCTAAAAGGAAGTGCTGTAATTCAATCTATCACCTGACCAATCAAGACCTTACTTGAGCAAGGGCACTTAGAACTTTCATTCTGAGTTGAGTGCACAAGTCCAACTACATTATGGTATTTTATATTAGAGAAAAACATCAACAAAATGTATGAAATCTTTGGAAATAACTCCAACCTTCCTAAGGTCTAAACTAAAAGTACCACTTTAATGTGACCTATATGAAATAAGGATAGGTGGAGAAACACCAAACAACATTCACACTTTAGGACATAACATAAATATTCTAAAGCTCTTTCTTGTTACTTGATAACATGCTAACAAAGGAACAAGAAGAATGGTAAGGAGAACAGGGGGCTGTAAGAAAGCCTTTGTCTGCTGCTTAGAAAGACAAGAATACTGCCGCAAGATCAGCAGCTTTTTCCAAGGATTTTATTAGACCAAAGGATCCATGTTCCATGATGCATTATAAAGGGACTAGGGAAATGCTATGATTTCCATTTGTACTGACTGTCTGTAAAAACACTGCCTCAGGCCAGGCGCAGTGGCTCACACCTATAATCCCAGCTCTTTGGGAGGCTGAGGTGGGAAGATCATTTGAGGTCAGGTGTTCCAGAGCAGTCTGGCCAACATGGTGAAACCTTATCTCTATCAAAAAATACAAAAATTAGCCAGGCATGACGGCTTCTCCCTATAGTCCCAGCTACTTGGGAGGCTGAGGTGGAGAATGGCTTGAACCTGGGAAGGGGAAGTTGCAGTGAGCTGAGATCATGACATTGCACTCCAGTCTGGGTGACAGGGTGAGATATTGTCTCAAAAAAAAACCCCCCAAACCAACCAAACATGCAACAAACACACATAAAAAAAAGTCTCAAATTGGTAATCTTCATGTTTGTCTAAACATAACATATGTATGTACGTATGTGTATGTATTTTTTCCACGTGGTCAGCCCAAGGTTCTAGATAATTTCAGTTGTTGAATAAAAAATACTATTTGGCTACATTGCAAGGAAGATAATTAGCAAACATTAAAGGCAAAACTGAGATGTCCCAGTGGCCGTGAAAGCCACGTTGTAGAGGCGGAGATGCAGAGCTTTAAGTAGAACCATTACTCAATGGTTCTTGTACTTACCACAGTAAAGTTCCTTTTTGCTTCATGCAGATTTATGACCATCCTCGGAACACTAACTGAATTCAGGTTTTTCCCAATACCTGTTATTGTGCTCCCACCACTGGCAAATCGAAATAGAAAAATTGACAATATTGAGAGGTTTTTTCCACCAAGTACTATAAGATAGGGGTTCAATTTAATCATATGCCGTGATTACAGGTTGGAGTCAGAGCCAACATCAGATGGAAGTTCAAGGGTAACTGTTCTTTGGAAAAAACTTATTTAACTTGAAAATATTTTTTAAAATTCATATTTCATAAGCTTAAGAAATACATTTGTGTTTTATTCACTGAATTACATAAAATAAATACTTCACCTTTCTGAAAAAAATACAAAGAAACCCTGAACTTAACTATTGTTGCTAGACTGATAGAATTTACAGAAACAGGGCAGATTGAACTGGGTCCAATGAGATTCCCATTCAAAGAGAGTCTGATATAAGGAAAAGCTGTGTGTAAAGCAGGCAGGACAAAAAAGTACTCTAAAGAATGGAAGAAAAATTGTGATTTCACTTCTGGGCACTAAGGTTAGTATAGAATTGATATGTACATAATGTAAGTGCATGTATAATACAATGCCACATTAAACTATTTTGCTATAATCTATTTAAATGTAATAGAATAGGATAAAATACTTCTTGGCATGAACCAGCGTTGATAAGTCAAATTGTACTCAGAACCCGAATGTAGTTTTCTCTCCTGAATTGGAAAGGCAGCCTTCAAAAGCAACACAACAGCATCAAAGCCAGAGATAAAACTCCAATTCTGGCCAGGTGCTGTTGCTCATGTCTTTAATCCTAGCACTTTGGCAGGCTAAGGCAGATAGATCACGAGGTCAAGAGATTGAGACCATCCTGGCCAACATGATGAAACCCCGTCTCTACTAAAAATACAAAAATAAGCTGGGAGTGGTGGTGCGCACCTGTAGTCCCAGCCACTCAGGAGGCTGAGGCAAGAGAATCACTTGCATCTGGGAGGCAGAGGTTGCAGTGAGCCAAGATCGCACCACTATACTCTAGCCAGAGCAAGATTCCATCTCAAAAACAAAACAAAACAAAAACTGCGATTCCTCTTGACTATTCTACAGCAAAATTATCCTTGTATTTATTATTATTTTTTAACCCCATCAGAAGCTTCTACTTACCTAACAAAAGATTTGGTTGGATAAATTTCATAGACAATAGGGTCTTCCCGGTAACTGAAGATGCTTGTCTCTCGGTTGGCTAAGTCAATTTTCAATTTAACAGGAAACTCAGTTGAAATGCTTTGGGCTGGGGTATAACATTCAAGAATACTGTTTGACACACTGAACCAAAAAAAAAATTAAGAAAATGAGTCTTAGATATTAGAGATACACATATTTTAGAATTATATCCATGAATCAAAGGGTATAACTCAATGGCTCCTAAGTGGGAATTTCCCGAGGGGTCTAGATAAAAGCCTTTTCTAGTGTCGGCTGTTTAATCTGACTCGATCCCAAACTTAGCTTTGTTGTAGACAAGCTATCCTTGACTGGAAAACATTTGGGATTTTAAGAAACCTTTAAAGTACTTTTGGTACTTGATTAAACTGAGCTCTTCCAACTCTGAGAAACAACTGCCTTCCAAACCCAGTCTTCCCCATTTCTTCCTTCCCCAGAGTGACTCAGTCTAATTACAAATCTTGATGAAAATGTTTACTTTACTGTCAATTACCAGACTCTCACAGCCCATAGTATAGCTTAGACCCTAAGCTGTAACAATTAAGAGGGTGGATGGGAAGACAAAACTGAAAAGTAGGATTTCTAGAAAACAGGAGAAGGGAAGAAAAATCAGCAAAAGGAGTAGATGAATTTGGGAAGGAGGAAGTTTTGTCAGCAGGAGAGTAAACAAACATCTTGACTTTTTCTACACACACACACACACACACACACACAAATCTGCTTAATTTTTTAGGTACAGATACTAATTCAATTTGATGTATGCAACAAAAAATAAATTTACAACACCTTTTTAAAGTACATGTTTTTCCACCAATTGAAATGTGTCTAGAATTCCCACTGTTTAGGTAATTTCCGGTTAAAGTAAGTAAAGTGCCACCAGACATAGGACCGTATCTCGGGGAAATACTTGTTATTATAGGGTCCTGGATGGGAGATAAAAACAAAACAAAGTAACTTACTCATCTTATAATTTTAAATGGATTAAGTAAAAATCAAACATGATGGGTAGGATGTTCCTTACCACATAGGAAAATGTACTGTATTGTGTTGTCCCGTGGGCGTTTGAAATAATTATGGACATATTGAAACGCTCATTCATGGCAGGACCAACTGTGCATTTCAATCTGGAAAAAAAGAAAAAAAACAAAAACCCAAAGTTTAATACTTGACAAATCCAAGGCATTTTCTGGTTAGGCTGTTTTATAGAAAGTGACATTAACTCTAAATGGTGAACTGACTGCTTTGAATAGCAAGCAGAGTTTCAAAATAAGCATTAAGGCCAAAAGTTGTAAAATTCTGTTTCTATACTATGATAAACTTTATTTTTATATTTTTTAAATAAGAGACAGAATCTTGCTCTGTCACCCAGGCTGGAGGGCAATGGCATGGTCATAGCTCACTGCAGCCTTGAACTCCTGAGCTCATGGGATCCTCTGACCTCAGGAGTCGAAACTAGAGGTGCATGCCATGGCATCTGGTTAATTAAAAAAAATCTTTTTTTGTAGAGATGGAGTCTCACTATGTTGCTCAGGCTGGTCTTGAATTCCTGGGCTCAGGTGATCCTCCTGCTTTGGCCTGCTAAAGTGCTGGGATTACAGGCATGAGCCACTGCACCCTGCTTATACTATACTTTACATTAACTGCACTATAGTATTTATACAGACAAACAGGAAATATTAAACCTTACCAATGCAGACCTTGCCAATTGAACAGTGCATAATAATCTAAGTTGAGATAATATTAATATTTGGGGATAATGTTTGGTTTACTTAAGATAGATGGTATTTCAGTAGTGTATGAAACAACAGGCTAATTACAAATAGGCCAATTTCTTCATTAAAGTATGTCAACAGGTACATTTCTGTGGTTATACTTGTCACATGTTTATTTAAATTACTTAAAGAATAATGAAATTGTGATGGGCATTCCATAGAATTATTTCTTAATAAATAATCATATAGTTCTGAAAAAATTTAAATCTAATTTGATTTATTAAATAACTTTTTAAAGAAGAGAATGAATTATGCTTTAGTTTTACAGGTCCTGATTTATAATGCCATGATTAAGAGTTTTGGAGAATTTACAAGAAAGATTTCTAGAAAAAAAATTTGTTTCATCATTCAGCTAACAAATGTTACCTTCATTAGTGTTTTGGTCTCAGTAAAATGGATAGATTTGGACCTTTGTGTAACCCTGAAATGAATTATATTAGATATAAAACAATCACCTGATAGAATAGGTTCAATCATAAAACTTTAAATGTTTGGTTGTTGTTACTGTGTGATAATGAATAATTTCTGGATTCTCTGATGATTATGGAATTAAAAGCTTGTAGAAGGGTACATGTAGAATACAGTAAAACAAGCACGGGTCTTGGATCCGAAGCTGATCAGAGCTGAGTCTGAAGGTTTGTTCAGCTCGTACTCTCTGGATTACCTCTGCTAAACCACACTTCACCTCTCTGAACTTCAGGTAACTCCTTTGTGTTATAGGAATAATACTGCTGCCTCCCAGGATTGTGGGGGTGGTTAAGTGAGATGCAGCCCATTTATTGCAGGGCCAGTAAATATAAACTGAATATAAATTTTAACTCATCTAAAAAAGTCCTAAACATGTGATTCAGCTGTCTCATTACATTTCTGAGGCTTAGAAAGTGAATTTAAAAGAGTAGAACCATGCTGAGCTCTTTACCAATTTCTGTAGAAAAAGCCTTTGGAGACTCTACATTTGAAGACTCTAAGGATAGAGTGATCCTAACTAGTGCTATTCTTGCAATCTATTCAGACAGCATCTGAAGACTTGTCACATAAATGGTTGAGAAACTTCCAATGCTGGCTGCTTCCCTTCACCTAGGCCATGTCACCTTTCTCTCTCTTCAAACCCAATGAATAAATAGGATTCCAAGTAAAGAACAGAGCAGACCCACAAGGCATGTGACAGGCCAAGACCCTTTTTAATTCAAGAGATGAGTATTTTGAGCAATTTAAAAACAAATATTAATTTAAAAACAAAAACCTATCTTCCAAGCACACCCCAGCAAAGCATTTTAAGATCCTTACGTATTCATTGTGCTCTCACTTAAGGTCAAGGTGCAGCTCTCATTTCCAAGGAGAACTCTAGTTTTCTTTAAATCGAATTTATTATTCCTCCGAAATCCAAAGTCCCAGCCACATATGGTCAGCCTTGTCCCTCCTTCAAGGGGTGCACTAGTTGGGAAAACCTACAAGGACAACATAGAACTTAAAAAAAAATCCAATATATTATAATTTTTCATACGTGTGGAAAATGAACAAACAAAACGTGTATCATTAAATAGTCTGAAATTCTTCCATTTTCCCACAATTTAGTAAAAATTGAGTGTTCACTAATCGAAAAAGGGTCACAAATTTGAGAGCATCTGGAACAAACAATTAAAACTACCTGACATGCTAATGAAACAAGTTGTTTTCAGGAGGTCCAGAGATGAGACAAAGAGCAGATGCAGCCTGGTAGGAATAAAGGCCTTTTTGAGTCTCTGTATTTTCTTTCTTTCTTTCCCTCTCTCTCTTTCTTTCTTTCTTTCCCTTTTTCTATTTTCTTCCTTCCTTCCCTCCCTCCCTCTTTCTCTCTCTCCTTTCCTTTCTTTCTTTTTTCCCTTCCTCCCTCCCTCCCCTCTCCCTCCCTCTTTCACTCCCTCCCTCCCTACCTCCCTCTCTCTTTCTCTTTGTTTCTTTTATTTCTTTCTTCCCTCTCTCTCTTTCTCTCTTTTTTTTTTTTTTGAGACGGAGTTTCGCTCTTGTTACCCAGACTGGAGTGCAATGGCATGATCTCGGCTCACCGCAACCTCCGCCTTCTGGGTTCAAGCAATTCTCCTGCCTCAACTTCCCGAGTAGCTGGGACTACAGGCGCGCACCACCATGCCCAGCTAATTTTTTGTATTTTTAGTAGAGACGGGGTTTCACCTTGTTGACCAGGATGGTCTCGATCTCTTGACCTCGTGATCCAGCCACCTCGGCCTCCCAAAGTGCTGGGATTATAGGCGTGAGCCACCACGCCCGGCCTCTTTCTCTCTTTCTTTCAAGATAGAGTCTGGCTCTGTTGCTCAGGTTGGAGTGCAGTAGCATGATCATGGCTCACTGCAGCCTCAACCTCCTGAGCTCAAGCAATCCTCTCACATTAACCTCCTGAGTAGCTGGGACCACAGGTGTGGGCCACCATGCTAGGCTAATTTTTTTTCTTTTTTTGTAGAGACAAGGTCTCATTATGTTGCCCAGGCTGGTTTCAAACTCCTGGGCTCAAGTGATCTTCTTTCCTTGACCTCCCAAAGTGCTAGGATTACAAGCATGAGCCGGTGCACCTGGCCCTTTCTGGGCCATTCTGAAGTGAATTCATCTTCTAGGGATCTTTCAGGCAGAAGTAGAAACACGTTGGGCCCAGACTTTTACTTGCTCATAACTCTGACTGTAACTCTTCATCAGCCTTCAGACTGAGCTCAGATCAAACTTCTTCATGTGCCCTATAAGCCAACGTCCAGCCATTATGCCTTGCTCTGTGCACTGGCTGTGTGCACTACATTCTGGTTGCTATGGTATTCCCCACCCAGAAACAAAAGTTGCACAGTAAAAATACCTTTTTTGGTATCCAGTGTTTGCCAGTTGCATTCAGCAGCTACCATAATATAAAACACAGAAATGGTTTTGAATACATATCTGCCATTCGTTCATTCATTCATTCTTTATTTATTTATTTTATTTTTTAGAGATGGGGGTCTCACTCTTACCCAATCTGGAGTGCAGTGGCACAATCCTAGCTCACTGCACCCTAAAACTCCCGGGCTCAAGCAATCCTCCTGCCTTAGCCTCTCGAGTGGATATGGCTACAGGTTCGTGCTACCTTTCTGAGCTAATTTTTCAATTTTCTGTAGAGATGGGCTCTTGTTATGTTGTCCAGATTTCATTCATTATTTATTAATAAAGCACCTCCTGTGTGCCAGGAACCAACAAATTAATAAGTGAATCTGCTTCTTTATATCTATGAATTCACATTTATTAATGACTGAAGATTTTTTCCTTTTTCTTTAAATGTGGTCACTATTTGATGTATAGCAGGCTGGTTAGTTGACACACTCAGCCTTTTAAAATTTATGTAATATTTAATACATATGATATGTTGTTTCTATTAGAAATAGATAAAAACAGCACCAGAGAGGGTCCAAAATCAGTATTGTAACAATTTTTCCTAGTTATCTTCATTGGCATTATTTTACATCTCATTTATGGGATTAAATTTTCCCCCCGATGGGTGATGTTAAGTAAATAACAAGTTAATTTTATTATTGCAGACTCACTTTTGGCGTGTTATCAATGAATTTATTGATAAAACTTGATCAGTCATTATTTAAGACAGCATTAGGTACCTATGAAGTGTGTAAGATAACTGCTCTCAGGCTAAAACTATTAAAACAAAACACATTTCCAAGTTAAAAATAAGCTTATTCTCAGCAGCTTTGTGACAATTGAGAAAGGAAATGCTCTTTTGGGGGCAGGGACATGTTATAAATTGTGCTATAAAGTACAATGGTGGGAAAACCAAGATAGAGGCAACTCAAGATTATCAGTAAAGGTATTTGCTAAAGCTCAGTTTGTGAAAGTCTAAAAGTCATTCTTTCACAATTAAGAAGGGCTTTTAGCTAAATTCAGATTTGCAAATATTTCCATCCTTCCTAAGTAAATAATTGCAAACCAAAGTTTTAACTCACCCTTGTTATCAAACCCCTTTAAAGTTTTAGCTTAAAGTTTTTATGATAGCCATTTTACCCATAAAAATCCATTACACTGTTGGCCTTTCCTGAAAATTTACCTCATCCATGTCTAGTCAAATGAGAACTGCTAGAAAAAATTCTGTTTATTATTATTAATATTATGGTGGAAATCCAGTAGGAGAGAACCAGACATCCAACCCTCCCAGGACCCTCTTCAGCCCGAGGCAGTCACACAGCTGCTGAGGGCTCTTCTAATGAGGCTTCCCCATCAAAAACAGCTGCCCAAGACTGATGTTGGCCTGATCCCACTGCCTACATCCTGCCTTTCTACGTAAAAACTGAAATCTGTCACTCTACACACATCATCACCATCACTTTCTACAAAGGGACTGGGTGATGATTTGAGAAAAGACTCGGAGAGCTGTGCAACTGGGGCAGTGGCAATAGGAAGACATATTATAAGCCCTCTGCTAGCCTCTCCAGATCTGAAAGGCTGGCTCTGCTTAGCTTTTCTCTCTGGGCTGGGCATTTTCCCCTCAGCTGATGGGGTAACCTTTACCCTTCCAGGGAAAAAGGAAGGAAGCAGTTGTGAACTACACACCCTTGGATAGACCCAACAATGGCTGGCAAACTCCAAGTTATCCTGAAAGGCAGAGAAACACTATGGGCAGGAAATGAGCGTCCGGCATAAAGCCAGAGGCTGGATCTCCTACCTACTTGGATAGGGGAGATACAGCCACAAATGTTGCCCTTGTCCTTTCACAGGTGAATCACATCACTGATGGACCCATTCAAACAGTATTTTAAATGATCATGTTTTCAAAATCCATTAGGATAAAACTTGAAAAAACTAAAACACAAAACCAAAACAGAACAAAAAAATTCCAAACGAGATCTTTTCTCTTCAGCAGAAAAAGTCACAAATATATTTACTGGTGGCAGTATACCGCTTGCCTAGCCTCCTACCCTCATATAATACTGCTTTTCTGAGTATTCTGATCATTTAATAAACAGTTTTATTGTCTCAGTGGGGTTGAATTTTCAAGCCTACAAGATATGATAGTTTTATCCTAATACATTCAGAATATATTGGAAAGTGCTCTTTCTTTTCTGAAGCGTTTCTCATTGCTCTTTAAGTATAAGATCAGATACCATGTTTGATGGAAAATAATGGGCTTTCAATCCTGAAATCTCTCATATCTAGAACTGCAAAGAATTTCAGCCACTGAACATCATGTACCTTGAAAAGCAGTTTAACTTGCATGTATTAGGAAGTGAAACTCTATACAGTAGCTGGATTTTGTGCCTGCAGAGTTTAGGACAGATAAGAAATAGATGAATAATCTGTTTTTTTAAAATTATACTTTAAGTTCTGGGATACATGTGCAGGTTTGTTACATAGGCATACATGTGCCATGGTGATTTGCTGCACCCATCAACCTGCCATCTACATTAGGTATTTCTCTTAATGTTATCCCTCCCCTAGCTCCCCACCCTCCAACAGGCCGCGGTGTGTGACGTTCCCCTCCTTGTGCCCATATGTTCTCATTGTTCAACTCCCACTTACGAGTGAGAACATGTAGTGTTTGGTTTTCTGTTCCTGTGTTAGTTTGTTGAGAATGATGGTTTCCAGCTTCATTCATGTCCCTGCAAAGGACATGAATGCACCCTTTTTTATGGCTGCATAGTATTCCATGGTATGTATGTGCCACATTTTCTTGATCCAGTCTATTAGTAATGGACATTTGGGTTGGTTCCAAGTCTTTGCTATTGTGAATAGTGCTGCAATAAACATAGATGCGCATGTGTCTTTATAGCAGAATGATTTTTAATCCTTTAGGTATATACCCAGTACTGGGATTGCTGGGTCAAATGGTATTTCTGTTTCTAGATCCTTGAGGAATAGCCACATTGTCTTCCACAGTGGTTGAACTAATTTACACTCCCACCAATAGTGTAAAAGCATTCCTATTTCTCCACATCTTCTCCAGCATCTGTTATTTCCTGATTTTTTTAATGATCACCATTCTAACTGCCATAATGGCATCTCAATGTGGTTTTTGATTTGCATTTCTCTAATGACCAGTGATGATGAGATTTTTTTCATGTTGGTTGGCTGCACAAATGTTTTCTTTTTAGAAGAGTCTGCTCATATCCTTTGCCCACTTTTTGATGAGGTTTTTTCTTGTAAATTTGTTAAAGTTATTTATAGATTCTGGATATTAGCCCTTTGTCAGATTGATAGATTTCAAAAATTTTCTCCCATTCTGTAGGCTGATAGATTTCAAAAATTTTCTCCCATTCTGTAGGTTGTCTGTTTACTCTGATGACAGTTTCTTTTGCTGTGCAGAAGCTATTAAATTTAATTAGATTCCATTTGTCAATTTTGGCTTTTATTGCCATTGCTTTTGGTGTTTTAGTCATGAAATCTTTGCCCACGCTTATGTCCTGAATGGCATTGCCTAGGTTTTCTTCTCGGGTTTTTATTTTTAAGTATTTAGGTTTTACATTTAAGTATTTAATCCATCTTGGGTTAATTTTTGTATAAGGTGCAAGGAAGGGGTCCACTTTCAGTTTTCTGCATATGGCTAGCCAGTTTTCCAACACCATTTATTAAATAGAGAATCCTTTCCCCACTGCTTGTTTTTGTCAGGCTTGTCAAAGATCAGATTGTTATAGATTTGTGGCATTATTTCTGAGGCCTCTGTTCTGTTCCATTGTTTTATATATCTGTTTTGGTACCAGTACCATGATGTTTTGGTTACTGTAGACTTATAGTATAGTTTGAAGTCAGGTAGCATGATGCCCCCAGCTTTGTGCTTTTTGCTTAGGATTATCTTGGCTATATGAGCTCTTTTTTGGTTCCATATAAAACTTAAAGTAGTTTTTTCTAATTCTGTTAAGAAAGTCAATGGTAACTCGAAGGGGATAGCATTGAATCTATAAATAACTTTGGGCAGTATGACGATTTTCATGATATTGATTTTTCCTATCCATGGGCATGGAATGTTTTTCCATTTGTTTGTGTCCTCCTATTTCCTTGAGCAGAGGTTTGTAGTTCTCCTTGAAGAGGTCCTTCACATCCCTTGTAAGTTACATTCCTAGGTATTTTATTCTCTTTGTAGCAATTATGAATGGGAATTTAGTCATGATTTGGCTCTCTGTTTGTCTATTACAGGTATATATAAATGCTTGTGATTTTTGCACATTGATTTTGTATCTTGAGACTTTGCTGAAGATGCTTATCAGTTTATGGAGATTTTGGGCTGACAGGATGGGGTTTTCTAAATATACAATCATGTCATCTCCAAACAGAGACAATTTTACTTCTTCTCTTCCTGTTTGAATACCTTTATTTTTTTTTCTTGCCTGATTGCCCTGGCCAGAACTTCCAATACTGTGTTGAATAGGAGTGGTGAGAGAGGGCATCCTTGTCTTGTGCCAGTTTTCAAAGGTCACACGATAGTATTCTCTGATGTTTCCAGTTTTTGCTCATTCAGTGTGATATTGGCTGTGGGTTTGTCATAAATAGTTCTTATTATTTTGAGATACGTTCCATCAATACCCAGTTTACTGAGAGTTTTTAGCATGAAGGGATGTCGAATTTTATCAAAGGCCTTTTCTGCATCTGTTGAGATAATCATGTGATTTTTGTCATTGGTTTTGTTTATGTGATGGATTTAATTTATTGATTTGCATATGTTGAATCAGTCTTGCAGTGGATAGACTTTTTGATATGTTGCTGGATTCAGTTTGCCAGTACTTTATTGAGGATTTTTGTATCGATGTTCATCAGGGATACTGGCCTAAAATTTTTTTTGTTTGTCTCTGCCAGGTTTTGGTATCAGGATGATGCTGGCCTCATAAAATGAGTTAGGGAGGAGTCCTTCTTTTTCTATTGTTTGGAATAGTTTCAGAAGAAATGGGACCTGCTCCTCTTTGTACCTCTGGTAGAATTTGGCTGTGAATCCGTGTGATCCTGGACTTGTTTTGGCTGTTAGGTTATTAATTATTGCCACAATTTCAGAACTTGTTATTGGTCTATTCAGGGATTCAAATTCTTCCTGTTTTAATCTTGGGAGAGTGTATGTGTCCAGGAATTTATCCATTTCTTCTAGATTTTCTAGTTTATTTGCATAGGCGTTTATAGTATTCTCAGATGGTAGTTTGTATTTCTGTGGAATCAGTGGTAATATCATTATTATCATCATCTTATTGTGTCTATTTGATTCTTCTCACTTTTCTTTTTTATTAGGCTGGCTAGCAGTCTATTTTGTTAATCTTTTCAAAAAACCAGCTGCTAGATTCATTGACTTTTTTTGAAGAGTTTTTTTGTGTCTCCATCTCTTTCAGTTCTGCTCTGATCTTAGCTGTTTCTTGTCTTCTGCTGGCTTTTGAATTTGTTTGCTCTTGCTTCTCTAGTTCTTCTACTTTTGATGTTAGGTTGTCGATTTTAAATATTTTCCCTCTAAACACTGCTATAAATTTCCCTCTAAACACTGCTTTAGCTGTGTCCCAGAGATTCTGGTATGTTGTGTCTTTATTCTCATTGGTTTCAAAGAACTTATTTATTTCTGCCTTAATTTTGTTATTTACCCAGTAGTGATTCAGGAGCATGTTGTTCAGTTTCCATGTAGTTGTGCAATTTTGAGTGAGTTTCTTAATCCTGACTTCTAATTTGATTGCACTGTGGTCTGAGAGACTGTTTGTTATCATTTCCATTCTTTTGCATTTGCTGAGGAGTGTTTTACTTCCAATCATGTGGTCAGTTTTAGAATAAGTGTTATGTGTTGCTGAGAAGAACGTATATTCTGTTGATTTGGGGTGGAGAGTTCTGTAGATGTCTATTAGATCTGCCTGGTCCAGAGCTGAGTTCAAGTCCTGGATATCTCTGTTAATTTTCTGTCTTGTTGATCTGTCTAATATTGACAGTGGAATGTTAAGTCTTCCACTCTTGTTGTGTGGGAGTCTAAGTCTCTTTGTAGGTCTCTAAGAACTTGCTTTATGAATTTGGGTGCTCCTGTATTGGGTCCATACAGCTGTCCTTGTTGCATTGATCCCTTTACCATTATATAATGCCCTTCTTTGTCTTTTTTGATCATGGTTGGTTTAAAGTCTGTTTTATCAGAGATTAGGATTGCAACCCCTGCTTTTTTTTTTTTTTTTTTGCTTCCCATTAGCTTGGTAAATATTCCTCCAGTCCTTTATTTTGAGCCTATGAGTGTTGCTGAGATGGGTCTCCTGAATACAGCACACAGATGGGTCTTAACTCTTTTCAATTTGCCAGTCTGTGTCTTTTAACTGGGGCATTTAGCTCATTTACTTAAGGTTAATATTGTTATCTGTTAATTTGATCCTGTCATTATGATGCTAGCTAGTTATTTTGTCCATTAGTTTCTTTATAGTACTGATGGTCTTTAAAATTTGGTAGTTTTTGTAGTGGCTGGTATCAGTTTTTCCTTTTCATATTTAGTGCTTCCTTCAGGAGCTCTTGTAAGGCAGGCCTGGTAGTGACAAATTGCTCATCATTTGCTTGTCTGTAAAGGATTTTAATTCTCCTTCACTTATAAAGCTTAGTTTGTTTGGCTGGATACGAAATTCTGGAGAAAAATTCTTTTCTTTAAGAGTGTTGAATATTAGCCCCCCCTTTCTTCTGGCTTGTAGTGTTTCTGTAGAGAGATCTGCTGTCAATCTGATGGGCTTCCCTTTGTGGGTAATCTGACCTTTCTCTCTGGCTACCCGTAACATTTTTTCCTTCATTTCAACCTTGGTAACTCTGACGATGATGTGTCTTGGGGTTGCTCTTTTTGAGGAGTATCTTTGTGGTGTTCTCTGTATTTCCTGAATTTGAATGTTGGCCTGTCTTGCTAGGTTGGGGAAGTTCTCCTGGGTAATGTCCTGAAGAGTGTTTTCCAACTTGGTTCCATTCTCCCCATCGCTTTCAGGTACACCAATCGTACATAGGTCTGGTCTGTTCACATAGTCCCATATTTTTTGGAGGCTTTGTTCATTCCTTTTCATTCTTTTTTCTCTAATCTTTTCTTCATGCTTTATTTTATTAATTTGATCTTCAATCTCTGATATCCTTTCTCCTCTTGATCGATTTGGCTATTGATACTTGTGTATGTTTCACGAAGTTCTTGTGCTGTTTTTCAGCTCCATCAGGTCATTTATGTTCTTCTCTAAACTGGTTTTTCTAGTTAGCAATTTCTCTAACTTTTTTTCAAGGTTCTTAGCTTTCTTTGCATTGGGTTAGAACATGTTCCTTTAGCTTGTAGGAGTTTGTTATTACCCATCTTCTGAAGCCTACTTCTGTCAATTAGTAAAACTCATTCTCCATCCAGTTTTGTTCCTTTGTTGGTGAGGAGTTGTGATCCTTTGGAGGAGAAGAGGCATTCTGGTTTTTGGAATTTTCAGCCTTTTTTGCTGGTTTTTCCTCATCTTCATGGATTTATCTACCTTTGGTAGATAAACCCTACCTTCGGATAGGGTTTTTGTGTGGACGTCCTTTTTGTTGATGTTGATGCTATTCCTTTCTGTTTGTTAGTTTTCCTTCTAACAGGCCCCTCTGCTGCAGGTATGCTGGAGTTTGTTGAGTTTGCTGGAGTCCACTCCAGACCCTGTTTGCCTTGGTATCACCAGTGGAGGCTGCAGAACATCAAAGATTGCTGCCAGTTCCTTCCTCTGAAAGCTTCATCACAGATATCAGCTGAAGCTTTCCTGTCTGAGCTGTCTGTCAACCCCTGCTGGGAAGTGTCTCCCAGTCAGGAGGCACAAGGATCAGGGACCCAATTGATGAGGCAACCTGTCTTTTAGCAGAGCTTGAATGCTGTGCTGGGAGATCCACTGCTCTCTTCAGAGACAGCAGGCAGAAAAATTTAAGTCTGCTGAAACTGCACCCATAGCCACCTCTTCCCTAGGTGCTCTGTCCCAGGGAGATGGGAGTCTTATCTATAAGCCCCTGACTGGGACTGCTGCCTTTCTTTCAGAAGTGCCCTGCCCAAAGAGGAGGAATCTAGAGAGGCAGTCTGGCTGTAATGGCTTTGCTGAGCTGTGGTGAGCTCTGCCCAGTTTGAACTTTCCAGTGGCTTTGTTTACACTGTAAGGGGAAAATCGCCTACTGTAGTCTCAGTAATGGTGGATGCCCCTCCCCGCACCAAGCTCCAGCATCCCAAGTGGACTTCAGACTGCTGTGCTTGCAGTGAGAATTTCAAGCCAGAATTTCTTAGCTTGCTGGGCTCCATGTGAGTGGGATCCACTGAGCTAGACCACTTGGCTCCCTAACTTCAGCCCTCTTTCCAGGGGAGTGAACGGTTCTCTCTCTGGCATTCCAGGTGTATGTGGTATGAAAAAAACTCCTGCAGCTAGCTCGGTGTCTGCCCAAACAGCCACTCAGTTTTGTGCTTGAAACCCAGGACACTGGTTGTGTGGGCAACAGAGGGAATCTCCTGGTTTGTGGGTTGTGAAGACTTTAGGAAAAGCATTGTATCTGGGCCAGAATGTATCATTCCTCAGTGCTTCCGTTGGGTAGGAGAGGGAGTTCTCGACCCCTTGAGCTTCCTGGGTGAGGCGATACCCCACCCTGCTTCAGCTTGTCCTCTGTGGGCTGCACCCACTGTCTAACTAGTTCCAATGAGATGAATCAGGTACCTCAGTTGGAAATACAGAAATCACCAGCCTTCTGTGTTGATCTCCCTGTGCTGCAGACCAGAGCTGTTCCTACTAGGCCATCTTGCCAGCCACTCTAATCTTCTTATTTTTTGCAGTAAGAATGCTAACTGTCACGGTCTAGTGCAGCATGAAATCTTCCTAACAACTATGAACCTAGAGGGATTTATGGACTCAGCTGCCCTACCTTCCCCCTAACTGCAACTTAAGCCTCGCCAACTTGTGTATGGTAGCATGCAACCTTTGAGAATCATCAACTACAGAGTGCTAGAGTCAGGAAGGGTGAGAGAGGAGGGAGATTCAAATATTGCAAGAGATTCTCTGGTCCCAGAAAATTCTGAAATATTTACTTTATTTTAAAGCATTTTAATATAGCTTTTATGCTTAGTAAAAGGAAGCACTTAAGTAAAAATTAAATGCTTCATTTGTACAGGTTATCAAACCATTTTCTTTACTTAAAACGTCAGCTTGGCTATTTTTGAAATGAAATAATTGTGATTTAACTGCATGGGCACACACACATATTCTCCATATCTTTTTCATGGAATAGGAGAGTTCAGATTCCTAGTGTCTCAAATTGCCAAGGTTGTGTGTTTATAAAAGTATAAAATTGCACATGGTTTCAAAAGTATACTGAACAACAAAAAGCATTCAGTTAAATCTACATTATAGTATAGATTTAAATTTGTTTTCTTACTGTCTTTAGTTTATTCTCTGGTTGATCAAGCTCAGTCTTAATAACTGTTAGACCTAACAGAAAATAACTTGGTTTAAAACCCAGTCACTCACTACAAATCTTGCTCCAAAGCATAACTAAATGAAAACAGCCATGCACTTGGGGGTGGTTCTTGTTCTGACCTGCACATTTTGTTTACTTGGGCACGAACCAGGTGACTGAGACCTTTAACTTGAATCTTTCTTAAGAACGATTTACTAAAGTCCAAATTTTTTACATGCAGGCAGAAAAAATACATACTGCGTTCTCAACAGGGAAGTGTTTTTAAGCAAGATGTTTTGGACCAAAAAGTTTTTAAAATTTCATGGAGATTTTCATAATGTCAAATAGATGCTCAAGCAAATAAGGCAACAGAGGTCACATGGCTATGATATTAGAACTGATGTCTATTGCCAGAAACTGAGTTCTCAATCAGCAAAAGATGTGCTTCTCTTATTCTAGACTATATCTCCCCAGGGTCCAGAGGAGAGCCTGCTAAATGGTATATATCCAG
This sequence comes from Callithrix jacchus, assembly GCF_049354715.1. Taxonomy (NCBI): domain Eukaryota; kingdom Metazoa; phylum Chordata; class Mammalia; order Primates; family Cebidae; genus Callithrix; species Callithrix jacchus. The sequence goes on along the minus strand of NC_133512.1, from coordinate 87,322,218 downwards.
TAAATATTTTCGAAATGAATCAAGGAATGACATGGCTTACAGAAGTATAGGTGTTAGTATAGTCATAGTTGAGCCTTTACTTTTTTTCTGGGAACACTGAGGGAGGACTCACAGCCACCCATGTGTGTTGACCCTCCACTTGCCTCCCACATCACCCTGGGAAATAATCTCCAGTCTCATCTGTGAACAGACAAAGCCACCATCTATGCATTGGACAGGAAGAAAACTGACCATGTGCCCCAGCATGGCAGGGAACACCAGTTTGCAGGATTCAGCTTAGGGTTCCAGGATATGCTATGAGCAGATCCGTTTCTGTGATGCACGCTCATGTCTGGGCACTTGGCAGATACAGGAAGAGGTGAGGAATCAGAGAGTGGGTAAGTCAGGAGGGAACAGGCCCCAGTATGAGAAAATGGTGAGCACTGTTGCTCATTCGCCACCATTCTTTTATTCACATGGCACTAAGGGTGAGTGGCTGCCCAGGGAGAGAACCTAGAAAATGTGAAGCAAGCACTTCAGGTGCAGGACTTGGGGGATGCCCAAGTGCCCTCCAAGGGATAAAGCCAGGAGGGAGATGGTGCTTTGGCTGATGACTCACAGCTAAATGAGTTAATTTATTTTTTAATTTGTTTACATTAGTGGGATTTGTGTCAACAAAAAAAAAAAAAAGAAAAGAAAAACAAAACAAAGCCATGTACACCAGCCAATAGAGGTTCCTACCTTGTAGATTGTAGGCAGACAGGTCTCTTGAGTCCATGTCCCGCTGGAGCATTCCTCTGATCGCACACATTTATCGTGGCACCAGCCACACTGCACAAAGGAAGGAGCAGAGAGGCACTGACTGCAGGACTGGAAATGTCTGCAGCCCAAACCATTCAATGGGATCTTGGTGATCTGTGAAGAGAAGGGGTGGAAAGAGCTTCCAGAGGGGTATCCAGTTTGTTCATTAATTATAAAGTAAGTACACAAAGGTACATGTAAATATCATTTGATGGAATTTACTAGACTTAGAACCTATGTGTGCAAATCATGTAATAACGGTGATTAAAATTTCAAAAATCTGAGTCCTTCCTTTCCTCTATTGTTAGCAGTTATGTGAAAAAGTAACATTATTCTCCAGTGAGCCTAGCATTGTCATCATTGCGCCCTGTCTTAGATGATTTTAAAATAACAAGAAAGTATAATTTAAGTAGTGGGAAAACACACTTGAATCTCTGGAAATTCTAAGTAAGGTTACATATTATTCTGGCATCAAGATGCACGTTCTCTCAGAGAAAAGGGATTATTGGCTGGAGTCGGATTCCAATGTACATTTCCAGGATTTATCCGCCTGCACTAGAGTTCTGCCATTAGGACTGTAATTCTCATTCTGTGTGTTTGTTTTTCTTGTTGAGAAATATAGGACAAAAGGAGTTTTGAAAAAGGCCTCCCTTAGGTCTAGTCTTCCTTGAATAACAAATTAACTCAATTTCAGAAGATCTCTGGAATATTCACCAAAGAACCTAATGGAGGAGGGGTAAATTTGAGACGAAGAGAGATGTTATAAAGGGCCAAATGACACTGGTTGTAAATATCTATTTGAAAAACCGTATCTATGGAAACTCCCCTTGGGAACAGCTTACCTTCTTCCCAGTGACAACCAGTGTATAGCCATTCTGGTTTAACGGATGCTCCACGATCACTTCTGGAGACACGGGGTGGGAGTCCAGGAGAAAATTCACATGAGGGTTTGATGGTACTGATCGAGAAACCACAATCTAACAAGGAGAAAAGTTATAACACCCTTATTCCAACAAGCTCAGTTTAAATATAAGTGAAAAATGTGGATGATAATAGTAATAACAGATTAGCAGGGCTTGTGGGTGTCTGAACTGAAGACCCAACAGTTCCTCTCATTGTAAATCAATATGTCATCTTCTAATCTCTTGCTTTGAAGTAAAATTATCTGAACCCTGAAGACAGATTTTGCCTATGATCTTTTAATGGTTTCAAGGGATGGAGATCTTTCAATTGGCAGCACATACAGAGAAATCCCCACAATTGTATTGGGAAATGGAAGAGCCAAAACTCTTGCCAGAAAGAAGACATCGCACATGCTACAATGATTGTGGATTATTTTTTAATCTATCCTCTTAATCCTCCCCTCCAGGCAGTTTCCCTTGATGTAATGGTTAAGAGTAGTGGATGCCAAGTCTGGAAAACTGGAGCTAGTTTCAGCTGTGCTACTCTTAAGCCATATTTAGAGATCTTTTCAAGTCAAAACAGGCCCCCAGCTACTTTGAAATCATGTATTATATTTTTTTTATAAACCACTGTCCCATGATATGTTATTACTTGGATTATAAAACTCTACTTCTTGGTCTGGCTTTAAAATAAGGCCTGTTGGTTTTAACAATGCCTGGGAAATGAGGGTTGATGATCAATGTCATTTTTGCCTTCAGGTTTTAAAAATTTGGGATGTTTCCCAGCTATCTAATTTCCATTAGAACTTAGTAAATATTAATAAAGTTCAGAGAGTGTGATTGACAGCAATTGGGATAAAATCCTAATGATTATCTTAGATGAACACTTAGATTTTAGGATGGGGTTGGAGCTCTCGGAGAAACTTTCACTCTTAAGTAGATCACGAGGTTGCATATACGAGAAGGTGCAGGAGGCTCAGCATAGCTCTAGGCTTGAAATCTACTTTGTGAAATTGCCCAACATCTCTAATAAACTTTCACTGCATTGAACGTGCATTTACTCGCAGTGGGTATAAAAATAATAGGAAAACATGGACATCTGTGAGATTCCAAATAGTTACATAGCCACTACCTCTACTTCAGCTTTCTCATTCGCGTAATGAGAATGAAAATTACAGGAGTAATTACCTGCTTTGTACTCTAACAGACACATACAATGCATAAATTTCCTGGGGAACACTTGCAAATTTTTTCTTCAGCACAATAAAGGAGCCAAGTAGCCTGAAGCAAATTGAGAAGATTCTCAAAGTACCTAATTTGCTCTCAGAGAGTGGATTGTTGATGGAGAAACTAACCAAACTCAGGTACAGTCCTTAAAGTCAAACATCATGACATTTGTGCTCTAATGTTTGTTCTACCCTAAGCACTCAATGCTTTCAAAACATCTCCATTAAAAAGGGTGGTTATATTTGCACAGAAGTTAAGTGATGGATCAAGGGTCACTTGGTCAGGATAGGGAAGGTTGGAAACTATTGTTATTTCCTAAATTTGGGGTCCAATAGGTATTGCTGACCTCTGCAGGCAAAGTGCATAGAAATTCAATTACCAGTCCCACCTCTCTTTGGGTACTGGTTACCAGCAGAATATCAGATGTCAGACTTCCAAAGCCTCTATCTCAAATTATCCAGATTTTGGTTACCAAATTTTGCAATCTTAACTCCCTTCTGGTGCTCACTGCTTCTCATTTTTCCTATACTCCTGCCCAATACCCCCCCATATTTCTTAGGCTGCTGCAAATCACTTCAAACTGCAAAGGTAAAAAATAAAAAATAAAAACAAAAACAAAAGCAAAAAAATTCCTTCTGTCACACACAAGTCAAAAACAACACAGAACACCAGCCTATCTTAACACCCTGACTTTGTTTTCCATCTCATTCTGTGCTTTGCACCTCACTGAAGATTTTTTATCACTATGAACCTTCCAATGGACATCTGCATTTTGTGTCTGTCTCCCTGGTTTCCTCCATTCTCCTTAGACCGGCTACATTAACAATCACCTCCTACAGCCCTTTTGTTTTCTCCTAGCTTCTTTATTACCATTTCCTGAATCTATAATAAGCTATCTCTACTTAGCTTATTATACGTAGTAACGTCATCATCTTTGACTTTCCGAAAGGACTATCCAGATAGTCCTTTCCCAGAAAGAATTAACCTTTCTCTTTCTTTTCGGAAGCTATTTGCACCTCTGGACTTGGATTGATTGATCTGTGCATCCCCTGTTAAAGAGCTTTGTCTGGAAGAGCGCGAAACATATGGTACTTTCATAACAGGTAACTGAGCCACACATTGTGCTAAGTGCTTTAAGTGGATATTTCATTTACTCCTCACAATAATCCTATAAGGTAGGTACTATTATTTTCCTTAAAGAAAAATTCGACAGAGAATTTCATGTAGAAGGTACAAGAGTCAGATTTCCACAGAGATTTATCTGAGGCCGGAATCCATGTGCTTGACCTCTTCTTAAACACTCACCTGCTAGACTGTTGGAGTGCCAGAGTAAATACCAATAAAAAAGCTTCAACCCTGAGCTCCCAAGAGCCACTTGTGAGTAAAAGTACTAAAACAAATTTCACAATATATTTGCCTTGCCAATTACTCCATGTTTCAGTAATTTTAGCTGCACAAGTTAAGTGTGCCTAAGGAGAAAGTCTCTGCATCTAAATAGTTTTTGATGGCATAGAGAAAATGATACATCCAAATGTAATTCTTATGATAAACAACCTAACAATCTTAGAAGAATCAGCATAAAATAGAAGACTAGCAATTATCTTTTGAGTTTCTACTGTTCAACAACTAATCTTTAGTATTTAGGTCACAAAATCTTTTTTCGTTAATGGTCTTGAAAATACAGGGCTAACACATTTGGGGCAGGGCCGAATGCGAATTTACTGGATGGTGTGGTTTTGATCTCAGATAGCCTCTCCCAGGTAGGACATGGGGAAGAAATACATGTACAAATAACACTGTTGTAGCTAGGCCCCCAAATCTGTAAATCTGAACAAAGTAATTTTGTGTGGGATATTCACAAACACCTCCTCACCTAAGGTAAAGGCCCTATCTCCTCACCTCACATATACAGTTTTATCTTTGATTAAACTGCTTTATTAATAGAATTAAACTTTGAGAATGATGAATACAATTTAACATAAAATGTTTGTATGTGATTTCTGTATACTTCCCCCATTGTTTTCAAAGTGGAAAACTGAACAGTTTTTAAAATTTTTTATTTTTTTGAGACAGGATTATAGAATGCTTTCATTATCTCAAAAAGAAGCCCCACATCCCTTAGCCATCATTCCTAGTCTCCGCATATCTTCTTAGCCCCTGACTACCACTCATCTACTTTCTATCTCTATAGATTATCCCATTCTGGATATTCCATACAAATGGAATCCTATGATACATGGTCTTTTTGTGTCTGGTATATTTCACTTAACACCATGTTTTCTTTTTCTTTATAAATTTTTTTTTATTTAAAAAAATATTTTGGAGACTGAGTTTCACTCTGTCACCCAGGCTGGAGTTCAGTGGCAAGGTCTCAGTTCACTGCAATCTCTGTCTCCTGTGTTCAAGCGATTCTCCGGCCCCAGCCTCTTGAGTAGCTAGAATTACAGACATGGGCCACCGTGCCCAACTAATTTTTATATTTTTAGTAGGGACGGGATATCTCCATGTTGGCCAGGTTGGTCTTGAACTCCTGACCGCAAGTGATCTGCCTACTTCGGTCTTCCAAAGTGCTGGGAAATACAAGTGTGAGCCACTGTGCCTGGCCTTAATTTAATGTTTTCAAGGTTCTTCATGCTCCTTTTTATCATCAAATAATATTTCATTATATGGATGTGCCACTTTTTATTTATCTATTAGTCACTAGATGGATGTTTGGGTTTTCCACTTTTTGGCTATTGTGAATAATGCTGCTGTGAACATTGATAACTTTCTGTGTGAACATATATTTTCACTTCTCTTGGGTACCTAGAAGTGGAATTGCTGGGTCTTATGGCAACTCTAGTTGATCCTTTAAGGCAGTACCAAGCCATTTTCTACGGTGGCTGTATCATTCTACATCCCCACCAGCAGTGTATGAAGGTTCCAATTTCTTGACATCCTCACTTATACTTGTTATTTTTAAAATTTTCTTGATTCTAGCCATTCTACCGGGTGTGAAGTGGTACTTCGCTGTGGTTTTGGTTTACAGTTCTCTGCCAAATGTTTTCTTAAATTTAAGTAAGTGGATTCACAGCCTTCCTCCCATTCCTCTGGCTCAAGATAATACTTGGGCATTCCCTGCTTGATATGCCAGTCAGTGTTCTGAAGAACATTTCCTCATGGTCAGACTGGACTTCTGTGAAACAGGGTCCTGGAGGGGCTGGAGGCCGGGAAGGGGTGGAAAAAACAAAAGTGGCCTCTCCTTAGGAAAAGCAGTCAGAGCAGGAGGGGAGGCACTCTCCAGGCACCTGTGCTTGGCAGAGGTGGTGAAGGGTTGGTGGCACATCCTATGGGAGGGTGCAAAGCAGAAGTGTTGGAGGCAGTGCATGGTGGGGCTGGAACAGCGTGTATGAGTGGACCTCTTGAAGGAGAGGAGAGGCCCATGGAAGTTCAGGGTTGAACAAGACATAGGGTTTAATGAGAGTTGTTGTGAACTAAGAACATTTCATATTCTTTAATATTCTTGGAGAGATCTGAGTAACCACTGGAATGCTTGTTGGAATTGTACTACTTTCATCAAGGCACTGACAACCAACTCTACAGGTATGGGTTCCACAGCTGACACTCTTGGTGGCCTTCAATGCATCTGAACTGGATGGAAGGCATGTTAGAAAACATGCAACACAGTCCTTCTTCGCATAGTTATCCTGGGATCAAATAGCAGTAGGGCCAGGCATGGTGACTCACACCTGTAATCCCAGCACTTTGGGAGGCTGAGGCAGGATGATCGCTTGAGCCCAAGAGTTCAAGACCAGCCTAAGCAACATAGGGAAACCCCATCTCTATAAACTGCACCCCCCCAACAGTAAACCTTGTTGTGAATGATTCAGTCTTACAGAAATATAGATGAAAATGTAACCCCAAAACCTACGTACAATCTTTTGAAGACTGAAGTTTCCTTTTTTATGAACAGAAAACATGAATTTCTGTGTTAAGGCCAATAAAACTGAATGGGAGCTTTTGATATCATCTAGATTGATTTCTAATTTAAAAGTTAAGAACAATAGAGGATTTCTGTTGAGGAATAAGGAAAGCTTCATTCTTAATGAGAGATGATGCAAATTATTGGATTTTCTTTTATTTTAAGAGACAGGGTCTTACTCTCTCATTCAGGCTGGAGTGTAGTGATGTGATCATAGCTTACTATAACCTCGAACTCTTGGGCTCAGGTGATCCTCCCGCCTCAGCTTCCCAGATGGCTAGGACTACAGGCATGGACCACCACACTTGCTTAAGTCTTTTATGTCTTGTAGAGATGGGGTCTCGCTATGTTGCACAGGCTGGTCTGGAACTACTGGTCTCAAGCAATCCTCTGGCCTCCACCTCCCAAAGTGCTAGGATTACGGGTGTGAGCCACCATGACTGGCCAGTTATTGAAAATTGAGGCTCAAAGAAAAAGATGTGGATGAAGAAGAAGACCCTATTCATAAATGGATCGGGTTATAGCAGGATGTGGCCTACGAGTTCAGGGAGTACATTTGTTTACCCTGTAGTTCCCAATACAGAATACAGACTCTTATCCTCAAGGCATATCTTAATATATCAGCTATTCCTTGCTACCTTAATATACAAAAATACTGAAATAAGAAGCTTATTTAAACCTTAATGAAGGCATGGGGTTTTGGGGTTTCTGTTTCAGAATCTAGATTAACCTGCAAGAGTTTAACCTGCATTTTCAAGGTATTTCTGATGCCTCTTTCTGCTTTCCTGTTTCAGGTTTACTGTTTTCTTCAGTATGTGATAAAAATTGGTGTTTATTTAGAAAGAAATCAAAATATGAAGAGTAATCTGTTTCAATTATGGTAAATATCTAGTTTTTTGAAAAAGAAAAAATAAAAAGAAGTAGAAATTGCTGATTGGTACTAATAGCTCCAAAAGCGGAGTACCAGATAGCAAATGGTGAATTAAATGAAGTTTACTCTGTTCTTTCCTTTGTTCTTTTTGGTAAATGGGTACAAGTGCTTCTATACCAACTAGACATTTTAAAGGCCAGGTACATCCAAAAGGCAAAACAATTTTCCTCTCTGTTACAATACTGATGTGTGTGCTTCAGCTTTCTGAGATGAGTCAAAAGTGAGTCAAAATGAGTCAATACCAGATGATTGAGACATTTGTAAAAGAATATTTTGAGCATCTAAAACCCAGATAAGCTAGGAAATTTATTAAAATTTTAAAATAATGAATTCTTTCAAATTGGTATTGCAAATATGTTGATTGTACAATTAACCAATTAAACAGTAATAGAAGTTCAAGAAACTACTGATACATGTATATTTCCTGACTTAAAATGTCTCTCTGCTCTTTCCAAAAGCACCCACGCAAGAAATCTCAGTTATTCCTTGCTACCAAAAGCCAAAACAAAAGCTTAGTATTGTCCTATGATTTCAAATACTTATGATATTTTTAATTTCTATGTATGTAGCAATGTATAAGATATGTCTTTCAAGAGCATGTGTTAACTCATTTCGGGAGACTAAACATAAACTGGACTTGATTTTTAGTTATGGACATAACTGAAATTATGTTTTATAAAAGATTATTTCTTACACAAAAGAAATTTCAGAACTCTTGAGTGTATTTTTCTCTAAAGAAATATACCAAAGCTTCCGGGCATGGTGACTCATACCTGTAATGCCCGCATTTTGGGAGGATGAGGTGAGCAGATTGCTTGAGGCCGGGATTTCAAGACCAGCCTGGCCAACATGGCAAACACCCATCTCTACTAAAAGTACAAAAGTTGGCTGGGCATAATAGTGTGTGCCCGTAATCCCAGCTACTTGGGAAGCTGAGGCACAAGGATCACTTGAACCCTGAAGACGGAGGTAGTAGTGAGTCAAGATTGCACCAGTGCACTCCAGCCTGGGCAACAGAGCTGTCTCAAAAAAAAAAAAAAAATAAAAAAATGGCAAAGCTAACATTCTTTAGGGTTAAAACTAAGTTAATGATGTACACATTAAAAAAGGCAGATATTTTTATCTGATCATTTTATAAAAGAGATGACTAAGTTAGAAATCCCTAAAGAGAATCGTTGTTCAAGTTTAAGCTTCCTTCAGTTATGTCTCTGTCAGGTGTTTAAAATATTGACGAATTGAGAATCTGTGTTTACATACTCTAAAATGGCAGTAATTCCAACCATGATGCATACCACGGGCTTCTCACAGAAAGCACGGACATGCCGTGATGGGGGCATGTGAACTGAAAGAATTTGAAGACAGGAGGTCAATAAATAAATGGATTCTTCTTACTGGAAGTGAGTAATTATTCCTTGTTTTTTTTTTGGAGACGGAGTCTCACTCTGTCTCCCAGGCTGGAGTGCAGTGGTGCCAACTTGGCTCACTAACTCCCGAGCTCAAGCAATTCTCCTGCCTCAGCCTCCCCAGTAGCGGGGTTACAGGCGCCCACCACCACACCCAGCTAATTTTTGTATTTTTAGTAGAGAGGGGGTTTCACCATGTTGGCCAGGCTAGTTTTGAACTCCTGACCTCAAATGATCGACCCACCTTGGCCTCCCAAAGTAGTGGGATTACAGGCATGAGCTACCACACCTGGCTGTAATTATTCTTAAGTTAATTGATTACTAACACAATGATTTAAATAGTGGTCATAAGTAATGATCTTGAACGTGGGACATCTTTTTAGGTGACCTCTACCTGCTTGGGTTTCTTACTAAGATCCAACTAGTCCAGTTAAGAGGCAGAGGAGAACAGGAGTGATGAGTGGACCGTAACAGCACTAAGGAACTGGAAGAGGGGTAAGGAGCATGCGGGAAGAGCAAGGATGGAACCACGGAGCCCAGTAGCAGTGGTGACAGTGCCCAGGCAGTGGCCAGTGGGAGCAGGCACAGGGTAGTGCACACAATAGTTGCCCAGTGAATATTTGTGGAGCTGAACTTGAAACAAATCTTAAAAGGGCCTCCCCACCCCCTCCCATATCCCTGATCCACTCGCTCTCCCTCGACTGACAGTCATGCACAAATATTTTAATAGCAATGCTTTGCATTGAGAGATTAAAGGCCTTATACAAGTGCTGTTAAAAAAAAAATCAAGGAAGCATTGTTTTGGATATAGATTAGACGAGGCGCTCAAAAGGGAGACGTGGACAATCCCTGTGATTAGTCCTGTGATCTTCATGAGAATCCCTCTTCCCTCTCCCACGTAGCTGTGCACACTGTGTTAATGTTCCCAATCTGGCTCTGTTCTACATCTTCCCCAGTTTGTAGGAAGACACATTCTCATTGTTCACTTACACTATCTCAAACATTGCTTACCCTACTGTTTCACTTCAAAGCATCCCAAGAGAGTGATCATGAAATAAAAATTGTTTTTAAATTGATATCTACATTGGCATGGCTGTTCGGAGATTGAGACTTAAATAGATGTACGCATCAATATTTTCAGACATAGCTGCACCTGTACGAGATAAGTTACACATCATTAAATGTCAGGAACATGTCAAAAATGTCTTCTCTGCCATACACAAAATATTATTAGCCAAACAACAGAATTCTTTCTAATCAAATAACCACTGTGAAATACCTGATTCACTTTGCACCCAACAGCTGGGGCTGTAGCTTGTGTTCCCAGCCAGAGCTGAACATAAGCACAATAGGAAAGACAGAAACAGCTGCAAACTCTTGGGAGAAAAAAATCTGCAAAGCAACTTTGCCATTAGGCTTCAGGGTAGGAAGGAAGTAAAATCATTTTTCTGTTACTTTTTGTGTAAGGCAGCTGTCTTTGGGGAAAAACGTGTCCGTTCTATTTTGTAACAGAAACTTCATCGTATTTACTAAAACACGAGTTGTAGAAACTTAGGCCTAGCCACAGACTTAGCACTGCGGCGCAGTCAAAACCTTTACAGAACTGTAGGAAGTCACTGATCTGACAGATTAAAGTGGGAGGTCGCCATATCTGTGCTCCACTCCTGACTCCTCCCCCACTATTATTTACTGTAAATAATCTGGATTTCAGTCATGCTGTTTGCTCCTTCAAATACTTTAGGTTTTTAAATAAAATTTAGTGGAATTAAATTTTCTTATGCAAGCGTCAGAAAAATAGATTCTCTGCGGTTTCCAATAGCCCTTTGTCTGTATGTACTATTATTATCAGGTAAATATTTTAATCTTTCCTACTAAAATTTTAATTTCTTAAAGGTAAGTTCTGCGTCACTGTTTCCTTTGCTTCATTTATTTGCCTAGCAAAGCAAAGTTCAGTAGTTCTTGATACTTATCTGATAAATTAAAAGCCACTTTAAGAAAATCAGTGATACCGTACTTTTCACAAAATAAGTATTTATTTTTACCTTTGTTTTGGATGCACAGTTAATTGGCAAAATATAGTGTCTCTTATATAAAGGCTGGGAGACAAGAATAAAACATTTGCACAGCCTTTCTCTAATGAGACTGATGCATGGCATATCCCTTGGGCAGTGGACTTTGTCACACAGCAGAATTTATTCTGTTAATAAAGCAACTTATTTAAATATGGAATTTTATTACAACTTTAGAATGTGGAAATAGGCCAGGGAACTTTTGATGTTAAAAAAGCATCGGAGCTAAAGTGATTGTAAAAAGCTTATGCATACAAACTGGACTGGCGAGGTAATGAACAATTCTGGGGGAAAAAAATAGAAAGCAGAAATAAAGATAAAAGGGGGCAAATCAACATAATGAAAACATTAGGAAATCAATAGATACCAGCTTCTCTAGCCCTCCATTGTAGTTTTTGCAATTCAATAGAATAACATCAATGTAAATTAAAAACATGTATAAACACAGAACACTACTACACATTTTACACATAATAGATATGACCATATTTCAAATACATTAGAGTGCATGTCTCTGTGGGAGGGGCAGGGCATCTCTCCTTCAGGTTTGAGAAGTTAAGGATAGAATTAAATCACTGTGAAGCAATAGAAGGTAGGTTACTATTGGAACAATGAGATAGCAGGACCTGTACGATTTGTTTCGAGCTAGGAAGGTTTTATTTATGTGGTTTTTGACTTTGAAAAAATTCCAGCATGCCCGTTAGAACAAGAAAAACATAACGTACAGGTTTTAAACTTTGGCAATGATCAGTATCCAGACCGCTGTAAAGAGAGTGGTAATTTTAAAAAAGGTTTTGTAGAAGAATACACATAGGATATATAGATGGGCAAGTTATAGGAAAAGCTTATCATTCTCAGTTGTTTTACTAGAGGGCTTTGTCTGATGAGGGTATTAACTGTATCAGTTGATTATGAAATAAGCATCTCCCTTTAAAACAAATTTCTAGTATTCATAGAAATTCAGTATTTCCATAGATGCTATTGTCATTCTTCCCTCCTCAAGAATCCACTAACATTGAAAGCACCCATAACTACAAAATAATAATACTAACTCAACAAGGGAACATTTTCATTTCTTCAGGTGCTATGGTTCTTGTATCTAGGAAACACAGTAAGTCAAAATGGAAACTTTGTTGTAGGGAAATACCATTGCTATCCATTAAAACTATTTCTTAATTTTTTTTTTTTTTTTTTTTTAGTATTTGAACTTATTTGCCTCCGACCCTACCATTTTGCAGAATCAGGAGAGCTTGAGTTACAATGGGATTTTGATGATCATGTCCCTTCCTAACTCCTGCCAATATTTCTCAATGATGTGATTGTGTCTTCTCATGGAGATGCACGGTTCACACAATAGCTCTCCTTTGATCTGGAGCTTCCCTTGAAATAGAAAAAAATTGGTCTGGAACTGCCTTACTTGTTTCATTTTATTTTCCAATCATGTGACAGAAATTATGAACGGGGAAAAAAAACCCCAAACCACTCTGGACAAGAAAATTAAAGCAACCGCATTCAAACTGAAAGCTTCAAGAACTTAACAAAAAAAGACCATACATTTCACAGAAAGTGAATCAGGCTTCATTGTTTGGCTTTCAGTCCGTGTCTCCACTTTCTACTATGACTTGAACCTTACAGTATTTGCAAATACCTTACTGCAAAAACAAAAGCAAATTAATTGCACAATACCAGATCGAACAGACACAGCTACTCTCAGAAAGCCCTTACCTGGATGAAGCGGCCCTCTGATGTCCCAAGATTAGCAATGGTGAGGTCTCCTTTAATGAAGGTGGATATAGACGTTAAGAGGACTTTGTTGAATTGACCTGCGAATAAGTCAATGCGCTGCAAAGCTGTGGTAAACTCTGTTCGATATTCATCGTGGCGTGCTTCACAGCCTAGTAAATTTCTCTGAAATGTCTGGAATAAAATATGTTCATAGAGTTAATGTGAGTCCAGACGAGAACAAGCTGGTAAAAAACTTTTTAGTGTGTCTTTTCAGAGCTTGGAGGAGAATGGCAAGGATAATCATGCAAATAGACAAATAGCCACAGATAGGCATAAATATTTCTAGTGACTGAATGGCTCCAATTTCACTAGGCATTATCTATAGACTCCAAAACGTTACTATTGCAATTCACACCATGGTTCAACACGTGCATGCCTAAAGATGGAACTTAGATGCTGCCATTATAAGAAAAACAAAACTTTTAAAAGTCTCAGCCCTTGACACAAAGGTAATGCTTCTAGCAGGCAAGTCCAATGAGATGAATTTCAACTGGATAATAATAAATGTTAGAGTCATGCTCTGACATTATATATTTAAATATGTGCATTTGTGCATTCTTGTGCAGAGAGATGGTGGGGAGTGGTGGTTAACGGATAACTCACTGGGCGGCCACAGAGCACTGATCCATGTGCTTGCACCAAATCCTGGTCCCTAGTGTTTACTTGCTTTATGTAACAATCTTTCCGTATTCAAAAAATCATGTAATGTCTGTGCTTTATTCCCCTCCCTCTGTAAAATAGAGATAACTAAAAAAATACTACTTACATTATAGAGCTTGTGTAACTATTAAATGAGCTAGTTTATATAAAGCTCTCACAAAAGAACCCAGAATGAGTGTTCTATTTATTTTAGCATTTGTCTAGTAGGTTTTCTGGAAGACCTCCTATGCAATAAAAACAAAACAAACAAAAAGAGCCCAGGACTTGTAGATAACATCACTTAAGTATCTCCATTCTTATACCTGAGAGACCTCAGATTCAACAACATGCCCATAGCAGAAACCACAATCTTCCCCCTGCCTGATCTTAGGATACTATGCACCTCAGTGAATGGCTCTACCATTCCTCCAGATGCACAAGTCAGAAATCTAACTATCATCCCCAATTCCTCCCTCTCCCTCAGTCCCCATATATAATCCATCACCAATTCCCACAATATCATTTCTAAATACCTCCTAGACCCATCCAGTCTTCTCCATCTCGTGCCCTTCCTCCCAATGTTCATCCTAGCCACCCCACTCCTTCCTGGATGGCTGGCTTCCTAACTAGACCCACCACATCCATTGTTACCCTTGCCAGGTGATCTGTTCCTCACATTACAGCAGGATTTGCTTTTCAAACACAAATCTGACCACATCCCCTCTCTTAATGCTTCCCCATTGCTCTTAGGATAAAGAACAACATTTTTCACATGGCCTGTGTAGCTCCCTTCCCATCATCTGGCCCCTGCCCAGCTTCTCCAGATCTGTGTTCTTAGTGCTCCAGCGAGCAGGCCTTCTTTCACCTCTCCAAATATGTCATGTGTTCTCCCATTTAGGAACGCTGTATATGCTATTTCCCTGCTTGAACTGCTTCTTCCACCTCCATTCACCTTGTTAACTCCTACATCTCCTTCAGATCTTAGCTTGTCACCATTTCCTCAGCAGGCCTGCCTTGACCCCACTATCCAGGTCTAATGCTTCTTTCTAGTATAGATTCTCATGATACCTTTTACCTGTGCACCATAGCATAGCTGTAACATAGTTACAAGCTGCAACTTAACATTTGCTTGCGTGATTTATAAGATAATGTGAAACTTCTCCTAAGCAGCTCTCTGCAATCAGGGACCCTACTCATCCAACATGGTATTGCTAGTAGTTTATTACCTATCATGCATAGTAGATGTTTAGTACATATGAATTGAATGAATGAACAAGTGAATCAATTATAGATAGATGGGGGATGAGTATGGAGATATAAAACTATATTATTAAAGCGTTTTTCCCTCCCCGCAGAAATTGGAGAGTTAAAAGAGTTTATAAGGGACAAATAGGAGTGTTTGGCTCTTGACTGTCCTGAGGGGATAGCTGGGAATTGGTAAATCTGGGGTAGACGATGGGGACAGGAGAAGGTATTACGGAAAATGATGTGCAACTTGGAAGAAAAGGAGAGCAAATTTCATTAGGTCTTCGTATGTAACTATAATCCAGGAAAATCATTAGAAAGTAAGTAATTCTCTATTATTGTCCTATATAATAATCACAAAATGATCAAAATATATTTCAAACCATTTTTACTGTTTAAGAACAAACAAGTAAAAACGTTTAGTTATCCTTCTGTATAGCAACCTTATTCCTTAGTGTTAAATGTCTATCACATGCAATGCAGAGTTTTTACGTCTATTGACTTTTATGATTAAAACCCACCTAAAATGCTCTATTTATATATCAACAACTATTTCTTCATTTTCAGTGGCAATAAATTAGCCAACAATCTTAGAGATGCTAAACCCACTGACTCTTGTAATTAATACAATGTTTTAGGTGTAGGCATTTACTTTGATATATTAGTAAGTGCTATTTCCCTGCTTAATTAGAAGCATTTCTTCACTGAAGTACTATAGAATACTCTGAGGAGTAGCAGATAACTGAGATGTACCAGCAATTCAATAGTAACTGATTAATTGATAATTAAGTTTCTGTTGGTGATCAATCATCCATTTTGCAGAGATAGCCAGAGCTAAGGGAATCTGCTTAAAGGAGCAAAGACCAATTTTAAATCTAAGGCTATCTGAAGTATTCCATTATAGAGGTGGCAGTGTTACATTATAAAGGTCAGGTTTTTGTGGTTGTCTTGTTTCTTCTTTTGTTAGTGTTTCTTTATCTCTAAGTCTAGGTGACATCCTGGGAACTTTAAGGACTCCAACTTGACCTGGTGTATGCTGCTACCAGAGATCTAAGGGATTCATTGGGATATAGAAACAATTTGGTGGGTGTGAATGAGAGTCTTTGACCATAAACTAGCAGCCTTTTATCAACAAGAGCTCAGGAATTTTCTTATCATCTTTTATCCCCAGGGCCCTGCATTGTGCCTAGCACACAGTAGGCATTGAATGACAGCCTGCTGAAAAATTAGTGCAGCTGCAAAAAGTCACCAGGGATAAAACACATTTGCCTACCCCGTTCAACAAAACCAGTTTGTGGTTGGTTTTGATGAACGGGGCAAGCAGAGGAATGAAGAGGAGATGGCCATTAAGGATCTTCTCAGAGAATCTGCAAGCTTGTAGGAACTTGCTGATCTTTTATAAGTGGAGGGAGAGCAATACAACCAGAACTTTAGCCTCTATGCACCTATTTGCACACATGTAAGGCATAAATGTAGAATTCTGTATTAGAGTTAATGAAATATTTATATTCCACACTTCAAGGCTTCTCCTTCAGAACAGGAATTAGTGAGATCTCTAAATACTACCTCCTCAGGAATTAATAGAATTAAATTATGTCTCTATTGCCCCCCAATAAAATTTGTAAATATAGAGACACTGCACAATGTTGGAATAGGATCTACAGAACTTCTCGATCTTGTGTGATTTACAGATAAAAAATAAACATGTCAGGTTCAAGTGGCATTCAAATTTCATAAGCCAGGGGACTCCAACCTTTTTCTTTTTCATTTTTTCCATAGCTGAGGTCCGCAGAAGGAGGCACTAGCCCCTAGGAAATAGTAACACTCCAGCATTCACTGCAGGAGAGGTGCTCCTTGTCTCTTCCTTTGGAGAATCCTGATAAACTCAATGATTGGGATCAAGGCATCAGGGACTGGCTTCCAGAGCTGCACAGTCTCTGAGCTCTAACAGTGGGACTTCAACCAACAAGGAAGCCTTGGATTAAGCTCTCAGTATTTCAGACATAAAGCACTGCACAAATATGACTGCATCTCAGTCCAATTCACTACGTCCCTCAAAGATAATCAGTGAAATGTTTGCTGCTCCTTTGTGGGGAAAAGATAGGGTTGCTTTATCTCAGCACTTCACACACAGTTCCTGGATGTGGCATTTAGGGTGGGATTGGGGCCTAGCTGGAAGAACAATTACACATTTGCTGCCAGGGGTCTCCTTGCTACCTGTGCTTCCCTCAAAGCCAGGAGGTCTCGTGCCTTAGGGTAAAACTGAGCATCGCTGGCACAGTTCTCTGGGACAGTAGCTGCTTTGGGGAAGTGCAGAAGAGTCTAAAGAGCAGGTTTCACACCAGCACTAGGAGGGAACCAGCCTAACTCTGTCCTATGGTAACAAAGGGAGGAAAAAGGAAGGAAGGAAGGGAGGGAGGAAATCAAACTTTTTCCTGCACCCAGAATGTGCCAGGCACTGAGATAGGCATTTTCATGTACAATAAGACTCACAGCAGCCCTGTGAGGTTTTATCACACTCAGTTTCAGGGAGGAGGAGACTCAGTGAGACGAAGGCTCAGTCATAGTGCCCAGTTCCCATTGGAGCAAGCATCACAAAACAGCTCTCTCTGATGGTCAAACTCCTGAATTTCTTTGCTTCTGCTTACTATTCTGGGCAATGTTTTGAGAATTGCACAATTACAAAAATGGAAAGGACTTTCCAGATCATCCCATTTAACTTCCTCATTTTAAGGCTGAAATCAATCTTTATTTTCTAGATAACAGCAGAGATAAAACCAGCATTCTTTACTAATCAGCTTAGCTCTTAAATCTAGTTCTCCTTGTTACCTATTTTGGTTATGAACATACCGTGCTTGCATTTAGGTAACTCTGAAATTTCAGTCATCACCACCTCCTCTTTCTCTGGCATTCCTATATTTAACCAGTCAGTAAGTCCTGCTCAGCCTTGTCCACAGTCCTGCTCCTGGGCAGCCCTTCCAGCCACACCTGCACCCCTGGCGCAGCCTAGTGCTTCCCCACTGGCCTTCTGGTCTCCCACCTCTTCTGCCTTGAAGCAGTCTCAAGCTGTCATTCCCTTCTTCAAAACCTTAGTTGCTTCCCAAAGGCCTGCAGGAAAAGTCCAAATTCCTTCGTATAGCTTTCAAATCTGCCTTGACTTACCTTTTTAGCCTTTCCTCCCTTAAGGTGTAAGGCAAGGTGACTATCTGGAACATCCAGTGAATCTCGGAGTGGTTATCCTGAATTAAAACCCTCCCATTTCTTGGGTCCTTGCACTGGTTTGGCAGCTGTGCTCACTTTCCACAATCATCGACACCTATTCCTTGCTCAGGTGACCCTGAGGTGAACTCCGCTCTTTTCTAAAATCTCTCTTTATGAGTTCATTCAAATGACAGAGGTAATGTGCTTTATTGGCTGGGGAAAGGGAGATAGTGACAAAGAATAAGGTGGACACTATAAGGCTGCAGGAAGATACCATCTAACTTGAGATCTCTGAGTCAAGAGAGAAACCCCATGCATCCAATAAAGAATAATCTCTGGGCACACACACGTGTAATGCAATTATAGGCAAAGGAAAGACAAACACAAGACTCACAGTTGTTGTTTATCCACCTTTCCAGGAGGGAGAGGAATATTGCTAGGATGGGACATTCAGGAGATTTCAAAGGTAATACTCCCTTTTTGAGCCTGGTGGTAGAGATATGAGTGCTTGTTTTATTTTATATATGTATAAAAAATATATATAATATACAAATAGTATATATATAAATATATTAAAATATGTATAAAATGTATATATACACACAACACATACATATATGTGTGTGTACATATATATATATACTGTGTGTGCATAGATACATATACACATGTATAGAGTCATGTGCTGCATAATGACATTTTAGTCAATGATAGACTGAATATACTATGGTGGTCCCATAACATTTTAATTTTTTTTTTTTTTTTTAGAGACAGGATCTCCCTCTCTCTCTGCACCCATGTTGGAGTGCAGTGGTGTGACCATAGCTAACTGTGACTTCAAATGACAGGGCTCAAGTAATTCTCCCATCTTAGCCTCCCAAAGTACTGGGATTACAGGCATGAGCTACCACACTCTGCTAACAATATCACATTTTTACTGTACCTTTTCTAGTATATAAATATATAGTACATCTGTAGATGTGTTTATATATTTATATCTATAATATATATACTAGTATATCTAAATATATATTTGCATATTTATAAAGATATATTTATATCCACAAGTAGTTACCATTGTGCTTCAATTGCCTACAGTATTCAGCAGAGTCACATGCTATACAGGTTTGTAGCCTAGGAGCAAAAGGCCATACCATGCAGCCTAGGTGTGTAGTCGGCTGTATCACTTAGGTTTGTACAAGTACACTCTACGATGTTCATACAATGGCAAAATTGCCTATTCACACATTTTTCAGAACGTAAGCACTGTTAAGCAATGCATAACTGTACACAATTTTTTCACATATATAAAGTATATCATAAGAAAAATAAATTTTAAAACAAGAAATAAATGGAAAATGAGGATGTGGAGACAGCTTATTAAGAATTTTCTCCAGCCCAACTTCTTGATGTCTTAAGCAGTTTTGAAATATTTTCACGGCTTTGCTGAGCTCACAATTGTAATGTTACATAACATTTGCAGAGTAGATTATGGTTTTCAAAGTACGTTATCTCATTTGATCCCCTGAACAAGTCTGTGACTTGGGTTTCTTATGATCATCATAATTTTACAGATGAAGACGTAAGATTCAGAGATTTGAGTCTATAAATATTAGAGTTCGAATCCTAATTGTTGATTTCAAATCCTATATTCCTTACACTACATCATACTTCTAATGTATAGGCTCCTACAGTGTTTCTGAGACCCACCCACACTCGAGGGATGCCTCAGAACCTGGTCTAAAAGAAGAGCAAGGATGCTCCTGTGACAGGGCTGGTTCTACCCCAGGGAGGCTTTGATGAGTTGCATGATCTTAGCATTTGTTCCTAGTGTTTACAATGTGTTAGATACAGTTCTAAGCATTTTACAAATATTAATTCATGGAATCTCAGAACAAGAAGCCTAGGAGGAAACAGAGGCACTGAGTGTTCACATTATCCTCAGTGCAGGGCTATGACTGAGCCTAAGATATCTGGCCCCAGGGTCTTCACCACCAACCTAATTGCACATTTTCTGTCTGTAAAGAGAGGGGTTGAGTGAATTGATTTCAAAATTCTCTTCCAGCTCTACAGGTGGCTTCCCAAAGCTTCCCTTGCTGATTTTTTTTTCGACTCCAAGGAGTCAAAAAAACTGTCATCAGTCTGTTGTCAGAACAAATCATTGCTTGGGAGGTTTAGATGACCAAATGAGGAAACAGTCATGGTCTTCCAACCACTACAGGCTGCCCCAAAATCTAGATAGACTCTGGATTCTATAGGAAGTTTTTAAAAGCATTGAGCTTTTTAAGGCTTATCCACTTCTAAAATAATTATATGACTCTGAGACGCAATGGTAAACAACCTGTTCTATTTTTTTAAGAAAACTTGTTGCAAACTTGTTTCCTTAACCCAAAGTCTTCTACACTGTTGTAGAGTTAAAAGAATAGGAATTCCTCTACAATTTGTAAGCCTTGATGTGATACTTCAATGAATCTAGTCTTTCTTTACCTTTCTATGAGTACTTGCCAGATATTTTTTTACCTGAGTCAGTCATATAGCTTTTTCATAAAAAAGAAATTGAAGTGCTATTTATTTAATCTCAATGTATTTGATTCAAAATGTTTCCCCTAGTTAACATTATGATGTATGCAGTGAATATGCAATTATATTTAATTCAGTGTAATTAAGGATGTGATATATTTAAAATAGTGATTCATTTAATTGATCTATAGGACAGATTTAGCTCATCTATAGATAATTTAAATCAGTCTTGAAGATAAAACTTTTTAAAAATGTACTATCTTGTCAAATCTTTGCCAGTTACATCACCTTTCTCTCCTCCTTGACCATGACTGAATTTCCAGAAGCATTTGAATACACGTTTTATTCGTAATCATTCTTTGTACAAATTCTAGCTACATATAGTAATGGTTTTCTGGGAAACACATATTTCAAAATAGAAAGTCCCCCTTTGTCTAGAGCTTTTCATACAGTTGACTGAAAACTTAATTGCTTTAATTTCGGGAATTCTTATTTCCCTAAATTTCACTCATGTGATTCTTTTATTAAGTAGAACCGGGAGAGAGGATGATGTGGAACTGACTGCATGCAGAGGCACAGAACTTTGAATTTCAGTGTCTGGCTCTATTTCTTATAGACATATTTTAACTCTTTACTGTCTGTACTCAGATGCATAAGATGTTGACACTGAAGCCAGAATTCTCTGTAAAATGCAAAAGAGCTCTCTGGCAGAGCAGGTCCTTCTCTTTGGAGTCCTCAGTGCACAACCAGACTGTTAGGGTGACGTGCTCAAACCCTAAGAATCTGACCATGTTGTCTTGTGCTATGAAGAGGACTCCGTCTGATGTGCTCAGGGCACAGATGAAAAGAAAGAGGCTTCCTTAATACTTCTGTCTCCACTAACTCCCCTTAAGGAAGTAATCCCGCCTTACAGCTTCAATAGCCATGGCCTGGAAGTCCTAGCAGGGGAGCAAAGCTGGGGGGCAGTGTTAAAGAGGCTTCGATTTCTTTCTGCCCTAGGCAGAGAGGGCATGCTCTGCGGTTGAGTGTGCAGCCAGACCGCGGTGCGCACAGCATAAGCAGGATCTGGCTGAGCACTGGTGATTCACAAGGTGATGGAAGCTACTGTGGCTCTGCTCTCACAGCCTCGTGGTGATGACCTAACTCTACACACTCAGTGTCCCTATCTTCCAAGGACCAGCTCTGTCTCTGCAACTGCCTTCAGGCTATGTTTGAATATGCCATCGATGATACTCAGAGTCATCACTTTTCTCTTCAAACTGATTTCCTCTTCCAGCTTCCTATTTCTCAATGCATCAACAGCTACCCTCTCTGCAAGTTTGAGATTGGAACCATCTGTGAGTCTTTCCTTTATTGTTCATATTTAATCAATGATTCTTTCTTTCTTTTCTTTTGTCTTTGTTTCTCCCTCTCTCTCTCCCCCTTCTTTCTTCCCTCCCTCACTTTCTTTCTCTTTCTCTCTCTCTCTCCTTCTTTCTTCCTTGTTTCCTTGAAAGGGTCTGGTTCTGTCACCTAGGCTGCAGTGCAGTGACACAATCTTGCCTTACTGCAACCTCCTTTGTCCTCGGGTCAAGAGATCCTCCCTCTTCAGCCTCCAGAGTAGCTTGGACTACAGACGTGAGCTACCACACCTGGCTAACTTTTGTATTTCTTTGTAGAGGTGGGACTTTGCCTTGTTGCCCAGGCTGCTCTTGAACTCACAGGCTCTAGTGATCCTTCTGCCTCGACCTCCCAAAGTGTTAGGATTACAGGCATGAGCCACCATGCCTGGCAGATTTTTATATACTTTTCTACTGAATTAAAGGAAATCACTTACATGGCCTCCTACAATCTGATTCCTTTGATTCTAGAATCTTCACTTCAACTTTTTAGTGTAATGCTCCCTAAACACCTTCTCAGCATGTCCTGTGACAACCATGTTAACCTAGCAGAGAAGGTGGGTCAGGAGTGGCCCTGCCCTTTCTAGCTGTGCAGCTTTAGGATTCCTAGATCTCTAAACCTCAGTTATTCACTTGTAAAGTGGGAAAACACATACCAATATAGCAGATTTGTTTTGAGGCTTAAATGAAATGAATCCTGTGCCAGGAACATGTTAAATGGTCACTTCATTTAGAAGATCTATAGTAGGCAGAATAATGTCTTCCCAAAATTCCATCTGGAACATCAGATTGTGACCTTATTTGGAAATAGGCTCTTTGATATGTAATTAGTTAAGGATCTTGAGATGAAATCATCCTGGATTTAGTGTGGGCCCTGAGTTCAATGACTGTTGCCTTTATAAGAAGAGGGACACAGAGAGACACTTGGTGGACTGCCACATAAAGAAGGGCAGAGATGAGAATGAAGCTGCCACGACCTAAGGTACCTGGGACACCAGAATTGCAAGAAGCAAGGAAGGAGTCCTCCCCAGAGCCTCCAGAGTGAGCATGGCCCTGGCTGACGCCTGGATCTCAGACATCTGGTCTACAGAACCACATCAGGGTACATTTCTGGTGAGTTGTTATGGGAGCTCTAGAATACAATCATACCATGTGGTAGACTCTTCTAGGTGCTGAAGGACATGGCAACAAATAAAAAAGGCATAAATTCCTGCTTAGTGCAACTAAACAGTTATTACTATCACTATTACTGGTCTAGTGAGTCCTCGTAATGCCTATGAAGACAAAGTCCAATTGTTTAGATTAATGAGCCTCAATTTCTTCATCTGTAAAATGGAAACACTCATACCTATTGTATAGAATTACTGACGTTCATAAGTAAGGTCATCCATGGGTCTCCAAAATTTGTTATCTGTCCACTATCATTTTTCATTATTCTCTAATGCAGAGGTTGGCACATGTTTTTTGGGAAAGGGCTAGATAGAAAATATGCTAGTCTTTGAGGGCCATAAGGTCCCCGTGGTCTGTGTGTATGTGTGTGTGTGTGTGTGTGTGTGTGTAACCATGGGAAAATAATTTTTCACTTGTTGAGTATTTAAAATAAGGCTATTGTTTGTTAATCCTGGCAAATGCTTCTATCTGAGGTCCAGTATCTACATGGGGAGATAAAAGATTGACACATACAATCGCTAACTGATGCAAAGTATAAGAACTCAGTTGATAGCTACATTTTGAAAACATTGTACTGGCTGTAAATCCTCTAAGAGTAGGAAAAGAATAAGATCCGTGTGGGCTTAAACAGCTGGAGAAGGCTCATAGGAGAGGTTGAAATTGAGCCAGTTCTTCATGGAAGCTGGATTGGTAAAGAGAAAAGAGAGAAAAATACTTGGAGCAGAATCTATCTTATGTATATATGTGTTTGGGTTTATAAATACATGTGTATGAATAAATTTAAATATAAATGAAATCAATAAGTACTCTCTTCTTGGGGTATCAGCACAATTCAAAAGAGTCAATTCTACAATGATATGGACTTTGGAATTCTAAGTGTTAAAACTTTTGCTTCTTTATCATCATTTCCTAAGGTGAATCAGATCTGAAACAGACTGCGTCCATGTGGTTTCGGTTAGCAGCCTTCATACTGCACTTCAATCATAGCCAGGAGTGACAGAGTGATTCATAAAGAAAATTGTTCCAAACTAGGAAGGTTTTAATGCTTAGTGCAAAGAGGTTTTCTGCTTTCCTCTACTTAGTTAACAGAAACCAAATTTCAATGCACTTACTCACAGAAGTATAAGAGATTTTCAGAAGACACAACACCAATTACCCTGTGCTAACAAATAAAACAGAAGTAGTTCTTCATGGAGATAATAAGAGCCATGATCTGTTTATGTGCTTAACAGTGTCACACTCAACAGAAACAGGTTGATAAATGTATTCACGGAGGGCCAGGAGAGATGAAAGATGGATGAAACAAGAGTCCTTCAATTGTGCCCCAATACATTGTTCAAGCTCATGACTATATTCTAGCCTGTCATTAATCCAACTGTCATGACCTCTTATCCCTCCTTTCCATCTTGCCACCGTGGAGTGAGATGCTTTATTTATCTGCTCCCCTTGTTTCTGATAGGTCCTGTTGATCAGAAACCTCCATCAGTGGGCTCTCCTTCTCAGCGGCCAAGATTCCTGCCAGAAGCCCTTACCACAGCCTCTACACCAAGGCCAAGCTCAGGAAAGCTTCTGTCTGTATCAAGCATGTACTTGGTGCCTATGAAGGCTGCCACTGGGATTAGGATTCTGTGGCCATAGGAGGGATGGTGTTGATAAAGAACTTTGCCCTTAACTTCTTTTCTGTAACCCATATATCATTTTCAACATGAGATCATAGATTGGTGGCCAAGAGTGAAAATCCATGAATTTCAAACGAAAGCTTCAAGGGGGTATCTCTAAAGCATTGTGTAAAGTCTCTCTGACAGATAGTATCATCCGCTCAAAGGGTGAGTGCTGTTGAAAGGCTTGAGGAAACCTTAAGGAGCAGAGAACATATTCTCTTTCTCTTCTTAATGACTTTAATTCTGTGTTCCAAATTTCTATTACAAGGCTCTGGAATTTCGATCTACTCACCCTCCCTATCTTGATATTTCCTTTTCTTTTCATTTTTCTCCTTCTTTGTTCTTTGATCAATATTCATCGCAGACTGCTGAACGGAGAAGGGTGTGTGGGCAGGGCAAGGGCATAGGTAATAGTGAGTGAAACTCCCCAGTTTTTCTTCAGTGCTAATTTAACTCTTGAAAACTCCCCAACTCTATAAATTAGTTTTTAGGGATTTAGGGGAGAGCTGAAAAACTGTTTTATCTAAATAATTATTTTTATGAATCAGCATTCTATTTATAGTAATATATTTTACATATAGGGCTCTGTCATACTTATTTGCTCATCCGATAAATGTATATATTGTTCAAGCTGTTGTGCTGGGTGCTGGGGCTGTGGAGATAAATGCCATAGTTCATCTCCTCAAGGGGCTAACATTGGAACTGCTGAACACATTACCATGGAGTATGGTAAGACACATGGTAGAAATAAGCAATGAGTGCTACTGGTGTGCTCAGGAAAGGCAACAAATCCAGAATATGGGGGGCAGGGGATGAGGTGCAGGCTAGGGAAAATTTCCTGGAGAAGAAAATGCCTGAGTGGAAGTTTTAAAGAATAGGGAAAAAGTGTTAACTTGACAAAATGAGTGTTAAAGGGAATCCGAAGCAGACCAAGCTACATGTGTTAAGTCAGGGTTTTGAGGGAGGCTGACAGATTCTGGAAATTATCAGAATGACAGGCTATGGGTAGGACAGGGTGGCAGTGCTGTGTTTGAGCCATCTCATAACTGTTAACAGAACTAAGTATACACATTGCTTTCTCATTGTTTTTCAGCAACTAATGCTGTTTCAGTGGTACCTTGAAACTGGCTTGGTGGGGATATTTACACCACAGAAATTGGCAGTTAAACATTTACCAGCACATCACTGGGTGTGAAGGAAGACCACGAAATAGTCAGGGCCAAGGACAGAAACTTTTTAAATATCATACTATTATCCCTCAGATTATCTTAAGGGATGCAGACATCCAAATAGGTTTGATCTTAACAAAGATTACTTACTCCAGCAGTGGTTTGGAGACAAATAGATTGGGTGGCGATGTGGAGAGCCAGGGAGGTCTAGTTTCATCTTATTGGCAACATTTTTCAATACACTAACAAAAAAACCTGTCTGGAATGATAACATGCAATTCTCTGTTTCTGCTTTATGTGTGTAGAGAAGAAAAGAAGTAAAGATTTTTAAACTTCCTATTTACTATGAATGAAGCAGGTTTTATTTTGAAGCAGGAATACAAGACTGAATTAGATTATGCTAATACAGAGGTCTGAGATAGAACAAATGATTGCCTGGAAATATTAAATTTCTTGATTAAGTAGTTGTTGTTAGTTACCCTCAAACCAGAAGCTGGATAGAATGCTTAAGAAAGTCTTAAATGAGGCTGGAACACAAGAATGAGAAAGTCAACAAGGGTTAATGATGGAGCAAGGTTGTGTAAACTATTACTTAATCCCAACTGAGGGTTTTCTGAGCCAATGGGGAACTGGGTTCAAGTTGATAGACAAGAATAAGGTTAGTAGTAAACACAGCATTAAGCAAACAACAGTTCGATTTGTGATTTATCTGTACTTCAGAATACAAAAGGAAAGCTTTACTAACAGCAAGAAAGGTGAAGGGAAGCCATGCCAACACTGTTATTAAAATAATTGGCCAGCCATTCACTGGAACAGAGATTTTATTATACATTGGCAGTGAAAATTGAAAATGTGACTGTTTCTTAACTAGTTCTTGAACCACCAGCAAACACGGTATTAACTAAGGTGCTGGGAGTTTTAACAGCTGGTTCCTAGAGCCAAGTGCAGGCAGGGGAAGCTTTCATATCTAAATATCCAATACTTAATTAATATTTACTTATGAAAATTTAGGTGTTTACTTTCCAAATATTTCATAATCCCTCGTTTTTCATGAGTTCATCTGCATTCAATTGGATTGTTATCTTATCACCAGGGTTATAAGACATCAAATAGCATATAGTTAACACCATGGTTACCCTAGATCTCACCAGAATTTGGAGGCTTTTATTTTTAATAAGAAAACTTTCTTTTGTGGGGTGTGGAGAAGTCCTGGTGTACATTTTTGTGTCTGATCTGTAACTGTGCCACAAGTAGTGAACTCTAAAATTTCAATACTAAGGTCCATTTGTTTTTGCAGAATCTACTAAAAACAAACAGAAACAGGAGACAGGCATGAGACAATTATGCTACCTACTCCACCTAAAAAATGTAATTGCTACTCATGTCTCATGCTTTTTCTTAAGCATTTGGTTTAAAAAAAAAATCTAGACAGAAAAAGCTCAGAATTTCAAAATTTACCATAATATGGCATTACTTTTCAAAGCAGCCATATATAAAGTGGGTCCTCTTTGTATATGTCAATAATCTCTGCTCTGACCTTTTGAAATTAATTGCAAGTTTTACTTACTTTGTTAAACTACTTATATATTTCAAATCATTTTGCAAATATCGACTAATATCCTTAATATCGGTCCAGTAACAGAACTGATCCTGGTGCTTTGCGTGCCCAACTCTACTTGAATCAATGCCTTTCCTGTACCAGTTCTGAAAGTGAGAGTGAATTTAGTTGAGAGAAAGAAACATTGCTCATTGTTTTCCACACTGGCTCCAGATAAACCCAATGTAATTGCGGTTTTTCACATTAGAAATACTTCTCAATTACTCTTACTAATACATTTATTCATTCTTGTTTATCATGATGTTGGAGCCACAAATAAGTTTAAATTTAACAAACCATCAGTTAGATTATATCCTATTAGAAATTCCTCTTCTTTATTCATTTAATTCAGTTCCTTAAGCCCCAGAATCACCTAACTTGACCTCGTATTCACCTCTATTATTGTACTTTAGAACATTTCCAGAGTCTTGGACCTTCTCATATTATTGCATATATGAGTAAAAATAGTCTCACTTTCCTATTATTTTTCCTGAGGTTGTTTGTAACCCCTATACACAGTGTACTCTTGTAAACAGTTTTTTACCCTCAAGATTCTGGTCGCCTTACTGGAAAATAAATAGTCGTCTGCCTGTAATTATAGCCTTCAGGAAGGGGCAAGCCAGTGACCTCTCTGACTTGTAGGCACAGGAATAAGCCCTGAAGCCTCCTATTACCTTGGAAAACACCACTTCTTTCTTGGTCAAGCAAAAATAAACAAAATGAACACAAAGAAAGGTGAATATCTCTTTTGATGCCTCACACATATTTTTACACCTGCATTTCAAATCTTCCTGGTCTGTAGAGATGACTAAAACAATACTGCTTATGATACAGTCACACTTCAGCAATTCAGATCCTCTCTGATTATTGTATGAACACATAGATTTCTTTTGAGAAGCCAAGTTTTTATATCAAATAAAATGAACACTATTGTCTGTGATTTGCAAAGCATATGGTTAGGTACAAAGAAGCATGACAAAGTGCCTGCCCTATAAGACATAAACTTATTTAGATATTTGCATGATTAAATATACATAGATCAACAGAATTAAAATGACAGAGAAAGGCAAAATGTGTCTGTAGGTAAAGATGAAGGCATTGCCTATAAACCGGAGTGATATAAAGATGGCACTAACTGGAGAGCACTCCCTCGTGCATTGATAGGTGCTCATGATATCCTTGTGAGCACTTGTCTCTTCTTTGGCCCTCCATGCACATGATTCTCATGAGAAGGAAACAGTCTAAAAATGGATGCAATTGTGCAGAGCAGAGTACAGTGCACAGAAGCAGAAGGACAGTGTGACTTGGGATCACTTCAGCATCCCATTCCCATGAATTCTATTAATGTTTATAATTTTGATAATTTCAAAAGAGCTTATTTTGTGTGTTCTCAGATTGTCATGTTTCTCTTGGTCATGAAACGTATTGGTAACAGGGCAATCCCCTCCTCCCCCAAGAGGAATATGTTCTTCTGACAAATAGGGTCCCAAGTGTTGGTCATAGAAGGAAGAAGACGGAAACAAAGAAGAAACAACTTGGTCTGTATAAGAAACACTGATTTTTCAATGAAGCTGATTAAGGTGACAGACCAGGAAGGGCAGTGAGTGTGAGCACAATCTAAAGTATGTTCTTAGCTTCTAGTAATCTGCATATTATTTTCTTCATATGAAGAAGAACCACATCATAAAAAGTAACTTAATTCATTTAGAAAACAAAAGAATTATTTAAACACATTTACAGCTATTTATTTTAAGACAGGGAATGTTTTACAAAGTTAAATTCTCCAGCATTGTACTACTTCTTGTGATGTTTTTCTAAGTGTAAGATAGTATGTACTAATGACCACAACCCACTTAAGAAAGCTGATTAAATGTAGCAGCTTGTAGTTAAGATGTAAACCTTACGAAATAGCTAATGACTATTAGTTTATATATTTGCCCATGTACTGAAGACATATTGCTTTTTCTAAAGTTTTAAGGTTTATATAAAAGTTAGCTCCCACCTCCTCAGGACAGCCTCTTGTAACTCGACTACCAAATTTAGATATTCACTCTCTTTTGCATTCACAGATGTTTATTTCCCTCACAGCATATTTCATAAATTATCGTGATGTATTCGTTCATTGGTATGACTGAATGTTTACTGTCATCTTCACTAGTCTACCTGCTTCTTGAAGACAGGTACAGTAGAGCTCATAATGAGCTCACTGTAATGAGCTCTACTGAACCTGTCTTCAAGAAGCAGATTTAGAGATTAAATATTATTAAATATTTAGAGATTAAATACTATCAGGTTTAGGGATTAAATAAATGTTTGCTGAATTTCTTGTTGAATCTTGGTTACATGAATTAATCCTTTCCTCTGTCTTCTGCTGAAACAATGATTACAAGGTTTTTGCCCTTTTATGCACTAAATAAAATGGTTAGGCTTCTAGCACTTGGCTTAAACTAATAAGATGAAAGAACAAGCAGGTAATGTAATTAGCTTAAGATAAATGGAAAATATTGCACTTTTTATTGTCAAGATATGTTTTAGAGATATTCGTTTTCACTATTGACTGCTACTGCATTAGTGCTTACTATTGATTCGCTCAGAGCTAACAGACCAATTTCATCTTTGCATTTTCCTCATTTCCTGAGCATGACTTCACCTATAGTTTAGTTAGCAGACTGATTGCTAGATGCAAGTGTTAACCAGGCATTTTAAATTTAAAACATTGTTAGAAAATTTAATATCATACAAATTTACTTTTCTGATACACAGTCACAAATTCTAGCTAATCATGACGAACTGCATATTTTGAGAAGATGACTCAACAAACTTAATTTTTATAAAATCAGCCCTAGAGGAGAATGCTTTACAAATCAAAACTAACCTTAATTCACTTCTTTTACCCAGGGCACAATTTGAAGTATCATCTACCATTTTAATGTCCTTGGACTCATGAACATTTTGGTGATTTACCCAAATAAGACAAACAAAGTCAGACTTTACTCGGAATTCACAATGTATTTTTTTTTGTTTTATAGTTATACTGTTCATAAATCATTTTCCCCGACTTGTGATCACCAAGAATGGTTAAAACAAAGCTTTAGTCTAAATTAGCATGCAATTGCTAGACATTTTTCTTTCCTCTTGTGGGAAGCCGGAAGAATATTTTTGAAGCATATATGGGTAACTACACTTTGTCTGCTCCAACATT
This sequence comes from Callithrix jacchus, assembly GCF_049354715.1. Taxonomy (NCBI): domain Eukaryota; kingdom Metazoa; phylum Chordata; class Mammalia; order Primates; family Cebidae; genus Callithrix; species Callithrix jacchus. The sequence continues at coordinate 87,291,377 of NC_133512.1, read as the reverse complement.
TGCCTAGGTCTGGGGTGAAGTGCAGTAAACCACTTCCCAAGGCAGAGTGAGGCTTTTAGAATCGGAAGTCTACATGGCTCAGCAAGTAATTCACATGCAAATGAATCTGCCTGGAACATTTTAGTTAGAAAAAATATGTAATTAGCAAACTGGAATATATCCAGGATCCTAGATTCGGTTACCACATTCACTATTTAAAAAAAAAAAAACAAAAACAAGGAAAGGAGTTTTAATGACTTCAGGAGTAGCTGAGCCCTGGGTTTCATTTTCCTGATAACGAGCACTTTACAGTCCTCCCTGGGCACAGGAGATGTGACTTAGGGCACATATCTGGGCTCTGAGTCATTCTGAACTCCGTGTGCCCACTGAATCAGTATCTGTGCCAATCCATGAATAAGCAGTGGCAGAAATTCCTGGAGGGTCTTCTATCCAGATTCTGACAGTTCCCCATTTTTCTTATTAGACTGGGGAGATGCAAACATAGGGTAGGATGGCCACTGATAAGGCAGAAGTCTGAAGTAAGAATGTAACACCCAAAATGTGAAACAGTATTTGGAGTAAAAAATCCATTATTACTCAAGGAGGTTCATATCTTTATCAACGCAGCATCCCACATTTTCCCAGAGATCTCTAATCATGTTTATGGCAATGAAAATATCATGTCAGAGTTGTGGATTCAAAGTTTTTAATTAACATTTGGGCTTTACAAAAATCAACTTTAAGATTTATTTCATTTTGTACAAACTTTTTGCTGTTTGAGATACCAGTTTTACCAAATGAATCTCCATGTAGAAATCAACTACATAAATAAGACACAGGTCATAATGCCACCTGCTTGAAAGGACATTAAGAAGAATATCGAATTAATTTAAAATGCATGTGGCATAGTTAAAACGCTTCATTCCCTACATGAGTGAGAGATATTATCAATCAAATCATAAATTAATATAACCCACAGGTAAAACCTACTCACAGTTTTGGTGACAGTTTCAGCATTAATTGTGTTTTCTTGCTATTAGCTTATAAAAACATCCTGCCTTTGCCTTTTCATCTTTTCTGGGGTAGAGAGACCTGTGAATGAGCCCACAGGAGGAAGGGAAAAGGCAAAAGGAATTAGTGGTTCATTCTGTCACATGTTTTCTAACACTCCCAGGGTGTGTCCAATGATCTCATGGGATGTTACAAAATTCTGAAAAGAAATTAATTTTAAATTTATTTTAATAAAGTAATGCAGTATGCCACTTTTCATGGAATTAGTTATTCAAATAAAGAAGTTAGGAAGCGGTGAATCCCTGAGCCTGGGAGAGGATGAAGTAGTGTCTAGAGAAGAAAAAGAAATGAAATGTAAAATTAATAACCTTTTACTTACAGTTTTAAAAAAGTACATTGAATCTTTGTACCTCAAGGACTTTCTTTCTTGCAAGATTCTGCTTTGGTAGCTATTACATTTGGCATATGGCCAAGATACTTAGTAGTTAGGTTTGGAAGACTGTCTAATATTACGAATGAAGAATCCTTAACAACATTTTTCATATTGAATAACATTTTCTCATTTTTGAGCACAATAGGTAAAAAACTCTATACTCTGAGTTCACATTTTTCATTCCTAATACAAAATATTCTCTTGAGAGTGCTAGATTGTTTAAATAAGGCGTGCCAAGCCAGTATAATTACACAGATGCTATTTGTAAGATTGACTCCACATTCACAGTTCAAGTGGTGTGGGAGATTATAGATATATGGCCTAGAAAAGTTATAAATCTTTGTTTATTTTATTAAATATTACTAGACATGCCCTGAGGATGACGGATCAATAATGGTCCTTGTGGTTTCCTGATGGAAGGCTGCAATTATTTTCTTCCATTACAACTTAAATGTAACTTGATTTTACTCATCTATCATCTTTATAATCATAATAAAGAAACATCACTGTATGTTTATTTTTCTGCCTATTCCTATTATTTCTTGTTTGCATCTTGTTTTGATTTTTGTCCTCCTTAAAAACTGTTGTAATCACTTCGCTTTATTCCTTTGATGGCTCTGAGTGGTGACCCTTTAACTTTGGCATTCTGTGAAACGGAGATGGAAAATTACTACCTTAAGTTTCCTTTATTTTGTGAAGAAGTTGGCTACTCTTTGAATTTGAGTGTAAACGATATTTAAAAACAAGGAAGCCTGATACAAACAACCTACGAGGTTGACTTTTTCTAAAACTGCATTATCTGCAAATGCTTGAATGCAAGATATGACAAAGTACATAAGAGTAATATCTTACGTCATGGATACTTAGGATTCAAAGTGAGAGGAAGGAGAACAACTTATACCTTCTAACTTGAATATAGTACAGTTTTGATTCAATTGTCTTCCTCTCCATCCTCTGCCCCCTCAAACTACCATCATCCCTCACCCCATCTTTTTTTTTGGAACTATTAAATCTTAACAACAACGTAACACAAATTAAGCATTATGGAGATAGGTAACTCACAGCAGTTAGAGAGGGAAGTGAAAGACCCTTATAATAGAACCAGAATGTGGCTCTTCCAGAAAATAATCAAATCTTTTGAATTTGCCTTTCTTTACACAAGTATTCTTTAGCATAATAGCTGCTATTTATTTTGTGCCAAGGACTAAGTTGGGACCTTTTACAAACATTATTAATATACTTGTCAATACAATAATCCTGCATGCAGGATGATGAGTTTGCAGTTTAAATAATGCTCTCATAGCCATCCCGGTAGAAAATAGTGGGGTTCAGATTTGAACCCACACCTCTGACTTTAGTCTCCTTCCATTAGGCCATACTGCCTCCCAAAGAGCTAAATTTATAGTTATCTTATTGTGCCAGATACTTTATATACATTATCCCAAATTTTCACAAAACTCTGTGAAGTAGGTATTGTTATCTCTATGTTACCAATGAGACTCAGGCTCCAAGAAGTTAGGTAATATGTCAGAAGTCACATGGCTGCCATGCAGTAAACCAGAACTTCCACAGGTGTGCCTGGCACCAAACGTCATGCTTTTCCCCTTCACTTGATCCATCGTCCATCATTAAGGTGATCAAGATATTGGTGAAAATATTTGCTACAAGTCTTTCAAATGCTTACCTATAGAGTAAAACTTTGATAATAGAACTGCAAGGAAAGCAGTTTTATGTGTTAATTGTATTTTCTGAAAGGTGAGCGCTATTTCAAGAACCCTTTTCTAATTTCAACTTTAATTAGATTTTTTTCTAAAATGTACTATTCTACTTATTTTAATAAATATTCTATAACTTAGAGAACAGGATCTTTGCTGATTTGGGGACTGAAAAAAATTCTCTTATTCTGTATTGATTCTCATTTGTAGGAGATTGGGCAAATGTGTACTGATCCTCGTTTTTTTTCCTGAAATTGTCACATTAATCAATCCCTTATATGTAAGAGACTGTTAGAGCTTCCACAGTATTAAAATTAAATTCCACTTAATTTTAAGCAAGTTTGTGAAATTTTTGCTACTGCTTATCCTCAAATAGAGATGAGGGTTTTTTCTCCCTACATATGGGTCTTTACAAAGCCTCCATCCATATTATGGGATAATTTTCTCAATTATTTTGAATAATAATGTGCTGTTTAAAGAATATGCATTAGCCTAAAACAACTTCAATCAATACTAATTAGGATGCTTATAGAGGTTGATTGATGAATAGGTAAAGGAGGAGGTAAAGATATTTAAAAAGATTTATAATTGTGGGTGTATAATCTCATAGTACCCAGTTTTGGAAGCCATTGTAAACAAATTCTTTAGAATCACTTTCAAAAGCAACATAAAAAACAGTCACATTGTGAGGATCAAGAATATATTCTTATAGAACAACTGATACAATCAACAACATTTGTATTCTACAAATGGGCACCTGTGGCTTGGGATAAGTTTCCAGAAACAGCATCTTATGTGGAGACAAAGAGTTCCGAAGCACAAATGACTTAGGGTGAAGATGACAAGCACTGGGAATTATCAGATGACTCAAAAGAGGGCGTTTGTGATGTCATCAATATGAGAAGATGCATGTGAAGGTTTGCATAGACATATTTCACTAAATGTGAGACTAGGAAAAGCAACACAATATGTGATCCTCAATAAGCAAGTCAGGCCTGGAACATCTGTTAGACCCCTAAAATGTAAAAGGCCCTTCCCTGGCACTCCCATTATCTGACCCTGTGATAGAAACCCTTTTTGCACATGGTGGGGAGCTCAAGGGGTGCCAAAAACTCCCTCTTTCGGCAATGTGTCAACTCTGAGGGCTGCGCAGAAGCCTGAGTGGAAAGTTACTGCTGCAGCTTTCTTACCCTTGTCCACAGAGTACGCAAGCGTCCCTTTATAAATGTGTTAGAGATGTTAAAAACAAAACTATGATATGTTTGTCTTTTCACCAAACTTGATGCCAAAGTAAAAACTCAGTTCCAAGAAATTTATTAAAAGGGTCACCTGATTTCTGGCCAAGTAAATCTGCCAAGACAAAATGGAGTCATCTTATTGCTTGAGAGTCCTCCTCAACGGCTTTGATCTTGTAATCATTTTGTTTTTTTGTGTGATGAATGGCTCTAGGTGCCTTCATTTTGGCATTAAGCTAGGAAATGATTATATACTCATTATTAAAACAATCTGAGGTCTGCTGTGGATGGGGTATACGAAGAGAGAGAATATGTGTAGTCTCAGTCTCAGGAGAAGTTTGATCTTTGTAACCAGAGAAGATAAACAGGCAAATAAAAAGAGGAGGTTTGAAGGTATTTGTCTGTGGAATTTGGCCAGTGTAAAAGTTGGCTTCCTTTGTAAGAAGGAAGTTGGCAAGTTCCATCTTGTTTCCCACAAGAATTTTTGTGATGGGAGTGATAATGGTTTCAGGTGTGGCTACTGCATTTTGGGCATTTTTCCTGGGAGATAAAACTGACCTGAATTTCACTGGAAAATCCTGTCTCCTCGTTTCCCTTGGAACACTAAAAAAGGCCAAGGGGTAGGATAAAATTCAGATGTTTTGAGAATTTCTAGAATTGTTAAGTACTTTTACATCTAAGAGTTGAAATATACAAAATTTTAAAAATGAAGTAAGATGTCAGTATACCTTTATGAAGTTTCTCTTCTTTCCTTGCCCTACCCCTCTTTTTAATTTTTAATGAAACAAGATTTAAATAGAAAATTTATGTGCTCTAGGAGCCCTGGGGGAATTCCTAATAGACTCTTTTAAAACTTGTGTCTCAAAATCAACTTATTAGATGCAGAAAACTATCTTCTCCGTAATGGTATTAATATTACATTTTTATTTCCTAATCTCAGATTTCTGAAAATCATTTTGTTTGCTTTCATTCTTCTGTAGTTTCTAGTAAAGAAAAGGGGCAGCTTCATGAGGAATTCTATTGCTTCTTTGCAACATATATTAAATGTGTGCAGGGGGAAATAAGTCTTAGTTGGAATATATGTGCATGTATGTTATGTATATTCATAGACTACTTTGGAAAAGAGAGGAAGGAAGCTTTGTTTTTAGTTCACCAAAAGATGAACTGACTTTCTTGGAAGTGTTTTCCTAGCATCATAAAAAAGTTAACTACAGTTTCCATCTAGAGAAGTATCCCAGACATTTCAGCAGAAGTCAACCAAATGTTTCTGAATTCATATGCCCTTACCCCTCAGCAAATTATATACTCCATGCTATCAAGGATGTATTTAAGGTTCTTTCTGATTGCAATGATAACCTTTATATCTTAGATTGAAAACTGCTAAAGCGAGTGAGACATACCTTTTCAAAGTCAAACTGTCTTTATAAAAGCTGTACTATTCGTTTATTCGGTTATGATCATAGTCAGGTCCATATTCCAAATCTGGCCCAAGACAAGAAACTCAAAGCCACAATAAACACTCAGTTTGGTGCTCTCCCTCTGGCACCAGATGATCAACTGATTAGCAGGAAAAATTCTCCAGGTTTAGCTGGTAGCTGTTACTATATTTAAATCACAGCACAAGAATATCTCCAATCACTCCTATGAAAATACCATTTCATATAAGTATAAATAATCATGAACCAAAATATTTATGCTTATAAATGTGAAATACCAACCAGGAATATGCCAAGATACAACTTGGTAGATACAAGTCTTTTCCAGAAGGAAGTACATGATTGAAGTCAATCTCTGAAGGAAGGATTTGAGAGCAAACATTTCCTCTCTACTTTTCCAGGTTATTTAGAGAAGTATACTAGCTCATTTAAAAATGTTTTATTTATCAGCATTTCAGAAGAGATTTTTTTAAAGTTAAGTTCCTTTATGAGTGAGAGAATATAATCTCATAAGAAACAATTCTTTAAAATCTACAAATTAGCTTGAGTATATTGTAAAGGTTGCAGAGATTATATAGAAATGTCAATAATTATGTTTTACGGGAATTGCTGTTGTGATAAAATCCATGTAAATTTGATCCAAACTATAAAAACTTATATGAGAAGTAACTTTAATATAATCTGATGTGTCACAAACATACAAATCTGAATTGTAAAAATATATTTTCTTTTAGTTACCATATTACCTTCTAAAGACATAATTTTAGGTGTAAATGAAGATTCAATTTCTAAATTTTCTTGGAAAAAATCTGCAGCTATTTTGGATAAATATCACTTACCTAAGCACAAAAGAAGCCCTGGATATTCTTTTTGAGACTGATATTCTAATTTATACCTCACAGTTTGTAAGTGGGGAACGTATATGACTTACCCTATTGAAACAGTGCTCATGATTGGGTCCGTAAAAATGCTGGAGACATCTCACATTGTTTTTGTTGACGATCTTATTGAAAAAGTCATTGACATATTTGATAGGGAATGCACACACGGCCGATCGATCCATTGGTTCGGCAGAATCTGGCTTGCTTTGTGCAAACACCCCGAAGAGAATGTCATCATTCAGGCTGGCTCCTATTTGCCTCGCAAGTTGGGCCCCAGGCTTGCTGACATATGCAGCCTGAAGGATATTAAACACTTCCTTTTTTGTGGATCTCTTTTTTCGCTTTTCTGTGAGAATACACTCCAGAGGCATTTCCATGTAGGAATGCAATGCAGAGTTTATGGAACAGAACCTGATTATTCTTGTGTGAAAAGTCTGAGCATTTAGAGTTTCCCTTTGGACCGTCAAGAAGTAAATAAAATTGTTGCTTTCAAAGGCATGGACGTACTTAATGGGGTAAGAATCTCTGAACTCAGGTAAAACATCAACGTAGGACTGGTCCGTCAAAAACATAAAACCATCTTTTGTTTCCTTTAGCCTTCTCACTGATATCGAATGCAATGAATGATCTGGGAAGTAAGAAGAATTTATGGTATTGCCTACAAAGAAGTTGAGGAACCGGTCCTTTACAGATAAAAGGACTTTGGTTCCCAGGGCGCTCACCATGCAGTCAGGACACTGGCTGGGCTCTTCTGTCTGCGCGGAGAATATGCAGTGAACCTCCGACTGAATGTCAGCAGTATGATTGTGGGGAAAGACGTGTCGCTGGCAGGTTCCTCTGTTGACGCTGCCACAGCTAATGAGTTGGTCATCATAGTAGGTGTCGACAACCAGAGCCATGTTGATGTTATCTTTCCAAACTCCTCCTGATAAATTGGCTTTGCTGCTGCAGTCCTGACATGGGAAACAATCTGGGTGTTCTAGCACAGGCCCCGTCCTGTACTCAGCAACCTTCTGAAGGTCTTCCTCATTTAAAACATAAATGTAGTTAGTGGCACCAAGGAAAATGTGATGCTCATGTAGAATGACATTCTGGATGGGTGTTTCTGCAGTGAAGTTGGGAAGCTGATATTTCATATTCACATTCATCTCAGACTTCGTTAGTGCCTCTTTACACTCCCCATTGCTCCTCTGCACCAAGGTAAACAGGAGCACGAGGATGCCAGGTGCAAGCACAGCGGGGGCCTTCATTGTGAGAGGTTTATCTGTCAAAACAAGTACAAGGCAAGAGAAGTTCAGTTGTTAGAAACAAAGAAGAGAAAACTGAAGGACCTATACCATTTAAACTATCAGAAATAAAGCTTCCCAACTGGACTTTTACATAGAAGGAAAACAAAAACTCTAGCCAATTTCACATAAAGATGCATTGTGGAGTCATCGGACATGACTCCACATAGTTTAATTTTAGGACTCAAGGCATGAAGGAATAATTTCAGACAACCATTGAGATGCAAACAATGTTTTGTATTAAGGTTGATACAGTAACTAAGTTAGGCTCATTCAGCAATGAAAGAAAAAACTTAGTGACTTTCTTAACCCCTTGCTGGTTGTTTAATGTGGTTTAATGACTGTAGTTAATGACTAGGTTGGTATTTAAACTTTCTCGGTTAGTCAAGTAAAGGAACTGTGGTTCAGATTCATTTATTCTAGAAATCACAGCAGGCATTGTTTCCTTGGGAGCATGTAGAATCACTAGGCTAAATTTAGCTTCCTTTTGGAAGAAAACAATCATAAATTCTAGAAGCAATATGAACACATGCTGTTTATAGGATTTTGTGTGGAGAGGAAAGGTATGGTTATGATTTGGCTATAGTTAACCTATTGTTTCAGACAGACAAATGTTTAATGTAAGATCACTGGGAACTGAAAAACAGCTGCTTGAAAATGTATAAAATAAAACATAATCTTCAGAACTAAAGTCCTAGAACTACTTCTCAGGAAAAACAACATATTTTTCATTACCAAGTCAAAAAGCTATTTAGTAAAAAGAACATTATTTTAACATTCCATTGTATGCATATAGATAGTATTTCTATGAGGAAATGTGAGTGGCCTTGTTATTCAGTTTTGAAAACTTAAGGTGCGTAAGTTATAAACATTGTGAGTTCTACTTATAGTAATTATAGACAGGGCAGTAGGTTGGAAAGGAGAAGCCTTAGAATGAATAGAAACTAAATAGGTATGACTTTTTTTAATAGCGTAATACTGATAGGGCAGAGGGAGCCTCTAAAAACATGCTAGGCATTATGACTGTGCCAAAGACTAACCCTGGATCTATAAAACCACATCAGAAATCATGGAGCAGCTGGTATATGCAGGGCTCTGTGCTTGCACGATGGGAAATGGGACATAGCCCCTGCCCTTCAGTGAAGTTGCAATGTGGCTGGGTAATAACACATATATGCTGATTATTGTGGCATTGTACATGGCATTACAGTACTCTGCATAGCACAAACCAAAAGCTACAAGTGTTAAGGAAAAAAGGCACAGCCTGTACTTTGGATTATTATGATCATGAGAAACAAAAACAAGTTCACTATGGTGTGAGGTCCAGGAGAGCAAGGACAAGGTCTATTTGGGTCATCATTTTATCCCAAGTGGTGCCTGAGATGTAGGAGGTATTAAACAAGTATACATTGAATAAATGATGAATAAAAATTAAGCCATAAATTCAAAGCTACATAGCAGTTAAGTGTAGTGCCAAAATTTGCATCCAAAACTTTTTGACTCCAAATCAAAAATCATTTTACCCTGCTAAGAGTCTAAGAATTGGGGATTTTAAGAGGTGATTGATAATCATTAAAGAATTTTGAGTTAGAGAGTCTTATGATGAAGGCTTTACTCTAGATTGATCTGGAGGCAGGGTGGCCTAGAGCAGAGAGAACTTGGCAATGGAAAGACCAGTCGGCAGGCTATTATTATGTCCCATAACGAGGTAACAAGGGCCAGAATAAATATGGTAGCCCCAACGAGAGAAGGGATGAATAAGGGGCATATTTGAATAAGTAGGATTTGAAACCCTAATGTATCAAACACGGCGCAAAAAAGAAAGCAAAGATGATTAGCAGTTATCTGGAAAAAGTAGAACAAGTTATAAAACTAGGGTAGACTGCACTAGGAAGTTAGGCTGAATATATGGGAGTGATAAATTGGTTTTAACCATGTTGAGTCGGACATGCTGCAGGGAAATGAGTGCATGTTCTCCTACAGGGATGACTAGTAGGTTTTACATTATTCACCAGGAAGCAGGTGCCTGAACAAGTGAAGAATGAAAACTGAGCAGACACAGAATTAGTGCCAAAGAATAGAGGCGGAAATGAGAAGGATTCTAAGAAGCCTGCCTTTACTGGGAAAGTGGTATGATCAGTCCCAGGTGAAACAGTGCCTGTCCCAAGTGAGATACATGAGTGTCAGGTATTTGCCACTGCTGCACTAGAAGGAATAAAAAATTAGAACTCGATTGGCAGAGTAACAGAGACTCCACTTGGACTAGAAATAAACTTTGCACATTATTCGCATAGAGGTGATGGTTAAAACCAAGAGTGGGTATGTTCATCATTGGACTCGGTGAAAGAAGAGAAGGCAAATGACCTAAATCTTAGGGAATACCCACAATGGAGAAATCTGTGGAGGAGTCAAGAAAGGATAAGTTTAGCGAGACATCAAGAGAGCCAATGTTGCACTGTCATAAAAGCCAGGCAAGGGTCTCAAGAAGGAGGACGTGGTCCACATGGAAGCTCTTTGTTGATCTTCAAGACAGTAGTTTCTTTAGTAGTGTCAGATGTTAAATGGAGGGAATGGGTGATAAAGCAGTAGAATGTTTGTCAAAGGGAAGACAAGCAGAAAGCAGCAACAGGGTGAAAAGGAGTTTATTCTTAAGTTGCGGGAAAGACAATAGACTTGTTGGCAGGACCCTCCTTTCTTTTGCTAACACTTAGTCAATGTCTACAAAGGCAAATGACCTTCCCTGGGAAGCTCAAGTCACTTGAGGGAGGCAGCGGGTTAACAGTTATTGGAATGCAGAGGAAGGGAGACCAACTCGACTGGAAATTATGCTAGAGCTGAGTCTCAAAGGAGGACAAAGGATGAAAATTCCTGTCCAGGGGCAGTGGCTCATGCCTGTAATCCTAGCACTTTCGGAAACCAAGGCAGGCAGATCACTTGAGGTCAGAAGTTCAAACCCAGCCTGGCCAACACGATGAAACTCTGTCTCTACTACAAAAAAAAAAAAAAACAGTGGGGCGTGGTGATGGGGGCCTGTAATCCCAGCTACTTGGGAGGCTGAGGCAGGAGAATTGCTTGAACTTGGGGAGCAGAGGTTGCAGTAAGCCAAGATCATGCTACTGCAGTCCAGCTGGGGTGACAGAGTGAGATTTCATCTCAAAAAGAATGCCTAGCAGGCAGAGCAGTTTATGCAAAGGTATGGAGGCAGTAGAGAGCACATGACATGGTCAGGAGAACTGCTAGTAGTTGAGTTTAGAAAGTGGGTAAACCAAACTGGCAAATGAGAGAGAGAAAATTATTGAAGCAGCACTCCAAAGGAGCATTCTCGAGAGCCCTGAAACATACAGTGGTCATTTTTTTTTTTCTTTTTGGAGACAGAATCTTGCTCTGTTGCCCAGGCTGGAGTGTCGTGGCATCATCTTGGCTCACTGCAATCTCTACCTCCCCGATTCAAGTGATTCTCATGTCTCGGCCTCCCAAGTAGCTGGAATTACAGCACATGCCACAACACCAGGCTAATGTTTTGCTTTTTAGTAACACAGAGTTTCCCCATATTGGCCAGGCTGGTCTTGAATTCCTGAGCTCAGGCAATCTGCTTTCCCAAAGTGCTAGGATTACAGGCGTGAGCCACCATACTTGGCTTAGAGGTCACTTTTTCTGAGACAGCAGGAGAGGATGAGAAGTCAGATGAAGATTAGAGTACATGGTCATCTTCTGAAAGTGATGGACACAGAGGAAGATCCAGGGGTATCAGACTGAAGGAAGAGGTTTAGCATGACTACAGCCGGTATGCAAAATGAGGTCAGCAAGAAATGAATGAAAGGATTACTTAGTAACTCTGTGAGTTCCTTTAAGAGAAGATACCATTAATACATGCTGTGATGTCCTCTTCACATTCATGAAAGATGGAAGAAACCAGAGCAGAGGGTCAAGGACACAATAATTTTCAGGGTCCAAATGAAGCCATCTGATTGGGGATACAGACTATGAAGGCATAAGCAAAGCTAGAGGACTGCAGTTGGACCAGAGGGAAAGATGAAACCTCAGTAAAGCAAAGCATTGAAAGAGGTATAAGCCATGTAATAATAAAAATAACAAGAACATGTATTGAGTGCTTACCATGTGAGAGGCATTCTGCTAAAGGCTTTGATTTACTCTTCATCAACGCCCTGTGAAGAAGGAAGTATTATTATCCTCCTCTTCTAGATAAGCAAACTTGCTAAAATCACACAGTTAGAACCAGGATTCAATTCCACATCTGGCTGACAAGAACACATTCACGCTGCTAAGTGCTTCACTATACCAAAGCAGCTTCCCAAGTGAGGCGGGAGCATGCATTAGAACAGAAGTCAGACAATCAGACCTCTGATGTTGGCCCTTTCTCTCTCTAGCTGTGTGACTCCAGGCAATCATCCACCTCTGAGTCCCAGGGTCTGATATTCTCACATGACTATTTTAAGGATCAAAAAGAGATCTCATCTCTAAAAGCGCTTTGATCAATATAGAGTATATATAAATGCTTGCTATTTTATCTGTAATTCTCATTGTTTTGTAATGTACTAGTAAATTTTTGGTGCTGGTAGAGAGAAAAACAAGGAATAGAAGAAAAGGATTAGGAACAAATTGTTCTACTTGTGGGCAAATACAAACTGTAAACCAACTGCAAATACATATCTACGCCATCTATAGCATAATGGGAAAAATAAACATTATGTGAAAAATCAACTGCACTTTTCAATATGGTATCAGTGTAGCTAATAAAATTGAGGCTAAAAAATAATTTATTGCTGTATTTTCTGTAGAAATGATAATGTAAGAAAGGAAACAAAGGAATTATTATTGCCAGAAGGGAGAAAAGTATTATAACCAATTTTCATGTTAGTTGCTGTCGATTAATGCAGTACAAAGTGTGAGAGACTTTTTTTCTTCTAGGCTCTTTGAAGGAGCCCTCAAAATAATCTGTAATCCCAGCACTTTGGAAGGCTGAGGTGGGTGATTCATGAGGTCAGGAGTTTGAGACATCCTGGCCAACATGGTGAAGCCCCATCTCTACTAAAAATACAAAAATTAGCTAGTTGTGGTGATGTGTGCCTGTGATCTCAGCTACTTGGGAGGCTGACGCAGGAGAATCATCGTTTGAACCAGGGAGTCAAAGGTTGCAGTAACAGAGATCATACCACTGCACTCTAGCCTGGTGACAGAGCAAGACTCAGTCTCAAAAAATATATATGTTAGAAATATTATATTATGTTTTTAAAATAAGGTTCATATCTTAAAGTTGGCACATAAGTCACACACTGTACTAAACCTCAATGGACAAGAATCCAAGAAAATGTACACATGTAGAAATAAGCTTTTTGTTATTTCACTTGATGAGATGGAAAATCAGTGGGGAAGAAGAATATATTTTCTATTTAAAGAAAAACCCTTGCAGAACACAGTTGGAGTTAGTACCTTAGTCTCCTACACCTTCTTTTCATTATCTGTTGCCATATGGTGATGCCATTTTTCAAGTGAATAAATCAAAGAAAGGTTAACATTTTTTTAATTAAAGAAAAAAATGGGACTAGAGCTCATTGTTGACAACAGAATTTTTAAGTAAAATATGGGTTTCTGTTTAAACCTTAGATAATGAGAAAATGGAATCACCGAAAACTCCCCATTTCCTTGATAATTCCTGTTAATAAAGGCCCTTCCCTATTAACAAAGGTGTGTGTTGGTCAGATCAGATCTTTTCTGGGAAAGGTTTTGTGTCCTTCCTAAGGAAAGGAGAGAGACCTTTTAAAAGTATTTGGCTGAGCTGGGCACTACGATTACTGCTAGTTAAATGAGTGACAGCTGAGAGGCCAAGTGCACAGGCACTGGGCCAGATTGTAGGGTTTGAATCCAATCACTGTCAAATAAGTCTAAGCCTCTATTTTCTCATCTAAAATATGGGTATGATTGTAGTACCTACCTCATTTGTGAGACTTATTCTAAGGATTCAATGAGCTAATGCATGTAAATCACTAAGAACACTGCCTGGCACACAGTAGGTCAATACCTGTTCTCTATTGTTTGTACATGTCCCTCACAAATACTTAAAAGCATCTTAGCGCCAGATACTGTACAGAGCGCTGAAGGTACAAAGATAAATAAAACATTTTCCAAATGTCAGTGAGCTCTTAGGCGAGTAGTGGACATAGGCAGACTATAGTTTAAACTCAATATGGAAATGTCTATAGAGGCCCTTAAGGGGGAACTTAACCAGGATAAAAAGCCACGTGGGCTTACCAATCAATCAATCATGGTGCTTTCCTCATAAGGCATTCACAATTCTGAGGTCGAACATTGGAGAGGACCTAGTTTTAGTTGCAGCAGTGGAGCTGGTTATTTGTATGACCCAAAGTAAGTCACCCAACTCCTTTGGCATCAACTGCTTTCTTATTTGAAAATGACGGTGCTGAACCAGCTGTGTGCTGAAGGTCTCTGGTGCTGGCTCAGGACAGCCTACTACGTGCATCTCTTCCCAACTTGCGTTTCAGTAACCTCATCTTGGTAGCCTGAAATCAGCCATGGTGGGTGTGCTGACACAGTAGAAATTGGCAAACACTACAAATCAGGGCTTGTTATTAAAGCCCATAGAGGGATGTTTATTAAATGATATTTAATGGCATTCTCCTAGGTGGAACTAAAGAACTTCAAAGTATTTTCCAATTCTAATAATTTTCAACTCTGAGATTGTTCCTCTATGATTATATTTTACACCAATGCCATTGACTTGGCATATATTGCTTTCACTTCCTCTTCTATATAACTTGCCAGATATAGCTGTGTGAGCATTTTAATATTTATATTGGTAGTGAAATACTCCAGAAATACTTTCACTTTTTGTGTATTTTTGTCTTGATACATTTATCCCCCCATGATGTGTCTGGATCAGGCTTTCAATATAGACTGTCTTTTCACTGTTTCTGTTATTTTTGCTTTCTAGTGCTAGCCATTTAACCAACTTGGAGTTCCTTACTAAAAGGAACACGTAAAGATGATTCAAACAGACTGACTAATTCATTCTCTTAAAATGTTGTACACATATCAGGTAAAAGTGAATCACCTATAAAACATTTCTTTATTTCATTTCAGATGAAAGTTTAAGGTAATGTCACTGAAAAAACATTTCCTGGGAGTGATCATCTTAATGGCACCTTGGCCATGAAACTATTGATATTTAAGAGTACTTCCTTTAAAGAAGACAGCTATGTTATTAACAGCTACAAATATCAGCTCAGCCTACCTTTAAAATCAGCAACTTGATCTGTTCACCATCTGCCCACCTTTAGTTTTCTCATTCAACTAGCTTACATTGGTCTTTTCATTTCCCAGAAATATAGCAATACATTTAAATCTCTAAGTATTCATTGAGTACCTGCCAACACTATCACCATCCTCATCCTAAAAACATTGCAGAACCTATGTATATTGTATTCAAACCCTGATTCCTCAGGAAAAAACCCAACAGGGGTAATAGAATAAATTTTTTCTTAAGAGAGAGACTTTCTAAACCTTGACATGGATAATTTTGCTTTCTTTAGAAATTAATTTTCTTAGAGGTTATAATTTATAACTATGAAGATAGCACTTTATAGTGCACAAGTTATGATCAGTTCCATCATCTCTTCAAATCATGATTGTAAGGTAAGCATTATTCTCATGTTTCCAGGTGACAAAACTGAGGTTCAAAGAGGAGAAAATATTATCTAAAATTTACTAAATAAGCAATTCAGTTCTTCTGAGTGTATTCCTAATCGTTTTAAAATGTATGGTGCTTATTGAATTGTTTTAAATTATTTGTATTTCCTGCAAAAGATTTTTATTACAAAGGCACAGTATTTTAATAAACACTTCTTTTTACTTGCCCAGAATCCACTGTCTCTTACACTGGCAACTGTTTTTTTAAATTCTTAAAAAAATTTTTTTTTTTAGAGACGAGGTGTCTCCATGTTGGCCAGGCTGGTCTTCGACTCTTGACCTCAGGTGATCCACCCACCTCAGCCTTCCGAAGTGCTGGGATTACAGGCGTGAGCCACTGTGCCTGGCCACACTGGAAACTCTTTTGAAAACTCTCCTTCTCATAGCTGCTGGGACTGTCAATCACACGGTCTACATCTTTCAATACAGAATGAGTGTGTAAACCAGGCTGGCCTTTCAATTAACTCTAATCTCTTGACAGACAGCTTGGTCAGGGGTGAGTATGTAGCCAAAGCAAGGCCAAATAGAATATCTTTTGGGATTTAATATGGATGCTGGGAGAGGATCTCTTTGCTTTTGAGAGCATGAACACTAAAGATGATGTTAACTTGGGATGTCTGATGCCCATCTTTGCCACTACACAGAGAAAGCCCACCTGAGCATGAAACTGACCCAAGAGGCCAGAGAGCCCAGATACGGAGAGGGACAGGGTCCTAATGTGATTGTTTGAGCATCCGTGTCCAGCCATGTCTTAAGCTAAGGGGAACCAGTGAAATTTCTTCTTTTCTTCCTTATTTCTTCTTTAAAATAAGTTCAATAATAATTATTTTATTCTTTGCTCCTGAAAAAGTCCTGAGCTAACAATGTCCAGTAGAAAATACTACAAACTTGAGTTTAAACAAAAAGTCAAGTGCATAAAGCCAACTTTATGTAAAATATTCCAGTAATTGGGACAAAGATGGTCTCTTTCCTTGCTTGAATAATTACTTTAGATGTTTCACATTGCATTGGGGAACATATCAGTTAGTTAAGATTTCTGAGGTAGTATACTAGTTTTTTCTTATTATATAATTCCAAAATCTTCTACAATATTTGTATAAGATCATCTCAGAATGAAAATAATGGATTTAAGTGAAGAGTTAAGATATAAAAACTGGAAAATATTTCAACATTGCTTTTAAGTACATAAAAGGGATTTATGATGATGGAATGTGGCTGAGGCCCCATATTAAGGAAATTACAGTCATAAAAACAGCCATGGCTAAATCTCAAGAAAGAATTGCCAGAGTGAAATCTTAAGGAAAAATCTTAGTCCTGTCTACATTTACATTATTTCTATTAACTTTAAAAGTAGGCCCATTACAGTAAAGTTAAAATTCCAACGAAAGATTCCTGAAGACATTTAAAATACTGTATTTATAAACACTGTTTATGAAGAGCCATATTACATTATATCATATGATATTAATCAAGTATTTGGGAGCACCCATTGCATGCTGTGTACTTGACGAGATACTGAGTGTTTCTTCCCTCAGAGAGTGTACAGTCTGTTGGATTTGACGATAACAAGATAAATTCCGAAATCTAAATGTGGAAGCCAAGTGGAAGAGTGGATATATCTACTGGGCTGAAGGCAAATTTTTAAACATGCTTAGTTGAATGTTTGAATCTTATGCCTAAAGACTGAACAGTTAGTGTTATGATCATCGAAAGAGCCTACATTGATTTTAAAAAGATGAAACAATGCACCGTGTCAAAAATCCCTTCTGTTGTAGCCAGACACTACCTTGACAATGGTTTCTAACAGTGAATCAAAGGGACAGGAGGAATCATAAGAATTTTTCAGCCCATTCAACTGTTCTTTGGTATAATCACATGTAAATGCATGAACACACAGGAGACAATTATTTTTAATATTTACAGACTAGATTGTTTGACCACATGCTTTATAATATTCTTCCCAAGAGTCAAGGTGGAGAGAGTGTGGTTTTTAGGGTTAGACACTTAGACGGGATGTGACTCTGGCCTTTACCACTGACATGCCTTCTGACTTGAGTGTCAGTTTCTTTTGTTTAAAACATGGGGATAATGGTACACATCTCATGGGCTGGCCATGAGAGTTGGAGGTAAACTGTGAGAAACACTGTCATTCAGTTATGCAGCACACCCTAGCATTCGATAAATGTAGCTATGATGCTTATTATCGTAACTTGTGTTTTGGCCAGTTTTTGCCTGCCCTCATAAAAAGAGGAAGTTGGCACAGTCCCTTGGGTGAGACCACTCCAAATACCTGGTGACTGTTTCATCACTTTAGTCCTCTTATCTACAGTTTAAATAGTGTTATTTCTTATTTTCCCACCCTTTAGCCATCTTGTGGTTTTCCTCTAATCCTGGTTCAAGTTCTTGAAGTCCTTTAAAAATTGCCCTCCAAGATAGAGGCCGCAGTAAGGGCCTTCTATACTAGAGAAGTAAAACAAATAGGAACCAGTATTTTAACTCTTTAAAAAAGAGGCAGCCCAGACCAGGCACGGTGACTCACGCCTGCAATCCCAGCAGTTTGGGAGGCTAAGGCCAGATGATTTCTTGAGGTCAGGAGTTTGAGACCAGCCTGGGCAAACCTCATCTCTACAAAAAAATAAAAAAAAAAATTAGCTGGTCGTGGTGATATGTGCCGGTAGTCCCAGCTACTGGGGAGGCTGAGGTGGGAGGATCACTTGAGCCAGAAAGGCTGAGACTTCAGCAAACCATGATCACACCACCGCACTCCAGCCTGGATGACAGAGTCAGACTCTGCCTCAAAAAAAAGAGTAAGCCCATATCCCAACTATCTTCAGCAAATAAAGATATAGGATGCTGAATTAAATTTGAATTTCAGATAAACAGTGGATAATTTGTTTAGCATAAGTACGTCCCATAAATGTATTTTATATGGAAATTCTAGTTGTCAGCAAATGGAGAAAAATAAGGGAAAAATCATCTTTTTTACCCACAAAACTGAGATTAGAGAGATTCAGGCCAAACCTATTTATCTGTTGGGGTAGAACGTTTTTTAACGTTTCTGTGGCATACATGTACTGCAAAACTGTATAGCATTTTTTCTTTTGGGTTTGCTGCTGTGCATGTAAAACATATTTTAAAAGTTCCTGACAGATGGCTTTCAGTGTCAGATGAAGGTATAACTATGTGAAAGGAGTAAAGGTACTTTTTTCCCCCTATAAGTTGTACTGTACATGGCAGCCTGTCACTTACATGAAATTTCTGAAACAGAAAAAGTATTCCCAGATTGATTTGCATGCTTTATTTATAATAAATGAGCTTATTAAAAAATTCAAATACAGGTGGCTATAGGAGATAAACAAGTTAAGCTTCATACAGGAATAATTTGCATGTGTTATAATTAATGTTTCCAGAGGGTGCTCTAAACAGTTTCTTAATTATTACACAAATGTTGTTTCTTTGGCAGATAGTGCTTTTATTCAGTTTCATATCCACTTTCACATCCCCTCTTAGTCTGATAATCATTTAAAAAGTTGAAAATGAGTGATTCTTAGCATAACAAAAACCCAATTGTGCATTTTCTAGTTGTAACATATGATTGAGACCATTGTCCAACTCTGATATGGCAAAAGTAAAGATAAAAAGAATAGAATGCCATTATATTCTCAAGATTATCCTTTATAAATTCATATTCTGTCAGCAAACATCTTTGTCCTTTTAAGAATGATTGAAAATACTCAACTTGTGGGAAAGAAGAATAAATGGACATTTGTTTTTAACCATTGTACATAATCTAAAAAATATTGTTCAGGAAATACATTGACAGATGGGCTTTCTTCCCATTAATAAACAGTAGGTGAGACAAGAATGTTTCATTGCCGTTGAAAGTGTGAAGGTTGAACTTCCCTAATGGTACGAAAGTGCTAAAATGCATGAAAACCTACAAAAGTATTTTTTTCGTATTTTTCAGCCAAATGGATGGACATAATTCTGATTGTGTAACAGTGTTAACAGTTTTTGTTCAATTAATCCAGGAACACTGAATAACCATAAATCCACAAGTCACATTTGAGAAACATCTTTCCAAGTCTATATGTTAAAACAAAAATCAGCCAAGCAACCTTTGCCAGTTGCATTCAAATACAGGATTGGGAAAGGATAAACTGACTGAACAGTCAGAATGTGAACCACTGAAGGGAGGCAAGTTGGAGAGGAAGCTGTTACATTACTCACGAATGAATCAGACATTCCCTCCGTGTTTGAAAATGTCCTCGGCATAAGGCATGGTACAATTCCAAACGAGGAACTGTGCTCAGGATTGGATTTATATGACTGATCAGTTTCCTCTGGTGTTATCGAAAGCAGACATCAAATGGTTGTGGAGGAATGCAGGTGGTGAGTGAACCCCATTCTTTTCATAGTGGCTGTCACATAAAGAAAGAGAAATCAGTACCCAGGGATAGGGAGACAAGGGGAGAGGCATGAGGGTGCCAAAGGCCAGGCCCCCTCTAGTTCCAAAACGCAGAGCATTTGAATGAGGTGGGAGTTCCTTGTAACACTATTTTCTCTTAGTTCTGAATTTAATTAGCTTATTTTGCTCACACCTGAGAAATTTTCTTGGAAATCAATGTTTGCAAGTAGACGCTGACCCTGGAATGAACTAAGCTCTCTTTTTCAAGATCAAAATTGTCAGTATAAGACATTTTCCTATGGGTTTATAGGCAAAGTAGACAAGAACTGTTAGAAGTCATGAGAATGCTGTGAATGTGAAGAAATAGCCAAACCTGGCCATATTTTGTATAGATGTGAATTTGCTGAGCGAGCACAATGCAATTCTAACAGTGTTGGAAGAATTAAAAGCATATAAATAGCATTATGTTGAGATCAATATATCACCAGAAAATAAAGAATCAAACAAAACGTTCTTCAAAAATCTTAAATACTTTCAAATGGATACAGAATGCTGAGCAAATGAATTTTCATAAAACTAGGATAGTACAGAAAAATAATTACAGAATCCAATTTCTGAAACTCAGTAAACACTCTGGATCCTTAAAAAATCAATAAAGCAAAAGGTTAGGAGAACCTGAAAACAACTGTGCTTAGGGTAGCATTTACGTAACTCATCAATTCAAGGAAAATCAATTCAGGGCAGGTTGTGTGTATATAGGCAGTATGTGTGTTTATGAGAGAGGAGAGAAACAGAAGAGAGAAGAGAGGGCGAGAAATTAAAACAAGTAACTTTTCCAACCATACTGTTGCTGCCCCTTGACTGGGAATCTTTACCTTCCACCCGCAATACTCCCAGGCTGTGCTGTAAAGGTGTGAGCATGTCACTGGAGCAGCAGAGGGAAGAGGAGCTAACTCTGCAGACAGAAAGTGGGGCCAACGAGTATTTCAGAGGGGATACTGCTTGAGCTGTGTCTTGCAGGATAAGTTGGAGTTGCTCAGGTGCAGCTGAGGTAGGCAACCAGACATTTTGGGTGGAGTGGACTCACACACAGGCACCTGGGGAGAAGGTGCAGGGTTGTCCAGGAAGCTGCAATTAGCATAGAGGCCAGGTGCGTTGGGGTGACAGTGGAGGAAGGTATAAAATTAGGCTGCAACCACATCACAGAAAGTTTTGTATGTTTTGTTGAAGGGTCTCCAGAGAATCCTGAAATCCATCTCTCAAATATCACTTTTGCCTATCCAATAGCTATTTAAGACCAAATTTGACAAGTATTTATTGGGATCCTGCTATGCATCAGATACTTGCTATAGATCAGTAAAAAAAACCCACACCCCTGCTCTTGTGGAATTTATTTTTTAGCTGGGGGCAAAGATTAATACCCATAACAAGGTGATCATGTAGTGATTTAGAAGTTGATGTACATTAGAGGGAAAAACAAAAAGCAGGGTTGGGGTATCAGAACTGCCTGGAAGAGAGGTACAGGGATAGGTTTATAGCTTGGAAATTGGGAAGATAGCTTTTGTGGACCCAGCTGTCTGAGACGGGAAAAGAGATTTCAGAGCAGAGGCAAGAATGAAGAACTAAGAGCATGGCTGGTGTGTTTGAAGCACAGCAAGGGGGCCAGTAAGCCTGGACTTTGGTGACTGGGAGCTAAGATCAGAGAGGGCAAAGAATCGGAGCATCTAAGGCCTTGCAGGTCCCTGGGAGATTCAGGTTTTTATTGGAGTGAGATGGGGAGTCACTGCAAGGTGTTGAACAAGGGGGGGATTATGTTGGAATGTAATCCCCTCCATTGCGTGGGAGAGAAGACTGCTAGTGGCTGCAGGGAGGCAGTTCAGGGCAAAGGTGGAGCATCGAGGCCAGCTGGGAGCCTCCTGTGGTATTCCAGGAGAGGGATCCTGGTGGCCTGGGCCAGGGAGAAAGGAGAGAGTGAGGAGATGTGGCTGAATTCTGGTTCTGTTTTGAAGACAGAGCAAACTATTTTGTCACATACCTCAGATCAAACTCCACCCAAATTTACTGATGGAGTCAGATCTGAGGCATGTGAGAAAAAAAGGAGTCAAGAATATTCCAAGGATTTTGACTTTTTAAATTGAGATAATGGCTTTGTCAGTTGGTGAAGCAAGTTTGTGGGATATGAGAAGACCAGGAGTGTAGTTTTGCCCATGATGGAGATTTTATTTTTTTATTTTTATTTTGACATGGAGTCTTGCTCTGTCCACCAGGCTGGAGTGCAGTGGTGCCATCTTGGCTCACTGTAACCTCTGCCTCCCGAGTTCAAGTGATTCTCCTGCCTCAGCCTCCCGAGTAGCTGGTATTACAGGCACACACCACGCCTGGCTAATATATGTATTTTCAGTAAAGACAGGGTTTCACCATGTTGGCCAGGCTGGTTTCAAATTCCTGACCTCAAATGATCTACCCACCTCAGCCTCCCAAAGTTCTGGGATTACAGGCATGAGCCACTGCACCCTGCCTGACAGATGGTTTTTAGGGATCTAAATGGAGATGCTGGGCATTCAGCTAGATGTTTGAGTCCCGGGGTTAAGGAGAAAGATCTGGGCTAGAGATTTAAATTAAGAAGTTGTAAGTGTGTAGACAGCATGAAAAGCCATGAGAGTGGAGGAGACCCCCGAGGAGAGGAGTGTAGAGAATGAAGAGAAGAGGACTGAGCACTGGGGCCACCAAAGCTAATAGGCCAGGAGACAAAGACAGATGGGACAAGAGACCAAGAAGGAGCAGTCGGATATCCTCCTGGTACTCCATCTACTTCCACAAAACCTGCTCTCCCTCTTTGTATCCTGCCTCAGGGCCTAACATGCCCCATATTTCCAGAACATGTCCTTGATGCCCACCTACGAGTATTGTAAACATATCCATCTTCTTAGCGGCTTCCGTGCCCATGGTCAGGGCAGCATCACTTCTTACCTGGATTACTACAACAGCTTCCTCGCTAATCTTCTCTCTCCATTATCACCCTGATCATCTGCCCCCCAACATACCAGAGAGATCTTTCTAAACTGGCAATGTGACTATGTCACTTACTTGCTGAAAACAAAAGGTCAACTCCTTAGCAGAGCTTACAAGCCACATATCGTTTGCTCCTGCCCCACTCTCCAGCCTTGCCTCTCACCATCACTCTATTAGAAATCTAGGCTCTGGCCACTCTGCCCTCTTCCAGTTCTTGAAGCAAGCCATGTGCTCACCCACTCTGAGTTTCAGCACATGTGGATCCCTCTGTATGGATATTCTTGCCTTCCTCTCTCTTCAAGCCTTATCTTAGGTAATGGTTCTGGGAAACCTTCTCTGATGCCTCTCTCACTTTCTAGTAAGGAATTAGAAACTCTCCCACTTGCTTGAACACCAAACCCACCTTACCCTTATCCAGCCTTTCTCATGCTGTATAGTAACTTATCTGTGTCTCCCATCAGAGCGTAAGCTCCACTTTAGCCCTTAGCATAGTGTCATTACATGGTACTTGGTAAGCATTTGTTGACTGAATGGACAACAGGAACAATTAATATATGAAAGAATGTTCTGGACAAAGTTTCTAGCACTATGGAAAGAAAGGAATGATAAGAGTACACAGATATTAAAGTGAGAAAAATTATATGGGCATAATTCAATATGGATTTTGTAGAGGAGACTGAAAATCCAAGAGCGGCTAAAAAAATGTCTCTCTGGGTATCATAAGCCAAGGTAAGGAAAATAGGCAGAGGAGACTTTGAGGGCAAAAGTAAGTAGTTGAGTTAATAACTCTTGAGGTGGCTGCTGGTTATTTAAGTGGAGGAGTCTATAAGGTAGCCAGCAACGTAAAAGCGGCGGTCTGGAGAAAAGAGGAAGTGAGAGAGCGGTTTGTGAACCACTCGTCCATCGGTGTACTGGAAGTCACTGAGGTGAGATCACCTGTGAACGTGTTTTGTAAGTAGAAAGGAGGAATTCAGATGGAGCCTTAAAGAAGACTAGAATCTAACCTTTATGTTCTGAAGGGTAAAAAGAAAAATCGTAACCAAAGAAAATGTGGAGAGGTAAGTTAAGGGAGAACTTTCAAGAAGGGAGAAATAAAATGTATAGTGTCAAATTCTACAGAGTGGTCAAAAGGGATAAAAACCAGTGCCCATAAGAGCTGGCTATAAGGAGGGTACTGGTGATTAGAATGGGGACACTTTCTTGGGAATGTGGAACAGACTGCTTGAGTTGAATGACTTAAGAATTACTGGGAATGAAGAAAGTAGAGAAACTAAGTTAGACATTTATTTTCAAGAATTCTTTATTTAAAGGATAAGATGAAAACAGGATTGAATACTTAAGGAAATTGTGTATTCAAGATCCTATTAAATGTCCGACATGTGTATTTTATTTCTTTCTAGAAGAGTCAGTAAGTTGAGTAGGAACTGAATGAAAAATAGTGAAGCCATGGAATACTATGCAGCCATAAAAATGAGATCCTGTCTTTTGCAGGAACATGGATGGAGCTGGAGGCTGTTATCCTTAGCAAACTAACACAGGAACAGAAAAACAAATACTGCACATTCTCACTTATAAGTGGGAGCTAAATGATGACAACCTATGAACACAAAGAAGGAAACAACAGACACTGGAGGTTACTTGAGGGGGTAGGGTGGGAGAAGGGAGAGGAACAGGAAAGATTACTATTGGGTACTAGGCTTAATACCTGGTAATGAAATAAACCCTGTGACACACGTTTACCTATGTAACAAATCTTTGCATGTACCACTGAGCCTAAAATATATATTTTTTAAAAAAGTAAGATGGCAAGGGTTGTACGGTGGGTAGGATACATGGAGAAGGTGCTCGAAAGTGTGGGGAAGAACGGGGTCAAGACTTAGGTAGAAAAGACTGTTTCATCCTTCGAGACAGAAAAGACTCTTCATCCTTTGAGACAGAAAGAGGTAATAATGAGGGACATGGAAACCACCTGGTTTCGTGTTTACTCTCTAAAATATAAGGGAAGATCTTATACTGAGAATAAAGGGAGCCAAAAAGATGCAAGAGCTTAACAAGTAGTGAGAGTTTGAAATCACTTTAATGGGCATGGTGAAAAATGGGACTGGAGACATGCAAATCGATTTGCTGGTTAAGAGAAGCAGGTGCTATGAATTGGGCAAAATGGGAAAGAATCAAAACAAGAATGAAAATTCACTCTGGGTCATCCTTACGCTAATGCACAATGCCCATTCTCATTGAATGCCTATACTGTCCATAGGAAGATTTGGGAATGAAATGGTTACATAATTATGAACTCTGTAGTAAATTCCTTGTAATGTTTATATAATTCATCAAGTCTATGGGTCTTTATTAAGAGAAAATGCCAGCATGTGATTATTTTTATTTCAAACCAGTTTTATTGAGTTCTGCAAGGAAT
The DNA here is from genome assembly GCF_049354715.1 of Callithrix jacchus. NCBI lineage: Eukaryota > Metazoa > Chordata > Mammalia > Primates > Cebidae > Callithrix > Callithrix jacchus. Next base: position 87,265,840 of record NC_133512.1, on the reverse strand, counting down.
AACTTCAGGGAAAAGAAAACACATTGAAACAGATACCCCGCTCTCTTTTCAATAAAGCCAACAGTCTAATAATGTTAAAGAAATGAATCACATATAATGATCATCTAACTCTGAAAATTAAAACCCATTTAGGGATTATGAAGGAACCTTGATCCTGGATACCAGTCTAAGTAATTAGTCTAATATCTTTAATAACATTTGGAAAATAATTAATCAACTTACAACATAGATTCTACGGCTGTCACCTTTCATTGTCATTAATGAAACTGTCTGGGATTTTATCTGTACTTTTCTGGTGATTTAAAGAACAATTTTTTTTTTTTTTGGTAAGCTCTTTGAAGACCAGAAGAATGTATAAAATCGCTGGGCTTTGATGTACAGATTTCCATGAACAATAATCCAAGTATGTGTTAGTGATACTGAAATAAAATTTAGAAATATCTTAATTTTGACAAGACAGAAAGGGAGTTTTTGAAAAATCCAAAATGCATATTCATTTCTCTTAGGAGGAAGCTTTTTTTTTTGTCAACAATCTCTGCTTTGGTTACTTCTTTACGTAATTCAATAGAATTTAAAATTTCATACTGTTTGATGCTCTTTGAAAACAACAATAGCTAAGGTAATATTTTAAGCCCAAAGTTTTGCCTAGGTCCTAAGCGATTCTATTGGTTTGCTGTCCTTGTATTAACCAGATAGCTGTGAGACCACAGGCTCACTTTGGACAGTGTAGCCACTGACTGGGGCCAAATGGATTCTTCTTGAAGTAAGGGCAGAGTTAGATGACAGGCTCATCTAAGACCCTCAGAGGAGCAAAACGACAGGCAGTGAAGGCAGGCCTTGACAGCAGCTTTCCTAAAATCTTTATATCACCATCTGAATTTGTGTTTAGAATAGAAAAATATAATTCCTATATTTACACTATTATGAGCTTTGTATAGTCAAGACCCAAGGAAAACGGTCTTAAGATAATATCCTTAAGGAAATCTAATCTCTAGCCCCAGCAGACGACATTCTAGTGGAAAAGGATTACAAATAAAGGTTTTAGGAACATAACTTTCGGTTCCAACAGGAATTTATAGATTACAATGAGCTAATATGCTAGAACATTTCAGTCATGAAAATGGTGTAAAACCTTTATAAATTTGCCTGAGTTTTCTTTTTATATTTTGATTTTCTCAGAGAAAATGATGTTTCATTTAGAGTGTCTGGGAGTAGATAATAGAGTACTTAAAACATGACTCTGACACTGAGAATAAAAGCTTTTGCTGCTTCCATGACATATTCCTGCTATTCTTTCTGGTAGCTGAAGGGAGGACCGACTAAAAGGCTCAATTTAGGACTGGATAGATGATGGTCTATTTTTTCCCAGAATCAAACCACATGTAATACAAGTTGACAGAAATTTAGACTTTGCTCACCCTGAGCCCTACCATGTTCCCGTGAGCTTTGCTTTATTCCACACCCTCCCCTGCCCCTGCCTTTTTTTTTTTTTTCTGAGAAAGGTTCTGTCTTTGTCACCCAAGCTGGAGTGCAGTGGTGCGATCTTGGCTCACTGCAGCATCAGCCTCCCGGGCTCAGGTGGTCCTCCTACCTCAGCCTCCTGAGTAGCTGGAGCTACAGGGGTGCACCATCATGTCCAGCTAGTTTTTGTATGTTTTTAAGAGGGAAGTTTTGCTATGTTGCCCAGGCTGATCTCAAATCCCTAAGCTCAAGCAATTCACCCACCTTGGCCTCCTGAAGTTCTGGGATTACAAGTGAGCCACTGCACCTGGCCTGTTCCCCATTTTGACCTGCCTCTTTGCTACTTAGAATTCAGGAAGCCTGATTCTTAAAGGTACACTCTAACACTCTCTTTATGACTTAGGGCATACTCTAGCCCATAACCCTTCAGCATATCCTGCCCACCTTTCCCCTTCCTTTGCCTCATTGATCCAATATCCCATCCAAACCTCCAGGCCTTCTCCTTTATTATCTGTTTTCTATATATGCATAAGAATTATCACAAAAAAACTTTCTTAAATTGAACTGCATTTTCCCAACTGTTCAAATACTCAGACATTTATTCATTTTTCAAGTTGTGAGACCTTTACATTGAAATTTTAAGTCATACAAATATGAATGTGTACAAAAATATTGATATGTGATTTATTACTGATGGTTTGGTTCTACCAATGAAATAAAAATTAGGCAAGTCTAAACAAAACTATACATAAGTCACCGCTGATACAATACTATCTGCAATTAAATGTCAAAACAAGTTATAACGATGATATATTTAGTAAATCTTCAGGTTAACCTAAGAGAATCTCTATTTTAAGACCATATGAACATCATTTCCTTTTACTCCCCCGCCCCCTAACATATGAGAAAGTGCCAATTCCATCACCCCTAATGTGATACTAGAACACGACACTTTTCATCAGAAAGGGTTTTCTGAGGATAAAATGTGATGAGCCATTAGAAATTCACAATATGCTATCAAGAAAGATCTCAATGTCTATGTTTCAGCATGATGATTTTGTTTCTTTAAGAGAGAAGGAGCTGCTGTCTCCAAAGCAGCCATTCTCTAATCATGTCATTGGAACTGCACTTAAAGCTATGCTGAGTTCATATAGGAAGTCTAGTTACCAGAAAATACACATTCACAAACAGGAAATCTAACTACAGCAAGAAGGTGCTTTTCCCCCACACAATAGACTTCGAAGCTGTGTCATCCAAGTAATTTGGAGCAATACCCAGCACCACGCTTATTGTTGAGTATTCCTCTCTCCCCTCTCCTATATTATGACAACTTGTGATTATAGCATTACGTTTTCTAAGCCTGTTTGGACTTGCTGCTCTTGCTTATACATACAAGCAACCTGCCCTTTTTCTGTGCATAGCTTTCAATCAGTAAGAGTGTCAAGGTGGGAGGAAGGATGACAGGAATAGTAAAAGGGGGGGAAATCAATTTTCAGAAAGCATATGGCAACAACTGAATATTTAATCAAATTAGTCTAGAAATTCCTTCCTATTTTCAGCACTCTTTGCAAGGCAGTGGCTTCATGGTGCAAAATGAATTTCAATAAATGTCATATATTTAGTTAGACGGCTTCTTTTAAAAATTTGTTGAACGGGGTCACTGACTCAGAATAGATCTCATTCCAAGGTATGACAGATGGATATCAATATTGAATAGAAGAACTGATATTAGCTAGAAGTTTCTGGGGAAAAGAAAAAGTCATTCATTTAACACTCCATAAAATATTTGCTGAGTACCTACTATGTGCCAGAATAAAATGATAAATATTTGGGCTTTATATTTATATTTCAAACCAAAGAGGAAATGTGTCAAAATATTTTCCTTGAGGTTAGTAAGGATTACAACTGAATATTACGGGTAAAGAAGGACTTTCAAAAGTACTTAAAAGGTTCGTATTGCATGATTCAGACATCCATACAGTCATGGTTGCAGGATTTTAGACCTAATCAGATTTTTGAGGATGCTGCTTTCTGATGCTTAGCAAAAACCAACTTCCTATTTTTCTGGAACAAAAATGCCTGACATGATTTTAAAGGACATCAAAGAGCTTAGAGGGACATACAGTTTGTGGGTAATGATTTAAGATTTAGTGAATCAAAAACACACAGATTAAATTTCCTTTAAAAGGCCCCCAGGTTTAAAATTTAAGAGCTAAAATGCTGGTCTAAACACACTCTGGTCCCAAGGAAAGCCAAGACTTACTTTTAAAGCTAGGTGGAGTTGTCTTATGGACCCAAACTCGGCTGTGTTTTCCTTTCCCACATGATTAGGCCTCAAAGGAGACAACCTATCTCTAATAACAAATTTACCACTTCTCTCTTTCTCTGACTTGCAAAGACTACATTATTTCAAAAGTCTCAGCTTTCAATGCTTTTCTTTACATTTTTAATAAAATATTAAAAATTAGAAAATTTCCATGGTCTTTTGAACAGTTGTTCCCCAAGTCATTCTTTTTTTAAAAAACATACAATTTCAAATGGGACCTGAGAGTCTGGGTGCTGCCTTAGAATTCCAACTACCAAGGAGTAGGAATAGGCCACTGATCTTAATATGTTCACTGTATGTGCACTGTTTCATGGTATATTATTACATTTGTATTTAAAATAGTGAGAAGAAATATAGTACATAATCTTCCTTTGTAACACAATGGTCTAACGGAGGGCTGCTAGCTTGGGCATTTCACTGAGATTTTAGGATTAAAGGAAACAAGTTAGCGCACAACCTGTGAGCTTTTATTCCTTTGGAAAAATAGATTTTAACACTGATCTGATTGCTTTTAAAGGGCACTGGAAATCAGCAGGGCAGTGCATGTTTTGAATTTCAATGGCAGGGTAATAACAATGGGTGAAGTTCAGGCATTTCCAGAGAGGGGGAGAGAGAGAGAGAGAGGGAGAGAGGAAGAGAAGATTCCAAAGGGGGAGTTTATCCTGAATCAGAGAACTTGGAAATGAAATTGATGCATTAAGGCATGATGGATTCAGGTTTCAAAAAATGACTACTTCAGTTTAAGAATGAAACAACTAGATTACCCTTTAGTTTAGAAATGTACATAGTTTGATGTAAAGTATATGGGCTGATACTGATAGAAAAATAAGTACATGCCAATAGAAACTGACATAAAATATTGGTTTTTAAAAATTTGCTTAGTTCATTTTCCAGAGAATTCCAATTAATTTTCTGAGAACTTCAGAGAATAAAATACTTGGTAGAAGCAGTCCTGGTGCTCTTGGCCGTGATCCTGCTGCAACTGGGATCATCAGGAGCCCGATCTGGCCTGCAGACTTTGTGCCACTGTAAGCTGTACAGTGTTTTAAAGGTACTGAGTCAACATTTTAAAATTGGGAGATTTCTAGCTTCTCTTGAAAATCTGAAAGATACTACCACATGGGCCCATGCCATAACACAGAGCTTTGTGGCAGCTCTAATCATGCCAAGTGGTGACTGTCCCTCTTACCTAGGGCTTTTCCTAAGCAGTTTGTCAATCCCTAATGAAAAGGTTAGTTTTCCTGATTTAAGTTACCTGTTTGAAAATCTTGATACAGAATAGAAATAGGCAAATAAGGGAACAGGAAGAAAAGAGGAAGAAAATCCACTGCAGTTACTTCCTACTGGACAGGGAAAAGGAAGGAGCGTGAGGGGGAGAGAAAGAAGTGCAGAGCAGACAGAGGCTGCACACCATCAGCAACTGCCTCTTGTTGTCTTTAGATTTACACCACGGAAGGAATCAGCGAAAAAGGCTATGGGTATCTGCAAATCTTGATACAGGATATAAATAGGGGAATAAGGGAACAGGAAGAAAAGAGGAAGAAAATCTAATGCAGTTACTTCCTACTGGACAGGGAAAAGGAAGGAGCGTGAGGGACAGAGAAAGAAGTGCATAGCAGACAGAGGCTGCAAGTCATCAGCAACTGCCTCTTGCTGTCTTTAGATTTACACCACAGAAGGGATCAGCAAAAAAGGCCATGGGTATTATTCTCAACAAATTCCACTGTGCCAGGCTCACAGTGTGGAAAATAAGAAGGAAAGTTGTTCGAATGGAGCAATATCTCTGAAAGAGGATGGGGTATGGGATGGGACCAGGTGAGTGCAAAAAACACTCTGGGTCTTCATCTTCCATATCTTATAAACTAAAAGATGTGGGCCACTCCTGTATCTTCATCTTTAAGACTGTAGCTAAAGATGGCAGGCACTGTCCAGGTATCTCCCTACAAAACCAGGGGCACTGTTAAGGTATCGCCCTATAAAACCAGGGACTCTAAGGACAGTTTTGTAAGCTGTGAACTGCACAATTTCAGGAAAAACAAGATGCGAATGGCACTCCTGAAAAGTGCTCTGATATTCACCTGGCTCACCTCATCTCCTTCAGGCTCTATCCCCAAGCTCACCTTTGAAAACAAGCCTTCTCTGATCTCACTATTGAGTGTTTCAGTCACCATCCCACTTCCTCTTATCCTTGACAGTTCCTATTCTCTTTTCCATTTTATTCTACCTTGAAGCTGTTATCACCTGACATACAACACATTTAGTTATGTATTTCATTATTGTTTCCCAACTCAATTGAACAGAGAGTCATGAGGTTAGAGATTTTTGTCTGTTTTATTCTCTTTGGAAACACCAGATTTGAGAGCTACACCTGGTAAGTTGTCAAAAAATTATCCTGAATGAATGATTAAATCCTCATTCACATTCTTGGAGTACAGGAACCTGGCTTTCACTATAACCTGTGATTCTCTAAGCACATTTCATCATTGCTTTCCTTTATTATATTAGGAGAAATACATTTTCAAATTCAGTTGCCCATTATATAATTGCCTATGGGCCCTATAGCTACATAATTTATTATAGAAATTAAAATCAATGTGAGTAACCTGCATAAACATACTTGCACACATTTATGCAATCACAGAGAGAAATATGTGTACCTGGGTATGTGATTACAAAGTTAACTGTTTTTTATTTCACGGGGCTCACACCTTCTGCTACAAATGACACAGGTGATTTTTCTCTCAATTAAGTTTTACAGCTTATAAAAACACTTTCTTCACTTTGTCCCATGAAAAGCAAAGTAGTCAGATTTTACTGGCTGTTTTTATTGAAACAAATCCCAAGGGGAACTGTTTAACACAGCTGAAAAGATATCTGAGAATGGCCTTTCTGATAGAAGGCTAGATTACAAAATTATCCATGGCTCTTAATCCTGATAATGGGAGCAGAATACCCCATACATACGAATGAAACCTTTTCTTGGTGTGTCTTACTACAAAGAAAAAACAATAAATTAAAAAAAAAAAAAGAGCGAGAACTGGAGAAAGAGAGGTGAGAAAAACTACAGGGAACAGATATGTTATATTCATCATTTATCACTATCTCAGGCATCCCTAATTATGCCTCCGTGGAAAACGTTTCCAATAGCTGATGTCTGGGGAGAGGTGGTATGGTGCTATTGAAATAACATAGAGCTAGTCTCAAACTCAGTTTCCTTGTCTATAACATGAGAATGTTAAGATGTTATCAGACTTGCCTATCTTGTAAGATCGCTTTGGTATCAGAAAGATGATATATGCAGAAGCAGCTTGAAAATTTTACGGTTTTTAAGTTCCAATCTTTGATTTAAAAAAAATTCTATTATTTAATAGCAAATAGGATGATTTTGAAAGTGTTTCTTGTGTGATGTCCCCTTAAAAATTATGGATTTGGGTTCATTTTATATGTGATATTTGTCTGTATATCTAGATTGTAAACTCTTCAAGGGCATATTCCATTTCTTTCTTTTAAACAAAATGTTCTAGTACCTGGCACATATGATACTCAATATATAGGTCCTGGTTATTTTTGGTCAGGGAAATGTGGGTCTGGCAGCAACCCAGCATCAGTTGAGAACACATCATCAAAATGATCCTGAACGAACATTAGTCAGTGTACCTATCATTTATTCCTGAGATGTAACTATTTATTTTGCACTGAGGAAAACCCATGAAGAAACTCTTGCCCTGAGGGCTTGGTGTCAAAAACACTAGTTTCAGCATACACCAGCCAAGAAAAGAAGGCTCACTTCCTGACACTTGAGTTTCTACATACATTTTCTCCCCATAAGAGGGCACAAAGAGGAAATTGAGTATCCCATGAATAAACACAGCAGACCAAGGAAATCTTAGGGATTTAGACCATGAAAAAGAAAGCATAGATGACTCTGGTGAAGATCACTAAGCCTAATGCCTAAAGAAGAAACCAGCAAACTGGGCTGGAGAAATGGGGGCACAGAAGACCTTGGAAACAGCTCTGATCAAGCCAATGGAAAGTGTTGAGGAGGAAGAGGACAGAGAAATGGGAGGTAATCTGAATGTGTGAGGAACTGTGCTCCCCATGGGAGTGTCATCATGTCTTTGGTGCAGCCACTTGGAGAAAATGAGCCAGTTAGAGGATGTTAACCCCTCTGAGTTATTCGCATTGTTTTGGGATGACCAGATTTGAGAAAAAGTTTATTTGAGACTATTATGTAGATTTGCAGAAGGATAATTATTAGACTAATGCTATTTTGAACAATATTTTAACAACAGCTAAGGAAATTGATTTTTGAAATGTATTTCTCAGTCTACCCCTCATTAAGACAATTTTTTTTTAAGATTTCAAGATTAATGCAACGCATATACTTACATAGTCTTAAAAGGAATTTATAAAATATGGATATTTCTTCTTCTTAGAAAAGGGTCATTTTTCTCTATTATAGGTTTAAAAGTACTGAAAATATTAGTTATGAGCTTTCATGTTGACTGGCTATGATTAATCTGGTACATTTTTATCATGAAGATAAACTCCATCCACTAATTTTGAAAGCATGTAGTATACATCTAATGTAAACCTCTATTGCCATGTATCAAGAACAAAGCAATTTTGAAAAAGCAGTAGTCGGCAGACCATCCTCTATATGCCACAAATTCCATCACGTTAAAAGCAAAATATTTTTACGTTAATAACTTATGCACCATTAAGTTTGAAAACTGAATAGAATTTTTAAAACACCGGTACATTTTCTAGGCTATCAGACACATTTTTGGTACTACAAAATTTTCTTATGAATGATGTAAATTTTCCCTGTGTTATTCAGCATTGACTACACCACAGACTTGCAAATGATAGGAACCAAAGTACCTCACTTCTGTTCCATTATGGAAGTTTACATGTTAAAAACAAAGCTCAATTAGCTTAGAACAAGGAAGAAAAGCTATGTACCTGTAAATAATCCAAGCACCACTTACACTGTGTACATAAAAATGCAATTTATGCCCCCATAGCACAGAGGAACACGATGTACATCATTTTCAGATCATCTTCATGCAGAAAATATTCATTAGTCAGCTATAATAGTTTAGCTGTAAGGGAATATAATGTTTTTCTGAATTCATTTGCATGGCAATGTGCATGTGTCTGGCGACAGAATAAACCTCCACCCAAAGCTACAGAATGTGAACAGTCTTCTTAAAATTCAAGAGAGGGTACAGATAGTCTATATTGTCTCCAATGTCAGTTTTTACAATCCTCTCACATTCATGGACCATCTTAACATAGCAATTAAAGTATCTTGATTATTTTGCCTAAGAGAGCTGACAATATTTCATTCTGCCTGAGGGCTCCTTTGAACATAAAACCGTGATAAGGTAAAATACACTGGGCAACTATTCACGCATGAGCCACTGGAGCCCTCTCCAACTGCCAAATTAGCAAATGGTTCTTTTAAAACATAAAAGAAATGAATGGGAAACAGTACCTCGGAGTAAATTTTGCATTGACAATAGTCAGGGAAAGTACTTCACTGGTGCTTTAATTATCGGGTTAGCACTATGACTGACAACATTGCCCAGCCTCTGGTTATAATCTATTTCACCTAATGAGATAGATGGCCTCCACAAGCCCCATAAAGAGATAAGGTACCATGGAAAATGGATGGATCACAAGCCCCGCGTGATTGCCAGAAATGAAAAATTCAGACTTTCACAGAAACACCTGCCCCTTGGAAGGACCCCAACATAATACAGATAAAGCAAGGCTGGGAACAAGGAAACAGCTCGGCTCAAACCTTGCCGACTGCATCACGGTGGGACGAGGATGACCGGATCCCTTTTGTAAGGGCTGAGTCAGATCCTAGCTTTAAAACTTGCTGGGCCGTAACAGTCACACATCACCCGCTGTCCCAGCGCCCCTCTCCCTCCTAAGTCACACAGGTGGCCATCAGAAGCAACCCTCTAAAACGACAAGCCCCATTCTCGTTTCGCCCTCCTCCTGGCCATGTCTCTTCAGTTTCCGAAGCTCCTAAACTCTCTCCTACCTCCGTGGTTTTGCCCCCTGGAACAGCAGTCAGGTCTCTTAGGGGAACAAAGAAAGCAGAACCGCCGGGACCAGGAGTCGGGTGCGGGATCTGAAGAGGGGCTGTAGTTTTACCTTGCGGTGCCCAGGAACCCGTGGAGAAGTCAGCGGCGCAGGGACCACCCGCGCGCTCCGCGCCTCCCCGCCTCCTCGCAGCAAGTCAGCTGTCGCCCCGCATCTGGCTCGCGCCCTTCACTCGGCTCCGCATTTGCTCACAAAGCGCTCGGGGCGCCGCGGGAGGCGAGGGCCTTCGGGTCACCTGCGGCCCGGCGGAGCCCAGCGCCCCGCCCGCCGGCCGCTCTCCCTCCGCCCCTTCCCACACGCGCGCTGCCCGGCCAGTGACTCAGCCGGGCATCGGCGCGCGCGGCCCGCGGCGGCCCGGGCGCGTCGGGGCGGGAGGCACCTCCAGGCGACCAGACCAGGGCGCTCGCCCCCCCGCCCCAGCACGTGTCTGTCTGCCTCGCGCGCTGTCGGTCAGCCTAGTCCGCGGGTTCCAAGGACCGCTGAGATGCGGACTGGCACCACCCAGAGGGAAATCGGCCCCCGCCCTTCCTGCCGTCCGCGCCGCGCCTGGCCCCGCGGGGGTCGCGTTTCCTCCCCGCCCCTGCCCCGCCCACGACAAGGTGAAACTTTCTAGGTGGAGAACTTTTCTCGCCCTGGCTGCGCGCTCTCCTCCCCCAGCTCAGGCGGTCTGAAGTTAGCTCAGCAAGAGATAAGCGGGACCGAGTCTCCCCCTCCTGGCGCTTGGGCGGCGAGTGTCACCCGGCGCGCAGAGGCAGGGTGCGCACCCTCCTGGCACCCCGCGCGCTGGCCCCGGGAAGGGCGCGAACTCTGCTCTCGGCCTCTCCCACGTCTCCGCTAACCGCCCGGCATCCACCGGGTATAGAGAGATTTGGGCACGGCAGAAACAAGGAGTTCATTGTTAGAGGCGGAGGTAGGAGTGGATGGACGAATTGTCCCAATAATTTCATTATGCACCGATTATCCTCTACTATAATAACTCAGATTTCTGCAAGGAAGAACAACACAGGAGTTTCACCCCGAGGAGACTTCCATTTCTTCAACTTTTTTTTTCTTAGCCGGAAGCAGGCTGATTAAATAACTGAGCAAATAGCGATGAGCAAGCAAAACAGAACAAAAGTTTAATTCTTGAATGTTGAAATCTTATGATGATATTTAAAAAAGAGCTTTTGGGGCCTTGGTGAACTCTATTAGGATTGTGTTGGGATAATTTTATATTTCGTTATAAAAGTTGACACTGACCTACAAGAGTAAATGAACACTCGAAGGTAATAGGATCTAAGGAATGAGCATTGCCAGTTAGAACTTGAGTTCGTTCTGGCTCTCATGCAGGCTTGTTCAATCATGGCAATAGTTAATGAGACGTGGATCTATCTCTTCGTTATTGAAAGTAATGGGTGAAAATAACAGTTACTATGCAGGTTCAGGTCTTATTCACTACAGAATTAAAGATAGAAAAATATAGTAAGAGTAAATACCATTTCTCAAGAGCTTACTATGTGCCAGACATTATCAGAGGTTATATAAGAGTGATCCCAGGCTTCACGCTGGTAATACCAGCAATTTGGGAGGCTGAGGCGGGCGGATTGCCTGAGGTCAGGAGTTCCAGACCAGTCTGGCTAACTTGGTGTAATCCCGTCTTTACTAAAAATACAAAAAAATTAGCCGGGCGTGGTGGTGTGTGCCTGTAATCCCAGCTATTTGGGAGGCTGAGGTAGGAGAATTGCTTGAACCAGGGAGGTGGAGGTTGCAGTGAGCCGAGATCACGCCACTGCACTCCAGCCTGGGCGACAAAGCGAGACTCTGTCTCAAAAACAAACAAGCAAACAACAACAACAACAACAACAAAAAACCACGAGTGATTTCAATTCTCAAAAGTGATTAACCTTGTGATTCCCCAATTTTATGGAAAAGGAAATTTCCCATTACATTACTAAAGTCTTGCATTGAACCATTTTGCAGATGAAGAAACTGAGTTTCTAAGAGAGAGTCACATGGCTGGTTAGTAAGAGGGGCAAGGCTAGAACTTAGCTCTCAGCTCAGTCCAGTGTCCTTCACACCATATCAAGAGGGCCGGGCAGGCTACATAAGCAAGGCAGCCCTACTGGAGATTTCCCGATACTGCATGGCATAATTTATCAATGACTATAGCTCATTAAAAAACACTAATTTACTGATTACGAGACACTGGGACTATTTATGGACAGATCAGTTACAGATTTTGGGTTCAGTAACAGCTTTCAATAAAAGTTGGATAAATTAAAGCATTTAAAAATTTACACACACACACACACACACACACACACACACACACACACACTTAGCCATGGTTGTCTAAAGGAATGATTAGAGTGCTGTTTCTATTTCCTGGTTTCCATAGCAATATGTTAACTGGATTTTTAGATCACATTATGTAGTTGCCTTAACAGGTTTTCTGAGTTTGAGTGCCATGATAAAAATATAAAAGAAAAAATTTACAATTAAAGTTGTAGAAAGGCCCAGAAAAGCCAATCCCAACTGGAAAATAAAATAGATGATAAATACAAACAATCTATTATGTATTTTTAGCACTGACACTACCTAGTTTCTAATAACTGACAGATTCCAATCCAGTTTTGAAACTGTATTAAAAATTGTTATTTTGACTTATTAACTGTATATAAGGAGATAACATTTTATGAAACTACATAACGAACAATAGCATAACTAAAAGTATCTGGGTTGTGAAAGTCAAGTAATTTTTACACACTCCTAGACAGGTTTGATTGGGAAAAGCCTTACAGATAATTTCAGATTTTTGGAAATCAATGGAAACATTTTAAAAGAGTTCTAAAATTCAATTTTGGTTTTGCACCAAACTTTTTATTGTTGCTGTTTAACTTTCCCTGGGTTCATGGGATGGGTGACACACTGTATGATGAAGTTCGGTTGGTATTTTCTTAACCACACCAAATATCTCGTGGCCCACACTGTTGGCTGGGTAGGCCAGCACCTGTTCCCAACCAAATTTTCTGGTTCCTGCTTCCACTCTTGGGGCTAGAAAAGAGAAATACTTGCTTTCCCAGACTCCTTTGCAGCTAGACATGGCCATGTGATATCATTCTGGTAAGGAGGTATAAGCTGAAGTCTGATGAGGGCTTGTGGGAAAGGATTTAAAGCTGGTGCCACCCTTTATCTTTTCTTGCTTCCTGATTTCATATATGATGTCCAGTGGAGAGCTAAACATCTTATGACCAGCATGCAGAAGCTGCTGGTAACATAGCTGAGCTACAGCACTGCTGCCATTAGATACCTGCTTCTGGATTTCTTGTTTTGCGGAAAAACAACAAAAACAAAACTTGTTCCAGACACTGGTAGCTGGGACTTCTGTCACCTGCAGTCGAAAGCAATTAAAACTGATAGACCCCCTCAAATGGGCAGTGATATCTTCAAGACTATGTTGAGCATAATAGTTAAAGAGTTTTAGAACCAGACAATCTGGATTTCAATCCAAGCTCTGTCTCTTGCAGCTGTGTAGCTACAGGCAGGTGGATTAAACTCTCTGTGTCTCATCTGTGAAATGGGATCATGGTAGGGTTATTGTGAGGATAAGATGAGGAGCTATAAGTAGAGTACATGGAACAGTGTCTGCTAAAATACAAATGATCGAAAGGCATGAGTACTATTTGTTCACTCACTTGTGGGTAACATAATGTTGAGCTGTAAACAGGATCCCATCTCTTAACTTTGAAATGGGCCTAGTAGTAGCTGTGACCAAGAGACAGAGGAAGAGCTACCTTCTGCTCTAATGTGACCCATCTTTTTGCTCTCCCTTTAACACATTAAAATTTTGATCTTTGAAGGCACTCTCTAAGTTGGTGCTGTATTTGAAATTAAAATGGAAGCAGTCTTCTTAGAATAGGGGCTTCATGCTTGCAATGTGTGGTGAATAGGGTCCACAGACATATACGGGTGCACAGAATGTTTTTAAAAGTGTGAGTTCTGGTGAAAGACCATATGTCCTGCTGTTTGTCATTGACCTACCACCTTCTCTTGGGTTGCATCCAGCCCACTTCTGATTTTGACGTCACTCTGTCCTGGAAGCATTAGGATCTATGATCCCTGCCTTAAAGAGCACTTACTCTGGAACTCCTTCTCTCACTCTGCTTTTCCCTTCCCCCTGCCCCATAACCCCTATTATTGTGCCTATGGCAGATGTTTCTACAAAAAGACAAGAGGATAACTCAGGTGATGGCGCCTCATATCATTTCTGAGGGCAAATAAAATTTGGAAATGTAGGATTCTTATTACCTCTTTAGAGATGTGTACATTCAACTGTCGAAGGTTTTGAAAATTCATGTGGTTAGAACAAAACAGCAAAACCGAACCCCAAACCAGAAAATGGATCACGGAATACTTTTATTTTTCTTAATATATCTTCAGTGTCAAATTCCTGTAAAATTAGTTTTATAGATTATACAGTTTAGGAACCTTCATGTTAAAGAATGGAACTGCCAGCTACAGAGGGCTAACACTGGGCACTTTGGATATGAACTGCTTTTATGTTGATTTGTATTGGTCATTTATGTGTGGCTGGGCTCTCTAAAAATAAATATGCAATGTTAAGTTATCTAAAAATATGACCGAGTGTACTTAATATGGAGGACAAGAACAAGACTGCTAGGCTATAAGCTAAAGTATCAAAATGTTAATTAGAAGACCTAGCATATTGTGGGCAGAAAAATTAAAAATAAATTACCATCTCCAACAGGGTGCTGCAATTTTGTTAGCGATTTGGTTCATTTTCACATCCAGCTTGTGACCTCTCTTCTAAAATCAGGCTAAGGTATAATGTATTTAGCTCTTATGTATTAAATGTGTACCATGCATTTGTCATGATTTTGGAGCTCTGCTTACATCCTCATAGAAAAGCTCCAGAATAGGTATCCTCCTTCTCGGTTTACATTGAGGGAAATGAAGCTCAGAGAGATCATGTAACCTATCCAAAGTCACACAGCTGGCTTAAGTCTGTGTCTTTCCCGAATGACTGCACTCCTATTTTATTTGTTTGTTTGTTAGTTTGTTTATTTATTTAAATTGAGATAGAGTCTTGCTGTGTGGCCCAGGCTGGAGTGCAATGGTGCTATCTCCGCTCACTGCAACCTCTCCCTCCCAGGTTCAATTGATTCTCCTGTGTCAGCCTCCTGAGTAGCAGGCAACTGCCACCATGCTAATGTTTGTGTTTTCAGTAGAGATGGGGGTTCGCCATGTTGGCCAGGGTGGTCTTGAACTCCTGACCTGAAGTGATCCACCTGTCTTGACCTTTCAAAATGCTGGGATTATAGGCATGAACCACAGTGCCTGGCCTCCATTATAATTATTTTAAACTTGTCTCTGGTTCTGTGACGAATGGTGCAGTCACTTAACTGGGAGTTGGAGACCTTTTTTTTTAGACTTTTATTTTAGGTTCAGGGGTACATGTGCAGGTTTGTGATATAGGTAAACTGGTGTCACAGGGGTTTGTTGTACAGATTATTTCATCCTCCAGGTATTAAGCCTAATACCCAATAGTTATTTTTTGGGAAGTAGAATTTAAGGCATCCTTTCATTTTCTTTCTCCGTCTACAAAGTCAGCCATAACTTAAGGAATGGCCACTTCTCTGCTGGCTTGATCCTTGGGGACTGATGTGACAGTGTAGACCAAAGGTGCCATGCTGTCCATCTGTAGAACACTGTACAGCTTGGAACCAGGGTTCTGGGAAATCAGGGTGGCCTAAGTGGTGGACTGTAGGTGCCTAGGACCAAGACCTGTGAGATGCAAGGAGGAACTGGATGTTCTTTCTCTAGTGCCTCTGTTTTCACGATTTCTGAGTTCTCCTTTGGGAACTTAGGGAATGTGAGAAAGAAAGAAAGCAACAGATGACAGGGAGTGAGAAGTCCTAAGAGAGGGTATTTTGGAGAGTCTCTGTCCTCTTAGAAGATGAGAAATTAAGGCCAAGACTTCTAAAAAGCCCTGGAAGGCAGCCTCCGTAACTCTTTGACCTCTCAGTGCCTCTATCTCCAAAGTCAGGTTTATTTATTTTTCTTTTCTTTCTCTGTCTTTTACCTTGTGGTAAATTTTGGGAAAGAAAATTTTCATTTTTATACAGCATAGTATAGCATCATTTCCAAATTACTTTATCCAGTCCATCCGTTAATTTAAACTCTGGCACTAAAGCAACCTATCTTGGAAAATAATGTGCAAGGAAAATAAAATGCATTTTTTTTTTCATCGATCAGCATTTCATTATTGATGGACTTTAAAAAAGTATGTCAGTGAGTGTGTGAGTTTGTGTGATTACTGCAATTCTAGGTTTTACAGCTAACTTGATGAGTACTTTGGTATTTAACCCCTGTGGATCAGTTTCTTCAGCTATGAAAACAGTTCCAAAGTCTGATGAAAATTAAAAGTATTAAGTATCAACCAAATTTTACTGAAGCCAGTCTCTTTAAAGCCAATATACCAAACAATTTACTTATTGTAGTATAGGTAAGGGGACATTATATTAGAAAGTACTTCAGTGTGTGGTTCTTATTAACTACTACCTTGTCCAAATATGATTAAGTTCTTTATTCTATTCAAGTAGGAATGATTTAATCATCAATTTAGGGATCTTTTATTTGGTGAGTCCAAAAGTAAATTAGACAATTAAAAATGGCTACAAAATTTAACAGTTTAAGAAGGAATATATAGGCCTTAGTGGCATTAAAAAGGGATAGAATGTTTAGAGTTTGATTAGAATCACTATAACTATTACACATGACTAATATATTTTGAAATATGATTAAGATGGTTGTATTAAAATGCCTTCCAACAATTTTGCACTGGCCAGGGTTTGAGGTTTTTTTTTTTAACAACCTTAGAGCCTAAACATAATTGCCATTAATCTATGTCCAAACACATAGAAGAAATGGCAGTAACTCTGGGTTAACCTTGGTTAGCTGACAAAGAATTATTTAAAAAAAAAAAAAAAAAAAAGAATACAGACAAACTGTAACCAGTCAAGGGTTGCGCTCAGAAAGTTGGCAGTGGTGCAAACTGCTTAGGACTTTCAGTTTGTTGGCCTGTTAGAAACATTCCTGCCTTTACTAACAAAATCCAGTGAAATTCAACCAAACTAACCCCGAGAGACAATGGCAAACTAACCTCTAGAAAAAAAGCTGTCTGATCTGATAAAATCATCTGCAAACTTTCATGCTTATGTTGAAGGAACTTTCAAGGAGTGTATAACCTGAATTAGAAAAGACATCTTTTTAAAGCTTTCCCTGAAGTGTCTGGTCCATCTGTTGTGGGCTGAGCTCCCGTGTTGGAGCTGTTATCAGGTTCTGTCAGCTCTCCCATTGCTACTGTTAACAAATGGATTTGTCACCCCAAACTTAAGAACAACCAGATGTTTCCTTTGTTGTTCTGTATTCCAATGGCTGGTCAAAAATAGGTTTAAACATCCCCGGTGAAATTGATATTTAGAAATAATCTTGTTAATCTGATCAATGAGGTCATATGATTTAGGGCCATTTCAAGATTTAAACTGAATTTCAATATTTGACCATGTACATTTATTGGATTACCCCCAAATTAATTTCTTTTTTTTTTTTGGTAACTGTAAACTTATGCTTTATGGGAATTGTAATTTGTATGGAAGCAGCTATAAATATGGAATAAAATATTTAAACATGTCGGATCTTGTAATTTATCAATTAATTTCTTAACCAAATGTTTACTGAGCCCTTACCATGTGCCAGGGAAGTGTTAGTGTCTGCTACTATAAAGATGAATGAGATGTGGTCCTTAACATGTAGGCGCTCACAGCTAGCACAGACGACAGACATGTAAATCAGCAGACCTGGCACAGCATGGCACGTGCTAGCCACTGCTAGGAGAATGTTATGGGCTGACTTTGCGGATTGGGAGAAGGAGAGGAGATAAGGAAGACACCGCAAAGGAAGTCATGTTTGAGTCACACCCTATGGGATGAGAAGGAGTTTGTCAGGCAACTGTATTTGCAAGGGGATGGAGGTACAAAGACTCCTGTGTTGACATAATCCTATATTCAGGGTTTTACAAGTCATTTAAAATAGTTGGGGCACAATGTGTTTGGGTTTAGGACAGGAGAGAGGGCTAAAAAAGTAGGTGGGGGTCAGAATATATATATGAGGGGTCTTGCATATCACACCAAGAAAGACGTACATGGGAGGTGATAGGAGTCACTAAAATAATTTAAGTAAAATAAGAAGAATTTTATATTTTAGAAAGATTTCTGTGGTTTAATGGAAGGTTTGGAGCAGGGTGAGATTGGAGGCAGGGTAGCAAGAGAGATGAGCACTTCATTAATGCAGGAGAGCAAGGAGGAAAGCTTAATAGAAGGCAGGGACTGCTGGGACACAGGGCAGTGAGGAAGATTAGATGGACACTTAAGGTGTGGAATACACAGGATCACTTAGAGGTGGTGGCAACCGAGCAGTACTCAGAAGGTTGCTTTTTGTACACATGGATAGAAACATCACGATGTACACCATAAATACATGCCATTTTTATTTGTTAATGATGCATTAATAAAGCTGAGGGATAAGAGGTTACTTTTTGTTTGTTTTATTTCTTTGTTTTTGTTTAATGGAAGCCTGGGACACAATGATGCATTGCTTTTGGACTTGTTGTGTTTGAGGTGAGCTGTTTACTTATACCCGAGCTGTTGGAGATCTGGTGGTTATGTCAAAATACCAATGTGCCAGACTTTTCTATTGTCTACTTGGTTATGTTTGGGACTATGTTTTTCAGAACTCTTCCTTGCTACATAATTTCAGATTGGAGTTGGTCCAAAGGCAAGCTGTGAGTGTTGGGAGGCAGAAGGGAAGCAGCTGCCATGTTCTGAAGGTTACCAGCACCTGTTGGTGGTAGAGACGGACACAGAGGTGTGGCAGGTTCCTGTTTGTCCTCGCTCCTCTCTCCTTCTTGTTGTTGACCTTGCCCCAGGCTTTCTACCAGATGCTTTGCCGAGAACTCACAGAGGCCAAAGACCTGAAGAACCAACAACTTTCCGTAGGCTTTGAGGTCCCACTCCAGGATCAGGACATGCTGGCTTCCAGGAATCACTGCAAGTTCTGAGTTGTCCGTGGCTTTTCTCTATCGTTTTAATTCCGCTTTTCAGATCTTTACCTTCCCTGCTCTTCCCACAATTGTGCAAGTTCCAATTCCTATAATAAATTTCTACTTCCATATTATGCATAGTAGTTTTTCTTCCCTGATCGAATCTTTTTAAAGTGACAGCCAAAGTGTATTTTTAAACAGAATCCCTTAAACACATATTTTATACTCAAAACCTTCATTACTTGAAATTGTTTTGATTTTGAGAGTCTGATTTTTTCCCCTGACTTTCTGATAGTGATCACTAGTGCAGAATGATGATCTTAATGTGTCTACACAGGAGAAATTATCAGGAGAACTAAAAAAAAAAAAATCTCAGGGAAATTCAATATTAGGTTGTTAGGCTGCTGAAAGAAGTTGTGTCTGTGTATGAATGTTTTAATATATTCCAGTGTTCTAGAACTATCTAGGCTAGAGAGCCAGGCATGAAAGATCACAGATGCCTCAGAGACAGGGAAGGAGGACCAGGGCAGATGGTGGCAGGAAAAGAGGTTTCCTCCTGCTCGCAAATGGAGCCCTTCTAGGGGAGGAGTGTGTGGTATGTAGACTCTTGCTGAAACAGCAGCTGTGGAACAGAGGTCCTGATGCTACTGGCTCAATGAGGATCCCCATGTAACTAAATCAAGCATGGAAATGAGTGGGGGATACTGCCCAGGCTCTAGAATAAGCAACTGGGTTGCTTGTCTGAGTTCAGTCCCACTCTGGAGAGACGGTGGAGTTTAAGTCCAAGGCTGGTAATGAAAAGGTATCAACCTTGTTGTTGGCACTGGGAAATGAGATTTGACCTAGAAAGGTGTGGGCTCTGGGGGTTCTTTCTTGTTATTGTTTTGCTTTTTGTCTGCTTTCCAAAACCAGTGAAGGAGAAGCTGGGTGTTTCCTAGCCCAAGAAGAGAGGCAGTGTTGCAGCTTTGCAGGCAAAGGCAACGACATTGGCCTTGTCAGTCCTTTCCATGGAGATGGCCTTTCTTCTTAAATATTTGCATGGCCAACCCTGATTCCTCCTTCAGGGTCCAAGCCTAACCCTGGAAGGCTTCCATGACTTGTCCTCTTCCTGGGCAGGCTGACAGGTTGCTTCATTTGTTTTCCAGTGGCACTTCGTATTCCTAATTTAGCCTATCTCACACTGTATTACAATTAGCCATTTATGTGGCAGCAGAACCCAATAGTACATTAATTTGTGAAGTTTTTTTTCTCACTTCTATTTTGTGGACCAGAAAGCAGTAAGGCAAAGAAAATGAGAAATGCCGTCAGTCAGGGCAGGGGGAAGTAGAAGGTCTCCCATCTCCTTTGGAGTGTTGTGTATTAAGAAGGGACTGCCGAGTTGCAGATGCAAACTGACCCAGCTCCGCATTTGCGTGGTTAGGCAGGACACCAGAAATCACACCCTTTCAATCAGTTTGCCTGTAAACCTTGATATCTATGTATATACAAAGTTTTCAAAATTCATAAGCAAGTCTAGGAATTGGACTGTGTTCTCTGCAGACGCTCTGCAGGCATATCAGGAGCTGGAGGCTGTGCTCGGGAAGGAGTGCCTTCATGTGCATGGCTTGTAGCTCCGCTTACCTCCCACTGGTTAGTTTTCTGAGCTAAACGCCCGTTATAGGCCTGATGATCCCCTGACCTTCGCTGGGTAATTAATAATCTTCTCCTCCTGGGAGACAAATAGGATTAACAAACTGTGACAGTGTCTGTTACTCTTAAGGAAGTCACACTGAGATCGGTGTCTCCTCGCAAAAGATATGTTACATATCTTACGCAAAAGCAAAGTCATCAAAATGTACAAAATTCTTGTGACAAGTTTCTTTTTGTCCAGATAACATGCTCTTGCTGTTTCTACTAGACATTTGAAAGATATTCACCATTTAATTTCTCAAATGAGGAAAGAAAATTGGGATTGGATATGTCCATTATACCTGTCGCAGATGAGGTAAAGTATGGGATTGGAGGGTGCCAGTAAACCTATCTCACAGGTCTGAGGGAGGAGAGCTGTGCCTGGATGTCACCCAGGAGTGGAGTATACTTCTCCCCTTGGAGGGTTTGCTGATCATGCCTAGGACCTTTGGCTCTAGGGGAGGGACAATCCCTTTTGCCACCCTGAGACCAAGTAGGCCATGCCTCCTAGGGCTCCTGGACTCCCAGACAGACAATACTTCACATCAGCCTGTGATTGCCTCTTGGGATTCTGCAATCACTTTTTCATAATGAAAAGAAGCTAAACAAGCCTGACCTAAGAAGGATCTCTAATTTTGGCAGTATTCTAACACATACAGCAAGGACTTGGTTTTTGAAGGACAACATAATCTTCCTGGAGGGGTGTTTATACTGAGGTTGCTGCTAAGTCATACGGTCATTTCAGGCAGAGCAAACAGCAAGTGCAACGGCCTTGAGACAGGACCATGCCTGACATCTTGAGGATTATGAAAGAGGCCAGCATGGACGAAGAAAATAAGTGCAGGAACCAGCTTCAAATTATTTGTCAAAATTATTATAAATAAGTCAGGAATTCTTAATTTAGTAAATCATCTTTGATAATAGAAATAGAAAAAAACATTGTGGTAAATTCAATAATTTTTCTTTCTTGCTCTGACTGTTACCTATTTTATCTGTAGCTCTGATAATTTGCTAGTTAACTTACTAGGTAAGTTCAGACAAGTTACTTAACCTGTGGACTTTTATTTCTTGGGTATTAAAAAAAATTGGGTGCATGTAATATTTCATACCATATTTGGCTCTAAAAGCTGATCTTGTATTGGGTTATCTTAATACTAATTGGTACGTCCATTAAAAGGCTTGGATCACAGAAAGGAAGTCAAACTTAAATCAGTAAATACTGGTGCTCATTCAACGTCTCTAGAAGAGTTGGTTAGAAAAGACTCATACCTCCGGGTTTCATCTATAGATTCTAATATTCTTCCATGTTTATTATATTCCTAGAGAAAATGATAACAGACCTTACCCAGACAATGTGGTTCTCATTTGACAAAAATAAGTGAGGTTTTAATATAGCTGTGATCATCTCAAGTGCAAAATTAATAAAACTTTTGAAGCATTTAATATACAATTACATGGCACAGCTTACCAAAAGTTGAATGAGCACTCTTAGCAATAAAGAGTATATGGAACAACTTCTTAAAAATCATTAAACTTCAACTATACTACAGGACTATAATAACCAAAATCGCATGGTACTGGTACCAAAACAGACACAGACCAATAGGACAGAATAGAGAGGCCAGAAATAATGTCACACATCTACAGTTATTTGATCTTCAACAAAGCTGACAAAAACAAGTAATGGGGAAAGGAATCCCTATTCAATAAATGGTGCTTGGATAACTGGCTAGCCATTTGCAGAAGACTGAAACTGAACCCCTTCCTTAAACTATATGTAAAAATTAATTCAAGATGGATTAGACTTAAATGTAAAACCTAAAACTATAAAAATCTGGGAAGATAATCTAGGAAATATCATTCTGGACATAGAAACTGGCAAAGATTTTGTAACGAAGTTACCAAAAGCAACTACTACAAAAACAAAAAATGACAAATGGCATCTAATTAAACTAAAAAGCTTCTGCATAGCAAAATAAATTATCAACAGGGTAAATAGGCAACCTATCAAATGAGAGAAAATATTTGCAAACTACATTTTTGACAAAGGTCTAATATCTAGAATCTATAAGGAATTAAACAAATGTATAAACAAAAAACAAACAACCCATTAAAAAGTGGGTAAAGGACATGAACAGACACTTTTCAAAAGAAGACATGCATGCAGCCAACAAGCATATGAAAAACTGCTCAGCACCACTAATCATTAGAGAAATGCGAATCAAAACCACAATAAGACACCATCTCAGAACAGTTAGAATGGCTATTATTAAAGAATAATAATAAACAGATGCTGGTGAGGTTGCAGAGAAAAGAGAACACTTACATACTGCTCATAGGAGTGTAAGTTAGTTCAGCTATTGTAGAAAGCAGTGTGGTGATTCCTCAAAGAACTTAAAACAGAATTATCACTTGAACTGGCAATCCCATTATTGGTTATAAACCCAAAGGACAATAAGTTGTTTTACCATAAAGACACATGCACACATATGTTCATTGCAGCACTACTCACAATAGCAAAGACATGCAATCAACCTAAATGCCCATAAATGGTAGATTGTATAAAGAAAATATGATTTATATATATAATACATGGAATACCATGCAGCAATAAAAAAGAATAAAATCATGTCATTAGCAGTAACATGGGTGGAGCTGGAGACTACTACCTTTAGCAAACTAACACAGGAAGAGAAAACCAAATACTGCATGTTCTCACTTATAAGTGGGAACTAAATAATGAGCACGCATGGACAGAAAGAGGAGAACCAACATTGGGGCCTACTTGAGGGTGGAGGTTGGGAGGAGGGAAAGGATCAAAGAAATACCTATTGAGTACTAGGCTTATTATCTGTGTGATGAAATAATCTGTACCAAACTCTATGACACAAGTTTACCTTCATAACAAACTTGCACATGTACACCTGAACCTTAAATAAAAGTTAAAAGAAGAAATAAAATAAAATTCACTCGCAGGAGTTTGTGTCCAACACTTTCAATGGATGGAGATGTTGCAAGCTGAAACAAAGAATAGCATTTACCTTGACCTATTATCTTTCCATCCTAACTTTCTATTACTTGGCACTCTGCTTTCTACCTATGCTACTCAGTGTGTTTTAGACTTTTATGTGTCCTCTGTCTTTTCTGTCTGTTACTTGGAATTCTTCCACCACCACCCCCGACCCCCATGTAACCAGGCTTCGGTTGTCAAAATCTTAGCCATACATCAAGATCCATACCAAATATTTCCTTACTCATGTAACTTTTTCTGATTCTCCCAAGAAACTCAATCTTTTTCTGCTTTAAAACTCATAACATGTTATTTGTTCTTTTAAAACTATACCTATTTTATTCTCTTGGAAATATACCCCTATCTCTTTTTTTTTTTTTTCATTGCAAGCTTCTTGAGGGCAGGAACCACATCTTGCTCATTTTCATACCTCCTACTGTTTGAAGATTCCCAGTAGCTGTTGTTAAAATGAATTTCATGTAGTAAATCTGCAGGCAAAGGTCTGTAGTATTATTAAAAAACAAACAAAACCTTTCTAACGTATATAGGAAAATGCATATATGCATTATTCTTTAAAAGACTTGCATTACTGGATGAAGCTATTTCCCATATTATCATAGGTGACTATCATCTTTTCTATTTAACTGTATCATTAGCAAAGAGACTTGTCACTATCACATTTTGATGACCAGAATTATTTTCTTTGGGTAAGTCATTAAAGTTAAATTTGATATTCCTTTGGAAAAGTCCTCCCCCTGGACCCTCTACAACCAAACAACATAACGCAGAAGGTTAGGCTATTAGCTTTGAAATGGCTTTGATTAGCTAGCTGGCTTACAATCCTCTCTAATGTTTTGAGCATGTCAGTCCATAAGAAAGGGTGAGCCAGGTGGAAGGAAGGCACAGTTTCTCTCTTTATGAGCCTTGCCAGGATAAATGTTCTAGGAGAAATTTTCTAAGTTATTTTTTAAGTTTCTTGTGATTTAAAAAACCAGAAGTTTTAAAAGAGTTTTTAGAATACTGTCCTATATTAGATTGTCCCTATTTAAGGGGTATAAAAGTCTATTTGAGAAGATTTTTGGAAAGATTACCGATGAAAGTCATCATTACTGAGCTAAAAGTCATTGGTTCATATTTCATTAGACCTTATGCTGGTTGTCATCAGTAAACTTTGTACTGGACACTTGTCCGTTCCTATGAAAATAACACTCTTGCCTTTATTTTTACTTTTCAGCTTCCATTAAACCAAGGCTTAGACCTCAGTCTTTTTTAGACATAGATCAGATTACCAGAAATAAATGTAATGTTAAAACTCTCATTTAGCAGCTGAATTGAGTTCATCTGCCTCTATAAGGGGCATGTTTCCTTTTGTATTTGGAAAATTCCTTCAAACATATGAAATGCATATAATGAATTTCTCCAATTAATAACAGCAATGTAAAAAACCTTGGGATTTTAAATATTGTCAAGATATGTTTCATAGTATATCAAAAAAGTTAGCCCTTTGAATAGTTCATTCACAGCAATCATGTATCTTATCATCATTGTTATTATTCATTCATCACAAAAACACCAAGCTACGTTCAGAAAATACACATAGTATACATTCACATATAATTTCATT
This sequence comes from Callithrix jacchus, assembly GCF_049354715.1. NCBI lineage: Eukaryota > Metazoa > Chordata > Mammalia > Primates > Cebidae > Callithrix > Callithrix jacchus. The sequence goes on along the minus strand of NC_133512.1, from coordinate 87,240,531 downwards.
ATTTTCTTCAAAGAAATCTGATATGTGCTTTCCTTTCCTGACACGTGGATTGAATAACTTTTTTTAGCAGCTGCTTTTTTCAAATTTAATCTTGAAACAAACTGCATCAAGCTTGGTGTTAAAAGTCTATCTGATGAAAATCTTTCCAATTTTATTATTATCTTTAGATTTATAGCTAGATGACACATCAGCCATTTTTAAGTTGAAATAGCATTTCAAAATAAAGGCTTTCTTTTTCTTTTTGTTTTAGTAATATGGCTTTGCTTGTATTGAACATAGGATAATAATAATATAGCAGTCTAAAAGCAGCTAAATACTCGATTTTCAGAATAACATTGAATTTCTGGTACTGCCTGTGCGATGTTTTTACATAGCTGAAACCAAGTAAGCTCCATATTGCTCCTCTGTAATGTTCATCTGGCTTCCTGCCATGTAAATGGATGTATTAATACTCAGTTCTTGAGAGTGTTGTGAAATTCAGTTAATTAACGTTTATAAAAGCTTCTTGAGATTTTCTGTCGAAAGATGTTACATGAGTTAAAGTTGAATAAAAAGCAAACTTGTAGAGCGCGTTAGAAATTGTTGCTTGCAAAAGATAAAAGTGCCCTATCAGCCATTTCTGAATCAATGACTTCTGGTTTCTTTAATTTATTATAGTGCTTTATGGCTAATACCTAAAGATGACTTAAAGTTGTTATCATCTCTTTTCACAGTGCAGAAGTCTTCAGGAAATTTTGGTCAGAGAGGTTTATGTAAAGGATTTGTCTGGTGCTTATTCAGGCAGAATGTTCAAATCAAGGGTCTTATACAAAGTAAAATATTAGTTGGAAGATTCATTGTTGCTCCCAAGTGAGTTCACCTTGCAGTGGACAACTCTAGTTGTTCTCTAACATCTAATCTCCATTTCCCTCTTATAGCAATAGAATGTCTAATTTTTTGCTGCGCACATGGCCATTCTGAATAAAGTCTACATTGTCCAGTTTTCTTACAGCTGAGAGTGGTCTGTGATAACTAAGTTCTCAGTATTCAACAGGATTCAAGCAGAATTGGTTTGTGAACTTCTAGGTCGCATCCTAAAAGGAGGCTGTACTGTTGAGAAATGCTGAGTGTCTGATAAAATATATTGTTTGCTAAGAACAGCGGCAAGGAAAACCTAGCTGCCCACCCTCTCCCAAGTGGAAAACTACCTGGGGCATTCTAAAGTAGCAAAACAGTAGATGTATATCATACACCGGTTAAAACAAGTCTTTAAGCACGGGATATGTGACTATGCCCCCATGGCTCCCAGGTGGAGAATACTTTCTAGTTTGCCTTTGATCAGTGGTAAGCAGGCACCAGCTGCCTACCTAGTTTATCTGGTTTTATGAGAAAACACAAAATACCTGTTTGTTAATAATAATCACCTGTTCAGAGAGACTAACTACGTGGGTCAGAGTCTGCTCGGGGCTCTCAGCCCAGAATGTTGTCAGCCTCCTGAGGCTCTCAGCTTAGAAGGCTGTTGGTCCCCAGATAGTCTCACTTTGCTGTTTTATTTGGGTGCCTGCTTCTTCATGCCTTCAGCGCCACGTGGGTGGGGATCTCTACGGCTGAGCCGGACTCAGTACTGTGCCCTTCTTTCATCCTACTGCTTCGAAGGTAGGTGTGGTGACAAGCCACGATAAATATATTGGTGGGAAAAACAACCTGAGGATGGAGGAGCAATGAGACAAAAGGAGCTGAGTCCGTAAACAACTCACAGAACAGAGCTGCCATGCCAGCCCTGTATTGCCTACCTGTGAAAGTGTTCAAAACACTATTATTTTGAATCTTGGTTATATACCACTGACTCTATCCTAACTTGCACCCATCAACAGGAAAAAAAAAGCAATTCAGCTTTCAGATTTATTACCAAATTGCTCACTCATGGAACAAGTCTAATCGAAAATCAACTGGAAGTTTTATTTATGTCCTGGGTACACTAAAAAGTTTTGATTTAGGGGTGTAACTCCTCATCCAAAAATGGATTAAGAAAAATTTCTTTTGGAAAGAGTCTGTTCATATCCTTTGCCCACTTTTGGATGGGTTTGTTTGTTTTTTTCTTGTAAATCTGTTTTAGTTCTTTGTAGATTCTGGATATTAGCCCTTTGTCAGATGGGTAGATTGCAAAAATTTTTTCCCATTCTGTTGGTTGCTAGTTCACTCTAATAATTGTTTCTTTTGCTGTACAGAAGCTCTGGAGTTTAATTAGGTCCCATTTGTCTATTTTGGCTTTTGTTGCCAATGCTTTTGTTGTTTTAGTCATGAAACCCTTGCCTATGCCTATGTCCTGAATGCTTATCATCACTGATTATTAGAGAAATGCAAATCAAAACCATATTTGAAAAGACAAAAACAGGAAGCTGCCCGTCTTTTAAGACCTCAGCCTGATAACTGGTGCAACACTATTTCTGCCATGTTCTATTTGTCAAGCAGTGGCAGACCTCACCTAGATTCAAGAAAAGAGGACATAAAACTCACCTCTTGATGAGAACACTGTCAAAAATTTGTGTCTATCTTTAATCCACTCCAGTATTATACACTTTCCAACTAATATTGAAGACATAATAACAGAAAGAAAAGTAATTAGGAAAATGAGCAGTAACAGTCACTCTTCCTACGATTAAGTGATAGAACGCCACTCAAAAGAAGTAACAGAATGGTTTGATGACTGCTTTAGAAATATGTGAATTTTTCTATTTTTGTGGTTCTCATCTTTTTGGACTCATGATATCCAGTTTAGTCACAGATTTTTTTTTTGACAGTGTATATCAGACACTAATGGTTGCCTATCCAGTATTCCCTTTCTGCTTCCTTCTTACAGAGAGAGCTCTGAAGTTATTTATGTCAGCAATAGGAAAATATTCTCACGTCCCTGCATTCCTTTGCATCTAAGGATTGCCATGGGACACAGTTCTGGCCAATTCATTGTAAACAGAAATCATTCTAGGAAAACACTTTAGGAGGACAAACTCAGGTGTGTTGTTCTTCTTCATTCTTCCTCTGTCATCTTGTCTGGATTTCTAATGTGGTGTCGATGGTGCAACAGTCTTGTGATTAACAAGTAATCACAAGGAAGAAAGCAACGTGTCCAGAATCAATATGAGGAAGATGGAAGGCTGGGTTCTTGATGGTCTTGTGGAATAATCATAGCAGTCTTACACTGTGTTTTCTAGATTTTTTGAAACATTATCATGTTTCATGTATGTGGTTAAACTCAGCAATTTGGTTTCTGCTGCATAAAGTCAAATTAAGTTTTTAACTGAATTACTATTCTAAAATAGCAATAATTATAATCATGGCTAGAGATCAAATATATATTATAGTAGCTATAAGAGCATCTGCTGATTCTCCTCTGTTCACTGTGTTTCTATAAGAATAGAGCTGGTATTGCTCTGACTGCTGTCTCTTCTATATTCATGAGGCAATGTTTTGGCATGTTCAATAAGTGTGTGCTCTTTGTGCCAGCAGGATATTACAATATATTTCTTACCTTTTACTTGCAGCATATTGAGTCCTGCTCTGTAATGGGCAATGTGGTCCATTTAGCTCAACATTTCATCTAACAGACAGTACTACACATGGTTATACCAAAAATAAAGAAAAATAGAGTAGTTTACCAACGAAGTGCTTGCAGCGTATCAGTGATGGACCATTGTTATAATCCATGAAGTATAATTTTGACTAAGTTTCAAAAATATTTTAACAGCTGCACCCAAGGAGTAGACTTGTGTCAGTTAATGGGCATATATTCTGAGTAAATTATATGGATTTGGCTGCTTTAATAGAGACCACATAACAGTGGCTTAAACATAATAGAGTTCATTTTGCTCTCATGTAAAAGTCTGAGTTGGGAAGTGGCCAGGGTGAGTTTGAGGTGAGTGGATGAGTCAGTAGCTAAGCAGCTGTAATTCACCAGGAAATCCAAGTTCCTTCTATGTCATTGCTAGGCCATTGCCTAGACTTGATTGTTGTCCTTATCTACATGGTCAAAGCTGGCTCACAACGACTATGTCCTCATTCTAGACTTTGGGAATAGGGAAATAAGTAACAACCAAGTAGCCTCCCATAAGAACGTGATCCAGAACGTGTCTACATTTTTTTGCCTACATCTCATTGGCCACTTGTTAACAAGCCACAATTACCCATTAGGAAATGGCGCTGTTAGGAAATGACTCTAGTTCGGACCCCAAGTGCCTAGCTAAAAATGGGAAGGTTCTACCACTGAAAAAGAAGAGGAAAATGGATGCTGCCTCTTTCACAATGAGTATCTCATCCACCTTCAAAGGAGGGATGGTCTGTCATGCTGGTGCTGTCATGTTTCTTGGCCCTTCTAAGAAATGTCAAACTCAACCATTGTTCATATGGTATTGAAAGTCTGTGGACCCACCCTCAGTCAGCTCTCCAGTTCTCCAGTTCTCATGCATCCCGGATGGCTGACAATTGACTGCCTTTCTCTTCTTTATTTCTGCATTCCTCATGTCTGTCACCATCTCACTTTGCTGCCATCTTGATTGCTACTTCTTTGCTTTCAATATCCACATTGAAATACCTAGAGCAATTCCAAGTTTAGCAAAAACTTTACTGAAGACAGCAGGTGGTGGTAGGGGATGAGGGATCAGTACATAGAGCCTTCCACCTTCTCAGTGGCTTCTGTTCCCCTCATCTCCCTTCCCAAACAACCTCTTCTCTCACTCTTCTGAATTTCCCAGTGGCCCTCCAGATTCCTTTTTCTCTGTTAGGGAGAACTGTTTTCCAGTTCCTTACAAGCTTTTGCAACATACCTAGAGGGTTCCAATTGGACCCTAAGTCTTATTACCAGCAAAAGTTGTTTTCTCCCTAAAAGGAATTCTAGCAACAGAGGTTGAGATAATAAATTTCCCCACTTCATTGTTAAATGAAATCAACTTGTGCATTTGTTGTAAAAATGTTGTTGAGGACATTTTCCATTACATCACAGAATTTATCCTCTATAAACCTCCATATCAGAAAGTTATTTTAGATTTCAGTGCTAGAAAAAACTTTGCTTCTCCTAAAGCATGCTTTCTCCTCTCTGATAGTAAGAGCTATATTACTTATCATGATTTCTGAACTATATAACTGGGAGCCAAATTTACAGCTCTCTCATTGCAATTATGTTAAACACACCATTAGCATATTTCTATTTTCCTGCACTTGCTTGAGTCATTTTATATGTCTATCATATTGGTCTGCCTTTTGTTATATGTCATTTTAAAACTTTTTTAAAAAGAGTAAAGATAAAAATAAGTTAAAAAGTAAATAAGCAACGTAGAGGTCTTTTAAGGCAAGAGTATGCAGTGTTTTTGACCTTCCAACTCCGTAGCAGAAGGCCTAATGTATCACGCACTCTACTCATTCCTTCCAAGAAAAGAATAACTCAGTAAAGATGCGACTTTTACATTAAGAATGAAACATTTTAAAAACAACTATTACTCATTTATTTGCTAGAAGCACCCACAACTTTTGTGCTATTTTTGATCCTTTCAATGTTGCTTATTTCTAAGAGTCTTTGGGCACTCGTTTCACTCCAGCCACAACTACAGTGACCATACTGATGAGGGCTTCAATTGACTTTTTTTCCCCTTTTTTATTATTATACTTTAAGTCCTGGGATACATGTGCAGAACGTGCAGGTTTGTTACATAGGTATACATGTGCCATGGTGGTTTGCTGCACCCATCACCCCATCATCTACATTAGGTATTTCTCCTAATGCTGTCCCTTCCCTAGTCCTCCACCCGCTTACAGGCCCCAGTGCATGATGTTCTCCTCCCTGTGTCCATGTGTTCTCACTATTCAACTCCCACTTATGAGTGAGAACATGCAGTGTTTGTTTTCTGTCCTGTGTTTGTTTGCTGAGAATGATGGTTTCCAGCTTCATCCATGTCCCTACAAAGGACATGAACTCATCCTTTATTATGGCTACATGCTACATTTTCTCTATCTCTAGCTTTTGTTAACAGCATTGGAAGCCTCTCAAAAACTTATAGCCTCAGCACAGCCAACTAAAGACATGCTCTGAAGACAGAGGTCTTGTCTGTAGCTTTATAATACTGTCATTTTTTGTAACTGCAAGACAAAATATACTGAACATAAATCCCAGGATCTTATTTTAAGGATGGCTGAGTTAGTGGCATGCTATTGGTCATAGGTTGAATTGTGTCCATCCAAAACATGTGTTGAAATCCTAACTCCTGACACCTTGGACTGCTACCTCAGTTGGAAATTGAGTCATTGCAGATATAATTAGTTAAAGTCATACAGGTACAGGGCAGGTCCCTAATCCAATATGACTGCTGTCCTTATAAGAAAGAGAGAAAGAAAAGGGAGACAGAGACACACAAGGAGAAAATGATGTGACGACAAAGACAGAAATTAGAGTGGTGCAGCTACAAGCCAAGGAATGCCAAATATGGTCAACAAACCTCCCAAGCTAGGAAGCGGCAAGGAAGGAAACCACTCTAGGTTTCAGAGGGATCCATGGTCCTACCGAGAGCTTCATTTCAGACTTCTAGACTCCAGAGCTGTGAGACGATAGATTTCTGTTGTATTAGGTCACCTAATTTGTGGTACTTTGTTAGAGTAGCCCTGTGGTAACAAAGACAGTTACACACTACAACATTATATCCCACCATCTATGGCAAGGGAGTTGCAATAACAGGTACAGGGCAAGGGATTCGCTAGTATTACCACGTACCCCATCACCTAGAAGCAGCTGGCCTAACAGAATGGCAGAAGAGCCTATTGAAAGCTCAGCTAAGGGGCTAACCATGGACAACATGCTAAAGATTATAGCACTGCCCTCCAACTTGTGACATATGTGCCAAACCAATGGTTGGCCTATGGTGTGGGCCCTTAACAGCTAGAATACACAGAGGCAGGAACCAAGGAGTGCAAGGAGGATTGACTTCTCTCACTATCATTTCCAGCCAGATACTTGTAGAATTTATGCTTTCCGAACCCATACATTTAGGCTCTGATAGGTTAGAAGACCTGGTTCCCAGAAAAATCCTTTTATCAGGCAACACAGTAAAGGTTTAGCTGAACTTGAAACTGCAACTGCCAGTTGATTACTTTGGGCAAAGAAAGGAGTATCTGTATTGATGAGGATAGTCGATCCTGATCACCATGAGGATCTCAGAGTGCTACTAAGAGATAGGGGCAGGGAGGAGCATGTTGAAATAGGGGATTTAAGGGACATTTCTTGGTGTTGTGTCCAGTGATCATGGTAAATGGGCAATTGTGGCAATCATGGATCACAAGATCCAGGCAATGTAGGAGCTTGGAACCCTCTGAGATAAAGGTCTGGGTCGCCCACTACACAAGAAAACCAGATCAGCTAAAGTGCTAGCCAAGAATAAGGGAATCTAGAATGCATTGAAGGAGGAACGGGAGATGGTGAATATTGATTATGGCCCTGGTTATTATGGAACCAGCACTAGACTCAGGAACTGAAACTCGCTTCACTGATTTTCTTGCCATGGGTGTCCAGCTTTGCTGGATTGCATGCTGTAATAGGGTGGTAGCACATAAGCTTTTGCCTTTGTCTCTGCTTTCTGGAGAACCTGGCTCAGACAGTAGGATTTGCAAACTGATTCTTAGTTACATATACAAATGAAAATTTATGAACATGTACGTCATTCTTCTGTAAGAGACTAAGGAAAGATATTTGTCCTTTCTTAGGCCATGAAGAGAATCCTCATTGCCTACCCACCAGTCACCACACACCATCTCTGAGAAATATGGATGCATAAGACCACATCAAGGATTGTCTTATAGAACCTGGGAGGCTTTAGAGCTGGCGTTCTTTGGATAATTTATATAACTTAGTTGTCTAACAACATTGGCTGATGATGTATATTTGAAAGGTACTGCTGAAATATTTAAGAATTGTAGTAGAAATCCTGAGAAGGCAGACATCTCTGAGCTGCTATTTGTTTATTTATTCATTTTTTAGAGACAGGGTTTTAGTCTATCACACAGTCTGGAGTGAAGTGACGGGATCATTGCTCACTATAACCTTGAACTCTTGCACTCAATTGATTGTCCCTGCTCAACCTCCCAAGTAGCTGGGACCACAGGTGCGCACCATCATGGCCAGTTAATTTTTAAAGTTTTTTTTTTTTAAAAATAGAGATAGAGTCTCATGATGTTGCTGAGGCTGATCTTGAACTCCCCACTTCAAGCAGTCCTCCTGCTTTGGCCCCAGAAAGTGCTGGGATTACAGGCATGACCCACCGGGCCTGACCAGCATTTTTATTTCTGTTTTTTTTTTGGGAGCGGAGTTTGAGGGGGAGTTATCATATTGGAGTTGGGAATGACAATAGATTGGAAAGGCAGGAATGGAAGCCTGGGTTGGGTTAGTTAAGACAAGACTGAGTGCAGCTAAGGGGAATAATCAGAATTAAGAAATCATAGAAACTTGGGTGAGAACTTGACAGGTGCTCTGCTGTGAGACCAGCAGTCAGGGTCCAGGAGGTGTGTAGCAGGCAGGCAGGGGTTAGAAATGAGGAGTACACAAATGCATTGGCTGAGCCCATGCACCTGGTCAAAGTCATGGCAGCAGCAAAGGCTGGGACACTGGGAAACTGAGGCACGATTTCTTTAGAAAAGCCAGCCTTTTGTACATGTTCCTGGGTCTCTCTACACTTCCAGGGAATTAGCAGCCCAGGATCCAAGGCTTCAAGACTGATAAAGGCCAACAATTCCTTACACTAGGCAAAATGAAAATTTTAAAGAAAAAAAACTTCCTTATTTCCTGGAAAAATTGCAGTGACTTAGATTCCTGTCAAGGAGATGACAATCAGAGTCAGTGCAGACAGGGTTCTTCTGAGCCTTTTTTGCTTCCTCTTTGGAATCCTTGGGTTTTTATTTCCAACCGTCTTTGAGGTACAGACACCCCTTTTGGTGGGGCACAATATGGACTTGAGCAATTGCTCAGTCCCAACTGACACCAACTAATTTAAGGTAATACTGATAAAACTTTGCATTATTCTTGGTTTATGTTACAAACTGTCTCCATCTGCTCCTGACAACTCCAGTGAATTAACTCATGAGAATAAACAAGAAGCATGCTATTCTTTTAGCTGATAAACTGATCATATATAATATGTCAATTATTATTTCTTGTCAGAAGCAAAAAATATGGACATCCTTGGATTTCAATAGAAAAAATGAGCTAATGACAGTTTAGCTTTTCTTATCTTGCTTCCTTTAATTTCAAGAGTTAATAATTATTGTCTTCATTTGATAGTTGGGGAAGATGAGGCTCAGAGAGTTAAGCAACTTGTAGAGTTAATAAATATAGATTTGAAGACAGGTCTGTTTGACTCCAAAGCCTGACCTATGTCACACCATCAAGTGCCTTGATTATTGTCACAGACTGTCCACTCAAGATGACAAGAAAACCTTTTTGTTTTTTATGTTGTTTTTTTTTTTAAGTTATCTTTTTGGAAAGTCCACCCTTTTATTACCACTCTAAAATTAATGTGCTCTTGATTTGGAAGTTCAGAAAACATCAAAAAATTAAAATGAGAAAATATCAGTGAAATGGTTTAAAAGAATTTAGTAACATAGATTCATATATTAATTGCATTTAGTGAAGAAAAACATAGTCTCTTAAAAAGGAATTTGGTTTAACAGAAAGTTACATTGTGAAAAGCAATGTCTAGCTAAGGAAATGTCTTTTTATTCTGTGGGAATATTCATTAGAATGAATCAATACTGTGAAAATGGCCATACTGCCCAAAGTAATTTATAGATTCAAAGCTATCCCTATTAAGCTACCATTAACTTTCTTCATGGAACTGGAAAAAACCACCTTAAATTTTATATGGAATAAGAAAAGAGCCCCCATAGCCAAGACAATCCTAAGCAAAAAGAACAAAGCTGGAGACATCCTGCTACTTGCCTTCAAACTATACTACAAGGCTACAGTAATCGAAAAAGCATGGTACTTGTACCAAAACAGAGATACAGACCAATGGAACAGAACAGTGGCCTCAAAAGTATTGCCACACCTCTAAAACCATCTGATCTTTGACAAATTTGACAAAAATAAGCAATGGGGATAGTATTTCCGGTTTAATAAATGGTGTTGGGAAAATTGGCTAGCTATGTGCAGAAAGCTGGAATTGGACCCCTTCCTTACACCTTACACTCAAATTAACTCCAGATGGATTAAAGATTTAAACATAAGACCTAACACCATAAAAACCCTAGAAGAAAACCTAGGCAATACCATTCAGGACATAGGCATGGGAAAGGACTTCATGACCAAAACACCAAAAGCAATGGCAACAAAAGCCAAATAGACAAATGGATCTAATTAAACTCAAGAGCCTCTGCACAGTAAAAGAAACTAACATTAGAGTGAACCGGCAATTAACAGAATGGGAAAAAATTTTTGCAAACTACCCATCTGACAAAGGGCTGATATCCAGAAACTACAAAGAACTAAAACAAGTTTACAAGAAAACAACAATCCCATCAAAAAGTGGGCAAAGGATATGAACAGACACTTTTTCTTTTAAATTGTACTTTAGGTTCTGGGGTACATATGCAGACCATGCAGGACTGTTACATAGGTATACACATGGCAATATGGTTTGCTGCCTCCATCCTCCAGTCACCTACATCTAGCATTTCTCCCCATGTTATCTCTCCCTGACCTTCCACCCTCCCCGCTGTCCCTCCCTTGGACCCCCATAGCCGACCCCAGGGTGTGATACTCCCCTCCTGTGTCCATGTGTTCTCATTGTTCAACACGCGCCTATGAGTGAGAATATGTGGTGTTTGATTTTCTGTTCTTGTGTCAGTTTGCTGAGAATAGTGGTTTCCAGATTCATCCATGTCCCTACAAAGGACACAAATTCATCATGTTTTATGGCTGCGTAGTATTCCATGGTGTATATGTGCTACCTTTTCTTTTTCCAGTCTATCATTGATGGACATTTGGGTTGGTTCTAGGTCTTTCCTATCGTAAACAGTGCTGCTGTAAACATACATGTGCATGTGTCTTTATAATAGAATGATTTATAATCCTTTCATTATATACCAAGTAATGAGATTGCTGGGTATATACCCAAAGGATTATAAATCATCCTGTTATAAAGACACATGCACACTTATGTTCATTGTGGCACTGTTTACAATAGCAAAGACTTGGAACCAACCCAAATGCCCATCAATGACAGACTGAATAAAGAAAATGTGGCACATGTACACCACAGAATACTATGCGACCATAAAAAAGGATGACTTCATGTCCTTTGCAGGGACATGGATAAAGCTGGAAAGCATCATTCTCAGCAAACTGACACAATAATAGAAAACCAAAGACTGCATGTTCTCACTCATAAGTGGGTGTTGAGCAATGAGAACACATGGACACAGGGAGGGGAACATCACACACTGGGGCCTGTTGGGGGTTTTGGAGGGGCTAGGGGAGGGATAAAATTAGGAGAAATACCTAATATAGGTGATGGGGGGATGGATGCAGCAAACCACTATGGCAAGTTTATACTTGTGTAAGAATCTTGCACAACCTGCACCTGTACTCCAGAACTTAAAGTATAATTTAAAAAAAGGAAAAAGGATGAGAGAGCTATATGCCCAGTTTAAAGGCAAAATCATGAAGTTTTGGCAGCCAGTGTCCTGAAAAGTCTGAGGGATGGTACCATTGTTGCAAGCAACTTAAACTCTTGGAAATTAAATCATAAACAGGCACTATAATTAATGGAAGCTACCCTATTAGACAGCCCTTGAAGGAAAGACAAAATCAACCTTTAGAGTTCCTAAGTGAATCAAATTCTACTTTATTAGAAATGTCTCAGTTTAAAGCAAAGCCTATCTGGATACATTTTGCAGCATTCTTTCCGTTTCATTAATGTCGGTGGTTTACAAATATGTTTATGTTGTACTTAGTCTATCATACAGTAAGAAATAAATACATTAGATGCTTTTCAATCTAAAGAGATAGGGGATTAGAACAGCTAGGCAGCTGAATTTTAATAAAGTTAATGAATTTTAATTAATGAATAATTGGCTCATTTATTACCTGTATCAGAAGAATATTTTTTCTATACCTTTAAGAGGAATATTGACCTCTATTTGTAACATAGTGCCCCCTTCATAGTTTAGTCATGTTATATATGAAATAATATCTCTAGCCACTGAAACTGCATATAGACATATTTAACATTATACAAACAAGCTGTAAACTATATAGAAGGATATGTATATATTATACATATGTAGAGACAGAGTCTCATTATGTTGCCCAGGCTAGATTTGAACTCAGCCTCGAGAAATCCTTCAGTCTCATTCTCCTGGGTAGCCAGGAGTACAGGCATTTGCTTCTATGCCTGGCTTTCAAAGATTTTTCAACAGTACCCATTTTGATGTAGGTCATAATATTCTTAAAAAGTCAACTTCAAAATTGCATTATTGATTTTTTTTTACTATGTCAAAGGCAATATTTATCGCAGATTTTCACAGGGTGAATTAAATTTATAATCTAGTTTTAAACAGCTGTGGGAAATAATTTTAGGAAATGGAAAAGTTGTATTAAGTGATACTATATTTTAATAGAAATATTGTATAGAAACGCCTCAATTACCAGTAATATTTGGGTAATATCTATTTTGTTTATTTTTTCTTTTTAACTTAATAAATGTTTCATTTTCAATTCTTACTGAAAATCTTTAAAAAATGTATTCAGAGTCTTTACTGTCACAGCACATACAGAAAGGCTATTAATCTTTCTTTGGCCAATGAGAATTTCTAGTGTCTGAGATTGATTTGTCTGAATGTCAATAATCATTGTACACTCAGAGACTGGGATGAATGTGTATGACATTAGCACATAACCAGAGAATTGATTATTTGAATAAATCCTCAATAGAAATTTTCTTTCTCAAGATGTGTTTCTTTTCTCTTATCCTCAAAATAGAGTTTTAGCAATGGTTTGGGATCAGAAAGGTTGAAATGGGGGCTCTAGCTAGTTGGATGTTTGTTTAGTATACTTTTACTATATTCTTCAGGACATTTCAGTGAATATAGAAGCGATTGCTGAGGCCTAGTCCATCAGCCAGCAGTGATTTGCTCAACAGTGTGTAGCTTATAGCTAGGGAATAGGTAGGCAGAAGTGGCCTTTCTATAGTGGTAGACCTTCAGTGAGAGCCATCTGTTTAGCATTCCAACACGGTCACAACCTCTGGCTTGACTCTGGAAGCAGGTCAAATATGGTAGGACTGCTATATCCAAGAAATCTAACCAGGTGGACAGTGGTCAGTTGGTTTTGGAAGACTTTTGTATAGTGATGCTTGGGAAGGAAGGCTAGAAGGAGATATGAGAGCCTGTTGGTATTAGCTGAATTTATACTAGGGTCCCAGTTCTAAAGAGGGACTGGAAAATTAATAGGATCCCTGAACAAGATATGAACTGCACAGCAGAAAATCAAAGCAGAGACTCCCTCTCAACATGATGAAAGGGGATGATGATGGATTAATCCATCTCTTGCTCCAATAACGACATGTTGGAAAATATATCCATATTTAATAGCAAGCAGCCAAACTTGAAAGAAGGAAAGTAAAAATTCCTAGTACCAGAAATGAAGAAAGAACAAAAGACCAGATCTGTAAGTGGAAGTTAAAGCCATAGAGGCTCACAGAGCTTTCCCAACCAGGCTAATTTGAGGGTTGGGATGGAGTCCAGATCAGAGATAGGAGATGAAGCCTCAGTTCTGTGTGAGGCAGACGCTGCGACAGTCTGCTACATAAATGTGGGCCTTATAGGAAATGGGACTACAGAAACTCTACCCTCTGGGGAGGCCCAGGGTAGGTTGAATAAAGAAATTGCAAGGAACTGGAAACCTAAGTCGGAACCGAGCAGGTGTGAGTCCTGAATTTACACTACTCCTGGGGTGCAGGAATCCCACACTGAGAAATTAACACCAATGCTCCACTGGAACTTATGAACCTCATAGGCCCCAGAAGAAACAAGAGTGGAACAGCACTGAAAGGATTGTTCCAAACACAGAGAACCGTGGAATTAAAAAAAATTAGAAAACAAAACTCCACAAGGGAGGGAGCAGCTGCAGCAACCAGGAGAATTTGTACCCCCGAAACTGGGGATTATAGGATAATTTGAAACATAATAGGCACATTTAAAAAGCTTAAAGTGATAAAGAAAAAAAGTATAATAAAAAAATAAACAGTAGTATGGTCGGAGGGAAGCTTAGTTATAAAGCACATACGGTAAGTGAAATGAAGACTCAACAAACAACCCTAAATAGCAGATTAGTCCCAGCCAACAAGAGACTTAGTGAATTGGGAGCAATTCTGAAAACCAAATCAATCAAAATATAGCACATAAAGATAAGGAGATACGAAGAAGTGATGAAGAGAGGTAGAGGATAGAACAGGAAGGTCCAGCCTCGGACTTCCAGAAGCATAAAACTGAGATAATGAGAAAGGTGTTGTATGGTTGCAAACTTCCTAGACCCAAAGCAAGACAGGACTCAGTAGTTTGACAGAACATATTATGATCTGAGTGAGATGAATGGAAACAAATCCAAACCACGGCTCCTCCAAAACAAACAGAAAATCTTAAAAGCTATCAGAGGGAAATGGAAGATAACCTAAAGGAAATGACAATGAGAGAGCAATTTTTTCACTCAAAAACTAGATTTCAGGAAACAATGGAATATGCATTTTTAAATGTTGTAGTAAAACAACCATGAATTTAGAATTTGATAACAAGGTTATCAACAGCATCATTCAATAGATAGAACTTGCTAAAAGAGTAAATTTTAAGTGTTTTCACCACAGAGAAATGATACATTATCTGAAGGGATGGATTTGTTAATTATTGTGACTTAATCATTCCACATTATAAATATACATCAAAACATCACATTGCACCCATAAAAATATACAACCATTATTTGTCAATTAAAAATAAAATTAGAAAGTCTGGGTACAGTGGCTAACGCCTGTAATCCCAACACTTTGGGAGGCCGAGGTGGGCGGATCACTTGAGGTCAGGAGTTTAACCCCAGCCTGGTCAATATTGTGAAACCCCATCTCTAGTAAAAATACAAAAATTAGCCGGGCATGATGGTGCACATCTGTAATCCCAGCTACCTGGGAGGCTGAGGCAGGAGAATTGCTTGAACCGGGAGGCAGAGGTTGCAGTGAGCCAAGATT
The DNA here is from genome assembly GCF_049354715.1 of Callithrix jacchus. NCBI lineage: Eukaryota > Metazoa > Chordata > Mammalia > Primates > Cebidae > Callithrix > Callithrix jacchus. The sequence continues at coordinate 87,225,286 of NC_133512.1, read as the reverse complement.
GCACCATTGCACTCCAGCTTGGGCAACACAGTAAGACTCCATTGCCCACCCCCCCACAAAAGTAAAAAAAAATTAAAAATAGTATAGACAAAGTTGGGACCAGGTACGGTGGCTCATACATGTAATCTTGGTACTTTGGGAGGCCAGGAGTTGAGCCCAGGAGTTCAAGACCTGCCTGGACAACATGGTAAAACCCCATCTCTACTAAAAATATGGAAAAAAAATAGCATGTGTGGTGCTGCACACCTGTACTACTTGGGAGGCTGAGGTGGGAGAATCACCTGAGTCCCAGAGATCAAGTGACTTAAAACAACACACATTTATTCTCTGACAATTCTGCAATGAGCTGTGATTGTGTCAATGCATGCAGCCTGGATGACAGAGACACTGTCTCAAAGTATAAATAAATTAATGAATAATAAAATAAAATGAAAGTTGTGACAGATTGCATTATTAGCCCCAAATTCTCCACCCCTTTTATGGGAGAACTGCAAAGTCCCAGGCAATAACTCCCACCAAATGGGTGGAGTGTTTTTCTCCACCTCTTGATTCTGGATTCAGTGACATGACTTAACACGGCCAATAGAAGGAAGTGGAAATGACAGTGTGTCAATTTCAAACTTAAATCTTGAGGGTGACTTTTCACTTGCTCTCCTGTTCTGATGCCACGGCCATGGGAAGAACATGCCCAGGTCACCCCACAGGTCCCACGAAGAAGATGAGAGACATGAAGAGCAGAGCCATCCCCAACTGGACATGGAGGAGATCTGCCGACACACAGATCCAGGTTCATAAGAGGAAATCACTGTTTCTCAAGTCCTGGAGTTTTGTGTGGATTATTGTATTAGTTTCCTATTACTACTGTAACAAATAACCACCATTTGAGTGGCTTGAAACAACACATATTTATTCTCTTACAATTCTTGAGGCCAGAAGTCTGAAATCAGTCATATAGGGAGAAAATCAAGGCGCTGGTAGGGCTATATTTTTCTGGATGCTCTAGGGAAGAATTTTTTTCTTTGACTTTTTTAGCCTCTGGGACTGAACCCTTTCTTGTATCACTCCAGTCTTACACTTCCACTGTCACATCTACTTCTGAAGTCCATGTCTCTCTACCTTTCTCTTATAAGGACACTTGTGAGTACATTTAAGGCTTACTTGGATAATCCAGGATAATCTCCTCATCTCAAAACCCCTAATTGTACCTGCAACATTCCCTTTGCCATGTCAATGAACATTCACAGGTTCCAGGGATTAGATTGTGGACATCTTGGGAAGGGAACATTATTCAGCTGACCACAATTGGTAGGTAAAGTTTTATTTATTAATTTAAACAACAATATTTTTTGAAAAAAGAGAATCAAATTCCAACGGTGTTACTAGGTACGATCAATATTAAAAGAACTACTAAAGGATGAAGTTAATAGATGGCATTCATATGGTGATTAAACACATGGATTGCTTAGCTGGACTGCTTTGATTTAAATACAAGCTCTGCTATTTTCTATCTGTGTGACATTGATCAGGTTACTTATCACTCTGTGACTTAGTATCTTAATCTATAAAATGGGTATGATCATAATAGTAACTGCCTCCTGTGTACCTTAAGAGGATTAGATAAATTAATATCAGTCAAGTGCTTGAACATTTATAAGGCACATGATAACTCCTATATTTAAAATAACAAATTATATCTTAATATTAAGTAATATTAAGATATAATTTGTTATACATATTTTATTTAAATATTTAATTTAATTTTAATTTATTTTAATATAGTTTAACTTATATTTTTTATATCATATTTTTGTTTTGATGTATTTTATTATTATTATTATTATTTAGATGGAGTCTTGCTCTGTCACCCAGGCTGGAGTACAATAGTGTCATCTCAGCTCACTGCAACCTCTGCCTCCCAGATTCAAGCAATTCTCCTGCTTCAGCCTTCTGAGTAGCTGGGATTACAGACGAGTGCCACCATGTCTGGCTAATTTTTGTACTTTGAGTAGAGGTGGGGTTTCACCATGTTGGCCAGGCTGGTCTTGAACTCCTGACCTCAGGTAATTCATCTGCCTCGACCTCCCAAAGTGCTGGGATTATAGGTGTGAGCCATCGTGCTCAGCCTATTTTATTATTTTGTCTTTGAGATGGAATCTTGCTGTGTTGCCCAGGTGAGAATGCAGTGGCACGATCTCAGCTCACTGCAACCTCCTCCTCCCGGGTTCAAGTGATTCTCCTGCCTCAGCTTCCTGAGTATCTGGGATTACAGGCGCCTGTCATCATGTCCTGCTAAATTTTTATATTTTTAGTAGAGATGAGGTTTCACCATGTTGGTTAGGCTGGTCTCAAACTCCTGACTTCAAGTGATCATCCTGCCTCAGCCTCCTAAAGTGCTGGGATTACAGGCATTAGCCACTGTGCTTGGCCTATTTTGATATATTTTAAATAAAGGGCCAACAACCCAGAACAAAGGATGGTATAGATGCATTATTTCACTCCCAACTTATTAGCAAAATTTAAAATATCTGACAATTGCTGGAGATATGTTTGGGAAATGTTAACTCTTATGAAATGGGAATTACTTTCTAAATGTGTAAATGGATATTACTTTCTAAAGCAATTTGGTAACATCTATCTGAATTGATGGTAAGCCATTTTACTAGGTAGCAGTTTTGGTATGTACTCAAGCAACCTCCTGACAGATCTGCTCAGGGAGGGGCACAGCATTTTATTTTATTTTTGAGAAAGAGTCTCACTCTGTCACCCAGGCTGGAATGCATTGGCACAATCATGGCTCACTGCAGCATCTACCTGCTAGGCTCCAGCCATCCTCCTGCTTTGGCCTTCTGAGTAGCTGACCACAGGCATGTACCATCATGCTTGGCTAATTTTTAATTTTTTTGTATCGACAGAATTTTGCTATGTTGCCCATGCTGGTCTCAAACTTCTAGGCTCAAGTGATCCTCCTCTCTTAGCCTCCCAAAGTGTTGGGATTACAGGTGTGTGCTACAGTGCTGGTCAGTATTTTATAGTAGTGTTAATAGTAGTGGCCTTGTCTTGTGAAATCCTTAAGAATAGAGTCCAAGATGATTCTGGTGTATACCACTTACTGACGATCCTTACAGAAACCTGTAAGGATCCTCCAGTGGGAAGAGGATTAGGATGGGGAAATGCCAAGTGAGAATATGGTCTCAGGTGAAGAAGTCTTGTTTTGGATGGATCCCTGAGGAATGGAATATACATCCCATTCAAGGGTTTCTTCCTTGAGGCAAGGAGTCTTTTTGTATCTCATACCAGTCAGTTACAACAGGTTGTACGTTTCCTAGGATGTGTACATGGGGTGTGAGGTGTCATGACCAGGGCAAGGAAACTCCTGTCAGCCAAAGGGAATGTCTGGATAAAGGGGCAGCTGTGAGCTGTCAGCAGCCAGCACTCAGAGTGGCTGCTGGTGGATACACTATCTGGGTAAAAGAGAGCTAGGTGGGGCACTCCTAAGAGCCCTAACACAACAAAACCTAATGCTCAGCAATAGGAGACTAGGTTGAAAAACATGTTAAAATTCATATGCATACAGTAGAATTCTATATAGAAATTTAAATGAACAAATTAGATCTACATGTGTTATATAGATAAATCTTGAAAGCATAATGGTGAGTGAAAAAAGCAAGTACGGGAATGGCATATACAAGTGTTATCATTTGTGCATATTCATAACACAACAAAAGGATATTTAACAACCCTGGGTGGCTGCATAATATATAGTAAAGATATTAACATGTGAATTCACACTGACTTCATTAGGATACTGCTTATCTTTTAGAATGAGGAAATAGTAATGGGATCAGGAGGGATGTAAAGAGGGCTTTGAGTGTATTTGTAATGTTTTATTCAGTATGGCACAATGTTAACATTTCTGTTAGGCCATAAATTGAGGACATTTGAAAAATCCTCTTAAATTTTATGTATATTTGAAATATTTTATATAAAAGAAAGAAGGAAGGAAGGAAGGCAAAAAGGAAGGAAGGAAGAAAAAGAAAGATAGAAAAAGAAAGAAAGAAAACTCAAGGAAGATAACCAGATCTCTGAGCTGTATCAATTTGAAAGGGGATTGGGTGAGTATAATTGAGGTCCTTTTATTTATGTAATTCTGGTTTCTGGTCAGAAGGTCTGGTTGTTTATCAAAAACATTGTGAGCACTTAGAAGTTATGTTTGGGGCTCCAATCATATTTTGGCCCTGAGAACATTGAAACAGGAACTGGAAAGGTCCAGACTTAGACAGTCAATCAGTGGATGTAGATTCAGTGAGAAAAAAAAGGAGAAAGTAAAATGAGAGAGAAGTGTAATAGCAAAATCTCGAATAGAGAAGTTTAGCAAATTTTATCGAGTCCTTAATATGCTTCAAGCAATATGTTAGGCAGAGGAATCAATGATGAATGACACAGTCCTGTTTTTAATGAGCTGAGCATAGAGTGGAAATCTTATGAGAGAGAAGAGCCTAAAGAACTTGGGGACAACTTTTCATTGGAGGCCAATACATATATCCGTGGCAAGAGTCTCTTGTTTCTGATTGAAAAATCTCCAAATGATTTCTATGGAACTCAAGTCCTCAAGATGTTCTGTGAAAGAGGGTTTGATAGCCAAACACGTTACAAAATGCTTTGTGCCATATTTCACTCTTGGAGTTTCATAGACAATTAACATATAAAAATTACTAAGGTGATTTACAGAAAAGAAACCTGTAAGGAAACCACATCTTTCCAAATTATTTGCTATCAAAATGAATTTGGAAAGGGAGGAGGAATAATGCCTTTAACAGTCCTTTAGTATTTTGTGAAATTTGCTTGTCCTCTGCATTGAATTTACATTATTATTTTCCCAATTCTTTAAAGTATTTCTATTTTTTTTTGTTTTCTTAATTAAATCTTCATTCCAGTGTTTCTGCTTAGGTGTTTAAATTCCAATATTGTGCTTAAAATAGTATGGTTGTTTCAGTGAAGAGGTTTAGCAGGTATTTTGTTTGACTTTGTAGGAAGAATTAATACCATGACGTTTTGTAAAGTCATTTTAGCTCTCCAAAATAGCAGTAAGGTGGAGCATTTGTGCTTGGCAGATACACCATTGCACTTTTTACCATCTGATTTTATGGTCCCCCCTTTTTTTCATGTCTAGTATAATGCTCTATCTTCAGGCTTTTGAACAAACGTGTCAATAGCCTTAAATCAAACTACCATGCTAAAATATATTACTGTGTCACAGTGATTTCCAACTGTCCATTTAATTGCATCCTATAAAATGAACCAGGAGGTATAAGTTTACAAACATAACATCTGAGGTGGTGGTAAGATTAGAGCTAAATAACACATGCAGTTTAAATTCTCAATATAAAGTCAGGAAGGGCTGTAATTTTAATATACTGCTGACAAGGGGCATCTGAAAATTAATGGCATTCCCAATAGATATTTTCAGCATTAAAGGACATAATATAGCTTCAGTTTCATATATAAAGCTTATTCCCATATATTTCATCTTTTGCCAGAGCATTAGAATATTCAACTAGTATATGGTCTTAATTAAGGAAATAATAAAATATTTTACTCACGAGGGTAATTCTTGGCTCCATGACCGTTAATTTACTATGTGGTTGAAGTTTCTTAGTTTCTGATCACTCTAACTCCCTCCTCCCAGAAGTTTCAATGAAGTTAATGAGATATCACATGACTAATTAAATATGAAGTCAACTTTCATTTAATGAAATATTTTGTTACATTTTTTTAGTTGTACAATTATCTGTTTTCATAGGTCTTTCAAGTTAGCAAAAACTTTCTCTTGTATGTGTGTGACCTTGAGACTGCCATTCATAAGCCGGATGCCCTCTTTTTTATTTAACCTTTTAGTGTGTCTGTTTCCTTGTCTGTAAATCAGAGATGCTAATATAGCTATTGTGGGTATTCAGCTAACTTAATATATGTAAAGTATTTTGAATACATGAAAGTGCATGGCACTTAGAAGCACACCACAGGGATTAGCTATTATTATTATTAAATATTTGATTATACACAAGAAAGATTATAAATTATTAACAATACGCAATTTCTTCCATCAAAAATCTACAATCTCAGTTAAGCATGATCAGATACATTAGCCTAACAAAAACAAAAAGTTAGATCTTATCCATATTGCCTATTTGTCGCTTTTTTATATTAAGGTTTATACAAAGAAATTGGGTAGGTATTTAAGTTGGGAGGGGAGAGAGAGGTGACTGATGGGTAGGGAGTACAGGTGCTGAAAAATGCTCCTATCTTTTGGTCTGCTTTAAAGTCTGTGTGCTAATTTTCAGTTGGTATCAAAGCATGAGGAGTGGTGTGGTGGCTCACACCTGTAATCTCAGCACTTTGGGAGGATGAGGTGGGCGGACCACTTAAGGCCAGGAGTTTGAGACCAGCCTGGTCAACATGGAAAAACCCCAACTCTACTAAAATACAAACATTGCCCAGGTATGGTGTCATATGCCCGTTATCCCAGCTACTTGGGAGGCTGAAGCATGAGAACTACTTGAACCCAGGAGGTGGAGGTTGTCATGAGCCAAAACTGCACCACTGCACTCCAGCCTGGGCCATAGAGTGAGACCCTGTCTCAAGAGCAGAGAACCCTCTTACTTACCACCCAAACTCACCTCACCTATCTAATTTTATGTCTTAGCTCTGTTTCCATCTCTCCTTAACAGGCTTTCCCTGATTCTCCTTTACTCCCCCCTGCAGGTGGATCAGTAGGCAAAATCAACAAGGGTTGTGAGGTCAGTGGTGGTGATCCAGGCAAGGGCTGTGTATGTTAGGGCCAGAGTGGAGCGGGAAGAAAAGAGGTTGCTTTTTTTCCATACCCCCATTTCAATTTATTTTTAATTTTTAATTAATTAATTAATTTGAGACAGAGTCTTGCTCTGTTGCCCAGGCTGGAGGGCAGTGGCTTCAGCTCAGCTCACTGTGACCTCTGCCTTGCAAGGTTCCAGTGATTCTTATGCTTCAGCCTCCCAAGTAGCTGGGATTACAGGCTTAGGCTACCATGCCTGGCTAACTTTTTGTATTTTTAGTAGAGACAGAGTTTCTCTATGTTGTTCAGGCTGGTTTTATACCCCTGGCCTCAAGTGATCTTGGCCTCCCTAAGTGCTGGGATTACAAGCATGAACCACTGTGCCTGGCCCCATGCTCCCATTTAAATTGTTGAACTTATCAAAATGTTTCTTCATATATTTTATAGTGATCTTAAGTATATAACATTTTCCAAGGCCTTACTCTTAGGTGGAAAAGAGGCAGAGAAATGACATAATAACTTTGCTTGCTAAACTTTAAAATACATTAATTAAGCAGAACTATCATTCAGAAAAGTAGACAAATGAGTAGAAATAGCAATAGCTATTTAAAAGAAGTGTAGAAAAGCTTCCTGAATTAGGAAATGGGTTGCAATGTTCAAAAATATAAAAAGAGCCATAAAAACATTTCTTATATATATTAGTGAAAGAACACATGTTCTTTTACTAAGCTGGGAAAGATGAACTACAAGTAGATTTCCACAATAGTACGTATTTGGATATACTATATGTCAAACTGTGTCTCTACCATCATAAATACTGACATATTAACTTCAGGCCACCGTTCAAGGCACAATGCGAGTGTAGGAGGGAGCCTGGGACAGAGATGAAAGGGCTGAAAAGATAAGCTGTCCTGATCCTTACATTTTCTTTCCACCTTCCATTCTAAACTCATGGAGGCAATCAGGGGAGGGCAGGAAGTACACATATTAGAAGGCAGAACATCAAGGTGGGATTTGGAGGACCTGGTCTTAAACTCTTAAATAAAATATATGAAGATATTTAGGCTCTTTAGCAGTTTGATCAGTTAACTAAGTAATTGTGACATGTTACCAGTTTTGAGGACGGGATGGGGAAGCTGTTGAGGGTGCACATACACATGTGCAATATTAGAAACGTATTTTGTATTTAAAGGGGAAAGTATACATTAGCAAAAATATAACTCATGGAGAAATACACAAGCTATGCTATCAGCATAAGCAATGCTGACCTAGATTCTTATTTTATTCTTTATATCCAAACAGCTGACATGAACACAAAATCCCATTCAAGGTCATTGAAAACTTTGAACTTGGATTGGCTCTGGGAGGACATTAGAAAATGCAGTAATTGCCCCCCTGAGTTCCAAAAATTTAGTAAGATTCGAAACTGACAAATGCTTTTTAAAAATAAAATCTCAATTATATCTTACCATTGGGTTCTCCCAAAATCCATTTTTTAAAAATTGAAACAGTGACTTCACAAAAAAGAATGGAACAAAGAGGCCGCAAGTATGAGTTTGCTCTTTAAAACCCTTGAGAAGCTAATTTCCATGTCCAAGATAATGTTTCAAAGAGATTTCTTTTCAATGTGTTTTCTTAGGAGGGCAAGATTTCAAAGAAAATTAGCAAAGCAAGGTGACTGTGATGCTGCCATCTGGAGTTTTCAATTAGCATTTCTGACTAATACTTTGGCAAAATTACTCACAAATATTTCCAGAGTTGAGAAATAATCTTGCAGCACTTTCTGTTCTTATTTTTAGGACATCAAGGCATGTAAAATGATACAAAGAGGTTTGCAAAGTCCAGCTGAAGGGAGCTGGAGCGTTCTGTTTTTACCATCACGCTTCCTTGTTCATGTTGCTTGTGTGTAAAACAGGGTACAGTATTTAGAAATGGCGAGGGAAATGATTGACCCAAAACTCTTGTGATTGAATTACTCAAGGATGATTAACATTGTGTAAAAACAGACACATTAGACCAAGAGATAATTTGAAACCTTATTATTGGGTATTATTTTTTTTAAATTAAACCTGTAGACATGAATAAAGTGAAAAACTTTAGTAGCATGGCTTGTGGAACTGAAAAGCGCCTTAGAGACCATCACTTCCAATCGCCTCATTTTACAGGACAGAAATCTGAGGACCAGGGAAACCAAGTGACTTTTCTGGGGTCACATGGAATGTCAACAGCAGAGCTGTGAAGGTGCTCATGTCTGCTAACCTTCTGGCTATGCTCATTCATGGAGAGTGCTTCAAAGAGTGTTTGCAACATTTAGTCACAGTTTATCTTTGGTTAATTTCACGTGTACTCCTATTTTTAATGCGTGCAAAAATGGCCCAGATTCATATGATTTGTTCCAGGTCAAACAGATATTAAGGAGAACAGCCAAGCTTTTACTACTTGCACTGCTTTTTTATAATTATTTGTTGTGTGTGTGCTAGTGTCTGTGTGTGTGAGCACATGAGCATAATCTCTTTCTCTACTGTTTCTACATCCAGAAAGCTCTGAAAACTAAGATTTTTCATAAATTTGTGAAATTCCAGTCGTGCAAAATCAAATCTAGTGTGAACTTAAGTGAAGATATTTATAGATTTCATCTACACCAGCCAGTGTGACCCCTCATAGATTTAATTTTAGAAATAGTAATATGTCTGATTATAGAGTACTACCCTAGATTATCTGTAGATGATATGGAACACATGATACCCAACATTAATTCTACATAATTGACTACATTTGAAAATCCTGAATAATTCTGAATTCTGTTCCCAGTAGTTTTGGATAAGTGATTGTAGGCCTTCAGTTTGTCCATAATGTAATTTCATTACATTCGTTTAGGCAGTTTTGGTGTACAACCATGCAACTCAGAAAATTCTTTACATAGATGATTCCCTTGGTTTCAAACTGTGTGAACCAGGGGGATTAAATGAGATAAACAAAGTGCTGCATGTGGTTATGAATATATAAAAATAGGAGCTTAGTTTCATCACTATTATATGTGGTCAGGAAGCCCAGGGTAAATTCAGTGTTCGGTTGTGACAAGTGCCTCATTCCAAGTTTCTGATAAAATCATCTGTCTCCTTTTCCTTTTCCTCCCCCTTTTTTGTAACTTTTATTTTATAGCCTTCTTTTACGTTTTATTTTTTTTAAGTTCTAAGCTGTATCAAATGTTAGCACATATGTGGGGAATGAATTAAAGATTTTCTACCCCAAGCCTCATAGTAACTCTGTGTTCTGTTATTTAATCAGTGGTGAAATTGAGTATTAATCAGTCAAATAATGTTTATAGTTTACCGTTTAGAATATGTATCCTGAGTAGGTCAGAGTTTACACGAATTTGGCCGAGTTTGACATGATATATTCTTTCTATTATAATCCTTATATTTAACCAAAGCCTAGATAAATGCAATAATCTGTGTTCAGTTTCAACAATATCGACTGCTGAGTCGCACGGCAGTGGATTTAGTCCCAGCTGGAGTTCCAGCTTGAAGGGGCAAACTCACAACAGGGCCAGGTCTTTCCTTGTTTACAGGAAACTTAACCAATTGAAAATTCATATATATATATATATATATATATATATATATACACCCCATATGAATGAGAGTTGAACATCTTGAATTTTGCATTGGCCCTATCAGTATACTAACAGTATATTTTGTAAATAAAGGTCATCCTTTTTGATGTGCATTAGTTCCATCACAATATCGCATGTGTTCCTAGTTATGTAAATTCAGTTTCCAGACAATCAAGTTAAATGTAAGATATTTGCTTATTGAAATATATGTAGATCTCAGTGGAGGAGGGTGTTCCTTTCTTTTGTCAATAGTCCATATAACATGGCAGTTATTTGGACTGTATTATTTAAAAGGACATGTATGATGTAATCCAACCCTGTCTTTTTACCACCAGATCAAACAGAAAATAGTAGAATCTATTCTACTAACCAGGTCTCACCTGGCTGTTTCCCTCAGACAAGCCAGAGCTTCTCTGGGCCTTGGTTTCTTTTTTTATGAAATGAAAGGGCTGTATTAGACCACCTTCTAACCTGTTCAGCTCTAGAATGTTACAATTTTATGAAACTGACCATCAATAGGCTTATAGTCTGTTTTGGATCTTCACTGGGAGGAGAGCTTTAAGGTGGCAAATTTCTTCCAAGTAAGGGATAGCTTTTCTTTGCTGGAGAATACATTTTTACGCATTTTTAAGCATGAAATGACAGGTGGAAAAGGGAGAGGCTTGCACTGGTTCAAGAGAGCCTTCCTTTCCCCAAGGACACATGCTGTAGTCTTGTGACTGCTAAATTACCCAAGGGGGAGGGTCGCGTCACAGAAGCTGGGCCATTGACTCTGATTGGCAACTGACTTGCTGGTGTCCTGGCTTCTGAACCTTGGAAGAGCCAATAGAAGCAGCAGTGCCCAGCCCAAGGGTATAGAGAAGTGAGCAGAGTGGACACCACCTCCTTTGTGGCTGGGAAAGCTCAAGTCTAGGAGAGGTGGTAGTGGTGAGGCAGTGAGTGTGGAATCAGGTAAAAGAGGACCTTGTGAAGGGAGAGGATAGTAAGTTTTGCATAAGCAATGCGTGGAAAATGGACTCTGAATGATTAGAGTAGATGCCTTTAAGGAAAAACCCATTTTATGGATTACCTCAGATGTAATGGATATTCTTTAGGTAATACATAAAGAAGAATTATTTGATCTGTTTATCTACTACAATAATAGCACTTAAGGTTTACTGAGTACTGTTGGCATATACTGTAGAAAGTGCTTTATATCCGTTAGGTCTTTTAATCATCTCATAGCCATAGGAAGTAGGAATCATTATTGCCATTTTACAGATATGGAGTCTGACGTTTAGGGGACTTGCATAATGCCCAGTGACACACAGCTAGTAAATTGGTGGGGTATCTGAGGTTCGAATCTAGACAATAAACTTCTGCTGTATGGTCTTCCCTTCTTTGTTTCAGAGTATTTGAGGCAGGCTGTGGAGTCTGTTTCTTTCTTCCTCGTCTCTTCTTTCCTTCCCCTTTCTCTTCTTTCTTTCCATTTTAATTAATCCCCCTTCTTTATCTTCCATCTTGTTTTTTAACAGCACATCATAGAGAAAGTTCTTGTTTCAGGTTAGCAAATTCTCATGTTTATTGGAGAAGATGATTAGAGGAAGTCTTTTTTCCTGGATATTCTCAGTTATTCCTCTAGTAAATGTAAAACTGAGATGCAGGCCGGGTGTGGTGGCTCAAGCCTGTAATCCCAGCACTTTGGGAGGCCGAGACGGGTGGATCATGAGGTCGAGAGATCAAGACCATCCTGGTCAACATGGTGAAACCCTGTCTCTACTAAAAATACAAAAAATTAGCTGGGCATGGTGGCACGTGCCTGTAATCCCAGCTACTCGGGAGGCTGAGGCAGGAGAATTGCCTGAACCCAGGAGGTGGAGGTTGCAGTGAGCCTAGATTGCGCCATTGCACTCCAGCCTGGGTAACAAGAGCGAAACTCCGTCTCAAAAACAAACAAACAAACAAAAAAAACTGAGATGCAATATAATTAAAGTCAATTAATAGAAAGTTTGTCCTTCATAAACTATCTTCTGCTGTACCCATTAAGCAATTCTTCATCATTATTATCTGGAAGATGTTAAGAGCTATGAACCAAGATTGGACATAATCACAATAATTACAATATTGTTAACTCATACTCTCCAGAAACAAAATAGAGATTTATACTGTCATTTATATAAATAAGAAAATATGGTGAGTTCCTTTCTTCTCTTTATCAGAGGAGAAAGAGAATAACATTGACTTTAAAAGCCTTCTTCTCTTCCAATTGAAGAAGCTCTACTCTGTTTGCTGGGTTTCAAGACAAGGTAGTTCTACCTCAAGTTTCTATATTGCCTAGAGAGAAAATATCCTCATGAAATAACTTGTAGAAGCTCCATGGCTTCATAATTGTATTTGGGTTAGTTACAGGTATTCCCATTAATGATGAAAGACACTACACTTGAAAGCAAGGGCAGCTGAACTGCCAGGCCAGATACCAGGCGTTACTGCCAATGCTCCCCAGTTTTCTCTGCTTTCATTGCCCCCAGCTCCCAGCCCATAGATTCATATAAAAAGCTACTTCTCCAAGGCACAAATCTGATCCCAAGAGGGCAGGGTTGGAAAGTCTAGCTTTCATCCCATCACAAACCCCAAACCATCATTCCCATTTGACTCTCTGATATAGCCCCAGGCCAGCTCACTGGGACTAAGGTTATCTCCACCTCTGCAGTAACTATTTTAGAGGTCTGCTGCCTTTTCCCTTCTCTGGAAATTGGATGAAGCCATGGCTTATTTCAATAATTTAGAATCTTAGGAAAGAGAATTTAGCACTGAACATTTCTTCCCAGATGTCCTGCTCTCAGGCACTGTTCCCCCTGTGGTTAAATGCTTTCTTGTGTGATACAGTGGCAATGTCAAGACATGCAGGTGTGCCTGATTGTTCCCATTCACTTTCTCTTTCATCCTATCCCCTCTTCCAATACTTTACAGGACTTGAAGCACAGAGTTTTTATTCTCTCCTGTGGAGATAGTTTGAATTATAGTGCAGTAAATGTCACTTTCCTCCTGTCCCATTGAGGGCAGGGTGCACATTCCCCTACCTATCGAATAGGGCTTGACTTAGGTGATTTGCTATGGTAATGGAATATTAGTAAACATAACGTGGGCAAAAGCTTTAACTATAGTTGTGCAATGTGACCAGCCTCTTGTATTCTGGTGATCCCACCATCAGAAGAACATGCAATGGCTTGCTGCTGCCCTGTTAGCCTGGGACCCAGAGTGAGCAGATACAAACAAACTTGAATGAACGTTCAACCTGGAACATGGCCCAACTGGGCCTCAGCCTGAAGCAGTCGTGTAGCTAAGCCCAGGTCAGATCAGCAGCCAGACTATAACTGATTTACAGACTCCAACATGAGAGGACATTCTCACTGATGTACACCACTGAGATTTGAGGTCGTTTGTAATTCAGCATTGATGTGGCAATCACTGACTAATATAACACATATCAGGAACTTCCCTTTAGACATATCTTGAACTCTCTTTCTTTTGCTAAGTGAAATGGAAGGTTGCAGTCATTGAAACCTGGCTCTTTACATGAGTGAAACTGAAGGTAGCAGCAAGTCAAAATGGCTCTTGAGATTTAAATCAAAATTTAAATAACTTTTTAAAAGTTTAACTCTCTCAACTATGCTTGTCTTCAATACTCATGTCTTACTAGGAATTAAATATTTTCATTTTGGTAGTCAGTCACTAAACATTGATTGTTTCTCCCCCTTTTCATTTCTGCTTAAGAATTCTAATCTATTCCCAAAGCAAATGGATACCTTTGGCCAATCAAAGAGAAGGTCAAGTAAAATGAAATGTGCAATAAAGAAGCACATAAATATATTTCAGAAACAAATGTAAGCTACAGTTTCTACTGTTGCTGCTCTTGGCTTTTTTCTGCTTTTTAACTCTTTCATGGCATAGTTAAGAAGTCTCTTAGTTATCAAACTATGGTCTTCAAGTCAAATCTGGCCATCTGATTTTATATGGCCCATGAGCTAAGAGTAATTTTTACAAATAAACATTTGCGATTTATTTGATGACAGGGAACTCCAATTTTTTTTTTTTTGAGACAGTGTTTCACTCTGTAACCTAGGCTGTAGTGCAATGGTGTGATCATGGCTCACTGTAGCCTTGACATCCTGGGGCTCAGGTGATCCTCCCAACTCAGCCTCCAGAATAGCTGGGACTACAGGTGTGTGCTCCCACACCCAGCTAATTTTTCTATTTTTAGCAGAGATAAGGTTTTGCCATGTTTCCCAGGCTGGTCTTGAACTCCTGGGCTCAAGCCATCCATCTTCCTTGGCCTCCCAAAGTGCTGGGATTATAGGCGTGAACCATTGGACCCAGTTAGAACTCTTAAACTTAAACTCCCAATTAAGTGAATTTCATTCTTTTCATTAGTAGACCTGTATTCCAAAAGAATTGTACTCAATTGTTATAACCACTATATTTTGAATTTTACCAATAAAAATTTTGTGAAAATATATTTTCTCTCTTTTTATGTAAGTGTCTACGTACTATCCTTGATTTTGCTTCTTGGTCCACAAAGCCTAAAATGTTAACCATCTGTCCCTTTAAAGAAAAAGTCTGTTGACCTCTGTCCTAAGGCATGTGGCTCCAATTGCTATAGTAAGAGACTTCTCTGTGCAATACCCTGAAGAGGCAAACTCTGTAGGTGAACAGAGAATACTGCCTTTCTCTTTTGATTATTGGCAAGAAACGGCCTTTGTTCCCAGAGAAATTTTAGAGAAACATGAAAATGAAACAGGTTTCAAAAGTTTCTATGCTTTTTTTCCATTCTTAATAACAACTTTCTTCTAAAAAACCTAACCAAGACTGTACAGACAGACATTCACTGGGTCGGTGCTCACACTGTGCTACATAAGTTAATGTGTGCCCAGGCTAAATCACAGTTAGAAACAAATGCTGCCAGCCGAGTCCGCGTGATTCACGTCACTTCAGTACAAATAGCTTAACGGGCACCTGAACGAATTCACAATCAATTAAATCTTTATATTGATCATCACTGAAATCTAGAACTTAGGTGATCTCGTTGGTGGGCTGTGACTTTTTTTCTAATCACTATTAATAATTTTCACTTCAATTAGCAATCATAATTACTAGGTGTGTTTAAGTTTTAAAAATAACTCATATTTCCTTTCAGTACTCCAAATGGTGAAATGTGTTTCTTTTTCCCTTTTCACCTCATATATTGACCCATAAATATATGGATTAGTATTTAATTGTGATAATAATTAGTCTTTGCTGTGATAAAGTAAATTTCTTTGTTTATCCCTTTTAGATATTATTGTAGTTGTTTCATGGTTAATATTATATGGGTTGGTGGCACTGGTTTGGTGCATAAATAATCATGGAATTACTTCATCTTAAAGTTTTTGAGATTTTTACTTAATAAATATTTGTAAAAGTTTGATTTTTTTTCCCTGCTGGGATATTTATAAACCACTTATGATTTATAGTTCATTTTTGCTTTTTCTTATTTGACTTTCTGAACATCTGTTTGATAATAACAATAATAGTATAATGCCTTGTAAGTCACTCCAGATTTAGCCAGGGCTCTAAAGCAGGTTGGGAACGCTTCCAATGCTGCAGAGAAATCTGTTAGAGCGCGTCAGTGGATAAAGTTGTTAAGCCTGCCCTGACATTTCCCAAGAGCTCCTCAATGGTTCTGTGCTCCCAGTCTACAGAGACTGCAGTTTTGATCTGAGGGGAAAAATTGACTTAACTGGTACATTTACATTTTTATGATTGTGTTTCTAAAGCTTATTATCTTAATAATACCTCCCATATACCAACTGTTTTTCAGAGCCAATGCAATGCCTATATTTTGTAATCAAGTTTTCCCTTTTAGATGCCTGTCATTTTTCATGAAATTTTGAAGCCTTCCACATTAGAGGAAGATTATGCATGAAAGGAACTGAGCACAGAGCATGACACATAATAAATGCTCATTAAACGGTAGCTGTTATTGCTTGACTTTATTTTGATTAAAATCCCTATGTACTTTTATAGAAATTAGTGGGACTATTTTTACACTGAAATTCAAAAGCCTGGTTATAAGACTAAAAGCCTATGGTTGAGAAAATTTCTTGAACACCTAATCAGAGAAGCCATTAATATCACCCTAAGCATGAAAGAGAGAATTGACTGATCACTTTATTATAAGTCCTTTGTGGAGGTATTCTCAACTGGGTCTATTCTATAATAAAAATAGGTTATTTTCAAAAACCTACTTGATTAGAATACCTATTTTTGGTCCCAACGTTTAGCTGCTGTGATACTGTATATTTAGGTTGCACAGGTTACTGTGTATTTATGCAATATTAATTTTAAGACATCTCTGTGGTGCTCCTAAAGGCTACATAGAAAGGTCTAGAAGAAGGCTCATGCTTATTCTACACGAGAGAAACTTTTCCCAAATGTTGACCAACTATTGTGAAGTCAGGACTAGAATCCCAAAAAGCCTGAATCTCAGATAAATTATGTAAACCTTGAATTTTCCTGACCTCTCATCAATGTCCTGGACTGTAGTTACAAAGTTTTAAAAAAATCACAATGAAATAACAATTTTTAAAAATGTATCCTGATTAATAAAACTGTTTCATTAATGAAGCTACATTAATCAAATACAAATTTACTTCCAAGGGGCATAAAGCGTTTGATGATATCATCATTATCTTTGTGGTATTGTTGTAGGACTTTCTCCTAGTTCAGTTAAAGATGGGGTCTTGTCACATGGCCATGAAATACTAGGCTTGCAGACACTTGGAAGGGTGAGAAAAATGGAATTTACTGGGAAAAAGATAAAAAAGAGGAAACAGGAACTCTCAGCAGAGCGAAAGTCCTGCTACTATATGCTTCCTGCCTCGTAGATCAAATCTCAGCTTCCACCCAGGAAGAAGAGGTGACACGCTCCTCCCCCTGTGAACAGTACAAACTTCTGTGGCTCCACCCCAGTGTGCACTCCTCCCCCTGTGCAGACCAGTTGGAGTTTTTCCAGGAATCCTTTTACACGTAGCTTTCTCAGTATCACATGCCCCAGGAGATGAAACCCAGAGAATATTTGTTAATTTCATCTATTTTGGTAAATATTTGCTGCTTTTACTTGTCTTTCAAGTGTGGTGTGGCTGGGTTTGAGTCTAGCGAACATCCCGCATGCAGTCAGGGTAGTCCTCAGCAAAAATATCTCCAGCAGGATCAGTTTTGTCTAGGCACACAAGAAAAGCCTACAATCTGAACAATTTACATGAAGACAAAAAAGAATGAATGGCCATAAACATCATCAAGAATGGCCATAAACATCAGCTTATCCCTTTGAGATAAGATTTTCATTAGCCCAGCAATTATCCTGTTCAGTGAATAAATGCTCTTCTGGTCTTTTTGGCCACTGGTTAACTGTTACATGAACAAATAATACATGGTTGGCTTGGCACCCACCTCTGCCACATTATTGAATGCAAATTACTTCAAGGCCTGTGGATTTCATAAATTTCTTAAACTGTGTTTTCATCTGGGAAGTCATTTTGTTCATTAAGGCAAGCACAGGCCATCATTTATTCATTTAGCAAATACTTAAAGTTTGCTCTGTGTCAGACACTGGGGTAGGGGTTAAGACTACAGCAGTAAATAAGTCAGACAAAAATCCCTATTTTCATGGATCTTACACTCTAACTGGGGAGAGAGCCAATGGGTGATAAGTGCTATGACTGGGGAGGTACAGGTTACCTATGACCACATTTGTAATTGGAAAAGGATCTGCGTCGCTGCTGACTGGATCCAAGTGTTGGGTGGCTTGCTCTATGGGCGCCGAATTTTTCTAAGGTTGTGATTCTGAGTGTGGATGGAGACAGAGGGCCCAAGATTGGGTGAAAAGGGAGAAGTAACATGAGTTTGGTAGATGATAGAAACCAGAAGAGGTAGCAAAATGTCACCAGTGTCACAAGAGCAGGGAGGTCCCCAAGGACACTGACAGCACCTCCCAGCTCAGGTTGAGAGGGTGTATGGAGAAAGCTCTATTTTTTTTTTCTTTTTTTTTTAAGACAGGGTCTCATTCTGTTGCCCAGGCTGGAGTACAGTGGTGTGATCATTGCTCACTGTAGCCTTGAGCTTCTGTGCTCAAGCGGTCTTCCTGCCTCAGCCTCCCAAGTAGCTGAGACTATATGTGTGCACCACTGCACCTGGCTAGAAAGCTCTGTTCTTTTGGGCAGACCAGGAGTAAGAAGGAGTGTTTAGTAAGTAGGTTGGTAAAGTTTGTTAACCACTGAGAGGTGTCCCAAGGAGGCACCTATAGAAAGCATGGGAGAGAGAAGAGCAGTGGAAAGTTGGGTCAGTGGAGAAGCAGCAAATAATATTTTGGGGTAAGTATGCTGGGGTGGCAGATGATTAGAGGGGCTCATGTCTTAAAGCGGGACTAAGGTTTGCAGGAATATAAGGCACAAGGACATGCAGACCTCTGAAATCACTGGAGAATCAATTGACTTGCTCTTCTGTGGGACACTGAGCCTCATTTGGGAAACTCACTTCTTTAAAGGGTCAGCCAAGGACTGGATGAATTGTGTGTAGGCACTGTGCATGGCTAGTGGCCTCATCCATCTGGCCTCATGTGATAAGGACTTCAAGAGCACTGAGATTCCTCCACAATAGTGTGAAGGGTGGGAATGAAAGTTTGTCAGATAGTCTTAGCCTTGCTGATGCAGTGAAGCTTAATCTGAAAAGACCACCATGGCTTATGCTTTTCTTATTGTGTCTTTCTTTAAACTGGTTTAGGAGAGTTTTACTAAATCACTTCAAGATTCTCCAAAATGATGATCTATTAAGAAATAATTAGGGGTGTAGGGGAGTGTCCGTAAAGCAAACACTGGGGAGAAGGAAGAGATGGATAAAAGCTGTGATGGGAATAAGAAAATACTGGCAAAATCACCAGAAAGCTTGGAGAGTAACAAGCAATCTGAAGGCTACTGTTATGTCATCTCCTGTGAAAAAGTACTCTAAGGGTCTTCACGTCGGTATCAAGCTCTGGAGGAAATGGAGGATTAGGGCAAATCTGTTTCATTCCAAAGCCTCCACAGCCCTCCCCAACACTGCCTTTCAGGTTCACGCACCATGGTTTGCACTGCCTTTAGAACGTCGCTGGGAGTGCTGTCAGCACAAGTAGAATCTCTCAGGGTTGCTTCAGTCTCTGTGTCCCGAGCTGAGCTTTTTAGGTTTCCATCCTTTCTTAGGCTTTTGTGAAAGGGAAGAAAGTGTTCCCTGATACTCAATATTGCCAATACTAGCATCTCTATGGGAATGAAACCCTCCCTGGCACCGCTCTTCTCCTCCCCTCACCCCAGGACTAGACTTCGCCTTTTGGTAGTGTGCAAACCTCTGATTTAGCAGCCATGGCAGGCTATGGAGAAGTGACAGGATTTCCTGGGCAATTGCTTAAGGTACATGCATACTTACAGTCAGCATGTATTTTCCGGGCACAGTATTGATAAAACTAATAATAATAGTGATAATTACTTGTTAGGTGCTTCATATGCAAGACACTGTTCTAAGCATTTTACTGCGGTATAAGGCATATGAAGACAGTGCTTTTGCATTTTATTCACTGTTGTATCCCAAGTACTTAGAACTGGGCCTGGTACACAGAGGAAATCAATAAATATTTTTTTGAGTGAAGTTATTTATTAAATTGTCACTACAACCGTCTTATGTAGGCACTATTATTGGCTCCATTTTACAGATAAGAAAACTGAGTGATTCACTGTGATTGCATAGCTAGAAAGTAGCAGAGCCAAGTTTTGAACCAGCAGAACAGTTGCTTTGCAAAAATGAAAAAGCAGTTTACATAATAATAATGAAAGAAAATTTGGCTGTGTGCAAAATGAAATGCACTTGGATAACCTCACTTTTGGATAACTGAGGATTGAACCATTTACCGTATTCTTGGCACATGCTAAGTTAATCAATAGCTGTAGTTGTTATTTTTTTCTTTTTAAGTAACTTACATTTTCTACACTAACATCTTATGAATTGTTAGCTATTTTTTGGTCCTTAAGAACACACCTCATTTTGTTAATCCAGATGGCATTTCTTGAGGCTGCCAGAAAACCACAAACAATATGAAAATATTAACATCTAAATTTTAAGGGAAAAATAATATCTCCCCCTCTGAATACCATAATTCAAATTCTGGAAGCCTAAAAATGCCAGTCATCAGGAACATTACTTATTGGTCATCAGAGAGCCATGTCCTTTTAAAGTATCATATTCCAAAATATACACTTGATTTCCAAAAATGTAGAGAATGAGAAACTCTATGCTTTTCCACATTTAGAAAATTTCAAAAAGTACATCACAGCAGATGTTATAAGTAGCATTTAAGAGATGAAGTAATTAAATGGTCCTTTGTAGCTAAATTAAAGACGAGTTTACTATGTTCTTAGAAAGATGAAAGACTGACAACTCCTTTCTGGCATCTCAGGTAACAATGTATCTTTCCAGGCACTCTTGTTATTATATTTATTTGTAACTATTTAAAGGAAGTAACAAAACGGTTTAAATAAACATGGAGATACTTAGGAACAATCTGCAGTTCTTAGCTCTGGTATGTACAGATGAGAAATACTGTCCCTGTATTGTATTGTGACTGTTAATATAGAAGGGAAGATAGGAAAGAAAGATGAACAGAAACATAAAACCCAAATTGTAATAAAACACAATGCAGGCGCTATGGCTGCAGCAGGCATGGAATATGCTCTCCTTCATGGGAGAGCATGCCTAAAGGTTTCCTGGTGGAGTTGTCTCTTCAACTGAGGTTTGAAAGACACATCTAGGTATTTCCAAGATGGGACAGCAAAAAGTACAAGGCAAGAGAGAGGAAAGTGGCAAAAACTCTGGTGTGCCTATGACAAAGGCTGTGTGCTCGTTGGCTTAGAGTTGTAGTAAGAAACACAGTCCCCATAACCAGAGAGATCGTGTCTCTGAAATCTAAACATTTTATGGAAAGTTTATCCACCAAAATTGGTGGAAAAATAAAAGAAGGGATTTAAGAGGATACAGCAAATATTCAAAATGTTGTAGCCAGGAGCATAAAGGGCTAAAGATTTTTTCAGACTAAAGAGATTCTGACTCTGTATGAGGCAAGAATTTCTGTTTTGTGCTCTATTTTCTACCCTTCTTCATTTCTAGAAGGTGGTCAGTATTTTCTGTTTCTTTGCCTGGTTTGGGGGAGGGGGTTGGGGTCTTAATATTTAAAAGCTGAATTGCCAGAAGAAACAAATCTATCTGAGGGAGCCCTCATATTGTTAAGGGAAGGGGAGAGAAGAGAAGCAAGAGATTTTCCAACCTAGCAAGGGAGTGGAAGTTTCCATTCCCTTATACAGTCATCCTCCATTATCTGTGGGGGATAAGTTCCAAGGCCCCCAGTGGATGTCTGAAACCATGGATAGACCAAACCCTGTCTACACTATGAGTTTTTTTTTTTCTATACATACCTACCTATGATAAAATTTAATTTATAAATTAGGTACAGCAAGAGATTAACAACAGTAACTAATAATAAAATAGAATTATAATGATATACTGTAATAAAAATTATGTACATGTGGTCTCTCTCAAAATAACTTGTACTATACTTAACCGTTTTTCTTCTTATGACTGTGTGAGGTGATAAAGTGCTCACATGTTGAGAGGAAGTGAGCTGAATGATGTAGGCATTGTGATATAAATGGAAAATTTCAGAAACAAACAACTCTTAAGTTTTATATTGCACACCACTCTGAGTACCAATGATGAAATCTTGCTCCATCTGGTCTGTCCTGCCTGGATTGCCATTTGTCACTTAGTGGCCATCTTGGATATAGATTCACTGTCATGGTATCACAGTACCTGCATTCAAGTCAACCTTATTTTACTTAATAATGTCCTCAATGGGCAAGAGTACTCATGTAATATTTTCAGATCACACTTGACTGCAGGTAACTGAAACTGCAGAAATCAAAACCATGGATAAGGGGAGTATTGCAGTGCCCCAGGAAGCTGGCACCATTTAAGCTGAGCTCATGCTTCTGGATCTCCCAGCCTCAGGAAAGATCCTATGCTTAGAGAGAACTCACAGTGCCACCAACCTTCAAGAGATAGTGTTTTAATTGACATAAATCTTTTGGGACTGTCATATAATCCTGGAGAAAGAGAGTTAGGGAGACTAGAAGAAACTTAATAATAACAAAGAATAAAATTTTCTGCTCAGAGTTAGATTTAATTAGGCTTTAGAAAAAATGATTTGACTTTTCATCCATCCTCAAGTTAATAGATCAAAATGTATACCCATTGCATGTCATAGAATCATTTATGTGATATGTTGAGGAAGAAGTACTAGAAAACATCTAAACTGGAAATAGGCAATCGGTTAGGAGGCTTATACCAAAAGTCAGACTGAGAATGACAAGAGTCTAAACTCAGGAAGGAGCTGGGGCAAAGCTGGTGGACACGAGAGATGCTCAGGAGGTGGAATTCAAAAGGGGAAGGGTATTGGTCAGGGCCTAGTCAGGAGACAGAAACCATGCAGTGATTAAGCAGGGAAAGTTTAATATACAATCATATTAACCAGTAGCACAGGATTAACTACTAAGAGGTAAAGAGAACTAAAAATATACAAGCTTAGAAGACCTGAGAAGGAGCCACTGTCCCTGAGGATGAGACAGAACACTCAAGGAAGGAACACATTTGGAAAAGCTCTTACCTGTAAGGCTGAGATTCAGATCTCGATAGAGAGGATGTTCCTATATCTACTGGATGGTGAAGAAGTTTGCTGAGGTACTACAGCCTGAGGCTGGCAAGCAGGAAACCACCTGCTCGGATGCTGACCACACCTGCATCAAGCGGTCCTCTGGGTGCTGGTGAAATTTGTTGGGAGGCTGTTGGTAGGAGTTCTGCTGAACTTGCCCAGAAGCCACTTTCTAGCCCATCTGGCTGGGAAGCTGGCTGTGGCACCAGTGGCACTGTCTGGATAGCTGTCCATGGAGAGGCTGCTGAAACTCTCTAGGGCTGAGCACCACTGTGTGTCCTTTACATGTCCTTTAAACTGGACAAGCACCATAGGAGCAAAAAGAGAGAAAAGAAAATTGGAACCAAGAAGAGAAGTTCATTCCTTCTTCAGAGTCCCTCCACTTATCTTCACTGACAAAGAGTCACTTTGGGCTGGCTGGCAGGAAAGAAATATGTTTAGGGTCTAGCACCAGGATCATCAGCAGGCAATGAAGGGTAGGTTTGGAGCTCAGAAGCATAGATTAATTAATGAAGGAACCTCTGAGGTGACTGCAATGACCTGAATGTTTATGTCCCTTCCCAATTCAGAGGTTTTGAAATCCTAACATCCAAAATGATGTTATCAGGAAGTAAGCTTTTGGGCAGGTGATTATATCCCTCACAAATGAGGTCACAGTCCATATAAAAGAGGTCCCAGAGAGCTCCCTGTTCCTTCCAGCATGTGAGAAAACAGCAAGGAAGAGTCATCTATGAACCAGGAAATAGACCCTTACCAGACATGAAATCTGTTGGCCTCCTGATTGTAGACTTCTCAGCCTACAAAACTGTGAGAAATACATTTTTGTTGTTTTTAAGCTACCTCATTTATGGCATTTTGTTATAGCAGCCAAAATGGACTAAAAAAAAAAGGCTTACAGGTTTTTAGCTTGAGTGATGGGATCTGGGGAAGAATTTGATGGATTTGGGTCACATTTTTGAGTCCATAAGATGGCATGTAGAATGAAAATGGGACATAACTGATAAGGGAAACGTGGGAATACCAATATTTCAAGGGTAGATAAAAAAAGAAACCTCTGAAAGAAATCAAGAAGAAGGAAAGTTCTAGGAGGTAAAGTTGGGAAGAAGTGGTGTTATGGAAGCTAATAGAAGAAAGATTTAAAGAAAGAAAGGAGTAATGAATAGTGCCAAATGCTGCAAAGAGGTCACATAAAACTAGGCACTGAAATTGCAGTACCATTCAGGAGCTGGGAGATCATGTACAGAACCTTATTACATGGCGCACAAGTGTTAAAAGTGAATAAAGGAGTAGGGGGATTGGACCATGCAGGTTGAACAAGTTATTGCTCTAGAGTTTTGTAAGACGAAGTGAGGTATAAGGTGCTATGGCTATTTTCAGGGTTGCGGGGCTTGTTTTAGAGTTGGAGAAAAGGCATATAGTACAAATAACTGGATTACAAGGCATGGCACAGTGAATGCTGTATGAAACTACAATTGAAGTTTAATTGGAACATGAGGAAGGAAGAGCTTGTCTCAGGCAGAGAGCACCATAAGAGGTTTGCGGTAGGAGGCTGCATTCAAGTAGGGCTTTGCAAGATCGGCAGATTTCAGGAGACACAGAATAGAACAACTGAAGACACTGAGGGGGAAAAGTACAGGACAGGTGGGAAGATTGTGAAGTTTGGCCTCTGTGTGATATGTCAAATTGCAAATATTCAGAGTACCACTGGAAGCGGAAGTATAAATAAAGGAATTTTTATGTAACTGTTGACAATTTAACAAGTACTCTATAGCCAATGCCTCGAAAGTCCAATGAACTCTATGTCAGGGCTTGACTAGCACTGTGCCTATTGAGATTGCTGAGGGCACTTCCATGGAGGACTGACTAGATGAATGAGAAACTGGGAAGAAATATGCCAAGTCAGGGGATGACTGAGATGGGACTGGCCCAGTCCAGGGATCCAAAGCATTAATTGGAGAATAGCTAAGAAAATGGCTCAGAGGGGAGGTAAACGTGTTCTAAAAATTAAGTGACAAGAAATAGTATTGGGATGTTGAAATCTAGCAGATGAGGAAGGACAGATGCTAGTTTTACACAGATCGCTGTAAAGATGATGATGCCAATTAGCAGAGATGGAAAAGAATATGGGTATATGAATAGTTTGGGGTGGGGCAGAGTTTTAGTTCTGGACAAATTGAGTAACCTTAGGAGATTACAACATTTTGATCCTCCTCTCCCCTGTCTTTAACACAGCGGCTACAATATACTGGGTGCTCAATTTATGTGAGCCACGATGTGAAGAACTTAAGAATAGGCTCTCATCCAGGTCTCAGGACTACCTCTGAGATTCTCTCTGTTTTACATGTAGGGAAGTAGAACCTCAAAGAAGCAGTTGTGTGATAGATATTCTGTAGCCAGTAAGTGTCAGAGCCAGGATACAAGGCCAGATTTCTCTGTCCATGCCCAGGCTTAACTATTACACAAGACTGTACTTGTGTATATGTTGTTCTTAATCAACTAACTTGTAATTTGTGGTGACCAGGAGTCTCATCTTGCACTGCTTGATGCAAATCACTGAGCTCTCAAATCACTAAGTACGAGACTGTCTCCATTTAGGTATTCAATTAGAAGCTGTAGAACAAGTGAATGCTGAAGTCCACTTAATGGTCTCTGAGGGGTTTGGAGAGGTTGAAACTCCCATATTTACCAAATAAATATGTTCTTGGTCTTAAGAAAACACAGCTGCTTAAGTCAGTTGATTTGAGCATGATATGAATGAGGCCAAGGTCATAGGTGTAATTCCCTTGTGGGCTGGTTCACTTGGCACTCATTTTATGCTCTCAATCTTAGATAGAGTTTCTGGCAAATGTGAATACATGCAATTTTCCCCAAGGGAACCAGGGAAAGAAAGAAGAAAGAATGAATCAGTGCAAATCCATCACCACTGCTGGAAAAACACCTTGAATAATATTACCTACTTCTGGTAGGTCACTGGTGTGGTTTATGTTTACATATGAGGAATTGCTCATAATTATGATGTGCTATGCTTGAATTTGTTATACGAAAATACAAATTAGAACACACACCTTAAATATAAGAGCACCTTTTAATTCAAACAAAACATTAAAATTATTCTTAAAGACTTTATAGCAGAAGAAAATACCCTTGTTTCTCTTAAAAATGAATTCAATTTGTACATAAGAATACCTTTACTAAATTAAGTGACATATTCCTGAAGAGTTCTCTAGTCATTGTATTATAAGGCATTTGCCTTTGGAAGAAAAGAGAAAAGGAAAAAAGAACCTCAGCATATAATGTATTATACAATGTGCTAGAAAGGTTTATGGTGGCTTTTCAGGGAAGATGTTCCAGCTTTGAGTCCTTAATATACACCTGACTATCCGTGTGATCCAGGACGATTTACTTAGTCTTTCTGTGCCTCCGTATTTTGCCTGTTAGAAAATCCGAAGGACCCTCCAGGATTGTTCTGAGTACCTAGTGAAATATTCTGTGTGAAGGACTTCACACACAGGTCATCTTAAAAAAAACAAGTTCCCTACCCTCTTTATTTCTCAAAACCCCTCTGAGTTAATTTTTCTGAATTGTAAGTGGTATGAATAATTAGGAAAATTGTTGTGAAAAAAATAGTAGCATTTAAAAAATACTTGTGTTGGCTGCGTATGGTGGCTCGCGCCTATAATCCCAGCACTTTGGGAGGCCAAGGTGGGCAGATTGCCTGAGGTCAGGGTTCCAGACCAGCCTGCCCAACATGGTGAAACCCCATCTTTACTAAAAAATTAGCCAGACGTGGTGGTGGGTGCCTCTAATCCCAGTGACTTGGGAGGCTGAGGCAGGAGAACTACTAGAACTCAGCAGGTGGAAGTTGCAGCGAGCTGAGATAGCACCATTGCACTCCAGCCTGGGTGACGAGAGCAAAACTCCTTCTCAAGAAATAAAAACAACAGCAACAACAAACTTGTGTTACCATGTTAACATCAAATATATTCCAGAAATTTTTATTTTGGTTGGTTCATGTTCTCCATATGGGCAATATTTGTTTTAGAAATAAGCAACTACAACTTCCTGTAATGTTTTGCCTCTCCTTTTGACAAAGGTGAATTTTATTTTTTTCTGCTGTAATGTAAATGGCACTGTAATGAAAACAGTAGCCTCTTTGAGGAACAATAACATCTCAAAAGGGACGTTAGAATACAGAGGTTTTCATGGAACTAGCTGCTGGAACAATCATCTTGGTGAGTCATCCTACAGGGAAGAGTGTAGTTTACCCGCTTATCTGTGAAGAATGGACTTTGAAAGCAGGCATCTTGTGTCTACTTGGGTCAACTACCCTCTTTATAACACCAATATTGTTCTCCTCAACAAACAGGCAAATTGGCATCTTTGGAAAATTAGATTAGTTGCAAACTCCAAAGGAAAATGGATTGACTAATGCAAGGCTCAGTGCTTGCCAAATAAGGTATTTGGAAACATTTATAGAAAAGAAAGACTCAGCCCACATCAACCTCTGGGCACCCATGTCTTTTTGTTTCCAATGTGCTTCCATTCTTCAGCACAGAGCTTTCATTGTGCTGAGCCCCTCGCCTCTGAGTGGTTTCTATTAATCTCTGTTACTCATATTCTCATTTTTCTGACTAACGTTGCTCTAAAAAAATTTAGCAGAAGAAAAAATAAAAATAGAGTCTGTGGTGATAAGGACAAATATATGAAATAGATGGAAGAATTGGAAAAAAAAAGAGAGTGGAAGCATTAAGATGAAGAATTTATGCAGTACAATTTGTCATGAGTTGTATTAACCAATAAGGAAAATGAGAAGTTTGTGGATTAATATTTTAAACTCATACTCTGAATTAGAAGCCAGCAAATCAATGCCAGGAATGGGCACATGTACTCAGCAATTAGCAGGAGGGGGAAAAAAAGTGAGTTAGTTAATCTGCTTTAGAACCTACCTTGGTTCAATTTTGCATTCTGATCAAACCATTTCAAACTAGTTGTCATTTACTCTTAAATTGCTGGTACAAGAGGTTTGCTGTAAATAGAAGTACTAATTGCACAGACTTGAGCCAAGCACACATACTGTATGCTGGTATATTTGTCTTTTGCTGTATAGCTCTGCCAACGAACCTGCTCCTGCTGTTTCTACCCTTTCCTTTCTTGGGCACAGCACACTCATTTGCTAAGCTCTTGGTGTGCACGTAGGTGTAAATGTGTGTGTGGGCGTGTGGTATGTGTGTGTAGATTCTTATAAATAAATAATAGGATGAGCATTCAAAACAATTACCTTTCATTTGTTCCTGGGACTTCAAATCCCATTTCTCCAAATGGGGAAGCCCACTGTGTTAGCCTAATGAGCCACGGATGTCCTGTTATCATTTTCACTCTCTCAAGATGGTTTTTGTCTTTCTTCAGTTTCACTGCTTTTCATAAAAGGTACAAAGGGATTAGCTATTACATTGCTCTCTATTCCCACCTCTCTCAAGCTACTGCTTGTCACTGAGTAATAACCGAGAGAACTCTTTATGTGAACTAGATGGAATTGCTGATAATCGGCGGTTAGGAGGTCAGGTCTCAGGTTGGGGCAAGACTCAAACCTATGCTGAAACTGAAAAGGGCATAACCATCTAAATGTAACTGCATACATCCTTCCAGGAAATTCTTGGAATGTGATTTGAAAGTTATGAAAAGAATTGTAAAGAAATGATTTACACATGCTATATACCAATTGGCAGGAGATGATGCAGTGTTCTTTTCTTATTTTTTAAAAAAATTCGGCTTACTAAAAATATTTTCATAATGTAGATTCATTGCAGATCATCAAGGATGAGCAAATACATGAATGAATTGACACCAAACCCTGTTTTGACAATTTCCAGGGGGAGGCATCCTCATACCCATTCCCCTATGAGGGGAAAGGTAAACTTCCAAAGCCAGGGCATTAATTACTGTTTACTTCAAAAGTATTTTTTTATTATGATATGCAGTATTTATCACCTAGACAACCAGGTCCTTGGGAAGGCCGTGCCAATCAAAGTCAAGATAAAGCTCAGAAGTCAATATCGAGAGTACAGGATTCAAATCAAATTAAAGAAACTACTGAGATTGCTAATCATTTGACTTGTCTATTGTGTGGGTCGCAGACACCAGGAAACACGACTTTGCAGGTTTTTCCGCTTTAAATGCACCATCTGTATGTTTACTGGGTCCAGAATCAGCATCTTTCCAAGTTGTCAGTAAAAAACTTTCCAAGTTGTCAAAATCTTTGACACTACCTACCTTCATCATTTAAATGTGTTGTTTTCTGTAGACAACTCTCAGGTCACAGAGGAGACTCCTGACAAATGAATCCTGTCTGGACAAAAAGGAAAAATCAGAATCGGCAGATACCCTCTTGCTTACTCCCTGGTTGCCGTTAATGAGCAGCCTGTTTGCCTGCAGCCTCTAGATAGGGAACAAGGGACACAACCTTTCCCACTTTATCGGTTACTAACTGGCAAAGAAGGATTTCACTAGCACTGCTTGGCTATCAAACAAAGCAGGGCAACGTGATCCTCTCAGCCACATGTTTAGGCAAGTGCAATATGGCTTTATTCAATTTTCTTGTTTAATTGGAACTGTGTAGGTAATCCTTTTTTATGTCCCTGTCTCTACTCTAAATAAAGATTATCTTTGATAATCGGAACTCTCCCCATCTAAACTTCACATAAAATTTGACCATGAACTCCATCACTGGACATAGAAGGGATGGATATCATCTGTCTCATCAGATGCATCACCATTTATTGGGTCTTCTAGTTTATGTACCTAGTTGCACTTGAGATGCCAGCATTCTGGGAAATTTGAAACTACAAAGGAGAAGGGCAGGGCTTTGTTTGCTTTTTCAAACAGGTATTTCAGGAATACTGTATTTTGCGACTCAAATCAGAAGTTACTTTGAAAAGTAAAATTATGCTGGGTGCAGTGGTTCACGCCTGTAATTTCAACACTTTGGGAGGCTAAAGTGGGCAGACCATCTGAGGTCAGGAGTTTGAGACCAGCCTGACCAACATGGAGAAACCCTGTCTCTACTAAAAAAAAAAATACAAAATTAGCTGGATGTGGTGGTGCATGCCTGTAATCCCAGATACTTGGGAGGCTGAGGCAGGAGAATCTCTTGAACCTGGGAGGTGGAGGTTGCGGTGAGCCAAGATTGTGCCATTGCAGTCCAGCCTGGGCAACAAGAACAAAACTCCATCTCAAAAAAAAAAAAAAAAAAAAAAAAAAGTAAAATTACTTTCCCCCTAGCCATTCACATTTGTAATCAATGTGTGCAGTTTTATCAGGACTATCATCTCTTAAAAGGAAGATTCTCTGTATAAACACTCAATAGATTCCCTTCATTTTATAGAGTTGGTTTCACATTGATGTTCCTAAATGTGGAAAAACTAGGCTGTGTGTCATTGAATAAATTAACAACCTGTACTTTTAACAAGTCAAAGCACCTAATTTTATCTTTTTATTCTTTCTTTCAAATATTATAAATAATAATTTCCCAAATTACCTAGTACATTTAAATAATTCCATTTAAAATCTTCATTCAGGTAGTAGTTCTTCCATTGCTATCCATTAATTTTAACACATAATGTATTTTTTTGCTCATCACTATGTGTTACATATAGAAAGTAGATGATAGTGAAAAGTCTTTTCTACTTGCTCAGGTTCTACCAACTTTGTAGCATTTGACACTGTGGACACTTACCCTCTGCCTATCCAACCATTATATTCTCACTCCTGTGGTTGTGTACACACTTGGCTCTTTCCTTAGTCTTCCTTTGTAATTCTTTCGTTATTTTTTCCATTTTGCTCATCTGCTGTACTTCCTGGCTTGACACACAAGTCCACAGTGGAGAAGGGCAGGAGGTGGAAGGTGGTGGATGGCCACAGAAGTTTATCAAAGTCCTTTCCATGGTAAAGTGATCATTGCCTAAAGCGTTGTGGGATCAGGAATCTGATTAACATTAGCTTCAGAAATTGATCATACATTCTTTATTCTTACGGAACATTTTATCAGAAATGGATGCTTTCAACTGAATTAAATTACAGTCAATGGCAGTGAGATATAGAGGAGCCAAGGGAGCTGAGTAGTATTCCTGTCTCTGGGCAATGCATTCTGTCTTTGAGGCAAAGGTAGGGAAGATACGTTATACTATTAAGAGGCTGCATAGTGAGCATGGGACAGGAAAATGAGGAGCAGCCTGTGCAATTTATTTTCACAATAAGGATATGTATTCTTTTTAATTTTTTTATTTTTTGAGATGGAGTTTCACCCTTATCATCACTTATCCATCACCCAGGCTGGAGTGCAACGGAGCAATCTTAGCTGAATGCAACCTCCGCCTCCCAGGTTCAAGCAATTCTCCTGCATTAACCTCCTGAGTAGCTGGGATTACAGGTGCCTGCCACCAGGCCCAGCTAATTTTTGTGTTTTTACTAGAGATGGGGTTTTGCCATGTTGGCCAGTCTGGTCTGGAACTCCTGACCTCAGGTGATCCATCTACCTCAGGCTCCCAAAGTGCTGGGATTACAGGCATGAGTCACAGCACCCAGTCAATAACCCACATTTTAAATGCATGGAGCATACCGTTAGGAGTTGGGGATTTTCCCTGAGGGTTTGATGGACTGTTTCAGTTGAAGCAGCTGTGTTCCAAGCTCTTTCTCAGCTTCTCAATTTTTCACTTGCCTCCATCTCTCTCCAACCTTTTTTTTGCCATCCTTGTCTTAGCAGCAACAGTAAATTGCAAAACTTGATTTGGAACCATCGAGTATTAATATTTCTGTCTCCTCACCTTAAGACCAGAAGGGAAGTGCTGGCAAAGGTGGGGTAGGTGTAGGTGTTGTGTGTGCAAGAGTTTGGGCCCCCCAACCTCTACTACAACCTATTAGAACTGCAGGCTTAAGATGAGATGATGAGAAAAGGGTGTTTGAAAGAGAGCTTTAAATTCACATAATACCGAGATTTCTAAATTACCAGGACTGAATTTAAGGAAACAGAATGAGACTGTTTCGAGAGTAAAGAGTATTAGAAGAAAGTCAGGTGCCAAATGGGAGAGAATATGAAGCAACAGTGTCTTCAATACTTTGCTAGAGGGAAGTAAATTGATTAAGCATTTTGGAATTATTTTGTAATGTTGAAGATATTCAGGGCCTATGAGCCAATAATTCTACTCCTAGGTATGCAGTCAAGATAAGCTCACAATTGCATACACAGGCCACAGATACAAAAATGTGTCTAGCAACACTGTTTGTAGGGGTAAAAACAAACAAAAGACGATAACCGAAATGTTCATGGCAAAAAGGAGAAAATAAATAAATGGCTGTGGATCACAAAATAAAATATACAGTGGTAAAAATGAATGAATCATAACTATATTCAAAAATGGGGACAAATAGTAATCATATAATATTGAGTTAAAAAATCCATCTCTAGAAGTTTATATGTAAGTTGATCACTTTGTCTTAAGCCAATATTTGTGATCAATTATTATTTAAAAAGCAAAAGAATGATAAACATAATTTAGGATAATTGTCATGGTAGGTAAGAGGAGGCCAAAGATAGAATGAAGAGGCAAATATAGATAGATGTAAGTTTTTGTCACTATTCTAATTATTTGACTGGGTCATTGATTTGTGGGTATTGATTTTATTACCAATAAATGTAAAATAAATCAAAAGAGGGCTACGAATGATGCCAATATATAATGAAACATGTATACTGCTTTATCCAATGTTGTGCTCTTGAAGCCGTGAAGGAAAAAAATAGAAAAAAAGTTACAAAGTCAGGTGGGGATGAGATCGATGAAGCATAGCTGAAGGCAGTTACTGGAAAAAATTAAGCTTGTTGTCCCAACAAGTTGAGGCTTCTCAATAAAATGTTTCCAAATGCATGAAACTGCCATTCTCCCAATTGCCCAGATTTAAAACTGAGTCATCTTCTTTATCATATTATCCCATCCCGTGTTTTTAAGCCACAGATCATGACCCAGCAGATGAAGAAGAAATTTGTTTAGTGGTTTAACCTCAGTTTTTTTCTTTTTTTGAGACAGAGTTTCACTCTTGTTACCCAGGCTGGAGTGCAATGGCGTGATCTCGGCTCATGGCAACCTCCGCCTCCTGGGTTCAGGCAATTCTCCTGCCTCAGCCTCCTTAGTAGCTGGGATTACAGGCACACACCACCATGCCCAGCTAATTTTTTGTATTTTTTGTAGAGACGGGGTTTCACCATGTTAACCAGGATAGTCTCGATCTCTTGACCTTGTGATCCACCCGCCTCGGCCTCCCAAAGTACCCTCAGTTTTTAAGTAAAAAAAGAAAGGGAATTAAAAAATAGAAAGTATTAGTGTGCATCACTATAGTAAGGGAAGCGTTTTTGTGAAAAGTTTCAGCAAGGTATGCAAATGTGTATGCGTTGAATTATAATGTAATTAGAGGTTTGCCTTAGTCCATTTAGTTTTGCTAAAAAAGAATACCTGAGTCTAGGTAGTTTACGAAGAAAAGAGGGTTATTTGGTTCACGTTTCTGTAGGCTGTACAAGAAGCATAGCACCAGTATCTGCTGGGCTTCTGGTGAGGACTTTTCTGCTGTGTCAAAACATGGTGGAGAAGGTCAAAGGGGAAGTGAGAATGTGTGAAGAGGGACCAAACAGGAGGAAGAAGTTTGCTTTATAAGGATCTGTTCTCTTGGAAACTAATCCATTCCCTCAAGAACTAATTCCTTCTGCCAGAAGAACTCACTTCTGTAAGAACAGCACTGAGTCTTTATGAAGGATTCTCTTCCAGTTCTCAAAAACAAACACCTCCCACTAGGCCCAACCTGCCACTTTGGGGATCACATTTGAACATGAGTTTTGGTGGGCACGAAATAACCATATCCAAACCATAGCCAGATTACTTGTAAGGAAGTAGTTTGTGGCCGTATGTATAGGTCTGTCTGTAATGAATCTATTCCCTCCTTTCCTTCTTCCTGGCCCACCTGTAGGCAGGGTCTCCATTAATCCTCACCTGAGAATAATGGCCTCTTAACTGGCATCTTAATTCTAACCTGACCTCTTTCCAAACTGCCACAACCTCTGGAAGAATCTAGCTAAAACACAGTTCTCATCATCACCTTTCTGCTCATCATATTACATTTTCTATTGAAGTCAATAAAAACACGATCCCCCACTATTAAAAACCCTCTGCAATAGAGTCTGCAGTATTGTCCAAACCCACTTTTTAAAACTTATCTCCTGACACTCTTTCCAAATTTCCTTCAAAAACTTCATAATTTCATGTCATTCTTCCAGCACGTCTACATTTTACAGTAGTAATTTACATATATCTTGGCCTACCATTGGATTTCAGGCTCCTAGACATCAATGCCTAGAATGGTGCTTTGTATATTGTTGCTGTTCAATACATATGTGTTCATGTGAGGAGTAGAACTTGCAATATGGTCTTGGACTTCTTTCTATTCATTTTTAATACAAGAACATTTATAGCAGCTTTAATAATAACCAAACACAAGCTAGATATCCATCAATGAGAGAATGTATAA
The DNA here is from genome assembly GCF_049354715.1 of Callithrix jacchus. NCBI lineage: Eukaryota > Metazoa > Chordata > Mammalia > Primates > Cebidae > Callithrix > Callithrix jacchus. The sequence goes on along the minus strand of NC_133512.1, from coordinate 87,190,495 downwards.
ACAAACTGTAGTACATTCATACAGTGAAATGCTTCTCAATAGCAAAATGGAGTAAACAATGTATGCAACAACATGGATGAGTCTCAAACACATTATGCTGGATGAAAGAAGCCAGACACAAAAGAGTGCATATGGTATGATTCCATATTTATGAGCTTACTGAATAAGCAAAGCTAATCTATGGAGGAGAAGAAATCGTATCAGTGGTTGCTTCTTGGGGGGTGATGAGACAAGGATTGAGAAGGAACTTGGGAGAACTCTGGGGTAATGTAAATGTTCTGTTGGTAAAGTTCAGGTCACACAGATGAATGCATTTATCAAAACTCATTGACTATTATAGTTAAGATTAAGTGATTTCATTGTACAAAATAATCCTCAAAAAGAGCTATAAATGAATATTAAATTTTAATTAGTAATGCATATTCTGAAGTACTTACGGAGGAGGGTATTAATGTCTACGGTTGACTTTGAAATGCATCAAAAACTAAGATGGCTGATACATAAGTAGAAGGATTCAGGGGTGAAGAGAGAACAGATAAAGTGAAAGAGAATGCTAATGGCAGAATCTAGGTTACATGGGTGTTTACTCATAACAATTTTCAAATTTTCTGTAGTTTGAAAATTTTTATAATGAAATATCGGGTGGAAGAAGACAGGTAGAACAGTTTAAAATGACTCCTGGTTTATGATTCCTGATGAGTAATTGATTTTTTCTTTCTCTGTGATGAAAAAGTCAGTCTTCCCTAATGGCTCCAGGGATGACTGGAGGATGGGATATAAGGGAAGTCCGTTCAGAGAGTTGAAAGGAGCTTGGCTAAGATAAAGAGGGGAGGGGACTGGGAAGCAGATGGTGAGAGTTTTGGGTAATATAACAGTCAGGATTCACCCAGAGAAACAGAACCAGTAGGACTTCTATGATAAGAGATTTATCACAAGGAATTTACTAAAGGCAATTGTAGGGGCTGGTAGGCAAGTCTGAAATCAGTAGGGCAGGAAAACAAAATTGAAAAGCTCTCAAGCAGGAGCTGAAGCTGCAGTCTATGAGCAGAATTTCTTTTTTCTCTGGTCTTAGATTTCTTAATGACTATAATTTTGAATTATTTAATTATAGGGAGCAGTAGGAAATCTTTAAATGAGTTTGCACAATTATAAATTCTCAAATTTGCCTTTATAGAATTATGTTAAGTGACTTGAATGCAAATGTCATCTGACTTTTCCCAATTATTGATAATTCACATTAGATATGGCTAAAGTTATTAAAAGTGAGAAAAACTAAACATTTTTACAAATTAAGGTTATATTCACATAGGGAAAATATAGAATTAAGACAAAATTAGAAAAAAAATGCAAGCACTAGAATATTTTAGGTGACATAACATTTATATTGATGAATTTGTTTCTTTTTTACCTTATCCTGATTGACTATTTGATTAAGTTATTTAAAATTCACTTTGCTTCATTTTGCCTTAGTAGGAAAATAGCTAAGATTTTCTATTGTATAGTTATTACAAATGACTCCATTTTTTCCCCCTCAGCAAACCCTAATAGAATAGTGAAATCACATAGAACAGAGAATCTGGAACCCATGTTAGTCCATGGTTTAGACTTTTCAAACCAAACAACTAAGGAAGATTCAGCAGAATAATTTGAGCTAGATCTTCCCTTGCACAACTTGCCCAAACTCAGTGGTAGAGATGAAAAGCAGCAAAATGGCTGAAATGCAGCCAAAGGAAAAAGATTTCAGAAAAAATAAAATCTGTGATTTGAATTATCAATTCCTGAATCACCAGGAATTGGCTATATTGAAACCCTATCAAATTTTAGTTAAAAAAATGAACCATATTGTCTACTTGTTTTTACAAATCATTTTTAGTCATCTTAAGTAAGATTTTGCAGTTTATATGGTGAAGTTTCTAAGAATTTTTATATTGGTTTATATAAAAATTTTCTGAATGGTTTATGAGCACCAGGTTTTTCAGTTAGATAAGAAGTTATTTAGCTATCTAGTCTTCATTGTGTCTTTGAAGAAAAATAAACATTATTGAAGTCTTTGGCAGGTATTTTTATACAGACATTACAATTTTTTCCAATTCTATTTTATAGGCCAGCTCTAAGTCAAGCTATTTCACCTAATGAAATTTGTTTTGACCAGAGGAGGCCAATCATCCTTCAAAGCATCGTTGCGTTTTGAAATGCAAACAAGTGCCTAATAAATTGCAGGTGCTGCAGTAGTAACAGATCAAAATAGAGGATGATGTTTCATTCGATCACAATACCTGACAAAGAATGACTGCAGATCAATGGGGAAGCACCGTTGCTATGTGGGTCAGAGTAGGGGGAAGGCTGACTTTCTCCTTCCTCTCCTTCATTCCCTTCCTCCTTCTTTCCTTTCTTCTAGTCCTTCTTCTTTTCTCCCCTCCTTAAGTTGTTTCCCAGTTTTGCTGAAGTATTTTAAATTACAGAATATTGACTTAAGGCCAAATATTCCTCAGCTTTCACTAGGCATTTACAGCGCTAAGTATTACAGGAGGTTATAGGATAGTAAGTCAGTAAACAGGACACTTTAAAAGTAAATAATATATTTTAAAGTTTATAGAAAGTCTTTCATAACGACCCCCAAATAAATATGAATTCTTGTCTCTTGAGAAAAGAGTCTTCAAATAAGCTTTTTCAAAAGATGCAGATTCCACATAGAAAATTCTAAATGCGGCTTTGTAGTAAACTGTACAGATGGTACCTGACTTAACAATGGTTTGACTTAAAATTGATTGACTTTACAAATGGAGGGAAAGCAGATGCCTTCAGTGGAAACTGTTCTTTGGGTACCCATGCAACCATTCTGTTTTTCACCTTCAGTACAGTATTAAATCAATTACATGAGATATTCAATACTTTATTATAAAATAGGTTTTGTGTTAGATGATTTTGCCTGACTGTAGGTTAGTGTGTGTTCTGAGAAGGTTAAAGGTAGGCTATGCTAAGCTATGATGCTAGGTAGGTTAGGTGTATTACATGCCTTTTTGACTTAATGATATCTTCAGTTTACAGTGGGTTTATTGAGATGCAAACCCACAGAGGATCATCTGTTTATTTTCTCATTCCACATAAGGTCAAAGCCGGGCATGGGGGCTCGTGTCTGTAATTTCAGCACATTTGGAAGGCTGAAGCAGACAAATCACGGAGATCAAGAGTTCCAGACCAGCCTGGCTAACATGGTGAAACCCCATGTCCACTAAAAATACAAAAATTAGCCAGTCATGATAGCATGCACCTGTCATCTAAGCTACTTGGGAGGCTGAGGCAGGAGAATTGCTTGAACCCAGGAGGCAGAGGTTGCAGTGAGCTGAGATTGCACTACTGCACTCCAGCCTGGGCGACAGAGCAAGACTCTGTCTCAAAATAAATAAAAAATTTAAAGAAGGCCAAATGATTGGGGGAAACTCCTATATTATATAATCAGTAGGAATTGTCTGTATTTCTTTTTTTTGATTACTAGAAATACAGATTACCTCACAAGTTACAGGCCAAATTATACCACTCCTACTTAGAGCTTCCCATCTCTGCCTCTGACTTTGATTTAGCCAGTTAATTAGCCATAATTTCTTGTTTGTTTTCAACAACAACCAATTCTTTAACTCTCTGACAGCAACTAGGTGTCCTACAATTCAGTGCAATTCTGAGGCTAACTACCTGGAGTTAGTACAGACCCCACAAGTTAAGAGCTCAGTCCCACGCTCAATCCCTCACTCTCCACACTAGCTGCAAATGGGACCCCAGGCTACCTGCACTTTTGCCTGACTCATTACAAATTTGAATGTTCCCATGACCAGCCCCCTCAGGTTCTGTAATTCACTAGGGTGCTTCACACAACTCAAGAAAGCACTATACTTATAATTACAGTTATATTCTAAAGGGTACAACTCAAGAACAGCCAAATGGAAGAGATAAATAGGGCAAGGTATGGAGGGTGGTGATGCTGGTGGTGGTATATCTCTGCTGATGGTACCACCTGTCAACACATTGGTCTGTTCCCTGAATCTCATTGTTCAACAGTTTATCAATGTCTCAGTATGTAGGCATGGTTGATTAAATCACTGGTCTCTGACTGAACTCCGTCTAAGTTCCTTCCCTTCCCCACAGGTAGAGAAGTGGGGCTGGAAGCTCCAACCTAATTATGTGCTTGGTAGTGCTTGATGATTCTGGAAATCATCTCCCATCCTAAACTATCTAAGGTCCCCAACAGGAGTCATCTCATTAGCATAAACTCAAGTGTGGTAGAAAGGGTCTGCTTATGAGCAACAAATGACACCCCTATTAGGAAATTCCAAAGGTTTTAGAAACTCTATGCCAGAAATTGGGGACAAAGATCAAACATAAAGTTTTTAATTTTTTAAAATTATACCACAGACAGACGCTCTGATGTAGGGTCCTGGTGTTATTTTCTATCTTAACTGTTAAGGCCTATTCCATTAGCTGGCACCACTTGAGGTTAGTTTCATGTATTTACAGGAAACAAGGTTAAAATGGCCTGAGACCCAAGGCCACTGTGAGGAGATGAAGTGATACCTGTACCTTCCTCGAAGGGTTCTTCTGAGTATTAATGAGCTATACATGTGAATTGCTCAGAACAGTGCCTGGCAGATAGTGACTGCTATATGTGTGGGCTGTTATAATTATGTTTGTCGTTATTAGTATCATCACCATTGTCTTCATTTTGCACAGGAGAAGGCTGAAGCTTGGAGATGTGAGGTGACTTCCATAAGGCCACCACAGCCCTGGCATACCTGAAGCCAAGGTATGAACTCTACTTTCTAGATAAGAATTGGACATGGTACTTTTAAGAGCTAGATTTGATTTGGGGGCCTCATTTGGCCATGTTCTAAACAGGCAAAGAAACCTACCTCGCATAGCACTTGTTAGGCATGACATGCAGGGAGCTATCTAATAAATACCTCTTGATGATGATCATGATGGGGTTTTGTGACTGCTCTCCATGCGTATGATGCATTGAAGTGGCGTGATCACTGTGCCTGTAGCTTGGAAATAGAAAAAGAATTTTCCTGCATCGCCTGTTAGAGTCTCATAGCATAATGTAACTTGGAGTGTGATGGAAATGAGTCTGTGGTGATAGTAATTTAATGGGATAGTTACACTGGAAGCCAAGTTCCCTTTCAGTTGCCTTAAATTTTACTTTTATTGTCTCACTGCTTTTTGCATCGGAGCTTGGCAGTTAACGGTCTCTGTAATAAATTCAAAGAGAGTTTAGAACAATGGGGGCTGAATTTTCCTTTTTTGTGTCTACCTAAGACATGACATAATTATTTAGGTTTTGCGGTAGCATTTAAAAAATCAACTTGATCCTTTTGTCTTTCTGGCTATATAAATAATTATTAATTAAAATGTGGGTTGGGTGCTGATAGCAGTTAGCAATTTACACTTAAGAATTTGAACTTGGCCAGGTGTGGTGGCTCACACCTGTCATCTCAGCACTTTGCGAGTCCAAGGTGGGGGGATTATGAGGTCAGGAGATCGAGACCATCCTTGCTAACACATTGAAACCCCATCTCTACTAAAAAAAAAATACAAAAAATTAGCTGGGGGTGGTGGTACATGCCTGTAGTCCCAGCTACTCGGGAGGCTGAGGCAGGAGAATCACTTGAGCCCGGAAGCCAGAGGTCGCAGTGATCTGAGATTGCACCATTGCACTCCGGCCTGGGGCAAGACTCCATCTCAAAAAAAAGAGAATTTGAACTGTGCCAGATGCAGTGGCTCATGCTTGTAATCTCAATACTTTGGAAGGCTGGGGTGGGCAGATCACTTGAGGTCAGGAGTTGGAGACCAGCCTGGCCAACATAGTGAAATCCCATCTCTAATACAAAAATTAGCTGGGCATGGGGGCAGGTGCCTGTAATCCTATCTACTCAGGAGGCTGAGGGGTGAATTGCTAGAACCTGGGAGGTGGAGGTTGCAGTGAGCTGAGATCATATCACTGCACTCACTGGCCTGGGTGACAGAGCAAGACTCCATCTCAGAAAATGAAAGAATTTGAACTGAAGTCCCTTAGCTCTGTTTCCTGTTTTGTTGCTACTTCTCTTTACCAGCTTGTTAAAATTAGAAAAATACAAGTAAGTGAGAGACCCATATCTGCAACCTCTTATTTTGTTATGATTAAACTGAACTTCAAGCTCATTGCAAGTGTTGAAAACTGGAAGTGGCCTTGGGAACATTTTTGCCTGATTAGGAATGCTTTAAAACTACCACTCCGCTCAAGAGAAATTAAAGAAAAGATCTTCATTATGCACGTGCTAAATATCACGCCATAGCTGTGTTCAGCCTGTAAACCTTTACCTCTTGCTTCAATACTTTGCCTGATTTCTTTTATGCACAGTAGTACCTAGAGTTGGAGGAAGCATCTTGGTACGTACAGCCTCCTCTGGCTGCTTTGATGCTGTCTCCTGACCCCTGGGATGATCTGGGTAGCATCTTTCTAGTTTCTAGACCTAGATAGCTTCAAATGCCCCTCCCACTTTCCTTACTCTCTCTCTTCTCTCCATCTTCTCTCTGCCACTTGGGGAAAATGGAGTAGACATTCCAGTTTCTCTTTTATCATCACTCAAATGTTGACAAAATTACAGTCCCAGTAAAAGAAAAAAGCTATGATACAATTTACCGTAAATAAAGACAGTTGTAGCCTTTGTCTCAGATTGCCTTTACCGGACTTCATTCCCAGTAAAATCACTGCAATGTTTTGTCCTTATAGGACTACTACTTATAAATAATTGATGAAAAATTCTAAGCATGAAACAAGGTGTTCAAAATGTTTAGAATTCATTGGGAGAAAGATGCTCTCTAAATCAAATTAGTCATTGCTACTACAGGTAACATAATTCTGAAACGGAAAGTTGGTCCAACCACTAAAGGTGGCATTAAGCCTCCATTACCTCGAGACAATTACTAAGCAGCCATCACATGCACGGGGGTACTGGAAGTGTCACTGTGGGTGGCATGAGGAACTATAGACATAATCTCTGCTCTGAAGGACCTAGCTGGGAGACACAGGAAAGCTTTAATCAAAACACATAAATCATGCAAGAATTAACATGAAGATGCCAAAAATGTTCTAAGTAGGGTACAAGATTTACTGGAGGCAGGCAGAGACTGGAAAATATCTTAAACAAAAAATATTAGTGAAAACACCAGTTTCAAAAGCTATAATTTTTCTGTGTTATACCTGCAGCCAAGGTATGAACTCTACTTTCTAGATAAGAATTGGACATGGTACTTTTAAGAGCTAGATCTGATTTGGGGGCCTCATTTGGCCATGTTCTAAGCAGGCAAAGAAACCTGCATTGCATAGCGCTTGTTAGGTACACGGTTGCAAGTACCTCTGTTTACCATGAACAGAAGGAAGTTCATTGGCTGAGAAGGGTGGATGTTGTGAAATTTAAGTTGTGTTTTATGATGTCAGTCTGTGTGGTTGGTCTGTAGCTTTTATCTTTGGGGCTATCATTTGGTCAATATTTGAGGGGTGGATGTATCAACTTGCAGAATAACACAGGACTAAAGGGGCAAGCATGGAAGAGGAAAAAACCGGAATTTGGAGGTCTAGGTTCATAAAATCCATGGTGTATTAGGGTTCTGAGAAATAGAACCAATACAATATCTGTATATGTCTGTCTATCTATCTACCTACCTACCTACCTACCTACCTACCTACCTACCTACCTACCTATTAAGAAATTGACAAACAACTGTGGAGGCTGGTAATTCTAAAAGCTGAAGAGTAGGTAGGCTGGAAGACTAGAGACCCTGGGAAGAGTTGATGTTGTAGCTTGAATCTAATGGCAGCCTGCTTGGAGAAGGTGAGTCTTTTTTCTATTAAGGTCTTCAACGGGTTGTATGAAGCCTATCCACATTGTGGAGGGCAATCTGCTTTACTCAAATCTACTAATTTAAATGTTAATCTCATCTGAAAAGTACGTTCACAGAAACATCTAGAATAATTTTTATCCAAGTATCTGGTTACCATGGCCCAGCCAAGTTGACATATACAATTAACCCTTACCCATTGCAAGGTCCTCTTTGCAGGCCTGAGCTGGTTGGTCTGCCATCATTGACGCTCTGGGAAATCTGTCCATCAAGAATCAAAGTCCTGGCTGGACACATCTCAGTCATTTGCCTACAGCGGGTGAGGAGACGGAGGCTCTGGTCCTTTGGTTTTCATAGTTGGAGACTGGCAATATCTCCATCAGGAAGTTTCCTTCGTAAGGAGACGAGGTTGCTCAGGGAAAGGAAGGTGTAATTCTGGACAGATTAAAAGTAAATGTCCACACCACTTCCTTTCTTCATGACCATACGTTGCAAATGTTCCTTGTGTCTAAACTATTTCTTCATTGAATTTTCCAGGCTTCAGATCTTGTTACTTATTTAGTTATTTATCATTTAACTCTCTTTGCTAGAAGGTAAGTTTAATGTGAGTAAGGATCTTGTTTCTTTTGTAAATCACCATTGTCTGTAGTTCCTAGAATCATGCCTCACACATAGTAGGTTCGGTATATATTTTCTTCATATATAAGTACACGAATAAATGTTTGACTATGGACAGTAGAAAGTGTGTAAATAACTGTATAGGTTAAACTTCCTGCCAGACTTTAACTGCTTTCTACTATGATTTAAAAAAGGATGTCAAGAGATCGAGACCATACTGGTCAGCATGGTGAAACCCCGTCTCTACTAAAAATACAAAAACTTAGCTGGGCACTGTGGCGCGTGCCTGTAATCCCAGCTATTCAGGAGGCTGAGGCAGGAGAATTGCCTGAACCCAGGAGGCGGAGATTGCGGTGAGCCGAGATCGCGCCATTGCACTCCAGCCTGGGTAACAGGAGTGAAACTCCATCTCAAAAAAAAAAAAAAAAAAAAAAGATGAAAACAGGGCCATCAGAAAATTTCATTTTTACTGCACAGAACCAAGAGATTTAACAGAAGTTCATTCATAACTATAAACACACACACACACAGGTGACATATAATATACACATACATGTTAAACAAACAATAATTTTCTGGTTTTATTTTAAAAATATAGATCTTTATGATGAGAAAGTTGATACTGTATTCATGGGTCTTTGCTTACATGTTACAGATTAATCTAATCTTTTCCACTGTTTGGACAGTTTCTCGTCTCTGCAGTGTTGTCTGTATGAAGAGACAACTTTATTCAAAGAACTTTATTAAAAGTTCTGAATATAAGCTAGACCTAAGAGAAAACTGTTTTCGCTTCATAAGAAATGAAAAGCTTCATAAGATACCGATAAAGCATTTTCCAGATGATCAGTGTTTTTCACTAAAGAAATGTTTTTATATTTTCCATGGCAGAGAATTCCACATCCAAATGTTCCACTGTTGTCAGTAAAGGTTTCCTAGCCCAGAATGAACAATACTCAGTTAACAACAGCCCAGTCATGTGTCTATTGAGTCCTCAGCCAAAAATTATAATGTGAGAGACTCTTGCACTTGGATGACATATGTGACAGAATGCATTTCCCAGCATTTTGGTGCTGTTTGCTGAGAATGACCGCAATCCTTGCTTTTCAGGGTTTTGAGTCTCCAGGCTCTCCTGATGAATGCCCCGGGTTATCTGTTGCTGTATGACAGGTCACACCAAACTGACGAGCAGTGAAACAGCAGCTGTCTTATGGTGCTCACTGGTTCTGTGGGCCAGGAATTCAGACAGAGCACAGGTAGGGATGGCTTCTCTTTTCTTAAGTTTCTGGAACCTCAGATAGGAAGACTCAAAAAACTGAAGGTGGCTGGAAGGACTAGGGACTTGGAATCATCCTAAGGATCCACATCTAGGTGCTGGTAACATCTGGAAGGTCCACAGCTGGGGCTAGAATTGTCTGAAGGATTCACATTTGAGGACTAGAACCGTCAGGGAGGCTCATGTCTGGATTCGTGGCTGGAATCCTGCAGACAGTCCACAAGTGGCCCCTGGGCCAGGCTGACCGAGAGGCTGGATGTGGACCATAGTACCTCCTCATAGCCTCTCCGTGTGCTTGGGCTTCTCACAGCACGGTGGCTGGGTTTCCAGAGGGAGCACCCTGACAACGAATATTCTAGATTCTGAATCTCAGAGAATCATTTTCTTTGAGACACCGGACATGGTGGTATCAGACATGGGTTTGAATCTCAACTCTCCACTAATTAAAGAACTTGGGTGTATTTTTTCTTTTCTTCTCCTCTGCTTCCCAGAAGAATCTGGCAAGAAAGAAGGTAAACTTTTCCTCCCACTGTAAGATGAACTATTAGCTATTTGGGAATAGGGTAGGTAATTTTATAATTTTGCTTAAGGAGCCCAGAAAACTTCTGGGAGGGAAGGGACCAAGAGTACTCACTGCCTTGTGAAATTCCGATCTTCCTCTGATTCTAAGTTAGAAAACCTATCAGGGTGGACCAGCGTTGCCTTGAGAAAGGCCTAGGGACAGGCTTAATGACATGACTTCTTATGAGTGTAGAAAGAGAGGAGCAGTGGGCTGGTCACGACAACTGGTTGGGGAGCATGTTTTTGCCTTGGCCAAATTTCTACATGAACCACTTGAAAGGGCTATAAGGAATATTTGGGCTTGGAACCCCTTTGACTGAACTTTGTGCTAGGGGAGAGGAGAGAAGATATCTTCTGCACTTCCTTGACGGACAGAGCTTGAGGATGCATGTATAGTGGTGGCAGAAATACAACCACGGATAAAACAGGGCTGATGCCCTCTAGCCATGGAAGAGCAGCTTTTCCAGCCACCCGCTCTCTGGTTGTTCAGTGGCCTGCCACTTTCAAGGCACCAGCAAGAACACTATAGCTCTGTAGAAATGTGCTTCTGGTATCAGTCATGGAATAGTTTAAAAATATTTAAACTATTTAAAAATAGTTTAAAAATATTTAAACTATTTAAAAATAGTTTAAAATATTTAATATTTTAAAAATATTTAAAAATTTTTCATTTGTTTAGTAAAATTAAAATAAGGCTATAAAATGGAATAAAATCGCATTTCCATCCCTTTTCTAAATCTTTCTATTATCTTTCCTTTTCTACATACTCAACAAAAATCCATGGCCATTTTGTAGTTCCCGTTTCCAGGGGAATTTCAGATACATTCCCCTCTACCTTTCCTGATTGGCACTGTCCTTGACAAGCACTTCTTTGGGACCACCTACATTTCCTAGGCTGAATTCCCCCAAATCTTCCTGACTGAACACCCAAGAGGCCATACTCACTTCCTTCCTTGATCCAGGAATAAAATCAACTCCTGTCAAGTTTGGAAAGCATCCATTTGAGGCCCACTCTGCCTGTATGTTCATCATTTAACTTCTATCTGAGAGGAACTAGATAAGCTACTACAGGATTAAACTTGGGGTTTTCACCTAGATGGCCAAGGTATATTACCTTCAGGGACACTAAAAAAATTAGCTATCCCACAGGGAGCACTCATGTTCTCAGCATTAATTAGGTAACCAGGAGCTGAGGGGCTCCCTGTGGTGAAAGGACATAAGCACAAGGGCTCAGACTAGCCCCAGACGTGCTCCCAAACCCAACACTCAAGCCTTTCCTTGAACTAGGAGCAACTTCACTCCAGGATCAGTGCCCCATACTGGTAAAAAATCCACTCCGACTTTCAAATTCTCTATCTGAAACCCTTGGATAGTTGTAGGGATTTCCATAGCTACCCTGCCATTGGATCACGATTCAAATCATGTAATTGATACTAATGAGAATTCAACCTGGTACCTTCATTTTAACTCCTTCCCAAGCGCTACTTTCCTGAGATAGAACAAATTTCTGACTTTTCCAAGCAGTTCCTTGGCCTTTTATTTTGTTGTTGACCTCAAGGAAGAGTCTTCTGGGTATTCAAATGAAAAGTTGTGGTGCACACAAGATATTAGAATGGCAGTGATATGACAGAAACTACCTTGCAAGTGAATAGATGATTTTATCATCTGGGACTATTATCTAGATTCCTCTTATAATGCCAGAGCTCAAATAAAGGAAATAAAAATTTTACACACACACACACACGTGTGTGTGCACGCACGCACCCTTGGACATACACCAGGCAAGAGGAAACCTGTCCACTCTCCCCAGTTTCTCCTCCTTCTGCCAGTATGAATTGAAGAAGGCTATCCCACTGACAGAAGGGGCACATGCTCTGAGGTCAGTTCCCCCTTCAGGTGGTTCTGGAATTTCCATGTGTTAGTAATCATGACCAGCAGAAGGTAACTTAGGACTAAATGGCTCCATGATTTTTAACTCTCCAAAGGGAAGGAGAACAATAATACTCAGGTGATATTGATTAATAGACTGCCAACCCCTGAAAGATAAGTTTCAGGTGGTATCTGCCTATTTTGTCCTTTGTCTGGATCTCAGGAAAACAAACAAGGAGACATTGGAGAAGAGAATCAGGGATTAAAAAGGTACTGACAGCCCTGATGAGCCAAGTCTCATCAGATTAAAGGAGATGGTCATAAATGTAAAAATCTGTACTTGAGCTCAAAAAACCCACTCCTAAGGGTATTGAATTGGGAAGACGTGTCTCAGCAATGGTGTGTGCGAGAGTCTTTTGTGTCAAAAGGATGATAACATGGCAGCTGTGTAGAAAGTAAATAAACAGAAGGGAATGGTTCTGATTTACCCTAAATTGGTCATATGATACCTGTGATACCTGTGATGCTCATCACAAACTCAGAGAAGCGTGGGGACTGGCAAGTTGCAGCCAGCTCAGAAAAGAGTGACTAGGATTGTTGACAGGGCTTGGTATCATGTCATGAAAACAGGCAAAGACACTGATGTAGTTTGGGCTGGAAAGGGTAGACTCACACACGTTAGTGTCCCTGCTGAGAGGCTGTTAACGTGGAAGTTTAATTTGACTTGTTCTGCTTGGCTCCACATGGATGATGATGAACAACGCATAGAGCTTCAGGGCAATAGGCACCTGGTTTATTTTAAGAATGAGTGTTTCCTAACAAGGTCATGAATGGTCTGAGCTGTGGTCAATTTTCTGTCACTGTCAAATTTGTTGTCTTGAAATTGGCCATAGTGGGAGTATTTACACCAGGAACCAGTGGCAAACACTACATATCAAGACTTTTTGTACTCTCTGGAGAGCTGTTTATTAAACATTTACCAGTGGAATCATTTTAAAATATAGATATACTTTTATATGAACTGCAGTAAAACCAATTAAGCTGAAAAGCCAATTAGAGTAGGCATTTAGGCCTAGGAAGCATGGTGAGACTAATGAGTTCTAAGCTTCCATTGAAGCTGGACACGCTGAATATTTGCTTCTAACATTTACATGTCTAATTTAATATTTGTTTGTTACTGGTAAGACATAATCATTGTGATGAGGAAGGCTCAAAGCCAAATTTTTGCATATGAAATTTAAATGTAGATCTGGGTAATTTAGCAGTTTGGAATAGGTAATGGAATTGCATTTAACTGTGGTGGTTTTGAGTTCCAGTTCTTTCCATCCACTAAGGAGTGGTACAGGAATGACTCCTTACAAAAGCAGGTGAGAGTTGAGGGTTGACTATGCACATCTCTTCCCAACTTTGCATTTAGAGACTTTGCATTGGCAGCTTGAAATTGGCCATAGTGGGCTGGGTGCAGTGGCTCATGCCTGTAATCCCAGCACTTTGGGAGGCTGAGGTGGGTGGATCACGAGGTCGGGAGTTCAAGACCAGCCTGGCCAACACGGTGAAACCCTGTCTCTACTAAAAATACAAAAATTAGCCAGGCATGGTGGTGGGCCCCTATAATCCCAGCTACTCAGGAGGCTGAGGCAGGAGAATCGCTTGAACCTCGGAGGTGAGGGCTGCAATGAGCTGAGATCATGCCACTGTCCTCCGGCCTGGCTGACAGATTGAGACTCTGTCTCAAAATAGTAATAGTAATAATAATAATAATAATAATAATGGAAATTAGCCACAGAGGGAGGGAATACACACTATGAACTAGTGGTAAACACTACAGATCAGGGCTTTTTGTTCTCTCTGGAGAGCTGGTTGTTAAACATTTACCAGTGGAATCATTTTAAAATATAGATATCCTTTCATGTAAACTGCAGTATATAAAACAGAAAGAAGAAGAATGAAGCTGGCAGAATGAGCCCTAAGCCATACCCGCTTAGCTTCCTCCCTTGCCACTGTGTGTCCTTGCCCCATAAAAGGCTCTAAGGCACCTCTGCGGCACCCTATAACACCATGGGATTTAAAACCTCCGGAAAAATAATCCTTTCAGCTCAGGCCATGTCTGTATTCTTTTAACTGGTATTTCCCTTTTCCTAGATTTGGGAATACAGACATAAACCAGCAGGGTTTCCCTCAGTTTTATGAGATTGTTTTTCAATAGAATGCCAGAGGGATCAGTTTGAGAACATTGGAAATCTGATTCCTCTAAATACAAGAAGAAATGGTCATAGGAAACAGTGAGTTTCCTCACTTTGTAAATGCTCTTGATGCAATTGTGTTTTCTCTTATTGAGATGCAGGGCCAGCCCTAAGTGGAGCCAGAAGTTTGTGTGTTATAAGGAACCCAAACCTTTCCATTAGCATGTTACCTTTTTTTTTTCTTTGTTAGACTAGAAATGTGATGATCTGAGGGAATAAGATTTGGTGGAATGCTGTAATGTGTTCAGAGATAGTAGGTATGAAAAGGAAGGTTTACGTGGCCCGCAGACTTTTGGATAGGTTCCTAAAAAAAGGTGTGTGGGGAGATTAAAAAGTGGCCACCAGAGAGGACGCTTCATCCATTGCTTTTGTGCACTGCATGGCCTGTTTGCTCAAGGGCCTGAAAATGGCTATAGGAGGATGACAGCCTGAACATAAGTCCAGGCAGCTTGTGTGAAAAGCTTGAGGTAACCCTGATGCTTCCAGGGGCCCCCAGTGTTCCTAAGCTGGAGAACAGGAGCATGAATGCCATGATCGCTGCAAAACTTATCAAGCAAAATCGACATTTATCACTGCTTGTGGAATTCCTTTTCTTTTAAAAACTTCAAGTGATTTCATGGGCACATATTTCGGTTTAATATTTTCATGAGAATACTTTCTTGTATTCTGAATTCTGATTTCTTTTCTTTTTAATCTTACCCTTCCCATTTTCCCCAGAATGACAATGGAATTGTTTTTCTTTCAAGGTCTTCTAAATCTGTCACCTCTTTCCTTGACTTTGTCCCCTGATTTCCCTTCTATAAAGTTCTCTTCTTCAGAGGGAGGGACAGAGTCATGGCTGGCTAGATTGTGGTTCTTATCTCTGCCCACACTCCTTCCTGTTCCCTTCTCTTGCCAAGCTTCCCTCTTTACTCTGCCCTTAGCCACAGATCTGGCTTTGGGCTCAGAGCCTGTTCTGCCATGTGTCCCTCAAGTCAGTCCCATCTCCTGATCAGCACTGCCCCAGATTCACTCTTTCCTCCACCTAAGCCCTTCCCCTTGTCTCCCTCTTTTTCAACCTGCTACGTTGTTTGACAACGCAGGGGTTAAATATTTATTTCTTGCCTTCCATTTGCATCTTTACCTTAAATTATCTAAGACAAAGACTTCTTTATCTTTGTACCGGAGCTGTGTCATGGTAGCGATGTTAAGCACAATCCCAAGATTAAGTGTAATGCCACTCTAAGTCTCTTTACGGCTAAGAAGAATTGAACATTTTGGCTTCTTCTCAAATGCAGAGAACAATTTAAAATGTCCCCAAATAATTAACAAAAATTAATTTAGATTTATGAACAATAAATATTCTCTTCTTATAAGAAAATCAAAAGAGGTCAGAAGCAGGGACTTAACTGATTACATAGCTTAAATTCTCAAGGATGACCAAGTGTAGCAAAATTACTTTATCATGCCATGTCATTTTCAATGGATTTGGTTATTTCTAATCAAATAATGGATTTGATTATTTGCAACGGATATGATTATTTCCAATCCAACAGAAAATCTCCAGGTTCATCAGGTTGAACTTTGCAAATCTGATGATCTGACACCTAGTGTTAATTTTGAGTACTGCTAAATATTTCACATAAAGTATATAATATATCAAGTCTCCATTTTTTATTGCTTTTAGCTTCTTTATGTAACTTGTGAGATGTATTCAGGTTACTGTATAGTCTCAGGATAGATGTAGCTTAGTTACTGATGCGACTTGAAGGCTGGAAGCTGGGTCCTCTTGCTGTGGGCCAACTCTTCCTATGACCTTGTATAAGTTACTTTCCTCTTTTAGTCGGCCTGCCCTCAGTGGTAAGATGAGAATGATGGAACATATGGAATATATGATTTATCTGTAGGTCTTTTCCAATTCTAGCACCCTGTGAGTTATCTTTTTAAAGCAATAGTTATGTATGCCAGCTCTATTTTGAAGCTGGGAATATGTTCACCCAATAAACCAGAAAATGAAACAGTTGTTACTTTGAGGTGTATGGCTATTCTTTCATTACATGAAATTCCTTCAAAACTTATAACAAAGAATTGAGATCAGATTTTGATGATTTATAGTTACATCATCTAATGGAGGTTTGGTTATGATAAAAATATTCTAGTTCTGTGCTGTCCACTTCTTAACCACGAGCCACATGTGGCTACTCAGCACTTGAAAGGTAGCTAGTAAGATTGAGGAGTTAAATTTTAATTTTCTCTAATGAAAGGTTTATTTAAATGTAAATAACCACATGTGGCTAGTGGCTGCAGGCTTAGATAATACAGATTTATAGTGTATGGAAACGAGAATTTCTTGTTGAATTTGGTGTTGTATTCACCAATAGACTTAATTTACTTTTTTTGCTGATTGGCTTTATATTAATCTTGTTATTTCACACTGACCAGTTCCATTTTTGCCTGAATTCACCATACAAGTGCTTTGGGATTTATTCCATAATTGTGTTTTCTCTCAGGGTTTCAGCTCTGTAGGTCTGGTTTAATTAAATTTAAGTGAGGATGCTTTTTCTAGTTCACAAACAAAGATTGAAACATGCAAAAACATTGAGAACATGCTGTCATGCTTAGCAAGATAAATTTCAAAGCCTAACCCCTGTAGTTATTTCTCTAAGCTAATTCTCTGCATTTGAAAGTTCAGGTTTAAACAAAAGCTAGGAGTGTCATGAGATATAAAAATATGATATTTTCTATTTGTTATGGTGTCTAAAAAAGATAAAATACTAGACAACTTTTAAAAAATTTATTTAACTTATAATTTAGCTTTCTTGTTAATGGGTACCAAAATACAGTTAGATAGGAAGGATGAGTTCTAGTGTTCAATAGTGGAGTAGGGTGACTATACTTAACAATAATTTATTGCATATTTCAAAATAGCTGGAAGATTTTGAATATTCCAAGCACAAAGAAATGATAAATGTTTGAGTGATCTATATCCCAATAACCCTGATTTGATCATTACACATCTTATGCATTTATCAAAATTTCACATGTATCCCAGAAATATGTACAATCATTAGGTATCAATAAAAAATTTAGCTTTTTTAAAATCCAAAGTTTCTTTTTTTTCTTTGTTAAAAAGATAATTGTCCCATTCAAGGATTTTGAATAGAAACTTCATCCCACTTTGGCTAATTCCAAATTATTTATCATTCACTATGTTTCCTTTTGTGCTCTTGCAGCTAAAGTAAAATCCAGTCATTTAACTCTTTCATCAGCTTATAATCTGTTGTGATTTCTTCTACTGGCTTCATTGAAGAGACTTTAATCTCTTGTATCTAATAAACAACTTCTCTGACGCGCGCGCGGGCACACACACACACACACACACACACACACACCCCTCTAAGGCTTAAGGCTTAAGGTGATGGGAACAATCTATTACATTGTTGCTGAAAGCATCTCTCTGAGCAAGATGCATATGCGTAGAAGGAAGGTCTGGCCCAAAATAAGTAAAATGACATGTGATTTATAAAGGTTGGGTGTAATATCTATAATTTTATCTTTTTTACACCTAAGCCCACTCTGCCCCCAAACTTCTGCCTTATTATCAAATTACTGTGCAAGAAAAAGAATATCACTCCCATATGCACATCAAATATTCAGAACTAGTTACTTTGTACATTTTAAAATGCAAAATCCATATGGTTTTCTACCATCCAATTAAGGGATAACCCTTATGTATCCAGAAGAGAAACAGGTAGAAATGTTACCTAAGTAGGTGTTTAATAGTATTATACAAAAAAATGATATTTTAAAAAATGGCCACAATGCACTACAAAATCCCACACTGCCTTCTGAAATGAATATTAAATTTTATTTATGAGAAGTTCAGCATTGTGGATGTGATTGAGTTAAATTTCTTAAAAACTGGTAAAGTTCTGTAACTATACATAATAGTATGCTCATAATTTTTGTTTTCAGAATATGTGATTAGACAGAATTTCCTAAGGGGAGTCTCATATACCTACTTCAATTCCACCATATGAAGGACAATATGAGTTATCTTTTCTCCCTGATTATATTAAAAAACTACAATTTGAAAATGATATTATCAGCATGAATGCCATGATTCTACATTCACTAGAGGGATAAACATTACTCTGCAGGTGGAAATACAAACTCTCTAGTAACGAGAAATCCCAGACAGGAATATTGGTGTGCCTGCATATTATACTTATTTACTCCACTAATCTATCCAGATACTTATATTTCTTCTAAAAATTAATGTCATTTGTACTGTGCCTTTCTTTTCTTCTTTTTCTTTTTATTGTACTTTAGATTTTGGGGTACATGTGCAGATCATGCAGGATTGTTGCATAGGTACATACATGGCAATGTGGTTTGCTTCCTCCATTCCCCTGTCACCTACATCTGGCATTTCTCCCCATGTTATCCCTCCCTGACCCTGCCACCCCGCTGTCCCTCCCTTGGCCCCCCCAACAGCCCCCAGTGTGTGATGCTCCCCTCCATATGTCCATGTGTTCTCATTGTTCATCACCCCCCTATGAGTGAGAACATGCGGTGTTTGATTTTCTGTTCTTGTGTCAGTTTGCTGAGAATTATTCTACAGAGCCTTCAGTGATTAAAAGCACTTATTTCTACAGATCTTAGTTAGCTTTGCATTGTAAATGTCCAGTAGATGGCAGTGCATGCACTAGAATTCACAGAACAACTTCTGAAACCCTAAGGGCAGCTATTTTTTAAACATGCATTTTGGAAACATTGATAAGGTCTCACACAATGAGATTAAAAGTTAGCATTAAGTTACTGGCTTCTTCATTTTTAGCCTCAGAGAACCAATGGAAATAAAACCTATATCTGCCTATTTTATTCATTGTGTTTGAAGAAGATTTTGGCACAATTAAAGGAAATTATTAACTTAAAACTTCCTCAAACGGTGGAATGATAAATGCAATAAGCCAATTTTCTGTAGGTTTTCTTGATTTGTGAGAGAGAGGCAGACTGGAGGGTGTGATTTGAGGACAGATGCTGCCCTTTCTAATATGAGCAGCAACATCCTAGACGATGCTTGTCCTCCTAGAAACCGTGCTTGTGTGTTGAAGACGTAACTTGTAGATGCTGTAGGGAGAGTTCTTGTTAAATACTGAAAAGTGGCTGTCATACAGGCTTCCAATCTGATTTGTCAACGTGAAAAATGTGGAGGGCAGTGGGGAGGCTTCGGGAGGAAGGAAGAGAGAGAGAGAATTGATTTTGTTTTTCCCTAAAGGAGAGGAAGTTCCCAGGGAACCTCTGCCTTTGTGGTTGTTCTTGTGTGCCTCAAAAAACTTAGGCAAGATAACCCATCCTACTCCACTGGGGAGCAGAGAGGAAGAATCATTGTTTCCAAGAGTTGATGCACTCAGAGCATCCACTGGGCTTTTTGTCAGGCCAGAAATAAGCAAGTGCGCGGCTGCAGGAGGTAGTGAGGCCACTGGTTCGGGGGTGGGGGAGAGCCTGCTCCTGATGAAATGACTGTCCTAAACTGCCCCAGAACTGAGGTATTTCACTTAGCACAAGATCCTCAAGGTTCACCTATGTCATAGCATGTATCAGAATATATGTTGATGTGGTCTGGCTGTGTCCCTACCCAAATCTCATCTTGAATTGTAACTCCCACAATTTCCACATGTGTTGGGAGGGGCCCAGTGGGAGGTAATTGAATCATAGGGGCAGGTATTTTCTGTGCTGTTTTCATGAGAATGAATAAATCTCATGAGATCCAATGGTTCTATAAGGGAGAGTTTCCCTGCACGAGCTCACTCTTGCTGCAGTCATGTAGGAAGTAAGCACCTTTCACCTTCCGCCATGATTGTGAAGCCTCCTTAGCCATGTGGAACTGTAAGCCTATTAAACTTCTTTTGTTATTGTTGTTGTTGTTCTAATGCCTTTTCTTTTTTTAGTTTACTTTAAGTTCTGGGATACATGTGCAGGTTTGTAACATAGGTATACATGCACACTATTGTTTGTTATGTTTATTGCAGCACTATTTAGAATAGCAAAGACTTGGAACCAACCCAAATGCCCATTAATGACAGACTGAATAAATATGGTGTATATATATATATACCCACACACCATGGAATACTAGGATACTAGGCAGCCATACAAAAGAATGAGGCAGGGTCTGGGGGCTGTGGGGGCTGGGGTCCTGCCTTGCTCTTGCAGTTTCTTGTCTTCTTTCACTTTATCCTTCTCTGGGGTGGAGTCTAACCTTGAGACCCTGACTTCCTGCTCATTGATGTTCCTAAAGATAACTCCTGCCTGCATTGATTTCCTGGACTGTCTGTTCCAGTTAGAGCTAACAACTGTTCTGGATTACCAGGGCTGTCCTGGTTTCAGCTCTCAAAGTCCTGTATCCTGGGAAATACCTCAGTCCTGGGGCAGTTTAGGACAGTTTGCACCCTCTCTGTTACCACCCTCTGTCAGTGTTTCCTTTGTGTTTAACCCTTCAAGTCCTGTCCAGTGGCCCTCAGTGGCAGGGGCGATCCTGGTCAGGGTGCCAACTCTATAGCCTATCCCCAGAGCATACCTACAACAACTGATAGGGGAGGACGGGGAGGACGAGAAAAAGCTAAGAATTTGGAAGGCATTGAAATTCAAAACTGGAAAGTCAAGAAGAGGAAACTGGGTGCTAAGAACCAGCATTTAAGAACTGTGCTGATATTTTTATGTGAATGAACTCAATCCTTGCAATCGTATAAATTAGACACTATAATGATCACCATTTTACAGATGAGAATACTGAGATAGAGAGAGAGAGAAGAGGTAATTGTTTATACTGGACTTCGAGCTCAAACCATCTGATAGTAACTCAGTGGCCCTCGGAGCTTGAAAACAGACTGATACCTGGTCCTATGCCTAGAAACCCTAATGTAATTGGCTTAGGATATGGCCTGGGCAATGGGATTCTTATAAAATCCCCAGGTGATTTTAATGTGTACCTGGGGTTTTGGAACCACCATAGTTTATGAACCTGGCTTTCTAATAGCTCCTGAATTCTACCTTTCATGAAGGTGAAAGTTCAGAAGGCAGGCAGAGCTGGGGAAGTCAGGAACTAAAAGTAAGGTGGGCAGCAGTGAGAAAAGGTTCCCGGGTGGTTGCTGTGAGTACGACTGTGTGCTGTTGCTTCCTTCTTTTTGCTACTGACCATGAATAAATCAGAGAGGTTTAGATATACATGGTCAGGACGAATGCCCCTGGACAGTCTGTTACCTCTTGACATCGGTTCCAGCTGTCATGTCCTCTGCGCACATGAGGCTGGGTGTGCCCGACTTTGTACCTGTCCTTTGCATCTGGGCTAGATCAACATTGAGCCCTGGCCCCTTCTGGAATTCTTGTCTTATAAAAGTTACCCTGCCTTAAGAAAAAGACCTTTTTCATCCAACTCCATGCCTTTACCCTGCGAAAAGAGCCAGACCCAGAACCTAGATTTAGAGGTTTTACTTGAGATGGGAAAAGTTTACCATGTCCTTGGGGAAAATGTATTAGTTATACATGCCTACATGAGTTATGTATAAGCCTGTTTACCATTCTTATGTAGGTAATTCCTCTTGTTATTTCTCCAGAGAACCTCTACAAACCTCTTTCTTCTACTAAGAAAGTAGAAACCTCCACACTTTGCGTGGTTCACGCAACCATCCATTAACATTGATTTTTAGGCAAAACAATGGAATCCACCAGGCCCCTAGTGCCACAACCTCTTCTCACAACTCTGGACCTGCAAACCAAATATTGTATAGTGCTCCCAGAACATGGCCTATCTATAATTAAGAAAATCAGGTGTCACAAAGATCTAACTTCAGGCAAATTGACTAAGACTCCAATTCCTGTCAGTGGATGCAGGAGTTTCAGAGAAACTTCATTCTTCTTTTGGGGTCAAACTTAAAAGAAGTTTGAAGATGCAATCAATTTCGGATTTCCAGTCACTTTGTTTCCTAAAAAGTTAGAGTTTGTTTTGATAATTCTTGATAGAAATACAGGGATAGATTCATTTTTTCTTTCTTGGTCTTTGTTGGCCAGGAGAAGCCAGCTTGCTGGGATGGGGGTGAAGGGCTCTGGTCACAGGACAGGGTGAAGCCCTGGGTGGTATTTGTGAGCCCCATATCAGCAACACTGGTTCTGGCCAGCAGTAAGTCAAATGTTAGTAAATTACAGTCACAGGCTAAATTCAGCCCACTGCCTATTTTCCCCCAATAAAACAGTTTTACTGGAACATGGCCATGCCCATTCATTCACCTATTATCTCTGGTTGCTTTCATGACAAAATGGCAATGTTCACTCATTGTGACAAAGACCATATGACCTGCAAAGCCTAAAAGATATTTGCTATCTGGCCCAGAAAAAGTTTGTCAAACTCTGTAGTAAGCTATTCACAGAATCAAAAGAGAATTGGTTGAAAAATATGCGACATGTCTCTAACATTTTTTGGGGGTTAAGACCTAACTCAAGCAGGCCAGCTGTTGGCTTGAATGTGGCACCCCTGCAATTTGGAGTCAGTTCCTCAAAGGCTAACAGCAGTGAGACACATGCTGGTCTCCAGTTAGCACTTAGAGGTTATCAGTTTTCAATCATTCTTTGTAAAAATAGGCTTATGTTTTTCATAACTGGATGGAAATTATGAACCAGTATTTGGTACAATTTAAAATTGTGTGCTAGCAAAACATTGCTTATTGGAGATCTCCTAGAAAATGTTTCCAGGACCAAAATGTTGTCTTTTTTTTCTGCCTACAGGAATGCTTGACTCTCTTTCTTTCTTTCTTTCGTTTTTTTTTTTTTGGAACTCTGTAGTCCCCTTGGGCCTCATTGTTCTCAGATTTTTTTAAACTAGTGAGTCAGACCCTGCTACAATGAGAAAAACGTTCAGTCTCACAGTCCCTTGCTAACGTGAGAGATGGAGCTGAGGCGCAAAGATGTCACTGGATGAACTAAATATAGTCCCAACAAGGCACTCACTCCCAGGCCCATCCACTCACAGTAGAGGAGGCTTGCTGCCTGTCAGGAGCCTCCTCCTCTTTCTCTGCCCTGTGCTTTTTACATTGCTCTGAGGAATCTTTCCCTTCAGGGTAGGGCTGATGAAACATTCCTAAATTCCCTGAAGACATGCTAGACTTGGGAGCTGTATGAACCCTTTTCTGGAGGAAACTCACTGGTTGTGGTGACCAAAACAGCATTGGGAGCCTCAAGACGCCTAGTTAGAGCTCCTTTTCTTTCCTGTCTTTAAGGAATTGGCTATGCATTTGGGTGGTAGCCCTTAGCCCTGTGACACGACAGGGCGGAACTTTTCAGTTTGCTTCTTGGTACCAGTAAGTTGGGCAATGTAGTTTACAGATTAAATAATGGGAATGAGCAGTTCTAATGATGTTAAAAGTACTGATGGGATAAAATCACTTGGGAGAGGGAATGAAACAATACTATATTTAAACCAAAAGGGGATTGTCCAGCTGATTTAAAATCTCCTCACTTGCATGCGGCTGGCATGCTTAGTCTTCTCAGTGGCCTCCATGAGAAGGTAGAATCCTGAGTTGATGACCCTTCTCTTTACTGACCCCCACTTCCTAGGAATGGAGCTTAGACCCCATCATGCAGGAAGACAGCTGCCCCAGCAGCGGGAAAATGAAAATCCTGGCTTTTCCTCTGACTCACTGTGTGACCGTGGAAAATTCCTGATTACTAAACATGGAAGAGTCACAGCTTTTCCCTTGAGAAACATCTCCCGTGTCTCCCACCCTTCTACTCACCCACATATCTCAAACTCTCTCGTTGGGCAGTAGGGAGAGCTGGGACCTCTACAACCATGAGAGGCAGGGGAGCAAGCTACAGGCTGCTGGGTCACTCACCTGGCTGGGAGCCTAGCCTTGGTCATGGGTGACTGTGTTGAATAATGTAAGTACAGCTGCTGTAACAGATAAACCCTGAATATTAGTGGCTCACACCGTGGAAATTTCTTACTCTTGCAAAAGCCCATTAGTGCTGGAGGGCAGGGTAGGCTGTGGGGGATGGTACTTTTCTCTGTGTAGTCTTATTATTATTTTTTTTTGAGACAGTCTTGCTCTGCTGTCCAGGCTGAAGTGTAGTGGCATGATCTCTGCTCACAGCAGCCTCCAATTCCTGGGTTTAAGTGACTCTCATTCCTCAGCCTACTGAGTAACTGGGATTATAGGAATGAACCACCACACTCAGCCTCTGTATAGCCTTTTGAGGACTCAAGCTGAGAGATATCCTTTCAACATGGGGTTTTCATGGATGCCCTTAGTCTAGATATCCAGCCAACATATAGAGCAAGAGTGTAGAATCACACACGAGAATTTTATGCTCCTAGTCTAAAAATAGAGCACACAATTTCTGCTCAGATTCTAGTATCAGATCTTAGACACATGGTCACTGCAAGAAAGGCTGGGACATGTAGTCTAGCTGTGTGTCCAGGAGGAAAGGTAAAAGATTTTCATGCATAAACTGGCCAGTCTCTGCCTCAGTGGCCAAAGTCCACTTCTCAGCTTGGCTGGAATTAATGCCAAGACCCTGGTAGGTGAAGCACAGGCACTGGTCTTCCAGGAATTGGGAGCCTTGAAGTCAGATGATGAACTGTACCTGCTTCTAAAAGAGTCCCTTTAGTCTGAAGAGGCCAATGGCAAAGACATGGAGAATAGGGTTCAATCTTCTGGGGATTACTTGGAAGAACCAAGGAGTGTTTCAGGATAGGAAGGTCACAGTCAAATGATCTGGGCCAAAACAGGTTCCTAACCAGGGAGAAGCCAGAGAGATCTCAGCAACTCCAAGGCAGACACTCAGTCATGATTCCTCAGCTAATCAATCAACTGAGAGAGAAGCTGTAGCCTGGGCTCTGGATAAGTGCTCAAGGACAAATGTTCTGGATGTGATGTGTACAGTCACATTCTAGGTCATACCACCTGATAGAGAGGAATCTCTGTGCTCTGCCAGACTTGGTGGAACTAACCTGGAGCTGAGGCTTCACTTTCTTCATCTATTTGGGGTTGAGGAATGCAGAGTCACACACACCCGTTTTCTTTTTCCATGAATGTAGTAGACATAGTGATTGATTGCCTAAGCCAGAAGCTGGAGAGATCTCAGGAACTTTGTGGCCTGTTCCACCACACATCTAAACCGGTCTTGGTAACTCTATCACATTTGCTTGGTGAGGTAACTTGGAAACCTGTGAGTTGTGATCCCCAGGTGAATCTGTTTTTTGAGATGGAGTTTTGCTCTCATTGTCCAGGCTGGAGTGCAATGAAACAACCTTGGCTCACCACAACTTCCACCTTCTGGGTTCAAGTGATTCTCCTGCCTCAGCCTCCTGGGGAGCTGGGATTACAGTCATGCACCAGCATGCCTGGCTAATTTTGTGTTTTTAGTAGAGACGGGGTTCTCCATGTTGGTCAGGCTGGTCTCGAACTCCCAACCTCAGGTGATCCACTCACCTCGGCCTCCCAAAATGCTGGGATTACAGGTGTGAGCCACTGTGCCTGGCCGTGAATCTGTAATTCTATGATTGATAAGGAAGTGTGGCTCTACCAGTCCCCCAGGAGATCCCTGGAATTTCTCCACATCTATTAGTAACATCTCCCTTAGGTAGGCCATTTCCCAGCACAGGATGTGAAGATGCACTGGATTTGACCGTTTCAGCTCAGTCAATCCAAGTAATCAGAGATCATTAGCAAATTTTCTTCCCTATCATGGTGTCAGGGACCCAGTGAGTAGGACTGATACAACTCAGTTTCCCTTCCTGGGGCGGGAGTGAGAGGAAGGGCCTAAACCTGTGGGAATGGCAGTTGGCTGTCCCCTTCCCTTTAGGGAAGGTGAGGCCAGAAGAGGGAAGCTGCAGGTGCTCATGGCCCTGCGGAATTTCAGGCTCACTGCTAAATCTGGGAGGGACAAGAAGCAGGCAAAGCTGGATTATGTGGCTAGTAGCCTAGAGGTGGGAAAACTAGCATGAGGGGTTTCAAATCTGCTAAAAATTAGAATTTTCATTTTAGAACTGTGCAGACTTTGTTCTTATTGCCAAGTGGTGGAAGTTTTAGAACAACCAAGAAAGTTTTATCCACTCTTCACTTGCAACAAATACTAGTACTGAAACTGTACCAACGTTACTTATCCTGCTTTTCACCCTAAGATACACCTGGGTCTTTAGTCCAGGAAAGAATTCCCTCCAAGGTAAGTGTGAGTGGACGAGGATGTAGGGGAGGAGTCTCTGTAGGATCAGGTCACCTGAGCAGATGCCTTGCGTGCTCTGATTATCACTCTTGTTCTTTTCAGTATTTGCATGGTGGGTCCCAAGGTCTTTCCCTTCACTGCCCAGAACAGTGAAAATTTCTCTGCCTTGCTCTGCCCAGGAGCAGGTATTAACACTCAGCATCTCCACCTGCTGCCCTGGCAGCCTTCAACCAACTTGCCACTTGGATATAAATACTTGTTCTCTTGCTCCTTGGGTGGGATAATTCTGCAGTAG
Organism: Callithrix jacchus; assembly: GCF_049354715.1. Taxonomy (NCBI): domain Eukaryota; kingdom Metazoa; phylum Chordata; class Mammalia; order Primates; family Cebidae; genus Callithrix; species Callithrix jacchus. Next base: position 87,163,566 of record NC_133512.1, on the reverse strand, counting down.
GTGCTGTTTCCCCAAGTCTTCCCACATACATAGCTGACCATGGTAGCAGACTTAATAGTTACCTTATGGCTCCCTTCCCTTCCCTTCCCTGTATTGCTTTCCTAATTCCCAGCTGACGATACTCCCTTTTCTTCTCAAATTAACTACTTGTGTGCAAATGCTTGCCTTAGAGTCTGTTTCTGCGACAATACTAACTAGGATGCCACGTTCCCAGAAAATAGCCTGGGCTGCATGAGGGAGTAATTTTGATACTTTAAAAATAATGTTTCCCCAGGCAGATGTTTTGGGATCATGATAACATTTACTTTCAACCTTCCTCCCAAGCTAATCTTGATAGACACGTGGAAATTTTCAGAAAACCAAATACTTCATTTTCTCACTTTTAAGGAGAAGCTAAATGATGAGAACACATGGACACATAGAGGAGAACAACACACACTGGGGCATTTTGGAGGGCAGGGGGAGTGAGGAGGGAGAGGATCCAGAAAAATCACCAGTGGGTACTAGGCTTAATGCCTGGGGCATGAAATAACCTGTAAAACACACCCTCGTGACAGAAGTTTACCAGTGTAACAAACCTGCACTTGTAACCCTGAACTTAAAAGTAAAAAAAAAAAAAAAAAAAAGAAAGACATTTTGTATTAGAACTTTCTTTTACTTTATTTGAGACCCAAAGAAAATTTATCTTTAAATCAATTGTGGTAGTGATTTATACATTTTTAAATATTATGTTTTACTAAGAAACACACTTTACATTGAAACTCACTATACACACTCTTTAGTGAAATGTCTTATTAAACTCATCTGATTACTCTTGCTCTCTGTGATCTATATGTTTATTTCTCCTCTCCTCTCTTTTCTTCTTTTTCATTCTCTTCAGTTATATCTTGGTTAATACAAGAAAGCCAATTTTACAATTCTAGAATAGGTGCTATGTTCTAAATGTTTGTATCTTCCTTAGATTCATATGTTGAACTCTTAACCCCCAAGGTGATGATATTAAGAGGTGGGGACTTTGGGAGGAGATTAGGTCATGAGGGTAGAGCTCTCCTGAATGGGATTAGTGTCCTTAATGGCCTGTGAGAACTCTCTTGTGTCCCTTTCCACCACATGTGGACACAGCAGAGACTACCCTCTATGAAGAGGCCCATCACCAGACACTGAATCTGCTGCTGCCTTGATCTTGGACTTCCCAGCCTCCAGAGCTGTGAGAAATGAATGTCTGCTGTTTATAAGCCAATCATATTTTTGTTATAGCAGTTCAAACAGACTAAGACACTAGGTCAGCACTCACAGTCTTAGCAACAGTAGATGAAGGAGATGCAACAGGCCTGCAAAACAGGATTCTTAAGGAAAGAATGTTCAAAGAAGAGATTTGTCCTTCAGAGCTATCACTGCATAGGGCTGATAGCTATGCAGTGATTTTTGCTGTTAGAAACACAATTTATATCCATCCTCTGCTTCTGGAAGAAAGAAAAAAATCAATATATTGCAGGAACTAGGGTGTTTAGGCCCCATGTGTGTATTTCTCCAGGTGCCCCCATTCCAGGGAGTAGAAACACTGTGGGGTCAAATGGGGCAACAAGTAACTAGAAGATGGGAGAATCTTGAAGGTTTGAAACAGCACTCCTGGCTTTGCACTTGCTTTTAAGAATGGCTCCTGTGTATTTTGGCTGGCTGGGAAGACCAGAAGCAGGCTATGCAAAAGCGGTGTGTGCACTACAATTTCACACATGTGCAGTTATCTGCAGCTGGCTCTGTGGGTTCACCAGAGGCTTGTTTGCACACTTAGATGAAAGACAGTGAAGGCATACACTGAACTCTAAGGTTAAGCCCTGTATCTGACCAAAGGCAGGAGCTGAAACCTGCCAGCCATTTAGAGGGAGAACTCCTCTGAAGAGAAAACTGTACTATAATATTTTCAAGTAAATTCTTTTATATCCTTTAGCACTAAGAGAGAAATGTGCGTTTGTGTTTTAGAGGACACCTTAGTGGTAGAGTGTTCATGTTTGAAAGTCAGCTAGGAAATTCACACTCAGAGATCTTCAGGTGGCATTTGAATGACTCTAATCATCAGTCCTATTATAGCTTTAACACAAAAAGGTTAGCATAGGGGATGCTAAAATAAGTTTTCATGGGTGAGATGAGTGGTGATTAAGACATGTGAATATGCTGGAAATATTATGGAGGCAATTCCTTCCTTCTATGAACAACAGGAGTAAGAATCTAGAGAGAGCTCCACAGCCTACCCTCTTCACAGGGCGGTTCTTGGCCAGGGCTTCATTCAATAGCTCAACAGAGAATCCTGTGGCTTGACTTCTGATCAGAAGTTTAGCTGAATCTTTCACCAGAATGCTGATACATCTGCCTTGAGTGGCCCTTTCACTAGAATACTGACACGTCTACCTTGAGTGACCCTTTCACTAGAATACTGTCATGTTTGCCTTGAGTGACCCTTTCACTAGAATACTGACATGTTTGCCTTGAGTGGCCCTTTCACTAGAATACTGACACATCTGCCTTGAGTGGTCCTTTCACTGGAATACTGACACATCTGCCTTGAGTGGCTCTTTCACTAGAATACCGACACGTCTGCCTTGAGTGGTCCTTTCGTGGATGTTGTTGCCTGGGATTTCAATACGCTTATTGTGTCAGGTTAGCTAGTTGATTTGAGTATTTGAACATGTGGCATTTTTGGTTTCAAATGTGCTTTCAATATAACTCATCACCCAGTAATGAGATTGTTGGGGAGGAGGATTACAGTTCTCACATGTTCCTAGCTGCTGGTGGTGATCAATATCTGCCGGAGTAACCTAAAACTCATGAACAGCCAAATTTGCTTAAGTCAGGTGCATTCACTTGGTCTGAGATAATTGCCGAGAGTTGGTTAAGGAGAAACGCTGGTTTTTGAAGACAGCCCTGTAAGTGTTACTAGACTTGTCTCCTACTCAGCTCTAACAGTTCTATGGGGTTGAGGGCTGTGACAAAGGGTGAGTCACAAAGTCACACAGACCTCCCTATGGTCTGTGTAAAAAATGTGGCGTGGAAGGCAGCCCTGCACAGCTATTGAGTGGACAGGATGATTTTTCTTTCAAACACAGGATGTGAGTAATGTTACATTTCTTTCCTTTCTCTAAATAAATTTAATATGCTCCAAGCCTCCAATCAGCCTCACTGGTGGAAAGGTCAAGCATTGTCTTGACGATGTCCTTCTTGGTGCCAAGTGAATGCCCTGTTATTTGGTCCTCTAAGATCATAGCTGACATGCTCAGTGTTCAAAGCTGTACTATTCCTTAAGGATGAAGGCTCTGCTGGAGCTGCCATTGTGGGGCCCTAGCGTCATTGCCAAGTTTAGGAGCCCAGCGCTTGTGGTCCAGCCTCTTTAGGAACTCGAGCTGGCTGTTTCCTGCTGAGGTCCTGTCATATCTTGGGGTGCTGCAAGGGATCAGAACACAGGCTCCTAGTGCTATAGAGCACCCCTACTTTTGGTGTCTTACCGATCTTGGGTGCTTTCCAAATTACTCTGTGGTCTTACTTTTTTCCTTCCTTCCATTTCTGAAAGAATCCCATGTTACTCTTCAAGAAGTAATTTAGAAACACAGTGTGAACTCTTCTCCTTGGGGTGGTGGCTGAAAAAATAGCATGCCAATACTAGCTATAAACACACTCCCTACAATGTAATCTACTTATGCTGACAGCCTCATTATTCAATGAGATGGGTGAGAGGAATCATTGTAGAACTGTCATCTGAAACTACCAAGTAAGCGAGATGTAACCTTCTGAGATATGAAGTACAGAGAAAAGAAATGGAAATCTTCTTATAGTGGAAGAAAATCATTTGCCTTTTCTTGGGCACATGTATGTCTTTAACTGTGCAAGGAAACATATATTCAATTATTTGTTAATGACACAAGCACCATTACTATGATAATAGTTATTTAAAGTAATTCGAAGTGAGTAACATATTTTAATAATAATTGGTATTTGCTCAGCATTGGATGTTTTCATGCAAGTGATCTCATTTGCTCTTGACAACATTCTGGGAAGGAGGCATGATACATAGGCTCTCTCCTTTTTGCCACTAAGAAAAGTCAAGCACTTCTCATGTTAATTGAGCCTCAAAGCTAATCAGTTAGTAGACAGTTGAGTATAAATAGTACCCAAGTTCATTACTTTTCCACTTGACCACTCTGCCCTAAGCAGTAGATGTGGAGCAAAAATATGGCTCATGGATGACTTAATCTTAAGTGGTTACTTTGAAGTACATCTTTCAAATTAGCCATGAAAGACTTTCCTCACAGTATCCAATGAATGGCCAAATTCTCTTTTCCTGTAGACTATATGTTTAACCTTGACTTGGCCAAGTACATATTACATGCTCTCAGCTGCAGAGCTGAGAGCAGTTTGGTAGGACGTAGGTTTGTGGTGGGATTGGGTATATGTAGTCATTGATTCATTAAAAAACATTCAAATAGCAGCTACTGAATGCCAAGCATCATCCTAGGGTCCAGTGCTACCCCCCCTCCTTTTTTTTTTTTTGAGATGGAGTGTCACTCTTTCCCACACAAGAGTGCAGTGGTGTGATCATGGCTCACTGTAGTCTCAACCTCCCAGGCTCAGGTGATCCTACAGAGGTTTGTGCCACTATGCTTGGATAATTTATCTTTATTTTTTGTAGCAACTGGATATTTCTACATTGCCCAGGCTGGTCTTGAAATCTTGGGCTCAAGTGATCTTCCTGCCTTGGCCTCCCAAATGTTGGGATTATGAGCATGAGCGACCACACTTGGCCTCCAGTGCTGCTCTGTCTAACACAGTAGCTGTGAGCTACAATGGATGATTTAAATTGAAATTAATTGAAATTGAATAAGAAATGCATTTTTTCACTCTCACCAGTCATATTTCAGGCATTCAATTGCTACAAGTAGCCAATGGCTCTTATTGGGCCATTGGCCATTTAATTTTATTGGGCCATTTTATAAGATTTATAAAAATCTTATAGATTTTTAAAGGAAGAACATTTCTTTAAGAACTTTCCAGCCGGGCATGGTGGCTCAAGCCTGTAATCCCAGCACTTTGGGAGGCCGAGGCAGGTGGATCACGAGGTCAACAGATCGAGACCATCCTGGTCAACATGGTGAAACCCCGTCTCTACTAAAATACAAAAAATTAGCTGGGCATGGTGATGCGTGCCTGCAATCCCAGCTACTCAGGAGGCTGAGGCAGGAGAATTGCCTGAACCCAGGAGGCGGAGGTTGCGGTGAGCCGAGATGACGCCATTGCACTCCAGTCTGGGTAACAAGAGCGAAACTCCGTCTCAAAAAAACAAAAAAAACAAAAAAAACAAAAAAAAACTTTCCTTTTCTTAGAACAGAAATAAAGTATTTCCCTTATTGCAGAAAGCTCTGTTGGATAGCAGAGCTGCAGAGTTACAAGGATACAAAGGGACTAGATTTGGTCTGTCCATTTTGAGAACTTACAATTATTGCATGCCTATTATAGAACTTAGAATCTATCATGGTACATTCTATAATAGGGTATTAGTTTTAGTTTAGCAGATTTTTCTTATGCCAGTCACTATGCTAAATCCTATGGATACAATGAAAGCTAAAAATTGGTCTCTGAAACCCAGTAGTTACAGTTCAAGGGAAACAAGAAAAAAGTGCCTTAAGGCCTTAGGGACCAGAGTAATTTTTCCTGGGAAAGTTACAAGAGAAAAACACAGTTACACATATTTCTTCTGTCTTCTCTACCAATGTACATGCCTTGCTTTTTGAATAACACAGAAAAGTCTATGGTCGTACCACCCTGAACGTGCCTAATCTCATCTGAATAACACAGGAAAGACTTTAATAACTGTATCATGTAATAAGTAATTATTATAATTTTGCATTGGCATTCTCAATGCACTGGACTCCCTTTGCTCTATTTTATAAATGAACCTGGACTGTAGGGTGAGAACTGTGACAACTTCTGAATTTACCTGGCAACATTAATCACAGGGTAGGCAATCAGCCTCATGCCAGTGATGTTTCTCAGTGCAGCCTCCCCCCCACCATGGGTAAAGTGAAGGAGACATTTAAGTCTCCTAATGACCCCACAGTTATATGGGTGCCCAGCAGTGGTCTTTTATTGAAACTTCTGGCAGCAGCTGTTTTGTATCTCTTCTACATTTAGCATATTTCACGTAAATTGCAAAGATAATGAAATAGTTATGCCCTTTACAGTAAGATAACTCATTTAATTTGTGAGCAGTGGCTGTATATTAACTGTGTTTTCCGAAACTTGGATGAAAAGGACATCTATTTATTGACTGAACTAAGGGGGTGGGGTTCTCTATTGCTATCTGGGGCTGGGGCCAAGGATTTAACCCTCAGGTTCCTTCCTTGCTGGCATTAATGCTACTGTACAGGCAGGAAGTTGCCCAGGAGTGAAAGCACAATGCTGCTGAGACAGAAGTCTATTTTAAGCAGCTGGTTTATTTCCTCACTTTAGTGACCTTGGATAGATCTATCTTTTCCCTGTGTCTCTGTCTTTGTCTCTGCAATTGATTCAGATATGGCATTTATTGTTCATGTGATATGGTTTGAAATTTTTGCAGTCTTAATTGTTAAAAGGAGACCAGGAAGTCTAAGCTCTCAATCTGGATTTATTTCTTATTCCACCAGTGTCTATTAAGTGACCCTAGGCTCATTAAATAATCCGAATGGAGGGACTAGTATCCCTGGCGCTTTATTCTTTCCATCTGTAAAATGGGGTTATGAGCATACCTCCCTTCCTATCTCTGGGAAATACAAGAGCATATATATGTGGGGAATTTGGGGGATTGGAGTTTTATAAATATTTAGATTCTAAATAGACATGTTTGTTGGTCTGCCTGTCACAATCCTGTCTGATTAACTTCCTCTTCCTTCCATAGCCCCTTGACTGGGCAAACTTCAAACAAGGTGACTGAGCTCCCTTAGCTGCCACTGATTGGACCAGGATAGACAGCAAATGTAGGAGGAGTTAATCTGGATCTAGCCTGAGTCAGTCAGATGTCTCCCTTGAATCTATGCATATAGAAATACAAAAAATGGAAGCCAGAGGATGATGGATCCTTGAAGTAAAAGGTCAGGTAGATCTTGAAAATTTTTGACTCAATCCATATTGACCCAAACACAAGAATAATTCTGGTCTACAGAGAGATGCAATAGAAAGGCTCAGGTGTATTAAGAAAAGCAAATAAGTAACCCTGGGGCATGAGAAAGAGTAAGACAGGGTGATGGAATGAGTGGCTGCCTGAGACTTTCTAATTCACACAAGGTCTGGCTCTGTTTTAAGCATTCTTTACATTTTCATTCACACCACACTCTAATGAGGTTGGAAATGTTACAGGTGCTGATTTAGAGAATGCAGTCAGCTATGGGACTTATCCAAGGTCACACAGCTGGTTTTTAAGTTGGCTGAGGATTTGATTATAGATTTCTACTTCTAAGTTCAAAGTTTTTTTCTGCTATTCAATGGCCTATTGTTTAAGGTTGAAGCTTGAAAGAGAAATAAGAAGATCTAAAGAAACTGCTCTAATCCAATGTAGATACTGAAGGCTGGTATTTTACTTGTAATGTGACTAAGTAATATTTGACATTATCCCTGATATTTATCCCAATGCCAGTAACCTCACCATTAAATTCATCTCTTCCTCTGGAATTTGAATGATACTACTACTTTTTTCTCATCCCATTCAAGTGATTTTTCATTTCTGCTGGAACAAGAGTGTGAAATTTTACAAGGCTGTCATATATTTTAATTGGTATTTACTCATGGTTCTGATAGGTATTTTCTGTGTTTGGTCATCCACTCTGTGAAGCCTGCATTTTCAAAAATTATTATTAGAACACATTTTAGTGACAATTATAAAAGCAAACACCAACATTTCAATTAAGATCTAAGTCAGTATAAAGTATGTATTCAATCCACAAAGTCAATCAAAGGTTTTCAAATTTTCTTTGTGATGGAACTGCTTAGTCCAACAAAATATTATTCTGAAAATTAATATGAAAATAAATTACAATAGAACTTGTGTGTTTGAGGGAAAGCGGTAGACACTATTCCACTGATCCCTTTCCCTAATCCACCGCTGTAATCTTGGGGGAGCTGGTCAATACCTCTGAATTCTATAAGGCACAGTTTTTAAAAATTGTACTTTAGGTTCTGGGTTACATGTACAGATCATGCAGGATTGTTGCACAGGTACATATATGGCAAGGTGGTTTGCTGCCTCCATTCCCCTGTCACCTATATCTGGCATTTCTCCATATGTTATGCCTCCCCAACATCCTCACCCCCTGCTGTCTGTCCCCTAACTCCCCACAGTGTGTGATGCTCCCCTCCCTGTGTCCATGTGTTCTCATTGTTCAACACCCACCTATGAGTGAGAACATGCAGTATTTGATTTTCTGTTTTTGTGTCAGTCTGCTGAGAATGATGTTTCCAGATTCATCCATGTTCCTACAAAGGACACGACCTCATCGTTTTTTTATGGCTGCATAGTATTCCATGGTGTATATGTGCCACATTTTCCTTTTCTGGTCTATCACCAATGGGCATTTGGGTTTGTTCTATGTCTTTGCTATTGTAAACAGTGTAAAGCACAGTTTTAAAGCCACTTTATTAAACTGTATAATTGATTGTCAATAATTTTTATTTTACAGAAAGTTATTTTCTCAACAGAAAAAGGCAAAATATTAATTTTTTAAAGTTGACTTTATAGGTGCTTCATGGAGCTCCTGTGAAGACAAAGACCTTTGTCTTGCTTATCATTTCAATCCCTGCAATACCAAATAGGTGCCCCATAAATGCCTGTTGAAGGAATAATGTAAACAGGATGTTAACAGAAACTTAGACTAGAGAATACATTATTTGCATGGCTTTTAATCATTTGCTCTTCTTTTTTTCCCACTGATGACACGCAGTGCTATTGTAATACTGTCAAATAGTGTCACACTTAGGCACTTTCTCCCAAGCACATAGTGAGTTTCCCTATAAAGAAGAGCTTCGAAGCTAATAGTGATAAGTATTAAACTCATTGTGTGACCTGGAATTGGTTATTTAACCATTCTAAGCTTCTATTTCTTGATCTCTAAAACAGAGCAATAGGATCAACTTGACCTAGATTATAATACATAGCACTTAGGGCTGTTGTCAGTAGTATTTGCAAAATGCTTAGCACATTGCCTGGTATGTGGTATGTGTTCAATAAATGGAGGCTATTGTTTAGCAGGCAATATGAAAGGCAACGAGGTAAAAAAACACAATCATTGTAAAAATGCAAAGTCACTCTGAAACCAATTTATATTAATCAATGTGCATATTGTGCTATGTACTTTACTGACTGCTTACTTGTGTGGTACAGTCAACAGAACTTTCTGTCTCAGAGTTGGCAGGTAATTAAATCTCACCTTTTCCAAGAGGTTATGCAATGTGATGGTGGAATTTAAGAAGTATCCTCTCAAAAGGACATTGACTGGTGCCTGGGATAGTTATTGTCTCATTAATGGTTGACATTATGTTAATACAACTGAAGGAGAGGAGTAGGTTCCTTTCTTGGCCATTCATAGGGTGGCTCAGACTGGCAGCTGTTGCTTTTTTTTTTTTTTAAACAACTGCCTTTTTTCCGTTGCAAATACCCCACCCTTTATGCCAGTTTTCACATGTTTTTCACTTGTATTGTTAAAGTACTAGGCATGTGTACAGTTTTATCTTTTTGACACATAAATTATTCAACTTTCTATAGCATCACATCTCTCTTTCTAGTTGATTTTATTCACTTTCTCCATGTCTAACTCTCCCCATTCCTCTCTCATCACAATAAAAAAATCCCTACTTTGGTAGTGGCAACGTTTTTTTTTTTTTTTTTTTTTTACTTTTCTAGCTCTGTGGAAGTTTGAGTGACTCATTGCAGAGAGGAATTGATGAAGTCAACAGCTGCTGGAAAAACCTCTTTTTCCTTAATAGCTGTGTCAACATGTGGTTGCTATTATTCAAGTATGTATATCAAACATCCATGGTAGTCCTTGCTAAAATTTTCATCAGAGAAACTCATGTTTTGATGTAATAAAATGTTCACATTAGTACCTTAGAGGATGTTTTGTGGGAGAACAAAATTGTGGAGAAATAAAGTCTGAAAAGAAAGACAAATGACAAACATGTTGTTAATAATGCTGTAATTTATTTCACAGTGGGTTAGGTGATTTTCTTCATGGCATTATTAGTGGCACTGTAGAAATTTGGTACCTCATGCCTTCTTAGTCTCCAGGATGACCTGACAGTTCATCCAACAAATACTAATTGCTTATCAGGGTAAAATCTCTGCTTCATGGAGTTTAAATCCTAAAAGGGGAGAAAAATTAAATGTTGTGAACAGTCATATAAAATAATTACTCAATATGATATGTGCTGTGAAGGAAATAGGCAACAGCCTAAGGTAGAGACTAAGATAAAAGGAATTCAGTTAGGGAAGATGTGGGACACCTCTCTGAGGGGTGACATTGAGGCTGAGACCTAAAGAATGAGAAGGAGGTAGCAAAGAAGAGAGGAGGATATAAGAGCAACCTGGTCAGAAGGAGCATCTGTGCAAAGTCCTCTGATTTTGAGAGGGGCTGTAGCATGCTCTTGGGACTAAAAGAAGATCAATGTGTTTGGAGCACAGATCATGAAGAGATGGTAGTATAAATTAGGTTAGAGAGATAGGCAGGATCTGAGTCATGTGACTTTGTAGGCCTTGGTAAAGAGATGTGATTTTATGAACACATTTTACTGAATGCAGAGAAAAGTTACTAGAGGGTTTTAAGTTCTGTGTGTGTATATGTGTGTGTTCCTCTGTGAAAATATTTGTTGCTACAAAGCAAAGTGGCCATATGAGTTGCATGGGGTTAAGGGTAGAAACAGATAGACTGCCTAAAGTAGACCAGGATTTAAATAATTTTAAACAATGGCTGCTCACACTGAGGTTGTGGCAGCGGAAATGAGGCAGGGGTGCAAAAGCAAGATATATTTTGAAGATGGAACTGATGCAATCTGGTAATGAATTGGCTATGGGGCTTGAGAAAATGAAAGGTCTATGGGGATTCCTAGGTTTCAAACTTGGGTAACTGTGTGGATGACTGACCAGTTAAAAATGATGTAGAATATTTGGCAGGGTGGAGGAAGCATGAGTAATACAGTTTGGAATAGCATACGATAGAGATATCTATGAGACAGACAGGGGCAGATGAGATAGTCTGGAGAGAAATAATAAAAAACAGAGAGACAAGAAGAAGGCTTAGGGTGGAGCCTTGGGCTAGTTTTTCATGTATGGGTTGGGTAGAGGACATCTGAAGAATAAACCATCTCAAAAGCAGAATAACAACCTGGTTGACAGACACTCCTGGGAGAAGATATATCACAGTGAAAGGGCCAATAATTTGTAACTTCTTAATTTAACATCCTAACTGAGAAAAAGAAATATATTAGCAACATGAAACAAGAAAAGAAATAACCCCCATTGCTGGTTATATATCCAAACGATTATAAATCATTCTACTATAAGGACACATGCACACGAATGTTCATTGCAGCACAGTTTACAATAGCAAAGACCTGGAGCCAACCCAAATGCCCATTGATGATAAACTGGACAGGGGAAATGTGGCACATATACACCATGGAATATTATGCAGCCATCAAAAATGATGAGTTCGTGACCTTTGTAGGGACATGGATGAACCTGGAAACCATCATCCTCAGCAAACTGACACAAGAACAGAAAATCAAACATTGCATATTCTCACTCATAGGCGAGTGTTGAACAATGAGAGCACATGGACACAGGGAGGGGAGCATCACACACTGGGATCTGTTGGGGGGAAATGGGGAGGGACAATGGGGGGTGAGGAGTTGGGGAGAGAAAGCATGGGGAGAAATGCCAGATATAGGTGAAGGGAAGGAAGGCAGCAAATCACACTGCCATGTGTGTACCTATGCAACAATCTTGCATGTTCTTCACATGTACCCCCAAACCTAAAATGCAATAAAAAAACCAACAAACAAAACAAACAAACAAAAAAAGAAAAATGAAAAAGTCTCTCTTGTTAACTTCAATGTCAAATAACACTTAACAATAATGAAAATTAGTGTATGTGTAAACTCAGCATAAATAATAAAAGCAGCTGTATATGGTTTATTCATGAAAACCATACATATATATATAATATGAAAAAAAATCACCCGCCTCAAAAGCCATGTAAAATATCAGTTCTGAAGTAACCTAATCAGTGGGATAGTGATGTGATACAGCTAAAGAATGAAGTAGTTGAAAGACCAGATGGAAGATTGCTTCTAGAATGGTAGAAAATGTGGAAGTTCATAGCCAGGGATAATAGAGGTACTAGTTTTTAGATACGTAGAATGCCTGAAGGAAAAATTATAAAAATGAAGAGAGGAAAATATTTAAAGAAATATAGAGACATTTTCAAAAGAAAGAACAGCTACAGATTGAAATGGTCTTTAGAGGACCATTTCTTGGGAAATATATATTAAAATATTTATATGTATTAAAAATAGTAAATAAATATATATTTTAAAGTCAACACACAGGTCCATTATATTGAGACTTAAGAATATCATATGCAAAGAGAAAATAATAAATGACACAAAAGACATCAGAGTTTTCAATAAATGCAGAATGCCATTTATGGAGTAACTTTTTAAAATAAGAAATTTGAAGATAGAATTTTACAATTCATTTGTCATTCAAACGTGATGGCAATAAAAATATTCTCAGGCATACAAGGCTTTATCATAAAAAAACTCATATTGAAAAGATATTTTAACATAAATGCTCAAAAAAGAAGAAAATATTTAAAAATATATCAAAAAAGGGAAGGAAATATTAAAAAATATATCAAAACAGAACTATATCCAAAATATTACAGAATTAAAGCTCTATATTATGTCAATATGATTGGCAATCCTGCTGGGGAAGGCCAAAAGTCATTAAAATTCTTGTCTAGTTAAAGGATATATATACACACACACACACACACACATATATATATAATAGACTGTATATATACATTACTTTAAGAAAGTATTAAAAAGAAACAAAAAATAGAATACTTGCCATAAAAAGTAAGATAATAGAAAAAAATGTATTAATAATCACAATGAATACAAATAGACCAAATCTGCCAGTTAAAGAATAGACTATTGGCTGGCCACATTGGCTTGTGCCTGTAATCCCAGCACATTGGGAGGCTGAGTCGGGAGGTCAGGAGATCGAGACCATCGTGACCAACATGGTGAAACCCCGTCTCTACTAAAAATACAAAAATATTATCCAGGCGTGGTGGCACACAACTATAGTCCCAGCCACTCGGGAGACTGAGGCAGGAGAATCACTTGAACCTGGGAGGCAGAGGTCATAGTGAGCTGAGTTTGCACCACTGCACTCCAGCCTGGTGATAGAGCGAGGCTCCATCAAAAAAAAAAAAAAAAAAAAAAAGATTATTAGATTGGATGAAAAACCAAATCCAACTCCAACTCTGTCCTGTTTATAGAAGACTCACATAAAGCATAAGAACATGGGAACCTTACAGACACACAGTCTAGAAGATGCCATTCACATGACAGTCTCTCTAAATGGCATTGCTTATCTTTAAAAAATTTTTTTGAGATGTAGTTTTGCTCTGTCGCCCAGGCTGGTGGGATCTCGGCTCACTGCAACCTCTGCCTCCTGGGTTCAAGGGATTCTCTTGCTTCAGCCTCCCCAGTAGCTGCAATTACAGGCACCTGCCACTATGCCCAGCTAATTTTTGTATTTTTAGTATAGAAGGGGTTTCATCATGTTGGCTGGGCTGGTCTCGAACTCCTGACCTCAGATGATCCGCCACTCTCTGTCTCCCAAAGTGCTGAGATTACAGGCGTGAGCCACTGCGCCCAGCCAAGAAAATGCTTAAGTAAGCAGGTATAACTATGTAAGTTTTAAGCAAAATAAACTTTATGACAAAACAATAATTATAGACTCACTACTTGACCATAAAATATATGTAGAAGCAACTTATCAGTAAAATATTTCTATAAAGGTATTCACTATGAATAGCTTGAAATGTATATAAAGCAAACAATTATAAATCCTTTAGAAGGGACTGATTCTCTAGACTTATTTAAGAAATGGACTAGACAAAAAAGTCATTAAAATATAGAAAATATGAACAACAAAATATAAGGCTGATATAGACATATACTGAATTCTGCATCTAAAAATTAGAGGATGCATATTCTTCTCAAGCATGCGTTAAATATTTATAAAAATTTATCATGGACCTGACCATAAAATGTCTTAATACATTTCAAGAACAAGTATATTTACATCATATTTTTTCCCATAATAGAGCTAGAAATTAAAATAAAAACTAATTTAAGAAATTTTATATATTTGGCAATTAAAAACATAATATTTGTTAAAAGTCATTGAACTATGGTTAGGATATATTTCTCTTTAATGTTAATTATGCCTCAATATTCAAAAGTCAATTGCATTTCTAAAGACAAACAGTCAACAATTAGCAAATATGTACTAAAATAGTCACTAGGTATAATAATTACCATACTTAGAATAAATAAATCATAAAACGTGAAGAACTCTACATGGAAAAATTCTGAAACTTTATTGAAAATGCTTATAAAAAAATAAATGAAACTTTACTTCCATGCTTATAGCTAGCCTTGGTATATACACATGTCAATTTTCCAACTTGATTTAAAGATTCAATTCAATTCCAATTGATATTCCAACTGAGTTTTTATTAGAAATAGATGAGACAGTTTTAAGTTTTTATGGAAAATTAAATGGCCAAAAATAACCAAGGCACTTGAAAGTAAGAAGTAAAGAAAACAGGAAATTAAAACTTGTCTTACAAGATTTGGAGACTTACTTTAAAATGTTATTTGAGTACAGAAAAAACAAATTGACCAGTGGGCTAGAGAGTACAGAAATCAATCCAAGTATGAATGGAACTTCAATAAGTAACAGAGGTGGCAGTATAGTTTAAAGGAGAAAGGAGGACATTTTCAATTAATTAAACTAGCAAAAATGGTTATCTTGTTCATAAAAAAAGTGAAACTGGATTCCTACATCATGCCATACAAACAAATCAACTCCACACAATTGGATTAAGGACTTAAAAGTTAAAACCAAATCTTTAATGTAATTGAACATATTGCAAAATACTTTATGTCAGAAAAACCTATGATATTTAATCTCTTAGACTGCAGTAATTCTAGTTAAAATACAATAAATATCTTATTTATCTTGGCATAGAAAAACACTCAACATGAATAAATGGATAAATTTGAACACTAAAGTCAAATTACTTGTGTTCATTACTAGACATTTTAGTGAAAGTGAAAATAATGATACAAATTGAGAAAAATATTTGAAGCACATGTAAAAATAAAATGATAAATATTAAGAATCTACAAAAATTCCTGACTCGATAATGAAAGAAAAGCCATTATTTAAGAACCCTTTCTGAATGACACATCATTTAACAGAAGATGCCCACATGACCAAAAACCAGTGAAGAGATGCTTTACCTCATTGGTAATCAAAAAGATACAAATCAAGACTAAAATAAAATACTATTTCACACCCACTTGATTAGCAAAATTGAAGAAGTGTAACAGTTCCAAATGCTGGTGGCAGTGTAAATTGCTATTATTACTTTGAAAAGCAATTGGCCATATCTAGAAAGGCTGGGGAATATATCATTTGTCAGAACTGAACAATTCAGTCCTAATGATGATCCCTAGAGGAATTTATGCTCATAAGCCCTCCCAGTGGACATATACAGGGATAATTATAGCAGCACCCTTGGCATACCATGTTCTCCTCAAGAGGCAGCTGGATAAAATTGGGTATGTTTGCACAACAGACAAATCTATAGCACTGAAAAGGATTGACCTAGAGCAATATTCAACAATATGAATGAATCTTAAGTGAAAAAAGAAATCAAATGCCAGAATGGTCCATTCTTCATGACATTCCTTAAAAAGACTTTAAAAAGAACTAAAACTAAATAGATATTCTTTCCCTGGGAGATTGTATTTAAAACTTTTTAATAGGCAAGAAGATAATAAATACAAAATTTAGGAGAATGGTTACCTCATCTGGATGCAGGGGGACAGGTGGATAGGAAAGAGAAGGAATAAATGTGTAGTTGTGAGTTCTAGTTATTTGATTTGGTGATGAATTCATAGATGTTGATTAATGATCATTAAATAATAAAATAAATAAAATCAACTAAAAGAGAGCCCCAGATGAACCAATGATGACATTGACCATTGAGCATTGACCAGAAATAAAAAATTATTTTAAAAACCTGTTCAGCTGGGCACTGTTGCATGTGCCAATAGCCCCAGCTTCTCAGGAGACTGAGGTGAGCAAATTGCTTGAGCCTCCGTGTTCAAGACCAGCCTAAGCAACTTATCAAGCCCTCATTTCAGGAAAAAAAAACCCAAAAAACAAAAAAAATCACAAAAAAACCCCAAACCCCAAAACAAACAAACAAGAACCCCAAACCCCAGAAACCTGTTGGGCTTAAAAGTATAATCATAGGTAGGGTAATTTAATAGTGTTCAGACAACGTATATAGATAATTCTTTTGTTAATTTTGACAGTAAAAGCAGAAAAAATATTGATGGTTAGAGGAGGTTATAAGGTTAAGGAAGGGAATGTG
Organism: Callithrix jacchus; assembly: GCF_049354715.1. NCBI lineage: Eukaryota > Metazoa > Chordata > Mammalia > Primates > Cebidae > Callithrix > Callithrix jacchus. The sequence continues at coordinate 87,146,809 of NC_133512.1, read as the reverse complement.
GTTTGTTTTTTTTTTTAATGATAAAAGTTATATGTGATGTTTGGAGACTAAGGAGAACAATCCAGAACACAGGGAGAGATAGATAGTAAGAGTTAAACGAGATGACCATCAGAGGAAAGATCTTGTGAAAATAAGAAAGGATGAGATTCAGAGTGCATGTGAAGGGAATGGCTTTTGCTCAGATTAGGGAATCATCCATTTTAGCAGAAAGGAAAAATAAGAGGAGAGCAAGTATCAATAGGATTGGTGTGCATTGGGGGAAGTTGAGAGAGTTTGCATTGATGGTAAGTTGGGTAATGAATAACATCTTGAGACACTCATTATTACTAAAGCAACTGGCAGATTTGAGAGTGAATATGAAAGTCAAATGAATGGAGATTTTTAGAGAAAAAATAGGCTTAAATCTTAGTGGTAAAATGGTTCTATTGGTTATTTGATAGAACTCAATCTGATTCCATGGAAATTATTTAATTTTTGTCAAATAATATAAATATTAGGTTTTATTTCAAAAAGTGTGTTTCTTTTCATCATTAAAATCTCTGTCTTGGAGTCTGTACATCAACTTATCACTTAGTCATCTTACGGTCTTGAAGTCACTAAACTATAATATGACTGAACATACCCTATTATGAAACATTTTTTATGTTTTGAAAACTTTTATGTAAATGCTTAAATCAAAGATTTTGCTAACTTTGTGAGAGCAGTTTTAATTTCGTATTTTAGACTCAAAATGTTTTAATTTGTATTTAAATTGGCAACCATATTGTTTACCATTACTTGTTCTCAGTAGAGACACAGCTTGCTTTCTGTTTTGTGGCATTCCCACTAGCTATATGATTTGGTGCCATAGTTTAGCTTCCAGCTTCTGGAGCCAGACTCCATGGGTTCATAATCCTGACTTTGTTAGCTACTGGCTGTGTGACTCGGAGAGAGTTACTTGACTCTTCTGTGCCTTGATTTTTTACTCTGTAAAATTGGGATGATAATAATAATACATACCATATGGGGTTATTGCAAAGATTAAGTAAACTACATTTAAAAGGATATAGTTAACATACGAAGTTGGATTACAAGTTTTAACTATTACTTAACTTCTGCTAATATTTACTCCAGTTCTGCTCACATTACTTTCTTAGCATACATTTCAGAATGGATTAAATAATTCTGCTAGCCAGTGGCAACAGCAAGCTTCATAACGAGGAGAAAGGCTTAGGGGGGCTCAGAAAGTGCACAGAGCAGGGGAATAGATGAGTGGAAGGAACAGAGCTTTGAGGACAGACACACCTGGAACTCCTGGATTAGACAATAGCTCCAATACTTAGTGATGTGAATGAGTGACTCTCTAAAATTCTTTAAATCTTATTTGTAAGGACATCAATAGCTATTTTGAACTCTCATATAAATTTGTAATAATGTCTGTAAAGTATCTGACAGGAGCTCAGAAATGACACAATTCTTTAAATATACTCACCCCCAAATTTTAAACAAAATGTTAAACAAAAAGTAGCTGCATATCCTACACACAATTTTAAGTTTTACTATTTAAGATAATATCATGCTATGAACATATTTCCATGTCATTAAATATTCTATTTCATACAATATTTAAAAGCTAATAGAAGTCTGTTAAATGCATATACCATAATTTATGTAAACGATTGGGTTGTTTTTAATATATATGTTGTTTCCAATGTATTATGCTATTGACAATAAAATAATGAGCATCTATGATGATGAACATTGATATGCCCCTATTATTTTTGTTTAGTAAAAGGAATTGTGGGATATATCATGGGTACACTTAATTGTCTTCCGAATGGCTTATATCTGTTACCTTCTCAGATGCAATGAATGAATGTGCCCATTCACTTGCATCTTCACCAGCATGGACATTACCTTTGTTTTCCATCTCTGCAAACTTAGGTGAAAATGATGTCTCATTGCATTAACTATTACTACTTAATTACTAATGAGTATAATTTTTTTTTGTATAATCATTGTGTACTTCTTTTTGTGAACTATCTTCTTTGCTTATTTCTCTATTAGCATATTCATCTTTTTCTTTTTTTAAATTTATCATACTTTAGATTCTGGGGTACATGTGCAGATCATGTAAGATTGTCACATAGGTACATTCATGGCAAGGTGGCCCATTCTCACCATCTCCCATCACCTATACCTGACATTTCTCACCACGTTATTCCTCTCCCACCCTTCCTCCCACTATCCCTCCCATAGCCTCCTCCAACAGACCCCAGTGTGTGATGCTCCCCTCTCTGTGTCCAAGTGTTCTTATTGTTCGATACCCAGCTATGAGTGAAAACATGTGGTGTTTGATTTTCTGTTCCTGTGTCAGTTTGCTGAGAATGATGGTTTCCAGGTTCATCCATGTCCCTACAAAGGACACAAACTCATAGCTTTTTATGACTGCATAGTATTACATGGTGTATACGTGCCACATTTTCTTTGTCCAGTTTATCATTGATGGGCATTTGGGTTGGGTCCAGGTCTTTGCTATTGTAAACAGTGCCACGATGAACATGCGTGTGCATATGTCTTTATAATAGTATGATTTATAGTCCTTTGGGTATATACCCAGCAGTGGGATTGCTTGGTCAAATGGAATTTCTATTTCTAGATCCTTGAGGAAGTGCTACACTGTCTTCCACAATGGTTGAACTAATTTGCTCTCACATCAACAGTGTAAAAGTGATCCCACTTCTCCACATCCTCTCCAGCATCTGTTGTCTCCAGATTTTTTAATGATTGCCATTCTAACTGGCATGAGATGGTATCTTAATGTGTTTTTGATTTGCATTTCTCTAATGATCAGTGATGATGAGCATTTTTTCATGTTTGTTGGCTTCATATATATCTTCTTTTGAAAAGTATCTGTTCGTATCCTTTGCCCACTTTTGGATAGGTTTGTTTGTTTTTTTCTTGTAAATCTGTTTCATTCTTTGTAGATTCTGGATATTAGCCCTTTGTCAGATGGGTAGATTGCAAAAATTTTTTCCCATTCTGTTGATTGTTAGTTCACTCTAATGATTGTTTCTTTTGCTGTACAGAAGCTCTGGAGTTTAATTAGATCCCATTTGTCTATTTTGGCTTTTGTTGTCATTACTTTTAGTGTTTTAGTCATGAAGTCCTTGCCTATGCCTATGTCCTGAATGGTTTTGCTTAGGTTTTCTTCCAGGGTTTTTATCATATTAGGTCTTACAATTAAGTCCTTAATCCATCTGGAGTTAATTTTAGTGGAAGGTGTCAGGAAGGGGTCCAGTTTCTGCTTTCTGCACATTGCTAGCCAATTTTACTGACACCATTTATTAAACAGGGGATCTTTTCCCCATTACTTGTTTTTGTCAGGTTTGTCAAAGATCAGATGGTTGTAGATGTGTGGTGTTGCTCCAGAGGCCTCTGTTCTGTTCCATTGGTCTATGTCTCTGTTTTGATACCAGTTCCATGCTGTTTTGATTACTGTTGCCTTGTAGTATAGCTTGAAGTCTGGCAGCATGATGCCGCCAGCTTTGTTCTTTTTGCTTAGGATTGTCTTGGCTATGCAGGCTCTTTTTTGGTTCCATATGAAGTTTAAAGTGGTTTTTTCCAGTTCTGTGAAGAAGATCATTGGTAGTTTGATGGGGATAGCATTATATCTATAAGTTACTTTGGGTAGTATGGCCATTTTCACAATATTGATTCTTCCTAACCATGAGCATAGAATGTTTTTCCATCTCTTTGTCTTCTCTTATTTCTTTGAGCAGTGGTTGGTAGTTCTCTTGGAAGAGGTCCTTTACCTCCTTTTCACCTTTTTTTAATTTATGAAAGCTCTCTGTATTTTCAAGTGTATTATAATGCTATGCACTCAAATGCTTTCTGTTATCAGTTGTATTTGTTTCTACTGTTTTTGATATATAGAAGTTTGATATTTTATGTGTTTATTGCCGTGATCTTTTATTTTATGATTTCAGCCTTTTGTGTTATGTTAAGGGTGTCTTTCTTCACTTCTTCCCTCTGCCCAATATTTAAAAAATGGATTATAATTTAAAACCCAGAACACTTGACTATTAACACCCACATCAGGGAGGATATGAGTCAGCTAGTCAAACTGAGCCCCACTCCACCGAGATGATGTATATTCTTAAGGAACTAAATTTACTAGATGTTTTTATCCTCCCTCCCTCCCTCCTTCCCTCCCTCCCTCCCTCTCTTCCTTCCTCTCCCCTCCCTTCCCCTCCCCTCCCGTCCCCTCCCCTCCCCTCCCCTCCCCTCCCCTTTCCTCTCTTCATTCCCTTACAAGATGGTCTCTCTTGTTGTCAAGGCTGGTCTGAACTCTTGGCCTCATTTGATCCTCCAGTCTCAGCCTCAGCCTTCCAAAGTCCTAGAATTACAGGCTAAACGTATGATGTATAAAGCTATTTATTATCAATATTTAGTAAAAGTTGTCCAAAGCCATGTAGTGATTTGTATATCTGGAGAGTACAATGGAACTGGATCAGAAGCTGCGATAATTAACTTTTTGTATCAACTTGACTGGGTCATGGGGTGTCCATATGTTTGGTCACATGTTTTTCCGAGTGTTTCTTTGAGGGTGCTTTTGGATAAGATTAACATTTAAATTGATAGACAGAGTAAGGCAGATTGCCCTCCCTAATGTGGGTGGGCTTCATCTAAGTAGTTGAAGGTTTGCATAGAATAAGCTGACTGTGACCCAGACCACCAAGTAAGAGAGAATTCCTTATGCTTGACTGCCTTCAAACTGGAACATTGGATTTTTCTTTTTCCTGCCTTTGAACTTGGTGTAAAATAGCAACTTTTCCTGGTTCTTGAGCCTACTAATGTTGGACTGACCTACATCATCAGCTTTCCTGGGTTCCCAGCTTGCTTACTCACCCTGCAGATTTGGGGAACTTGTTGCCCTCCATAATCATGTGAGCCACTTCCCAATAATAAAGCTCTTGCTCTCTATCTCTATCGTCTCCATCTATCTCTCTCTCTCTCTTTCTCTCTATTATCTCCATCTGTCTCTATCTCCATCTATCTCTATCATCTCCATTTATATCTTTATCATCTCCATCTATCTCTCTTTCTCATCATCTCCATCTCTCTCTCATCTCTTTATATATACATCTATTTCTATCTATCCCTATATATCTCTATCTCCATCTATCTATTTCTATCTCTGCTCTATTTATCCCTATATTTCTATCTTCATATCTATCTATCTATCTATCTATCTATCTATCTATCTATCTATCTATCTATCTATCTCTAGCTCCATCTCTCTATTTCCATGGCCATCTCTATCTCTATCTTCATCTCTCTCTTTATCTCTATCCTATCTATCTGTCTATCTATCTCCATCTATCTCTTATTGGTTCAGTTTCTCTGGAGAACCCTAATACAGTCCTGAATGTCAACTTAGCAAAGCAACAAACATAAATTGGGACTGCAATATACCTTTTTAAAACCCAGTTAAGGCATAGCAAAGTTGAAGCCATTGCCCCCTGAATGCAAATTGTGTCATTTACCAAATGAAAGCATTAATATCCAAGCTTGCTGGGGGCTCAAATTAGATGAAATATAATAAAACATTGGGGAAATTGCTAAAACAAATCTTTGTTATTAATTATAACTTTTATCTGAAGTAACTTATGAATGTTGATGACCTTAGCAGAAATATCCTAAGTGACTTGGTAATAATTTTAAAGTGGGAGACTATTACCCCCCACAAACACACTACAAACATATACACATGCTCACTACATACAAACACATAGACACACACAGACACTGACATATAAACACCTGTTTTGGGGGAAAATAATAAAGCTGAATGTTTAACTGTTAAACATTTTTATTGTGCAGGCTTGTAACCTTTATAGGACATGCATGATAAAAAATTGTAAAATATATCAGTAAGCATATAAAATTTCAGCAATCTTTTGGACCAGCAATTGATTTGCCTGAGGGACTAAGCATCTATGTAGAACAGACATGTCTTGGAATACACAGGTTGCATATTGAATCACAAAGCCATTTCCTAAGTGATTTTCCTCATATAAAGATAAAAGTATCTTTACATTTAAAAAGTATGCTGTATAGCACATTTTCAGTTATATACATAGTTTAAAAGTAAAACTATGTCCATGCCAGTGTCTGCTTTAAATGCAAAAAGTCAAAGTAGGTAACAGGTTGGTAATCAAAGTGTCAAGAAAACTGGAAGAGGCAAAAATCAAGCGGAGTTCCAATAAGTGTACAAAAAAAAAAATAAAAGCATAACTGAAGGTTTCAGAAAAGTCCCTAAGGGCAGAATCACAATATGAGCAGGAGAAATAAAAAGCTTTTGGATATACCAGGCAGCATTCACTATGACTCAGGTTTACAGGTGAAATTCCTCAGTTTGAGTTCAGAAGAATTTGAACTTATTCCAGCAAAACTACTTCAATCTTTTTATTACTGCCTCCTCCCCCATCTTCTTTCTGGGCAAAGGGATGCTTGGATTAGATCCAAAGCTCCTGGCAGGGGGAGGGACCATGTGTCACAGCATAACAGACGGTTGCAAGTGCTTTACTGAGCAGGGGTCATGTTTGCAGCAACTCGACAGGCTCACACAATGGCCTCCGTTTTCCAGCCCCTCCCCAGAGGCCCACTGATCAGCTGAAAAGGGAATACAATGTTGAGCCACTAAACCACCCCAGTGATGGATTAGTTTGGATTCAGAAAAGCATGATTATTCTTGAAAATAAAGGAAGCTGAATAGACATGCTGACCTCATTCAGCTGATGACAGGCAGCGAAAGCTGGCTTCCACGCCTGCCAGCCCACAGAGGACTCAGCCCCATTGGTCCACTTTAATTCATTTCATCGGGCTACTGTCGACCATCTCTATGGATAAAGATGCCACATGATAAAGCCCAGATGCGAGCTTGACTGGACTCTAGCTCAGAGTCAGAAATGCTCATGGAAGACTAAGTCATAGGTATTCTAATTTTGGTCTTCAGGGAAGCTGCTGACCTAATGCATGTTGATGCATTAGACCCTATTTTAAAAAAATGTGAAAAACAGGAAGGCACTTAGGTCTTGTTATCTATATAACAAATATTCAGGCACAGAAAATATAGGTTAAAATTTCAAGAAGAGTAAGGCATTAGTTGGATCATGAGAAGGTAGAATATTATGTTTTCTAACTTGCAAGGATCACTGGATCCTACTGGATCATGAAAATGAATGCAGCAATCCACTAACTCCGTAATGGTGGGAAGAGAGTTTGCTGAAAATCTGCCCATATACTTGTACACTCACTGGCCATACCCTGGAATTCTTCCCTTACCATAAAATGACCAACATTTTAGAGTAGCAGTTGAGGTTGTTGGTTCTTTTTTTTCCCTCCTCAGTTCTCCATATTTCTCTCAAATTAACTTTCAACAATAGGTTCATATCTCAGCCAATAAAGTGATGGTTGATCCACACGCAAATAAAAAGGTAAAGAAAAAAATTTTAAAATTCAGACTGCCAAAAAATAGATGAAATAAATCAGAAGAGACATAATACTTATGAAAACTGAGAAAGTGATTTCTTTGTTCTCAACCAAGATAATTCATTCATAAATTGTTGCTGTATTAGAAACTTTAAACTTGAAATTGGCACCAGGAAAATTAAAAGGAAAAAAATCAGGTATACTTCTATACTTGAAATGTCATTTATATTTCTTTCTGCAAGCTGATGCGGACATTGCTGAATATTTTCCCAATAGCTTCGAAGAGTGGGTCACAGACGGTGTGGATGTAGATGGAATAGACACGGCTGATGCACTGAATCTCAATCAGGAAGCTCTTAATGCATGGGACAACTGCCCAGATGTGCAGGAAAGAGAGAATGGCAAAGTAAATACCCCAGATGAGCGCCATCGGAATGCCAAAGAGGGCAGACAGCAGGCGGTAAAACCAGTATTTCGTCACAGTGAAGGTGGTGAAGCTGGCCTTCCAAATGCCGTCGAAACTGTGTGTCCCTTCTGGTTCTGCAATCACATCTTCAAAGTCAATCTAAAAGGAAGAAGTGACAGAAAATGAGCATGGAATAGAAGAAAAGAGAAAAACTCACTATTCAGTATCCATAGACATACTGTATTAGCTTTTATGAGTCAATTCTTTGTGAGATGCTTAAAAGCAACCAGCAGCATCAGCATCACTTGGATCTTGGAAACACATATTTTTTTTTTTTTGAGACAGGGTCTGGCTCTGTCACCTAGGCTGGAGTGCAGTGGCATGATCATGGCTCACTACAGCTTTGACTTCCCAGGCTCAAGCAATCTGCCTACCTCAGCCTCTTAAGTAGCTGGGACCACAGCTGCATGCCACCACACTCAGCTAATCTTTTTTTTTTAAATTGTACTTTTGGTACATGTACTCTAGGGTACATGTGCAGATCATGGATTGTTGCATAGGGACATACATGGCAAGGTGGTTTGCTGCCTCCATCCCCCCATCACCTATACCTGGCATTTCTCCCCATGTTATCTCTCCCCAACCTCCCTACCCCCCTGTCCCTCCCCAGCCCCCCTGCAACAGACACCAGTTTGTGATGCTCCCCTCCCTGTGTCCATGTGTTCTCATTGTTCATCACCCACCTATGAGTGAGAACATGCAGTGTTTGATTTTCTGTTCTTGTGTCAGGTTGCTGAAAATGATGGTTTCCAGATTCATCCATGTCCCTACAAAGGACAGGAACTCATTGTTTTTTATGGCTGGATAGTATTCCATGGTGTATATGTGCCACATTTTCCTTGTCCAGTCATTGATGGGCATTTGGGTTGGTTCCAGGTCCTTGCTATTGTAAACAGTGCTGAAATGAACACACATGTGCATGTGTCTTTATAATAGGATGATTTATAATCCTTTGGGTATATATCCAGTAACGAGATTTCTGGGTCAAATGGTATTTCTAGTTATAGATCCTTGAGGAATCACCACACTGTCTTCCACAATGGTTAAACTAATTTACATTCCCACCAACTGTGTAAAAGTGTTTCTATTTCTTCACATCCTCTCCAGCATCTGTTGTCTCCAGATATTTTAATGATTGCCATTCTATCTGGCATGAGATGGTGTCTCAATGTGGTTTTGGTTTGCATTTCTCTAATGATCAGTGATGATGAGCATTTTTTCATATGTTTGTGGGCCTCATATATGTCTTCTTTTGAGAAGTGTCTGTTTATATCCTTTGCCCACTTTTGAATGGGTTTGTTTGTTTGTTTCTTGTAAATCTGATTTAGTTCTTTGTAGATTCTGGATATTAGCCCTTTGTCAGATGGGTAGACTACGAAAATTTTTCCTATTCTGTTGGTTGACGGTTCATTCTAATGACTGTTTCTTTTGCTGTGTAGAAGTTCTGGAGTTTGATTAGATCCCATTTGTCTATTTGGGCTTTTGTCGCCAATGCTTTAGGTGTTTTAGTCATGAAATCTTTGCCTATGCCTATGTCCTGAATGGTTTTGCCTAGGTTTTCTTCTAGGGTTTTTATGGTTTTATGTCTTTTTTTTTTAGTTGTTTTTTAAGAGATGGAGTCTCACTATGTTGCCCAGGTTGGTCTTGAACTCCTGGGATCGAGGAATCGACCCACCTTGGCATTCCAAGGAGTTGGCATAACAGGCATGAGCCACTGAGCCAACCTAAAACAGATATTTGGGTTCTCCTTGGACTTTATTATCTCTCAAGGGTAGAACCCAGGAGATTTTTTAACATGGTGTCCAGAAGTTTCTCTATCACACAAAAGGTTGAGAACTATAGCTCTAAAGAAAACCAAACGGATGTGATTAAATTTCTTGACTTAAAAGTAAAACCCCCAAACATGGATAAGGATATGAGGCACTCAGTACAATGTAATGACCACGACATAATTTAACTGCCTTTGAAGACATCTATACATGCAATTTTAAGAGTGTTTGGTTAATAATTTTTCAAATTCCTAATTAGCATAATTACTTCAGGAAATTATATCATGATGAGCTGGGAGGCATCAAGAAGGCTTCATGAGGTGGGAGATTAGAGCAGGGCTTGGGAAGTTGGGTACAATTTGGAGAGGAAGAAGAAAGAGACCTTGGAAGTGTGTCAAAGCCCCAGGATCAAACAAGGGTGCCATAGTGAGTGTCACAGGCAGAATAGACCTGTGTAACCAAGCCTGGAAAGACAGGTTGAGGCCAGACTGGATATTATTATACAGACATTGATGTCTATGGAAGATGTGGAAGCAGGGGAGTGTAGCCACAATCAATGCACTAGTTTATCAAGAGTTTGACAACTGTATGCACACTGGGAGAAGGAGGAAAGAGATTCAAGGAAGGGAGACTGTCACTGTCACTCAAGTTTGAAGGCCAAGACTAGAAAGGTGGTTATAAGAAAAGAAAAGAGGGTTCCAGAGATGCTAAGTGAAGAATCCACAGGACTTGGTTAGTTCAAGGATGGGGATGATAGGAGCTGAAATACAAATTTGGCCCCTTTCCCAGTAGCAGGCTCTCCCAGGTACACGTTCACCCAAACAATTAATTACAGGAAATTTTATCCCTCTGCAAAGATTTATATAAACTACACTTAAGCATAGGATTAAAAACAGAATTTGCAACAGAAAGGTAGGACACAGCCAGTGCAACTGCTTGGCAGTGACAGCTATAGGAAGGGATTTAATGTAGTTTGAAATCCAAACAAGTAGATGACTGCCAGCAGCAACTCAGGCAGGCTCTGGATTAGGGAATGAGGACTTCTATGACTCCATGGAGCTGTTCAGTGCCAAAAAGCCATCTTTAATTCGACACAATAAAATGTCTTCTGGAAAAAGTACATGATGCTTACCAATTTTTAAAGTTTATTTTGTGGAACATTCTGTTTCTTGACTTACTGTCCAATGTTTTAATAATGTAATGTTAAAAACAGTGGTATAGCCACAATTATATAAGTGAAGTTAAGTAGATTTATTGTCACTCTTATTTTTTCTTTACCCATTTGGATCTAGACACAGGGTAAACATTTACTTGTGTGTTTTAAAAGGTGGCAAATATGTGGCAAATCAGGTCAATACTTTTATACAGTTTCTGTGCAAATTATTTAATTGCCTATTATGGATTTGTGTTCTGACACTGCATTCTTCCCAAGACTATCAAAAATAAGGGGCTGTGGTTTTCCTACATTCAATTGCAAGACACCTAAAGAATTTTATTTTTTAAAGATGTCTTTGTTTTGTAAGAAGATTTAAAGGCAGAATTAAAACACTACAGCAGGTAGTCAAAAAATGGGCAATCGTCATCTATGGCTGCCTTGAAATGGGTACACACATTGTGAATGTATAATGGAAAATAATCCATTACTCTTATTAAAAAATAGTCTGTTACCAAAGAAGGTTAGGAAACAATTTACTGGGAGCAGAGGATTCCTACCTCTTTACAGAGCAGACCCAAAGCAGGTCTGCCTTGAGATTCTTTTCCTAGGAGGGGAAGATTTGTGAACATTTGTTGACTGGTGATTATGATCAGACACTGCTCTCATTTAACTCACAACAACTCTATAATACAGTATTCCCATTTTTTTAAGTGAGATTCAGAAATGCTAATGAATTGCCCAAGTAAATAAGAGGTAGATTTGAAGTTTAAATCTGGTCTGAAAGTTATCAACTTTCTTCAATATTGCACCACTTTTCCAAAATATTCTTCAAATTTTCTCTAAGTTGAGTATGCTATTTCATAATTAAAAGACACATTAATAAAAAAGAGTTTGCCAAATTTAACCCTGTGGTAACTGCAACAATTCTCACAGCATGTTGTCTGAGGACAGTGTTACACCATATGTATAATGGTCCTCAGTGAGGATATTTATGAACATGAGTGTGTAAGATTTCTTAATAATAATTATGTTTTCTGAGCATAAATTCAAATTATTTTTAATGAGTATATTGGATTCTTACACTTTCTTTTAACTTGCTTACTGAATTTCTGGATGCTTGCATTTTCAGTGAAACTGTGTTTTCAGAAACTGCTAGTGAGCATGATTTATCTTCAAACATCCAAGTGAATTTAGAGCAGGTCTCCAGGGGTGCAAAGCAATATGACAAAAATAACATGTTATATAAATATATCCAGTTAGTTATTGCTGTTTTAGTCTTGAAAATGTAAGGCAGTTTAAAAGGAAACTAAAAGTACAGCCAATTAGGTGCAGACGAGAAAAAGAAAGCAAGGCAGGTTAAAGGAGCGATAGTGGCAGAAGTAAAGCTTAATGTCTTTCTACCTCCATTTACACGGCAGTAATTAGTATTAGAGGAGTATGTGAGATTAATTTATATAAAGTACTTAGCATGCGTGCAGGGCATAGCAATATGATTAGTAAGTACCTAATAAATAGTAGCCCTTAAAAAAAATCTCTTGCTTTTGGTGATTAGGTCTTTTCTTTTCTTTTTTTTTTTTTTAAGACAGGGTCTTGCTCTGTCACCCAGGCTAGAGTGCAGTGGCACAATCACTGCTCACTGAAGCCTTGACCTCCTGGGCTCAAGCAATCCTCCCACCTCAGCCCCCAGAAGAGCTGGGACTACAGGCACCCATTACTGGCTAATCTTCTTTCTTTCTTTCTTTTTTTTTTTTTTTTTGTTGAGATGCGTGTGGTGGGGGAGGGTCTTACTATGTTGCCTAGGCTGATTTCGAACTCCTGAGCTCAAGCAATTCTCCTGCTTTGACCTCCCAAAGTGTTGGGATTACAGACATGAGCCACTGCACCGGCCGTGACTAGGTTTTTAAATAGACAACTGTAATAAGAGGAACTATCAGCTGCAAAGCACATAAGGGCTGTCAATTTAAACCCCACCATTGGCTCAAAAGAACTAACTTCGATTTGTAATAATCTTCACCACAACCCACTGAAATGCATGTCATTATTCCCGTTTTACAGATGAGAATACTGCCGGGGGTTAATAAGTTACCCACGGTCACACAGATGCTAAGTGACAAAGCTATAACTTGTCATTTTTCAATTCTGTGCTCTTTTTGCCTTTGTATTCCTGAGACCACAAGCCTTTATAATTGTCTTATTTGCTTGATTTTCACCCAGATAGATATGCTTCCTAAAACATTCCCATTTTGATCATTAAAGGAATTACTCTTGTTAATGTTTCCACTTCATGTTAAGACATCTAACCTAGGGTGTTTTGCATTATTGGTCCTGATTGTGTGTGTGTGTTTTTTTTTTTTTTGAGACGGAGTTTTGCTCTTGTTACCCAGGCTGGAGTGCAATGGTGCGATCTCGGCTCACCGCAACCTCCGCCTCCTGGGTTCAGGCAATTCTCCTGCCTCAGCCTCCTGAGTAGCTGGGATTACAGGCACGTGCCACCATGCCCAGCTAATTTTTTGTAGTTTTAGTAGAGATGGGGTTTCACCATGTTGATCAGGATGGTCTTGATCTCTTGACCTCGTGATCCACCCACCTCAGCCTTCCAAAGATTACAGGCTTGAGCCACCACACCCGGCCCCTGATTGTGTTTTTATGGCTCTGAATGGTATGTTCTCACAATCCTGGGTACCCAGCCAGGGACCCTCTAATTGGCAGATATGGAAACTGAGGCACAGAATGATTAAAATTAGATAGACATTCTCAAGATCCCAAGTGAATTAATGGAAGAGCTGAAATTAGAACTCTAATTTCCTGATTCCCAGGTCTATGTCCAGCCTTGTGTGTCATACTTTTTCTCTAGGAAGTTACATCACCCTCCCCACGTGCCTTCTCTACTTACTCCATTCACAGCTCTAGGTCTCCTTTAAATCTCTCATTGCTTTCTAAGGCATTGACTTGAAAGTTTATGAGAAATGTTCTTTCTACAGTGTGAACATGAACATTTTTGTACATTTATGTATGATGAAAAAAACAGGAAGAAATATCTTTTTACAAATCCAAGTATATTTTGTCATGTATTCAGAATGTACTGAATCCAACAAAACTCTGCTAAATAATTGATCCTTCTATTTAAGGGAGTTCAGAGTTCCACATCAATCAAAGCACAACTGCTTCAGCAGATTCACAGATATTTAAAGCTAAAGGGATTCTTAAAGCAATGGAGTCACATTTGAGATAGAGAAATTGATGACCTAAGCTGTCAGATGACTGGTCCAAGTATACCTTCCCATTTAATGGCAGCACAGGATTGCAACACAGGCTCAGAAACTCTCCTTGGCTCTTCCACTACTGCTTGCTATCACCACACATCCTTGATCACTCCAGCTGCTACATTCTGGATGCCTGTGTCTGAAATTAAACATCCTTAGGCTATCAAGAGGTCCCACACGTCTACTCTTGAGTGGATGATGGTGCCTCTTTCTCACAATCCTTAATGGGCTCATTACTCCCATTCAGCATCAGCTTGATTTATCTCTCATTGAAACAGTAACTCCCAAGTCCCAGTTCCCAGGGGACTGACTCCACTTGCCCTTCTATAAGCGCTGGTCTTGCTTGGAGCAGTACTTTATGTGCTTGCTTAGATTTTGAGCAGGACAGGAATTAAAAATTTGTTTAAAAACCTAATGCCCAAGAGGTGTAGGTGCCATCAATTTCTTAGAGTGGGCTGCCTCAGATGAGGTTGAGCTACTCCTCCAAGAACCAACTGTCTGTTCTGTAATCTATGGAATAAGTTGCTCTTCTGGAGAGAATTATTACACAGACATAAAGATCAAAGGCATAAATGTACTTCAGTGATATTTTTGTGTCTCAGTAGATGCTTTATAAAGAGTCAACAGTTTACATTACTAGATTTTTATAAATGATGTGAAATACCTTTGTACAGCATTGGTTTACAATACTACGATTTCAGAAACAAGAGTTAACACAAATCAAGCAGCAGACGTCAAGAAAAGCAATCTGTCCTGTTGTGTTTTGATAATACTTGGCTGATGTAGTAAATCTCAGAGGATTTCATTCTGTTCAATGTATCTGAAGTCAATATTTGAAAAACAGTTTATATGTGCACAGGATTTTTAAAATATAGGATCTTTTTTGGGTCTCAAAATCTGGACATTTTATTTTGAATAAGGAATTTTCAAGAAGGAAATCCTAAGCACATATTGGAGTTCATAAGTAATGATATTACACATTCTGTTTCTATTGAAAAATATCTTCGTAGACGGTTAGTGAAAATCATGATTGTACTAGATATGTAGAACACATAAAAAAACAACACCTAAGATGTTTACAGAAGACTTGTCTGCTGCCTGCCCAAAATTTACAATCCACTTCTCTGCCAACAGGATCCTGATGGATTCAGGTAATGGCAATAATCCTTTGATCTCAGAGATGAGTCACAGTTGATTTAGACTTGCCATGGTAAGGTTAGTCTTCTTGGTGAGCAATTGGTTTAAGGCAGGCATGTGACTCAGTTCTGGCCAATGAGATCTAAGTGAAATCTGCTAGAGTGTACTTCCAGGGAAGCTTTGTCTTCCTTATGAAAAGAGACAGAGTCAAAGAGAGACTCTTTGACCTTTTCATCCTGCTTAGAACCTGAGGAGTTGCCTATGTTGTGATTGTGAGGTGACATGCATGATTAAAAGGCCAAAAAAATAGAAGACATGCTGCTTTTGCCATTATCAAGCTACTGAAGCAATGCCAGAAGCTGCCCACCCCTAGACTTTTGCGTATGTGACATAGATATACCTTAATTTTTAAGCCACAGCTGTTTAGGTTTTTAGTTACACGTAGCAGAATACATTCTTTTTTTTTTTTGAGACGGAGTTTCGCTCTTGTTAACCAGGCTGGAGTGCAATGGCATGATCTCGGCTCACCGCAACCTCTGCCTCCTGGGTTCAGGCAATTCTCCTGCCTCAGCCTCCTGAGTAGCTGGGATTACAGGTACATGCCACCGTGCCCAGCTAATTTTATGTATTTTTAGTAGAGACAGGGTTTCACCATGTTGACCAGGATGGTCTTGATCTCTTGACCTGGTGATCCACCCACCTTGGCCTCCCAAAGTGCTGGGATTACAGGCTTGAGCCACCGAGAATGCATTCTTAAAACACTCTTTCCCACTGGCTTGCATAGCAGTCGTATAACTCCTCTTTTAGAAACATGAGCTTAATTTCTGATCTCAACATATCTTTTCAACACTACTGGACACTGTTACCACAATACACTGCCTAACCTGTATCAGAAAATATTTGCTTTACATTGATGTAAGTTTTAGCAAAGCACAAATGGGATGATACATTGACTAAGACTGAAACAAATTAATATATTTTTTTCATCTAGAAAAATCATGCTTAGATGTGATAGACAGCACCTAAGACAGCTTTCAATGACTTTCTCTGCTGGTATTCATTCCCTTGTGTAATGCCATCCCTCTAAATGTGGGCTGGACTTAGTGATTTGCTTTTAAATAATAAAACATGGCAAAAGTGATGAGGTATTACTTCTGAGATGAGGTTACAAAAGACTGGGCCATTCATCTTGTTTGCCTGTCTTGATCTCTCCGTTGCTTGCTCTACTGGAAACCATGTGGAAAGGCCCACGTGGAAAGGCCCACGTGGAGAGGCCCATGTGGAAAGGAACTGAGAGAGGGGTCTGGCTAGCAACCACTGAAACACGGAGGCCCTCAGCTTGACAGCCTAAGAGGAACTGAATCCCGCCATCAGCCATGCGAGTGAGCTTAGTTAGACGTGCCTCTTTCCCAGCCCTGAGACCTGGGTCGCAGCCCCGGAGAGACCCTGAGCAGAACCACTCAGTTAAATCACTTTGATTCCTGACACACAGAAACTGTGGAGGAGCAGTTTGTGGTGCTAAGCAACTCAGTTTTGGGGGTGATTTGTTATGTACCTAGACAATATAATTCCAAAACAAACCACTTTTATTTTGATGATGATTTCTTATTTTCTATTTTATTGTTTTTCTCTATTAGACAATTTAGTTTTCATGTTTACAGAGAAAGGTATGCAATGAATATCTATCAGATGCCGTGGAATTTGGTCCTGGGACAAAGTCCAGAAATAGATGAGAAGGAAATATAGCATTTACAACTTTCTACAATTCATACCGAACAGAATATAAGAAAAAAATTAGGCTATAGATAGTGTTTGGGTTGAAATATCAGCCCAAATACTTGAATTGGCTTAGATTTATACCCGGGTATGCACCAAAGACCAAGGACCAGCTCTATCTGGAAAATGGATCACCAAACTTCAACCCTGGAATATAATGCTTCATTCAGCACTAGCGCAGGGTTCTCATTTCTCAGGAGTTCTTGGCAAAAGGATCCCCTGGTGGAAGGGTGCTTGTTAAAATCCAGATTCTCTGGCCCCATTTCAGACTCAGATCAGACTCTCTTGGGTAGGGCCTGGGGATCTGTAGTTTTACCAGGATTGCCCTTTGTCTCATGCAAAAGACTAGAGTGTGCCACATTCCCTTGGATTTAATTACAGCTCCTTTTTGCATATGCCTTTCTTTTTTCTCCACTCCTGACAGCCCTAGTTTGTTCCCCTCTTCATTCTGGGAGCTCCTCATGTGCTGGATGGCATCTGGACACCGGTGGATAAATGAATAGAGCTACTTTTTGAGAGGCTTTTGCTAATTTAAACCCATAAATATGTATTACTGGGTAAGGATAAGTGACCATTATTTATTATGAAATCATATAAATGGATGATAGAAATATTGGTTTATTGTTATTATTCTAAATCCCGCATAAACAAATTGTAAACACATACTTGTAAAATCCTAATGTATGTGTCAAACCCAGTCATACAGAGAGAGGGTTTAGACAAATTTCAAACTCCTTCTTTGTTCCCACACATATTTTTTACGTGTTGAGCTGCCTTTGAAGTCGATGGAATAAATGTTGTGTGTGAGTGTGTGGGTGCAGAAGAGGTTGAGAAATAGCACAATTAAATGTTGACAGAACATGGGAACTTTGCTCTAATACCCATGTGTTTCTCAGGGGCAATCTTTATTGGGCCACACTGGCACCTCTGGGGAAAAGGCTGCAGTGCTCTTGCAGCCCCTGCTGAAAACAGGAGGCCTGGATTGCATTGCAGATGCCTGTGTTGACAGGGGTTCCTAGGGATATCCACCTAGATCCCTAGGAAAAATGTAAACTTCTGGTAGGAGCATTGACTCCTGTTCTTGGGCTTGAACACTGGTTTCCTTGGAGTGACAAATACTAAGTAACCTCATCTTGCAGAAGCAAGGGTTTCCAAGGTTTCAAGACAAAAGAGGGCAAAAAGGTGGGTATTTATCTACCTTTCTGAGCAACTGAAGAGGGTTAGGGTGTGGGGTGGTGGGTGTGGAGGGGACTTACAGTCACTGACCTGAGCATCCAGCTTGGAATCCAGGGTCTCTGTCTTCTAAATGACTTCCCTCTTGTTGCTTCCCAGTCATTACAGACGCCTCATAATAATATTTTACACTGATAGTGTTCTATTTCACTCATCTGCTTCTCTTCACAAACTTGTGAAGATCTAGATCATTTTCATAATAAGAATTGTCTATTACATCTTTTATTTTCCCACTGAGGGAAGTTCACTTGACTAATAAGCGACTATATCAAGACCAGGATTTAGGGCAAAGTCTGTGTCTGCTGTGAACATCTGGTATCCTCCATAATACCTAGTGGTACTATGTACGTATTAATTAGTGTATAAATATTTCTTCTAAATGCTCATCGAAAGGATGTAGCCATACATAACATGTCAGCAGCCATAGTTTTATCACTTATTAATTCTTTGCCTGGTATGACAAGCACACTTTGATTTATGTATTTATTTATTTTTGGCATCCTCTTTTATCCTATTATTTTATTTTAAATGATTTAAAATTTCACTTAAATTTAAAATTTAAATAAAATTCATTTAAAATAAAACAAATAAAAAGAGCAAATAAAAATCATTTTATTTTAAATGATTTTCTTATTCACCATAGCTCTAAACTACCACAACCATTCTCAAAATGCAATGAAGGCTGATTATCACTTAGGTCACTTGGACAGTGTGGAAAGCCCCCTCGTGAGGGGGTAATTCCAGTTCAGAAGTCTTTACCTTTAAAGAAAAACAATTTAGAAAATATAGGTTAAAGCATGCTTTGTGCTTGTTTGAATTTTCTCCCATGACCTGAACTACCTCAGTTGTGTAGACCTGCCCCCAAAGCAGGGGACATACACTGGAAAATGATGAGGAGGGGGCTTCAGGGAGGAGGCAGGAGAAGCAGCCCAGGCCCAGCCCTGCCAGGGAAGGACGGGGAGAAAAGTGACTTTCATCTTTGGTGCCTCTTGCCTCCACTTTTCCTCATGTTTTCTCGTGTGTTTGTGTTTGTGTGTGTGTCTGTGAATGTGCGTGTCTGTGTATATGTGTCTGTGCAGGAAAAGAGGCAGGTGTATACATAACTTGTACTCTAGAATTACTTCACGTGACTGTGTTGTCTTTTCTCGCAGGGGTGGGAGGGATGATGCATACAGCAAGGGACAGCACTGTCTTCAGTGTTCTTTATGTGTCATTAATAGACTGCAGGCATCAGTGTGGTGGATATATTCCAAGGCAAGAGTCTCTTACGGGCCTTGGAATAGCAATAACTCATGTTATACAGTGCTATATGCCTCAGTGGATTCACATCATGCCCTGTTTGTGAGGACCTGCAAGGCAGGTATTATTTCCCCCATTTTACACATTAGGAGATTGAGCCTCAGGGAGGTTGTAATCAGTGATTGAAACAAAACCAGGATTTTGCTCTCTCAGTTTCTCATTCAGTTCTTCCTCCATCATACCATTCTCTTTAAGCTCACCCCAAATTCCTTGTTCTGTTTATGAAAGCCTCTCATTCAAACAGAAACACAGGGGGATTTCTGAACCCATGGGCTCTGGTTGCTCTTTGTGGCCTACATCCATATTTGCCATCCAAGTTGTAAAACATGTCTCCCCTCCCTCTGCAAATAATCATTTCCACCAAAGAAAGGGTGTGTGATTCAAGCAAGAGGAGGTAGCTGGCTGGCTTCCTTCTGCTCTCAAACTTCCACATTCAGCATCACCCTCACCCCCAGCAACCTAACTCTCTTCTGGCCAGGACCGCTGGGCATTTGACTGACTATTGGCTACCAGAGTCCTCACTGTGTTGTCAAGTCTTTCTGGCTTTTCCTGGTTTACCATAACATTGTATGTTCCCCTTACTCCATTCCTTTAGTGTCAGTGGTTCCCATACATTAGTATAGCTAAGAAATTTCTGGGGATGCTTGTTAAAATGCAGATTCTTGTGCCTTGAGATTATGAATCAGTGCTCCCAGGGTAGAGTCCAGGCATTTGTACCTCTCCCAACCCCCCATTTTGATGCAGCTGGTCTGGGGAGGACACTTTGAGAAACCAGAATGTCTTAGGCTTTATTCTCTGCTAGGGGAGAGGATCTGAAAAAGGTGACACTCGGATGTGAGTGAGTGTGATAATCCATTACTGTGTTGCTTTTGAAGAGCACTTATGAAAAGCAATATGATGTCCTGCTTAACAGCATGGAGGTGTCTGGATCTCTGCTTCTTAGGGTTATCTCATCTAAACTACTAAACCTCTCTGTGCCTAAGTTTCTTATCTGTAAAATGAGGTATGATAATACCTACATCTTAGAGTTGTGGCTCTGGACATGAGTTAATTTATGCAAAAACGTTTAGGGCACTGCCTACTACATCAGGAGCTCTGGCCCAGGCGCCTCAACCAGAAGTGGGGAGGGGTCAGGGATGTCAGAAATAGTATTGGGAAGATGGAAAAGGAGAACCTTTTGGTATTCTTGAAATTGTTCCATGTCAGTGACTGCTTATTTTGTATTCTGCCATTAAGCAAGCAAGAAGGGTGAGCTCATCTATAGCAAGTCAATGAGGCTTCTGGAGTTTATTACCATGAGGCACACAGTGAGGAAATATGCCCCAGGGAGATGATGCCCTAGCTGATGAGTGCACAAATGTGTCAGAGAAAGTTGCACCAACATTCCATATGAGCCACTTTGGGATTAATTCCTTTTCATCTTATTCCTCCTTTTCTTTCGTTTGAAGGTAACCATCAGGCTTCTCCATCTTTTGCTCTTCTTAAGAGGGTGTATGAGTTTTCCTGGAGTGTTCGTATTACATTTTGAACATGTAAGCTAAATCTTCCTACACTGATAACAAAGATACCCATTTCTAGTTTATACCCTGTTATGCATTGAATTGTATCCCCTTCGGCAAGCTCTGCTGACGTTCTAATCCCAAGACACTCAGAATGTGACTTTATTTGGATAGAGGGTCATTGCAGATGTAATTAGTGAAGATGAGGTCATACTGGAGTAGGGTGGACCCCTTGTCAAATATGACTGGTGTCCTTATAGGAAGATGGCTGTGTGAAAACACAAAGGCAGAAGGCCATTAACAATGGGCGCAGAGTAGAGTTATGTAGCTGCAATCTAAGGAATGCCAAAGATTGCCAGCAAACCACCAGAAACCAGGAGAGACAAGGAAGGCCTTCCCTACTGGCCTCAGAAAAAGCCTGGCCTTGCTGACATCTTGATTTTGGACCTCTAGTTTCCAGAATCACAAAATTTGTCCCCAAGAAGTTTCTGTAGCTTTAGGCCATCCAGTTTGTGATGCTTTGTTAGGGAAGCCCTAGCAAATGCACATGCATTTCATTGGAAGTCACTGAAAATGATCCTCAGGGATAGGATTTGGGATTTCTGGAACATTTTCCTACCTCTCTTTGTAGCCTGTGCACGTTTTTTTTTTTTTTTGAGACAGAGTCTCATACTTGTTGCCCAAGCTGGAGTGCAATGGTGCAGTCTTGGCTCACTGCAACTTCTGCCTCCTGGGTTCAAGCAATTCTCCTGCCTCAACCTCCCAAGTAGCTGGGATTACAGGTGCCCACCACCACACCTGACTAATTTTTCTTTTTCTTCTTTTTGTATTTTTAGTAGAGAAGAGGTTTCATCATGTTGCCACACTGGTCATGATCAAACTCCTGACCTCAGGTGATCCGCCCGCCTCAGACTCCCAAATTGCTGGAATTATGGGCAACAGCCACTGCACCTGGCCTGCACATTCTTTTTTATGGGGTTCCCAGGTGAGTACCTAAATCCACACTGCAAACCAGCTGGCTGTGAGCAGTCTGCAGGAATCTGGAGACATCTCTCCTGTCCACATGGCCTCATGTGTTCATATCATGAAAAACATCTAGTGGTAGATGGCTCAGTACAAAGCAGGCTGTACACATCTTGATTCCATTTTGTCCTCTGGTGTCAATTTGGTAGCACTTGTTGATGTTGAGTGTTACAAAACAAGTGACATTGAACAGTGAACAGTGTAAAAATAGGCCACAGAAGAGCCAGCAATAGTATGGATACTGGGTGATTAGCTAGTGAACTTAAATAGAGAGGAGGGACACCTCGGGGCACTAACGTTTGCCATCTTTGAAGAGAAATAAGCACAACCCTTCCAAGTGTTGAAAGTTCTATCCCAAATAGAAAAATCTTACCTTGTTTAATGTAAGAAAATCTTATTTTATCTAAATATGCAATTATAGGGATTCATCCAGAGGCCTGGCTTCCTCACTAAAATCTGTGTTTACACTTGGGAGTTTGTTATTCTTTAACCTTCGGGGCGTGTCATGGGATAAATCTGAATGATTACCACACTAAAGAAAACAAAAGCTCTTTCTTTTCTATCAAAGACACAAAAACGGAAATGTCTCCATCATTTTCAGACTATCCATTGGTCTGCGTGCACATTTGTTTGAACTAGAGCTTTTTAAACACCATTAGCTTCTTTTCAGTTTCTATAATACACTTCCTGATGGCAGAGGTTGTTTCCTGCTATTCAGTTAAGTCAAACCATGGTTACAAATAGCTTTCATCTTAGCTCATTGCTGGAATATTTTTTCCTCCAGTGCTGCTAGTCTGTTTATTAAACACATAGAAAATGAATGAAATGAATCTCTGCAGGTTTGAATATTGCATGGCAAATGAGGAAAAGGATATACACTAGGGTTTTTCCAAAGTCTAGGCAAGGATAATCACAGCCCCTTATACAGTACAGCAAGCCAAAAGTGCCTGCAAGAAATACACAAGCATTCTAGGCTAGAAATATTACTCAACTTCAAGTTGTATCTTATCACATCATATCCCGGTTTTCTAGAGCGGTAGTTCTCAATCAGGAGAATTTTTTTCTTTCCTTTCAGGGAATATTTGGCATTGTCTGGAGATACTTTCAGTTGTCCCAATTTGGGGGATGCATCTGTCTAGTATATGCTATATAACGTGGCTGTCAAGATGCAGTCCCCAAGCCTACAACAGGGCTTTCCTACCTGGGCACTATTAACATTTTGAATTCAATAATTCTTCATTACTGGAGTGTGGGTGGGGTATTGTCCTGTGCACTGTAGGATGATTATCAGCATCCCTGTTTCTCTACCCAAGTAGAGACAGATGCATCCCCGAAACTGTGACAACTGAAAGTATCTCCAGACAATGCCAAATATTCCCTGAAAGGGAAGAAAAAGTTTCCCTTGATTGAGAACTACTGCTCTAGAAAATCGGGATATGATGTGATAAGATACAACTTGAAGTTGAGAAATATTTCTAGCCTAGAATGCTTGTTTATTTCTTGCAAGTACTTTTGGCTTGCTGTACTGTGACTTTGTGAGTTCATTCATTCGTTTATCCAATATTTATGAAGCATCTCCTTTTTGAGGATTGAGTAACTAAAATGAGGAAACAGGACCAGGACAAGGTCAATGAGCTGGCCATGGGTAATAGAAAAGGGGACAGTGCCTATAAAATAGACATGGTCTCTGGCTTCTCAGGCTCACTCAGGAATCATTACAAGAAGGGTTGATTTTCTCTGTGGTGCACTGTCTTACATTGAAGGTAATAAAGGAAGTCATTTTTGTAGTTGCCTCTCTAAATCACTCTTCTCTAGAATTCAGACTGGAATCTTGAGTGTTTCTCCTAGGACAATTTCCCAAACCCTCTTTTTTTTTGAGATGGAGTCTCCCTCTGTCGCCAGGTTGGAGTGCAGTGGTGCAATCTTGGCTCACTGCAACCTCTGCCTCCCATGTTCAAGTAATTCTCCTGCCTCAACCTCCTGAGAGGCGGGGATTACAGGTTTGCACCACCACGCCCAGCTAATTTTTGTAGTTTTAATAGAGACAGAGTTTCACCATATTGGCCAGGATTGTCTCAATCTCTTGACCTTGTGATTTGCTGGCCTTGGCCTCCCAAAGTGCTGGGATTACAGGCATGAGCCACTGCACCTGGCCCCTTCCCAAACCCTTTTCTACATCGAGGGCTTCCCATTTGCTGTTGATTTTGCCTGGAACATTCCTTCAGCACTCTGCACTTGGCTAACTTTGAGTTATTAATAATGTTTTAACCTAAATGTTTTTTCTGCAATGACTTCTTTCTAGCCCCCATCTTTTTTTACTCACCTGAACTTTTTTTTTTATCTAGCATATCACATCCTTATTTAATGGAATGTATATGTATGTTTGTGTGTGGTTATTATTTCTGATACTAGACTCTAAGCTCCCTGGAATATAGTAGGCATTAAATTAATATTTGTTGAATGAATGAATGAATTAGTGAATACTGCTATTTACTAAGTTATATTTTTCTCTTTCTCCTATTTAAAAGAACAGTAACCTTTTAAAATCTCCTAAGGAAAGGAGAATTTGGAATATGTTATTATCTGGTGTAAGAAATAGTAATTGCATTAATTCATTGAATTTATTTATTCTAATCCAACCATAATTTGGTAAAAAAGTGAATAAAATGGAACACAAATTACTTCAGTTTTTGCTTATCATGAAATTTGAGTTAAAACCTACAGGTTTTGTCATAGCTCTGCCCACAGAGATGATGATTTCCCTAAGAATGTTTAGGTGCTCTGGAATTCAAACACCTTCATGTTTACCTTCAGAATCATATGGCTTGGGTGTGGAGTGATGGGATTAAAATCATGCAGGGGCCTAAATACTAAACTTTATTGGGTCAGAGAGAAACAAATTCTTTACAGCTGGGTAATGGGAAAATTTGACTCAACGTAATAGTGCTTCTGCCCTGTAGCTCTTAGTCATCTGATCCTATTGCTCACAGATGGGCTGTTAAAAAAAAAACAACTATAGAAATGGGGCCACATGAACGAGGTGAATTTGACAACTGTCAGCACGCAGAAAGTCTGAGCACTTTTTATTTAGCTAGACCTTAAGACCACTGTTCTAACTAAAGTTGCAAGTAATTATGCACGTCTCTGTCATGTGAACTAAGATGAATTGGCTCATTGAAAAAAAAACCCAAAAATTAAAAAAGAAGCCCAAAACCCAAAAGTTTGTAGCCAACTTTGGAACTGATTTTCTGATCCATCTTGGAGCACATACAGCCAATCTGGCAGCCAGGGCCATCAAAGGGAAGACCACAGAGTTCTGAGCCCAGATCAGACTCGGAAATGAACTCTGGCTCTTGACTTTCTTCAGTACCAAATATTTATTTATGGTCCATTTGCATTCAGCATGCCATCTGTTGATATCTTGGTATTTCAAAGATGATTTAATTAAATCCCACAGTCTCAATATTGACAGTGAGGATGCCAACTGGTAAAACCTAGGAAGAGGGTAATAAAAATACCCTTGATGAAAGGTCTTCCACCATCTCTTTGTGTGGGCTTTCTGTACTCTTACAGGCTTCGACTCTTGTATGAAGATTGGTCACCTGAAGTCTCAGAAATTTATAAATAAAGGCAACTTAGAGAGTGTCTGCTTCTACTTCTTGATTTTATAGATGAAGAAACTCCTGTCCAGAGTGTAAGTGCCTTTCCCAAGGCCCAACATTACCCTGGAAGTCCATGTTCAAGACAGAACTGGAATTCAGATTTATTTTGAGGCTCAGTTTCCCTGTCTGCTCTGGGGAGTGACTGGCATCTTCTCAGTAACTTAAGGTCTCTTTTCTGTGCTAGGAGCTGGAGAAATAATGATGTCTGCCTGTCCCTGGGCCCTGTGAAAATCTCTGCGGCCACTGGCACTTTGGGAATTTTGCTGCATAATTTGGAAAAAAAAAAAAACGAGTGCATGTTGTCAGCTCCATTCCTATTATGTCTA
This sequence comes from Callithrix jacchus, assembly GCF_049354715.1. Classification (NCBI taxonomy): domain Eukaryota; kingdom Metazoa; phylum Chordata; class Mammalia; order Primates; family Cebidae; genus Callithrix; species Callithrix jacchus. The sequence continues at coordinate 87,120,724 of NC_133512.1, read as the reverse complement.
AGCCATGAACTCAGGTGGGAAAAGTGGGAGGGGGATGACACTCTGGTGTTCTGACTAGCTAAGCTTCCTCTTGAGGAGAATTAGAAATAAACAGTTAAAGGAAAGGAAGGAACCACAGAGCTGGATTACATAAGTGATATGAGATTTATGTTATGTACAAAGTACATCTCATGGAGTTGCTAAAGTAGTGTGCAAGAAAGAATTTTTTGTCATAGAAATTTGAGTGACAAATATTTTCCAATAAAAATGCCAAAGACTTTCCCAAATGAGGATACAGTGAAATAGTAACTACCTCACTGTGGCCCTTAAGGTCCTGGAAGTTTTGTCATGATAGAGTGTTTTATTATTAAGAAATTTTAAGGGTCTAAACCAGACTCAATTCTGGCTATATATTGGCAACACCTGAGAGCCTTAAAAAAGAATACAGAGTCCTGGGCCCCACCATAGACCAATTAAATAAGAGTTTATAGGGCTGGGGTGTGTAAAACAGTGATTTTAAATGTTCCCCAGATGATTTGCAGCTAGGGTGAAGAACCACTGGTCTAAATTCACAGAATAGCCAGCCTTTGCAGAGGCCACACTCTTTCATGAGTTTCTATCACAATAGAGATTTATACAAGCTGCAAAATTGTGTGAATATGCAATGTGTAGGAGGGAGTGGATGGGCAGGCTTGCCATACAGATAATGCTTCATGCTGACCTTTTAGTACATACAATGCATGCATTTTGCAGTGTTCTACTTTTCGATGTTTACCACTTGCACTCTCAGCCACTGACTGAAACAATGCCCCATCGGTTCCTCTTTGCCCCTAAACAAACCAGGTATCCTGCTGGCATAGGGGAAAGTGTTCATATGTATGTCTATGTTTAATGATGAGGCTGCGTGTGCAGGCTGTTATGCACCAAACTGTAACTGTAGAGACTGAAGGATTTGAGAAGTTATATAGATAATTAAGGAATTTAACACATGACTATTACAAAATAACCTCTGGTGACACATTCCTGGGATTAGCCACTCTTATTACTTGGGAGTGCTCTCATATCACCTAACACTTTTTTTTTTTGAGACAGGGTTTCACTCTGTTGCTCAGGCTAGCATGCAGTGGCACAATCATGGCTCACTGCAGGCTCGACTTCCTGGGCTCAAGCAATCTTCCCACCTCTCAGCCCTCCAAGTAGCTGGGATCACAGGTACATGCCATCATGCCTAACTAATTTTTGTATTTTTTGTAGAGACAAGGTTTCATCATGTTATCCAGGCAGGCCTCAAGCTTCTGGGCTCAAGCCATCTATCTGCCTTGGCCTCCCAAAGTGCCAGGATAACAGGTGTAAGCCACCACGCTCAGCCGACCTAACACTTTTCTGAATAAAAAGCTAAATGTGCCAGCCTTCCCTCTTATTTCTTATCTTGAATGGTGATTGCATCTGAGCAGTGTTTTTCTTGTAACCCTCATACTAACCTGACAATAACCAAAGATAATTTCATTCCATGTTCCCTTCCAACTTTTCCAATAAATCACCTACATAAACAGTCCCTCCCAACCTTACCTGGAGATTCCTCTTGACTCCTTATTCCTTTCCTTTAGTTCTTCCCCAAGTCTTCTCCAGAATTTCTACCTTCCTCTTAAGATCAAAACAGAAATCTATTCTGAATAAGTCTGACCAATTAGCAGATAAGGTAGAGAATCTTGTATGTGACATTCCTTTAAATATTTTGTTATACTTCTTTTAGAATATCGTTAAATAATTTAGATGCCTAATTTTCTGGAACAATTGACAGAGCTACTTTGAGTCCCCAGTTACTCAAGGAATGGTGTGTGGATTCATCTATGGCTGTGTTTACAAAAGTGACTCTTAACCTGGAGACCTTGGCCCCTTGGGGTTGTGGAATTATTACAAGGGGGTTTTCCATATCCATTTTGCTCACCAGGCATCTTGGTTTTCCACATCACAGGCTCCCACAAAAATGACAACCCTTTCCTGGTATTTTCTTATTTTTTATATGCTCACCTATTTGTTTCCTACTTAATCTATCTGTTTTATTTCAAGTCCTTTAACATCATCTTATTTTGTATTGAACTTTATCTTATTTTTAGGGGCTACTGTAATTTGTCTAAATCACTTTGACATTATTTTTATCACAGATGTTAACAAGGTCATTGTAACGGGTGTCATTTTTAAGTTGAGAGTCCTCTTAACTTGATCATGCAAGTTTCTGATAAAATATTAAAAGTGCTAAGACTGTGATGCTGGCTGTATGTTTGATAACAAGTTACATCCCAAATTCACAATACAGCCCATTACTCTTCTGATGGCTACTTCCTAGTTCTACCTATTCTCAATTGAATAATGATCCTGGTATTTTATATTTAGCCTGTTGAGAGGAAAGATGTTTGGGGTCAAATTAATGAGTCTTACATTATTACAGTAAATTCTTCTCCTATTATAGGAGACAAAAGAGGGAAACACATCTGGGAAAAGAGCTAACATTCATTTCACTTGGCACAGATACCAGTAATGGAATTAATAGTGTCTGGCTCTTTCAGAGTCATCTATGCGTTGTTATTGTTGTTGTTTTGTTTCTTCTTTTACTTGAAAAGAGATCTGAGATCTATATGGAACCACTTCTGAGGCAAAAACAAATTTCTGTGCTATTGGAATAGTGGGTTAACAGTCATCACCTCCTAGCATGCAGAATCTCAGAGCTCTGTGTACTTGGATCTAGAAGTAGTAAAGCCAAAGAGAAGGAAGCAGAGGCTTGGGTTTCTCAAAGCTGTGGTCTCCTTCCAGGTATGGGAGGTTTTGGATTTTTCTTTCGGGCCATTTTCTGATCTAGTCATTCCTCTGAATCTTGCCATTTTGTGGGGATAGATGGGTTTAACAGGGAGTCCTCCCATCCCTCCTGTGACAGGGGAGTTCTCCAGTGGTCAGAGACCCAGCCCCCAGCCTCCACACTTCTGGACTTAGGGGCAATGTGAAACATCAGCTGATAATATATTTTGACATTCTGGGAATTTGCCTGTCCTGTCTGCCAGACACTTAGGAGATTAGCCTTATCCTCCATGACCCCAGGAGATCATCTATATGCCACAACTTGCTTACTGGAAGGTTTAGGAGAGATGTATTTGTGTCCTCCTAAACCTGGAGATTTGTTTTAAAAGTCTTAATAACAAATATTTTAAATATACACATATATTAGAATATGTTTTCTCTTTAAGTAAATAGATGAAATGTTTTTGAATTTATTTATTAAGTTCTTGAATTTTTTTTTCCAACACAGTTTTCGAATGTGACCAATAGAGAAAAAGTGGCAAGGGAAGAAAGACACTCAGTAAGATATTCCCACTGTGTCTTTTCATTCAAAACACGCATTAACTTACTTTAAAAAGAATTTCAGAGTGTCAACTGAATTTGGCATCTATTTTATGATGTCTGACTCTTCATGGGGCACTGGGCAGCCACAGAGTTGAGGGTGCCATTGCTCTACTCTGAAGGACACAGGCACAAAGTAGGGAGAGAAGGGAGGAAGAGAAGCGAGGACACTGAAGGGCAGTGAAGCAGAATAGTGGAAGTCTTTGATGAACACCACAGCAGAGATAAAAACAAAGGATGGTGGGGGCAAGGAGAAGAGATGGCTGATTCTGAGGAGGCTTTGATATCAGAGGCGAGCTCCAGCTAATGGCTGAGGTTCTGGCAGGCAGGCTGTGGTGCAGCAGAACTAATGACATGCTCCATGCCTGGTGCAGGGCCAGTGCTTCCCAAATATTGGTTGAATGCCTGATGTGGTTTTTCTGTGTCCCCACCTAAATCTCATCTTGAATTGTAGCTCTCATAATTCCCACACTTTGTGGGAAGGACCCTTGAATTGTAGCTCCCATAATTTTCCCATTTTTTTGGGAGATAATTGAATCATGGTGGCAGTTTCCCCCATACCATTCTCGTGGTAGTGAATAAGTCTCACAAAATCCGATGCTTTGATAAGGGGTTTCCCCTTTTGCTTGACTCTCAATTCTCTTTTGTCTGCCACCATGTAAGATGTGCCTTTCACCACCCTCCATGATTGTGAGGCCTCCCTAGGCATGTGGAACTGTGAGTCCATTAAATTTCTTTTTAAAATATATCATCCAGTCTCAGGTATGTCTTTATCAGCGGTGTGAAAACAGACCAATACAACACCCTTTCTGGAATAGCACATTATATGACCTAGAGAAATAGAGGGGCTTACCCCAAAATACTCTGGTGAATTTGTGGTTATTAACTGTTTTAGACAATTTTTCTTCCTACTAAAAAGGCTCACTCTCAAGAACATGCAAGGAAGAGAGATCTGTGAAGTTAACCAAAATAATTAGTGGTGAAATCTAAGGAGCGCAATTCCACTTCCTTGACATATTTTGTTATGCCCATTTCCAACCATATATTACTTCTAAGAAGATAGAAAAGGTATACACAGTGAACATGATCGGTGAGACATTTTAATTGTTCTTCTTGGAGATTAATGGTGCCTTGTAAAATGCACTGTTAAATCTGTTTCTTGCTTCTGGCATTTGTTTTTGAGAACAAATGTGTAATTACTAGGGAGGAAGTCTCAGAGAAATTTGCCGTATTCCATAGGCATTTCTCCTCCCAACATAAAACTCAGGGTTTTCTCAATTGTTTCCTGCTTTTACAATGTACTGGTGTGGTCACACAAATGTCTCTAGAAGTTGAGCAGGCAAATTGAGAACCTTAAAAGGAGCTGTTTAGTGCAAAGTACCTGTCAGGACCTGCTTCTTTTCTTCATGCTTACCCCCGCCACACATCCAGGCAGGATCAGCCCCACCCCACAGGCCAAGTTGGTGATTAGGGGCACTTTAAAGACTTAAGTGACTCAACCTTAGCCAGCACTGCAACGAGTCTGCTTCTACTTTTAATCACTGAGGCCACACCCACACTTTGTACCCCAATTCTGGTTTTTGGAGCTTAATCCTCCCTGCCCAGCATCCCCATTCCTTGAAGCCTGGGATTTTACATTGGCCCTTCCTCAAACCACCTGCCAAAATCTAGGGTCTGATCCTAGAAGCTCAGACCTGTTACTCCCCACAGAGGTCACGTCTGGAATTGCCATAAGCTGCTCACCCAGTGTGAGGACACCATCTTTTCCACACTATGGCCAAACCAATGGCTTCAGGAGTCACAGCTTATTACAGAGAGGCACTGGAGCATAGTATCTAAGAATCTGGGCTTTGAAGTTTCACCACCTGGGTTCAAACCCTGACTCTACCACTTCCTGCCTGTGTTATTCTGGGAAACCTGCTAAGGTTGAGTTTCCTTATCTACAAAATGAATATGATGATGATAATAATATAATAATAGTACTCATTTCATAGGGCCACTGGAGGTGTCAGTAAAGTGATCTTTCTCGCCCAGTCAGCCTGTAGGAAGTGATGGAAGAAGCACCCCAGCTTCTGTCTCACTCCCACTTGCACAACCCCCCTTGGTTTGCCCCATTGCACTGACAGGTCTTTAAATGGCACATCTCATCAGATATGACTCTGATGAGTACAGAATGCAGCTTTTCAAAACTTCATTTTTAAATTGCTGTCAGACAGAATATTAAGCACATCCATACACCCTCAAAAGTTATTTAAGTCTTCTTGAAAGTAAAAACATTTGGTTTTTAATTGCCAGCACAGCTAATGATGATTAAGAAGAAATGGTTGTGTCTTTAGGAATATGTCCTTCCTCTACCATGAAATAATGACCAATTAGAGACATCTTCTCAAGGTTCAATGAAGAAAACAAGATGTATTTCATATCTGAACATCAACATAGTTCCCATGAAAGGCAGGAAATTTGTACTCTGTGCAGGTGTAATTCTGTTCTACCAACTAATTCCCTTGGTGGTTGCATAGCCTGTGGATCATGCAGATTTCCTTTAAGGCAACATTAAAAACACTTCCCCCACCCTAAACAATGGTTTATGTAAAAGCATGCCATTTTATGTTTCCTGGACTAACTGAAAAATAGTTTAAACTATTTTAAACATTTACATCTTTTATTGAGTAGCTGAGAAAATATATGATGGAAGGATGTCAGTTTCATTAACTCTGTGTTTCAGGGAAAGAAAGGTCTGAGGGTTGAGTAGATTGGAACGTAAGGGCTCCTCTTTTAAGTTAGGGTGCAGCTTGATGGCTGTGATGAAAGGCAGCAGATGGGTGACATTAGAGAAAGGAGTCAGGGAAAGGCCTGACATGCCTGGAATGTAGAAATTTTGCCCATTCTGCTAAAAAATAGTGTGACTAGGGATTTCCAGTATATTCCAGGTACAGGAATTAGAGACAAGCCATTGCCAATTCATTTGTAACAATATTGTTTTCTTTTCCAAATGGGACACTTCTGAGCATGCCAGGATGCTATTACTTGGGGCTGAGTAGTGCTGGCTGGTCTGTATGAGAAAACCTAGAACATGTGGTCACCCCATTCCTAGGTCACCCTGAGGCTTTAAGCTTGCAGTTGGCTTAAAGCCCAAGTGGCCTCAAGGGATGGAGAACCATTGAGCAAGTTGATATGGGAGCCCTCCATGGTGTTACAAAACTCTCTGGCAAGGTTTTAAAAGCCCTAACTCGCCAGTGTTCTACTGGAAGGGAAAACATCTACAACTTTGCTGTGATTCTTATTTGTTCTCTTCAGGTAGACTCAACTAGGGTGTATATCTTGAAGCCAGCTTTGCGTACAGTCATTTCTAAATCCGACTTCACAGTGTAATCATTTGAAAGTCTGAAAAATACAGACACTCAGCTTCCACCTCTAGATATTCTAATATAATATATCTGAGGTGGGCCCAGGCATCTGTATTTGTAAACACTCCTTTGATTATTTTGACACCTAGCCAAATGTGATAGTTCTTTTGGGTTTATAAAGAGGCTGTGGGGTTTTTAAAAGGCTGCACATTTCAATTTTTCTTTTTGTTTGAGATGGAGTCTCAGTCTGTCGCCCACGCTAAAGTGCAGTGGTGCAATCTCAGCACACTGTAACTTCTGCCTCCCTGGCTCAAGCGATTCTCCTGCCCCCGCCAACCAAGTAGCTGGGACTACAGGCACACACCACCATGTCTGTCTAGATAGATAGATAGATAGAGCAAAGAAACACATAATAGTTTGCCCAAAATATTTTTTGGGCATTTATTAACTGCTTTTAGACAAACAATTTTGCTCCCTATGTATAATCTCAAATCTCAGAGACTACTGAGGAAGATAAATCCGGGGACCTAATGTCTTCCATCCTTTCTTCTTCCTTGGTGTCCACTGGGACTAAAATGCCATCTAGTTGAAAGAGATCATGAAAGCATTAGGCCACTATGCTAAAACCAAACCTGATCTGATTACTTCATGCATGCTTTTCCTTGACTGCTAAAGAAAAAGAATTTTGTATCAGTGTCTACTTTACAATCACCACATTCAAGTTTCAGAGAAGTTACAAAAGTTGTAATTTTTTTTTCTCATCATGGCACAATCCTCTTTCACTACAAGAGGTTGCCTCTGAGTATCTACATTTTAGGCATAGTTTCTAGGGGCTGAGGGCGTCTGTTTTAGAAAGTTGTTTTAAAAGAAGTATAGTTTGCATATCTTTTTCTCTAGGGCCTCAGATTATAATAAAGAAGATAATAAATATGCAAGGTCTCCAGAGTGGGGAAGAAGAAAGAGTGTGTGTATCTTGGAATAAACCGTCTTTGTATGAAGACAGCAGCCCTGAACTTTCCCCACTGCAGACACAGCCAGGGGAATCATGGAAGGTCCCAACCCCACAGGTCAGTGCACACAACCCTGTTTTCCTAGGGGCCAGCTCTTTCTGGTCATTCCATCACAGAGAATTATGTTTAAAAGTAGAGCAAACTAAAAAGCGGTTTAATTTGGAATATGAGTGTCTGTTGTTTTATGGACTTGAGTGGGCAGGATACATAAACAGGTGGTTTTTCAAATTACTGGACTTTCCAGATGCTGCTCATGACCGCAGCTGTTCCTACTTTCAACCCCTTAAAAGTATGGCCAACCCTGGGTTAATTGAAAGAATATCTCACATCATGAAGTAATTCAAGGGTACTTGGTGTACCTTGCCTTAAATTTTAATAAATAATGTGAAATCATAGTTAAAACTGAAGTTTTTTTATTATAGTTGATAGATGGAGGAGGGAAATACCCTTTTAATAAGCATTTAAAGTGTATATCATTGTTGGCTGAATTTGAAAGCATTTCACATGCTTAAGAATAAGTAATATCCACCATTTTATTATCATTCTTTGCTTGGTATTCTGAGAACAATTTCCCACTAAAGATGATCATAATGTAATTTTACAAGCTGGGGATTCTGAATTCCATGCATAATTTCATACATGGTAGAATATCAATCACCAATTTGTGAAGCTATCCCCTAAACAAACATACAAGCAAAACTAATACTAATGCCAACAGAAAAAGATATTAACATGGTACTGAGTGCTTTCAGACAATCTGATCTTTTAAATCTTATGCTTTGATTAGATGTATATCAAATAATAATTTTATAAATGACTGTTATACTGATATGATTCCCCAATTGCTTTAGAATGCTTTCTGGTTGAAAGGGATCACGGAGGCATTAAGCCATTCTATTGAATCCAAAACTGGTCTGATTATCATGTGTGTACATTTTCTTGACTGTTAAAGAAAAATTTGTCTCTGTGCATATTTAAGAATCATTACATTCGCATTTTAGAAAAGCAAGTTATGAATGCATATTTCTGTTTTGCAACAGACCTCTTCTCTGATGTCCTAATTTGTCTCAGTGCTAACAGAATCATCTAAACGCATTTTTTCCTCTCATGGCAATAGTCCATGACAAATCACATAATTTTATCTATTCTTCCTTAATGATACATTTCAAAATATCTGTTTTGGGCAGTAACTATGTAATAAGATGGATCACATTTTAAACTTTTTAGCCCTTAATTTCTCTTAATATTACAAAAGAGGGCTTGGAGGCCAGCCTGGTAACCATGATAATCCCTTTCCACTGTAAAATTCTGTCATTTTGTACATATATGGTTCAATCCCCCATGCCACTTCTCATTGTTCTCATTTCACATCCAGACCATGATGCAATTACATGTGAACTCTCTTCTGCTCAACTAGACTGGCTACTTTTCACCACCTTTTGTACCTTCACCAGAGTCACTTTACAAAGTCACCTTCATTATACCACACTGATGCTTGCAGTCATTCATGGCTGCCCACCACTGACACGATGAGTCCAAACTTGTGGCAAGTGCTGGATTCAGAGACTCTGAATTTTACTTTGATCAGTCTTTTCATCTTTATCGCCTACCACTCTGCCACATGCAATCTCAAATCCCAGCTCGAATGAGATACTAAAACTTCCTGTGTGAGACATTCTTGTCTCCATGCCTGGTTCATTTAGAATGCCCTTCTGTGCTTTTGCCCCAGCGATTTGCAATCCATCTGTCCTTCATGACCCGACTCAAACTGTACCTCCATTATATCATTCTCAATTAAGCCATCTACAACGCATCCTCCTTCTCTGTACTCTGCTATCCTTTCCGTGGCTGGGTCTCCCTAACACTTCATATTGATACCATTCCCTATTTTAAAACCTTTGTTATGCAATATTCAACACTACTGTACTCACTTTTGATTTCTTATTGTATATATTTAGTCTATTTCCAAAATGATGAGAAGGCTTACAGTAGAGACCACATAAGACAGTATGCTAGTTAAAAGGGGAAACGAAAATACAAAACCATATGTGAAGAGAAGGAACATGAATTAATGAAACTTAAAATCCAGCTATAGATTTGAAACTGCTTCCTGGCAGTCAAGGCAAACAAACAAACAAACAAACCAACAAAAGAAACGGATAAAGGACCAATTAGTTATCATGTAGCAGTGACTTACTATTTTGGTTGTATATATACTTTTTTTTTTTTTTTTTAACTTTTTACTTGTATGCATGTTTGCATGTTGTCTCATTAACTGTAATCTTTTTTTTCTTTTTTTTTTTTTTGAGACGGAGTTTTGCTGTCACCTGGGCTAGAGTGCAATGGTACAATCTCAGCTCACTGCAACCTCTGCCTCCTAGGTTCAAGTGATTCTTCTGCCTCAGCCTCCCAAGTAGCTGGGATTACAGGCATCCTCCACCATGGCTGGCTAATTTTTTTGTATTTTTAGTAGAGACAGGATTTCACTATGTTGGCCAGGCTACTCTGGAACTCCTGACCTTGTGATCTGACTGCCTCAGTGCCCCAAAGTGCTGGGATTTACAAGTGTGAGCCACCACACCCAGCCATTAACTGTAATCTTCTTTGTGATTGCTAGAATTTATTATAGGAATTACATAGCAAAGTATCTAATCCAGCATATTGCAAGGGTTTAACAAATAAATTAATTGGTGGCTAATCTTATCAGAATCATAGATTTGAAGCCATTTTATTTATCTAGAAAATCAAAATAAGTATATAATAAACATGTGATGACAACGTGAACAAAAGAACATGACCAGAAATCTCAGAGGGAGAATGAAGAGTTTGAGTTTGTAACCACTTTAGTTAAAGGAAATTTTATAAAGTATTCACAAACTACTTAATATTTTTGGGTAAAGTCTATATTTGCATAAATTGTCTCATGATGTGGAGCCACAAGCTTTTAGTAAAATGAGAAATTAATTTTATTGGAACTGGATTGTATACTGAAATATATGTCATTATTACTAGTAAAATAGGTGATAATACTGTACCATCTTAAAATATATATTTATGACACACATGAGTTTTCTTTCTTCTCCCTAAATAACTGTTTTCTGGGAGGAAAAAATGCAAATTCTGCTGCTTTCTGGGACTACTGAAAGTTACTATGCAGATACACTATCCTGTTCTTCACAATGCAGAGGACACCCTAGTCTGGCACTGTCCAATAGAGATTTCTGTGCTGATGGAAATGCTCTATATCTGTGCTGTTCAATTGATATAGAAATGTTCTATATCTAACTAGCTTTGCCTGTTGCACACTCACAATGTGGCTAGTATGACTAAGGAACTAAACTTTACATTTTATTTAATATTAATTACTTGAAATTTAAATGAAAAGAGTCACATATGGCTACTGATTACCATATTGGACAGCGTAGCTTTTACAGGGCTGCTTGCTTTTAGAACCAACTTTTCCTTACTTGATTGGGTACCTTTAACAGTAGATTCCATTGGCCACTGTTTCTTTCTTATTATGTGAAGTTTTAAGCTACCACCCATTAGCAGTAAAGCTTTGGGTGCTTTTAAGAAGCATCCAAAATTATTATCATGATTTTTTTAAGAAGTCTATGTTGTTGGCCAGGTGCGGTGGCTCATGCCTATAATCCCAACACTTTGGGAGGCCGAGACCAGTGGATTACTTGAGATCAGGGAGTTCAAGACCAGTCTGGCCAACAACTGGTAAAATCCTGTCTCTACTAAAAATACAAAAATTAACTGGGCATGGTGGCGTGCACCTGTAGTCCCAACTACTCAGGAGGCTGAGACAGAAGAATCGCTTGAGCCTGGGAGGTGGAGGTTGCCGTGATCCAAGATCGTGCCACTGCACTTTAGCCTGTGTGACAAAGTGAGATGCTGTCTAAAAAAAAATCTATGTTGTCAAAAGTAAAAATTTGAGTAATTTATTATTTACTGTCATGGAAACTGGGAGAGAATTATCCCTGTTTCTGTAATTTTGTCTGTGGTTGGACTTGAGGGTACATATTTATAAAATAGGAGTCTCCATAAGTTGTAGACAGGCCCCTGTTCATCGGCCAGACACTCTTTGGGCAGAATTTGCATTTATAGTCTTGGTGTCTCTCTGCAGAGGGTTCTCTGAAGTCCTCTCTAGGCCAGGCATCTGAGTAAGTGAGGCTGCCAAATTCTTTTCTAGGTGGATTTTTTTTTGTTTAACTGTCTTGTTTTGCTCACAGTTCTATGAGCAAGCAGTCAGGGGTTGGTTTCTTTAGGCCAGCAGGAGCTTGCTCTAGCTTTTTCTTTTAATTTCTTTAATTTGAGGATCCCCACATTTGCTCTTTGAAATGCTGTTTTGTAAACTGCTATTTCCTCCAAGCCTGTTAAGTTTTTTTTCCATCTGTGTTGAAGTCTCTTTTCCCAGTAGGGCCTTTCTCAGCTTAGTCATGCCATGTGTGGAGACCCACATCTACACTGCTGGCCTCTCTGACTCATCCCGGGAGGTTCACTTGCTCCAGGGAATCTCACTCTCAGTGCAGTGGAACAACAGGGAGGATCCCGTGAAGCGAGTCCTCTCTGAAATCTGCCTCTTTTCCTGGCAACTCTCCTTGTTCAAAGCTACATGAGAAGGGTGAGGGGAGGGGAGAGGAAAGCATAAATATCCTCTCCCTTTAAGATAATGTTTTTAGTAAATAGTTTTTTTTAGTGATTCTAATTTCTAGTTTATAAGGTACTTTTGTTGCTGTTGCTTTTAAATAGTCCATAATCTGGCTACTCAAAAAAAGCTGCAAATGCTCCAATTTTCCTTTTTCCTATGCCAGGAAGCCAAGAGAGTCAATTCTGACAGTTATATTTTCCTTCCAGTTACAGATTAAACTGTTTCCTCTTTTGAAATATATTATTCATGAATGTGAACAGTTTGCAACCTATAGCTCCTCCCATCCATAGATAGGAGGCGTGGTGGGTGGCAATTGCTCCTTCACTTCATTGGTTGCTGGGGATTGTGTAGGTCTAGATCTTCACACTCTAATCCCTGAGCCAGGATTTTTCCTTAGCCTTCCATTTCTCAGAGAAAACCCTCTGCCAAGGATGGCTCTAGCCCATGATATCCCAATCCAGATGTGTTTAGACAATAATTCCTCCCACTAGATTGGCTAAAAGGGTCAAAATCAAGTAATAATGATAATTTAAAACTGACCACTGAGTCACATCTAAGTCTGGCCAATAACCCGGTCCATTTATTTTTAATCTCACCAAACACATCCTGAAAGTGTGAGAAGGAACTCCAACCTGAATGTGCCATTAGCTCAGGGCAGGCTGACCCAGGCAGCTGCTAAAGAAGCAACTTTCCACATCTAAGTGCAGGTGTCCATAGGAGTAACCAAGAGGCACATATTGTTTTTGGTTTTGTAGATTTGCTTAGTTGTGCACAAGTGACTTATTAGCGTAAAGTAACTCTCATTTGTATGTGAATAAGTAGGTATTTTCTTTGTCTTTAGTCCTAGGCATTTCCATCCACTGTATCATTTTTTAAGAAAGCACTTCCCATCGTTTTAGTGGGGGAACATGCCCATCTTGTATTCCGACTGTTCCTCGGCACAAGACCTGACACAATTATCTTACTGTCTTAATGCCACGTGCACCAGACTTTCAACCTGGGAATGGATGGGAACCATCTCACCGTCCCAAGGAGTATGGGCCGTCTGTTGCTGAGGTCAATAGGGTCATCTGCTCTGACAAAAGTGTAGTTATCAGAGCTTCTACAAAACTCATTTTAGCTGAATTCCAGCTGAACTGACTATTGGGGAAGATGGGGGGAAGGAAGATGTGACAATTTCTGCTGACCGTGGAGCGCCTCCACATCAAACCCACAAAACTGTGTGTGTGTGTGTTGTGTGGTGTGGTGTGGTGTGTGCACGGCAATGCTAAAGAAGGATGCACGGGCTAACTGCCAGAGGAGAGCTGTCCCGGCCCTTCCCAGTTGGCCGCTCGGCCTACCTTGACCACATCGTCGTTGAGGTGTTTGGGGTCGCGGTTGACCAGGTCGATCTCCTTGGTGTGCGCGTCGTAAACTTGCTTCTCACTCAGTTCGTCTGCCATGGCCTTGTTGTTGGGCTTGTAGATGTTGCCCTGCTCCCGGATGGGAACGGTGTAGAGATGTCCCTGCAGAGGGCGGAGGGCGGACGGCCAGGAGCGGGAGGGCGGCAACGGTGGTGGGAGGAAATATTCAAAAAGAAAAGCAAGCGATCAGAAGTCAGCCCGGCGGCGGGAATACCTCCGGCTTGAAATCGAACTAACCGCTCCGACAGCGACCGCTCCGCGCACAGAAACCGCCTGCGCGCCGCCAGCTTTTTAAGAGGATCTCTCCGAGGACACCACACCCCTCGGTACTCGGTGGGGCGCGCCTGCCTCCCCCGCCCGCCGCCAGGGGTCAGGGCAAGCCCCGCCGCGAGGTCCTCAGGCCCCCGCCCCCGCGCTCGCCCCGGCTCAGCCCGCAGGACCCGCAGGACCCTGGCGGCGAGGGGGCGGCCTCGGGCTTCTCCCGGACCCGGACCCGTGTGTAGCGCCGCTCTAGCCCCGAGCGCTTCACCTGCTCCGCGTTCCAGTCCCCGGCCCCCATTACCCCTGTCCCCGTAATCCCTTCCAGCTTTGTCTAAGACCCAACAACAGCCTCCCGACCTCTTGGCGGTGTCCCCCTCGCACCTGCCCGCGCCCCCCACCCTGCCTTGGCCCTCTCTCGTCCCTCTACGGTACTCCCTCCCCAATCCCATGCTTTAATCACAATCCCGAAGCTCCTATCTCTGGCGGAGCCGCGCGCCAGACCCCCTAAACATCCCAGAACTCAGTCTCACCTGTGCAGCTCCCCCGACCCACCCTCAGGGCACCCCCAGGCTGCGGGCGGGAAGACGAGTTCCCCACACCCGGGCAGAGCTCCCGCGGGTGGATGGGGTTGGAAGAGGTGGTGGCAGTTTGGGAAGGGCAGGTCCACCCCTCTCAGAACGCCCCTGACAGAAGCCAAGATGCAGGAGTTCTTGAGACGGTTCAAGAACTTTGGAAAGTGCAAACACACCTCGCGCCCCCTCTGGGGCCAGCCAGTCTGGGCGCCGGCAGGGAGTCCCGGGGACTGTCCCCAGGACTCGGGTAAATAACTCCGCCTCCCCCTGCACTCCACCTCCCCGAACCCCCAGCAGGCAGGGCCGGACCATGGGGGTCCCGCAACAAGGGAGCATCCTAGACCCATCCAGAGAAAGTGTCCTCAGCCCGGCAGACCCAGTCTCAGGACCCCAACCCACTTTTCTGTGTCCTCGTAGTTTAGGGGCTCCCTTGGCCCTCTCCACATTAGGAAAACATAAAACATTCCTGGCTTCTCTTCACCTCCCCGCCCAGGCCCATTCCTCAGCGGTGCCAACCCCAGAGGAGTGCTGCGAAGTGGAGAGAGGTCTGGGGTCAGGGCAGCAGTCGGGTACTTGGAGAGGCAGAAAGCAGAAGCGGGCACTCCCAGCGCGCCCCCACAGAAGCCTACCTCCGAGTCTACGTATTTGCCCCCAGACATGCTGGCCCGTGGCTGGATGAAGGCTCTGAGATTTCTCTGGGCTGTGATTTAAGGGAACTGAGGAAGGAAGATCTTGTATTGTAAAGGGGGGGGGGGAAAGGCGCTGGCGGGGGGCGGTGGCTGGGAGGGAGCCTCCTGGCCGCCGGCCAAGGGTTTGTTCTGCTCGCGGTTGGCCCGGACGTGCGCTGTGCCGGGTCTAGGCACATCCCCAAGGTTCTGGCAGCAGAGGGCGGGGAGCGACCGCAGCCAGCAGAGAGCGAGTAGAATGTTTCTCCCGTTCTGGGTTGCCTGGGGAGAGTATTTTAAACCCGAGGCAACATTTTTCCAGCTCTGAACCACCAAGAGGCGTCCCTGGGAGAGCGAATGTTTTCGCAGTGCATCATCTCAGCAGGGGTGGAGGGAGCCGAGGCGCCTGCAGAGATGCCCAGTATGGGCAACCAAGGCGGCACAATCCTGCCCTGTCCTAAGCCATCCCCCCTCCATTCCTCCGCCCCGCCCATCGCCCACGTTCCGTCTCTGCCTTAAGACACATCTGTCTCCCTGTTTCACAGAGGGAGGGGTGAAAGATGGCTAGGAACCTTTAGGTATATTTTACATCTAAACTTTGTGGATTCCTTGTGGAAGGAATCTGTGTGGGTGGCAGTGGTGTACTTTTGGTGACACTCGTTTACATCTAGTCGGTGTGGATGGAAACTTAAGCAGGAATGCAGAATCTGAGGTTTCCCATCCGTTTCTGAAATGCCTCCCAAACACTTCGAAATAAGAAAGGAAGATGTTTAACTTTTCTGTAGTTTTATTACCAATCTATTCTGGAACAATGGAAATTTATGCCAACAGGTTATACCATATTTGCAAAATACATAAAGTATTTACAATTGTAGAATTATTTGATTAAAGCTTCAGGTTTATGATTATAGAAGTTTTTTTTTTTAATGTGCTTGGCTGTGAGGAAAGATTTGAGTTTTCTAATTGGTTAGACTTAAAAAATGTGATAGTGATTAAAGTACTTTGTCTGTTCCTGAATTTGGGGCTTCTCTCTTGATTTTATTGTAAACAAGCACAGAGTGAATTAATTAAATAGTAATCAGTCATTTTACTTTTGGGTGATAATTAATCGGAAACTCATTATCCAAAAATGAAAAAGACAAGTTTATGATTCCATATGTAGTCAAAAGTCAAAGTATCACTTGGAATTTTAAAAATAAAATAAAATAAAATAAGCTGGGAGTACACCTGAAGGGGCACAAGCTAAAATTAAAATAGAGATGGGAATATGGGGTGGGAGTAAGAGGGAGGAGAAAGGGAAATGGATGTAACACCGAAAGAGTTGATTATCTAGTTGGAGAGAAGACACAGTATAAAAGAACTGTAAAAGACAGGCAATGGTTGGTAGCAAAAATTTTTGGAACAAAAGATCAGTTTTAACTAAGAATGGCAGGGAAAGAATGGCAGGGAAAGAATGGCAGGGAAATGGCAATTTTAGCTAAAGATGACAGTGTCACAAATGTTGGCATGCCTGTAAATATGTTGGCCATTCATGATTAGCAGACTAAAGATCTTTCCAAAGTTGGGTTTTTCCGAATACCACGTTATTGGGAGCTAAATGATGAAAACTCATGGACACAAAGAGGGAAACAACAGGCACTGGGGCCCAGTTGAGAGTCCGGGAGGGAGAGAAGCAGAAAAAATCACTGTTGGGGAGTGGGCTTAGTACCTGGGCGATGAAATAATCTGTATAATGAATCCCTGTGACACAAATTTACCTACATAACAAACCTGCACGTGTACTCCTGAACTTAAAAGTTAAAAATGGGACGTTTTAAAACAAGCTTATTTATGAATAATTTGTTTTTCTTCCCTTCCCTCCCCTCTCCTCCCCTCACAGAGTGTCCTCTGTCACCCAGGCTGGAGTGCAGTGGTGCATTCATAGTTCACTTCAGCCTGGACCTCTTGGGCCCAAGTGATCCTCCCACCTCACTTTCCTGATAGAATGCTGAAACTATAGGTGTGCACCACCACACCCCACTAATATTTTTTTAAAAAGTTTTTGCAGAGATGGGGGTCTCATTTTGTTACCCTGGCTGGTCTCAAACTCCTGGTCTCAAGCAACCCCCTTGCCCTAGTCTCCCAATGTGTTGGGATTACAGGCGTAAGCCACCACAAGCGTTCAAAAAGTTGAGTCTTCTTAATTTTATTTTTGCCAGATTGCATTTCTAAATTCTTTGAACAAATTGTTAACAAGTATTAACAATTGTGCTAGAAAGGGACGGTCAGGTTCGGTATGTTCTATAATACCTAGTCCACCATAAGTTCATTTGAGTCTTCCTTCATACAGGTCATTTAGGGTTATGTTCTATGGAAAAATGTGGAAACCACTTCCCATCTATTGTTATTCAGTCTTCAGCTGTGATGAGTAATGTTAACTGTGAAAAAAGTCAACAGGAACACAGAGGGAGCTTGTCCTGCATTCCTGCAAGAAAAGGACTTTCTGGGGAGGCCTTTAAGTGAATGCTTAACTAGTACTCAACCAAGGGAAAGCAACCTCGCTGGGAAAGTCAATGTAGAAAAGTCTAATCAACAGCAACACATGGAATCATAGTGATCAGTGAAGCGTTGTCAATGCCAAAATGCATTCCTAATGAAAGGAAAAACCACAGACTCTTCATTAACCTGCCTCAACAAGAAGCTGGCACCAAAGAGAAACACATCTTAGTCTGGTTATAATAGCCAACTTAGAGAAACTGCTCCAGATTTATGAGAAATAAGAGGAGAACATTGTTAGCATAGGTACAAAATTTGAAATGAATAGATGATATAAACAAAATTGCTTTTCTTTGATTCCCACACAGATAACTTTAGGCTTGGAGGCAAGTTAATGACTTAAAAAATGAGTAGCTGGCAATTCATTTGCCCTCTATCTTTTTCTGTTTTAGGAGCAGCATTAAAGTTCAGCCTATGGATTAGAGGGCACTAGAAATATAGATCTAAAAGCCACACAGATCAAGCAAACCACCAGTCTGAGAGATGAGGATGCTAAAGCTTAAATACACTAAAAATACAGTTTCCTAAGGAGTTTTGTTAATGAAACACTTTACAGTTGATAAATCACTAGAGCATCTGTTAGCAACTTCTGAGACGGGGTTCTTAAGTAGGCTAGTCAGGGTCAGCTTATGGCAAAATTGTGCAATTCGTTGCTTTCATCTTCTCTCATCTCCTTCTCTATGTTGCTTCGCCATGGCACAACTTCCTCTTCCCATCCCTACCACCATGGGTTCTTTTCATATTCTTGGCTACTTTCTTTTCACCACTACTGTAAGATTTGGAATCTAAAGGTTTGACCACTTTAAATGATATCCATGGTGTTAAGAGCAGGCATCTTTCCAACATTTCCCAACACTCAGCAGCCTGAGAGTTTCCAAATATGCCTTTGGCAATTCGTTCAGAGAAGGGATTTTGGCTTGGGTTATAATAGGAGTTATCACCAGGTATGATATTATGAAAATGTAATAATCAGTATGGCAGAGCCACCCGCCAATCATTTCAAACTTTAGCCATGACACTGGAGCTGTGCATTAGATTATTGTTGGTTAGTTGCTGAATCATTAGAAGGTTAAGTGTCCTCAGGGGAAAGCAAATGTACATTTCAGAGCAGTGACTATTTACATGCAAGTGTATAAACATGCCAACATTTTAACCATCTGTGTAAGTACATAAACACATCATCTTTTAATGATCTCTGAGTTCAGGTCAGTATATGCTCTTCTTATCAGCATCACCACCCTGAACACCTTCCCCTATTCACTGCCTCAGCTGGATC
The DNA here is from genome assembly GCF_049354715.1 of Callithrix jacchus. Taxonomy (NCBI): domain Eukaryota; kingdom Metazoa; phylum Chordata; class Mammalia; order Primates; family Cebidae; genus Callithrix; species Callithrix jacchus. Next base: position 87,101,626 of record NC_133512.1, on the reverse strand, counting down.
CCATTGAGGCCTCCTTCCTGTAGCTGCTCATTTCATATGTGGAAAGAAGTGGCTTTCTGGATGAAGAGTGACCACATTACCTGACCCCTTCCTTGCCTTGTTCTAACTTGAAGCTCTTGTGGATTGGGCCTTTCCACCTTGAGTATTTTAAATAATTGTTTTCCTACTTATTTTCTTTAAAGAAACAAACAAGCAAACAGCAATTTTGTGTTTAAAAAATCTTTCTGATCAAGATGGCTTGGCTGGGCATGGTGGCTCATGCCTGTAATCCCAGCACTTTGGGAGGCTGAGGCAGGTGGATCATGAGGTCAGGAGTTCAAGACCAGCCTGACCAAGATGGCAAACCCCCATCTCTACTAAAAATACAAAAATTATTTAGGCGTGGTGGCAAGCACCTGTAATCCCAGCTACTTGGGAGGTTGAGGCAGAGAACTGCTTGAACCCAAGAGGTGGAGGTTGCAGTGAGCTGAGATCATGCCGCTGCACTCCAGAGCAAGACTCTGTCTCAAAAAAAAAAAAAAAGAAAAGAAAAAAAAATAAGATGGCTAAGCATTTTCTTTCCATACTATTTCTTTAAATTAACTTCATTTTATTTTACAAAATGAAAAATACCACTGATATCTACCTAATAGGAGTATGTAAACTTCAGTGAGTATTTTTATTGTAAAATAGTTCAATTATCCGAGATATGGCAAATTATATGATGGACACCTGCCACCTAGCTTGATCAAATATCATTATGCCTTATTTACTCCAGAGCTTTTAAAACAGAAAACATTACAGATACTGTCAAAGTCCCTTGTGAATTGCAACTTTCTCTTTTTCTGTAACTGACCTTAATTTCTTTTACAAAGCCCCATTCCTTCAGGTTGCTGAAAATTAATCTTAGTCAATTTCTAGTTTCTTCCATTTTGTCCTAAATTCCAGGGGCTTATGAGGTTACCAGGAATCTTGGGTGTATCTGTGGAGCAGGGTTTCTTCCTTAGCTGTGCATCTTGGCATCTGCTAAGTACCTCACTCTGTCAGTCCTTGGTCATCGGTCCATTCAGGAGAATGAGAGCTGGACTGTCCTTCAAGCTCATTGAATGTGACCCTTTGGGCCAGAGACACTTTCTTGCTATTTCTGTTTCTTTCTTGGGGCTCTCTGCAAGCAAATCTGATTAATCTGGGTGGGCAGGTCTGATGCAGCATGGTGGAACCTCCCATGGTGAGTGTGATGTAGAGAACAGAATAAGTCCTATGCTCTGCCATGGTACAGAAAAGCTCTAGGGTGTTGCTGCCTCCATGTGCCCTATCTACAAACAGAAGGCACAAATACCTTTGCTTTTCAATCCTCTGAATGTATCAGGACCCAAGCTTCGAGACACCCCTGTCAAAAACTACTTTGCTTATTTTCACAACTTCTCCCTTGAGCAAGAAGCCTTGCTCTTACATCACCTCCCAATATTTTCATGGCATGAATCCTCCAGGACCAGGATTTTGGAATTAAGAAAAGCCTTATCTCTGCTTTTATGCTATAAAAATTCTTCCACAGGAAAAAAAATGGGATAGGGGAAAGCTCCAGGGGCAACAAGAAAAGAACATTAGTGAAATTTCAAAAGTGTCGTCCTTCCCTAGTTTTCCTCTCTTTCCCTTCAACCAAATCTTGCCAAGATCGTTGCCAGTGCTGTTTCTGAGTTACAACAAACCTTCAAACTCAAATTTCACATATGTAATTTCAGAACTTCTGCCAATATTTGCATTTCATTGGTAGCTTTAAGGATTTTTAACCTAATTAACTCAAAATATCGATAGTGAAAGAATATGTTTAGCTTTTAGTGTTTCCTATGTCACTTTATAATTTTATTAATAAAATATTTTGTTATTCAACATGAAATAAATCTGATCAGTTATTTAATATGATGGAAATAAGATTAATTTTTAGGAGAGCAGGTCCAATTCTTTTTTTGTGTCCTAGCTAAAATTGGTAGAGGAGTAGCCATATTGTGAGTGCTAGGCCAGTAGTACAGATGTGGCTTCATGGCCTTGTCTAAAGGATGTCATAACAGCTAACTGAAAGTGAAAGATGAAGGGACCTGACATGTTTTTGTCATCATATATCTAACACATATTCATTTTAAAACTACATTTTAGGGTGTATCTATCAATTATTGCTACAAAAAATACTACATAAGTAAACTACTACAAAATTCAGTGCTCTAAACAGCCACGATTTTCATCATAGAATTATCGGTTCGGTTAGCTGATGTAGGTGAGGTGTCTGGGCCAGATTCACCTCTCACTGCTTGGTACATCTCCTCCTTGGACCAACAAGATGGTTGGGGCACATTCTTCTCATGCTCCATGAAGCAGAAATGGCACAAGAGGACAAGAAAAAACATATAAAGCTTCTAAAATTCCAGACTTCGAATAGCACACTGTCACTTCTGCCTTGTTTCCTTGGCCAAGGCAGTGGAAATGCCACCAAGGACGAGGCCATGGCAAGGATGTATGAAGAACTCAAATCTATATCATATATGTGTGATCACTGGAGGTTATTTCTTTTTTTGGCTTTCAATTTTATACGTTTTCATCTAACTTTTTGATACTATTTTTGCTATTTATTACTTCTTTCTCAGAAAGCTTTATATAGTATATTCAAATTTTTGTCCCTTAGACAGTTGGTAACAAAAACAAAAACCCCTTAATCACAAATGAAATGCAAACTTCTAGATGAAAATTTTTAGATATGATGGCTGACAGAAGGCCTGAGAGAGGGGTCTCAGGAAGGTCGCAGATACATTCTCTTGCCTTAAAAAAGAATGTGATTTTCAAGACAGTTGATAATTAACCTTACTGAAGTAATAATTAGGCCATCACCTGTCCTTAAAATTCTTGGCTGGTGAAAACTAAAAGAATGATTGGTTTTAGATAGCTGAAACTAGCCTTTAGAGTGCCGGCTTTTATATTTTGGTAATTTCTGACAAAAATCACTCTTGAAAACATGATTCTTTAGCTGGGCACGGTGGCTCATGCCTGTAATCCCAGCACTTTGGGAGGCTGAGGCGGGCAGATCACTTGAGGTCAGGAGTTAGAGGCCAGCCTGGCCAACACAGTGAAACCCGTCTCTACTAAAAATACAAAAATTAGCCAGGTGTGGTGGTGGGCACCTGTAATCCCAGCTACCTGGGAGGCTGAGGCAGGAGAATCACTTGAACCTGGGAGATGGAGGTTGCAGTGAGCCAAGACCATGCCACTGCACACCAGCCTGGAAAACAAGAACAAAACTCTGTCTCAAACACAAAAACAGAAACATTTATTTTTCTCTTCCCTGTCTTTTAAAGCAGAGTTGGCAGAGCATAGGTGCTTGCCCCAGGCCGAAATTCAGTAGGACTGCTGAAAGTGCTGGCATCTTCCTCCTACTTCTTCACGGTTTTAATGAAGATCTGGAGAGATGCTGCCTGAAACCAGATTTCAGAAACAAACTTCCAGATGCAGAGACTTCCTGAAGTAGTCTCATTGGTATTTGTGCTACAGAGGGCTAAGTGACATCATTATTTTTCTGGATTTAGAACTAAATCTGGTGGAATTTGTGCTTGTCTTTGAAAATGTAGCAAAATTTTGCCTTTAAAGATAGGTTATCTCAAAATTTACAGATCTTGTTTATCTTATTGCAAAATTTGGTTCTTTAAGATGGTATTTTCTTTTTAATTCTATTGAAAACAAACTCAAAAAGGCAATATGATTTATCAATATAAAAGTGTATTCAAATGTTAAGAAAATGCTAAATGATAAGCAAACCAAATTTCATTGGGTTATTTTCATTTATGCTTAAAGTTCATAAAAATTTCAGGTTTCAATTCATCATTTCATCATGATGACACATAATAAATCAGGCTGGACGTGGTGGCTCACGCCTGTAATCCCAGCACTTTGGGAGACTGAGGTGGACAGATCACAAGGTCAGGAGTTTGAGACCAGCCTGTCCAATATGGGGAAGCCCCGTAACTACTAAAAATACAAAAATTAGCTGGGCATGGTGGTGGGTGCCTGTAGTGCCAGCTACTCAGTAGGCTGAGGCAGGAGAATCACTTGAACCCAGGAGGTTGCAGCGAACCCAGATTGTGCCACTGCACTCCAGCCTTGGTGACAGAGTGAGACTCCATCTCAAAAAAAAAAAAAAAGAAAAGAAAAGAAATCAAACTAGCCACCATGAAATTGAGTGATTTATTTACCTGACTATTTTAATCACTGGATTATAATAACCCTACCAAAATAATGGCTAACATTTTCTATTTTTGTTTTATTATATTTTTATTTATTATTATTTTATTTATTGTGGCTACCATTTTCTAAAGATAAGAATTCTTAGTCTAAATGGGAGCCAAATACTAAAATAATCAATGAATAATGTATTCAATAAGCACAAAATGAGATGTAAATAAATATTTTGCTCATTTTTCATCTGAATAGATTTATATCAACAGTAAAAGTAAAAATTACAGCCCTACCTAACTAAAGACTGAAAATTTTACTATATGGCTTGAGGTTAGTGATTTTCAGAAAAATTGCAGTCAACTGGTAAAACAAATTATTACTTTTCTTCTAGTTGAGAGATGTAGAATATTTAGGTATACAATGATTATATTTTCTCCTATTCAAGCAAAACAAAATTATGACCGTCTTTTAGAAATATGGAAACTCCATAAATATTATCCAATGTATGCCTAACTCTCAAACATAGTAAGAAAACAAAATAATGTAATAGGATATAACATAACTGGTACCTATATTTAATATATATTTAACATAATATAGTTTATATCTGAGAAACGTACCATTTTCTAGCATACTAGTAGAGCTTTTAAATAGCATATCATATTAGGAAAACATATATTTTATTATTAATAAATAATTTAAAATCCTTTTTTATTATAATGAAATGATAAAAAATAAAAATGACTTTAGCCCCTTAATACTACCCCTAAATTATAATGAGATATTAAACTTCCACATTTTTCTTAAGTTAATGTAAATATTTGGGAGTAGTTCTTCACAAAAGCCCTTTGTTTTGTAATCCATCTGGCTTTAAGTCAGGGCTCCATTATTCAACAAAGGAAACTCTTTCCTTTTGGCCCTTTCCCTAGTAAATAAACTGTTTACCAGGAGTTGCTTTTTTTTTTTTTTTTTAATTTTTTATTGGATTTTAGGTTTTGGGGTACATGACCAGAGCATGCAAGACAGTTGCGTAGGTACACACATGGCAGTGTGCTTTGCTTTCCTTCTCCCCTTCACCCACATTTGGTATTTCTCCCCAAGCTATCCCTCCCCACCTCCCCCTCCCACTGGCCCTCCCCTTTTCCCCCCAATAGACCCCAGTGTTTAGTACTCCCCTTTCTGTGTCCACGTGTTCTCATTTTACATCACCCGCCTATGAGTGAGAATATGCGGTGTTTCATTTTCTGTTCTTGTGTCAGTTTGCTGAGGATGATGTTCTCCAGATTCATCCATGTCCCTACAAATGACACGAACTCATCATTTCTGATTGCTGCATAATATTCCATGGTGTATATGTGCCACATTTTTCCAATCCAGTCTATTATCAATGGGCATTTGGGTTGATTCCAGGTCTTTGCTATTGTAAACAGTGCTGCAATGAACATTCGTGTACATGTGTCCTTATAGTAGAACGATTTATAGTCTTTTGGATATATACCCAGTAATGGGATTGCTGGGTCAAATGGAATTTCTATTTCTAAGGCCTTGAGGAATCGCCACACTGTCTTCCACAATGGTTGAACTAATTTACACTCCCACCAACAGTGTAAAAGTGTTCCTTTTTCTCCACATCCTCTCCAGCATCTGTTGTCTCCAGATTTTTTAATGATCGCCATTCTAACTGGCGTGAGATGGTATCTCAATGTGGTTTTGATTTGCATCTCTCTGATGACCAGTGACGATGAGCATTTTTTCATATGATTGTTGGCCTCATATATGTCTTCTTTTGTAAAGTGTCTGTTCATATCCTTTGCCCACTTTTGAATGGGCTTGTTTGTTTTTTTCCTGTAAATCTGTTTGAGTTCTTTGTAAATTCTGGATATCAGCCCTTTGTCAGATGGGTAAACTGCAAAATTTTTTTCCCATTCTGTTGGTTGCCAATCCACTCTAGTGACTGTTTCTTTTGCCGTGCAGAAGCTGTGGAGTTTCATTAGGTCCCATTTGTCTATTTTGGCTTTTGTTGCCAATGCTTTTGGTGTTTTGTTCATGAAGTCCTTGCCTACTCCTATGTCCTGGATAGTTTTGCCTAGATTTCCTTCTAGGGTTTTTATGGTGCCAGGTCTTATGTTTAAGTCTTTAATCCATCTGGAGTTAATTTTAGTGTAAGGTGTCAGGAAGGGGTCCAGTTTCTGCTTTCTGCACATGGCTAGCCAGTTTTCCCAACACCATTTGTTAAACAGGGAATCCTTTCCCCATTGCTTGTTTTTGTCAGGTTTATCAAAGATTGTATAGTTGTAGATATGTTGTGTTGCCTTCGGTGCCTCTGTTTTGTTCCATTGGTCTGTATCTCTGTTTTGGTACCAGTACCATGCTGTTTTGATTACTGTAGCCTTGTAGTATAGTTTGAAATTCAGTAGTGTGATGCTCCCCGCTGTGTTCTTTTTGCTTAGAATTGACTTGGCTATGCGGGCTCTCTTTTGGTTCCATATGAAGTTCATGGTGGTTTTTTCCAGTTCTGTGAAGAAAGTCAATGGTAGCTTGATGGGGATAGCGTTGAAGGAGTTGCTTTTACCTGGAGAAAATTTATCTCTAAACCACTCCTTTTGGGCAATGACAGTTTAAAAGAGTAAAACATACTCTTTTAAAAGCATATATATATACACACACCTTCTTATATATATTTGCTTGTATATACACACACATTATTTATGTGTATGCAAGGTGGTTTTTCATATTTTTAATTTTATTTCTTTATTTATTTATTTTGAGATGGAGTTTTGTTCTTGTTACCCAGGCTGGAGTGCAATGGTGCGATCTTGGCTCACGGCAACCTCCGCCTCCTGGGTTCAGGCAATTCTCCTGCCCCAGCCTCCTGAGTATCTGGGATTACAGGCACGCGCCACCATGCCCAGAATTTTAATTGTTCTGAGACAGTCTCACTCTCTTGCCCAGGCTGAAACACAGTGGCGTGCTTTATGGCTCACTGCAGCCTCCCAGGCTCAGGTGATCCTCAGCCTCCTTAGTAGCTGGGACTACCACCACACCCAGCTAATTTTTATATATTTGGTAGAGACACAGTTTTTGCCAGGTTGGTCTCAAACTCCTGGACTCAAGCAATCCATCCACTTTGGTCTCCCAAAGTGCTAGGATTACAGCATAAAATAAATTCAGCCTTTAAAGACGCTGAGAGAGAGAGAGAGAGAGAGAGAGAGAGAGAGAGAGAGAGAGTGTGTGTGTGTGTGTGTGTATGTTTATGTTGGCTAAGTGGTCTGGTCTTCATATAGAACTTTACTTTCTTATAATCATATGAGTTAGTTTTTTCACTAATTCCAAAGAAAATCTGTGATTGCAACATCAGCTTTTATGCATACTAGAAAAAGGGGTTTAATTCTGCAGTGCTGGCTTTGCCTTCAAGCAGCTCAGCTAACTTCAGAGGGAATGTGAATGTGTTTTATAGCAGGTGTGGGGAATTTAGTTTTTGGCTAGCCACCGGAATCTTTTCATAGAGCCAAACAAATGAATTTCTGTTAGTTTCTCCTCTTGTTTGTCTGTAGCTACTTTATCTTTATCTCTTTCCATAGCTTACTCAAGCTACTCACTAGATAGATCATTGCTACTCAAAGTATGATCTAGGGACTTGCAGCCTCAGCATCCTGGGAGCTTGGTAGAAATGCAGACTCCCAGGACCAATTCCAGATTGATTGAATCTGAATTGGCATTTTAACAAGATTCCCCGGTGATTCCTATGCTCATTTGACTTTGAGGAGCAGGTGAAACAATGTAGGGGAAACAAAAACTTTAAACCTGAAGATGATTAACAAGGCAGAAGTTATGCCAGCAAATATCACTCTCCTATATAAGAAGCCTGAATGAAGAAAGAAATTCCACAAATATGCATAAAAGGAGCCTTTACATCGTAGAAAGAACAGTAGCACTGTAGGCTGGCTGACTTACAGGGAATCCCAATTCAATAAAAGGAAGTAACATACTATTAAAGGAATATTTGTAAGCAAATTGAAGGAAGCATCATTTAAGGGAGAACCCTACAGGCTGAGTTGGCCGAGCTGCTTGTAGGGAACTGGCAGTTCTTTCTGTTTCTATAAACTGAAGGCTTCTTGGAATGAGAAATCAAGAATTACAAACTGGGCATTAGCCAAGATTATTATTTTTTTATTTATTTTTGCTATTTAAGGGCTTGAACTGTATTAAATTGTCTCATTGGCCACACCAAAACGTATTCGTGAACAGCAAGAGTTGAGGCAGTACCAATGTATTAACTTCATAAAAAGAGCAATTTCTTAGGGGCTGCTTCAAAGTAGCCCAAACCTGTCCTGCATTTTGGAGAGTCTCATGCATGCCCTGCAGACTTCATTGCAGACTTGAGGGATTTTCCTTTCCAATTCTGAATATCTCCTCAACTTTAAGAACTGTAAAATCATGGAAATCTTTAAATAGATTTCCTAGCTCATCACACAGCATAGAGCCTGGCCTGCATCTGATCTGCCCCAGATTAATGCTTATTATTGCCAACGTTCTTCCAGGAAAAAAATATTCTACAATTTTCTTTTTGCCATTTTTCCTGGTTTGAATATATTTATGGGCACAGTTTTATGTATGTGTGTGTGTGTCTGCCTAGTCGAATACAATTATTGCTTAAGATAACCTCACATGGGAGTTTTCTTCCTCAGAAAACAAAAATAATTTTAATAAAAGTCACTTCACACAATATTTTGTTTTCTAGGACCCTTTAGTCACTTCCAGAACAAAGCATACCAACAATGCTGGTACTTTTTTTTATAATTCTTTTTTTTGAGATGGAGTCTCACACAGTTGCCCAGGCTGGAGTGCAGTGGTGCAATCTTGGCTTGCTGCAACCTCTGTCTCCTGGGTTCAAGCGATTCTCCTGCCTCAGCCTCCCGAGTAACTGAGATTACAGGTGCCCATCACCATGCCTGGCTATTTTTTTTAGTATTTTTAGTAGAGATGGGATTTCACCATGATTGTCAGGCTGGTCTCGAACTCTGATCTTGTGATCCACCCACCTTGGCCTCCCAAAGTTCTGGGATTACAGGCATAAGCCAACGAAGCCAGCTAATGCTGGTACTTTTTAAGGAATCTAATGTTAAAAATTGTAATCATCATAGGATTTGCTCCTTTTCTAAATAAAATATATATGAATGATTCAGTTGATTGCTCACTTGTTTCTTCTACAGGATAACAATGACTTTTTGGTATTTTATTTCCGGTGCTTTGGTCATGCTCCTCGCTCCATCCCATTCCATCCCCTGCAAGGCCCCTGCACATATAACATGTGAAATTGATTGAATATGCTAGAAATTCTGTGGGGATCTTTTCCTCTCATTTATGTTACCAAACCCTAAATAATGTGTGCTATTCCTATGTCTGCCCCCAAAAGGCTATCGCTAAACTGGAGAGAAAGGGTTGGTTTCATCTTATGGTTCTTTTTGTATATTCTAGTGTCTTGATTTCCCATTTTCAATATAATTCCTGACTTTAATACTCATTGGTTTACCACTGTCACTTTGTGAGAAAATATGTAGAAACTGGGTGCGGTGGCATGCACTGAAGTCCCAGCTACTTGGAAGACTGAAGGGGGAGGATCACCTGAGCCTAGGAGATTGAGGCAGCACTGAGCTATGATTGCACCACTGCTGTCCAGCCTAGTTGCTAGAACAAGACCCTGTCTCTAAAAAGTAAGAAAGAAAATAAATAACATTTATCATGAGTAAATTATTCAATAGGAGAAAATAAATTCATATGTGGTTTTCCCTGGGATCTCCAAGATAAAGTAACTGACAATAAAATTGGATAACTTATTGAAGGATGTACAAACTGTCAAGAAATTTCCGAAAAAATGAAGAAAAATACAAAATATGGGTTCTGTTTAGAAAATGATATAATTAATCCAAACAAATTATTGCTGTAATTATTAATATTTTGTAGGTCAAGATGTTTAGCACTGAGAAGAAAAATCATCATTGGGCTTTTGGTGAAGGAATAAAATTCTATAAAATTTACAAAAAATGGGAATACTGGCATTTGAGAAATATTTTTCTGACTTTAGCTGAAGTGTAAGGTCTAGAATTCATATCCTAAAGAGAAAGAAAGGGTGTGCCCTGAAAAGAAGAGTATAGGGCTGGGGAAGGGGCTCAGGGATTAGACAGAGGCAGAGTGAGTAGGGTACCTGAAGCCCAGGTGCTAGCTTGGGGGAGCGCTTACAGCTGAGGACATGAAACTGCCTCCATTGACGGGAGAATGAAAAAAAGGTGCTTCTCAGAGTAGGAAAGGTGACATGATTGAACAATGAATGAAAACGAAGATTTTGGCTGGAAGTCATAAGAACAGCCATGGACACATTCTTTGTGGAAGCAGAAAATAATCTTTACAGTGATTAAGAGGGTGTGCTCTGAGGTCGGGTTCTCTTGGCTCAAATCCTGACTGTGATCTTGGGCAAATTCCTTAACTTCACAGCATCAGTTTCATTATCTGAAAAATGGGAATGACAGTCAAATTCCCATCACAGGGATATTGTACTGATTAAGTAAATGCCCAGAAGATAGTAAGTGCTCAACAAACATAAATATTCTTGTTATTGTTTGTAAGGAGATCAGAGGTCTTCCAGCCGTGCAGCACATGAAGAATTTCAATCAGTTTCCTCCTCAGTAAAATAAGCATGTTGTTCTCACCACTTGCCTCCCTGGGATATGGTGCATGCATCCCTGCCACTTTCCAAATGCCTCCTTGTTTCACTGCCCTAGTTAGCTGAGACAGCAGTTGGCTAGAACCGAGGTGCCAGTCAGTTAAAGAAACAGGGCCTGCATACTGCCCTTCTCTCCCCTTTTGCTACTGGTTGGTGCTCAGTGACAAGTGACCCGGAGGCAGGAAAGAAAAGAATGCTCCAAAGACGACCCACTGCTCTCACCTCTTCCTGATCCGTTTATGTCTGAGAGAAATATTTGCCCTTGGCTATGTGCTGTTTCCCACTCTGAGTCATGCCTCTTCCTTTCTCTCATTATCCTACACTCCCACCTTTTCCTATAATGGCAAAATGATTTCTCCAGCCATGCAGCTGAGCTGAATGACCTAATACGTCCAAGCACAGGCAGATAGGTGTCCCTGTCCTATTTTTGGATAATTGTTAAAGTGGTGTCCTCTGATTTCTCTGACTGCAGCTTGGTTTTTCTTTGCCACAGACACGCTGCAACAGTCAACAGCACAGGGAAGCAAGGTGAAAGAAGACACAGATGGTCACAAGTTACAGTTTAATTTTCATTTTCATTTTCACACTTCCGCATTGTCTTTAGGGCACATGGTTCCAGCAGAGCCCTCGTGCCTGCTCCTAGGGTCCTATTCATTCAGTAGTAGAGATGGGGTTTCACCATGTTGGCCAGGATAGTCTCAATATCTTGACCTCATAATCTGCCTGCCTCAGCTTCCCAAAGTGCTGGGATTGCTGGCGTGAGCCACCACACCCGGCCAACATCTCTTTTAATCAGTGTGTGGTGCTCTCATATTGTGCTCAGAGCTCATACGTAGTTTTCAACACTCCTTTCTCAGACCATTTGTTCACCTAAGGTAAATAGATGACTGCTAATAGATTGAAATGTTACCCCACTCAAGTGTATGTTCCACTTGAAGAATTACCAAGATGTCAAGTTCCAATGGCAGCATTTCAGATATGATCCAAAGTAAGAAATGAGAGTGGACACAAAATGTCTTTAAAAATGTAGCAAAGAGTGCCATATTTTGCTTATTTTGCTATTTTGGAATGAATAGGGAGAAGGAATTGGGATGGTTAAATTATAGTGGCTAAACTTATTTTTATTCCTAAAAAATGTAAAGTGAATATCTAGTACACCTGTATCCTTTACTCCTCCTCTGTCAACTTCTTCCCTTGGCCTCCCTGCACACATGTACACCTTGAAGGGAAGAAGTGTACCAAATCCTGATTTGTGATAAATTACATTAGTTGTGGTAATTTTTCTTTGCAGCTTTACTATTTTTCTAAAGTTTCTTAAAAGTAATGTATAACCCTGTGAAGATTCTGTAAGCACTTGTTATCTTAAACAAATATTCTAAAATGATAAAGTTGCAAGCTAGAAAAGCTGAGCTATTATTGTTTTATTTCTCCATTATGTTATTTAATTTGTCCTGGGATTCAAATGAGACAATGTATGGGATTGTGTTTTCTAAAATATAAAACCCAAAGAAACAATGTTTCCGTGTTATATGTTTCAAAGGGAGGAATAGAATAGTCAAAGAAATAACAACATTCTAGAATGCATGCAAGTATGTCCAAACAAAGTTCTAAATGCTAGGATTTTCTACCCTTGAGGAATTACAAGTAAATTTCAGATAAGAGAATGGAGTCTAAAGACAGTCATTACTGCAATCAAGAAAATATACTTTATATGGTTTATATAAGTCTTAGTTTTCCCAACTTAATGATTCATGAATGAGAAAATGGTGAGAAGGAAATTTTTATTAGAATCAGTACATTTCAAATTGCTTTTGTAAATGAAGAAAATTATAAGGTTGTAGTGCAATTCCCACTCCCAGTTCTGCAATTATCCCAAGCCTTTTTCAGTTATTTGTTTACATAATCATTCATTCAGAAAATATTGATGGAACTCATTAAATACTGGGCACCATTTCTGAATCCCAGCAAAAGTGAAGTCATGTTTTTGGTTTTCAAAAATATAACTAGCCGTCTAATGGTGTTAGTGCAGGGTTACTTTTACAATGTAATAGGTGATCATAGGAATTTGTACAAGATTTTAGATGTAGAAACAGAAGAGGCACTTAATGTGGACGCATTTTGGAAACAGATAAGAGTTACACAGGCATGAGGAGAAAAGTAATGCTGGCATGGGGCAGGAGAGGGTGGGTGCATGGGAGTAGCACAGGTTGTTCAGTAAAGCTACAGAGGAGCTGCTAATGATGACAATGGGTTGATAGTGAAGGCCTTGCATATGTTGCTCAAGAACTTGGAATATTATTCTCAGGGCAATCACATACAATTGATAGTTTTATGTGGGAAAATGACAGGGTAGTCTTGGTATAATCACGTTTTTTTAAAAGGGAAAGATGGATTGGTGATCATATTGAAGGCAGGGAGTGAGGTCAGTTAGGAGGCTTTGGCAAATAGCCAGGCAAAAGATGAAGATGGCAGTGATTATGGTGGCATAGCAGTGATTCTGATAGAAATTCTTCAAATAAATATAGTCATTCCTCGGTACCCTTGGGAATTGGTTCCAGAACTCCCCTGCAGATATAAAAATCCTTGCATACTTGAGTCCCATCATCCCTGTGGAACTCAAGCAAGTGAAAAGTCAGCCCTCCTTGTCTGAGGGTTTTGCATCTTGCAATACTCTATTTTGGATCCAGTTTGGTGGATACAAAAGGCTAACTGTATTTACTGAAAAAAACATCTTAGTATAAGTGGACTGAGCAGTTCAACCTCATGTTGTTCAAGGTTCAACCATAAATTCTAATTAAGATATAAAGTAACATTTTTTGAGAAAATTATAATAATAATAAAGATGTAGAATTGATAAAAAAAATCTTAGAATCCCTGTTTTAAAGAATTGAGGCCAAATGCAGTCTTACAAACATGGAAGGGTGAAAAGTACATGCATTAATTATTGTATTTATAGCACACATATCCTGTAATTGATAGAAAATTCACTGATCAAAAAAAAAGTTTTGGACTGGACAACTTGGTTAGTTTTCACATACATAACCAAGTCTTCATTCTACTAAAGTCACAGAAAACAATGAGATGGGAAGCTACTGAGAGACCATTTAGTTTAACTCTTTCATTAGAAAGAAAACCGAGAACCCAAGATTAAACCGTTTGTATGAGGGGATACACCTCAATAATGACAGTGAGGAACTGGAATCAGTTGCTTGGCTTCTAGGGCAGGGCTTTTTTCACTATACCCCAACAATTTCCCAAGAAAGGCATCAAAATAAATTAATGGGATGTGGATGATTATCAAAAAGATGAATTTTTAAAAGTTCCTCGAAACTATAAGGAACATTTAAAAAAGCCAAGCACCTGCTTTATTATTGGAGGTTGATCATTTTTCCAGACGAACTGAAAAGAAAATGTGTGCCAACATCAGCAACTAGTTTTCACATACTCACTTTCCAAAAATAATTTTGGACTCTAGTCTAGCTTCATGGCACAGGTATCTAAGTACATGTGATTTATATTGTTACTTTCTTACTTAAGAAAATTGGAAACAGAAATTTCAGTTTATTTAGGATTAGCAAAAAAGACTATAAAAAAGAGGAAATATAGTGAGTTTATGTATACGCTATTTTATACTATTCAACAAATGATAAAAAATTTCTATGGAAACTCTTTTAGTACTAAGAAAACAAAGAATTCAACTACTAATCTAATATTTAAAAAATACATTTCTGAATAAGCAATAACATGTATTTATTATCTATTTAACGTTTTTAATAGGGTAAAAGTAAGTTTGAAAAGGCTCTTATAGATCAGTTCCATATTTACTGTAATAAAAGCAATACATACATTTGTAGGTTTTTAGAAAATTTATTATGAATTCTGAGGCAGTCTGCCTATCATATACCTCCCCCAGCCCCAAATAAAAGAAACAACATATTTGTCCATAAAGCCTGGGTTTACTTGGTACAAAATGTGAGTCTTTGAAAAAAATAGTTAATGGAAAATCTCAATAAAAATTCATTTTGAAAGTAACCAGTACTGTTCAGAAATAATAAAATCACATGTTACTTGTTAGAAGTCACACAGTTTTATTACAGAACTATATATACACGTTCTGGGTTTAAAGCTTGCTATTTGAAAAGATAGAAGCTCATAATTTATTAAAATACTTCTGGTTTATCCAAATGTTTAAAAAATGTGTTAAAATACAAGACATAACTATAAAGTCATGAGACTGATTGACCTTTTAAACTAACATAATAAAATCTGTATGGTCAAAATGAGTGGTGATGCTTTAAGGTAATGATTAGGTGTTCCACCTAAGGATGCTACAATGGCTTAGGGCAGTTTTGAAATGTCTCTTTTGCAACTACCTTCAAAAGGATATGAGCTTCATAATTGAATCATTCATTTGATTTGGTCCCCAATAGTATTCCAGTTTAATCATCATTTATATTCACCAGTCCCAGCAATTTTGAAAAATCTTATTAATCTTATTTGTCACTTATAAGGGTATTCAAAGGAAAGTCAATTCATGTTCTGATGGCAATACTGAAATTTAAGCATATATGCACTTTTAGATGTGTAAAATTTAGTAACTACTCACATTATAGATTCTTTTTTTTTTTGGTATGTGTCTATCATTTTGGAATGAGATTTTTTCAAAGCAACAGTGATTCATCACACTGAAATAAGACTCTACAGCTCAAAATGACAAGAATAACTTTATCCTGTGTTACATATGCATATTAGAGAACATCTTAAAAGTTTGTAGCTGTTAGTTTTTAGTTTCTGCATGCAGCTCAGTAGCCTAACAAGTTGACAACTTTCCTGTCTCTTTACATGAATCACTGTAGTTGAAATTGTACTAAAGTATCAGAAGTAGCCTTTACTGTAAAATGTTAAATAGCACCAATATTTCTTGAAAGTAAAGTGAAACATTAATAGGAATGCAGACACAAGTTTAATTTCTAACTACTAGAAAGAAAGCATCTCCCAGACATAATAATATTTAGATATGAATAATTTTAAAAGCACAACCAGAAAAACTTCAGTCATAAAACATTTCAGATTTTTCTTGGAAAATTTAGAAAAGAAAGCTTTGTGTATTGCTCTTTTATATTTTATTTTCAAAGAAGATATATAAATGCTTCCATAATCAAAACAGTGCAATCTTACCAATGAAGTTTACCTTGTGGGAACTAAATTTACTTATTTCATATATTAGTTCAACAACATAAATATAATAAAAATGCTTTTAAGCAATCTGATTAGAGCAACATTTATATTAAGTACAAAATATACAGTAAAATGAAACATCTTATTAAATAGGCCTGTCGGAAAATAAAGGAATACATTTTCATGAATCTACTGTCACATTTATTTGTTTTATTTTATCTGATAGTTACCATAATCACTGTGTGCTTTTATTACTGCAATTTCCAGGATCGTTGTATAGTCTAAGTATACTAGTGACTATATCTGTAAAGCTAATTTAAAAAGGTTTACTCCTAAAGTAAAAACAAACACACAAGAAATCTCATTTTTTATGGGAAGTTGTGCATAAAACTATTGTAGTGTTTTGATAGCAATGTCCCTTGATTATTATAAAGTCATCATTATAAAATGTGTACTATTGTACTAAAGCAAAACTGTCTGCCTTTAAATCTAAGTGTTGTCAACTTATGGTATAATTCTGGTTACAAAGTTAGGTATGAAATCTTTGGCTATTAATTAGAAAAGCATTATTTGAAAAGATCTGCCAATAAACATTTCTAAATGTGGTTGCTCATCTTAACAGTTTTCTTAATTAGAACAGCTAGGAAATGAACAGAACAGTGGTGCTTTTATGTTATAACAACAAAGAAGTATTACAGTATCCAAATCTCCAGACCTGGGGTCCAAGTATTCAGTCCTGGCTCAGTTGCAGGCTGACAGAAGAGAAGCTTCGTCCTATGCTCGTACACAATGGAGCAATGATAGCATCTGTCACACTCTTCCATATTGTCTGCACCGAAGGCAGAACCATTAGGCAGGTCTTTACAAAAGGCATTATAATCCTGGAATGAAGGAAGTGAGATGTGTAAGGATTGTTGCTGTTACCAGTTAAGGTCTCCGACTCTTTAAAATGTATGAAAAGATACAATAATGACCCAATTCACTTAAATTTGGTTGAGTGTTTGGAACAAATAAATGAACAGTGATCACTGATAACGATTTGGAATTTTTGTCCCCCTGACTCTCATGTTGAAATGTAGTCCCCAGTGTTGGAGATGGCGCTGAGTGGGAATAATTAGATCATGGGGGTAGATCCCTTATGAATGGCTTAGTGCCATCCCCTTGGGAGTGTGAGTTCTCACTCTGTTAGTTTGCGTGAGATCTGGTTATTTAAAAGGGTCTGGGACCTCCCGCTTCTCTCTCTTGCTCCCTTTCTTGCCATGTGACGTGGCTGCTCCTCCTTCACCTTCCACCATGAGTGGAAGCTTCCTGAGGTCCTTGCCTAAAGTAGATGCTGGCACTGTGCTTCCTACACAGCCTGCAGAACTGTAAGCAAAAATTAAGCTCTTTTCTTTATAAATTACCCAGTCTCGGGGATTCCTTCATAGTGATGCGAATGGACTAACACAACCACTTTAGTGATAAGATGCACAAAAGATATGTTGCTTAAAAAATATAGTCATGTAGATAATAAACACTAATATTCTTTCTATTGGTGGCATGCTACCTGAAACAGTAAAACAAAAAGAAATAAAAGCATATTTTTATCTACCTGGTCTCTGCCAGTTAACATTAACCTGCTTAAGTCTTCACATTTCCCTGAGGTTTTACTTCCTGATTGCCTTTCCTGTTGCCTCATTCTACTTCCTTTTACCTGGACCAGGCTGGATCGGATACTCCCTCATTGTATTTCTAAAGTACTGAAACAAACTTCTTAATCTTTACATGTATCAAAAGGTATCATAAATAGATGCTATATTTCTGTCTTTCCTACAAGAGTTTAAGTTTTTTTAAACAGTGAGGCCATCCTTGACCCTTAGTAAATGTTTGAACTAACATAAATTTATCATTCTTTTATGCCTTATGTTATTAACTATGCTTTATATTTTTAATTTTTCACAGTAATCACACACATTGAAAAGGGCTATATGATATAGTTGAGAGTCCTGCAATTGATGTTAGAACTTTTTAATTTTTTTTCTTTTATGAAGACAGGGTTTCACTATGTTGGTCAGGCTGGTCTTGAACTCTTAACCTCAGGTGATCTGCCCGCCTTGGCCTCCAAAGTGCTTGGATTACAGGCGTAAGCCACCACGCCCAGCTGATGTTAGAACTTTTACACAAGGAAACTAGTCTATCCTGAAATTGTCATTTTTTGTATGTTTGTTCCTAATATAGCTGTATATCCTTTTAGTCTCCAGGATGGTTAATTTTATGTGTAATTCTCTAAATAATGTTCTCTATTGTAGTAATGTCCTCTCAGCACAGTAGCTGTGAGATTTTCAGGCACTGCTGCTAGCCTCAATGAAGGTTTTATTATTCCCTGGGTTGGCATAAGGGAGCAGGTTGATTTTGTTGGTTTGCTATTAAAATGTGACTTAAGTGAAAGTCTGCTGTACCTAGCCCAAAGTAAAGGAAATATTAGGTAGCTTTGGATTGATTGATATATTCATAGAATATAGAATACAGTCAATATTCATATTGACTGTCTCTACAAATTATATTTGTGTTATGTTTCAAGTGCTAAATACATGAAGCACTTTTATATAAGAAAATTACTGCGCGTTTCAGAGATAAATAGCTGAATAGAAACCTTAATGATGGCAACTTTTGACTTCTTATTCCATTATATTTCTCACTTGATGTGTGGCCTTGGGCATGTTGCTACAAATTAAAGTGACAACAGGTCATCTCCCAGAACTGGCTATGAGGATTGACATTTATTATGCAACCCTGAAATGCCCATATGATGCTGTCATTATAATGTATAATAAATAGACCTATTTTGAAGTCAGAATATATAATGAAAATAACTATAACAAAATAAACTCAAATTGGCATACTAAAAGGCTGAAGTTAAGATCAGAAAGTTTCCTAACCAAATCCATTTCACTTAGAATTCAATGCTTACTTTTCTTTTCTTTTCTTTTCTTTTCTTTGTCTTTCTATTTTCTTTTTTCTTTCTTTCTTTTTTTTTTTTTTTTTGAGACAGGGTCTTACTCTGTTTGTTGCCCAGGCTAGAGTGCAGTGATGTGATCTTGGCTCACTGCAACCTCTGCCTCCCAGGTTCAAGTGAGTCTCCTGCCTCAGCCTCCATGAGTAGCTGGGATTATAGGCATTTGCCACTATGCCTGGCTAATTTTTGTATTTTTAGTAGAGATGGAGTTTCACCATGTTGGCCAAGCTGGTCTCAGACTCTGACCTCAAGTGATCTGCTGACCTTGGCCTCCCAAAGTGCTGGGATTACAGGGGAAAGCCACTTCTCCCAGCCTGAATACAATGAACTTTCTATTCTTCCTTAGACCAATACACTTTCTATCTCTATGACTCCTTAGATCTCTGCATTCTAAAAGGGAATTAAGCACATGTCAAAAGCAAGTCTTGTTCAGCAAAGCAGTTACCCTCATTCGAGGAGTTCAGTTTATAGGATGTGGTTAACTCACTTGGATTTTACTTTTGTTAACTTGTGTTCCCTCATTTGATCCTCTGATAAGTTTGATTAAGTTTGATCCTCTGATCAAACTTAAGTTAGGTTTTCAACATCACAGTTCAACTTCTGAAACTAGTTTAACTTCTGAAACTCCAGGCAGTTCTCATTAACCCAAAATTTGGTTGAAGCTCAACGTGGCCAAACACTTCTTAAGTAAATTTTATAATCTATAAGAATATATATTCCTCCACTGTGCAAAGGCCATAGGACAGAGACTTTTATTTAGTGTTTTATTAATTGTAATGTCAGGTAGATTGCAATCATATCAATTTGCTGTATGAAAAATGTCTTCTAGAAATGAGATTGCTACTCTTGCATTTCCATTAGTTGGGCATTTGTTTGGTTTGCATCCCAGCAAAAATAAGGGATATGGGTGCTCCAGTCACATTTCTTTGGTTTATGATCCACTTATGACCAATAACCTGTGATAACAAATAGCAGCTCTCTCTATCTGACTGTGTATGGAATCAAACTAATTCACTTATTCCTAATGGACAGTACTTCTGGTCTAGGATTCAATACCATGAGACTTCTGTGTTTTATTGTTGTTCTTTGTTTAAAGAATCTAAAGTCAGACCTGTTTTAATATTGTGACTTGATTCAAAGTTCCTTTTCTGCATATTTTCATAGCTTTGGTTACCACTAACTTTTTGGTAAAACAATACACAAGCCCCTGCTTGAAAAAAAAAAAAAAAATATATATATATATATATATATATATATATATATATATATATATATACACTAATTAAAAATAAAAGCTTGCCCAAATGTGTTTGCAATTCTGTAAGGCCTATCCTTGATCTGGTCTTATCATGTCATGGGAATGCAATCTGTTGATAATAAACCGATTTTATCAAGGCATAAGCTAACTTTTTAAGCATTCTTGTTTGAAATGACTCCTCTACTTACAATCAATGCTGCCTAGTGATAAATGTCTGACAGTTAAATATTAATGCCTCACACAAATATAATTTTAAAAAAACAAGCTGAAGTTAAATAATACATTTTATGTAGCTAAGAAAAGGTGTATTGATGATTCACCAATTGAAGCACTATAAAAAAACACCTCCCATTCTCAGAAGAGCCAGTGAGCGGGAGAGAGGCATTGTTTGGTTAATTGTAGTTTTACTCATATCTCTCCACCATTTAGTAATTGAGCAACTTTAAAAAGAATTCTTTCACAAAAGCTTTGGGAAGCCTAGCTTTACTGACTATAAATATGGTACTTTACATTTCCTAATAGCTTCGTAGCCAGTATTTCACAATAAGCTATGTGGTCATTCAGTTTTTCACATTTTTGAAAGTGAGAAAACTGACATAGAAGTTAGATGACTACTTTTAGTTAATTGAGAATCCCTAATCTTATGTGGCAACTTAGGCATCTTAAAAAAAATTCATGCGCAAATGTCAGAATATAACTATCCATTTGACCTTCATGAAGCTGATCACATACGAAAGCAAACGTTTTCGTTTCTCTGGCAATCTTGGCATCTTTAATATAGCTTAATTGTTTATAGCCTATAGTGATGAAATGAAATCGGTGTTCTTTGCATATCCTTTACTTATGTGGTGAATTTTCATTTATCCTTTAAAAGTCTTTTTTGACACCCTTCCCTCTTCAAAGCTTTCTCTGTTCTCTCTTTGTTAGTTGATTGTGTTTTCTCAGTGTCCATCTCTGTACCTAGTCAGCTGCCCTGATAGGCTGAGTAAGCTGAAGGCAGACCCTGTCTCTCATTCATCCTGGCCCAGTGTCCAGCACAAACTAAGCACTCAATAAATTTAGTTTGTTGAACTAACTAGCTAGCTACCTGACTAAAGAAATTAAGATTCAGATGGTGTAGAGGAATAAACGATGATTTGGTAACTTCTAACAATGAACACTGAGCATGTGTCAGAGTGGGGCAATATCATATAAACTGTAAGAAAGACACAGAGGTACATTGGGTTATACCTCTCACCACGACTACCCTGAAGCACTAGCATGACAACTGTTGTGATACTGGGGATGATCTGAATATTCTTCCTCTCAAAGTGGATATTTTCTTTTCCTATTTATTTATTTTTTGAGATGAAGTCTCACACTGTTGCCCAAGTGGGAGTGCAGTGGCACGATCTTGGCTCACTGCAAACTCTGCCTCCTGGGTTCAAGTGATTCTCCTGCCTCAGCCTCCCGAGTAGCTGGGATTACAGGCACGTGCCACTATTCCTGGCTTTTTTATTTTTGGTATTTTTAGTAGAGATGGGGTTTCACTATGTGGGCCAGACTTGTCTCAAACTCCTGACCTTGTGATCTGCCCGCTTTGGCCTCCCAAAGTGCTGGGATTACAGGTCTGAGCCACCGCACCCAGCCAAAGTGGATATTTTCTAAAACAACAACATTTATTGGTAAAATACGACATTTTCTTTAAAAAATTTTAAAAGATGTTTAAGAATGTTCTCTACAGTTTAGGACATATTTTGAGTGTGAATAAAGTTACTCAAAACATCCGATCGATATCCAGTGGGCTTCCATATTTCTTTTCTCTTTAACTAGATGCCACTCCTATTTGTGTCTCATCAGTGAAAAAGTAGTTTTGAGGCCTTCTCATTCATTACCCGAAACTGGAGTTTCCATTTGTTTGTATTGGGGGATCCTCGCCTTAACTGCACACATTTCCCCTTCCTCTGAGTCCTAGCCTTGCCATCTACCAGGGGCAAAGTTGACGCAGCGCCTCCACAGCACTGCTTAACCAGGTATGACATCCCGTCCAATTCTGCTGTCAGTGGCATTCTGCTCAGAGATCACCCTGGTTTTACCCCAAGCACAGGTAGAGACTAAATAAAAGGCAATGAAATAAAGAAGAGCCCTGCCCAGAACCGCAGGCACGAGTCACAACAGGGCCCTGAGAACAGCCTGTGGCAGGAAGCATGGGTTCCAGGTACCCACCTCCACACTCAGCCCCAGCCTGTGTATGTAAGGAAAATCACACCCCAGGAAAGGCCGACATTCTTTCTCCTGCTGAAACTCCAAGCCCAAACTGTTACTCTAAAGGAAGCGCATTGCCTTTCAAGGCCTTCTAGTTCTTCCTGTGGGAACTGATGCGGGTTCCTCCTCTAGCCGCTGGCCTCGGGGAAGGGGAGGGCAGGGGCCAGGGGACAGGTGGCAGAGAACATGCTCATGTTTCGGAAAGCCGGTCCCACCCGGTGTGCCCGTCTCACCAGATGTGCAGGCAGCTGAGGGTGGCAAAGAGAATTCCCGCAAGGAAGGCCAGAGGGATGGCCAGGAACACCGTCAGGAACTTGTACATTACGTATTTGCTGATTTCAAAGAGGGCATGGCTGCAGATCCACACTTTGTCAAAGGAGTGCGTAGTCACCGGCTCTGCGATCACATCCTCGAAGCCCAGCTGCGGAGACAGGACGCAGGGACCCCGAGCTGTCAGCCCACCTGCCGCCCCGGGAACCGGGAGCGCTCTGGGCGTGGGGGGGGGAAGAAGGAGGGAAGGACGTGCCAGGGTGTCCCCCTCATCTCTTAGGGACACGGTGGGTGCACAGAAATCTGGCTAAGCATTCCTGGCTACGCAGGCGGCCCAGTGTCGGGTGAGACCGGGAAAGGGTGTGGGTCTCAGACCCCGCGGGGCCGACCGGGTGGCGAGGGTGGGGCGGGGCTGAGGGGCGCCCGCACCTCCCGGCCACGGCGGGGACTTGGGCCTGCCCGCCCCGTGCATCACCTTGAGATGCGAGTTGAGCCGGTGGGGATCCCGGTCCTGGCCCGAGTCCACGAACTTCTCGGGGTCGGAGTACTCGAGGCCGCTGTGGTGGCTGTAGGAGTCGTCGTCCATAAAGAGCTGCACGTCTGCCTTCTCCGTCTCCAGCCCCATCGCGGCCTCGGTGCGCGGCCGCTGCAGCCCGGCTGGCTCAGTGCTGCTCCGGATCCGCGCTGCCTCCCCTTCCCGTCACTCCCGGCCCCGCCCCGCCTCGCTTAGCCCCGAGCGGCCGGGGCGGCGGCCGCTTCCAGCTGCGGGCTCCAGCTCCTTGCGCGGCTGCCCCGAGCCCCGCCCCGGCGCCCCGCGGCCCCTCCCCGCCCGCCTCCCCGGCCTGGGTGCAGGGAACAGTCCACACGAGTCACAGCCCAGGCCCTGCCGAGGGCGGAGACGCGCGCGGCTGGGACAAGGAGGGCCTCCTGGTCACCTTGCTAGGCGCCCGGACGCTGCTGCCTCAGAGCTGGCTGGTCGTCCCGGGGATGACGACCGTCTTCTGGGACGTGGGGAGCCTTGTGGTTAGGAGAGCGGGGTGCAGAAGCAGATCTGGGCTCACCTCTGCTGTGTTTGCCGTGTGTGCTGCGGCCCATGGTGCTGAGCCTCTGGGAACCTCAGCTGCCTCTTTTGCAAAATGGGAGCTGTGGCACCTGCTTCATAGGTGTCCTGTGAGTATTAAATGTTAATTTCATGTGAAATTCTAAGACACATGGCCCATGGCCGTAACACACAGTAATAAACTTCCAGTAACGTTACTGCTGCTGTAAAGAGAGGTAAGGGGCCAAACGTGCCAGAGTGCCAGGTGACCTGCAAGCGCGTTGCTATCTCAGTGCCCTCAGCGGTGTGAGCTTGCTGGAGACACGGTGTGCATGAGGAGTTGGGTAGGCCAGCGCCCTGGTCCTAGAGTTTGTGCCTTCAGGCCCCGAAGGGTGAGGGAAAATCTGATTTTTTTTTACTTCCTAAATTATACCTTTTTCTCTTTTCTTTTCTTTTTTTGACGGAGTTTCGCTCTCCTGCAATGGAGCGATCTTGACTCACCGAAACTTCTGCCTCTCGAGTTCAAGCGATTCTCTTGCCTCAGCCTCCCGGGTAGCTGGGATTACAGGCATAAACCACGACGCCCAGCTAAGTTTGTGTTTTTAGTAAAGACAGGGTTTCTCCCTGTTGGTCAGTTCGGATTACCTGGTCTCGAACTCCCGACCTCAGGTAATCCGCCTGCCTCGGCCTCCCAAAGTGCTGGGATTACAGGAATGACCTACCGTGCCCGACCTACATCTTTTAATTATTCTTTGAACCAGACTCTGTTAACAAAGATTCAGGAGGCTCTAAGATGCAGTCACATCTGTGATTATCTTGTAGGAAACAAGTAAGCAGAATCCTAGCATAAAGCCACATTGCAATGGATGAATCAGCCTGCTGACCACTCACGCAAAGGTTTTCAGAAGGAAGTAGTTAGAGTATTCATAAAGGGCTTTAGGGTCTGGTAGATTTATATGTGTGTTTGGGGAGGAAGGCTAGTTAGCAAAAATTGCAGAAAGCAAAACAATGAGACTAGGCTTCAGGTGCAGGTTGCTCAGAGCTCAAAGCAGGCATGTAGTAAGCTCTGCTGGATACAGTGTATTTGCAGCTTGTTGAACATTTCAAATCCCCTTATGTGAACTGGATTTGCAGAATTACTTCTTCTGAAAGAAAAATGATCATTTTTGAAACAGGAAAAGTTACAGAAATAAAAAAGAACAGGAACTGAATGAGAAAAATGTTTTAGGGAAGAAAAGTTCAATATTTTTAACAATTAAATACAAAATTTCCCTGCTGCTACCTCAGTATATGAATAGAGTGTTAAAGGGTTGAATCTCATGACTATGGACACCCTCCTCTCCCAGACACACCCTTCTTATGCATTCTTTTCTTTTTTACTTATCTTTCCCATTTTAATTTATGTTCAATCAATTACAAAGTGATGACTTAGACATGCTACTCATTGCATTTTCTGTACTTCTCCATCTTGTCCATTCTCCCGATGAGAATTGCAACTCTTCTACAGTTGTTGCCCAACTACTGTTTATTAAAGTGAATAGAAGTCATGAATCATTATGGGAATTCACAATATGAACTGTGAGGAACTGGGAAAAAAGAGATAATCTACAGCCAGATACCATTTTATAAACATTTATTTTCTCAAAATTATATTCCCAGATTTCAAGGTCTCACCCCGAGAAGAAAGTCACTCCCATAGTACAAGAGTGGGCTCATATAGTGGGTAAAAATCTGACACTAGCACCTCTCACTTTATTATTATTCATCTCTGATTACATTTACATTTCCCATAAGATTATTAGGACATTTGAAAGTTATCACAAATAATTGACTTGTTTTCAGGCCAAGTGAATGATTTTGAGGATAGATTCATTTGTAAAATGATAGATATTTAAGAAAGGTGTCTCTAAAACCCAACTAAATGAAAATCTAAATAGAACTTGAAAGGGGAGGATTCATTCATTCATCCATTTGCAAATTTTTATTGAACAATCACCTCCCCCATGGGTCAGATCTAGTGAGGTTCTTATTTTGATGAAATTCTTGTCCATTTCATCATTTTAATACATAAGTTGTTTTGAGAGAAGCTATAAAAATGACTTTGCTTATCCTGTTGGTCAGTGTTTAGATAATGTTAGTGCTATGGTTTGGATCTGTGTCCCTACCGGAATCTCACGTGGAGCTGTAACCAGTGTTGGAGGTGGGGCTTGGTGGGAGGTGATTGGATGATGGGGGCAGAGTTCTTAGGAATGGTTTAGCAACCTCTCCCCACCGACCACCCCTGCACCCCCATCCCTGCTCTCACACAGTTGGTATTGTATAGTGAGTTCTCATGAGGTCTTGTCCTTCAAAAATGTGGTACCTCCCCCTCACCTTTCTTTGGCTCCTTCTGCAGCCATGTGAAGTGCTGCTCCCCCTTTGCCTTCCACCATGGTCGTTAAGTTTCCTGAGGCTTCCCCAGAAGCTGAGCAGATGCCATCATAATGCTTCCTGTACAGGCAGTGGAACTGTGAGCCAACTAAATCTCTTTTCTTTATAAATTACACAATCTCAGGTATTTCTTTACAGCAGTGTGAGAACAGACCAATATAGTTCGCTTTATTGGTTTCTCTCAAGGGGCTTAAATCAGAGTGATTCCCACAGCAATGGCATCTGTCCTTATGAACATAAAGGAAAATTTACCAGGAAAGGGAAACCAAAAGGAGATGGGTGGGTGCTAAATGGCTGAGCACATTCTTGTATCTTCAGGACCACAGGATTACTCTCCAATAAGCACCTCCTACACCCTTTAATTGCCCTGTAATCCAGATAAATTAAAAAATTTATAATAAATTCATATTGGTGCATTTATCTTCTGTTATTGTGTATCATGGCTTCTAATAAGAGGGCTGTTTTTAGATGGTGTATTAATATATTTTAGAAATAACAATATGATGCTAGATTAGAATTTGTGACAAGGATAATTTAAAACCATTTTGTTCCTCGCTTCTTTCAGCATGGTGTCAATGGAAGTTTATTTTTCTAGTGCATTAAAATTGCATGGCGATGCCCTTATGAATAAAAATATCTATTTTTTTCCTTCAGCTTTTTTTTCAAATCACAAATGTGTCATATTTTTTCCCTGTATAACTTATATACAATTTTAGTCAGGGTCTCTGTTTTTCAAACGGCCTTTGAGTAAATTTGTATGAATGAAAATGCAGTAATAACTTCTTGATCCCACCATATGTTTTAATAATATTTAAAGCATTCAGATTAGACCAGGGTTTCTCAATCTTAACTCTATCGACATTTTGGGCCAGATCATTTTTCCTTGTGAGAGGCTGAATGCATCCTAGGATGTTTAGCAACATCCCTGGCATCTACCCACTAGACACCAGTAACACTCCTAGTCATGACAACCAAAATGTTTCCACATGTTGCCAAATGTCCCCTGGGGGACAACATTACCTTTCCCCTTCTTTCCCAGGCTGAGAACCACTGAGTAAGACAATGTTGAAACAGTGTTGTGTGAATTAGAAAAATTAAGTCCCAGCTCTTCACTTAAAAATCCATGCTTAAGAGAAATCTCAGAATTGTATTACCAATGTATTAGAAACTCCAGGGGTAGGCCTGGCACAATGGCTCACACCTATAATCCCAGCTCTCTAGGCAGCTGAGGAGGGAGAATCAGCCAGCCAGGGGAACACCTGTGAGACCAGTCTCTACAAAAAATAACAAGAAACTAGCCAGGTGTAGAGACAGATGCCTGTATTCCTAGCTACGACAAGAGGATTTCCTGAGCCCAGGAGTTTTGAGGTTATAGACAGGAGTTTGAGGGCATAGAGCAAGGCCCTATCTTAAAAAAAAAAAAAAAAAAAAAAAAGAAGAAATAAACTCCATGTCTTTTTGAAATTAAACTTAAGAATATTTGTTTGTCATGTAAAATGTTCAGAAGAATCCATTATCATTGACTAGTTGCAAATTTTTCAATACAGTGTTGGTATTGATTAATGAATACATATTAGCCCCCCACCTCCTTTCTCCAGAGATCAAAAGGAAGCAACTGGCAAGCCCTCAAGCCCTGTCTACCTTACCTGGCCTCCTATACTTTCCACACAAAGGCTAGGATTGTTTAAATGATCATTATCTGGAAATAAATAGACTTGGGACTTCTTGATTTATAAGATTCCATCTTAAAGCTATACAATTCAGTGATTTTTCCAACCCGACCAATATGATGAAACCCTGTCTCTACTAAAAATACAAAAAAAAAAAAAATTAGCTGGGCATGTTGGTGCACACCTGTAATCCCAGCTACTCAGGAGGCTGAGGCAGGAGAATTGCTTGAACCCAGGAGGCAGAGGTTGCAGTGAGCTGAGATTGCGCCACTGCATTCCAGGCTGGGTGACAGAGCGAGACTCTGTCTCAGAAAAAACAAAAAATCAGTGATTTTTTTACAGTCTTCAGCAACTGAATAGCATTTGCAAGTTTTAAGTGACCTTAACTGGGCGAAATCCATGGGCTTGTTAGTGGGACAGCCAGGCAGTTGCTTACCAGGTTCTTCAAGCATTCCCTCCTAGGCTTGCTTGCTGTTAGCAAGGACAAAGCTGCAGAAGGACCTGCTGTTTCCTGCATAAGCCACTTTCTCTGTGGTTTTACATAAACTATTCCTTATATAACTCCTGTCCCCTACTCCTTCTTTATCAATGCATCTCTTAATTTCCTTCCTCTACCCTCCAACTCACCCTCCACCCTCCAACTATCTGCCCCCTCTTCCAGCTGTTCCCCCACAACCCCCAATACAGAGGACATCTCCTCCATAAAAAAGTTTAAAGAATGGATACAAAATTTCTGCTGTTAAAGTTAGTCAATAATCAACTTTGAGGAGTGGTGCCAGATAGTTGCATGGTATTTAATAAAAATTTCTTCACTTTTTCCCCCCGATTTACCCTGTCTTTTTGTTCACAATTTGTGTAAAATAAGTCTTGCACCAGTGAACCAGGGAACTTTTAGGTTAATATTAAGACACCATAGCTTGTCAGTAATTGTTGCAAGCTCGATCTCCTGACTGCTTTAAACAGTGCTTTCTCTGGCCGAAAGCCTCTCTTCATACACAAGAATATCCAGAATTAAATTTTGTTTTGGAATGCCTGGCTATTGGAAATAAATGAGGAAGAAAGTACTCTTGAAAAATCTGTATTCACAATTAGAGCTGATGGCATAGGTCATTTCATTGTCATTCAAAACAATGTATGACAATTAATTTTAATTTATTTTATCCTGTGTTCCATAAGTAAAAGATGTTCCTGTTTAATCTTTTGAGTATCCCATTGATTTCTGAAATACTGTATATATGAATAAGACATCTCCATAGGACTTCGATATTTTATTTTTCCAGAACATGAAATGGGCACTAATTTTGTTGTGCACTAACTGTTAAGTTAAACTCTCAGTAAGCACAACTTCCTCTATGTTCAAGTGGGAATATCATTTCTGCAAAGCTGCAGAGTTAAATGTTTTCCAAGTACCAACTGAAATGTGCACAGCAAGATTCTTAGTTGCTAAAACAATGGACCTAAAGGTTGTTTTATTGATTTGGGATTTGATTTCGGACAAAAAAATTATTATAGCTCAGTTTGAAGCCTTTGTGTTCCCTAATCTTTTTTCTTTCTACAAATGTTATTCTATTTTCACTTAGAGTTAATGCAAATTTTAAAAAATAACACAGCTAATCTACTACATTAGCCAAGAGAAAAAAATGAGAAGACTTTTTTTTTAAAAAACGAGTTTTAACCTCATTGAATATTTCCAATACAAAAAAAAAAAAGAACAAAGGTACTGAATGCCTTCCACCTGGGTCTTGTAAATTATGGCTTTGGTGTCTATCAGGTGACTTTTAATGCTTGAGAGAATCATTTATGAGTAAAGAGCAAAGGGAATCCAACTGAACAAAGCAGATGGAAGACTGGGATGCTGCCAAGGGGCTGGGCAGAAGAATTTTTAGATTAGATTTTCCTAACAATAAATATCTGGGAAGATTTTTGTTTCCAGAGAGTTTACTAAAAAAACAGTCTATTTCTGTTCTGTGGCTACACAAAACTGTAAGGCAGATTTCTGCAATACATAAAGGCATAAAATAGGCAATTTAGATGTCTATATCTACTCGTTCTGGGCCACTGAAGCCCACTGAGACCCTCCGTGTCTGCCAACTGCTTATTAAGTCTCGGTTTCTTGCCTGAAGATTGGATCTACAGGTAATTAATAAAGAAGGTATTGTATTAAATACATTATAAACAAGACTGTTGACATTCTTGAGTGTCTGAATGAGGTAATTCTTCTCCAGTTAAACAATTAATAAATGGGTAAATGTCTTAGTTCCAAAACAATTTTAGTAGATGTTTGCATTTTCTTTAAAAAAAAAATGAGGAAGAATGGAATCCTTCAACGCATTTGGATAGTCTCCTCATGTTAACCTTGAAAGCTAGAATATTTTACTAAAATATGCACTATTTTCTATAACATCTGTATTTATGTTACCATTTCACTTTTGGGAAATGATAACAATTATTTGCCAAATAGACAGAATGATCCCCCCACCCCTGCCATTTCATAAGTGAATGTATATAAAATTCTGCTTGTCACTTATTGTCTATCTGTATACATTCATATAATTACACATGGTACTAAAAAGTATGCCTTTTTACCTTTTAAAAAGTATTGCGGTCATCAGAAACTCTTGGATAAACAAGTCACTGGAAATAAACTTAGATAGTAAAACGCTGTGGTCCTGAAAATCTGCACGCTACTTTATTTGGAAATAGTAGAATTTGCAGAATGTTGCTATAAAGGGCATGCTACTCAAATTACTTGGTTCTGAAGTCTTTTACTATGAAAGCAAACTATTTTCTGAAGGAGTAGAGCACAAATAGCTAAATGTTTGGGGCAAAAAATAGAGTTATTATATTATCATTTTGTAAAATTCTTTCCGATTTTACCACGTGTGTATTGCACGTATGTTTAAAAAATGGTGTAACAAGAGACATGAGAGATGTCAAATGAGTGACTGATAGGTTTAAATTATTTATAACTATAGAAAGCTGACTATTTTCTACGGT
Source organism: Callithrix jacchus (assembly GCF_049354715.1). Classification (NCBI taxonomy): domain Eukaryota; kingdom Metazoa; phylum Chordata; class Mammalia; order Primates; family Cebidae; genus Callithrix; species Callithrix jacchus. Next base: position 87,070,627 of record NC_133512.1, on the reverse strand, counting down.
TGAGCTGTTCTTTAGAAAAAGAATAAAATTCAGAAAATTTCTTTTCAGCATAGGAAGATGTTTCAGGATATTAAAACCTGTTACAAATCTTATTTTCCCCTAAATTTCTTCAGTGTTTACTTGTTAGTTTGTCTTTTTCTGCCAGGGAAAGTGTTCGATGATATAAATGTTTCCCTTTCTTCCCCTTTCTCCTGCTCCTTCCTCTCTGTTTCTTGCATTCTTGTTTTCTTTCTTTTCAAAATAATTGCTTGTTCATTCATACATCTCAGAGTTGGGAAGAACTTAGAGACTCTAAATCAATGATCCACTCTTCCATGAATCTTCCAAATGGCCACACAGGCTCTGCTGGAATAGTTTGGCAATGAAGAATTACCTTATTAAGCAACTCAAATACCATTGTTAGAAAATTCTATGTTATTTTGTGTTAGGATTTGTTTATCTGATTATCTACCTACCTACCTACTTACCTACCTACCTACCTACCTACCTACCTACCTACCTACCTATCATCTCAACTTAATTCTGCCTTTTGTAGTTTTTAAAGAAAAAATGTTAAATATCAGCCTTGAAGTGTTTGAAGGTAGTTTTTAATCATCATTCCCTCTCCCCACTTTCTGTCTTTTCCGGCTAAGCAGTTCCATTTCTTTCAGCTGTTTTTCATGTGTCACTGTTTCCAAATATTTCTTGTAATTTTCTTTTTCCCTGAACCTATTCCCATATCTTGTGACACTTGGTCTGGGGATAGAACAGTACAAGATAAAATAAGAAAACTGTATTATCTCCTTTTTGTTGATCTGTAGACTGTTTTTTTTTTTTTTTTGTCTGCTGTGTCTTGTTGTTGAATCAAATGCATCTCATTTGAAATTAAATCTTTAAGTCTTTTGTATTTTGGCTAGGTCGCACTGCTAGTATGAAGTAATTGATGATTTAAACCTAAGGTAATTAATATTCCTACTATATTTTCCCATGCTTTGAGTTTCCCTTTACACTGTTTTCTGTGTAGTACCTCACTGTTAATGTGTGGGTTGTTTACACCTCTATTTATGGGCACTGATAAAATGTTGAAGGGTTGAGAACAGACTTATGAAGCATTCCAATTTAATGGCTATAAACACCATCTGTATACTGACAAGTTCGAAATTTATTGTTCTAGCTGTGCCTGTTTTCAAGCTTTGAATTAGTATATCCTGCTGACAACTTCAATATTTCAAATTTCCTATGCTCCAAAAGATGCCACTGGATTTCCATACTCAAATCTGATAATTCTGTGATCATGCAATCAGTCAACCTCAAACCCTATGTGTCAGCTGTAATTTCTCTATTTCCCTCATTACTTCTCCCATGAAGCCTGTTCTGCCTTCAAAATCAGTGCTTTCACCCTCTACCTTTTCACTTCTTCTGCCTGGTCTTAGTTCAGATCTCACTTGAGCAACCTCAACAGGTTCTGTGTTTGGATGTTTATTCCCACTCTTCTCTCATACGTTACTTTATCTACAGAGTAGCCAAAGAACCTTTAAAGGATGCACAATTTAATAAATATTCTTGTTAGGGTGTAATACATATACATATACACAGAAAAGTGATAAATAATAAGTATATAGCCCAATGATCACAAGGAAAGCATGCCTTTTAAGTGTCACTCAGATCAAGAAATAGAACATTATCAGACCTGAGAAGCCTATCTCTGTCACCACCTTCATCCTCCTCCCCAAAAGTAACTACTGCCCTAACCTTTAACATCATGTATTAGATTTGCCTGTTTTAATTTTATTTGTAAAGAGAATCATACATATTACTCTCTTATTGTGTCTAGTTCATTTTGATAAACATGACTGTGAGATTCATCCAAGTTGTAAGTAGGAGTGTTTCTTTCATCTTCATTTCATCTTATTCTTGGTTTTTGGACATGGTGTTTTATTGTATGAACAAGCCACAATTTGTTCATTCTAATGTTGATGGAATATGGACCACTTCTGTTTGGGGATGTTATGAATAATACTACTCTGAACATTTCTAAATATGTGTCTTGGGGTAGATGTATAAACATTTCTGTTGAGTTTATATCTAAGAAAAGATTTGAGGTATTAAAGGGTAAATATACGTTCGACAATAGTAGTTACTGCCATACTGGAAAGTGATTACATCAATTTACACTCCCACCAGCAGTGAATGAGAATTACAGTTACATTTTCACTATGTGTATATAAAACTTTGATTTTGAATAGCAAAAACAAAAAAAATTATCTAAAAAATAGATATTCAACAAGAGTAGAAGAAAATGTTGAGGTTGGCAATGTCTAGAGTAAAAGGTGACAAATCTCTGCTGTCATTTTAAAGTTATGAGTTAGTGAAAAGCATAATTGGGTACTGGTTTGAAACTGATATTCCTTCCAAGAGGCGGGTCCCTGGCAAACACACACTCGTAGGAAAGCACAAGGGCCGAAACAATCAAACTTGCTAAAATATCTCTTTGGGGAATGAAAAATGCACTCTTATCCACTCTACTTGTTTCCTAGGAAAGAAACATCAAATGCTGGAGAAAATATCTTGCTTTTCCAAACTGCCTTTTTTTAAAAATTATAATTTAGGTTCTGGGGTTCATGTGTAGATCATGCAGGATTGTTGCATAGGTGCATACATGGCAAGGTGGTTTGCTGCCTTCATACCCCCATCACCTATATCTGGTATTTCTCCCCTCATTATCCCTCCTCATCCTCCCTACCCAGCTGTCCCTCCCCTAGCCCCCCATAACTGACCACAGTGTGTGATGCTCCCCTCCCTGTGTGCACATGTTCTAATTGTTCAACACCTGCCTATGAGTGATCACATATGGTGTTTGGTTTTCTGTTCTTGTGTTTGCTGAGAATGATGGTTTCCAGATTCATCCATGTCCCTATGAAGGACACGAACTCATCGCTTTTTATGGCTGCATAGTATTCCATGGTGTATATATGTGTGTGTGTGTATATATATATATATATATATATATATATATATATATATATATGCCACATTTTCTTTATCCGGTCTATCGATGATGAACATTTGGGTTGGTTCCAGGTCTTTGCTATGGTAAGTAGTACTGCAGTGAACACACATGTCCATGTGTCTTTATAATAGAACAATTTATAATTCTTTGGGTATATACCCAGTAATGGAGTTTCTGGGTCAAATGGTGTTTCTATTTCTAGGTCCTTGAGGAGTTGCCATACTGTCTTCCACAATGGTTGAACTAATTTGTACTCCCACCAATAGTGTAAAAATGTTCCTATTTTTCTGTGTCCTCTTCAGCATCTGTTGTCTTCAGATTTTTTAATGATCACCATTCTAACTGGTGTGAGATGGTATCTCAATGTGATTTTGATTTGTATGTCTCTAATGACCAGTGATGATGAGCATTTTTTCGTATGTTTTTTGGCCTCATAGATGTCTTCTTTTGTAAAGTGTCTGTTCATATCCTTCACCCACTTTTAAATGGGTTTGCTTTTTTCTTGTAAATCTGTTTTTGTTCTTTGTAGATTCTGGATATCAGCCCTTTGTCAGATGGGTAGATTGCAAACATTTTTTCCCATTCTGTTGGTTACCAGTTCACTCTAATGACTGTTTCCTTTGCTATACAGAAGCTCTGGAGTTTAATTAGATCCTGTTTGTCTATTTCAGCTTTTGTTGTCATTGCTTTTGGTGTTTTAGCCATGAAGTCCTTGCCTATGCCTATGTCCTGAATGGTTTTGCCTAGGTTTTCTTCTAGGGTTTTTATGGTGTTAGGTCTTATGCTTAAGTCTTTAATCCATCTGGAGTTAATTTTAGTGGAAGGTGTCAGGAAGGGGTCCAGTTTCTGCTTTCTGCACATGGCTAGCCAGTTTTCCCAACACCATTTATTAAACAGGGAAACCTTTCCCCATTGCTTGTTTTTGTCAGGTTTGTCAAAGATCAGATGGTTGTAGATGTGTGGTGTTGCTTCTGAGGCCTCTGTTCTGTTCCATTGGTCTATGTCTCTGTTTTGATACCAGTACCATGCTGTTTTGATTACTGTGGCCTTGTAGTATAGTTTGAAGTCAGGCAGCATGATGCCTTCAGCTTTGTTCGTTTTGCTTAGGATTGTTTTGGCTGTGCAGGCTCTCTTTTGGTTCTATATGAAGTTTGAAGTGGTTTTTTCCGGTTATGTGAAGAAGGTCATTGGTAGCTTGATGGGGATAGCATTGAATCTATAAATTACTTTGGGCAGTATGGCCACTTTCACGATGTTGATTCTTCCCAGCCATGAACATGGGATGTTTTTCCATCTGTTTGTGTCCTCTCTTTCTTCATTGAGCAGTGGTTTGTAGTTCTCCTTGAAGAGGTCCTTTATGTTCCTTGTTAGTTGTATTCCTAGGTATTTTATTCTCTTTGTAGCAATTGTGAATGGAAGTTCACTTTTGATTTGGCTATTTGTCTGTTATTGGTGTATAGAAATGCTTGTGTTTCCTGCACATTGATTTTGTATCCTGAGACTATGCTGAAGTTGTTTACCTGTTTCAGGAGATTTTGGGCTGAGATGATGGGGTCTTGTAGATATACAATCATGTCCTCTGTGAACAGAGACAATTTGACTTCCTCTCTTCCTATTTGAATACACTTTATTTCTTTCTCTTGCCTGATTGCCCTGGCTAGAATTTCCAATACTGTATGGAATAGGAGTGGTGAAAGAGGACATCCTTGTCTTATGACAGATTTCAAAGGGAATGCTTCCAGTTTTTGCCTAGTCAGTTTGATATTGGCTGTTGGTTTGTCATAAGTAGCTTTTATTATTTTGTGATATGTACCATTGATGCCTAATTTATTGAGGGTTTTTAGTATAAAGGGCTGTTGAATTTTGTCAAAGGCCTTTTCTGCATCTATTGAGATAATCATGTGGTTTTTGTCTTTGGTTCTGTTTATGTGATGGATTACATTTATAGACTTGTGTATGTTGGACGAGTCTTGCAACCCCAGGATGAAGCCTACTTGATCATGATAACTAAGCTTTTTGATTTGCTGTTTCATTCTGTTTGCCAGTATTTTATTGACGATTTCTGCATCGATGTTCATCATGGAAATTGGCCTGAAGTTTTCTTTTTTAGTCGCATCTCTGCCCTGTTTTGATATTAGGATAATATTGGCCTCAATAAATGAGTAGGGAAGATTCCCTCTTTTTGTATTGTTTGGAATAGTTTCAGAAGGAATGATACCAGTTCCTCTTTGTAAGTCTGGTAGAATTTGGCTGTAAACCCATCTGGACCTGGGCTTTTTTTAGTTGGTAGGCTATTAATTGCTTCCTCAACTTCAGTCCATGTTATTGGTCTATTCAGGGATTCAACTTCTTTCTGATTTAGTCTTGGGAAAGTGCAAGTGTCCAGGAATTTATTCATTTCTTCCAGATTTACTGGTTTGTATGCATAGAGCTGTTGGTAGTAATCTCTGATGGTAGTTTGTATTTCTGTGAAATCAGTGGTGAAGCCCCCTTTATCATTTTTTATTGCACCTATTTGATCCTCTCTTTTCTTTTTTATTAGTCTGGCTGGTGGCCTATTTATTTTGTTATATTTTCAAAAAACCAGATCCTGGATTTGTTGATTTTTTGAAAGTTTTGTTTTTTGTGTCTCTATCTCCTTCAGTTCTGCTCTGATTTTAGTTATTTCTTGTCTTCTGCTAGCTTTTGAGTTTTTTTGATCTTGCTCCAACTCTTTCAATTTTGATGATAGGGTGTCGATTTTAGACCTTTCCTTGCTCCTCATGTGGGCATTTATTGCTATGAATTTCCCTCTAGACACTGCTTTTAATGTGTCCCAGAAATTCTGGTATGTTGTGTCTCAGTTCTCATTGGTTTCGAAGAACATCTTTATTTCTGCCTTCATTTCATTATTTATCCAGTCTACATTCCAGAGCCAGTGTTTATTTTCCATGAAATTGTGTGGTTTTGAGTTAGTTTCTTAATCCTGAGTTCTAATTTGATTGCACTGTGGTCCGAGAGACTGTTTGTTATGATTTCTGTCCTTTTGCATTTGCTGAGGACTGATTTACTTCCAATTACGTGGTCAGTTTTAGAGTAAGTGTGATGTAGTGCTGAGAAGAATGTATATTCTGTGGATTTGGGGTTAAGAGCTCTGTAAATGTCTATTAAGTTCACTCGGTCCAGATCTGCATTCAAATCCTGAATTTCCTTGTTGATTTTCTGTCTGGTTGATCTGTCTAATATTGACAGTGGAGTGTTAAAGTCTCCCACTATTATTGTGTGGGAGTCTAAGTCTCTCTGTAGATCATTAAGGACTTGCATTATATATCTAGATGCTCTTGTATAGGGTGCATAAATATTTAGGATCATTAGCTCTTCTTGTTGTATTGATCCTTTTATCATTATGTAATGCCCTTCTTTGTCTCTTTTGATTTCTGTTGGTTTAAAGTCCATTTTATCAGAGACTAGGATTGCCACCCCTGCTTTTTTTTGCTCTCCATTTGCTTGGTAAATCTTCTTCCATCCCTTTATTTTGAGTCTGTGTGTGTCTTTGCACATGAAATGGATTTCCTAATACAGCACACTGATGGTTCCTGGCTTTTTATCCAATTTGCCAGTCTTTGTCTTTTGATTGGGGCATTTAGTCCATTTACATTTAATGTTAATATTGTTATGTGCGAATTTGATCCTGCCATTTTATTAATGGTTGGTTGTTTTGCCCTTTGGTTGGCATAATTTCTTCATTGTACCATTGGTCTTTACCATTTGGTTCTTTTTGGCAGTGGCTGGTACTGGTTTTCTTTTTTGTGTTTAATGCTTCCTTCAGGAGCTCTTGCAGGGCAGGTCTGGTAGTGACAAAATCCCTCAGCAATTGCTTTTCCATAAAGGATTTCATTTCTCCTTCACTTATGAAGCTTAGTTTGGCTGGATATGAAATTCTAGGTTGAAAGTTCTTTTTTTTTAAGGATGTTGAATATTGGCCCCCACTCTCTTCTAGCTTGTAGGGTTTCTGCTGAGATAACTGCTGTGAGTCTGATGTCCTTCCCTTTGTGGGTGACCCAAACTTTCTCTCTGGCTGCCCGTAGTATTTTTTCCTTCACTTCAACCCTGGTGAACCTGATGATTATGTGCCTTGGGATTGCTTTTCTAGAGGAGTATCATTGTGGTGTTCTCTGTATTTCCTGTATTTGAATGTTGCCCTGCCTTGCTGGGTTGGGGAAGTTCTCCTGGATAATATCCTGGAGAGTGTTTTCCAGCTTGGATTCATTCTCCTTGTCATTTTGCGGTACACCAATCAGGCATAGATTAGGTCTTTTCACGTAATCCCATATTTCTTGAAGGCTTTGTTCATTTATTTTCACTCTTTGTTCTCTTTTCTTGACTTCTCATTTTATTTCATTGAGTTGATCTTCAATCTCTGATATCCTTTCTTCTGCTTGATCTATTCAGCTATTGAAACTTGTGTATGCTTCATGAAGTTCTTGTGCTGTGTTTTTCAGCTCCATCAAGTCGTTTATGTTCTTCTCTAAGTTTGTTATCCTAGTGAGCATTTCATCTAACTTTTTTCAAGGTTTTTAGTTTCTTTGCATTGGGATAAAACATGTTCCTTTAACTCAGAGAAGTTTGTTATTGCTCACCTTCTGAAGCCTGCTTCTATCAATTCATCAAATTCATTCTCCTTCCTGCTTTGTTCCCTTGCTGGCGAGGAGTTTTGAACTCATGGTGGGGGAGAGACGTTCTGGTTTTTGACGGTTTCATTCTTGCACTGGTTTCTCCCCATCTCTTGGATTTATATAGTTTTGATCTCAGGTAGCTGCTTGGGGAGGCGACCTTTCCTCTGTCTGCCTGCGGAGGCGCTGCTGGGCTACCACAGATTCAGTGGAGCTGCTGCGTCTTTTATTTACTCAGGCAAATTAGGCTGGCTTCTGTAATGACTGCTTCCCTTCTGCCTGCCTAGCTAGAGCATTCCTGGTCGCTCTCTAACTGACGTTCTGGGTGTCTAACTCTGGAGTGAGAGGTTTTTGGCCTGCTGGGCTTTGTGTGATGGCGCGGTGGGGTTGGGGGTTTGGGGGGAGACTGTCCTGCCATTTGGGCTGTTTTCCTGCGTTCTGTTCCCCTTCTTACTGGGGGCGGGTAGCTCTGTCTAGCCAGCTTTTTGGCTTTCTCGGTGGTTCTTCCGCCTAGATCTATGCTGACAGTCCCAGGGCCGAAGTTGATGTTTTGCCCTATTGAGGCAGCTCGCTGAGGCTTTTCAGCCCATTGAAGATCTCCTGTTCTGTGGGTTGTAGAGGGCTTGGGTAGAGCGCTGTATCCAACCGAAGTCCCAGAGTGGGAGATCCCCCAATCCTCCGGTGGGTTGCACGCTCCTCCTGGGTGGGGCAGTGCCCCACCTTGCTGCAACTGCCCTATTTGGTTTATACCCACTGTCCAACCAGACCCACAAAATGAACCTGGTACCTCATTTGGAATTGTGGAGACCCTTTGGCTTCTGCATCTCTCTCCTGTGAGCTGCTTTCTGGAATTGCCTCTTATTTGGCCATCTTGAGATCCTCCTCTGCCTTTTAACATACATTATTATGAACCAGTAAATCATTTTTCTCTGAGTATGTTACCACGTGCTGCCTCACAGTTCTTCATTTATGTACTTTCTGTTTCTCTTGTCTTTCCTGTCTCTTCAGTCTAATTATTCACCAGGCCTTTTTCTTCTCCAGACATTTACATAAAGCCTAGCTTAACTACGTAAACTTAAAATCGTTCTTTTTTTTTTCTTTTGAGTTGGAGTCTCGCTCTGTCAACCAGGCTGGAGAGCAGTGGTGCAATCTCAGCTCACTGCAACCTTCACCTCCTGGGTTCAAGTGATTGTACCACATCAGCCTCCCGAGTAGCTGGGCTTACCGGCTTGTGCCACCATGCCTGGCTAGTTTTTGTATTTTTTTTTTTTAAAGTAGAGACAGGGTTTGACCATGTTGACCAGGCTGGTCTCAAACTCCTGATCTCAAGTGATCCACCTGCTTCAGCCTCCCAAAGTGCTGGGATTACAGGCGTGAACCATCACACCCAGCTAAAGAAAATCTTTAGCACATTTCATCTATGATTTTTGATATGTAGGGATGGCAGGTGAGTAACACATATCTAATTACTTGGTGATTCTGGTTAACTTTTACAGTATAGAGTCAGTGTTAGCACCTCAGATTCAAACCAAAACTTTTTGAGAGTAAAAAGGGAGGGAGGCACAGTTGCTAATTATATCAAGATTTCATCAGGATAATTACAATTAGTCTACACAGGGACTGTCCTAGGCAAATTAGGGGCTATTGCTGCCCTAGCTTGATAATTGTCTTCAGGTCATTCTCTTCCCTTTTAGGAGCTCTGGACAGTAGATCTATTTTGAATGTTTTAAAGAAATGGAGGTTGTTCAAAAGATTATGGAAAGGAGAATTTCCCCCAAAAGTATGTTATAGTAGAAAAAAATGTAAGTTTAGAGTTAGGTTTTAATTTCTGGAAACTCAGGCATAAATTTGGTTGTTAGTCAATCTCTCTTATCCTTGGGTTCTTCATTGCCAAATGGTAAAAACCTAAGAATAAAACAATATTTAGATCTGTAATTTTCAGATAAGATAATAAATTTTAGCCTGCTTAGAGGGTCAATGCTTACAAATAAGGCAACCAAAGGGAGGGCAGGGGGCTTCTTATTGAAGAAGGTCCAGTTGGCTTATCTGACTCATAATTCTCAATATTATACACATCTTTTACATTTTTCTGCAAGTACTTTTACACTCTCCCTGTGAACTATCTTGTGAGCAGAATGGGTCATTGCTATTACGCCCCTATTAGAGACAAAGAAACTGAGGCTCAGGGAAGTCCACAGATTTTACAAAGTTTCCATGGTTATTAAATGTTAAGTCCAGGATATAAACCCACATTTCTTTATGCATCATCCTGGACTCATCCACTGAGATACCACACTTATTTGAAAGGAATTTTTCAATATTGAAATGTTTAAGGTGTGTGGTTGCATAATATGGTTGGCTTTATTTATCTACACAAGTGAGGTGTTGATTATCATTCTGGAAGATCTAAGATCAAATCATGAATCTTCTATTATCTGCATATGAATTGCACGTTTTATGGTGATTCTTAAACAAACATTTAATTCTGTAGTTGCTTTCCCCTGAATACTAGAAATGCCTCAGATAGTTTTCTTTCAACCCTCTTCAGTGAGAACATTCTGCAATGGCAGTTCTCATATTGTATCCAAAATGGAATTAATAATTTAAATCTGTGATTAAAAGCACACGAATTATTTCAAAGGCAAATAAAAAGTTAGTTGTGGACCAATAATTATTTAGAATTTTTCCCAGATGACTTTTTTGATTGATAGCACCAGAAAGTTAGAATTAATTTGAGAAACTTGGATAGTCAGGACCTTGCTAGTTCTTCAACAACAAAGAGAAGTGGGGGACCAGGGAAAACAGGTGGATAATGTTCCAATTCCATGGGAGTGGCACATGCCTCTCCAAGGGGAGTGGGCTGACCCTGGAGCACCAGTCAATAAGCAGTTATTTAAAAAGAGAAACATAAACATGTCTAAATGTTTTTCTGTACTGATTCCAACTTTCTTTTCTTTTCTTTCTTTCTTTCTTTTTTTTTTTTTTGAGATGGAGTCTTGCTCTGTTGCCAGGCTGGAGAAACAGCCACCCACATGGCAGCAGGGTCTACCCAAACAGCTCTGAAATGCCTCAAAAAACACCAGACTAAACTCATAGGAGGAAATGTATGTATGTTTTGGGAGAAGAGACTAAGTGAAAGTTGGAATCAGAATAGGCAAATCTATACAGACAGAAAGTAGCTCAGTGGTTGCCTGGGACTGGAGGAGACAGCTCAGGTGATATTAGCTAATGGGTCTGGATTTCTTTTGGATAATAAAAATGTTCTAAAATTTATTGTAGTCATTGATGGTTTACAATTCTGTCAATATACTAAAAACTATATTATACACTTTAAATTTGTAAATTATATGTTAGATGAAGTATAGCTCAATAAGCTGTTAAAAAAGAAACAAATATGTCTAAATGTTTTTCTGTATTGATTCCAATTTCCTTTTCTTTTTCTTTTTTTGTTTTTAATTTTTTTTGAGGCAGAGTCTCACTCTGTTGTCAGGCTGGAGTGCGGTGGTGTGATCTAAGCTGACTGCAACCTCCACCTTCTGGGTTCAAGTGATTCTCCTGACTCAGCCTCATGAGTAGCTGGGATTATAGGCATGCATCACCATGCCTGGCTAATTTTTTGTGTTTTTAGTTGAGATGGGCTTTCACCACGTTGGCCAGGATGGTCTCAATTTCCTGACTTCATGATCCACTACCTTGGCCTCCCAAAGTGCTGGGATTACAGGTGTGAGTCACTGCGCTGGGGCCCCAGGCATTTTCTATAAATGGATGCATACAATATGTGGTATCTGTGAATGATGTCTTTCACTTGGCCTGATGTTTCCAAGGTTTATTGCTGAATTATACTCCTTTTAGCAATGCTATCTATTCATTAGTTAATGGACATTTAGTTATTTCCACTTTTGGTTTATAACAAATAATAATGCTTTGAACATTTGTATATAAGTTTTTATATACCCACTTGTTTTCATTTCTCTTGCATATATACCTAGGAGTGAATCATGTTAACTCTATGTTTACTCTTGAGGAACTACCAGGCCGTTTTCCAAAGTGACTGCACCATTTTACATTCCCACTAGCGTGTTTTCCATGTACCCATCAATAGTTGTTATTATGTGTTTTTTATTATTGCCATCCTAGTGGATGTGAAATGGTATTTTATTGATTTACATTGTCCTAATCACTAACTATAAATTGCATTTTTGTACAAGATGTTAGCCAACATATATGCCATTTGAAGAGTAATATCAGTCTTTTAAACTAAAAGTTGAATATTTTTTCCTAAAACATTTTCTCCACTATGAAAATTATTAGTTCATTTTACATACTTAATATTCCACAGCTATTTCTTTCCCCAGGATTTATCATGTGAAAATAAAGTTACAGTGTATTGCAATATTAGTTATATCTTTTCTGGGGGCAAGATATTCTTTTCTCCAGAACAACTGTAGGAGATAAGATCTATGCCTCTTATTTACTTTGAAACCTTATCAGAATCTAATACAAAATTGAACACGTAGTTTGGGCTCAATAAAGATTGGCTTATTGACTGGTTCAGTTAATTGCTCATTTTTGCTGAGCTGATTTAAATTGTCTTAAAGTTAAAAAGAAAATAACTGAAGCAATATTGACAAAGAATAAACTTTATCAATATTTGAGTAATTGAGATTTTACCAAATTAATTTTTTTCTCTTTTCTAGGTTTCTTTTTTTATTGCATTTCAGGTTTTGGGGTACATGTGAAGAGCATACAAGATTGTTGCATAGGTACACAAGTGGCAGTGTGATTTGCTGCCTTCCTCCCCTTCACCTATATCTGGCATTTCTCCTTATGCTATCTCTCACCAACTCCCCACCCCCTGTTGTCCCTCCCCTATTTCCCCCCAGCAGATCCCAGTGTGTAGTGCTCCCCTCCCTGTGCCCATGTATTCTCATTGTTCAACACCCGCCTATGAGTGAAAATATGCGGTGTTTGATTTTCTGTTCTTGTGTCAGTTTGCTGAGAATGATGGTTTCCAGGTTCATCCATGTCCCTACAAAGGACATGAACTCATCGTTTTTGATGGCTGCATAATATTCCATGGTGCCACATTTTCCCTGTCCAGTCTATCATCAATGGATATTTGGATTGGTTCCAGGTCTTTGCTATTGTAAACTGTGCTGCAGTGAACATTCATGTGCATGTGTCCTTATAGTAGAATGATTTATAGTCCTTTGGATATATACCCAGTAATGGGATTGCTGGGTCAAATGGAATTTCCATTTCTAGGTCCTTGAGGAATTGCCACACTGTCTTCCACAATGATTGAACTAATTTACACTCCCACCAACAATGTAAAAGTGTTCCTATTTCTCCACATCCTCTCCAGCATCTGTTGTCTCCAGATTTTTTAATGATTGCCATTCTAACTGGCGTGAGATGGTATCTGAATGTGGTTTTGATTTGCATTTCTCTAATGACTAGTGATGATGAGCAAATTTTCATGTTTGTTGGCCTCATATATGTCTTCTTTTGTAAAGTGTCTGTTCATATTTTTTGCCCACTTTTGAATGGGCTTGTTTGTTTATTTCTTGTTAATCTGTTTTAGTTCTTTGTAAAATCTGGATATCAGCCCTTTGTCAGATGGGTAAACTGCAAAAATTTTTTCTCGTTCTGTTGGTTGCCAGTTCATTCTAATGATTATTTCTTTTGCCATGCAGAAGCTGTGGAGTTTGATTAGGTCCCATTTGTCTATTTTGGCTTTTGTTGCCAATGCTTTTGGTGTTTTGGTCATGAAGTCCTTGTCTACGCCTATGTCCTGAATGGTATTGCCTAGATTTCCTTCTAGGGTTTTTATGGTGTTAGGTCTTATGTTTAAGTCTTTAATCTATCTGAAGTTAATTTTAGTATAAGGTGTCAGGAAGGGGTCCAGTTTCTGCTTTCTGCACACAGCTATCCAATTTTCCCAACACCATATATTAAACAGGGAATCCTTTCCCCATTGCTTGTTTTTGTCAGGTTTGTCACAGATCGGATGGTTGTAGATATGTTGTGTTGCCTCTGAGCCCTCTGTTATGTTCCATTGGTCTATATCTCTGTTTTGCTACCAGTACCATGCTGTTTTGATTACTAGTATAGTTTGAAGTCTGGTAGTGTGAAGCCTCTCACTTTGTTCTTTTTGCTTAGAATTGACTTGGCTATGCGGGCTCTCTTTTGGTTTCATATGAAGTTTAAGATGGTTTTTTTCAGTTCTGTGAAGAAGGTCATTGGTACCTTGATGGGGATAGTGTTGAATCTGTAAATTACTTGGGCAGTATGGCCATTTTCATGACATTGATTCTTCCCAACCATGAACATGGAATGTTTCTCTATCTGTTTGTGTTATCTCTTATTCTGTTGAGCAGTGGTTTGTAGTTCTCCTTGAAGAGGTCCTTTATGTTCCTTGTTAGTTGTATTCCTAGGTACTTTATTCTCTTTGTAGCAATTGTGAATGGCAGTTCATTCTTGATTTGGCTCTCTTTAAGTCTGTTATTGGTGTATAGGAATGCTTGTGATTTTTGCACATTAATTTTATATCCTGAGACTTCGCTGAAGTTGCCTATCAGTTTCAGGAGATTTTGGCTGAGACAATGGGGTCTTCTAGATAAACAATCATGTCGTCTACAAATAGAGACAATTTGACTTCCTCCTTTCCTGTTTGAATACCCTTTATTTCTTTTTCTTGCCTGATTGCTCTGGCTAGAACTTCCAGTACTATATTGAATAGGAGTGGTGAGAGAGGGCATCCTTGTCTAGTTCCAGATTTCAAATGGAGTGCTTCCAGTTTTTTCCCATTCAGTATGATATTGGCTGTTGGTTTGTTGTAAATAGCTTTAATTATTTTGAGATACGTTCCATCAATACCAAGTTTGTTGAGGGTTTTTAGCATAAAGCACTGTTGAATTTTGTCAAAGGCCTTTTCTGCATCAATTGAGATAATCATGTGGTTTTTGTCTTTGGTTCTGTATATGTGGTGAATTACATTTATAGACTTGGGTATGTTGAACCAGCCTTGCATCCCCAGGATGAATCCTACTTGATAATGGTGGATAAGCTTTTTGATGTGCTGTTGCAATCAGCTTGCCAGTATTTTATTGAAGATTTTTGCATCTATGTTCATCATGGATATTTGCCTGAAGTTTTCTTTTCTTGTTGAGTCTCTGCTGGGTTTTGGTATCAGGATGATGTTGGTCTCATGAAATGATTTGGGAAGGATTCCCTCTTTTTGGATTATTTGGAATAGTTTCAGAAGGAATGGTACCAGCTCCTCTTTGTATGTCTGGTAGAATTCTACTGTGAACCCATCTGGGCTTTTTTTGGGTGGTAGGCTCTTAATTGCTGCCTCAACTTCAAACCTTGTTATTGGTCTATTCAGGGTTTTGACTTCTTCCTGGTTTAGGCATGGGAGGAGGCAAGTGTCTAGGAATTTATCCATTTTTCCAGGTTTACTAGTTTATGTGCATAGAGTTGTTTGTAATAGTCTCTGATGATGGTTTGAATTTCTGTGGAATCTGTGGTGATATCCCCTTTATCATTTTTTATTGCATCTATTTGGTTATTCTCTCTTTTCTTTTTTATTAATCTGTCTAGTGGTCTGTCTATTTTGTTGATCTTTTCGAAAAATCAGCTTCTGGATTTATTGATTTTTTGAAGGGTTTTTCGTGTCTCTATCTCCTTCGGTTTTGCTCTGATCTTAGTTATTTCTTGTCTTCTGCTAGCTTTTGAGTTTTTTTTTTTTTTTTTTTTAATCTTGCTCCTCTAGCTCTTTCAGTTTTGATGATAGGTTGTCAATTTTCGATCTCTCTTTGATTCTCGTGTGGGCACTTATTGCTATATATTTTCCTCTATAGACTGCTTTAAATGTGTCCCAGAGATTCTGGTATGTTGTGTCTTTGTTCTTGTTGGTTTCGAAGAACATCTTTATTTCTGCCTTTATTTCATTGTTTATCCAGTCAACATTCAAGAGCCAGTTGTTCAGTTTCCATGAAGCTGTGTGGTTCTGAGTTAGTTTCTGAATTCTGAATTCTAACTTGATTGCACTGTGGTCTGAGAGACTGTTTGTTATGATATCAGTTCTTTTGCATTTGCTGAGGAGTGCTTTACTTCCAAATATGTGGTCAATTTTAGAGTAGGTGTGATATGGTGCTGAGAAGAATGTATATTCTGTGGATTTGGGGTGGAGAGTTCTGTAAATGTCTATTAGGTTTGCTTGTTCCAGGTCTGAGTTCAAGTCCTGGATATCCTTGTTAATTTTCTGTCTGGTTGATCTGTCTAATATTGACAGTGGACTGTTAAAGTCTCCCACTATTATTGTGTGGGATTCTAAGTCTCTTTGTAAGTCATTAAGAACTTGCCTTATGTATCTGGGTGCTCCTGTATTGGGTGCATATATATTTAGGATTGTTAGCTCTTCTTGTTGCATTGATCCATTTCCCATTACATAATGTCCTTTGTCTCTTTTGATCTTTGTGCTTTAATGTCTATTTTATCAGAGATGAGAATTGCAACTCCTGCTTTTTTTTGCTCTCCATTTGCTTGGTAAATCTTCCTCCATCCCTTTATTTTGAGCCTTTGTGTATCCTTGCATGTGAGTTGGGTTTCCTGGATACAGCACACCGATGGGTTTTGGCTTTTTATCCAATTTACCAGTCTGTGTCTTTTGATTGGGGCATTTAGTTCATTTACATTTAGGGTTAATATTGTTATGTGTGAATTTGATACTGCCATTTTGATGCTAGCTGGCTCTTTTGCCCTTTAGTTGATGCAGATTCTTCATTATGTTGATGCTCTTTACCATTTGGTATGTTTTTGGGGTAGCTGGTACTGGTTGTTCCTTTCTATATGTAGTGCCTCTTTCAGGAGCTCTTGTAAAGCAGGCCTGGTGGTGATGAAATCTCTGAATACTTTCTTGTTTGCAAAGGATTTTATTTTTTCTTCACTTATGAAGCCTAGTTTGGCTGGATATGAAATTCTGGGTTGAAAGTTCTTTTCTTTAAGGATGTTGAATATTGGACCCCACTCTCTTCTGGCTTGTAGGGTTTCTGCTGAGAGATCTTCTGTGAGTCTGATGGGCTTTCCTTTGTGGGTGACCCGTCCTTTCTCTCTGGCTGCCCTTAGTATTTTCTCCTTCATTTCAACCCTGGTGAATCTGACGATTATGTGCCTTGTGGTTGCTCTTCTTGCGGAATATCTTTGTGGTGTTCTCTGTATTTCCTGGACTTGAATATTGGCCTGCCTTGCTAGGTTGAAGAAATTTTCCTGGATAATATCCTGAAGAGTATTTTCCAGCTTGGATTCATTCTCTTCATCACATTCAGGTACACCTATCAAACATAAATTAGGTCTTTTAACACAGACCCATATTTCTTGGAGGCTTAGTTCATTCCTTTTTACCCTTTTTTCTCTAATCTTGCCTTCTTGTTTCATTTCATTGAGTTGATCTTCGACCTCTGATATTCTTTCTTCTGCTTGGTCAATTCAGCTATTGAAACTTGTGCATGCTTTGTGAAGTTCTCATATTGTGTTTTTCATCTCCATCAATTCACTTATATTCCTCTCTAAGTTGTCCATTCTCGTTAGCATTTCATCAATTCTTTGTTCAATGTTCTTGTTTCTTTGTATTGGGTTAGAACGTGTTCTTTTAGTTCACAGAAGTTTCTTATTACCCACCTTCTGAAGCCTGATTCTGTCATTTCATCACACTCATTCTCCATCCAGCCTTGTTCCCTTGCTGGTGAGGAGTTGTGATCCCTTGTAGGAGGAGAGGTGTTCTGGTTTCAGGTGTTTTCCTCCTTTTTGCACTGGTTTCTTCCCATCTTTGTGGATTTATTCACCTTTTGTCTTTGTAGTTGCTAATTTTCAGATTGGGTCTCTGAGTAGATGTCTAGTTTGTTGATGATGAAGTTATTTCTGTTTTTTTGTTTTCCTTCTAACATTCAGGCCCCTCTGCTGTAGGACTGCTGAGGTCCACTCCTGGCCCTGCTTGCCTGGGGATAACCTGCAGCAGCTGCAGAACAGTAAGGGTTGCTACCAGTTTCTTCTGCTATCTTTGTCCCTGAAGGATACCCACCAAATGTCAGTCTGATCTCTCCTTTATGAGGTGTCTCTTTGGATATACGGGGGTCAGGGAGCTGCTTGAGGAGACAGTGTGTCCTTTATAGGAGCTCAAGTGCTGAGCTGTGAGCTCCATTGTTCATTTAGAGCTGCTGGGCAGGCACGTTTAAGTCTGCTACAGCAGAACTCATAAACCCCTTTTTTCCCCCAGGTGTACTGTCCCAGGGAGTAAGGCCTTTATTTATGAGTTTCCATTTAGCTGCTGCCTTTTTTTCATGGCTGCCCTGCCCAGCAAGGAGGCAGCCTAGTCACTATCTGCCTGCAGAGGCTTTGCTGAGCTGCTGTGGGCTCCACCCAGCTGCCGTGTGAACTTCCCTGCAGTCTTGTTTATATGGGTGTAGTTAGAACTGCCTTGGCAATGGTTGCCCACCTCTGGAATGGCAGACTCTCTCTGTAATGGCAGGTTGCCTCGGCAACAGTGGGCTGCCTCAGCAATGGTGGACTACCTCTGTAGTGGGGGAGTGCCTTGGTAATGGCAGATGCCCCTCCCCCACAGAGCTGGACCATCCCGGGTTCAGCTGTGCTTGCTGTGAAACTCTCAACCCAGAGCGTTTCCAATTGCTGTTTTTTTTTTTTTAATGGGGGTGGGACCAGCTGAGCCTGATCACCTGTCTCCTCTGCCTCAGAGCCTTTTTTTTTAGTTGAATGGTCAACTATCTCCCAGGTGTTCCAGTCACAGTTGAAAAGGTGCCAGGGTCTGTGTGATTTCCCTTGGGGCAACCCACTGCACCAGCTGAAACAGTGGCGCTGAGATTTGTGGTGTTTTTTTGCCCAGGAATCTCCTGGCCTGCCTCCCTGTTTCAGTCCCCTGTTTAATCAGATGAATGGGCAACTTTGCCTTCCCAGAGCTCCAATTGCCAGCTTAAAAGGGCAACCAGACCAGTGTATTTTGTACAGAGAACTGCCATGCTGGGGTGCCAGCAAAACAGCCGTGCCAGCCATAACAGCCACGCTGGCAACCCGTGGGGCTCCTACACCTGGGAATCTCCTGGTCTGTGGGCAATAAAAATCCGTCTGGAAATTCGGTGTCCACTCACCCTCTGTACTTTGACTGGGAGCTGCAATCCTGAGCTGCTCCTAATCGGCCATCTTGGATCTTCCCTTTCCAAATTAATTTTTAATTCCTAGATTAACAGAGTCTGTTGATTAAATGAAACAGCATCTCTAAGATAAGGAATTAGCAATTCCCTGTGGTGGGGAGTATGTTTCATGAGTTGCTGTTTCAGAGAGTTGTATGGGGAGTTTTTCTTATGTCTGTCAACAGGACAAATAAAATAATATCTATATATTCTATTGGGAGATATTTGGAGGCTAACCAAGGAGCATATGAGCAAAAATAGTGGTGTTTTTTTTTGGTTGTTGTTGTTTTTTGAGACAGAGTCTGCCTCTGTTGCCCAGGCTGGTGTGCAATGGCACAATCTTGGCTCACTGCAAAGTAGTTTTAAGGGAGTCAGTGTTCATATTTTCGTTTATTTGATTTCCCTCTATACTCTTTACCAAAATTAATTTGCTAGATAAGTGATCTGTGTCTGTGATTTTCTTTTATTAAAAGTTGCTCCTTTTAACCAGGCACAGTGGCTCATGCCTATAATTCAAGCATTTTGAGAGGCCAAGGTAGGAGGATTGCGTGAGGCCAGGAGTTTGAGACTAGCTTGGACAACATAGTGAGACTCCATTTCTCCAAAAATAAAAATAAAAATAAAAGCTGGGCATAGTTGTGTGTACCCGTACTTCCAGCTACCCAGGAGGCTGAGGTGGGAGGATGGCTTGAGCTTAGGTCAGGGCTGCACACTCCAGACTGGGAGAAGAACAAGACCCTGTCTCAAAACAACAACAACAACAACAACAACAAAACAAAAATGACATCAACAACAAAAAAACTTGCTTCTTTCCAATTTTATACAGAAATATAAAGAATTATAAAGAAATGCAGACCCATCCTGAACTTACCATGCTACTATGCTCAGTAGTATAAAAGTCTCCAGGAAGAAGTGGGGAAAGGAGGAATTGCAATAGGACTGTCAGCAAAATCTTTAATCAAAGTACATAAACACTACCTCTAATCCAGCTCATTAAAATAAACGTTTCCAATACATTATTCTTGTCATGTTTAGCAGTTAGTCACCAAAATTTCTGAACTATTTATAATTTTTTGATCAATTATGTACTATTATTACAGTTTAAAATTTATTTTTAATTGATAAAATATACTACTACTGTTTGTAATAGTAATTGCTATTATTTATTATTAATACTACTAATTAAAACAATACTCCAGAAGGAAACCTACAATTCTTAGGTGTTATTATAATATGCAACAAATATTTATTTCATTTTATAGATACATTTTTCTGGCAGAGAAATATGCTAAGTTGATCAAAAATACTTTCAGCATTAAAAATAGATTGGATAAAGGAAATGTGGCACATATACACCATGGAATACTATGCAGCCATAAAAAAAGGATGAGTTCATGTCCTTTGCAGGGACATGGATGAAGCTAGAAACCATCATTCTCAGCAGACTAACACAGGAACAGAAAACCAAACCCTGCATGTTCTCAGTCATAACTAGCAGTTGAACAATGAGAACACATCAATGTAGGGAGAGAAACATCACACACTGGACCTGTAGTGTGCGAGGAGCTAGGGGAGGGATAGCATTAGGACAAATACCTAATGTAGGTGATGGGGTGATGTAGATGACGGGGGAAACAGCAAACCATGGCACATATATGCCTATGTAACGAACCTGCCTGTTCTGCACATGTATCCCAGAACTTAAAGAACAATAAAAAATTACTTTAAAATAATATTCTATTATAGATTATATAGGAGAAATAATATAGAATAATTGTTTTGAGGAAAAAGGACCAAACCAAATTTTTGACATTTGAAGAGTGGATCATGTATTTGCTCATATGTTTATAAAATAGGTGATGATGGCATCATATTGATGTAATATTTATATTCTATTGGCTATACCTTAAATGGTAATGTTAGTATTTATAATATTCAGAAATTTTATTTCTGTGCAGCTATTTAAACTGTGGTGAAAAAGATATTTTATATGTCAGTCTAGAAATTTACAAACGTGCATGTTTTTCCAAACTCAGTGGATATTGAAAATAAAACAAGAACATTGCTATGGACAAAGATAGGGTAGTTTCCAACCCCTCAGGTTTCTTTTTTGTTATTTACTTTTCCATTTTGTGCTGTCTGTTATATTAATTTCTGACCTGATTTTATCTAAAAATCTTGGAGCTGGAGGAGAATGGGGGAGCAAGTAGAACCTGCAGCTGTTCAGTCTCTGAGTACATTCTGCTTCTGGAAGTGATCCCAGAAGATGCTTCTCAATGATTCCAATGAGACTTGAAGCAAGTCTGCTTTTCAGGACCTTCTTCGAGAGCCCTCGATTTCCCCCTCAGAGTGATTCTTATCATTTCTTAATTGCCTTGTAAATATATTAAAAACAATTTAAAAACACATTTTTCAAGTTAAAAGAAAAACCTAGTTATATGCCTAAATTATAGCAGGTAAAACTTCAGAGAAGTGATTACATTCTAACATAAGAGTTGAAAGTTGGTAAGTATACTGCAATGTTTGTTTTGGCAGCTGAGAGGCAAAGCTTTAACTGTGGGTAGGATTTTCATATTTCAAGCCAAATATGGTCAGTTTTTAACTTTTAATAATGTCCATCCATATATAGATCTCTGTTTATCGTGTGACTTGAATTTATTACTCATACAAGCCACTTCTTCATGAGGCAGTGTGGGTGTTCCTGCCCTTGACCCTTCTTTGTGGCTTGGCACTTGCCCTTCCCCCTCTAAGGCCCAGGTTCATGACAAACTAAGCTAACAGAAGGAGATTTGGGGTGATGGACAAAGGAGACAGGGAATCTGTCCACAGACAAAGTCATGAATGAAAATGGGTGATGTCATTTAAGGGCTATTTTCAAGGGTGTGGGACGGGTAAGAGGAAGCAGCAGCACCAGCTGGGGCAGTTACCAACCATAGGCCTGATGGGCAGAGTAAGGGCTGGTGACCTGAACCCAAAAGCCACCTGATAGTGTGGCCTTCATAAGAGGAATACAGATATTTGGGGCCCTCGAAGCAAAAACTAAGATTCATTGTCCTTCTTTACTCTGATCTTTTACAGGACCTCTACTTGGCCAGACCCAGCTAGAAGACTATGGTCAGCGGTGCTCTGAATGCAGCCTACAAGGCTAATTCTCTGTGGCACAGAGTGAGTATTTGCAGCACACCTGGAGAATGTCCAGCATGGAGGATAACAAAACGCTAGAGTTTGAAGAGGTGGCAGTGTAAGAGAAAGTTGTGTCTTGTAGCTGAATTGTTTCTAGGTTTCTAAAGGAATTGGAGAATATCATAAAAGGAATGTTTGTGTCTCCCCCAAATTCATATGTTGAAGCCCTAACCCCCAATGTAATGGAATCAGGAGGTGGGGCCTTTGGGTGATAATTAGGTTTAGACGAGATCATGAAGGCAGAGACCCCATGATGGGATTAATGCCCTTATATAAGAAGAGGAAGAGACACAAAATTTTCCTCTCTGCTTTGTGATGATAGAGTCATATAGGGGGCCGAAAGGAGAGCCTACACCGCGAGCCCACTCATGTTTGCACTCTGATCTTGAACTTCATAGTCTCTAGAACTGTGAGAAAATAAGTGTCTGTTGTTTAAGCCACCTAGTCTATGATAGTTTGTTGTGGCAGTTCAAGCTAAAAGAAGGAATCTGGAGGTCCCAGAGCTATCCTCTCTTCTTGTCTGAGAGTCGGGACCCTGGGGGAAGTAACAGGGGCAAAAAAGCACTTTGAGGACAAACACAGTGGGAACTGATAAATGAATTGATAGAAAAGGAAATGAACTGTTTTGTTTCATTCTCTGAGGACTCTGCTCATCACCCAATAGTATCATTTTCTTTCTCAGAATGGATTTTCCCCCACCTTTCTAATCATTAGAGATGTAGCTAGGAAGTTGCATATATGCATACATATATATGTATATGTGTGTGTATGAATGCATTATCTGAATATTATTAACTTTATTGAATTTTAACTTAAAATTGTAGGTTTTGTTTTAAAGTATTATAAACGTTTCTATATTCATATTACTTCAAAATCTTATGCTGTGTTATCCAGACTATATCATTCAAAACTATATTTAACTTGTTTGATACTATTCATTTAATAGTGTCAGATTAAACATTGCCACTATTTATTATCACTATTTATATGTGCCTTATAAATAGATAATTTAAAAGAAAAAACAAGCAAGGAAATATAATTCCCACAGATATCATTGAAATAGAGTCAATAATAATATAGTAAACATATTTATTCTTGAATAAATAAATGTTATAATTTTTTTCTTTACAAAACGAATTTAATAGAAGAGGAAGAAACAGTGTTAAGAAGTCTCTCCATTTATGATTATCTGAATATTCTCTCTTCATTGGAGAGAGAAACCAAAGGTATATTTGTAAGGATGTATGTTATAGACCTCTTATCTTGTAGGAAGCTGTGAATAATAGTAGCACTAAGGCAAGACATAGTTTAGAAGCAGGAGGTTCAACTGTTTGGGCAGTTGGTGGAAGAGTTAGTCTACTAAAGGCAGAGTATTTGCTGAAATTTTCATTTATAAGAAGAAAGTATATATATTGAGGGAAGTACTGTTCTGGTCTTCTTTCAAATTAATAAGAAAGAGCAGGTTCAAAACTTGGAAGGGCGTGAGAACCTTAAGTGAACATCTCAGAATCATAAAAGTGAAGCAGTTGTTTACTTGGACAGCAGATTACAGAAAGGAGAAGCTAAGTGTGGTCAACTGGCTAGAAATGGTAGATCACACTGGAAGTGAAAAACAGGAGAAAACGAAATAAACCAATGTTTACTGCACAACAAATTACCATTCTAAGCATATATGTGTATATTCAATGGAACAATATGAACATAACCCAAGACAAATGAAGCAAGAATTAGGAAGATAGAGACGAAAAAATATGAAGCTTGAGAAAAGGATTGGGAACAAAATTTTAAAACTAGCAAAGGGTATTTATTTATTTATTTATTTATTTTATTTATTTTTTTTTATTTAATTTTTTATTGAATTATAGGTTTTGGGGTACATGAGCAGAGCATGCAAGACAGTTGCGTAGGTACACCCATGGCAGTGTGCTTTGCTTTTCTTCTCCCCTTCACCCACATTTGGCATTTCTCCCCAGGCTATCCCTCCCCACCTCCCCCTCCCACTGGCCCTCCCCTTTTCCCCCCAATAGACCCCAGTGTTTAGTACTCCCCTTTCTGTGTCCATGTGTTTTCATTTTTCATCACCCACCTATGAGTGAGAATATGCGGTGTTTCATTTTCTGTTCTTGTGTCAGTTTGCTGAGGATGATGTTCTCCAGATTCATCCATATCCCTACAAACGACACGAACTCATCATTTCTGATTGCTGCATAATATTCCATGGTGTATATGTGCCACATTTTTCCAATCCAGTCTATTATCGATGGGCATTTGGGTTGATTCCAGGTCTTTGCTATTGTAAACAGTGCTGCAATGAACATTCGTGTACATGTGTCCTTATAGTAGAACGATTTATAGTCTTTTGGATATATACCCAGTAATGGGATTGCCGGGTCAAATGGAATTTCTATTTCTAAGGCCTTGAGGAATCGCCACACTGTCTTCCACAATGGTTGAACTAATTTACACTCCCACCAACAGTGTAAAAGTGTTCCTTTTTCTCCACATCCTCTCCAGCATCTGTTGTCTCCAGATTTTTTAATGATCGCCATTCTAACTGGCGTGAGATGGTATCTCAATGTGGTTTTGATTTGCATGTCTCTGATGACCAGTGACGATGAGCATTTTTTCATATGATTGTTGGCCTCATATATGTCTTCTTTCATAAAGTATCTGTTCATATCCTTTGCCCACTTTTGAATGGGCTTGTTTGTTTTTTTCCTGTAAATCTGCTTGAGTTGTTTGTAAATTCTGGATATCAGCCCTTTGTCAGATGGGTAGACTGCGAAAATTTTTTCCCATTCTGTTGGTTGCCGATCCACTCTAGTGACTGTTTCTTTTGCCGTGCAGAAGCTGTGGAGTTTCATTAGGTCCCATTTGTCTATTTTGGCTTTTGTTGCCAATGCTCTTGGTGTTTTGTTCATGAAGTCCTTGCCTACTCCTATGTCCTGGATAGTTTTGCCTAGATTTCCTTCTAGGGTTTTTATGGTGCCAGGTCTTATGTTTAAGTCTTTAATCCATCTGGAGTTAATTTTAGTGTAAGGTGTCAGGAAGGGGTCCAGTTTCTGCTTTCTGCACATGGCTAGCCAGTTTTCCCAACACCATTTGTTAAACATGGAATCCTTGCCCCATTGCTTGTTTTTGTCAGGTTTATCAAAGATTGTATAGTTGTATGTATGTTGTGTTGCCTCTGGTGCCTCTGTTTTGTTCCATTGGTCTATATCTCTGTTTTGGTACCAGTACCATGCTGTTTTGATTACTGTAGCCTTGTAGTATAGTTGGAAATCTGGTAGTGTGATGCCCCCCCGCTGTGTTCTTTTTGCTTAGAATTGACTTGGCTATGCGGGCTCTCTTTTGGTTCCATATGAAGTTCATGGTGGTTTTTTCCAGTTCTGTGAAGAAAGTCAATGGTAGCTTGATGGGGATAGCGTTGATTCTGTAAATTACTTTGGGCAGTATAGCCATTTTCACGATATTAATTCTTCCTAACCATGAACATGGAATGTTTCTCCATCTGTTTGTGTCCTCTCTGATTTCGTTGAGCAGTGGTTTGTAGTTCTCCTTGAAGAGGTCCCTTACGTTCCTTGTGAGTTGTATTCCAAGGTATTTTATTCTTTTTGTAGCAATTGCGAATGGCAGTTCGCTCTTGATTTGGCTTTCTTTAAGTCTGTTATTGGTGTAGACGAATGCTTGTGATTTTTGCACATTGATTTTATATCCTGAGACTTTGCTGAAGTTGTTTATCAGTTTCAGGTGTTTTTGGGCTGAGGCGATGGGGTCTTCAAGGTATACTATCATGTCGTCTGCAAATAGAGACAATTTGGCTTCCACCTTTCCTATTTGAATACCCTTTATTTCTTTTTCTTGCCTGATTGCTCTGGCTAGAACTTCCAGAACTATGTTGAATAGGAGTGGTGAGAGAGGGCATCCTTGTCTAGTACCAGATTTCAAAGGGAATGCTTCCAGTTTTTGCCCATTCAGTATGATATTGGCTGTTGGTTTGTCATAAATAGCTTTTATTACTTTGAGATACATTCCATCGATACCGAGTTTATTGAGGGTTTTTAGCATAAAGGGCTGTTGAATTTTGTCAAATGCCTTCTCTGCGTCAATTGAGATAATCATGTGGTTTTTGTTTTTGGTTCTGTTTATGTGGTGAATTACGTTGATAGACTTGCGTATGTTGAACCAGCCTTGCATCCCTGGGATGAATCCTACTTGATCATGATGAATAAGTTTTTTGATTTGCTGTTGCAATCGGCTTGCCAATATTTTATTGAAGATTTTTGCATCTATGTTCATCATGGATATTGGCCTGAAGTTTTCTTTTCTCGTTGGGTCTCTGCCAGGTTTTGGTATCAGGATGATGTTGGTCTCATAAAATGATTTGGGAAGGATTCCCTCTTTTTGGATTGTTTGAAATAGTTTTAGAAGGAATGGTACCAGCTCCTTCTTGTGTGTCTGGTAGAATTCGGCTGTGAACCCATCTGGACCTGGGCTTTTTTTGTGAGGTAGGCTCTTAATTGCTGCCTCAACTTCAGACCTTGTTATTGGTCTATTCATAGTTTCAGCTTCCTCCTGGTTTAGGCTTGGGAGGACACAGGAGTCCAGGAATTTATCCATTTCTTCCAGGTTTACTAGTTTATGTTCATAGAGTTGTTTGTAATATTCTCTGATGATGGTTTGAATTTCTGTGGAATCTGTGGTGATTTCCCCTTTATCATTTTTTATTGCATCTATTTGGTTGTTCTCTCTTTTATTTTTAATCAATCTGGCTAGTGGTCTGTCTATTTTGTTGATCTTTTCAAAAAACCAGCTCTTGGATTTATTGATTTTTTGAAGGGTTTTTCGTGTCTCAATCTCCTTCAGCTCAGCTCTGATTTAAAGCTGAATTTGGTGCAAGGTGATAAACAAAAGTGAAATCATCTGCCTGCTGGACTATGGCATGTTAGTGAATGCTGGCGAACAGGCTGAACTGCCAGGATCCTGTTTTACATCTGTAAAATACAAAAAATAGTTTGGAGGTTGTTGAAGCCTTTGATAAATGAAGAGAAAGTATGGTTGTGAGAACTGTATCTTGATTAGAGTGATAACTACCCAGTTGTAGACATTTGTCAGGATCCGTCAACCTCTACCCTTGAGATCTGTGCATTTTACTACATGTGATTATGGCTTGAAAACATAGTAATCATTCTAGAATGTCCCCTCCTACCCCCTTCTAGTCAATTACCATTGACTCTTCCCTGCTGAGGAAGTGACAGTTCTGAGTTCTATCATCATTGATTAGCATGGCTGATTGATTCTTGAACTACACATGAACACAATATTATAGCATATACTCTTTTTGTCTGGCTTCATTGCTTAGCATAATGTTCCAAAGATTTACCCATGTTTCTGTAGGAAGAGCTGTTTTGATTCCTAGCTCAAATACTCTAGTCATGTGACTTCCACACAGCATTCAAGCTCCAAAAGCACAGCAAGTTTTATCTATTTTGTTCAATGCTTCAACCCCGGTGCCTAGAACAGAACCTGATACATGGTAAGTGCTCACTTTCTCAACTATAAAATGAAAATAAGAGTAATAATCTATATACTATTCAAAGATGTTTGTAAGGCATAAATGAGGGAGAGTATCTTACTTTGCTTTCCAAAGGTAACCTTTTATTACAAACTGGGCATGAAGTCTTTGGGACAGCAACCATTCCTTATGGATCTTTGACTCCTTCACATCTAGCACATTGATAGATATGCAGTGTGGGAGGGCAACACACATACTTTGAACAAGCTTCAGTTTGTTCTGAGAATCTGAAGGTAGTCTGTATAGTTTTGGGGACAAATGAATAGGACTAATGTTCATTAAATGTCTACTAGATGCTTTTTAATGTTAAGGTGTCACATGTGGGAAAATTGCTTATGTCATAACTATCTGGCATTAAGGAATTCTAAATGCTCATACTAGGCTAATGATGGACCCATTGAACTGGGTGGGGGTGAGAGATAGGCTGGCTATAGAGATGGAGGTGCAGCAGATTGAGTCTTCTGAGAAACAGACACCACGGAGGGATTAGACGTTCGATGTGCAAGAGATTTATTGGGAAACCATCTGTAAGGGAAAAGGCAAGGAAGCCTGGAGGTGATGGGGAGAATCAGCAGACCACAATGCAGTAAAAAGTGATGGAGAATGAAGGAGGGTGGGAGTTTCAGATGATAGCACAGTTGTAAGAAAGTTTGGGCAGGCCTTAGCATCCCTGCCAAGTCACTGGCTGGTATAGACCATGGGAATAGTGGCCTCAGCAGGAATGGAGTGGTGGATTCAGAGAGCAACAGTGAAGACCATCTGTCAGTGATGCTTCCCACAGTAGGAGATGTGAGTGGTGCATTTTCATGGCTGCCACAGTGGGCTTTTGATGTGGATGGGATTAGTAGCAGTATTCCAATTTGCATTGTCAATAGAATGAGTCAAACCTGGTTTAATCTAGCCAGTGGATCCTGAGGGGGAAGATAAAGGAAAAGTGAATTATAAGGAAAAGGGATAATCTGGAAGTGTGGGTTAACAAGGAGACGATTTTCTGGGAGTTGAAATAAATGAAATAGGAAGTGGCTGGAATAGACTCACATATGCTTTATGCTGAGCGATACTAACTAAACCATGAGATGAGGAATATACTTAATTATATAGAATTTGAAACTTCAGGATTTTTTTCAATGTAACAAAACCAATTTGTGCTTAAAATGCTTGGCAGAATGTGCTGTCCTAGAATCTGGAGTTTATCAAAGAGAATTGTAAGAGGAAAAATTACAAATCTATTCCAGTCGTATGAGAAAAGCCTTAAGTGGAAGCTTGGTAAAGGAATGTCTTGAAAAGTTTAAGGGAACTATTTGCCATTTCCTTCTTTTTCTCTTTTTTTTAGTATGTTTTTAAAAAGTTTTACTAGCATTCACCTGGACTTACTCAGCTACATTTTCTGAAGATGATTCTATATCTCATATATTTTGTTGGCGTGTAAGTTTATTCTCCACTCCACAAAAGAGGTGTATCTTGAAATTATTTGCAAATGCAAATTTGGTCATGAACTGTTTATCATTACATTTATGCATTTCAGGGTTGTGATAAATGATTTTATGAGGCAATTTTATCTCATTGTGCCCAGGAACAAAAGATTTCCTAATTAAGCACTTGTTTTTCCAGGTCTTTAGTGACCTTAGAGTAATTGTATTGATGGCTTTTTAAATTTCCAAAACATGATTCTTATTAATTAAATTATTTTGTTTTCTTAGTGTGATTGTGCTAAGTTTACTCACATATGAGAGGAAATATATTGTTATAAATTTTCATTTTCTTGAGGTACTTAAATTTTAATCAATGACTTTGATGAAGTCATTTATTTGAATAAATGACTTTAGCTTTTTGGAGCTTCTATTTACCAAATTATTGCTAACATTAATAGGAGAATGTTACTGAAAATATTCTTATGGCTGGGTATGGTGGTGCATTCTCTACTTGGGAAGCTGAGGTGGGAAGATTACTTGAGGCTAGAAGTTTCTGTACAACATAGAGAGACCTCATCTCTAAATAAAACAAAAGATGATTATGAATTGTAAATATTCTGTAAGCTGTGTAAATGCTTTACAAACTAGATGTTAGATGCTTTTCTGCATATTTTACATAGCATGGTAGAGTTTGATATTTATCTACTTTAATTATTGGCATTATAGAATTTACAATATAGTTCCCCAGGTTATTTTCTGTGGTATATTTTCTTAAGCATATTTTTCACAATTTTTTGGTCTTATAACTTGTGCATGCTATGATTCATTATACTCACTTATATTAAAATGACATCTTAGTGAGCATATAAATTGCTTATTTGTTGTTTTTTTTTTTTTTTTGAGACAGAGTCTTACTGTGTCGCCTAGGCTGCAGTACAGGGATGTGATCTTGACTCACTGCAATCTCTGCCTCATGAGTTCCAACAATTCTCCCATCTCAGCCTCCTGAAGTGTTAGGATTACAGGGCTGAGCCACACCACTCCTGTCCTAAATTGTTTACCTTAAGTGTCTTAAAAATGGTAATTATTCTAAGATACTTAAGAATCCTTGGGATTTTGAAAATACTAAAGGGATTTAAAGGAGTAAAATGTATACATTATAAACTATAAATTGTGTAGGCACCATTTTGGTGGCTTCTGAAATTTCAGTCAGTATAAGATGGCCTATTAAAAGGTATCTTTCACTGTCTGGATTGTGATGCAGGTATTTCTGGAATATAAAACATTCCATAGCTTCCCTTCCACCCCCGGTGAAGACACAGACATGTACACTTGCACATGAACACACACACACACACACACACACACAAGTACACACACACAACAGTGAGTCTATGGCCTGTTGGTAAGCATGCAGCACCTGTTTTGCTGCCAAGCTCTGAGTTTGGCTGAAGGCAGGGATCATAGAAAATGGGCCAACCAGGAAGATGGAAGGGATGACATGGAACATATTCCCAGCTTAGCTCTTTCGACTGGAATTGGACCTTTGGAGTTAGAACAGAAAAGCTGGAAGTTGGAAAACCTGTTTGCATAAAAGATTTTGTAACATTATGGACATATTAGAGATATTTTGAGATCCATTCCTCCTTGACTCTTCGTGGAGTCCAGGTTTTCTTTGGAATCCCAAAGTTTAATGGTTTTGAGATCTTCATGATTCAGCATGCATGGCATAGATTTTGGGTTGGTGTCACCATCAGTGGAGCAGGCATTAGGTTCTTCAGTAAGGTTCAATGAAATGTGGAGAGAAGATATTGGATGCCACTAGGTGACACAGTTGAATGTCAGATTGGCCAAATGAAAACATTGGTGGAATCCATTTGGGAGTGTTAGAAACAGAGAATACTTTAAACAGCTTAGCATTCTTAATGAAACCATCACAATTTGACTATGTGTATAGATATATATACACACTGGTGAAACAAAGTGACAATTTGGCTGTATTATGATAATTTCGGTGTGCATATGTAATCTAAAATTATAAAATTTTTTGCTAAATAAAATTATTATAAAATGGCTTTAAATTAAATTTAATTTAAATGGGTATATTTGTCTCTGATCTATGGTACTTTTGAGCTTGGCATGGTCAGAGGTAATTCTCTACAACAAGTTATAACATAACAGTAAATGTCTGTTAAAATATTGAAGTTGTAATGTCAAGACATTGCTGTAGGTAGCAATTTCTTTTTCTTTGAATTTCAGTAGATTTTTAAAAAACAGGTGGTGTTTGGTTACTTAAATAAGTTCTTTAGTGGTGATTTCTGAGATTTTGATGCACCCTCACCTGAGCAGTATACCCTCTACCCAATATATAGTCTTTTATCCCTCACCCACTTGCACATTTTCCCCAAGTCCCCAAAGTCCATGGTATCATTCTTATGCCTTTACTTACTCATAGCTTCACTTGCACTTATGAGTGAGAACATACATTTGGTTTTCCATTTTTGAGCTACTTCACTTCAAATAATGGTCTCCAATTCCATCCAGGTTGCTGCAAATGCCTTATTTCATTCCTTTTTATGGCTGAGTAGTATTCCATATTGTATGTCTCTCTCACATTTTCTTTATCCACTGTTGATTGATGGGCATTTTGACTGGTTCCATATTTTTGCAATTGCAAACTATGCTGCTACAAACATGCATATACAGGTATCTTTTTTGTATAATGACTTCTTTTCCTCTGGGTAGATACCGAGTAGTGGAATTGCTGGATCAAATGGTAGATCTACTTTTAGTTATTTAAGAAATATTCACACTGTTTTCCATAGTGGTTGTACTAGTTTACATTCCCACTAGCAGTATAAAAGTGTTCCCTTTTCACCACATCCACACCAACACCTATTATTTTTTGATTTTTTGACTATGGCCATTCTTGCAGGAGTGAGGTAATATCACATTGTAGTTTTGATTTGAATTTCTCTGATAATTAGTGATGTTGATCATTTTTTTCATATGTTTGTTGGCCATTTATGTAATTTCTTTTGAGAATTGCCTATTCATATCCTTAGCCCACTTTTGGATGGGAACAAATCTCACTGATTTGTTTGAGTTACTTGTAGATTCTGCATATTGGTCCTTTGTTGGATGTGTGCATTGCTTAGATTTTCTCCCACTCTGTGGGTTGTCTATTTACTCTGCTGATTATTTCTACTGCTGTATAGAAGCTTTTTAGTTTAATTAAGTCCCATTTGCTTTTGGGTTTTTGGTCATGAAGTCTTTGCCTAAGCCAATGTCTAGAAGGTTTTTCTAATGTTGTATTTTAGAATATTTATGGTTTCAGGTCTTAGATTTAAGTCTTTGATCTATTTTGAGTTGATATTTTTTTATAGGGTGAGAGGAGAGCATCCAATTTCATTCTTCTACAAGTGAGGATTTTAATTACATTAACTGTAAATGGCAATATTTGTTGTCTATGATATACAGTACTTTTGAACTTAGTGCGGTCAGAGGTGATTGTCTACAATTAGTTATAACATAACAGTAAATGTCTTTGTTAAAATATTGAAGCTGTAATTACAAGACATTGCTTTAGGTAGCATTTAAAAAATTTTTCAATAGATTTTTTTCACATGGTGAAACCCCCATCTCTGCTAAAAATACAAAAATTAGCCAGACGTGGCAGTGCACACCTGTAATCCCAGCTACTCGAGAGGCTGAGGCAGGAAAATTGAAGTGAGCTGAGATTGTGCTATTGCACTCCAGCCTGGGCAACAAGAGCAAAACTCCATCTCAAAAAAAAAAAAAATAAAATAAATAGAAAAAAAAAGTATTTGATGGCTTAAAGTAAAAATAGTGGTGTGCTTTGGTGGTTTATAAGACATGTAGAAGTAAAACACAAATGACAGCAATGGCACACAGGAGAGGAAGGAGAAGCAGAATACAAATGGCCAATAAGCACAAGAAAGATGCTCCATATCATTAGTCATCAGAGAAATACAAATTAAAACCGTTGTGAAATACCAGTGCACACATATTAGATTATCTAAATTTATACAATCATACTAAGTGCCTGCCAGCATGTAGAACAATAGGAACCATCATACATTGATTTTTGTCAGGATACATGTACAATCACTTTAGAAAACAGTTTGACAGTTTCTTATAAGGTTGACATATGCTTTACATGTGATTTAGCAATTCTCCTAAATTTTTATCCAAGGGAAATGAAAAGTTAAGTTCACAGACTCTGATGCATGAATATTCAAAGCGACTTTATTCACAATTGCTAGAAATGGAAATAACTCAGGTATTCATCAAAAGGTGGTGGATAAACAAATAATGCTATATTTATAACATGGTGTATTACTCATCAATAAAATAGAACAATGCACTGGTACATGCAACAACATAGACAAATCTCTAAAATATGCTGAGTAAAAGGAGCTAGATTCTGAAGAGTACATAATGTACAATTTCATTTATAAGAAACTATGGAAAAACACAACTCTAAAGTGACAGAGTGAAGGTCAATGTTTGCCTGGGAACAGGGCTGGGAATGGGGGCAGCTCACTGATTTAGAAAGGACACAAAGGGCTTGAGAGGTGATGGGCATATAGTATACCTTGACTGCACCAGAATTTCAGAAATCACCACAAAAGAATTTAATCATGTACCCCTAAAACTATTCAAATATAAACATAAAAAGGGGACATGTACTCAAAGACAGTTTTAGGACATTTTCTCATGTAATATGTTATGCAAACACTACTTCAGTGAGCCACGGAAATCTTCAGTAAAACTCAACTTACGTTTTTTTATACATCTTCTATTTTAAAAAAGTATTTTCTTATCAATGTTTTTCCTATTCTGAATTTTAGTTAATATACTTATTTTTATATCAGTTTTAGGTTTGTAGAAAAATGAGTTGAAAATACAGCAAGTTCCTGTATTACCCTCTCACTTCAGTTTTCCCTGTTATTGAGAAATAACAATTGTTTCAGTCGATAAGCCAATATTAATATGTTATCATTAGCTAAAATCCATAGCTTACATTAGATTTTACCCATTGTGGGTTTTGACAGATGTATAAGGGCACATATCTACCATTACAGTATCATACAGAACAATTTAATTGCCCTAAAAATCCTCTATAATGTGACTATTCATCCTTCTCTCCCCTCAAACTCCCAGCAACCTCTGATCTTTTTACTATCTCCACAGTTTCACCTTTTCCAAAATACCATGTTAAAGATCTGAGAAACATGAACTGGAAAACAAATTAAGTGAAAACAATTATCTGCCTCTAAGCCAAAGATGACAGATGGATCCAGGAGGAAGTGGAGTGCAATGATTCTTACCTGTCCACTCAAGGTTTGCCGTACAACCAAAGGACTTTTTTTTTTTTTGCAGGTTATACCAAATAGTAGGCAATCTCCTCTCTCTCTCTGTCTCTCTCTGACTCTGTCTCTCTCTCTTTGTCTCTCTCTCTCTCTCTCTCTCTCTCACACACACACACATTAAATATTTCTTAGTATTTATATAGCATTTTACTTACAGATATTATTATCTTAAGCTTATTTTGGTTTTGTATATTATGTTAGTGCCAAATAATAATTGAACATTACTTTCTTCTCTCATTTTCCCTAAGCAGTTGAAATCATGGCTTAGCAAACAATTACATTCTGATAAAATATTTATGGTTTTCTCCATTTTTTCTATATGGAGGAAACTGTATTCCTGTGTGAGTATAATAATTTTATTCATATGTATGCTTTTAATATTTTTTCAAATTTTAGGAAGATTGACAATTTTGGGTGCTGGCAGGGGTCTTTCTTCAAATATTCATTGGGAAGAAAATTCTACTTTTTTAAGGCATTTGGGTCAGTTCCTTCCCTCTAGAGTTAGGGAATTAGTGAGTAAAGATGCTTCTTGTGGAAAAAGAAGATAAAACAAGGATGGGCCACTTGTTAGGCTTTTGACTCAGCATTTTTGGTTCATAGGTGATGTCCCAAGACCTGAAAACTTACTACAAGTCGATAACTCAACTGATACATTTTTGCCTAATTTGAAATCTTTGAGCTTTTTAAAGTTACAATATCACTTTAGAAAATATTATATTAGCTATGGTTGTAGCTAGTAGTTATTCTATGAAAATGATATTTTTCTCTTTCATAACTAAAGATGTTTCATGTGTAAGAAAAAGTTAGCATTGTTATATCATTGCTTAGCATATCTTTCTTTTTGTTAAACTTAAAAATATAATAAAATTCATGAGTTATTTTCATTAAGACAATCATATTTTAATCATGCATTTCATAGAAAACCTTTATAACTATTTTTAAAGCATTGGTTATACACTAGGAAACTCTCTTAAAATAAGAGTCAAACAATAGAGATGTTACTTACAATGCCTTTTATGCACAAAAAGAATAAGTTCTGGTAATTTGAGAACTTTGAAATGAAATCTTTATTTTCTGATAATGCTAAGGCAATATTAAGCAGAGGGCCAGTTGTTTGAGCTCACAATTGAAGAGAATGAGAGTTAAATTGTTCTGCATGAGAGATGCTGAGAGATAGAGAAAGGAATGCATAAAAAGAGACCAGCAGAGAGACAGAGTGGCTGGTAGGAGAAATGAGTGGAGAGAGAGGGAGGTTAGGTGATTGGGGGAGGAGGAGGGGGCTTGATTCTGAGAGTGGAGCTAGCCACTGAAAGTCCAAAGAACATGGGAAAAGAGATACGTTTAATGAGTAACATTTGAGTGAAGTGCTGTGCAATTCTGTGTCTTCTTATGAAATATTCCCTGAATGTACATTGGAATCTAAAGTTTTTAAACATGTCAGGTTGGTTTATGAAGCAGTGAAGAGGAAGACATAAAGACAAGCTGTGTTACGTAAGTATAAAGAATGTATAAATCTGGTAGTCTCCATAGTGTTCCCAGTTGTAATGAGGATCAAGGGCTGTTTGAAATACTTAAAATATCTATAATGACACAAGATGCTGTCATACATGCCATACTATCTGATTTCTTGATTTGTTTAGCAAATAATTTAGAAAGACTAGCACATGAGAATATAACTTTGGGGTTCAATATGAGTGAGTATGGAACATGTCAAGAAGTTATGAATCATCAACATGGAAATTTCTTCAACATCATTTAAGGAGCAGCATATTTTATAGCTCCCACTCTAGCAGGAATTATGCTTCTTAAATGAGATTGAATTTACAGAAGCATCCATGGAACATGAACGTGTCTCAGAAGTATTCTGTTGTATGCCATCATTTGTTTATCCATTCATTTATATCACTTATCATTGATATAACTTATTGAAATAACGTGGGTTATTTCCAGTTTGGGGTTGTTATGAATCTAATTCCTATGAACCCCCAATGTACAAGCCATTTTGCAGATATATGTTTTCATTTTTCTTGTGTAAAACGGAGAAGGAATTGTAAGGTTATATGATGAATAGATGTTTAACTTCATATGAAAATGAAGAAAACTGGGTGGGTGCAGTGGCTCACGCCTGTAATCCCAGCAATTTGGGAGGCCAAGGCGGGATGATCACTTCAGCTCAGGAGTTTTAGACCAGCCTGAGCAACATATGGAGACCTTGTCTCTACTAAAAAAAAGAAAAAAAAATTAGCTGGGTATGCACCTGTAGTCCCTGCTACTCAGGGGGGCTGAGGTGGGAGGATTGTTTGAGCCAGGGAGGTCAAGTGTGCGGTGAGTTATGATCATACCATTGCACTCCAGCCTGGGCAACCGAGCAAGATCCTGTCTCAAACAAAACAACAACAACAACAACAACAACAAACAGAGAAAATAAAAACTATTTTCCAGGTATTTGTACCATTTTATACTTTCAGCAATGGTGCACAAAAGTTTCCGTTGCTCTACTTGCTTGCCAGCATTTGGCATTCGAACTTTTTGCATTTTGGCCATTCCAGTGGATGTGTAGTGGTATCTTATTGTGGTTTTAATTTGCATTTTTGATATGGTTTGGCTCTGTGTTCCCACACAAATCATCTCTAATTGTAATCACCACTTATTGAGGGAGGGACTTGGTAGGAGGTGACTGGATCAGGGCATGGTTTCCCCCATGCTGTTCTCATGATAGTGACTGAGCAAGCTCTCGTGAGATCCTATGGTTGAAAAAGTGACACTTTCTCCTTCACGCTTCCTCTCTCTCTTGCCACCTTGTGAAGAAGGTACTTGCTTCTCCTTCACCTTTAGCCATGATTGCAAGTTTCCTGAGGCCTCCTAGCCATGTAGAACTGTGAGTCAATTAAAACTCTTTCCTTTATAAATCACCCAATCTCAGGTAATATCTTCATAGGAGTGTGAGAATGGACTAATGTAATTTTCCTTATGATTAATGATGAACATCTTTTTATATCCTTATTGTTGATTCATAAACTTTTTGTGTGTGTGAAATATCTGCTTAGGACTAGTCATTTTTTTAAAAGTGGGTTGTTTATTTTCTAATTAAAACTTTAAAGTTCTAAATAAAATCTTGACACATGTATCTTGTCTGATAAAAGTATTATGACTATTTTCTTCTAGCCTGTGGCTTGCCATTTCGTTTTCTTAATAATGTCTTTCAGAGAGCCAATGTTTTAAGTTTTGTTCAACTTATCAATTTTCATTTATGGTGTATGCCTTTTGTATTCTTGATAAAAAGTCTTTGTCTACCCCAAAGTCCTGAATATTTTCTTCTAGAAGTTTTTTAGTTTTGTCTTTTAAGTTTTAGTCAATGGTCTATGTCAAGGTAATTAATTTTTGTGATGTAAGATATGCATTGAGGTTCATATTTTTCCATGGGAATATGAAGTTAATTTAGTGGC
Source organism: Callithrix jacchus (assembly GCF_049354715.1). Classification (NCBI taxonomy): domain Eukaryota; kingdom Metazoa; phylum Chordata; class Mammalia; order Primates; family Cebidae; genus Callithrix; species Callithrix jacchus. The sequence goes on along the minus strand of NC_133512.1, from coordinate 87,032,767 downwards.
ATTTGTTAAAAGGAATTTTCTTTCCCATTGAGCTACCTTGGTGACTTTATTTAAAAAATAATTGCACATCTATGCGTGAGTCTCTTTCTGGGCACTCTTTACTGTTCCATTAATTTATACATATCTTCTTGCTTCACTATCTCAAGTAATGTAGTTTAAGTCCTGAAATCTGGTACATAAGTACTTCAACTTGTTCTTTTTCAAAATGGTTTCAACCATTTATATTCTTTGTATATGTATATACAAATATATGGATGTCTTGCACAAATATATATGCAATCTAAGATATGTGTGTGTGTGTGTGAGAGAGAGAGAGAGAGAGAGAGGCAGAGAGAGAGAGAGAGAGAGAGAGAGAGAGAGAGAGAGAATCAGCTTGTCAGTTTATAAAAAAAAAGTCTATGGAATTCTTAATTGCAATTGTGTGGAATCTGTAGATCAGTTTATGGAGAATGGACATCTTAATAACATGGAGTCTCCAAACCAAGATACATTAGACATCTCCCCATTTATTTTGATCGTTAATTTTTTTCAGCAGTGTTTTACAGTTTGAAAGGTCCAGCGCATCTTTTGTTAAATTTGTTTCTGAATGTATTATGGTTTTGATATTATACATAATAATTTAAAATTTTTAATTTTCCAGTTATTTGCTTTGAATATATAGAAATACAATTTATTTTTGTTAATTGACCTTGAATTAAGAGAACTTGATAAATTTTCTCTTTACCTCTAGAGTTGTTGTGTTCATTTCTTAGGGTATTCTACATACACAAGTACAACATCGGCAAATAGTAACAGTTTTATTCCTCTCTTTACAATCTGTGTGTATTTTATTTATTTTTCTTGCCTTATGGTACTTTCAATACTATGCTAATAGAAGTAGTGTGAGTGAATGCATTTCTCTTATTCTTGATCCCAAGGAGAAGTTTTCAGTATTTCACTATTAACTACAAAGTCAGCTGTGGGTTTTCCTTAGAGGTCTCTTATTAAATTGAGAACTTTCCCTTCTATTTCTAGTTTTCTGAGAGTTGGGGAATAGTGTTTAATTTTTGTTAAGTGTTTTTTCTTCATCTTTTGAAATAGTAATATAATTTTCTTCTTTATTCTGTTACTGTCATTAATTACATCAATTGATTTTAAAGTTTTGAGACAGTATTGCATCCCTGAGATAAATCCCACTTGGTCATAATATAATATCTTTATTACATTTTGCTGGATTCAACTGGCTAATGTTTGTTGAAAATTCTTGCTTCTTTATTCATGAGAGGTGTCATTCTGTTAATTTTGAGATTTCACAGTTTATTTCCTGTAGAATCCTCTGCTTTATTCTGCATAATCCATATGCTAATCTAGACCAGGATTTTTACTTTCTGTTTTAACTTATAATTTCTGTGCATTCTATGCTCCCCCCCTAGTGTTTAATGATGGATTTTTTTTAATTGATTTTATCTTTCCTTATTACCAGTTGCAGAAAATTTACAATCTCTATTAATGTATTAGCTCAAAGTTTACATTGTGAATTAAGATTTTCATTCTAAGAACTTCAACCTCTTCCCTATACATTTGAGCTAGGATTTCTTTAGATGTATTATACCTAATAATTTTCATATCTGACACAAGATAGTTTCACTTGGTTTGATACATAATGACTTAAGTGTTTCCCTCCTTTTCCTCAGACCCAATTATCGTTTTTTTCTCCAGTATTTTCTGTTATTGGAAACTCCATAAATTTTATTACCCAAATCATAAAAATGTGGTTTTCCTTCTCTGTCACTCTCTATTTTGGGTCTGTAACTAGATCTTGCCAATTCTGTACCTTAAAAATCTCTAAATCCGTCTCCTCTTCTTTCTCTTCTCTGTCCTTGCATTCATATGCATAACATTTTTCTCCTGGATTTCTGGAATTATATTCTGACTGGTTGCATTTCTGCTTTTCAACCTGCCCTTCACTTTGTCAGTTGGTTGGCTTTTCTGAAAACCAAATTTACTTTTCTGCTTAAGACTTAATGTCCCTTTTTGCCTTTAGAAAAAACACGAACTCTTTAGTACAATTCACAAATTCTTAAAGATCTGTTTCCTACTAAAAAAATATCCAAAATGGGTTTGAGTTGAAAACAAATTTTATATAACTTAGCAAAGTGAAAAACTATAACAGCTTCTATGCAGTAACCTCAGTCAACACTTTCCTGACTGTAGCATGACTGAGAGTTTTACACTTCTGCACAACTAAGGAAACCATCTTATTCCCATTTTGTGTGAGCCAGTAATTACATACTTGATTAAAAAAAAAAAACAACTTTGTCAAGATATTCACATTTCTTTGGTTCTAAATCTGTTTTCATTTGTGTGAGGCAAAAGTCCCATGACTCTAATGGAAAACTTGTATTAATCATATTCATATAGAAAATTAGGCTTCATTTGATGAATGGCAATGATTGGAATTAAACAATTGTTTTAGCTCAAATGTCTCTTCATTACTAGGGACTTACCCTGGTCTCAAGTCAGAAATGATCCACTCTTCTTTTGTTCTCTGAATGCCCCTTGAACCTCACATTGCTTTACTTTGCAGCTTATTTTTTCTTTATCTGTTTTCACGAAAGTGTGAGTTTTTGAGGCAAAGATGTTTTGGTGTTTGCCCATAATGTGTCTGGCTCAAAGACAGAACTTCATAAATGTGACTCAAATTCGTGCTAAGACAAAAAGTGTAAGAGTACAGACACAGAGCTGTTATAAACATGAACATTACAGAATGCCAGCTTTGGAACTTCTGGAAGACAATTATGTGCCTCCTTGTTCCCCAAATTCAGAGTCTCACGGATCAAATTCATGTCATTATTAGAAAGGCGAATGCAAGAATATAGAAATCAGCTTCCTAGATGAGTGTTTCTTAGATTTTGGCACTTGTTTATATTTAAGTCATTTTTACTGCAGTTTCAGAGGGCAATGCTCATGTCTTGCCAGCAAAGCCAACAGTCTTTTGGTGTTTCTATCATCTTAGACCCCAAGTATTTGATTTTTTCATGTTATCATTTTTTACTGTTTGCTATCATTGGCTTAATTGTCACAAAAGAAAATATTTAGTTTTTTCTTATTTTTCATTTTGTCTTGCAATAATTGTGTAAAATAAATTAAATCAAGTTTTTTTTTCATATGGGTGGAGAAAAATTTTAATGAGCAATTTGAAATACATTTTTGCATATGGCCAACATATTTAAATCTTCATTTGCTTTTTACTTTAATCTTGGATATAAGAAAAAAGCATCATAAAAGCAGAATCTTAACAGATGCATGATCCTCACAAATGGTTTATGAGCACAGACAGAAAATGAGTAATACCAAGTTGTTTATTATTTCCATCCCTGTGGAAACTTTGATGAATAGAAAGTTAAATTATGAGACAATTGTAGCTTTCTCAAAAATAAGGAATTTATATTGTGGTACAAACAATAAATATGCAAATGTATGTGAGGCATAGCACTATTCAGATTTGTCTGAAACTCTTTTCTACTTAAATCAAGATCTTCTTTGATACATTTAATTGTTAAAGACAGTAAAATGGAACTTCTAGAACATGTTATTCAGGCATATTAATCTAGAGTAAAAGCATACAGATCAGGTAGGCTCTTATCTAGTATTAGGTAGGCTCTTATCTAGTATCAAGACGAAACAATACGATTTAAACAAAACTGTAATATTTGGGAAATTCTGCTTTTATTTATTTATTTTTCTGAACACTTACTAACTGAACAATCTTGGGCAAGTCTCCCCATTGTCTCTGAGTCTGCATTTTTACCTGTGAAATAAAAACATGTCGGTCTCACTCACCTTAATAAATCCAGTAAATATTTATTTAGCTATTTTATGGGACATACACTGTTCTAGGCAGTTATGTTATATGACAGAAGGGATACAAAGGTGTAAGGAGACATTAATAAACATAAAATAATAATAAATGAACTTCACAATAAATAAGTGATGTGGGGGAAAACAGCAGGGTTAAGGAATAAAGTTTCTGGTGGGAAGAGAAGCCTACTGCAGCTTAAAAAAAAATTGTCAGGGAGGGCTCCACTGAGTAGGTGGCATCTGAGAAAAAATTAAAGAAATATGAAGGACCAGCCACCAGTGAAGAGCACTCCAGGCTGAGGGAATCACCAGGGCAAAAGCCCTAGAGATTGATTGGTGTCAGCAGAGTCATATGGAGGCCAGCAAGTCTAGGATGGAGTCATGGGGAAAGCCATGGAAATCAGAGAGGTAATGAGAACTGAGGTACAGACTAATCATGTAAAGTCTTATAAGCCATGATAAGAAATTTGCGTTTATTTCTGAGGGAGATGTGAAGACTTGGAAGGGTTTGAGGAGGAGGGTTTTAAGAGGATAACTCTGACTACTATCTTGAAAGTTTATTATAGAGCAAGATGGAAGAAAGGAGGCTACTGGAGTGATCTGAGAGAGATGATGTTGGCGAACAGACCAGGATACTAGGGGTGGGAGGCAGGTGAAGTTGTTGAATTGTAGATATGTTTGCAAAGGAGAACCAACAGCATCCCTTGATAGACTGGAGGGATGTGAGAAGAATTGAAGAGTCAGAGGGGCTCAAATATTTTGACCTGAGCAACTAGAATGGGGGAGCTGATATCAGCTCCTATAGGGAACCTGCAGGTGGAGTAAGTTTTGAGGAGGAACATCAGAAACTCAGTGTTGGTCATGTTAAGGTTGAGACATCTGTTAGGCAAACTAAAATGATGTTCTAGTTAAAAGTCCCAAATTGTGAGTGGCTTAATGTAGCACAGGATTTCTTCTCACTGAGGATACATATCAAACATGAGCATTAGAAGCTCTGCTTTATACATATATTTAGGCATTAGAGCTGATGGAAACATCACTATATTGTAACTGTGTCTGAAACATATGGCTTGCAGGTTACACAGCAGGGAGATAAAAGAACTGGAGAGTCACACATTGGTTTCTAATGTATCAGTTCAGAAGTGACACCAATCACTTTCTCTCATAGCCCATTGATCAAAGCCAAAGCTATTCATGTGGGGCCACCGAACTGCAGGAGAAAGGAAATATGGACTGTGATATAGGAGAAGGCAAGGTGAGAGGCCTGTTTGTATCATATCAGTTTGAGGGTGGTTGACCATATGGATGGTATTTAAATCAAAGAGATTGTGAAATCACCAGGGATTGAACAGAATTAAAGAAGTGGAAGGACGTTTGAGCTATGGGGCACTCCAGTGTTGGTAGGTCTGGGAGAGGAAGAAAAAATCAGTAAAAAGGAGACTGGCAAAGGCCATCTGGTGAGGTAGGAAGAAAGTCAGGAGACCAGGGTACCTGGAATTCAAGTGAAGAAAAGGCATCATGGAGGAGAGATTGAAGGACTGTGACAAATTTTGCTGATATTTTTAGTAAGATGAGAACTGAGAATTGATCATTGCATCAGCCAGGGGGAGCTCATTGGTGTTCTCCACATTTTTGGAAGCATGATGATTGTAATCTGATTGATGTGGATTTAGGGAGAATGAAAAGAGAGGAATTTGAAACAATTGGAGTAGCTTTAGGCAGCTCTTTCTGAGAACATTTGATATAAATGATAAGAGAAATAAGAATGGTTGCTAAACAAAGAAGTGGGACCAAGAACAAGGTTTTAAAGTTTTTTTTTTAAATGGGAAAAATATTAGCACATATGTATCTTAATGGATAGAGAGAGAAAAATAGATACTACAGGAGAGAGAGAGGTGAAACTTGCTGAAATAATGTTCTTTAAATTTAAAAAAACATTTTTTTTAAAGTTTTAAATTTGTGGGTATGTTTTAAGTGTATATATTTATGGGGTACATTAGATATTTTGATAGAGGCATACAATAATATTCTTGAGCAAGCGGGAGTAGATGTGTACAGCACATATGGAAGAATTGATTGGCTCTAGCTGGGAGCATGGAGAGCTCATCTCTAGCGGCAAGCAGGAAGGCAGAATTAAAGACTAGATATGGAGATGGGAGTCTCTGTAAATATGGTGAAGCTTGAGTGCCATGTCTATGAAAGCTATGCCTCAGATTTGGCATGAACACCAAGTGAAATGAATTCTAAATTAATAGACAGATATGTGTTATTATTAATTTGCTAATAGCTTTTACTAGCTTAGTATTAGCAAAAACTGAGGCTGGCAATAAAAAGTCCATAGAAAGCTGGCTGGCCAGGCTTATCTGGAAGAAGATACAGCCTATCTACCAGCTCTTGGCCACAGAAGAGTGTGCAGGCTTTCTGGACTGATCACATCTGCAGAGATGATGCATACTAGAGGAATATAAGCAGAGTGAGGGAGGGTTATCCTGAATTATTTAATAGAAAGATGGATTTGGAATTGAAGTGGTGTGGTCCTACACACCTCCAATGCCGGGCTGCCTTTATGTGACTATGTTTGCCCATAAATTAACCTAGAGTCAATAGTTACAGGATGCCTTGGGAATGTGAGAGCCACACTTAGGAGAACTGCATCTTCCAAATAATATCATTTACATTTTTACTTAATAAACAGAATGTTATGCAATAATAATTATATAACATTCTCTATGGTTCAATATATCAATTTTTAATATTATTCAGTATATTAACAATGTAATATTACATTCTGTTCTGTAATAATAATTAATGTCTTCCTAATATGGGGTGAATTTAACTCTCTAAGGCCCAGAGTGCTACCCAGGATCTGACAGGCTAGTGACATTTCTGTCACTTTAGGGATTATTGTTTCCTTTTGGAACAAAACTGAACTATGCAGAGATTTGTTGTGTGTGCATGTGTGTGTGCATGTGTGTGTTTGCATGCATATTCCTGATTAATTCAAATTGGCAATAATTGACCAATTAGCTTTTCTGCCTTTTTGGATCTATGAAACCGTTTTATCTTAAATTAGTAGGTGCTATATCATGAAGCTGCCATGTTCTGGTAAATCAAGCTATTTATGCTGCTATAGTTCTTCAATGTGTCCAAGGAACACTACCAATCACAGAAGCACAGAACTATTCAGAGAATTTCTGTACTGTAGAGATTTGTACTCAGAGGTGTGAAGGAAAAGATTGCAGAGGCCATGTGGTTGCCCCCTGACATCATCTGTGTTGCCCAAAGAAGGGAAAGGACTGTGAAATAGAATTGCCAGTGGAGACTCTGGTCTTGTCAGCCAGCTTTTTATGAAAAACACAATCCATTCTTCTACTCCAGACCTTTTAACAGGATAACAGTTGACCAACTGCCAGGGTTTATTGGCCGGAATACAAACAGACATCACCATGTCATAACACAGTCCTAAACAGGGACTTCTGCATTCTTTTTCTGCAGGTTCTGAGTTTTTCAGGCATTTGTCTTACTTTCCCACCTTGCATATCAAATGTAAATTGATATGCTGAACCCGTAGAGATGTTTGAAGGCTTTTATTTTTTCTTATATGCATTTAGAATTCTTGCAAACATAATACATGCCCATTAAAAAATAAAATATGGAGAAATTTATAATAACATTAGCTCCTCTCCCCATCTTCTCCTACATGTAATTCTGTTTCCCAGAGACAACAGTTTTTTTCCCTCTAAGTGTTTCTGTTTTAAACTTCTTTCATCCTAAACTTCATAAATCTACATGCTATGCATACTATGCTACTATTTCTTAATTTTGCACTTAGGTGTAATTTATTGACTTTCTGATATAATAGATGGAGACTTAGCAGGGTTATAACCTCCACACCATTGCTACCCCCACCTTCACCCTCTAGCTTCATTATAGCACTGTTCTCGCAGTACTTTATGACTTCTTGGTTATTTGTGTTGTCTACCGATTATAGACTCCCAGGCTTCTCAGTCCACAAAAGGACACTAGTGATTTAAACTAATTTAAACCTTTGTTTAAATTATCTTCCTCGTTTCCATCCCCCAATTCACGTCACTTATACTTTCACATATACATGTCAAGTTTAAAAGCATTTGCATTCTGTTCTACACCCATAATTAACAGCTTTCTGGTGTGTATGTAGTTGACTTTCAAGAGTTGAAAATGAACACATTCTGAGCTGTGACTTCTTTCTGAATAACTTCACTAGTTATCCCACCTCATTCTACTTTTGCCTCCTGTAACTTCATTTAAAACTCTTACTTGCTGGTAGTCTATCTCCAGTTCTTTCGTTTTTGTGATTCTGTGTTTTCTTTATTGCTTTACTTTTGATGAGATCTAGAGAGGAAAAGAGGATAAACAAATGTGTGAAGTCCACCATCTTTCACCAGAAACTCCTTTTGAATTTGATTTTCTTCCCAGTACATGTGCAAAAGAAATATGTTGAACCAGTAATTATCTAGCTTGGCTTTCGTGTTTTCAATAATGTACAGCATTATATATGTATATATAATAGGTATATATATTTATATATGTATAATGTAGTTCCAGTAGTACGTTATTGAAAATATGAAAACTTAACTATATATATTTCTGCAGTTTTCATTTCTGCAGTTTAATATTTTATTACTGCTTTACATTTAGAAAGGAAAGTAGTTCTAATTCAAAACTCTCTGAGGTAGCAAATAGAAAAGGCAAATACACAGTTTGGGAAATTTGAAGAAGCATGTAAAAACTGACTATTGATCTTACTTCAGTCTTTTCACTCTGATGATCTTAAAACTATTGAAAACAGAAACACTTTATTTTAAAGCATTGGCATGATATCTTCATTCCCTATTTAGTCTCCTTTTCCAATCACGGTTTACAATACACCCGGCAGGCAATGCCCCATGCTGATATCTTCATCTGCACTGCAGGATAAGATAGTAGCATGCTTTCCTTTTGCCTCTGCCTTCTGTAAAATCTTGTTTACAGTTTTAATAACTCCTTGGAACAAGTTACTGTACAGCATAAACATATATTCCTGTTTATTCAGAGTTACAATTTTGTTATTGTTGTATTATAAAAACAATTGTGATTCTAAATAAAATATATCCATAAATTAAACTCAGAGATCAACTTAACTATAATATGTACCCAATTTTCATCTAGCCTGAAATAGTTGCTTACAACACAGGCAGTGTCTGCATGATTCATTTTTTAAGTACATAAAAATTTATATCTCCCTGTTTTCTTACTCATCATTAGTAGGATGATTTTTTTGAATATTCTCATTACCCCTTTATGAGCTCAGGGAATGCTCTGATGTATCAGCAAGTCTCACTGGGTTGTCTTGGACTGAAGGTGGCCTTTGGAAAAGGTGACTTCAAAAAAAGAGAGAGAATGCAGCTTAATGGTGAAATGGTTTGGCTTGGAGACCAAGTGGTGAGTGCCAGTCCTGGCTTTGTACCCTTCTGGCTGGGTGACCTGGGACACTTGACTTATTCTTTCAAAGCTAGCTTGTGAAATGGGAATAACAATAATAATACCTACCTCATACAGACATCAAGAAGCTAAATAAATAATGCATGGAAAAACAGGAAGATATCTGCATGCTAAGTACACATTAAATACTGTTTATTTTTATTCTTACTAATTTGAATTGTTAATGATTAAAAAATATTAATCCTGTGTAAGTGCACAAAAATACCTACACATGAATTTCTCCTTAGGTTTTTGAGGATCTAAAGTGCATTCTGAGGATAGCTTTTCAATGTGAGGAACTTTTCCTTATTTCACTTTACAGGCACGATTTGGATTTTAGGAATTGTTTGCACAGTGTGTGGATGGAAATCCTAAGCCCAACTTTTACTTTTTCTTCAAGTAGGACGTCAAGTTTGTATATAGTTTATTAATATCTAATCCCTGTTTTTATTAGGTTGCCTTTAGTGTCTCGACATAAAGATTAGTTTCAGGAAACTTGAGCTGTCAAGTTAAACCTGTTTAACGTACACTTTGCATAGCAAGCAAATCCCTAAATTTCTAAGACGCAAGTTTGTGTGCCCCTAACTAGGCAAACAAGAAAAGATGAGTTAGGGGAGGGGAAATACTAAGACTTGATTTTATTATTGCTATATTATTTATTTAAAAATAGTTTAAAATTTTTGATAGCTTTTGGGGAACAAATGATTTTTGTTCCCCAAATTTACATGGATGAATGAATTGTATAGTGGTGAAATCTGAGATTTTAGTGTACCTGTCATGAGCAGTGTACACGGTAATCAATATATAATGTTTTTATCCCTCGCCCTCCTCCTACCCTCCCCCTTCTGAGTCTGTGACAATATGTAAACAATGTGACAATACACACATCACTGAAAAGGGGTCACAGACAGGATGCTCATGTCCTGGAGGAAGGGATATCCTACCTGTATATGGGATACCTTGGCAAAGGTGGATTCAAGTTTAGTGGAGACTGAAACTTATCTCATTTCTTTTTTTTTGCTAGGTAGAGAGGGAGTGGTTTAAAATAAAATGAAAAAATTAAGTACATGATTTTGGAAGAGAGTGGTGAAGCACCCTGCTGTTTTAGCTTTCTTAGTTAGCTTCAGGGTATATCCCTCATCGTCTCCAGGGGGAAAAGGCAGAAAATGTTCTGGGAGTCAGAGTTTGAGAAAAAACTGCCATCTAGGAACTTTCTGGTACAACTTGGGGTGCAGATGTGGGTGCTGAAGGGAGTTGTCAGCAGACGGAGAGGTAAGGAGCCAGGATCTTGAAGGGTCTAATGTAACTAGGACCTAGGCGGTCTTCCCTCCAGAATTCTATTTGAATAGTACAGGAAACAACTGAGGTATTTTTTTTCCCTCTTTTAAAAGAAACTTAATTGTGATAAAATACACATAATAAAACAGTTGCCATCTTAACCATTTTTAAATGTACCATTCAGTAGTGTTAAGTATATTAACATTGCTGTACAGCCAATCTCCAGAACTACTTTCATCTCGCAAAACTGAAACTCCATACCTATTAAACAACTCCCCTTTCCCGTTTCCTCCCAGCCTCTGGAAACCACCATTTCTGCTTTCTGTTTCTATAAATTGACTCCTCTAGGTACCTCATATAAGTGGAATCATATAGTATTTGTCTATAAAGCCAACCTCACCACGCTGCCTGATCTCAGTGCATTCCATATGAACATTATGAAATCTTTCATGATTTGTCCTATACTAAATATTGATGTAAAGAAGTGACTGAGTACCACTGATATCTATTCTGTTCCACATTTTAATTAGAAAGTGTTTGTGAGAGTTTAAACAGGAAAGTTTGTTCCCAGAATTTTATCTCATTAGTTTGTTCCCAGAATTTTATCTCATTTCTGCCCTAGTGACAAACGTGTAAGACTTGTTTCATTTATGACCTTGCATGGTAGCCCCTTTGGTATGGATTAATTTGTTTAATGGGCTGTTTAAGAAAGACAGCTGGTTAACAAATTATTTCCTCTAATGTATTTCCAAATTTGTGTTAAACAATGGCCTTGAGAAAAGGTCCTCATGAGTTTGAGATTTTTCTAGTGAATGCCAAAAGAAGTCTTATTTATGGCCTGATTCTTCAAAGACACCGTATCTTTTCGTTTGGTATACATCATTTTCAATATGATATTCAAGACTGTGAAGGGAAAGCACATTATTTTCATGGACTAATACAGGCACTGAGATAGAAATGGTCTGAGAAAGGTGTGAGAATATCTGTTATGCTTTCTAGTGTTTCATAGTATGAGATCTTAAGACTCACATTATTAGTTAAGCCATCGTGTAAAAACAGAAACTCACTTTTGCCCAATTTATTTAATTATATATTGTTCACACCTTAATTATTTAATGAATAGATAAGGCTGACTACAGGCAGTACTGTGAAATGGAATTTTGGGAGACTGTCGCTTACTCTTCATGTGTCTTACCCCTCAACTAGCATTCTTGTGACTTAATGCTTTTGCTTCCACCCAAGCACACTGTTCCCAGCTGTACCCCATGGCATACATTGCACCTATGATGGTACAATGCCATCAGCTCTTCCACTTCTAGGAAATTCCAGGCATTGTCTGATGCCAGGAACCTGCCAGGACAGAAACAGATATGTTGAATGTAAAAGATTGATAGTTGTTTAATGTTATTTCTCTAAATGTATTTATATTTTTGTATGATAATGCTTGGAAAGGAAATGCATACCTCATTCTAACAAGGAACTTGCTACCTGAAATGAAGATGTATTTTTGGCAGGAAGCAATTTTACTTATACTATGTAGCCAACAAATAATTGCATGTATCGGACTAACTATGTGTGGTTCTTTAAGAAACCTGGTTAGATGACATTAGAAACGGACTCAGAAATTAGTGTATAATACATGTGCTTAGGTCTGAAAAATAATTAGAAAAAAAAAATCAAGTCTCTGGTCATACCACCCTGAATGCACCTGATCTCGTTTGATCTCAGAAGCTAAGCAGGGTCGGGCCTAGTTAGTACTTGCATGGGAGAAAAAATTAGGTTATCAATACTTCCATACATTCTCCCTCTGGCCACACCTGTAAACAAATTCTAAATTTGTTAGCTTGGTCTTTGTAATTTCTAAGAGATATGTTGAATCTGCCATCTTGGTTCCTTGCTTTCTGTGCCACAAAATCAGAGAACGGGGAAAGGAGAAGCTAGGAAGGAGTATTTGCACTGGAAGGATTTATTCAAAGAGGATAAAAGACTTGAGGAGAAAGCAAAAGAATGGGAGAAAGGTGAGAAACAATACAAATTTTATTTGGAGGCTAAATTTAACAGGAATTGAGAGGAAAAGTGAGGAGAGCCTGAGGTTTAAGACAGATGCAGGGTGCAAGAGTTATGGAAAGGAATGGGATATATGTAATTTTAAGAAATGTTGCTGTAGGCAACAATTGGACAACCTTTAATATCTTTCAAAAATGCAAACAATTATTTAAATTTCTTTGTGCAATTGTATCATGTTTTATTTTTTTTTGATTTTGTATTCTTCATCTCCAACTCAGAATCAGCCACATCTCCAAAAATTCATGTATACTCTTAGTGAACAGTGGTACTTTTGAAACTGAGATCTGGGTTTCAGATGTGCTTACGCTACTGGAGTGTCCTTGCTTCTTGCCCCTGCAGCATATACCTATGCTGGGCATTGTAGATGCCATAATAAAAGGATGATGCAAGGTACTTAAACTTATCTTTTTGTTTCGGCATAATGTAGCATGATGAAAGAAGTTGTTTTAAATATATGACTTCTGTATTCTGTTTATTTGTATCTTTCTATAGCTGTGCTGTCCAAAATGTCAGCCACAGCCATATATGGCTATCTTAATTTAAAACACAAGTTCAGTCCCTCAGTTATTGTAGCCATATTCCAAGTATTCAGTTATGACATACAGCAGAAGGTACTGTACTGGGTAGAAAGTAATAGAATACTTTCATCATCAGAGAAAGCTCTGTTAGCACGCTTCAACAGAATGCAGCTCCATAAAGCAGACAAGTATATTTACTGGGAATTGTGTTTGTTCAGCTGGTCGTCAGAAATCCACAGATATAGAATTATCACCAACCAGATCCTTACCTCAACAGACATTGATGTGTATTCTCTTTTGTCACATTGGCTGTCTTTCCCATTCATACGACACACTGTGTAGACCACTGCTTTGTTCCTGTGAAATATCCCTGTGGTTTTTAAGGCACAAATAGTTTGAATGACTTCCATTTATTGCAGACTTTGCTATGTTCTAGGCGCTGTGCTAAGCATCTTATCTGCATTATCTCAGTTAATCTTTGTAACGACTTTATGTTTTACATTCAATTAGTATTTCATTGAATCTTTACCTCATTTTCATAACTTATAACACCTTTATGTCATAGGTGCTATTAACATCTCAATTTTATACACGGGAAAACCAACACAGAGAAGTTAGGTCACTGATTCACAGTCCCACAATAGGTGAGGAGTGAAGCCAGACTTAATTGTGGAAGAGTAAGGGTAGTGGAAGAATATGTATTTTTTTGATATTCCCTATGTGAAGCTTTTCAAATGCTACAACTTGGAAAAGACATGGTTTTACTTTCATAAACAGAAATATACCACAAAAAATTACACAGAAATTAGTCATACCTTTTTAGATTTCAGTTGTGTATCATGCCTTAGTCACACAAATTCCTGATCTAGGAGTGTTTGTGGAAAAATATGCTCCCCTCCCTCTGTCACGTCTCTCAGATGCCAAACTGCCTTTCAAATTACCAGCTTCTCAATAACATAGTATCTTCCTAATTCTGGCCTTGCGTCACTTTCTGGACCTAGCACTTCATCACACATTCTCTATTCTTTTAACAGTATAGTAAAACAAAACAAAACAAAACAAAAAACAACTCTTTTCATTTAAAGATAATTTACATGTTAATATCTCATACTGCATATGCATACTCATGTTTAAAAATTATTTATTCTAAATGGAAGAATTTCTTGGAAAAATGTATACTCTTTCCTTCAGAAAGTTTCACATTTTTTTATTGGCATGTATTTTATTGATTTTACTTTTTGCATTGACTATTCCTCTATCATTACACTTTCTTGTACTCCTTAACATTATATGAAAAGTATTTCAATGGTTTCTGAGCTATGAAATTTAACAGTGGAGCAGAGGTTTTTTTTCCAAAGAAGTGACCCACCCGTGAGGAAGCATGGTGATCAGAGTCCTGAAGCACAGCACACAGAACCACTTTCTTGCTGCCTTTTACCCTTCAAATATTGCACTCTCTCCCTATCATAAAATCTGCCTTGGTGGCATCACCAGTTCAGGCTTCATCAGCCCCTTTGGAAACAGATTAGACTGAACTGACTGCCTAAAGCACCTTCAGGTCTATATTTTTAATAAAGATTAACATCTGAAAAACACATTTTGCCCAGCCAAAGCAAGCATTACAATATTATTGTGACATATTTTTTTCTTTTTTTTTTAATTGCATTTTAGGTTTTGGGGTACATGTGAAGAACATGCAAGATAGTTGCATATGTACACATGTGGCAGTGTGATTTGCTGCCTTCCTCCCCTTCACCTATATCTGGCATTTCTCCCCATGCTATCTCTCCCCAAATCCCCCCCCACTGTCCCTCCCCTATTCCCCCCAATAGATCCCAGTGTGCAGAGCTCCCTTCCCTGTGTCCATGTGTTCTCATTGTTCAACACCCACCTATGAGTGAGAACACATGGTATTTCATTTTCTGTTCTTGTGTCAGTTTGCTGAGAAAGATGTTCTCCAGGTTCATCCATGTCCCTACAAAGGTCACGAACTCATCGTTTTTGATTGCTGCATAATATTCCATGGTGTATATGTGCCACAGTTAGAATGCTGATCATTAAAAAATCTGGAGACAACAGATGCTGGAGAGGATGTGGAGAAATAAGAACACTTTTACACTGATGGTGGGAGTGTAAATTAGTTCAATCATTGTGGAAGACAGTGTGGCGATTCCTCAAGGACCTAGAAATAGAAATTCCATTTGACCCAGCAATCCCATTGCTGGATATATATATATCCAAAGGACATACTTTTTTCTTAGATGTTGAAGAAAAATAGTTTGAAAAGATCCAGAAAGATATTTATAAAAAGAATTTAATAAAATTTCATAGAATACTAAAAAAAATAGATATGGTTAGAAATAACAGAGATTTTACTGTGACCTTTGGCTTCAACTAAAGAAAGTGAACTTGTGCTCTTCAAAATGCTCTTCACTTATGACAGAGTCGTCATATAAAAGAAGAGAAAGTCTGCAGGGAGATTCTGTAAGTTCAAATCACAGTACTCTATTTACATTTAGAGACCTAAACAGGAGAACTCTCATAATTCCAACATGAACCAGAAGTACAATAGTTTTAGAAACACCCAAATTTCCTTTGATACTCAGCTACAAGGAGATCTGAAAGAATTTTCCAATCTTACTTATTTTGGAGCTGCAGCTGGATAATTATTCACATGTGGCAGAAACAGGAAGGCTTCATTTCCTCAACATTTTCCCACTCTGCTTTTTAAAGGGAGTGTGAAAATATTTTTTTAAAAATGGGATTCCCTGGGTTCCCTAATAGTTGAAATGAGTTACTCTACACTAACGTGTTACACTTTTCCCCTCTGGGTAGAGTACCTGTTTGTGTTAACTCAGTTTTTTTTTTTTTTTAATTCAAAGAAATTCTTGATAATTACTTATTGAGTAAGCATCGTAATACATAAAATGTAGCAGATTACTGTTAGGCTCACAGTAGATCCATTATTAGCTATTAAAAGACTCAGAGGAAAAAGTGACCTTAAACAGAAAAATTAATCAGTTATTACCCTGTATTTAGAAGTGGATTTCTACTTCAAAGTAGCATCACCTAATTTAGGATAATTTATGACTTAGTTGTTTTTCATTTTGCTTCTTTCCATTTTCAACTTTGCCAATGAGAAATTTTTGATATTTGTGTGATAAAGAAGGAGGAAGAACAAGAAAATAAAGCATTTGCCTAATCCATTTTACTCATGAGTCAAGGAGGTCAGGAGCTAACACAAGGGGCTTCAGTCTGTTCTTCAACACATCATTCTCTCCCGTAGATACATTCTTGCCATTTTCTTCACCATCTAGATCAGCGTTGTCCAACAGAACTTTTTGTGATGATGGGGACATTTAGTATTTGTACTGCCCAATACTCTAGCCAGTAGCCAGGCACACATGGCTATTGGCTATTGCACATTCTACAATGTAACTGATTTGACAAAGGAACTGAATTTTAAATTTACTGATTTTTAGTTAAGATTTTTATAGTCATATATGGTTAGTGGCTTCCATATTGGGCAATGCAGACCTGAATTTATCCAAAACAAAAATCATCTAGAAAATGTTGTACCACAATTTGTGCAAAACTGCATTTGTTATTTACATATTTATTTAGACACTGTAATAAGTAGATATTAAGGTTCTTATAGGATTTCACTGCATTACTCTTAATTCCTCCTTAACTAATAGTGTTGTAACACAATTCTAGTTTACCTTTGACAAGTATGGACTTTTATTTTACATGCCTCAGTGTATTTATTTGTAAGATGAAGACTAAAATGAGTGTCTACTTCACAACATTTTGATGAAAATTAAATGAGTGAACACATATCAAGCACTTCAGAAAGTGTCTGGTTCATGGTAAGTACTATGTAAGTGTAAGCTTGTATTATTAAAACAACTAGGCATTTGAATTTATGAGTAGAGGCTCTTTAATCATTATTATTCTTTCTGGTAGGTACAGTGGGTTTTAAAAAATCATAAGAGAGAGTCAGGGAGAGATAAGGGCTGAACACTGAGAAGTGGCTGAGGTCATGGGGAATGGACTAGGCTATGAATAGAATTCATGCTACTCCCAGAGGGACAGTGGACATTGTTCCAGGACATATTTTGATATATTTGGCTAGTAGGATGGTTTGCATTTTTTGATGTTAAGAAAAGGGGATTGGTGGTGATAGGAGAGAAATAGCAGTCTAAATTGCTAGTTGCCAATCAATTTTTTAAAGTAAGTTTTATGAAGAAAGAGAATGTGTCATGTATTATGTATCTCCAGCCCAAGTACAGCACCTTGTACATTGTTGGTACTCCATAAACATTCACTGGATGAATAAATAGAAAGGCTTTTTAAAAGAAGCAGGACATTGTAGAGAGGGTGGCCTCATGCATTGGTCTGAACATTGTACTAGATGACCTTTAAGGTCTTCTAACTCTAAGATTAAAAGATTTTACATATAAACAACACTTGATATTTTAGTTCCAGCAAAACGTCTAGATATGAAGCTCATACAATTTCCTAGGACTCTAAGCATTATTTGCTACAGCCACCTAAGAAGCAGTGTTTGATTTAAACAAAATTAATATCAACACACTAGCTGACTTTAATATGGAATCATATTTCAGGATAAAAATGCATCAGCAGATTCTGGTGTTAGGCAGTTCAGTGTTTTGCTTTTTCTTATCTTTTGGAACTGTCTAAAAAATAACTTAGATGTCTCTAGTGATCTGAATCAGTCAGCCGAAAATTGGTAAAGGAAATTTGCTTTGGGATACATTTCATGGTCTTTAATATATGCTTCCTTTATCCATTGCTTCCTGTCAGAAGCACCCAGGCCTCTCAAGTTTCCTCCACTACCTCTGGGACTAACACTTATTTAACGAAAATCTATTCCACTGTATCTATCATGGCAGGTCTGAATTTAACATGGCTTATGTGGCCTTCCAGGGCCTGAGCTCTGCTAGTGCCTGTGACTATGTGCACAGGCAGGGCTGTGCTGCGGCACCTTGTGTTTTCTGAATCCCTGTTCCATGCTGGTCACACCTCTGTGGCTACCCTGTCACAATTCCTGTTCTCTTCATTAAGAGCCATTTATTCCCCTCTGCCTAATACCAATATGCCTGACAAATTCCATATCTTCCTGCAACACATCTTTAACCTCCCCTTGTTTTATTGCTCCCATTTACCAGATGTTTCACGGTATGATAACACTTATCACAATGTCCGGTAGTTGTAATTTTTTCCTGTATGGGACTCCAACTGTACTGCCAGCCTGTGAATAACTTAATGGGAGGGGACATGACTTAGTTATGGAACTCAGATGGCCACTCCAATAAGGATGTCAAAAGGGTAGAGGTTGGGTCTCTTCTGTTTACTACTGTAACCCAAGAGCTTTATAATAATATCTGGTTCACTGTAGTTGTTATTAAATGAATCTATAAATCTAATATCTTTCATATAAGAGGGATTTAATATTTGGTGAATTGACCAAGTGGTTCAGAAGTTCTAGGTTCAGTCTTAGATCTACTGGCAGTCAATTCTTGATTGTGAGAGTTAATCTGGCTATGAAGTTTGTACTGAAATTTGCAAGTGGAAATATTATATGCTTTATATAACATAATTATAAATAATTGATTGACAGACTCTAGGACTAGAAGGACCTTAATAAAGGCTGTCTCTAATTGGGGGATTGACAATATGCTAAACACTGTTCTAAGTACTTTATGTTATTAATCAATTTTTTAAAATTCATTGTTATTAACTCATAGTATTATGACATAAACATTATTATCCCTATTTTACAGATAATAAAACCAAGGCACAAGTCTAAATGACTCCCAAAGGTCCCACACGTATGGAATGTTGAGCGGGGAGCTGTCCCAAGCTGTGTAGTTCCAAAGTCCTTTCTCTTAATCTCCATCGTGGCTATTCTTTTGTGATATCTTTAGCCATTTTCTATGTCAACCCCTTCTACCTAGTGGAGATGGTTTCAGTTGTAAGTTACAGAAAACCCACTTCAAAATGGCTTCAGCTTTGTAGAGAATTTTTTGGCTCATGTAACTAAAATGTCCAAAAGTGCATCAGACTCTAGGTAGGAGCTCAACTGGGTTTTGGCTTGATTCCCTGTAATTCTTACAGCCCCCTTTTTCTCCAGATGCCACCCTCATCTTCAGTTGGATGGAGGATCTGGTAGGAAGTTGGCTGTATTGTTCTAGGTGTCACCATCCAGGGGAAGACATGGTGTCTTAAGTTGTTCTGCAGAGGAGAAAGCTTATCTCAAAGGAGAGCCTACTAATACCTCCTCCAGTTTCACAGAAGTCATATACACTAAGAATGTGGTGATATTCCCTTCAGTACCAATGGCCAATGGATGTGCTTAGACAGATCTGTTTATGCCTGAGCTGCCTATGTTCCCTCTAGATCCAGTATTAGAGTCAGCTTTCCTTGGGGCACATGAGCTCTTCGTGGGACATAGGAATGAGAAAACAGAGGGTGATTGTTACCAAGAGATGGGAGAAAGGGAATTCCAATGCTCACTATACCCATCACAAAGTTGGTTAGAAATCAGTTTATCTTTGAGTTATAAACTTCAAAATCCAACTCTAACAATCTCTTCAAAGTATCTTTTAAAACCATGTCTTATTGGAACTCTTAAGGGAAAAAAGTAAGAATACGAAGAAATTGCAATATTTTCATTAACTGTGAAAGAGAAAATTATTTGAAAATAGAACTGATAATTATCTGTCATGTATTCATACTTCATAATTATAAAACAGTATAATAACTGCTATGTAAAATGGTCTGTAGCATGGCTTACTACTTTAGATTTAATTTTTAATTCCATTTTGAGTCCATATGCAACTTAATGTGATTGAAAATTTTTCTGAAAAGTAAGTGGCTAGGATATATCGCAGAATGTTGGAAAATTAGCCCATTGCAATCTCAGCGATCTGTTTCATTAAAATCACGTATGCCATGTTTAAAACTGATCTCAAAGTTAACTCCAATAGACGTTCATTCATCTTTTCAATTATTTAATAAGTCCTGAATTATTGAGGGACAAGTACTTGGACATAGAGAGGTGGGTGTTTGTCAGTCTTTGTTGTTTTTGAATTCTCTATAGGTTCTTAAGAATTCTTTCTTTTTTTCTTTCAACATTAATTTTAGGTTCAAGGGGTACATGTGAAAATTTGTTACATGGGTAAATTACATGTTCAAAGAGATTTGGTATACAGATAATTATGTCACCCAGGAAATCGGCGTAATACCTGATTGGTAGTTTTGAATCCTCATCCCCCACTCTCCAACAGACCCCAGTGTCTATTATTCCCTTCTTTGTGTCCATGTGTATTTAATGTGTAGCTCCCTCTTATGAGTGAGATCATGAGATATTTGGTTTTCTGTTTCCATGTTAATTCACATAGGATAATGGCCCCCACCTCCATCCATATTGCTGCAAAGGCCATGATCTCACGTATTTTATAGCTACATAGTATTCTATGGTATACACACACACACACACACACACACACACCCCACATTTTCTTTATCCAGTCCACTGTTGATGGGCATCTTGGTTGATTTCATGTCTTTGCTCTTGTGAATAGTGTTGTGATGAATATACAAGTGCATGTGTCTTTTTGGTAAAACAATCTATTTTCCTTTGGGTATATACCCAGTAGTGGGATTGCTGGGTCCATTGGTAATTCTGTTTTAAGTTCTCTGAGAAATCCAAACTGCTTTCCACAGTGGCTGAACTTACTTACATTCCCACCAGCAGTGTATAAGCATTCTCTTTTTTCCACAACCTTACCAGTATCTGTTATATTTTGACTTTTTAATAATAGCGATTCTGACTGGTGTGAGATAGTATCTCATTGTGGTTTTCATTTGCATTTTCCTAATAATTGGTTATATTGAGCATTTTTTCATATGCTTGTTGGCCTGTGTATGTCTTTTGAGAAGTGTCTGTTCTTGTTCTTTGCGTACTTTTCAATGGGGTTGTTAGCTTTTCGTTTGTTTACTTGAGTTCCTTATAGATTCTGGATATTAGACCTTTGTCAGAGGTATAGTTTGTAAATATTTTCCCCCATTTGGTAAGATATCCATTTACTCTGTTGATAGTTTCTTTTGCTGTGCAGAAGCTTTTTGGCTTCTGCACAGCAAAAGAAAGTCAACTTTTGGTTTTGTTGCAATTGCTTTTGGCGTCTTCGTCATGAAGTCTTTACCTGGGCCAATGTCCAGAATGGTATTTCTAGGGTTTTATAGTTTTAGGTTTTACATTTAAGGAATTCCCTGTTGCTTGCTTTTATCAGATTTGTTGAAGATCAGATGGTTGTATGTGTGAGGCTTTATTTCTGGGTTATCTAACCTGTTCCATTGGTCTATGTTTTTGAACCAGTACCATGCTGTTTTAGTTACTATATCACTGTAGTGTAATTTGAGGTTTGGTAGCATGATGCCTCCAGTTTTTTCTTTTTGCTTAGGATTGCTTTGGCTATTTAGGGTCATTTTTTGGTTCCAAATAAATCTTAGAATCCTTCTGATTCTGTAAAGAATGTCGTTGGTAGTTTAATAGGAATAGCATTGAATCTATAAATTGCTGTGGGCATTTTAACAATTTGATTCTTCCTATTCACACTAGCCACAAAAAGAATAAAATATCTAAAAATATAGCAAACAGGGAGGTTAAAGATCTCTACAACAGGAATTAGAAAACATTACTGGCTAGGTGCAGTGGCTTGCACCTGTAATCCCAGAACTTTGTTTGGCTGAGGCAGGCAGATTGCCTGAGGTCAGGAGTTCAAAACCAGCCTGGCCAACATGGTGAAAATCCCTCTGTACTAAAAAACACAAAGATTAGCTGGATATGGTGGCATACGCCTGTAATCCCAGCTACTCAGGAGGCTGAGGCAGGCTAATTGCTTGAACCTGGGAGGTGGAGGTTGCAATGAGCAGCTGAGATCGTGCCGCTGCACTCCTACCTGCGCGACAGAGTGAGACTGTCTCAAATAAAAAGATCAGAGATGACACAAATAAATGGAAAACATTGCATACTTATGAATTGAATTTCTTTCCTGGGAGTTTTTCTCCCAATTCTGCCCCTCCCTCCCTAACTGAGATGTCTTGCTTCCTGCCAGCAGAGTAAACTTTATAAACTTCAAATTCAATTATATCCTATTTCTGCTTACATAACTTTAATAACTTCCTGATACCTATAGGAAAATATTCAAAATTCTTAGAATGTTTTAAAAATGCTTCCACAAGATGGTCTTGTCTTAACTTCCCAGCCACATCTTGGGATTCTTCTTCACACGCACACTCTTGAACTTGCCGTACTGAACTTCTTTCTCACTGTGTGTTAAACAGGATTTTTTTTTTTAATGCCATGCCTTTGTACATTCTGCCCTTATTTCTGGGATATCCTCTTCTACACTTCTCCACCTACCTAAATTCTACTGATGCTTTAAGAACCAGCTCACACATTACTCACTCTGTGGCTACTTCTGTAAAACTGCTAGGCAGAGTTATTAATACTTATCTTTATTATATTCCCATAAAATTTTATGTGACTCTATTTCTCTACTTAACACATTGCATTGTAATTTTTTACATGCCTCTCTCATGGATAAAGAGATGCGATTTCTCTTTGTAATAGCTCAGTCTAGGTACCGAATACTTTCTGAGTTATCATTTATCAATGCACCAATCTGGAACAATAAGCTGACCACTGAGCATTTTCTTTGATTGTTTTAAAAAAAAATTACTGAGTGCTTTCTCTGAGTTAGTATTTAGCCCCAAAGTATGGCATAGAGGCTTTACTGTATTTGAAATAATTCAGGGTTTTTTTTGAAAGTTTGATGTTTATTTTGGCTTTGATGACCTTCTATGGCATATCAAAACTGTCATTGCCAGAAGTTGATTGTGTGCTATGATTTTTCTTCCTGTACATAGAAATTTCTTGGTAAGGCAAATGTGATTTATGTCCTTCCAATATCACCATTAAGACGGTGGCAGTCCAGTACCAAAATATTTGACATTACCCTCTTCTCTCCCAGATAATTTCATGCCTTTTGTATAGTTAAATATAACAAACAAATAAAACAAAGTGATGTTTTAAAAGTTCATTGAAGCACAAGACTTGGGATCATAACCTCTAATTCTAAATCCATCAAGGCATGCTGCCTTTGTTCCCAAATATTCTTATTTTAAATATGCACAAAACATGAAAAACTTATGTCATTTCCCCATCATAAAAAGAATTCATTATTAACATGACAGTGAAAAATTGTTAGGTGATATTTCAGAATTGATTCAATTATTTCCGGTTGCTATGAAATGTGTTCATTTTCCTTCTAATTAATAGTTTTAGAAGCAGAATTGGACCTTGTTTTTAAATTTCCAAGCAGTACTTTGTTGTGAGTGGCTTTCCCACAAAGAGGGTTTTGATTTTTCCTTCTTTATAGTTACTTGTTCTTTGTCTCAATGATGAATATATTTCATCCAAGCATAGAGAAATGCTGTTATTACCAAATGGTTATTCCATCAAATAAAATTTGATTTCACGATAATGTGATATTGCTCTGAGCATTAGCAGGTCTAAGCACGGTGGTCTGAATTTTGCTGTTAAGGAGAAAGAGTTTATCTTCCACTTCCTCAGTGAATAAATTTGAAGTACAGTGCATATTGCGTTTTACATTTCTTAGTTTTGAACATTAGAGAACTGGGGTGTGACATTTTGTGGTCTCTCTCTTTCAAGTCCTGCGGAATGTAGTTTTACAGTACAAAGTGGAGAATTAGGCAATGAAAAACAGAATGCAGCAGACATAATTATTTTAATATGTCACTGCCAACTGTCATTGGCCCTAGTGGGAGGCCTCAGATGGCATGTCTGTCTCTAAGGATTGACTGGGGATCTTCACACTTCATCCATCATTTCATCACAGATCATCTCAGCCTCTCCTGAACTGTGACCAACTGGCTTACTCAAGGGAGTAGTTCTGCTGTCCTGACATGATGGCAAGCTGTGGCACAGCATGCAGACTGAAGTTCAGACTGCCTCAGACTCAGGATAAATACACATTTGGGACAGTCGCACCTAGCCTCATTGCAGAGACAAGAAATGTATGGCAAGCTGGCATATGGAGTACTAATTGGTTCAAAATACTAACTGATGTGAACTTCCCATTTTTCTGTTGAACTGCCACCCTTTCCTTCATGGGTAATGAGGGAAGGGAGCCCCTGCTGCTGAGGAAGAGTCCACTGGTGACAACAAGGATCTGTATTCTTAACTTGCTCTGTCCAAAGACATCTTGGTACGAGACCAAAAAGATTTTATGTGGGCCCACTGCCAGAGAGAATAGGTGTGTCTTTCTGCACTTGCTCTTTGGCAAAAGGCCAAGAAGCAGTAGGTTTCTCTTTCTGACTTTCATACTAGATAAAAGGATTTCATAGGAATGGAGAGCTTAGAAAACAAGTAAGTTAGATGCATTGTAGTAACCATGTGTTCTACCAGTCTCTCACATTGGGAGTCTGGAATGTGTGTGTGTGTGTTTGTGTGTGTGTATGTGCGTGTGTGTGTGTGTGTGTGTAGGACACGATACAACTAACTTTAAGTGAGAATATACAAATCAGTCATCTCTTGTCCTGCTACTCATCTAGAATCTTGGAGATCAGGAGCCTCATACGACATGGGAAGAGTGGAATGGGAGAATCCACATATGAGAGAAGTGGCAGTTTGGCCAAGAGGTCTTGGGACTGGGAAAGTACTAGGCAAAGAAGTCAGTAGACTGTGCCAGCAGTGCATTAGGATTGGCACTATTGCAATCCAGGTGGGTGGCAAAAGAGAACCCACCCACTTCCAGTTGCCCTCTGAGGGTACCATATGGTTCACACATGCTATCTAGTTCCACATGAGTCAAGTCACATCATTACGAATGATGTCTGCGTAGGATGGAAAGAGAGGGAGACTAAGAGACTCCCTGCTCTACCATCACTGCAGAGTGGTGGTTCTTTACCACCCTCCCTCTGGATCCAGGAGTATAGGCTAGGGCTCAAACAGGAGTACATGTACCTTAGATGTGAATAAACACAAAATTAGGCTTGATTAAGAGGAATCAGTAAATTGAATTTGATTAAAAGGAATCAGTAAATTGAATGGAGAAAAATGGAAATGGATAAATTCAGATTTTAAAAATAATATGCAAAATGGGAGCTCATAATAAATAATGCATTTTTTGGAAGAAATAAAGTTTTATTTCGGCACCTCTAAGAATTTCATAAAATTCTCAGATTGTGACTAAAAAATACACAATTCACATGTGGAACGCTAATCAGAAGAGAGCAAGATGGTAATTATGAGCGTGGATAAGTCATGCGTTGCTTCATGGGAGGGTATGTTCTGAGAAATGCATCATTAGGTGACTTTGTCATGCAAACATCATAGCACATACTTACACAAACCGAGACGTTCTAGCCTACTACACATCCAGGCTGTGTGGTATAGCCTAGTGCTCCTAGGCTACAAACCTGCACAGCATGCTACTGTGCTAATACTGTAGGCAACTGTAACACAGTAGCAAGTATTTGTGTACTTAAACATATCGAAACATAGAAAGGGTACAGTACAAACATGGTATAAAAGATAAAAAATGATACACATATAGGGCTATACCACTGTAGACTATAAATTCTGTACAGTTAGGCTATAATAAAATTAAAAATTATCTTCAATAATAAATGAAACTTAGCTTACTATAACTTTTTTACTTTTTCTAAATTTTTAAAATTTGATTTTACTCTTTTGTAATAACACTTAGCTTAAAAAACACATTGTAAAGCTGTACAAAAATTCTTTCTGTAAATCCTTATTCTATAAACTTTCTTCTATTTCTAAAACTTTTAATTTTGTTTTCACTTTTTAAACATTTTTGTCAAAGACACGAGCATACACATTAAGCTAGGCCTAGCCGCAGTCAGGATCATCT
This sequence comes from Callithrix jacchus, assembly GCF_049354715.1. Classification (NCBI taxonomy): domain Eukaryota; kingdom Metazoa; phylum Chordata; class Mammalia; order Primates; family Cebidae; genus Callithrix; species Callithrix jacchus. The sequence continues at coordinate 87,006,573 of NC_133512.1, read as the reverse complement.
ATATCAGGGTCTTCCTCCTTCATATCTTGTCCCACTGGAAGGTCTTCAGGGCAATAACATGCCTGGCTATAATGCCTTCTGGAATGTCTCCTGAATGACCTGATGGACCTGTGATAATAATGCCTTCTGGAATATCTCCCAAAGGACCCGAAGGACCTGCCTGAGGCTATTTTACAGTTAACTTAAAAAAAAAAAGTAGAAGGAGTACATTCTAAAATAATGATTGAAAAGCATAGTAAATATGTAAGCCATAGTAGTTTATTATCATGATCAAGTATTACTACCTATGTAATTGTATGTGCTAGACTTTTTTGCCTGGCGGCACAGTAGGTTGGTTTACACCAGCATCACCACGTACATGAGTAATGTTTTGCATGATGATGTTACCACAGCTATGACGTTACTAGGCAATAGTAATTTTCTAGCTCTTTTATAATCTTATGGGACCATCATCTTACATGCCATCTGTCATGTTATTATGTGGAACATGACTGTAAATTTATGCATACATATACATATATATGCATATAAACATATACATACATATGCACAGATGTATATATATTCAGAATAATCTGCTTTAGAATGCAAGAGTTTTGTGAAATTCATGAATTCATGTCAGAAATGTAGTCATGATCTGATTACATTGAGGACATTTTCAGGGTGCATATTTGTTAAACTATTTAATATAGGTGAGCCAGTTATAAGCCACTTCAGCCCCTTTCCTTTCCCATGCTTATACTGAAATATGAGGTGTTTTTCTTTTTTTTTTTAAGCAGTGTTTTTTTCTCCATGATGCAGGTTGGTAAGCATATGTGTTGGGACTTGGTGAGACAGAGATAGAGAGAGAGGACAGACAGAGACAGAGAGAAAAACAGAGAGAGAGAGAGAACCAGAGAGTCAGAGAGACATAGAGATAGAGAAGTCCCAGGAGCAGCAGAAGCCCTCAACCCCCAAAAAGAAGCCACTAACAGTCTCCGCTCTTCAGTCGGCCTGGTAGCATAGGCCACCCTTCCTCCATTATAACTGATCACAAACTCCTATAATAAAAGCCTATAACCACAGCGTTGCAAAATAGAGATTCTCAAACATACCAGGAATCACCAAATAACTAAGAAAAACCAAATTGAGGAAATAGAACTGATAGAGAAAACAGAAAACTTAAAAAATATGTAATATTAATATCCTTGAAAACACTCAATAGATTGCATGTTAATAAAATAAGACCAAAAGAAAATATGTCATAAACATATCTGAGAGTCAAAATACTTATCAATCAAGAGTAACAAAATAAAGTGTAGCAATATTATCAGTTAAAATACAATCTAAGGAATACTGAGAGTCAAAATACTTATCAATCAAGAGTAACAAAATAAAGTGTAGCAATATTATCAGTTAAAATACAATCTAAGGAATATTTTAACTTAGGATAATTATTGGTAAAAAAGCATAATTCACCAAAAAATGACGGTCATTAATCTTAAATTTTAAATATGTAATATGAAGATTGATGGAATACAAGGAACAACTACAATTAAATGTAAACTATTACTACACTTTTCAAAATTCAATTATTTGAGTAAATAAAAATAAGAATTGCTGGCTGGGCGAGGTGGCCCATGCCTGTAATCCCAGCACTTTGGGAGGCCGAGGCGGGTGGATCACGAGGTCAAGAGATCAAGACCATCCCGTTCAACATGGTGAAACCCCATCTCTACTACAAATACAAAAAATTAGCTGGGCACGGTGGCACGTGCCTGTAATCCCAGCTACACAGGAGGCTGAGGCGGGAGAATTGCCTGAATGCAGGAGGCGGAGGTTGCCCTGAGCCGAGATCGCGCCACTGCACTCCAGCCTGGGTAACAAGAGCAAAACTCTGTCTCAAAAAAAAAATAAATAAATAAAAATAAGAATTGCTATAAAATTTTTTAAATGAACAAGTTTGATTATATATGTCTATGAAAAAGAGATTGTATATATTTTTCAAACTTTCCAAACTAAATTAACCAGGTAGGAAATTTGAATTTGCAGCAAATTCTAAATAATATGTCATATATGTTACACCTATTTTTTCTTTAAAAAAATTTTATATCTGTCCTCACCATCTGTTCTCATCTTTTTTTCTTTTTAAAAATGTTTTTAATATAATACAATAAATCTAAAAGTTAACAATTAAAATACAACTGAAATATCTTTTAATGGAAACTTAAAAACACTTCTTTAGAAAACTGTTGGTTAAAGACAAAATCAAAATGAAAATGATAAATATTATAAATGAACAATGAGAAAACAATACATTACAATGTGTGAAATGTGGCCAAAGCTGTAGGCAGTGGGAAAATTTTAGCCTTAAGTGCATTTGTTAGAAAAGAGAATATACTGGGGGGAAAAGACCCTAAGCATTTATACCAAATGTGTAGGAGGAAGAGACAAAAAAAGAATTGTTAAGAATAAAAAGTGGAGAAAGTGGAAATATAGTAAATGTATAAACTGGTTTTGGTAAAATACAAAATCTGTGTGGATTGGACAAGATAAAAAATATAGTACAAGTACTTACTATAATATTAGAAATAAGAAAATGAATACAGCTAATGGTAGAGGGAAGGTTTTAGAAAGAGAAAATAATAGCAAATACAACTTTGTACTATTTTATTTGTAACTTATATAAACTGTGTAGGCAAAAATAAATAATCAAATTGAGTACATCTTGTCGTTCAAATCATGTTTGCCTAGGGCTACTGGTGACCATCTTTCTGGGCACCTGGAGGAATCTTTTTTGAAACGAATAATCCTGCACCCAAAGAGAAGGAAAGCTAAGAGATATTGGTAGAAATAGAGATGGAGATGGCAGGAGAGAGAAATAGAGGAAGAGTGAGCCCTGCCAGAGCCATTTTACTTGGTACTTTTGTGTGGCTCACTTCTTGGAGTTGTATTAGGGAACACAAATTAATTTAATCAGAACATAGCAAAAAAAAAAAAAAAAGGCTTCTGGAAACTATCATGCTTGATGTCTAAAAGAATACCTTTAGAGAATAATATAATACAATAAAAGGTGTTAAATCCCCACATGACCAATGGCCAATACGTTCTTTCAAGGAAACAGCTGCATTGTGCCCATTTGTTTCTGAAGCATCTTGGGAGAGACAAATGCTCTGCAAACTTTCATGGGAGTACTTATTTCTGGAATTGTACTTTTTTTCCCTCCAACTATTAAACACCTTAAAGTAGGGAATTAGTGCCTATACACTGAAATAGAAACGTGATTAACTTTAATGGAACCACATGTTGCTAAGGATGGAAATAGATTTAATTGGCTTTGGACCTTAACAAAGGAATTTTAGTCATAGTCTTTAGCATTCTCTTTTTTAAGCCATGACCCAGGAAAAAATGTTCCCAAGAACTATATTTCATCATACAGAACAGAAAATGGTTAATGCTAGGGCCTGATAGTAATTTTCAAATCTATTTATAAATGAAACATGAATGTGTGTGGTGCTTTGTGGAGGGAGAAGAATAAGAACTTTTAAAGGAACCTATATATAGGTTCCTATATATACTTGTCTTAAATTGGCACCTTTTAGGCAGTAGTTTTTCATCATTGTTTGACTTACAGGTTTTATGAGAGATGTTGTTTCCAGTTTCAACATAACATTGAAAAAAGACTTACTTGCAGTCTGATCCTTTAGTTCAGGTGCTGCCAGGAAAACTATTTACTATGAAAAGACCCTCCTTCATATATGTGAAAAACAAGGACAAGAAAGAAGGCCTAAAAAATCAGATTACATTAAAAATCATTAGGAAGTAACTCTAAGGGGGGGATGGTTTCAAACCAGGTTTCTTCTATATAGAATTTATTATATGGGGAAAAAAATCACCATCATATCGATCTTCTATGTAAAATGAAGGCTTCTATTCACCCCATCATTTCACTAGTGATGTAAGTTTGAATAATGGATTAAATATGAAGATCTCCAAATGGAAAAAGTACCTAAAATTGGGTTTAAATCAAAATTCAACATGGAAGTTGCCACCTCAAGTACAGGAGGTCCAGCTGGCCCTAGGGAGATGAGGCAGCAAGTGCCAGGGATTAGGCTGTGAAGGGGGAACAGCACTGGAGATGGTCATGAGGACTGTTCGTCCTAAATGCTGCTGCTTCTATGCCAGGAGACTCCTTACGTTTCTTTCACTTTTATTTCTTTTGTATGATTCTTTCTTTTTCCGAGGGCTCCACTCTTAAATATTTGCTCTTTGGGTCCTGGATATTTTTTTCTTATCTACACCTTGGCTTCATTTATCAGGTCCAACAGTTGACACGTGCCATGTATGGCAACTTCATGCCACATTTTCAGTGTAGGGTTTAATCTGCATTTATTTACTTTATAATTGAGTGTCAGCAGTCTCCTGGAATGCTATTTTGAATTTATCTTTATGATTATACTCCTGAGATAATACAACTCACAGCTACACTGAGTCCATTAAAGTTATGATGACATTGGCCTTTTTTTTTGAGACGGAGTTTCGCTGTTGTTACTCAGACTGGAGTGCAATGGCACGATCTCGGCTCACCGCAACCTCCGTCTTCCGGGTTCAAGCAATTCTCCTGCCTCAGCCTCCCGATTAGCTGGGACTACAGGTATGCACCACCATGCCCAGCTACTTTTTTGTATTTTTAGTAGAGACGGGGTTTCACCTTGTTGACCAGGATGGTCTCGATCTCTTGTCCTCGTGATCCACCCACCTCGGCCTCCCAACATTGGCTTTAAGCTAACCAGAAAAAAAGAAAAGAAAGAAAGAAAGAAAAGAAAGAAAGAAAGAAAAGAAAGAAAGAAAGAAAGAAAGAAAGAAAGAAAGAAAGAAAGAAAGAAAGAAAGAAAGAGAAAATGCCTTGACTTCCAGTGAGTGGAATTTCTGAGTCACACGTCCTCATCCTAGTGTCATATACAGACGCATCCTCATAACATCTGAGCCATTCTGAAGAGGCATTTTCATGTCTTAGTCAAGGCTCTCCAAAACAATTAGCTAATTATTTAATTTATTCAAAACATATTTTGTCTTCATGTGGTGTCATAAAACATTCATTCCAGGAGAACTTGCTTGACATATTTATGACATAATTTTCTAATGAAGACAAAAGGTCCTTAAGGGACTATGATCCAGGATTTTAATTTCTATTCCCTGAGGAGCCAGGTACTAATTCTTGATCATAATTTGAGACAAACAAGGTTATTCTTTTACCCAACTCTCATACACTGTTGGTGGAAATGTACAATGATATAACCACTTTGGAAAATAACTTAGCAGCTTATAAATAGTTGAACATAGACTTGCTATATGATCTGGTCATTCTATTTCTAGATATACCTCATATTCAGGCAAAAACTTCTAGCTGCTTTACCTGTAAAAGTCAAAAACTGGAGACAACGCAAATATTCACCAACTGGTGGATGGATTAAACAAACTGTGATATATCCTCACAATGAAATACTACACAACAATAAAAGTGAACCGTTGATACATACTGCAACATGGATGAATTTTAAAGGTTTATGTTGAGTCAAAGAAGCCAGAGGGAAAAGAGTATACACTACACGATGTCATTCATATAAACATCTATGACATGAAAACTAATGTGCAGTATCAGAAAGCAGATCAGTAGTTCCTTGGGAAGGGGTGGGTAGTGGAAGAGAAAGATAACAAAGATAAAGGAAAACTTTTGGAAGTATAGAAATGTTTATTATTTTGAGTAGGTATTATTTTGAGTAGGTTTATTATTTTGAGTAGGTATTCATAATAAACTCAAAATGTTTATTTTGAGTAGGTATTCATTCAAAATGAGGTATTCATCTCATTTTCACAGAGTAAGCATGTCAAAAATTTCCAAACTATATACTTTAGTATGTACAATTTATTGTATATCAATAATATATTAATAAAATTGTAAAAAAAATCTTACTTTGTTCCCAATCAATGGTTACCTCAAAAATGCCATATTAAATTCTATAAATGAGAGTACAGACTTATTTTCTCAAACTTGCAATCCCTTAATTGATGTAGAAAGACGAAACTTTTTGAAACTACAGTCTTTGCTCACAAGTCTTTTTTTAAAAAGTGAAGGATTCTCTTAAAGTGCACTGAGATTGGTACATTAGTCACTTTTAAATAAAATTATAAGTAAAGGTCTTTTCCACTTGGCTTGTGTGGGGAGGGAGGCAGGATGAAAGTATGTGTCCTCTGGTCTTTTTTTTTTCATCTCATTTTTCAAAAGGCAATTTAGAAAGATTTGACATTTTCTTAAAGGACAGTAGATATATTGAAGTGGTTAAGAATCTGGGTTTTTAGGCTGTGTGTGGTGGCTGACTCCTGTAATCTCAGCACTTTGGGAGGCTAAGGTGGGAGGATCACATGAGGTCAGGAGTTTGAGACCAGCCTGGCCAACATGGTGAAACCCTGTCTCTACTAAAATTACAAAAATTAGCCTGCCATGATGGCACACAACTGTAACCACAGCTACTCAGGGGGCTGAGGCAAGAGAATTGCTTGAACCCAGGAGGCAGATGTTGCACTGAGCCAAGATCTCACCACTGCACTCCAGCCTGGGCATCACAGTGAGACTTCATCTCAAAAAAGGAAGAGTGTAGCTTTTAGAATTAGACTTTTCTAGCTCAGATCCAGCTTTGTTCACCTTTGGTCAGTGAATTAATCTCTCTCAGCTTTAATTTCCTCATCTTAGAGATGGTGATAATAGAACATATCTCATAGGGTTATTTTACTGACCAAATAAGATAATGCATAAGAAACATTTAGCAGGGTGCCAGTCATAACACACAAAATGTCAGCTTTTATGCAAAATCCTTGACAAGTTCCCACTGACTGTGGGGAAACCTAGAACTGAGCAGCCTGAAGTGGTAGAGGGTAAAAAGGAGGCTAGTGGAGACCAGTATAAAATTATACTTTGGCATGTTTCCTTTGTTTGGAGAAATAATACTACACTGCTGGTGTAAACAAGAGAAATAAACATGGAGGGAAGCTGCGATGGAAGAAATAATAAAGGGACTTTGCTAACACTCTGTGCAAATAAATACAATCTGAGAAAAAGACATTGGAAATATCATTCTCTGTGCCACCAGAGTACTACTTTCAACTGAAGTGAACTTTTTAGGGGGTGGTGGGGAGTGTTGTATTTTGATAATAGATGCAGCCGGTGGAGATAAAAACGGATGCATAAGGTGGTTAACTCCTCTCTAATCCATGGTTGTACTCTCAACTGCCCACGCAGCAGCAGTCCGAGTAGGGTCTGATACAAAACGGAGCAGCCACTTTCACGGGCCAGCGGGTAGCCAATGCCTGAACTGTGCGTTTATGTTGTTTCTCTCCATATCCTGTCTCAGCTACCTTTGTTTGCTTGAAATGCTACCCACCCACTCTTGAGTTAAACTTCTTGTATTAATACATAAGTGTTTTCTTCATGAAGCTGTTTCTCATGAAAACATTAAAAGGTGAGGCTGAATTCCTTGCATTTCTTTTGTCTACACCCTGATTTCTTTGGCACAGCAGCAGTTCTTAGGTTTTGGACATTAAAACATATGCTAATAATCACTGATTGAACTAATCTAGCACATATACCAAAAGGTGGCTGATTTCTCTGTGATGGAATGCTAATGAATAAACATGGGGAATGTCCACCACCTTGATCCTATTATGAAATGAAATATGTTTTGATGGTTATTCTTACTGTCACTGTCATTGCCATTGTCATCAATTGATAGTTATTCTCACTGTCATTAGGAAAGCTCAATTGATAGCTTTTTTTGTTTGATTTTTCAATTCTTCCGCTTCACCATACACCCATTTCAAATTTGCAGTGTTCAATGATTAAGTGGATTTAGTTTGAGATTCTATTTTGGAAAATTGCATGACACCTTTCTAGATCCCTTCATCTTTGAGTGTCATTTTGGATAACATTATTTATTCCCTGCTGATGGTACATTTCTTGTCTGCTTATGTCACAGTTGAATGTGGACAGTTCAGTTTAGCTTTCTGGTTTGAACATGGAGATTATGTTCTTTTCATGAGTACCTATAATGTGCTAGGCACCGGGGGAGTTATGTTAGCTTTTGGATTCTTTTTTCTTTGTGAATGTCTTTTTTATTTTCCATTATTCTTTCTGTGAGCTTGTCAGCTGCATCTGCTGTGGAGGAAATTTTTTTATCATGGTTATTTCTTGCCAGGGATAACAGGCATCCTAGTTGCACTCTGCCCAAATCTCTGGGAATGATCAATCAGACAGTCCTATTGATAGGCTGTAGAAATGGTTTGTGAAAAGAAACAGAAATGGATTGTGTAGTTAGAACTGGCTGGGGAATGTATTTTAAAAAATAGTTTTATTTGGCCTCACATGGCTTGTGGCTTGAGGCATATTAGCAGTTTTTGCTGAAAGCACACTGGAAGACCAAACAAGATCCGGAATTTTTATTAGATATATTTGTAATTGCATACATAATTTAATTTGTTCGGGTAATTTGTATGTAAACTAATTATGAATGTTAACTGTAGTAAAACATACTGTCCCTATTCCCCATCATTTGGTAGACTAGAATGTAAACTTATTAGCAACAGGTACAACAATTCTATATTACGTGACAGGGCAGCAATGTTTACAAGAGAAGATCTGCTTTACACGGCACCCTAAGGTCCCCTGCAGGTATATGCAGGACCTGCCGAATATAATTCTACTTCTCTAAGAGAGCTCCAAAGACCTAGGAGGAGGGCAGAGAGAGCAATCCAGGCATTGGTGCTACTCAGAGAATGACTATCTACTATTACATGAGTAGATACTTATTTAATGTGATTAACACTTTTATTTGTATGTATATTATACTAATGGAGTCTCTTTATCTTTAATCTATTTTACTGAAGATTGGGAGTGGGATTAAGATTGGGCAGATAAAAAAGACAGCAAAGTCCTGCCACATAATTAAGATACACAAAATATCTTTATCCAAGATGGTGAGGAATTGTTCTGAAGTTTACAGAGAGAGTTAGTTAAGTCCCCATTTTAACTCTGCCATTTATTTAAGTACTTTACTTATTTGTGAATAGATTTTACATGAAGTGATGCATCCCATCCCATTTTTTCATGGTCAATTCTATTTGTTTTTTTTTTTTGAGATCAAGTCTTACTTTGCCCAGTCTGGAGTGCAGTGGCATAATCTCAGCTCACTGCAACCTTCAACTCCCAGGTTCAAGGAATTCTCCTGCCTCAGCCTCCTGAGTAGCTGAGATTACAGGTCTGAAATACCATGCCTGGATAATTTTTTATAGTTTTAGTAAACAGGATTTAACCATATTGGCCAGGCTGGTCTTGAACCCTGACCTCAGGTAATCCTCCTGCCTTAGCCTCCCAAAATGCTGAGATTACAGGAATGAACTACTGTACCTGGCGCAGCCAATTCTTTTAAGAGTTTTTTGTTGTTATTGATTTAAAATTCAGTAAGATTAGATTAATTTGTTTTCTAACATGAGACATTGAAATTGTTTGCTCTGAATACAAACACAGTAACTTATTTTAAGTTAGCAGAAAAAGCATTTAAAAACATTTTAAAGAAGGATTTCATGTTTTCCAAGCCTCTACCACATGAAAAAAGAAAAGCCATCTCATTGTAAATATTGACAGTGATTAAGTTGTTGGGTATATAGTAGGTAGTTCCTAAATCCGATGACTATATGGATGAATGAATATAAAAAGCAGACAAACTAAGGACAGGTCTAAGTTAAAAAAGGAGTTTCCTTTCCGAGAAAGCACACTACCAAGGTGGAAGCTAGCTATGTTGTTTGTACAAATGCTCTGGAAATGGTCTTCAGCTCAGGTGCTGTCGGAATGTTTTTCTTTCCAGGACTGTACTCCATCACATTTTTAAACTAAAATTAGCTGAAGCTCAATTGATCAACATATTTTTAACCAATTGAGGAGTAAAACAATGTGCTAACTACAACTAACCTTCCTCCCCCTGGCAACACTTGTCTACTTTTGTGTTTGTTTGTATTTTTGAGACTGAGTCTTGCTTTGCCACCCAGGCTAGAGCACAGTGGTGTGATCTCGGCTCACTGCAACCTCTGCCTCCTGGGTTCAAGGAATTCTCCTGTCATAGCCTCCTGAGTAGCTGGGATTACAGGCATGCATCAACACACACAGCTAATTTTTGTACTTTTAGTAGAAATGGAGTTTCACCATGTTAACCGGACTGGTCTTGCATTCCTGCCCTCGTGATCCACCTGCCTTGGCCTCCCAAAGTGCTGGGATTACAGGCGTGAGCCACTGTGCTTGGCCTGTCTACTATTTTGATACTGTGGGAGACCTGTCTTTGGAAGTGGTCATTTCTACCTTCTTTTTAAACCTGCAACTTTTGCCTTGCCACCCTCACCCAGATCTGGCTCAGAGAATGTGGAGAATAGGTGTGCCAGTGTCCCACTGTCCCAAGTTTAGCATATTCACACTTCGTTTCATTCCTACTTCCTCTGCGTTCTTAGCCCATCACCCAATAGTTAGTTCCTGATATAGCCCTGCAAAGCACCAACTTCTGCCTGTTATCACATGAACTACCAGATCTGGGTATGGCATCTGTAGTTGCTTATCATAGGTGTGAGCCCTTGAGATGGAGGTGATGGTGAAAACTGCCCTGAATTAGAAATCAGGAAACTGGTTTGCCACTCACAAATTGTGAACCCTTGGATGGGTTATTCAGCTTCTGTGGCTTCTGGAAAAAATGAGATTTAATTCCAGATAGGTCTTAAACTCTATTTTGGATCTAATATTCTCTGTTACATAAAATAAGCCATTTCTTTCTTTCTTTTCTTTTTTTTTTTTTTTTTGAGACAGAGTTTCGCTCTTATTACCCAGGCTGGAGTGCAATGGCGCGATCTCGGCTCACCGCAACCTCCGCCTCCTGGGTTCAGGCAATTCTCCTGCCTCAGCCTCCCGGGTAGCTGGGATTAGAGGAAAATAAGCCGTTTCAAGATAAAGAGATATAATTGGAAACTTTCGATGCATGGGCTGTGGAACATTTACTTGTGTTCCTTTTGCATAAATATTATGAAAACTGTTCCTTGACAAAACAAGCTATTAAATGGTATTGCATCCTTGCTTTTAGAAACATTTTTAAAAGACAAATTTGGGATTTCTAACCTTCCCTGGTATATTCCATGGTTTTCAATAAAGGGGTTTTATAAACTTTGCATAATTAGCAAATCATTTTAAACAAATGAAAACTCACCTCAATATAAATTAGAAGCAATGAACGTTCTAACTTATTTTGTTTCAGACTAAAGACTGAAGTCTGAGGAATGCATAAATAAGCGAGCAAAATAGAATCCATTGGAAAAATCACATCTTTCCACTATCATCACACAAAAAGGCACATTGTGTGGTCCTGAGAAAGATTACACAGTATCTAGAGGAGGAAGTGCTTTCTCTAAAAGAGAGGGAGAGATGAATAACTAAGGAAGCAAAGAGTTCTGTGAGAAAAATTAAAGACTGGGTGGGTAGAGTCGGAACTAGAGGAAGAATTTAGGCAAGAGGAAAACTCAAGAACAAATAGAGGGTTTAACTGTTCAGGCTTACAGGCGCCATCTGAAATTGCAGAAGAAAGGAAAAATTGAGCCTGGGATATGATGAGGACAGTCATATTGTGCATGTTGAACAAAATATAATGGAAGAATGAACATGAAGGCTTATTTTTTAAATTCAGTTTTCCTATCTGGAATTCAGCATCTGAATTCTCAATACACGTATGTAACCTCTACAATAGCGGAATTGTAGACATTAGGGTGTCTGAGCCATCTAAAAACAACAAGGTATCTAAAGATAAAACTTCAGGCCCCCAAATCAGCATGCTCAAATTCTTTTTGTTCTCCTACTTCTGTTTTAGCTTTTGGAGGTACACATGCAGGTTTGCTCCATGAGTAAATTGGGTGCTGCTGAGGCATGGTATATGAATGATCCTGTCACTCAGGTAGTGAGTATAGTACTGATAGGTAGCCTTACCAACCCACAGCTCCCTCCCATCCTCCTTTCTCAAGCGGTGTCAAGTGCCTATTGTACTCATCTTTGTGTCCATGTGTTTTCAATGTTTTGCTCTCATATCAGTGAGAACATGTGGCATTTGGTTTTCTGTTCTTGTGTTCATTCACTTAGGATAATGGCCTCTAACTCCATCCATGTGGCTGCAAAGGACACAATTTCTTTTTGTGGCTGTCTAGTATTCCATGGTGTATATGTACCACATTTTCTTTATCCAGTCCATCATTAATGGGCATCTTGGTTAATTCCTTGTCTTTGCTGTTGTGAATAGTGCTGCAATGAACATATGAGCATGTGTCTTTTTGGTAAAATAATTTGTTTTCCTTTGGGTTATATACCCAGTAGTGGGATTGCTGGCTCTCATAGCAGTTCCTTTTAAGTTCTTTAAGAACTCTTCACACTGCTTTTCACAGTGGTTGAACTAACATACATTCTTATCAGCACTGTGTAAGTGTTCCTTTTTCTCTGCAACCTCACTGCATCTGTTGTTTTCTGGCTTTTTAATAACAGCCATTGTGACTGTCATGATTTGGTCTCTCATTGTGGTTTGGATTTGCATTTCTCTAATGATTAGTAATGAGCATTTTTTCATATATTTGTTGGCTGCAGGATGTCTTCTTTTGGGAAGTGACTGTTCATGTTATTTGCCCATTTTTTTAATGTGGTTATTTATGTTTTGTTTGTTGAATTAGTTCCATATTCTATAAAGCGAGAAAGATCTCCCTAACTTGAAAGTAAACAGTAATACTAACAATTGTAAGGCTAGTCAAATGTGGGCTATTCAACAGTGTGATGTCTCATAGGTATTCCTAAGAAAAAGAAAAGGAAATGGATAAATTTGGGTATGGATTCCTTTTGTGGCAGACAGCGTAGACTGGCTTGCTTAGTACTTAACCTCAACCTTTTCTTCCTTTTCAACCTCAGTTACAGAGGTTGAAAATGTAAAATACTTGTGTTCCCTAGCCTCCTTTAAAACTGGAAAAGGCTGTGTGGCTAAGATACACATAAGAGGTCAGCAGACATCTGTTGGGATCTTTCCTTGTTCTCCTGTTCTATCTGCTCTAAGGAGAACATGGACTCTACAGCTGTGTGTCAGCTGCCTTGTGACTTGAGAAAAAGGACAAATGAATTAGACAACACTCATCACATCACTGAGCTACAGATCCAATACTACCAGCTGCTTCAGAGTTTTACTATGTAATAAGAATTCTCCATTTCCTTAAACCTTTGTTAATGAGCTTTACTCTTATAGATGAAAAATTGGCTGCTTCTTTCCAGAGAAGCCAATTCTATTATGTGCTTCCACAACATGCCTAGTGGCACTCTGATTCCACAGTGAGATAAGGCTTACTTTGCTTCAGGCATCTCATCCTGCTTTCCATGAACAAATACAGCCTCTTCCCAGGGCATCTTGGCAGATGGACACACGTGTTTGCCAAGGTGAATCTGCTGTCCTGTGTGATGGGAGGAAGAGGAGTAAAGGTTGGCTCCGGAAATATAAGCTCTTTGCCTTTTTTCTTTTCTTTTAAAGAAAAGGAAGTCCAAAAAACAAAAAAGAGAGAGAGAGAGAGAGAATGGATACACATGAATGCCGAGCCACACTGGATATGTAGCTGTTCATAATGACATTCCATGGAAGGCCTATCTAGCAGAGACAACAGGGTCATAGAACATGGCGTGTTCCTTCCTCTGTATCTCCCTTCCTCTCCTCCCTTTTCTGTAGCACAAGCAGAAAGACAAAGATCTCCAGGTTTATCTCTACTTAAGGAAGTGTGCTATGTGGGTGTGGGTGTGTGTGTGGGTGTGGGTGTGGGTGTGTTTGGGGGGTGTTGTGGTAGTCCCTATGTTTTCTCCACCCCCAGTAGAGATAAGACAGGTAAGGAAGGTGGCAGGGAGTCCAGCAACACAATCAGAAGGAAGGAAACTCATTTTAAGGTCAGCAGTAAAAAGCAGACTCCAAGCTTGCTGCAAACAGCAGTAGTAAAAGAAAAGGTTTGGTGTGGAAATAAATACAGAATGGCTTAAATGCCATGGAGAGGAGGGCATAAAAAATTCAAGAAAATTTATACAGAATAACAATTTTGGGTGGGAAAATGCGTAATGGTCACAGAAAAGGGAGAAGAAAGTGTGGAAAGGTTATTCTGATGAGCTTACTTTCTCTTTTAGCTCTTAGATTATATTAGCCATGAAGGTAACAGGTCATGAAAATGAAATGTGTGCATAATGGGTATGTTAATTTGCTTTACTGTAGTAACCTTTTTACTATCCATATTTAATTCATAGCCTCATGTTATATACTTTAAATATATATAATAGCATTTGTTTTTAAGAAAAGAAAGTACAATAAAAGGAGAATAGAATACATGTGAATGCTGAACCACACTGGATGTGTAGCTGTTCATGAAGATATTCCACAGGAGAAGGTCTGTCTTACAGAATCTCAAATCTATTTGAATAAAAATGGCCTTGTCTTCTGTGATGTCTACACAAAGTCTTAACAGGGGCAAGAAAAACTTTGCCACAGCCTTTTGAGGTCTTAATAAAAATTAGGAAATTTGTGACAGAGACCACTGTTGCTACAAAACAAGCAGAGACATTTTAGTTATCAAGCCATTAATGATTAACGATATTAATATCATTATTAATTATAGTATGACCTGACATGTTATTTGTACTGAAACAAGATGACATAAAAGAATACTAACGTAAAACAGTTAGTTTACTTCATTTAGCTCTCAAACACATTTAAGGTTAACTTTCTTAATCATGAAAGAAATCTCACTTTAGTAAGAGTCCCTAAGACCTGAATTGGAGATGAGAATTCCTCTGTTAATCATGAAAATTTGAAATGAATTCACATCCTATAGAATGAAAACAATTACTTACATGAATTTTGAGTTTATTCTATAAAAATTGTAGCCTGCTACTGGCATTTTCAAAATTATTTACAAATCATTTGTGGACCACCAATTTTCTTTTCTGAGAAAATTAAGTGCATTAATAATATAACTACTTATACTGGAAGTTAGAGTTGGGTACTCCTCATTTACATTTTGGTTATCTGTCTTCTTTACTAGGTCTTCTTGGCTATTACTGACTGCTGCTGAAGGAGGAGTTTATAAAGAAAAGAAGCCAAAACCTGAGGAACTCTGCTACTGAGGACAACACACATATTTTCCCATAGTGCAAACATTGAGAAGTACAAAGCTTTGTTAATATTTTGAACAGTACTGCTTAGTATGATATAATTGATGGATTGTCCATGGACTCCCTAGAGACTGAAAAAGGTTTGACTGTCAGGAAACTTCTTGTGTTTATTCTTCAATTTTCCTTTTCATACTTTCCAATCATCATTCCCTGTAACACCCCTTGCTGGGTCACCTTAAGTGATTCTTTGTTTTAATGGCATTTATATACTTTTTATATTTCCCTATTGGTTTCTATCCTGACAAAGTATACATTTTCTTAATCTTCACTCATAACATTAATTAATTTTTCCAACCTTTCAAAGCTCATCTAACATTTCTTTACATATGCCTCTGTCTTTAAAATACCAGATCTCAATGTACTAGTATCACTAAAATTATCTAGAGTTCTAATATGATCGAAATTGTGCCTCCAAAATTTGTTACATAATTTGCTTCAGCGGAATTCCTCCTGAACTAAATACTTAGTCTTTACATTCTTTAAAATAACTAGAATTTCCCAGAGGAACATCTGAATTGTTCATTTAACCTGTGTGATGTGTGTTGTCTGTATCTGAAAGAGCAGAGTGGACATACCTTGCACTCAGCATTTTTGACATTTTTTTTTTATTGCTGCAGGCATATTGTTTTGGGGATTTCCTCCTGACTTATGCAAGGTTAATTTTGGGGCAGTCTTTGGGGCACACTCATCATTCTTCTTTATAGCTGACTACAGGAATATTGTATACCAGAAAAGTCTCTGTTGGAGAAAGATTTGGATTGGTCAAATGGTAATTTATCATAGAAAGTATGGAGCTTCCAAAAAGTATCCAGAAGGGAGTCCCTTTAGCCATCAGTTATATTGAGCAAAACTGTGACTCTTTCTTTCTCCCTCCCCTCCGCCTCCCCTTCCCTCCCCTTCCCTCCCCTCCCCTCCCCTCCCCTCCCCTCCCCTCCCCTCCCCCCTCCTTCCCTCCCCTCCCCTTCCCTTCCCTTCCATTTCCTTCCCTTCTTCCCTTCCCTTCCCTTTCTCTCCCTTTCTCTCTCTTTCTCTCTCTTTTGAGACAGAGTGTCATTTTTGTCACCCAGGCCAGAGTGCAGTGGCACAATTTCCACCTACTGTAGCCTCTGCCTCCTTGGTTTAAGCAATTCTCCTGCCTCAGCCTCCCAAGTAGCTGGAATTACAGGTGTGCACCACCACACCAGGTTAATATTTGTATTTTTAGTAGAGACAGGGTTTCGCCATGTTGGCCAGGCTGGTTGTGAACTTCTGAACTCAGATGATCCGCCCATCTAGGCCTCCCAAAGTGCTGGGATTACAGGTGTGAGCCACAGTGCCTGGCCAACTGTAACTCATTTTTAAAGAGGTTTGGCAATAATCCTATATACATCTATTTATATGTGTATATATATATAGTTTTGAATAAAATATACAACTATATATGGACTGTTATCTTCTTATTCTAGTCTTGTACTTCCATGTTTTAGGTTGATAGCCATGAGATTTAAGGAGGAAAAATGGGATAAAATAGAACTTACTCATTTAAAGAAATGAAGAGTTAGTTTCCTTTGCAAGCATTTGCTCCCCTTCTTAGCCCATCAATGTGGTAAATGAGCCTTCTAGCCACGAGGCTGTTTGTACCTTTGTCTGGGAAGAGCCTTCTGGGTCTTTGGTAGCTGCTATTGACTGGGAGGGGTGTTGGAGGCTCCCTTGAAGATGTCACACATGACCTCTGGAACCTAGCCATCTTTCAAGAATCCTTATGAGATACTAACTCATTTGGATTATGATTAATGGAAACAGATCATATATGGTTGAACCAGATAATGCCTAAGTTATATAACTCTAGAATTCATAGAAAAAATAAAGTAGCAGAGATCTTGAAAAAGACTCTGTGTGGTATTTGTGGACTGTCTTGCTTCGTCTGGTAGTTCTACAGAATTAAGCTTTATTATCCCACAAAAGAAATGATCACAGCTCCAGGAAAAGCTTCCTCTGGGTTCTAAGGATTTTACAAATCTAGAGAGTCTCTGTGTGAAGTATCACTTGCCTATTTATTGAGTGATTCTCTAAATGACTAGTGTCGTCTCCCAATGGTCATTAATATTTTTCTCCAAAGGTTCCATCTGTCAAAAATGGTGAAATGTGACTCAGGATAAATAGGATGAGGTATTTTCATTGGTTCTTGTGGTCTACCCTGGCTTGCTGCTGCTCCCAAGGGGAGACAGAAGTTCTGTTCAACACAGTTGGAAAGTTTCTCGACCCTAAGTGTCAAACCAGGAGTGGGGACACAACAGTTTTCAAAAGAAAACAAAACAAACAGTCGACACATCTATCTCCTTTTCTCTTCTAGTACATATTCTGTCACCTCCTCATTTAAATCGCACTCTCTCACTTTTGTTTGAACTAATGCTTGTGTTCATCTTGAGCCAATACAAACTACAAAAAGGAAACATCTGCATTGTTAAGTAACTGATGCACTCTGATAGCCCAGCAAAGTAAACATCTTATTAAAGATCATATGGCCAAGGTTTTAGATAATCTTTTCAAGGCAGATTAAAATTTGTTACTATGTATAACTATTACATTTACACATATAAAAATTAGATTTGTATCTAATTTATTTTTGTATTGCCTTATATATTTTAATATTTTAAATATGTCCTGTTACTATTCCATGACATTTGATCTTTGAAACAAACTGAAAGATGGGTATGTTTCGTAGACTTAAAGACATACAAATAATTAGTAAAATTGCTGACACAAGAGCCTAGCAAATTTCTTCCAAAAGTTATCTATATTAGAAAATATTGTTAAATTCTAATAAAATGAGTTATTTTGGAAATTTTCATTGACTTGCTGGTAGGGGTTTTAAATAACACAAAAGCTTTCTGAAAGGCAGTTTCAAAAACTTTAAGTGTTCATACCCTTTGACCAGAAATTCTACTTCCAAGAAAATATTCTAAATAAATAATTAGGTATTTGCACAAACACGTAGCTACAAAGAGGTCCTCTGAAGCATTGCTCATGTATCATTTAGAGTAAATAACAATAGCACTAGCTTTTATTTAAAAAATCAATAGCTTTTATGACTCAACATACAGAAAAGTATATTTTTTGCTTACAAAATTTCGAAAATGGATGTTCCTGATGAGTGTGCCTTCACATAGTTATTCAGAGACTCAAACTCCTTCCATTTAATGACTCCTCCATTTCTAGAGTACCAGGAGTCCTCTTCAGGAGAGCCCCTGTCTGGCTGACCTGTATAAGAAAGAATATAGAGGTCATAAGGAAGACATTTCATGCTGAACTTATAAGTTACAAAGATCCCTCTGCTCACATTTTACTGGCCAGACAATGCGTGGCCACCCCACAGTATGGGATGCTGGAACCCATACTCCAGTTCTGTGCTTAGACAATGAAGGAGAGAGATTTTGAACATGTAATAGTCTCTCTTCAACTTATAATTGTGAATACATTTTAAAATAAATTGTCATATATTCATATAGTAGAATAAAAACTTGATAGTTATCAACATTTTTTTCACCATTTAATACAATGAAAAGATGTTCTTGATATATTGAGTAAAAAGTGTTTGTTACAATGTTTTTGTCACAAGTTTCATAGTTATCCACATGACCATGCTGTCATCTCAGCGACGTCATACTTCCTGCTTTCCCAAGTTTTCCTTCTTGTTCTTTTTCTTCTAAGTGCTTAGTAAAGAAATCATGATATGTAGAAAGATTTCATGCTAGGGAACCTGATAGATGTAGGTTTGAATATGGATATTTGTCATTTATTAACTGAGTTAACTGAGCCCAATTAATCTAACATGAGGTTTATTTCCTTTTATTTTATTAAAAAATCTACTTCATAAGGTCATTTAAAAAGTATAGTATATACGTAATTTCAATCATATATTACATAACTAATATACTTAACAAAGTGGCATATAGAATGTATTTTTAGAATCATATAAATAATACAGCAATACCAATTATTATTTTTATGATATTATTTGCAGGTTATTCCAAGTACATATATAGCAATTTGTTGAAAACATATTCAAATGGACTACAGTTTTCACTGTTCTTTTCCTTAGCCTCTAATAGTTTAATATATTTCTTCTCAATGTTTTTCTTAAAATCCAGCATCTTCTCACAAACCTTCCAAAGTATATACATAAGCTAGGAATATTTATTCCTGTGTTGAATAAATATTTAATTTTAATCATATTTGACACTGGGCAGTACTTCTGTTCTTATCTAAATACTGTGAGCTGCCTTCTCAAATTGAGACAAAAGATTGGCAGACACTATGGATTGTCTACCATAGAGCAATTTTCTCCCTGTCCTCAACACTGGTAAAGTCTGCTTCTCACTGTGGAACTTGAAAATGTCAGACTCTGCCTATCTGAGTCCTTTTTGCTGGTAGAGCGTAGGCATGTGATCCAATTCTGCCTGGTAGACCAGAGGAGAAATCTACTGAGGAAGTCTCAGAAAGGTCTTCTTCTGCTAGTGAATTGACTGTGCTCTCAATTACCTAAGTTTCCCTGCATCTAAACTCTGGACAATGTGACTCTGTGGTTCTTCCAATCTAGAGGTGGAGTCTCTTTTCCTACTTCTTGAATTTAGGCGGATCTTATAAAAATATAGCAGAAGTGATGATGCACCATTTTACAGCTTAGGCCCAAGAAACCTTGAGAGGTAAGACTTCCAGAATGACAGAGTAAGGCACATGGTAGACTCTTTCCCTAGCATGAAAGCAGTGTAACTGGGAGAAATTTTAAAAACCAAACTGTTATTTAGAGCCTCTTGAAATTGTCCTAAAAGCCTACACCAAATGGAGAAACATTCATTCAAAAAACCTCCTAAATCAGACTGGGCATAGTGGCTCATGCCTGTAATCCCAGAACTTTGGGAGGCAGAGGCAAATGGATCATTTGAGGTCAGGAGTTTGAGACCAGCCTGGCCAACATGACAAAACCCTGTCTCTATTAAAAATACAACAACAACAAAAAAATAGCTGAGTGTGGTGGTGGGTGCCTGTAATCTTAGCTACTTGGGAGGCTGAAGCAGAAGAATTGCTTGAACCTGGGAGGCTGAGGTTGCAGTGAGCCAAGATCATGTCACTGCATGCAGCCTGAGTAACAAGAGTGGAATTCTGTCTCACATAACCTCTCCTAAATCAGTAAAAACAGGAAGAATTAGTGGAATTGCTGCAGCCATTTTAAAACTGTGAGGGGAAACATTGGCAACACCCTGAAGAGAGTAGAATGGAAACATAGAAAATAGATCCTTCAGAACATCACCGAATTGACTACTTACTGCCTTCTAGTTCTGGAAGAAAATACATTTCCTATTGCTTAAGTAATTTTAGTCTGAATTTTATTTTTTCAAACTAATTGACATTGATATTATTCTGTGAATAGTACTGATCCATGGCAAAGTCACGAAGCATGTAAAGTTTGCACTCGGGTGTGTTCTTTCCAAAGTGCTGTCCTTTATTCATCAACGTAATTCCACCTACTTACAGAGTGCTTTCCCCACCCAAATCTTGCTTTCCTGGTCTGGTAGTCCTTTGTGCATGCTCCCATAGATAGTATTAATGACACATTCAGATTTGAGGTGTTGAATAACTAGCCTTTGCTAATTCAAACAGGAGTATTTGTCCTTAGCGTGTTTATTTTAACTCTAGCCTTTTGGGTTCTACTAAAATGTGTAGTCAGGTATTTAACCAAAACATGGGGCTTATTAGGGTTGTTAGATAAATTTTAAGGACCCTAGAGTTCTTAGATAAACACCAAATGCTGGCTTGTTTTTGGAGTTTGTTTTTAATTGACCTAGGGTATGTGCATGATAACTCTCTCTGCGGAAGACTCTTGAAGACATGACATAGCATATGCAAAACCGGACAATCTAAAAGAATAATCCAAGTTGTCTTACTCCAAGATGAGTATAGTCTTCATTAGATACAGATGTAAGTTGCATATTCGCCACCTAGAGCCCGCTGGGACTCCATCCTGGAGGGAAGCCGCTTCTAGGGAGCATTTTTTAATTATTGCCTTCAAATTTTATTACATCAAAATTTGTTATGTTTTACTATGTTCTCTTTTTGGCAGGAGAAATTACCATCAAAAGAATATGAATGGCAATGGATGAATACGTATTTGATAATTGTGTTTTTTATCTTCAGTACTGGGAATCTATCAGTCTATTTTTGATATTTGAAATATAGATGAAAAGAAATTCTATACGAAAGATAAAACAGCTTCTTCCTTGAAAAGAAACAATGACATACTGGCTTTTCTTTCTGGTAAATTTAGCTTTCCAAGGTGCTATTTTAGTTTGCTCCTCAATTAATAACCAAAATAACGGCCGGGTGCATTGGCTCATGCCTGTAATCCCAGCACTTTGGGAGGCCGAGGTGGGTGGATCATGAGGTCAAGAGATCGAGACCATCTTGATCAACATGGTGAGACCCCCATCTCTGCTAAAGATACAAAAAATTAGCTGGGCATGGTGGCGCATGCCTGTAATCCCAGCTACTCAGGAGGCTGAGGCAGGAGAATTGCCTGAACCCAGGAGGTGGAGGTTGCGGTGAGCCAAGATTGCGCCATTGCACTCCAGCCTGGGTCACAAGAGCAAAACTCTGTCTCAAAAAATAAATAAATAAATAAATAACCAAAATAACAAATAAAGCTCATGATTATATGTAGTACCAAACCAGGCACTGGGAAGAAAAGAGAGCCTCCTACTAATGCAATCAGGTAAGTTTGAAAATCCATTTCCATTTGTATTCTTGCAAGTTGCTCCTAGTTGGTCACTTTTCCTGTATTGAGTCTTTTGCAGTATTTAGTTTTGAATCTGCCTCTTGAAGACCTTGTTCTTGGCTGTTGGCCTTTCATTGAATAGCAGTGCAGCAGCTCTTTGTGGCTGACCTCAGATTTAGGCAATCTTAAATTATATTTGCTATTGTTTCCTGTGGGAATTTACTCTTCATGGGTTATATTTCACTAATAACAGTAGGCTGACAGCAAAGGCTTTGTGGGATAAGAGAAAACTAGGAGCTGGAAATTTCACAAGCATGTCATGAAATGGAGTTGGGGTGTGACACTTCACATACATGTATTTATAGGAAAAGGGATCATTTGCAAATTGAAAATGCCTGGTGTTTGCCTGTGTACTATTATTCCTCTAGCTGTGTCTAGATGCCTGGCACACAGTCTATAAAATATCCTAAAAGTCGATGCTAAACTTGGGTCAGAAAAACTCAGGCTCAAATTTTTTCTGCCTTTGGGGTGCTGTAGGGATTGATTAGAAAATGCAGGCTAAGCGATTGAGAAATAGCTTTTGAGGTGAATGGAAGAGTTTTATTCAATAAGGAATTGTCTTTTATAATTTTTCTCTGTGTCTTGGGAGAAATTACCAATATTTAGTGAGAGTCAACTAATATGAAGGAGAGCTAGTAAACTGATGCACAAAGCAGTTGCTTCATGTTAGCAACTATTTTTACCTTTTGGATGATGAGGCTTCTAACTCTGGAACATAAACCTGTATTTTTTCACCATAATCATAATGAAAAAAAAAAGGCTGAGGTTATTCTTTCACTTAGCCAAAGTGAATCTGCATGGCACACATAGGCTGGCCCTGGCCTGAGCAAGCTGCTATTGTGTGGAACTTAATCTTACTGTAAGAATGTCAGTTCACAAGGATGAAAGACATTTATGTATGGCTAAGGAAGCATTTAATGTCCCAGTATCTGGTCTTGCCGTAGGAACAAATTGCGAGAAAGGAGCAAGTTCCTGGCTATTCTTTGCATGGGGAGGAGCAGGCATCATTAAAGGCAAAGCATGAAGTCTTGCTTCACATAATTTCATCTGTAGATGCATTCCTTATAACTTTATAAAGATTTAAAATGTTTGACCTCAATAATTATTAATATATTTAAAGAACAATGTTGAACTAAAGGCATTTTTAGACTAAACACAGAGGCAAATATGAGGTAATAAACCTTGGACAAAATGAAGGTTTTTAATCCAACAGTAACAAAAATCAGGTTGTCAGTGAGTGCTAGATGGCTAGATGTACAAAACTTCAAAGAAAATAGAGAAATGGAAGTTGGGCTTCAAAACAGCAGAGTGCACACAGGATTTTGAAATGTCTCCTTTGCTACTGTATTGAGTAGCCAAATGGTACAGGTTTGTATCATGAGAGGAGCTCTGTCCTCTTCAGTGTAGCCCCTTTGTTCACATCTTCCCAAATGTGAGGTAAAAGTTTAAAGAAATAATGGTTTCATTGGAAAGGCATTGCTCCATTTTTTTTAAATTGTACTTCAGGTTCTGGGGTACATGTGCAGATTATGCAGGATTGTTGCATAGGTACATACATGGCAATGTGGTTTGCTGCCTCCATCCCCCCATCACCTATATCTGACATTTCTACCCATGTTATCCCTCCTCAACCTCCCCACTTACCACTGTCCCTCTCCTAGCCACCCCCAACAGACCCCAGTGTGTGAAGCTCCCCTCCCTGTGTCCATGTGTTCTCACTGCTCAACACCAGCCTATGAGTGAGAACATGTGGTGTTTGATTTTCTGTTCTTGTGTCAGTTTTCTAAGAACGATGTTTTCCAGATTCATCCACATCTCTGCAAAGGACATGAACTCATCATTCCTTATGGCTGCATAGTATTCCACGGTGTATATGTGCCACATTTTCTTTGTCCAGTCTATAATCAATGGGCATTTGGGTTGGTTCCAGGTCTTTGCTGTTGTAAACAGTGCTGCAGTGAACATACATGTGCATGCGTCTTTATAATAGAATGATTTATAATCTTTTGTGTATATACCCAGTAATGAGATTGTTGGGTCAAATGGAATTTCTATTTCTAGGTCCTTGAGGAATCGCCACTCTGTCTTCCACAGTGATTGAACTAATTTACACTCCCACCAACAGTGTAAGAGTGTTCCTATTTCTCCACATCCTCTCCAGCATCTGTTGTCTCTAGACTTTTTAATGATCATCATTTTAACTGGTATGAGATGGTATCTCAATGTGGTTTTGATTTGTGTTTCTCTAATGACCAGTGATGATGATTGCTCCATACTTTAATAAGAAAAAAGAACAGCTGGTTATGGCACTAATCCAATGGTCCTTTTTTCTTTTAATCTATAAGAAGCCATCAGAACTTTTCAGAGAAGCAGTCTACAGTATTAATATATTTAATGAAGTGCTTTGATCTGCTATTGAGAAGACTATCCACGAGGTTTTTGCAAAAATTATATTATTTAGGAGAAATGAAAATTTGTGGCAACTTGGAGAACTTCCTCCTATTCTTTAGGGCTGATCTCATAGCAAACTATAGACCATTGGACATTTGGAAGAAATGAAAGCCATTTGAATGCAATACAATGTGAATTTGGAAAACATAGTGTATTTAGCAACACTGGGAATTTTATAGTTCCAGGAAAACAAAATAGGAAAATATAACTAGAGAGTTTCATCTTGTTTACCATAAAGAAAAAAAATGTTTCTGCTTTTAGTTAATGATTTATTTCCTTCACAGCATGTGGCTTCAGGCAATCAAATAGATTATTTGTATCAATGTCTATGGTGTACTAATTTATTTCATTAAAGTATCATGTTAATGAGCCCAAGTTTCAGATTAATCTCCAAGTGAGCCAATAAATTTACTGTTGTAACCAAAAACTCTATACCATTCAGCCAGCCATCTTGTAAAAATGTTCCTTCAGGCTAGTTGAGTATGAGTGGAGGGATCAGTGCAAATTCATTCTCACCACTCCCTGGAAAATTCACTGATATCCAAGGATGTGTCCATTGCAAGGAGGGACAGCCTTCTTGGAATAAATGTTGCAAAGCCCTTTAATTGAGCACACAAACTCTTTAGACAAGCTATCTGAGTTTATAGCCTGTCTCCAGTTCAGTCATATGACTCTTGGCACACCACTTAACCCTTTTGCCTCAACTTTGCCATTGAAACTAGCATTGCAAAATTGTAACTGAGACAGTGAAAGAGATCTGACCTAATTAACTCCATCTTGCTTTTAACCTCCAAGCTGTCTTTGTTCATTCCTTGGCATAGGCTGAACTAATTTTGTGAGGAACTTAATTTATAGTTTATAATTTTTAAAAAAGATGATAACAAGCCTTTCCCAAGGCAAATCCCCTTCTTGCTTGGGGACTAGACTGCCTATGTAGGTCTAACAAATTAGCTACAAGATTAGAAATTATGGGTTAGGAGTCATGCAGCTGGAGGCTATAAGATTCTCACCCTCCCTAAACTTTTCTAAGATCAGTGCTTGAGATATTTTGCAGACCTTGCATTTGATGGATCAGCTGGCACCACCCAGATAGATAAATTGACTCATCTGATCTTGTGGCTCCCACCCAGGAACTGACTCAGCACAAGACAGCTTCAGCTCCCTATGATTTCATTTCTGAACTGACCAATCAGCACTTCTGGCTCACCGGCTTCCCCCAGCCTACCAAGTTGTCCCTAAAAACTTTGGTACTGGAATGCTTGGGAGACTGATTTGGGTAATAATAAAATTCTGGTCTCCCACACAGCTAGCTCTGCATGAATTACTCTTTCTCTATTGCAATTCCCCTGTCTTTATAAATTGGCTTTGTCTACGCAGTGGGAAAGGTGAACCCAGTGGGCAGTTACACCATCTGAAAAGTAGGTTGGATAATAGAATATAATTTATGGAGTAGTTTCGAGGGTTAACTAAGAAAACATATTTGAAGTTCTTAGTGTAGTCTCTGGCACTTTAATTACTATTAAATGTTACTACAGAGGGTCTCTTGTTTTAGAAAGCAACTTCTCAAACATCATAAAGGTTGTGGAACTCAGAGAATTGTACACAATTTTCTTGTGACACTGTTTGTTTCATTTCAACACCAAGGGTGATTACTACGGATTATACATAGACGGTGTTCTCTGGCAGACCTGGAAATCCATTCTTTATGGAATGTACTAAGTTGGATATGGTCTGCCACCAGCTAATTGCAATTTAAATGAATGCAAATGGAAGGCCAGATTTCTATCCCACAGCTGGATGAGTCAGGGATTCCAACATAGCAAACTGCCTGTTTATGGAATAAATAATTGAAAACTCTCTCTGTGTGGCATTTTTCAGTTTTACCTGAAATCTGTTACTGAAGCCAGTAGTGCTTTGAGAGAGAGGGTGTGTATGTGAGGAATTTAACCACAAAAAAATCTTATCTTAATCTTTTTCACAAGTATCCTATGTCTTGACAATCTCAGGGATTGATTTGGCGGGCTGTCACAAGCCTTCTGTTGCAGAGACTGGAATGCACTACTGAATGAGGCAAACAGATGGTGTGGATCAGAGATTTTCCACTTTCCACTGAGAAATTTGAAAAGGAGTGTGTGTGTGGGGGGTGGAATTAGAATCACTGTTGAAGGAGGGTAAACTTTCAGATTCCTTGTTAGTTAAAACTATTACCTGAGCAAAAGTTGTTCTCCAAATGCTCAATTATGTTTTATTTAAATATTCAAATAGTTCTGCTCAGAATAAAAGTGCACAATTGTACGGGATATAGAATAGCTGCAATTTTGTGATGTAGACTGTAGCAACCTCCTTAGAATACTCATTATTCATCATTAGATCTATTTATAAATAGCTTGTCTTTGAGGTATCATCACGTGTGAGAAATACAGAATTGAGATGTAGTATATTTAATGATACTTGCAAACTACTGAAAAGGCTTGAAGCCCCAGTACAGCTTTTGTCAAACCACTTGAGTGCCACAAATGAGAGGACCTTTTCTTTTTCCATTCCAAGTCATAGAAATGGTCCATTAAGGGAAAAAGGAAAGTATATAATTACATTTATTATTTTAGTTAAAGTTTATTTGCTAGAAATCCAGCATCACTGTTCTTCAGAATAGTATCTTTCAGGGACTTTCTGTTTTGGGGAGTGGATGGCCATTGCTCAGAGCTAGGTGCAATGCTTTTCAAGATGAATACTTGATCAAATGGGGACTGATAAGGGTTGTAAGGTGTGGTAGGTAAAATAATGGCCCTTGCCCATGTCCTAAGTCCTGGAATCTGCTAGTATGTTACCTTCACAGAAAAAGAAACTTTGCTGTTGTGATTTAGTTAAAGATTTTGAGATGGGGCAATTGCCTTGTGAATTAGGGTTTCCAAGAGGAACCAACTCTCTCTCTCTCTCTCTCTCTCTCTCTCTCTCTCTCTGTGTGTGTGTGTGTGTGTGTACAGAGAGAGCTACAGAGAGGAAGAGAGGGCGGGGGAGGTGGGGGAGAAAGAAAAAGAGAGAGAGAGAGTGAAAGAGAGAGAGAGAGAGATATTTATTTTAAGAAGCTGGTTCAGGTGGTTGTGGAGGCTTGGTAAGTCTAAAATCTGATGGTGTAGGCCCATAGGCTAAAGACTTAGGGAAGAGTTGCCATTCAAATCGAAAAGCATTCCCCTGGCAAAATTCCTTTTTTCTTGGGAGAGGTTAGCTTTGTTCTATTAAGGCTTTCAACTAATTGGATGGGGCTTACCCACATTATGGAGAGCAATATGCCCTATTCAAAATCCACCAATTTAATTGTTAGTCTCATTCAAGACACAACTTCACAGAAACAGACAGAATAATGTTTTATTAAATATCTGGGCACTGTGGCCCAGTCAAGTTGATGGATAAGAGTAAGACTCCTCCATTATCCAGATGAATCCAGTGTAATCACAATGGCCCTTATAAATAATAGAGGAAGGTGGGGGTGACAGAGTCAGTCAGAGAAGGAGAGGTAATGACCTATAGAAGCAGAGGTTGTAGGATGCATTTTTGAAGAGAGAAGGGTGCTACTAGCCAAGTAATGTGGGCAACCTCTATAGGCTGCAAAAGGTAAGAAAAGGATTTTCCCTTAGAAACTCCAAAAGGAGCACAACCCTGCCGGCACTTTAAATTTAGCCCTATAAGAGCTGTTCTGGACATTTGTATTAGTCTGTTTTCATATTGCTGTAAATAAATACTTGAGACTGGGTAATTTATAAAGAAAGAGCTTTAATTGGCTTACGGTTCTGCAGGCTGCACAGGTAGTATGGTGCTGGCATCTGCTCAGCTTCTGGGGAAGCCTCAGGAAACTTACAATCATGGTGGAAAGCAAAGTAGGGGGCAGCACATCACTTGGCTGGAACAGGCCAAGTGAGAGACAGAGAGAGCAGGGACACTCCTTTAGACAAACATATGCATGAACCAACAATTGTGAGAACAGCACCAATGGGATGGTGCTAAATCATTCATGAGAAAACCACTCCCATAATTCAGTCACCTTCCAGCAGGCCCCATCTCCAACACTGGGGATTAGAATTCCACCTGAGATTTGGATAGGGACACAGATCCAAACAATATCAACATCTGACCTATAACTGTAAGGTAATAAATCTGTATTGTGTTAAGCTGCTAAATTTGTGGTAATTTGCCATAACAGCAATAGAAATCTAATACATGTAGAAACCAGTTCACAAACTATACTTGAGGGCTCAGAGTTTTAGAACTCACTTGTTCTGGTGACTATAGAGGCATCCAGCATCTGCTGCTACTCCAGTGGATATTAATGTTCCCGGACAACTGGGTCTGTTCCCGTATCTGCCAAGTGCATCCCCCAAGTCTTCCTGCATCTGCACGAATGCTTTTACTGTTCCCTCCTTTTGAAATGACCTCTTGTTATTATGTTCAGATTGCTTTCCAGCCAGCAGGTTCACTTTTTTTTATAGGTGCACGATTGTCTCTTTGTTCTGTATTACAGTCACTTGGCTCAGAGATGTCACCTATCTTGGTTTAGTTGTAGAAAACTACATACTTCTGTGAGCAAATATTTTAAATGTAAATGAATCCCAAATGTAGGTATAGCCCAGAGTTGAGATGAGAAAGTTCAATTTCAACTCAATAAACACTAGTGTATAGCAGCTGTCTTCATGACAGGGGGATTATTGAGAGAAGAATGGGGCTTCCTCCCAGGGAGCTCACAGCCATGTGGATAAGACAGGTGAGGACATAATATAAGGCAGTATGATAAAGGCTATAAATGACATTAGATAGAACAAATAGAGCTTTGTTATCAGAAGGATCTAATTATTGATATCACATATATACAAATCTATATGTTAATTTTACAATATTCTTTATTTCCTCATATTGAAGAAAAATTATTTTTATCTGAAACAATGTGAAAATTCATCACTACTTCATAAATTGCTCTGAGGATTAAATGAAAAGACTGATGTGTGGATTTCTTGATTAATTCAACAAATATATGCTGAGTGCCTACTACGTGTGGGACACTGTTCGAAGTTCCAGGAATAGGCTGGACATGGTAGTTCACGCCTCTAATCCCAGCACTTTGGGAAGCTGAGGTGGGCAGATCACCTGAGGTGGGGAGTTTGAGACCAGCCTGGCCAATATGGGGAAACCCTGTCTCTACTAAAAATACACACAGACACACACACACACGGCCAGGTATGGTAGCAAGCACCTGCAATCCCAGCTACTTGGGAAACTGAGGCAGGGGTATCACTTGAACCTGGGAGGCAGAGGTTGCAGTGATCTGAGATCGCGCCACTGCACCCCAGCCTTGGCGCCTCAGAACAAGATTGTCTCAACAAAACAACAAAACACAAAGTTCTGGGATTATATTTATGAATGAAACAAAGTCACAGTGTTTCTGCATCTTATAGCAAGAAGAGACATACAATATACAACCAAATGAATATATATAATATCAGTCAATGAAAAATGCTGTAAAGTTAAAAAAAAAAGCAAGGTATAAGGTCACAGACTGAGGGAGAGTGGATAGAGGCAGAGGAGAACTAGTTCCAACATCAGTGCAAGATTCCTGACATCAAGGGCTTACTATAAAGATGTAAGTTCCTATCATTTTAGAAAAGTATTCCACTTCGTGGATTTCAAAAAATGGAATGGAGGAGGTAGGGGTTGGGTTTTAAGGTTTAAGGTTTTAAGATTGAGGAAGATTTCAGCAGGAAAGGAAAAAGAAATGGCAAGGAAAGGTCTTAAAACTAGAGAAGAAAAGGCACACAAACACGAAGATCCCCACATATGCGTATGTGTAATTTCTGAGAAAGTGCCTTATTGTTCACATTTGTCAGACCATATTTGGATTCCATTTTTGAGTAAAGGGTTGTCAATATCACTTAGAGCTTTGGCCAATACCTTGGAAGCATTCTTTCCAGTGACCGAGCAGATTGCCTCTGTGTCATTTTATTCTTCAACCAGCCCTGAATGTTTGGGCCAAACTGTTGACCCAGGGAACTGGACCACCAGGCAGGCTCTCAGTAATCAAGTTTCATCTGTATTTCCTCTGTAACTTTCCTTTTCTCTCTTTAAAAGAAAATTTGGCTGCCCTTCCAGTAGAACGAAGCCTTCCTTGATTGCCAGAGATATTTGCCTAGCTTGTTTTAATAAAATTAATTTGCTAGGTTAGAATTTCCAAGACAAACTCAGCTTGAGAAAAAAAAAAGGGAGAAGGGGAGGAAGGGGAGTGAGGAGGGAAGAGAGGGCAGGAGAGGGCAGGGATGCCTTTGGCTTGCCACAGGATGTGCAGACTCTCTCACCAAAGGAAAAGCAAACAAACAGGCCCACTGCCTGAATCATGGGTGTAAACCATGGCTGTTTCAGATGGCCAGGAATTCCTAAATGCTGACTGATGTGGCTAACCTACATGAGTGTGCTAACCAGCGCCGCAAATCTTAATTTTCAGTTCTTTTACATTTTATTTTTTCTTGTGGATTGTTTGTTTGTTTGTTTCCTTAAGGACAAAGAACAGATTTGTTGTCTTATCCCGGTCTTTCCCTTTCACTGTGCAAATGTCAAATTTCCACTGTTTAAACTTTCCCTTTTTAGGGGCAAGAAGCTGTCCTTCAGTTTTCTTCCGGCTCAAACTTCTGTCTCTTCCTGCCCCCATTACTTTTTTGAAGGAATTATCTATTCATACTTCCTCCATCGCCTTATCGCTTATCATTTGCAATCCAGTTCTTCTAGCAATCTGTTTTCTGCCTTCATTAGTCTACTGAAATTGTTTTCTCCAAATATCAAAGTTTTGCCAACTCGCTAATTTGTTTGGATTTCTTACTCAGAGTTCCTTTCCTTTTTGACCTTTGCATCATCTGAGACCTATCCATCTCTCTACCTCTAGGTGTATGATATTCCTATGATTTTTAAAAATCTAGGTATGCATAAAATTACTTGTTTTTTTCTCTTTCTCAAAAATAAACTTCAAGACTTCATTTTTGACCTTCTTGTATTTTCTCCTTTGGCATTTTTTCCCCGTCTTAGTATCTTAACTTTCTCTAGAATTGTAGGTCCAAATCTCCAACAACTGATGGATATTTTCATCTGCCTATCTCATCAGTTCCTCAATTTTAGCACATCAAGGGTGCAGTTCATCGTCGTCCTCTGATGCTGTCAATCAGAGTATCTAAACAAGTTTCACAATTAATGTATTTCTTTCCAGCAATATAGATGAAAAATGATACATGAAAACAAGATATTCAGGGCACTTCAATTGCTAGTGTTTTTCATTTTAACTGTTTCTCTGGTAATATTTTAGACTGTTTGGTACGCTTTTAAGAATGAATTGGCATATTTTATAACTGAACATAAGAATTTAAGAGAGTTTGGAACATAATTCTAGCAGATCCTTTAGAAGAGCTAATCTATTTTCATATAGTTCTCATTCTCTTTTTGAATCTTACCACACTTCTTCACATGCTAAATTTGTAAGTTCCAAGTTGTCTTAACCTGAAAAGTATTTTATTTTTTCTTGTACGTTCTTTTGTGAGTATCACAATTCTCTATCCAGTTGGGATAATGCTGCATTTAAATAATGAATATATATTTTTAAAATCCCCATTAGCTTTCCAATCTCACCATCCACCTGATACTCTATTGCACAAATACCAGGATTAGAAATTGTTTTTCCTCCCAGGTCTCCAGCTGCTGCCCCGCCAGGCACTGAGTGAGGCTTGTGCAGCTCGTCACAGGCAGAGTTTCCTGTCAATAGCGAAAAGGAAGTGGTGCTTTTGGATGAACCTTCATTGTCCGGAGCTGGAACAGTGATCGCGAGGCAGTGATAAGAGCCCTTTTTAATCTACAGGATCTGCATGAATCTAACTAACTTTGTTAGGGAGAAGAGGAAAGAAAGGGCGGTCACAAATTGTGTTGGGAACACTCCTTCCTCAGTTACCTATATCCCAGCAACCAACAGAATCTAAAACACACCAAGATTATTTTTTACATAGTGAGAATGTTTATCTTGCCAAGGCTTTAGATATGGCTGCTTTGCAAGGTGAATATAAAATTACATCATGCATCAATTACCAAAAAAAAAAAGAGTAATGCATATACTCTTAATTTTTAATTAAAATTAGGGTTGTAATGTGTCTTAGGCTGTGTTTGATTTATTCTTATTCTTTCATTTTGGAGTAATTTATGAATTTGGCATCTTCCACATATGAAGGCCATATCATAGACTCTCCTTCCATTTCACCTTTGGGTAGCCCTCACGCTTTCCATTTCATTCATGTTTTCTTCTAGGAGCCTAACATCCAAAATATGCTCCTGAAATATTTGTTGAACAAATGCTTGATACAGTGAAAGACATATCATCAGCTTGTGTTTCCTTTATCCCAAACTTTTTATAACTATGATATGTATTTTCCCAGTTGTTTTAAAATTTACTTTAACTATGCTAAACAAAAACCATCATTCCCATTTTTCAGACTACAAAAGCCAAGTGATTGTATGTGTGTGCACGTGCGTGTGGTGTGATGTGTCAGGGAGCTGAGGAGGGAACTGGCTTGTAGATAAAAAGAACATTAAGAATAGCCTCTGACTTTGGCTGTTGTTTCTGCTGGCCTATGATCCTACAATGCAATGAAAAGATTTCCATTGTTTAAACAACTTTCTTTGAAAGGAATATTAACTCAGTGATAAAGCTGAGAGGAAAACTGAAGGACAGCTAAAAGATGATTTGAGTGTGTTTGCCTTGCCTAGAGGTTGACAGTAGCATAGTTTCAACATTCAACAGCATTTAGATTGAACATGACATCTTGAGAAGTTACATCTAAAATGCTCCCTGTCATAAAATTCTATTTAAAATTAATAGGGGCTAAGATGCTCTCCAAAATTCAGGTGAAATGGAATTGAGAAAAATTGTCTAGACAAATGTCAGAAAGCAAACCAAACCAAAGAAAAACCCAAGCAAATATTTTATTTATTTCTATTTCTGTTATTGTTTTTTAATTCACTAACTATTGGGATGGTTTGTTAAGCAGCAATAAACATCTGGTATAAACGTCTTCCTATTCAAGTTCAGTTCTTCCACTTGTGATCTGAATTCTTTCCTTTTCTCCCCTTGTAAGATTTTATGTCATTAGTCATTCTCTCTCTTCTTCTTCTTTTTGTAAATTTTACTTTAAGTTCTGGGATACATGTGCAGAATGTGCAGGTTTGTTACACAGGTATACAAGTGCCATGGTGGTTTGCTGCATCTATCAACCCATCATCTAGATTTTAAGCCATGCATGCATTAGGTATTTGTCCTAATGCTATCCTTCCCATTGCCCCCCACCCCTGATAGGCCCTGGTGTATGATGTTCACCTCCCTGTGTCCATGTGTTCTCATTGTTCAACTCCCACTTAAGAGTGAGAACATGTGATGTTTGGTTTTCTGTTCCATAGTTAGTTTGTTGAGAATGATAGTTTCTAGCTTCATCCATGTCCCTGCAAAGGACACGGACTCACTCTTTTTCATGGCTGCATAGTATTCCATGGTGCATATGTGCACCATGGAATTTTCTTTATCCAGTCTATCATTGATGGGCATTTGGGTTGGTTCCAAGTCTTTGCTATTGTAAATAGTGCTGCTATAAACATATGAGTACATGTGTCTTTACTGTAGAATGATTTATACTCCTATGCGTATATACCCAGTAATGAGATTGCTGGGTCAAATGGTATTTCTAGTTCTATATCCTTGAGGAATCTTCACACTGTCTTCTACAATGGTTGAACTAATTTACACTCTCATCAACAGTGTAGAAGTGTTCCTGTTTCTCCATATCCTCTCCAGCATCTGTTATTTCCTGGCTTTTTAATAATGGCCATTCTAACTGGTGATAATCAGTATTTTTAAAGGTTTTTTTTTTGAGATAGAGGGTCTTACTTTTTTGCCCAGGCTGGAGTACAGTGGTGTGATCATGACTCACTGTAATCTTGACCTCTTGGCCTTAAGTAATCCTCCCACCTCAGCCTCCTGAGTAGCTGGAACCACAGGTGCATGCCACCATGCCTTGCTTAATTCTTGTATTTTTTGTAAGGAGGGGTTTCATCATGTTGCCGAGGCCTGTCTCAAACTCCTGAGCTCAAGCAATCTGCCCATCTTGGCCTTCCCAAGTTAGGATTACAAGCGTGAACCACTGTGCCTGGCTATGACATATTTTTAACACTTTCAAGAGACAGTATGGTACATATTTGAAGGATTTGGATTTAGGTAATCTGGGTTTCAGTCTCAAGTACAGTATCTTGAAATTTTATTTAATCTTTCAAGCTAATATGGCATCATTTTTACAATGTCAAAACACAAATGAGCAATAATGCTCTACAAAATCTCAAGCACAATGGAAGTAATGTCTAAAAGTAATACTTACAATTATTTATAATCAAATCAATTTTTGCTATAATTATCAGTGTAAATATGTATGCTCTTAGTTTGTTACTAAGTACAAACCCTTTTTTGATTGAGGAATGTCATACCCTATAAATTAATATACCATCAGCCATTCATATTGACTATGTGTGGGAATAGGGCCTAGTTGCAGAAAACACTTTTCTGTTATTGAAAAACCATAGAGATGTATAAAAGATATGCAATATTATTTACTTCTCTTGCTGTTTGAGCATTCTTCACTTGAATTTACATCATAAAATAGCATATTACTTTATAGAATTTAAGGGTGTGTGTGTGTGTGTGTGTGTGTGTGTGTGTGTGTGTATTTTGCAGGTAAACTAAACAGATACATGTCCTTGTCGGTGATGGAAATGACAGTATTTTAAAATGACAGTGTTTTACTTGTTTAAGCAAGATATGTTTGATTTAACTCTACACATATATAATCAATGTGGTGTTATAGAAGCATGACAGATTTCTTTAAAGCCAAAACTTTCTTAAAATTAGTTACAAATTATGAGTAGAACATCATGTAAAGCAGAATTTGCAGTATGCATTTGGAGAACATTCTGAATATGTTCTATAGCTGTGTCACACTTCAGCGGCATATATTTTCAGTTTCATTTGAACCTAAGAAATTCAAATGTTAAGATCTAATCCTTTACTTTTACATGATTTTTTAAATGATGCTAACACAATGCTATGCAAAATGATACAAAGTGTTAAGAATGACATCTTGGAGTGTATGTTTAAAAACCCTTCCAGGTGCCTACATATATTTCCAAATCACTATTGGGGCTATAGACATCTGGTTTAGTTCCAGATTATGTGCTCAGATCAAGGGTGCTGTGTTATGTGTGTCTACTGGCCTTCCTCCTCTCACAAGCCATCCTAGCCTTCCTAATAATCTCTCCCTATCACCCCTTCTCCACTCTCTTACACAGTGTAGGACTACTATGCTATGCAACTCCAAAGAGTGACAATTATATTGCTGTCTATGTGACTAAATGGTGCCCCCACGGAGCTACACAACACTTAGCCTGTTGGCCCTAGGCAGTGCCCCTGTTCAAAAACTGACCAAAATATACATCTGAAAAAAATAAAAAGCATCTGAAAAGTCCAAACTGATGATGCAAATATTGTCTTTCTAACAAGTTCATGTTTATGTTTGGTAGAATATACCATTATTATTATTATTATTTTATTTTTATTTTTTTATTGCATTTTAGATTTTGGGGTACATGTGCAGAGCATGCAATACAGTTGCATAGGTACACACATGGCAGTGTGTTTTGTTTGCTTTCTCCCCTTCAGAATATACCATTATTAACCCTTATCCGCTACTCCCAGCTTGTTCAACCTACCTGCACCTCCAAGTGTAAGTCGAGGCAATTTCACTACTGACCACTTAATTTCTTCAACAACTGCCTTATTATTTTCTGGCATATAGTTTCAGAGGCCTATTTAGTATAGATAGGTTTAAAAAATTTTTTTTCTATTTCTCTTTTATTTTGGAATGATGAGGAATATCCCACCTGAACTTCTACATATATGCCATCACTGAAGATTGCTTATTATATAATCAAAATAATGACCATTTTCTTACTGGTTCAGCCAAGATCATGTTCTGTACTGACAATAGAACTGGGGGTAATTAGAAGGGCTTGAGTAAACTCCATAGCATCAATCTCAAAAGCTAAATGATACATACTAATATGTTTTAGTCTCTGTTAGTAGCCCAATTCTCACTTATTATTTATGAGTTGCCTAAAATCTTTTATATTGGTGTTTATTTTTCAAAATGTAAAACCAACGTAAAAATTCTGTTTGGATTCATCACAGAATACAGACTAATAATGTAATCATCTTGTAGGGGAAAAGCTATAAAACCGATTTTCTGATTTTTCTTTTTTTATTTGAGACAGGGTCTCTGTTGCTCAGGATAGAGTATAGTGTTATGATCATGCCTCACTGCAGCCTCAAGCTCCTGGGCTCAAGCCATCCTTCTGCCTCAGCCCCCTGAGTAGCCGGGCCTACAGGCCTGCATGTCACCACACTTGGCTAATTTTTTAATTTTAATTTTAATTTTTGTAGAGTCAGCTGTCTGGCTATGTTGTGAGGGCTGGTCTTAAACTCCTGGCCTCAAGTGATCCTCCTCCCTTGGCTTCCCAAAGTGCTGGGAATTCAAGATTCACTGTACTTGGCCTGATTTTCTTATACTTACCATATCGTGAAACATATCAGCAGAATATTTATTCTTCCAGTGGAAGCTGCCTATTTTTGGCGATGACCTACTTGAGGTCAGGGGCTCTGCCTTACTTATCTCAGTTTCCTTAATGCCTAGCACTGTGTTTTGCATACAGTAGTACTCAATTTTTGTTGATGTTCAGTATCATTGTTTGGCTTTATCCTAGCTCCACTGTGTCTTTGAGATAGAACCAGGAGAAGCACAGAAAAGTTTTCAATTGTATTTTTTAACTTTTTTTTCCAGGAGTATGTCAATTCTTTTTGTTTTGTAGCCTGTTAGATTATGATTAGCTGGCATTATTTTTATTTTATTTTTTTGAGCTATAGAAGTAAATTTGGCTAAAGCATTAGTTCAAGTACATATTAACATTTAAATAGGATAATATTGTGTTGCTACTGAGATATTTTTAATATTGTTATTTGAAACAGTACACATCGTATGTAGGCTTGAAAATCTAATAGTTTCCACAGGGAGGAGCCAAGAAAAAAAATCTAGTATTATAGTAACATAGAAGTAACAACATAGCAATGCTTATATTTGGATGGTACTGTAACATTTCATGTCTAGTATCTCATTTTATCCAGACAGCAATCCAGGGGGACTTGTTCTTTTATCTTCCTTTTACTTCAGAAGAAATTGAAATGTGGAGAAAGTAAGCCACTTGCTCCTGGTTACACAGCTGACAAGGTTACAAATCACATTGTCTACTTTCAAATTCAGTTCTTCTTCCTAGACTTAGGGAGGTCATTCATCTTCCTGCATCTCCATTTTTGCATTTATAAAAAAGAAATAATAATATCCACATCCTAGAGTTGTTATAGGAAATAAATAATAGTGAATGTTAAGTTCTTGGCACTTGGTAAATGATGGCTATGATCTTAATTTGACCATAAAGGGCATATCTAGCTCTGCTGATGTAATAATGCCAGCCAATCATTTGTACCTTTGTCAGCACTGAATTCTGAAGACAGGTGCCACACTACTGTCACCTGAAGAGTAAGAGCACTGGGATTTCCCTGGACATCTTTAAAGCCCCTCAGAGAGTGAGATAGCAGGACACAGTGGATATGCAATAGATATCCATGGAATGAACAAAATAATACACTCTACTGTGGCTCCTTTCATCCTGCTGTCTTGTGTTGGGTTGATGACACAGTTTTGTCTTTATAAAACTTTTTCTATGCTGATGTTTTGTCTTCCATGTACTTTGTAGGTGCTTACACCCATAAGATGCTAAACCTATTCCCCTGAGCACAAAATATACTCAATAAGTATTATCTGCTTGAGTGACTGTGAAGAGAATGTGGCAGTTGTGCATTTGCCTCTCTTGCTTTGGACCACCCTTTATCAAGTTAGGTTACCTGGCATGTGGAAGTAGCTTTCAGCAGCCCACGTTTGCATTCATTCTACACTCATTCAGTGTAGGTGCTTTCATCGCAGAATGTAGAAATATTGGTCCACACCTCCACTACGTAGACACATCTTCCATTGGTCTGATTCTTGGGAAGGTACTTAATTGGCCCATTGTTGTACCAATGTCCCATTATATTTCTAGATCTGCCCTGCTGTGGGCAGGGCACTGACCAACACAAGGTCTGAGGATGATGCTACGTGGGAAAATGGAGATGGGAGTGGTGGTCCAAATGGCTGGACATTTAACTCAGTTTTTTCCTGTGAAAATAGATAAGAAAATGAGTTTCTATGCTCTGTTTTTTTTTTTTGCCATAATTATGATTAATTAGAAAACATTAGTTAATTTAAAAATTAGTTGAATTTAAAAGATTGTCTTTTTCACTAGAAAGACTAAGATTTTTAAAAAATAGTTTTGAGCTATTTATTCATAATTACTGTCTAAAACTGGAAGAATTGTCTGATATGGGAGCAGTGAGTCTCTTGTCAACAGAAGCACTCAGACACTTCAAAGATGGAATTCAGAAAAGAGATAAGGGTTATTTCTAGACTCAAGTGTCTGTGATTCTGTCCCCATAAGTCTAAGCACAGTCGCCTACTTTATGTATCTATGAAATAATTTACCCAAAGTCTTTATTTAGGATGTTATGGGACATTGAACCCAAAAGAAAATCTCATGAGAATTAGAACACTGCTACTTACATTTTTAAAAAGGCTTTGTCAAGATCAAGATGCTGGAGAATGAACAACTGCAATCTAGCTTAAGCCATACATGGCTTTTCTCATTGGTGAAATGGGTGGTGCTAATTCTCAGAGATTTAATTTTAATTCATTGTGGCTGGGAGAGATTATTTTGTTTTTCAAAGCAAGGCCTTTGGAGTGTCTCATTTTTTTCCCTATTTGGCAAAAGTCATAGGATTAATGTTTATATTTTTAAAGACGACAATTTGACAGATCTTGTGCATTAGAATCTTTGACTTTTACAACTATGACCCTTGCTATGAGTTTCGAAAACATATTTGCAGCTAAAGCCAAGAACTGTTTCTGATTCTCCATATAGTTGTTAGTCATGTCTCTAGGCAACATGTGTCACCCATTTAATACAGTGAGGATCACAAGGAATAGTGTGCGTTAAGGGGTGGGGATCTGGGGGAGAGTCAGTGTGGCACTGGTATTGGTGGTGACGTGAAGGAGCAGAGAACATAGGTTAATTTATGAAATTTTTATCCTTTAACACATTTATGAAATATTTGTTAATCTTTAAGAAAGCTTCCCTTTGACTCCTCTTATGAAGAATTTTTAAAGGACCTGGGGCCTTTTAGCCTAGAAAATATGTCTCTGGGAGTGACTGGCTGGTGTTTCTTAATGTTTGCTGAGCTGCTTTTGGGCATGGGAGCCACCAAAAAGAAGGTGGAAGGGAAATTTCATATTGAGTCCCTGTTTTGTGCCAGTAGTTTTAGGCATTTTACTTCTGTTATTGAATTTATTCTTTAAACAACCATGTAAAAGTGTTATCACCCTATTTCGGCAATACAGAAACAGGCTCAGAAAAGTTCAGCAACACCTTCTTAAAGAAGCAGAAAAGCAAAGTGATTGTAAGCACAGATTCTGGAACTGAACTGCCTGCTGTTAAACTCTGGATCTGCCACTTGTTAACTGACCTTAGACAATTACTTAATCTCTCTGTGCTTGGTTTTCCTGCCTGTAAAATGGAGAAAATGATAAGACACACTCTTAGGGTCATTGTGAGGATTAATATTCTAAAATGTGTGAAGTCATTAGAAGGGCACCTAACATATATATTAACATGTAATTTATACAAGTGCAAATGGTGTATGCGTACGGTATACAATATGGTATTTCATATATAATGCGATATTATGTATTTCTATGTGTTAAATTTTATAGTTTCTCCAAGAATTTAGAGAATAGGATATCAGAATTTAGAATCCAATTTAGAATTGCCTATAATTTTTTATGGATTTAGTGGGACATGAGATGGGACTTGAAGATGGGTAAATGTTTTTATGTAATAAGCATGCTTTATTTTTGTAAATAGAAAAATAAAAAATAAAAAGATAAGTGAGCAGATTCAGAAAAGACTTTCCATACTTAAGGAGCAATTTAAGCCAAAGGCAGTAAAAAAAAATTAGTATGATGTATATAGGAGGTAGTGTGAGAAACACTGATTGGTCATCCTAACACCCATTCCCACCCCTTTATCTCTTTCACTATAGAGTTTGGCAGGTTAGATACTCTCATTCATAGCCTCACTTGCAGATAGAGTGGTCAGTTGACTTAATTCTGACCACTGAGATAGGAGGAAGTGAAAGGATTTTCTACCGAGGCTTTTGTTTTCCTGATTAAAAGACATGACTGAAATCACCTTTTCCCCTTTTCTTTTTTACTTGTACACAGAAATGATGCTTGGAACTGTGGTAACCCTCTTAAGAACAAAGAGATAAAAATCTAAAGAGGTCAAAGCAGAAAGATAGAAAGAACCTGAGTTCTTGAGCGCATTATTGACCTGCTAAACCACAGCCAGCTGGCTTTTACCTCTTACCTTACTGTGATGTAAAAAATATACCTCCCCTTTGCTTCACTTTACATCAGTAGGGTTTTATGGTACTTGAAGCTAACAGATTCTACCTACTACAGACAGCTCCTTGTACCTATGATTCCTATATTTTTTGAGCTTTCTTTACTTCTTACTAGTCAATAAATACTCTAATTTCCTATTGTAGTTAATAATTATTCATGTGAAATGCTACCTGCTCAATTATTATGTGATTTCTTTCTCCTGATTGGACTCACAGTGATACCACCTAACTGGAGCAAAGTATTCAAATTGGTGAGTATATGTTGAAAATTGTGATGGTGGTCATGGTGAAGTTGAAAGCCAGGATGGATTAAAAAAATTTTTTTTTTTTTGGCTGACCTTCTCTCCCTCTCTTCCTTTTTCTCCTCTCTTCCTCCTCCATCACCTATCCTCTCCTCCTCATTCCCCTGTCTCTTTCTCCTTTCCTTCCTTCCCTAAATATTTATTAAGCTTTTCCTATGTGCTAGACACTGTGCTGCATAGCATCGAGGAAATGGTCTGTATATATAAAATTACATATTGAGTGCTACCACATCAGGATAATTAACTGAATGGATTGCCCTAAATTTGGATGTTATGCTTTAGATGGGCTGACTTAATACATGGGCTACAGGGAGAGAGATCCAAGATGGCTGATCACTAAGAGCTTGGGATTGTGGCTCCCCATGAAAGCACAGAGAACAAGAGGACACCACACTTTCAGATGAATATTTGTTGCTCACGGACCAAAAGGTTCCCAGCAGAGGATCCCCATGGGTCACCAGCACGACTTTTGGGGCCAGTTTTGCAGGCGCCTTGGCTGGTGCAGAGTAAGTGGGACTGGTTCCCCTTCTGACCGATGTTTGGAGCTCGGGGAAGGCAGGGTCACCTATTATGGACTCAAGAAGGAAGCCAGACTGCAGATTCCCGGGCAGAAGAGCACCATCAGTCTTAAGGCCGCTGTTTTGGCCGGTGCTGTGGGTTGCCCAGATTCTGGTGCTGGGAATCAATAAATTGGACGTCCACTCAGAAACCTAATTAGAAAGGTGGTAATTGTAAAGACAACAGATGGATAAATTTATAACGAAGGGAAGAAACCAGCCTAGAAAGGCTGAGAATACCCAAAATTAGAATGCCTCTCCCTCTACAGGGGATTACAGTTCCTCATCAGCAATGGAACAAGGCCTGATGGAGAAGGACTGTGTTCCATTAACAGAAGTAGGCTTCAGAAGGTGGATGATAAGAAACTTCTGGGAGTTAAAAGAACTGTTCTAACCCAATGTAAAGAAACCAAGAACTTTGAAAAAAGGTGTGACAAAATACTAACAAGAATAGACAATATAGAGAGGAATATAAATGAATTAACAGAGTTGAAAAACACAACATGAGAACTTCGTGAAATGTGCACAAGTTTTAATAGACGAATTGATCAAGCAGAAGAAAGGATATCAGAGGTTGAAGACCAACTTAATGAAATAAAATGAGAAGACATGAATAGAGAAAAAAGGAATGAGCAAAGTCTCCAAGAAATATGGGACTAAGTGAAAAGACCTAATTTACGTTTGATAGGTGTCCCTGAATATGACGAAGAGAATGAATCCAAGCTGGAAAATACTCTTCAGGATATTATTCAGGAAAACTTTCCCAACCTAGCAAGGCAGGACAATACTCGACTCCAGGTAATACACAGAATGCCACAGAGATATTCCTCAAGAAGAGCAACCCCAAGGCACATAATTCTTAGATTCACCAGGGTTGAAATGAAGGAGAAAATACTAAGGGCAGCCAGAGAGAAAGGTCAGGTTACCTACAAAGGGAAGCCTATCAGACTTATAGCAGATCTCTCAGCAGAAACCCTACAAGCCAGAAGAGAGTGGGGGACAATATTCAACATCCCTAAAGAAAAGAACTTTCAGCCCAGAATTTCATATCCAGCCAAACTAAGCTTCACAACTAAAGGAAAAATAAAGTCTTTTATGAACAAGCAAGTACTCAGAGATTTTATTACCACCAGGCCTGCTTTAAAAGAGCTTCTGAAAGAAGCATTACACATAGAAAGGAACAACCAGTATTAGCCTTTCTAATAATATACCAAAAAGTAAAGAGCATCAACATAATGAAGAATTTATATCAATGAATGGACAAAACAGCCAGTTAACATCAAATGGCAGTAATCCTAAATTTAAATCGACTAAATCCCCCGATCAAAAGATACAGCCAAAACCCAGCGGTATGCTACATCCAGACCCATTTCACATGCAAGGATACACAAAGACTCAAAACAAAGGTATGGAGAAAGATTTACCAACCAAATGGAGAGCAAAAATAAATAAATAAATAAATAAAAAGCAGAAGTTGCAATTCTCACCTCTGATAAAATAGATTTTAAAGCAACAAAGATATAGTGGTAAAAGGATCAATGCAACAAGAAGAGCTAACGTTCCTAATACCCAGATACATAAGACCTATAAAGAGACTTAGACTCCTTAGACTCCCACACAATAATGGTGGGAGACTGCAACATCAATATTGGATGGATTAACAAGACAGAAGATAGATGGGGATGTCCAGGACTTGAACTCAGATTCGGAACAAGTAAACTTGATAGGCATTTATAGAGCTCTCCATTTTAAATACATAAGGTGTACATTCTTCTCAGTGCCACATCACACCTACTCATAGGTTTAAATGAAATATTGATCGACCATTATTAAGCACAATTATTGGCATAAAAGAGGTTTTCAATACCCATTTTTAGAATAAGGCAGCATTCCCATTCTCTCTCCCTCTTTTTCTTCCTCTTTCTTCCTCTCCTTCACTCTTTTTTTCTTTCTTTCCTTCTCTCCTTTCTGAAAAAAAAAAAAAAGAGAAAGCCTCAGTAAAAAAAAACAAAAAACAAAAAAAACCATGGACTATATCAGTGGTCCAGGGAGAAGATCTTGGAATTGTTCATTTCTCCTCACAAGAAGCTACAATTGCCACTTGGGAGAAATACCACAAACATATTTTTAACGTTATAGAATAATCCTAGATCAAAAGTCACATGAGTAAAACCTCTAGAATGCAGGGGTTGACAATTCACCTCTTACATGGGTCATGTCATATAATAGAATAGATTGATTTATTTAATGATTGTGCTATAGAGCCAAATACACATGCAATAAAAATCAGATATACAAAAAGAATTGTATTTTTTAATCTTCTGTAATTGAGGTAATGTTGCCCT
This sequence comes from Callithrix jacchus, assembly GCF_049354715.1. NCBI lineage: Eukaryota > Metazoa > Chordata > Mammalia > Primates > Cebidae > Callithrix > Callithrix jacchus. The sequence continues at coordinate 86,962,113 of NC_133512.1, read as the reverse complement.
CAAACCCTGATCATCTGGTTAGTGGTGGGTTAGTGATGGGTTGAGTGAGGAGTGAAGGAAGTGAGAAAGGTAAACTTGTTAATTTGCATTATCTCAGTTTCTTCCGGTTTTATATAATCTTACTCGGGATTAACACAGTTTCTTTTTGGTAAATGTCTACTCTTTTATGGTTTACCTGCTTCTCTTTCACATAGTAGCATCCTATTTCAGGGGAGTCTATGTGTGTTTATGCCATGAAGGCTGGATCCCTGGTTCATGTGCTATCCCTTGGGATAACAAATCTAGTTTTTAAGTTATCAAAATCGGGAAAATATTGCTGTGTAAAATTAATATCTAAAGTTGCATGTCCACAAGAGTTTTGGAAAGTACTAGTACATTATTCTGAGACTCTTGAGATTCTACATTGTGGCTGCTGCTTCATTTATAAGGCCCTAAATTATAACAAAAAATCTGCTGATCTATGTTAATAACATTGGCAGGGACATCAGGATCACTGTATATATTCAGGTTCACATGTCTCATTATTTTACATACATTATTAAACCTACGTACTTTTACTTACTAATCACCTTTGGAAAAGCAAAGAAAATGTTTAAATATTTTGTAACCCATAAGAAAATGTCAAGGCAATGATCATAGCAGGGTTTTGCTGATATTAAGGCAATGAAATGCAAAACACTACAGAAAAGTAGAGTTTTTTGGTCTCTGTTTTTAAATTTGAGTTTATGGATGCCTCAAATGAGACATTCCATTTATAAATTACCCAGTCTTATGGTTCATGATGACCAATGACCTTAACTTACAGCATTCTAGAAGAAAATTTAAAAAATGCTGCCTAATTTCTTTAGTTATCTGCAAAAGCAAATGATTTTCTCAGAGGATCTTTTTCAATGAGAAAAAAAGTCCCTCTGTGGTAGAATTTCCTCATTTACTATATTTGAAGGTGAAATGTATATTATCTAGATGATCATAAAATGTTTTAAATGTTTAAATATCAATTTAAAAAGAAATCTATTTAGAAATATATTTTTTTACTCTCTGAATTTAAAGAAAATGAATAAAGAAAATGAATTTAAATTATGTCTTTTATAAACCAGAAGAAACTGCAAATGTACTTTGGGAAGAAAGGGTTTAAATTAGCAGGTCTGAGACTTCAATTCTTCAAAAAACCTACTTGCAAGGTGGCTGATGTCTGAGTATTTGAATTTTGTGGGCGTTCTCACTAATTCCTTTAGTGATAAAGTTGGTTTGCTGTGCCTAAACTGAAAGACAGTGTGGTGTATGCTAAACACCTGCTTTCGTTCTGGGGGTCCATGGTAAGCAGGGGCTGTCTACATGACAAGCTCTGAATAAAAACCTTGGGTAGTGACATGGTTAAGCTTTGTGTCCCCACCTAAATCTCATCTTGAATAGTAATCCCCATAATCCCCATGCGTCAAAGGAGAGACCAGGTGGACTTAACTGAATCATGGGGGCAGTTCCCCCATGCTGTTCTCGAGATAGTAAGTGAAGTCTCACGAGATCTGATGGTTTTATAAGGGGGCGATTCCTTACATCGCTGGGTACTTCTATCTCTTGCTCATTGCGAAGAAGGTGTCTGTCTCCCCTGGCCTTCCACCATAAATCTAAGTTTCCTGAGGCCTTCCCAGCTACACAGAACAGTGAGTTAATTAAGCCTCTTTCCTTTGTAAATTACCCAGTCTCAGGTATTTTCTTCATAGCAATGTGAGAAAGGACTAATACAGGTACAGAGTCTCTAGTGGGCCTCTCTGGACAGAAACATCACACAGGTGCTGCATTTTGTTTACTATGGAAGAGCATGCTCAGTGTGACTTCTCATGAGAAGGGGTGAGCATAGGAAGCCTGCAAGTGGATTCCTCTGGACTTGCCTGTACTGTTTTCCTTATGCTGTGCAGTATATTCTCACCAGATCATCCTTATAAGACTTAGCTGTAAGTACAACTACATGCTGGCTCCCATGGATCCTTTTCAGGATTGCTCAAGCAAGGGATGATCTCAGGGACTCCAGTACACCCCTACAATATTTTACAGTTTTTTTAAAAAAACATGAAGCTTGACATAAAAATAGAAAAGTGCAAACGTGCCATTAGTTGCTGATGCATAGGTTTTTCACCACAAAGATTAAATTTAATCTCATTGTTCTAATAGGTCCAACTTTCTGCAGGGTTACATGGTAGCATTCTATAGTTACAAAAATATGGCAGGACATCATAGCTACCTAGTTTCAGTATAAATAATACAGAAAATGAACATGCAAGTTTTTAAAAGAAATTGTGCTGTGTGAATGCTATAAATTTTAATCCAAATAAGGTTAATATTGGCCCTTTGTAACTATGCAGCCCAGAGGGAGGAAAAATGTAGCTGGGCTGATAAATGTGTAACAGCTGGCAAGCTTCTGTTGCTAGCTCTTATTTTAGATTACTCCCAGTACTGGCTCTCTGAAACGTAGTTCAGAATCTCAAAGAAATGTCAGAGGGGACTTTTGAAACTTCATTTCTTTTTCATTCTTGGGCTCATTAAATTAGTAAATGTGGAAGGAAGTGTGACTGAAAAGAACCTGTGGTAGGTAGGATGATGAATAACAAGTCGGAAAAGCACAAAGCTGTAATTTGTAATGAGTTTTAAGCTGATGCCTTCGTATTGCCAGTTAAGCTATTGTGAAAACTTGCCATTGACTAATTGAATGTTGGCTTATTTAGAAGGAAAACCTGAAAGCCAATTAAACACATTTAAAATGGTTATAGTCCTTGAGCCGTCTCAAAGTTCCTATTTATAAGGATTCTGGGGCTTGGGATACATTTTAAAAATGTGAGTAACAGATTTCAGAATCCTAAGGATTTTATTACTATCTCATTGAAGGGAATAAAATGCAGCATAGATTTTGCTGTAATAGAAAATAGAAATAACAGATAAAAATTCAGTTTGTGTAATGCAAAGAGTTGTCCCAGACTGCTCTCCAAGGCCTCATGCCTGGTGTCTCTATTCCATTCTGCATTGACATTATCGTGGCATCCTTTAATGGATGGGTGGATTGACAGTGCTCACCTAATGTAATGTGATTGAGTGTAAATGAGAAACTTACTGTCTTGTGTAGTATAAAGCATTATATGTTTTTTGTGTGTGTTTGCAAGTGCTATGTTTAAGAACCTACTTTATTATCCTTACTGCACAAATAATCAATGAAAATGTACCCAGTGTTTATTATGGGCAGGAAGAGAGGCCTCATGGCTCTTTCATATTATACCAGAGAAGGTACACTTACTTTTATTTATAAGAGGCCTCATGGCTCTTTCATATTATACCAGAGAAGGTACACTTACTTTTATTTATAAACTATGAAGTTTCATGTTCAATACATAGAGCAATAGAATATTTTTTTCTGAATGTAAAAAGTTACATCATATAATTTCTACATGTTCCATTCCACTCATACTGTTTTTCCCTATTCACTTTTTAGTTCATCTAGCTGAGATTTTCCGTAAGTTGAAACCTCTTGTTTTTCCTCTATTTTTTTCTTCCCTCATCTTCCAGTTAAAGCATTTATGTAATTCAATCTCTAATCACATGACTGTTTTCTAGACACTCATGAGAAAATCAGTGTTCATATATATGTGTGTATGTATTTATGTGCGCATATATATGTGCGTGTCCATACACATACACATATATGTATATGTACACTTTCATACATTACTTGGAAGGTGAAGACCACCAGATATAATCACTCTTCTACTTACTTCCATTCTCTCGTTCTCTTCAGAAGGTTCAAGAGAGAAAGTTGGTCTAACCATTTATGATCAATAATTTCCCCACTGATGCACAAGATTCCACACATTTTTCCCTAATGAGAGATCTCACTTTTGTTTTTATGCTGTGATGGTTCATTTTATGTGTCAATTTGACTGCGCTAAGGAATGCTTAGATTGTTGATAAAACACTGTTTCTGCATGTGTCTGTAAGGGTGTTTCTGTATGAGATGAGCATTTGAATTGGTAGACTGAGTGAGGAAGATTGCCCTCTGCAGTGTCAGTGAGTATAATCTCATCTTTTTAGGGCTTGAACAAAAGGCAGAGGAAGGAGAAATTTGCCTATTTTTCTTTTGCCTCACTGCTGTGCTGAAACATATCATCTCATCTTAACCTGCCCTCAGATTGAGATCTATAACATTTGCTCCTCTGGTCTCAGGTCTTTGAACTTGGACTGGATTATAAGTCTGGCTTTCTTTGTTCTCAATTTTACAGATGGCAGACAGTGAAGCTTTCACCCTCCATAATTATATGAAAGTAAATCTATATTTAAATCATAAGTCTCTTTCTATACCTATCCTTCCCTTCCTTTCTTCCTTCCTATCCCTTCTTCCTTTCCTTCTTCCTTTCTCTGAATAATTCTGACTAATATACATGCCTTCCCTGCATTAAAATTCTTCTCTTCTCCCTGAATACTTCACCTTTAAGGTCTTATCTCCCTGATCTCTACCTAGAACTGATATTTTGCTTTTCTCCAGTGGTTGACAGAGGAATTTTGCAGATACACTTGACTAAAGATCTGTATTGTATTGAAACAATAGTTTTCTTTTGAATGTCTCCTTTTATTTCCAGGCTACTTTGAGAAGCATCATAATGTGGAACTCTTAGCCAGTACTCTTTCTTGTGAGTGTTTTGTAATTTTCCCCATTGTGCAGAACCCCTGTTGACTCCAGGAGGGATGGCACCCTGTTTGAGAGGTCAAATAAAAGGCCTAAAACCAGTGAATGAGATATAGGGTTTATTATGGATTTACATACAGAAGTGTTTCAATGGTGGCAGGCTGGACAGGAGAACTGCTACAATTTGTAAAACACATGCAGGTTATATAGCATTTCCACTAAGCACCCTCCACCTAACACCCTCCATTTAACCCCAAACAAAGGGCCTTAATCCCCATATGGCATGTGTTCCAAGGAATGGGCCAGGGGTTCAGATATCCTTCATAGGTAAGGGGTGTATCTCCTGGTTGGCCATTCCTGGATTCCTTAGCTCGAAACTCGGAACCAACACTCTTCTTAGATTATAGGATCGTTCTCAGGGTGTTCTTCAATTGTGCCTGTCTAGTGCCTTTGCCATACACCCACTGTATCTGATTCCCTCCCTTCTATTCATTGGCAGGAGAATGCTATTTATGCTTTCCGTGACTTCAGAATCTTTTCTTCACTTGGCTCCTTTCTCAACTGATTATATATACCTACCTTTCTGCAAGAATTATTTCACATAAAAATGCATTTGGTTTTTCCTGCTAAGAAGCTAAGAAAATAGGGCTGGGCACGGTGGCTCATGCCTGTAATCCCAGCACTTTGGGAGGCTGAGGCAGGTGGATCATGAGGTCAAGAGATCGAGACCATCCTGGTCAACATGGTGAAACCCTGTCTCTACTAAAAATACAAAAAATTAGCTGGGCATGGCGGCACGTGCCTGTAGTCCCAGCTACTCGGGAGGCTGAGGCAGGAGAATTGCTTGAACCCAGGAGGCAGAGGTTGCAGTGAGCCGAGATCGCGCCATTGCACTCCAGCCTGGGTAACAAGAGCAAAACTCCGTCTCAAAAAAAAAAAAGTCTAAGAAAATAAAAACCAAATAATATAGATGTACATATTCTCTAACAATTCAGATCCATCTTCCTCATTTTATTATTCACAGTACTTTAGACAAGGCCTAATATTACTTGCGATGCAATAAAGCCCAATCTTTGGTCATGTAAGTATAGCCTTTATGACAGCTGCTTTATCTGTACTCCTCCTTCACTGTTATTTACTTAATGATTTTATTAAATCTAGATGGTGTGGTTTCTTTCTAATTTAAATAAACTCACTACCTCTTATAGCCTTTGTCTAATAATATTGGTATAATTATGAAGTTAATATCCTAGTTATAATTTTCTAATGTACATTAAAAAGCATTTGGAATATGTTAATAAAGCCATTTTATGCAGCTCTGGCAACACTCGAGTTTATTAAACCCTCCTCCTATTAAACTTGGAGCAGGGTTTAATAAACTTTCCAAATTTTGGTCTCTCGATGTTTCCAATGTTTTATTTCCTTTATTAAGACTTTTCATTCCCATCTCCCCATCACAGGTGCCCATTCATGTTCCTCTGGGCCTTAATGATCTGGCTAGGTTATTGCCTGTGTCCCTACTCTGTTGGCTCTTTCAGTATTTGCCCTTATGCACTTCATGTTTGCACATCATAATATTCACTTAATATTTTTCAGCAGATGTAAAGGTTTTACACAAGTATTCATGGATTTTCTTTCCTCTCTTTAGGGTATTATAGTTATTTAGTTTTATCTTTTAGTATCTTTTAATATTAGTTAGGGAAACTGAATCATTTCTATGGCAAACAAATTAAGATCCTCTAATATTTCAAGCCAGAATAAGAGGAAATGTAAAAGCCTAAAGGCAAGGGAGAATATGGAATGTAGGGAAATTGAAAGAAGCTCAGAGTATTTGGAGCACAAATGTGAGAGGGAAATAAGAAAAGATGTCACTGGGAGGTCAGCAGAGACCAGATCAGGCAGAGCCTTGGAAGCTCTACTATAGTCTGGATTTGATCCTAAGAGTCAGATCAAGTTTTTTGTTCTAGAAAGACAATTTTATCTGCTGTATAGGGAGATGGATGGAAGTGGCCGTATAGAAGAGAGAGTAAGAATCCAGTTATGAACCTCTACAACCATCCAAGCAAGAGATGAGTTAGAATAATGGCTCTGGAGAAAAATGCTGTGGATGGATTTGAGAACTGTTTAGGAGGTTGAATCAACAGGACTTGCTGATTAGCTAGATGTGTCATGTGAGGAAGATGGAGGAGTCTCAGGAAACCACCAGGTTCTTGGTTTTGGCAAGGGGTAGGCTGTTGTATCACACACTGAGCAGGGAACACAGGAGGAACTGAGCTTTGAAGAGGAAAGTAATGAGTTTGATATTGGATATGTCAAAGTTGACTTGCCAGTATTACATACAGAGTGAGTTATCCATCAGCGGTTTAATGTATGAATTGGCAGCTCAGATCTAGGCTTGAGAGAAATATTCAGAAGTTGTCAACATGGAGAGGCATTTCTAAGGTGCAGGAATAAATTTTCTTGGGTGAGTTTGTAGGAGACATGTGGAGAGGGCCTCTGCTGGGCATGGAGGATCCCCACATTGAAGGACAGGTAGAAGAAGGAGGATGCAACAAAGGTAGAGCAACAGAGCCAGAGGATCAAGGGTACGAGAAGAGCATGGCGAGCGTGGAATCAGAACCAAGGGTTTAGATGAAATCATCAACAGTGACAATCACAGCAGAAGGCTCAAGTAGCAGAGGGACTTGGAAGAGACTCTTGGGCCTGGCCCCATTGCCATTGTTAGTAACTGGCAAGAACAGCTTCTGTGGGTATTAGGCCCATAGCATGGGGAAAAACTTTATCCCAGGATAATGGCACATAAGAATGGCTTCCTTGCTTTTATGATGGCCTCACTGTAGTGAGCACTTAGGGGAATACTGGAAACAGGAGGCTTAAGTTCACTGTATTGGTTTCCTAGGACTGCCATAACAAACTACCTCTAATACAGTGGCTTAAAACAACACAAATTTATTCTCACAATTCTTGAGGCTGGAAGTCTGAAATCAAGGTTTTAGCAGTACCATGTTCCCTCTCAATGCTCTAGGGGAAAAAATACTTCCTTGAGTCTTCTAGCTTCTGTTGATTAGTGGCAATTCTTGGCATTCTTTGGCTGGCAGCTGCATCACTCCAATCTCTGCCTCTGTTTTTCATGAGCTGCTTCCCTGTGAGTCTGTGTGTGTACTCTCTTCTTATAAAGACACCAGTCATTGAATTTGAGCCCATCCTAGTTCAGTATAACCTTAACTAATTATATTTGCAAAACCCCATTTACAAATAAGGATACATTCTGAGGTCCAGGGTGGATGGGACTTGGGGGCGGGACACTATTGCATACACTACAGCCACCAAATAAGCATCTCTAATAAATATTGCAGTGGATTACAAGGTAGGTGGTTCAAAGATCACACTTCAGGAAACACTGAGCCTACCCAAACTACTTTTAATGTAAAGATGGGAGTGGGGTTCAGTTAGGTGGGCAGAGAGGTTCCCTGGAAGCTTCAATCCCAGTGTAATTGATCCAAAGAGCTAGGCATCAGTAAAGACATACTTTAATTGGATTTTAAAGAGCATTAGCTCTTTAATCCCAAGGAATGTTAAAAGAAGAAAGATTCCAACCTGATTTAGAGTTCAGCATTGTTGCCAGAATTGAAAACTGATAGCAACAAAACAGACCTTCATTGTCCTGAGCCCTGAGAAGGCATCTAGGCTATATTACAAAGGATCCAACATATACAACTCCTTTACTTAGGAACTGAAAGGAAAGATTATCACAAAATTAAACTAAAAACACTGAGGTTGCTCCTTCCATCTCAGTTTTGTCAGAAATATCTGGTAATCAGGGAAATACATCTGTATAGAGAATTTTGTCATATTTGTAAGATATATTATTATATGCCAAAATATCTCAGATAAGGCACTAATATTACAGAAAAAGAAAAAAAACCTCTGTTTTTATTACATTTCACTATTAATGTACAAGTCATTTAAAAGAAAACATGATATAAAAGAACAAAGTACTTTGTGTGTCTATTCAGAAACTGAGTTATTAAAAAAGAAAACAGAAAGGCTATCTACAAAAGGAGAATGAAAATATGTTGATTAAAAGATAGTCCCTAATGTAGCTGCGATAATGTTTCATAGTATTATGACAGTTTTATTTGGAAAGCATTTATGACAAGTTTATGGAGATGCTCATGATAAATTGATAATTCATAGAGAATGAACATTTTTATTGCAAAAACCTTATCACATAAATCACTATATACAGCTGTGCATAATTTTATTAATCATAAACATAAAAATAAAGGTTAGATACCCTTTTAAGCTCTCTCCTAGATGTGGGATCTTATGATATTTGTAAAAATAATTATTTTTACGACTGTAGAACAGAGATTGTGTGGTATTAGCACATTATACTAAAGAAAAAAAGGCAAAGCAGAAGAGGATGGATGGAGAGGTGAGGCCCTAAAGGCTATGCTGTTATTAGCATCCTATCCTTGGCCATGTGCTATTACACTAGCGGGAATGTAAAGGCTGAAGTCAAGGACCAGGAAGCCTTCCTTTTCCAGCAGGCACAAGGCTGAAGATAGCTGTGACCTATAACCACAGAATCAAAAATGTGTACCTGTTTTGTGCCTGAAGAGAGCTATTTGTTAACCTTGCATTCATAACAGCAAAGGATTCTCATTGTTTTGCTGATAGTCTTGTATTATCTCACTCAGTATGGGTTTTAAAATGAGCACATCCTGAAAAAGTTAAATATGTTCAAAAGTACTAATAATGTTTTATTAAACAAAAACTTAAAAAAAGACCAGACTATCCAGGAAAATACAAAACCATCAAGCTACTTTCCTAATTGAATACCCTTTATTTCTTCTTCTTGCCTAATTGCTCTAGCTAGAACTTCCAATACTATATTGAATAGGAGTGGTGAGAGAGGGCATCCTTGTCTAGTGCCTGATTTCAAAGGGAATTCTTTTAGCTTTTGCCCGTTCCATATAATATTGGCTGTAGGTTTGTCATGTATAGCTTTTATCATTTTATGATATGTTCCGTCAATACCTAGTTTATTGAGAGTTTTTAGCATGAAGGGCTGTTGAATTTTGTCGAATGCCTTCTCTGCATCTATTGAGATAATCATGTGGTTTTTGGTTCCATTTATGTGATGGATTACATTTACGGATTTGTGTATGTTGAACCAGCCTTGCATCCCCAGATGAAGCCTAATTGATTGTGATGGATAAGCTTCTTGATGTGCTGTTGCAATCTGTTTGCCAGTATTTTATTGAAGATTTTTGTGTCCATGTTCATCACGGATATTGGCCTGAAGTTTTCTTTTTTAGTTGAGTCTCTGCCTGGTTTTGGTATCAGGATGATGTTGGTGTCATAAAATGAGTTAGGGAGGATTCCCTCCTTTTGTATTGTTTGATAAGAGGAGCTGGTTCCATTCCTTCTGAAACTGTATCAAACAAGTGATATTTTTAATGGCAGTTGTTTCCTGATCAGTGGTTCTCACATATCTGAATTAAAATAAAACCTACACTGTAAAACATAGATTCACTGTAAAAATTCTCTTAAGTATTAAAAACAATAAGCAGGTCAAAATATAATCTGTTAATGAAAACATTTGTCTTATTTCTAAATAATTGCAATGAAAAATACCTTTTTAATCTGTTTTATTTAATAAGATTTTTATATACAATTATTTTAAATAATTTAATTTTATTGCCAGGTTTTGTCCTTCTAGCTAATATAATTCACCAACAAGATAAAAAGAGATTATACTGTTGTAGCAATGGAGATTTCAGAAATAGACTAATTTTTAAATGATGGATACAAAATGTACTTTATTCTGTAAACTGCATTTTTATTTGTAAGGTAAATTATTTTCCATATCCAGTTTCAGTTGCATTCAAAAAGGCAGAATCAATGAAGCACCAATTGGGTTTTGTTATATAAGCCTATGATCCCTCACGTATAATTCCAAAATTCAAACAGGTTATGAAAACCAACTTTTCATAGGTTTGTGACAAACTCATTTGATGGCAAAACCTACTCTGAATTGATGAGGACTTTGCATTGTTATTTATTTTTCTTGAGGGTGAATTCATATTTATGTCATAAAGATATTAATGTGTCTTATTTTCAGATGCTGACTCAGGCTATGGCAGAAATATTAAATAATGTATAGTTTATAGACTTACATTTTAAAATTCATTAAAAATTTTGAATTTTGAAATATAGCTATCCCCAAGAGTTTCAGAAGAGGAATTATGGACCTAATTCTCTCTCTCTCTCTCTCTCTCTCTCTCTCTCTCTCTCTCTCTCTCTCTGTGTGTGTGTGTGTGTGTGTGTCTGTTGCTTATTTAAATGTTTTGGTGGTAGAGGCACAAAATGTTACTCTCTCTTGATTAAAATTTAATTTTATTTACTAAATTAAATATTTTAATTTTAAAAGTATTTGATTTTAAATTGACTCCTAAATTGAATTAAAAATTAATTTGAAGGAGTACGATAAAGACATTGGACCAATAGTTTGACGCACTTCTTGATGATTCTCTATGCAAGGCAGTACAGTGAGGGATATACTCATGTGATTACTGAAATAACTTGACATATTCTGATTCTTGACAATGATCAAGTTCGTCTCATTAGTATTGCTCTGTCAGTGGTGACAGACATTTTTAGCTTTTTAACATCAATAGAAGCTCCTGAAAAAGAAAGTAGCTCAGCTTCTGGTATGTCATTGTGTTGAAGCACATTTGCAGGATTTAATAAAATGCCAGTACAGTGTGGGTGCCGTCCCCTGTCAAGCACCAGATAGCTCTGTCTGAACATGACAGATCCTTGGACAGAATGACTGCAAGACACTAAATGCATTCTACTTCTCCATAAAATCATATTAGTAAGATAAATAAAGAGCTCTTTCCTATAAATCAATGTATATCATTTGCTTGTGATGTGGTATTTAAAGCTTAGGTTAGAATTGACAGTGGTGAAGTTCAAGCTGGTATTTTTCAAATGCTCATCTCCAAGAAGTGCCAACAGCAAAGATATGATCTGTTGGGTTTTTTCAAGGAAGGAAGATGACAATGTGGTTTTAAGCAACAATGCAAGAGGAAAAGGTTACAGGCAAAAACCCCAACAAACCAAACAAAAACTCCACTTCCATTTTCTTTCTGTTAAGCTATATTATAAAAGAAGAGTCCACGTTCTTACTAATGGTTTTCCTAATTTTGCAGCTGAGCCCCTTTTCACTTTGCAGCCTGGCTAACACAAATCATTGAGAATCACTGTATAATAAATCATTTGAAAAATGTATAGAGGCAATGAGCCAAGAAAGATGTTTAGCAGTTAATCAAAGATGACCTAATGTTTTCTACCTATCCTCTATAAAATAAAACATATTACTCAATTTAATCACCAAACAATGTCAAATTAGAGGGAAGAAATGTTGAACCTTGCAACAAGGATGCAGTTAGTATTAGTTTAAAAGAAAAACTAGTAGGCAGAGTTTAGGGGCCTAACTTCTTGTTAGGATTCTTTAATATCTTAGCTGGTACACCCTAGTTGATTTATGTTCACTACTAGTAATCCTAGATTACTAAGTGCAAAATCTGGGAGGTTAGACCATATGGATTCTAAGATCTCTTATTTTTGAAATTCGGAGATACCATTTTGTACTGTATGCTCTTGCTATGTATGAACCTAATGGTGTTAATACTTGGCCTTTAAACTGGATTATCTTGCCCCATAGCTTCATTCTTTATGTAATAATTATGAAGTAAATTGCTAACAGCTAATGTTTTGTAAATAATACCATTTAATACAGATGGCATACATGATGATCCTAATTCTTTACAGTTTCTGAGAATGTGGGCCTAGCTTTCTGCCAGACTGAATTAATTACCTAAAGATAACCAGAGAATACATTGTATATAAAAAGAAACCATTATGATTTTTAAATGTCAAGCCCATACATTTTATACATTATTTGATAAATGATTACAGTGGTCTAAAAAAGTCTTTGGTAGTTGTCCATTTGTCATCCAGCCTATGTCTCTTAGAAAATTCTCTGAAATCAATCCCGTGAAACATGAATAGGCATTGCAATCTGTGTCGGAGTCTTAATGCATCATGCAAGACATTTCTATACAAAGACTAGGTGAACCAAAGGCTGAAACTGTCAGCACTACACACCTGGTTTTATCTTTGCCAGTTTTAGATAATAGATTTCATTGTTTTATTGTTAATTCTTAAATAAGAGTTGTCTATTCACCAAACCTTCTGACATCATATTTTCTTCCTAGTCTTACATGACACTCGTTAATGTGCTTGAAGTTGCTTTAAGTGTGGTTTCACATCTCTTTAATTCTCATACCACCTTTTGAGGTAGGACTGTAATTACCCCCATCTTATGTCTGAGAAAACTCAAAATGGAGATGTCTGCAATCACTTATACTGGAACACACAGCTAGAAAGTTTTTGAGCTGTAATTCCTGTCCAGGGTGCCTGGAGGACAGCATAAACTTAACCTACATGCTGCACTGCTGTGATAAAGAAGAGCTGCTTAGATCGGTTTCTATCTGGTTTGCAGTCTCATGTATGAGTGCAGAACTGTCCTAGTTTTCCTACACATGCCGTATCTTCTGCTGTAGATTATCTTAGACTTCTGATAGTTTTAAAAATAAAAATTGTAGTAAAATGGAATCATGGAATTTAAGTTTGAAGTCGTTAAGTCCTACAACACGGCTTGGTTAGAAGTATTAGTAAGCAAATGCAACATAAGTTAAAAGAAGCATTGGCTTCCTAGTCACCCCAAAGACACTGTCTCCAAGAAATAGTGAAATTGAACATTCTTCCTGTTGTATCTCTATATGAACTTCAACACATTTAAAAATATCGTTCAGCGTTGTTGCATTTCAGGGTCATTGTAAAACAATAGGTATAACTAAGCATACAAACAACATAATAAAATACAAGACTTTCAGCCTTTCATTTACGTTGCTTGACAAGATTATGGAAAAAATCTTTCTCAGAATGTTTTTGAATCCATTTGTTACTCTGAGCAGAAATGTCTCTTTAGAGTCCATGTGTTAGGTCCTAAGAGGTGTGAACCTCAACAAGATACTGACCAATGGTAAGGTAAGCAAGTCAGACAGTCCATAATTCATTATTTACTTGAGTTTATTTGCAAAGGACATGTCAAATACTTAGTGGAAAGCAATAATAGGTATATTACCACTAGAAAGAAATACCATTACATTTCATACAAACACATTTTCAGATGCCTATTTGGCATACTTTAAAAAACATGGAAAGTCATAAAGACATGTTATCAATATGAATGTTTGTTTTTTAGCCCAAATTTGAGTGGGAACTTCTGTGAAGAGCATCTTCACATGTGTCATATGCTGGTTTGTGGAAATGGATTATTAAGATGACTGTTAGCTAATTTTCCAGGTAAATTCCCTCTTCTTTCTCTACATAAAAAAATAATTTTAATGTAACAGACATGTTGAGGCATAGTAGGGGGTGGTTTGAAAGAATAAATTTTTGCCCATAAAATAAAATATTATAAATAGGTTGATATGGAAAATAGTGATTTCAGTTTTATTATATAATACCTAAGCCACAGCTCAACACTGAAAAAAAAACAAAACAAAGCCAAAAAAAGCTAGTGTCTACCAGGTTTCCCAGATAATCCCCTCTGAAGAGCAGACTTGGAAACGTCTAAGGCTTAGAGCTGCACATTGCTATTTTCTTGACTGTTTCTCAAAAAGTATGCAGATTCTAACTTTTTGGTTGTGTCACTCCCTCAATTACACAAAACATATAACTGATCTTTGGTAAAAAACAGAAACGTTCATGGCATTTCTTCAGCCCTTAGCCACCTGGAATGTGTGAATTGTAAAAACAAAGTTCTCTATTTTGATGTGAAAATATTTTATTGATAATGTTACATGCTACCCCAAATTATACCTAGTTGGATTTTGAAAGAGTTATAATTATAAGTAATACTACAATTACTACTACTATTAACGATTGTAGGGAAAATCATAACTACAATAGTATTTTTGAAAGTATAGAATATAGTATTCTGGCGGAAGCTTTATTTAGGATATAAATTTATATACTCAATGCTTAGCATTAAGTCTTCCCAGATTTAAGAGCACTGAATTGTACAAACTTCTTTGTTGATACATGTAAAAAAAGAAGAAGATTTTTTCTTTTATATGTATTTTATATATATAATATCTATAAATGAACAAAACGTCTAAGGTTATGTAAATGAGCTCAGAAACAAAAAGCCAATTATAGTCAAAGATAGCCAATGCTTGTTGCGCATCCTACTACATTCCCTCCCATACTCATGACAGGCATTATTTGTTGATTATGGCCAGAGGCAGTGTCAGACTTCTCTCCAGACAATGCTCTAGGAAGCCACAGTCAGCTAGTAATGGCAAAGGGACCGAACCAATTCATTATGAATGGATCAATATAGATAGAACATGACATCTTCACATCCAGAAATCTCTCATTATAACTGTATCTATAACCAAAATGGTTCTACTACTCTGTATAGAATAAGTTGAAGGAAATGAGCCCTTAGCTTGTAAGAAAGAAAATGAAGAACAAGATCAACTCAGAGTTGTTCATCGTAATGTTTCTATATCCTTTGGACCTATAGAGGCAAAAAAAAAACATGTCCCTATATGAAGCAATTAGGTTTGGAAAAGGAAGTTAGCAAGGATTCCAGCATCAGGAATTCTCTCCCACAGGAAATGTAGCCTTGGAGGCTGATGAGTGACCTGCTCAAAGGAAGTTGGCTGCAGTGTTTCCATGTCAGGGAAGCAAACCCTGACCTAGAGGGTGCTCTTCTGTGGAAGACCCAGGCTGGCTAAGAATAGAAATGGGCTATGTGACAGTGAAGCTGAAAATGATTTCCTCTTGTCTTTATTTTTTCAGTTTTAAAGATACTTTTTGTAATTTATATATATTCATGTACTTCACTGGTGGTCTTTTGGCAAGCAATGAAAATGGCTGTTAAATTTGAGGATTCTTTTTTTGTATGTATGTGAGAGAAGCAGAAAAACCTACTAGAAAAAGAATATAGTACTTCACCTATACAAAAAAAAAAAAAAAATCCAAACCAAACGAGCATCTATATTAGTCTGTTCTCACACTGCTATAAAGAAATACCTGAGACTGGGTAAGTTATAAAGAAAAGGGTTTTAATTGGCTGATGGTTCCACAGCCTGTACAGGAAACATGTCTGGGGAGGCCTCAGGAAACTTACAATCATGGCAAAAGGTAAAGAGGAAGGAGGCATGTCTTACATGGCCAGCGCAGGAGGGAGAGTGAAAGGGGAGGTGCTACACTCTTTTAAACAACCAGATCTCATGAGAAATCACTATCATGAGAACAGCAAGGAGGGAATATGCCCCCATGATACAATCACCTCCCATCAAGCCCCTCCTCTTATATTGGGGATTACAGTTTGACATGAGATTTGGATGGGGACACAAATCAAAACCGTATCACAAACCCCATGTCAAAATGTAAAGAATAAGTTTCACAAAATAAGTTACATGTTTTCCCTTGGGGTCCCAGTGGTACCCTAATGTTTTTAGCATTATGTAAGCTCTCAAAGGATGGCTGTTGGTTGGTCTAACTTTAAAAAAATAATTCATTATACTTTAAGTTCTGGTGTACATGTGCAGAATGTGATGTTTGTTACATACAAATAAACGTGCCATGGTAGTTTGCCCCATCCATCCCCTCATCATCTACATTAGTTATTTCTTCTAATGCAATCCCTCCCCAATCTTTCCACCCCCTTCTATCCCTCTACCCCCTGGCAGGCCCTGGTGTGTGATGTTTCCCTCCCTGTGTTCATGTGTTCTCATTGTTCAACTCCCACTTATGAGTGAAAACATGCGGTATCTGCTTTTCTGTTCTTGTGTCAGTTTGCTGAGAATGATGGTTTCCAGATTCTTCCATGTCCTTGCAAAGGACACTAACTCATCATTTTTTTGTGGCTGCATAGTATTCCATGGTGTATATGTGCCATATTTTCTTTATCCAGTCTATCATTGATGGGTATTTGGGTTAGTTCCAAGTCTTTGCTATTGTGAACACTGCTGCAATAAACATACATGTGCATGTGTATTTATAGTAGAATGACTTATACTCCTTTGGGTGTATACTCAGTAATAGGTTTGCTTGGTTGAATGGAATTTCTATGTCTAGATCCTTGAGAAATTGCCACACTGTCTTCCACAATGGTTGAACTACTTTACACTCCCACCAACAGTGTAAAAGTGTTCCTATTTCTCCACATCCTCTCCAGCATCTGTTGTCTCCTGATTTTTTAATAATTACTATTCTAACTGTCGTGAGATGGTATCTCAATGTAGTTTTGATTTGCGTTTCTCTAATGACCAGTGATGATGAGCTTTTTTTCTATATTTGTTGGCTGCATAAATGTCTTCTTTTGAAAAGTGTCTGTTAATATACTTTGCCCACTTTTTGATGGTTTATTTATTTATAAATTGTTTAAGTTTTCTGTAGATTCTGCATATTAGCCCTTTGTCAAATGGGTAAATTGCAAAATTTTTTTTCCCATTCCATTGGTTGCTGGTTCACTCTAATGATAGTTTCTTTTGCTGTGCAGAAGCTCTTAAGTTTAATTAGATTACATTTGTATATTTTGGCTTTTCTTGCCATTGCTTTTGCTGTTTTAGTCATGAAGTCCTTGCCCATGCCTATGTCCTGAATGGTATGGCCTAGATTTTCTTCTAGGGTTTTTATGGTGTTAGGTCTTTATGTTTAATTCTTTAATCCATATGGAGTTAATTTTTGTATAAGGTGTAACGAAGGGGGTCTAGGTTCAGCTTTCTGCATATTGCTAATCAATTTTCCCAAACCATTTATTAAATATATACAGTTTTTCTATCATGAATATCAAGATAAAAAAGATTAGAATTTAAGAGGGCATATTAAGAGCATAGTAAGGTGATCAGATGTAAAAGTCAATATACAAAATTAGCACCTTTTTAATATTAGCAGTAATCACTTAGAGAATATAACGGTAAGAGAAATCTCATTCACAATAGCAATGTAACACATTTTCTACTTGGGAAGAAACAAAACGTACAGGCCTTTTATAAAAAGGGTATTTAAAAACCTGTACAAATGAAGTTCTCTTCCATATTTTTCAGTGGGAAGACTCAATAATTTAAAGATATTGACAAGCTGGCTCTCAAATGTATATGAAGAAAAGAATAACAATGATTGGCAAATTAACTTTTTATAAAGGAAAATAACGATGACCTACTAATAACCAGAATATAGTATAAAACAAAGCATAGGGATGACCAAATACATAAGAGAAAAAAACAGAACAGAAACCCAGACATGTACAGGAATATTGTTCATAGTAAAGGTAGCATCTCAAATTAATAAAATGATTCAAGACTTCTCAGTAAATTGCATCGTGACAATTGGCTAATCT
Organism: Callithrix jacchus; assembly: GCF_049354715.1. Classification (NCBI taxonomy): domain Eukaryota; kingdom Metazoa; phylum Chordata; class Mammalia; order Primates; family Cebidae; genus Callithrix; species Callithrix jacchus. The sequence goes on along the minus strand of NC_133512.1, from coordinate 86,943,949 downwards.
CCTAGGATAAAAACTCAGTTTATAACATAAGCAAAAGTATATTCAGAGATTAAAGAGGGTAACTGTTAAAAAAAATTATAAAAGTATTTGAAGAAAATATTTTTTTAAATTTATAATTCTGGGGATAGAGAAAGCTTTCCAACATAAAACTCATAAATCACATAAGAAAGTACCACTTTGACATCCATAAAAATAAAAAAATAAATTTCTGTGAGATAATCATAAAAATGAAGTCAAATCATAAGCTACAGACAAGGAGAAATAGTTACATATAAAATATTAATAATATATAGAATGCTTACATACGAATAGGAAAAATACAAATAACTGAGTAAAAGGTTCAAAGAGGATACAAAGACTCATTTACAGAGGAAATACCAAACTGTATATGAAATAGACAATATTTATTAAAATGTGAAGTAAGCCTACTCTTTGATCTTGTAATATACTTCTAGGAATCTATTCTGCAGAAATACTCACTCATAGGCGCTAAGACATATTTACAAGCATATTTGCTATTTAAAATAGGTATTATAATAGCAAATAAGTAGAAACAAGCTATATGGTTAACAAAGGTCGGTGTAACTACATTACAGAACATTCCATTATAAGAAAGAACTAGATCTTTACATATTTAAAAGTCTTTTGAGACCCAAATATTTTTTATTTATTTTATTTTATTTTGAGATGGAATCTTGCTCTGTCACCCAGGCCATAGTGCAGAGGTGTGATCTAGGCTCTCTGCAACCTCTGCCTCCCAGGTTCAAGCGATTCTCCTATTTCAGCCTCCCGAGTAGCTGGGATTACAGGTGCCCACCACCACACCCAGCTAATTTTTGTATTTGTGGTAGAGACGGGGTTTCATCATGTTGGCCAGGCTGGTCTTGAACTCCTGACCTCAGGTGATCCATCTACCTTGCTCTCGCAAAGTGCTGAGATTACAGGCGAGAGCCATTGTGCCCTGCCTTAAAATCCAAATAAAAAGAGGTTGTCACAGCATAGCAGAATCATATGTAATATTGTGACCCTGTATTCATTTATTTTTCACCTCATTGCTTTTGTGTACTTTTCATTAAGCACCTTTTCCTTTCCTTTCAATAGAAGTTGTGTAGATTTAACGTGTACAATATGCTGTTTCTATATAATTTTCCATAGTGAAATAATTACCACAGTAAAGCAAATTAACATATTCTTTTCCTTACATAGTTACAACTTTTTATGTGTGTATGGCAAAAGCACATGAAATTTACTTTCTTTAGTTATGCAGGATGAATTAGTCTAGTGATCTAATGGATTGACTCTTTTACTGTATGAGAGCATATTCATGTGGTTCTTATTGTTTAATTAAAATAATTTGTTGTTGTTAAATCAAAGAGGAATATTCAGGGAAGGTCAGGTCTGGTGGCTCAAGCTCTTCCTCACATGATAGAGAACTGCTTCGAGGAGGCTGTGAGAATCACATGTCTGTTGCTGACTTGACTTCAGCTGTCTCTGTACTTATGTATTCTCTTGACCTTGGGCTGTGCTGTCATTTTTTTCTTTTCTGAGGGTTTTCTGAAATGAACATAAAATGGAATCCTTTGAGATTGTTCAGATCCTTGCTATGCAAAAATTAACATTGTTGAAAGAGGTCTTAGGTATTATCTAATGCAATTCCCAAACTTTATGTGGAATTCTGACTTCTGAGATGGCCAGAACACTTGATTTTTATTTTCAAGACAGTCTTGGTCTGTTGCTCAGGCTGGAATGTATGAAGTTATTACAGGTTACTGAAGTCTGGACTTCCCAGGCTCAAGCAATCCTCCCACTTCAGCTTCCCAGGAAGCCGGGACTACAGGTATGTGCTAGCATGCTGGCTAAATTTTTGTATTTTTTATAGAAACCATGTTTTGTCACGTTGCCCAGGCTGGTCTCAAACTCCTGGGCACAAGCAGTCTGCCCACCTCAGCCTCCCAAAGTTCTAGGATTACGAGCATGAGCCATTGTGCCCAGCCAACCAGGACAGTTGAATGGGAATTTTTTATTTCTCCTGCTTGAGTCATATCCCCTTTCCCAGAAACTGGGAAAACATACCCACTGAAAACCCAAATAGGTGGTACTACTTTCCCAGTTTTTTAAGCCAACACAACAAAAAGTAATTTCATTCAAAGGAGTTACAGTTAATAAATATGTATTTTTCAGCAGACAAATTAATTCTGTGATGCCATTTGATGACCTACAAAAATGTGTCCCGGTGTTACTTCAGTGTTCCATATTAGGACCCTTTTATACACAAATTCTGCAGTATTCCTTTCCACCAACTCTGCCAAGCACTGGCCTGGTTGGTTCATCTCTATTTGTCAAATCACTATTCAGGGGTAGTTGGCCATGTTAGTGTATTTAAACCATGTCACATTATTCTGATAGTCAGTTCCTACGTGTCCGAAGAGCCCTTCAAGAAATATACTTGTCTCTATAAATATTGTCAAGGAAAGATAAGAAATTTCCCCTTCCAGTTTGGTGATTGTACTTCTTATGGAATGCCTGCTTTGGCAATAAGGTGCCAGATACTGCTACTCAGAGCTTATTCGATTTGCATGCATTCAGATACATGTGCCTATAGAAAAACCACTTTACCAGTTTTAGAACTCCACTGTCCATTGTCCTATTCTGGAATATACAGTAGCTCTAACTATGAGTTAAAATGGGTTACATTGAACCCTTTGGGCTCTTTCATTGCTCTCGTATGGTCCTTGACTGACAAATTCCCATAGTGCAAAGGTCATGGGCAAGCCGTGACTCTTCTCTGGAGCTGCAAGCTGGCTGCTCCTGGGGACCTATGTTCCATTCTCCTAACTGGGCTTAGCAAGCCACAAATCCCTGATTGAAGCACAGACCCCTTGAGAGACAGAAGAGTGTTGATGCTCAGGTCCCCAGTCATCTACATATTTGTATGAGAGCCTTGGACTCCTGGACCCGAAGCCAGTGTAATTACTTTATAACTTAAAAATCATCATTTTGAATTTTAAAAATTCACAAAAAAATGAAATTCACTGTAATGGAAACAGGTCTTTCCTTTCTAAATTCTGTAATGTTATACTATCTTTACATGTTCACAGTAGAAGGAAATGGTCCTACTGGCTGCCAGGGAGTGAAGTAGCAGAGTGGAACTGCATTCTAAAATCAGAGCTAATATTCAGCACCAGCTTTCATGGTCTTGTGTCTTGATGTGCTGGCTATTGGGCCTACAGAAATACATCTTCTGTTTATGCTTCCAAGTGTTTCTTTTATCTCCAGATAAAAGTGGACAGGGGAAGTTGCCAAAATTAGTTCCTTTTTGGCCCAGGCCACAGTTAAACTTAGATGTAAAAGAGATCAAAGAGTTCCATTCTGATCCAAGTAGCTGCAGCCCAGCAGTGTGGCTGGTGGCAGTATGAAGTGGGTGAACATCTTCTGATTTGGAACATCTGAGCAATACTTTCTGGGCTGCAAGGCACAAAAAGAGGCAGCATGCGTGTCTGCTTTTGAAATGACTGTCTGCCTTCTAGGATTTGACAGAGGAGCACTTGTTTAGACTTTGGTGTATAATCCAGTGGGAAGCTCCCAGGTATTCCTAAAAGCTGCCTCAGGGGATCTCTGTGAACGGGAGTACTCTCCTCTCCTCTCCTCAATACACACAGAGTTAATTTTGTTCACAGTCCTTCCATGCTTCCTTTGGGTGAAGCCAAACTGTTGAGGTTTCTTCGTTGCAAGGTGGTAGCAACTCCCCACCCTACTCTCTCTTTCATTTTGCATTTAGGTTCTGATCTTTACAGAGTCTTAGACTGATGTCCCCAGGGAAAGTAGGAGCAGACAGAAGACTCTTGGGCTCTTGTGAATCAATAGGGTCACCAGATTATTTACTATCCAAATCAGAACACTTTTGACAGTGAAAGAGGCACTGTTGGTAAATAAATCTGGACACCTAGAATCTCCTAGTAATCTCTATGGCACTCTCTATGGCCATCCTCTGCATAGAGAATGGGGTGATTTCTGGCTCTAGAGACTCAAGCTGAATGCTTCTTTTCCTGTGCATTATTGGGCATTTTTAGTCGCTCCTCTAAATAATTATAAATGATCATTTTCTTCTGTTTATAGCAAATATAGCAATCAGAAAAAAATTGGGTAATACATTTTCATATGATTCAAAACACAACCCCCTTGTTAAATAATATTGCTTCAGAATAGATTTTCTTGCAAAGAAAATGTTCTGTACAAATTCTTTAAAGAAGTCTTTCAAGCGGATTTTTAAAAAAATGATGCCACCACCCACCACTTACAAAGAAAATCTTGAAGGGGAGCGGCAACCCCCTCAGGCCATTTCTAGCAAAATGTACAATCAGTACCAGCAACACAAAAATGCTCCTGTGACTGCACCCAAACTATTTTTCGTCCCTAACAAATTTTTGCCTTCAAACTGTAGTTGTATGGCTGTGTTTCCTTTCTGTTTGTTTTACCATATCCCTTCTAAATATTTTGCATCATCCTGGAGATTTTCCCAAGTTGTGGTCTGCTGGCTGGGGGGCCGCACGCCTCTGATTTGCAGCATGAAGTTGTGTTGCCATGGCAGGGGTTGTTTACCATCAGAGAACACTTGACAGGATGGCACCTCCCACAGCCATTCCAACCTCCTTTCCTCCTCTTCTCTACTTGCTCAAATATTCTGAGACAGCAGCCCAGATATGGCTTTCTCTAATCATAAACTACATTCCCGGAGCGTGAACTTGACTTTGCTTTTGAGATAGGGAAATGTTTGGCTCTGTTTATTCCTCTCAAACTGGGCAGTGTCCTCTTGACTGCTATGACTCATCCACTTGTCAGGGCTGGAATCTCCTAACAATTCTTTCTCTCAGGTAAATCACATTGCTCAGACTTGGGAAGCAAAAATGGCACTGAGGCCAAAGGGTAACCTTGTGGTGGTCACAGCCCGTTCACCTGACAGAGGTCTCTGTTGCCCAGAAGGTTTTTTTTTCCAAGAAGAGGAAAGCTTAGTCAGAACCTGACAAGTCTCCCTCACATTCCTGCAGAGGAACCAGCCTAGGGAGAGATAAGAGCCGTGGGTTGACACCCTGATTATGCTTACCTTTTTATTGGTTAAATGTGGAAATTGACTTCATCCAATTAATAAGAGCAGGAAACAGTTTTTGTTTTGTCTTTGTAGGAAAACATGAAGTAACGGTTTTATCTCGATTTGTCAGGCATTGCCCAAGAGAATACAGCCATGTGGGCCGGTGGCCAAAAATTTGCTCTAAGGCCCAAGTATTAACATCCAGATATAAAAAGAATGCTAATTGGTTTTCCAGCTGAAAAATAATAAGGGATTTGCTGCCAAAAAATGCTGTATGGCCTGGAAACCCCAAGTTTATACAATAGGGCCTGATTACAATCTGGGGTCTCTATTTGTGCTCCTATGAAGAGCTAAACAAAGGGAGGTGTTTCACTCCTCTGTCTTTGTAGAAAGCTCTGCTCCAGATCTCAGCCTGGTGCAGCACCAGGCTTCCCACAGTCTTCCTGCCAAATCCCCAAGTTTTTTCCTGGCTGCCATTCAGGAAAGTACAGCTTCGTCTGTAGGATGGAAAGTTAAAAAGGCCTTGCTTGGATACGCTGAAATATATACAAACACTGCCTGACGTATGGAGTAGGCTGCTGCCATTGGCATCCTAGCAGAAAGAATGTAAAACTTTTCAAAGTCATTTTGGGTAAGTGATTGAGAAGACTGAGATGAAGAAGAAACATTTTATATATTATATTATATATATTATATATATATATTGTGTATATATAATGTTTCTTCTTCATCTCAATCTTCTCAATCACTTACCCAAAATCAAGGGGAATGCTGAATTTTGAGATTAATATATATTATATATATTTATATTATAAATATATATAATATAAATATATAAATTATATATATTTATAATATATTATATATATTTATATATAATATTTATATTATATATAAATATATATAATATAAATTACATATAAATATATTTATAAAAATTATAAATTTATAATATTTATAAAAAAATTATAAATTTATATTTATAAAAAAATTATATATAATTTATATATAAATATATAATATAAATTATATATAAATATATATAATATAAATTATATATAAATATATATAATATAAATTATATATAAATATATATAATATAAATTATATATAAATATATATAATATATAATATAAATATATATAATATATATACATATCTCAAAATTCAGCATTCCCCTTGATTACTGGGTATATATCCAAAGGAGTATAAATCATTCTATTATAAAGACACATGCACATGTATGTTCACTGTGGCACTGTTTATAATAGTAAAGACCTGAAACCAACCCAAATGTCCATTGATAATAGATTGGACAAGAAAAATGTGTTACATATACACCATGGACTACTACACAGCCATAAAAAATGATGAGTTTGTGTCTTTGTAGGGACATGGTTGAATCTGGAAACCATAATTCTCAGCAAACTGATACAAGAACAGAAAATCAAACACTGTATGTTCTCACTCATAGGTGGGTGTTGAACAGTGAGAGTACATGGACACAGGGAGGGGAGCATCACACACTGGGGTCAGTTGAGGGGGGACTAGGGGAGGGACAGCAGGGAGTGGGGAGGTTGGGGAGGGATAACATGGGGAGAAATGCCAGATACAGGTGACAGCGGGATGGAGGCAGCAAACCGCATTGCTTTGTATGTACCTATGCAACAGTCCTGCGTGTTCTGCGCATGTACCCCAGAACCTAAAGTATGATTAGAAAAAGAAAATTCAGCATTCCCTTTGATCTTAACAGTTATCTACCTTAGTTTTCTCATTGGTAAAATGTCAGTTATTCTCCCAGATCCCATTCAGCTTGGGCTATCTCTAAATTGAGGACTGGGTATAGCATATGTAGAAAATACTGGCTGTCTACTGAATATCTTTGAAAAGGTCCCTGGAAGTTAGTTGGGATGAAAGTCAATGTCTGGAACACTGGCATGGCACAGCCCCAGGCCGGTGCTCTGATGTGTATTGGCTGGGTGCCAGCCTACCAGTGACTTTACACCATCACTCCAGGTCTATATTACTTATGGGAATGAATTAAAATAGTTGCATAATACTTACAACTCTGTTTTCATTATTTCCAGTTGATGGTAAATATCATAATAAAATTCACAGCATTTAATTAATCTTACCCATAATGCTTTCAAGTTGTAGTTAATACTAAAATACACTAATTACTCTTTCACCAATCATGGTCATAGACTATTATCCTAGTCATGTATATAAAGATGCAACTAAGTTAAAGACTTTTTTTAAAAAGAATTACTTTGAAAAACGAAGTAAAATGTGTTCTAAACAACCAACTTCTGCCAAAACATGAAGAAAATAAAACAGGCCATAAGAATCTACTAATGTGTATAAAATTACTTTTTTGACAGAAACAGGCAAGCAGCCATGTTTGTTGCTATCAGTGCTTTTTTCCTGTTGATTACTTTTTTGTTTGTTATTAATGAATTTTCCCTTAAAGTAATAAGGCAACATGGAATGTATTTAAGAGTTTAGGGGCAGGGTGGGGTGGCTCATGCCTGTAATTCCAGCACTTTGGGAGGCCGAGGTGAGCAGATCATTTGAGGTCAAGAGTTCGAGACCAGCCTGGAAAACATATTGAAACCCCGTCTTTACTGAAAATACAGAAATTAGCCAGAGGAAGTTGCCAGCACCTGTAATCCTAGCTACTTGGGAGGCTGAGGTAGGTGAATTGCTTGAACCCAGGAGGCAGGGGCTGCAGTTAACTGAGATCCTGCCATTACACTCAAGTCTGGGCCGTAAGAGCAAAACTCCATCTCAAAAAAAAAGGAAGCATTTCTTAAAATCTGCTGGGCATCAGGACCTTTTACCTGTAGGAGACACCAAGAAGTAGAAGGAGCATGGAGCTAGTATTGCTGACCTTTCATTAGGTTCACTCCACCAGGTTAAATCAATTTTCTAGCATCCCACATCCTTCCATGTAGACTCAAGTCTCCTTGGGCACTTACTTCCTCTGTGATTTTTGTACTTACTCTTTCCCTCACCTGGAGTGAGGGAGCTCCCTAGTCTCCATCTTTTGGGATTCAGTTCAGCGCCTACATGATTTGTGAAGCCTCTCCAGACCACTCCAGCACTCTTTGGTTTCCCACTTACCTGAGCTCTCATGTCTTACTATTTTCAGAAACAAGGTAAACATGTGGAGGATTCAAGTGAGAATTGAATAGGATACATCCTTTTTTTTTTTTTTTTTTCCATTTTCTTCCCTTTTCTCTCTTCCAAATTTCTGATTTCTTCAAATTTCTTGATCATTTCTGCTTTTATGCTTCAGCTCAACTTCCCCCAAATAACTGAATTAGACAAGATCTTTGTTCCAAATTTAAAGGGATTGGATCATCTTGTCTTGTGCATCCAACCTTCTGTTCAGTGTTGTGGGCAGGGCAGGGCAGTGTGGTACAAACAGCTGCCTAAACCAGCCCTACTGTAGCCTGTAGATGGAGGAGTAGAGAGCTACTCCAGAAGATATCCACTGCCTACAGAGTTGTATTATTTACTTAAGGCAAATTTCTTAAGGGCAAGAATAGATTTCCCTTTGCTTACTTCTATCACTGTATTTGGCACAGGCCTGTTCGACTGTCCCAGTGATTCTCAACCCTGGTTGTACATTAGAATCACCTGGAAAACTTTAGGTGCATTTAAGTGTCTAGTCCTCTTCTTGTCCCCACCACAAGAAGTGCTGATTTCATTGTTTTGGGGGTATGGCCAGGACATCAAACATCAAGAGCTGGGCTTTCCAGATAGCAATCTTGTTCATATGGAGGTCAGGGCCACAAAAAAGTGTTATTGCTATGGTGAAGAAGTGACTAAGTTTGTAATGGAAAACATGGTGGAAACTGAGGAGCTGTCAAAGAAGTTACAATTCTTGCTTGGCCTTTGTAGTAGGGTAACTATATATTATATTCATGCTGTTTTAGATAGATTGGATACCAGTAATATTGGTAACTAAAAAATATTAAGCTTTTAACTTTCACATTTTTTCCTTTTCTCCATTTCCATAACTGGTTTAGATATGATAGTAAATGAATATTTCCCAAAGGCTTTCCCTTTATTACATAATCAATGAATACATCTTCAAAATGTAGAACTGTTCCAATATCCTTTTTTTTTTCAGACGGAGTTTTGCTCTTGTTACCCAGGCTGGAGTGCAATGGCACGATTTTGGCTCATGGCAACCTCCGCCTCCTGGGTTCAGGTAATTCTCCTGCCTCAGCCTCCTGAGTAGCTGGGATTACAGGCATGTGCCACCGTGCCCAGCTAATTTTTTGTATTTTTAGTAGAGATGGGGTTTCACCATGTTGACCAGGATGGTCTCAATCTCTTGACCTCTTGACCTGTCTCAGCCTCCCAAAGTGCTGGGATTACAGGCGTGAGCCACCGCGCCCAGTCCCCAATATTCTTTGAAAATGTTGTTTCATATGACGAGGATCATTTAAAATTTGACAGTAAAGACGACAATGCAGATTGCTAATTGGATGATAATTGTTTTAGCTTTTTCAGTGGTAACTCTAAAATCAGCATTTGATAAATTTGAACTGTGTTGTTTGCCTCCAGAACAACACAGAAGTTGATTTACTGCAGGCACCACATAGAGATGCTCCTTCAGTGTATCCTTTACAGTGTCGTGGTGGCTGCCAAGGTTTGCCATAGATGTTAAAACCAATGGATGTCATTCACTGGTTGGAGAATTTCTTAGAGTAATTTCTGGAGTTCTTCAATATGGCCAGTGAAACCAAGGGGTTTCAGTTGAATTGGTTCAATTTTTGATTCTTGAAAGAAAAACACCAGCTTTTCTGACAAGTGCCTCTGTGCCTTGGGTCATTTGTTAACAACCTCTGAAAGTCAAGCCACCCTTATCTAATGATCCCTTTGGTCATGATTTTGGTATAGAGTGAATCGTGGACTTTTCCATTCCCTACTCAAATTTCTCTCTCTGATGAGAACCTAGTTTGCCAAACTACCTGCAGTTACTCCTATGGAAGGCTCTTTGACAAAGGGCCTTGAGAGAGAATACCGTGGAAGACATCATCATAGATTTTTAATACAGCATGTCCAGACTCAGTTTCCTTCTGGTGTTACAGCACAGAACAGCTGTAATACTAGTACCTTATTATCCCAGAGCATCTTGTCCTGGACTCTTTGGCTATGAGGATCTCTTAAGTTTACCATGTGTCCAACCATCACTTAATGGTCAATAATATAAGTTGCAATGCTAGTTCTTAAGAATCCTTTGGGGATGGTGCCAATGGCTTATCCTTTCTCTAGCATGATATCAGCTTTGCCTGGGCAGAAGAAGTAGAGATTCCACCCCTGCAGGCTGACCTGGGGTTGGTGTATCTGCACTGACTGGAAGGTGCTCTAAACTATGCAATCCTGTGTAGCAGACTCTGGTAAGAAAGCTGTGCTTGTTGGATGGGCGCCACAGTTAAACAAGAGGATGGCTCCTTACTTACTATGACCTCTACAGTCCTGCCTCATTTGGCAAAATTGACTCTAGGAACTTCGCATCTGTCAGATATGATCCTAAACAAAATGACTGAAACAAGATTCATTGAAAATTTTATTGTAAATCTGCCATAATATTATTCTGTTGCACATTATCAAAGAAGTGCTTTGCATAGTAAAGTACAGAGATGGCACAACTTAGCACTATGTAAATTTTGCTAGTTCTGTGTAGAAAATCTAAATCTGAAAACTTTGACCATTATTTATGAGAAGTCTATTTCTGTTATCCCACAAGACCATCAGGTGGGCTCATGAAGCAGCAACAGAATAGCTGAATGAAAAATCCACTGTGGGATCTTCAAACATTGAGAAGCATAGCATGCTTTTTCTTTTATAGACTATTGATTTTGTTGCCATGAGGCAGCATGTACTCTCATCATCATGTAAATCCTAAGGAGCAAACTTCCTGGTAGAAATCTTTCAATGTGCCCCAGAGCAGCACTTTAAATGTAGGATTTACTTGGGTCTTAGGGTGGAGGTTGCCTCAGTTGCTTTCTAGAATTTCTTGTTATCCAGCTGAATTTTGAAGATGAGCTCCTCATCATTTCCTTTCTTCCTCATTCTATTCATCTTTCCTCTTTTCTTCTCACCTTAAACAAATTTTGAGTTACCTGAAAACTGTATGGTGACCTTCTGGTGAAGATAAGAGTATTAAATATGATCCTTACCCTAACAAAACTTTCTTTCTGTGGGGAGAGAGTATAAAAGAAACCATGAGTATAAAAGTACCACAACCATGCTGGCTGGTAAAAATTATATCCAGAGTGTTGTAGAAAACATAATTGGACATCTGACCAATCCTGGATGGAATGGGACAGTTGAGTGAGAAGGTGTAATGTTAGGTGTGGTATCTGGAAGAGATGATCCCAAGTGGTGTTGGGAAGGTGGGAGAGAGCCTGTTTAAAGATGTGGGGGGAGAAAATGGAGGTAGACAAACATTGGGCATAAAGTCAAAGGATTAGATGGCATCAAGGAAGTGGAAAATAGTTCTGTTACTGGAAAGTAAAGTAGATGGGTTGGGGAGGTTGGAGTATAAGAAGTGACTCTAGTGAGGAAGGCAGACTAAGTCAGGAATAATGTTTGGAATTTTGCTGAAGAAGTATGGAGATATTAAAGAATTTTAATGATCAAATTTCCCTGTTACCCAGACTATTCTAGTGATGTATAGAGTGTAGACTGGGGATGGCATGTCTGGAGGTGAGAACACCTATTAGAAGCTATGGCAATCGTCCAAGGGAGAAATGATGAGGGTCTGACCTTAGGCAATGACAGTGTGATGGAGATGAGGGAATAGGCTAGAGAGAATTTGAAAGAGTGTAATTGACAGGACTTGTGCTCCAGTAGATTTGGTGAAAAAGAAAGCACAAACAAGCCTTTGTTGATGAGGTCTTTATTGCTGTAAAGACCATCTATTCCAACCATGTCTAAAGTCCCTGGAGATCTAACTAGAGGAATTAAAACTGAACAACTGCAACCACTGTGACTACTAAACTCGTAACTCCACAGTACACGTATCGCACACTCTATGCTGTGTCACATGCTTGCTAAGGTCCATATTTGAGATTCTTCCAATTTTTTAACTTTTCTCAGGAAATATCCTCTCTACAAAACTATTGGAGATATAACAATTAATTTTTCTAGCATAGAGCCCCAGGATTAGCCTCTGTATAGTTTTCCTTCTATAGGTAATTTGTTCTTTTTCCAATTCTGTCATAAACTTTATAATTCATGTCTTTTAAACAATGATTTCTATAACAAAGACTCTTATCTAAAAAGTCATGGCAGACATTATAATTTGACCTACTCACAAAACTTTCTTTTTGGCTTTTTTCCTCTTCAATCAATTACAACTAATATTAATATATTATTTTAGTTTTTACGTTGTTGTGTTCCTGCTAGTGATTGTTATTGCATTCTGCAAGTACAGATGTCCACATGTAGTGAAGAAGGCTGCCCCTGAGCTGTAGCTATTCTTTCATTCAGCCTTGAAGGATTTCCATACTCCGAGTGAGCATTTAAGGAGAGCAAGCAGGAAAGCCAGACAGGAAAATGGTGATTGGCCAAAGGACTGTCTGTGGAGCAGTAAAGTCAGTTACAAATCTTACCTTTGGTACATTAAAAGGCAACAGTGACTCTGTACCCTCACTCTAAAATCCACGTTGTAAATGTCTGAAGAAATAGAATCATCAGCCTGAGTACTATGGCATCTTGCTCATTTACTGAGGAGTCAGATTTTGCACAATGTTAGTGTACCCCTGAACATGGTGTAAGACAAGAAAGAGTGAGAAGAAGAAGAAGAATGGCTGGTGAGAAGCTCACACAAGAATGGCTGGTCAGAAGCTCAGAGGCTGGGTCTAGGCCCTTATTCTAAAATTCGCTGCCTCGAATCAAATGCATCTTACATAGAACTCTTAGCCAACTCAGTTATCTATTTTCCAAACCCAAAAAAGATTAGACGTGAATTAGAGGGTGGCATTCTGGCAGCAGCAGACAGATTTGAGAACTGACCACTTGATAGCAAGGGAAAAGCATGAACATGGAAAGAAGGCATGGAATTGTGCTCTGCGTTATAGCATAGAGGAAGACAAGATAGGTAAAGTTATGCACCACTGTTATCAAGGAAGATTAAATTATAATTTGTATTTGTGTTTTTTAAACAGTTATCTGTTCTTCCCATCCCCAGGAAGATCGCCACCAAAATTTGTCAAAATAAATAGAGATGAGGAGTTTAAAGGTTTCATTACTTAGAAAATTAGTAGCATAAGAATACTTTCTTCTCTTATAGTTTCTGACAGTCTTGCGGAGAAGACACACACACACACACACCCCACACCCACACACACCCTCATCCCCGAGAGTCCCTGTTTCATAAGTACTCTCAGTACTGCACCTCCCACCCTCTAGGTACCACCTGACTTCCTCTCATTTGCTATCCTCATCTTTTTTATCCCCTTGCCATTCTGTACACATCATCACTCTTAGCCTTTTCTTAACTATTGTGTTGTAGTTGAGAAGCTAATCATTTTCCAAATAGCTGAGAACAGTAAAGAAAATAATATTGTTCTTCCCCTTTAACCCTTTTCCTGTTTAGAAAAAAATGTGCAGCTCACTGCCAGTGCTCATTTAATTTTACCTAAATATGCTCTTTGAGGCTAAAGGAAATCTGACTGATTTTCAATGTGAAAATAAAATATAAAAACTGTCTTTGGGGTTATTTCCAAACAGAGCTAATATCAGAATTGTCTATTTCAGAAAAATCTGATTCATCAAATGAATCTTTGGCCAACAACATGATGTTACCATCATGTACAGGAATGCTATGTTGTCTAGGAGTTGACCTTTTCAGCAATCAAGAATTACGTATTTTGTAAATGGGAATACTACTACAGAATGCTGTAAATAGAATGATGGCTTTTGTTTCCAAAGTCAATATACTAGAGTGATGTGAAAATAATAACAAAAGCGAGATATTTTGTGACTAAGTTATCTCCAGGTAAACGCTACAGTTATAAGTGCTGCCGGCAAGTATTTTTGGGGCAAAAACCCTAATTTTCAATGCTTTTCAGTATTTAATTGGTATACAGTGAGGATAGTCAGCCCTCTGTATCCAAAGGTCTTTCATTCTGTGGATTTAACCAACTGTGGATCAAAAATATTTGGAAAAAAGAATTTCCAGAAAGTTCCAAAAAGCAAAGGAAACATTTTTCCAAATATTTACAACTTTTGCATAGAATATTATATACTGAGAAGAGTAACGAGACCTGAATTTAGTGTTACAATAATCAACAATAATGTAGTAAACTGTATCAGAATGGATAAAGTTTCATTCTCATATTCATCTATATTAAAAGGCAAGCCTCCCAAATTCTCATAAATCATGTCAACCCACTTCTGTAGTCGTTATTTCTACTACAACTATGGTGGTTAAATTTTAAGTTAAAATTAATATATCCGTTTACTGAGAATTCATAATTCTATAGAAACGAAGACTTTGACTTAAAGTTTAAAATATACTTAAAATGACTTCATTGTCATGCAAGGGATTTTTGTGTGTGTAATTCTTGTGTTGGAGATGATTGAAGCTGAAGGGATCATGATTGATTTATGTGGGTATCACACTTTTATTGGGTTGAGTTTCCACTTAAAAGATTGGTCCACTCACCAAGGCTGATCTGGCCATGTGCCCGGTCACATAGGCTAAGTGCCCAATTTACCAGCAGCAGAGACCAACACTGAGCCCTTGATATGGCACAATTCCTCAGGGTGATCAGTCAGCTACCTGGTGGCAGTTTGATTATATTGGACCCCTTCCAACATGGAAAGGACAGAGCTTTGTCCTCATTGGAGTAGATGCTTACTCCAGATATAGATTTGCCTATCCTACATGCAATGCTTCTGCCAAGACTACCATCCATGGATTTATGGAATGCCTCATCCCCCATCATAGTATTCCATACAGCATTGACTTTCACCAAGGCACTCACTTTACAGCTAAAGAAGTGTGGCAGTGGGCTTATGATCATGGAATTCACTGGTTTTACCATGCTCCCCATAATCCTGAAGCAGCTAGATTGATAGTACTGTGGAATAGTTTTTTGAAGTCACAATTAAAACATCACCTGGGTGACAATACTTTGCAGGTCTGGGTCAAAGTTCTCCAGAAGGCAGTGTATGCTCTTAATCAGCCTCCAATATATGGTACTGTTTCTCCCATAGCCAGAATTCACAGGTCCAGGAATCAAGAGGTGGAAGTGGAAGTGACACCACTCACCATCACTGTTAGTGATCCACTAGCAAAATTTTTGCTTCCTGTTCCCACAACGTTACATCCTGCTGCTGTAGAGGTTTTAATTCCAGAGGGAGAAATGCTGCCACCAGGACACACAACGATTCCATTAAACTGGAAGTTAAGATTGCCACCTGGACACTTGGGGCTCCTCCTACTTTTAAGTCAGTAGACTAAGAAGGGAGTTACAATGTATTTTGGAAATCAGAGAATAACGGTATTGGTGACTGAGGTGAGAATGGAGATAAGGAAAATGGAGGAATCACAGATAGCTCTAAAATTCCAAGCCAGAGAGGGAACTTAGAAAAATTGAGACATTAAGCAAGGCAATCTTTATTATCTCAGTTTTATATATAATAAAAGTAAGGGAGGTAAAGGAAATCAGGTATTTCTAAGTATTCTCAATAAAAATTGATTATACAACAACAAACAGGAAAAAAAAGGCTGGGAAAAATATCTTCACTAGTCAGTTCGAGACGCTGCCATCAGCTTCCACATTTGGAGGCTGTACCCAATGTATGAAAATATTGGAAAGAAGCCATGTAAGAAAAAACTGTGGTTAGTCACTGGTTATTCTCAGGTGATGTGCTTAATGCCTTCTGAAAGCTGTATCCAGGTGGTTTTTTAACCCTAATCTAGGGTTTCTCAACCTTAGCACTATTGATACATTGGGCTGAAAACCTCTTTTTATTGTGGGGTAACTACCTTGAGCATTCTACAATGTTTAGTATTATAATATCCTTGGCCTCTCCTCATAGACACTAGCAGTAACTCCTGGTGTTGACAACCAACAATGTCTCAAGACATTGCCAAATATGCCTGGCAGTGAGTGGGGTGGTAATGAAGAGGAAATGGATGAATTAACCCTAGTTGAAAAATCGGTGCCCTAATTGTAACCCCAATCCATTGAATTAACCTGCTATCATTGTTCTCGAGACATAATATCCCAGAAAAGTTTCTGCTATCCACCGAGATAAAAAAAGTGGACATTGTTCTCCAACTAATTCTTTGAGTCATTCTACCTGACTGTAACTGCTGTATCTGTAAAATATCCTGGTTGCATTGGGCCCAAGATATTAGTTAAGCATTTTATGTCTGCTCACAGAATTCACACTTCTCGTCTCATTTTCTTGTCTCTTTGTGGTTTTAAGCCTTTTTGCCATAAGTCTGCACCTAGTTAGTGTGCACTTATGTATGTAGTGTGACCATGTAGCCTACTTAGTACATCTCAGTCCTGGAGCATGCTTGTTACCCATGCTAATAATTAATAATGGTATCCATTGTTAGCCTCAAATGTATTCTGATTTGGATAAGAAATCATGTTCATCCTTTTCTGTCACTCTGGAAATAAAAAGGATGTAGTCAACTTTGATAAAAAACTTGAAATTAAGAGTCAGTTGAATATAAAATATATAAGAATGTATATTTACCTGTTTTCTCCCCCATTTTCTCATTTCACTAACCTGAAGTAAAAAAACCCTTAGGAGGGAAGGGTGCTTAAGAGTAGACCAGAAGTTTGAATTGGTTCCCAGAAGGCAGAAGCAGCTAAATGCTTTTTGGTAGATGAGCCTGATGAGGCTGGCAACAGCCCACAACTTGCAGTAAAGAAGATTGCCTCAGAACTGTTGCCTTTCTTTCTGATAGATCTTTGTAGAGTTTTTATATCATTTTGTCATCAGGTCTGCCAGCTAGAATTGGGAATAAGATAATTAATTAAAGAACTATCTATGTAACAGCGAATTGAATTGTTTTAGTGTTGCAAAATGTGCAATTAATGTTAGCTTTTAACTCACCTCCTCCAGTTCCTATCTAAATCAGAAGATTTATCCCTACAGAAATTCAACAATCTTCTCAATAAGTACTATAACTTCTAATATAGGCCTTGGCATTCCAGAGCAAAAATGGGAGATGATTGGGAAGTCAGTTGGTATCACTTTCTTTTGTATTCTTTCCCAAAGTGAAGACTGCCACACACCATGGAGAGACAAAACTTCAGTAGAAACACATGCCAGCTACGTATCCTGATTAAGGTAATTCTTTACCAACCAATATGAATGGCTAACCATGGACCACTACTCATTAAAGGAAATAAATAATGCAAATAGGATGATCAAAGTGAAGAAGCAGAATAAATGGCCTCAAAGGAAACGGTAAACATAAGGGAAAATTTTTAAAGAGGTTATCAATGTCTTCAAAAAATTCTGACTAGATGATGCATTCCAGAAGATAACGTAAACTTAGACTGCTGTAGAAAATGAGTACTTAGAGAACAAGCAAGAGTTCCTGGAAATAAAGAAATAGTTACACAAAGTTAAAAAGTGAAGGGAAATAATAGAAGAAAAAGACAATTAAATATCTCAGAATATAGAGCAGAAAGATATAAAAGTTACATATAAATAATCAATTCAGGACAGTGAGCATCTATTCTTTAGAAATTGTACAAGAAGATAATTCTGGGAAGATAGCAGAGTAGGAAGAACCAGAAATCTGTCTTTCTGCCTAGACAACAATCAAATAGGCAAATTCTGTCTCATGTAACTCTTTTGGAACTATGGAGTCTATTAAAGGCTTGCAACTTCCAGGGAAGGCATGAAGAGTGAATTGTGGTAAAGTTCAGTCATTTTCATCCCTTAATACAGTAGCAGCCACCCATCCCCCATATCCCCAAACTGACAGGCAGCTGTACATGTGTTCCTAGAGCAAACTGCACACAGCATGCAGAAGCCAGGGTTAGCAAAAAAGACTCTGCCCTCCAAATTTTGGAGATCTGTGCTCTGATTGCTGCTGCCAATCACAGAGGTGGAAAGAGGCAGGCAGCCATTGTTGCTGCACCTCCCTACATTATTGCAAACCCCTGCCTTTAAAGCTGAAGTGACTTCTAGGGGGTTTCATAACCTGGAGCTCTTTTTTCTACTTTCTTCATTTTTCTCTTTTTCCCATTTTTGGAGCCAAACATTAAAGACTGGGGCATTCAAAAACAATTGCATATATAGGGACAATTATAAAGTGACTGTTCATGTCCAGGGACAAAAGCATGAACAACTATATATATAGTTGTGGTAGGCTGCCTGCACATGCGTGCATGTGCACACACACATGTATGTATATATACAGGATTTTATAGATTGTGTGTGGATATATATTGTTCATGATGATTTCTTTCTTACCTCTTCCTAGTTTCTGTTTTCCTACACATAAATTTCTTCCCTGCTTTATAAACCCCTAACTTTAGTCAGCCAAGAGGTTGATTTGAGACTGATCTCTTGCATTAGTCCATTCTCATGCTGCTAATATAGACATATCCGAGACTGAGTAATTTATAAGGAGTTTTAATAAACTCAAAGTTCTACATGGCTGAGGAGGCCTCACAATTGTGGTGGAAGGCAAAGGGCGTGCAAAGGCTCATCTTACATGGCAGCAGTCAAGAGAGTGTATACAGGGGAACTGCCCTTTATAAAACTATCAGATCTCCTCAGACTTATTCACTATCATGAGAACAACACAGGAAAACCTTGCCCCCATAATTCAATTATCTCTCACTGGGTCCCAAACCATATAATCTCCTATCTCCCATTGGTTGCAGCACCTGATTAAAGCCTTCTTCTTTGGCAATACTTACTGTCTCAGTGATTGGCTTTCTTTGCAGTGAACAACAGGACCCTAGACTGAACCCCTGGTGTTTTAGTAAAAAAGTAGCAAGAGAAAAGCAACCTGCCATATATGAGGGCTACTCAATAAGTTTCTGAGCAACTTTGTCATGAGAGAATTTGGAGGCCATAAGGCAGTGGGCCAAGATATTAAGAATGCAAAAAGTAAAACAAAAAGGTCAACCTAGAATCTTATATCTGGCAAAATTGCCCATTAAAAGTGAGGGAGAAATTAAGACATTCCAGATAAAGAAAAGCTGAGGGAATTCATTACTACTAGATATTCCCTGCAAGAAATACTCAAGGGAGTCTTATAGGGTGAAATAAAAGGACACTAGAGAGTAATGTGAAGCCATATGAAGAAACAAATAGTAAAGGTAAATTCATAGACAATTATAAAAGCAAATATTATCACAATGGTCTATAACTTTTGTTTTCTACTTGGCTTCAAAGACTAATACATTAAACATAATTATTCTAAAAACTAGTAGTATTGTAATTTTGACTTATAAATCCACATTTTGTTTTTTACGTACTTTAAGAGTCTAATACCATTTAAATATTAACATATTTTTGAACATCATGCATAAAGACATAATTTTGTGACATCAACAATTGAAAGGGGTAAGAATGAAGTTAAAGGAGTAGAGATTTTCTACATTATTGAAGTTACTTTGGAACAAATTCAAATTAGAATGTTATAACTTTAGGAAGTTAAATGTAATCCCCATGGTAACCACAAAATGTAGCTATAGAAAACAAACAGAAAAAATGGGAAAGGAATTTAAATGTTTCACTACAAAAAAAATAAACACAAAAGAAGACACTGATACAGGAAATGAAGGATGAAAATGCTATAAGGCATATAGAAAACAAATAGCAAAATGACAGAAGTATGTGCTTACTTAACAGTAATTACTTTAAATGTAAGTGGCTTAAGCTCTTAAATCAAAAGACAGAGATGGGCAGAATGGATAAAATACATGATCCAAATATATGCTGTCTACAAAAGACTCACTTTAGATCCAAAGATACAAATAGATTGAAATTGCAAGGATAGAAAAAGATATTTCATGCAAATAGTAACCACAGAGAGAAAGTCTGGCTATATGAACATCAGACAAAATAGTCTTTACATTTTAAAGGTTTATAAGGGACAAAGGGACATTATATATTAATGAATAGTTTAATACAGCAAGAAGATAAATCAGTTATTACTCACCTAATAACAGACCATCAAAATAAAAACGGACAAAATTGAAAGGAGAAATACAGCAGTGTAATAATAGTCAGAGATTTCAATACCTTGATTGTTTAAGAATGTGTTATTTAATATCCACAATTCTGTGGAATTTTCCAGTTTTATTTTTGTTATTGATGTCTAACTTCATCCTCTTATGATCAGAGAAGACATTTAATCAGATATCCATCTTTTTAAGTCTGTTGAGACTTAATTTGTAGCCTAATATGTAGTGAATCCTGAAAAAATCCCAGCTACAATTGAGAAGAATGTGTATGTTGTTGTTGGGTAGAATGTTCTGTATATAAATCTGTTAGATCCAATTGGTTTATTGGGCTGTTTAAATCCTCTTTTTCCTCATTTGTTGTCTGGTTGTTCTATCCATTATTTTTTATTTTATTTTTTTGAGACAAAATCTGACTCTGTTGCCCAAACTGGAGTGCAGTGGCATGATCTTGGCTCACTGCAGCCTCAGCTTCTTGATCTCATGCAATTCTTTCACCTCAGCCTTCCAAGTAGCTGGGACTACAGGTGTATGCCACCATGCCCAGCTAATTTTGTTTGTTTTTTTTTTTAATAGAGTAAAGGTCTCAGTATTTTGCCCAGTCTGGTCTCAACGTTCTGGGCTCAAGTAATCCTCCCTTCTTGGCCTCCCAAATTGTTGGGATTACAGGTGTGGGCTACCATGCCCATCCTAGTTCCATTCATTATTGAAAGGAAGAATCACAAGGGAAATTAAAAAATACTTAGAGATCAATAAAAGTGAAAACATAACATATTGAAATTTAGGGGATACAGCAAAGCAATCCTGAGGAAAAAATTTTTAGTTATATATGCTTACACTGTAAAACAAGGAAGGTCTCAAATCAACAACCTAACTTTACAACTTAAAGAACTAGAAAAAGAGTAAATTAAAGCCCAAGCTAGCAGGAAGGAACTAATAGATTAGAACAGAAATAAACAAAATAGAGAATAGAAACCCAATGGTGAAAATCAATGAAATTAAAAGCTAATTATTTTAAAAGATCAATAAATTTGACAGACATTTGGCTAGATAAACTAAGAAAAAAGTGAGAAGACTCAAATTGCCAAAATCAGAAGCAAAAGTGAGGACATTATTACCGACACTATAGTGTTGTATAGTAATCTCTTTTTATATAATAAAAAAGATTATAAAAGTATCATGAAGAATTATACTACAAAAAATTGGATAACCTGGAAGCAATGAACAACTTCCTAGGAAAAAAGAGAAACTTACCAAGACTAAATCATGAAGAAATAGAAAATCTGAATAGAAACTAGTAAGGGTATTAAATCCGTATTCAAAATCTTCCAACAAAGAAAAGACTTGGACCTGATGGCCTCACAGGCAAATTCTACCAAACATTTAAAGAAAAAATAATACCAGTCTTTCCCAAATATTTTTTAATTGAAGAAAGAAAAACACTTCTTAATTAATTTTAGGAGGCCAGCATTTACCTGATATTAAAGTCAGACAAAGAGACTACAAGAAAGAAAACTACAGACCAATATTTGTTGTAAATATTGATTTAAAAATCCTTGACAAAATACTAGCAAACCAAAATCTGCAGCATATTAAAAGGATTATACACACACACACTCACACACAGACATACATATATACGGCAACCATAAGAAATGGTTTCCACAGTGGCTGTGGAAAACAATATGGCAGTTCCTAAAAAAATTTTAAATAGAATCGTTATATGATTCAGCAATTTCACTTCTGAGTATATACCCAAAATAATTGAAAGAAAGCATCCTAAGAGATATTTGTACACTCATGTCCACAGCACCATTATCCACAGTAGCTAAACCATGGAAGCAATGCAAGTATCCATCAGTGGATGTGTGGATAAGTAAATATGGTGTATACATACTGTGGACTATTATGTAGCCTTAAAGGAAATTCTGATTTGTGGTATAACATGGATAAACCCTAAGTAAAATAAGCCAATTACAATAATACAAATACTGCATGACTCCTTTTATATGAAATAACTAGAGTATTAAATCACAAAAACAGAAAGTAGAATGGTTGTTTCCAGGGATTTGGGGGAGGAGGAATGGGGAATTATTGCTTAATAGGTATAGAGTTTTGGTTTTACAAGATAAAAAGAGTTATGGAGATGGATGATGGTTATAGTGGCATAACATCATGAATATATTTAATGCCATTGAATTGTATACTTAAGTGATTAAGATAGTAATTTATGTATGTGTATTTTATTACAAAAATGGAAAAAGAAGCTCTAGAGTGAGGAAAACAGAGGATGAAAAAGGATCAAAGATGTAATAGAAGAAAATTATTCCGAGTTAAAAAAAAAATTCTGCCATTTGAAAAAGCCCACAAAGTACCGAATAGGTGAGAAAAACATCCACCAACTTAACCTAGTGAAATTTCAGAAACGTTTGAAGACTTTTTGAGGGGTATGGAGAGAAAGGTACTATTCATTTATAGAATGAATAACATTACTAAAATTATGACTTTGTAAATGCCATTTGTTTCCCAGCAACAATGAATCACCTATAGATGAGATTCTAAAGATTGATTATACATATACAGGAACAAACTGCAAATATGATTAGGGCCCCTGCATTAATATGTAGAGCTGTGCATGCTCAACTCCAGGAGGCACTGTTCTCTAAGGAGGCAGTAGTGCATTGGCCCTGAATGTAAAAAATTCTCCCTGACAGAATAGTGTTGGGTAACATGTAGGGTCTAAATTTGAAACCATAAGTAGAGGCTTAGTATACTATTGACCAATTAATAAGGGAACCTATAGAAGAGCTAAAAGATTGACTGTGTGTTAGCAAGTTTGTGTGTTCATACACACATAAAATAACACTCAGGAGACGGAGGTGGGGGTGCAGTGTGTTTACTGAATATCTAGATAATATCGAAACTTGAGTCATCCAAAAATAGAAGTATAAATGTATGTCAGTCACAGTGAAGAGCAAAACGGAAACCACCAGAACTAAAAGCAGAAACTGGGAAATGGTGTAAGGACAGGGAATATGATTTTTAATATTATTTGAATTTTTAAAATGTTTGTATGTATTTTTTTAACAATAATAAAAGTAGCTCAATCTATATTTTTTAACCCCATCATTATTGTGTAAGTACTTGGTTGCCTGGTGGCTTTCCAGAGGAGTATGTGCAAATCACATGCAGAGCAAATGGATTCTAGATTCCTTCAGGACTATTTATACTGCATGCTTTCTTTGACTGTAAAGCAGTTGTGGCATAGGGTGCTATTTTGTATTCTAATTGTGTGGACAAATTATCAGTGGACCACATTTCCCATGGGGTATGGAGCTCTCTTTTTCCCACTTGGATATTGGTGAATTTATCTCAGATATAATTGACTACTGACACTTCAAGATCTGTATTACATATTGATACCTTAAATATAAAACACATATATTTCATTTGAGCCTCACAATAATTCTGTAACAATTCAGAGCAGGTGTTACTATTTTTATTTGCTGGAAAAAGTTAAGTGGGGTTAACTTGTCTCAAGTCACTGAGAAAGGGAAAGAGCCAGCACTGTGTTCCTCTGCTTGCCCCATGTGGTTTCTTAAGGTGATGGAGATTAAATAATATTAAAGCACACAGGCAGCTTTTAAAAAATGTAAAAAACACATTACCAAGGAGGAAAAAGCAGCCACTACAAACAGGAAATCCTTGTGAATGCCTCAGCTATAACCTTCCTCACTCTGAACTCTTGTTAAAACTGAACAATATAGTAGTTAAAAATGTGTCTCACAGGAAGAGCTTTTGGAGGGAGCTGCAAAAGTAAAGAGAAACAAAAAGAGGAAGAAAAGTAAAAAGCTTTCCTTAAAAATGTAGAGTCCATTTAATTGCTGTGCTTGCCTGTTTCCTATGAAGCATCTTATGTTCTGAGTCCTATATTCCAAGTGCTTGCCTATGTCCTGAAAGTGTATTCTGACTCAGAATAAAACAATTTTAAAAACAGCATGATTAATCTTCCCACTTGATTCTGACATTTATTCACCTTTTATTCCTTTTTGCATGTGTGTATGACAATGGGGGAAAGTGGGATGAACGGGAAGGGTTAGAAGAGAAAACGTAACTTATTTTTTAATGCTATTTGAGTTTCCTTAATGTATACATATATGGAAGGGTTGATTTAAACTATAGATAGGAAAGCACTGATCAATGGGTTCTTTTCTAGAATGCTGTCTGACTCCTGGACCATACATTTAATCCGGAGTTTCTGGGCATACTCCGTGTTTCTTTTTGTATTAGAAATTCAAAGCTCTGCCTTCACAACACCAAACTCTTGACTTAATTGAACATAAAAATGTTTAGATACTTAAGTGGCAGGACATTCCCTTTATCTTGGCCCACCTGGCATCAGTGTGAATGTTTGGTGAACCTTGTCCAAATGCTGGCTCTTCCCATATTGATTCGGTTTCTATCTGCTAGAACAAGGTGACCTGCCAAGCTAGAGTGAACAAAATACAATGACTCACAGAAATTTTTTTTTATTTAAACAAGTTAAGTGCAAAGACCATTGATAAGAACGATTTTTAGCAACCTTGTTATCAGCTAATAGTGAGGCAGTCCCTCTTCCTTCCTCCCCTTTCCACCCACTGCTTAGTCATAAAACCCTCACCCAAGAGAAACAATGTAAAAAACTTTTAAAGACATACTTTCACGTTTGAGTGTTAGTATTTAAATGTGGAATTACTTTGAATTTGAGGTGCTTAGCCAAAATGTTACTCAACTATACTCTTTTTCTTGGCAATTGCCACTGTAGACAATGTAGAGTGTTTCTTTCGTGAGTACCTAGCCATAAACGAATTCAAAAGTGATTTAGCTTAAAGCTTTAACTAACTCTTTTTAATACCAATAACATAAAGCAGTGGGTTTGGATCAGAAATCATCTCTATAACTGGCATTTAATTGGCAAGATAAGATATATAATAAACATACAATAAGGAAGCAACTATTGTTGCTTCTATGTTTAGTAAATACAAATGAAAAATAATGAAGCTTATTTCTTCCATAGATCTCAGTGTCTTCGGAAAAAATGGACAATCAATAACTGCTGTAATATAACAGCATGAATAAATTATTTTCAAAACTCTATAGTGAGATTAATATTACTGTTTTAAAAAATCAGAATGTGACTTTATTAAATCACAGAAGAATGTACAGTTAAGAAAAAGAGAGAGAAAAATCACCGAATATCTTTTCTATATTGAATATAGCAGTCTGAATGTCCCAGTCTTTAAGCCTATTTCTTCTTCTTTAAATTGTTATATCATGGTAATTTTGAAATATGAGTTAGAAACAATCAAGCTTATACCTAACTGATATCATTATTCCAGTTAACTTTTTTCCCCAATGTATTTCTCAAAGAGTTTTTAAGAAAAACGAAAATTCTACTATTTGACTTAATGCTTATAGCAGAGATGGCTACCAACATAAAATTAATGCTATCCCTTTCTTAGTAGCTTTGCCTTGTGGCTGCCCAGCGAAAACCAACTTTTCTATACTTGCTAGCAGTTAGAGGAGGCCATGTGACTAGTTTCCACTAATAGAATGTGGGAGGTAGTGGCATCTGCCACTTCTGGACCAAGTTAATTAAGCAGCTGGTGTGGTTTTGCATCCTTTCTTTTGCCTTTTCCATCAGTTGAATGTTGCTGTCCATGGCAACCTCTAAAGCCATTTTTTGGAGAACACAACACAGCCGTTAATTTGGGTCTCTATATGACTGCACGAGATGGATGTATCCTGGCCCCAGCAGCAGACCATGACCAACTGTGCTGGACTGTTGCATGAGCAAAAAATAAAATTCCATTGTATTAAACCATTGGAATATTGGGGTTTATTTGTTATGGTAGCTAATGTAACCCTATTATGCTATCCATTTTTGTGCTATCCATTTTTCTTATGCTCTTATAAAAAATTAAGAGAAATCTTAATCTTGTTTACCTGTTCATTCCAGAAAATGTTGACTATGTTTTATACTTATGTAAAGCACAATTCTATTATTTTCTTATGAAGGTTTGAAAGAATGAAATTACTATTTCAGCAATAGAGGTTTGAAAATTAAAGGAAATCAAAATGACATTAATTGCCAAAGTTTTATAACATTTATTTTTAAACACCACGAAAAAATGTCAAGTTGTCAAGTTTCTGGTGTTTTATTGTTATAATTCGAGTTAGAATATAGTTTTATCTTTGTCACACATAAGCATGACATTCTCTTGTCTTCTCTTAGACTGATGAGAGTGAATTAAATAGCATATGTCACCCTTCCCCAAAGCCTTTTGGGATTACATTGTTCACATCTGACTCAGGAGAATAAACACATGAAATCACATTGAAGACTTGCTGAAGTAGTTTACATGTTTGTTGATAAATAGAATTCCATGAAACATATCCTTTTTAAAGAGGTAGGCCTATTGTACTGTATCAAGCTTCTGCTGTCTTCAGATTTATCTCACACAATTTAATTAGTATTGCTAAAATATGGCCAATATTCTAGGCAATGCAGTTTACCTGTCAGTTTAACAACAGAGATTCTAAGTGTTTAATAGTCAATAATATAGAACTTTTCATTCATTTTTTAATATTAAAGAGGGTTCATGAAATATATTGTTATTAATATTTTCTTCCTTTAGTATTTTCTCAGCAATATGTACTAATCAGATGATGCTGGAACCTCCCCTTGGGCAAAATTTTGAGCTAAACGAGCATGAAATTTCACAGTGATATTCATGTGTCTTTCACCTAGAAAGAGCTGGTTATAAGAAACTGCAAAGTATCTGAGACTTTACCCTGCTTGCAAGTTAACTTAATAGCCTACCACAGTTCCACAGAGGCTGGCAAGAAGACATGAGGCTCCTGATTGAGAGAAAAGAGACATTATCATGACACAGCAGGCAGCATGAACTTCATGTTTACATTGATTCTCAGTTGCCTGGGTTCCCACAGGGTTGACATGGAAGAGTCCTAGGGGGATGCTGTACATGTGATGGTGTTCTAACACAAAGAATAGATAAATGCTTTAGGTGAGGAATACCCTAACTACCTTGATTTAATCATTACATGTTGTATGCTTGTATCAGCATGTCATATGCATCCCCAAAAGATGAACTATTATATATTCATAATAATTTTTTAAAAAACCAGATATACTAGACAGTGAGCTTTACAAACATTGATACTTTCCTCAAGATTTTCTACTCTATGAGCATATAGCTTGAGAGAGTTGAGGACATGAGACATACTAGCACCCATATTTATTTTGTTCTTTTTTTTTCACTTTTTTTCTTTTCTTTTTTTTTTTGGAAAGAAAGAAAAAAAAGGAGTGAGGGAGAGGAAGAAAGGAAGAAAAAGAGGGAGAGGGAAATGGAATGTAGCTTTATTCTAAAAATGGGTATTAATAATGGCTGATCAATATTTTGTGTATTTAAGGTGGAGTGTATATTTTGTGTATTTAAAATGTATTTTACAGAGGAAATAAGATCTAAGAGCAGACAGGGAAGACAAAATTTAGGATGCAGAAACAGAAGTAGGAACCTTGGAAAGAGGAAAGAACCCAATTGCATCTGTAGTCTCTTTGTTAATATTGGCTTTTTAATATCTGTCTGTAACCCCCCTCCCCATTTTATCTATTATTTTACTTAGTAGACTCTATTATGTTTATATCAAGAACTAAGTGTATTCTGGCTGGATGTGGTGGCTCATGCTGAGGTAGGTGGATTACTTGAGGACAGGTTTGAGACCAGCCTGGCCAACATGGTGAAACCCTGTCTCTACCAAAAATAAAAAATTATCCGGGTGTGGTGGCATGAACCTGAAATCCCAGCTACTCAGGAGGCTGAGACAGGATAATCACTTGAACCAAGAAGGCAGAGGTTGCAGTGAGCTCAGATTGTACCAACACACTCCAGCCTGGGTTACAAGGACGAAACTCCAGCTCAAAAAAAAAAAAAGGATACTCTTTACAGTCTGCATGTACAACATATTCTATAACTTCCTTTATTTTATTGGCAGACAATTTTTTACATATATATATTTTTTATTGCATTTTAGGTTTTGGGGTACATGTGAAGAACATACAATATTGTTGCATATGTACATACATGGCAATGTGGTTTGCTGCCTTCCCTCCCATCACCTATATCTGACATTTCTCCCCATTAGCCCTTCTCAACTCCCCACCCCCTGCTGTAACTCCCCTACTTCCCCCACACAGACCCCAGTGTGTGATGCTCCCCTCCCTGTGTCCGTGTGTTCTCATTGTTCAACACCCACCTATGAGTGAGAACATGAGGTGTTTGATTTTCTATTTTTGTGTCAGTTTGCTGAGAATGTTGATTTCCAGGTTCATCCATGTCCCTATGGCAGACAGTTTCAATTCCAGGTGAAGGCAGGGTAAAGAACCTTTCCAGTTCTGTGAAGAAAGTCAATGGTAGCTTGATGGGGATAGCGTTGATTCTGTAAATTACTTTGGGCAGTATAGCCATTTTCACGATATTAATTCTTCCTAATCATGAACATGGAATGTTTCTCCATCTGTTTGTGTCCTCTCTGATTTCGTTGAGCAGTGGTTTGTAGTTCTCCTTGAAGAGGTCCCTTACGTTCCTTGTGAGTTGTATTCCAAGGTATTTTATTCTTTTTGTAGCAATTGTGAATGGCAGTTCGTTCTTGATTTGGCTTTCTTTAAGTCTGTTATTGGTGTAGACGAATGCTTGTGATTTTTGCACATTGATTTTATATCCTGAGACATTGCTGAAGTTGTTTATCAGTTTCGGGAGCTTTTGGGCTGAGGCAATGGGGTCTTCTAGGTATACTATCATGTCGTCTGCAAATAGAGACAATTTGGCTTCCACCTTTCCTATTTGAATACCCTTTATTTCTTTTTCTTGCCTGATTGCCCTGGCTAGAACTTCCAGTACTATATTGAATAGGAGTGGTGAGAGAGGGCATCCTTGTCTAGTGCCGGATTTCAAAGGGAATGCTTTGTTTTTGCCCATTCAGTATGATATTGGCTGTTGGTTTGTCATAAATAGCTTTTATTACTTTGAGATACGTTCCATCGATACCGAGTTTATTGAGGGTTTTTAGCATAATGGGCTGTTGAATTTTGTCAAATGCCTTCTCTGCATCAATTGAGATAATCATGTGGTTTTTGTTTTTGGTTCTGTTTATGTGGTGAATTACGTTTATAGACTTGCGTATGTTGAACCAGCCTTGCATCCCCGGGATGAATCTACTTGATCATGGTGAATAAGTTTTTTGATTTGCTGTTGCAATTGGCTTGCCAATATTTTATTACAGAACTGGAAAAAACGACCATGAACTTCATATGGAACCAAAAGAGAGCCCGCATAGCCAAGTCAATTCTAAGCAAAAGGAACA
The DNA here is from genome assembly GCF_049354715.1 of Callithrix jacchus. Classification (NCBI taxonomy): domain Eukaryota; kingdom Metazoa; phylum Chordata; class Mammalia; order Primates; family Cebidae; genus Callithrix; species Callithrix jacchus. The sequence goes on along the minus strand of NC_133512.1, from coordinate 86,914,234 downwards.
CAGTGGGGGACATCACACTACCGGATTTCAAACTATACTACAAGGCTACAGTAATCAAAACAGCATGGTACTGGTACCAAAACAGAGATACAGACCAATGGAACAAAACAGAGGCACCAGATGCAACACAACATATCTACAACTATACAATTTTTGATAAACCTGACAAAAACAAGCAATGGGGAAAGGATTCCCTGTTTAACAAATGGTGTTGGGAAAACTGGCTAGCCATGTGCAGAAAGCAGAAACTGGACCCCTTCCTGACACCTTACACTAAAATTAACTCCAGATGGATTAAAGACTTAAACATAAGACCTGGCACCATAAAAACCCTAGAAGGAAATCTAGGCAAAACTATCCAGGACATAGGAGTAGGCAAGGACTTCATGAACAAAACACCAAAAGCATTGGCAACAAAAGCCAAAATAGACAAATGGGACCTAATTAAACTCCACAGCTTCTGTATGGCAAAAGAAACAGTCACTAGAGCTGATCGGCAACCAACAGAATGGGAAAAAATTTTTGCAGTCTACCCATCTGACAAAGGGCTGATATCCAGAATTTACAAAGAACTCAAACAGATTTAAAGGAAAAAAACAAACAAGCCCATTCAAAAGTGGGCAAAGGATATGAACAGACACTTTACGAAAGAAGACATATATGAGGCCAACAGTCATATGAAAAAATGCTCATCGTCACTGGTCATCAGAGAGATGCAAATCAAAACCACACTGAGATACCATCTCACGCCAGTTAGAATGGCGATCATTAAAAAATCTGGAGACAACAGATGCTGGAGAGGATCTGGAGAAAAAGGAACACTTTTACACTGTTGGTGGGAGTGTAAATTAGTTCAACCATTGTGGAAGACAGTGTGGTGATTCCTCAAGGCCTTAGAAATAGAAATTCCATTTGACCCAGCAATCCCATTACTGGGTATATATCCAAAGGACTATAAATCATTCTACTATAAGGACACATGTACACGAATGTTCATTGCAGCACTGTTTACAATAGCAAAGACCTGGAATCAACCCAAATGCCCATTGATAATAGACTGGATTGGAAAAATGTGGCACATATACACCATGGAATATTATGCAGCAATCAGAAATGATGAGTTTGTGTCGTTTGTAGGGACATGGATGAATCTGGAGAACATCATCCTCAGCAAACTGACACAAGAACAGAAAATGAAACACCGCATATTTTCACTCATAGGCGGGTGATGAAAAATGAGAACACATGGACACAGGGAGGGGAGTACTAAACACTGGGGTCTATTGGGGGGAAAAGGGGAGAGCCAGTGGGAGGGGAGGTGGGGAGGGATAGCCTGGGGAGAAATGCCAAATGTGGGTGAAGGGGAGAAAGGAAGCAAAACACACTACCATGTGTGTACCTATGCAACTGTCTTGCATGTTCTGCTCATGTACCCCAAAACCTAAAATGCAATAAAAAAATTAAAAAAAAAAGAACCTTTCCAAGTTTACTCAGTCAGTCTCTTATAAGTGACTAACTTTCAGCAATTTAGAGCCCTATTTTGGCTGTGCCTTCTGCTAACATAAGCTGTTCTCTTTCTGATTCTTCTTTCCAATATGCAGGAGGAGGTTGTACCTGTCCTCATGTGGCAGTTGAGGGCACTCTCTGCCACATTCTTGATGTTCTTCGCTACAGAGGGGTTGGTCTCCAAGGACCCTCTGCTGGTGTCCTCTGGGATGTGGCTGGTTATACCTAACCTCGTAGAATATTTCACTGGCATTAACTTCTAATGTATCACTTCTTGCCAGTTGCCTCAAGGAGTAAGGTTCCCAGGCTATGAAGCTTCCTTTTCCCAATCAGAGTCCCCCCTAGGTTTTTGTGGCCTCTCCACATTTCCCCACTGAGCCACACAGGCATTTCTGGGTCTCTGGTATGCCTTGCGTAGTCTATGGGAGAGCTGGGGCACCCTCTTGGGTACATCATCAGATGCTTCCTTTGTAATCCCTACTTTGCAGCTCTTTGGCCTGTTGACAGAGAAGCAGAGCAGCAACCTCTCATTTAATCTATTTCAGCTTTCTATGGGCATTTTGAATTGTCTTGTTCTGTCTCTTTGGCCACAGCACAGGGATAGCAGTGTGGCTGTTGTAGTTTAGCAAAGGGAACCAGGCATCTCATCAGTTTAACTACATCCTCTCTGAGACCTGTGCTTTCCTTTGATGGCAAAAGGTTGTCTTCTTCCTCCTCATTATTGGGCATATCCCTTGTGTCATATCATTTGTCATCTCTACACAGTATTTTCTAGTAAAAATCTAGGACAAAAGTCCACCAGGCCTAGATCTTTATATGAAAATTGGAGTTTAAGGAATTTGGAAAGCACTTACCTCTTTAAACAAAGTTTCGTTTACAAGAATCTTACTGGAGATTCAAACAAGTCTAATTTTGGAAATCAAAAGCTGAACGAGGACACCTTTTTATCTTACATTACTGTTTTAATGCATAGCCTCCTTAACATAATGGCCAAGTCTCCACTAGCTGAAGTAAGAGGGCAACACATACAAGGAAACATGAGACAGAAAAGTACACATCAATATATTTAAAAATATTCCCATCACAGAAATGGACTCCAGCTAACTTAATCAAATGTAATGTATTAGAAGGCTGTGAGTGTTGGAAAAGCAAGGGAAAGCTGAGGGATAAGTGTGGGAATGGTCAGGAGCCTAGGGTGATCCCGAATATCCAGATGTGGAAAGTGCAGCAGTGTGGATAGGATGCTGCTATTTAAGATTCAAAGGCCTGTCAGAGAGCATCAGTGGCTGAGCTTAGGTGTGGGCCTATCTTCTGCCTTCAGCAGGGATGACGAGTCATGGCATCTGTCAGCTTCAGCTTTCATATGGGTTTCAGGCGTCTGGATTTGGGTTGCAGGCATTTGGATACCCCTGCCACCAACCAAACAAATGGTGGTGGGTTTTGGAGGTTGATGAACTGCCAAAAAAGAAATTGGGGTGCTTTTACAAAGTCGTTCTTAGGAAGTCTTAAATGACAAATATATGCAACATCTAAATAAAAGCAAAAAATAAAAAGTGGGAAGGAAGGGCTCAGAAATAAAAGGTGGGATGTTTGACAATGAGTTCCTTCCTTGCACTTCAGTCAAGGATAGGCATGACCCTGTGGTTTGAGGCATGACCTTGGCCTTAGCCCCCATACCATAATGTCTCTGTTCCCTACTTTTCTTGGCTCTTTTGCTTTATTATTCTCTTGAGGCTCTCTCCCTTTCTCTGTGTAAATGGCCACTACAGCACCTGAATTCACAGCTCCGCCATTTGAGTAAAGTGCCAAATTAGCCAGAGCCTCTATTCCAACTCTGAACTTCCAAGGGAGCATGTCTGATTAGGCTGGTTTAGTAAATCCACACCTAATGAACGAAGAACACAGGGGAATGGATGGGTGCAAAGGGTTATATGGTATCAACACTCTTTGGGAGATGTGAGGCTGGCAGTTGTTTTCAGAAAGGAGAGAATAGGCCACAGAGTGGAAAACCAGGCTAAAAGTCATGATGGCAGGCTGTGATTATACTGTAATGTGTTTTACAAATCCTCCAACATTGAACATTCTCTCATTCCAATTTTTTCCTATTTTAAGAAAACTGATTTTTAAAAATCCTTTGAAGCCAAATCGCATTTTTTCCCTTTAGGATTAATTCCTGGAAGTGGCATTGCTGGTGCAAGGAATCATTGCATTTTAGAACTTTTGATGTATGTTAAAGGTGTCTTCCAGAAAGCAGGTGCCGACGTATGCCATCTCCAGTACTTAAAAGTCTAATTTTCCTGCACTTTCTTCTGGGCATATTGATTTGCTTATTAGATGTGTTAAAAATAGTTCATTGCTTAACTTATTTGTCTTTAATTACAAATAAGATAAAGCCTTCTTCATAAACATATTAGCCACTGAGTTTCTTCATGTCTTTCATGTAATCTTCTACTTTCATTGTATTCATCTTACTGATTTTAAAAGTTCTCTAGTTATAAAAGATAATCTTTTATTGTATGATACATCTCAAATATCTCCTCAAGTTATAGTTTGCCTTTTGAGAGTTTATATCTAGATTTTTAAAACATAGCTATGAAGTAGCTTTTTAAAACCTACGACGATATAACTAAGTCAAAATTTGGTCAATGGGATACTCTTATTTACAGAGTTATCAGATTTATTCATTCTGTGTGGAATAGAATGCTCTTTTGTTCAAGCTTCTGCCTGTAGGAAGTGGAGTGGCTGTGGACTAAAGCCACCAGAAGTGAAATATAGAGTAAGGCTTACTTTATACCTAATGATGTTACTGATTTGTTGGCAGATTTGGTCATATAAATCCAAGATATAGTTGATCTATGCTCATTTGATTTTGCCATTTAGGGATAAAATAAGAAGAAAACAAACCTAGTAGTGCAGCACCAATTGTTAGAACATTGTCTCTAGGGCTCTGCTTTTACATCTCTGTTCAGTTTTTCAAATTGATATTTGAAGGTCAAGATTTTCTTGAGAGCTGACTAGAATTAACTTCTGTATATTAGATTGAAATTGGCTCAGAAGTTAATGTGTAGCAGGAGGTATTATTTCTTGTTCCAAGAGATATTTGGCTGAGAGGCTGCCAATTTATGTGCTATGAAGTTTTTTGGAAAAGAAAATTAAATTATTTTATCTTTGTCTTTAAGGAATAAATATCCATTTCCAAACTTTCTAGCCTTATCTGAGAGATGCCACTGTGCATGTGTTTCTAAGCTTTATTTTCATCACCACCTGACAAATGTTATTTCATTTTTGTTGTCATAATTAAGGTTTACTTCTCCTTATTTTGTAGATGTAGTTAGCACAAACTGGATAAAAAAAACAAAGAAATAGCAGTTTAACTCTAATTTCTTTTTTTTTTTAATTTTTTATTGGATTATAGGTTTTGGGGTACATGAGCAGAGCCTGCAAGACAGTTGCGTAGGTACACACATGGCAGTGTGCTTTGCTTTTCTTCTCCCCTTCACCCACATTTGGCATTTCTCCCCAGGCTATCCCTCCCCACCTCCCCCTCCCACTGGCCCTCCCCTTTTCCCCCCAATAGACCCCAGTGTTTAGTACTCCCCTTTCTGTGTCCATGTGATCTCATTTTTCATCACCCGCCTATGAGTGAGAATATGGGGTGTTTCATTTTCTGTTCTTGTGTCAGTTTGCTGAGGATGACGTTCTCCAGATTCATCCATGTCCCTACAAACGACACAAACTCATCATTTCTGATTGCTGCATAATATTCCATGGTGTATATGTGCCACATTTTTCCAATCCAGTCTATTATCAATGGGCATTTGGGTTGATTCCAGGTCTTTGCTATTGTAAACAGTGCTGCAATGAACATTCGTGTACATGTGTCCTTATAGTAGAACGATTTATAGTCTTTTGGATATATACCCAGTAATGGGATTGCTGGGTCAAATGGAATTTCTATTTCTAAGGCCTTGAGGAATCACCACACTGTCTTCCACAATGGTTGAACTAATTTACACTCCCACCAACAGTGTAAAAGTGTTCCTTTTTCTCCACATCCTCTCCAGCATCTGTTGTCTCCAGATTTTTTAATGATCGCCATTCTAACTGGCCTGAGATGGTATCTCAATGTGGTTTTGATTTGCATCTCTCTAATGACCAGTGACGATGAGCATTTTTTCATATGATTGTTGGCCTCATATATGTCTTCTTTCGTAAAGTGTCTGTTCATATCCTTTGCCCACTTTTGAATGGGATTGTTTGTTTTTTTCCTGTAAATCTGTTTGAGTTCTTTGTAAATTCTGGATATCAGCCCTTTGTCAGATGGGTAGACTGCGAAAATATTTTCCCATTCTGTTGGTTGCCGATCAGCTCTAGTGACTGTTTCTTTTGCCGTGCAGAAGCTGTGGAGTTTCATTAGGTCCCATTTGTCTATTTTGGCTTTTGTTGCCAATGCTTTTGGTGTTTTGTTCATGAAGTCCTTGCCTACTCCTATGTCCTGGATAGTTTTGCCTAGATTTCCTTCTAGGGTTTTTATGGTGCCAGGTCTTATGTTTAAGTCTTTAATCCATCTGGAGTTAATTTTAGTGTAAGGTGTCAGGAAGGGGTCCAGTTTCTGCTTTCTGCACATGGCTAGCCAGTTTTCCCAACACCATTTGTTAAACATGGAATCCTTTCCCCATTGCTTGTTTTTGTCAGGTTTATCAAAGATTCTATAGTTGTATGTATGTTGTGTTGCCTCCGGTGCCTCTGTTTTGTTCCATTGGTCTATATCTCTGTTTTGGTACCAGTACCATGCTGTTTTGATTACTGTAGCCTTGTAGTATAGTCTGAAATCTGGTAGTGTGATGCCCTCCGCTGTGTTCTTTTTGCTTAGAATAGACTTGGCTATGCGGGCTCCCTTTTGGTTCCATATGAAGTTCATGGTGGTTTTTTCCAGTTCTGTGAAGAAAGTCAATGGTAGCTTGATGGGGATAGCGTTGATTCTGTAAATTACTTTGGGCAGTATAGCCATTTTCACGATATTAATTCTTCCTAATCATGAACATGGAATGTTTCTCCATCTGTTTGTGTCCTCTCTGATTTCGTTGAGCAGTGGTTTGTAGTTCTCCTTGAAGAGGTCCCTTACGTTCCTTGTGAGTTGTATTCCAAGGTATTTTATTTTTTTTGTAGCAATTGCGAATGGCAGTTCGCTCTTGATTTGGCTTTCTTTAAGTCTGTTATTGGTGTAGACGAATGCTTGTGATTTTTGCACATTGATTTTATATCCTGAGACTTTGCTGAAGTTGCTTATCAGTTTCAGGAGTTTTTGGGCTGAGGCAATGGGGTCTTCTAGGTATACTATCATGTCGTCTGCAAATAGAGACAATTTGGCTTCCACCTTTCCTATTTGAATATCCTTTATTTCTTTTTCTTGCCTGATTGCTCTGGCTAGAACTTCCAGAACTATATTGAATAGGAGTGGTGAGAGAGGGCATCCTTGTCTAGTGCCACATTTTAAAGGGAATGCTTCCAGTTTTTGCCCATTCAGTATGATATTGGCTGTTGGTTTGTCATAAATAGCTTTTATTACTTTGAGATACGTTCCTTCGATACCGAGTTTATTGAGGGTTTTTAGCATAAAGGGCTGTTGAATTTTGTCAAATGCCTTCTCTGCGTCAATTGAGATAATCATGTGGTTTCTGTTTTTGGTTCTGTTTATGTGGTGAATTACGTTGATAGACTTGCGTATGTTGAACCAGCCTTGCATCCCTGGGATGAATCTTACTTGATCATGATGAATAAGGTTTTTGATTTGCTGTTGCAATTGGCTTGCCAATATTTTATTGAAGATTTTTGCATCTATATTCATCATGGATATTGGCCTGAAGTTTTCTTTTCTCGTTGGGTCTCTGCCGGGCTTTGGTATCAGGATGATGTTGGTCTCATAAAATGATTTGGGAAGGATTCCCTCTTTTTGGATTGTTTGAAATAGTTTTAGAAGGAATGGTACCAGCTCCTCCTTGTGTGTCTGGTAGAATTTGGCTGTGAACCCGTCTGGACCTGGGCTTTTTTTGTGTGGTAGGCTCTTAATTGCTGCCTCAACTTCAGACCTTGTTATTGGACTATTCATAGTTTCAGCTTCCTCCTGGTTTAGGCTTGGGAGGACACAGGAGTCCAGGAATTTATCCATTTCTTCCAGGTTTACTAGTTTATGCGCATAGAGTTGTTTGTAATATTCTCTGATGATGGTTTGAATTTCTGTGGAATCTGTGGTGATTTCCCCTTTATCATTTTTTATTGCATCTATTTGGTTGTTCTCTCTTTTCTTTTTAATCAATCTGGCTAGTGGTCTGTCTATTTTGTTGATCTTTTCAAAAAACCAGCTCTTGGATTTATTGATTTTTTGAAGGGTTTTTCGTGTCTCAATCTCCTTCAGCTCAGCTCTGATCTTAGTTATTTCTTGTCTTCTGCTGGGTTTTGAGTTTTGTTGATCTTGCTCCTCTAGCTCTTTCAATTTTGACGATAGGGTGTCAATTTTGGATCTCTCCATTCTCCTCATATGGGCTCTTATTGCTATATACTTTCCTGTAGAGACTGCTTTAAATGTGTCCCAGAGGTTCTGGCACGTTGTGTCTTCATTCTCATTGGTTTCGAAGAACTTCTTTATTTCTGCCTTCATTTCGTTGTTTACCCAGTCAACATTCAAGAGCCAGTTGTTCAGTTTCCATGAAGCTGTGCGGTTCTGGGTCGGTTTCTGAATTCTGAGTTCTAACTTGATTGCACTATGGTCTGAGAGGCTGTTTGTTATGATTTCAGTTGTTTTGCATTTGTTGAGCAGTGCTTTACTTCCAATTATGTGGTCAATTTTAGAGTAGGTGTGATGTGGTGCTGAGAAGAATGTGTATTCTGTGGATTTGGGGTGGAGAGTTCTGTAAATGTCTATCAGGTTTGCTTGCTCCAGGTCTGAGTTCAAGCCCTGGATATCCTTGTTGATTTTCTGTCTGGTTGATCTGTCTAGTATTGACAGTGGAGTGTTAAAGTCTCCCACTATTATTGTGTGGGAGTTTAAGTCCTTTTGTAAGTCATTAAGAACTTGCCTTATGTATCTGGGTGCTCCTGCATTGGGTCCATATATGTTTAGGATCGTTAGCTCTTCTTGTTGTATCGATCTTTTTGCCATTATGTAATGGCCTTCTTTGTCTCTTTTGATCTTTGTTGCTTTAAAGTCTATTTTATCAGAGATGAGAATTGCAACTCCTGCTTTTTTTTGCTTTCCATTAGCTTGGTAAATCTTCCTCCATCCCTTTATTTTGAGCCTTTGTGTATCCTTGCATGTGAGATGGGTTTCCTGGATACAGAACACTGATGGGTTTTGGCTTTTTATCCAATTTGCCAGTCTGTGTCTTTTGATTGGTGCATTTAGTTCATTTACATTTAGGGTTAATATTGTTATGTGTGAATTTGATACTGCCATTTTGTTGCTAAGTGGCTGTTTTGCCTGTTAGTTGTTGTAGATTCTTCATTATGTTGAAGCTCTTTAGCATTCAGTGTGATTTTGGAATGGCTGGTACTGGTCGATCCTTTCTATGTGTAGTGCCTCTTTTAGGAGCTCTTGTAAAGCAGGCCTGGTGGTGAAAAAATCTCTTTGAATACTTGGTTGTTCGCAAAGGATTTTATTTTTCCTTCACTTCTGAAGCTCAGTTTGGCTGGATATGAAATTCTGGGTTGAAAGTTCTTTTCTTTAAGAATGTTGAATATTGGCCCCCACTCTCTTCTGGCTTGTAGTGTTTCTGCCGAGAGATCTGCTGTGAGTCTGATGGGCTTCCCTTTGTGGGTGACCCGACCTTTCTCTCTGGCTGCCCTTAGTATTCTCTCCTTTATTTCAATCCTGTTGAATCTGACGATTATGTGCCTTGGGGTTGCTCTTCTTGCAGAATATCTTTGTGGTGTTCTCTGTATTTCCTGCAATTGAGTGTTGGCCTGCCTTGCTAGGTGGGGGAAATTTTCCTGGATGATGTCCTGAAGAGTATTTTCCAGCTTGGATTCATTCTCTTCGTCCCCTTCTGGTACACCTATCACACGTAGGTTAGGTCTTTTCACATAGTCCCACATTTCTTGGAGACTTTGTTCATTCCTTTTTGCGCTTTTTTCTCTGATCTTGGTTTCTCGTTTTATTTCATTGAGTTGGTCTTCGACTTCAGATATTCTTTCTTCTGCTTGGTCAATTCGGCTATTGAAACTTGTGTTTGCTTCGCGAAGTTCTCGTATTGTGTTTTTCAGCTCCTTTAATTCATTCATATTCCTCTCTAAGTTATCCATTCTTGTTATCATTTCCTCGAATCTTTTTTCAAATCTTTTTTCAAGGTTCTTAGTTTCCTTGCATTGATTTAATACATGATCTTTTAGCTCACAAAAGTTTCTCATTATCTATCTTCCGAAGTCTAATTCCGTCATTTCGTCACAGTCATTCTCCGTCCAGCTTTGTTCCCTTGCTGGTGAGGAGTTTTGGTCCTTTCTAGGAGGCGAGGTGTTCTGGTTTCGGGTGTTTTCCTCCTTTTTGCGCTGGTTTCTTCCCATCTTTGTGGATTTGTCCGCTGGTCGTCTGCGTAGTTGCTGACTTTTCGATTGGGTCTCTGAGTGGACACCCAGAATGTTGATGATGAAGTATTTCTGTTGCTTTGTTTTCCTTCTACCAGTCTAGCCCCTTCACTGTACGACTGCTGAGGTTCGCTCCAGACCCTGCTTGTCTGGGGTGCACCTCTAGCAGCTGTGGCACAGCGAGGGATGCTACCAGTTTCTTTTTCTGCTATCTTTGTCCCAGGATGATGCCTGCCTAATGTCAGTCTTTTGGATATAGAGGGGTCAGGGAGCTGCTTGAGGAGACAGTTTGTACTTTATAGGAGCTTAATTGCTGAGCTGTGCGCTCTGTTGTTCATTCAGGGCTGTTAGTCTGCTATGTTTGATTCTGCTGCAACAGAGCTCATTAAAAAACCCTTTTTTTTTTTTCTCAAATGCTCTGTGTTGAGGGGTTTGGGCTTTATTTTTGGATGTCCAATGATGTGTCCTGCCCAGCTAGAAGGCAGACTAGCCACTGTTTGGCTGCCGAGGCTCTGCCCTGCTGTTGTGTGATTCGCCCTGTTCCTGCAGGCTCTGCTGTGGTCTCCGCCACGCCCTGCGGCGGAGTCTCTTCATTGTAGCGTGTTGCCTCAGCAATGGCAGGCTGCATCAGCAGTGGGCGTGTATCTCAGTAGGGACGGGTTGCCTCGGCAACGGCTGGCTGCGTCAGCAGTGGGCGTGTATCTCAGTTGGGGCGGGTTGCCTCGGTAGTGGTGGACGCCCCTCCCCTACAGAGCGTCTCAGACCGTCTGCTCGGGATAGTTTGAAATCGCGGTTTTGTTCGTCCCACTGTGTATCCCAAACGATCTGTTCCTGCAATCCCCTGGGCTGGCCTACTGTCCAAATCTCGTTCAGTCTCAAGTTCAGCCCTCTCATGTCTCAGGTTGATGGTTCAACAGGGCACCTGGACAAGCGCGCCCTGTGGGGATTGCTGGGTAGGGCCAGCCGCCACCGCCCCGGCTGCCGGCTTCGCCAGGCAGACCTACTGCCTGGCGTCCCGTGTCTTTTTTATACTTGGGAGTTTCCCCGTTCTGTGGGCAACAAAGATCAGTCTGGAAATGCAGCTCTGACTCACCGTTTGCGGATTCAACGCGAGCTCCAATCCTGGGTTGTTCTCACAGCGCCATCTTGAGTCAGTTTAATTTCTATCAAAAGTTCACAAAGGAAAAAAAAAGTTCTAGATGTACATTGTCTACTTTATAACTGCAGGTGACTTGTTCACCAAAGGCTCTTCTCTTTTTTTTTTTGAGACGGAGTTTTGCTCTTGTTACCCAGGCTGGAGTGCAATGGTGTGATCTCGGCTTGCCGCAACCTCCGCCTCCTGGGTTCAGGCAATTCTCCTGCCTCAGCCTCCTGAGTAGCTGGGATTACAGGCATGCGCCACCATGCCCAGCTAATTTTTTTGTCTTTTTAGTAGACAGGGGGTTTCACCATGTTGGCCAGGATGGTCTGGATCTCTTGACCTCATGATCCACCCACTTAGGCCTCCCAAAGTGCTGGGATTACAGCAAAGGCTCTTCTAACACCTCAAACATAATACATCCAAACTTAGATCAGACATGCATTGAGGTGACCCTCATTGTATCCTCATTCTTGTTTAATTCTCTCTTCTTGAATGTAGGCAGAGCCTGTTACTTGCTTCTAACCAATACAATATGTAAAGGCAGGATTTCACTCTTTTGATGAGTTTATACTGTATGGCAAAGATGGTGGAATGTCACTGCCTTAAGTAGACAAGACTCTTGTAGTCCACTGCAACTAGAGATTCACCCACTGACCTCAAAGAAGCAAATGGCCATGTTATAAACTGCCCATAGAGAGGGCCAGGTGGCAAGGACCTACCTCTAGGACTTAAAGTTTGCTTTTAGCTGCAATCACTAAGAGGCTAAGACCCTCAGTCATACAATCACAAATAGAAAAATTCTTGAAAAACTTGGAAAAGTGGATCTTTCCCTATCAAGCCTCCAGATGAGAATGTAGCTTCCAGATGAGAATGTAGAATGCAACCTTGATTACAGCCGTGTGAGCTTCTGAGCAGAGAGCTATACCCAGACTGCTGACCCACAGAAACTGTGAGAGAGTAAAGGCATATTGTTTTATATTGCTAGGTTTGTGGTAATTTGCTATAGAGCACGTAAAAAAGTATGCAAACCTAAACTTGATTGTGTTTCTCAAGCTTCTTGTATTTTCTTTGTAACAGCACAACTATTTTTCTAGTGAAATTCATCTTTGATTCCCAAAGTCAAGCAGCTACCAAATCCTGCTGATTTTATATCTAAACTATCTCTTGTGTTATTCCAGTTTTTCATTTCCTCTTCCATTTTTCTTGTTTATTCCATCATTAGTTCTTACCGAGACATCTGTGAATCTTTTCCTTCCTTGGGCCCTGATGGTGCCTTTATGCTGTACAGTGTTGGCAAATTATTCCCTCCAAAGCTCTGCCTCCCAAAACACCTTCAGTAGATATCTGTCTCATGAAATATTCACTATACTGTAAGCTCCATATGGGGAAGAAAGACGGCTGTTTTGTCAACTCTTGTATCCCTGATGTGAAGTAAATATGTACTTTAGAAAATAATGAATACACAGATGAGAATGTTTTGGGAAGAAAATTGTATTATAAAATAGAAGCCTACTAATGTTTGCTTCAGATTTTAAGAGCGAGTTAAATAAATTATTTTTCTATTACAAGAGTTTCAGAGCGAATCACAATCTCAGAACAGATGTGCAGTATTTTTTTTTTTTTTGAGACGGAGTTTTGCTGTTGTTACCCAGACTGGAGTTGTTACCCAGGCTCGAGTGCAATGGCATGATCTCGGCTCACCACAACCTCCGCCTTCTGGGTTCAAGCAATTCTCCTGCCTCAGCCTCCCAAGTAGCGGGGACTACAGGCGCGCACCACCATGCCCAGATCAAATTTTTTTTGTATTTTTAGTAGAGACGGGGTTTCACCTTGTTGACCAGGATGGTCTCGATCTCTTGACCTCGTGATTCACCTGCCTTGGCCTTCCAAAGTGCTGGGATTATAGGCGTGAGCCACCGCGCCGGCCAGATGTGCAGTATTAATAGGATGACCATACATCTCACTTCTGGCTCCCCTTTTCATTAAAAATCATGCTGGTGGAGAAGATAAATTTAAGGTGTTGGGTGGTGGATGAGGTGCTGTTGCAGAGCACTAGATCAAATAACCAGGCAGTTTCTCCAATTCTAGCCTCTAGCATATGCTTCCCTTTTAAATATAAACAGATTGGGAGAAAATTCAGAGACTTGTGAGGCTGAGAATTCTTGATATTTTGTCATTAAAGCATTACAGTTTGCCCAGTCCTTTCACCCTGATTGTAAATCTCAAAGGGAATTCAGTTCCACGTGTTTCTGATGTTTGCACTTGAATTATCCAGAAGTTTCGTAAGAACCATTTGAATTCCAAAACCCTTTGTGAAGCTTTTTTTTTTTTTTTCTTTTTCGATGATTTGTTGAAAAGAGACTGTTGGAATGATAGGTAACGAGTGAAAACAGGTCATTTTGAGTTATTAGGATCACAAGGAAACCTCTCTAAAATGGTAAAATATACAACATAATCAAATTAAGTCTTAAATATGAAATTTATGTTGTTCAAATCAATCTGTAATGTGGCATGGTGTAATTGCCTCATTTTTGAAAGTGATCTCTGCCTATAATAAATACCCACATAGCTCATAAATACAACATTTATATAATGCTAGACAGAAAATGCTTTCTGTTTTATTTAAGATTAAAATAGAAATTATTTTAAATGCTTGTTCGTCTATCATTTGAATATTAATGGAATCTCTTCTCCATTAAATGAGTCACAGAGAACTTCCAAAAGGAGAGAGAGCAAAGAAACATTAAGCAATTGAGATTACCAATGTTATCACTCTCTGTCAAAAAGACTGAAAGGTTACATACCAAATCCCAATATGTGCAGTCATATTATTTGCTGAGTACATTTGAAAGTTAATGACTGTATGTAAAAATAAAAGTCTGTATCATCATTACATGTTAAGAAGCATTACAAACATATTGCTCCATATAGAAATGTACACAGACTACTGTTAAGTCATGTACCATGCTTCTTGTCCTATTTCTTGCTAAGTTTGAGTGTCTGGAATCCCTAGCTTAGTGCCAATGTGTGTGGAACTCAAACAGAGGCTGCCCACCTCACTGACTCTGCCTATTACAGGTTGTATTTGGTCCCGATTTACTCTACTGGATTTGGTATCTGACTATAATAACAGATTTCATGGAGAAAGCCTGGAGCTGACCTCCTCTGTGGGTAATTAACACTACTGTTCCCCCTTACAGAGAGGAGTCTGGTGTGGATGATCAAAGGTCAGTTTCTGGGCAACATACGTAAACAAGCCTATTTAGACAAATTCCCCTACATTCCCTTGTACCTACTCCTTGCCCTTTGCCTCAGGGTAAGAGAACAGCTGCCTTCAGCTTATTCTCCCCCAAAGTTTTGCAAAACCTTCTGCCCTTTATGAAGGTTTGTGTCCTTTCCCTATAATTTCTCCCACCGCTCTGATTGATCTACATAGAATGAACATAGTAACTTAAAATTATGAGATGAAATTATCTTACAAAACATTATTTCTTGACTTTCTGAATTTTGATGGCAGGATATATCCAGGATTTAAATATACATCTGTCAGTCCTCAGCTCCCTCCCCTTAGTTCCAACCATCAACAACCACACTCAACACTTCATAATTTGAATCAAAGAACCTCACTGCCATTATCATAGAATTAACTTGTAATGAAATTCATGCTTACCATATTCTATGAACAGGACAGGATTTTATAGAACATACTTGATTCCTTTGGAAAACATGTTTATTTTTGAGTTTCTAAGCAGATGCATTTCTGCATTTGAATAGCAGCTTGCCAAGAAGCTCTGAAATCTAGCCATTTTAATAAGAGAAACCAAAATAGTGGTACAAGTTTTTGACCATCTGTTACTGCTCTTACAGGGAAGACTATTGCATTGGGTGGGAGGAAAGAATACAATGAATTTCTACCAACCAGTTCTAAGATTCTATCATTCAAGCACCTCAGATTCATTGATTATTTCATGCAATTTATTGTGGTTTTCTTTGGGACTAGCTATGCATAGCTATGCAGAAATTTGTGTTATCTGAGATGCATAACTAAGCTTCTGAAGGCTACTCCTTTATCTTCAGTAATATCTTTTCTACTTAATCCCTGATGTTCAAAATATATTTAAAGGAGGTAGAAGGTGGGAGAGGAAATGTTTCCCATGTCACATTATAAACAAGGTCTAAAAGAAAATTCCTTTAGGAGAGAATACATAGAGTTTTAATTCTCACTAAGGTAGAAATGATTGATATCAGAGTCTATTCAAATTAACAAATTATGATAGCAGACACTAGACATCCCTATAGGTATAAGGAGGACACTCCAGAGGGAAGAACAACCAGAGAAAATAGAAGGTGGAGAATTTTACCCTTTGCTTTAGAGTTGGCCTGTCTAGCTTCATAGGTGGTTTATACATCCCCCAATTTTAGACTTCATAGTTAAGTACCCCAGAGTATAGGAGAGTTCTCAGAAGTGGTTTCAGTGGGTCCAGGTGTGGTGGCTCATACCAGTAATCCAAGCACTTTGAGAGGACAAGATGGGTGGATGTGGATCACCTGAGGTTAGGAGTGACATGGCCAACATGGTGATATCCCGTCTCTAATAAAAATACAAAAATTAGCTAGACGTGGTGGTGGGCTCCTGTAATCCCAGCTCTTCAGAAGCCTGAGGCAGGAGAATCACTTGAATCCAGGAGGTGGAGGTTGTAGTCAGATAAGATTTCACCACTGAACTGCAGCCTGGGTGACAGAGTAAGACTCTGTCTCAAAAAACAACAAAAAAAGAAGTTTTTAATAAGTTTTAAGAAATAAGAATGGTTTCTTATTTCTCTCTACAAACCTTGGAATTATTTTTATTAGGTAAAAAAGGGCAACAAATATATAAGTTTAGGTCTTCATTACATGCTGCAGAAAATGTAAAGAAGTACATATGGCAATAGCCAGTTTTGAATTTGGATAACACAAAAGGAAAAGGAAAGCTAATCTTAAGATGAAATCGCCATCCTAATGAATTACCAAAAAGTGTGAAAAGTAATTTTGCATCAAACGAAAAAAACGTAAACTTTATCAGATTTGTTTTTTACAACATTTATATGTATTGATCAAGGGAGGCTATTGTTAGAACAAAATTAATAGTAAATACTGGACAATATGTCAGGCATGGGGCAAATTGGTTTCTGGTCTTTACAACAAGCCACAATGACCCTATTAGGAAATGTTTTAAAGGCGTTTCTTAGCATTTTCAACAAAATATTTGTACTCCATACTGAAAATAGCTTAATGTGAAGTCCCAAAGGAATTCTGTCTGCCTCATAAAATTGCTTTTAGAGTTTTCCATTTCTGGCCTCCTCCTTCCAGATGCACAGTGAATATATGGTGGAGTTTTGTCTAATTCTTTCAGTAGAGGAATTTTGCTACATTAAAATAATCTGTTAATTCATTTTCATGGTAAAATAGAAATTACTCACCTTGATTCCTAATATGCTCAACATAACATCACTTTTCACACATAAAGACATAGGTACGGAAAGGAAGCATTCTCTTGCTTCCATCCATATGCTAGCCTGCTTGAGCGGTCGTGTACTGACTGTTGAAAGCATGACCTCAAATTCTAGCCACACCACTTCCCAGATGTGGACCGCTCAGCCAGTCACTTGCCCTCTGTAATGACTCAACTTCCTGATCTGTAAAATAGAATCACAGTGGCCACCACCAGAGAGGATTGCTGAGGGGAGTAAATGAGAGTGTAAACGTAGATTGCAGCACAGCACCCATCATGCAGGGAGTTTTCAATAACTGTGGGTGATTTTTTTCTATATTATTAATTCTTTTTCTGGATTTTGTTAACTGCATCATATATTTCTAAAACCAATACTCTCTGTTTTTGCTTGATAAAACATAAATCTTCTGTATATAATAATTATAGACTGAATGTCAATTTGTGACCAGGTAAAGGACACCCTGAGGCCATTGTCTGGTGAATGCAGGGTTTATAGATAGCCAGCCACAATAATTTAGAACCTAAAGTGGACACTAAGATAAATTTTAAAAATTCCAAAAATAGAACCAGTTGTTACACAGTGTAATAAGCAAATTTGACCCCTAAAGTCTTTGAATAAATGCACAGATATGGCTCATTGTACATTGATTTCTATGTGTTAACAATTTATTGAGATAAGCAAATATAAACAAAATGAACACTGTGGGAAACTGTGTTTGATACTTTAAAACTCTTGTCAAACTAATGAATTCAAATATGTAATTCGGGCCATTATTAAAAAGTCAAAAAATAACATGCTGGCAAAGCTGCAGAGGAAAGGGACGCTTTTACACTGCTGGTTGGAATGTAAGTTCAGCCACTGTGAAAATCAGTCTGGATATTTCTCAAAGAACTCAAAGAACTGCCACTTGACCCAGCAGTCTCATTATTGGGTATACACCCAAAGGAATATAAATCATTCTGCCATTAAGACATATGCACATGTATGTTCATTGCAGCACAATTCACAATAGCAAAGACATGGAATCAACCTAAATGCCCATCAACAGTACACTGAATAATGAAAATGTGGTACATAGACACCATGAAATACTATGCAGCCATCAAAAATAAGGAGACCATGTCCTTTGCAGCAGCATGGATGGAGCTGGAGGCCATTATTATAAATAAACTAATGTAGAAACAGAAAACCAAACACCTCATGTTATTACTTATAATTGGGAGCTAAACATTGAGTTCACATGGATACAAAGAAGAGAACAATAGACACTGGTGCCTACTTGAGGGGAGAGGGTGGGTGAAGGGTGAAGATCGAAAAATTACATTATTGGGTACTATGTTTTTACCAGGGTGGCAAAATAATATGTACATCAAACTCCTGCAGCATGCAATTTATCTGTAGAACCAACCTGGACATGTACCTTGAAACTAAAATAAGAGTTAAAAAAAATTCATTAGCTATCAAATTCTGAAAGGCCAAACCAAACAGAATGGAAAAATTAGAAGTCATCAATGTTTCCATCTCTGCTGGACCATTTCCATCATACAACATGGGACAATTATCTCCTGTCTTGAACATAAAAATGAATAAATGAACCCTCATTGTCTCCATGGTCTCCTCCAACAACCACGTCATTTTTCTGTTCCTTTTTAAGACTAAACTATTCTTCAGGCCAGTCTTGTCCTAACACTGCACTAAAAGCTCTCTTATCAAGGTTCCTAAAAACTCCTACATGGCAAAAATCCACTTGCATTCTTCATTCTTCACCTTTCACTTAGTTTATTACTTGGCCTCTAGTCCACTACTCTATCTCTTGCCCTCTAAACACTGCAATGCTGCAGGTCAGGCTTTATGTGCTCTCTCTACTCGTGTTCCTTAGGTATCTTCATTCAGGCCTCAGCTTTTAAATGTATCTATAGATGGATGATCCCAAATTAGATCTCCAGCACTGAGGAGTCCCATTGTATATTCAACTACTGCTTTCATATCTTGACCTAAATAAAATACAGGCATACCTCGGAGATACTGCAGGTTCTGTTCCAGACTATCACAATAAAGTGAATGTCACAGTAAAGTGAGCCCCACACACGTTTTTGATTTCCCAGTGCATATAAAAGTTATATGTTTGCACTATACTGTAGTCAGTTCAGTGTAAAATAGCATTTTCTTAAAAAACAATGTATATATTTTAGTGTTAAAATTGTTTATTACTGAAAAATGCTAATGATCATCTGATCTTCAGTGAGTCATATTCTTTTCGCTGGTAGAGGGACTTGCCTCAGTGTTGATGGCTGCTGGCGAGGGTGGGGGCTGCTGAAGGTCGGGTGGCTGTGACAATTACTTAAAATAAGACAACACTGAAGTTTACTGGATCAAAGGACTCTTCCTTTCACAAAGAATTCCTCTGTAGCACGTGATGCTGTTTGACAGCATTATACTCACAGTAGAACTTCTTTCAAAATTGGGGGAAATTGTCTCAAATCCTGCTGCTGCTTTAACAACTAAGTTTATGCAATATTCTAAATCTTTTGTTGTCATTTCAACACTGTTCATAGCATCTTACCAGGAATAGATTTGATCTCAAGAAAACACTTTTTTTCTCATCCATAAGAAGAAATTCCCCATCTATTCAAGTTTTATCATGAGATTGCTGCAATTCAATCACATGTTCAGGCTCCACTTTTAATTATAGTTTCTTGCTGTTTTCATCACAGCTGCAGCTACTCCATTCACTGAAATCTTGAACCTCTCAAAGTTAGTTTTCCATGGGGATTGGAATAAACTTATTCTAAACTCCCATTCATGTTAATATTTTTACTTTGTCCCATGAATCAAGTGTTCCTAATGACATCTAGAATGATTAATCCTTTCTAGAAGATTTTCTGTTTTGTTTATCCAGATCCATTAGAGTAATCACTATGTATGACAACTATAGCCTTACAAAATGTATTTATTAAATTAGACAACTTGAAAATAGAAATTACTCCTTGATCTGTGGGCTGCAGAATGAATATTAGCAGGCATGAAAACAACATTCATCTCCTTATACATCTATATCAGAGCTCTTGGGTGGCCAAGTGCATTGTCAATGAGCATGACATGGTTTGGCTGTGTGTCCCCACCCAAATCTCATCTCTAATTTTAATCCTTATGTCTCTGGGGAAGGTCCTGGTGAAAAGTAATTGAATCATGGAAGGGGATTTCCGCCTTGTTGTTCTTGTGATAGTGAGTGAGTTCTCACAAGATCTGGTTGTTCCAAAGTGTGTGGAACTTCCCCTTGAGCGCTCAAGCCCTCTCTCCTTCCCTCCCTCCCTCCTCCCACCCCCCAAACTCCCCACTCCATCATGCTAAGACATCTTTGCTTCCCTTTCACATTCTGCCATGATTGTTAAGTTTCCTGAGGCTTCTGAGCCATGCTTCCTGTTAAGCCTGAAGAATTGTGAGTCACTTAAACCTCTTTTCATTAATTACTCAGGGTCAGGTAGTTTTTATAGCAATGTGGGAAAGAACCAATGCAGAGCAGTAATCTTTAAAAGGATCCTTTTCTTTCTGAGCAGTAGATCTTAACAGTGAACTTAAAATATTCAGTAAACCATGCTGTAAACAATTGTGCTATTATTCAAGTGTTGTTGTTTTTCCATTCATAGAGCACAGGAAGAGTAGATTTAGTATAATTCTTTTTTTAATTTTTTTTTGAGATGGAGTTTTCCTCTGTCACCAGGCTGGAGTGCAATGGCACGATCTCACGGCAACCTCCACCTCCTGGGTTCAGGCAAGTCTCCTGCCTCAGCGTCCTGAGTACCTGGGATTACAGATGCATGTCATCACGCCCAGCTAATTTTTGTATTTTTTTAGTAGAAATGGGTTTTCACCATGTTGGCCAGGATGGTCTCTGTCTCCCGACCTTATGATCCACCTTTGTTGGCCTCACAAAGTGCTGGGTTTACAGGCGTGAGCCACCATGCCCAGCCAATTTAGCATAAATCTTTAGGGCCCTAGGATTTTGGAATAGTCTGTAGTATTGGTTTCAATTTAAAGTCACCAGATGCATTAGCCCTGAACAAGAGAATCAGCTTGTCCTTTTAAGCTTTGAAGCCAGGCATTGGCTTCTCTTCTGTAGCTACAATAGGCCTACATAGCATCTTCTTCCAATAGAAGGCTGTTTCATCTACATTGAAAATCTGGATGGGTGTAGTTTTCTACATATGTCTACTTACTCATTGAATCATGTTTTTTAAAATAATCAATATTATGCTAATTTTATTTTATCAGCAGTTTCTTTAGCTATGAGAGAAATATATTAAAGGTATAGGAACCTTCATCAATGATCTTAGCTAGATCTTCCGGATAATTTGCTGAAGCTTTTACATCAGCATTTGCTGTTGCACCTTGTACTTTTGTATTGTGGAGATGGCTTCTTTCCTTAAATCTCATGAATCAGCAAGTTTTACATAAGTAAAACTTTCATTCTTGAAATGACAATGCTAGATTTTAAGTAAATACTTAACTTTTTAAGAAGCTGCTAAACTGTTTTTCTAAAGTGACAATACTATTTGGCATTTCCACTAGGAATGTATCAGAGTTTCACTTTCTCCATATGATCAATATTGTCAGTTATTATAATAGGCATGTAGTAGTATGCCATTAGTTTTTTCATTTGCTTCATAACTAATGAATTCAAGTGCCTTTTCATATAATTATTTGTTATATGAATATCTTCTTTGGTGAAGTGTCAACTCATGTATACCTGCATGTTCTGCACATGTATCCTAAAACTTAAAGTAAATTATTAAAAAAGTAACCCCCCAAAAAAAATTTTGTCCTTTTTGTATTATGTTGCTGTTTTCTTAGTATTGAGTTTTGGGACATCCTTATATATCTTTGTCATAATTTATCAGATAAATGATTTGCAAGCATTTTTTCTCATTCTGTGGCTTATTTTTTCAAAAGGCACAATAATTTAGATTTCACTTTTAGGTATTGTTCTATTTTGAGTAAATATTTGTATGCGAGGCATAGCTTAAAGATCTCTCTTTCTTTTTTTGTCCCTTTTTCCTTCCCTCCTTCCTTCCTCTCTCTCTCTTTCTCTCTCTGCATATTGTCTTAGTTCACTAGTTCACTTGGGTGATAGAACACCCAAGACAGGATAATGTGTGAAGAACAGAAATTTATTTAACAGTTTTGGAGGCTGGGAAGTCCAAGATCAACGCTTCTGCAGATTTAGTTTTCTAGTGAGGGCTGTCCTCTGATTCCAAGATGGTGCCTTGTTGCTGCATACTCAGGAGAGGCAGAACAAACACTGTCCTCATATGGTGGAAGGCAGAGGGCAAGGGGGTGAAATGTTGAGTGAAGTTCCTTTTATAAGGGCCTTAATCCCATGCATAAGGGAGGAGCCCCTGTTATCTAATCATTTCTTAGAAGACCCACCTTTTAATATAATTATATTGGCCTTTAAGTTTTGACACCTGAATTTAGATGGGGATACATTCAAACTATAGCACCTGCGAATATCAAATTGTTTCAGCACCAGTTGTTTCTACATTGAATCACTCTTTCCCATTCAGTGTGATGCTAGCTATAGTATCTTGGTTATTTGTTTTTTAAATGGATGCCTTTATCATGTTACGTAATCTCTTCCTAGATTACTGAATACTGTTCTATCATGAATCAATATTGAATTTTGTCAATTATATTTTCTGTACCTATTGAGATATTCATCTGTTTTTTATATGGTGAATTACATCAATTTATTTTCTTTTTAAAAAAATTTATTTATTGCCAAGGTGGGTGGATCACGAGGTCAAGAGATCGAGACCATCCTGGTCAACATGGTGAAACCCCGTCTCTACTAAAAATACAAAAAATTAGCTGGGCATGGTGGTGCGTGCCTGTAATCCCAGCTACTCAGGAGGCTGAGGCAGGAGAATTGCCTGAACCCAGGAGGTGGAGGTTGCTGTGGGCCGAGATTGCGCCATTGCACTCCAGCCTGGGTCACAAGAGTGAAACTCCGTCTCAAAAAAAAAATTTATTTATTATACTTTAAGTTCTGGGGTATATGTGCAGATTTTGCAGGTTTGTTACATAGGTATATACGTGCCACGGTGGTGGTTTGCTGCATCCATCACTTCGTCATCTACATTAGGTATTTCTCCTAATGCTAACCCTTCCCAATCCCCTCACTCTCTGCTATTCCTCCCCTAGTCCCCCAGCCCCCAAGCCCTGGTGTGTGATGTTCCCCTTCCTGTGTCCATGTGTTTTTCATTGTTCAACACCCACTTATGAGCAAGAACATGTGATATTTGGTTTTCTGTTTTTGAGTCAGTTTGCTGAGAATGATGGTTTCCAGTTTCATTCAAGTCCTTGCAAAGGATATGAACTCATCCTTTTTTATGGCTACATAGTATTCCATGGTGTATGTATGCCACATTTTCTTTATCCAGTCTATTGTTGATGGGCATTTGGGTTAGTTCCAAGTCTTTGCTGTTGTGAACAGTGCCACAATAAGCATACATGTGCATGTGTCTTTACAGTGGAATGATTTATAATCCTTTTGGTAAATACCCAGTAATGGGATTGCTGGGTGAAATGGTATTTCTATTTCTAGATTCTTAAGGAATCGCTACACTGTCTTCCATAATGGTTGAACTAATTTACACTCCCACCAACAGTAAAAAATCATTCCTATTTCTCCACATCCTCTCTAGCATCTGTTGTCTCCAGATTTTTTAATGATCAGCATTCCAACTGGCATGAGATGGCATATCAATGTGGTTTTGATTTGCATTTCTCTAATGACCAGTGATGATGAGAATTTTTTCATGTTTGCTGGCTGCATAAGTGTCTTCTTTTCAAAAGTGTCTGTTCATATCCTTTGCCCACTTTTTTGATGGGATTGTTTTTTCTTGTAAATTTGTTTTAGTTCTTTTTAGATTCTGGATATTAGCCCTTAGTCAGATGGGTAGATTGAAAAATTTTTTTCCATTCTGTTGGTTGCTAGTTCACTCTAATGATTGTTTCTTTAGCTGTGCAGAAGCTCTTAAGTTTAATTAGATCCCATTTGTCTATTTTGGCTTTTGTTGCCATTGCTTTGGTGTTTTAGTTATGAACTCCTTGCCTATGCCTATGTCCTGAATGGTATTGCCTAGGTTTTCTTCTGGGGTTTTTTGGTGTTAGGTCTCATGTTTAAATCTTTAATCCATCTTGAGTTAATTTTTGTATAAGGTGTAAGTAAGGGATCCAGTTTCAGCTTCCTGCATATGGCTAGCCAGTTTTCCCAACATCAATTTATTTTCAAATATTTGCCCTGCATCCTCCTAATAAACCCCATTTATTCATGATGTATTATTCTTTCTACATACTGTTAAGTTCCTGGAAGGCATTATGTTAAATGAGATAAGCCAGACACAGAAAAATCTCCCTTATATGTAGAATCTAAAAAAGTTGAACTCAGAGTTACCAGAATAGTGATTAGTAGGAACTGGGCAGAGAGTTGGGAGATGCTGGTCAAAGGGTACAAAATTTCAGTTAGACAGGAGGAATAAGTTCCAGAGATCTATTGTACAACATGGTGAATATACTTAATAACAATGTATCATATTCTTAAAAATTGTTAAGAGCAGATTGTAAGTGTTTTCACCACAAATAAATATGTGAAGTAGTGCAAAACATATTTCATTTGCTGGAATTTTCTCAGGGTTTGGGGTTTATGTGGGATATTTAATGCTGTATAGTTATTTTTTCTTGTAACACCTAGATTTTGGATTAAGGTAAGGCAGGCCTCCTAGATAAAGTGGGAAGTATTTCCTTATCATAAATTTTCTAGCAGAGTTTGTGTATAATTGGTTTTATTTATTCTTAAATGTTTGGTACAATTTAACCATGAAAACGTTGGTGCCTGGGGTTTCAGGTGTGGAAGTTCTTAACTGTTATTTCAATTTCTTAAATAGAAGTGGAGCTATTCTCCTCCTCTACCTGGGATTCCCTCCTTTCACTGCCTACACTTCCCTCCCCCTCAACAAGAGTCACTACAACAAGTCATTTCAGACCAGCTCATCTCTCACTTTCCCAAAGCTTCCCCTGACATTCACCTCTTTTTCAAGATTTCATCCCTTGTTCCCCCAATACCCTGTGCATGACTACTATTGATTTTATCACAGTATATTAAAAATTCTCTCTATAAAATTTTTTCTGTTTAGAACTATGTCATTTTTTATCATATCCTTGGTATCTATACAAAAAAACATGAATTTACACATATTACATATTGCATCTATTACACAAACATGCAATGAAGATATAGGTACATATAAGTGCATGTGTGAGGTATATATATATATTTACATTGGATATGTATATACATACTTTAACTTATACATGTAACTATGTACTTACCTACATATATGTACATAAGTAATTCAGCTATATACAGATATGTAAAAGTTATATATGATAGTCATATATATGTAAAAGTCTGTTTTTGCCAGTTCTTTAAAACGAAAATCATCAGCATCATAATTTATTGAAGTTGACTGCGCTTTCTTAATTTTATGAGATTTATGTTTGGAATAATTTTTAAGCCCATGAAGTTTGCTCTCGTGAGGAAAGCCAGGTTGAGGGCAATGACATTTCCACATTTTCTGGAGTTTAATTGAAAGAATAGAGAAGGGTGGTCGCAGTGGCTCACGCCTGTAATCCCACCACTTTGGGAGGCTGAGGAGAGCGGATCACCTGAGGTTGGGAGTTCAAGACCAGCCTGACCCACACAGAGAAACCCCGTCATTACTAAAAATACAAAATTAGCTGGGTGTGGTGGAACATGCCTGTAATCCCAGCTACTTGAGATGCTGAGGCAGAAGAATCGCTTGAACCCGGGAGGCGGAGGTTGCAGTGAGCCTGGAGTGCACTACTGCACTCCAACCTGGGCAACAAGAGAAATCTCTGCCAAAGAAAAGAAAAGAAAAGGAAAGAAAACAAAAGAAAAAAGAAAAGAAGGGAAGGAGGGAAGGAAAGTAAAAGAAAGAAAATGGAGAGAGGTGTGTATCAAGCTTGTTATGACCATGGGCCATCTGTGCAGTCACACACACACAAAAGTGTCTAGTTTCCTTCCACATTTCTATGTGTCTTCTTTAGCATTTTCCTTTCTAAAAACAGGCTCTGTAACTGGGCACACTTGAACCCAACAATTAGTCATGGATGTGATGATTCATCAGGCTGGCTTCTAAGTGCAAGCAGCCCTGGCCTTTCCAAGCTTTGACTGTTGGCAACTCTGTTTTCCCTGCTCTGAATCAGACGTGTATTTGTTTGAGTAATCAAGAAAGAACTGTCTGTCTTGTGACCTTAGAGGCTGGTGAAAGGGAGCAACTGAGTGTTTTTGGCACAGGAAGGTTAGCGAACAATGCAAATCTGTAGATCAGAGAGCACACTGCTTGGCTGCTGACTCTGGGCCGATTTGAATATCATAGAATCCCCTGACTGCCGGCAGGGTTTTTTACCCTCTGCCAAAAGCCATTTTAACATAAGCAGAATAGATTTCAGGTATTCCAGAAACCATTTTTAAACTCTCACTGTGTTCATTTTGTTAAATTCCATACCTTCTAGTAAGACTTGTAGTCTTTCTGAAATGAGCATTTTGAATCTGACTGTGATAAGAGCCAGTGGGAGACAGCTTTACACATGGATGCTACTGGGAAGAAAGCACACCAAATAACCCTGCTGAGGAACGAATGAATCAGCCTAATGCAAATTAGGTGAGGAAACTGGACCACACGGAGGTGATGTTGAAACCGTTTCAAAGATGAGGGAGAGGGATGATAGCCAGTGAGGGAGCCCGAGAACTTTGATGACAGTAAAGCCAGAAGAATTTGGTGGAAGCAAAGGATTCACTCCTTATAGTGAATTCACTAAGCCCATTTGCCTGCTAATCAATGGGTGTTTTAAAGATACCAGTTACAGAAAGTCCAAATGTTCAATTTAAAAAATGCTCTATTAGACAAGAAGATCTCCCTCTCTCTTTCTTTCATCTCTGATTTTTTCTCTTGTTAGGGGTATGCAGGAGGTCATTAGAAGACCAGAGAGACATGCAAACCACAATGCAGGAAAACCTCCCAGCAGACTCCTCTCTGCCTTATGTTTGACATTCTTGAAATCTGTGCTGTCTGTCTTGAAATCGCTGAACAATGTACAACAATCTTTTGCTTGCCCAGGGAAACCTGCTTTATTAGATGAAGTGAGCTGGTTACATACCTTCTTTGACTTGTGTTCCCAAGTGATCTCATTCCAGATGACTTTGGGACACTTGTATGTGCTGTTCTGATATCTTCCTAAAAGGAAATTATTTTGGAAGTAAAGTCACTGATAAAATCAACTCAGGAAAATGTACTTTGCAAAATGAGAATATGGGCATTATTAAAAGACATGCTGTAAAAACACCAATGGTTATTTTTACTGAGAGTAGTGTTAAATAAAATTTATGGGAGGCTATTGTTTTGGACTAAGCTCTTGCACTAGGCCCAACAGAGAACAGACCAAACCAGAAAATGGAATCATTAGTTTTAGGTCCCCAAACTGGCCTTTAACACCAACCAGTTTAAAAAACAAAACAAGGCCGGGCGCGGTGGCTCACGCCTGTAATCCCAGCACTTTGGGAGGCTGAGGCGGGTGGATCACCAGGTCAAGAGATCGACACCATCCTGGTCAACATGGTGAAACCCCGTCTCTACTAAAAATACAAAAAATTAGCTGGGCATGGTGGCGAGCCTGTAATCCCAGCTACTCGGGAGGCTGAGGCAGGAGAATTGCCTGAACCCAGGAGGCGGAGGTTGCGGTGAGCCGAGATCGCGTCATTGTACTCCAGCCTGGGTAACAAGAGCAAAACTCCGTCTCAAAAAACAAAACAAAACAAAACAAAACAAAACAAAACAAAACAAAAAGATTCACAGCAATCAATTAGAAAGGGCCCAGTCAACCTGAGCTGACATAATAAGAAAGTCTCCCCTCCCACTCTGCTGTATCCCTTTAAAGAAAGTAACTTTGAAACAAGTCTGCTTTGTTCCATCTGCTTTCTTCAGGTTCTTCTGCCTAAAAAGCCCACTGCCTCTACTCAGCTTACTAGCGTGCCTTTCCGTTTCATAGATGGGATGCTGTCTGATTAATGCGTCACTAATAAAAATCAATTAGATCATCAAACTAAATTTGTTGAAATTTTTACCTTTTGACAGTCATTACACAAGAATAATAAAATATCCTTAAGAGGAGAGTGAGAACATCTCATCTGAGAAATGTAAGACAGATAAAGGATTAAATAATTATATTCAAAAGCATTATGTAAAAGAGAAATAAAACATGGAAGTCTAATCTGAAAGGAACAAGAGTTAATCTTATAAAAGGAGACAAAAATCAGGTTTCTTTTTACATCTCAACATGGAGGATCTTCTTTTACCCCTGGCCTCCTATTTCAGTGTGCAGAAACTTGCTTCAACATGTCAGTCCCAGCTCTGGCTATCCTGATTCACTCCTCCCTAGAGGGAATGAGCTCACCGGGCAAACTCTGCCCCTGTGGGGACTGTCTGGGGAAGGCCTGTCATTCTCTGGCTCTGCCTTGGAGTCGCTGCTCTGACAGTTTCTTTCAGGGGTTATGTGTTGGAGGCCAGTGATGGCTGCAGATCTAAAGGCACATTTCAAAATCCACTCTCTGTGAGGCACCAGTCTGACTCCTTGTCTCTTTTTCAGTTGGTTCTGAATTCAGTTAGGAAAGGGAATGACTGTAGACCCTACTAAAGCTCCAATAGCTGATTAAAAAACAAGGTTCTATGACGTGCAAGAGGCATATCTAAGTCAGAAAAACTAAATAGAATTTATTTTGCTGAGAAGAAATGAACTGAAAAAAGAAACACCAAACCTCTTTATATTTATTTGTTTATACTGATGTAAGACATCAGAAACGCAGCCATATTAAAGAGAATCAGCCAGGAGGGAGCTTAAGGCTTCACGAAATGGGGATTAATTGACCAGAGAAGAACTGGAAGTTTTAAAAACCCTGAAAGAAGAAAAGAATTGTAAATTTTATTCCTTTTTCCTCCAGAAGAAAGTAAATGCACATGTTTGAGAGGAAAGTGTGGCCATAGACCAACGTCTATGCCATGTAGTAAAATCAGACTCCAGACCAAGTGAAATCAATTTCATGCTTTAAGGATCCATCACTATGAGAGGCCATGAGGCTGTGGCCCCAAACACTTCCCAGTGAACCCGAGGAGGGAGTTTTCTCTGTGGGTAGCAGAGAGCTTCACTTTGGAGAAAAGGAGAAAGAACTATGAGAGTTAGAGGCTGGAGCAAAAGAAATGACAAATAAAGGGAGTAGAAAATGGCTTGACCAAAGACAGGCAGAGCCACTCATATGCCAATCTCAGATGAAGTACTATATTCATTTAGACTAAGTAAAAAATGATGGCCTATTAACTCTTATTATAACTGAGCACTATTCATTGAAAACTCTGTTATCTGTACAGAAGAATTCAGTGGGGACTTTAGAATGACAGTGTTTTTAGCTACATAACAAGCTACTGAAATTCAGACCCTTCCGTAGCTGCTTTACCTGGCAAACATGTCTTCTCCTCCATTACCAGCCCCCTGGATAAAATAGACCTGGCGACTCCTACTCACTCAAAACTCTATTGAAATGGCTTCTCCTCCAGAAGGCTTTTCTCATTCATTTCAATTCCCACTCCCCTCACCAACCTTACTTGTCTCCTCTCAGATTCTGGCTGGCTGGCCCAGTATTTAAGAACTTGAACTCTACAGTTAAAACAGTCTCTGCAGTTTGCTGTCTGCATGATCTTGGGCAAGTTATTTAATGTCTCGTAACTTGAGTTTCTTCATGGATAATATCTGGCAAATGATAGTGTATGTTCCCTAGGGGTTTTGTGAGCACTAAATAAAATAATGTACATGGAGTGCTTGACACTGTGCCTGGACACTGCCTAAAGTGCCTGGACTCAAACGTGGTCCTAGTTACTGGGCCAGTCCTTCCCCTTCTCTGGCATGGTACTTACCACTCTCCCTTTCCACTGTGTATCAGCCTATCTATCTACAGTTCTGTTCGTATGGGGACATTTAACTGGAAGTTGAATTCCTAGTGCCTGATACATCATGAGGCCCCATAAATGTTTGTTGAATGAATTCAGAGAGTAAGCCTACTCCATTCTTTACCATAAATAATACTGATGTCTGTGTGTATTTTAGAAAGGACACAATTAGTCAAGAATCTGCCCAAGTCAAACTATATCATTGTCTATTCTTTAAAAAAAAAATCTAAAAAAGAGATTCTATGATCTCCTTCGGTAACATTCTAGTCAACATTTTCTCTAAGTCAAACATATGCCTCCACTTTAAAATGAAAAACTATCTTCTAATGTCTTACATCAGTCGAAAAAGAAAACATCTGCTTCAATTCCCTGTAAAGTATTCTCTCATACATGTAAACATTCGTATTGGCTGTTTCGCATTCTCCCCTTATTAAAATAAACCTATTTCTTTAACCTTTTCAAATAGTCTTTTCTCTTCATGCCTTTTAATAATTGTGCTTCTGAAAAATACTGTGTCATATTGCACAAAAATGGTGAGACAATTTTTGAAGTCTCAGAAGTGGTTCATTTAGGCTGGTGGTTCATGCCTGTAATCCCAGCACTTTGAGAGGCCAAGATGGGTGGATCACCTGAGGTAAGGAGTTCGAGACCAGCCTGGCTAGCATGGTGAAACCCTATCTCTATGAAAACACAAAAATTAGCTGGATATTATGGCCAGTGCCTGTAATCCCAGCTACTCGGGAGGCTGAGGCAGGAGAATTGCTTGAACCTGGGAGACAGAGGTTGCAGTGAGCTGAGATTGTGCTACTGCACTCCAGCCTGGGCAACAGAGAGACTCCATGTCAAACAAAACAAAATGAAAAAAGTGCTTCATTTAATATCTGAAAAGAATACATGTAAAAACAGCCTGCTTTTTGAGAAACTACATTTATTCAGAAATAGTGGTCCTCAAAACATTGAATTGGGTGCAGTGGCTCATGCCTATAATCTTAGCACTTTGGGAGGCTGAGGTGGGAAGATCATGAGGTCAGGAGATCGAGACCATCCTGAGCAACATATTATAATATCATTATTATAGTTATCTTTAAGATATTATAAATATAGAATCTACATTATAATAATTCATATGTTTTTATATTTATGAGTAACATCTTAGTACTTTCAACCAGTTGTACTAGTTAGTTCTTACCTTTATAAAAATGTATTTCCAAGTGGTTGAATTATTAAGTGGATATATTAAGAACCTTAAAATGTTTTATCCTTTGACATATTAACTATATTTCTAAAGATCTGGCTCAATAAGAATTATCAGTAGGATCATCATAACATGATTTGAAACAGTAAAAAAGTAGAGACAACCTCAATTCTGAGGCTAGAGAACAGGTTGTATAGGATAAGAAATAACTTGTTTCAGAAAATTTCTTGTCCAACACAGCCTTTCCTAAAGAGTAATGGTGGCTTTACAAATTATTATATATACATTTAAAATATATTCTAAAGTTTATTTCTGGCATTGGAAAATGTTCATGATATATAAAATGAAAAAGAAACTTGAAATTGTTTACTCAGTATAAAAAAAATTGCTTAAAACAACATTTAAATCAATTTGTTGTGGTAGGCATTTGTCATCTATGTGGCCTCCTATGGTGTAAGACTTAAAATTAAGGTTCAGTAGTATGTGCTGTTTTGACATTTGAAATTGAGAGGGTCACAAATGACATAATTGCATGGTCCCCTCCTGATTCTGCTCCCATGGATAAGGACCCTAGCCACACCATCTTTCTATCAGAGGGACTAGACACGGCTCCCGCTTATCCCGTAGCAGTGAGTTTCAGTTCTTTGCCAGCCCATGGAATCATTCAAACAAGCTGATCACATCCTCTTGTGAGAACCAAGGGTCATTTAACCCTCTTGACACTACAAAGCCTGCCTCCCACAGCCCCTGCCCATTCCCTCTGTTCTTGAGGGTAACCCTCTATGGCCCTACATGGTATACTGTGTCTCCCTGCCTGGGCTGTGAGTATATGATTAGGTACAATATGTTCAGCCTTCCCCATGACCATAGGGCAGGAATCTGTTCCTCACCAGCAGAATGAATAGGAGGCAATCAAACATCACTCCAAAACTATTTAGTACCTTTTTTATATTTGGTGAATTCTTACCAAAATATAAAGTGTCACAGTCAGAAGCCAGTTTCCTAGTTTTCCTTGTAACTAGAATGCTCAAATGCAACAAGATTTCCATCCATGCAGCTGCATAAAGCCTTGACCTGGAATGTGAGCATTCAATCTTTGCTCTCTTGATGAGTGTGGCAGTGCTGCTTGCTATCTGGCAGTTTATGTTCAGCAGGGGAGGAAGTTCTGTGATTCAGGCTCAAATGTGATGGAAAGTTGTAATGTTTGTGAAGTTTCTGATATTGAAGTCAAGTTGTGGCAAGAATGGTGTGTCTGGACATTGTCCCTAGCTGAGTATCTTCTCACACTGAACCTCTGGCCCTCATAGATACTGCGAGGCACTATATTCTTTTACACATTCTTTTACTGTTTGTAAAGTGTGAGTTGATTCTGCTATTTACAGTTTGGTACACTGATTAAAATAATAAATAGTGTTAGAAGTTTTAGGCATCTGAACCCTTAAGGAAATGAAAATCTGAAGTTACGTAACCTGGTTATGTCTGAGGGCCTTGAAAATAAAACTGATATCAGATGTTGGGGACTCTGCCAGCTCATAGCAAGCAGTGACAAAATAATTAATTTGATTTGCACTGATGATTACTTGAAATGACAGGTGTTAGGAAATAAGTAAGTGCATAGTTCTCTGAAATAGTTTGATGTGCATGAGAACGGCAAAAATTGTGGGTGTACAAAACTTACCCACTGCACCAAGGAATAACTGAGTGCACTGGGGAACTTATAGAAACACAGTATGCTCAACATTCAAAATCTGTGGCTTCATGCATACAGGTGCAATAATTACCTTAATCATATAAAATGATCTTTTAAAATTTTCTAGTAATGGAACAATGGTAACTAAAAATAAAACTCAAAATTTTATCCTGAAAGTCACCAAATCACAAAATTAATTTAACTTGTAGTCTTGTTCTCTTGTTGAGACATTTCTTGGATAAAATAAACCTATAAAATACAGTTAAGGCTGGGTATGATGGCTCATACCTGTAATCTCAGCACTTTGGGAGGCTGAGGTTGAAGGATCACTTGAGGTCAGGAAGCCAGCCTGACCAACATGGTGGAAACTGATCTCTGCTAAATAAAAATGCAAAAATTAGCAGGGAATGGTGGCGCATGCCTGTAATCCCAGCTACTCAGGAGGCTGAAGCGGGAGAATGGCTTGAACTCAGGAGGCAGAGGCTGCAGTGTGCCGAGTTGGTGCCTCTGTACTCCAGCCTGGGCCACAGAGTGAGACTCCGTCTCAAAAAATAAATGAATAAATAAATACATAAATGAAAAATAAAAAATACAGTTAAATGGGAGGAGTCAGATTATGAAAGCATATAAAAATCCCAAATTCCACAGAATTTTCTCTGTAAGCAGAAGCAGCACCTTCTTCCCTTTGTCATGAGCCTATCCACTGATTCCTTGGAAACTAATAACTTGCCGAAGATGGTTACCTTGTAAAGGGGACTTTTCCTCACTTCTGCCTGTACCACCTCTTATTGTGGTTAGTGTAACTAACATCAGACATCATCAATATGTCACGAGGCAACAATTTCAAGTAAAACAGAGAGCAGAAAGCTTGTATACCATATAATGTGAAACACTTAATTTTTGACGACAATTATCTACAGAATATATGTGTGAATGAATGCTGAAGGGGCTAGACTAAGAGGGGAGTCATAATAAATCAGGCTGAATTTGCTAATTTAAAGCGTGTGTCAGAATTTCTTTATTTAATATTAAAAGTCAAGCAGAACTCTGTAGTTTTTTGGCTAAAACTTGGAGTTGCCAATGGCTTATATTAAATTAAAATATAAGGCCACAAATGAACTTGTTGTTGTAATGTAGATGAAGGGAATCATGTATACCAAGTATAGTAATGTCACTTCCATTAGTAGAACACTACAATATTTACCCATATTTTCTCCCTTCATTATCATGTATTCATTAATACATTTCTCTTCCACCACCACTTCCATTTATCTATCTCATATGGGGAAGGGTTGGTAGTGGGTAACATTAGTATTTTAGTTCATAGCTTATAAAATATCAAGACATGATAGAACTAGAGAGGGAATTAATAAATCGAGGGGTCCTAATTTGAGATTAAATGTAGTACCTAATGAGATTTCGATCATTTCACTCAACACAGCATGAGTGTGTTTTATTTGTATGACAAAAAGTTGCATAATGTTGGATGAAAAAATATTGTTTAGAAATTTAAATTGAAAGAAAGCTAAGTGTTGATGTTGGGCAGCAGAGAATAGTTAATAGCTGAACTCTAGTTTTTAATCCCCCCTCTTTTGTGGCTGATCTACATTTTTAAAATATCTTTTCTATACTTTGGGAAGCCATAACTGTATTTCCCAGTTTCCTTTATAGCCATAATTTGATTCTGGCATGTAATTCAATCATATGTATCCATAAAAATAATTAGGTGAATTAGAAGCATCACTTTTAAGGAAAAAAAAGATGAGATGTGATTCTTTTATTTACTGCCTCAGAAATAGATTGGTTCTGATTTCAAAGCATGGTCTTGGCCTGAGATCTTTATAATCAAAAAGAAAAATATGGAGCTAGGAGGAAGATGGATTTGATTCATTTCTAAATTTGGACCAGTCGTTGAGAAAATAGTGTAGTTATCATAGGATGAGAAATCTGTATTAGAGACACACCTGTATCTATGCAAGTTTAATTTGTTTTTGGATTTCTGTTTGTACTTCTTTAGTACTATTTACTAGAATTTGTTTTGAAAATATCAGGCTGTCTTAGCTTTTCTATGTGGAAGCAACTGAAAGAACTTTTGTCTGTGCTGTAGCCAAGTGGTAAAAAGTTGGGAGTTAGTCATGTCAGGAGCAATCAAGTACCAGCCTTCTAAGAGGAGGGCAAAGCCAGGGTGAGAGTCAAAGGCTGCTTATATAACTGGAGACCTTTTGGAACTCTCTTCTGCTCAAACCTTGGAAGGAATGGCTTTGTTTTAATTAAGAAAACCAACACCCACAAGAGGAGGTGAATTTAACTAATGTTTGTCAGAAAGATTTCAGGTATATATAAAAGGTAATCTCAAAAGTTTTAGGGGAACAATTTGCAGAATGAAAAAGCAAAATAGAAATTTAGTTGGTTCAGCATAATGTTCAGATCTAATTGAAAATACTGCTTTATTGATTTTTGAAATCTTTATTTAAATAAAATATGTATAAAGCAAAGAGCATGTATGGTAAATGAACAGTTCAATGGGTTTTTGCAAATTGAAGACACGTGAAACTGCACCCAAAATAAGAAACAGGGCATTGACTGTATCCCAAAGACCTCTCATTTCCTCTTCCCCTCATAACCACTCCTCAGTCATGATCACAATCTTGACATCTGATACATTACGGTATATTACATCATATGTTACAATCACATTTTATAATATGTATACTCTTATATTAATTTTGACTTAAAAATTATATATAAAAGGAACCAAAAAATAAAAAATAAATAAAAGGAACCATGCAGTATGTGTTCTTTTGTATCTGGTTTCTTTAACTTAGTTTATTTTGTGAATTTTATTCATAATGCTGCATGAGACTGTAGTCATTTATTCTCATTTCTGTAAAGTATTGAATTGTACAGTATTGTGTGTTCTGTTAATGATCATTTGAGTCATCTGTCATATGGGATAGTATTAATTGTGCTGCCAAAAACATTTATATACATCTTTTGGTGAACATTACAAACACATTTCTGTTGGGTATATATGTAGCAGTAGAGTTGTTGGATCATAGCATATAAATAAGATTTAATAGTGTTTTTCAATTTTTAAATATTATATTTCAGACAAGGTATATGAAAATCTATAATCTTCAGACATGCAAAGGAAAGCAGTTTGGTTACTTTTGCAAACTAATAATGTGTGATGTCCAAAATGCTTTTTTTTTTGGCTGAGATGAGTCTTGCTCTGTCACCAAGGCTGGAGCACAGTGGCACGATCTCAGTTCACTGCAACCTCCACTTCCCAGGTTTATGCAATTCTACTCCCTCAGCCTCCTGAGTAGCTGAGATTACAGGCTTGCACCACCATGCCTGGCTAATTTTTGTAATTTTAGTAGAAATGGGGTTTTACCATGTTGACCAGGCTGGTCTCGAACTCCTGACCTCGTGATTTGCCTGCCTTGGTCTCCCAAAGTGCTGGGATTGCAGGTGTGAGCCACTGCACCCAGCCTAAAATACTTTTAATAAAATTAGGTTTATCCATCTTCTCTGTTATGATCAACTTAAAATATATTCCTTTGTTTTTCAATGTACATCATCTTTGCTAGCTTCAATTATCCTAAAGTAACATACGGGTCATTACATTATTAATAGACACAAAAATAGGCTCTTACACATTCTTCTACAATCATTTAATAATTTGAAGATGTCATGCATTTACTTAATAAAAATCATTGAGTGCCTACTGTGTGCCAAATGCTTTACTTCATGTGGAGATGCAGCAGCAGACACAATAGAGTTCCTACTTTCATGAAGTTTCCATGCTACTCAGACGAGAGGGACAATAAGTGTGTCAAATTGCAATATGAAGAAAAATGAGGTGAGGAATAGGTAACCTGAAGTGATGTGAGTGACTGTTAATTTAAATAAGGTAGCCCGAGACATCTTTCTTGAGAAGGTGACATGATAGCAGAGACCTGAAGAAGCTGAGAAAGCTAATATCTAGGAGTAAATCAATGAGGGAAGAGTGGGCAGCATGTTTTAGAAGCAACAAGGTGGCCAGTGTGGCTGGAGCTGAGGAAATCCGGGAGAGAGGTAGGGTACAGGTCAGAATCATAACCAGGAATAAGGCCAAGTGAGACTGTATGAGCTTGAAGACTGCCATGAATTTGATTAGGATGGGAAATGATTGCAAGATTTCATGCTCAGGAGTAACATGATCTGATTTATGTTCCAGAAAAATTCTTTGCACTCTAGAGAGAGAAGAAAATGTAAGGAGTAAAGGTGGAAGTAGGGGGATCAGTTAGGAGGTTTTTGCAATAATTCAAGTATGAGATGGTTTGTAAGAATTTGGTGTTGGCAATATATTCCAGAAATATTTGGAAGGACGACAGTTTCTGACAAATCAGATGTAGAGTATAAGAGTAACACAGAAGAAAAGGAAGACTTTAGGAAATTTGGCCTGAGCAAGAGGAAGAATGGAATTGTGATTTACCAGGAATGGAGAGAGAAGAATATGGAGGAAGAGGGTTGGTTGGTTGGGCAGAACTAAGACATGACATTTGAAATACCAATTAAACACCCCCCACCTCCGACACACACACACACACACACACACACACACACACACACACACACACACAAGTTAGGAAGTTAGGTATTTGGTTGCATGACCCATTTTTATATTGGATAATGAACTTACATATTTGAACACTGCTAAAGTGAAAGGTTTGAGTTTTTGGTTTGTTTTACCAAGAAGCAAGCATTCACCCTACTTTGAAAACCCTTTCCTACAGCACAGTCTATGGCTAAGCTGAGACTATTAATTTGCTTTAAACCATAGGTTCACACAAGATTAAGCCTGAATACAATCTTGACAATCACATAATTTAAATCTATCTTTAGATTTAAATTATCTTTTGTTGATGAGGAAACAGGACCCTATAGACAACCATTGATTTTGGAATAGTTCTGTGGCAGTGACATCTTAGTGCTGATTTAGTGATTAATGCTCATTTTCTCTTCTTTGGGCATCCAATTAAACTATCCTCCCAGCCTCCCTTGCCATGTCACTGAATCCCAGACAATTGAATGTGTGCAACTCCCAGGTCAAGCCATAAAATTCATCCTCACAATCCCATATGCCTCTCTTCTCCCATATGCCAACAGAATGGGAAAAACATTTTGATTCCATGGATAGAGCAACAAGATGGAAGGTGCCTGGGTTCCTGAATAACCACAGTAGAAATAAACTTCTATTATGTTAAGCCTCTGAAAATTTTTTCATATGTGTTATAGCAGCTTGACTTACTTTAGAGAGTAGCCATTCTCTAAAGGGCATATGCAAGATCCCTGAGGACTGAGAGGGCAGCCATCCATTAGATTATGAGTGGGTAGAGGTAAATCAGGAAAACATGGTCTAATCAGGACTTTTATGCCTTGAGGACTTAAAAGAAGCAGCTTCCTGATGATCAAGAGAGAGACTGTGAAAGAACAGAGATTCAGAAAGTGCTTGAAACCTAGCTTGTAACTTGGAAGAGGCTGTGCCCCAATGAGAAGGGAGAATGACCATTGCAATGGACATTGTTCCAGTACTTATGACCATAGCCAGAGGAAAGAGCACAGCTCACCATTTAGCCTGAGTCCATGTGTCAGGCTGACAGATTCCTATGCCTCTGAGCCTTAGAACTTGAAAGAGTCTCATGGAAATACATCTAAATACAGCCAAATAGAAGGTTTGGAAGTGACAGTGAGTCATTGTATCTAGAACTCAAGAGAACTTCTGAGAATAGCTAGCTTAAAACTCTGCTTATGGAGGCAGAAACTGAATCGGGCTCAGCAAAGTGAAATGAATTACCCCAAGTCACGCAGCAAGTTCATGGCAGAGAAGTAGAAAACCCCAGGGTACCAGTGCTCAGCCCATCATGATACTTTACTCACTGGAGTTCTTGCCTGGAATGTATTTTCATCATAAAACACCCATCTTTAGGATATGTAATTAACTTGAAGAGAAGTTCCATGTTTCACACTTAACTTTAATGTTATTTACATTTATTCCACCATTCTCCTTAGAAATCTAATTTTAACATTTTACAAGTATACATAGAAGTTATCTCTACTTCCTTTAAGTTTAGGAGTTCTGCCTTACTGATATTGCACCCCTGTGATTTCTCTTTCTTCTTTTTAATGACTAATTTTGATACTGAAATACAGATACACCTCCCAGGTTCCAGTGATTCTCTTGTCTCAGCTTCCCAAGTAGTTGGGACTACAGACGTGTGCCACCATGCTGGGCTAATTTTTGTATTTTTTAGTAGAGTTCAATAGTCAGAAATCTAATTTTGCCTCTTCTATTGGTAATTGTAATCACTATTATAATTGCTGAATATGAATATGCTGAATATGCTAAATTTTCCCTCTTTAGGAATAACCCCTCTTTTCTTCAAATACTTCTTAGTTTTCTTTCCTTACATACATACATGATGAAACTTTGCATAAACCTTTGTTCACCAGCACTCAAGTACTCCAGTCTCTTCTTTTGACTTCCACATCTCTGAAAGTTCATTTTTGAACTCTTTTGCTAGCTCCTAATCTTCTACTAGATGTCTGCAACTTAGAATTTTCAAATAACAATTGTGTTTCATCCTCTTCTCACTAAATAATTACTGATCACTCAGCAATCTCACCCATCCCAGGCTTTGAATACTAACAATATACAAGTAAATAACAAACATCAACCTCTTCTGGACTGTTTATTAATTTGACATCTCTCCTTAGTATGTATGTATGCATGTATGTATATATTTTGTGATGGAATCTTACTTTGTCACCCAGACTGGAGTGCAGGAGAGCAATCTCGACTCACTGCAACCTCCGCATCTGGGTTCAAATGATTCTCTTGTCTCAGCTTCCTGAGTAGCTGGGACTATAGACGTGTGCCACCATGCTGGGCTGCTTTTGTATTTTTAGTAGAGAAAATGTTTCTCCATATTGGCCAGGCTGGTCTCAAACTCCTGACCTCAAGTGATCCACCTGCCTTGGCCTCGCAAAGTGCTGGGATTACAGGCATGAGCCACCGCACCCAGCTTCTCTTTAGTATTTCACAGGCATCTCAATATAACGTATCTAAATCGAACTCTTGATTCTTCCCCTAAACTCTGCTTCTTCAATCTTATCCTATGCAATTATTAAAGCCAGATACATAGCCATTGTAGTGGATTCAATAGGGATATGTCCCCTAAGACATATATCCATATACCCGAACCATGAAATGTGACTTTTGGAGAAAGGGTCTTTTCAGATGTAATTAAGTATCTCAAGATTATATCATCCCAGGTTATTTAGGTAGGTCCTATATCCAATTACAAGTGTTTTTATGGGAGAAAGGCTGAGAAAGAATTAACTGAAAGAAGAAGAGAAGACTGTATGAAGACAGAGGAGAAAATTGGAGTGCTCCGGCCACAAGCCAAGGGTCGTCTGGAGCCACTAGAAGCTGCAAGAGGGAAGAAAGAATTCCCCCCTAGAGCCTTCAGTGGGAGGGCGGGTCTGCTGACACCTGGAATTTGGATTTCCGCCCTTCAGAACTGTGAGAAGATAAATTTCTATTGTTGTAAGCCACCCAGTTTGTGGTCATTTGTTACAGCAGCCTCAGGAGACTAATAGAGCCGCCAACCTGAATACTTCCCTTCCTGCTAGTCTTCTCATCCAGTCCTCACTCCCCAAGAATTCTGCTTCAAGAATGTCACTTGACTAATGTGACTTTTCTCAAATTTCTCTTCCGTCATCTCCTGCCTTGCCAACTGCAATAGCCACCTTTTTATCTCCCCATTTCTACTCTTGGATCCTCAAATTTATTCTCCATAATGCATAATAACCAATTTTAAAAGTGTAAAATACATTCTTTTAAAAATGTAAAATAAATGTTCCCACTTCTCTGCTTAAAACTTTTCAGTCGTTTCCTATTACAACTGAATTACATTCAGAAGTTTTAACACGAGCTCTAGGCTCATCCTCTGCCTACTTCTTCACCCTCTTGTACTTTCCACCCCTTTCTCTCTGCAGCTCAGTCACTTCCTTCTGTTCCTTAAACCCACCTACTTTTGTCTGCCTCATAGGCTTCACCCTTGCCATTTCAACTGGTTTCAATATTTTTCCCCTGTTCTTTGTGTGGTGGCAAAGTTGTACTCACTGTTCAGTGTAAATGTCATTTGCTAAGAGAGGCATTTCCCAATCCACAGCTATATCCTGATAGTGCTTTTATGCTTTCACATAGAAACTATGCATTTCTTTTACAGAACTTACAATTTCCAATTATATTGATGTACTAGGGACTATCCATTTAATGCCCACCTCCTCCACTACACCGCCCATGAAGGCAGGACTCATCAGCTTTGTCAGAACATTAGTCCTAACATTTCCCCTGACTTCTAGTCCAGCGTCACCATCTTCCAATAGGCATTTCTATTTGTAGATTTTCCCTTTTTCATAAATTCTGCAAATCTGAACTCACCAGCACACAGATGTGAAAAATTCAGCCTCTTTTCTGGGCTCCAGGTTTGCCCGTAGTGTAACGATTCAGGAGTGATCCAGAAGTGAATTCCCACGTAATCCTTGGCCTTTGTTGTTCTTTGCTCCTCTGTATGAATGCAGTCAACAAGCTCTTAAATATGCCCTTTGTCTTATCTCTATGTTTTGTCTTTTGACTGCCTTCCCTCTAGATCTAGTCCGCTCAGCCTTGGTACTATGCACACTTGGGGATGGATCATTCTTTGTCATGAGGGGCTATTTTGTACTTTGTCGAACAGTGAACAGCATCCTTGCCTTCTACCTACCAGATACCAGTAATATTCCTGAGTTGTGACAAAAAATGTGTACAAATATTGCTAAATGTCCCTCAGGAGGCTAAATCACCTCCATTTGGGAGCCATTGTTCTAGAACATAAGCTTATTTCCTCTGGTCCAAGAAAAATACACGACTTATTAATTCACTTCCTCCACACATTTTCTTCTCTGTTTCAATTACTCAACATTTATTTTATTAGACATGTACTAGGTGTCATGGAATATCATGAGAAGCATGACTGACAGTCCCTGCATTCATGCATCATATATACTGGTTAAAGGGTTCACACAGGTGCCATAATACTTTAGTCCAAGCTGCCATTATCTCTGCATGAAACAGAATACCTAATGCATTCACTGTATCACAAAACTACTCAAAAGTTTTCAGTAGTATTATATCACCATGAAACTTATTTTGCAATCCTCAGTTTGCTTTCCACAGACTGACTCTGGTAT
The DNA here is from genome assembly GCF_049354715.1 of Callithrix jacchus. NCBI lineage: Eukaryota > Metazoa > Chordata > Mammalia > Primates > Cebidae > Callithrix > Callithrix jacchus. The sequence continues at coordinate 86,872,272 of NC_133512.1, read as the reverse complement.
CAAATTTCCAGACTAATGTCCCAAACCTTTCTCTAGCACATGCTCCACCAACCAATGTATTAATTCATTGTACCTATAAACTTACTCATGACCTTCCTAGCCCCATTCCAACTACCCTGCCTATCCCTCTTGACTCAAACCAGAACCTATCTCCAAAAGTCTCTACCAGTAGGAATTTGTACCTTTTGTTTATTATTAGCATTTGCTGAACATAATATTGATTTGACACTTATCTTGCCTTGCCTTATACTATGTTCTAGTAGTTTCTATACATATGTCATCCCATTACATTATAAATGCAGCTAGACCCTAAATATCTCTATCCCCTATGACACGTATTGCTTTACAGGTAAGAGAAGTTCAGTGAAGATTGCTATATTATTAGTTTAAACATCAACCAGGTACATTAGCAGATACTCTATGTCAATCTTATATATTAAGGGATTTAGCAGCATTTGTAGTTTTATTTACATAATACTGGATTAGGGAGAGAGAATGTAGGGGGAAAAGAAAACATCCCACCCTGGAGCTGGGAAATATTTTGAGTCTGACATCACAATTAATATGAGGGGAAAATGAAATTTTCCTAAAGTGTGAATTTGAAGTTCCACAGGCTTTTACCAGGCAAGGACAGGTTCTGGTCCAGCTGCAATAGTTGCATTCGAGCCAAACCCTGCATTAAAAGAGATAAGAGTGACACAGGAGCTAAATATGTAATTTAGAAAAAGGAGAGTCTCTTAAAAGGAAAAAGATGAGGTGCCCAAAAAGTCACTTTCATTGTCAGAATGAAATTCAGCTCTCTGATAAATGGAAATCTCACCTGACCCCATGTAATGAAAGATCACAAGTTATTTCAAAGGCTGTGCCTTCCATAGTAGGACATTAATCAAAATCTCCAAAGGGACATCCAGAAAGTGAGTCATCTTTTTTTTTTGAAAATCAAATTTTATGATTAAATTAAATACTTCTGAACATCAGACTTTTAAAAACGTATACTCATTTCCCATATTTTTATGGAGGACAATTTTTTCTTGTCAGTATAGTGATGGAGAGAAATGGTAGTTCTTGAAATAATGTTAAGAAGACTATTAGATAAATTCATGTTAAAGTAAAATATGCAGGGACTGAAACAGATTGATTTAGCCACAGTTCCCCTTGCTTCCCTAGCCCACTTCCTTTTCATGCATTTTCAGTGAGATTAATTAGCAAGTAAAAGATTGTGAAAAGAAAAATCTATCTTCACTATTCATTTTGACTTTTTCACAAATCAAAAGAGATTGCTATGGACTGGAGGCAATGCTTTTTATACAATATTTATTTGTACAAATTTATTGGGTATATGTGTAATTTATATATATGCATAGATTATGTAGCAGTCAAGTCAGGGCTTTTAGCGTATCCATTACCCAAATAATGTACATTATACCCATTAACCAATTTCTCATCATCCACCCTCCTCCTGCCCCCTCACCCTTCTGAGTCTCCAATGTCTATAATTCCACTCTCTATATCCATTTACACATTTCTCAGCATCCACCTATGGGTGAGAGGATGCAATATCCTACTTTCTGTGCTGGGCTCACTTCACTTAAGATAGTAACATCCAGTTTCACCCATTTGCTGCAAAATACATGCTTTCATATGAATAATATTTATTCAGCCATAAAAAGAACGAAATCATATCTTTTATATGTATAAAATGGAATGTTGTATGCATAATAATCCATTATATATTCTATAATATAATCCACTGTATATAATATATATATTTCATTATTATATAATTATGTATATATTATAATGTGATATATAGATCTATACACACAGACATATACATACATACCACATTTTTAACAGATACAGGGAACTTTGTGAAAAACATTATTTGTCTCTATTCGGTCCATGCTATCTCTTTAGTATACTATTGTTTTGTAACTTGGCAAGAGTGTTGGAAGGAAAGCCTATAGCTACCCACTCACAGGGAGGCTTCTTAGATACTCAATGTTGGGAATAAGATAGGATGAGGGTGTGAGACAATTGCCTAAATGAAAAGGGCACTGTGTTACTATCAGACATACTTGCAGAGTTTTAAAGAAAGGTTTAAAGCACCATAAAGCACTTTGAGTTTTGAGCTGTTGCTGGTAGTATTGGAATAAACCATTTTGTTCTATTGAGTGCTTAAGCTTCAACTCAAGAACAATAGTCTAATCCCAGTTTCATCTGGCTATTATGTGTTCAGAAATCCTAAAGTCATGTTTACAGTTGATTTGTAGGCTTCTGGAATTCCCTTTCATTGCCTGCCCTGATTGCTCAATCACCTCTTCCCTTGATTATAGTCTGTTTCTACTAACAGGACACCTGCCTACCCAGGGTGGTCTGCTCCAGGTCTGAATCATTCGGCAAATATTTATTAAACAACTGCAAGAAGCCAGGCCCTGTGCTGGTTGCTAAGGACGCAGAGTTAAATAACAAGAGTCCCTCCCTTTGAGTTACCCATAGTCTGGTGATATTAAACAAAAATTTACTTCTTTCTCTTAATGAATTACTTCATAATGAGCAGGTTTAAAATAAAAGTTTTAGTAATGAAGCAAAGAAAACACAGAAGACATAAAAATAAAGCAGATTAGACAGCATCAGATGAGAAGAGCCTTTGCTATTCTGGCTGTTCTCACAGGTTGTTTCCTGACTGAAAGCCTACCTCTCCTTTCAAAAGTTTTTTGCTTTTCCACCTACTGTTTCAATGCTACTGTTTTAAAAACACAAATTATTTATTCCCCATTCATACTCTTTTCTTAGCAAAACATCCCAATGACAAGCCTTCAAAGGAGGCAGCTCCGTTATTATATGGACCATGACAATGACCAACTGCACCAGAAGTAGAAAACTGATGCAGTTCAGGCTAATCGGAATGCAGGAACTTGGGAATTTGACATTGACACACCTACATCAGGTAACAGTGATGAGCTCACAATGAGGTCATGTAGCGTCCAAGCTGAAATCAAAGCCATAGTGAGCCCAAACGATATGAAAACTAATAGTAAGGGAAGCAGAGGGGCTGCGATGGAGAATCTTAATCTTCAAAGCAAGGAAAAATAAGAGGAAGGGATGTAGGGAGAAGAGAGAGAAAGAAAGGGAGGAGAGAGAAGAGAAGAAGAGAGGAGAGAGAAAGAGGAGAGACATATGTTCTTATGAAATACAAAGCAATGCGAAGGCATTAGAGTAGGAATCATGGTTTCTTATCTCTCTCCCCGCTCCACACACTTAATAGAAAGAGAATCAGGAATTATGGTTATCATGGTTTCATTTATCAGATATTCCTTGACCTTCACAGATCATTTGTTCCTTTGTGCGCTAAGTCCCCTTGAGGGGCACTTAGAAAAAAATAAAATTTCAGTCTTGGAAATCTAACTACAGCTTTCTACTTACATTTCTAAGCCCAAAATGAATCCACATTTAATGGAATTAACTTGGAGAATTTCCACATTGTATATGAAGTCTGATCCTCCTAGAAATATCAAAAATTATTCTAGATGGATCAGTTTACTTATTAATGTATAAACTGGTCAAGTTGTTCAACATCTCTAAGCCACCATCTCTTCATCTATAGAATGAACATAAAAATATATTGTAAGGTTTTTGTAAGTATTAAGTGAAATAACATATGTAGAGTGCTTATCAGTGCCTGGCACTTAGTTAAGCACACTATAAACGCCAATCATTATTGGTAGTGACATTCCTAATAATGGTGTTATCAATATCATTTATATAATCAAGTTCACTTTCACTGCCATTTCTTCTTATCTTTCCTGTTTTCTGGTGCTTCGTGACCCCCAGCCTCCTATGGCTGATGACAGGCACCTGTATCAGCTCTTTCACAGTGTCCATGCTCTATAATTACCTGTTTTTTTCCAATCATTTCACCCTTTTTTATTCCTCTAACCCACAACCCTGTGCTCCATGCACAATGCCATTGTCTGCAATCTCAACTAGAACCTAAAACTAAATAGCATAATACATTCTAAAGTTCCAGTATCTGAACTACTCAGGAGTATTGGCTTCTTTCAAATAATACTTGTTAAGTATACCTTAAGCTTGAAAAATTTCTGAAAGTATAAAGAATAATTATTTCTGCAAGCTTTTTAAAAAACAACAGGAAAAGGGCAGAAAAGACTAAATCTGAATTGTTTTTAAAAATAAATTAAAATACATGTACTGGACCATCTTACAGTAATTGATTTCTAATATTTATGAGCAATGCAGTGTTCTGGGCTAGCAAATTGAACAGTTCTTGAAACTTACTATTTCAGTTTTTAAACTTAAAAAATAAAGAGGAGCACTCCCTCATACTTTCTTGCAATCCTTTCTAAATTACCATATGGGTGGGGAGGAGGTATTTTGAAAGAGTGGAAAAATATAAAATATGTAGCCCCATTAGAAACAAAATTACATTCTGATTCTGACATTTATTTGCCTTGTGGCCATAAGCAAAATCTCCTATTGTCAGTTCCTCATGTTTTAAAAAAGTGACAATATTATTTATTCAATGTAATATTTTTATTAGCTTTTTCAATTTTATTATGAATATAAAGGCTGGTAAATACAACAGACATTAACTGTCATTTGTTCAAGTAGTCAACTATGATAATATTGAAAGTAAACATATTTGGTAATTTGCTAGAATCTCTTTGATTAGACCAGATACAATGTAACTACATTCCACCTTCCTAAGTTCCAAGATGCTTTGTGATATTTGTGTGTAATATAGTACCATAAATGTAGCCTATATTTAATCAATGCTTACTGATTTATGGATGTCAAACCAGTGATGTTTTTACTTACTAGTAGCATCTATTATCTAGCATCTTTGTTAATGGGTAAGAACTTTTTTTTTACCGTGAAATTTTTAGTGGAAATAGGCAGTCTTTTTTTTTTTTTAGTATTATATGATAAAATGGAAATGCAAAATTCTAAAGCTTTATAATCCATATTGAGTTCAACTTCACTTGCTTGCTCTGTGGGTTACAAAAACCCAAACTTCTAAGTTGTACATGGGAGGATTTCCATTTTTTCTATTATAATCTTTTACATAATTAATACATGAACATATTCTCATTGGAAAGTTGAATCAGTTGAGAAGTTTATCTTCACCATTGCTTCAGCATGCTCTCTCTGACCCCATTTGCCTCCCAAATGAATAGCATGAAAAGTTTGTTTTATATCCCGCCAAAACCTTTCCCAGGCATTTATGCAAAACCATTCACAAACATATTTTCACAAATGTGATCAGACATTATACATTTTTGCAACTTTATTTAAAACATTTTACAGGGTCTTGTGCATCTCACATGTCAGTATATACACTTATAGTATTTCATGGTATGGGTGTAGCATAATTTAGTTGGCTTTCTGTTGGTAAGCATTTGGATGATTGCCTTTTTTGCTCTTAAAACAATGCTCCATGAAAATTCCTGTTCATGCCTTTTTTATGCAGATGTACAATATTGTTCCTTTAAAGATAGACCTTAAGTGGAACTACTGGCCCAAAAGATATTAAACATTTTTAGTTTGCATAAGTTCTGCCAGCTTGGGAGTGCCATTCTGTTTTCTCCCTGCCCTGGTTCTCCAGTATATCTGAAATAATTTTTGACCTCTCCTTAAAATCTTTGCCTTGCAATCACATTCCTAGTATAATATGGGCTTAGCAAAGTTCTATGATGTTGGAAGGGCTCTGGAGAGAGCATCTAGAGTCATCACATTGAGGAACTCTGCCATCTCCATCCTTTTTTGGAAATATAAATGGATTTACAAGGCCTGGAGAAAATCAGGTCCACTGCTCAACATAATGAATTTTATACTCTTTCCTTTTCTTCTCTTGGAACTTGCTATGGGTTTCAAATGTAAGGAAGGAAACTTTTTTCAGATTTTTTTTTAGTAAAAAAAAAAATGATTTCTTTGTATCTGGCTATAGATATGGATAATATAGATATAAAAACTTGCCTTATTTAAACAGTGAATCTATATTTCTTTCAAATGCCATGAATCACTTTTGTCTAAATCATTTTTTAAGACAAAAAAAATTTAAAATTCTGAAACATAGAAATTATAGAGATTACATCTTCATCTCTCAAAGCTGAACTTACTTAGGTCAATGCTAAAGAAAAAGAAAGAAGCAGACACTATTTATGTCTGTATGTTTGTTGACGTTAAAGTGTAATAAGCCTTTATGTATTATGTAACATAGCCTTAGAATATATTTTAAAAAATATTTGTTAAAAATAGGAAAGAAGTTCTAAAGAAAAAAATAGGGAAACTTTAACATAAATATCTAAGTCCTTAATAAATTAAGAAGGCAAAAGGTAAATGAGGTGTAACTGTTCTTGAATAATTTGGGCTCCTTAGGGTACACACTATAAAGCAACTTAATTTTTTTTTTCATACTGCCTTCAAACTCAGTTTGGTGTTTCCTCAGTGTTGAATGATATCTCAAGCAGGTCACTCAGCCACAGGAGCAGTCACAATCCAGTAAGTAAAGCATCCAGTCCAATGCAATAATCAGAACTCCAAATTTCATTTAAATGAGAACGTTCTCTCCTTCCCCAGAAACCAGGCAGGAGGTTGTGTCACCCAATACAGCTTCTTTATGTTGGGGTCTTTTTGCCTCTCCAGGTAGTTCCCTTGAGTGGGGACTTTTAAAATTTCCCAAGTATGCCTCTTTTTTGGGAATAACCTGATTCTTGAGAAACTCAGGCATCCTTTCCCTATTCCTTGGAAGTGCAGTTTGTGCCCAGCACTCTGAGTTCTCTTTACTTCTAAAAAGAGACAACTCCAGTCTTTAGAAATCTCAAAGGGAACATCAGACACCAACTTCTCCAGAGGACTTGCTATGGTTCTCTCATAGCCCTTCTCACCTGATTGAGGTGATGGAGAAACTTTTCCTCATAGCTGGTGATAGGTAAAGGGAGGTAGGGACACACAGTGATTTAACAGTTTATCCCGCTTTTGTATCCATTAAATTTGTAGTCATTTGGCTTGAGGTGAAGGGATACAAATGCACCTTTTCTTTCAACTCTTCAGCACATCATCTTTCACCATTGAAAGTATATGAAAACCAGGGAATTGCCTACCTTTTGAGGGGCATGAGGCTGATACAGTTTTGGATAAGTCTTTTAAAAAAATCCAAAATAACAAATAAATATTAGGAATGAATGTGAATTATTATTTAGCAGATAAAAAGAAATCAGAACTAGTGACAAATTTTGGAAATCTCACAAATATCATAACTTTACAAAATAAAAAACAGTATCAATTAACTGCCCAACATACCTCTAAAACTGTATTAACTTTTGGCTGTCTATTCTTTGATTGCCTCTTCATATTCCAGTGATTTAGAAATACGATTTTCTTTTTTTAAAAAACTTTTGTTTTAGGTTCAGAGGTACATGTGCAAGAAATGTGATTTTTCAATACACATGATAGGTATTACAATTTTTGCCCTGGCATTACATTTTACTTTGGTTTATTACATTTTTTTTAATTGTTAGTTTAGAAGTTCTTACTGCCTTTATGCATCTCTATTGGAACTGCCATATAAATTTTGGGGATTCTTGTAAAATTCTTACAAATTCTTGTAACGTGCAAAAATTACTATTAAATTTTTTTCATATATGAGTTATAAAATCTCAGGGTGTTTAAAGTTTTCTGGTTCAGTAACTAATATTAAATGCTCTTTTAATTGACATTATTTATTGTCTAGGGAGGGCCCTGTGCAGGAGAAGAGGCCCTGAAGCTTAATTTTCATTAATTTGCAGTAAATCCACAGTGACCTGGTCATGTTGGAAGAACTGGCTTGAAATTTATCATCTAGGCCATCCAGCCCCTTGAATTGGCATGCAAGGATGCTTGCTACCTAACCCATTGTTCTTAGTCTTAAGACAAGTATTTAGGACCTCGACTGAAATGGAGACTTTAAGTGGTTTTATATAATAATATATGGGATATGAATAAGATGATTATGTTAGTTTAAAGAACTAAATCACTCTGTGCCCTATGGACAGAGAACAAATATTGCTTCTGTTAAACTATGAAACTTACATGACATTGTAAGGGCTGCAATCTCTGACAATGCAGTAAACATACAAAGTCATTATAAAGAGGTATTAGAAAATGTGACTTACTCAAACACTGAAAAGTCTTCCCAATAATGGTAAGGACAAAGTGGAAATAAAAATTAGCAATTACTGGCCGGGCGCGGTGGCTCACGCCTGTAATCCCAGCACTTTGGGAGGCCGAGGTGGGCGGATCATGAGGTCAAGAGATCGATACCACCGTGACCAACATGGTGAAACACCGTTTCTACTAAAAAATACAAAAAAATTAGCTGGGCATGGCGATGCGTGCCTGTAGTCCCAGTTACTCGAGAGGCTGAGGCAGGAGAACTGCTTGAAACCAGAAAACAGAAGTTGCAGTGAGCCGGGGTCACACCATTGCCAGACTCTGTCTAAAAAAAAAAAAAAAATTATCAATTACTCAGAAAAGCATATTAATAAAATCACTACCTATAAAGGTCTGTGGAATGGTGTTAAAGTTGTAACTAGAGATAAATTGAATACATTAAAATTTTATTGTTAAACAAAATCAGTCAAAACAAATAGTATAAGCATTAACCCTTAAATGTAGAAAGGAGAATAATATATATATAATACACAGAAGCTGAGAATACATTTGTATTCAGTAATTAGAAGTCAGATAAAAGTAGGAATCATGAATAAATCCTGAATCAGTAGGCACTGCCTCCTTGAGGTTTTGCTTTGTTTTCTAATTGTGAATCAGATTTGAGACTTAGGCACTTTAGGGAATAGTGTAATGAAGCACCAATTAGCCTATTTATATATGAATACTGGTTCAGACAAGACTGAACTGAACATTAGAAGAAACTAGCAGGCGATGTGCCACTATTTTGAATTATTTTATTGGACATTTCCCATTCATGACTTGGTGAGCCTGGTGCATATTTCTGTACCTATAGCTAGTACAATAGATTTATAACTTCACTATGCTTGGCTTACTTTATACCTAAGTTTATATGAAACTGTGGGATTTTCAGTTAGAAAGGGAAATTTATGAGCCATGAGAAACTTGACAAAATTTCTCATGGAAATGTTCGTAATACTTCTTGGTAGCAACTTCAAGTAATAATGTTATTAGAATATTGATTGATTTCCTGTGGTTGTAATATCTTTTTTTCTCGTGTTTTTATTTAAAATTTTATTTAAAATGGATAGAGAGAAGATATAGGCAGAAATATCAGCTATCCTTTGTGTTGTTTTCATTTTTTTGCTTTGCATAGTATTTTTTTTAGAATAGGGCACACTAGAAAAAACGTAGGTATATAGTCAGTGCATGTATTTATGGGGTACATGAGATATTTGAACAGGCATACAGTGTGTAATGATCGCATCAGGGTAAATGTCACTTCAATCATCTCTTCAAGCATTTATCATTCTTTGTATTATAAACAATTATATTCTTTGGTTATTTTGAAATGTGCAACAAATTATTGTTGATGGTAGTCACCCCATTGTGCCATCAGATACTAGATCTTACTCATTTTGTCTACTATATTTTTGTATTCATTAACCATCCCCACTTCCCTCCAGCCCCATCACTACCCCTCCCAGACTCAGGTAACCATCATTCTATCCTCCATCTCCATGAGTTCAATGGTTTGAATTTTTAGCTATCACAATAAGGGAGAACATGTGAAGGCTGTCTTTCTGTACTTCACTTATTTCACTTAACATAATGTCTTCCAGTTCAATCCATGTTGTTGCACATGACAGGATTTCATTCTTTTTGATGGCTGGATAGTACTCCACTGTGTATAAAACCACCTTTTCTTTATTCATTCATTCATCTGTTGATGGACACTTAGGTGGCTTCCAAATCTTGGCCATTGTGAATAGTGCTGCAATTAACATGAGTGTGTAAATATCTCTTTGATAGACTAATTTGCTTTCTTTTGGGTGATAAATATTTGCAGGACTAGGTCCTTCCTTCAAGGTAATGGGTTCCCTTCTGGCCCAGGGTATGTATAGAAATGTCATCTGGGAGCTAGAGGCTGGATAGGGAAATGTGGACTCTGCCTTGTGCTCTATGCTACTGTGACTGAGTTGGTATCCAAGTTGCAAGACAAAGTTCTCTTTACTCTCCCTTTTCCTCTCAAGTGGAAGGAAGAGTTCCATCCTGAAGTTGCAAGTTTCACTGCCTGGAGTTGGGAGGGGTGACATAAGCACTCCTTTGGCCACCCCAGGTGGTGTCTCGCTAAGTTGTGTGCACTCAAAGTCCACTGGTTCCAAGCCCAGCCCAGCACAGCACCAAGTATTGCCCAGGAATTGCAGTCCTTGTGGCCTAGACTGCCTTTCATTTCATTTCAAGTTTATTTAGAACCCCAGAGCACTTTAGCCTGTGGTGGTGAGACTTGCCAAAACTCATGTTCTGCCACTGGGATGGGCTATTTCCCTCTAGCTAGGGTTAGTTTAAATGCTCCCTCTAAGGGCACTGGCTGAGTTCCGACCTGTGCTGCTTTCTGCTGTAACAGGGCAGTGCTGAATGCCAATGCAAAATTCCATAGTCACTGCGCTCTCCCTTCCTCCAGCACACGGATTCACTCTCTGCATCATGAGGGGCTGCTGCCTGGGGATAGGGGAAGAGTGGTGTAGGCAAGTCAACACTCTCTGTCCTATCCTCTTCAGTGTCTCTTTCCTTAATGCGATGATAAAAGCAGGCACTGTGATCACTCACCTGATTTTTGGTTCTTAGGAAGGTACTTCTTTTTGTTTAGATAGTTGGTCAATTTGTCCTTTGAGGGAGATGATTGCTGGAGGCTTCTATTTGACCATCTTGTTTGACCATCTCCTCCTGCGTAATATTTTTAATACTGTCTTATGATTTTCTAGTCTTACACAAAGGTCTTAAGTGGATTTGTTTGCTCAGAGGAAAAAAAGGTGTATCAAATGTAGGTCATCCATAGTATGATTCATTTAACTTTGAGGACTTTATTGGCTCATTACAAACATGTTTTCAACAACAATAACAACTTTCTTTTAAATCAAGACATATTATGAAAACAAATAATTTTGTTTAGAAAGAGAGTTCAGTAAATATTATTTAACAATGCTCCTCTAATTTCAAAACCCGTAAATTACTATTCTCTGAGAAGGGTTTTGAAAAGTTCATATGCATAGTTTGTAGAAGTGATAACTGGTACAATCTTTGTGTAGTTGCCAAAATTTCTCCACCAAAATATAGAACTCATTTGATAAAAATTTGCTGACAAAAATAGCCACAATAACAATGCACAATGTATGACATGAGAAACTTATTAATATAATAAATAATATATTGTAAGTGTAATGAAAGAGGTTTTTTTAGTGTTTATCACCAAAAAATTCAGTTTGTATTTAGTGCAGCTAGACATTCTATTACAAAAATGCATAAATTGAATGTTCACTTCTTATTCACTTAATATCTCATTGGTTTTGCCCTCTATTCTATAAATAATCTACAAAATTACACATTCTTTACATCTTCTATAATAATTAAAACAATATTTACTAGATTTTAATAAATCTAGTATAGTTGTTTCTTCTGTACTCGAAAAATTATTTCTACTTACTTCAAAGAAACTAAGCATCAGAGCCAAGATCAGGTTTCATATGTGAGAATTTGGAGTTTTTTTTTAACATAACCTTTAAATTTGAATAACTCCAATTTTAAAAATCAGGATATGATGAATATTTATCAGAAGATCCTCTTTTTCAGATAGTTGAAAACTTTTGTGTATACATTCAGCATCAGAAGTAACATATTGGTTATTTTAATAGACTGATGGCCATTCTTTAATGCCAATGCAACATTATTCCTGTAAATTTAGCATTATTTATTTTACATAAGGAAAAGAAATACAATGGCATATTATGCTTTTAAATGTTCTTGATTTAATGTAGCAAGGCTTTAAAAATAAATCTACAATGATTTCTTACAAACACTTCAAACTGTGAGAAAGATGAAAGCTCAACAAAGAACAATACTGTTATGAGTCATGTATTTATTAAAAAGGAATGATAAAGCACTACCATCCAGGCACACACTGCTGGATTGCAGATGAGGCTCATTTGAGGCTGGGGCTGAGTGAATGTGCCTGCTATGCTGGGCCCAGGGAGCCTCTGAGCACAGCCCTTCATGACAGGGCTCTGTGCAGTTGCATGTGAGTGAATCCCTTCCTACAAGCCATGGACGGCAGATCACAGTGGAAAAAAAAACGTACTTGATCTGGATGGCAGAGTTAGAGATAGCGTAGTGTCATGGGTTGACACCCTCTCCTCCCAATACCTAACTAAAACAAAACCCCAAAGTCAAAAATTCAGTAATAGCTTAAAAAGAAAAAATATAACTTCTTTTCATAAAATTTGGAAAGAAGAATCTTCTGGTAAAATATCACTCATGTACTCAAAACTGGCCATGGTTTCCCATTTTCCTCAAAGTCCAAGTCCTTAAAGTGCCTCCCAGGGCTCTCTCTGACCTGGCTCCCAATTCTGTGACTTCATCCCCTATCATTCTGATTCACTCCTCACAAGTTGTGTTGACCGCCTCGCTGTGCCTCTAAGATGCCAATCACTTTTCCATTGCAGGCCTTTCCATCTGTATTTCCTCTGCCTGAACAGTTCTTCCCTGACAATGTATAGGGCTCATTCCTCATTTTCTTTAGGTCTGTGCTCAAAAGTCACCTTATCGGAAGTCCTTTCAGACTACCCTGTCCCAAACATCAGACCCTAGTAGTCTCTGTGATGCTTACTGTGATGGTTAATATTGAGTGTCAACCTGATTGGATTGAAGGAAGCGAAGTACGTTCCTGGGTGTGTCTTTGAGGGTATTGCCAGAGATTAACACTTGAGTCATGAATGGGAGAGGCAGACCCACCTTCAATCTGGGTGAACACCATCTAATCAGCTGCCAGAGTGCTTACAATAAAGCAGGCAGAAGAACATGGAAGAGCAGACTTGCTGAGCCTTCTGACCTTCATACTTTTCATGTGCTGGATGCTTCCTGTACTTAAACATCAGACTCCAAGTTCCTCAGCTTTTGGCCTTTTGAACCTACACCAGTGGTTTGCCATGGGCTCTCGAGCCTTTAGCCACAGACTGAAGGCTGAACTGCCCACTTCCTTACTTTTGAGGTTTTGGGTCTCAGACTGGCTTCCTTGTACCTCAGCTTGTAGACAGCCTATTGTGGGACCTTGTGATTGTGTGGGTCAATACTCTTTAATAAACTCCCCTTCATATATACTTCTATCCTATTAGTCTGTCCCTCCAGAGAACCCTGACTAATACTTATTTCATTTTTCGTCATAACACGTATACAACTTGGCTTATATAAATCTGTTTTGTTATTCATTCATTATTGTCATGTCAACAATAGGGATATTCATAGGTAAGGCACATTGTGTATTTTGTTCTCTGCTATAAAACTAAAATGATTTTTGGCACAGAGTTGACCCTCAAAAATATGTGTTGAATAAGTAAATTCTGGTGTGGCATAGAGTTCTAGCTGTGGTCACATCCTGCAGAAGCAATATTCTGTTAATATTGTGAGGTCACAGAGTCATGGCATTCTCACTTGTGTCTTCCATGGGGAGAGAAGTGGAATGATGAGGTACCCTTGGAAGGTCAAAAGAAGAATTTAATAAACATGTTTGAGTGCATAGACTCTTGCTGCATGATCCCACTGTATAAGAATTTGCTCATTTCCAGAGCTTCATACCAAGATGGGTAGAGCAGAAGCCTACCTGTATGATAAAGGAGTGAATATACCCCCGGCTGCACGCAGGGGGGCCTGCCACAGTATCTTTAACAGTGTTTCAGAAAGGAAGTATGTGGCTTCATTTGAGTATTCCCTTTCTTCTCCTTCGTAGCCTCAGTATACAGAAAATGGGAAGACAGTAATGTACAACTTTCAAAGTTAGACCCAAAATGTCCTGCCAGAGATGGCAAGGATGGCAATCAAACAGATTTTACTATACGATATCCAAGTTGTGGAAATATGACCCATCAATAGATACATAGATCTGTTGAGGAATATGTGAGGAATAATGTAGACATTGATTTTTCTCCTTACTTTTCTTCCAGTTAAGCACTCTCTGCCTGTGAACTTGTAGTCAAACTAATTCAGCGTTCCTCAGATTGGCGTTCTGTTACAGAAGGGGTTTAGATTCAACTTCCAAGTAAGTGATGGAGATCCTTTAGGCTGAGCTCCAAGTTGTGGCTTGGTAGTGACAGCCTTGAGGCTGAGCAGAGGGGCAGGTTGGCCTCCTGCCTCTTAAGGCTCCTGTCTCGCTGGTGAGATCTCCTTTAATGTCACGCTCTTGTTTTATTTCCTATTAATATTTGAAGTCATAATTTTACACATTTTTAAAATAAATATAATATGCCATATTTCTTATCTATATGTAGGTCAATCAATAGATATATATAAATAGACATATTAAAAATGCAATATGAGTTATTAAATAAAGTATATTTTAAAACTTAATAAAATGCCATATATCTCATCTGTATGTATGTAAGAAGAAAAGTCAATGTTCACATTTCTTCACATATATTTTACAGGCAGCTTATTTATTTAGCCACTGTATTAACACTAAGATCATCACTGTCTGTCACCACCTAAAATTAAGCTAACAAAAGTTATAGAAACTAAATTCAACATTCAGTCAATGCCTTTTCAGCATTATTGTGTATCAAATACTTTGAAATATACCTTGTTTAACTTTCTCAACAATTTGGTGGAGCAGGTATTGTCTCTCTGTTCATAGCTGGAGAAATTGAGGCTAAGAGAAGTTGGGTGACTCATACTTTGCACCCGAATCTCTGTTTCAATTTTACTCTATAGAAGTGCCATATAATGCCCCAGAAAAAATAATAGACTGCAATGTTTCTCAGTCCTGTCTGTTGAAAAATTATTGGTACCAAGGGAACTTTGCACAAATATTACTACCTTGAACACATCACAGACAGCCCAATTTAATTGGTTGGGTAGGCAAGGGGACAGAGTAAGCTAAGTTTCTGAGATGGAATCTTGCTCTTGTAGCTCAGGCTGGAGTGCAATGGCATGATTTCAGCTCACTGCAACCTCCACTTCCCGGGTTCAAGCAATTCTCCTGCCTCAGCCTACCAAGTCGCAGATTACAGGTGCCCGCCACCACACCCGGCTAACTTTTTGTATTTTTAGTAGAGATGGGGTTTCACCATTTTGGCCATGCTGGTCTCAAACTCCTGACCTCGTGATTTGGCCACCTAAGCATTCCAAAGTGTTGAGATTACAGGCTTAAGCCATTGTGCCTGGCTGGAAGCTAATTTTTAAAAACTCTCTTGATAAGTCTAACATGCAGTCATGGGGAAGACCTACTGATCTATTGTTTCTTAAATTTACTAAGTTCAACTGCTTTCAAAATAATTGTGGCTTGAATTGTTAGGGGGCTGTATATAGTCAGTTCAGCAGTATCGCAAACACTTCTATTTCCTAGACTGGAGTGATTTACTCAAAGCTGGTAATCATTAGAACTCTGGCATTTCTTTTACTGCTTACTTAGTAATATCTGTTTCTGAATTGCTATTTTGGAGCTCCTACATGACTCATTAATTGCTACAATAATAACCCAGAAACAAATTTTAACATATCATATTAATAATTTTATCTTAAATCAGAAATATTTGGTCTAAATTTTTAAGGATCAGATAAAGAAAGTGACCATACAAACCCCATCTAGCACTGGAGTTTAGTTCTTTACAGCAAATGTGGAGGTTAGGGAAATCTCTGAGTTTAGTAACACATGAGATTTGGGCAAAGTTAGAGCCAAATCCCTGGTGATAAAAACAGGGATCAGGGCATGTGTACTGTGTTGTGGCAAGTTTCATCACTGAAGGAGTGAAGGGTCATGGAGGAATTATTCCAAGCTTCCTGAATGCTCCAGGATCAAGGACAAGCCAGAACAAAGTCACACTCTCTAAGTTATACTGAGTGAGACTTTTTAGCCAAAAGCTGTTCACAGAGCATTTGTAGAATTAGATGAGAGGAAACCTCATAAATTATTTAATATTCTCTCTTTACAGATGAGAAAAATGATGGTCAGACATGAAGAGTGACTTGCAGTAGGTGTAAACTAGTGTCTAGGGCTCTGGTCTCCAGCTCTGGTCAACTTTTGCTACCCATGCTATGCCAACCCCTGGCATTCTGCTTGTGCCCACCCAAGTCTTTAATTTGTCCTCGTTGTTATGGTTTGTTGTTGTTTTTTTTTTCCTTCTTAAATTGATTTATTCACGTACTGATTCCTTGGGTGTTAAAACCCAAGTCACGCCCACTGTGGAGCCAACAACATTGAATAAGAATATGGCCATGAACTGATTTGGCCAAATCTACTCTGACCCCAGCTCCCTAGGTGAATGACCTTGTTGGGGTTTACTCACACTTCTCCAGGGAGGCCAACATCACCTCAGCTATTTCAAAACAGATCTAAAGTTCCAGGCCAGGGAATGGCTTATTCTTCAGGTGTGTTTCTGTGTGCACAATGTCCTTCCAACGACCTCCTCGTGAGTTTCTGGAATGTGAAGACTGCTTTTGTCTGAAGAAACCACTGCCTACATATTTTTATTATACACATATGAAAAAATTGTTACAAGAGGTAATGCTGTAACAAGCAATATAAAGTCTTGCACTGTTTCCTAGTTGTCTATCTGTACTTTATCCACATGACTGAGGAGAGTGATACAATTTGGAGAGCCCGCTTGTGAGCAAAGTAGAATAAATAAATTAACAAATAAGTAGACTGAAGAATAGGAATTAAACTATAAGCCAAATACTTCCCATAGTGGGACCCTTTCAGCTGCATAACTTTCTTTGCAAATATCCCTTTTTTTCCTAACCACCTATACTTTCTCATTTTTAACACTCTCAGCCTTACTTAAACCCAGATTACTTCCTTTCTCTTCTCTTTTCTTTCTTCCCACTCCCCAATTCCCTCATTTTTCTCTTTGACTTTTCTAACTAAAGAGTAATTTTGGTCACTGAATCATGCTAATGCTGTGTTATTATCAATTAGCAATCCATAGGTAATATGGATTTTCACTTCTTTGGACATTTTGTCAAACTTCTTTATAGTGGTATCTGATTTTTTAATAAGATTAAGAATAAATGTAGAAAAAGAATGTGTGTGTGTGTGTGTGTGTGTGTGTGTGTGTGTGTGAGAGAGATACTAGAAAAAAAGTTTTTTGAGTTATCATATGTATTAAAATGTATGTAATTGTATAATGCCTTTTTTGGTTTGTACTAAACTTTCTGGTTACATTTTAACGTAAGTGGTGATTTCCTTAAATTTCTCCCACCTTGTTCTCAGTTTCTATTACATAAATTTTTTTATTCTAACGTGTTAGGAAGAGAGGTAGAATAGTCATGCTGGCCTCATAAATGCCTGGCCCCAAGTGACAGGTGCCATTTCCATTTCTGACCATTGGCTATAATTGGTTAAATGGATCTGCCCTAACTCTAAGAGAGACTGCAGGAGAGGAAGCAATAGTCTCTGCCACAGAGTAGCTGAAAAACACAGGCCTTGGAGTCCAACCAATCTCTGTGTTCTTTTCATTTCAAACTCAGTAGAGGAAACAGCATTTTTTATTTCCCATCAGAAATCATGCTCTAGTCAGCCATGTTTTCAAACATATTTATAATCATGTTATATCACCTAGTTTTAAATGAATTTTTTTTGTTGTTGAAGAACATATAAGCCCTTGGTGTATTGCCGTTATTTTAGTTGACAGCAATTGTTCTATTTCAATAAATAGAATAGAATGGTGTTTTATTTAAAAAAATACAAGAAAACATCAGAAAGAGAGGTAGGAGAGGCATTTATTTTGTAATTTATTGTGTTATTTTTAAGTTGAAGAAAATATGCATGTAGATTAACGCATGTGTCCTAAGTGTACATACAGTTCAATGAACCTTCATAAACTGACCACACTTCTGTAACCTACCTTCCCCAGATCAAGAAATAAAACATCATCAACAACTCAGAATCCTCTTATAATTTATGACTTGCCAAGGGTCACCACTATCCTGCCTTTCAACACCGTAAATGAATTTGTATTTTATATAAATGGTATCCTACAGTATGTATTTGTGTGTGTGTGCCAGGCTTCCTTCATCAGCATTATGCTGAATTTTATGGTATTATGTTATGCTGTTAGGTTGTTCATTTTTAATGCTATAGTATTTCACTGTGTAAATATAGTGACACTAAGTTTTTAAGTCAACATTAATGTTTGTAGGTTTGGGTTTATTTTTGATGACCAATTTCTATTGGCTAGGAAGTTAGAAAATGTTTTCAAACTCAATTGATGCCCTCCCTCTCCTGATTGGTTTTCCTTGAGGTCTTATTCCTGCCCCTTATATTCACTTCTGACTGCTCCTTTTTGTACCTTAGAGTTACTAAATTTCCCTAAGAGCTTTGCTGGCTCTGAGGCAAATTCGATCACAGTTCCTTTCTTGCTTTTCCTGCTCATTCTTTCTTGAATTCCTCTGCTATTATATATATTATATACATAATATATATTATGGAAATTATGTATATATAAAACATTCATATGTGTTACTACATATATATGCTATGTGTAGTAACACACACACAAATTCTTTTCCTCTGCTATTCTATATATTATATATATGTATGTTACAGACATTATACATAAATAAATATACATATATATGTAATAGCAGAAGAAAAGAGAAAAAGCATTTTTCATGCTTATTTCATATAACAGTTCTTTCTAACATTTTCACACTGGAGTAAACTAAAGGGGATTTGGAGGCATCTGTATGGGACCTGTTGAAAAAACGTGTATACTTTATCCATATCATTATGATAAACATACAAATATTAATGAAAATATTAAATATTTAAATGGTCAAATCTTTGCAGTTTTTAAAATGAGACTTGAATACACTTTCCTGACCTTTTTTTCTCTGGCTATCATATTTCTATGCCTGCAATGGTTAAACACTTCCTAGTCAAGTCTTATTAATGATGATCCCTGCAAAGTCTTAACAGTCCTCATTGCTAAGACACTTGTTTGCATAAGTTATAAAAAATTAAAGCCATTAGCATATTATAATAAAGTGTATTTGAAAACTTTAGCAGCTTCTGCCTTTTTTCAAAAACAACTGTAAAATTAAAATTTCCTTTGCTAAAAAGAATATATCTTTAAATCCAATAAATTTTCTTAATACCAAGTATTTTAAAATAATGACATTTTAATTTGGGGACAGGTCTATGTGTTAGAGGAGCTACTATGAAGCCAGTTTAGATGAGAAAACAAAAATATTCAATATTTGTAATGCCAGAATGTAGGGACCAAGGCTTGGAGCTACCTCTTTCCCAGCACCCACCAGAGCTTTCTGTCTTTTCCTTCCCCACTCTCATTCCTTCCCCAACCAGGCTCACCTTAAGCTGTTTAAACGTCTTGAACACCAGCTCCTTTGGCAGTCCCATGGACTCTGTAGTAAGTTGAATAGGGGCCCTCAAAAAATATGCCCATATCCTAATTACCAGAATCTGTGACTATTATCTTACTTGGAAAAAGGAACTTGGGAGTTACAATTAAATTAAGATCATGAGATGAGGAGATCATCCTGGATTATCTGCGTGGCTGTAAATCTGCTGACAAGTTCCTTATAAGAAATACACAGGGAAGACTGCTTAGACACTTCAGGGTATTATAACAGACTTTCATAGACTGGGTGGCTTATAAACAATAGAAAGTCATTTCTCACAGCTCTGGAGGTTGGAAGTCTAAGATGAGGGTGCCACCATGGTCAGATTCTGGTGTGACCCACTTCCAGGTTGTAGGCTGCCAACATTTTGTTGTTTCCTCACATGACTGCAAAAAGAGCAAGGTAGATTTCTGGCCTCTTCTTTTAAGGGCACTAATCTCATTCAGGAGGGCTCCACTCATCCCAAATTCCCTATCTCCATATACCATCACATTGGGATTAGGGTTTTAACATATATGAATATGGACATACACATTGAGTCCATAAGAGCAGATTTGACAGAAATGGATGAGGTGATCTAGCCTCAGAGGCAGAGGTTGGAGTAATGCAGCCATAAGGCCACAAGTCAAACAATGGCAACAGCCTCCAGAAACCAGAAGAGACAAGGAAAGACTCTCTCCTAGAGCTTCCATAAGGAATGTAACCCCTGCTGACACCTTAATTTTAGACTTTTGGGCTCTAGTACTGCAAGATAATAATTGTTTTGTTCTTTTAAGTCACTAAGTTTTTGGAATTTGTTGCAATAGCCACAGGAAACTAATATGGGACCCTTGCCTACAATGGGTAATAGGCATTTGGGAGCTGGCTGTTGCATCCCACCTAGGCAAAGTGGCAGGAGTGACCACCTTGGGGTTCCCTACCTGTGTGGCCCACAGCATACCTCAGGCTAGCCTCCGAGGAGCCCCAGATGAGGTTCTGCCATTCTGGCCTTGCTGTCCCAGGGCTGAGGGTCTCAGGATGTTATAGCACAGTAGCTCAGCCCCTATGGTCACACTATCCTGGTTAACAGTAAGCTCATCCTCTGCATGTGATTTCTTCTCATTAGGGTTACTAACTCTGTGTTGAAAAGACGAACTATTATATGTAAAAAATATTCATAGTTTTGGTTAGAAAAATATCAGTTTATCTTGGTACTAGGAAAATCACTCATCAGAAAATATTTCCAATTTTATTTTAGTTTTTATTAAAAGCATTCCTTGAATAGAATACAAAAGACACTTGAGAGGTGCTGCATAAGTAGAAATCCTTACTGCTTTCTTTAGTTGGGTTTGGAATTATCCTAAATTCATGCATTGGTCTGTTTGAGCTTCATTTGAATTAAATCTCAAACATATTCCTTATTGATCTATAACAGAATTTGTGAGAAGTTTCCTTCAACCCACTTCAGATCCCACTTTGCTCTTTGCAGTTTCTTCCTCTGCACATATGTGGCCTTACTCAGTGAATACTTCCTCTGCCTCTTTGTGTCGACTTTGCTGAGCGTTACCTTGTTTCTGTTTCCTATAATCCTACTGAAACGATTAACAGGACATGTAAAAGACATTTGAAGAAATATCTTATTTGGTTCAGAGAGACCATACTGACCATCGAAGAGGGCGCTTTTTGTGATCATGCAGTAATCTGAGTTACTGGGAGATGGATTTAAGTTGTTACTTATTTTCCTGTAACAGCTGCTCTTAAGTGCCCTGTTCTGTCAAAACTGTTCAGAGGAGACCATATCGGCCACGCGTGCATGCTCACGCCTGTAATCCCAGCACTTTGAGAAGCCGAGGTAGGTGGATCATGAGGTTTGGGAGTTCAAGGCAAGCCTGGCCAACATGGTAAAACCCCATCTCTACTAAAAATACAAAAAAATTAGCCAGATGTGGTGGCAGGCGCCTGTAATCCTAGCTACTCAGGAGGCGGATGCAGGAGAATTACTTGAACCTGGGAGGTACAGATTGCAGTGAGCTGAGATCACGCCACGGCACTCTGTCCTAGGCAACAGAGCCAGACTCCGTTTCAAAAACAAACAAGCAAGAAAACAAACAGAAAAACTACTCAGTAGAGACCATGTTGCATAACAATGTTTCCTCAAAGCATTTTGCAAAGCGTATATCCCCTGAGCATTTTTATGTATTTTATGAGGGAGAATGATCTCACCCATGGAGTGTAAATTGGGCTTTGCAGTGATATTCTACAATCTGCGCATGATGCCATATCCATGCACAACTGTGTCTATTCCTAGCCTCAGTTGATAATCCAAGGAATCAGGACAAGGATTTTACCCAGGATAACTTGTGGCCATAATTTACTGAAAAAACTTACAAGGAAAATACCAAAATAGACAATTTGATAATTTAAAATTAGCAATTTATCAGCTTTTAGGGTTCTTGAATGCTAATGATAAGCTTACAGATTCCACAGTTGTTGGGGCAAAGGGAGAGAGACGAAAGTTGAGTTCCCTTCTTCTAGGCCAGAGCATGGTAATCAACAGTACACAGGCAAAGCATGAACAGTGACCACACTCACTTCTAGAAACTTTCTAGGTTGCTGGCAGAAGTGACAGCAGCCATAGCAGCAGCACAGAGGGCATTCGTTTCTGGAACTGCAGTTTATGAGTAGTGCTGGTGGAGTCCCTTCAAGGAATACCGTCTGCATTGTGGCTAGGAAGTCTGAAGGCTGACCTTTCACATATAAGTGCCTTAGGTAGTTTCTTGGCCAAGAATTAGATTCTGGAGGAAGATGAAACTCTGTTTATCTAGGCAGGTAGGATTCATTTTCCTTTGGCAAATCGATGTGGCACATGTTGTGACCAAAGCTCTAAGTAATGTCATTGCTCCATTTTGTAGATGGGAAAACAAGGCACAAAGAGATTCAAAACCTTGTACAAGATCACAGTTCATAAGTGACAGACTCAGGCTCAAACTCAGGCAGTCTGGCTAGACACTCTGTTTGATATTATTAGATTAGCATTTAAGTCCAGTAAAGATAGCAGAAAAACTGCTTTGCTTTTATTCAAATCATTGCTCTAAGAAATGGAATAAATTGTGTATGAGATATTTACATGTCAAGATGAGCTAGTGTCATAGGGTGATGGGAGGGTATCTCTGGCATTTTACAACAGACCAGGGTCAGGCAATAATGTCTAGCATTCTGCCTTGGAAAAGTTGAAATTGCCTGGGTACACAAGATTGAAATATTTATTTTAGCAAAACATTTGGAGTCTGTCACTTTTACACCTTGAGGTTTAAAAAACCTGACATTTTCTTAGTCTTAAATTAGTGTAATCTATTTTAGCACCATCATTCATTTTCTAGTTAAATTAGTTTTATTTAAAAGGGAAGTCTTTATTAAGGCAAATGTTTTCACAGTTAGGTTGTTTAACTTAACCAAACTCCTATCCAAGGTGACCCCTAGAACAGAAGTTTGGTAGATTATGAAGTTTTGGAAGGTTAAAAACTTTCCTAAACTTTGGTTGACTTTCTTGAGGAATTTTAAAGCCTCAACTAATATCATTTTCAATTAAGTTTTGGAACATATACAAAATTTTCTTCCTTGCCATTAGTGTCTGCAATGCCAGTTTGTGGCTATGGCTGGATCTCTAATATCAATTGATACTTATTTAATATAATATGCTTGAATTTTTCTACTAAACATAATTATAAATTGTTTATGTCACTATCTTTTCTAGGAGAGTCTAGCTCATAAAAAAGGAAAATTTCATGTATTATATTAAGCCCAAGCTAAGGTTTGAAATTTGCTCTGGAAAAATTATTTAAATGAAGAGAGAAATTGTCAGTTAATTAAAAGTTAATATCTTTTTTAAAACTTGTATTTTATGTTCAGGGATACATGTTCAGGTTTGTTATGTAGGTAAATTGTGTGTCACAGGGGTTTGGTGTGCAGATTATGTCACCACCCAGGTAATAAGCATAATATCTGATAGGCAGTTTTTTCATCCTTAGCCTTCTCCCTTCCTCCATCCTCAAGTAGGCCCTGGTATCTGTTGTTCCCTTCTTTGTGTCCATATGTCCTCAGCGTTTAGCTTTCTCCTATAAGTGAGAACATGCACAATTTCGTTTTCTGTTCCTGTGTTAGTTTACTTAGGATAATGGCCTCCGGCTTCATCTATGTTCCTGCAAATGATATAATCTCATTCTCTTTATGAGTGTATAGTATTCCATGGTATATATGTACCACATTAAAAAATTTAGTCTACCATTGATGGGCATCTAGGTTGATTCCATGTCTTTGTTATTGTGAATAGTGCTGCAATGAACATATGTGTACATGCATGTGTCTTTATGGTAGAATAATCTGTATTCCTTTGGGTATATACCCAATAATGAGATTACTGGGTTGAATGGTAATTCTGCTTTGAGTTATTTGAGATATCATCAAACTGGTTTCCATAATGGCTAAACTAATTTATGTTCCCACCAGCAGGGTATGGGCATTTCCTTTTCTCTGCAATCTTGCCAGCATCTGTGTTTTTTTTTTGACTTTTTAGTAATAGCTATTATGACTGGTATGAGATGGTATCTCATTGTAGTTTTGATTTGCATTTCTGTAATGATTAATGGTGGTGAGCATTTTTTCATATGCTTGTTGGTCTCTTGTATTTCTTTTTTTTTTTTTTGAGATGGAGTTTCGCTCATTACCCAGGCTGGAGTGCAATGGCGCGATCTCGGCTCACCACAACCTCCGCCTCCTGGGTTCAGGCAATTCTCCTGCCTCAGCCTCCTGAGTAGCTGGGATTACAGACATGCGCCACCATGCCCAGCTAATTTTTTGTATATTTAGTAGAGACGAGGTTTCACCATGTTGACCAGGATGGTCTTGCTCTCTTGACCTCATGATCCACCCACCTCGGCCTCCCAAAATGCTGTGATTACAGGCGTGAGCCACCGCGCCCGGCCTCTTGTATGTCTTCTTTGAAAGGTATCTGTTTATGTCCTTTGCCTCGTTTTTAACGTTTTTTTGGTTTTTTTTTTGCTTGTTGATTTGTTCTGTTTGTTTTTTCCTTGTTGATTTGTTCATCATCTTATGGATTCTGGATATTAGATCTTTGTTCAATGCATAGTTTGCAAGTATTTTCTCCCATTCTCTCTGTTTACTCTGCTGATAGTTTCTTTTGTTTTGCAGAAGGTCTTTAGTTTAATTAGGTCCCATTTACCCATTTTTGTTTTTGTTGCAATTGCTTTTGGCATCTTTGTCATAATATAATTGCCACCAGGCCTGCCTTACAAGATGTCTCAAAAGGAGTGCTAAATAGAAAGACTGTTACCAGCCACTACAAAAACACACTTCAGTACATGGACCAGTGACACTATAAAGCAACCACATGAACAAGTCTGCATAATAACTAGATAACATGTTGACAGGCTCAAATCTGCATATATAAATGCTAGCCTTGAATATGGGCTAAATGCCTAATTAAAACTCACAGAGTGGAAAGCTGGATAAAGAAGCAAGACTCATTATTATGCTGTCTTCAAGAGACCCACCTTACATGCAGTGACATCCATAGGCTCAAAGTAAAGGGATGGAGGAAAATCTACCAAGCAAACAGAAAACAGAAAAAAGGAGGAGTCGCAATATCTAATTTCAGACAAAGCAGACTTTGTCTGAAATTAGATCAAAGCCAACAAAGATTACAAGAGACACAGAAGGGCATTACATAATGGCAGAAGGCTCAGTTCAACAAGCAGACCTAACAATCCTAAATATCTATGTATCCAACACAAGAGCACCCAGATTCATAAAGCAACCCATAATAGTGGGAAAATTTCAACACCCCACTGACAATATTAGACCACTGAGGCAGAAAACTAACAAAGATATTCAGTACCTAAACTTGATACTTGACCAAACGGATTAACAGATATCGACAGAACTCTCCACCCAAAACCAATTGAATATACATTCTTCTCATCTGCACATGGCACATACTCTAAAATCAACCACATAATAGACTTAAAACAATCCTCAGCAAATTCAAAAAAACTGAAATTATACCAACCACACTCTTAGACTACAGAGCAATAAAAATAAAAATCAAGACTAAGAATATCACTCAAAACCACATAATTACATGGAAATAAAACAACCTGTTCTTAAATGACTTTAGGGTAAATAATGAAATTAGGAAAGGAAATCAAGAAGTTTTTTGAAATTAATGAAAGCAAAGATACACCATATCAGAATCTCTGGGACATAGCTAAAGCAGTGTTAAGAGGGAAGTTTATAGCACTAAATGCCCACAGCAAAAAGAAAGATCTCAGGTTAAGAACTTAACATCAAAAACCAACCCCCCAGCTAGCAGAAGATAAGAAATAACCAAAATCGGAGCTGAACTCAAGAAAGTTGAGATGCAAAAAACCATACGAAAGACCAATGAATCTGGAAGTTGAATCTTTGAAAGAATTAATGATAGATGACTAGCTAGGCTAATTAAAAAAGAGAGAAGTTCCAAATAAACGCAATCAGAAATGACAAAGGGAACATTACCACCAACTCCACAGACATACAAAAACTATCAGAAACTACTATCAACACATTTATGCACTCAAGCTAGAAAACCTAAAATAAATTGATAAATTCCTGGAAATACACAACATCCCAAGATTGAACCAGGAAGAAACTGAATTCTTGAACAGAGAATATCTCAGGGATGTCTTCAAAATCTCAAACTCCAGTCCTCATTATTTCAAGAATTCCAGGCGTGTCTTACCAGGAATGTCTCCCTGGAGATGATATTGGCATTTTGAAGAAACATTTCCCAAAAAGAACTCACCATCTTCCTCTTTCAAATCCTGTTCCTCCCTAGCCTGTGCTCTCCATGTGCTCATCCATTACAGAAACTAGAAACTGCGGAATTGTCATTGACTCATATTTTGTACCTGTTGGCTTTGCTTGCTAAGATAAATTGAAAATGGGGTTGCTAAGTTATTTTTTAACATATCATTTTCGAATAATTCCAAACTTACAGAAAATTTGCAAAACGTGCTAATATTTTTGCATATGCCCTTCACCCAAATTGATTGCCAAATTTTAACATTTTCTCATATTTGCTTTGCTTTAGGATTCTCTCTCTCTCTCTATATATATATATACACACATACATACATATATATGTATATATGTAGCATATATATGTACATATACACACACACATAGATACCAACCAAGACCAACCAATTATATATATTTTTAATATATAATATTTATGTATTTAGTTTGGCTTTGTTTGAAAGTAAGTTACAAAGCACATGCTTTTTCCTTAAATATTGCATTGCTTTCCAAGAATAAAAACATTTTCCTATGAAATCACAGTAACATTTTCAAAACCATAAAAATTGATATTATACTATTATCTAATTCAGAAGATTTATTCAGTTTATTCTAATTGTCTCTGACGTCTTTTATAGCGTATATTTTACAGGTCTACAAGGCAATGAAGAATCACAGTTGCACTTTTCAAATCTCTTTGGTATTCCTTGATCTGGGGTGGTTCTTTGACCTTTCTTTGTATTTTATAACATTTTTTTTAACAATATAGTCCATTGATTTTATAGAATGATTTTCAAGACTGGTTTCAGCTTATGCATTGTTGTCAGGAATGTAGCAGAAGTAATGTAGTGTCCTTCTCAGTGTGTCACATCAAGTGGCTTATGATGTCAGTTTGTCTCATTACTGATTATGTCACCTTTGATCACTTGAAGTAATATGTTGAACTTTTCCCCTCTCATTTACTTCTTCACTTGCTGTGAACACCTGGGTGTTTAACTCTGAAATTCTACCAAATTCAGACATTATCCTTTATTCCTTTGGGCTTTGCCCAGGCACTAGTTTCACAACTGTGTCTCACTTACAAACTTTTCCTCCACATACTTGCCAAATTTGCATTTTTGAAATACAAATTTGGGCATGAATTTTCCACACCTTTATTAATTAAGACTTTCAGTTCTACTCAATTCCTTATAGTAGCGTTTCCAAACTATCTTATATGGAACACTAGCTTTACAAAATATCCATGCAGCTAAAGGGATATTTGGTGAAATAAGTGTTGGGAATTTTCTCTTAAGAGATCTTGTAGAACCATATACATTAGCCCATTGAAGACTATGAGAGGTTTCAAAGAAAAAAATTGAGCGTTTCTCACACTTTCTTAAAAAAAGAAAACTTTTGTTTGCTAATCCCCATAAATAACCCAATAAATAAGTGGTTTATGGAGTTAGTATTTTATAAAACACCTTTGGGAAACTGTCACTGGATAGCCATACTCTTCAGCTAGACTTAGGTGATACACCCCACCTCCATTCTTCATCAACCCAAAGTCGATTACTTTTCCTGCCAATACCTATCATTGGTCAGAACTATTATTTCTACCTGATTCTCATGTCTTCTTACTGCATAATGCCTTCTGTCTACAAGACTGTTGTGAGACTATGTTTGGAATGCCCTCTGCTATCCCACCTTCCACCCTTCTCCTCCTGAGTCACTTATTCTCTTAAGAACCAGTTCACAGGTGGCCCTGCTCTCCCAAGTCTTCTCTGCTCTTTTCTTCTCTCCTCCCTATTTGTGTTCCTCTATTGATGACTTATTGCATATGATGGTCCTAGTCTGTTATAGCTGCTATAACAAAATACCATAAACTGGGTGGCTTATGGACAACAGAAATTTATTTCTCCTAGTTCTAGAATCAGGAAAGTCCAAGACCAAGGCTCTGACAGATTCACTACCTGGTAAGGGCCCACTTCCTTATAGGTAGTCATCTTCTCAACTCTAACCTCACAGCGTGGAAGGAGCAGGGGTCTCTCTCAGACTTCCTTTATGAGGGCACTAATGCTATCCCTGAGGGTCCCCTCATCCTCCACCATGACCTAATCACTTCCCAAAGGCCCACCTTCTAATTACCATCACCTTAGGGGTGTGCATTTTGAGGGCACACACACATTCAGACCACATCCATGACAATTACTTGTTTGCACCTCTGCCTCGGTCCTCACTTGGTGAGCTTCTTATATGCCTTGTAAACATCATGGTATTTGGTAAGCTCTGAGTGTTGACTGTTGAATAACTGAATAAACACAGACTTGACATTTTCTACATACTGATTTTATCTGGTGGATTTGTTAATATCGGCTATACCTAATGACCATATTAGATTATTTGTTCTGAAGGAATTTTTGTATCAAGCCCAAAACCAAATAGAAATTTTTGTTTTTCATTCCCTTTTTCTCATACAACTCATCTGTATTTAGAAATATGTTTTCACAAATTATATGAAGGAAATAACTTGATTATTTTATTAGAATATTAGTCAAAAGCGGTAGGTAACAGACATATTTCCATTTCATTTACTTTATAAGATTCATGAATTAAGGAGATATGATCACTTTATTGCTTAGTAACCAGATTAAGCTTTCTGGTCCATATGTATTTTACATTTCTGAAGCATAACTAATTTTGTAATGTGGAAGAATATGTGAGTTTGATACATTTTGCTTATAGAATAATTTGAAGTTTCTCGCCACAGATTTTCTGGTTTTTCTGTTCATTCAGTATGTGATCACTAATCTTTTTTTCATTTCAGATATTTGGGTATCTAATGATATTTAAAAAGAAAAAATATCTGGTTAGTACAGTGTATCTAGTTTCTTTGCAATTCAGTTTAGAACTTGATAGCTAGTCCTAATTCATTTTTCTTGATAAATGCATATTACTGCATTTAATAAGAAAACCCATTTTCTTCAACTTACTGTAAACAGGTGAATATATAGTGATAAAGTGTTCTTACATCATCTATGACTTTTATAGGCACAGCTTATCTTGAAATATTCTTTACCTTCTTGCAGTTAAAGATGTGATCTGTCAGAGGCTTACGTTTGTTAAACAGCATTGAGAAAAGCCTTAGCCTATGACACCTGTGCATTCTCAACTTCATATTTTCCCAGTTTCAGTCACCAGAGGACCAGCTACTTTACTATCATAACAGGAAAGCAGGGTCATCTAAAAGGGTCAAGATGTGGACTCTTTCCTAATCAGAGACCTCAGAGCCTGAAGGAGTGCAGCTTAGTTCCTGTCCCTTCGGAGACAATTGTAGGGGAGTAAACTTTTCCGTAGTAGGAGAGATACTGCGATTTTTTCCATATTGCTCTCCAATTTGTCAAGAATGTGTTTGAAATCAGATGTTGAACTAAACTCTAGGTTTAGTTTTATTTCAAATACATTCCAGACAGATTATAGCACAGGATAGGGTATATCACTCAGCCTCCCTGCACACTGTGACTCATAAGGAAACCCCTTTTACAAGCTGCCAACAAATCAAGAGCTTGGGTTACCAAGGGTTGAGCAAGCACAGATGCAGAGTGAGCTGGAATGGAGCTGGGCAGGGACACAGTGTGCATTCCAGGTTGGCAAAAGTGTACAGTTTACACTTGCAAGGCAAGGTTGGTACTTGAGAACAGTCAAGGAGGCTGATAAATACTTAGTAAATCAGGCCAAGAATGCATGATTTTCTCTTCCCACATTCTCCTAATGTGTTTCCAAAGCTGAGATAGTAATTGTTAATTTTCCAAAGTCTTTTCTTTGTTGTTAATGGGTAAGCCATTTAAAAACATAGTTCTGATCCAACCCCAAAATCACAGCTTGACTTGTAATGCTGCAGTATGTGGTGGCTTGAATCAGCATTACCATACAAGGCAGCTTTGAATTCCTCGCAGTAACCTTTTATTACTGTTTTTAAGTTTCCAAGCACTGCCAAATATCTTGAACTTTGTGGAATGATTATAAACTTTATAAACATAAACCTTTGATTCCCCTTTGAAATTCTGCTAAAGAAAGCCAAAATTATATTAACAGTGCATATATTTCAAAATCAAAGACCTGTAATATCATTTTGATTGTGCACACTTGGAAAAAATTTGTTGGGATCATTGGACAATTGATAAAAGGACATTGCAACAGCTGTGCTGGTTTTCAGGAAAAAAAATGGTACAACCCAGGAACAATGTTTGGGCTGAAAAGCAGGCCTGCATGTCTGGTTGTTTGCAGATGCCTTGGCTATTTAGAAAGCTGCCCCTTTAAAATCTCCAAAACATTTTGTTAGAAATACTTCATAATAGAAGTATGTTTCCCTTGGCACCTCAGCAGAGCAGTTCTTGCTTTCATTTCAAAATATGAGAGATTTCGTTAGAAACAGAAAGGGTTTTGTCTTTTGCAAGCTGACATGATGCATGGCCCAGAATCAATCCGATGTGCAGCACCTCCTTAAGGAGAGAAGAGCTTTCTCAAAGAACAGGCAACAGCTTTTGGAAGCTGTAAAGGCACTTGGAAGAAATCTCTGTGAAAGGGCAAGCAAGCAAAAGAAAACTATTTTTGTGTCATGCTTACATCGTGACCTGACATAGTTCATATGAAAGGGAAGAAGACATACATTCAGTGTTTAGTATGGCATGGTGAACATGAATTCACACATCAGGGCTTGATTGCCAGGGTGTGAATTCCAGGTCTTTCACTTCTTAGCTTGGTGGCTTTTCAAATTACATAATCATAATAATTCCACTGTCCTCAGTTATTTTATCTGTAAAATGATATAATAACATACCTACCTGAAAGGGTGGTTGTGAGGATTAAGTGAGTTTGTATGTATAAAGTAAATATAATATTGACTAGAGCTACTTTTTGAAAGAATGCAAAGAAAATTTAAAATAGAACAGGGTAAGTAAGAATAAACTTTATCTTAAAAAGGTTTCCAGTAAATTTACTTTCACATAACACTTGCCCCAACACACACACACAGACACATACACCCTCACTTGCTCTCACACACATGCACACTTGCTCACACACACACTCACAACTCACACATATGCATGCAGGAGATGATAGAGTCATTCTAATGTTTTTACCCCTCTCCTGTTCGTA
The DNA here is from genome assembly GCF_049354715.1 of Callithrix jacchus. Lineage (NCBI taxonomy): Eukaryota > Metazoa > Chordata > Mammalia > Primates > Cebidae > Callithrix > Callithrix jacchus. Next base: position 86,840,703 of record NC_133512.1, on the reverse strand, counting down.
AAATCTATAAGTACTTTGGAAAAGGTTCTATAATTATCTGCAAAGATCTTCTAGATGGGAGTAAGTCATAGAAATTCCATTTCATTTTATTAGTTAAGAGTCAAGAACCTATCTCAGTCTTTGATAAGGATATTGAGTCTCCCTCTGAGATGTCACTGCTTTAAGGCAGGGCTGTTGTGTTTGCTGTTGTATGCCAGCCATGGGAATGGGGAGAGGGGAATGCTTAATAAATATTGAGTGGTGATGATAATTCATAATGGTGTCTTATAGTTAGTTACCTTACAGATTTTGCAAAACAGCATAGGGTATTTCCTGGTAGAGGCAAATGCTGGGTGCTTTGCCATTTATTAAAAAAAAAAAAAAAAAAAAAAGCATGACATGGAAAATTAATTCAAAATGAAAGCACTGTGTCGCCGTGGTCCTCAGCTGTCCTCCAGTTCCTCTCTTCCTTGCTTCCATTTCACACCCATCTGCAGACTTTGTTTGGAATGAGGGAAGAGAGAGAAAATGTGTCTGGGGAAAACAAAAAGAATGTACTATATGACTTTGTCCATCAGAGCAGCCAGTACTCTCACCTCCTCCCTTACAATTCTCTCTTACCAATGCCTAAATTCTTTGAAGGTCTCTGTTCTAAATTTTATCAATTGCAATTAAAAATAAGTAATTTATTTAAAAAGTTGACAAAAAAGTAAAAAATCAGGTTTCTGATTACAAATACTATCGCATACCATCTTTCTTTGGAAAACTGCAAATGTTCACAAACTTCAAGACGCAGCACTAGATTTTATCTCTACTATTGCATTTATCAAAATGGATTGCCAGTTTGTTTAAATACTTCTCTCATTTACGAGATATGACACTGTAAACTTCTTGAGGCCAAGGTCTACATTGTATAAAAGTTTGTACCCACAGAACTCTGGAGTTCATGGGTGACTAATAAATCCCAGCTTCCCCCAATCTTCCTCAAATAAGTGTCCTTTATTTCACAGAATCTGGAGAACAAACAAGTTCCTGTATTCTAACTTTTTTTCCCACTGAATCTGTAGCAGCTCTAAAGGTGTTTCTCACTTTAGCACCTGGAGTGTTGAGGATTCCATTTGTTCGCCATGGAAATTCAAGAACTGAAGATTCTCTGTGAAAATATAGGCCTTCTGTTTGCTTCATGACTGTGATCCTAACCTCTGGAATGTACTGTCCTGAAAATAGTGCTCGCCAGAATTTCTGAATCTAGAATATTATTAACACTCCTGATATTTATACACTCTCAAATAGAGTTTATAGAATTAAGTTTCTTAAGACTGCACAACTGTATAAATCCCTAAGCAAAGGAAGGAGAAAAGTAGATAAGTAGATAAGAAGATGAAAGTTAATATCCCAAAAAATGCATTTGTATAAGTAACCAATTATATGAATTTGTATTAATAATATTTTATAGCATACAGAAAAAATGTGTTTTATAGAAATTCTCTTTTACATATCAAATAATTCTGTTCAGTAGATGTTAGATATCTTGGCCACATAACAAATGATCCCCAAATTCAGCAGTATAAAACAACCATTTATTATGCTTATAAATCTGTGGTTCAGGAATTGGACGGTGGGTTTAGGGTTTTCTGCTGATGTCAGGGGCTTCAGCTGGAAGACTAGAGGCCCAGGATTGGAACTGTTTGAAGATTTGTTCACCCAGGTTTTTGGCAGTCAATGCTGGCATTGGGCTGGGAACCTCAGTTCCTATCCATATGTGTCTTTCCACATGGACTCTCTGGGTGGAAAACTTTGGGTTTCTCCACAGTATTAGGACTTGGTTTCAAAAGCAAGCATCCTCAGCGTAGTTGGTGGAGGAGAGAGAAAGAGAGCGATAGAGAGAGAGAGAGAGAGAGAGAGAGAGAGAGAGAGAGAGAGAGAGAGAGAGATCCTGGAGAGCTTCTATCACCTCTGATGACCTTGCCTAGCGAGACAGACATGCTGCAGTCTGTTAGTCCAGGCAGTAACAAAGTTTTACTCAGTTTCAAGGAGAGGGGTGATAGACTCCAGATGATTGTCAACAAGGTTCTGCAAGAACACGTGGGACCAGAAATATTGCTATGACCATTCGTGAAAATGTAATCTGCCATATAGGGATTGACAGTCCTGTTTTGTAGGTGAAAAATTGAGGCACAGCTTAAATGGTTATTCACATCCCCACAGATGGTAAGTGGTGAGTTTACCCTTCAATCCAGTTCTTTTGACTTAGCAACATAATTTTGCCACTACACTACAACTGTGGAGAGCCAAACCTTCACATGCACACTCCACTTATATGAAAAGATGAATGACTTTTGATGAGATGTATTTTGTTCTTTCATTTGTTAAAATATAATTATGAGACTTCTTAGGAAACATGTTAAACTGAGAACATTAATAAGAGAAAATTACAATAAAATTCCAAGTTTCCCCTGAACTATGAGCTGAGAACTTTAAAAAATTTGTATTTTGAAATAATTTCAGGCTGATGGAAAAACTGCAAGCAATATTACAAAGAATTTGTTTGCCTTAACTCAGATTCTTCAACTGCTAACATTTTACCACATTTGCTTTCTTGTTCTCTATGGTGCTTTTCTAAAACATTTATGTGTAGGTTGCAGATGTGATACTACTTTATCCCCAAATACTTCATTTCTTTCTTTTTTTTTTTTTAAAAAAAAGATATTCTCTTGCATGATCATGGCAGGAAATTAAATATTATATAATACTGTTGTCTAATATATGGACCTTATTAGCTACAATTTAAATAGACACTAGAATAGAATAATCTTTTTTTTTTTTTTTTTTTCAGGAAAAGCAGCAAGTCAATATATTTTCTTTTGTCTTCTCACAAAGGAAAATGCTGGTTTTCAAAGGAGTAACTACTACCCTGGAGAGGTTCGTGATTCTTTAAGATATGTACGTTTTAAAAAATAAAGCTAATTTCTCTAGGAATTATTTTTCTCTGTATCAGTTTGCTTTCGTTAGTGATCCTCTTCTCTGTCAATCAGATGGAAATATAAGATTTCTATCATTTATAGGCCCCAAGTGAAATCAGTATAGCTAATGAAGAATCTCCTTAAACTTTTAAGAGTAGCTAATGAAACTGGAGCTAATAGAAGTAACAAAAGTAACTGTAGCTAATGAAGCTAATGAATGCAGAATGAAACTGTAGCTAATGAGTCATTGGGCTGCAGTAATTAGGCTGATTCAATGTAATATACATGAAATATATTCATTTTTTTCTTTTTAATCCATATCTGGATTATGGCAAACATTTAATTCCTCTTTGATGTAGTTTATTAATGAATAAAACCATAAACTATTATATCCAGTAGTTAAAACAGAGAAGGAAGAGAATAGATCAGGAATAAGTTTGGGAAAGAAAGTAAAATTTAGAGAAAAAAAAGTTTAGGAGAAACATTCAGAAAGGCAGAATAAATGAAAAAGATAAGAAGAGAGGAATGGGTGACATGCTGTCATCTGTTGCATGGTTTATGTATAAATGAAGTTAATGGATACAGCAATTCGTGGCTCATAATAGTACCAGAAAATCAATGTACAAACTGCGGCCTGAGATTTCAGAGGCCCCAGGGGAAAGGGAGAATAAGGAATTAGCATCGTTGAAACATTTAATACCACAAGCTTTTCTGTAGTTTGTTGTCAGATAAGCAGATCCTTGATACCCTTTGCAATGCAATGAGTACTCAGAATTTTTTAGGTCTCAGAACTTGCAATATCTATTATGGAAGTACAAAAACTGCTGATAAAATTTCACCAAAAAAGAGAAAACACACTAAACTTGTCATTGCAACCTGGAGAAATATGGAGTAACATGAAAATCATTTCAAAACTGTCTTTGACATGACCCATTTGATAAGGACACTGGAGCCCTTTTCCGTAAGCTGTTATCAGATACAAATCATAACTTTTGTCTATTGACTTCCTCATCTATATCTCTAGCCAGAGGTTTTTCTTGAGCATTCACTTTCAGGTCCCAAACTGCCCGCTGTACTCCTCTACTTGCCTCATGCTTAACATACTCCCAAGTGAACTAATCATTTTTCTCTCAACATAGCTCTTCCCTAAATGGATTTCCTATTTCTGTTGAGGTCACCACCATTCTTCCAATTGGCAGGGTTGTCTTTGACTCCTCCCTGTCCTTCAGCCGTACTATGATCATGCCTCGTAGATTCTATTTTTGCAATGTTCCTTTTAATCCATCCCCTTACCTAGGGAAACAGTGAAAGCGACCTCTCATACTAGAGAAGATATTTTAACATCACAAACAGCTGCTTCAACATTACCTGTCAGTGACAGGTCTTCGTTACTTTCATTTTCTGTTACCTACTTGTCGCCTCCATGAGCCTCTGAACACTGAGAGCTTACCCTCACTTCCTCAGTATCATGATGTAACACATGACTTAGTAAAGGGTGAACTAAGGGTGTTTCAGGATGAACACATGATCTTCATTAATTATCTGTACTGGTTAGGGGAGGTTAACTCCTATGACCAACAAGCCCAGTATCAGTGGCTTGAATCAATAACTGGATATTTCTTGTCCACATCGTGTTTCAGTGTACAACACTGCAAAGGAGAAAGCCTCCTTGATCTCTTGGCTCCACCATCTTGGCCTGAGTTGCCATGGCAAAGCCTGAAAGAGACTGCACTGCTTCTTTCCATGGTCTCTTGGCCAAAACTCAATCAGAAAGCTTCACACAACTACTGTGGATGCTAGGAAATACAGTTGCACTGGAAAAAATTTGGAGATCATCTAGGCAGTGTTTGCCATGCTATCCTTCTAAGTCTCTACTTAGAATTATAATAGTAAACTAGCAGTGTCTTTCTGCTGACAATGGCCCCCTAAGCTCACTGATTCACTCCCACTTATTTCCACTGTGTTCCCCTCTCAAACTTCATTTGATGAGATTTTTAACTGTTTTGCTTAGGTTGCATGACTCTGTCCCCTGATCATAAACTGGTTTGTCTATGTGTAAAATAATTGGAGGCAATCAGATTTTTTTGTCTGGGAAATTTGGAATCAGAACCAAGAGGTAGCCAGTCAGTCTCTCAGTGTGACACTATTTGTAACCTATGAACTCCAAAATTGTAGGGCACCCACCTTTACTAACTGATCATTCAGTCTAAGGAGCAGAGAGACTGTGCCTACAGAGAAAGAAAAAAGAAGCAGGTACCCAGGGAGGAACTTGGAGGGAGGGGAAAAAGACCTGGTGGCTGCCCAACCCTGACTTCTGTTCCATCTGTAGACTGACTACTTCCTATACTCCTGCCTGTACCCTTATAATGATCAATGCTTCTGATATTACAAAAGATAAATAATCCTAACAAAGAAGACACCCTTCCTAATTCCACAAAGAATCTGAAGCAGACTAAAATGAGAATTCATAAAACATTGTCTGGAAAAAGGATTTAAATCATAATTGCTATGTTAGTGGAGGTTGAGATTTGGTTCAAAGCTTCCTGGAAGTCAAAATGAAAAAAAAAATAAAAAGATACAGTTATCTCAATTTCAGAAAGGAAGAAATATACACCTTTCTTTGGGGAGTGAAGCTCTGTTAGTATTAAGATCTAATAGTAATTCCTTAGGCACGTAAAAAATGATTCATATGTGAGAGTTCATAGCCTTACCTCAATTCATCCGGACTGTCAAAGAGAAACCCAATTTTCACACGTCAAGGCAAAGAGCAATGCTGAGAAACTGAGAAGAAAATTTCAATCTCCATTCTACGTATTATTCAGGCATTTATAAAATATATTTTATCCTTGACCTTCTGTTGTTATTAATATATTCTCTGTCTGTTCTTGAGCCTTCCCGTCTCCCCATTTGGCTAGCATTTCATTTTCTATTAGTGTGCTTTACTTCAGGCCTATTGTCTCTATCATGTAAAACCCACGAGAGCGGGGATCTTGTTTATCTTGTTCACATGATTGGTCCCAGTGCCTGAAACCATTCCTGACACATAGCAGATAATAAATATTGATTGACTAAGCAAATCAATGAAGGAAGTCATGGAGAGAAGTAGAGATGGCAGAGTATGAGAGAAAAGAAATTGGGCAGATTAAGATTTGGAGAAGTTGTGGAGAGAGCAGCTGGAGGTATGAGAAAGGCAGGTAGTAGAGAAGAGGAGATTTTAACAAGCGTTGCTGAAGGTTATATAATTGGATCCTTGTACTGTCATTTTTAAAAACACAGTGATTTTTTTAGTTAAAAAATACTTATGGTTACTTAGTTATGTTTCTTTCTTTCTTTCTCTTTTTTTTTGAGACAGAGTCTCGCTCTTGTTGCCCAGGCTGGAGTGCCATGGCACAATCTAGGCTCACTGCAACCTCTGCCTCCTGGGTTCAAGCAATTCTCTTGCCTCAGCCTTCCAAGTAGCTGGGATTACAGGCGTCTGCCACCACACCCAGATAAAAATTTTTGTATTTTTAGTAGAGACAGGGTTTCACTATATTTGTCAGGCTGGTCTCAAACTCCTGACCTCAGGTGTTTCACCTGCCTCGGCCTCCTAAAGTGCTGGGATTACAGGTGTGAGCCACAGCGCCCGGCCTACTTAGCTATGTTTTTTCTTTTGCTCTGTTCTTTAGAAACTTGACCAAATGAGTTCCATCTCAATTAGTAAAATTCTTACCTGATTTATTATGGCTTATTCAGATGTCATTTAATTCAATTTGTTATTCACCATTTTGGGGGCACATATCATGTGTTAAGTACGCTATTTGGTTCTAAGGAAATAAACATGAAAAAAATTATATTTCTGTACTGAAGTAGGGCAATGATATCAGTAAACTAGTAGTATAGATCAAGATGTATGTGAGAAAAGATGGGATTCAAACTTGAGGGTGTATGGAAGGGTCATGGATCAGTTTCTCAGAGGTAACTTTGCAAAGTCATGGAGGTATAGAGGAAGCTACTAACGTCAAAAAACTGCAAGCATTCAGTTACGGCTAGATGGCCATGTGTATATATGAAAAGGGTGGGAAAAGAGGCTGAATCATTGTTAGATTTTTCAGTAAGGGAATGCTAATATGTTTGTTGTTTTGCACTCTGGCAGAAGAAAAAAGAATGAATCTGTGATAGTATAAAATATATATATGACCTTTCCTTCCATTTCCTGGCATGTTAACTCCTAAAATCATGGACTCTCCAAAGTGATAGATGTAATCTATTAGTAATAATGTGTTTGTGTATGTGAATGAGTTGACTGATGTCTGGCAGCCCCTAAGTAGCTTCAGGATAGGGGCTGGTCACTAGAAAGACCAAGGCAGGATTAGAGGTGGGGTTAAGACTTCCAGCTCCCCCTACCCACCTTCCAGGGAGAGAAGAATGGCTGAAGGCTAAGTTAAGAACCAATGACCAATAATATCATCAAGCATGCTTATGTAATGAAGCCTTCATAAAAAAACCAAAATGAAAGGATTCTTGGAACTTCTAAATATCTAAACACATTGTGTTTTCTGGAGAGTGGTACATCCAGAGAGGGAATGGAAGCTCAGCACCCCTTCTCACATGCCTTGCCCTGTACGTCTTTCTGTTCTTTGTAATATCCTTTATAATAAACTGGCAAATATAAGTAAATTGTATCCCTGAGTTCTGTGAGTGGCTCCAGCAGGTTAACAGAACCCATATAAAGGGTTGTAGAAACCCTGATTTATAGCTGGTTGACCAGAAGCACAGATAAAGCAACCTGGGGCTTAAGATTGGTTTGGATGTGGGAGCCATCTTGTGAAAGTGAGCGCTCGACCTGTGGGATCTAACACAGCCTCCAGGTAGATAGCATCGGAAGTAAACTGGAGGGCACCCAGCCTGTGTCTGCTGCACAATTTGCCAATTGCTAGGTGTGTGGGGAAACACCCCCTTATGTCTGGTGTTAGAAATGTGTTGGTGAAAGCTGGGCACGGTGGCTCATGCCTATAATCCCAGCACTTTGGGAGGCTGAGGAGGGTGGATCACCTGAGGTCAGGAGTTTAAGACTAGCCTGGCCAACATGGTGAAACCCTGTCTCTACTAAAACTACAAAAAATTAGCTGGGCATGGTGGGGTAAGGGGCACCTGTAATCCCAGCTGCTTGGGAGGCTAAGGCAAGAGAATGGCTTGAACCCAGGAGGCAGAGGTTGCAGTGAGCCAAGATTATTGCCACTGCACTCAAGTGTAGCCAACGAGAGTGAAACTCCATCTAAAAACAAAACAAAAAAGAAAAGAAATGTGTTGGTGAGAGCGAAGTAGGAGAAAATGAGTTTATTTTTTCTCCTCAGTATTCTCACGATTAGAAAAATGTTTCTTTTTTTATTATTTATTGAGACGGAGTTTCACTCCTGTTACCCAGGCTGGAGTGCAATGGCGCAGTCTCGGCTCACCACAACCTCCACCTCCTGGGTTCAGGCAATTCTCCTGCCTCAGCCTCCTGAGCAGCTGGGATTACAGGCATGTGCCACCATGCCCAGCTAATTTTTTGTGTTTTTAGTAGAGACAGGGTTTCACCATGTTGACGGGGATGGTCTCGATCTCTTGACCTCGTGATCCACCCGCCTCGGCCTCCCAAAGTGCTGGGATTACAGGCGTGAGCCACCGCGCCCAGAACAATGTTTCTTAAAGTGTAAGCATCAGCTGGGAAATTGTTCAGAATGCAAATTCTCGGGACCTATCCAAGATCTACTGAATCAGAAACTCAGGGAAGTAGAGTCTAGTAATCTGTATTTAACAAACTCTGCAGGTGAATTTGATGCAGGTTAAAGTTTGAGGACCACTAAATTAGAACAAGGGAACTGATAGGAACTTATGATAAACCTGGTGAGAAATGGTAAGTTTATCAGACCAAGTATTGGTTATAGTAATGGAGAAACAGGCATAGACAGACTCAAATAAGTGTTTCAGATGGCCAGATAAGTCAGCATGGGAGGAACATTAAGGAATAAGTCATCATCACTTTGAGAGAGAGGCAGTGGTGGTGCTTGATAGACGTGTAACAGTGACCTGTGGCTTTGAAAATGAATCAGACAGACAGAATGAGATGCCAGGAGGAGCAAGCAGAGTGTAGTCTAGTAACCAGAACCCCAAGGACGTCAGTGTCTCCTGCCCTGACTGCACACATTGCTGGCCATGAAAAGTGAAATCTTATCTAAGAAAGGTGTCCCCAAATGATGTTCCTGGCTCATCTCACAAGCCAACAGAAACCTCAAACTTTAGATTCATACTTATTTACAAACAAACATACCTTTTAGTTATCTAAACAATGCTGAATCTAAGCAATCATACATTAGCAAAATAATTTTGTTCTGGGTAGCATGTGTCTAAACCTCATGGTATGAATTGTGCTAGGATAAATCAACCATAGCAACTCTGTTTCCCTTTGCCTCTGATGAGAATGAGCAGGTGACATATTTGTAGCTAATGAAGTGGAAAGGCAGGTGAATCAGCTGGGGGCTTCTGGGAAAGATTTTCTTCCTTCTCTACAGAGTAAAATACCCTTTTGCCACTTCTCTATTATTTTGGATGATGTCATCTAAGGGAGTGGTGTTTGAATGAAGGGACAAATGAGAATGGAAGGCAACACATAGGGGATGGAAGAATAAGAGATTAAAATAAACTTGTTCTGAACCAAATTTGGGTTAGTCTACATCTTGTCTTAAAACCACTCTTAGGTTTTTAGTTACAGCCAAAAGCACTCCTGATGACCCATCTTTCTCTAGGAAACTACCAGAACTAACCTTAGCCTGCCTCTCGGCCCTGCTTATTACACCTGGCCTCTAGATTTTACAGCCTCACTGGAAACCTGATACCCACTCTGCTTTGTACTTCGAATCTGGCCCTATCTCCTCCTACACGCTTATCTCTGTACCCACTGACATCCAGCTTCTGTGAAGGGCAGACTCCTCCGTACTCTCAAACTGTCCATCTTCTCCAACTGACACCTAGTTATCCCCAAAGTCTGTTTCTTCTGTAGTATTTCAAGTAGAGTCTGGCACAATCCCCATGAGATAGGCATCTTCCTCACTCTCTACTGTTATTCCCATTAAAGGCTGTTCGTTTCCTTAACAATCAAAGTTCTTTGAGGTGTAGTACATGGGCTTAGACTTTATCACCCATCTCCATCGAGTTTTCATCTTCTATCAGATTCTATGATACTCCACCTTCTCTGATAACTTTGGCACTGGCTACTCTTCTCTCCACCATTTTTCCTGTTGTTATTCTTGATGAGTTCGATACATTATTTCCATTCAACACTTGGGCCTGATATTTCTTAGATGCTTCAAATCCAACAATGTTGTCCTCCATCCTCCTGTAATAGGGGAGGAGGAGAATCAATGGGATATGGCCAGAAAGTGTCTGTCTAGATTCCTAAATCCAGCTCTCCCTTGAACTAGAACATGATGCCTTCATAGTCCATTAATATTTATGGAGAAATCAACTCTAATAGTAGTCTCTGTATTTGCTAATGGCCGACCCTAGTAAAGATAACTGGGTACAAGTTGGTTTTGCTATTGGCTGAGGGACAAGATATCCTGGTGAGAAGTATCACTGAAAAAAATCGATAGCAGCCTTCATAAATGTCATCATAAAATGCCATTCAAAACAAGTATAAAAAGTTAATGGCATCTTGAGTGCTTCAAATTATATTACCAGATTAAATAGAAGCTACAGTGACATGTTCTCTGTGAAAGAACAAAATAATTAGTCAAGGCTATTTAAGCATTAACTAAATATATGAAAAAAGATCCTATTAATCTATTAACCACACCAGAATGTGTTTTTTTTGTGGTCAAAACACATCCACATACCCCAGCACAGTGGGTCCTTTTCATACAAATGGGCATTCAGTACAATCATCAAAGTTGTCAGTGAGCATTTAAATCAGCAGAGGTTAAGAAGGGGCAGATTAGTAAGAAATTGTGGCAATGTGCCTTTTTATGGAGACATTGATAGAATCTTAAGTTTTCCAAAGAATGAAGTGAGTACCCAGAAGACAAGTTCAGATATGCCAAGGCAACTCAAGACAAAGGCTGAATACTGATCTTGGGTGTTGGTGTCTCTTTGGTAACTACGGTGAAGTTGGATGAGCTTTAAACACTACGTGTTGGAAATTCCTTGAGAATGAATCAGTGATGAATCCCTTGCCTTTGGTGAAATTTGGGCTGAAATACTTCAAAGTCAGAATTGGAAATCTATGCTTCTAGACATCAGTAATAAAATTTCAGCTAGAGTTGATGAAAAGAAAGAACAATCCCTAGCCTCTCATTTCAAAAAAAAAAAAAAGGGAAGGAAGAAACATAGGTACCATGCAATAGATATAAAGGCCAGTATGTCTCAAGAGCAAACCAGATTTCCTAAGAGAATTGACTGTGTTAGTAGCAGATGGGTTCTGTTTCAGTTTATTCTCACTTAGCCATATCTGGGAAAAGTTAAGTTGTACAACTTTGTGGACAAAGTGCTGCAGAAAATAAAAATATATTTGTTGCCATTTAAGATAAAGACATGAACAAGCATAAAGTGATCTTTATAGACAGTAATGATACTTGTGAGGTTAGCATCTAAAATTGCATGCAGAGTTAGATTCCTTAGATAAGGTAACAGGTGTCCAAGCTCCAAAAGGTACTTTTGCATGATTGGACGAGGGCTCATGCAGAAGGAATAAACATGTATGCCTGGTATGCACATATGCATGTGTGTGTGGTGGAGCGGAGTGGAGAGGTGGCACATAAAGGGAAGTACTATTGGCCAACAGGAGCTGCAAAGAAAAAAGCCAACTTAGTCTGGGTATGTGTCAGAGAAAACTGCTACTCCCACTATGACAGAAATAATATCAGACTGAGGGAAAAAAGCCTTATGGCCTGCTAGTAGGAAGAAGAATCTACCACTATTACCCATTTTCTTCCTGTCTCATGATAAGTTTCCATGAAAAAAATTCTTCTTTAAATATTTTTTACATATAAAGATACCAAACAGAGTTGCAACTCAAGTATAAAAGGTTTCTTAGATCCAGCTGAATAGAAAATAAAGTTCTCCCAAATTTTAATTAAAATCACACGTTCCCTTTCTTTAAAAAGGAAAAAAAACTCCTGCGTGACCAAAAACAACTTAAAAGTTCTGATTTTAAAGTTTCATAAACCTTATCGTTTCTCCATAATGAAAAGTTTAGTTTCTGTTTGGTCCTGTCAGAGGCAGCCTTTATTTTCGTTTCGGTAATTTTTATCCTTGGAAACATCGCCCCCTGCTGTAATATGTGCTTAGTTGCAGAAGCATTTTTCACTCAAAAAGGATATGATCAAAATGATGCAATGATTATTAAAGTGAAAGAAACTTTATTTTGAATAATATACGTATCATTCATTTCATTTAATTTTCATAGTGCATAGCTATGTATAGAAGTACACAGGGAAAAATAAACATTAGAAATACCTAACCATGGAAGTGTATAAGTGAAGACGTTTGATATATCCATGGATAGGCTTAGAAGTATTACAAAACAGGATCCATTAGAAAAGAATAAAAATCATGCCAAAAAACAAAAACAAAAACATGGCAGGTAAGTGCAATCAGTATAAATCATAGTTTCCTGATTACAAAAACTACACATTCTTTGGATTAAAAGCAAACAGGTGGCTTGGCTTTTATGTCCAACCCAGAAATCATCTATAGACGTAAAAAGTGTATAGGCCAGGCACAGTGGCTCCCACTCCTGTAATCCCAGCACTTTGGGAGGCCGAGGTGAGCAGATCATCTGAGGTCAGGAGTTCAAGACCAGCCTGGCCAACATGGTGAAACCCTATCTCTACTAGAAATACAAAAATTAGCTGTAATCCCAGCTATTGGGGAGGCTGAGGCAGAAAAATTGTTCCAAATAAAAAAAAGTAGAAGTAAAAAGTGTGCATACTGTTATACCACATGTAATACTAAAATATTCAAGGCCACAGATGGAAGTCACCAACTTACAGAGAGAATACTGAGAGGTAGTAGGATACATAAAAAAATAGAGAAATGCAATAAAGGAAATGCCACCTCTGTCTAAATCAGAAAAGAGTAAATGCATAGCCATTCAAACAGCAGCTCTACATACTACACTGCATTTCTCTTTGTCAAAAAGAATTCATTATGTATCATTACAAAGGTCAGTGAATAAGATGAGGCAATAAATGTAGAGCCTTGGTATTAGGGCAAATTTAGTTTCCTTTCATTTTACACATGAGGGAAAAAAGCAGCATAGAACCAGAAATGCTCATCTTTCCATTCACTACACTAACTTTTAAGTTTGGCACAAAAGGAATAGAGACATGAAGTTTAATTAGATCCAAGCTTCCAAATAAATAATTTCACATTTGAAAAGCTATGGAAAGACATAATTCTTTACTGTTTAACCAATCAAATGCTTAAAGCAAGTTTAAAAGTTGAGACAAAAAAAATTGATTTAAAAATGGCAAAAAAATTAAAATCTCTTGGTTTCCTTTACAGTTTTTTTGCCTTTTTTTTTTTTCAAATTGCATTTTACAGTAGAAATGCAGACCAATTTGGATAGCTACGGCTCCATACTGCTGGATGCCCTCCTCCTAAGACATCATCTTCTTACATTCTACTGAACAGAAAACCATCCCTTCTACTGGCATGAACTTCTGCCCAATGAGGCATTTGCTGCAGCAGGAGCACAGAAAGCACTCTGTGGATGCATGCCAGCTGAAATTGTTATACGTCACCCGCTGCACTTCTGGGTCGATGGCATTGTGGCATCCTTGACACACCTATTAAGAAATAATACAAGAGAAGAGGATGAGAGATCAAGCTGTAATGGTAACATTTTCATCTTAGGACAAACTGAACACATTTCTTTAGGTAATAAATTAAAACTTATAATGACAACCTCAGAAATACATGACAGAGGGTGGCTTTCTAGCTAACCTTTTTGGCTGTTAATGGAAGTCAATATGCTGAGCAGCCTAACAAATAACAGGTGAAGGCCAAACAGGTGATTTGATGCATATAAGAAAACTTCATGGCATTCAAGGCAGAAAGTCTTGATAGCAAGTTCCAAAGCTGTTTGCTTAGTTCTGATATATTTTATTAGATTGCACATTTGTAATGACACAAGTTTATGAGATGATTTTTCCTTGTTCATTAAAGCTTTGAAGTGTTAATTTTACCTGTCTTACCTATGACATGAGATTATTAACACCACTAATTTCTAGACAGTGGTAAATTAAAATCATGTTCAAAGTAATTAAGGACTCAATTAAAAATACTGACAGTGTTTGAGAATAATGAATTTGTACTAAAAATATAACTTGTAGTTAATTGGCTTCTATTCTGTCGTCAGTCATAATTTATGTGTAATCTAATACTGTAGAACATTAATACTTACAATCCCTGTACCATTCAGTATGTTATGAATATATATGACATATAAACATATACATACATACACAAACATACATACATTTATACCACAAAATTTTCTTATTCAAACACGTATATGAGGAAAATGAATAACCTATGTTATAACAGAAAACCAGTTTGGACCTCTAAAACACTGGATAGTCTATGCCTTCTTGCATATCCAGGTTCTGAATAAATATGACTATCTTAGAGTTTTAAAATATTTCCTAATAAGTGAAGAAGCCAACAAGACTGTCTGGTATTAATAGTGACTAATCTTAAGCACTCGTGGTCTCTTAATGTGATTGTCAGGAATTACTAAGGGATAAGGGGAAGGAGCAGGTGGGTGGAGGTCATTTAGCTTGAGCCTTCTTACTTTAAAAGACTTCAAAATATGGCTGCTACTCACTGGGTAATTGGTTTAGGCAGTGAAGTGAGGCCTGGTTATATATGTCCATTTGAGACCTGCATATTTTTTTAGTTACATTGCTTCTGATTGCAGAGATTACAGCTCTGTAATCTACAAGTTAGGTCAGCCCAATGTTCCCTAAGATACAAGGAAAATACTTTCTTTGTATAATCAATACGGTATTCCTGAACACAACAAAAATGGATGTTACAATTACAAGCCCATTTCTATTGTGTAGCTGCACCATGCAAGCAATAGCTTTTTGTATGTATTTATTTTTATAGCTTTATAATTCATTTAGGATGTTATCTAATGTTTTCTATATTACATATTAATCTTTCCATTTTAAAATTTATGATCAACATATTATACATATTTATGGGTAAACTATGTGATGTTTCAATACATGTATATATAGAGTAATGATCAAATCAGGGTAATTAGGATATTCCTCTCAAACATTTATGATTTCCTTGTGATAAGAACATTCAACCTTTTAATATTTCTTGTTTGTATAAGTATTTTAAATGTGTTTTTGTAAAATACTGTGTGTTTTATTCCTTTGCTTTTAGACCACGATCTATCTTCTTTTTCTCAGACTGTAATAGTATTCGTGGATCTTTTTATAATTACCCAAAATACATATTTTCAGTTGCAATTTACAAAAAAGAGATAACTAATGTTTGATTACACAGGAAATTAATTCTTTAGGCAAAAAAGTAGTACACATAAATGGTATAGAGAATTAAGGTTTGTGGTTTCATAAAATTTCATTTTACTAATAATTTGATTACCATTCATTCAAAATCTAGCATGTAATCACAGGTCAAATCTACTGATCCCTAATTCTTAAAAATGTAAAATTGGCCCAGGCTGCGCCAAGGGCCTGGGGACTGCAGAACCCTTCAGGCAGGTGATGTGCTTCACCACTTCCTGCCTGCCATTTAATTTTCCTGTGTTCCTAAACCTTTACTATTTCAAATTATTATTATTTCTTTTAATCCCTCTGTTTTTCTTTGTATTTAAGAATGTAAAAGAGCTAATTATACCTGTTGTAATGACCTTCCTGGCAGGAAAGAGTATCCTGGGAAATCTGACAGATGTGAATTCTGGGAGTAACCATGGAGTTCCACTGGCCACACAGAGACAAAAAGTAGGTGCATTTCCCATTTTTTTCCTTCCAGGTAATTTATTATTTTTTCTCAGAAAGGTTGTTTGGAGTTGAACACTTGATTTCAGGTCTAAAAACAATTTTTTTTCTCTCTTTTTTAAGATTAAAAGATCTAAGCAGATCAATGCCCTGAACTAGATAATCTTCTCCAAATTTTATATAATGTAGCATGCTGCATGGGTAGCTCTCTTTGCTGATAGTTGGAATTTGTTCAGACAATGGATAGGTATGCTCATTTTAATATTAAGGCCTTTGATATATCCTATTGCAAAAATAAACCTAAAAGAAATGATGCTATGTTACAAAATGAAATAATTTGAAAATTCTTTTAATTAAAAAAATCATATCTGTGGGTATTCCCTGCCATTGATTAGAAACAATGTAATACAGAAAAGCTTGTAACAACTAAAAAGGAAAAAAAAGGCAGTTTCATCTGTTTCAGTATATTTTTATCGAGCACCTACTATGTTGTCCTAGTGTTGGGAACAGAACAGAAAAGGCAGATTAAAAAAAAATCACAGCCCTGATCGAGTTACATTCTAGTCCTTGAGACTAAGGTTAGACAGCAGACAAAAAAGTATACATTATAATACCCTTAGTCTGGAGAAAAACTGTTGGAATAATATTCATTGAAGCAGTTCTTAGCTAAATAATGTGTCAGGCTACATGATGATTTAACACCTTGTTCCCCTGGTAAAAGGCAGGCCCATGGTAGCCCCAAAGCAAATGAGAAATATTAAGAACACAGTCACTCAAACATTTTCTAAGTGCAGACACTGAAGATAAAGAAATAATAAGGCACGCTCTACCCTCTAGCTGCTTAGAGTCTAGTGAAGGAGACAGATGAATGAAATTCACACACACACACCATTGGGAATACAGAGAGCCTAGAGACAAACATGGAGTTTGGGTATAGGGAATCAGGAAACATGTTCTGAAAAAAAGTTAAACCTAAACTGAGTCTAAAGGAATAAATGTATAGGCACAGTCAGGTAAAACAGGGAAAAGGAAGGTGTATTAGAAAAACTATTAAGAGTGAGCAAAAGACAAAGAATAGTGTGTGAACTAGAAACTGCTGGTTAACATGTGGAAATGTATGATTCGGGTTGGACAACTTGTAGATGTGACAGGATAGGCAAGAAGGGGCCAGATCTATTAAAAGCTTAATAATTTGCATTTTAGGAAGATCATTTTCTATCATTATGGTGAGTAGCTTTTGAGCAAGATGAATGAAAATGGAGGAATGAAATTTGAGGCCACAGCAATAGTCAAAATGACAAAAAATAAAGGTCTAAAGTTGAGTGGTTGTGATTATGAGAATGTGAAATATATTGATGAGGCACAATTGATAGAAAATGAATAACTATATCTAGAAAGGCTGAAAATTGGCACAGACATCAAAACGTATTACCCTGTCTTCACAGTATCACACTCTTAGACTAGATAAACTATATGTAATTTTATTCCTTAGCCAGCAGTCTCTTTCACTGAATAGCTCAGGGGATCATTAACTAGTATGTGTTTTGCTGCATATAAAGAAGTAAAAGTATATTTGAAAACTCTTGGGGCTTATACACTTTACCATCTATGGTCAGCCTTTTACCCTTTATCTACATTACTATCACTTGGCCATCATGCAATAGCAGTTCTGTATAAGCGGAGTAAATAGAAGAAAAAATATACTCTCACAAGGGAATGTCTAGCCCACACAAAAATCTGAATATGCAGGTTAAAATATGTTATGCCAAATCAATTCAGTGAGGGTTTAAAAAATAAGCATCTTACAATCTCCAGGTAGCAAAAACAAAAGTCCACTGGGTGGGCCAGTAACATGAACAGAAACTATCAATCATATTCCAATAGAGCTAAAGAATATCAATAACCCCTAGACACCTTTATTGAAATGGAATCTGATCACTAACTATGAGAATAAAACAATCACATTCCCATTAAGAATTTATTTAAGTGAGGATTTTATTATTAAGCAGTACCTATAGTTGGTACTGTAAACTCCACAGGTAGAAATCTTGAGGTGGCTCATAGTGTATGTACTGGTTTTGAATTGCCTTGATTTTAAGACCCTGTGGTAGGAATCATTTGCTTTCTACTTAGGAGGACTGCTTTCTGTTTCCCATTTGTAAGAGGTGTTAAGAAAAGCATAAACTCAATCCTAAAGTAGGCTGAGGCAAGCATATCCTTAGAACAGCTCTCACCACAGCGTGATTCTTCACATAGCAGGGCTTGCACACAGGCTTGTCATTGACCATCACGTATATGTCCCCAGCTAGGATGCCGTCACAGGCAAAGCAGCAGAAATGCTTCAGGTGCCAACTCTGCTTTTCTGCCTGGGTATACTCATTGCTGAATATCAGCTAGGAAGAGAATAAAAATAAAGACTTTTTACTATAATAAGAGATATAGGTCTATAACAACATACTTTCTCAGGGGCTAAAGCTTGAACTTACGCTATCACTTAGTTTCATCTAAAGCAGTCTTTTATATTTCTAGTCTTTCATTTGTCAACCCAATTAACACAGACACTCAGAATGAATGATATCAAAAGTTTCTTTTTTAAAACTTTTTTTGATGTAAACAGATCAATTGCTGTTTGGTTAGTTCTTGTTGCCTTCTAGGTAAAGGGACTATATGAGGGTCTAATAGGGCACCAGCAGGCAGGTAGTCCCATAGAACATACCTCATCACAGCCAGCACATCGGGGTTTCTCGCTGTCACAGTAATGTCTGCCACAGTATAGCTTCTCATTCTTCCAGAAATAAATCATGTCAACCAGGAGTTCATGGCAGATGCTGCAGACAAAACAGGCTGGGTGCCACAGTTTATCATAGCCGGCCCTTTCGGCATAGATGGCGGGGTCGCCTTCCTTCATACTCAGTTTGCAACAATAGCAGGACTGAAAGGGAAGCCATCCAGAACAACCTCGTCATTAGAAGACTGCCATTTCTTATCACTGGCTACAGTAGAAATTCAGAGAAACAACTTTGAAGAGACATAAATTCTCCTGAAGTTGCAAATTTGTTGATGTAGACAATAAAGTATTAATACTTCTGTGAAATGGAATCTCAGCTTTCTCCAGACTGTTCAAATCTACTTCATTCACCCTATGTGTAATAGGATATTGTTTCCTGAATTAAGTCACTTATGGAAAAAGGATAATAGTAATTTTCAGCTCAATTTTAAGTAGATTCTCTAAAAAGATTAACTCAGAGCTTATTAGTGCTCTTTTTTCGTGAGTCAGCTTTACTGGTACTAATATATTACAGCAAGTTTAGTTCTTACGTCTCTATGTCATAATTCCTCCTACCTTCAAGTCATTAGCAAAATATTTCAATTTCTCCCTTTAGAAGAGACTTAAAACAAAAGCTTCACTATACGTCCACATAAATTTAAGCTTGAATTTTAGGCATATTCTTACAATAAAAAACTGAATTAACCTAAGCATATATTCTTATTTATAGGCACAGATAAGCAATTAACTCCAAGATTATTTTTAGAAACAAACAGACTCTAGAATAATATGCGGTCTTTGATCAGCATGCCAATACCAACTACTATCTACATAAAACTCACAACTGGCCAGTGCGGTGGCTTACTCCTGTAATACCAACACTTCGGGAGGCCGAGGCGGGCAGATCACAAGGTCAGGAGATCGAGACCATCCTGGCTCCTGGCTAACATGGTGAAACCCCATCTCTATTAAAAACATAAAAAATTCCCCAGGCATGGTGGCACACACCTATTGTCCCAGCTACTTGGGAGGCTGAGGCAGAAGAATACTTGAACCTGGAAGCAGAGGCTGCAGTGAGGCAAGATCACACCACTGCACTGTAGCCTGGGTGACAGAGTGAGACTCCATCTCAAAACAAAAATAAAACTCTCACAATTATCCTTGACAATACATACACAGAAAATTTGGATTTAGACAGAAGTTTCAAACATGATGACCCTCTACAGGAAGTCTAAACTGAATCTTAATTCCATTTATTTCTCATACCTATTCCCTTTTGGAAACTCAGAGGAATGGTCCCCAAAAAAGTTCAAAGAAAGGGAAAAAAAACCTGTAAAATATACACATTGGGCCAACAGTGTGACCACTCTACTTACATATTGAGTACTTTTGTGCTCAGCAGATTTGTCCTCCATGGCCCCCGCTGCTGGTGGGGTGCTTCTATCCCCTCCAGGGATGTACATTTGTTTGGGGCCTTGGGCATCCATCTCACAGGGAAGTTTGACATCTCCTACTCCCAGAGCCTCACTCTTATATTTCTTCACAAACTGCTCCATCTCCTTCACCTCTCTGGGAGACAATTCATGGCACTTTGAAGGGTCCTGATCATGTGCAGGCAGCTGCTTTGCCAGCTGCTTCTTCCGGTATTGTGCCCCCTCTGAGCCTGCCACTGGCTGCTTTTCCTTGGGTAGCATCTGCATGTACTGCCTGGCCTGAACCACAAGGAGGCCAATGTTAACTGGGAGAAGGACTGGCCGTTAGGCAGTATGACATTTTATAACACACATCAGAAGCAAGTTACTTAAGAAAGAAGAGGGTTCCATCCAATAAAAGCAACTCACCCTCACAGCATATTCAGAAGTTAAAACTCAAAAATGGTATACTGAATAGATTTAGTTGGGTAAAAAGTGACACTTTTTCTCCATGAAATTATACATTTTTTTCAGTTTGTAAGATCTGGGTTACTACTGTTTACTGAAGGTAAATAAACAAATGTACAATTGAAAAAGAACACAAACTTTTAGGCAGACATGTTTGGAATGGTCTATAGGACCAGGAACATTTTTATCACATAAAAAATGATACCACAAAATTCACTTTAATGATTTAACTAACTTTAAAGATTTGCAAATGTTTCAATTAGTTGTTATAAAACTGAGATCTTTTTGGTCTTATATAGTATTAATAAAGGAAATAAAAAATAGATAAAGTTGAATTTTTTTTCAGCTCTAAACTGACAAAAATTCTCTTCTTTACTATCTTAAGAGAAGTCCTCTCAAGAGTAAGCTAGAAGAATTACTAGATTGATATAAACCATGTGATTTACATCTAATTATTAAGAATGTTAGACTACTCCCTCAAAAAGGCAAACATAGCTAGGGAGTTGGAAAAAAATTTATGAAGTATCTAGTCTTATCTTCAAGACTAGAATGGCAATCAGAAGTCAAAGTAATGAGAACCCCAGAAGAATAATAGATCTGGAATGTGTGGAGTTGATTAGGTCACCAAAGAAACTGCCCCAACTAGTCCAGAAACTTCAATAAGGGAACTCTCTGTCCCAGTATTATTTACCAATGCCTGATTGTGGACAGGAGGAGCCCACTCATAGGTAACTGTATTGATGGAGACATTCTTCTTGGCAGCAACTGGATTGGTCAATATCATAACATTGCGTTTATACATAGGAATTCCATCTGACTTTAGTTTTGCAATCAGGGTAGTATACTTCGTGTCTTCAAAAAGTTTTCCCACTTTTCGATCCTCTTCATTGCTCAAGAGGACATCATGCTCTTCTTGGCCGCACTTGCAGTTACGACATATTTTTCTATGATTTTGAAAATAAGTAGAAAATGATTAATTATACCTATTTGATATCTATGGTGATACATTTATAGTTCATGAAATAAAGCATATTCTATATCATGGTATGCAAACGCAAGTCCTTTTTTAGGAGGGAGAATAAGTATCCATAAATTTAAGCAAGAAGGAAACTAAAACACAACTTTGCTTGATAAGGCTCTTAAAAGTTAGGTTGTAAAAACTGACAAGTGGGACCCAATTAAACTAAAGAGCTTCTGCAAAGCAAAGGAAACTGGCAACAGGGCAAACAGACAACCTACAGAATGGAAGAAAATATTTACAAACCCTGCATCCAACAAAGGTCTAATATTTAGAATTGATAAGGAACAAATCAACAAGTGAAAAAAAAAAACATTAAAAATGGGCAAAGGATATGAACAGACACTTCTCAAAAGAAGACATACATATGGCCAACAAATATATGAAAACATGCTCAATATCACTATTCATTAATGCAAATCAAAACCATGATAAGATGCCATCTCCTATCAGAATAGCTATTACTAAAAAGTCAAAAAATAGCAGATGTTGCAGAGAAAAGGGAATGCTTATATACTATTGATGAGGATGTAAATTAGTTTAGCCACTGTGGAAAGCAGTTTGGAGATTTCTCAAAGAACTTAGAACTACCAGTCAACCCAGGAATCCCAGAGGAAAATGCATTATTCTACCAAAAAGACAATGCACTCATATGTTTATCACAGTACTATTCATGAAAGATGTGGTAGAATCATCCTAGATGGACATCAATGGTAGACTGGATAAAGAAAATGTGATACATATTTGCCATGTAATACTATACAGCCATAAAAAAGAGTGAAATCACATCCTTTGAAGCAAAATGGATGCAGCTGGAAGCCATTATCTTAAGGGAATTAACACAGGAACAGAAAACCAAATACCACATATTCTCAATTGTAAGTGGGAGCTAAATATTGAGTATACATGGACACAAAGATGGGAATACTAGACACTTGGGATTATTAGAGTGAGGAAGGTGAGAGGGAGCAAGGTTTGAAAAGCTAACTATCAGGTACTATGGTCACTGCCTAGGTGATGGGATCATTTGTACCTCAAACCTCAGTAATGTGCAATTTCCCCATGTAAAAAACCTGTACTGCATATGTACATCTAAACCTAAAATGGAAGCTGAAAGAAAAAGGAAAGCAGCAGAATTATCAGCCTATAGAGTCACTAGTAATGTGTTTTTGGAAATTAGTTTTGTGATTTAGATGGTACCATAAGGTTTCAACTTAATATTTTAACAAATTCAGTGTGTTTTGTAAACTAAACATGCATCTGCATTTCTGATATGATCACGAGAAGCAATTATTCATTTGATTATCAAACCTAACCAAGATTGTTTCAATTATTACACTGAAAGAAGTGTTGATGGCCCCAACAATAGACATCTTCAATTGTACCATTAAAAAAAAAAAGACTGTGATTTAAAAGTGCACACTTAAAGAGACATGTCTGAGTGTAACCCCATCTGATATTCCTTATGCTGTCACCAAAAAGTAATTAAATAAAATACAGAAAAAGAAATAAAACCACAAAAATTATATGCAAGTTTTCTTAAAGAAGAGGCTTCATATTGTATTGCATGTTAACATTTTATAGCCATTATCCAAGGGTTTTTGTTTGTTTGTCTAGTCAGAGATGGGGGAAACTTTTCCCATCAAAGACTATGATCCTAGATTTAAGTTTACAGCCTTTCTCATTTTTTCTCAAATTCTTTTGCCGTCCATTTTCTTCCCTTTGTTTTTCTTTCTCTTTCCTTCTCTTATTTCTTCAAATGCTTATTGCCACCTACCATGTTCTCTCTGCCATCATGGTGTTTCTTATAGTTTCAGGACAATGTCCTCTTCTTCACTCTGGTCTGGCACACAGACATTCATTTATTCATGTGACATACATGAGTGCCCATGTGCCAATCAATGTATTTAACACTAGGACACAGTGCTAAAAATAAATGGGCCTAGTCTCTTACTTCTAGAACTTACAGTCTGGTGGGAAACAGACATTAAACAATCACATATACACACATGCGCGCACACACACACAATTTCATTTGTGATAGGAAAGTAAGATATAGTGTGCCTTGAAAGGGTGTAATTTTGATTTCAAACTAGTGAAGAAAGGACTCCATAAGAAGGTGATGTTTAGGTTGAGATCTGGACGATGTATAAAACACAGGTGTAAATTGTGTATGAGGGTTAGTTATCTGGGGAGGAGAAAAGGAAGGAAAAGAAAACTCTCTAGTTAGTATCTGGGGATAAAGAGAAGTACCTACAGTGGTCCTGAATTAGAAAAGAAATTGTCCCCTTAGGTCTCATAACCAGGGCAGGTTGGTATGACAGTAGTGAGATGAGTTAATGGGACAGTGACAAAGCTGGAGAAGTAGGGAGGCAGGAAGTCATGCAGAGACTCATAGAACACATTAGGGAATTTGGCCTTCATCATAAGAGCAATCAGGAGCCAGCAAAGGCTTTTTGGTAATGGAATAGCATGATCAGATCTGTAATTTTAAATATTCTAGTATCTGCCATGTGGTAAATGGATTGGGACAAAACAACTGGAAACAGGGAGACAGGTTAACATGTTAATTATGCATCCAGTTTACAATGGCATGGTTCTAAATCAGGATACTGCTACTACTTCACAAATGAAATTTACATCTTGGAGGGTTATTGTTGTGGTCCAGGTGAAATATGTTATGGCTTGGATCACAGTATTCAACAGTGGAGATGAAAAGAAAGGAAATTTGAGGTCTCCTTGAACAAAAAACTGACTAAACTTTGTGGTGTATTTGGATATAGTGACAGTAAAGGGAAGGCTCAATGATATCGTTTGGCTGTGACCTCACACAAATATCATCTTGAATTGTAGTTCCCATAATCCCCATGTGTCATGGGAGGGATGTGGTAGGAGATAACTGAATCATGAGGGCTGTTATCCTCATGCTGTTCTCATGATAGTGAGTTCTCACGAGATCTCATAGTTTTATAAGGGAATTTTTTCCCCTTTTGCTCGACACTTCTCCTTGCTGCCACAATGTGAAGAACATGTTTGCTTCCCCTTCCGCCATGCTTGTAAGTTTCCTGAGGCGTCTCCAGCCATGCTGAATTGTCAGTCAATTAAATCTCTTTCCTTTATAAATTACCCAGTCTCAGGTATGTCTTTATTAGCAGTGTAAGAATGGACTAATAAATACAATAAATTGGGACTGCAAAGAGTGGGAATACCCAAAAATGTGAAAGCAACTTTGTAACTGGGTAACAGGCAGAGGTTGGAACATTCTGGAAGGCTAAGAAGACAGGTCCATGTGGGAAAGTTTGGAACTTCGAGACTTGGAGGGCTCAGAAGACACAAAGATGTGGGAAAGTTTGGAACGTCTTAGACTCTTTTTGAATGCCTTTTACCAAAATGCTGACAGTGATATGTGTAAGGTCTTATAGACTGATAGCATAATGGACGCCATGGTGCCCCCTGCCCCTCTCCCCTCCCCCACCATGACCTGCATGTACACCTCTGGATGGCCTCCTGGAATTAGAAAATCTGAAGTAACTGGAAGACCATCAAAAAAGGAAGGATTATCAACCCCTGCGGCGCCTAACTTGAGATATTCTTCTATTGTTCCTTATTCCAGCCTCATTTGACAAGGCAATTGGAGCTGGTAACTGACCTTGGTCAACCTGTGACTCCAGACCCTATGACCCCTTCCCAGTTTGCAAAACATGCCCTATACTGTACCTTCTGTAACTTTCCACTGCCTACCCAAACCTATAAAACCAACTCCTATCCCATTGCCCTCCTCTGACTCTCTTTTTGGACTCAGCCTGCCTGCATTGGGTGAATAAACAGCCATGTTGCTCACACAAAGCCTGTTTGGGGGTCTCTTCATTCAGAGTACATGTTTCACCATTTGGTGCTAGAAACCCGGGACCAGGGTACTCCTCTGGGGGGACCAGACCTTGTCCCCACTCCCCCTCTGGAAAGAGACTCACCTGAGACCTCAACATATCAGACCAGCAGCTCATGCTTAGCATGCTCAACAGCTCTCTCCCTACCTTCAGAGTGGGTAAGCAGACTCTCTCACTCCCTTTCTCTCTCTTTTCCTTCAGAGAAGAGGAGACAAGTCTCTCCCTCTTTCTCTCTTTTCCTTTAAATCTTTCTCCTTCTAATACAGACAAAGAAGACACTCTGTATCCATGTAGAGACAGAAGAGACAAGTCTCTCCCTCTTGCTCAAAGACTTGGACATCGGTCACGAACTCAGGAAGACAGTCTTCCCTTGGTATCTGGTCAATCACGGGGATGCCTGCCTTGATCATTCACTCAAGTTACAGCCCAGGAAATCATCAGGGACACCCACTGAAAACCCTGGTAGCTGCTCACTCCTTCTGCTAGTCTCTCCTTTCCTTTCCTTAAAACTTATCTCCTTTGCTATGGGCAATATTCCACCCTCTATTCCTCAGTCTTCACCTCTAGCCTGAATCTTAAAAATCCTAAAACCTCTTCAACTGTCACCTAATCTGAAACCTAAACATCTTTTTTCTTTTTTTCCCTGTGACATGGCCTGGCCCCAATATAAATTAGACAGTGGTTCTAAATAGCCAGAAAATGGCACTTTCAGTTTTTCTATTCTGTGAGACCTAAACAATTTTTGTCAACAAATGGGCAAATGATCTAAGGTACCTGACATCCAGGCATTTTTTTTTTTTAACACTCCTCTCCCTCCCTAATCTCTGCTCTCAATGCAACCTTTCCCAAATTTTTCTTCTCTCCCTTCCATCTGCCCTTCCTGCCTCTGCTGGTGACCCAGAATCCTCCTTCTGACCTTTCTCCTCCCTGTCTGAACCAGACCCTAATCCAGGCCCTAACCTCCCCCAACCCCTCACCCACAACCCACCTCCTTATGCCCCTTCTGTCACCTCCCCCATACTCAGTCTGGCTTACAGTTTAGATCTGTGGCTAACTCCTCAGCCCCTGCCCAACATTTCCCCCTTTGAGAGGTGGCTGGAGCCGAAGGCATAGTTAGGGTGCACATTCCATTCCTTTCTCTTTATTCAACCTTTCCAAAATCAGCCAATGGTTAGGCTCCTTTTCATCAGATCCTACTAAATATATATAAGAGTTCCAATACTTAACCCAGTCCTATAATCTCACCTGGAGTGACTTGTCATCTTTACTTCTCTCACCCATGAAGAATGCTTAATACGCATTTTATCACCCAATCAGCCCGATATTTAAAAAGCTACAGAAATTAAAATCTGGCCCTCAAACCCCACAACAAGAATTAATCAACCTCGCCTTCAAGGTGTTCAATAATAGGGAAAAAGCTGCCCCAAGGTAGCGCATCTCAGAACTACAGATGCTTGCCTCTATCTCAAGACAAACCCCAGCCACACCACCGGCTCACAAAGACTTCAAAGCACCCAGACTGCAGCTTCCAGCCGCCCCCTCCTGGACCTTTCTTTAAGTATCAGAAACCTGGCCATTTGGCCAAGGAATGCCCGCAGCCCAGAATTCCTCCTAAGTCCTGCACTGTCTGTGTGGGGACACATGGAAAAGTGGGACTGTCTGACTCACGTCCCTGCTCCCAGAGCTCCTGGAGCTCCAACCCAAAGCTCCGGGACTGAATCCTTACCAGACCTCCTTAGCTTAGTGGCTGAAGACTGACACTGCCTGAACATCTTGCAGAGCCCCCCTGGACCGTCACGCGAATGCTAGCTTTGGTAACTCTTGTGGTGGAGGGTAAGTCCACCCCCTTCTTAATCAACATGGGGGCCGCTCATTCCAGGCTGCCTTCTTTTCAAGGACCTGTCTCCTTGGCCTCCATAACTCTGGTGGGAATTGATGGTAAGGCTTCCAGGCCTCTCAAAACTCCCCCGGTCTGATGTCAATTTAGCCAGCACTCCTTTCCACATTCTTTTCTAATCATCCCTCTTGTCCAGTTCCCCTGTTAGGCTGAGATATCCTAGCAAAACTGTCTGCCTCCTTAACTATTCCTGGGCAACAGCCACACCTCATTGCCACCCTCTTCCCTGAATCCCTACCTCCCTCAATAGCTCCCCTTATGTCCCCCTACCTTAACCATAGGGAGTGGGACACCACGTCCCCATCCCTTGCTACAAGTCAGTCACCCCTCCTCATCCCTTTAACCTGCCCACCTTTATCCTGCCCAATGCCAGTACCCCATCCTAGCACAAGCCTTAAAAGGCCTAAAGCCTGTTATTACTTGCTTACTGCAACATGGCCTTTTAATTCCTACAAACTCTTACAATTCCCTTATCCTAGCTGTCCCCAAACTAGACAAATTCTACAGACTAGTCCAAGACCTCTGCCTCATCAATTAGATTGTACTTCCCACCCTCCTGGTTGTACCATACTCTCCTATCTTCCATGCCTCCTCTGCCCCAACTCACTATTCTGTTCTTGACCTCAAAAATGCTTTTATTCTTAAGCCCAAATTTCTTCTCCATCTGTTATAATCCTTCACCAGCATACACATGCCCTCCTTGCCAACCATATCCAGTTAATTTCCCAAACCCCAGAACCATCCACTAAACAAGCTTCTCTCCTTCCTAGGCATTGTAGGATACTTTCACCTTTGGATACCAGGTTTTGCCTCCTTGATAAAGTGGATAAAACCAGACCACTTTATCAACTTACAAAAGGAAACTTAGCTGACCCCATAGACCAAAAATCCTTCTCCCATTCTTCCTTCTGTTCTCTAAAAAAGGCCTTAGAGATTGCTTCTACTTTAGCACTCCCCAACTCCTTTCAACCCTTCTCTTTCTACATAGCAGAAATAAAAGGCTTGTGCTGTTGGAATTCTTACACAGGAGCCAAGCTTACAGCCTATAGCCTTTTTATCCAAACAACTCAACCTCACAGTCCTGGGCTGGCCCTTGTGCCTATGTGTGGCAGCAGCTGCTGCCCTGATACTCTTAGAATCCCTCAAAAATCACGGCTATGCCCCACTTACCCTCTATAGTTTTTACAACCTTCAACGTTTATAGTTTCCTCTTCACATCTCATACACTTACTTTCAGTCCCTCAATTTCTCCAACTTTATGCACTCTTTATTGAAACCCCATAGTAACCATTGTTCCTGGACCTGACCTCAACCCAGCCTCTCATTTAATACCCAACACAAACCCAGAACCCCATGACTCTACCTCCATATAGTATCCTCCCATTTCCCCATATTTCTTTTTTCCTATTCCAGACCCAGACCACACATGGTTTATTAATGGCAGTTCCTCCAAGCCCAGTCAGTTGGCACTGGCCAAAGTTGTATCCCCTTCATCTATTAGCAAGGCTGCCACACTCCCCTCTTCTACCACTTCTCAGCAAGCTGAACTGATTGCCTTAACCCGTGCTCTTACTCTTGGCAAAGGAATACACATTAATTATCTATGCTGATTCTAAATACGCCTTCTACATCTTATACCACCATGCTGCCATATGGGCAGAAAGAGGTTTTCTCATTGCACAAGGATCCTCTATTATCAATACCCCTTAATAAAGGCCCTCCTATGGGCCACTCTCCTCTCAGCCAAGGCTGGAGTTATCCACTGCAGAGGACTCAGGATTTGAGCCACTCCTAAAGAACCCAAAGGGTAGGCCCTTTGAACTTCTATATGGCTGCACCTTTCTGCATGGGCCTAACCTTATTCTAGACACCAGTCCTCTTGGTGACTATATTCCACTCCTTCAACAGGCCAGACATGAAATCCACCAGGCTGCTAATTTCCTCTTACCCACTCCAGATACCCGGCCATATGAAAACACCCTAGCTCGAAGGTCAGTCCTAATTAAAAACCTAACCCCTTGGTCTCTGCACCTCGGTGGACACGACCCTTCCTGGTCATCTATAGCACCCCAACTGCTGTCCATCTACAATACCCTCCCAGCATGTCCATCATTCCAGGATAAAGCTGTGTCCATCAGACAATCAGCCTGACTCCTTCACCTACTCCTGAAAGTCACAACTACTCTCCCCCACTTCTCTTAAACTCACTTGTATCCCTGAAGTGGAAGAGTAACCCTATATAATAAACCTAACATACCTTCTACTTTCATTAGGCATCTTTTTCCTAACACCACTATTTAATCAGTCTCCCCTACTACTTCAACCATATCTCTGAAAGTCTCTGTTTCTATTGTTTTCTGTCTAACTGTGCTCAAATTCACTGTACTCATTTACTTTTACATGCCCTGCTTTTGTTAAGTTGCCAGTTTACACTTTTCCTCCCGGCAACTACAGCTGATATTTCATCATTTTACCCTGAGGCTGCCACCCTTAATTCTCTCTTAGAGTGGATAGATCATCTTCTTCTTACATTTATCTGCCTTCCTACCAACTAGACAGGCACTTGTACCACAGTTTTCCTTACTCCCACAATTCAGCTTACCAATGGAGACAAAAGCCTGCCTATTCCCCTTGTGGTCCTGACACAACACAAACAAGTCATTACATTGACCCCCTTATAGGGTTAGGAATTACTACTGCACTCGGTACAAGGATAGCTGGCCTTACCACATCAATTGTCACTTTCTGTAGCCTCTCTAGTGATTTCTCTGCTAGCATTGCAGAAGTAATTCAATCACTATCCCTTTTTCAGGCTCAAGTAAATTCCCTAGCTGCAGTTGTCCTCCAAAACCCCAGAGGTCTTGATTTACTGGCTGCTAAAAAAGGAGGTCTTTGCCTATTCCTAAATGAAGAATGTTGTTTTTATGAGGCCAGTCAAGCTTCATACATGAGGCCATCACAGAGCCCAAAAGCTTGGTAATTGGGCAAATAGTTATTCTGGCCCTGGCTGGACTAGCTAGACACTCTAACTGGGTGTCATGGCTTCCTCCAATCCTTAGTCCTCTGATACCTATCTTTCTCCTTATTTAAACCCTGTGTTTTCTGATTAATATCTCAATTCCTACAAAATCATATACAAGTGATAACCAATCAGTCAATATGACAAATGCTCCTTCTAACAACCCCACAATATCACCCCTTGCCCTGAGATCTCCTAGCAGTCTAAATTCTTTCTGGGAGAAGCCCTGAGAAACACTGCCCCATCACCCCTCTGTGCCGGTCTTCCTAATATTCCACTGCCCTCCATTCTTCATTTCTTTTTCCTTTATATTACTAATATAAAAAGGAATGTAAGGCCATTTAGGCTGACAGCATCATGGACGACATAGTGCCCCCGGTGACCCACATGTACACCTCTGGATAGGCTTCTGGAATTAGAAAATCTAAAGTAACTGGAAGACCATGAAAAGAGATCGAATGATGATCAACCCCTGCAGTGCCTAACTAACTTGAGACATTCTTCTATTGTTCCTTATTCTGGCCTCGTTTGATAAGGCAATTAGACTCTGTCACCAACTTTGGTCAACCTCATGACTCCAGACCCTACAACTCCCTCCCAGTTCGCAAGAACTGCCCTAAATTGTAACTTCTATAACTTTCCACTGCCCCAAACCTGTAAAACCAACTCCTATCCCACCACCGTCCTCTGACTCTCTTTTCAGATTCAGCCCACCCACACCTGGGTGAATAAACAGCTATGTTGCTCACACAAAGCCTGTTTGGGGGTCTCTTCATTCAAAGCATGCGTTTTAACAATATGGATAATGAAGTCCAGGCTAAGATGGTCTCAGATCAAGATGAAGAACTTCCTGGGAACTGGTCTAAAGGTCACTCTTCCTATTCAAAGAGACTGGTGGCATTTTGCCCCTGTCCTGGAGATCTGTAGGCAGGGACAAAACTTTGAATTTGCGAGAGATGATTTAGGGTATCTGGTGGAAGAAATTTCTAAGTGGCAAAGCTTTCAAGAGGTGATGGAGGATAAAAGTTAAAATTTGCAGCCTGGCAATGCAATACAAAAGAAAAAGCCATTCTCTGGGGTGGGATTCAAGCCTGCTGCAGAAATTTCCATAAGTAACAATATCCAGAATTTACAAAGAATTAAAACAGATTTACAAGAAAAAAGCCCATACAAAAGTGGGCAAAGGATATGAACAGACACTTTACAAAAGAAGACATACATGAGGCCAACAAACATATGAAAAAATGCTCATCATCACTGGTCATTAGAGAAATGCAAATCAAAACTACATTGAGATACCATCTCACGCCAGTTAGAATGGTGATCATTAAAAAATCTGGAGACAACAGATGCTGGAGAGGATGTGGAGAAATAGGAACGCTTTTACATTGTTGGTGGGTGTGTAAATTAGTTCAACCATTGTGGAAGACAGTGTGGCAATTCCTCAAGAACCTAGAAATAGAAATTACATTTGACCCAGCAATCCCATTACTGGGTATATATCCAAAGGACTATAAATCGTTCTGCTATAAGGACACATGCGCAGGAATGTTCACTGCAGCGCTGTTTACAATAGCAAAGACCTGAAACCAAACCAAATGCCCATTGAAGATAGACTGGACAGGGAAAGTGTGGCACATATACACCATGGAATATTATGCAGCCATCAAAAACGATGAGTTCGTGTCCTTTGTAGGGACATGGATGAACCTGGAAATCATCATTCTCAGCAAACTGACACAAGAACAAAAAATGAAATACCCCATGTTCTCACTCATAGGCAGGTGTTGAACAATGAGAACACACGGACACAGGGAGGGGAGCACTACACACTGGGGTCTGTTGGGGGGAATAGGGGAGGGACAGCAGGGGGTGGGGAGTTGGGGAGAGCTAGCATGGGAAGAAATGCCAGATATAGGTGAAGGGGAGGAAGGCAGCAAATCACACTGCCACATGTGTACCTATGCAACTATCTGCATGTTCTTCACATGTACCCCAAAACCTAAAATGCAATTAAAAAAAAACAAGGTGCTCGAATGTTAATCCCTAAGACAATGGAGAAAATGTCTCTAGGGCATGTCAGAGAGCTTCACAGCAGCCCCTCCCATCACAGGCCTAGAGGCCTAGGAGGGAAAAATGCTCTCATGGACCCGGCCCAGGGGTCCCTGCTGTGTGCAGCCAGACCTGCTACTCTGCAGGCCAGCTTCTTCAGCTCCAGTGGTGGCTAAAAGGGGCCAAGGTATAGCTTGGGCCATTGCTTGAGAGGATGCAAGCCCCAAGCCTTGGCAGCTTCCATGTGGTGTTGGTCCCGCAGGTATGCAGAACATAAGAACTGATGTTTGGGAACCTCTGCCTAGATTTCAGAGGATGTATGAAAACACCTGGATGTCCAAGCAGAAGTTTGCTGCAGGCACAGTCCTCATAGAGAACCTCTTCTAGGGTAGTGTGGAAGGGAAATGTGGGGTTGGAGCCCTCACACAGAGTCCCCATGAGGGCAATGCCTAGTGTAACTGTGAGAAGAGGGCCACCATCCTCTAGGCTCCAGAATGGTAGATCCAAGGACAGCTGCAGGCATTCAACACCAGCCTGTGAAAGCAGCCAGGGCGGGGCGGGGGGGGGGCTGTACCCTGCAAAGCACAGGGGCAGAGCTGCCCAAGGCCATGGGAGCCTACCATTTTTGCATCAGCACACCCTGGATGTGAAACGTAAAGTCAAAGGAGATGATTTTGGAACTTTAAGGTTTATGAGCGCCCTACTGGATTTTTGACTCACATGGGGCCTATAGCCCCATACTTTTGGCCAATTTCTGCCATTTGGAATGGCTGTATTTACCCAGTGCTTATACCCTCATTGTATCTAGGAAGTAACCAACTTGCTTTTGATTTTACTGACTTACAGGCAGAAGGGACTTGCCTTGTCTCATGAGACATTAGACTTGGACTTTTGAGTTAATGCTGAAATGAGTCAAGACTTTGAGGGACTGTTGGAAGGGCATGATTGTGTTTTGAAATGTGAGGACATGAGATCTGGGAGGGGCCAGGGGCAGAATAATATGGTTTGGATGTGTCCCCTCTCAAATCTCATCTTGAATTGTATTTCCCATAATCCCCATGTGTTGTGGGAGGGACATGGTGGGAGTTAACTGAGTTATGGGGGCTGTTACCCTCATGCTGTTCTCGTGGTGAGTACTCATGAGATTTGATGGTTTTATAAGGGGCTTTTCCCCCTTTTGCTAGGCACTT
Organism: Callithrix jacchus; assembly: GCF_049354715.1. NCBI lineage: Eukaryota > Metazoa > Chordata > Mammalia > Primates > Cebidae > Callithrix > Callithrix jacchus. The sequence goes on along the minus strand of NC_133512.1, from coordinate 86,807,050 downwards.
CTTGGTGCCACCAGGTGAAGAAGGATGTGTTTGCTTCCCCTTTTGCCATGATTGTAAGTTTCCTGAGGCCTCCTAAACCATGCTGAACTGTGAGTCAATTAAACTTCTTTTCTTTATAAATTACCCAGTCTCAGGTATGTCTTTATTAGCAGTGTAAGAGCAGACTAATACACTTAGTCCCTCAAAAAATGAAACCAAATTTCTGGGATGAGTAAATTAGAAGGAATGTAATTTATTAAGATAGTATATGCAAAAGATGAACAGATTTGCAGTATAGAGTAGGGAAGGTTGATGGAAGTCTCCAAAATGAAACAACTGATAAATTTGATATGCCTGTGAGACAAGATAAAGATATTATACAGTGGAGGATATGTAAATCTCATGTTAAAAACTGTAGCCTCGTAGGAAATATAAATTTGGTGGTCAGGGAACAATATATAATGAATATGAGTTAAAGAGATCACCTTTGCCTCTTAGGGAAAGTGTAGAGGGAAAAAGTAAGGACTCAAGTCTGGCAGAGGAAAAGAAGCTGGAAAAGGTGACAGAAAAATAGAGTAGGGAAACTTTGTGGTGTTAAAAATTTAAGCTGGGACTAATATACAGGGCAACAGCAGAATACAATTAAGAGTGCCAATTTGAATGTTTTCAAATACATTCTAAAGATACATTGTTCAGTCTCTATAAAAATGGATTAACATTAGATACAATTAGGTTAAGTATGCATGTTGAAATAACTAGATAACTAAATAAAAAATTTATAGTTTAAAATACTCAAATTAGAACAAAGGAAATAACAAAGTACTAAGTGTTCAACTCAGGAAGTTAAGAAAAAGCATAATAAGCCTGAAGTAAAAAGAAGGAAAATAAAAATAATAGCAGAAACTAGTAAAGGGAAATAGAAACGATTCTAGAAAGAGTTTCTATTCTATTTGTTCCCTGGGGCAGCTGAGGGAACAAACCCGGACACTCAGCATAGATCATACTGCATTAATTTTAAGATGTGAAGCAAGAAAGCAACCTTGCTAGCACCAATTCTAATCATATTGTTCTGAAGGTACTAATCAGAGCCATGTGAAAAAGTTGTAAGAATTCATCAACTTTTAGAAAGTTTAGAAAGAAAAAAACTAAGCTGTTGTTATTCACAGATGCTATGAATGATCACAGAGAAATGCAATGTATTAATCAGCATTAAGAAGAGTTTAATAAGATTTAAAATTAATATAAATCATAAAATTTCTCTACATCAGAAACAGAAAAAGCGACTAAAAACCCAAATGAATCTCATTGCCAAATTATATAAATTATTAATTATAGATTTTAGGTTGTTGTATTCTGAATTTTCTTAAAATACTTTTCAGTATGCAAACTGGAAATATTAGATTTGACCTGTATATTCTTAGAGAAAGAGAGAAAGAGAGACAGAGAGAAAGAGATGGGTGGTGGAAAGGCAAATTGCTTTCCTTGTGCACACTGGTCAGAAATCTTTATTTGGTAAGATTTTATTGAAGAATTTGCATATTCTAGTTCAGTTATAAAATAGTCTTTCTAGCATCTGGTTATCTCATACTCCCATCTAGTGGAAAGCTGCAAGTTATCCTACTACTGTATGTTCTTCACTTTTACTCTGTGGTTAACAAAACAATGTAATTATTTATAAAACTATCACACAGCTTTTGGATCAAGTTTAAAATTATGCTTTCCTGAGGGGGGAAAAAGGTGGGTTGGAAATTTAGTTCTTAATATAGCTAAACAGATCCGTATATGGCTGTGAGCTACAGCATGCATCATAATAATTAGCAAAGTGATGTCTAAAAGGATCAAGGCTGTATAATAAATACTGGAATTGGGAAATGTTTACAATCTAAGTTCTACACCAGTACAACATGAATACCACAAAATAAGAAGGATCAGATTTTAGAATTTGAAAGATAAATAGTAAAAGATACAAGTGAAATAAAGCTTGATGGTTTCTAAAGCATTAATAAACCATGGTGAGCTGTGGCTTGGTTATATAAATTATATTTACTATTAAATATAAAGAGTTAAATTAACAAATTATAGAAGAACCAGCTCTGTATTTTAAAAAAAATTATTACTGGTCTTGGCCATTAGAAGAATTTACAATTGCAGGAAGCCTCTGCCTTTCTACCAATGCCTTCAACCACGCAACATACCTTTATTAATAAGTAAGTAAAATCAGGTTAAAACAACATACCAAAAGCAGCAGTGGTGAGAAAAAAGAAATACCTAAGAAGTCATACTATGACATACAATTCTCAGTTTTCCAAGTAGAGGAAAACTATGATTGATTCATTATAATTTTAAAAATCATGACTTTATTCAAAGACTCCTCTGCATCCTCACTCCAATGTGGTGAATTACGGTAACAGAGCTCTTGGTAAAAATTGTGACCCAAGAATTGTGGCATGGTTAACTAGAACTGTCATCACTGAAACAGCTGGGATGACCACATCCCTTGCAGATCCCTTACACTGGAGCTCGCTTTCTACAAGGAGAAGAGCCAGTTACAAACCACTCTGCAAGAAAGCATACCAGAAACTCAGCACCAGGTGCCAAGAGCTATCTATTGTTGAAATCTGTGCTAACACCACTTACCTAGTTTTAGGTTTTAAAAATCTTTTTCTGGGTGGGAAGGGATAACATGGTGAGAAATACCAGAAATAGGTGATGGGGGGATGAAGGCAGCAAACCACCTTGCCAGGTATGTACCTATGCAACAATCTGGCATGATCCACACATGTACCCCAGAACCTAAAGGATGATTTAAAAAAGAATCTTTTTCTTAGAGTTCTAATCTGCAGTGTTTTATATCTGAATCTCCCACATTTAAACTAAAAAAATTTACTTTCAGAAATACCTATAAAATCTTTTAAAGTCACTTGGAAGCAATCCAATAAATTTATTAAAAGAAAAACTTTGTTGAGGAATTGGAGAAGAAAAGGATACCACTGTGATCTTGTTATCCAAGAGTGGCCTGAGAATGAGTGGGATATTTATCACATATTCAATTTCAACCTAAAACAACCCAGATACTACCCTTAAGAAAATGGAGAATGTTAAAAATTGGTTTTATACAAACCTAAAACAAAAACAGGGTATGGGTGAGCACAATACCCATGTGCAAGGGGCTGTTTGTAAGGTCTGTGGATTCTCTTTCTTCAGGTGATCCATAAGTAAATTTTGATGATTTATATAAACAGCTTGTTTACTAAAGTTATTTGTGCTATACTGATTTGATAGTTTTAAGAGTATATAAATCAGTTGCCATATTTAGCACAGTTTTCAAATCTCTGAATTTTCTAAACTGTCCTATTGAGCAGTTCTCTCTCCAGACTCCACAGGATGTTAAGAAAAATTCTTTGGGGGGGAAAAAAGGAAGGAGATTAGAATTAAGTTAGTTTAAAAGTCTTTTTTTATGATTTTTTTAAAGAGATGAAAACGTGAACTGGTAGAATGTGAAGCTCTAAAGTGTGAGGATAGAGGAGGGTTATTCGTATGAAAAAGTCATTTCTACAAAAATTGAGCATCATTAACACATATATATGCAAACATTAATATGTCTGGCAAATCAAAATTGTATACTCAAAACTTCACAACTTAAGACTTCTGGAGTTAAATCTAAGGGGTGGAGAAAAGGGAAGAGTGAGGGGGAGGTAGGGAGAGAAAGAGAAAAAGAGAACTTGGGATAACAAATTCTAGAACCAAACTACCAAAAGTATTGCCTGAGACAAATAAACATGTTTACAAGTTTCAAGCTCATAGAAATCAAGAAACTATCCTTTATTCTCCCAAATAAATTTTTGTATCACTATTTGTAAAACTTACTATTTTTCCAGGGCAAGTAGTAGAAACTAAAATGCTTTGACATGCTGCCAGCATTCATAGTGATTTAAAAGCATGGCCACGGCATTGCTACAAACCATAATTTAAAAGAGTTGGAAGCTGCCCTTTTCTAACAGGGATATACATATATGGATTTAAGCGTGGGCCTCTGTGATAGAATTCAACACAAGTATTAATCCATTTATGGTAGGGAATTTTTAGTTTTCAGCCAGCTCTAAATCAATGAGAAATTGTGTACAGATGTATGTTATAATCAAGTAACACATTTTTAATAAAATGCAACAGTGGGAGACTTTAACAGTGGTAAGGCAAAACAATAATTCTGTTACTTAATATGATAAATGACATGGTTGCAATTATATTAACTATACCTGCAATATGAAATAACTGGCTATAAACTCCTGGAAACCTTGGGTTTCTGTCACACATCATTATCTCTAAATATTAATTGAAAGGGTGCCCAGCAGATAGTTCTTATCAGGTAGTTATCAGGCTTCCTCAGCCTTCTGTTTTCCTCTACTATTTAATCATAGGCATACTGAAAAAGGAGGGAGCTCACAGTTAAAGTATGCCTTTGTCCACAAGGATGTCTGTATCACAATAATCACACTTCGGAGGCAACAGCCTGGTGCAGTTCAAAGTTCACTGGCCCTCAGAGTGAAAAATATGCATTCTAGTATCTACTCTGCCATGGAGAAAGGTTTTGGCAAACTCTCAATTCAAATTCAGCTCTGCCATCTAAGTAATTCAACTTTCCTAGGTCTTTGATTTCTCATACTTAATAAATATTAAGAGGATTAGGTAAAATCAGGTACATAAAGAGCTGTGGTAAGCAGAATTTTAAGATGGCCCCATGACTTCTGTACCTTGGTGTTACTTTCATGATTATGTTACTTTTATGTGGCAAATGGGAGATTTTCCATGCGTGCCTAATCTGATCATGTCATCCCTTAAAAAGTAATGAGTTTTCTCTGGCTGGCAGAAGAGGAAGTTGGAGACATGTGAGGTGCAGGAAGGATTCTAAGCAGTGTTGTTGGCTTTGAAGATGGAAGGGGTTGTACCTCAACAAATGTGAGTGGCTTCTAAAAGCTGAGAGTAGCCAGCTCCCAGTGGACAGCCAACAAGGAAACAGGGACCTTGGTTCTCCAAACATAGAAAACGAATTCTACTAACAAGAATAAACTTGAAAGCAGATTCTTCCCCAGAACTTAAAGATGAGAACTTAGCCTGACCAACACCTTCATTTCAGCTTTTTGAGGTGCTAAGCATAGAATCTAGCTAAGCCAGCCCCCTTCTCCCAGACTTCTAACCTAAGAAATAATGAATGTTGGGTGGGTATGGTGGCTCATGCCTATAATCTCAGCACTTTTGGAGGCCAATGCGGGTGGATCACCTGAGGCCAGGAGTTTGAGACTAGCCTGGACAACATGGTGAAACCCCGTCTCTACTAAAAATACAAAAAATTAGCCAGGTGCGGTGGCAGGTGCCTGTAATCCCAGCTACTTGGGAGGCTGAGGCAGGAGAATCACTTGAACCTGAGAGATGGAGGTTGCAGTGAGCAGAGATTGCACCATTGCACTCCAGCCAGGGCAACAAGAGCAAAAATCCATCTCAAAAAATAAAATAATGGATGTTGAGTTAATTACTACATGTTGCTTTAACTTGCAAAGTTTGTAGAAATTTGGTATGCAGCAGTAGAAAATTATTATAAGTGCTTACTGGTGTGTGACACATAGAAATCATTCACAAATTATATTTCTTATTAATGATTCATGGGCTCAAACAAGTCATTTTAACTTCTTTTGGTTTTAATTCTTTGATCTGTAAAATAAGGTTCGACTAGTTAAGTTACAAGTTCCACTCTCAATTCCTTAAGTCTAATAATTCATTTTTAGTCTCCTGCAACTATGGTGATAAACCTTGATCCGACATCTTCCATTCACCTCTCCAGATTCATTCTCCATGCCTCAGCACTCTGTGCTATTTCCCAGAAGGCTGACCCTTAAGGACTACACTCATGGGCTCCCTTGTCACTGGCAATGGGAAAATGACAGCACTAGCAGGAAATTAGAGTGATGAAGAAGAATGAGATCTGGGTAATTATTTCCTGGCTTCCTATAAGTATGCAAGGTGATAAAAAGGAAAATGATTCCTAACAACTTGGCGGTATGTGGAAGCAGGGAAAAGGGTGCTGGGGACTGAACTGTGTTTCCTCAAAGTCCTATGCTGAAGCCCAAACCCCTAATATGACTGCATTTAGAGTGGGGGCTTTTAGGAAGTAAAGTTCAAAGAGGCAATAGGGTGAAGGTCACAATCCATTGGAATAGGTTACCTTATAAGAAAAGGGAGAGAGATCTTGTCCTCTACACACACACACACACACACACACACACACACACACACACACACACACACCAAGGAAAGGCCATGTGAGCATATGGTGAGAAGGCAGCCATCTGCAAGCCAGGAAGGGAGACCTCACCAGAACTCAACCATGTTGACTCCTGATCTTGAACTTTCCAGCCTCTAGAACTGGGAGAAGGTACATTTCTGTTTAAACTACCAGGTTGGTGATATTTTGTTATGGCAGCCTTAAAAGACTAATACATGGGCAGGGAAGACTTCTCAGAGGTATTTCTTGAGCTGAGACTTTTTGGTTCCTAGTGGTGGATGGTAGGGTTTTCCAGGCAGAGAACACCATGCAATAAGGCACAAAAATTTCAGGGAATAGTATGTATTAAGCACTTGGAGCACAGGGTGCTTGGAAGGGAAGTGAGAGTGGCTGGAAAAGCAAGCAGAAGCCAGATGTTGGGGTTTAATGTCAAAGGCCAAGAAATCTGCCTAAAATAAATCCAGTGGGAAACTACTGAGGGTTCTCAGGTCATCAGAAGTATATAATAGTATCTATGTTCAAAAGCCCATTCTTGTGGTTGTATGAGAGGCCAGACTAGTAAAGTGGTAGAGAATAATTTAACTATGATTGTTGAAATGTGCCCAATGACACCCTCAGGGTCCTAAGTCAAGGATCACCGTGAAGCTGGAGGAGGCGGCTAGGTAGGCAGGGTCAGGGGATCCCATGTCTACCTCACACACAGAAGTTCTGTGGCCATAGACTAGACCTGGAATCTTTGTTACATTCAGGACAACTAGTCTAGAATATTTTACTTCAGAGACTGTACTGAAAGAGGCTACATGTGGAAGAGGTCAAAGGCACCTGCTTCAGGTATTTTAGTAATGGTGAAAAAGTCAGGGAATTATCAAGAATTCTAAGAGAAATGTGACCGGACTTATGCCAGGAAGATGGGAGAACTACTAAGAAATACCAACTGGGTGGACTCATCAATACCAGCTGAATGAGAGGCCATATGCAAAGCCCTAGACTTTTATGACTCTTAGATTTTCAGACTACACGCAGTTGATTAAATGATAAAACTGAAATAAAAAGGATTATTTTCATGCCATGGAGATCTTTTCTCTGATATATTTTCATCTGAAAATACCAAAGTGATCAATATAGATATAACAAAAATTACTATAAACTAACTTGCTTTAGGGAAAAGATGGTATCTCTTAGGAATGAGCTTTAAAATCTCATGAGCAGTTTTTGGCAATTGCATAGCTGAACTAAAAAGAATACAGGTTAAGTATCTCTTACCCAAACTAAAAGAAGTAAAATAAAACAGTATATCAGATTTCAAAATTTTTTAAAATTTTGGAATATTTGCATAAACCCAGTGAGATATCTTGGGGATGAGGCCCAAGCTTAAACATAAAATCATTTATGTTTCATATACAGCTTATATACATAGCCTGATTGTAATTTTATACAATAGTTTAAATAATTTTGTACAAGAAACAAAGGTTTGAATGCATTTTGACTGCAACCTCTCACATGGTCAGGTATGTGAAATTTTCTACTTGTGACTTCACGTTGACACTCAACAAGTTTTGGTTTTAGAGCATTTTGGATTTTGGGTTTTTGGATTATACGTATTATAAGATTGTAAGGTAAAAACTATGCCCAGGAGAGGGCAGTGCAGTCTTCTGTAAAGTTAACTGATAGGCACAATAGAAACTAGTGTGAGCAGTAAGAGCTGGGATGTTCTAATCCATGAAAACGATTTTGTAATTAAGTAAATTTACCTTTTTAAAACATGACCGACATATTGCCTCACTTTTATGTCCCTTGAAGAGACAGTACAAGGTAGAGCTATTTAAGTTTTGTAAAAAAAAATTTCTGGAAAATTTTAGCTCCCCAAACGTAAAGAATTGTATCAGTTCTAGCAGATTTCCACGGACTTTGCTATTTTAAACAATTATCTTTGTTTCTGAAAACTGATTCAATAAACTAGTTTTTAAAAGAGCTTAATGTCTACAATTTTATGTGTTTATATTCTCCTTTAATTTACACTGTAGACATCTCCAAGAGCAGATGAAATTATTTATTCTAAAGGATTTCCTGTGGAAATATGTAGTACAGAAGCAGTTCTCAAATGAGAGACATCCTAACAAGGTAGCTGCTATCCTAAAATTGTATAGTTACCCTTTTTTTTTTTCCTGCTAATTCTAACTTTGAACAGACTTGTGAACTATCATTATGGACGTGACAGCCATTCATAAGCATAGGTTTCAAATACTGATTTTAGATTTATATGACATGCAGTAGTACTTTCAAAACAACCTAAAGATCTACATAAAATTCACATTTTTGACCTACTAACATTTGTCTGTGTATATATGCACTTCATTCAAACCAAAACACTACAATACATTTTTTTCTTAAAAAAAATTCAGGTGCTTCCAAGTTTTTCCATGGTAACTTTACAGCTGAAAATTTTAAAGAGACCTAAATTCAACCTCATTTCCTGATAACTAACATATAAATGCTCAATTCGTATTTGTATTTGTTTATTGAAAATGTAGAGATGAGATGTGAAGTTACCAATTTTTAAGAAGAGAATAAATTATTAAACAGGGCCAGGAGTGGTGGCTCACACCTATAATACCAGCACTTTGGGAAGTTGAGGTGGGCAGATCACTTGAGGTCAGGAATTTGAGACCAGCCTGGCCAACATGACGAAACCCCATCTCTACTAAAAATACAAGAAAGAAAAGTTAGCCAGGCATTATGACGCATGCCTGTATTCCAGCTACTCAGAAAGCTAAAGCAAGAGAATCACTTGAACCAGAAAGCAGAGGTTGCAATAAGCTGAGATCATACCACCACACTCCAGCCTTGGCAACAGAATAAGACTTTATCTAAAAAAAAAAAATTTTTTTTTAAATAAATTATTAAACAGTCCTGGAGGAGGAGTACCACAAACTTCTTTACCACCAGAAAGATATATTCAGTATTTCAGGCTCAGAGTAACTCTTAAAGACAGAAAATAAATCAAACAACTCTTAATACAGTTATTATGGTCCAATCCACCAAGTCAAACTTAATGACAGGAAGACAGAACACTTTATGTTGTATTCATTTCTCAGAAAAGACAATAACAGGTCTGCAACTTAGCAACCATGCTGGAAGACTAGCAAGATATCTCCACTGTCTGAGGAAGTATTGCAAAAAGTATAAATTACTAATGTGGTTGCAGTTTCTAAAACAATACCTCCAGAAGTGCAGCTCGAATCCTTCACATTTTTCTTTGCATTTTAAACAAGGGGCTCCAAATCCTTGCTCGTGACCTAAGCCCATCTGTTAAAAAGAAAACATGAATCTATTATTACATTCTTTACAAATCTAAAAATTCAATAACTTGCACTTTTAATGCCACTTACCACTTGTTTTAATAAAACTTTCAAGCAAATCTTATGTTTAGTCAATGATGATACCCAGGTATATACATGGCAGTTCCAAGTGCATACATAATTTATATTCTGATTGCTTTTTATCATGAAAAGAGAAGCATCAGGATATAACTGTATATAAAACTACAAACATTGCAAGTAACAAGAAGTCATGAATTCATGTCTTTGGCCACTACATGCCCCATAGCACAGCCCTGTAGTACAATAGGTACAACACTCAGGAAACCATAGCTTCAAAAGCAAGGCTCATCCCAAATACCATATTTTACAGCAAACAAAGAATTACATATTTTAGGAATTACAACTGAAATAATATTTTTATTGGGATAAATACTATAATAGCTACAATAGCCACTTACTGAATGCCAGTGCTATGGCTTTAATGTTTGTGCTTCTCCAAAATTCATGATGCAACTTAATCCTCAATGTACCAATACTGAGAAGCTGCACCTTTATGAAATGATTAGGTAGCTAGCCAATGAAGGCTCCACCCTCATTGATGGGATTAGCTGAGGGACTTCCTCTCTTCTATCTTTTCTGAACCTTCCTCCATGTGAAGATGCAGCAAAATGGTGCCATCTTGGTAGGAGGAAGCAAGCCCACACTAGACAATGAATCTGCCAGTGCCTTGATTTTGAACTTCCCAGCCTCCAGAACTTGAGAAATAAATTTCTGTTATTTATAAATTACCCAGTCTAAGGTATTTTGTTATGGCAGCAGGAATAAACTAAGACACAAGGAATAGAAGTAAGTACTTATCTCTCATTAAAATATTACAAAAGCATATAAAATGCTTATAAAGTAGGCAGTATTATTTGCCATTTTTGAAATGTCTTAGTTGACACTCAGAGATTATGGAATTTGCTTAAGATCAAAGTGTTAATAAATGGTAGAGATTTGAGTTCAGGTCTTTCTGACTCCAAGGCCTGTGCTCTTCTGCCTAAAGTTGTGGGGAGGCAAGGAGTGGTGAGCTGTATTATCACCCTTGCTAGAGTAAACCATCTTTTCTTCTTTACCATATTAAACAATAATCTTTGAGCACTTGCTGATACATGGCCTAATAAGTGCAAGGAGTGGGGTGCAGATGACAGAAGGACACAAGATGGTAATTAAACTCTTTTACCCAACTACTGATATTAGAGAAAAAAAGAGAGTAGCCAGCCTTATATCATTACAGGAGCAAACCACCAGTAACCAGATTATTCCATGTTTTAAATATTGCATCAGTGACCATGAAGAATTGGTTACTGTTTAGTGCCTAGAGTAGCAGTTCAAGCTGAGCAAGTAATAGTATTTTTCAATGGCCCTCTTTTGTAACTTTACCACATTGGGTTTGTCACTGTGCAATCAAAACCACATTGTAACTTGTTCCTTGAAAGATCAGTATGACATGCCCTGAAGTTGAAGTGAAGCCTTTCCTTTTGTTCTAAAGAAAATGACCACATCCTCTTTCCATAACTAAGGCCATATTCAAACCCAGCTAGTCCACTTAGCTGCTTAAGGGAACCCACATTATTTTTAAGTTAGACCATATCAAGTATACTCTCTTAAGTATAAACACCTGCCTAGCATTAGCTAAGCTTTATCATCTTTGCCATGTCCATATTACCAATTTTCAAAAAACTGAAAGTCTTTAAATTGTATATTTAACGTCAACACTAAGCTTTTTTTTTTAAAAGCAATTAAATTGTTTCCTTATCACTGATAATCACAGTTCACATAGTATGGAAATAAAGTAGGTTAAACAAAAGACAGAGGGAGATTGTTTGCTGGTCTTGTGTAAGAAGCATAATTTTATGTTTTCTCTATTATAATATCCATAGTAAAATGAAAAGCAAATCCAAAAAAGTGTATTCTTTTTCAAGCCCTTTCTAATTTTCCATTACAGAAGAGTTAGTCCTGAATGTGCCTGTTAAGTGGATATGACTCATACTATGTTCATGTATCTCCTGCTAAATAAACTCTAATCCGAAATGAAAATTTTGATTATGTCATTAAGGCTTAATCACATAGCTTAGCTTAAATCAGAGGCTTTTAACCTCTCTTTTATGTAATTCACAATATGGAATGCATTTTTACCTCATGACACAGAACTTGCGTATATATACAAATTTACATATATGTATACAATCCTGATATTTGCTGACAGATATCTAGAAATATGCTTCTGCCTCTAAATTAAATGGCTACTTAAATTCTTACATGCCTTCAAATTAGAATTGCCTAGTCTGAACAACACTGGGCTTATAAAAGACTGCAAACATCCTGTAACAATACGATCTCATTCTCTATTTCTGAATGCAACATTCAGCTAATGTAACTAGAACCTCCATGAGTCACCCGAATTTTTACACTAAGGCTTCTGTGTAGCTACTGCTGACTTAACAAAGTCTATATTGCAAAAGGGCAAGTTGTTTTTTCCTACCAATTTTTTATCTTTGTAAATCAAAAATAAAATTCTAAGCCTATGGAGCACCTGAATGGACCCCACCTCTTTGCCAAGGTCATTCCAAAGTTAACCTGAAAAACTCTAGTTCAGGCCATGATAGGAAATGTGGAGTTGTGGGGTGGGGATGGAGAGGAGGTGCTGCTTCACAGCTGGCTCCTACTTTACTGTTCTTTTGGGGCGAATGACTAGAGTGTCAAATGGGAGCTCTTGTCTTCCAAAGAGAGTCACTGGCTAATTTCTGCCCCATGGAAAAGAACTACAAATCCAGAAACACTTTTGTACCACCTCTAAGTGTAGATGGCTTTCTGAGAGTTTTAAAAAGAGAAGACTTAAATAAGGAAGGCTGGGGAAGCTTTGTTGAAAGAGAGGTACATGAATTGCGATGAAAAGGCTGAACAGCATTTAACTCAGCTCAGAGAAGTGTATTCAGGGCAGAGGAAATACCATACACAAGGCCTGTGACAGAAGAGGGCAAGGGAAGAGCCAAAAAATTGTAGAGCAACTTGCAGGGTGACAGGGCTGGCCTTGTAGCAGATGGAGTACTTTGTTTTGTTTTCCTTTTCATTTTCCCAAGGAAGAAACTAAACCTCTTGAAGCATTCAATGCCATGTCTTAGGCTACCGGCTTGAGGATGACATCCTCAGAGACAAGCCAGAGTGGTAAAGAGGGAAGCCACAGGGCAATGGGGATGGGTGAGGAGCAAGAGCACCTCTCAAGGTCTGCTAGTGGAGGCTCAGGCAGCCTTCACAGGGACCAGGAGACCAGGCCTTGGGAAAAGCAGTAACTTGAGAAACCTAGATCTGTGGGCTTCCATGGAAAACCCAGAAAGTATTATTCCAGGGTTCTTTTGCCCTTTGGCCCTGCCTGGAAGGTAAATTTAATCTCTTTATGGACTCTTTCCAGACAGTTTGTGACCGTCTGGATAAAGTGCCCTCTACCATTCCAAACACATACACTTTCATCTTCCCCATATGCTCAGACTTAAGTGTGAAGGAACCTTTAAAGATCACAAATGGAGACTAAGGAAGTGAAAAAGAGTGGAATGAGGTCACAGCAAAATGATACACTTTCTCCTACTATAACCCACAGGAAGCAGTTTTAATTAAACACACACACACACACACACACACACACACACATACCACAAACAAAAATGACATCAACTTTTCAAAATCACTTTAGCAGCTAGAGCAATTAGTTTCAGACTGGCAATAAACTTATTTTCCTGAAAACATTTCAATAGAAAAATTATTTTATGGCTACAAGTATATAGATACAAAACTTAAACCTCATTGATACCAGCACTGAAGATCTATGACTATGCCTAAGAACTACGCCACATTATTGGATGAGAATTTTTTCCATATTTTTATCCTCTTTATTAACCCTCTGTTTGGATAAAAGCACAATGCCTCTCCAAGAAAGAAGACACGTGATTCATGCTCTGGTGTTTTCCTTGTTTAGGATGTGCCTAGTTTCAGACTGAATTATAATTTAGAATGCAGTTGTTAAATCCAACTTATATTATAAAATTGCATGGCAGCATACATACCTCTACAGATGTAAGGCAAATTTCTTCTACTCTGTTCCCACCTCAACTGAGACATCTAATCATCTGCTATTCTCCCCTTCAGAAGTCAAACATTTATCAGATGAAGGAAAGCATATGGATTCTCATCTGTGCTAAAAGGAGTTTCCCAGCCAGAACTGCCCCAAGCAGTTTCTTAGGGCCTATTTTGGGCAGAGCGTCACAAGAACTGAGGTTCCTCAACTCCTCTTGGTTTCAGTTCAAGGATCTGGAACCCCATCCACCCTAAGAGCTCCTCTAATTTGTCTCCATTATTTACTTCACATTATTCATTATTCTCTCACATTATTTTCCATTATTAAGGAAATCCTGAACACAAAGTTTTCAGTTAAGTCCAGGACCCAGAATTCTTCTCATCCCTTCTTTTTACCCTTAGCATAGACCACACCTTCTCCTTAGGGTCCTTCTCCTTTCCTGAAGAGCCAACGCTATTATTATTATTGGACATCCAAATCTTGTAGGTTAGTTTCTGCCCAGATGTCTCTGCTGGAGAACTCTTGGGGAGGAATATAAATAAAGAAGGTGTTATTTAATGGTGTCCAGGGTACATACAGGGGTATGTGGGAGAGAGTGGTGGGGAGGAAGGGGAGCCCAGAGGGTTGGATTAATCATGTGTCAGATTAACTTTGTCTTAGTGTGGTTATTATTCAGCATGGTCATGTGCTCAACATATAATCACTAAATAGAAAATGATTATTTGAAAAAGCTAATACATTAATGACTCTTATAAGTCAGAATCACTTGTAACTCAGTTTGATGGAGAAGTTTTATAAAGTATGCACAGGAAACAAAAGATTTAAGTTGTGAGTGATTAAACTCAGTCCTGTTGCATGTAATTATTTCAACAGCAAATGTGATATGGTATTCCCTGCAGACTCAAAATTTAGTGCCTAAAAACATATGTTTTTCATAAGTGCACAAGTCTTGAAGCTACTTCGTATAATTTTAGTAACACATTCTGGCCAGCGTTAATAAAAGGTTATGATAAATTAATTTTTCTTCTTCAGCATCCAGGAAAACAGGTCCTTTGGATTGACAATATTGGGAGAAATTACAGTCAGGCTTTGGGAATATCTATCAAGGTCCCAAGAAAAAAATAAAAATGACTCTATAATATTTACTATGAAACACAAGTCATAGACAAATAGGACTTAAGTATCTTTAACTACAGGCTCCATAAACTGAATTTATATTCCCAGGATCTGTGCCTTCAAAAACCCTTTTATCCTCTGCTTATATTAGAAAAAGAAATGGGAATGGAATCAATTTATTCATATTCATAATTTTAAGCAGCCAAATAGGTTGGAAACATTTCAGGTCACCCTTCTGACCCAGAAAGGGGTATTACATGTCAGATACTTTAAAGAAAAAGGAAAAAAAGAGTATGGAACATCTGGTATTTCAAACATGGTCTGAGTTGATTTGAAGACAACTTGGGTCTGGAAGATATTATGCCGTATTCAGGGTGAGATCATCTGATTCATGCTGTTTTCATAACCAAATTTCCCACTGGAGTAAAGAATCCTATGTGGTTACTAAATGAGCAAGTGTTACTAAGACTTCGTTAATAGTATTGGAATGAAGGGAATTATATGAAATACACATACTCTCTCTCCCATTCCCCCTTTCTCAGTGTATGTGTACATGCATGTTTATCCACCTATCATATATACGCATACACACATTTGCATGTATATATACACATACACACACACATATATATATATATATATATATATATATTATACTCTTAAAGAAGCATTTTTAGATCTTGTTTATCCAGATAAATATTCTGGGCCAAGGAACTACATTTCTAAATAATTCCTCTTAGCATATGGCTGTCTTAGAAACCTAGTGTGATCTGTGAAGTACCCCAACCAATCAATATATTTTTATTGATATCTGAAACAAGACTTAAAGTTTGCAATTTTTAGTTCATTGCCTGTTTCCAAATCTCTAACAAGATTTGCATTACCAAAAAAGTGTAGGTTACACAGAAAACCAAACTTAAATATAAAAATAGCTGCACACTGTATTAGTTTGCCAACTTTCTTAGGTAAGAATACAAAGAACTAGTGTGATTAAGAACTACAATTAATCATTCCTAATAAAGCTGATACATTTCTCTTTCTTTGCTAATAAAAACAAAAACTTTCCAGGTCTCACTTACTCAAGTCTGAAATACGTGAAAGGAAGCCTGAAGACAAAGTCCTCACCACCCCTTGGTCACCCAACCTGGTGCCCAGAGGCCTCCTTGTCCTTGACTACCCATGCTTATTATGCTTCAAGTTCTAGTGTCTCTTCTCTAAAAACCACACAGTCTGCTCCCTCGTCTGCATTCCAATGTTCATGTTCAAACTCACATCATATCATCCTGAGACCATACTCTCCTAACTGATCATTTTGTATGATGTATTGCTGTTCTAAAAATAATTTTGATAAACCTAAAGATAATCATAACACTTCCCTTGCTACAGAGTTTTAACAAGTTCAATGAATTTCACTTTTCTTCACATGCAAAGAAGGTCCTCTAAAGCCTGGCACCACCTACCTTCCTCACACCACTCCCCTCCAGCCACACTCTGTTTTAAGGGAAGCTTTTTACTTTACTTGAATCTCTATTCCTCCTCTTCTCCATCTGTCAAAATCCTTCTCTACTTGGTCCATAAACTCAATTCTAATGTCCATAACTCTATGATACCATTCTTTATCCCCTCGGCACAAATTGTATTATTAAGTCCCTCCTTACTATACTATGATTGTGTACACATCAATTTACCCCAATTAGATTGTGAGCTTCTTGTTCGTATTTGAACTCCTAGTACCTCCTAGTACCTGCCATAGTGTCTGAGATTTATAGTAATGCTAGAAAGTTTTATTTAATTGATTTAATTATCAAATGATCCTTATCATAGCATATCTTTACCCCAAGGAACTTCCACTGCCACACACACACACACACACACACACACACACACACACACGAAGGGGTGGTGATAATAGCAGCAGCTGATTTTTATTGAGCACTTATATTGCCATGCATGGTTCTAAGTATTTTACATGGATTGTCCTCATAACAATCTTATGAGAGTCTGCGATACGATTACTATCCACATTTTCATCCATATGAAGAAACTGGGGCAAAGCTGCGCCTGCTCTTACCCAATAAATACTGCCTAAAGATAGGTCATGTCATGGAAAGCCCTGAGTTAAAGAGGCACTATTTCCTAAATCAGTTTTTAATATAGAATGCAATGGAATTTGTAACTGAAGACCAAAGATTATTGAGTCTTAGATTAAGGGTCTTTAGATGTCAACATGGCTCATCCATAAGGAAACAGGAATAAAACTACTTACTGCAGATTCTAAGATTCATTTCCGCATCCCCTCACCTTTTCAGCTCAGGGAGTATAAAGCCAGGAACCATATATGCATCTCTATCATGAAATCCACTGTAAGACAAATGGTCAGAAATCTTTTTTATTCACACACAGTAAATAATCACAGATTATTATGTTAGGAATGAAAAGGAAACGAATGCTCCTTCTGCCTATTTTATAGTAAAATGTATTCTGGAGGTAGTAAGTCAAATTTTCTGGAACTTCAACAAATTAAAGTAGATGCCTCCTACCCAATCTGTACCTACATTTCTTAAGGCAGTAACAGTATTAAGTTAATGACAAAGGTATTGTTATTGAGACAATTTCTCGACTTGAGTTTCAGATGTAATCAGATTGTAGCTGATTATCCAAAACATCTGTACTTCAATAAATATGGTAACATATTTGAAGAAGAGCAGATATAGATCCTGCTAAATTTCTAGGAAACAGTAATAAATTTTAGTTTTGGCAGGATACGTTCAAATGTTTTTAACTATACTTTTAAAAATGAGCACAAGGCTGGGCGCGGTGGCTCACGCCTGTAATCCCAGCACTTTGGGAGGCCGAGGCGGGTGGATCACGAGGTCAAGAGATCGAGACCATCCTGGTCAACATGGTGAAACCCTGTCTCTACTAAAAAAAAAAAAAAAAAAAAAAAAAAAAAAAATTACCTGTGCATAGTGGTGTGTGCCTGAAATCCCAGCTACTCAGGAGGCTGAGGCAGGAGAATTGCCTGAACCCAGGAGGCGGAGGTTGCCGCGAGCCGAGATCGCGCCATTGCACTCCAGTCTGGGTAACAAGAGCGAAACTCCGTCTCAAAAAAAAAAGAGTACTAAGGGTTGTGATGGTGGAAGTGTTAATAAAAACACCTCAACCACATTTTGTTAAAATGTCACTACCCGCCAGCCAAAATACACATACCATCACATTTAATCCTGAATAACCTGTTGGGAAAGTATTATCATCCCTATTTCATAAAAGGAAAAGTGAGCCTTGGAGAAATTATTTAATTTGCCTAAGACTACCCAGCTAGCACTTGGCAGAATTGAGATTTGCATCTTGGCATTTCTGACTCAAACCCTATGCACTTAACTATAAAGCCACTGTTTTTTTCCCTCCAAACTGAAACTTCAAAGGTAAATAGTAATTTAAAGAGTAATATTCCTCATCTGTAACTTCTCTATAACAATCAATTTTGATCTGATTGCTCATTGTTTGCCTGGCAGGAATTCCTCCATCCTAGGCAAACCTGGGACTTATTACGAGGAACCTGAATGTCTGCACATCAGCTACACTAACATGGAAGTCCCCAAAGTCATAAATTCACACACAAGGGGATCCTCAGAAGAATGAGAGTGAGTCAAGAAAAATCTGCAGGGTCCTGATGCAAAATCGTTCTCTTTCAATGTTACAGCAAAAGAAAAATAATGTAAAAGAATGAGCAAGAAATACAAATGAACAAATTATATTTCAAATTTGAAAGATTTTATTGAAAACATATAGCTATGACTAGTACTAAAAATCATCTTCAATATTATATGTAAGATTATATACATTATGCAGTAGTCAGGGGCATATAATGAGGCAAAATATTCTTTTCATATTTTTCAAATCACTAAATTTCTGGATTCATAATGGAATATCTCTGTACTAGTTGCAAACTACCCCAAAATTTAGGGGTTGAAAGTATCATTTATCATGTCATAGTTTCTGTGGGTCAGGAATTTGGAAGTGGCTTAAGTAGATGGGCAGGTTTAGAGCCTCTTATAAGTTTGTAATTGGGGTCAGCTGGACTGCAGCCATCTCAAGGATTGACTAGGGAGATACCCACTTCTCAGATTTCTCACATGGGTCTACCCACATGAGTATCTCATGACATGGTAGCTGGTTTTTCTCAGAGCAAGCGATCCCAGAGAGAGAAAGAGCACACAAGATAGAAGTTGTAATCCTTAGTCTTGGAAGTGATGCCATCACTCTGCAGTATTTCATTTTTTGGCAACTGATCAGGTTAGCCTGCAATCAATGGGAGGGCAGTACACAAGGGTGTGAATACTAGTAGGGAGGAGTAATTGGGAACAATTTTAGATGCTGCCTACTGTATCTTCTTTTCTGTTTTGATTTTAAATCCAAAGACTAAGTGACTTATGATGAGACAGACATATGAAAAAGGAACAGAGGTATACAGGGTGCTTATCTACCACTTCTCTTTATTTTTCCCATTTCAAATATTTAAATTCTCTTCACCCAATGGGCATCTAAAGCAGAACTTTGTTCGTTCCTCATAAATACTTATTCCCCTCAATTTGTTAGTTGTTCACTCAGAACCAGGAAAAGGTCTTTCAGAAGACAGGGTAGTATGATTTTTGGGCTCTAAATTTCATTTTCTTTTTCAATTTGTGTTACAGAACACAGCTGCAAACAGATGATTAAAATACCAAATGTATTTGGAATAAAAATGTCACAATTTTTATAATATGCCACAGTCATCCTTAAAGAACACAGAATAAACGTTGGAAAAGATTTATATAAATTTTTATATTCTATTATATAAATCCATCTGGAGATGGAAGTAAAATAAAGTCAGTACTTCTATGTGATATAAGGAGGCAAAATTATTTTATTCAAATTAAGTAGTATTTATAGTTAGCACTTCCTTCCCTCATAATACTACTTAGATAAGTAGTATCTGAAACCTAATATGTAACCTTACAATATTATTAGGAGAAAAATTTAACCCCCCCCTTTATAAAAGTAAAAATTAAAAAAGGTCTGTACTTATTTTAAGTAAGCAACTGATAAAAATATATTCCATCTGCTCAGTGTAAGCTGGTTCCTTATAAACATTTTCAAACTGACTACTATCAAATTATTTTTATATTGCTGTGAGAAGAAAGTGATTTGAAATGCTTACCAGTAGAATACCTCTTCTGTGGACTCTACTCAGAAAAGGCCTCCTCCTGAATCCATTACTTTGAGAAAGAGAATGTAAGGCTATAAAAATGTCATAATTATTATAATAAGTGATGACTGCAGCTGAAACTGCTTCTTAATTAGGATTGGCTGAGCTCTGGCTCCACTGAAGGACACTGCAATGGCATGTGCTCATAAACAGCCCTCAAAACCTCCTATTTATTTACTATAAAAGGGACTTGAAAAACCTGATTCCAAAAGGCATTGTAGGAGTTCCTTAAAAGAATCTGGATCATGGCAACCATTCCTAATTTGGTCTTGTATCACTATCTCCACAGCTGCTTCTAAAGGGTGAATCCCACAGAGTGCAGCTTTGAGAGGCCTTAATTAAGGCTCTTTACCCTCAAACTTGAATACTGCCATCATTCTTGCCATGCCTAAGGGCTATGATATTATTTCTTCAGGGGTAACCCATTATAATACGTGGGTGAGGGATGACTGTACAATGAAGTGATTTATTGCCACTAATTCTTTAACTATCTAATTGGAGCACATGCAGAAAAAGAGGGCAGTACAGACATGTTTTCACAGATTGGAAATAAATAAAAAGGTTCATCGTATTGGCTGAGGGCTTCACTGAAGGAGGCTGCCTAGAGGAGCAGGAGAATCTAAGAAAACCTAGAGAGTAATGGCCAACAGAGACAGCAAAGGAAATAGAAAAGGGGGTGCAAAAAGACAGTCCTCTCATTTTTCTCTTTTGCCCAAGATTGGCATCCACAGGCATTTAAAACAAAAAGTCTTCCAGCAAGGATAGGGGTCTTCGAAACCAAGAAAGGAAGGGAGAGATGTAGGAACCCTACTGCCAGGTCCTCATGCTTGCTTATTTATTTATTGCATGCCCTTTTCATACCATCCCTTAGTCTGAAAAAAGAACAAAACAAAACTGAATTATGTTTATTTATATGTTGTCCTGCACAAATCAAAGAGCCTTAATTAAGTTTTGACCCATGTTTTAACTTCTGATGTAGCAGAGAAGTGGTCTGGATTACCATACTTTTTGTTCTATATTTAGACTATACCACCGAAGAAAGTACACAGACATTATTTAAAATTTGTCTAGTGATCCAGGGAAATTAGACAATTTTCAAAATATGGATATACCACCTATTTACAACTAAGATAATTCTGCAGTTGCATGTTAATTTAATGTTCTCTCACTTTGATGGAACAACACATTCATAAATATCAAAATTAGATTTGTCTAAGTAGAAAGTGGGCTCAGTCTTAAGTCACCAATGAAATTAGAGAAGTTACAGTACATTGATTCTTGATTCTTTCAGATGTACAGATGAATATGAGTGTACTTCAGAGTAAGGAAAGCCTTCTGTAAGACTCCTTCGACAGCTTTCGTCATGGGAGGCTGTTAAGACTTAAATCCCAGCAACAGAGCAATAGAAACAAGCAAGGTCTTAGGACTCACACAACACTTCTACCACATTCTATCGGCCCAAATAAGTCAGAAAGCAGTCCAGATTCAAAGGGAAGAAAAACAGACTCCACTTTCTAATGGGAGGTGCTGCAAAGAATTGTAGCCATTTCTGTAATTTACCGTAGAAACTCTGACAAATATTCCAGTTAGGAAAACAAACCAATTCCCAGTACTGGACCACAATACACTGTAGTGTTCAATCAAGTACTTTCTCAGAGAACCTAATATCCACAGCTTTGAATACTTTGCACAGTGACTGGCACATGGTAGGTACTCAAATTCTGGAGATAATTATTTATAACTTTTAATTTATCATAAAAATATACATCAGAATGATTTTCAAACTAGCAAAAGGAAAATAGTTAAATACAGTAATTTAACATATCCCGCAGTTATTGAGCTTTAAATGGATATTTCTTTGTGTCCAACAAAGCACCAAGTGGCAATAACTTACTGAGAGCATGCCATCATAAAATTCTTGATATATTCAGGTGTCTATTAAATAGCATGAAGATCTATGCAGGATTTTCTTCCCTCTAGATTGGATTTCTTGAAGAGAAGTGTGACATACTTATTTACTGTCTATGTGTAGGCACCATACTTTGTGCTTTAAGATATTCATCTCAATTACCCTTACAATCCTGTGAGGTAGATAGTTGAAACCCATTTTCAGATGAGGATACTAAGGTTTACAGGGCTAAGTACCTTTCCCAAATTCACACAGCTAATAAATGCCAGGGCCAAGAACTGAACCCAGAGTTCTAAAGCTGATACCCAACTTTAATGCAATTCTGGTTCTCAAAACATTTATTTATTGGTACTAAGGTCAAACTAAACAAAACTGGGATCAGAGAACATTAATAATCAACACTGATCAGGTCCTTGCTATGTGTCAGGCACCGTTCTAAACGTTTACATGTACTACTTTATTTAATCTCACAATAATTCAATAAATAAGTATTATCCATGTTTTGCAGATTAGCTCTTTGAAATCAAGGAGCAACTGTTGCCAAATTACTGGGTAAGTATCAAAGATGGGGTCCAAATTTATGTCTGGAGATGTCAAAGTCTGTGCTGCTTCCTTTAAATTCCCTGCTACAGAAAAGTGAGCAACGGTGGTCCACAGGATGATCCCATCCTCTAGCTTAATTTCATCTGGTCCATGAGAAAGTAACAATGAATAACACCTCTACTGATTTACTTGTGACATCTTAAAAGAGCTGTGGAGTTAAGCCACTGAAATCTGTCTTCCCTCCTTTTACATTTAAATTCTACCATTTCTCTTGGGGTAACCCTCTATTCTGTTACCACAGACAGAGTCCAACACATATTGTTGGAATGTCTGCAGAATATATTTTCCATTTGTTGCAGTATATAAAAGGTAATATTTTGTAATTCCCTTTCAAAACCTTAGGCAACTTGCCATTTCCCAAAGAAATGAGTTTTACATTTCTTCGGGCAACATGGAAGTCACATGACCTGACTGGAATGAATTTGGAGAAGTCTGTGTTTCAAAGCTAACAGAAGAGTGACTATCTTTAAAAAACGGACCTTCTAAAACTCAAGTTAGGGATATTGCAAGGTTAACTTTCCTCTACAGTTTTTCAGAATGATCAAAAACTACCCTGCTTTGAAATATGTGTAGTCTGTGATACTGTACAAAATATCATCTCTGAATACTTTTGATACGTGAAAGATCTTCAGAAAAGTATCCTCAAGCCCTACATTCAACTGTCCCTCTATAGTACATATGGTAGATTGAAGCAATGGTCCAAAACCTTCATTCCCATGTAACAGTATTCAACATCATATCTCTGCCATAGAGTCATAGTTGCTAGACTGGACTTCTCCTCTCCTTGACTTTGAAACTGGACATGCAACTGCTCTGGGATAAGAGGAGGCTTAAAAGGTGCACCTGCAGTTGGGCATGAACTTTATTGTTTGTGTCACTGATCTAAGGAGGATGAAGACATGGCACCAATGTGGTCCCAGTCCACAGCTCAAAGTCAAGACCAGCTTACATGAGCTAGACTCTAATGTGAAATTTCCTCCTCTCTCTCAGCAGAGGACATGACATATTAAATCATCATCAAAGTTAAGGGAGATCAGAAACTCTTCAACTGTGGACTAAGGTCTGATACTAGCTCAGTGACATATTTCTTTAATTCAAACCTGTACTGTGAAAAAATTACAAATTACTGCAGCTCACTACTTTAGCTTTATTTTAGAAGAGACAAAACTGAAAATGTTAATAGTGGTTTTACTGACTTTTCACAGCTAGGTACCTTTGGTTCATGCTACTTCCTCTTTATGGAATGCTTTCTTTGCCTAATGAAACCTTCTTTATTCTATATAAGGTTTTTCTTTGATAAAATAATCCCAACCCACTCAATTAAAGTTAGTTACTTCTGCTTCTGAGACTTTGTAAGAGTTGTTGGTATTTCTATTATTGCTGTGCTACTCAAGGTGTGGCAGTTTGCAAACTGTTAGTCACTAATCGGTGATGAGATATACAGAGAAACTCAGTGCAGAAAATTAGGAACTACTATATACTTAAAATAATTTTGTGTCTTTTGCATTTAATAATTTGTTAATTGGCCTTGTATTTGCCTTTTGTTTTAGTAATTAATTTTTAGTTTTTAAAAATATCAGCCCATGACAGATTTTTGTTTAAAAAAAGGTTCTTATCCCAGATGGAAAAATAGTGTATGATTGCACTTATGTCATTTAATCCAGCCCTGTAGTTAATTTACATATCTGTCTTGCTCACTCATTTTCCTTCCTTTCTTCCTTTTTTTTTTTTTTTTTTTTTTCAAAATCTATCAAAGCTCACATTGGTATTTTGCTCAACAGGTGATACTGATAGATATGGAGTTTAGAGTCTATAGTTTTAAATCTAAACTGCACTTTTAATATCTCCATGAAAAACAAAGGGTAACTTTTTTTTAACCCCCCAGTTATTTTTATTGTAGGCCAGTACCTCATAAAGGAAAAATTGGATCCTCATCCTTACTTTATGACTCATTCTGTTAAGATTGTCAGGTTATGCTCATATAAAAACAAAAATCTACCTAACATCTACGTGGTCATTTTTCAATGAAACATGATATCACTTTATCATCAGACAAAGCAAGGGAAAAAGTTCACTGTGGCTAGAGATGCATCAATGGACTCTGCCTCAAGGCATTTGTGCTAAGCTTTCAGCCCCTCATTTCTGCTAGGCTCACTGGTCAGCTAAGCTATGCAACGAACACCCTGAAACTCCTGTTTACAGCTTTTCACAGCGACCAGAATGTCACAATGATAAACACGAGCTAAATCACTCATAGCTTGAGGATGATTCAGCATTTCAGATTAAGTATATTTACATAGTAGTAACTCTGCTGTCATTCAGTAGATGAGATTTCAGCAATCCCCACTGGTTGCTCCCACTTTATTAAGCCACGCTCAAATCCGAGCAGTCTCCCCCATTCTTACAGACTAAGGAGCAGAGAAATTGGCAATTCTAAACTATGCTCTTTTACTTTTATGAATTTGACCAAAATAAATGCAGTGATACTTAGAAAATTATAGTCATGCATACCCTTATCACTCTAATTCCCCATTATCTAACTAGAATGTTAGGTAGGCAGGGCACTTAGAACAGAAAATTGACAAACCCACGCTAAATTGAAGTTCTTTTGTAGGACGGTCAAAGATTGTAGCTGGGTAGTTGAAAAGCATAACCTCTAAATTTAATCCTCTAATAGTGCTTGTGGCAAATTTTAAACATGGTATTTACTCACAGAACAGTGGTGAAGTTATCAATTAACACATTATTTTTCTTTAAAATCCTGAAAATTTGGGGTTTTGAAATGTTTTTAATTTGATTAGTCTTTTGTTTCCTTATTTCCTCTCCTAGAAAAAGTTGTTTTCATAATATAATTTCCCTGGATACCACCACCTTGTAAAAAAAAAATAATTTCCTGTCTATCCTGCATATTAATGATTTAATAATTATTTTAAAATCATGATTTTGGTTACCATGGCAGTAGTTACCAAACAAAAATTAGCTATGTCTGCAAACAGGAAATCCAAGAATGACTCTTTTGTAATGCACTTGTAGTCAGGGAGAAGACTTACAGTTTGTGTATATTATAGGTAGAAGTC
Organism: Callithrix jacchus; assembly: GCF_049354715.1. Lineage (NCBI taxonomy): Eukaryota > Metazoa > Chordata > Mammalia > Primates > Cebidae > Callithrix > Callithrix jacchus. The sequence goes on along the minus strand of NC_133512.1, from coordinate 86,781,410 downwards.
TATTTTTATAGCTTTATCCATTCATAATCTGTTTCACATTCTAATACATAAGAGCTGCTTTCCTCCTTCTTTTTCATTTGCCATTACCTAAGACAAATGAAATAACCTCTAATTACAAAGTTTGCAAAACCAAGAATCAAGCCTGGGGATCGCCACCAAAATTGCTCACTATCTGTGTTAGAAATGTAATGTAGTGCTAACCTATAAAGAGTTCATTGATGGGTGTAGTCCCAGTTGTGCTTACTTTCAATCACTTACATTTGCTCTATCATCACTTGCAATAGCATAATTCTATGATATATGCTTAAGTTCCGTGTATTCTTGTTCACTATTATAAACCCAGAGTCTAGAATAGTGCATGGTAGATAAAAAAGCACTCACATAGTTTGGCTTTTTTTTTTTTTTTTAACAGCCTTATTTTGGGAGAGAGAACTTTTAAAGAAAATGAATGCTCCATTATTTTTCATTTTCCCATAATTAAATACCAAGGTTAAGTAATACATCACTCCTAGGCTTATGGGACGCATACTATTACAGCCTTCAGAGCCTTATACTACAGATTTAAATTAAACTTGACCTAATATCTTCAAATACCTCCACAAATATTGTGAAAATTAATTAAGCACAAACAAGTTGAAGATAGCTAAGATTTGCGGGAAAAAAAATTATTTGGTTCAATCCATAGTTTCTTCATGGAATTTACTAATATTTAAATTATGCATCTCCTTTATGTATATATGTACCCATATAGATACATGTTCTGGGTCTGGGTGATTTTAAAGCACTGTGGAACATTATACTTAGTAGACTACTGATACTGTTTTCCATGATCAGAGAATCACAGGGCTTGGAGAAACCGTAGAAATCATCTGGTTCCCCTACTTAATTTTATATAAATATAAATTGATATCCAAAGTGGTCAATATCACAAAAAATAGTGGACTCGGAACTACCGACACTCAGCTCAGGGCAATTTTAAATATATTATGCTGCTCAACAGAAGTGAGAAACTGATATACTATGGAAGAACTTTCCATACACTACAGATATTTACATATGCTGGAGACTTACTGACCTTTCCTAATTTCTGAACACACTTTGGTGATTTGGTATGTAAAAAAGGTACATTCACATTAGCATAGGGCCAACTTGTATTCCTTCTTCTAGTTCTCAGAAAAAGAACAAAGGAAGTAGTTTCCATGTTACCAATTTATCACTCTCTTTCCACTAAGAAGGTCCCTGTTGGTAACTCTTGTTGCACACTGATGGGCCATAATGTTGATCCCTAGTTTACGATGCTGGATGTCACACTGAAGCTCCATGAGAGCCTCATGAAATGTCTGACCATTTTGGTGTTTCTCACAGGTTCTCAGCTTCACAAGAAATGTTTCTGCATGAATAGGAAATTAAAACAAAAAAATAGTTCTCCTCCCACTATTAAGAGCTTTTTGTTTCTAGCTGCTATATTCTTAACTGTCTGGTCTGCCATTCCAGAGGCACCCTGAACACTTTGCTGCTAGGAAAGAGAGATTTAGCCTGCTCATGCTATGTGTAAGGCCTTCTATCAACTGCAGAGCTCAACAGGGAGAAAAGACCATGAGTATCCCTTTATAGTTCCAGATGCCATTGGTTAAACTTACAAAATGAAGAGGCAAATACAGGGTCACTGTTACCTAGGGCCATTTTACATAATTGACTCTCACCAAAAGTCAGCAAGTTAGAAGAATCTTAGAGGATAAAATACAGAATATTGTTGGAGTTTATGCCATTTATTTGACTGTGGAAGTTTCCCAGAAATTCCTTTTCACAATACTTTTACTTTTCTTATACTTTGCCTCTGCCCAAAGAATGTCAATGGTAACTTACACTAAAAAAAATACATACAAGATAGATAAAATAGAAACAAAATATAAAAACTAGTAGGATGCTAATTTTATTGGAATATAAACTACTTCTTCAAATGTAATTCATTTAAAAATGAATAAAAGTGTTAAAATGTAACTTCTCTTTTTATAACAGTTATCATTCTACATATATGTAGTGAGCAAGATAAAGAATATAAGGCTCAGGCTAGGTGGCAGGATGGAAGGAGCATGAATTCTGCAGATTATGGTTCAAGTTCATAGTAAGGTTCTCTATAATAAGGTTTCAGATTACACTATCTAAACTTGTTTCTTCATTCTGAAAATGGAGCTAAGGCCTACCTCCTAAGATTGCTTTGAACAGCAAACAAAATAACCATGCAAGTATAACAGGATATGTATTCATTTCTCAAGAAATTTGTAAGCAAGGTAAGAAGATGAGATGTACAACAGATAAGTATAATCCAGAGGTGGAGAGTGATTAGTGTCCTAAGTGTTACCAATAACATGTTTTTGGAAATCAGGAGAAAATATTTTTCATCTAGGTGGGAGCATGGAGAAAGATTCTAGAGGAGTATGCAGTGTGAGGGGTTGGTCCTTGAAGGATGGAAAAAACTTAGTACTGTAGGTGGAGTATGGCCATGCCAAAGCAAAGTCATGGGGTGAGTTGATGGTACACAGGCAATAGCCAGTAGAAATATAAATTCCTATTTCTACTTCATAGGACACCATAAAGTAACAGAATCAATAGAAAATCTACTATAGTTATTTCTCCAACCAATATTCAAGGCGATTAAGAGAAAGTGACTTTTCATTCTACCAATGTAATGAATCACACCACAGGTTAGAAGAGTTTTATAAAAGCCCAGCCAAGGACTAGTCATTTCCTTCTGCACTTGTTCTGAGAGGCAGAACACCTCTAAAGCAAAGCCATGGATGTACCTTGCCCTAAATCTTGCAGCAAGAATGCCTTCAAGCTTTGAATCCAATTGTAGATTTGAGCATCCAGGCCACCATGTATTGCTTTCTCCAGCCAGGGGCTACCTAAGGCAAAGAATTCATTCTAATTTCTAATGGAAATAATCTTTATAGTTCCATACTTTTTCCAATTATATTCACTTGGTTTCACTATGCTCTTTTAACTAATGACAAAGGTTTTGAAAACAAGTTTGGACACAGAGAAAGGGGATTTTTAGTGATATGTAATCTTTAAAATGCATCACATGTAATCTTTAAAATGTATCACATTTTAAAATGCATCGCAAAAGTAAAATAAATAAGAGTCTTTAAAAAAGTATACAAAATATTAGGATTAATCAAAATAGAAGGGTTAGAGAGACAACAAAAAATGAACACGGTAAAATTAAAGCCCTGCAGCAATTCCAGGCAGTATAAAGGAAATTACTGAGGTTCTCTTTCTCTGTTGGTATGTTTTTAATTGAAAAAAGTAATTCTCATGGGAGAGTAACACAGAAAGGAAAGAGGAAAACAGCTGGCTGTTAGCCATGATTTGCCATTCACTGCAAAAGGAGACTGTTTCTGCTTTTCAAAGTCCACGGTTTTTCCCAAGCAGACATGGACCATACTGACACACAGTCAAATAAGATGAGACTTAAGACATAAAAAAGAGGTATAGATGTGTAACTCAGAAGACAGGGCAAGGACGTAAAATCAAATTCTGTTCTAAAGTATATTAAAACAAAAACTTTGTATAACCAAACTAGCTCCCACATCCTAGCAACAGCTTGCTTACTTCAAACAAAACAAAACATAGTGAAGTCTAATTATAAAAACCCCTTGTCTTTGTGATGATGGGTTTTAACTGGTAATTAATTCCAATTTGAACAACTGATGTGGATGAGCTTTCCTTTTACAAACAAAAAAAATTATAATAGTATCATCTATCTCAGTCACTGTTTAATAAAGACAATCTAAGTTCTTTTTACATGAAACGTTAACGTGGAAAAAATAATGCTTTTCATCTGTCTGGAAAAAATTCCTTATGAAATCAACAATGTAAAAGTTTTAGAAGAAAAACATGTCATTCATCTTAAAACAAGTCATACTAGTCGTACTTAAATGGTTGTGTCTTTGTTCCAACTTCTAATCTGCCTTTCCTCTTACTTTTCTTGTATATCCAAGTCAAAAAGAAAGGAGACTTGAAAACTAGGTACCAAAATAGGGTAAGAAGGCTCTGCTGGTAAATCAAATAGTCTTGTAATATGTCCTTCTTTGAATTTGTTAGAAAACGATTGCTAAAAGTAACACAAATACATTCCTGAGGTTTCCAAACTTTTACTGGGAAACTTTTTGTTAGAACATCAAGTCTATCAAGAAACCCACAAATTGTAGTCAAAGTGATTATCTTTGGAGTTTTTTCATGGCTTCCAATTTACTGGTTGAGGACTAAGAATCATCAGTGAAGATAATGTAGTGAAACAGAGATTTGTTAATATCATGGGATTTCATAATTTTATTTTGTGGAATGATTTTTGGGGTGGTAGGGGCAAGGAAGAGTAAGATTAGAGAAAGTTAAGATTCTTGGTTGAAAATATAACTTCTAAAAGAAAAGTGGGGATGAAGGAGAAAAATTACACCATATGTCAAGGGCATTATTTATCATAACCCACATTTTCAAACTCTAAGGAGATTGTTTATAAATAACATCTGGAGTTTTCCTTTGCAAGCACATACAATTTTTAACTTTGAACTTTTCCCCTCAGAATCACTTCTTGTCTCAAAAAGTTTCAAAAATGTCTTTGATTTTTCTCCCCCTATTAAACAGACTTTATTTTTTAAAAGCAGTCTTTAGCTTCACAGCAAAATTGAGCAGAAAATTTGAAGTTCCTGTGTACCTCCTCATGTCTCCCTGTCTCCAGCAGCCTCCCCGACTATCAACATCCCACATCAGTGCAGTACATTTGTTACAAGTGACGAAACACATTGACACATCATTATCCCCAAAGTACACAGTTTACATTAGGGTTTCCTCTTGGTGTTCTACATTCTATAGATTTTGATTAATGTATTAACTCCCCTATTTGATAAGGGGCAGCTAGCTTAAATTTACCACAAAGTAAAATATGAGAAAATCCCCTGGAACGAGAGCTTTCGCACAGAGCAATTCGCTCGAATGTGACACGTATCCCCCATTTTATAATATCATACAGAATAGTGTCATTGCCCTAAAAATCCTGTGCTTCACCTATGCATCCTCCCCAGCCCAAAAGATGTTTACTTTTACAAAGTTGTCTTCAAATAAGTACTTAAAAGCAAAGACATGACCCCTCCCCCACCCCAAATTTTAGACAAGGACTAAATTAAGTAGCTCTTACCCACTTGAAAACAACGTAAGTGTAGTATTCATCAACAGAAAGCTAAGTGGGTAAAATGCTTCCCTGGTGGCAAGCAAGATTAACCAAAAATATTAGATTTAAACGTAACAGGAAGAGAATATAATGCAATCATGCTACTTTATCAATTTATGTTTTTCTGTTCTTGGATACCTGAGTGCCTGTGAATTTTAGTAGTAAGGAATGAAAAACGAGGTTTTCTCATTTCAAGTTGTTATTGGTCAATAGCTTCCTAACCTAAAACTTTGCATTCCTAACACAATACTTTGTGTCCATTTTCAAAAATCCAACTCTGGGCATAAAATAGAATTAATGCTCAAGACAAAAACTTAATGTTTAGAAGATAAAATAATAGGAACCATGAGTAAGAGAAAAAAACTGTTTTCTCTATTCTTCCCTTCCTCTCTCTGCAAAACCCCCCTATTTGATAAGGGACAGCTAGCTTAAATTTACCACAAAGTAAAAAATATGAGCAAATCCTCTGGAACGAGAACTTTCGCACAAAGCAATTCGCTCGAATGTGACATCAGCATTCCTTCTGAGTCACAGTATGGTCCCCACCCTTTTCTCCCAGGCGACACCAGGCTCCCGATTACCAGGGAGTGGCTCAGGTAGGGCCTTAGGTTCTGATGCCTGCGAGGCAGAGGCCAGGCTGGAAATGTATCCCAGCGCTGAGACGCTAGTGACAACCGCCCTTTGGGGCTAGCTGCCAAACAGGGAGAATGCGCTCTTTGACAGATAATTCCCTAAGACGGAGGCAGTGCTTCAGTAGACAAGTAATGAATGACCAAAAAGAAAAAAAAAAAAAAAAAATCACATTAGAAGTTATCACTAGCACGGGTGCGAAGGCAGTGCATTAAATCAACACTCACTTTAGAGCGCCCCAGGCAGCCCAGGTGGAAGGGAGGAGGTCAGAGCTGTCAAAGCACAGCAGTGCCCCAAACCACAAAGGCTTAATGAACTTGAACTTCCTGAGCCAGGAAGTGTCACAGTCTCGTCCGCACTCGCCCTAAGCTCGTCCTTTCCTTTTGAGGAAGCCCAGGCACGCTGAAACATCTTCAGTAAAGTTTCCAATACCTCCAACAGCTGCGACTCCGGGAAACCGGAGAGAAGCGTCCCGCGCCTGCCCTCGCTCGCGCTTCCAACTCTGTCGCTCTCGAGTTTGAGGAGCTGGCGGGGCCGCCCAGCACCTCCTTTAACCTAGGGGCCGGGTCGAGCCAGGGACGCCGAAGACGCAGGGCGGCCCACCCGCCCCTGCACCTCCGAACGCCGCGTTCTGCGCTACCCGCGCAGGTGAAGCGGCCGCCGTCCACCACGAGTACCCCCCTACCTTCTTCACTTTGTTTTCCAGGTCCATGTATGGGCGTCAGAGGGGTTCCCTCGTCCTCCCGTACGGGATCTCACCGCCGGGTTCAGCTGGCCTTGGGCTCCACTGCGGACCTGGAGAACCTGAGGAACTCCGGCGCCGCCCCCTCGCAGCCACTCGCCCGGCGGCGTCGAACTTCCGCCGCCCAGTCAGCCGCAGCCGGCCTGCGACAGAAACCCGGGAACAAAGAGGCCCTGGCAGCCAATGGCAGCCGGGCAGCGCCAGGCCGCCGCCAATCACCGAGCGCCGCACGCACCTTCTAGGCCCCAGTGCCGCAGGGCAAGGTGAGGGGTGGGGCTGCGTCCGGGGCGGTGCCCTACGGGGCGCGCTCGCGGGCCTTAACCTGGTCTCTTGAGGATGCTCTGGGTGTGCGCGGTCTGGCTTCTAAAGAGCTGGGATCCAGCCTCCCTTAGCTGAAGATGGAGCAGAGCTTTTTTCATTTTGAGAGTTAGCACCTGTGTTTGCCCAGGACCTTTGATTTGAGTCAAGGGGAATAGTTATCCCAATAGTAACTCAGTTTATTTTCAGGGCAAAGAGAAAAAAAGAGAGAGAGAGACAGATTGTAGGGATCGTTCGGGATTCCTTTGATGGACTTTGGGCACTAAATTCCCTATTGCGTGGTGCAGATGCCCTTTCCTCAATTGCTTTTCTCCACAATTCCAAACACTGTCAAGAAACCGTATCTTACATCCCTAACCTCAGTGAAGATTGTTAGATTGTTTTCTGAGCATTGGGTTGTTCAAAAGATGATGTGAATCACTTCAGAAACAGGTTGTGTCAATTCCTTTGGAAGCAGAGGGTGGCCCTTTGTCTCTGCTATGTGAAATGGTGCTAGGCCTATCGTGTGCTCAGGCTTTGATGAAGCAGAGCCAGCACACTGGTGCACCACAGCTGAATTCATTTCACGCCCGAATTCAGGAGCAGATGCATCTAATACCATCAGATTGCTGGGTCTGGAAGGGAGCCTAAGGATTACAGAATCTAGCTTCCTCATTTTGCAGGTAACTGAGGGCTCCAGAGTTGCAGGGACCACCCTAAGGTCTTAGCCTGTGGGGAACAGAGACAGTGCTCATGAATCTAAACGATTTCTCTAATATGTTTGGGGCTGGAAGCACATGATTTTGACTAAGGAAAAAAAGCGGCCAATTTCTTCAATTTGTGGTTATGGCAAAAAAAATGACATTGCCCAGACAGCAAGTGACCTAATTTGGCACCTATTTTTTTAAATAACAAAATAAAATAAATAAAAATTACCAAATAATGCAGATATTCAGGTCCAGGTGTATCTCTACTTTGCTTCTGGAACTTTGGTGGCTAAAAATACCACAAATTCATTTTTGCCAATACTTGCAACTCTGCTTACTCAATTATTTGTTAATACAGAGCATTGATTTATAATGTGCATGTTTCCTTTATCCTATTATGAATTAAAACTGAAATTGAAGAGTTATGCATTTTTCTTTTCAGTTGATGTAAAACTTTTCTGTATTATTTTCCCAAACCATCTTGAAAGGTGTGGGCCCTGCAAAGTTTGTCCTCTGTAAGTACACAGGAACATGAGGTCTAGCTATGACAAGGCAGTTTTGTCTCTTTCAGAGAGCTTAACCGATGGTAAATGTCCAATAAAGCAGTTTAAATAAGGCATCAAACAAATGAATGTTGTAACATAAATTTTGAACCGTATTTGATGAGGTTGCAGAGATGACACTAAGAAAACCATCTGAAAACATTTTTTTAAAAATCATCAACTTCTGCCTTTCTCCCATTCTTCCTTCCCAACCCTGTCAGCATTACATTGTGTGTATATCATTGGCCAGGATGGAAATAGAAATTCAGTGAGTTTTATCTGGAATCATCACTAGGCCAATTATGAAAAGTAATTATAGATTATAAATTATAAAAGTAAAATTGAGGTAGATAAGTGCTAGGAGAATTAAATTGCACGTTTTTGTTCAGTAATTCAGGTGTTAAGCTACAGTTATTTAGGAGGTAGAACTGGCATGCTTTGATTACTACATGTAGTTGATGACAGTGGAATGAATAGAAGATGACATACATTTCTATCTTGATCACCTCTATGGATGGCTCAGGAAGACAGAAAATAATAAACTGAGGATCAGGGTTTTGTTCAGTGGTGCTTTCTTTGGGACTGGTGGTGGACATAAATGATACCATTTGAATGTATTGTGTTTGATACTGGGACATTGAAATGAAGTATCCAAATATAAATCTTGAAACCTGGACTAGAATACTGATCTAGGAGTTCACATTGTACATAAATAATTAAAGGCCAAGAAGCAAGATCAGCCTGGGAGATAGTAAAATAAAAGAGAAGAATATCAAAGACACCAAGTGAGCAAGGCTGAGCAAGAGAAACACCTGAAAGAGATAAGGGTTAGATTAAGGGCAAGAAAAAAATTAGGAGTCAAATCCCTACAAGAAGGGAAATTGAAGAAGAAATTAGTGAACTATGTCAAATTGTAGAAAAGCATCAAATGCCCTTTGAATTTAACAAAAAGGAGATCATTGGTGACTTTGGATTTTTGGTGCAGTTGTGAGGAAAGATATTACTTAATAATTTTATCTCTCTTTGTTTCTACCAGAGTCCTTTAGTCAATGTTGGACTTGGCTTTTCCACAAAACTTACGGAAATAGCAGCCAAATAAATGCCCATCTCCACTGTTTCAATCAAGTAGAGAGGAAATCAATATACTATACTGGATAATACTAAGGAATGTTCTCAAGATCTTTATCCTTAGAAAAGTAAATAAAAATACTAGATTTTACACATCCGTGCAGGCACACACACACACACACACACACACGCAGAGAGACAGAGAGAGAGAGAGAGAGAAATCCCAAAATTCTCTGTGTAGGCCAAAAAAAAAATTTATTCAGGTCAAATTCAGTTTCTATGCTATCAAATTACAATATCTGATGAGGGAAATGTGTTAAACATTTGTGTACTTTTCATCATAATGAACACTGGAGAGATGTAAAAATACACAAGACATTCCCTTTATTCTTAAGCAGTTTACAGATTAGTATGTGGGTAGCAGGCATATAAGAGTAATGAAGTATTACAGGTAGAGGGAAGCACACGTGAGAGTCAGGGAGAAGGTGGTCCTGGGATTTGTAAAATCTTAAAAAGTAACCCTTGGCTTAGTCTTGGAAGATGCATAAGTGTCTTAGTTAAAACTCTTGATTGCAAGTTATATTAGGCCATTCTTTCACTGCTATAAAGAAATACCTGAGGCTGGGTAATTTACAAAGAAAAGAGATTTAATTCGCTCACAGTTCTACAGGCTGTACAGGAAGCATACCTTCTGCATTGGCTTCTGGGGAGACCTCAGGAAGCTTACAATTATGGCAGGAGGCAAAGTGCGAGTAATAACTTCAAATGATAAAAGCAGGAGCAAAAGAGAGAGAATGTGTGTTTGCGGGGTGATGAGTTGTGCCACATAGTTTTAAATGACCAGCTCTCCTGTGAACTCAGAGAGAATGCACATTTGTCACCAAGGGGATGGCCCAAGCCACTCATGATGCAAACACTTCCCACTGGGCCCCACCTCCAGCATTAGGAATTAATTCAACATGAGATTTGGGTGGGGACAAATATACAAACTGTATCACAAGTAATAGTAACACTTGAGCTAGTTTACATTTAAAAATATGCCATTTTATTTTAAGGATATGGAAGTATCTTGCAAAACTCAAGGGCCAGATGCATCTGTAACTAGACTAGGCACTTGCTAACATTTGGAACAAGGAATCTGCTCTTTCACTGGGGTCACATGGTCTCTCATCTTGCTGCTTGGCCTACATCAGCTTCAGTTTTTTCTCTTTGAAGACTCTGTTTTTCTGCACACATGGGCAACCAATAAAGGCCATCCAGCCCTTTAGTTGCATCACCTTAATTCAAGCAATACCCCGTTTGGGATTTCAACCCCTCTAACAGAAAGACTTTCAATAGACCGTCTTGGGTAAGCTTAGACTTCTGCTTCAGTTAGCTGGAGCCAATTTAGAGACAAAAAGGACAACACATAGACTATATCCCAAACTTATAGGTAGGACTAATGTCACAGAGAGGGAGAATAAGAGCTTTCCAAATGCCTCCAAAGATACTTATCTCTGTTTCAGATGTTATAAGGAAATAAGAAAAGGAAGAGGCTTTGTAAGTGCAAACAGAATATTTTTTTTTCTGTTGATATTGGAGAACTTTTTTCCCTTGGCTTTTATTTTAGGTTTGGGATTACATGTGCAGGTTTGTTACATGGTTAAATGGTTTGCACATGTGCAGTTTTGTTACATGGTTTGTTACATTTATTGCATGCTGCTGGGGTTTGGTTTACAAATGATTTCATCACCCAGGTAATGAACATAGTACTCAAGTGGTACTTTTCTGACCCTCACCCTCCCCAACCCTCTACCCTCAAGTAGGTGCCATTGTCTACTGTTCCCCTCTATGTGTTCCGGTGCACTCAATATTTCTGAACATATCAAAAGAAACCCCACTTAGGCAAAAAGTTGTAGGTGTTTATTTTATTGCTAGGAATGAGGTTAGATAATGAATGGGACAAGTCTAAGGAATTGAAGATTAATCAGGAGATTCTAGCTATAGCCCACATGAAATATGCTAAGGGCCAAAGTAAAGCAGTAACAATGAATGTGGAGAGTTAGAAGGACTTATCAATAATATTAAAGAGGTAGAAAATACTGGACTTGATTGATTCTTAAAAAGAGAGAGGATAAGGAATCCATTAGGATTCTACTTCCTTATCTCTTAGGAATCTATTTGGTGGGTATAACACACACCTTAAGGTAGGAAACAAAGGAGGAGAAGAAAATTTGATTGAGAAAGATAATGGGTTTTGTTTTTTATATATTCATTTGGCAAGGCTGATAGGATCTGAGTCTGATGGACAAAAGAAACATCCTGGTTGAGGATACAGCTGATGCTATATACACAAGTATACATACATAAACATATGTACATATAAATATACACACAGAGTAAACACTACATACACTAGGGAAAAGAATTATTTAAACTTTTTTTATACTAGATGAGGTAAAAATTTCAAGATGAAAATGATATACCTGTCTCCTCAATTATTAATGTGGCCCCAAGAGGCCTCTTTAGAGATGTTAATAATTTATTAACACCTGTCACAGGAACTCTTTTGTGAGTCTGACACAGCTATTATTCCTCATTAGCAGCTTGTATAAGATTACAGGTTGCTCTATAGGGATTTTTTTTAAAGAAATAGGTGTCAATGTAGCTTCAAGGAAACTAATATCCCATGATATTTTAATTGACCAAAAATTGGGGATTGGCTAAGTAAATAATGGATGAGCCACATGATAGATTTAGCATAGTTATTAATCAAGGATGCTTAGGAATGTTTGTAATGGAAAACAATTATAAAGTTATAGGAACAGAATATAATATGGAGTTATATATACAGTATGCAGTATTCTGATAACTATACAAAAATACCCTGCATAAAAAAAGAACATGAGGGAAACACTCTAAAATGTCACCAGCAGTTTGCCTTTGATTGGTGGGTCCATGGGGATTTCTTTCATCGTTTTAAAAATAAACTGTGATAAGTACGACTATTTTAAATGGAAAAACCTTATTTAAAAATACATTATTTAAAGCATTTTAGGGGGACAGAGCAGTGGCAGTATAATTTTCAATCTCTATGAAAATCTACATTAAGAAGCAAACAATCAAACAAAAACCAGATCCACTAATTAGCAAAACCAAATGCCCAGAGACAAACTTTACAAATAAAACTCAGTAATAAGGTATCTTCATAAACCCCAAAACACAAGAGGTGAGGGCAAGCCACCAAAAGCCACAAGACATACATGCATAAATAATCATGTTTTAGGAGGAGAAGAAAATAATGGGGTGGTATCTGATGGATGAAAGAACTAGAATGCACTCCAGTTATTTATTGTAAAGCATTTCAGGCCAGTTTTGTAATAACAGCAGGAAAAGTAAAAAGGATTGAAGGGAGGGAATGAAGTCATCTAGCCTTTGTGCTATGTCAGAGCTGATCCCCTACAACTCTTTTCTAGGACAAGTTTCCCCAGTAAGAAATTGCTTAGAGAGAAATCAAAATTGAGCAGGATGGGGCAGTAGAGGCAATGGAAATACGTCTAGCCAGGCACCATCCAATTTGGTAGCCACTAACTGCATGTAGTTATTGCCATTTTAATTAATTTTAAGTTTTAATTGGCTAAAATTAATTAAAATTTAAAATTTGGCTTCTCAGTCACACTGGCCACACTTCACATGTTCAACAGTCAGAGAGGGGAGCAGTATCAGGAAGTCTCAAAGTACTGTATTATTATTATCATTATTATTATTATTATTTCAGCATTTTATAAAAACAAGGAGGCTAGGCAAAGTGGCTCATGCCTGTAATCCCAGCACTTTGGAAGACCAAGGTGGGTGGATCACCTGAGGCCAGGAGTTCAAGAGCAGCTTGATCAACATGGTGAAACCCCATCTCTACTAAAAGTACAAAATTAGCCAGGCATGGTGGTGCATGCCTATAATCTCAGCTACTCAGGAGGCTGAGAAAGGAGAATTGTTTGAACCTAGGAGGCGAAGGTTGCAGTAAGCCGAAATCACACCCTCACACTCCAGCCTGGGCAGCAAGAGTGAAACGCCTTCATAAATAAATAAATAAATGAAATGAAATGAAAATAAAAACAAGGGAAGATAGAGCTCTCAAGAATTGGGAAGATTTTCTGAACCTTGCTTTACTGTAAAAGTTCAAATAAACTAATGCCACATAAAAATGAACAAGAATAGATTATCAGGATCAAATCCCATACAAAGTTGTCATAAGAAAAAAAGAGCAGCATAACATCCCTAAAAATAGAAAGAACATCAGAAAAATGTGCCCACAAAACAAAACTATAAGATATTACTTTAAAATAAGCTTCAAGGCATAAACAAGATGACATATGGAAAGGATCACACAAATCAGAATTAGAAAAATTCAGAAGTGAGGTGAGAGAACTTAGGGAAAAAATAGAAATGAAGGAAGCAAAATTAACAAAATGAAGGCTAAAGTAAAATAATAAAAGAGCAAAAAACTGGTAATGGCTAAGAGAAATGGAAGGTAAAACAGAAGAAGAATATTTTTAAAAGAATTAGTCTAGAGAAAATAACAAATATTGAAAATAGACTAAAAAGATGAAACACAAGAATGATAGGAATCCCTGAGGAAGAAAACGAAACCAAAGGAACAAAACAAATACTAAAAACTATAATTCAAGAAAACTTTCTTGAATTAAAAAAATGATTTAAAACTAGATATTGAAAGATTGCCCTACATACCTGAGACTATCAACTCAGAAAAATCAGCACTGAAACATAATCTAGTAAAATTACTGGACTTTGAATAATGGGAGGAAAAATCCTTTGGGTATTTCGATTTTTTAAATGCATGTAACTTAGAAAGGAAATTATATTATCATCTGACACAGTAATCATTTAGATTAGAAAAAATGGAGAAACATACTTAAGATATTTAGGAAGGATACTGTGAGCTGAGAATTTTATATGAAGTGACTTTCAAGTGTAAAGGACACAGACAAACTTTTACCAATCTGCAAAAACTTAAGAAATATTGTTCCCATGAGTCTTTTATGAGAAATCTGTAGAGAATGAGCTTCAGACAACCAAAGTTACTGGAGATATATTGAAATAAGGAGCTGTTAATTATATAGACGACTCCTATAGAACAAAAACTAAATGAGGAGCAAGAAGGAGAGAGTGTAATGTATATTAACCATATGATCTGACAATGTAGATATAATAAAAATAAAATGAGCGGAGAGTGAATAAAAATTTTAACATTCTTTCAATATTTATATTGGTGGTAATATTGGTAGTATTATTATACTATAGATTACTACTGCTATATAATAGGAATATATATATATAGTATATGCTGTATAATAGGAATATATACTATATATATATAGTAATCCACTGCTATATAATAGAAAGTAAGACAAATGAGTAATCAGGGGATAGTCTAATTTTATCATCCTCTGTGATCGTGACAACCAGAATTCTAGATGTAGAAGAAAGAAGAGGTTAATCTAAAATCCTAAAACTATAATAGTTTTGAATTTGACTTTCTCTCTCTGTATTTACTAGCTCATCCACAGAGAAGAACTACAATGACTACGTTAGTAGCAAATAATATCTCTAGAATTCAGATTGTGATCTTTAAATAAAATTTATCACTCAAAGAAACTTAGAACTTCTTGGAAAAGCTACTGATTCCAGTTTGAAAGCAGAAAATCTGTAAGTTAAGCCTAAAACACATTGTCATAAAAGAGAGCAAGGAGGGTATGAAAAACTACTGGGGTCATGTCAAAAGAAGTCAGACGCCAGCTTGAAGGGTCTCTTGCTGGCCAAAACTGGGTCAACTTGAGCTTCAATAATGATAACAATTACAGTAAATTAAAATCCATCAAATATCTATAAATTCACAATAATATTTTAAAAACAAGTCATCTTTGGAGAATAATAGAGAAGCAAGTAATTATCTAAAGAATTAAAGAGAAAGAATCAAGGATTTATTGTATATTTTCAATATGAACTATACCACTGGATAACCAAATATTAGAATGTGCCTCTTTATAGAAGTATTCCAGCTAATACATCAAAATGATAGAATTAGAATATCACCATTTCCACACAATGACTAAAAAGCAATATTGCTGACTGCTGCCATCATAAAAAGAAACACAATCTGACATTATGTGCCAAACACCTCTCATAGGGATAACACCCGAATCTGGTCCAGTCTTTATATCCAGCTGCCAATTGGCAGGAAATGCCACAGACAGAAGAACATATTGAACTATGTCAAGAACACAAAATCAGCAAAATCCAGACTGCAGGAAACTCTACCGATCAAATGATCTTGGTTCTTCAATAGAAAATTGTAAGGAAAAGAAAAGAATGAAAGGAGTATCTATAGATTAGGAGACTTAAAAGGACACATCACTTATTTAAAAATAGGCAAGGATAAAATTAAACCATAGTGTCTAGGGATACACGTTTGAATAATGAAATTCTTTAAAAATGTAGGAAGAAATTGGCATACAAATCAGGAAAATGGTTACTAATGGGGACAAGAGGGGCTTATGATTGAGATGGAGCATATAGACAAGGTTTCCAGAGTACTCACCAAACTTCTCAAAGTAAAGAATCTCAGAGACCTAATGCAGAGTCTCATTTCTAAACGGAAAAGACTAATAATTCCAAGTTACATCTATTCCTTATGTTCTCGATACACCTGCATGTCTTTTCTTCCATACATATGCACCCCAGCCTTGCCAAAATACATCTGTTTCATGTATAAACACAAATACATTTAATTCTTCCCAGGTTGGATATAACAATTGCATATAACTCTAAATCCAGGATATCTGGATGATACAAATTCATTTCAATATGTGGTTTATCATGATTTTGTTCAAACAAGCTAAATGATAAATATAACCAACAACCAAATTAAACAATGTAGAGTGGGTATATTAGTTTACAATGGCTACAATAACAAATTACTACAAACTAGGTGGCTTAAAATAACAGAAATTTATTATTTCATCGATCAGGAAGCTCTAAGTCTGAAATTGAGGTATCAGAAAGGCCATGCTCCCTCTGAGGGTTCTAGGACAGAATTCTCTTTGCCTCTTCCTAGCTTCTAGTGTTTGCTGGCAATCCTTGGCATTCCTTGGCTTGCCTTTCCTGCTTGCACATTTTCTTTCAAAACCCAGTCACCATTCTGTAAGCACACCCAAGCAACTCACAGAAGCCTAGCTAGAAAGGAACTGATGCTCCAGCTGACAGCTCGCACCAACTTACCAAGGAAGCAGCCCACCTGGGCCATCGCAGCTGGTGTATTCAGCAGAGACAAGGCATTTTTGCCTTCCCTGCCTAAACTGCACACCTATGAGCAAAATTAATAGTTTTTGTTGTTTACATCTACTACATTTTGAGATAGCTTGTTTTACAGCAAGAGACAATCCACTTGCGGTGTCATGCAAAGCAGTGGTTCTAACTGGGGTAGCTGCATCACAAGTTTGCTTTGTTCTTCACATGACCATCTTCTCTGTATATTTGTCTGTGTCTGAATCTCCCTTTTCTGGCTCTTATAAATACGCTAGTCATTGGATTTAGGGCTCACCCTAGTTTAGTATGACATCCTCTTAAGTAAGTAAATCTGCAAAGACCCTTTTTGCAAATAAAGTCATGTTCTGAAGTTCTGGGCATATACGAATTTTGGGGGGACATTATTTAACCCAGTACAAATAAACTTGCTTCTATTGGGGGAAACAAAAGCAAGGAAGCAACAGTAAAACTTCTTGGGAAAAAAGCAAAAGCAATCTGTTCTGTTCCACACTGTTCCACAGCAAATATTATATCATGAAGAACCGAGAATGTAAGAGCTAACTTTCCAAAAGGAGGAGTTAAGTTCTTGGTCTTTCATTTTAGATGCACTGAATTCTTACTACTAGAAGGCCCTACCTTATCCATTGTCCACTATGATGACCTTCCAAAGAGGCATTGTTTCAAATTTTCTTTCTGGAGAGCTAATCCTATCCTAACAGTTGTCCTATCATGTCATGTCCTTTGGGTATTTGAGATTTGAGGGATACCACAATACAGTGAGATACAAACTACTTTTGCCAGGCTTGAGATTTACTTAACATCTGCCTGTCAGTTTTATTTCAGGGGGGCCTTTAAATAAGTATTCCTCAACATGATACCAATGACAATTTGGACCAGATAATCCTTGTTGTAGGGAACCGTCCTGTGTATTGTAGAATGTATAATAGCAGTCTGAGCCTCAACTCACTAAAAGCCACTGACATCCCACTCCAGTTGTGACAACCAAAAATATCTCCAGACATCGTTAAATGTCTTCTGGAGAGCAAACTCATCCTCAGTTGAGAATCACTACTTTACACGATGCCAGAAATGGATTATCTATTATTGCATTAAAAAATACCTCAAAACTTAGTTGATTAAAAAAACCCTAATTATTAATTTTGCTCAAAAAAAACTGCAGTTTGGG
Source organism: Callithrix jacchus (assembly GCF_049354715.1). NCBI lineage: Eukaryota > Metazoa > Chordata > Mammalia > Primates > Cebidae > Callithrix > Callithrix jacchus. The sequence goes on along the minus strand of NC_133512.1, from coordinate 86,763,703 downwards.
CAGGAAAAGCAAGGATACCTTGTCTCTGCTGCATACAGCTGAGGTGGCCCAAATGGGGCAATTCGTTGGCAAGTTAGTGCCGGCTGTCAGCTGGGGCATCAGTTCCTCTCCAGCTAGGCTTCTATGAATTGCTTTGGTGTCTTTACAAATGATGACTGGGTTTCAAAAGAAAAGGTTTCACAAGAGTAAAGTGGAGTTTATGACATTTTTATGATCTAGCGTTCAAAGTCCTGTAGTATTCATTATTTAAGAGAGTATGTAGAATGGGAGATATGATTGCAATCTTCTTTGGAAAATATAATCTTTTGCCATCTGCCCTGTGGACACAAAAACTCACATTCTTTCCATCTGCCTAATAGAATGATTTCATCCTTTAAGATCTTCAAGTCTCTATAGCTCAATCATCTGAATCAAGTCTAGGTGTGGATGGTTCTCTTCAGGTGTGGTTAATTAGTGCAGCTGCTTGAGTACCATTCCTCTTGATCTGAAAAAGTCTGAACTAAAGGGACAAATTATCTGATCTTCACACACACTCAGCATATATTGAGATAGTTCTAGAATCTCTGCTTTACAAAATCCCTTTAAATATAGGTAAGACAGGAAGCGTGTAACAGACACTGTTCCACAGCAGTTCTGAAATCCAGCCAGGGATGTGTTGTCCCTTTCTTGACTAAGGCTTATTCTTGCTCCTTAAAGATTGTTTTTCATGGGTCTTGCTTTCACATTCTGGGCTCTTCATTCTGATATCTGAGTCAATTATCTTCCTTTTCCATCAAAAATACTTTATGTTTGCACCTGAGTCATTCTCTTAACCAGCTTCCTGCCTGCAAACTTGGGCGTTCAAAGGAGCTGCCTGTTTGACGAAGCTGTATTGACTCTGTCCAGCTGAGTCTGTGCTGTTATAATTATCAGTGTCATAAGTCCTATGGTATCACTTTTTACTAAAAAATCTTGTGAGTTTCTTAAGTATCAACATATAATACATTCTATTAGGTCAAGCATAATCTCTTTGAGATTATTCTTTCCCTATCGAGCTTAAACTGTGAAGCTTTCATTGGATAACACATTTCGTATTCTCAGAAACCTTTTCTTTTTAAGGTGTAACATCTATGTGGTGTACTCTAAGATACCTAGGGGGCTTTCTGTCTCTCTGAAAGATTATATATTCGTCACTATGTTACATATTTCTGAAGTCTTAACAAAGACTCTTAATCACCATCCCGGACTTGATCTTTGCCCAGAACTCATTTCTTAATTTAAAAATGATTTTCCATATGGAAATCCTGGGTATGAGAAGGAGGTTTACTTTAGAACCCAGAAATTAACAGTCTTTTTTGTTTAATAGTGCATTCTTTAGTTCCTTTCTACTCTCAAATTTTATCATAGGTGCACTTTTAATATTTTATAATCATCAAGTTTTAGGTACCTTTTCTATTTTCTATGTTATTGCAGAAAACAACCTTGGCAAACTTTCTGTCAGTACATAGCAATTGCTTCCCTTCCTCCAGTTCCTACTAAAATTTGCCATACCTTTCTGTTAAGCCCTCACTGACAGCCTCCTTGATGTCTTTTAGCTTTAGCTTACTGTCTCTTAGAAACCATTTAAGAAGCAGGGGTGTCCAATCTTTTGGCTTCCCTGGGCCACATCAGAAGAAGAAGAATCATCTTGGGCCACACATAAAACACACTAACACTAATGATAGCTGACACGCCAAAATTAAAAAAATATATATCTTGTTGTTTTAAGAAAGTTTGCAAATTCGTGTTGGGCTGCATTTAAAGCCGTCCTGGACTGCCTGTGGCCCACAGGCTGCAGGTTGGACAAGCTTGATAAACTTCCAAGTAGTATCCAAGGCACTTTTGAGTTTCTGCTGTCTTCTGCCTAAACCCAATGTCACATGTTTCAGAATTTCTTTTTGGCAGCACTCTACTACTAGTACCCAAAAGCTGTTGTAGTATTTATCGCTTTGTGACAAACCACTCCAAAGTTAGTGGCATTTTAGTAGGCTTAGAAATTGTAAGTGCCGGGAATTAGAACACAGCACAGTAGGACAGTCTTTTTCCATGGTGTATGGGGCTTTAGCTGCAAGTGTTAAAGGCTGGTGATGACTCAGTCATCTGGCTGGGGGCCAGAATCATCAAGAGTTGTCTTCATATATCTGGTTGATACTGGCTGTTGACAGTGAGAGTCTCTCTCCATGGCCTCAGCGTATGTTTTTTCTTCATGGGCCAGTTGTTGACAGTCTGATAACTGGGTTCCAGGACTGAATATTCTAGGAGAGCAAGGTGGAAGTATATGGCCTTTTTCTGAACTAGCCTCATAAGTCCTATGGTATTGCTTTCACTAAACTCTCTTGGTTGAGGCAGTCACAAAGATCCATTCAGGGTTCAGGGGACATAGACCATATTATGCAATAGTTAGAGTATCCATATCACATAGTAAGAATGTGGTATGGGAAATATTTTTGTGTTCAACTTTGGAAGATACAATCTGAAACACTCACTGAGTGAAATGTTTGTATCTCTAGCCTGTAACCCTAGTTTTTAATGTCTCAGCAACAGGTTTAGGTCTCTGTCTATTTCTTCTACCCTCAATTTAAAGGCCTGTTTAAATTGAAGTCACTGACTTAGATAGCCAGAGATAATAAAAAGTTTTATCTTGTACGGGCATTGATTCCAGGTTTCTGTGCTTTGAAATTAGGATTTTGGAGAATTTAGGTAGGGAGTATATACAAGATACAGTCATGCACCAAATAATGATGTTTCAGTCAATGATAGACCACGCATAAGATGGCAGTACTATAAGATTATAAAGGAACTGAAAATTCATATAGCCAAGTAACACTGTAGCCATTATAATGTCATAGTACAACACAGAATTCATTTGTTTGTAGTGATGCTGCCAAAAAAAACCTATTGTGCTGCCAGTTATATAAAATTATAGCACATAAAATTATGCACAGTATATAATACTTGACAATGATAATAAACAGCTATGTTACTGGTTTAGGTATTTATAATACTAACATTTTATTATTTTGGTGTGTACTCCTACTTACGAAAAAAAATTAAGTGTAAGAAAACCTCAGGCAAGTGCTTCAGAAAGTGTTCCAGAAGAAGGCATTGTTATCATAGGAGATGGAAGCTCCATGTGTGTTATTGCCTTTATAAACCTTCCGGTGGGACAAGATGCGAAGACAGAAGATGGCGATATTAATGAACCTGACCCCATGAAGGCCTAGGCTAATGTGTGTGTTTGCATCTTAGTTTTTAATTAAAAAGTCTTAGAAATTTTTTAAAAAAAGAAAGAAAAATGCTTACAGAATAAAGTTAGAAAGAAAATATTTTTGGATAGCTGCACAATATGTTTGTGTTTTAAGTTAAATGCTAGTACAAAATATTTAAAAAGTATCTTTTAAAATTTAAAAAATCATGAAGTAAAAAAGTCACAGTAAGTCAAGACGTATTGTTGAAGAAATAAAACTACTTTAAATTTATTGTAGCCTAAGTGTACAGTGTTTATAAAGTCTACAGTGGTGTGTAGTATTGTCCCAGTATGGCCCTCATCTTCATTTACCACTCCCTCCCTCCCTCCCTCCCTCACTGACTTCCCCAGAGCAATGTACTGCCCTGCAAGCTCCATTCATAGTAAGTACTGTGTACAGGCATACCATTTTACATCTTTTATACTATATTTTTACTCTACCTTTTCTATGTTGAGATATGTTTAGATACACAAATACCATTGCTTTACAGTTGCCTACAGTATTCAGTACAGTAACATGCTGTTCTCGTTAGCAGCCTAGGAGCAATAGGCTGCACCATATTGCCTGGGTGTACAGTGGGCTATCTCAGTTGGGTTTGTGTAAGTACACTCTATGATGTTCACACAAAGATGAAATCACCTAACTATACATTTCCCAAAATATACCTGTTATTAAGAGATGCATGACTGTAACTTGATGAATCATGGAAAAGTAAAACTTCCTGATGTCTCTGACTCCTGAAAAACACCACTTCAGCTAATACACTATGGTTAATATAAGACAAGATGTTCAGTTTTTGTACTTCAGCAGGACCCATGAATTTTAGACCTTTGCTAACTTGGATTTCTGGCCACAGCTAGAGTTTCTCTTAAAAAATTGCTGATCCCAATCCCATTACTGGGTATATACCCAAAGGATTATAAGTTGTTCTATTATAAAGACACATGCACATGTATGTTCATTATGGCACTGTTTACAATAGCAAAGACCTGGAACCAACCCAAATGCCCATCAATGATAGAGTGGATAAAGAAAATGTAGCACATATACACCATGGAATACTATGCAGCCATAAAAAAGGATGAGTTCACGTCCTTTGCAGGAACATGGATGAATCTGGAAACCAGAATTCTCAGCAAACTGACATAAGAACAGAAAACCAAACACCATATATTGTCACTCATAAGTGGGCGTTGAACAATGAGAGCTCATGGACACAGGGAGGGGAACATCACACACTAGGGTCTGTTGGGGAGTTGGGGGGCTAGGGGAGGGATAATACGGGGTGGGGAGGTTGGGAGAAATGCCTGATGTAGGTGACAGGGGGATGGAGGCAGTAAACCACCATGGTATGTGTATACCTATGCAACAATCCTGCAAGTTCTTCACATGTAGCCCAGAACTCAAAGTATAATTTTACAACATTGCTGATCCATACTAATGAACTTTTAATTTTTTTCTGATGAGTGAGAAAAAAGATCCCAGCTTGTTTCTTTTTTGCAATTTATTGAAGATGGCAAGAAATCACCAACATCCTCCAATACCCTGATATTTGCTATCAAATCCTCTTTAGTAACAGCTTTTGTGTATATGGCCTATGTCCTCACAGAAAACTGGAAACAGATTTAACCAACTCCCTTGATAACATTTTCAAAGGATTGCTATCTCCTCGTGGTCTCCCACCTCAAACAGAACCACATTTTACGGTCTTTGCTTTGTAAAACCTCACTTTTAGGTATAGTACTTAAATGTCTTGCTGTTATCTAGTTGCATATGACAGGAACATAATTTGAACTAGTTTAAGCCAGTTGGGGTTTTATTGGCTTTATGTAACAGTGAGAGAAGGGTGGTTGGAACTACCTTTAAGGATCACTAAAAAGAGATCTGAACACCATTAGAATCCTCTCTTTCTCTGTTTCTTGCAGCACTCCAGATTCATTCCCTTAGAAGAGTTTTTCCATGTCATGGGGGACATAGCTACAGACAGTTCCAGGTCACATCTTCCATAACCAGACAAAAGAGGCCTCATCTTTACCAATTGAAGTTTGAAAAACCCTGGGAATGATCTGTGATCAACTGAGTTTTCTCTTCTCATTAAATTCAAGAGTCATGAGGTATTATTATCCACTGCTGCCCTTTATAATCTTAAGGCAAATGCTGGTACAAAATACTCATTTTCTACCCAAGAAACAATTTTTTTATTGAAAAAAACTCTATACTATTCCACCAAATTACAGTAAGATTTATTTTAAGCAGAAATCCAGAGCAGAGAATAATCCCTTTTAAATTGTTGAATAAATTTAGAAATGATGTAAAAAGCAGAAAGGAAAGATATAGACTGTTTTTCTCATGAGTGAATGTTATGTATTAACAATAATGTTATACATATGCTTACTCTTTTCCTTGGCAAACCAAGAGAATCTGAATAAAAGATGGGATTGTAAAATAGAAGTGTGAGGCATCATAGCATTGGAGCTTATTGAGGTAATTGGCTAGGAATTCCTATGTGTCTCAGAATGGAGAATTTCACATCATTTTTAAAACAAATAATTCCTTGTAGGCAAACAAGTGAGTACTGAGTGGTATTTGTGGAATTATTATCCATGGCAGCATGCTCCCTGGGTAGAATGATTAGAATGATACCTTTTAGGAATAAGCAGTAAGGGCTTTTCAAAGTTATGCAGTAATCAAAATAGCAGTGGAAATGTTCTGTGATCAAGGGACCAAGAGCACTATGCTAATTTAAACAAATTCTGTATAAATTACAATGAAATACATTGTCTTAATAGGATATCACCACTAAGTAATGTTACCTAATAATAAAAAATTCTTCTATCTATCAAATTATAATTTAATACATTTTCTTACTTCAAACATTTACATAAGATCTCATCTTTAAAACTGCTTTCCCTTGGGTATACCATTCCCTGAGAACTCAATGTTATGGTTAATGGAAATGTAGTTGTCAGATTGCCTCATAACTGTAATATAAATATGAGTCTCTGGTAAGTCTCAGTGTGAACAAAAGCTACTAATTTATTTTTCATAAGTTGAATCATCCCTAAAAAGGGACAGCACAAGCCTATTGGTGACTATTTTAGTACACTTGCTGTGATAGCTGGGTAAGGAGGAAAATCAATTATAGTTCTGAAAGAGATGTAGATTTTGTTCACTTAAAACTCAGGCTTTTAATCCTTGGATAAAAACCTAGCCTGGAATGCATTCTGGAAGCATAACACTTGCTTTTACCATAAGAGGATGTAGTAACTTCTGGACGCCTATCATTTAAACAAATAGATTAGTCAAAATAATGATGTGAAAAAATGCCAAATAAGCACAACATGTTCCTTTTGGGTGAGTGAAAAGTAAATTGTGCAACAAATTTTCCATCATATTTCATCTGCTTTTGATAGGTCACAGAAACTGCATCAGTGTTCCTATGCACATGAGAAATTATAGGTATCAAAGGCAGTTGAATCTTGTTTGCTGCTGGTTAAGATTTAATCTCTCTGTAATCTTAAAAAATAATATGGTTAAAATATGTGCACAATTTACTTCATCTGATTTTTTTCTGCTTTTGGTGAATTACTAGGAAATAAATAGTTAATTTGACATTACATTTCTCTGCCCACAGCAGGCTACTAATTCTATTCAAGTTAGATTCACCTCAGTTCAATTCATTTCCCACAAAGAGCTTATTCCTCTCCTAGTCAATATGGCACATAGTTTAAAGATGTAACATGACCTTTCTCTAAATTCTAGTAAAAAAAAAAAATGAGTAAATGGTAGGAAATAGTTAAATAGCAATTCAGTTATACAATTAGTGCAAGGTATAATTTAAATGCTATAGACTTTTTAAAAAAGGCATGTATAAGTATGTTTATAGTAGATCTCTTCATGATAGCAAAAACACTGGAAACAACCAAAATGCTCATTAGTAGTGGAGAAGATAAAGAGATTATTTATATTCACACTTTGGAATTCAACATTTAAAATGAATTAACTATAGTTATATGCATTGGCATTGAATCTTATATACAATATTGGTTTGGGGCAGTCAGGCAACTCCACTTAGAAAAGATACAGTTAGATCTATTTCTTTTACCATAGACCAATATAAACTCCAAGGTTTAAATTATATTACTAAATACTAGAAAAGAAAACAGAAGAGAACATCTTTATAAAATTATATTAGGAGAGTCCTTTCTGACTCAAAATGCAGAAGCTATTTTAAAACTGACAAAACTGATTAAACAATCTTTATTTGTGACAAAACCATCATAAGCAAAGTCAGAAGACAAATGGCAAACCAGATCGGAAAATAATTATTTAGAATTAATATGCTAGGAATTTATTTAAGTATCAATAATCTAAGAGAAAAATGTACAAAGGACAGAAAAACTGGTTCATAGAAAAGTCAGACAAATGATTATAAACATAAGAAAAATACACAGCTTCTTTATATAATAATATAATAAGAGAATTATGAATTAAACTACAATCAGATGGATTTTTCACTTATTAAATTAGCAGAAACTAAATGTAGTGATGCTAAAGGGAAAGAGGCACACATATATCATTGTTACTTCTTTATGAATACAATTTGGCAATGTCTGTCATTACAAATGTATCTCCTCTTTGACCCAGGAATCCCACTCACAGGGACTTATCCTAGAGAAATACATGCACACATGAGAAACGAAATATGTTATTATCTGCACATTGTGTTAGTGAAATATTGAGAATAGCCATGCCCATTAATAGAAGACTAGCATAGAAACTATAGTAGAGACACATTATGGAATGTTATGTAGTTATAAAAAAGAATGAGAAAATGCTCCACATAGGGATGTAAAAAGATCTATATGTGATAAGATGTATATTTTTTTAAATCAAAAATTAGGAAAAATAAAAATATAGCTGTATTTGCTTATATTGGAAACAGTCAAAATAAATTAATGAGTGATTACCTATGGGAAGAATATGGAGGGGTCCATAGAGTGACAGGAATAGGGGAGGAAGCAGGGATTTTCAGTTTATTGTGTATTGTTTTGATTTTTTGCTGCATACATATAATACTTAATGAAATTAACTAACAGAGCCCTAGTGAAAAGAAGAAAGAGCAAAGTACAGAAGCATGGATACATTATGACTGCTTTTATGTGAAGTTAAAAATCAGGCAAAATAAAACAGTTTATAATAAATACTGTGACAAAACCAAGAAACGATTAAAACAAAATTCAGAATGGTTGAAGGAGGGTAAGCAGGCAGAAAATATAGAAAAGAAAAAGGCAATCACTGAGGGCTGTAGGAGTTTAGTAAGTTTTCCAGGAAGGAAGGGGACATAAACTAGTTCTCCCAGGCTGTGGATTCTAGTAAATATAGTTCATATTTATGTATTGTTTTGTAGTTTGTAAAACATTACATGCACATGATATCATATTGAGTTTTATATTGATTTTTGATAACAGAGAGAAATGAGAACAGGCACTCAAAATGAAAAAAAAAAAGCATAGCCAAGGCACAGAAGATGTGAAGGCACATTCTGTATTACGAGACTTTGAGGGATATGCCTGGCTGGGTAGTTGAGTTAGGTAGTAATGAGTATAGACCAATAGATTCACATGTTGCATTATAATGGAATTGAGACCTTATCTGGGATGCCATTAAAGGTTTGTTTGTCTGTTTACAAAAACAGATATAAAAAATATTTGAAAATTGAACACAGTAGCACTTCCTAGGCCCTGCCTAACACTGGCTCTAGCCTTCAGGCTCATCACTAACAACCATCGTCAGGACTAACACTGTCCAATTCCATGCCTACCAAGGTGGAAACCTAGATGACTTAGGGATGTCTTAATTTCCACATATTTTAATTTTTCAATTTTCCTTGTGTTATCAGTTTCTAATTTCATTTCATTAGAGTTGAAGAACACATTTTGTGTGATTTCAATCTTTTTACATTTATTGAAACTTGTTGTACAGCTTGGCATATGGTCTATCCTACAGAATATTCCAGGCACACTCGAAAATAATGTGTATTTTATTGTTGGAGTGAGTGCTCTACAGATGTCTGCTACATCTGGTTGGTTCATAATGTTCAAGTTTTCTATTTCCTTGTTAATCTTCTGTCTAATTATATCCAGTATTGAAAATAGAAGACTGAAGCATCCAACAATTACCATTGAATTGTCTATTTCTCCCTTCAATTCTGTCATTTTAAATTTTGAGTATTCTTGGGCTCTGTTGTTAGATGAATATGTTATAATTGTTATATCTTCTCCACAAATTGATCCTTTTAACATTGTAAAATGTTTTTTTGTCCCTAGTAAAAGTTTTTATCTTATTTTTTGTCTGATACTAATCAAGCCACTCCAAGTCTCTTTTGGTGACAGTTGGCATAGTGTATTTTTTGCATCCTTTTACCTCCAACCTACTTATATTTTTTAATCTAATGTATCTCTTGTAGCCAGCATACAGCTGAATCATATTTTTTTAAAAAAGCATTATGTCAATCTCTACCTTTTATTTGGAGTGTTAAATCCATTTGTATTCAATATAATTACTGCTAAGGTGGGCTTTATGTCTTCCATTTTTAAATATGGTTTTGTATGCCTTAGACTTTTTTAGTTCTTCTTTTCCTCCATTGCTGTCTTTGTTTTTATTAAATAGACATTTTCAAGTGGACCATTTTTAATTCCATTTTTTTTTTACTATATGGTTTTTAGCTACTATCTTAGCTGAGGAATTATAATTAACGTTTTAATTTAGGACACTCTAGCTTGGATGAATACCAACTGAATTACAATAGGATATGTTAATAAAAACTTTGCTTCTATAGAGCTTTTCCTTTCTCATCCTTAATACTGTTATCTTACAAACTGTATGTTTGTGGATTTTCTATCAATGAAGGCACCAGTTATTGCTTTATATCAGATAGAAGAAAAGATAGTTGTATGAAGAAACCACTTATATCAGACTTTATATTTATGTGTTTTTCTTACTAGTCCTCTTCTTCATGAAATGAATTCAAATTGCTATATAGTGTCCTTCCATTTCAGCCTGAAAGACTTCCTTTAGTAGACCTGCTAGGAACAAGTTCTCTTAGTTTTTCTTTATTTTGGAATATTTTAATTTCTCCTTCATTTTTAAAAGATAGTTTTACAAGATACACAGTTCTTCACTGATAGTCTTTTTCTCTCAGCAGTTTAAATATATCATCACACTGCTTCCTGGCTTTTATAGTTTCTAATGAGAAATCAGCTCATTCTTGTTGAGGATGCCTGTGTATGATGAATTGCTTTTCTATTTTGCTGCTTTCAAGGGTCTCTCTGTCTTCTTAGCTTACAATGGGTTAATTATAATCTGATTTGGCTTTCTTTGAGCTTATTCTACTTGGAGTTAATTCATTTTTATGGATGTGTAAATTTATGTTTTTCATAAAATTTAGGTAGTTTTTATCCATTCCTTATTCAAACAATCTTTTTGCCTCCCCCTTTTTTTAATCTCCTCTCCTGGGATGTTTATTATGTGTGCATTTTATGCATGATATCCTAGAGTTCCTTGCAGCTCTATATTTCTTCATTATTTTTTTCTTTTTGTTTTTCAGACTGGGTAATTTCAGTTTTCTTACATTCAAATTGTCTGACTCTTTCCTCTACCTCCTGAAGACTGCTCTTCAACCCCTCTAGTAAACTTTGTATTTTAGTCACTGTACTTGTCAACTCCAAATCTGTCTCTTTCTTTCTGTTTTTTTTTTTTTAATAATTTGTATTTCTTTATTGATATTCTCTATTTGGTGAGATGCTGTCTCCATGCTTTCTTTTACTTCTTAAAGCATACTATTCTTTAGTTCCTTTACATATTTAAAATAGATTATTTAAAGACATTCTCTAGGGAGTTGAACATCTGTACTTCCTTAAGACAATTTTTATAAACTGATTTTTCTCCCCTGTTGATAAACTATTCCCCCTTATTGCTTTATATGGCTCATAATTTTTGGTTGAAAACTAGATTTTAAATAATATAATGTGACCAATCTGAAAATCAGATCTCCTCCTCCCCTAAAGCATGTTGTTGTTGCTGTTTTGTTTTTTTTTCTTTTCTTTTCTCACTTTTCTGAACTAATTCTGTAAAGTCTGTACTCTTTGTCATGTGTGAATGCTGAAGTCTCTACTTGGTTACCTTGAGGGTCAGCTAGTGATTGGACCAATACTTCCTTAGATTCTTGAAACCAGTAAGTCTTCTAATCTTTGTTGAGGAATTCTGTGTGTGATGGGGCATGCCTTCACCACTCAGCCAGGCACTTTCCAACTCTGCTGTAGCTTTTATTACCTACTTAAACAGAGCCTCAAGTTAGCCAGTGGTAAATCTTAGGGCCTTCTCAGGTTGGCCTTGGGCACAAACATAGCACTAGGCATACATGTGGCCTTCTACATTCCCAGTAACATGGCAGAGCTTTTCAAAGCCAACTATGGATATCTAATTCTCCAGCTTCTCCTTTTAAGTTTATGAGTTAGCCTATCATTTGCCCCAACTGTTTTCTCTAACTATAGACAACCAGCACATTCAGCAATTGTATCTGATTGTTTTCAACAAATGCCCTAGAAAGGCTGTTTCCAGTGAGTAGGCTCCGAGTAAGATCAAATAAAGACAGCCTTGTGAGTGAGTCTTCCAGAGAACCACCAGAGTAGTCGAATAGTAACAACATTCTGCAACATGTCTTTGAAGATGTCCATCTCCATTTACTTCTTCAAGAGTTGACACATTGCAGATTTTCAGTGTAATTATGGGTTGTTGATTTTTAAGGCTACTGTGGAGCTGGGAGAAGGCTGGGAATAGGACAAGTTAAAATGCCACAATCTTGCTATTCGTAACAAAATTAAACAGTTTTTCTTAAATAAATTCTTTCTTTAGTACTTTGAGCGTTTGGCTAATTTTCAGAGTTCTAAAAAAGTTGGCTCTGATAATTTTTGCCAATGTTCTTATTGCTTTCATCAAGGAGGTAATTTTTAAAGGTTTCTACATCATCATTTTTACTGTTATAAACATAGGCTACTTGGAGAAAGTAAAGAGAGGGGACAAGAAGAATAAGCAAGCAGTGAAGCTACAGTTTAGGAAGAAAATGTAAATAAAAATATTGTTGGGATATTTACTATCTAGAAATGACTACAATTCTACAAAGATTTTTACAATATTAGTGGGATAATAGCAAAAGCTTTAAATAGGATACCAACCATGGAGTACACCCTGGGAAGACACTGGCTGCAGCTGTGGAGGTACAGTGGGGCTGCAGCTGTGGAGGTACAGTGGGGCTGCATGCTCCATGGAGTTGGCCAGGGGCCAGGAACAGGTGGGATCCCTGCCCTCTACTGAGTCAGCTGGGCAGGAGCCCCATGCTCCAAGGCATAGCTGTAGCCAGCCAGCTGTGGCTCTGGATCTGAGCATCCCTATGCTCTTGGAGGCCCAGAAAGCTCCTTACTTCCATGGGCTAGAAAGTGCCTGCTCCCAGTGCTTGGCCTCTCCCTGCTTCTGGCACTCCCTCCAGGGTGCAGCACAGTTGTGGCTGAGCCTAGGTGTTGTTGCAACCCAGCCAGGTGTGCATGCACTTGGTGTGGTGCTGATATACCAGCCCCCTGCTTCCTGGGCCTCCTCTGGACTTTGGGTGCCAACAAGCATGAGAGGGAAGCCAACAGGAGCTGAGCACATCTCAGCACAGGCCTTCAGGTGCCCCTCAGCAGGAACAGCCTGGGCACCATGGATGACATGTTGATGGTGGCAGAAGGCAGACAGGCTTCTGGCAGAAAAGGGCAGCTCCCTAGTGAAGCCCCACCTTCAAGCTAGGGATGGCCTGAAGCCTGGGGGTTAGACTCAGTTCCAGGTGGAGTCCACAGCCTGGAGTGGGAACTTACACGGTGCTTTTTCCAGGCCTGTCCATGGCTTCCTATGGACCGATCAGCACACACTTCCTCCCTTCTGAGACCATAAAAACCCCTGCCAGACTCACATGGACATCAAAACTATCAACTATGGAAACGAGCTATGCACTATAAGTCTCCATACGTCCAGATGACCTGCCTGGGGAAAGGAGCTACCTATTTCAGGTATCCTGAAAGCTATTCTGTTGCTCGATAAAGCTCTTCTCTGCCTTTCTCTCCCTCCAGTTGTCCATATACCTCATTCTTCCTGGATGCAGGAAAGAAATTCTGGACTCACTGAATGGTGAAACTGAAAGAGCGGTAACATAAACTGGGCTGAAACACACCCCCATGCTCATCGTGTTGTGAGTGATGAGGAGAAAAGAGCTGCAGCCCTTTGGGAAACCCGGACCTACGGGCTCCCTGAGCACAGGGCTGTGACACCCTCTTTGGGGCTCTGCAGTTCCTGATATCTCCAAACTTCCAGGTACCACTGCATTTCCCTCATCCAGATGTGGGTGCCCACAGCAGAAGCTGCTTGCAGTGCATCTGGTCCAGCTGCAGCCTCCCATGGAACTGGCACCTCTGCCGGCACCTGGAGCTTCCAGTCCCACCACAGCAGCCAGTGTGCCTGGCTAAGTGCAGTGGCTGGACCCTGCGCTCACTCACTCACACACCCTTCACTGCTCCATGCCTGGCTTGCTCCTGGCAGGTGTGGGATCTGGGCCGGTAGTGAGAGTAGAGTGCAGCTGGCCGGGCTGAGTGGGCAGAAAGAACCCAGCAGGTATGAATTATACTCAGTTAGAAGATGCCACCGGCCACAGAGGTTTCTGGCTGGCAAGTGACATCCAAAGGATCCTGTGACAATATCATGCTGTTTGGTTACTGTAGCCTTATAGTAGTTTGAAGTTGGGTAGTGTGATGCCTCCACCTTTGTTCTTGCTTAGGTTGTTTTGGCTATGTAAAAAGTCCATCATATTTCTACTTCTCATTTTGTCTTCTGGGAAAAAGTAGGGGACAGAAAGGTGTAAAGTAACATTTATAAAGATTCTAAAGCTTTCTAGATAATGCTGAAAAATTTCCATAAAAGCAACATTTTTATCTGAGAGTGATAATTACTTTCCAGAAATGGGTATTTTCTGGGATACTCTATGTTGCTGTTTTCATACAGTAAAGCCCTAAGTTTGGTAGACAACACAGAGGACTTGAAAAACCAGAAAATTCCAATTCTATGATATAACAGTTAGAAAAAATAATTCCATGGTATAACTATTTAGATGCTGACAGGACATGGATTTTGTTTATAGTTCAATACAAACCAAATACCTGATTTGAAACATGGGTTATGTAAAACACAACACACATTCAGTCCTTGATAAATAAATAACTTATGTTGATATATTAGTTTTCTATTGTTGCTAAAACAGGTTAGCACAAGTTTCATGGCTTAAAAAAGACAAATGTGTTATATTACATTTTGGTAGGTCAGCAATTCTTCATAGAAAAAGAAGAAACAATTCTAAAATTTATATGAAACCACAAAAGACCCTGAATAGCCAAAGCAATCTTGAGCAAAAATACCAAAGCTTGAGGCATCATACTATTTGACTTCAGACTGTTCTACGAAACTATAGTAGCCACAACAGCATGGTACCAGCATGAAAACAGATACACAGATCAGTGGAACAGAATAGAGAACAAGAAACACATCTGTGCTCTTGCAGCTAACTGATTTTCAAGTGTCAAGGACACACAATCGAGAAAGGTCAGTCTCTTCAATAAATGGTGCTGAAAAAAATTTGATATCCACATGCAGGAGAATGAAGCGAGGGCCTTATCTATCACTATATATATACATACATATATATATACATATATATATAATCAATTCAGAATGGATAAAGACTTAACTGAGAGATAAAAAGTGAAACATGAAGAGACATGACATTGGTTAAGGCTAGAAATTTTGGGGTAAGACCCAAAAAACATAGGCAACAAAAGCAAAACTAGACAGATGGGATTACATAAAACTAAAATGCTTTTGCACAGCAAAGGAAAAAAAGAGTGAAAAGACAAGCAACAGAATGAGGTGAAATATGTGCAAACTATGCATCTGACAAAAGGTTAATATCAATATATAAGGAACTCAAAAAACTCAATAGCAAAACAAATTTTTAAAAATCCAATTAAGAAATGGGCAAAAGACCTGAATAGCTGTTTCTCACAAGAAGCCATACAAAGACCAACATGTATATGAAAAAATGATCAACATTAGTTATCATCAGGGAAAAGCACATCAAAACCACAATGAGATATCACCTCACTCCTGTTAGAATATCTATTATCAAAAAGAAAAAAAGTAACAAATGCTGGCTTGGATGTGGTGAAAAGGTGACTCCTACACATTGTTGTTGGGAATAGTGCATCCCTTACAGAAAACAGTATGAAAATTTCTTTAAGAACTAAAAATAGAACTGCCATATGATCCAGCAATCTCACTACTTGGTATATATTCAAAGGAAATGAAATCAGTATGTCAAAGAGATTATCTGCATTCCCATGTATGAGTCTCAATAGTGAAGACATGGAATCAACTTAAATGTCCATGAATGAATGGATAAAGGAATTGTGATGTGTACACACACACACACACACACACACACACACACAGACACACACACACTTCAGCTACAAAAAAAAAAAAATAAGACTGACATTCTGTCATTTATGGCAACATGGAAGAACCTGGAAGACACTAAATGAAATAAGCCAGGCACAAAAACAAAAAATACCACATCATCTCACTCATATGTGGAATCTAAAAAGTTGGTCTTGTAGAAGTAGAGAGTAGAATGATGATTAACAAAGGCTAGGTGGGAAGGAGGGACAGGAGCACAGGGAGTGATTGGTCAATAAGTATAAAGTTACAATTAGGTAGGAGGAATAAGTTCTGTTGTTCTACTGCACAGTAGGGTGACTGTGGTTAACAATATTTTATTGTATATTTAAAAGTAGCTGGAAGGAGGATTTTGAATGTTTTCACCACACAGAAATGATAAATGTATGTGGTGGTGGATATACTAAATACTCTGAATTGATTTTTACACAATGTATGCCTGTATTCAAATGTCACCCTGTACCCCACAGATACGTAGAACTATTATTTGTCAATAAAAACAAGAAATTTAAAAAGAAACCAGAAAAAAAGTCCTGCAGGGATTTCAGTGATAATGGGATATCAAACATTATATGCCTTCTAATGTGATACACAATGGTGTACACAGCATCACCCATGAAATATTCTTGTTCAAAATGCTTAATTGGAATTTAATTCAGCCTATAGTTTTAACCTCCAATTTATAGGAAATAGAGGTGATACAGTATCAATTTAAAAAATACCACAAAGAACAAACAAGGGTATGTAAAATTCTGCAAGACAATTTATCTTGTCTCATTGCTAAGTCTATATCATGGAGGAAAAATGAAAAGGGAATGAAATTGCTTTAGATGAAAAGATAACAAAACAGCCAAAGACAATGCATGGCATTTGACTAAATCTTGGTTTGAAAATATATTTTAAAAAACCCATAAAATATTTTGTGGAGACAAGTGGCAATATTTTAATGTGGACTGGCAACTATATAACATTAAGACATTCTTTAAGCTTGTCAGATGTGGTAACAGTACTGTTAATAGATAGAGAACTCTTATTTTCTGGAAATGCATGCTAAAGTGGTTCGTTTGAAATATAATGTTTATAATTTATTTTATAATGACTCAGGACAAAACATATATAGAAGAAACAAATACACAAAATGTTAATGAGGTAAGAGGTATATGAGCAATATTGAGCAATTTCTACTTTTCTGAACTAAACATTTTCATGTTAGTGAAAATTCTAAACATCTAATATAAAAGTGTATATATATATATATATATATATATATATATATATATATAACTTAATTGCAGTTGTCTACTCAAACAATTAGAAAAAGGAAAAAGTTGAGAAATAAATGTCAGCTTTATTCAGCCTAATCTTATTTTTTTTATTCTAGGAGATGGACTTAAAATATTTTTTTTCTTATTTTTGTTTGGAGATAGATTATTTCTAGGATCAAAATAATAGAGTCACTATTACATGATTTAATTTCTTTCTTCAGAACATCCAGTTCTTTTCAGTCTGTTTTGGGTGCTTGTCAAACCTTATGCAATCTATATAGTGGGCTCCATTGTGTTCTAGGTGGACAGTCTCAACTCTTGTGATAGGGAGAGTAAGTCTCAGTGATTCATTGTATTGACAAGTTGTCAATACAAGAGACTACCTGGTGATCAGTAAACTGCAGATGAGGAGTAACTTGAAAGATTCCTCTGAAATTCAGCACAATCAAGCATATCTAACACTGTTTTGAGGCACCTACTTCGTCTTCATGCTCAAGGAATGCCATTGTTGCAAAAGTCCTTGTTAGGACAGCCACAAGATACTTGCTGAGAGCTCTGTCAGACATTTCAGAAGTTGTTGGAGACCCCTGGTGGCAATATGAAGGATAAACAACTCATCATAAAGTTTGATGCTAGTATGGAAAAATAGTATAAATGGGAACAGAAAATTTAGCCTTCTTTTGTTTCTCTGACCTTTCTATTTATTCTTTCTCTTGCTCTTTAAAAAGATTATTATTCCTTAAAGATTTTTCCATGCTATTCTTATTTATACATTTTCCCTGAATGATCATACCCATTCACCAAATCATTCTTTCAGCATGGTTTTCTCTATTGAGCTTCATGCCTGTATTTCTACTTCCTTGCTACATATTTCTATACCGATATCTCTTAAACTCAACATTACAAAAAGATGCTAATTTTCTAAGTCTATATTTGCTATTCAATGAAATAGTAGCACAATACAGCAAGCTAGAGGGCTTATCAACAAAACTTGAAGGTACAAAGAGTATGGCACAGTCACCATGTGTGAGGCACAGGGATAGGTGCTGGGACAAGGAAAAGAAAGTCACATCTTAGAGAAGAGTGAAGAAGCATATCCTTTAATGTAATAGAGGAATACATGTACTGCTTTAGAAGTTCTGAGGAAGGAGACCTAACCAAGACTGAGTTGAAAAGATTCAAGATGAATAAATCTTAGAAGAAATTACTATAAAGCTTTATTAGAGAAAGTAAGAATTTGCCTCTTATGATCTGAATTTTACTTTTCCTCCAAATTCATATATTAAAGTCCTTGCATTCAGTAACCTTGAATATGACTGTATTTGGAGACAAGAGTCTTTAAAGAGGTAAGTTAAAATGGGGTGAATAGGGTAGGCTCTAATCCCATATGAATTGTGTCCTTATAAGAAGAAGAAATTTGGACACAGACATGGGCAGAGGAAATATGATGTGAAAACACAGGGAAACAGCCAATGAGAGACCCCACAGAAGAAATTAATTGTGCTAACGTGTTGATGTTGGACTTCTGGCCTCCAGAACTCTGAGAAAATAAATTTCTGTTAAGTTACCCAGCCTGTGGTACTTCATTATGGCAGCTCTTGCAAACCAATATAGTATGATTTGTTTTTCAAGGTAATAGTAAGACTGTTCTAAGCAGAGGGAAGAAAATATGCAAAACAAATGGCCATCAAAGATGATAGCTTACTTGAGAAACTATAAGTAGTTTGGCATGACCAGATCACATGTCATACAGTGGGTAAGGGAGGTAGAGAATTTGGGGTAATGAGATTAGAGAGATAAAAAGAGACCAGATTATGAGCCAAATTAAATAGTGGAATTGAAATGGCAGGAAGGTGAAGACATGGAATGAAAGGAAGCAGTATTAAAGGAGATCTCATACATTGCAATTGGTTCTCTCCAATCAAAGTTAATCATTGGCGTATAACTCTTAGGTCTCTGTCTAATCCAGTTTTCTATGTTAATGACTAGTAGTGTTTCATGATAATTACCAGTTGTCTAAGAGATAGAGACATACTTTTAAGAACCAAATTATTGTTTTCCTCTCACAAGTTGTTTATTCCCTCTGAGCAATCTAAATATGGCTTTACTTAATTTTATATCATTACACTTTCCTCCTTTATTGTACGCTTCTTCTTTCTGTGTTTATGTTTTAATAATATCTAGAATAGGTTACTGCAAGTTTGTTGAGCTACTGCTTGGATAACCTGGGTTTAGCTAGAATAGTACAGTCACACACCACATAATGATGCTTCAATCAAAGAGGGACATATATACAATGGTCTTCCCATAAGATTATGATGGAGCTGATGTACACAGGTGTACCCTTTTTTCCTTTAAACCACATTTTTTACTTTACCTTTTCTATCTCTATATATGTTTAGATACACAAATAGTTATCATTGTGTCACAATTGCCTACAGTACTCAGTGCAATAACATGCTGTATAGGTTTGAAGTCTAGGAGCAATACGCTATACCATATGGCATAGCCTAGGTGTGTAGTAGGCTAACCCATCTCGGTTTGTGTTAGTGCACTCTATGATCACACAATGAAATAACCTGAGGATGCATTTCTCAGGACATATTCCAGTCATTATGTAATGCATGACTTTACTTTTAACATCAATGTATCTCTATTTTTAAGCTTTAATATTTATTTTGGTTCTTTTTAATTACCATTAACTTTCCTACAATTTAAAGTATGAATGATTTATCTTTGTTTTCCTTTTTGTCATCTCCCGTGTTAGCTTTTCATCCTTCACTTTCTTATGGATAGCATAGAATTAATTGTTACGCTGCAACAAATTAAGATAGAAGTTTCACAAAAGCAATGGCCACACCTAACTTGCTGATCAATATGTTCCCAGTGCCTGATACAGTGCCTCACACAGGGTTGATCATGCATTTATTTTAAAGGTAAAATAAAATTTACTCCACGTCTATTTGCTTTCAGCTATCTATCAACAAATCTTTATGAAGCCATTCTTAAATTAGAACAGTACTTCAGAATTCTCTGGGGATTTTTTTTAATATACACATTTAGTAGTTCGACCTCAGATATACAGAATCTGGATTTGGGGGGCAAGGATAATGGAGGGATGTAGACATAAGTTTTGTAAAAAAGCTTCTAATGTGGTGCTGATATCTATCACTGAAAAGGGCAAACGCTGTTATTTCTTTCACCTCAGTTAAATTCTTCCTGACCTGAGACAAAGGATGAAGAAATAATATTAGGCAGTGAGAACCATGTTTTGGTGTAGGGAATGCTGCCTTAAGCCTCTTGGCACATTCTTTAGCTGTCTGTATTCATAAGACTGGCCTCCACTGAGATCAACATGGCCTGTATTCTTGTCTTAAAGAAGTAGCTCTGGAAAGGTGGGAAGACCATTAACTTAAAATCAAAATCCTAGGGCTATATTTTAGTATTTGCACTGAATAAGTCAGATATCTAAAGCAAAATAGTTATCTGAGCTTCAGTTTGCTCACTTATCAACTGAGAATAACATCTCTTTGAAAATATAGTAAATATGAGCATTTGAATAATGAATTGTTCTGATTAACTTAGGTAACTGAAGAGTATTACTTACCTCTCTGAACTTTAAGGCATATATTTTGCTTTAAAGGCATAAACCAAGTGGCTACTTGTAGAAAAAAAGAGGGGTGAAGTTTCTCACAGACAGTTTCCAGAGTTAGTTGTCCTCATAACTAAAATTACTGCTAACTGATTTTTCCTTCTATAACTCAAATCAAAGATGCAGCTGCAATGGCTTTTGATGATGACTTTCTTAACCACCTCTTACAACATGACAAGTTTCTCTGCTGTGCCTTTTAAGCCCTTCAGACAGTATCAGCAAATTGATAGATTTTTCTTTATCACTAGAAATCTCCGTTCTCTGTCTTTGTTAGGCAACTTTTCATGCCAAACAGCTGAAGCTGCTGAAGTTAGTTTGCTGTAAACATGAGGAAATAATAGAGATTATGAGGAATATCATGGGCCTTAAAGGTAAGAGGTGCTATTGGGCTTCATAAGTGGCTTGAAGAGCTGGAAAAACAACAGTTGAGAAATATCATAAAACACCAATATCCCAAAGGTGTTGAGTGCTTTGCAGTGATGACTTGTTTCAAATAGGAAGTAAGAGACATTGAAGAACAGAGAAGATGTTACATAAAAAAGCAGAAAGGGCATATGAAATTTTGAATATTTGGCTGTCTAGCTATATAAGTATGCTTTACAATCTTGTTTTACAATTTACTTTGAAGTTTTGGTTTATTTTAAAATTAATATGTGTACCTTACTTAAGTTTTGGAAAAGAAGAAAAAATAAACAAATCCCCATATTGTTATTGTCTTAGCACAATAACTATCTTTTGGGGTGTTTTCTAATGACTTAACTCTAAATGGGTCACTAACCTAAATGGTAGAACTAAGACTGTAAAATTCTTGGAGGAAAACATAGGGGTAACTCTTTGCAGCTTTAGATTTGTCAATGGATTCTTACATATGACATCAGAGGCACAGTCAAAAAAGAAGAAAAATAGATAAATTGAAAAATGTTTGTGTCAAAAGATATCCAAAAAAAGAAAAGACAACTTATAAAGTAGGAAAAAAAATATTTGAAAATCATATATCTGAAAAGGGTCTAGTATCTAGAATATATAAAGAACTGTTACAACTCCACAACAAAAAGACAGCACAACTTAAAAATGGGCAAAGGACTTGAATGGACATTTCTCCAAGAAGTTATACAGATGGTCCTCACCCTATCATGAGGTTACATCCTGATAAAATCATTGCAAAGTGAAAAGGCATGCAATACATCAAACTTATTGAACATCATAGCTTAGTCCAGCCTACTTAAAACATGCTTGGATCACTCACATTATGCTACAGCTGGGCAAAATTATCTGGCAACACAGCACACCATAGGATAGCAGTTGTTTACCTTTATGATTGTATGGCTGACTTGAGAGTTCTGGCTTGCTGCTGCTGCCTAGTGTTGTGTGGGCATGTCATACTGCAATAGCTAGCTCAGGAAGGTATCAAAATTCAAAATCTGACGTGTAGTTTCTACTGAACGTGTGTTTCATTGTCACCATCATAAAGATGAAAAACTTTAAGTCAAGCCATCATAAGTCAAAGACCATCTGTACCAATGGTCAAGAAATCCGTGAGAAGATGCTCAACATCATTAGTTACCAGGAGAATGTAAATCAAAACCATGATGAGGTAGCACTTTACACCTGCTGAAATTGCAGTAATAATAAGACAAACACTAGAAAATAATAAATATTGGCAAAGGATATGGAAGAATTGGAACTCTTTACACTGCTGGTAGGAATGTAAAATAGTTAATCCAAATGACTGTCAGTGGATACATTGATAAACAGTTGTGGCATATGCATACAATGGTATATTATTTAGCCATCAAAAAGAATAAAGTACTGATACTTGTTATAATGTGAATGCATTTTAAAAACATTATTCTAGACATGAACATTAAGCCAGACACAAAAAAATCACATATTATATGATCCCATCTATATAAACATTCAGAATGGATACATTCACAGAGACAGAATGAAGATTTTCAGGGCCTAGGGAGGGAGAAAATTACTTATGGATATAGGGTTATACTTTGGAGAATTTTGGAACTAGACAGAAGTAGTAACTGCATAGCATTATGAATATACTAAATATCTCTAAATTTTCACTTCAAAATAGTTGATTTTATGATATGTGAGTTTCATTTCAATACATTATGATTTTTTTAATTTTAGGAAACACTTCAAACTGGCTTGAAGCAAATTTTCTCCATTGTGGAAAACTATATCTCATCAGACAATTCCACAGAAACATCCAATCATCTATTTTTGCCTAATGGTTCATGATAATAAACTACTTTCTCCAGGAACAAATGCATCACCCACTCTAATCGCTTTAAACAAAATGTGACTCCAGCGATGCCACAGGTAATGTGAGTCGTTGTCACAAGGCGATTATTGATTCAAGGTTACCATGATAGGTTTATGCATATCAAAGGTTAAAAAGAAGAACCCAGCAAAACTAACTGGCCATAGGAAGAAAATTGAAATTGGACCCCTTTCTTACATATTATAAACAAATTAACTCAAGATAGATTAAAGACTTAAATGTAAAACCCAAAACTATAAAAACCCTAGAAGAAAATCTAGGCAATACCATTCAGGACATAGGGAGAAACAAATATTTCATGAAAAATCATCAAAAGCAATTGCACCAAAAGCAAAAATTGACAAATGAAATCGAATTTAACTAAAGCACTTCTGCACAGCAAAAGACACTATCATCAGAGTCAACAGACAACCTACAGAATGGGAGAACATTTTTGCAATCTATCTTTCTGTCAAAGATCTAATATCCAGAATCTACAAGGAACTTAAACAAATTTTCAAGAAAAAAAACAAACAACCCCATCAAAAAATGGGCAAAGGACATGAATAGACATTTCTTAATGTGGCCAACAGACATGAAAAACAGCTCAACATTTCTGATCATTAGGGAAACGTAAATCAAAACCACAATGAGATACCACCTCACTCCAGTCAGAATGGTGATTATTAAAACGTCAAGAAACTACAGATGCTGGCGAGGCTGTGGAGAAATAGGAACGCTTTTACATTGTTGATGGGAATGTAAATTAGTTCAACCATTGTGGAAGACAGTGTGGTGATTCCTTAAATATCTGGAACCAGAAATATTGCTTGACTCAGCAATCCCATTACTCTGTATATATCAAACAAAATACAAATCATTTTATTATAAAAATACATGCATGTTTTTGTTTACTGCAGCACTATTTACAATAGCAAAGAGATGGTATCCACCCAAAGGCCCATCAATGATAGACTGGATAAAGAAAATGTGGTGCATATCTACCATGAAATACTATGCAGCTATAAAAAGGAATGAAATTATGTCTTTTGCAGGGATATGAATGGAACTGGAAGCCACTTTCCTCAGCAAACTAACACAGGAGAAGAAGAACAAACACTGCATGTTCTCACTTATAAGTGGGAGCTGAACAACGAGAACACATGGACACAGGGAGGGAACAGCACACACTGGGGCCTGTTGGGGGCTGGTGGAGGGAGGGAGAGTATCACGATAAATAGATAATGCATGTGGGACTTAATGCCTAGGAGGTGGGTTGATAGGGCAGCTAACCACTGTGGCACATGTTTACCTTTGTAACAAACCTGCACATTCTACACATGTATCCTGGAAATTAAAATTAAATTAAATTTTTTAAAAACAAGGACTCAGCACAAAATGCTTCCAGAGAAGATTTCCCCAAACATAGTATAAAGTAAATCACCTTCTATAATTCTATAACTGGTGGGTTACAACATGTGACACAGTGTGTGGGGAGAGGGATATGTGGATAAGCTGGGGAAGAAGCCACAGGATCACATCTTCCTGACATGTACATTTTGTAAGCATATAAAACGTATAAAATAAAAATGGGAAGAAGTTGATTATTTTATGAACCTTCTTGCTAACAGTGATTTTAGGTGATTCTGATGGAAAGTTGCCTGACTTTAGCCAGATTTCATGTTTTATACCATGTATAAGTCATGTCATTTGCTTAATGGCAGGATCCTAAAATGTAGTAGACCTATTCTGGGACTTTTTTTTTTTTTTTTTTTTGAGACGGAATCTGGCTCTGATTCCAGGCTGCAGTGCAGTGCTGTGATGTCAGCTCACTGCAACCTCTACCTCCTAGATTCAAGAGATTCTCCTGCCTCAGCCTCCCAATTACCTGGGACTGCAGGCGTGTGCCATCATGCCTGGCTAATTTTTGTATTTTGTGGTTGAGACAGAGTTTCACCACGTTGGGTAGGCTGGTCTGAACTCCTGACCTCAGGTGATCAGCTCGCCTCGTTCTCCCAAATGTTGGGATTACAAGCGTGAGCCACTGTGCCTGGCCGGGACTATTTTTTAAGTCCACAGCCAAATCTTTGCTAGACCTGCCTGCTTCATAGGGCCTTTGGCCCTCCCTCTGTTGCTCCTGGAATAAAGAAAGAGCAATACAAGTGAAAGGAAGATAATTAATAATTGAGTGGCAAGAGATGCTGACAAATGAACAGAACAGGGCAGGTATGTTTTAAAATGCTTCCCAGGCTTTTTCATGTGGCATACGTTGAAAACGCTATTTGTATGGCCCTTTGAGGTAAATGAACAACACCCTTAGATCTGGAAGTGACCAGCCAAGAACATCTG
Source organism: Callithrix jacchus (assembly GCF_049354715.1). Taxonomy (NCBI): domain Eukaryota; kingdom Metazoa; phylum Chordata; class Mammalia; order Primates; family Cebidae; genus Callithrix; species Callithrix jacchus. Next base: position 86,738,299 of record NC_133512.1, on the reverse strand, counting down.
GCTGTTCTGGTTCTGGAGACGCTGAAGGCCAAAGGAATAAAGGTATTTGTCCATTGGTTCCACATATGTGGCACAACCCCTTGCCCCAGCTCACCTACACAGACATTAAAGTTATATGGGGAACTAAGGGCTTAAAAATAGTAATGTAATTAACCCCAGGAAGATGCCACTTCACATATTAGAATGGATAAAATTAAAAATACAGACAATACCAAGCATTGGTAAAGACGTGAAATAACTGAAACACTCTTATAGCTCATTGAAGTGTAAAAGTATGTAACACTTTGGAAAAGACTTCGGGAGTTTCTTAGAGAGTTAAGCATACATCTATGTTATATCCCCATTTTCAAGTGGAAACATCTATAGATTTACCCCAGAGAAATGTCAATATATATATTCACAGAAAGACTTGTAGAAGAATGCTCATAACATTTTTATTCATAACAGCCAAAACATAGAAACAATTCAAAGTTTGTCAGTAAGAGAATGTGGTATAGTCATACAATGAAACATAAGTCAGCAATAAACATGAGAGAACTACTAATACATGGAACAACTTCAATAAATCTCATAAACATTATGTGTGCAAAAGAAACCTGGCACAAAATCTCATAAAAGAGTAAATCCTGAATTGTTCTATTTATATGAAGTTCTAGAACAGAAAAACTAAACTATGGTGACAAATTATATCAGTAGTTCTTTGGGAGGCAGGGTTTTCCCTGGGAATGGCATGAGAAAACTTTCTGGGAGATGTATCTTGATTAAGATGAAGGTTACCAGGAGGTACCAATATTTCAAAAACTCATCATGCTGTACCCTTAAAATATATGCATTTTGTGGTGTAAAAATGACATCTCAATGAAGTTGATAAGGTTAGAAATAAAGCAAGCACACAATTCATTATGGTGGTAATTATCAGGAAAAGGAAAATTTTGAGGTACTAAAACTGGTTATTTCTGGTGAACGAAATTGGAGAAATAGTTTTTTTTTTTTTTTTTTTTTTTTTTTTTTTTTGCATTTAAGGGCAAAAAGAGGCACTCAGGGTAGGACTGGATAATGAGATGAAGAGGAGGGGCTGTGAATACAGATTTTGGATGCCGGAACCTGATACATGGCACAGAACACTAACATTCAGTTAGGGTTGGTCTAACTGAAGAACATTGTAGAGGATGCTATGTAAGCGCATAGGAGCTATGTTGGTCGAGGAGCCACCCAAGGTACTGCAGAATGGGGCAGCCTGCTCTTCTGGGCAACCTATCCTTTGTGTGAGGAGAAGCCCTTATCCTCCTTATGCATTGAGTCCAGCCACTGTGGGAGGAAGATCATCACACTGCCTGTGTTCCAGAATTTCTCTTACTACATAGGCAATGATCACTCAACAGGTGCTTTGAATCCTGTCTTTAAGCTTTTCATAGTTCTGTCCTAGTTTGGGCCTCTTTCTGTTACACCTCAGGATATTGATGAAGGTAGGGGAAAGAGGGGCATCTCACACCTGAACTTTGAGGATGGATGTGAACCCTCTAGAACTCCTGACCTTGCTTTACTTACACGATTTAAGATAAACAGAGTATTTATGATGCTGTGTTATGGTGAATTTCTGGCTTAAATTTCTAATCAAGTAGTAATTTTTTGGAAAAGAGGTTTTGCTCAGATGACAGGAGGCTGGTGAGGGGGAGATGGAGATTGAAGCCTGATGTTTTTGATGTTGCAGATGCTTATTGTTCCATGTAGAGTTATACCCACTGAAGCCAATTTCATGAAAATAGAAAGTTTCCAGCATAGTACTGACACAAATCTTTTGGATTTTATGGATTATAAAATAATAAATTTTGTTGTTTTTTAAATTCAAAAGATAATTTCTTCTATACCCACTAAGACTTTAAACTCAATACAGCACTATTCTCAGTGTTTCTGCAGCCCTGTTTTCTGAGAGGGAAGAATTGAAGATTCTCCTCTGTGCGTAGCATAACCTATCAAATTTAACACGAAGACACTGAAGACAAAGGTGTTGAGAATTTAACAGTACAGAAGAGTTTTGCTGCCACCCAATGGACAAGTGTAATATATTTTTCATTATTCAGCAATAACCAATTTCCTTTTACCTCACTGAACCTTCATATATAATTGTAGTAATTATTTTAACAAACATACTTAAATTGCAAATTACTTTTTAACTTTAAATGTTACTGGTGTATGTGGTTTCACATATGTGTGTTGTGGCAGTAAGAATGCAGTACGTAAGAGAAAATAGTTTGACTAAGTTTTAATTGAAGCATACTGATTTGTTTTCTATAATTTCGTCTAAGTAAAATTTAATAAATGTTTCAGGGCCTAATGGATGTGTCACAATTACTGAGATTTTTGGCTTAAGGAACTCTGAGAAATTCTAATAAACCTATGAGTGAAATGAAGAATCAGTAATAAGAGGGAGACTGAGGATTGAAATAGGTTGAAATGAAGAAAACCGGGAAAGACACTCCATGTGTTCAGGTGTGGGCATCTGCTGGCATGCATATGTGCACACATGAGAGAGGGATATTGGCCACTGAGCTGCTTTTTTATGCTTTTACATTGTATTTCTTTAGAGCACAGACAGGGATTTATTTTTGCCTCTTTTACTCCCTGATGAAGAATGCCTGGCATATTGTAAATGTTGATAAATATTTATTGGATGAAAAGTGTGTGTCCACATAAACTCTAGAAAACAGAAGAAATGAAACAAAATCACTCATAATCCCACTTATAATACAAACAACTGTAGTATTTTGAAAATACATAACTGTGTAGCTTGCAGTTCACAAGGTCTGTTCTTGTTTCTTCATTAACCTGTGAGGATTAGAAGGAGGTTTGGTTGTAAAATGTCTCATCTGCATATTTTTCCTGGAATATATTCCAAATTCCAGGGATCTTCCTCCATTACCAGTTTATCTGTGGGTCATATTCTGGCATTTCTCTTCACCCTCTGGGATTCTGAAGTGTGGTTACCCCAATATTATTAACTATTATTTCCATTGAATCCATGAGACCTCTTGGCTACTCTCATCCTTCATCCTCCACAAAAGCACCACTTGATTGCCTAAAAATATCTGACCTTTTTATTTCAGAATGAGAGACATTTTAGAAAGGAATTTCAAGGTGAAAAGGACCCAAGTTAAAGTCCTAGTTAACTTGGAATTCTCCTTAAATCCCACAAGTTAAGTAACCAAAATATATAGGGCTTCCTAAGAAGGGGTCATTCTCAGCAAACTGACACAAGAACAGAAAACCAAACACCGCATGTTCTTGCTCATGAGTGGGCGTTGAACAATGAGAACACATGGACACAGGGAAGGCAACATGATACACCAGGGCCTGGGGGGTGGGGGTCTAGGGGAGGAATAGCAGGGGATGGGGGGATTGGGGAGGGATAGCACTAGGAGAAATGTCTAATGTAGATGATGGGGCAATGGATGCAGCAAACCGCTGCCATGGCAAGTGTATACCTATGTACAAACCTGCATGATCTGCACATGTACCCCAGAACTTAAAGTATAATAAACAACAACAAAAAAGAATAGGACATCATGGATGACTCCCCTCCCATTCCTCCTTCTAAAAATGCCCAGCCAGTCCTCACCTTTGAACCCCTGTCTCTTCTCCAGCTCCACACATTTCCTTCCTGAACATTCTCCATTCAACACTCTAATCTTCCCTTGCAAAACCTCCACTGCTTTTCACAGGAAGAATCATCACTGCCTGGATCCACCTAAGTCTGAGATTCTGGGATTTAAACTGGTAGATGTTGATGCTCATCTTCAGCCCTCTAAGAGACAGTGAGCATAGGTCCTCCTTGTAGGGCTTTCTTATTAATCCTTTCACTACAAGAATATGGGTCTGCCATTCTCTTTATTAGCTGACTTATGACCTAAGGCACTTTTCCCAAAAGCAAATTCCTAGGAGTGGTGATGGGAGGTGGAAATCTGCACTACCATTCAGATGTGCAAGGAAAAAAGTAACCATTTTATTTTCTTTATTTTGAAATAATTTTTCTTACAAATCCCCATCTTTGCTAGTGAGGATTGTAAGGAGAGATAGAAAATTGTCAATTAAGTAGCTCATGCTCTTCTGTTTTAAAATGGTCTCTTTTGGTAAGGTCAGTCTTCCACATATTCTCTTCTCCTGCCTCTTACAAAACCCATGGCGAGGCTGAGGGGGACATTTGCTTTGTGCTTTGTCTCTATCTGTGACTCCCACAGAATGTGGGTTGGATTTTTTTGGCATCAAATCTCACTCTCATATTATAAAAGCACATTATTCTTTTGATGACACATTACTGCGTAACATGCAGTCCACTAGGGCCATGGTTGAGGACTCCATACTGCTGCCACTTTTAATGTGTCCTTAGGTGGTACAACTTGTAGTTCTTTCTGTTGGCCTTGACATGGTGAGAAGACTGCTCTGGGGAAATTGGTCACCTCTGTGATCTGGCCAAGTCACCTCTGTTGTCTGGTTCACTATTTCTGGCTTAGTAGTAGACCTTGTCCCAAGATATAGTTGTGACTCTGATTCAATCTCTGACCTGGGAAGATGACCCCAAAGCTCTGTGCTTTAAGTGAACTTTCTCTGTATCCAGATCCTTCAGGTAAGCTCATTTATCTACCTTCTCCCACACGTGGGGACTTCTGTATCACTTTCCTCTTCCTCAGGAGAGAGGCAGAAGACATAGGACTTCCCAGCTCCATGTGCTAGGACCTGTTTATCTGCCCTTGCTGGTCTACTATTCCCCAAGGTGTGAAGTGGAGTACCCATTCAATTGTTCTCAGGTTTGTTCTCAACTTATTTGGGGTTTATGTCAGAATTACTATCAACTACTGGATTGATGCCCTGTTCAGGTGTCTGCTGCTTCCTTACCCTGGACTTGTCTTACCTGAGCTTCTTTATTCAGTCCCCACATATTCCACCTTCCCACCCCCAACACTGTACTTCCCAATTGTGCATCCCAAGCCTATAGGCAGATATGAGATTCAGGGACATGTGAACATATGTGATCTGCTGAATGTTTGCTGCCTATATCTTATAGGGAAATTTTATATTCAGATCTCCAAACTTGATATGTAAAGATTGGCTTTGGATTAGAACATTCTTTACTTTCTCAACAAGGCCTGATTTTCAAGAGTATTCCCTGACTGTGAACTCAAATATTTAAACTCTGAGCTACAAAGAGAAGCCTTTTTGTACTAGACTCTTAACACTGTATCTCTTTTTCTAGGACAATGAACTTTATGCCTTATCCTTAATTGTGAAAGGAATGACTTTTTAAAGAAAGCAGAAATAATACAAGGGAAAATACAATGTGAAGTATTTCAAGATGTTTTCATTTTCAAAAATTTGTTTATTTCTTACAGCACAGAACAAACCACATTGAAGAAAGATATGTCCCATCTAGCAAGGCTCTGGTTACCCTTGATGTAATAAGTCCCTACTAAAATGCTGAGGAGATGGACAAAGTCATAGAAGAATACTTTTTTGCAGTTTTTGTTTGTTGCTACTGTTATGTGAGGAATGGCAAGGCCGGATTGCATTGTTTTGGTTTGAATCATATTCACATAGAAGCGGGGGATAAGGGAGAATGTACATCTCATTCTTCTTGTTCCACTCCTGTTATAATCATAGAATAAGTGCCATTTTGAATTAAGATGCAAATAAATTGTAGCAATAATATACTAACAATGATCATTTTTATTTGTATGGGACCTGACAAAATATTTTTATTTAATCATCTTGTATAGAACCAATAAAACCTTTTGAGTTAGAAATTGTGAGCCCTGTTTCACAGATGAGGAACAGAATCCAAGGCATACTAAGTGACTTGTTCACACTATATAGCTAATCAATAACAGCTAATGAATGATGTTAATCTATATCTTGTTCCTGATGTTGTTTAAATCATATAATATTTCCCTAATACATGATCTATTTAATGATGATAATAGCCTTGTTTATTTTTTACATGATAATCTGTCACCTATTTGAAAATTGATTATGTGTATCCATTTTCTCCGGTTGTCAGCTCTATCTTAGTTTTGATAAGAAAGCAGCAAAAGAAACTGAAAGGGAAAGGATATTCAAGATAGTCTGAAGAATTACCATCCAGGGAAGAATAAAGTGTGTACAACCAGGAAGCTGAGTCTAGAAGCCTTATGTTGAAGGCATTTTAACTTTACTTAGATTCATCTCTCTTGATTTTCCCCCTACTACACCAAATCAAAAAGAATCTTAGTCTCACAGAGTTGGCAGTACAATTGTAGAGGTCAAACTATTCACTGCAGGAATTCCATAGCACCCAGTAGTGTGATGGTAAATGTTTAATCACCAGGTGTCCAAGGAAAACAAAGGCCTTTGCTTTTTGGTGTTTGCTGACTCCAGTGGTGTATATACTCTCAAGATGGCCAATTTCAACCTCCTGAAATAATGTCAGTGAATATGGAATTTGAAAGAGATATTAACAATTGTCTCTTGCTTTAACAAACCACTGATAGGTTGGTAGCAACTGTAAGATGTGAGCCAGCCTTCCCTTTGAATAAGTCTAATGACCAGCATTACCATTCTACTACTTGGCAATTCTAATTATTATAGTTCTTTTCTTGATCTTGCTTCTAAAATTACTTTTGCTCTTCTTTGATTCACTAGCCTTAGTTCTCCCTGTTCATCATCTTTAAATTTTCCTTCTTCAGGATATATATTCTTTGCTCATTATATCAATACATATGTGACATTTTTCAGATGCCAAACTATCCTGATAATCCTGTTTTGACAACATTCATCATTCTTAATACTCTTTTGAAAATGTGATATTTATAACTGACCATAAAACATAGCTAAGTAGAATGCTTATCTTCTTTTAGATAGATATATTTCTAAAATAGACTAAGTCTATACGGTTTTCTTTTTCTTTCTTTCCCATTAATTAATTAATGACTTTTTTAGCAGTCACATGACATAATTTGTTAATATTGAGCATGTGATCAACTACCAAAAATCCCCTTGGTCTTTTTCATGAGTGTGACTGTTCATTCGCATCTTTCTTTTACTATGCAACCAATTTATAGAATACTCAATGATCCACTTGTAAAGCATCTAGTCCAACCTCCTCATGAGGGAACTAGAAAACATCAAGGTTAATTCATTTAAGGAAGATTACACAGTTTGTTGGTGACAAAGCCCAGTCTAGCTTCATATCGAATGACTCCTTATTCTGCACTCATTTTCCTGATTCAATTATTTCTTCTTGCTCTTAAGAACAATGTTAGGGGAGCAGGTTTTATCACCTCCAATCTAAACATGATGAATAATTTCCTCCTGAGAGCTGATTACAAGGTTGACTTGTTGGAGTCCACTGGTATTTAACCAATGACTGATCCTAACTTAGAATCAGGAATACTAAGTGATTTGTCTAAAGTTCCATGGGCAATAATGGCAACTGATTTTTTTGAACGGAAGTACAAAGCTATTATTTTTTCACATTTTTCAGGTACAGCCCTTTACCCTAGACTTTTAAGATAATTTTTAATTTTGACCCTGTAATCCAGGAGGTATTCCTCCTATTCTTGTGTCATTTTAAAGTGTAATCACAACAGAATTCTGTCAGCCAGAGTGGAATATGGAAGCCAACTCAAATGGTTTAAGAGTCTGTAATAAAGGTATTGCATTAATTCCCCAGGGATGCCGTAACAAATGACCACAAATCCAGGGTCTTAAAACAAAAGAAATGTACTTTCTCACAGTCAAGGAGGCTAGAAGTCCAAATTTAAGGTGTTGACAGAATTGGTTTCTTCTAGAGGCTCTGAGGGAAAGCTGCCCATTTCTCGCTCTTAGTGTCTGGTGTTTGCTCACAGTCCTGGGCATTCAGTGGCTTGAAGAGGCATCACCCTACCTGCTTCCATCTTCACATGGCTTTCTTGGTATGTCTGTCTGTGTTTTCTCCTCTTCTTACAAGGACACAAGTCATTGATGAAATCACCCTAAATGATTTCATCTCAAGACCCTTAGTTAATTATGCCTTCACAGATCCTATTTCCAAATATGGTCACCTTCTGAGGTTCTGGATGAATGTAAATTTGGGGGCACATTATTTGAGCTACCCCACAAACCATTTATGAAACTGTGGGTAGATTAAGAAGACAGATAAGAACAGGAAGTCTTTAACAGCCCTAGGCTTGAAGGGGCAAGTAGGAAATGGTGCCTCAGCATCCCAGTGAGAGCCAGAGCAGTGGAGGAGACATTCTATCTGGGGAGAGATTTTGCCCTCACCAGCACACTCAGCGCACAGCAGGTAGAGAACAGTAAAGGAATACTCTGACGACTTCCACCTCTCAGCATCTGATCTTCTTCAGGTGATTCCCATTAGCCAAATCCAACCAGAGGCCAGGTGTACTTCCCTCTTACTGCTGTAACGAATGACCAAAAGCTTGGTTGCTTAAAATAATACACATTTACTATCTAACAGTTCTGCAGGTCAGAAGTCCTACAAACATCTCACTGGGCTCAAATAAAAGTGTTGGCAGGGCTGTGTTTCTTTCTGAGGGCTCTAGAGAAGAATCCATTTCTCTGACTTTTCCAGTTTCTAAATGCCCTCTGCATCCCAGTGAGAGCAGAGCAGTGGAGGAGACATTCTATCTGGAGAGAGATGTCACCCTCACCAGAACACTTGGCGCAGATCAGGTGGAGAACAGTAAAGGAATACTCTGACAGTAACGAGGACTGTGGAGAACAGTAAAGGAACACTTCCTCCTCTCAGCATCTGATCTTCTTCAGGTGATTCCCATTAGCCAAATGCAACCAGAAGCTGGGAGTAGTTCCCTCTTACTGCTGTAACAAATGACCACAAGCTTGGCCGCTTAAAATAATACACATTTACTATCTAACAGTTCTGCAGGTCAGAAGTCCTACAAACGTCTCACTGGGCTCAAATAAAAGTGTTGGCAGGGCTGTGTTTCTTTCTGAAGGCTCTAGAGGAGAATCCAGTTCTCTGACTTTTCCAGTTTCTAAATGCCCTCTGTATACCTTCGTTTGTGGCCAACTCCTCCCACTTCAAAGCCAGCAATGGAAGACTGAATCTTCACATAGCATCACCGACTTCTTCTGCCATGTAAGGTAACATGTTCACAAGTTCCAGGGATTAGGGTGTGAACATCTTTAGGGGGGGCATTATTTTTGCTTATCATATCAGTTGACAGTCTATAGGATTCAGCCTCCTGTGAAGGGCTGACTCCAAATTAGGTAGAGATGAAGCTTATACAGTGAAGAGGAGGCCGTTTTAAGGAGAATAGTTCCAAATTACGTTAGGCACAAAGTTTGGAAGAGATAACACTTAAGGGGTCCTGAGCTGAAGCTTCGTTAGCTCCATAGTAAATCAGCCTTTGTTCCTGGGCACAGAGCAGGGCAAAGCAGAGCAGAGAATGGCATGGGGGGTAGGAACAGTGGGGTAGGGCAAACGGGCAAGAATCAGAACAGCACGTTTTATAATTTCCTCCTGAGAGCTGATTACAAGGTTTACTTGCTGGAGTCCACTGGTTTTTGTTTTTGTTTTTGTTTTTTTTTTTTTTTTTGAGGCGGAGTTTCGCTCTTGTTACCCAGGCTGGAGTGCAATGGCGCGATCTCGGCTCACCGCAACCTCCGCCTCCTGGGTTCAGGCAATTCTCCTGCCTCAGCCTCCTGTGTAGCTGGGATTACAGGCACACGCCACGGTGCCCAGCTGATTTTTTGTATTTTTAGTAGAGACCGGGTTTCACCATGTTGACCAGGATGGTCTCGCTCTCTTGACCTCGTGATCCACCCGCCTCGGCCTCCCAAAGTGCTGGGATTACAGGCGTGAGCCACCGCGCCCGGCCGAGTCCACTGGTTTTAACCAATGCCTGTTCCTCAAAGTGAGATCAATCTGCAAGCCTGAATCACCTGAGATTTGATCATCTTGTTCACAAGGATAGCATGAGAGATGGCCAACAGCTTAGCAAGATGGATTTATGCCATGCCTTCAGAGAGCCTGGACTTCCTTCACCCATTGTTTCCTCTTACTGCCTTTAGTCAATGCTATTGAGCTTGACCCATTCCTGCTTACCCAGTAGCATTCCTTAGCTTTTTAAGACAGTGTGGAATAGTGGCGCCTTGCCCTCCAGTCTTCCCCTAAATGGCCTGTAACAAATTTTTCAGTCATTAATCTTGAAAAGTTACAATGGAGCCTTAGATTTGATAATCGGACGTTCAGATGTATTGTGTAGCCTCTGGAAATTCCATCTAAACACAGCACATTCAGTTCTGAATTTGCTGCTTTCTTGTGACTCTGTAGTGTATTTAAAATAAAATTTTCTTTCTAGACCCCTGAATTCTAGGACTTTACAGTGCAGTCATATGAGAGTGAGTCAGCAGTTTAATTCCAATCTGCCCCACCACCACCTAGGGACTTTCTAACAAGGACTAAGACTGTTATTACTTTTTTATTATGCAAGTAGAATAAAGAGGAACTACATTAACAAGAACAGAGAAGTGCTGATGTCTTAACAGTTTTTAAAAAATAAGAGTAAACTCCAGCGTAGATTTTGCTCTATGAAAATAGATCTATTTCCTTAAGAAAGTTTTGTTTTTAGGTTGTTTGCTTATTTGTTCTATTTTCTATGTTAGATGAATTCCCCTATTGCAATGATTGTACCAACCTTCTATATAGTACTTTCACTGAAAATAGAAAAAGTAAGAGAGTTAATTGCACTGATAGAATTAGGAGGTTAGCATACATAACCTAATGATGGCACTTTGGCTGATGGCATTCTTTTCTTAGAAAGGTTCACTGAATTAACAAGTCACAAATAACCATACTGAAGTTAGATATGCATCATTTCTAAATTCACATTATGCATTCTATTCCTTATGATCTATCAGCCAAAGACTTCATTTGATATTAATGTCTTAAAAAGTGAACTTACTCATTACATTCTTAGATTGTTTTCCTCTCTTGATGCTTAAATAAAATAGAAAAATAAAATAGCAATGGTGTAAAAGTCAAAGAAAATTCAGGGAACGGGAACTTACAATGAAGGTAGTGGTTATTTCAAGGTTGGCACCTTCTAGAAGCTTAACAGTCCATGCAGCATGTCTTAATCTGTGATTCAACAGCGGTGTCAACACACAATGCTCCTTTAACATGTCCTATGCAAATTGTAAATACTAAAAGATCTCCACTGACCTTCCAGGTCTGTCACAAGTTGTGTAAGTATGGGCAAGGTACTTAAATTCTTCAAGCCTCTATCTTCTGTTTTAAAATGGTTTTCATAATATATGCCCTGAATTGCTGTCAGAATTAAAAGTAATGTTTGTAAAATGCTTATTATCACCCCCAGCAATTGTGGTGCAGCATTACTAATGATATTATATCGCACAGTCATTTATAATTATTTCTTAATATTCTCCTGCATATTTACTATAAAATAAAAGAATCAAGGCTTAAAAATCTCTTGCTGAGGAGTTATATGCACTTATTTGGAAATGGGGGTGATAATTCTGGGTGAAACATTTCTCAATCTTGCTCAGTCAAAGGGGTTTTCCGCTGAGCATATGTTCTGTAGATGTTTATTAAAACATGCCTTTACATGAGTATGAGACATGGAGAGCTCAATTATTGCTAAATTTTCATGGTCTATTTTATAACTCTTGATCTTTGAACTCTAGATCACTGATAATTTTAAAAGTAATAGGAGGAAGAATAAAATTATTTCCAGCAAAAGTTTGTGTATATACAAAGGATGTAAATGCTTACAAAAGTAAGTATATAAGCATGTAGTCTTTATAATGAATGACAGCAAGGAAAGTCACCACTGATATCCAGATTTTTCTGAATGAGTTTAAAAAATGTCATACAACTTTAGTTTCTTCATCTATAAAACAAGGAAAATTCCAATTAATCTCTTCCTCTCAAGCCTCACATTTGTGTTGCTTTGCCAAGTTTCCCATGGCAGAGTTTCCTAGATGTCCATCAGGGTCCATTTTCCCTTATTTTAAAGAGAAATCTTGAATTTCTGAAGGGTGTGTGGCTGCCTGGTAGGTATTCTGTTTCCTAGTTTCTCTCATAGACTTAGCTGTGACCAAAGGACTAGGAGAGAAAGTGATGTGTGTTACTAGAAGGTGATGAGATTGGGACAGCCAAAGTGGTCCAGAGATGGAACATCCTGTTGAGAAAGGCAGATGCCCTCACCAGATTTGGGATTACTAATCTCTGCATAGATAAATGAGCACACAAAAAACTTCCACTTTGTTTATACCGCTGTATTTGGAGTCTCTATTTCAGGAGCTCATCCTGTGTCCTACTTATTCAGCCCCTCAGTGGAACACAGCACTAACCTAGAGAAAAAACAGATAGTTTCTAGATAAACTGACCACACTTGTGGGCTCTTTACCATGCTAAGTGTATACTCCTGATAGCTGGTAGTGGCAAGTTAGAAACATCAGATGCCTTTAGACATTCCAGATATTAGAGATTCCATGAGCTGCTGGTCTATGGGTCTGAGCTGTGCCGACATTAGGTAGTCTCAGAAGTTCTCAAGCAGCTATTGGAAAAACTGCTTTCTTGGCGGCTCTGACTTCAGGATACAAATGCATGGCAGCTTTACCATTTCTTCTTTTGTCTCACATTTGCCCTGTGGTTTATTTGGCATGGACTACCTAGACAATGCCTTCCTGCCCTTTTCCTGTTCATGTAGAACATGACCTCCAACCAACCTGAACAATTGACTTTGTGGCTGATCTTTGGGATAATACTTTGTTCCTGGTAACACTGGCTTCTGCCTGGTTTCTCTGGAATTAAACTCTGGGCAATATTTTAAGGGGGTCATTTATTGATTGGCTCAAATTAAGTTGGAATTTAGGAAAATGAACTCTGTAGAGTTTAGGATTTGTAAATGCAGGCACTAGCAATTTTGCTAATCATGTGTAACAAAGGGAAATTTTGTTACAACAATAGAAACCCACAACTACTGAGTATTTTGCAAAACAACTCAAGGTAATCCTATGCCTCCCGTATATTTCCCCCCTATTAGTTGTAAGTCTTGTGGAAGATTTGATTGATTGATTGAATATTTCTAGGCTGATGTGCCTGTTGTACTTCATAAGCCTACATTGCCTCCTGCTGGCTCTTGTTTCTAAATAACTCTTCTCATTCCTCTTCAGAAATAGGTCCACAGGTCTTTTTTTGTGTTTGTTTGGTGTTTGTGTGTGTGTGCGTCACGTATGTTGTCTCTATGTTTTCTCTCTACTTAGAGTACCTTGATACCTGATCCTTCCCGTGAAAGAACACATTTTGAAAATAACTAATGTTTAGCAAGTAAAATTTCTCTTCCTCCTCCTTCCTACACAAACTCTGTTCTCGTACATCTGTTAAAGCAAAGCCCTCCTTTCTTGCCATCCATATCATGATGCTATCTCTGACTATAGCTGTACGTATATAGCGCTATATATATATTTCTGCATATAGTGCTACATGTATATGTATATATATGTTCCTGCATATGCAGACACATTTTTTGCTCTCCAGTTTGACTCTTGCCATAGTAATATACGAAAGGCCCTGTGAATGGCTGCAGTAAGAAAACCTGGTTTGAATGTATTTATATGCATACATTATCAAGGGAGTTGGGACCAGTTTTCCCCCCTGGACTATTTTAGTAGCCTTCCAATTCATCTCCCTGCTTCTGTAATTGCACCCCCTCCCCAATCTGTCCTCCACAAAGCAGCCTGGGTGACTTGGGGGTCTTTTGAAATGTAAGATGAGTCTGCTCTTTTCTCCTCTGCTCAAAAGCTTCTAATGCTTTCTAACACTGAGAATGATATTCATGGTCCTCATCATAGCACACTAGGGCCCTGGTTCTTTTATTTCTCTGATCTCTTCCCTTGTATTCTTTCTTTTGCTCATGTTGCCTCAGTCTAAATAGCTTTCATACTATTTTTTTTAACTTTTATTTTAAGTTCGGGGTACAAGTGCCAGGTTTGTTAAATAGGTAAACTTGTATCATGGAGATTTATTGTACAGATTATTTCAACACTCAGGTATTAAGACTATTATCCTTTAGTTTTTTTCTCCTGATCCTCTCCTTCCTCTCACCATCCACCCTCCAAAAGGCCCCAGTGTATGTTGTCCCCCTCTAAGTGTCCATGTAGTCTCATCCTTTAGCTCTCACTTATAAGTGAGAACACTTGGTATCAGGTTTTCTGTGCCTGTGTTAGTTTGCTAATGATAATGGCCTCCAGCTCCATCCATGTCCCCACAAAGGATGTAATCATCCTACTCTGTAAGCACCACAATACTCTTCTCACCTCAGGGCCCTTACACATGCTGTGCCCACTGCCTGGAGTGCCAGTTTCTCAAGTACCTACATGGTTTGCATTCTTTCACTTAATTCACTGCTCACATGTCTACTTAACAAGGAGGCCTTTCCTGACCCTCTGTCAAATTCACCCTTTCCACCCCCTTCTACCTCACACAGCCTTTGTCCATCACTGTCTGTCTTCCTCCATCATAGCAGAGAATTTGTCTAATTTGTTCCCTGAGTCACTCCTCCAATGCTTAGAACAGTGCCTGACATGTGGTAGATGATTAACACGTATTTAACACATTAAAAAGTAATTAAACACTTTGCTAACAAGGTACTTCATAAAGAACATATTCTCATTTATGAGTGAGAACATGCAGTGTTTGGTCTTCTGTTCTTGTGTCAGTTTGCTGAGAATGATGGTTTCTAGTTTCATCTATGTGCCTGCAAAGTAGATGATGGAGGGATGGATGCAGCAAACCACCACCATGGTATGTGTATACCTATGTAACAAAACTGCACAATCTGCACATGTACCCCAGAACTTAAAGTATAATAAATAATTTTTTAAAAAAAGAACATGTTCTCAAATACAGTTGGCCCTTAGTGTCTGCAGGATCCTGTTTCCAGACCCCTTAAATCATCTGTAGATTACTGATAATAACTAATACAATATAAATGCAATATAAGTAACTGATACTTCATTTGTATTTGAATTACTTTTATTGTTAATAAAATAAAATTATTTTTATTGTTTGGTTAACAATAAAAATACAACAAAAATTATTATATTGTTTTTATTATTTTATTTTTATTTTTTATTTTTTTCCCCCAAACATTTTCATTCCATAATTGGTTGAATCCATCGATATGGAACTCATGGTAAGAAGTAAGTGTATTCTATAAACCAGAGTTAGACCTTAGTTAAAGGCTAATGTAATTGTTGGAAAAGAATTTGCCATTAATTATTAAACATTTATTTAGTACTTATTGTGCTGTAAGATATTTTACTAGGTGATTGGGAATTTAGAGAGGAATAGAATATATTTATATAATCTAGTTATGGCAACACATAAAAATTTGACACTCACCTTTGTTACATAGGCAGAGAAGCTATTATTGCCTCCATTTACAAATGAGAAACTTGAGTTTAGAGTGCTGAAATAACTTGTCCACAGTAATGCATACAAATTAGTGAGTGGACCAAGCTCTGCTACTAATTAGTCTGCATTACTTTGGAGAAGTATCCAGATCTTCTAGCCTTCTCCTCTTTCCATTCTATCATACTGTTCTTCCTCATATTAGCTCCACAGGGAAGGTAGCCTGTATATTGCACCAGAGAGGAGATTGTTGTTCTTCTAGGTATGGGTATTAAATGGCACGCTGCTTTCCAAAATATAGTAATCATAACTTTATTCCTGAGTCAGTCAGAATTGGCTAGTTATAGTACATAACCCCCCCAGATCTCAGTAGTTTTAATAAAATAGTTTATTTTTCATTTATGATACGAGTCCAACAAAGCTTATAAGGAAGCTTTGTTCATCAGAACCACTTGGGGCCTGAGCCCATGAAAGCTCCATTTGGACACCTGCTTTGGTGATCACTGAGTCAGCTGCAAAGGAGAGCTGTAGAGTCAAGCACTGGCAAGAAAATGTTTCAACCCTCCCTCTTCATGGCCTCATGGCCAGAACTGGCTTCATGGCCACTCCTGACTTTGAGTGAGCTACAAGTACAGAAGAACTGAATTTGGATGAAAATGGTCAAAACTGGTAATAATTATCATACCTACACATTGACAAATACACACACACATGCACACAAACATACACACACACTTTCCCCTTCCTTCCTTCCCTCCTTGCCTCTCTCTTTCTCTCTTTCTTTCTTTCCTGGGGTGATAACCAACTTGCCCTACAAACACTCTGACTGCGGTAAGCCCAGTGTTTCCCACTTTGTTTTACTTGTTGACTTCACCAAGAAGTATTTGTAAAATCCAGAAAAACTGAAGCCAGATTCTGATGACTGAGAGACAATTTATCTTCTCCCAGGGCTTTCACCTAACAGTGGCAATATTGTCCTCTTATGGCACATTGAAATTTGTGCTTGCTACTCAGTTTTTTGTATTGAGTACCCCTAACTTTTATTTGTGTATAGAAAGTTGTTGATAAAATAAAAAAATATTTCATAGAGTGAGAGAAGAAAAGAATTAGGCTGGTGTTTGTAATTGCAATTTGTTGAAATAAGGAGCTGGTATATATTACTCATTCTCTTTACTGTTATGTGAAAATGTGATAAATGAATGTAACAGAAAAAGAGGAAGTAGATCTTGGTTTATATAGCTTGGCCTCACTTCGAAGTAGAAACAGTGAAGAAGTGTGAGTAAACAGAAAGATAATGCTTACAGTACATACAAAACAAATGGAGAAATTGACTTTCATGAATTCTGCACCTGAGCCACCAGCAAAGGTAATTTTTCCTCTGAATTATTTAATTGAAACTACAAAGTATAAAATCATTCATATTTGAGGCTTTAAAATTGTATGGCTATCAATTTCAACTTAGTTTTAAATGTTTAAGGTTATTAACTTTTAACTTACATTAGCTCAAAAAGTTAGATCAAATTTTTAATGCTGGTATTTGTTTATTATGGGTGATATTTGATTATAATGCTTCAGTGACAAATTCACTAGAAGGAAAAGGAAATGGTAAATTGGATAACTGCTTTGTGAGACTTCTAGATGTTACTCTTCTTGGGCGGTGCAAAATGGTTTCAAATTTTACAGAAGTTTATAGAGAATTGGTGAGACTATGTTTCTCTCCTTTTATGCAATGTACATGTCTCTGAAGAATTGGTTGAAAATATAATTATTATATATAATGCAGACTAGATTAATCTAGCATTGATTAATCATCTCTACAAATATAAGACAAAATGGTTATTTTATAAAGTATATTTTTGATAAAAATATATTTCACAAATTTGAAATTTTGAAAATTATATGTTCTTAAAGTAAGGCATACATAAATTTGAATTTTATAATTGAGTAAAAGTGAAACATTTATTTGTGATTATCAACATAAATTGCTTGAGCCCAGGAGGCAGAGTTTGCAGTGAGCTGAGATCATGCCACTGCACTCCAGCCTGGGTGACAGAGTGAGACTCCAACTTAAAAAGGTAAAATGTTTTTTCAACAGATAATATCAAAGAAAATATTCTATTTTCAGATTGTTAGAAGAAATCTATTTTGAATTTAAGATTGAACCGTCACACTTTTAAAATAAATTCAGACTTTCTCACATATTTATTTATTTTCATATGCTACTGATTAAACATGTGAAATGTCACAACAACTCACTAACAGTCTGCTGTATTCTTTCTAAAGGAGACCAATGAGAAGACTGTGGTTTAGATAAAATTATGCTTAGAATTATTAATTTTAAAACTCCAAATCCTGATTTTACATTAATTATACTCAGAGTGATGCATACAAAAATTAATGTTTAGCACTTTGATTCAGGGCAAAGTCATATATCAGAAAGGCATTATTTTAATATAAACAAATATGATGTGGGTTTGAGTCACACTCACATGCCTTCCAATCACCCTTACTCTACCTCCGAATGCTAATAGAAGAACACAAAACTCTTCTTATGAATTTTTAAGTGTTAGTTTCACTTCCAGTTAGCACAATATTAAAATAGCATTCCCTTAACTATACACTCTGCAAGAAAATAATGTGACAACAATAAAAATACAAACATTGTATTTGAAGAGCAGGTGCCGGGTCTTGGCTATTGTTTTTCCTTAATATTCCCAACCATGTGATATATAACCATGTGACTGTGGTGGTTTGGTTGTCAAGCAGGAAGGTAGGTCATAGGTTTTTTTTTTTTTTTTTTTTTTTAAATGTCATTGAATCATAGTTCTAGTTTTTCCAAAAAAAAAAAAAAAAACTTATAAGCATGTGCAGCATCATTACATATAGTCCATATTGTATTGAATGTCCCAGCTGGTATAATACAATTTATTCCCTGAATCTAAAATTTGCTAAAGAACTTTTTCTATTGTAAAAGTAATTCATGGATATCATTGAAAATCTTGAAAACAGAGTGAAGTTGAGAGTGGACACTTATTGTTCCACCACCCAAAGAAGAGAAGCTTTAACAGAAGTTAAGACCTTCTGATTAACACTGAGTATTTTTAAGCAAGAAATGCAATAGTAGTAAAACTATAAAAGCGAACAAAGTATAATAACTATACTTTTATAGTTGTTAAAAGTTAATTTTAGATTAAGTGTGAAAAAGATGTTGGTCTTTTGGAATATGTAATTAATTGGATGTTAAAGGCCGACAGAAACAAACTTCTCATTTTCAGAATTTACTTGGTGAAGAAACAAGACGGGGGGAGAAAGTATATTTGCTTTTGTCTAATTTTTATTTGGTCTTATGTTGGCTGTTGTAAAGGAGATTACAGTATGGATGCCCTGTTGCCTAGAGTAGAGACAAACTACATGAGGAAGTAATGTTTAATAGCTGAGTCCAGTGATTAACACTTAATGTCTCAGAGTTCTTTATTGTCTGGTCTCAGGAGAAAAGTCTGAACAATAGTTTTTGTTTTGTTTAGTTGAATGTGGAATGCAGGAGTTGGGACAATGGGAGTAAACAGTGAATTTTTCTGTTGAAATTTGGAACTATTGCAAAATATGACATCACATAGAAATAGATCTAAAAGGCTCAATTTCACTGCAACTTGAGGAAAGATGATACTCAAATTTGTTTGGGGACTTTTAAGAAGTGTAGTTTATGGAGTAGAACATATATATAATTCCTTCTCTTATCACTAGTAACTTGATCAAATCCACCATTATCTTTCAGCTGGATAAATGGAATAGCTTCAACTTTTGCCTTCTAGAGACTACTGCATCTACATCAATTTTAAAAATATGAAATCATATAGCCCTTATTAATTACTGTAAGGACCTTGGCTTTTGCTCTGAGAGAAATGAGAAACAATTGAAATATTTTGAATAGTACATGACATAAGAGGCAATCAATAACTTAAATAATGATCAAAAAATAGAAAACAAAAATATGCCCAGTAATAAAATAATGCTTATGTAAAATATAACAAATCATATTTTGAAATTATATATCCATTAAAATAAGTTATGAAGACTGTACAATTGATTATAAAAATAAAACAAATAAGACAACAAAACCCCCCACCTATTTATTAATAGTGGCTTTATTTGGGCAATGGAGGCTATGAATGACCTTTCTTAACCTCTGTTTTCATAACTCTCTGCAATATGCATGAATTGCTTTTATAATAAGAAATTAAATTCTTTTTTTCATTGGAAGGCAGGGATTAAATGTATTATATTGACTGGGACCTTTAATACAACAATGAACAGAAGTAGTGAGACTTCCAAGTAGGCATTCTTGTTTGTGATCGTAAAGGGAATGCTTTTAATAATTTCACATTGAATATAATATTTATTGTGTGTTGTTTACAGTTATTCATTTTCAGGTTAAATAAGTTTCTTTGCTCAATTTTATCATGAAAGAATGCTGAATGTTATAAAATGACTTTTCTGCATCAACTTAGATTATTATATAGTTTTTTGATTTAACCTATTGATTTTGTAAATTATATTAACTTATTTTCTAATTTTAAGCCGGAAATACACTCTACTTTTTTATGGGTTACTATTTTAATTGTACATTGCTGGTTTTCATTTACTAATCAATATTTTAGGATATTTGCATCTCTGTTCATCAATGAGACTCATTTTCTCCATTGTAGTATACTTACTACAGATAATAAAAACATAGTGAGGAGTACATTTTCTTTCCTTCAAAATTTTGAAAGACCTTTTATAATATCAGAATAATTTCCTTCTTTATTTTTTGTGGAATTCTCCTTGTAAAATTATGGAAACCTTGGATTACCCTTTGGGAACATTTTAAACTATTGGTTAAATTTCCATAGTAAGACTATAATAATTTTCTGCTTTTACTTGATTCAGTTCTAATAATTTATGTCTTTGGTGATTTCTTAGTTTCACGTGGATTTTCAAATTTATTGGCATAAACTTGTTTATAATATTTCTGGAACTCTCACCAGCATCTAAAGTTATTTCTTCCTTCTCATTCCTTGCATTATGTATTTGTGAGTTACCTTTATTCCCCTTGGTCAACTTTGCTGGAGGTTATTTTTGTTATTCCTCTAAGAACACAATTTTTTGATGCTTTTAACTTTATATTTACATTTTTTTTTTTACTGAGTTCAGCTCTAATATTTATTTTTTCGTCCTTCTATTTCAGAGCCAAGTTTGCTGTTCTGTTTTCTTAGTTCATTAAATTGGATGCTAGGCCATTTTTGTCAGTTTCAAAGAGTTTTGACTGCACACACCATACCTCTTTTGGCTTTCTTTTTACCATATCAATCATTCTTTCTCTAATCATTTACCCTCATTTCCCTGATCACTTAAAGTTCCTCAGAGATTAGTCTTTGGGTCATTTTTTTTTTCCTGTATCTACAGTCCTTCTCTTGATAATTTCATCCAGTGTTGTGTCTTTAATTAGCGACCCTATGTGAATGATGCCCAGATTTACATCTGTAGTGAAGACCTTTCTCCTGAGCACCATATAAATTGTCCAACTCCTGGTTTGACAGCTACACACTAATGTCTAATAGATGTTTCAAACTCAACACATCCAAACCAAATTTCTGATGTCTTCCTTCTTCCTGTTGAAGGTATTTCATTCATAGGTGCAATGGAGGTTAATGATCCTTTTTTTTTCCCCCCTAGAATCTTGGCCAAAATAATTCAGTTATCTAGATTCTCCTCTTACCCAATCTATTAGGAAATCCTGTCATTTTATACTCAAAATAAATCCAGAATTCAGCCACCTCTCACCAGTCCACTCCTTCTGTTCCTGTTTCTATTCCCTGCCCTGAAACAACTGCTTCTCACCACTCCATTGCTCTGTTCAGATTCTGTTCCCTAGTCTAAACCATCCTCATCTTGAGCCTGGATTACTTCTAAGTCTCCTAATTGATTTTTCTTTTGTTTCACCCTTTACTTCACTTATACTACTATATATTTTCAAGTAGCTGTTAGTGTGATCCTGCTAAAACTCATGGCAACTCTTCACTAGCTCCTCTTCATTCACCATCCCATTGAGTAAAACCCAAGTCCTTAATGTGGCGCCTGCTTACTGGGTTCCATCCACATTGGCCTCCTGTTTCTGGAATACTCTGACCACAAAGATTTGTATTTTCTATTATCTCTGTCTGAAACACGATTTCTTGCCAGAAATCCCTAACTAACTTCAAGTCTTTGTTTAAATCTCGCCTTTTCTATAAATTTTCTTCCAATACCTCTATTTAAATTTGTAAACCTCTGCTACTTGCCAATCTTATTTCCTTTATCTGGGTCCATTCTTTTCATAGCATATTTTACTTATTTATTAGAGTTATTTTTTTGGCTGTTCAGTAATATTTACATTACTAAAATGTAAACTCCAGTGAAGCAGGAATTTTTTTGTCTATTTTATCCACTGATGAATTTTTCTTACTATGCAACAACATAGTAAATATATAATATGTTTTTGTTAAATGGAGTGAATGAAAGAGAGATAATTTAATAGGGTATAAGATTCTAGGTTAACAGCGACTTTTTTGTTAATACTTTTAAGTTATTCTTTTCTACTCTTCTATTATTATCATTAAGAAATCATCCATTTGTCAAATTATTGTTCCTTTAGCTAATCTGTCTTTTCATTTTGGATGTTTTGAGAACTCTTGGTCTTTGATATTCTGCAGTTTCACTATAATATGTCTAGGTATAGATTTCTTTTAGATAATTCTGATTAAGACATAGAGCTTCCCAAATTTGAGGATTTGTATCTTTCATCATATTAGGAAAGGCCTGCATTACATTTGTGAATATTTCTTCTGCATCTTTTTTCTCATTTATTTCTTAAACTCTAATTAGAGATGCATATGTTGGAATCTCTATTTTTACATCTTTTAACTTTTATGTTTTCTACTCTTTTGATTCTCTTTGTTTCATTTTGAGTAACTTATCCAGATATATCTCACAGTTCACAAACTTGTCTTCACCTTTGTCTAATCTGTGGCTTAATCCAAACTTTGAGTTCCTAATTCTAATTATCACATTCCTCACTTTAAAAAATTTTATTTTATTTTTAAAAAATACGTCTGGACAGCTTCCATAATATTTTCTTTCTTCATTGCACTTGCAGTAGTCTCTTTCATTTATTTAAATTTATCAGCTAAACTCATTTTGTAGGCTTCTTCTGACTATTGTAAAACCAACCATCGTTGACAGTCTTACTTGACAGTTGCTAGGTTTAAATCTTGACTCTCCCTCACGGTTGTTTGTTCCTTAGTATCTGGCAAACTTTTCACTGTGAACCAATCTCAGAGCATTAACTGTGGGACTTTCTTAGGTCATGTATTATAGCGAGTTTGTCTACAGAAGGTTTGGTTTTGCTTTTGTCAGGAAACTGTGTTTCCTACGAAATGTGGACCACTTTAATCTGCATTTTCCAATGTGATTATTTTGAACCATATAGGTGATGTGAATTCTTGCCTTAGAGATCTGAGATGGAGGCTGTGGTCAGGAATTGGAGATCATTACATTTCTCCAACCTCTTTTTACCCTCCACTCAAAGGCAAAGCTACAACAGGCAGGTGTCTCCAAAGACACTAAGCAGGAATATTTCCTTCAGACACCGACAATAATGCTCTTTTTCCAAGGGTCCTGGTTTTGGTGGGTTTTCTTTGTTATACCCAGGTCCTGGACTCTATCTCTCATGCCTCAAGTGGCAATTTATGAAGTCTTGAACTCTGGTTTGTCAGAGATTGGCAAGCAGTCCCAGGCAAATTCCTACTCTGAGACTTACTTGTCTTTGTAGATATGCAGTTTCTCGTGTTTCTGCTGGTTGGGGAATTTCTTGACTGTCTTGCCTTGCCAAGGCAGGTGTCAAAATGATTTTTAAAACTTCTAGTTAACGTTATTGGGTATACTATGCTGGTAGATTTTTTCACTTAATTAACTTGTCTTCCATTATTGCTGGAAACAGAATTCAAACTTGTTCATTTCCTGTCAGTGTTTGTTTTACCTTTGTCTATTACTTTGAATTTGTCTGTCTCAGTTTTAATCTGAGTTGAAAAATATAAAGGAAATAGTGATAGCTGATTTTTTAATTGTGTGCCATGCTTAAATCTTAAAGTCTTACTTTACTGGTTGTTACAGGCGTTTGGCATTTTAACTTGTAAGCAATCTGAGAAGTTTTGCCTGCTCTAGAATGACCTGATTTTAGTGGATGCCATGGATATTTCTAAGTCAGCAACTGAGGAATTCAGGTCTATTCATGTGGTGTGTGGATTCAGTCTGGCACCTGGACCTAAGTTAATCCAAAATAATTTGAGTGCCTGAGAGTATTTCTGAAATTGAAGCTCCTTGAGACCTGATAATACCTCCTAGGTCCGTTAAGAAATCAAACGTTTGTTTTAGCCTTCTAGGATCTTGGTATTTGTGTAGAAATACTCTGGTTTCTAAGAATTGCCTGTAATTCACTTAGCTCAGAGCATGTGCTAGATGTGAGTCTAGCAGTTATGGTTCTGTATGTGTGTGCACCAGAGGAAGTGGCCTCAGTGCTGGGAGTTTCTGGGAGCTGCCTGACCCCTCTGACCCAGTGATTTTTTCCTGTATTCATCTGTGGCCTAGAGATGACTGTTTTAGCTCCTTCACATGGGACAGCAAAGGTAGGACCAGAGTCATCAGATAGCTCAGGGGTGGGGTGAGATTTATAGTCATGAGCATGAATTTGATTATTAGTAATGTAACCATCATTTGGGAAGGAGGAAAAAAAATCAGGACAGGTGAATTTCCAGGGAGAGAAGAGGAACCAGTCTCAAGCCTTTTGAATAATTTACTCTTGTGAAAAGAATAATTTCACAAATCAATACTTTTCTAAGGTAGGCAGAAAAAGGTAGAGTGATTGTTATAGAATACAGGTTTATTTGTATTTACTCTTACTTTTTTGTTACAGTTGTCTAGGATTGCATTTTTCCTAGCAGTATAGTCTGTTTTAGTCAGGGTTCTTCAGAGAAACAGAATCTATCTATTTATCTAGAGAGAGAGAGAGAGAGAGAGTTGGGGAAGAGGGAGAGGGGTAACTGACTCACATGACTGTGGTGGGCTGGCAGACTGGAGATTCAGGTAAGAACTGATGTTGCAGTCTTGAATCTGAAATCTCCTGGGTGGGGAAACAGGTGAGAGACTGAAGCAGGAATTCTATGTTGCAATCTTGAGGCAGAATTACTGCTTCTTCCAGAAATCTTTGTCTTTACTCTTAGGGCTTTCAACTGATTGCATGATGCCTACTCATATTATAGAGATTAATTTTTTTTATTGAAAGTCGATGATTTAAATGTCAATGTTGAGGCCAGGCATGGTGGTTCATGTCTGTAATTCCAATGCTGGGTGATGGAGGTGGGAGGAGCGTTTGAACCCAGGACTTTGAGGCCATCTTGGGCAACACAGAGATTCCCATCTCCAAAAAAAAGAATAAATGTCAGTGCAAATCACATTAAAAATACCTCCATAGTAATATCTAGACTGTGTTTGACCGAACAAACTGGGCACTGTAGCCTAGCCAAATAGATATAAAAAATTAACAATCACGCAATCTTATAAAATCTTAGTGGACTGCCTGCCGATTTCATTTAATGTGATTCTGTTTGCCAAAACCTGTAACATTTGGGTTATGTCTTGTGAACATTTAAGTTTTATAACCCAAATACCCAGATGAGTGATATTTCCTAGAGTTATTGTGCTGAGGCTCTATCTTTTCTTAGTAGTTGAGTGTCAGTGAATCAATAAATGTTTATAAAATCCTAGGCTGGGAAGAATGTCTGGGAGCCCTTCATCTTTAGTCTTTACTGTGACTTCCCTTCTCCCCACAAACCTGTACGAAACATTATAATTAGGGGCATTGTGATATGTTTGAGAAGGAGTAGAGACAGAGACATGCTGGAGGTACCTGAAGAGTGTTTCCTCACTTCTCTGACTCCTCCCAGATCCCTTATCACCAGGATCCTGCCATTCCCTGTAGAAGCATCAATCATATACACAGCAAGGGGTGATGTGCACAACTAAGTTTGGCAAGACATCTATTCAGTTTCTTGATTTAGACTTCAGCAGTTTCAGTTCACTTAACATGTTTTCTCTATCTGCTTCCAGCTGGGAAACCCTGGACTGATGTTTGCCCCTTTCATGTTGTACTTCATTCAGCTTTTCATCCTGGAATGAGAGTTATTACCCTCATATCCTCTGCTTGGCTTACTCTGCATTTTCTCTAAAGGTCTGTTATGTCACCCTCTCTGTACTGATTATGGGAGTCTAGTCTTCTGTGTCAAAAAGATCTCATAGTATAGAGGTGCTGATAAGATAGGAGTTTATTTTCTCTTGTATGAATAGTCCAAAGTCGGGCAGGTGGTCTGAAGATCTTGGTAGAATCTTTTCTCCTGAAGGTCAACTGGTACATTTGTTGGTGGATTGGCTCTGTCCTTCTCAAATGTGTTTGTGTCTCTGGTTCAAGGCAATTGTCGCAGTGGTCACTGTTATGTAGCTAGCGAGAAATTGTAAAAGAGGAAATTTAGGGCAGGCTGCTTGTCTAAAGGAGATAACCTCAAAGTCACATTCCTGACCTTCATTTGCATCCTATTAGACTGAACTTAGTCACATGGTGACACCTAACTGTGAGGGAGGCAGGAAATGCAGGCTTTACCTCAGCAACCAGGTATTCAGCTAAAACTCAGAGGGGTCTATAAATAATCAGTGGTCTATACTGCATTTACACCAGGCATTAAATTTTGTATTATTGATAGTTAAGACTTTTTGTTACAAATAACAAATACTTTTGAGCTGGCTTTAACAAAAATGGGGAATTTATTATAAAGACATGGGGAATTCAAGGGTGAGAATGGACTTCAGGAAGAGACTGGAAACAGGAATCGAAAATTTTTAGAATCCTTCCTCTGTCTGCATCCGTGCTTCTCTCTGTATTTCTGATCCTTTCTTTCCTCATAGCCTGGCTTTCTGTGCCTCTCTGGGCACATGAAAAAAAGGGAACCCAGAGAGTGTCTGAAGAGCCCCTACGGTAACCTGCGGCAATTTCAGCTGCATGCAGAATTCATTTGGCTTCTTTAAGTTCCAATTCCAAATTTCTGGGTGGAGGATTCTGATTGGTTCAACTAGGGTCAGGTGTCTACCTCTGCTGCACTTGTTACAAACGGGGTGGGAGTCACACAGTATAATTGCAGCTGGTAGGACCCAGTGGTATTTGGGAGTGCATTCTGAAAAATAAATGTAGGTTCCCTAAAATGTGTCCACTACCTTGAGGCTTATCAATATTCTGAGAAGTCTGTCACTTCAAATATGAATGATCCATATCTTTTGTTTCCAGGTCTATCAGTTTATGGCTAGAGTTTGTTCATAGAGACCAGAGGAGTTCATAGCAAATCTCACTGTTTGGGAGTTGTGAAGAAAATGGAGAATCCCTTGGGCCTCTGAGGATGTACGTTCATATGGGCAATCTTTTCATCACAGAAAATTGTACTTGAGAAAGAAACAGAGCTGCTCTGACAGCTGCCCACTGGTCACTAGCCTGACACAGCTAAGGCACAGTGTTCTCTTGCTTAACCTAAATGGCACCAATATTTCCTGATATCACTGTGATCATGACGAAAAGAGGAAACCACAAACCAACCCATAATCATGTCTGGAAAAGGATCCTGTGCAAATCATAAAAATGACCAAATATCCTTCTCTGCTGGTTAACATGAATGACTGTTTGTCAATTACAGCCTTAAACTCACTGTTTTTTCTGCTTCCTAGAAAGTTATTGACATCCAGTTATTGAATTACTCCCACTTTTTTATGACATTCCATCTGTAGCTAAGCCCTTCTTTGAACTGTCCCTAAAATAAATCACCTAATTAAGCCGAACTTCTGTTACCTGCTCCCCATAGCACCTTAGTGCAGAGATACTTCATAGCTCTTCATGGGATATGGCGGCCCCTGCTTCAGCAAAGAATACATCCAACCTTGATTGCCTCTGTGCTTCCAGTGGTCTTTGGATGGTGATCATTAACATTCTTTTCTAAAGAAACTGAGAAAGAAAAACAAAGAAAACAAAGCACACATGTTCATACACAAGTGTGTCTGTCCCTTTTACCTTTGTCCAGTTGTATGAGCATGTTTTTGAATTAATAAGTTGGCTTGTTTAGAAGATGACTAACGACACCTATTATAACTAGAGTAGTTCCAATATATAGTTTGTTGCAATATAACATTGTAACAAAAACTTTTTTTGCTTAGTTATTAAAAATTATTAAAAATTTAGGAAAATTCCCATAAATATTATTTATTGTTTATGAGGTTAATATAATGAGACTGTATTAGTTTAAAGTGTTCCAGCTTTTTTCACAGTTCTAGATATTTAAAATTGCTCAAGCAATTTAAATTTGGAAGGGTAATTGCCTTTTAATTTCTACTTTTACTGGCTATATCCTGCCTTACTGATACACTCCTCCTGTGAACTTCTAAACAACTCTTACAGCACTTGCTTAGCATGCATTATTAACTAATTTTGACTATATATGCATCTGTTTACAGACCTCTGTCATTTACAATGATTGTAAATTTCTAGACAGTATAAGAAAAATTTTTCCAAGTCTCCTACAGGGCTTGATACATTATACATACAAAATAATTGTATTATAAATAAATAGCTTATATCTGGATGGTGGGGGAAATTTAGTGACAGCCCAGAAAGAATGTTAGATTGCAAATTCCTTGAGGAAATACATTGTGTCATCTCTAGTAGATAGAATTACATGTTTTGTGTGTGTGTTAGTTCATCATGGTTGCCCTATAAATATTTGCTGAATGATGCTATCATGTACACAGTGCACTACAGAGTGGGGAGAGTCAGGTAAGGGTTCCAAATGGGAAGGCAAAACTTGAAGATAGTTTTTACCTGACTTTTCATTTAGCCTCTACGGATGGGTATGTGTTATTCATATTCATTAAAGCAATACATCTAAAGTGGTTATTGGCATGCATATGTTGTAAGACACTGGTAATACATCATTGGTTTAGTTTATAATATGTATCATTTTTCTTATTAGTTTTAATGATATAATACTTTGAAATTATATAAAATTCTTCTCAGCAGAAATTCAGGATTTGTGGAGGATCTACTAGGCTCTCTCAAGGATGCTGAGATAGTCTTCGGAGCCTAAAATTCCTCCTCATGAGATGGAGTCACTAAAAGATGTAAATGTATTGAAGTGTGCTATTGATTCTGTGGAATACTAAACAGAACACATAGATTAAATTGGCTGTATTCTCTGGTGAAGAATGGTAAATTGTAGGATCTAAACAAAGAGTAGATCTTCTGCCAGAGCTACCTGTTTCGTTCACTTATCTCTTTTCCATCGTGCTTTATTTCTCAGCTGCCTCTTTTTTCTAGACGTCAAAAGTCAATTCTCCTGTTGTGGCCTTTATTACTGAAACATCAGATTGTTTTAGTAGCTGATGAATGGGTTTCCCCACAGTCCTTCACCTCTCCTGGTAGAATTTTCTGCTCCTGCTTCATCTGCTATACTTAACCTGCTATGATGACATTTCTAGAACATTCCTTCCATTTGCATCATGCCCCAGCATAAAGCACTATAATGGCTCCTTTTTGCTTTGTTTACCCTTGGATTTGTTTACTCTTGGATCCGTTTCTCTTGGATATCTGTAATCCAGCCTCATGGGGCTTAAACTCATTTCTGTCCAAGTGCCCCTGGGTGCCTGGTCAAGGTTCAGCTGGCTTCTCTCTATCTTCTGCTTATCCACTGCTCATTTGTGTATCTACATACCTTCACCTGGTGATTTCTCATTTACTCTCTCTTTGCTTCCCTTCTTTCTCTCAATTCTCCCAATCCTTTAAGGCCTATTTCAAACTCCCTCTCTCCTACAAACCTTTCTTCTCCAGGACACAAATATAATCTCCTTCTGTGAACTACCAGAGAAATTCTTGCCAGGATCCCTTCCTTTATCACTAAATTGTTTTCTAGCTGTTTCTTAAGATTTGGTTTACTTTCTTAACCTTGATCATAAACTAAATAAATGCAAAGTTCAATGATTTAAACTTCTTTTTTTTTTACATTACTTCCATTCTTGGCATACTTGATAAATAACAATAACATTCTAGTGAGATGAAAGGTGAGCTTTAATCAAAGCATGCACGATAAAGCAGTGGCTCTTGAATGGAGAAGGTTTGCTGAAAGGCTGAGGACGGGTTGAGAAGCGATGAGAACAGATCATTGTTCTGACACTGTGCGGGATGGAGTGCTGGGCAGTGAATGGAGGCTGTCAACTCTGGTTAGACTTGGCCATTGTTCCTGGGACGCCCGTGTTAGCTCTGAGTAAGAGATAATTCATCAGAACGCTCTTGTACTTTTTTTTCTCTCTTGCTCTGGGGCAGAAACTGTTCTACTTCACAGGCTGAACTTTTTACCTCTTGCCCTGAGAGGCAGAAACATGCTGCCTGAGTGCTTCCATTTTGAGACACCTTGTAGGAATCCTTATTGAATTGCTTTAGAACAGTAGATTCTTAGTCCTCTAGTGCAGCAATCTGCCACAGCAACCCCAGAGGGTGTTATTTTTTCAGTCAGAGGTAGAAGCCTCCTGTAATATGGGCTCACTGGGCTTTTGGGGAAAAAAGACAGCATTTTGCAAGCTTAGTTCTAATTGAACATCCCCATGTTACAATTATTATTGTATTTCAGTCTCGTAGCCTTTGTTGGAGAGGTTTTTGTGTGAGTTAGGAGGGGACACGTTGGGTGACCGCTCAAGCCTTTACTTTTTTTTCTTTAATTTATTAAAGTTCAAATTAAACAAGGCTCCTGCTGTCACCAAAGTTTTCTGAACTATTTTGTGTAAATGTTATTCATCCTTTGAAATCAATATAATTAAAAGTTGTGTTAAGAGTCTTCCTTTTCAAGGCTATGAACTTTTTCTCTAAGGATTTTTAACTTGTTACAGGTCTTTGATTTCTTAAATGCATTTCAGAAAAGAAGATATACATGTTCTTTAATTGCTTCTTAAATTGGCAAAGTTATATCCTGTCTCTTAGACAAAAATCTTTAAATGATTGCATTCCTCTGTAGATTAGTAGCTTGTTAATTTCGAGGATGAAATGAACTCAGGAATAAAAATCATTTGACAAATTATCTCAGGACTCACTTCAAAAAGATGCAGATTCTCCCTAACAAGGCCCTGGATGAGATCAGAGCTTCTGTGTGACATACTGGGGACATCTAGTGGACAAAAGTCAGAAAGGAACATTAAACTGTACACCCAAACAAGAGGCTAACTTTCAGATAATATCACACTTAGGAAAAAAAATCAGAAAATCAGTGCATTGTCTGTGAAGATAAAATATCATGTACATCTAACATCTGATTTCAATGTTATCTGTTATTTTGAATTCATTATAAATAAATGACTTATATTACTTGATTACACCTCATCTGGTTTATTGCAGCAGTGTTAGATTTTAATTTAATAAATCCTGTACCTGATGGAAAATATCTCATTATGAACCTTTGAGAGGCAGATTTACCTATGTATGTTGTATTTGGCTAGGTATATGACCTGAGGAAAGACTGTCTGAATCTCTTTACTTTCACATATAAAGTACATAGTTAAACAAATGACAGTTCTTCTGGTTTGGAAATCTAGAATCCTTGTTTATTTTCATTTATTTTATTAATCTTCATTTCATATTCAAATTTAGATTTATTTATTTATATTATTTTATTTATTAAAGTATTTAATACTGTGCAAAAGTTTTCACAAGTATCATTTAATTATCAATAAAAATGTCTTAGGTATTTAGTTTGAATTTTATAAATTGATAGGAAGGTAAGATGACTTGTGAACTAAAAAGCCCAGGTTTCTTGACATTTGAAACCTTCTAGTAGAATTTCACTGTTGATGCAGTGTGTGTAAATTTCTCAATGCTTG
Organism: Callithrix jacchus; assembly: GCF_049354715.1. Lineage (NCBI taxonomy): Eukaryota > Metazoa > Chordata > Mammalia > Primates > Cebidae > Callithrix > Callithrix jacchus. Next base: position 86,706,846 of record NC_133512.1, on the reverse strand, counting down.
GGGAAACTCAGTTAAGCTGTCAACAGAGAGTAACTACCAGTTAGCATCTGCCCTAATCATCTTCTTCACATATATCATTTCTAATCATCTTAATAACCTTGTAGAATAGAATCTTTAAACCCAATTCAGAGTTGAGAAAGTTAAGTTATCCAAGTCTCTCTGAGTTTATTAAACAAAGCTGAAAAGCAACCCTTGAGCAAGTAAGGGGACCCCAGAAAGCTGGTGCTATGTGCATTTATTTCTTTCCCTTGAGGATTTAGAAGTCCATAGGTAAGCATTTTTAAAGTCTCAAACTAGACCTGTCAAATATAAAGACACAGAAACATAAATACAACTTAGAGTTGAATATCTCAGATGCTTTAAAAAATATTGTAAAAGACAAATTAAAACAACTTGGTAAGTCTCTTATATTGGGGGAAAAGGTCATCAAGAAAATTTGTGATAATTGCTGGTTACTCTGAAGTCCATGAATGCAGAAATGATGTTTAAGATATGATAGAGACACAACAGGAAATGTGGTAAAATTTTAGGATTAAATTAGCCAAAGATAAATTTATAAAAGAAACAATTTAAATATCAAACATTGATTAAATTTGGAGGAATATTATATGAAATTAAGGGTTTTTACACATTCCAGTTTGCCATTGAAAAATGATTTGTTAAGAAGAGATTTGGAATAGCAAAAGGGATCAATGAATTAGATATGGTGACTTTAAAAAGTGACATAATTTATTTTGATAACATTGATTGAATTAATTTTATTTTGGAAAAATCTTAAATGACACTAAAATTAAATATTGATAATATCATCATAAATGACACCTTTATGTTATTATTTTTCTTACAAATGTTTAGTTTTACAATTAAATTGAGAAAGTATTATGTGTGACTTGCATCTTTATATAGGACAGTGTTCAATAATCAACTGATTTTTTTTCATTTAAAAGTTAACGAGTCAACATTATAAATAACCTAATATTAACATTCAATTTTTCTATTGAGATTGAAAACATATTATGATTTATTAATAGTGAAATGTTTACATTATAAACTTCAAGCTATTTAAGGGAAATTCAATGTGTTCAGTAAATACATTTAGTGTGAATAAATCTTTCATGATGAGAAATAATCTGTTTATTAGTATATCATGGTACATTTCTCCCTAACTAGACCTGAAATCCTATCAGTAGTTCTATTTACAGCTATACCATTGGCTTGATGAAATCTACTATATTTCATTCAGTTGTTAGCAGATACATATATTTGAGTTTTAAGTAACTCTAATTAATATACATTTTAAAACAATGCTTTTGAATTATTAAATTGCTTAGAATTGTTTTCATTAATAGAGTTAATATTACTGACTAAAAAGTCATATTCATTACTAATGTCATTTTACTGTAGTCCCTCTCCTCTTTTTTTCTTAGTAAATTAAATGCACGGCTTAGAAATCAAATTCCTATACACTACATACAATATCACAGCACTTCTTGGTGATATATAGAAACATATAGAAAGGATTTACGTAACTGAACCAAAGGAAGCGTAGAAGTATGAAAAATAAAAGAGTCATATGCATGCAAATAAGCTTTAAAAAGAGTCTTCTAATATTTACTATGAGGCACTAGTCTTTGCAGAGAAATCTAAAACCTAATTTTCTAATGCAATATTTTTTTCATGTTGGTTTTAGCGATCATACACATTATAGAAAGGTAGTAACTAAATAAATATTATCTTAGTTTAATTGGATTAAAAATTAGAAATGCAAATTCTCCTCTTACTATATCTATAAGCCCTCATCTCTGTTTTTATGGTAATACCCTTTTAATGGTTTAAGCCTATGAAGAAAAAACACTGAAGATTTTTAACTAGCCACTTTGCAGGGGGCAGAAAGGAGCAAAGAAGATTTAGTGGTGAAAAGAGCAAATAAATAGGTGCTCCAAGATTAAAAAGAGGGTAGAAGTGCATGCTGAGCTGTTGAAAGACCTCTCTGTGTTTAAAGAAAAATATTGTTTGGTGCTTTCACCAGTGCATGATCAAAATAAGAGGTACAAATTAGTTCATGGCTGCTGAAGCTACAAAACATCATGCAGAGCGCTGTCTTTGGGAACGTTTTAATGAGGAGAAGAGGTCATCAGAGTGTGACATTGCTTTTCAGAATTCTTCAAGAACAACACAGACTTCCTGTTCCAAATGTGGTAGAGAATAAAACAACCTTAGTAGTAATCGTACAACTTTTGAACCATGTTCCTTGGAAATGCTGTACCGTGCTCATTTTGTAGCTTTAGTTAGCTATCTCAAAGGAAACGCTTCCATATTTTCCATGTGCCCTTATTTCAAAAGTACAGTGAAACGGTGGAGCTTTAACATGGATTATATTTATAAAATAAAGTTTTATTCAGGCTTCTGAAGAGATTTTAATGTTTTCATTGCTCCAGGTGAAATGGTACACGGTGGCTCTGTTCATTAACATTTAGCATCAGTGCAAAAAATCAAGGATTACCACATACAGCATAAAAGGAGGGATAGTATGACTTTGAAATTAAATTCACTACAATCTTAGTTTTGCCACATTTCAAAACGTGATTTTAAAATGTATAAGTTGTTAATGACATTCTAGGTCAAATATTCATAGTCCAACATCAAGTCCTACAGAGACTGGCATTATTCAAATGTGCAACGTATTTGAGCAGGAGCTGAAGAGGATTTCCTAATTCTTTATAAATAAGACATTTATTTTGGTTTCAAAGGCCAGTATTATAACATTATTTAATACTTTAAGTGTAGATTGGTGCATTTATTGCCACTCTACCATAAAGCCACATCATGCCATTTGTTTTCCATTAATATGAGCATATTTGTAAGATGTGTATAATTATAGAAAGTATTTGGGTTCATATACTTAATGCAGTTATCAAAAAAAGACAAATAAGACTTCTAATTTTTCATACAGTAATGCTCACAATGTTGTTAATCTCAAAGTTTTCATGTATTTTTTTCTTCAAAAATAAATGATTCAAAACTAACCACATTAACCCTTGATGTATAAAAGTAATAAAAATAAGTGAATAAAAATAATTTCAGAGACCCAAAGGGAAGAGTTTGAACTAGAATTTAGATTGAAAACAGGTCATCTCTGTGCATAGTAGTGTTTCTGATTAACTTTTAAGTAAGAGGTGGTTCAATTTGTGTACAATGCATAATTGATTTAGAAGCAGCAATATATAGTACACATTTTTCCTTCCCTCTTTCTTTTTATTCTTATTTTTTATATCTGGCATGAGAACAGAAGTCAAGCATAGACACCCTGCTTTAAATATGATAAAGGATAAAAGCTGTCATTCTAGTTTCACAGCTTTTCAACTATTTAATCTAAAAGTTTCTGAACTTACACAGATCATTTACTTGACTCAGTCTTTTATAATAATTTTATTTCTTTTAATGTATGCGGTCTTTGTTCTTAAATATTCTTATTCATAAACCAGACACATTTAAGTTGACATCCTTAGCATGTAGAATTTTTCTACAAAGACCTAGTGAGGCAGATATTTTTAGCTTAAGCTTTTAGTCTGGATTGCCTGGCCTGCTATCTCTTGGCTTGATTTGCCAGCTTTTTCTGTCAATGATTACACATCAGGAGCTTATGTTGATCTAATTTTTTTTTTGTTCCTTTTTTTGCATTATTACTGCTCAGGACCTGTTCTTCTCTTTTACCTGCTTAATTAATTTAACAGTATTCTACTTCATAAACATTGCTCTCTAAACTTAAAGATGTCTTAGGTATCTAAAAAGCTGCTCTTCATAAAGTTATAGCATTTACTACAGTACCATAGGTTAAGCTCTGAAGAATAATACAAGAACATGATAGGCAAAGTGGTAACTTTTCTTTTAATTATTTTGAAGTACAATTTAGTCAGGAAAGAAAAGGGCATGTTTTTGGGAAATCAACAAGAGTGGCATGAAAAGTCTTTAATTTAAACGATTAAATTATGTTTCCCAGAAATCATTTATTGGCAAATAATTTCCCTCCTATTTTTTGTTTGTTTGTTTGTTTCTGAGACAGAGTCTTGCTCTGTCACTCATGCTAGAGTGCAGGGGTGCAATCTCAGCTCACTGCAATGTCCACCTTGTAGGGTTCCTCAGTCCCTTGAGTAGCTGGAAATGCAGGCATGTGGCACCATGTCTGGCTAATTTTTGTATTCTTAGTAGAGACGGGGTTTCACCTTGTTGGCCAGGCTGGTCTCAAACTCCTGGCCTCAAGTCATCTGCCTGCCTCAGCCTCCCAAAGGGCTGGGATTACAGGTGTGAGCCACCATGCCCGGTCAGAAATTTTTCTAATTAAGGAAAGAATTATTTTCATTTGTTACATAACAAATGTTGGTAGTTTTGTTACTGAGAATCTAAACATAAGGTATTGTGATGTAAACAAAAATTAAATCACTCTTTGTCACTATAGAACTTTGGAAAATTGACAAAAACTGAGAGGATTATAAGCACTTAAAAATCGATAATAGCTTTTATTACATACATTTATTTCCTTTTTAAGTACTGTAATAATGAATTTCTTTTCTAAACTAGTTGTAAAACTATTTTGAAGAAAAGCTTAAAAATTAATGGGACAGAGGTATAAGGTTGACAATGCACTGAAAAGAAGACAGATAAATGAGATAAAAGATAAAAAACAACATTGGTGAAATTTTTATAGGAATATTAATTGAAATATTCACTGTTAACATTCACAACAAAATTTTATGATTCTTTGCCATTTCAGAAAAAGACTTCTCACTTTTTCCAACTAATATTCTATAGCTTGTTTAAAAGTTGTTTCAATGCTATAGTTCTCAAAGAATAATCTATGGTTCCCATATGTCTCCTAAAATCTTTTCAGGAAGCCCACAATGTCAAAATCATTTACATTTTATTGGTAATATGTTATTTTCCATTTTCACAGTTTTCATATTTACGCTTACTGTGCAAAAGCAATGGTGAATAAAATTGCATGTGCCTTTTTATGAATGAAGGCAGTGGCACCAAACTGCCAGTCAGTCATTATATTCTTCACTGCCACTATACTCCCAGTTAAAGAAGACAATCCCAACTTTAAAGGATTGCCTTTGATGAAGCTGTAAAACTTATTAACTTTATTAGACCTGACCCTTGAGCACATTCAGTTTTTTTCAGTCATACTTAGCTGTTAATATTCTAAGCTTTGATCTTTTTTGCATATTAGAAAAAATTCAGTGTAGACCTGAATACCCAACTACTTTACCTGATGTCAAACCCAAGAAGCAGCAATTTGTTCAAATCCTTAAGAAAACATTGAGAAATAGCATTTTTGAACAGTGCTGTATAAACAACACTAAAGGATATGGTTTATGGTTGAGTTAGGGGATTTTCATGAGTAATTTTGATTACATACATTTCTTTGACTCAGACCAACTTTATGCACTAACTCCTTAAAATGATGCCGTTGGCTTCTCTGCAGTACATCTTATCACCTGCTATGCATGTTTTGCTGATCTAGGGGAAACAGCATACTTTATGATGGGAAAAAAAAAAAAGGTAACCATTCTGACCTCGCCATCAAATGTGCTTTACAGATTTTTGGAGCATAAAGTGAAGCGTAATGACCTAATATGATTATAGTAAGAATAAAACTTCAAAGTAAAATTTTTAGGAGTGCAGAAAGTGGCAACAATAATTAAGTACCTGGATCTTACTATTTATTGTGCCCCTGTGGGAAAAGCTCATCTCAATTCACTTTATATTTAATACACATTAACATCTCAAGGGTTCTAAATACTGTAAATCATCATTGCAATGGGTACCTCTTAGGGCAGAAACTAATCTAAATTTTATCATTGCTTAGCAAACTCTTTATGGGGAGTGGAGATGATGATAAAAACAAGATGGAACAAATACTTGAGGATATAATTATTTTCAAGTGCACTCATGTTTGCTAGAAAAAATATGTTTAACTATAGACAATGAACAGTGGCTAATTAAAACCATTACTTTATTTTTTTATTTATTTTTGAAGACTAAGGCTATGAGTCAATATTTTGTATCCAATTAGTTAAAAGTAATAAAAACATAATATAGCACTTGCTTTTATAATATATATAAGGTTACTAAATTAGTCAATGAGAAATCTGTTCTAGATATAAACTTTCATGATATCTTTGTGACTAAGATAAAGACCTATGTTATGGATGATAGAATTGTTCATGAATTTCAGCTCATTTACAGACTAGTCCTAATTAGTGGGTTCCTATTATCTCATAAGGAAGTCTACAGTGACTGGTCTTTGTGCCCTGTTCAAAGGCACATGGTTTCTAACCTGTCTAAAATATTTATTAATTATTTCCACAAGGGTATGAATGACATTGATGGGATATTGGTCCAGTTTGCATAAGCTGCAAAAACGCAGTCACTTGTGTTTTTCAACTATATTGTATATTTAACAATAATTTATAAAACAAATTACTTTTAAAAATTTGCTGCACATAAGCAATAATATAAATGAGATTTTGGGTCTTAAATGTACCAAATATAATTAGTATTAATATACATTAATGTAGATTTTATTAAAGTAAAAGGAAAATTCATCCATATAATGTCAATAAATTTGTGTGTATGCTACCTTTTAGAAAATTTTAACTCAGATTCTTCAAAGGGAATGAAGATGAAGGAAGATCTTTGAGAAATATAGTGCAAGCTGAGTGCAGTGGCTTATGCCTATAATCCCAGTACTTTGGGAGGCCAAAATGGGAAAATCACTTGAGCCCAGGAGTTTGAAACCAGCCTGGGCAATATGGTGAAACCCTATCTCTACAAAAAATAAAAAGTTAGCCTGGCATGGTGGCTCACGCCTGTAGTACCAGCTACTTGGGAGGCTGAGGTGGGAGGATTGCTTGAGCTCAGGAGGTTGAGGCTGCAGGAGGCTGGGATTATGCCACTGCACTCCAGCCTGGGTGACAGAGACAAACTCTGTCCCCATGACTCTACCCCAAAGGAGAAACATTGTGCAGAATAAAGACAGCAGTACTGAAGACACATAAGTAAGCTCTAAATGAGGTAACTGGAATGATTATCTGAAAATTTATGTTTTTTTAAACTCAAGATTCTGACCACTTGTCTCTTACCCATCTCTTCATAGCACTTTCACTAATCTTTAACTGGGTGGTATTACTTTTTCTTATAGGTTATCTTATTACCATTTTCATCTTCTTCTCCCTGTGTTTGATAAAATTTTGCCATTTGCTTAGATGTTTGCTTATGTGTTTGTCATGCTGCCATAAACAACATGTCTAGGATAACAATGAAAGGAGCAGATTAGGCCTCAGCTCTCATGGAATTCATAGTCTAGCTAGCGAATGGATAAGAAAACAAACTTCTAGCATCCTGTGATAAGTGCAATGTTAGTGAGAATGTAGGAAACTTACAAAAGAAAACAACACGCCCCGCAATTTGTTAATCAGAGATTTCTAGTGGATAGGACTTCAAATCTGGAAAAGTGAACCAAAAAAAGTTTTTTAAGTAAGTGTGTGTGTGTGTGTGTGTGTGTGTGTTCTTGCATGTATGGTGGCAGGAATATAGTGATATGGACAGGAATGCCGAAAAAAATGAGTGAATTATTAACATCATAGCATGAGGGCAAGGAGAGCACTGGAAGTTTACAGTGACAGGAAGCCACCACTGAAGGGGAAAATGTAGATTAAAAAAATGGCATCTGGAAGAATGATGATACCCTTCTTCACAATTTGGCTAAGAACTAGCCTCAGAAGTTATAAAACATAAGAATATTAGTTAGTTTGTTGTTGTTGTTTTTTTTTTGACATGGAATTGCTGTTGTTACCCAGACTGGAGTGCAATGGCACAATCTCGGCTCACCGCAACCTCCGCCTTGTGGGTTCAAGCAATTCTCCTGCCTCAGCCTTCCGAGTAGATGGGACTACAGGCGTGCACCACCATGCCCAGCTAATTTTTGTATTTTTAGTAGAGATGGGGTTTAACTTTGTTGACCAGGATGGTCTCGATCTCTTGACCTTGTGAACCACCCGCCTCGGCCTCCCACATTGCTGCGATTATAGGCGTGAGCTACCGCGCCTGGCCTAAGAATATTAGTTTTTTAATAGAGATGGGGTTTCACCATGTTGGGCAGGCTGGTCTTGAACACTTGTATGGTCCCAGCTACTCAGGAGGCTGAGGCAGGAGAATTGCTTGAACCCGGGAGGCAGAGATTGCAGTGAGCTGAGATCACACCACTGCACTCCAGCCTGGGCAACAGAGTGAGATCAATGTCAAAAAAAAAAAAAAAAAAAAGAAAAAGAAAAAGAAAAGTAAGAATATTGGGAATGCAAAGTTAGCAAGAAAAATACCACACAAGGAGGGTTGTTTTCTAGATTTTGCTCTTTTACTATATTCTTGGTGAGCCTTGGGGATTATTATATTATCTTTAATACACAGTGAAGTTTAATGCTATCTGTATGATTAATGAAATATGATGTGCCAACATAAAGGGAACTTATGTGAAAGAAAACATAAATTTGAACCTGTTTCCCTTATATCTCTAAGTAATGGCTCGTCCTTCATGTTACCAATTCATAATATTATGGCTTATCTATGTTGCCTTCCCCAGTCACACCCACACCCACTTCTATGTTATTCTTTGTACATTTACCTCTCAATATTTTTGTCAAACTACTCTTTTTTAACCCATCTAAATATATGTACAGTCTTTGAATTTATAAAGCTTTTCTAAATATACTGCTAAAGCCAGCCAGAAACCACAAGAGAAAAGATCAACTACTAAAAAAGCAGTAACTCAAAGTGCAGAAGTTTTCTACTGCACAAATTAAACATGCTCTCATATAAAATCCAAAATAGTCAATAAAGCTGAAACTATGGCATACTAATTTGAAATCACATTCCACATATCCAGGAAGTTAAACCAGGTTAAATCCACACCCAGCAAAACATAATATATAAAGCAAAAATATTTCAAGCTAGTAAGAGAAAATAATGATGACCTGAAAAGGAATGAGAAATAGAATAATTGAAGACTTTTCATTGACAAAAATAGAAGCTAGAATACAATGGAGTAGTAATGAGAAAATAATTATCAATATAAAATTTTATACCTAGCTAAGGTGGACACTTCATGGTGAGGGAAAAGTAAATCAACTTTTACACATGCAATAATTAAAAGAATTATTCAACAAGAATACAATTGATGCCAGGAGAAGATATGGCTTATAAGAAATAATGACGAGCACAAAAATGACAAACTATGTCAATATACTAATTTAACTATTGTTTATCTAAAATAATTAATTTTTATTTTTATAAAACAAAGCTAAACTAAAACTCTTAGATCAGTGCTTCTCAAAGTATGATTATTTGATCTACACCTGTGGATGAATTACTTGTTAGTGATCTGCAGTACTTACAGAAACAGAGAGTAATTGTGTAAAACTTTTTTAGACATTTGACTTTGCCTCAATGTCATTGACTGAGGACAAAGCAAACTTTTTCTACTGATAGTTTGAGATGTGTGTTTCCTAGTGGTAATAGCAAAATGAGAAGATAGATTTAATGAGTAATTCAATGAGTAGTCTTACAGTACTTAAAGGCAAAGAAAAAATAGAACAAATAGGGATTTGTTAGAAAGTCTAGAGGTAAATACTTTTGCTAAATACTAAAAGAATAGAAACAGAGAAAAGGCAATGGAAGCAAGTGCAAATATGCCAGTGCTTTCAGTAAAAGTAAACAGTAATTATTCTCATCAATTAAATGACATAAATTATTACATTAGATAAAAAACAAAGTCCAGACATGTACTGTTTTCAGGAGTTTCATCTAAGTCAAAACTAGTCAGGAAGGTTGAAATTAAGGCAAAAACCAGTAAAGCCGAAATCTACTACCATTGGGGATTTGGAAGAAATCCATTTGGCAATATTTATTAATTTAATTTATTTTGTCAAAAGGTTTTTTTTTTTTTTTTTTTTTTTTCAGGAGTCCTTCATTCTCTTGTCCCAATATCTGGACAGGTTGTTGTGTATAACCAGGGTACAGTGGTTCTTTAGATATCATTTGTTCTCTTTTTGTTGAAACAGTTTTTATTTTTTCAATTGTACGCTTCTCCTTTTCTGTTTACTCCCTCAGTTGACTGGGGTATATCACTCAGTAGCGGATCAAAGGAGCATACAAGGGAAATAAAATTTTAAAATCTCACTTTTTAAAATATGTATTTTTTCTAATCCTACTCCTCCCTAATTACTAATTTAATAATTATATACCAAAAGTTATTTTCCCTCAGATTTTAAGGGTGTATAGCTATTGTGTTCTTTTTTTTTACTAAAATGTTTTGATAGTGTTCCTTTTTTCATCTCTTGGGCTAGGTGCTTGATAGCCTTTCCCATTTGGAAACTAATGAACTTTGGTTCTAAAAAAAATGTCTTTATTCGTTTTAATCTCTTCTCCCTTTTTATTATCTTTTGGGGACTTCTAGTAGTTTACTTCATGTTATACTTCCATGATTGAAACTTTTTCTTATTTTTTTCCTTCTTTCATTTCCATCAACCTCTTTTATTTCTGTGTTTTAAGATGCTCTCTTACATTTATTTAGTTAGTAAAAAATTGATTTGTCGATTTTTAGTGCATCTGGATTTTTATTTCATAAAATACGTTTTATTTTGAGGTTATTAATTTCAGGTTTTGTTTTGTTTTTCTTTTATCCCCTGAACACATTTTCTCATTTTCTTCTGAGTTTTTTTCTCTACGCCTTTCTTACTGGGAGATTATTATACTGCTTGACTTAAATTCTCCAACAGGTAAATCCCTATCATATTTGAAGAAAACTAAATGCAGAGTGGGGATGTGGGAAGCTAGCTGATTCTAGTCACATTTTCTAATGATGTATTTTCACTACTGGGCCTCTGTGGTATCAGGTTGGCTCTCCTTACTGTCCTGTACAAGCACTGAGATTTCAGTTTGCTCAGTTCTTTTACATTGTCTCTTGATGATGCAAATCACAACTTAGCTTTCATCTGAATTGTTTAATATCGTTAACTCTCAGCCTGATTTCTTCTTCTGAAAGGCACTTCAAGCTGCAAATATATCTTAATGAAATCATCCAATGCCCCAAGAAACTAGCCTTACTCTCTTTTGGTCTTCGTTTAAATGGTATTAGTTTTGAGTTTATCCTTGATACCTCTTTATATTTAATCAAATCAACAAGGTCTCAGTCAATTGTCTTTCTCTGTAGTATCTCTTGGAACTGTTCCTTCCATTCTGTCCTGATCACTACCATACATTCTGCCAATTTTACCTCTTTTCTAAACTAATGTATTCTCCATGCTTCCTTATTCAAGACCAAGTCATGCACTGCTACCTGACTAATTGCTCCAAAGAGCAACCATGATGGTCTTTCTTAGCTCCTCAAAAATTTCCATTACTCCTTGTTTGATAAATTAAAACCAAATTTCTTAACTTGGAATTTAATATCTTCCATAGTCTAGTTCTAAGTCAGCTTTCCAGCATCATTTCCTATTGTTTCATGTCACATTTTCTATACATCACAGTAAAAGGAATGAACTAATGTTCTCATATCCATCCTTGCTTTATCAACTCTGTGCCTTTGCATGTGATAAAGCTGCCTCCAATACTTTCTCTAATACCCTGAGACGCTGCATATTTAAGCCACACCCGCATTTTAAGATAAATAACAAACTATACTTCTTTATCAAGTAATCTCATCTCTATCGAGGTAGCTGTTATCCCTTTCTTACTAGACTCACTGTTGCTGAGGGCCAGTTGAGTGATGGATTTACTTTGTACTCACAAAACATCAGGTACAACATCTTTCTAACTGAGGGCCTTCAATATTTGTTGAAGTATAAAAATGCAGGATATCTGCATAATGTAGTTACTTAAAAATTAATCATGGAATTATTTGTCTGTTGAATACATGTGGGTCTTCTCACCCTAGTAAGATACTTTAGGATATAATGCATGCCATTTACATTCTTTGTGTACCTCTACCATAGCTTGCATAGCGCCTTGCATACATAGCGGTCCTTTGGGTAAAAGAGCAATATATACAGCGTATAAGTAATTGTCCTTCTCTGATGCCTTTGAAAATGGCAATTTAAAAAACTGGGGGAAAATTTACATAGGAGAAGCATTTTCTTTCCTCTCCTCAAGATAGAGTCAGTTGCTACCCCTTAAAATAGTCTAATTATTTTACTGGAGACCTAGTTATAAAACTACTTGCCTTTGCACTAGAAATAGAATTCTGGTGACACTTAATGAGATTTTTCAAGTTCACATTACCTATTCTGCAGACTTCTTCATTTGAGTAGATTATTTAATATTTTATTTGTTTTATTATTCACATTTTGGGGGTAAAATATTTCCATTCACATTCAAAGTTGGTTGAATTATATGCCAAAGTTTGAGTGCATAGAACTTTCTCCCAGTCTAGCTATTTCCAGAGTGCAGCTGCCTAATGTATCTGTAATTCACATCCCTGGAGCAGGTTTTCTGCTGCTGCCCAAGAAGTAAAACTTCGTCCTACCTTAGAATGCAAATTAACACTTCATTACCTGTTTAATAACAATTTCTTTTTTCCCGTTTTTCCCTCTCTTTGTCTGAATGAGCTTCTGTCACTGTCTGCACCAGAAGTAACTATATTCCATTAAAAACTTTTGTGGTTATATTGTACTATATATTTTTGAATATGTTTAAATGTATCCTGGCATTTTGGGAGATACTTTTCTATTACATTTGTCACTGGCATTTTACATAATAAAGGTGGATAAAATTAATCTTTTTCCACTCATGGAATGTAGTTCCAGCAATCTTTCCCCACTCTGTACTCTCCTTCTTCTTTTCTTGTCACCTACCCACAGACCACTGAAAGTCCGTTAATTGCAGGAATTCTTATCTGTTCATTTCTAAATCAGCCATTTATTCATTGAGCTCTCATGTTATGTTTAATACCATGCTGAGATTCGTGGCATATATAGACACATTTAAACCATGGAACTTCCTTTGCAGACATAATACTCATAAAACCTTTAGATAATAATTAAATCATAAACTTGGTGTTAATAACCATGAATGTAATAACTTAGAGAACAAAGAAGTGAACATGGCAGGAACAGTAGGAGAAAAGTTATAAAAAGGTGGAATTTGAGTTGGATAAGAGAACCCATAGATAGATTAAAAGAGTGGTTATGTTTGAGATTTGAGGGTGGTGAAGTATCATTGAAGAAAGTAGCCCTTTGGGCAGACATTATGTCTGTAAAGGTGCAGTGTGGGGATATGCGGGTTAGACCAGGCTTGATAGAAGTGATAACAGGGTCCACGTAAGCATTCAAGTTTTTTGTAGGGAAGTGGCATGGCAAAAATGATGTTTAAACCCACTATTTCAGGCAAGGCACAGAGGGGCTTATAGTGTATCATAAAAGATGAGGACTCAAAGGATTACAAAGTAGTTAATTGCAAAGGTTAAAATAAAGCTGACTGCAAATAGAATGCTTTAAAGACAAACTGGAATCGTAAACTAAGAGAAACTGGCTCAGAAGAAAAAAAAGGAGAGGTTGGATTCAAGGGACAAAAGGAGAGGCTATAATGGTATCTTACATTCCTGTAACAAACCCCCAGTATGTTTGGCTTTGAATGCATCTTGCTCAAGTGCAGTTATCTTGCTGGGGCCACTAGGTGGTGATCTTTGTTTGTTGGTAACTGTAATTTAAAAAAAAAATTGTGAGTTCAGCAATTGCTTGTTTTTGTTTCACATAATCCTTGATATATAACATTCATACCTATGGATATATGTTCATTAATGTTTTCCTTTCTCTATTTTTTTTTTCTTTTTGATTTGTACTCTCAAGTGAGATGAAGGGATTGGTTAAAAAAATGTAGATCTCAGTTCTCGTGCTTGTTTGGCTCCTTGGTATTTCCCAATCCTGGATACTGCTCTATGGGAGAACAAAGCAGGAAAGGGCATCTATTACATAGCTGGCATTTATTGGTGTCATTTGCTAGAGGTTTCCACACCAACACCAGTGTTGGCCACGATGAGGAAAACGGGGGAGAGGGGCATAGGCAGTTTGGCTGAAGGATTGTTCTGCCATCACCTTGTTCCAGTTGTCCTCAACCTTCATTGCTTCTACTTACCCTAGAGCTTCATCTTCTGCTTCTCATTATGCTGAAGTTCATATGCTAAGCCAATGGTTACTTCCCAAAGTTGAAGAAAGACTGCTACCTGGCAGATGAAAAAAGAATACAACTTGCTAAAGACCTCATACCTAGCAGGCACTGCCAATGCTTGTTGAATGAGTGATTCAGTGATGAATGAATGATTCAGCATCACTAATGCAGTGGTTGGAAGAGATGTCTTGGTCCCAGAATGCTGAATAGATGTTTCCATGGAAATCTTTTAAAACATGTAGTGTGCCGCTGTTTAGTGTTATGAGAGCAGGTGTGTAAGGCTTACCTGATTTCTCAGACCCTGCTTGCATAGAAACCTAACCACCATGGCTAACATTGCTCCATGGGGAAATGCTTCCTGAGTTCCAAACTTTCAACTTATTAATGAACTTTTGTTAACCTGTGACTTTATAACAAGTTCTTATTAAATGAAATAATAGCACAGTTCATAAAAGTCACTTTTGAAGTGCTTAGTCACAGTAACATGTAATTAACAGTAAAGGCTTAAAGTGCAAACAGGGGTCTTATCTATCCAAACACTTTTTTAATGCCAAGTTTCCTGATAATCTTTAATAAACCCTTGCAATTGTAACAACAATTACAATTTCAGTAGCTTCTGTAAGTCTGAAGACTCCTCCTTAATTTATTTCCAACATTTCCCTGTAGAGAAGAAATTCTGGGCACCTAGCTACAGCTATACATTTGTTACCTGTTCGGAAAATTAGGTTGTCAATTCATTTTTTAGTAGAAGAAAGGAAGGTTATTTCCTTTCCTCCCAATAGCTATATTTTAATGAATTTTTTATTTTACTGATTTATTCTTGACTGCTTTTTCCTTTCCATTTGACCTTTTGGACCAATCAGGGCTTTTAGCCAAGGATCAAAGGAATTTGAGTCCTGGCTTAGGCAAATCCCAGACTCATTTCTTTTACCTTATTTCCCTGTCTTATCTCTATCTGAAAGATAATCATCACATAATATTAATCATTTGGAACACTGACCTCTGAAATAGTGAGTCTGTGAAACAAAATTTCTGTATAGCAAGTCAGTATATTTTAATGCCACTATGTCTTAAAGTAGTAATTTCCTTTTACATATTTATTTTTTGTTGGAGTGAAATTCACACAACCTAAAATTCACCATCTTAACCATTTTAAAGTGTACAATTTAGGGATTTCCAGTACATTCACAATGATGTCAACCATCATCACTCTGATTGCAGAATATTTTCACCACCCCATAGAGAAACTCTGTGTTCATTAGCAGGTACTCCCCATTCCTCCCTCCTTCCAGCTTCTGACAACCACTAATTGACTTTTTGTTTCTATGAATTTGCCTATTCTGGACATTTCATATATGTGGCTTTTGCAACATGTGACAGTATGCAGCTTTTTGTATCTGGCTTCTTTTACTTAATGGAATGTATTCAAGGTTCATTTGTGTTGTACATTAATGATATTTTATTCCTTTTATGGCTGAATAATATTCCATTGAGGGTATATACCTCATTCTTCATATTTATTCATTCATTGATAAACATTTGGGGTTGTTTCTACTTTTTTGGCTCTTATGAATAATCCTGCTGTGAACTTTAGTGTAAGATTAGTTTGAACATCTGTTTTCAAGTCTCTTGGGCATATACATAGAAGAGCAATTGCTGAGTCATATGGTGATTCTCCAACTTTTTAAGCAAACTACTTTTATTTTTGCATAAATACTGGTTATCCTTCTGAAAGTTATTAGTTAGGATTTTTTAATAGAACCAGTAAATACTACAGGCACATGGTGCATTGGGTTGGAATACAATTTATTAGCTCCTATCTCTTTAATCAATAGTGGAGGCACTAAAGACAGTTATTTAGATATTGAAGATATACAATGGCATTTCTTCAATCAAAATTACTGAACTATACCTCTCCTATTCTGTACTTTCATTCAACAAATATTCACTGGGTTCCAGCAGTGCATTAAGCACTATTTAGGAAATGTGAATACAGATGAAAAGACAAAACAAATTCTATGCTAATGAAACTAATATTTAGAAAAGCCAAGAAATAATTTTAGATATGCAAAAGAGCTGTGCAGAAAATGATGCAGGGAATTCAAATGGAGCCTATCACAGACTGTAAGGACAATGCTTCTCAAAATTTAGTGTGCATGAGAATCATCTGGGGATGTTGTTAAAATGCAGATTCAAATTCAGCAAGTCTTGGGTGGAGCGTGAAATTCTGTCTTTCCAACAAATTCCCAGGTGATGCCACACTGCCATGAATGGGCAGAGAAAGCCTGACTGAACTAGTGACTTTTCAGTGAAGACATGAATGTGGGATGTGCATCAGGAGCCATCCAAGTCAAAATCTAGAAAAAGAAAATTCCATGGAGAGAAAGAAGCTTTGGTAAATGTTTCATGGAGGGAACAGTCTTGGTTACCTGAGAAATGTGATGTGGAATAGCAACCCATCTTCTTCCCTGAAACATAGGGGTTCTACAAACACAGAACAAACTAGAAAGCATTTGACTCCTTGTTATACCAGTCACAGCCTATTCTCCACCAACAAATATAAGAATTTGTTCCTAGACCCAGGTGCACCTTTGCATCAACTCCCTTTATCTTATTGAATATATTTTTGCCAAAAAATCCTCTTCTCTCAATACCATTCACTGCAGCTCTAGTTTCTCCTTAACCTTTGGTTTCCTTTTTTTTGTATCTTTTCTGTTTTACTTAATATTGTAAACATTTCCAATGTAATTAACTATTCTGAACCATGACTTTATATGGAGGTATCAAGCTATGTTTAGAAATTCCTGGATTTATATAGTTTCCACTATTTAAATTCCTTTTGCGAGACCTATTTTAAACAAGACTGTGATAAATTTTATTGTATATAAACATAATGCCACATCTCTGATTAATTCTTTAAATAGATTTAAAAATATATAATAATTGTATTTTGATAAATAAAACTTCCCTCTAGAAAAATTTTCATCTTTTTACATTTACACTATCAGTGAATAGTCCTCATTTTGCCCCATATTAACTTGTTAGTGTAATCATATTCTTTAACTTTTTAATGAGATAAAATTTACATACAATAAAATTCACTATTTTAGAGTATATAATTCAGTGTTTTTTAATGTATATTCAATATATTGTGCATATGATACGGTTAATTCATTAAACTTATTTTGTTTAAGCTCTCATTTCATTTTTCTTACTGTTTCTCTTAGATTTTCTGGGTAGATTTTTGTATCATTTACAATTAATAATTGCATATTTTAAAATTAATTTTAATTCATATTTATCTTTCTGGACCTATTGCATTGGCTGAATACATGTTTTTCTCAATTATTGCTAATACTGTTTTTCTGTATAATGAAGAGTTTAGGGGTATTTGTTTTCAAGTCAAACTTACCTGGATTTAATATATCACTTCCTATGCATAGCATGAAGCAAATTACTTATCATTGTTGAGTTTCAGCTTTTTTTTTTTAAGTTGGTAAAAATGGGAAGCATTAATAAATAGATTTATTGAAGAATATAAAAAATAAAATGCTTAGTAAAGTGCTCAATGTATGGTAGATATTGATGCATTTTTTATTGACTTTCTAAATATCAGGGCTGCTCAGGAAATAAAAACAGGTAAAATGATCCACAATAAAATACTTGTGCTAAGATTAAATTATGCTCATCTAAATACTGTTGTCATTGAAAGTTTTCTGTAGAAATCCTTGAGCTAGACTTTTCTACACAAATAATTATTTTATTATGCTTCCTACCTATAACAATTGATCCCATTTATGCCAGCCCAGAAATCAAACTATTTATGTTATTATAAACCTCCAGAGAATCTGTGTTCTCCCTTGGATAACTCACAGATGTGCCTCTCAGTGCTTATAGCCATAAATTCTTAATCTCGAAATTAAATACCTCCTACTGTACCTTTGCACTTTTCTCTTTCCTCTTGTAATCTTTCATAATATGCAACTATTGAATTTGTTTTTGTCAGAGGAAGAGTGTTAGACACTACTAATCATGCCTAAATTCTTTAGATACACCTCATTTATTACATTCCAAATGGTGAGAATGCCCTGAACAATTGTGTATGGGTGCAGGACTTATATAGGGGGCAAAAATGGTACCACAAAGCCTTAAAATTAATTTCCCCATTAGGAAAAGATGCCAGCAGGTAGTCAACTGATCAAAGGAAATGATTTTAGCTTTTCATGATGCAGGCACAATCAGCTCATTATTTTTTATGTATAACTGAATAGAAATATTTTATTGAAGAGCTTAATAAAAACCTTGAAGAAAAAAATTCATAATTTTTGAATTTACAGACATTTTACAGATCTGAATGTATTTGAAATGGAGGAAATAAATAATTCAATCGTAAGTTTTAGTGTCTTCTAAATGTTGAAAAATGTTTTTCTTTGTTAGACTGATTATCAGTAGTGGTATGGAATGACGATTCAGAGACAGGGTGAGTGAGATGTCTATTCTTGTCCCTAGTCAAGACAGTCACTGAAAAAATTGCTTCAGGCCATAACTTTGGCATGCCATGGGTTAAATAAAGGTCAACTCTAAGAGAAAAATAAAAATCAGTTGATCTTTTGGTGTTAAAAGGGCAAAATAGTTATCATTTTGATGCTTTTAGTGCTCTTATAATTCAAGGATTTTGGATTTCTTTTTCCTTCAACTAAGAATTTTCAGGCCAGTGGTGTCCACAATGTATACGAGTGCCTTGGGGCATTTTGAAGGCAAAGAGAAGGAAATTTACCATATTTTAAAGCAACATTCTTGCCTATACACACTCTTGCATGATATTTAATAACTCAGTGATATGGCTAGCCCACAGGGCTGAGAGTGCTTTTTACATTTAATCAGTAGCTATTTGGAACATAGGTATCTAGAGAATTAGCTTCTAATCTTATCTTTGGTACACTGTTTATTTCTGTAAAAGATATCTAAATACAGATTTGTGATTACTTTTCAATATTTCTTCTAACTTATTTTTCTTTGTTAGGGAAAGGGTTAAAGATTGTGGAAGCAGTTTATGAGTCAATAATAGTTCAAGAACTCCACATCCCTGTGAGTCTTAATTTTGGCTCCATCACAAACTTTAGATAGGATAAGAGGGGTTCCTCCTTGACATGGTCATTGAAAGAATTGCCTGTCCTGATACCATTACATGGTAAAAGCTCATTAAAGTCAACTTGTATTTGGGTTATTAATATTCATGTTCTGTATCTTCTGCTAAGAAAATATTGTAAGCAGCAAAAATCACAAAGAGGTCCATCCTATTGCCTGGTTAATTCTGACACTTACAACAGCTGTGTAATAAATGCCAGCATCTGCTGTGTGGTGAAGTGTTGTATGGATGGTATAGACACTGGGGACATTTTGCTCATTAGTTGGAGACTTTCTTGGATTCCATGTGTAATTCAGGTAATTCTCCAAAAGCAATCTTATTTAGTCAACAAGATTAAATGAGCAGTAGGTAGGAGACCTCTTAATAATTTCCATGACAAATCAGACTCAGTAGGTTGCCACCATAATTAATTTATTTGTGGGTCCAACAGAGTGGGCAACATTTTGGCTTATCTTTGTTGGACCCAGTCACGAAGCACAGACTCTTTCAAGGATGGCATATTCCCAGATTAAATGAGAGGAATCCTCTTTTTCTCTTTATTTTTTGGTTAAAAGTTGTTATTACATTTGTTTGCAGAGATTGAAAGAAAAAAACAACTATTGTGAAATAAAATGCTTTTCTTTCCTTTCAAGAAAAGCCTCTTTTATCAGAATATGAAAACGAGTGATCTTCCCATTAAGAATTGACTCTTTACTGTAGAAAAAGTCTTCCTGTGACAAGTGAAAAATGACTGAAAATAAAGCTTATTGCAGATCATGCCAGACAAACCAGGGAGCCTGATTTAAAGAATCAGTAGACCCTTCCAGTGAGAATCAGCCCAAAATTCTGAACATTGTGGGGACAAGTGCTCTTATTTGCTCATTCACAGAATAGTAGCTCTATTATTTTTAGAGTTGTAAGGGGCCTTAGAGGCACTGGGCACTGAAGATGGTCAGTAAACGTTTGCTGAATAAATGCATGAATGTATTTTAATGTTGCTCTCATTGTAGAAATTCTTTCTATATTTTATATACTACAGAGAGTCATTTAGCCTGTGCTTGAACATTTCAACTTACTGAAAGCTTACAAAACTCTGGGCAGCCTTTTTCATTGGTGTAACACTCTAATTACTAGATATTCCCTTTTTTTTTGAACCAGATTTTATCACCATGTAATTTCCACCCTCAGGTTTTAGTTTGGTTTTATAGGGGAACATTAAAATAAATCTACTTCTCCTTCACATGAAAGTTCACCACATATTTCAAGACAGCTATCATGTCCCCCATATAATTCTTTTCTTTTCCAAGCTAAACTACCATTTTTAAGATGACAGTGTTTCTAGTCCCCTAGCCATTTTTATTCTTCTTTTCCATTCCATGTCTCTAACAGTTATTTTACCATCTACTATGTAATGAGTAAATTTTGAGCCAGGAACTGTGATGAACACTTTATATACATTATTTTATTTAAATCTTCACACTAACCATGTAAACTATGTTCTACCTAGTGAAAATACTGTGTCAGGTTCACCTAGTTAAGAGGCGTGATTTGGATTCACACCAGCTCTAAATAACCACAAAGCCATGTACAAGTAACTTACCCTTTCTGTACTTCAGGTTTCTCATCAGAAAAATGGGGAATTATAATTATCCTTACCCTCTAGACTGTAGAGAGGAGTAATGAGCTAATATTTGTTAAGCACTTATAAAAGCATCTGGCATATAAAAAGCACTGTAAGTGTTTGTGAAGCAAGCAAGCTGGTTTATGCTTTCATTCTATATTATATTCTCTCCTATACTGTTTCTTTTTAAAGTGGGCATGGTATGCTGAATAATGGTCCCCCAAATATGTCCCTGTACTAATCCCTGGAACTTGTGGATGTTACAATATGACAAAAGAAACTTGCATATATGATTAAGTTAAGGATCTTGAGATGGGAGATATTTTATGGGATTATCTTTGGTGAACCCAAAGCAATCACACAGTCCTTATAAAAGAAATGAAGAAATCAGAGTTAAAGAGAAGGACATGTTACCATGGAACCAGAGGTTGGAGTGACACACTTTGAAGACGGAGGAAGGGGCCACAAGCCAAAGAATATAGGCAGCTTCTAGAATCTGAAAAAAGCAAGAAAATGGATTATCTCCTAAAGCCTCCTAAAAGAGCCAGTTCTATCCTGCTGACATCTTGACTTTAGAACAGGAAAACCACTTTCAGACTTCTCTACAGCAGAACTATAAGAGAAAAAAATGTGCATTGTTTGAAGCCACAAAGTTTTGTTAAGTTTTTTTAAAAGCAGCCACAGGAAATGAATGTAGTTTGAATCCAAAACTGTCTGAAAGTTTGCCTTAGAGATAACTGAGGTCTAAAGAGCCTGAATTACTTCTGTGATGAGTATCACAGGCTCTGTGTTCTCAGTCAAAATATAGAGAAATACATCTTACATTCAGAAGGTTCCATGTTGCATGTGGTATCACTAACAGCTTTAAAAAAGAGAGGTTTAATTAACAAAGGACCAGACTACTGACATTAGATCTGCCTTACTTTTCTTGGCTATCCCTGATGCTCATGACAGTCAGTATGTGGGGAAATTTTTCTCTTGTGATGTCTTTGTCTTTGTTCTCTGTCAAATGTCCTCCCTCTCCGTTACTTGGCGGGGGGTTCTCCTTTGGTTCTCTGAGGGTGAGATGTTTCAATGTCCCTTCCTAGCTGTTGTCTTTCTTTGAACCCTTCACATTTCTGTCATCATTCTTTGCATAGTTCAGTTGCATTTCTTGGATGCTGCTTTTGTGAAGCATCCATTGTTCCTAGGTGGCAGAAGAAAGGTCTTTCACCAAGATCTGCTTACTCAGATTTGTATGCCATAGGGACCTGCAGCTCTTCATCTTTTGGAAGTGTGAGATGGGGGTGTGCAGAAACTCTCCATCTCCTTTGGAACGTTACTCTCCACAGCACCCAGAC
The DNA here is from genome assembly GCF_049354715.1 of Callithrix jacchus. Lineage (NCBI taxonomy): Eukaryota > Metazoa > Chordata > Mammalia > Primates > Cebidae > Callithrix > Callithrix jacchus. The sequence goes on along the minus strand of NC_133512.1, from coordinate 86,684,537 downwards.
CATCTGTCAAATTTACAGAGAATTGCTGCTTTTAGAAAAACAGAATCGCCCTTACACTTGCCCTTTGCAAATTGTCACGGGCTTACATACATTTACTGATTTATCCTAAATTCTCACCTTTGTTGTTTATTTTGTTTTATTTTTGTTTTAGAGGTTGCACAAAACACTGTTTGGATGCATTTACTGGGATTTTGATCAACTGAAATCTCCAAATCTATTTCCTATGACTTAATGATAAGCCTGGATATTTTCTTTCTTTCTTTTTTTTTTTTTTTTTGAGACGGAGTTTCGCTCTTGTTACCTGGGCTAGAGTGCAATGGCGCAATCTTGGCTCACCGCCACCTCCGCCTCCTGGGTTCAGGCAATTCTCCTGCCTCAGCCTCCTGAGTAGCTGGGATTACAGGCACGCGCCACCAGGCCCAGCTAATTCTTTTGTATTTTTAGTAGAGACGGGGTTTCACCATGTTGACCAGGATGGTCTTGATCTCTTGACCTCGTGATCCACCCGCCTCGGCCTCCCAAAGTGCTGGGATTACAGGCTTTAGCCACCACGCCCGGCCTTAAGCCTGGCTATTTTCTACCTTACATCCATTTAAATTTTGAACCCAAATGAAATATTGTGTGTTTTTTGCTTAAGTGGGTTTGGCCCATTATTCTAGCCTATCATACTATTAATTATAATAGTAATTTATTGAGTATCTACTATGTGTCCAGCACTGTTTGGGGCTTAAAGTATTAAACTGCTATGAATAATGGTTAAGAAATTATATTGTTAGAATAATAAATTTATTAAGATAATAAGAATTTTGTTTTTAAATGTGTTATTTTTATTTTTCCCAACTTACTTTTTTCTCCCTTATTTGGATAGCATCCGTTCTGTGTTTCTTTAAGTCCTGTTAAATATGTTGAACAACTAATGATGACTGAAAAGTTCTGTGTCCATCAATAGCAGTATCACTTCAGGTGACTTTCCAAAACTTGTGTCCGTTTGTCTATAAAGGGCTTTAAAAGATAGAAATCTGAGACTTGAGAGTTATTTTCAGTATATCCATAAGTGAACATTTTGGGAAATATTAAGTTTATGTTGAATTATTAATCAGCTGTCTTTGGCAATGGCAATTTCAGCAACTTTGAACCCAACTAATAATCAAGCTCACACAGATTTATTTTATCAGCGAACACATTATAAGAATCTTAGTAAAAAGCTTTGCTGAAATTAATATTTACTTATGCTGTATTATAATCCTCCTGACAATCACCTGGGGCAGATATATCACTAACTCCTTTTCATAGGATGCTGCACTCATTTCCTAGGGCTGCCATAACAAATGACCACAAACTGGGTGGCTTAAGACAACAGAAATTTATTCTCTCACAGTTCTGGTGGCCAGAATTCTCAAATCAAGTTGTCAGCAGGAGGGTTTCTTTCTCTAGGGCTTAGAGGGGGAATTCCATGCTTGCCTCCTAACACAACTCTGATCTCTGCTTTCATCATCACATGTGTTCTTTTCTTTCTCTGTTCATGTTCTCTCTGTCTCTTCTCCTCTTTCTATAACACTAGTTATATTGAATTAAGGGCCCACCCTACACTAATATAACTTCATCTTAATGTGTACCTTAATTACATCTGCAAAGACCCTTATTCCCAAATAAGGTCATATTTACAGATACTAGGAGTTAGGACTTATTGTGGCAGTGGGGGGACACATCGTTTAACTCACAGAAATAGGGAAAAGGAAAGATCACTAAAGCAGGAGAAAGCACACATTCAGAATATGAACCGAGGACTTTTGTCTTCATGCAGTACTCTCTTGACGCCAGCTCCCTATCTCCAAATGAATTCCACTTTATTTTTTATGAATTCACAGACCAGCTGTTTAATAATCAATCTGCTTTAGAATTTTATGAGGCCTAAAAATCAAGCCCACTAGTTCTTGGTTTCAAAAATCTGTCTTTTCTTATTTTTAATGTTTTTCTTATCATTAACTTTGGTTCCTCAAATACTTCTCGTTTCCAAGCTCACATAATTAGTCTGGGCCTAGACATTTTAATTTATTTAGATTAGTTTGCTGACCCCTTATTACCTATACTCCTCTATTGGGCTTCAGTTTCATTTTGATGATTTTTATGTATTCTAGCTTAAAGCACGATTTAGAGTGGTGTGGTTCTTTTCTTCTCTACATACATGCATTGCTCCTGGGCTACAGTTTGTCATAGAAAACATTAGTGCCTGTCTAGAACCATCTTTCCTTTCCAATTCCTCTACTGTCTTCCAGTAGGAGGTTGACAATTCAATATCAGGCACCAATTGTCACATGCACAGCTATAGTTAATCACTTAGTCAACCAACCAATCAATAATTATGGAGTTTGTATTATGTGCCAGAGGCTGTACTAGATGGGGGGTTCAACTGATATAAGAAATAGCATACAATAGATTTTACTCTGAGGAGCTTATACTCTAGTTGAGGGGAGGGAATAGTAAACAGGAAATTAGTGTGTGATAATTGCTATGAAAATATTTGAACAAAGGCGTTGCCTACATACAGAGGAACATGTTACCCTACTTTGAAATCATTGGTAGTACCATACTTTGGTAATCAGTTATTTGCTCTCAAATAGCATTCCCTTATTATTCCAGTTATTTCTCTCTGCCTTTTGGAGGCACACACTCGGATTGTATGTCCTATTATGTATAAGATGAAACTTGTTTCATTGAGCATCCAATGTATGTTTTTGCCTTATAATAATGTACAATGTGTGAATCAAATCAGAATGGTATTATTAAAATTTTTAAAAAGTAACTTCTTATTTTTTTATTTTCAGAGTCCTATCAATGATTTAGTTCCCTAGAGAAAATCAGAAAATAAAAGGTTGGTATGATATCTTATAAATGCTAAAACCAGAGTTTATCTAACAGAGTTGTTTAAAAATATAACTTACAGCATTAATTCTAAATTCCGTGGGGGTTGGTTCTGTTTATTCCAGTTACTTCAGATTATTGTTATTATATAATGTCTTACCTGATATGGGAGTTTTTAGGGCCAGGAAAGAAAATGATGTTTTCCCAGATACTCTGAATGAGAATTTGGATGGCCATTAGCAAGACATTTAGGTCTCTTCTCAGCTTCCTTGTTTTACTTCAGTCCCTTTCAAGAGGTTACTTCCAGGACATCACTGTTCTTCAGTCTGCCATAGCTCAAGCCAGAATCTGAGTGTGGGAAATGCAGTATCTATTGTGGTATATTTTTCAGTGTGACAGTTGTTCCTATTTTGTGTTTGTTTCTCATTTAATGAGGATACAACTTTCATCCGGGGAGATGTACGGGTCACTTGTTAGTGCACTTAAATACACTAAGGCACTCCAGCAGCTGGAAATGGTGACTTGTAGTTGAATTATTTTTGCACAGCGAATGGTTTTCCTTTTGACATATTTTAATATACTTGCACACTGAGAGCAAGAGTGGGTGAACAGAAAACAGACTGTTTTATTAACCCAGCAGTCACCTTTGAGGTTTGTACATGTCCATTTTTTTTCTTGCCTTTGTACATAATCCCAAGAGACTGGTACCTGGCTTTGCTCAGAATAACAAAGTCAGGCACAAATCTCCAAACACAATTGTTAGCTGAATGCCAACTGTTTCTTCTCATCTTTTTTTTTGTAAATTTGAACATTAAGAATTACCTCTTTATGGGTGAACCATAACCATTAAAGAATGAGTTTGTTTTCTATTTCAAATACTTCCCTTATCATTTACTAAATTTATTTTATAATATGTAATCTCAGGTGATAAAATATTATTTTTTATGTGTTTTGCAGTGCTCTTTTTTTTCCAAATCCACTAATAGTGAGAAGAAAAGAAGAAAAATATGTTAGAAGCTTTAACTGGACTCCAATTTCAGCTGAAAGAACAATTAGGAGAAAAGGAGAGAAGACTTCAACACAGTCAGGAAATCAGTACCCAGCAAACAGAGTTCCACATGCAGTTTTCATACAAACCAATGTTTCATAGACTTGTCCCAGCAAGACCACAAATTTATTCAAGTCAATTACCATCCTTTACCAAGGTACGCATCTGTGTATATACATAGCTACAATTTTTAAGTAAGAATAGTAACCACCTCTGAAAATCTGTACGTTTTAATTGTACTCAAAACTTGAAAAATAAGAATAAAAACCCAGGGCCTCCTCCCAATTCCCAGGAAGTAGTTACAATTTCCAATAACTGGCCCATTTAACAGCATGGAAATAGACATAAAGGTACATACTTTGCCCCTTCCCATTATTATCATTATCATATACATCATTGTCATGATAATACTACTACTGGATATTTTGGAGCACTTTATACTTTACAAAGAAGTTTTATATTATCTCATTTGGCTATTTGAACCAATCATTGTGGTATGCCATAATGAAGATTATTAAGACTTTTAAAGCACAGAGAAGTGATGTATTGTGTAGGAAGAACTGTAATTTTTTTTTTTTTTTTAAGTTAGAATTCTGGGGCTGGGTGCGGTGGCTCACGCCTGTAATCCCAGCACTTTGGGTAGCCGAGGCAGGTGGATCACAAGGTCAGAAGATCGAGACCATCTGGCCAACTTGGTGAAACCCTGTCTCTACTAAAATACAAAAAAAATTAGCCAGGCATGGTAGTGCACACCTGTAGTCCCAGATACTTTGTAGGCTGAGGCAGGGGAATCGCCACTTGGGAGGCTGAGGCAGAGATTGTAGTAAGCTGAGATTGCACCACTGCACTCCAGCCTGGCAACAGAGTGAGATTCCATCTCAAAAAAAAAAATAGATAAAAAAGAATTCTGAGTCTGCATTGCTGTCTGTCTGATAGTAGGCCTAATGAAGCATTGCTTTGTGACTTATTCAATGTGAAAGATAATAGTTATGCCTGAAGCTGGTTATGAAGTTTGACTGAAGATTACTCTTTGTAGAAGATCTATCACAGTGTGTGTAGGTAGAAAATGCATTGAGATGGAATTTTTGTACTGGGGCAGGAAGTTAGCAGATAACTTTGAAGACAAACACTTTAAGGATATAATCCTATAGTTGGTGACTTATCCTAGGTAGCACATCTAGTAAGTGGCAGAAGCAAGATTGGAACCCATGTCTCATGCTCTCAGTGTATATCTAAAATTGAATCTAATTTTAATACTATATTTTGAGCATCTACTTTTGACCAAGTTATCGAGCTGCATTTTAAAGGTACAGATATGAAAAAAGAGGCCTTGTTACAAGGGTTTTATAGTGTGAAATGGGAAATAAATTCAATGAAAGAAAAGCTATGCACCATTGGTGAGGTGTACAGTATTGTACATGGGTTTGGTGATGTCAAGGAGGTGTTTGTTATTTGTGGAGACATTCAAATTGGGCCTACAGGTATTGCTACCTCTATTTTCAGGAAGTAGCTATGTCAATAATACTTGCTTTATTTTTCTTATTACTTTTTTTTCTTAAAAATAAGACTATTTAATTGACCTTGAGTAAAATTTCAATAATAACACTTATTGTTGTAAGTTGAGCTTTCAAATACCATTGCTTCTTAAAATAATCAGTATGTTCTGTTTATAATTATTTATAACTTCATTACCTTTTTCTTTTTAATCCTTGCATTTTTTTTCCCCAAGAAATATTTAAGCTGTTAGGGTTTTAATGAAAAGTTGTAGAGTATTCTGAGTTCTATAATCTTTGTTTTCTTTGGGTCCTCCTCATCATTATTCTCACACCCTCACGATTAAAACAATACATTTTTAGCACTTGGTAAGCAAGTGCTATGGGAATGGCATTATGCTAATCACTTTACATATTCTAATTTTTCAATAATGTAGTACATTCGCTGGAAGCCACATTTGCAGATTTTGAGCTGAGGATCAGAGATTTTAAGAAATTATCTCAAGATTGCGTGACTAGCACCAGCATTACTGCTCTATGACAATGCTGGCCGTTCTTATTTGTCTGCTTTGTTGGGTTTCACCACATTCTCACTAGCTTTATTATTGAGAACTCTGATGATTTCCAAAAAGAATAACCCAATACAAAGTAGATTAAGTCACAGAGAGAATTTGTTGGCTGCTATACCAGGAAAGAGAGTTGATATCGTGGTTGACTAGAGCCAGAACTTCAAATATCACTAGAACAGCTCCATGTCTCATCTGTGCTTTCTCTGCATATTGTCTTTGTTCTCAGACCAGCCCCTCCTTGCAGCAAACAGTATAAGCTTCAGTCCCTCCAGGCTCACATCCTCACAGCTTGCTATCAGGGAAAATGAGTATTTAATGTTATCTACCTCCAGTATGAACTCTTCCAGGAAACATTTGCTGGGTCATGTGTCTAGCCCTTGGCCTGGTCATTATGACCAAGATGGTAAGTGCTATGCTCAGTTTTTTAAAGGTCACATGTTCACTTCGATGGCTGTAGGGAGAGAGGGAGGGGATGGTCTGGTTATTAGAATTGGGAGGCAAAAGGGGTTGTACAGACATGGCCTCCAAGTCATTGCATGAGCCAGGCAGTTATCTCAATTTGTGGCTATTAACACAGGTCATTATGATGCCTGCTCTTACTGTCTTAGTTAAGTCTTCACCATTTAACACACTAGGTGATTAGATCTCTTAGATCACATCTGCAGGATGGAAAGCTTTGGACTCATTTTGTACATTAAGGTAAACCATCAAGGTTTTTTTGGACACTTAAAGTTGGTTTGACCCAAATGTAGTCTCTATATCTTAAACATTAAAAAGAAACCCTAAGATTGGAAATTCTGTTTCTGATGGGAACAGGATTAACGTATGTATTTAAAAGAAAAACTAGCATGTGATAAACAGACTTGAGACTCTGCAAAAGTGATACGTAGACAGACACCCTGGGCACATTTGGTCAACCTTGCCTTTGGCTAGCATTTGCCAACGTCTCAGAGCTTGCTCAAAAGTATGCAATGTGATAAGAATTACATTTCAGGCCTCAAAAAGCTGAGATTCTTAGTCTGCAGTGACTTTTTGAAGGTACTGCTCACTTGAAACTGTCTGAAGTTGGCCGGGCACGGTGGCTCATGCCTGTAATCCCAGCACTTTGGGAGGCCGAGATGGGCGGATTACTTAGAGGTTAGGCATTGAGACCAGCCTAGCCAACATAGTGAAACCCAGTCTCTACTAAAAAAAAATACAAAAATTAGCTGGGCATAGTGGCACATACCTGTAGTCGGAGGCTGAGGCAGGAGAATCACTTGAACCTGGGAGGCAGAGGTTGCAGTGAGCCAAGACTGCACCACTGCACTCCAGCCTAGGTGATGGCAAAACTCTGTCTAAAAAACAAAACAAAACAAAACACTCTGAAGTCATCAGGCAGCTCACACTTTGACTGTTTAAGTATTGAGGCACATTACTGAAAAGATTCTAAGCCTTAGAGACTTACAATGTGATGAATGTCTTTTAAATGCTGTGAGACGTCTTGATGACATCTTGTAATGTGTTTCAATAAATCTTTATTAATTTATTTTAAGGAGTAAAATTAGACTGTTTTTGGAGTATTGAAAATAAGAGGTATTCTTTAATCAATAGGACACTGTTTCTTTCTAACAAATATCATATGTTACCCCTGTGTTGAATGTAAATAGAGATATTCTATATAGGAATTTCTATCTTCTTGGAATGCTTAATTTAATTTTGTTGATAAAGGTAGAGAGGTGGAAAATTATGAGAAAAATGTAGCTTCTTTCTTTTCTATAACATCTTGAATTCCCCTCCACTCTGTCAACATGTACATCTTACTTGGGGATAGAAGGTGGAAAGAGATGGGGAAAGGGAGTTTGCTCACTGGGGAGAGGATATTAGGATGAAAATTTAACTTAGAATTAAATGTGTCAAAGCTTTTTTGTGTAAAGTGGTTTGCTTTAAGGTAAAATCTGTCTCTTTTTGGCAAACACTCAGACTTTCATGGATGTGAGGCAAATCTTTCATGTGCTCATATCCTCGGACCTGTATGGCTACCTCCGAGATGCTTCTTTCACTGCCTGCCTCCGGCCTTCCTGCTGGTTTGCACTTCTAAGACTGTGGCTATCAGGGTTCATAGCACATTTTCCTGGCAGCATCAGCATCAGCGGTCAATGCTAACAGATCTGGAGTCTCAATCACAGAGGCCAGACTAGACTCTTTTGGTTGCTGCTCCTCATCCACTGGGGGCCTGCAGGGATATTTAGGTCACCATTTTTGATATGCTAGTGCTTCAGCACTCAAGCGCTTCTCCCGTTGATGTTTCTTTTCTCTGTTGGACCACACTGAATTTGAAGAGGCACCTGGACAGAAGCAGTTGCATACTTGGATGTGTAGCTCAGAGAATGGCTATAAACTGGAGAAAAATATTTGCAGGTTATTAACATTAACATTTATTGAAGCAGCGATAGTGGATACACTGGTGTTTCTGTCCTTTTGCAAACTCTCCACTGCATATGTACTAATGGTTTTGTGCCAGAGTAGGGAATCAGGACACTCACGTCTGCCCCCTAGTCTCTCTTTGTCCTCTTTCTAGAATTTTTTTGGAGAAAACATATGACTTCTAGGTCTGCTAGAAACTTCTTACATCTTCCTTTTTCCAGCACTGTCATTCACCCTTTCTTTTCTCTGGGGCCATAGGGCTGGAGGGCTTCAGGAAATGGAGTTGGGACACAAAATATAAAAAATGCCAAGATGTATATAGAGGATATTTATCCTGATACAGAGGTAAAATGTATGGAGCATGAGGAGGCAGTGAAAAAAAATTCAATCCCAGTCTCAGTAGCTGAGTCGTCAATGTCTAGATCTCATTTTCTAGTTGTGCTTTGGTGTTTCAAATTTGTTAAATAACCTGTAAGATTTGGTCATCTCCTCCAGATATAAATCTTACTTACATTTATACTGAACACCTTTTGAAGTCATCTATTCAAAGACCTCTTAAAATAGTAGCTTATTTTTTGAAACTAAGGCTTAAAAAATTATGTCAAGTGGCCCGTATGTTATACCTTACACACTTTGAAAATCCCTCTCTGCCTATAGAGTTGATAAAAGGGATAAAAATTAGAGAAACTACAAAGCTGAAAAAGTGAAAACAATGGTGCATTGTCTGTAAAAGTATAAGAATGAAGACATTTTTCCCTCATAGTTCCCTTTTGTTATAAATGTGAGGAATGTGTGGTTTGGACCTGAGCAAATGTATCTAGCACTCTCCGATAATGAGCGATGGATGGACTGAAATGGGAGCCATGCTTATGCTAAGTTTATAAGCATTTTGATCAACACCATAATCAGGAAGCTTAAAGAAGTCACAAAATCCCCATTGTGTTGTCTGAATAACATATATTAGATACCTGAGACTCAGCATCTAATACCCTGTGAAATAGCTTGATAGCCCAAGAGCTTACTAATGGAGGAAAATGGCTCACTAAAGCCGAGGGGAATTAGAGTGGGAGTCACCTGTTCTCTTAGATTCCTCAAGTAGAAGGCAGTCTGGCATTGTGATTCTTATTAATCAATACCTGCATCTTTGGGTCTGTCTTGATTTTAGGTAATAAAGCAGAGAGAATTAGACAACCTTTGGGTAATAAATTGCAGGATCTGGAGAAGTTAGAATATTAATGTTCTCCCTCTTCTTCACTATTATTGACCTGTAATTTTAGTGTAATTTCCTTTTACTTATCTTGAAACATAGAAAATTATCACCTTTAACTTCATAATCTTCCTCTGGAAATGTAAAGACTGCTGTCCATTTTCAACTTTTTCTTGTATGTCCTATGAAGGCTTTTAGGAGTTTATTATAACTAGTAGTGACCTCTTTAAATTTCCTGTAGTTATTTGACAATGCATCATGGCATTCATCAAAAAAATTTCTTTAGTTTTTTAAAATAATATGTACTCAACAAATAACTTTGTTTTGCTAATTTTTAGTGGCAACCTGCTCTCCTCATTTTCAATGATCTTTTACATATGCATGCCCGAATACATAGAGGCTAATTATTTCTAGTAGCTGCCACCAAATGAATAATGGTGTCTCTACGTGTTAGCTGATCCTGTGAGTAAAATTTCAGACATAGATAATTGAAAAAAAGAACAGAAATAGTATACATTTCTATATCACATTACATTTTAATATTAATATTTAACTATAGAAACTAAGAGATTCAGTGCAAGATATAAGGAAATATTATGTCTTGGTTTTTGTTAATTATTATTTTTGCTCACTAGATTCAATAGCTACACATCCTTGCTGCTCCTTGTCCTTTCAGCTTTCTAGAGTTCAAGTCATTGTCTTTCTACAAGTTTTTTGAGACCTGTCCGTTTCTACTACAATGAATCCTGTGTAAGCAGCAGCTTTGGCAGAATCACTTTTTGTCGTCTAGGGCTCTTATCAGAGAGACAACGAACTTTCCATTTCTCTGTTTTTGTTGGCTTTGAGTGATCACAGCCTCCCTGGTTTGTCTTTATGGAGACCTATTCCCATTGCCTGCACTGCTTCCCCGGGGCTCCAGACATTCCCTCAGGTTTTCCTTTGTTTGTCTCACTTCCGGCCTCTCCCTGAAAATGTTCCACCAATTCCACATTGTCATTATTACCACATGGCTGTCTTATTTTCTACACAACTTTAAAAGTCTCTGAAAATACCACACCTATTGCCTTAGGGGTTTTGTTGTTGTTTTTGTTTTCTGGTTAATTATTTGACTCACACACTGAAAATGTAACCTCATGAGAGAAGGGACCTTGACCGTCTTATTGATAGATGCAGCTCTGGAAACTAGAGCACAGTAGGTGGTTACCATATATTTGGTTTTCCTTAAAAGTGTTCTTGGATTTCTTTGCTTTTAACTTTTCATACTATCCCAGGAAAATTTATCCACTAACACTGCTTCAATTAATGTAAATGCTAATAACCTACAAACATTTGTCGCATTTGTAGCCCACCTCTGAGCTATAAATCCAAGTATCCATCCTCTTCCACCTAGTTGCTACTGCAAATTCAATATTTAGACCCAAACTAAATTAACAAGCTAGTTTCTCCTAATGCTGCCACAAGGCCAGATGAAATGAAGAACTTGCTGATTCTTAGGTGTTGTGTAGTTTGTAACTGTAATACTTATCCATGCACTTAGTCAAGCCTAAAGATTGGGACAATCCTTTCATTCTCTCTCCTTCATCCCTGTTATTGCCAAATCCTGTTGAATCTGCCTTGTAAATAGTTATCAGATGTATTCTTCCTTTCTTGTTGCTGCTACCACCCTAGTCAAGGTCATCATTATTTCTCATCATCATTTCCTTATCCTTACAATATTCCACATTGGTGTCCTTGCTTCCAGTCTCCTTCCTATCCAGTCTTTCTCTACCACATATTCTCAGAGATCGGTCACCACATAAATGTGACTACAATACCCTTTTCCCAAACAAACACACCAACAAAAGCTTTTCAGTGGCTTCTCATTCTCTTTCAGATAAAGTCCAACTCCTTAAGTCAGCTAAAATGGGGTGATACATCCTTAACCCTCCGACCAACCTTTTTTGCTCTGAGTACTGGAAAGAGTAAATAAATTGCATGGTTGATCCTTAGGCAATTTCTCCTACATTATACTTTTCTAAGCTAGACTATAACTAGAAGCCAGATAGAAAAATTTGAGATTATATTCTCCAATAAGAACCTTGTTTCCTGTTTTTCTATATTAATAATGATGGGTGGATTATTAAACTTTGAAAACGGAGGAATATATGATATTACTAATATCTCATAATAAAAATTAAAAAACTTTTTCAGTGTTCCTTAAGATTAAAAGACCATAGAAAAGGATACTAGTAAGCAATGCTTAGAGTTTTCCATAACAGTCATCTTTGAATCAGCTCCAACATATGAGCAAATGCTCAGTTGAATCACGGTTTTCAGACATTACTGAATGGCAAAATTATTTTTGTCTAGAAAACTTTCAAAGCAGTTATTACTTGCATCCCATTTAGACCTAGAAATGTATCAGTAATGCCCTCGAGCATTTTCTGACTCTGAGATATAACTTAATGTCTTTTAATAATTTACAATAGATTCATTATTGCCCACCCACCCCAACTCCCCCAAAGGTCTTTTCTGCAATCAACACATTTTAAAAGTGAAAATTTCTTTGCTGGTGCCTGTGAACAAAAACACCATTCTTCTTTCTCCAACTGATTATTTAAATAGCCAGTCAGGTTCACTATTGGGGCAAATAGTTTAAATATTTTTAAAATTTTATTCCACAGATTGTGTAAAGTGTAAAAGTAACATATATGTTAAACTTATTTAAAGTTGTTACTTTCTGATTCTACCTTCATCTTCTTTTCTTCCATTACAGTGGGAGCATATTGCAATTCCCTTCTCTTTCTTCACTGTTATTAACTTTTCCCCTTTTATCAGAAAAAGGACCTTGCTTTCTTTGATTCTCTTATTGATATTTTAAAAGGACTTTTTTTCCTCTCTTGCTGTCTCTCTCAGGCAAGTCCCATCTCAATTGTCCTTTGTCATTCATTGTCAGTCTTTGTGTCCATCCTCTTATCCCAGCCTAGTTTTTCCCTTTTTCTTTTTTTTGGGGGGGGCAAAAAAGAAAGTGGGGGACATTAGTGTTGGGAGTCTTATATCAGTGTCAGGGCTTAAACAAAATGCAATCACTTTCAAATGTAAATTGCAGTTTATACAAAAAAGGCAATGTTTCTTTGTTTCAAGAAATTGGAGCCTCATGCAACTCATACTCATTTAAAGAAATTTAAAAATAGAACTTCTAAATAACTAATAGCTGGAAAATCCTGATTTGGGGCTTTAGTCACTAAAGATAAGAAAAAAACACATTTGCTTCCGTCCTCCCATCTGGCTTTTACACATGCATTTCAGGCTCAGTATGCTCTTGCTCTCTCTTTTATCTATGCCCATCTGCTTGTATGGTGTGTTCTCACCCTAACATATTTTCAGACCCTTGCCATAGGGCAGAAGTGCCAAGCAATTATTTGTTGAGATAGATAGCCCACATAATACTGTAAGTGACATCTGTTCTGTAGAAAATCCCTCCCTTGTGGCGACTGTGTCATATTGGCAGCTCATAGGAATATTGGAATTGACATAGAGGGACAATTGAATGTTTCATCTTATCCTGAATTCTCACTCAGAATGCATCCAATACCAGATGCTTTAGAGAACCATGTAACCCCCTGACTCTTTCTCTTGTTCGCTCTACACCTATGGTAATTGGCAATACTACACTATGGGGAAAATTTCTTCCTGACCCCAGCTGGTAACCAAATTATGCCCTAAAGCATGAAGATTGGCATACTTCAAAGTTTATTGCAGTTGAGATGGTGAAAATGGGATGTTTTTCATATTAATGTGCTTACTAAATTGTTTGACCTAAATAATAGCTTGAATAGTAAATTTCACAAATTACTCTTAACATTTTTGGCAAAATTACAATAACAGATGAATATTTTAATCTTTTAAGAGTGCTGATCTCCATGTCTGGCAATTGGATCTTCTATTTTAGACTATTTCCAAATAGATGATAAGAAAATTAGATCACAGTCTACAGCAGTTTAAGGCTTGGTTCTTTTATAAAGGTATATTTAGTAAAACATATTAATTGCTTCTGAATAAACTCTGAATGTATTAACTTTTAGCCATTTGATATTATAAAGGCAGGCAGAAATTGGAGCAATAGTTAGTACTGGTAAATTAAAAATACAATATACCAATTAGGTTCTGTATACATAAATTCAATTTCCCATACCATTTATATTGACACTATTAATCTCTTCCTAAACTCTCAGAACATCATAAACACCTCAGATTTTTAAAAAGTTAGAATAGTTTAATTATGAAAGGCTTTTGAAATAAAGGTTGAAATGAAAGCACTCAACTACACAGTTGGATAACCCATTTATTTAGGCTTATATTTAAGTAAAATGTAAACATTTAATAATAATATGCTGTATTAGTTACGCATTGTTGCAATACTAACAGCTATGAAAATCAGTGACCTAAAACAACTGTATTACCTCTTCATGATTCTCTGGTTTAGCAATATGGGCTAGGTTCATTTGCTCACTTCCATTCTGCATCTTATTGGGTGAGTGTCCTGGAGATTGATGGTCTAAGATAGCCTCCCTCAAAAGGCTTATTTGAGGTTGACTGGTGGCAGTTGGCTGAGCCATGTGTCTCTAGCAGTATGGTTTGGCTTCTTCATATGTGAATCTAAAAGCAGGAAGAAAGGGGACTGGTCCTAATGTGGAAATTATTTTAAACTTCTATTTGCATGTTGTCTCTTCAGCCAAATCATCATGGCTAAGGCTAGAGTCATCGTGGAAGAAGACCGCATAATGGACTGGATAGAGGGAAATGTGATTCATTGGGGACTCTAACTGTAAAAATCTCCCACGTGTTGCTATTCAGGATTACCAGTTAGCAGAACTTTACTTTCCTAATTATTTAACACAAGACAGTCATTACTGGAATTTGTGCTAAATTCTATAAATCTGAAAGAGAAGAGAACTATGTGAAAAACCTAAAGATCCGCGAAACAAATTCCTTACTTGATCAGTTCCTTTGTCTATATATTTTGAATACCAGTTCTTTGCAGGGCATGCGGTTTGCCAATATTTTATTCCCCAGTCTCTCTTTTCATCCTTTTATCGAGATCTTTCACAGAGAAAAAAATTTTAATTTTGATAAGGTCCCTTTTAATGAATATTTATTTTATGAATTGTGCTTTTGGTATCATGTGTAAGAACTCTTTTTATACTTTGCTGGATTCAATTTCCCAATATTATGTTGAAGACTTTTGCATCTAAATCTATAATAGATATTGATCTGTAATTTTCTGTTTCTTTCCTTCCTTCCTTCTTTTTCTTCCTCTCTCTTTCTTTCTTCTTTTCTTTCTTTGTTGTTTTTGTCTTTTTATGGTATCAGGGTGATACTGATCTCATAACATAAGTTGGGAAGTATTCACTTAAATTCTATTTTCTGAAACAGATTCTGTACAACTGGTGCCAATTTTTAGTTAATGTTTGGTCATCTAGGCCTAGAGATTAATTTATTGTAAGTTTTAAAATTACAAGTGCAGTTATTTTAACAGTTATAGGATATTAAAATCACCAATTAAAATTGTGGATTTGTCTATATTTCTTTCAGTTCTCTCAGTTTTCCTTCTATATATGTTGATGAACTGTTATTTGGTGCATGTTCAGTAGGATTACTAGGTCTTCGTTGTGGATTCACTTTCTCACTGTAATGTAATAGCATTCTTTGTTTCTGCTTAAGTCTTTTTGCTTGGAAGTCTATTTTATGTGATATTAATATAGTTATTCTTGCTATTTAAAAGTTAATGTTTTTTGCCAGGTGTGGTGGCTCACATCTATAATCCTAGCACTTTGGGAGGCCAAGGTGGGTGGATTACTGGAGCTTAGGAGTTTAAGACCAGCCTGTGCAACACAGTGAAACACCATCTCTACTAAAATAGAAAAGCTTAGCTGGGCATGATGGTGCACTTTGTAGTCCCAGCTACTTGGGAGGCTGAGGCAGGAGAATTGCTTGAATCCAGAAGAGCAAGTTGCAGTGAGCTGAGATTGCGCCACTACACTCCAGCCTGGGTGACAGAGTGAGACTACGTTTCAAAAAAAATGTTAATGTTTGCATAGTATATCTTTTTCTAGCACCTCAATTTGCTTATATTATCTTGTTTTCAGAAAGTTTCTCATAATTTTGATCATGTTTTTATCCACCTTGCTAATCTCTATCTTTTGAATGATATGTTTAGAACAATTAGAGTTAACATAATATTGGTATGTGAAGGGGTTAGTCTGTCAGTTTACTAATTTTTTGTTTATTCACTCTGTTTCTCATTCTTTGATTTCCCTTTTCTGTCCTTACTGTAGATAATTTAAACATTTTTCAGAGTTTCATTTTGATTTATTTATACTATTTCTGAGTATATGTCATTGGATAGTCTTTTTTTTGTGGTTGTTCTGGGTATTACAGTACAATAATCTTCCCTTATTCTCAGTTTTACTTATGTTGTTTTTGGTTATCCATGGTTAACCATGGTTTAAATAAACAATTCATAAGTTTTAAGTTGTGCTCTGTTCTGAGGAGTGTGATGAGCTCATGAACCATCTTGCTCTGTCCCCTGTGGACTAGGAATCATCCCTTTGTCTTGCATCTCCACACTGTGTAAGCTACTTCCTGTTAGTCAGTTTGTAGCCATCTTGGTTATCAGATTAACCTTTGCTGTGTCATACTTGTGTTCAAGTCACCCTTATTTTACTTAATAATCACCCAAAAGTGCAAGAGTGTTGATGTTGGCATATTGTTATAATTGTTCTATTTTATTATATTGTTAATATCTGATTGAAGCTAATTAAACTTCATCATAGGCATGTCTTTATAGGAGAAAACAGAGTAAGTGTAGGGTTCAGTACTATTGCAGTTTCAGGCATCCACTGGGGGTCTTAGAACACATCCTCCCATGGATAAAGGAGGACTACTGTATACATATATCTACTGTTATGGTCTACATACTTCATAGTCTACTGTATTGACATTTTACTGCTTTGAGTAAAGTATAGAAAATTGGCTTATATTTAGATTCTTTTATCATGCCCACTTTCTATTTATAATATTAGTCTAAAGACTTTGGGCACACATCAGCAGGCATTACAATGTTTGCTTAAACCGTCAAACAACTTTACAAACACATGAAGAAAGAACTCTCAAAACTCAGCAATAAGAAAACAAACAACTCAGTTTAAAAATGACAGAATATTGGAACAGATACTTTACAAAAGAAGATATACAATGGAATAAAAAAGCATAGTAAGAAGACTCTCACCATCATATGTCATTAAGAAGTTGCAAATTAATATGACAGTGAGAGTCTACTATATACATATTAGAATGGCTAAAATCCTAAACAATGAAAATACCAAATATCGGCAAGGATCGGCCTGCTCCAAACTGTTTTTTTTTTTCTTTGTTTTATTTCTGGAGACAGAAATACTGCTTAACTTGGTCACCAAATGAAAAAGACATTAAGGACAGAATATGCTCATTTAAAATATGAGGCTATTTGACAAGTATGAAGGTCAATACAAAATAGCAATACAAAAATGAAGCAACAGTCATAGATTTTATAAAGACATCACCTTTAAAAAGTTTTTATCTCAGGAAGGCAAGACAAGTTGTTATAAGGGTGTGTGTGTGTGTGTGTGTGTGTGTGTGTGTGTGTAGGGGGAAGTATTGATGTTGGCTGAGCCCATAAGACAGTAGAAATCTTAGTCAAAGTGTCTGGAAAAAAGTCTGATAAGAGTTGTTGAAGAAGGATTTAGTTAACAAAGGGAAAGCACATATAAAGAAAGTTTATATCTTAGTTAATAAAGGGAAATATAAAGTTATATTTAAGACTGGTTAAGTTCAAGATTATAATGGAAAAATGGAGGTAAGTAGTTAGTACTGGATTTGGATTAGACTTTAGAAAAAGAACCACCTCTAATGCATAGACCAGGCAGTTAGCTGTATAGGCAATAGATAAAGCCAAGACAAAGAATGATAGTAAGTGAAGAAGGATAACTAAGAGAATAGAATATTGGAATACACTCATGATTAGGAGGGAAGAGAGGAAGGGCTGAGAGTAGTGGATGAGAAAAAAAAAGTAGTGTAGTATGATGGTGGGCTAACCAAAAGATATTCAGGAAACAGGAGCTCCTCCAGACGCAATAGAAACAAATCAAAGCAAATGTAGAATCCCTAAAGGTCACTGGAATGAGGTGATCATAACTTTTTAAAACCACTTTTAAAAAGTTTATATCTCACTTTTAAAAAGTTTGAAAGTGTCATAGTTTCAAAAAGATTTAGGAACAGAAGCCAGATTACAACATATTAATGAATGAGTTTAGAATATAAAAGGCTACATTGGTAGCAAAAGGAGGAAAGGGGAACTGACGATAGTTTCAGGATACATCATAGTAAAGTCTTAATGATAGGACCATAATCTACAATCTAATTTGTATTAGTCACATGCACTGGGTATTGCATATGAAGCTTTGGGGTTTGGATATGTGTGTGTGTATGTGACTGTATATGTGCATATGTGCATACAGGCACGCTAGCACATTTGCTGATGTCACCTTTTCACTCATGTATACCTGTACCCCTAAACAAACACACTTTTGTTTTGTTTTTGCAGTTAGTACAGGTGCATTACTAAAAGTGCCTTATGTTTTCAATAAAACATAAAAACTTTATGAAAAAATAGGTTTTAAGGTTAGTTAAGGCAAAAAATTTTGAAAATTCAGCGGTTTTATGGCTAAATATTAGACCGCATTCCGAAAAGGTCAAACTCTGAAAGGGATATTAAGTAACCAGCCCTGTATTATAAATTGTGTAAATCTTGGATACCATTTTAATGATGCCTTTGCAAGTGGGTATTACACCTGTTAATTAAAGTTGAAAAAACAACCAACATCCTCATTATTAGTATCTATAAGTAGCAATTCATCTGCTGAATATCCTAGGCACATATATTAAAGTGCAATGTGCTACATAAAATCAGTGATTGTAAGCTTAATTAATATCAAGTGGGAGTTAGCAATTTACCTTCAATTTACAGCATAAAGGTTAGGTGTGCTGAACTCATTCCACAATACTGCTGCTATTTTAACATTGAACAGTAAATTGACTAGTGAATAAAAAGTAAGAGTAGAGAAAAGCCATCTGTAAGTTGGACAATCCATAAAGCTACTATATCCCAATGAAAATATGCTCTTTTTACTTTTTTTTGAGATGGAGTCTTGTGCTGTCACACAGGCTGGAGTGCTGTGGTGCGCTCTCGGCTCACTGCACCTCCGCCTCCCTGGTTCAAGAGGTTCTCCTGCCTCAGCCTCTCTAGGAGAACTGCCACTACACCTGGCCATTTTTTTGTATTTTTAGTAGAGACGGGATTTCACTGTGTTTGCCAGGATGGTCTCCATATCCTAACCTTGTGATCCACCTGCCTCGGCCTCCCAAAGTGCTGGGATTACAGGCATGAGCCACCGCGCCTGGCCAAAAATGTACTCTTATTTTAAAATTTTAAATACATTTGTCATTGCATTGTAGTACTTACAAAAAACTAAAACACAAAGTCTAGTCTAGACCTAGGCATAATGAGAAAAAAGTAATCACATTAGCAGCAGTTGGTTTTATGCACATGACTTTAAACCAATTCTGACTTTTATAACATTGTTCAGGTTACCAGATGCTGGAGGCAAATTCTCCTTAGGGTTTATGATCTCACACTCAGGAATCAAGATTATGTATGTCCTTTTCTACCTCCTTAATGTATTTAAAACTACCTCATATGTTATTTTGTTGGTGTCCAATCTGTTTCAGTGGTTTCTATACTTGTCATGCCTACTTTCAATTTCTTCTTGGGGTTTTTGTTTTTGTAAATTCAACTCATTTTTATCAGTTTTGTCAAATTTGTACAGCCTGGGGCAAATGGAAAATGAAGAAAAAACCCAACAAAATATTAGGCACAAAAGTTTTGCAAACTACTTTTAAAAAGTTTATATCTCAGGAAGGCAAGACAGGTGAACATTACCACATTTCTGTTATTGATTTTTTTGTTGGTCAGGTTATGCCTATACAAACCTTTAGAGCTTGCATTCCCCCAAAGGTATATCTACCTATGAATATATTTTCCTAACATACACTTAGATCTTGCTTTCCCTATCAGAGTTTTGTAAATCAATGATGTCATAATGTTTGCAGAAAAGATAGGGAATTTTCTATAAAAAAGTGAGAGATTATTTTTGGCATAGCAGATGTAAAAATATGGAATATGAAGTGATACAGAGAATATGTATTTGGTTAAGAGTGCAGTGAAAAAGTGATAAAATTAAATAACAACAACAAAAAAATAAAAACAAAAGCAGACCCACTCTAAAGCCACTTAACAGGTTAGTCATATATTAAATTGTGGATCATATAAGTTTAATATTCAGAATTCAAAGCCTCAAATTCTGCATTTTCAGTTTTGCTTTCTAGGGCTTTTTCCTGACCATTTTGTTGCCCTGTGCCTTTATGATCCTTCTTTCTCATATGTGTGCCCTTAAAATATTTGCTTTTGCTTTTAAAAAAGTAAAAGTGAGGGGCTCTTCTAAGAACTGTACCTGTAGATTTTTTGTTTTGCTTTCCATTTTTTTCAAGCATATATATTCTATGGAACACACTGCAGAGTTCATGTGTCTTAACATGGTTTCATGAATGTCACGTCTTACTTCTTACTAGAAATTTTCCCTTGAGGACAAGGCCCAAGTCTACTGCTTTCTTTGAAACTTCAAAGTACTCAGTCTGCTGATGTATTAACTCAATAGGTACTCAGTAAATGTTAATTGGTTGGATAAATGAAACAATGAAAGAAATGCAAGTCCTTTCACCTTTGTTAAGAATAATTAATCTATTCCTCCTTCAAACTGGTTTAAATTGTTGTAAGGGCACTTATTGGAGGCTTTTGTTAATTTAACTTGCATTTTGTTGTAGAGCCTATGGAAGTGGCTAGTTCTAAAGTAATGGTCAGACTCACTTCTGTCGTATATTTTCTGAACACAGGATTAGAGACCTAATCTGGCAAGTGGTTAACTACTCGGTGACTATTCAGGTGACCCACATTTTCTACTTTTTTCCCTCTGTTATGAGTAAAGAGAGCAGTAATAACCATTGCAGAAATATGCTTTGTGTAGTTGGTGGAGGATGCCCAAACAAATTAATTAAATGTATTGATGTGGTGAGCATCTCCTTTCACTATAGCCTGATTTTAAGTCTGTTAGAATACCACCAAAAAGAGGATATTTTGAGTAAAAGTTTAATTCATGTACCCACATACATATTAAACTTCCTTTTTAAATGCTGGGAGTTAAAATGTCACCATAATGGAAAGAAAGTTCTTCCATTAAAAGGTAAAATACTCAAATATCTGATTATACTTATTTTGCCTCAGGTAGCATATTTATTTTAGAATTAATGGAATACAGGAAAGATATATTTGCTAAGATTTTTGTGTGTTTGAGTCTGTTGTTCCAAATCAGTATTACAATCCTGTTACAGCAAATCGAATGGAATCTGCAGGTTTGTCAGTTAGTTGAAGTTCAAGTTGTAACTAGTATTAAAGGAATAGATGCATAAGAACCAAACAGTAACGTCTAACTCCTGGCATTTATTCTTTCAACTTGAACCCTAGGGCAATGTGAAAGTGCTTTCGAGTTCACAGGGGAATTCACTGGATTCATTGAGATGAAATCTGATCTCTGAAAGGACAATTAATAGGTAAAAAAAGGTTCCTATGTTTGGAGATTTAAATTATGTCTTTATAGAAGGAGGTCTAGTAGCTCTACTGGAGACAAAGGTCAGCTGGTGTTTCCATTAAAACAGCACTTTGCAGAGCAAACATCATCATAGTAAGAATTTGCTCTGGGCTAAAGTTGGCCTCAAGATTCTAGCCCAGAAGTTATTTCGTTTGAGAGATTCAATTTGGCTATTTTAGTTTAGTGGTTAAAAGGGATGAATCGTATATGTATCTTAGTACTTCCTTTCCCCGCCTCTTTTTTAGTGTAGTTATCAAATTGTTTTTGGCATAGTGTTTGCAACTGGATATTCTTTTTTTCTATACAACTAAGCACATGTTTGTAAAAAGAGGAATTTGGAACAATGCACATTTTACATGAGGTGATTTTGTACATTGGGCTAAGAAATTTGAGTTCTTGTTTATTTTTATTTATAAACTTTTATTAGAGATGTTTCTCCATTTAGAGTATAATTGACTCAATTTTGACATCTATTTGGAAGCCAAATATCTTTTCTCATACAAGGTCTTGAGTCTCTAGTTTTATTCTCTTATGGAAACATCTTGTAAATAGTGTTGATTTTCTAATGGCAGGGACATTGCAGATGTTTATGAATTGCCATATTAAGATTGCTTGTTTGTTAGTGATGACCCAGCTAAGGAAAAAGCACAATGAAGGAAAATACAATCCTAAACTTTTATGTGAAAGGCAAGATCAACAACTTGCTTCACTGTTTACACATTTGCTTTTATTTGGGATCTTACACTGTTTACAGTACTTGCAACAATTGAAAGCTAGATGAGACTTTTCAAAAAAGCTAAATGAGAAAGAACACTCGATGCTAATGCTTTCTCTTTCATTCAATGTTCTTTATACAATTCTGAATTGTATTATAAATGTCCTTGAAGAATTTTTATGCATAAAAATTAGAGAAACAAGTATTTCTTGTGTATTCTTTTTTAAGTCTACAGTTCAGACCCCTAACATAATTTTTTTCCCTTTATTTTTCTTATACTTTGAGTTCTGGGATGCATGTACAGAATGTGCAGATTTGTTGCATAGGTATACATGTGCCATGGTGATTTGCTGCACCCATCAACCTGTCATCTATATTACGTATTTTTCCTAATGCTAAACCTCCCCTAGCCCCCCATCCCTGACAGACCCCAGTGTGTGATGTTCCCCTCCTAGTGCCCATATGTTCTCATTGTTCAACTTCCACTTATGAGTGAGAACATGCAGTGTTTGGTTTTCTGTTCCTGGATTAGTTTGCTGAGAATGATTGTTTCCACCTTCATCCATGTCCCTGCAAATGACATAACTCATTTTTTACCATCAATCTATTGGTAAACATTTTTGAGCACATGAAAATTATCTATGTCTTATTACACTGTAAAATTTTTACTCCAACCTTGAACTAATATATTCTCAGATAAAATATTGTCCTATATTTTAATTTTAGGAAAAAAAAATAAGTGGTAACCATTCTAGTATTTTCTGCTTTCACCTCAGTGATGGGACCTCATTTTGGAGACGAGTGGCCAGTCTATGTGATAGTTTGACACATCTGGGAGAAGCCATACTTTAGGTCCTCTTGTTACTGGTGGAGGGTGCCCACATTTCTGGTGTCTTGAGTGAAGAATTGGACAAAATGCACAAACAAAGCAAGGAAAGAATGAAGTAACAAAGGCAGAGATTTATTGAAAATGAAAGTACACTCCACAGTGTGAAATCAGGACGAGCATAGGAGCTCAAAGACATGGATACAGAATCTTCGAAGTTCCAAATTCCTCCTAGAGATTTCCCATTAGTCATTTGGTGCTCATCTCATGAAAATGAAGTGGTGGCCCACTATCAGTCTGACGGGTTGCAGAAAGAAACCAACCAGAGGCTGAAGTTAAGTTACAAATTTCACACTCCTGAGCAAACATCTGACTGGTTTTGAAAATAAACCAATCAGAGGTATTTTTAATTTCCCATCTGCTGGGCAGAGAAGATGGGAGTTTGCAAAGGTAGTTTCTGGTCCCTTTGTTACTTAGGCATGGAAAGTTGGGGTTTTCCTTTCAATTCAGTTCTAGGAAGTCAGCGTGTAACGGCCTTAGGTTCCCCACCTTCAGACCCTTTCTCCTGCCTCACTCTGAGGTTAGGCGTCTCTTCCCAGAGAGATGAATTTATGTGATCCAAACCTTGACACCCTGAGCCTTTGGACAGAAAGGAAGTTCCAGGGATACTGGCTAGACGGACAGAGAGAAAAACTTGACCTCTTTGTTTCAATACCACAATTTTCATACATTTTTATTTGTGTGCATCCTTCCCGCATAGCTAGTGGTTAACATCTACCTGTCCTCAAGGCCCAATTTCAATAGTCCTTCTTCAGAGATACTTTCCTTTGTCTCTTGCACCCTCAGTGGGATTTAATATCTCATCCTATAAATCACCACTTGAATTTCTATTTTGGGTGAAAACAAGCTGCCTTATATCAGAGTTTTCCTTATGTACTTACATGTGCATGTTCACTTGCTATGTGTTTCCAGCCTGTAAGATCGGTCCATATTTCATCATCAAATTCCCATCTATGCCAATAGCAGTGGTTTATATTTAGTCATTTGGCAAACACTCTTGGTCGACCTCTTGTTCCGGCCAATACAAAAACTTTTCAGTGGTCTCCTACTCAGGATTCAGCCTCTTCCAATCATCTTTCACAATCTCACACATTACACTCCAAGATTTAAAATAAACAAACAAACTTTTCTTAGCTACTAGATGCTTTTTAAATAGATTTTTAAAATATATTGACTCAATTGATCAATACAACCACCCTGAGAGATGAATACTGTTTTCATTACCAGTTTATATATAAAGAAACTGAGGAACACAGATGGTCACCATCCTGTCTCAATTTTTGGTTTTCCAATTATTCCAAAAATATTTAGCTGACTACTACCAGGTACTCAGTTTTAGAGACGGATCAGTGATTAAGGCAGTTCGTGTTATCAGAGAGTTGGCAGTCTAATTAGAAAGACAGTGAAAAGCAAACTACAATAAATAATGAAAAGTTTTGTAATGGGGTCAGCACACAGAGTTTTATAGTAACACAGCAGAGTAGGATGGGTGGTTGTCCAATCCACTCTTTGAGAAGGTTAGATAATGCTTCCCAAAGCAAGTTATCCCCTAGGCTGATGAATGAGAAACAGACTGGTGTAGTAGGGGACGAGGAAAAAGTACTCCAAGCACAGGAAACAGTAGGTGTAGCAGGAGCAATCATGAAGAGCATGACAGCAAAGTCCTATGAAGAATGTTGGAGTAGGCTGTATATTTATCCCAGAGATGGACTTAAAAAAAATTATGATAACAAGTATTTTCTGGAGGACTGTTATATGGCAAGAATTATTTCACATTATTCCAGAAGGAAGAATGACTAACAGAAGTTAACATGTAGGAGTTAAAATGTGGTGGTCTGCAATTTTAGATTAAAAGTAAGCCTTTTGGTTCTTAGATCGATCCAATGACAAAATGGGTTTGAGATCCCTCTTACTGGTGGTATTTAATTACAAGTTGAAAAATTTTTCTTTCTCATTAATAGTAGGGTTTTTTTCTCTTTTTCTCTCATTGGCAAAGAGTTTAAATTGTTCTCAAGGATACCTTCCATCTCCCCTATCCCTGAAACCGTTAGTAGATTGGCAAGGGTGATGTTAAAAAAAATGAACAATGGAATGCAGCGCTTTAATTTGCTGAGTACAGAATTTGTAGAAAAGGATTTATAATATTTGAAGTTCAGTTTGTGAGCAATCTTACAGCTTATGGGCAAAAACCTATGCATTCTGGAGAAGTAGTAAAGGATTATAAAATAGTGGTCTTCTGTTATACACATTTTCTGTTTAGATATGGAGAGTAGAACAAACATAACACATCCTGCACTGGATAATATTTCTCACTATCCTAGACATTCTATTTTAATAAAATGTATATTTTTGAAGGCTAAATATTCAGTGTGATACTTTTTATTTCTTAATTTTCACCTGTAACAGTCCCTTAGAAGATAAAACATTTCATTTGATATATGAAATGCTCTAGTAAAATATTTAACAGCATTTTTAATATAGTTTATTCTGAATAAATGTATTTTAAGCCCAGTTTCATTAGCGTAAAATTCTGCATCTTAGGGTGTGGCATTTAGGCTTAGTTGGAAGTTTTTAGCATTGGCTGAGATATTGTCCCTCCCCTGACCTCTAATCAATTCTAGATCATGCACCAAACAGTTTTGCTATTAAGTTCCTCGTAATGGTTCAAATTGTGGCAGATTAAGCGACAGAGTTAATGAATTTTACCTGTGGAAAATAACCCCAATGTTGTAATGCTGTGCTGATGTCACTTCACTTCTTTTACAACATTTGCTGGATTTAGAACTATCACAACCATAGCTCCAGTAGGGAATACGTTGAAAGAATAAACTCGTAGAAAATAAAAAAAAAAAAATATGTGGGAGTAGAAATTGCATAATTACACAATTTCCATTCTATTTCAGTACAAGCTGTTTACAAATAGTGGAAAGGAGTTTTAAATCACGACTTGCAGAATATTCTGCTTTCTCTCTTTCCTGTCAAGTGCTGAGTTACCATTCTTTTAGAATCGGATCCCTAGTGGTAAGATCCAACTCTAAGTATTCATATTGTCACTTTGCATTTGCTAGCAATTCATTGGGAGAAATGTGGTGTCCTATGGGATTACAACTTGGAAAATAGTGGGAAGGGCTCTCATAAAAAAGCATTCAATATCCTAAAATAATACATTTGGCATATCCATCACTTCATCACACATGATCACACATCACACACCTAACTATCCTGATTTGATCTTTATGCCGCCACATGTATGTATCAAACATTACATCGTAATTCAATCTCACAATTGATAATGAGGATAAGAACAATTGAATGGCTATTTGTAGTTGGCTTTTCTCACATTCCTTGGTCTTAAATATGGCATCATTATTTTAAGGGCGTGTTCATTATTGACTAATTAGAAACAGAAAGGGATGAATATTTAGTTTGATAAACTGGGTGTGGGAAGAGGAAGGGGATTGCAGTGAATTCTGGGAGGCTAAACATCGATCTAAATTGCTCCTCTTTATTTAAATATCTAACTTTGAGTTAAGAGAGGACAGTCATTAGAATGAAAATACTTTTTATAAATGATTTACCTTTAATTTTCATTAGGAAAAGTAGCTTAATGTCTCAATGAATCATGTGTGAAAGAATTTAAAATTAAAAAAGAATAAATGGCATTCTAAAGAATGAGGAATAGACAAGCCACAGGCTCTGAAAGATATATTTTACAGTGTTATGTAAGAGTCAATTAATTCATGGAACTATTTTTTGCCACCCTAATGTTAATGTTAGAGAATATTATGAAAGAGAGGTTAAAAGGATACATTTAATAACTTTGGAATCATGGGTGGTTATCTTTGTGTTAGCTTTATCAAAAGGTCAATCTGAAAAGTTCTGTCATTGATAACACTGTGAATGAATTAACCAAATACATTTTATACACAGTTCCAGCTAAAGGTGAAATCTATGTAACTTTAACTGACTGATTTCTCTGACCTCAGTGGAGCTAATAATTTCATTTTAGCTTCATTTCAGACTCATTTTATTCTTGTGACATTTAATGAAATCTATAAACAAACTTAAAAAATATTATTCAACAATTTGATACTTTGGACTTTTAAACATATTTTCATCAAGCTATGAATTTATTGGCATGCTCTTTTGACACAGTTGCTTTGTGGAGTATGGGATTTTACTGTCTGTTTAATGGAAATTAACAAATACGATCCATTTGATCAAACCAGTTCTGTAAATTAGATTTTTAAGGAAAGTTTTATGGGTATGTGCAAAGAGCTCTCTCTACCATAGAAAAAAATTATAAGATTTATGGGATTTCTATTTAAAAACGGATCCCGCTTCACTTCTCTCTTGGTTTAAAAACTCTTTGACACATTCTTCTCAGTAGTACAAAAATCAATCACATCATATGCATTGTTCCTTAAATAAAATATAACTCCTTTTCATAGTTGAAAACATTCTGCATGATCTGATTTCTCTATCTTTCTAATCTAGTCCCAAGCCATTTGTCTCCCTTTCACTAGATTGCAAACTGGCCTTAATTCAGCTCCTCAAGCCCAGCAAGCTTACTTCTAATAAGACTTTGCATATGCTGTTCCTTCTGCCCTGCTCTTTGCATGACTGGCTCCTTTTTATTCTTTAAGTTGATGTTCCTATATGTTCTCTTTTTCTTCAAGCTAGCCCCTGTTCATAAGTATTTATGTTAGTGTTTATTTGTTGGTCTTCTGACATCCCCATTAGCCTGAAGTTGATTGATGCACACATCAGTCACAGCAGCCAGCAAATGTGTGATACTCAGTAGTTGCTCAAATATTGATACAAATATAACTACAATAACTGAAAATAAACATAGTTATTAATTAATGTCTATCTCTAAACAAGATGCCTTCAAACAATTACTAGATAATACTGAAACTGGAATACATAGAAAAACTACAGATTTTTAAAAGATTCTGAAAAATATTTTAGAAAAGGGATGATGTGACATAACCTAGGAAGCATTACAAGGCATGATTATTTATTTTTCAAATTTTATTTCAAAATTATAATGACAATCAAGTATTAGAAACTTTCCAGACACTATGTAGCCTCACCAGCTGATTCCTTTAAATATCCTGATAATATTGGAGTTAATTCACATATTATAGAAATCTGACCAATATGCCATATAAAAGTTGAATCTTAAAAGTTATTTTTATTAGAATGAGCTTGGACTCAGTGTAGAAAGGTAGAATGAATAATTTAGTATTGTAACTCTCCAGCAACTGACTAGTTAATATATTTTTGTTATAAAATCTTGTATATGACATAATTAGTGTGGAATACAGTTAGTTGAATCAATTAGGGGTTTAGGAAAGATTATATCATGAAATAAGTTCTAATAAAATCCTGAAGTCTTGGTTTATTCTGTAGGCAAACGAGTGAAAATATTTTAGGCAAAGCTTGAAAAGATGCTGGAAAGCCAAGTAAAAATGCCAAGAATTGGGTTAATTGGCATAACACAAGATGGCTGGGCACAGTTGGGGAAAGTGTCAGAGTAGGGAGAATCCCAACCAAGAAAGACGGTTTGTGCAATTAGCTCTCCGAACTTTAACCCTTCCAGAATAATTAATGAGTAACAGAGGGGATCAAGACAAAGACACAAAGTGATATGGTGGGTGCTAGCAAGTAATACATCAAAGAATGCTCGTAATTGGCCCTGTGGCTTTCATTCTTTGCCCTATTTCTTTCAATTCATTGACTCAAAATAATGGGTTCAGGTTCATTATCAACAGGTTTTAGCTGTAAGAGCACAACATTACAACAAAGCTTGGATTGTGACAGGATTGATGGCCAAGTAAGAAGTTGTAGTTGGTAACCACTCTTTGAAGAAGGAGAATAGCAGATTTCTTCTGAATGAATCAACAGCTTTTACACTCATATTTAGAATCTTGAAAAAGCCTTATATTCTCCAACTCTACAATAATGCTGGAATATGGTTGGTGTGGGCAGGTATGTATATTTCCATTTGAATGACATTTAAGACCATGGTGAGAAGGTTTATATTCATGTATTATTTTAAATAAAGTTGAATTATTGACTTATGATGTGTAAATACATCAAGAGTTTTGTCACTCCAAGTGTGTGACTGTGAAGTTTTTCTTATAATTTTGAATTACAGAGTTTGCAAAAGTTTTGATTCTCTTTGATTATTTACTTGGTGATTACAATGGGGGGAAAAGCAGGAAATTCCTAACATATTTCTAAGACAAGTGTTCTGAATTATTCTAACTTAATAAGCCAAACTTGTACTGTCATGCACAAAATATACAATTTTTTTAGATTTATGCTTTGTTATTTTATTTAATTTTGTATGGTTCTTATGTAAGGAAAGATAAATTTTATTTTTTCACTTGGATACTTAAAAAATATTTTTCTTTACTAGTCACTCCAAAATATTTAGAAGTTAGCCTTGTAATTATTAATTTCATTATCATATTACATGTATTTTAATTTTAGAGATTAGATACATTGTGTACTTATAGTCCAATACTAATTAATGCATCTGATAATTATTATTCAGAATTTTAAATATTTCATAGTACTTAATATTATCATTTTAAACTAGAATTTGACTTACAATTTAACATATTTTTAGCTGTTTATTTCATCATCTTTATTAAAAAGATATCATATCTTGGTTTACATATATTTGTTGTTGATGTTTTAATTGAATTTTTCTAGAGCTTGGAAGACAAAGTACAGTAAAGTGCTGCAGGAGATTGAGCTGGAGATTTAGTTTTGTGATTCCAATTAAATGAAACATCTATTAAAGTTCATTGAACAGGACTGATAAAGAGTATGATTGATGAGATGATCTAGAAACATTTGCATGGAATCTTCTTGTGTATTATGTACATACATATGTACATAATAATGAAATCTTTACTAATTACACAGGATGAATCTGCTAAACACCTAATATTTGCCAACAAAATATTTATGGCACTATCACAAATTCATATGAGCATATTGTTGAAAAATCATAGATTCTGTATAACAAATCGATGAATCTACAAATTAGCTTTTACATTTCTCGATGAACAGTGTTTAACAGCATAGTTTCTTTAGATTACAGTGGTACATTTTAAATGAAGAAGAAACTCATGTTTTTAAGAGTAACATTACCTTTTCATTTTTGCAAACAAATGAATTGTTAATACATGATATTGCAAAATAGTTCTTCTGGTGAGTTAGAATATATTTAGGCCTAATTTGGAATTTTAAGAGCTCTTAGATACCATTGTTTCAGTGTAGTTTATCAAGTTCACCTAGCAAAAGTTCCTCCTATCTCTGATATGTTATGCTAAATTTGAATGCAGTAGTGAATTTGGGAGTGAGGCACTGGGAGAATTTGCCTTTCAGTGCTGTATTTCCTTATTCACCCTGTAGCAGATATGTATGTACACACATTATTACTTTTGCATACAATACATAATTTTATAAATATCAACTAAGCATTTCGTAATATAAGAAGCATTGTAATAGATGGGTTGGAAATTCAAAGACGAATAAAATCATCATCACGAAGCTCACAGTCTCTTTGGGGAGACAGATGTATAAATGAGTAGCCATACAATAATGTTCCATACCATACTAAGTATATAAGTAAAATTCTTCCTGAGCAGAAGAAAGGAGCCACTAAATACATACATATGACGAACCTCCAGCAAGATTTCACAGAAGAGGTAGCATTTAGAAGTGGGCCTTGAGAGGTAAACATTAATCAAGCAAGAAAGGTGAAAGACGAAGGGATGTATCCTTTGAAGTTACCAAGGTGCAAAGAGTATAAGTATTTGAAAAGCTGCAAATTAAATTGCTTAAAAGATTACTTTGAGTAATCTTTGAAGTGCTGGTTTGAAAGTTGCTGGGATATTGGGTTAATACTAATGCTAAATTTGAATGCAGTAGTGAATTTGGGAGTGAGGCACTGGGAGAATTTGCCTTTCAGTGCTATATTTCCTTATTCACCCTGTAGCAGATATGTATGTACACACATACATTGTGTAGAGTCAGATTGAAAAACCTCTTATCTGTGCTAAAGATATTTGGCTTAATTCTGCGAGTCATAGGGGGAGCTTAGGAATATCAATAAGAGCACATGCTTTGGGAAGAGCACATGCTTTCCAGCAAGAACACTTGCAGGCTGTGAGTTGCAGGTCTGGAGAGGGCAGTTACTGGTGGCCGTTCTTGCTGGAAAGCTGTGGTAACTTTTTACACAATAAACTATGACCTATTTAACTGAGGCAGAGGCAGTGGGCATGGAGAAGAGTAGGGCTTATTTAAAGGAGATTGCTGAGATAGATTGCAGAGGATTTGAAGAAATACATATAGTTGAGAAAAATCCCTGCAATTTGTATTTTTGGTATTTGGTACATTGTGATTGTAATATTTCTTTGTGGGAAGATAATGATATGGACTTTAAATAATTTTTTTAAGTCTGAGATTTTGGTACACCCATCACCCGAGCAGTGTACACTGTCCTCAACTGGTAGTCTTTTATCTCTCACCCCCTTCTCACCCTTTCCCTGGAGTTCCCAAAGTCCAATGTATCATTCTTTTGACTTTGCATCTTCATAGCTTAGCTCCCACTTATGAATGAGAACATAGGATGTTTGCTACTTTATTCCTGAACTAATTCACTTAGAATAATTTCCAATACCTTCTAGGTTGCATTAAATGGCATTATTTAATTCCTTTTAATGACTGAGTAGTAGTCCATCATTTTATTTATATGTATATATATATGTGTAAAAAATCTTTGATCGATGGGAATTTGGGCTGGTTCCACATTTTCACAATTGCAAATTATACTGCTATAAACATGCATATGCAGGTGTCTTTTTCACGTAATGACTTATTTTCCTCTGGCTAGATACCTAGTAGTGGGATTGCTGGATCAAATGATAGATATACTTTTAGTTCTTTTTTTCAAAAAAATTTTTTTAAATAAAGATGGGGTTTCACCATGTTGGTCAGGCTGGTCTTGAACTCCCGACCTCAGGTGATCCGCCCGCTTGGCCTCCAAAGTGCTTGGATTATAGGCATGAGCCACCATGCCCAGACTACTTTTAGTTCTTTAAGGAATTTCCACACTTTTTCATAGTGGTTGTGCTAGTTTATATTCCCACTACAGTGTAAAAATGTTCCCTTTTCACCACATCTATGCCAATATCTATTATTTTTTTTATTACAGCCATTCTTGCAGGAGTAATGTGGCATCACATTGGGGTTTTGATTTGCATTTCCCTGATAATTAGTGATGTTGAGCAATTTTCCATATGCTTGCTGGCCATTTGTATATCTTGTTTTGAGAATTATCTATTCATGTCCTTATTCCACTTTTTGGTGGGATTTGTTTTTTCTCATTAATTTGTTTGATTTCTTTGTAGATTCTGGATATTAGTCCTTTGTCTGATGTACAGAGTGTGAAGATTTTCTCCCACTCTGGGTTGTCTTTTAACTATGTTGATTATTTCTTTTGCTGTGCAGAAGCTTTTTAGTTTAATTAAGTCCCATCTATTTATATTTTGTTGCATTTGCTTTTGGGTTTTTGGTCATGAAGTCTTTGCCTAAGCCAATGTCTAGAAGGGTTTTTCTGATGTTATCTTCCAGAATTTTTATGGTTTCAGGTGTTAGATTTAAGTCATTGATCCATCTTGAATTGATATTTTTAAAAGTGAGAGATGAGGATCTAGTTTCATTCTTCTACATGGGGCTTGCCAATTATCCCAGCACCATATGTTGAATAGGATGTCATTTTTTCACTTTATGTTTTTGCTTGCTTTGTTGAAGATCAGTTGGTTGTAAATATTTTACTTTATTTCTAAGTTCTCTATTCTTTTCCATTGGTCTATGTGCCTGTTTTTAAACTAGCACCATGCTGTTTTGATGAGTATGATTTTGTAGTACATTTTGAAGTTGGGTAAGGTGATGCTTCCAGATTTGTTCTTTTTGTTTAGTCTTGCTTTGATCTTACTACGGGCTCTTTTTAGGTTCCTTATGAATTTTATGATTATTTTTTCCAGTTCTGTGAAGAATGTTGATGGTAATTTGATGAGAATTACATGAGTTCGTAGATTGCTTTTGGCAGTATGGTCATTTTCACAATATTGATTCTACCCATCCACATGTATGGGATGTTATTCCATTTGTTTGTGTCATCCATAATTTATTTCAGGAGTGTTTTGTAGTTTTCCTTGTAGAGATCTTTCACATCTTCTTACTTGGGAATATACCTGGTAGTTAGGTATATTCCTAAGAAATTTATTTTCTTTGTAGCTATGATAAAAGTCATTGACTTATTGATTTGATTGTTGGTGTATAGGAGAACTACTGATTTGTGTACATAAATTTTGTACCCTGAAACTTGGCTGAGTCCATTTATCAGTTATAGGAGTTTTTTGGATGAATCTTTAGAGTTTTCTAGGTATATGATCTCATCATCAAAAAACACTGACAGTTTGACTTCCTCTTTACTGACTTGGATGCCCTTTATTTGTTTTTCTTGTCTGATTGCTTTGGCTAGGGCTTCTAGTACTATGTTGAATAGAAGTGGTGAAAGTGGGTATCCTTGTCTTGTTCCAATTCTCAGGGGGAATGCTTTTGTTTTTTCCCCATCCAGTACTATGTTGGCTGTGGGTTTGTTGTAGATAGCTTTTATTACCTTAAGGTATGTTCCTTCTATGCCGATTTTGCTGAGGGTTTTAATCATAAAGAAATGCTGGATTTTGTCAAATGTTTTTCCTGTATCTATTGAGACAATCATGTGATTTTTGTTGTTAATTCTCTTTATGCCATGTATCACATTTATTGACTTGGGTATGTTAAACTATCCCTGCATCCTGGTATGGAACCTGGTTGACATGGTGGATTATCTTTTTGTTATACTGTTGGATTCAGTTCACTAGTATTTTGTTGGGGATTTTTGCATCTATGTCCATCAGGGATATTGGTCTGTAGTTTTATTTTTTTGTTATATCCTTCCCTGGTTTTGGTCTTAGGGTGATTATGGTCTATCAATTTTATTTATCTTTTCACAGAACTGGCTTTTTGTTTAATTTATCTTTTATATTTTGTTTATCTTTTAAATTTTATTTAGGTCTGCTCTGATCTTTATTTCATTTCTTCTGCTAGGTTTGGGTTTGATTTGTTCTTATTTCACCACTTCTCTGAGGTGTGACCTTAGATTGCCTATTTGTGCTTTCTCATACTCTTTGTTGTATGCATTTAATGCTATGACCTTTCCTCTTAGCACCACTTTTTCTGTGTCCCAGAGGTTTTGATAGGTTATGTCACTATTACCATTCAGTTCAAAGATTTTTAAAATTTCCATCTTGATTAAATTGTTGACACAATGATGATTCAGGAGCAGGTTTTTAAATATCCATGTATTTGCATAGTTTTCAGGGTTCCTTTTGGAGTTGATTACAATTTCATTCCACTGTAGCCTGAGAGAGTATTTGATATAATTTTGATTTTCTTAAATTTACTGATACTTGTTTTGTGGTGGCCTATCATATAGTCTGTCTTAGAGAATGTTCCATGTGCTGATGGACTATGTGCCTAGGTGCTGATCTTTTTTGCAGTAAATTTCCCAGGTGTTCCTTCAGCTTCTTGTATTTGGATATCTAGATCTCCAGGAAGCCTGGGGAAGTTTATCTCAATTATTTTCTCAAGTATGTTTATCAACCATTTAGATTTCTCTTCTTCCTCAAGAACACCAGTTATTCTTAGGTTTGGATATTTAACATAATTCCAAACTTCTTGGAAGCTTTGTTCATTTTTAAAATTCTTTTTTCTTTGTCTTTGTTGGATTGGGTTAATTCAAAAGCCTTGCCTTTGAGCTCTGCAATTCTTTCTTCTGCTTGTTTGATTCCATTGCTGAGACTTTCTAGTGCATTTTGCATTTCTCTAAGTGTGTCCATGATTTCCAGAAATTGTGATTGCTTTTTATTTATGTTATTTTTTTTACTGACGAATTTTCCCTTCATATCCTGCATCATGTTTTTGATTGTTTTTGAGCTGGACTTCAATTCTCTGGTGCATCCTTGATTAGCCTAATAATCGACTTTCTGAATTCTTTCTCTGGCCATTCAGAGATTTTTGTTTTGGTTAAGATCCATTGCTGGTGAGCCGGTGTGATCTTTCGGGATTGTTAAAGATCCTCGTTTTGTTATATTACTTGAAATGTTTCTGTGGTTTCTTCTCATTTGGATAGACTATATCAAAGAGAAGATCTAGTATTCAAGGGCTACCGCTCAGATTCTTTTGTCCCATGGGGTATCCCTTGATGTGTTATTCTCCCCCTTCTCCTAGGAATGGGGCTTTTTGAGAAATGAGCTGCAGTGATTGTTTTTGCTTTTCTAGGTCTAGCCACCCAGTGGAGCTACTGGAATCCAGGCTGTTACTGGGGAGTGTCTGTAAAGAGTCCTCTGATGTGACCCATCTTGAGGTCTTTCAGCCATGGATACCAGCACCTGCTCCAGTGGAGGTAGCAGGGGACAGAAGTGGACTCTGTGAGGGTCCTTTGTTGTGCTTTTGTTTAGTGCACTGGTTTTGTGTTGGTTGCCCTCCAGCCAGGAGGTGGCACTTTCAAGAGCACATTAGCTGTGGTACTATATGGAGGATGCAAACTTGCCCTATGGATGCCCAGTTAAGTATCCAGATATTTCAGGTGGTAGGCAGGGCCATAGAGCTCCCAAGAGATTATGATCTTTGTCTTTGGCTACCAGGGTAGGTGGAGAAAGACCACCAGAAGGGGGTGAGTATAGGTGTGACTGAGCGCCGACTCTCCTTAGACGGGGCTTGCTGTGGCTGCTGTGGGGGATCAGGGTGTGGTTCTCAGACCAATGGAGTTGTGTTCCCAGGGATTATGGCTGCTTCTGCTCAGTCATGCAGGTTGCCAGGGAAGTGGGGGAAATCCAGCAGCCACAGGTCTCACCCTGTTCTCACACAGCCAGCAGTCTTAAAGGCTGGTCTCACTCCCAGTGTGCCCCACCCTCAACGACACCACGTCTGTTTCTAGGCAGCTGGTGATGAGGGCTGAGAACTTGCCCCAGACCATGAACCTCCCTGCTGAGAAGGCAAGCACACCTGCCATTTTTTGGTGTCTCAGTGAGTCTGCAGCAGCAATTCAGTTCCTTCAAAGGGTCTGTGGATTCTCTTAGCTTTCCTGGTATGTCCCTCCAGTAGTTCTTGGAGCAAAAGTTCATGATGTGAGTCTTCACACGCTGCTCTGACTGTCTGAGCAGGAGCTGCAAATTAGTCCTGCCTCCTATCCACCATCTTAATCGTATATCTGAGATGGACATTTAAAAAAATAGCTTCATTGGGATATAATTCATAGACCATTTAGTTCATCCAAGTAAAGTGTACAATTTAATGGGTTTTTTTGATATGTTTACAGAGTGGTGCAAACATTACCACAAGCTAATTTCAGAACATTTTCAATACCCTCTCCAAAAAATCCCATCATACCCATTTGCATTTTTTCTCTATTACCCCCATTTCCCCAACTCTTTTGTCAGTAGTGTCCCTGAAGAAACATAATATTTTCAAGATTTAGACATGTGATATCATGTATCAGAGCTTCATTTTCATTCGTTTTTATTGGCAAATGATGTTTCATTGATGGACACACTGCATTCTATTCATCTATTAATCAGTTGATGGACATTTGAGTTGCTTCTGCTTTTTGGCTGTTGTGAATACACTGCTATAATATATGTGTAGAAATTTTTGTATTAATATATGTGTTTCATTTTGAGACATACATATATATATTTATATATACTCTATATATATGATTACTGGCGCAAATGGTGTGGTAACCCTATGTTTCATACTTTAGGAATGCTAAATTATTTTCCAAAGTGACTGCAGAATTTTACATTCTCACCAGAAATTTATAAATGTTCCAGTTTCTCCACATCCTCACCAAAACTTATTATTGTTGGTCTTCTTGCTTTAGCTATCTTAGTATGCATGAAGCAGAACCTTATTGTAGTTTTGAGAAACATTTTTCTAATGATCAATGATATCTAGCATTTTTTCATGTGCCCATTGGCTGTTTCTATAACTTCTTTGAAGAAATGTCTATTCAGATCCTTTGCCTGTTTTTAATTGTTTTTTTTTAATCTTTTTTTTATGAACTTGTAAGAGTTCTTATATATTTTGGATAAAGCCCCTTGTCATGTATATAATTTGCAAATGATTTATCTTATTATGTGAGTTGTCTTTTTACTTTCTTGATGGTGTTCTTTGAAGGACAAACATTTTTAATTTTGGAAGTCTATTTATATATGTTTGTGTGCATGTGTGTGTGTGCATATGCATACACACATATACACCCAAAAATATATAAGATATACAATATTTAGGTAAGTACATATTTAGTATACATGAATATATATGTTTTCTTCTAGGAATTTTATAGTTTTAGATCTGATGTTTAGGTTTGAGATCCATTTTAAGTTAATTT
Source organism: Callithrix jacchus (assembly GCF_049354715.1). Classification (NCBI taxonomy): domain Eukaryota; kingdom Metazoa; phylum Chordata; class Mammalia; order Primates; family Cebidae; genus Callithrix; species Callithrix jacchus. Next base: position 86,647,047 of record NC_133512.1, on the reverse strand, counting down.
TTGTCTTTGTTGTGAAGAAGGGGTCCATATCTATCACCAAGGGATGTCTCTTCAATTATTTAGATATTTCTGCCAACAACATTTTGGAGTTTTAGGATATAAGCTTGCATTTGTTTTGCTAAATGTATTTTTAGGTGTTTTATTTTATAATGCATTGTAAATGGAATCATTTTCTTAATTTCATTTTTGGATTGCCCATTCCTAACTTATAGAAATTTATTATTTATATTTATTAATCTTATATCCTGCAGTCTTGCTAAACTCATTTATTAGTTCTAATACCTCTCCAGCAAATTCTTTAGGATTTTCTATGTACAAGATCAAATTATGCCATCTATAAACAGAGCTAGGATATTTCTTCATTTGCAGTCTGGATGCCTTTTATTCTTTTTTTGTGCCTAACTGCACTGGCTAGAGTCTCCAGTACGATGTTAAATAGAGGTGGCAAGAATGGGGATCCTTGAATTGTTCCTGGTAGTCGGGAGAAAGCATCTAGTTCCTCATTATTAAGTAACTTCTTAGTTGTGTTTTTTTCATAGATACCCTATATTAAGTTGAAGAAGTTACCTTCAATTCCTAGTTTCTTGAATGCTTATCATAAAAGTGTGCTAGATTTTGTTAGATGCTTTCTTTGCATCTATTGAGATGTTCATGTGGTTTTATAAGATTATATTTATAAATTTAAACTTAGCAGTCCGTGGATACACAACAATACAGTGTTATTAGGCTACTAAATCCAATTTTAAATAACATATATCTTTAAGAAAAATGGTTCCAGCTACAAAAGTATGATCTATGTTTATCATACTTTAGCTGAATACTGATTCAGCTTCCTGTTCTGATATAACTATTTGCTTTCATTAGAATACCTCCATGTCTGTGATAATATGCTTGGATTTTCTCATGTTAAGTAACACATATCAAAGCATAAAAAGAATTTATTTAATATTAAAATACATATAATTGTAGCTACAGCTGAATACTTGTGTTTATTTATTTAATAAGTTAATTTTTATTTTATGGGCAAAAGGAATGTATTTATTATTCTATTTAATAGAAATAAAAAAGCATCCAGATTGGAAAAGAAGAAATAAAACTATTTCTATTTGTAGATAGCATGATCATGTACATAGAGAATCCTAAATAATTTGCTGGGAAGCTATTATAACTAATAAAAATGAGACTAAAATGTAAATATAGATTTTTATGTAAAATATTTAATATATTCTTTTTGTTCGTAAAATAAAATTAATATTTAATTTAATAAACACATGCATATCCAGATATAACTGTAATTGTATATATTTTCAAGGAAGCCAGAATAGGGCTAACCTTTGGGAAAGAAATCAACAATGAATAACTGTACTTTAATTAAGGTCTTTTATGTATTTCTGTTCTGAGAAATACACATTTTGTAGTTTAAGTAATACTACATATTTTACTTAAAATTGTGTAATATGTAAAATAACTGAAAATAGCTTTGATATGTGGTATTTAGACATGAGAAAATCCAAGCATGTTATCACAGACAGGGAGGCATTCTAATGAAAGCAGATATTTTTATCAGAACAGGAAGTTGTTAGTTAGCACTCATAAGATAATTACTTAAAATAAGATTTATGCATTATGGGGTAACTGCAGGATTTCTTTCACTGTATCTTCTACATAAATATAGCAATCATTATAAATGACTAAATAAATCTCTTTAGATCTGGTCAAGTACAATTTGTAGGAAAAAGTAGGAAAAATTTTTGAATTTAATAGCTTTTCTTAAAATCATGTCATTCCTTAAAAATACCTTTGATTATATAGTATATTAAAATCTCAGTCAAGATAAATATTTCCGTATTGCTATCCACCTGAGTTGCCCTTTAAACACCTAGTACCTTGAGCCATATTCAGGTTTTTTTCTTTAACTCTAGTCTGCCTGCTGTGATGAAAGAGTCATCTCATCTTGTATTAATTGCATTTGATACATGGAATATCATTATGCCATAGCTGTTGGGATAAGCTTAAATACAGAGAATATCTAAACTTTAAAAGAAATATTTTAAACCTTTATCATCAGGAGTATTTTTCTTTTCATTTCTATTTTGGCATCATCTAAATATAGCATAAATGTTGAGTTTTTGATCATCAAAATATCTCATTTTAAAAACTTTTCTTATATAATAACAAAATAAAATTGCTTAAAATGTGTTTTTGCATGTGTTTTATCATATGAATCTTTGTCTTTCTTTTCTTTAATCATTCTGTAGAGAGCATGGATGATTATAACTTAGTGGAATATTTTGTCATTTCCTTGTGCATTAATTGAGTGTGTATGTGTGTGTTATTTATGGGTTACTTTGGGGTTAGGGTCCTTATTTTTCTTTCTGTCTTGTTCTGCATATAGAATTATTTCCTCAAATATACTTTTGGTGAATTATTTTTCCAGGCTTCTCTGATAAAAGGAACATGCATAGTAACATTGTTAACTTTAATTTTATTAAAATTATATAATAAGGATATCTAAGAGTGTTCTTAATTTGGTCATAGAAATATCTTAATACTTGACAACTAAATTTTCTCATTAAAACTTCAATTAAGGTCTAGTAGATAATAATGTTTATTGTGATATATATTAAAAGAGAACATTTCTGACCCACAGCTAAAAAAAGGTGTATGTATTGAATTATGTTTCTTTTTATTTTCACAGTGTTTATATATATTCTTCAGGTTTAACTCATGACCCAATGATACTCATTTCTGAAAGTCTAATACTAGATTGTTTAGCATCAAAATACTAAGGCATTTAACACTACAATTTTGTATTAGGTTATCTGAGGTAATTTATTGGTTCAGTATTTGGACACAAGTATTAGATTTCTAAATAATTTAACTTCCATATAAATACATATTAGGGCATTTTTGGTATAAGCAAACGTCTTTTTGCTTTCATGATTGATTTGCCTTTTCACTTTGGTGGCAAAGGAGTAATAAATGAATATACTTGATATTTTGACACAAGAAAACATTGACTTGTATAGGTTTTATTAAGAATTAACGAAGTTGTATTTCTTTGGAAATTGAGTAATAGCTGCATATATATCTATACACACACATACATATATAGACACACATATTTATGTTGTTTTTATATTGCTTTGTATATGCACATATTTATGTAAAAACATAATGTACATATATTTTTATATGTACATATTAAATATGTATGTATATTTATAATGTTTCTATATTCTAAAAATAATTTAATATTGTTTTATACATCTACATGTTTAAATATTTATATGTGCACATCGCTTTAAAAAAAGTGGCTCTGAGAAAATCAGAGTATGCCATCACTGCAGCCTAAAACTGGTCACATATCTTGACAGATTAAAATTACTCTAGATGAGAAATTTTACCTAAGTCTCTAAAAATTAATTAGTAGGAAGATTAATTGTGGTTGGCAAAAGACCATTTAGGAAGCTTTTGTGATTTTTCACACAGGAAACCATGAACCCCATCAACTAAAGCAGGGCCAGTGGGAAGGAGAAAACTTGGAAGATTTCTGAACTACTGATTAACACATTGTTGGCATAGGATTAGCCATTAATGATAACCTCTTTGGAAAAGAAAGCAATGCTCACTAAAAATGTACATGAACAAACCATGTCATTCTAAAATTATAGCTAAAATAATGACACATCACAATAGCATTGTTGATTAATAGTGTTTCATCAACCTAGAGGCAAGGTTCTAGGAAGATTTTAGAGGGTGTAGTCTTTGAACTTTTCCTCTTCAACATTTTTATCATCAGCAGAAAGAAGGAATATGTATCAAATATATGCATAGGATTACTCAAGCTCTTTATTTCATATTGAGTCAATTCTGATGCAACATTTTTTAGAAATTTATAAATTTTGTTTTCAAAATATACCCAAATTGGGATTGCTAACATTCTCATTATCTTCTCATTTTCTTATTTTTCTGGTTCTGGCTCTGGTTCTCTCTCTCAAAATTCATCATATTGTTTATGTCTTCTCTATTTTTCTAATCAATTTTGCCAAAGAGTTTTTACTTTATTTTCTCCCCCTGCAAAGAATCAGCTTAGCCTTGTGAATCTCTGGTTTGTATTTCATTGAATTTGCAAAATTATCACTCTTTCTACATATGATAGTTCAAGATGTTAGGTGAAAATCAAAGTATGAAGAAATGTAGAGTTTGCAAATCCTAAATCTGACAAATCTTAAAGAATCATATTTGCCTATGTTTTTTATTTTCTTCCAGTTGTCATTTCTATTATTTCATCATGTTCAGGGTTTGTATTCATTTCCATTATTTCAATGTGTTTGGGTTCTGTATATTTTATTCTTGAAAATGTTATTGAAAACTATTGTATAGATGTTACAGTGAAAATGAGAGAAAGTTGATCTTTGTTACAGCTTGCATATGAATTAAAGATCTAGATGTAACTAGTAGATTTTCTGCTGTTACTTTCTGGCTTAGGATGTACTTCTTGCCTTTTATTTTTCAATTTATTATTTCTCATTAAGATTTGTGATGCCATAGCATTATTTTCTGATATTGTCAAAATAATCACCAATTTTATTTCATAGATAATATTCATCTATATAAGTAAGCTTTTCTATTATTTGGTTAATTATCCCAAAAATCTCCAGTCAAATTATTGAAGAAATTATAACCATAGTGAATTATACTTATTGTTTGGAATATTAGAATGTTTTAGCATCAGAGACTTAGCTTAATCATTTCTTAGATATAGCTTTATATTTTTCAGCTTTTTACATTATCATTTATCTATGTACCCACACTATACATTTACAATTTACTTTCCTACCCTTGCTGACTTTTTGGGTCAAAGTCTTTGAATGCTTGCTTTTAGATTGCACTCAATGTAATACTTAATCAAACTATTTCAGGCTTAGTAAAACTGATGTAGTTATTTGCCCAGATTCAGTGAGATCAGGGCTGGGCTTAAAAGCAAAAGAAACAACCATCCTGTCATACATGGGATTTCCAAGTCTCCTAATGCCCCCCAAATTTTTTTTTAAAAATTGCTTCAATTTTGCTTGAAAATCTTATTTCATTTTGCAGCACTCTCTGAAATTCTACTAATTAAGTCTTCATTTGAGATGTACTAAGTGTTCCTTTTCAAAACAAGCAAGAAAAAAATACCCAAATGATTGATATTTTTATGGACTTATTCTTTTTTAAATATCTTAGATATATCAGAGAGATAGAGTAGGAATTTGAGAGAACATGGTAAGAAAATTTTGAGTCAAGATTTTCAGGGAGGTATAGCCTTATGTGACATACAGCGCTTTGGGTTAGAAATGAGAGGAGAGCTTCTCTCCTTCCCTCCTCTACCAAGGAATTTAATTCATCAAGGAGGAACTTGAAAGCACTGAATTCTGCAGGTTAGTGGCCAAACACATTATTAGACTGAAAAGGAATATGGAATAAGTGGGAGAAAGACTTTAGTTAAGGACATAATTCATTATGACTAATGTTGAATTAAGTAAGAGTGAGTTTGGAAGTAATAGCTACCCACAATTCGCACAGAGTATGTCTCAATAAATATTTGCTAAATTAGCAAGTAAATGCATGTTCATAAAGGGTAGGAACAAGTGTCAAATATTCAAAGCAGTTGACACTGGGAAATGCACCACTCAGTAGTCTGTATAAGAGGAAATTGCCTTGTGCAATACAGAGTGAAAAGCAGTCAAGCTAAATTCTTGTAGTCATGGATATCCAAAATACTCAGTTGATTGACTACAGGTTTTTTTTTTCATATTTCTCTTGTTTTCGTTTCTTGTTTCACCTTCTGTTTCATAATACAGAGACAAGAATGGTTAACCTCTCACTGGAGGTGCCATTATGTTTTTACTGAAATTAGATGGATCGCAGATACTCTCAAATTAGTGCTTGAAATCACTGATTCATTTCTGTCTTACACATGGAAACATCCATGAATATTATGTCTTATCTAAACATCTAAAATGAGGGAATCCTGAGTAAAATCAACTGTGAAAGATAAAGAGTTTTTATGTTCTGTGGTTCTATGTTCTATGTCCTCATACTTCTGGCCTAGTAGAGGGTTTATGCCAAGAATCCTTCTAAGTCTCCCTTTTAGGAGATACCACATGCCATAATTAAATTCTAAGAAATGCTAGTACACAAGTCAGAATTTAATAGTTATTCAAATATATTTTTTATTTTATAAAAACTGATCTGATACTTTATATCATATATTTAATTTTTTCCTTAAATACATATATTTTTAAGTGAGAGAATGATTAAACTCCAAATATTTCATTAGAAATTACCACTTGGCCAAGACAAATTGTGGCCTTTACATAAACTGTACTTTGACTTTAATAGGAGACATATTTGCACCGTGTAAATGGTGTCTAGGGAATAATTTAAACCTTTTGTAAATTGCATTATCTTCTGAAGACCACTAAGGCACCGTTAAGTTCACTGAAATGGCCATTTACCGAGTAGACATAATCTGTGTTCTATATTCAGGTCCAGAGATTAAAAAAAAATGCAATTTTATTTTTTTAATATTATGAAAAACAATTACAATTTGGCTGCTCAATTGCTTCATCTGAACTGGTTTATGTCCCAGTTAACTTCAAAGCACTCAAACATTTTACACTTTTCTGAGGCTCATTACAATGAGAGAAAGAAAATTTTTACTCCCAGAGGGAATTTGATATTTTAAAATTAGAAGATATCTTGCTCTTCAGGTTTATCTCATGTATATAACCCCTGATAGTTTTAAAACCGTGACTCCCTATTTCATCTCCACTAACCCATAATTACAAACTAAAAATATCTTATTTTCTAGCATACTAAATGTTCATTAACCTCTTAGACATGACCTGTATCAAAATAAATATGTGTTATATTAATTTACATATTTGTATGTAAATTTCTGCATTTGTAGCAGAGATGCAGCTACCAAGGTACTGCCTATTTGTGTCCTCCAATGAGTACTCTTGATCTTTGTAGATCAGCTTTGTCATGCACCTGGAATCAGAATAAAGGGGAGTTGGCTAAGTCACTCCCCTTTGTTATTATTTGTTGGCAGCAAATAATAACATATTGGTGAATTCCTCTCGATAGGAATAGAAGAGCCACTGGGGCCATTAGGCTATAAGCAGGGCATCATTTTTCTTGGGCAAGTTTGCAACGGGCATTGCTAGCATTTGCCAGTGATTCTTATTTTAAATTGTTTCCAGTGCTGTTATAGCTATTTCTGTTTGATGTATTTTGGGAGAGGGGTAATTTAATAACCTCAAACTAGTTGCATTCTATTTTTTAACTGCCTGGGAATCCCTCTTCTCTCTTTAAGCTGGCACTGTGTAACTCCAGTGTGATCTAGTCTGTTTCAGTTCTGCTGCAGAGGGCAATCTGATGTTTCTAAGGAACATCAGGCATCATTATTCTTAGGTATTCATGCTATAGCACTTGAATGTGCTGTAATTAAAAGTCTCTATTTGATGTAAATTCTTCTGTTGGTTCCCATTTTATCAAAGTTATACATAATCAAATAGTTCAAGAAGGCTTTTCTGAAAAACTACTCATTTCCCCCTTAACGTTTCCTGTCTCAGAAGCAACTCTATACACAAGTTTTGCTGATTGATTTGGTATGAGTCAAGTGTCTAGATTATGCAACTGAACTATACTGTTTGGCTTGACAGTTTTAAGCATTATCAATTGACTTCTCAGTTCAAAGGATTAGAAATCACCTCTTTCCTCCACTCACTCCCATAATGCATGAAGTACCTTTCTATATTTCCATTTCTCAATACACTTGTTATTTTACTTAGATTAATATTATGTGTCTACATTATTATACCATGTAAGCACCATTCAGAATGGAATGATAAGGTAAACCATGATTAATTTCCTTTACTGCTCAATGTTGTCAGAGGAACTTTTCTTCGGTGTCTTGTAATCTTGGGATTTTTGCTCATATTTAAGAAGCAGAGGCTCAAATGATTGTTGGAAAACTTGGTAGCATGGCTGGGGCTTGTTGACTGTTAGCTGCATTGTAGAACAATCACATAAAGAATATAAGTATCTTTGTCTTCAGATTTTTTCGCTTGTGCTTGTCTGGTTTCCAAGGAAAGATAATCTAAGTCCCCTTTTTGGAGAGTAGTGGACTGGCTGTGAGTGCTCTGGGTACTCTGGAGAAGAGAACAGGTGGGCACATTTTCATCCTCCTGTTTTCAGGAGAACAATCCACTCTTGTGTCTAACTCATAGAATATCTTGTTCATTTTCTTTAGACAATTAGTCTCCATGGTTTTATTAGGGTAAAACAGAGGACACTGGAACCTAACAAATCTCTCTGTACAAAACATTTCTATTCTCATCTTATTTTCAGGAGTACTTACAGCTAACAGTTCTGGAGACTTTTTAGTTTAAGGCCAAGAACTCCTTGATTTTCCATGGCGCCTTCTTAAAATCTAGTTTTCTTAGATCTTTCATAAGTTGCCACTAGTTCAGCTGCTTTTCTTTTTTTTAATTTTACTTGAAGTTCTGGGATGCATGTCAAGAATGTGCAGGTTTGTTACATAGGCCATGGTGCCATGGTGGTTTGCTACACCTATCAACCTGTCATTTAGGTTTTAAATCCCACATGCATTAGGTATTTGTCCTAATGCTCTCCTTCCCCTTGCCCGCCACCCCGCTCAGTTGCTTTTCAGTTTCCAAAACTTTCATTGTGTTTCTCTTTCCTTTTTCTCTTATTCTTTGGGTTTTGTTTTCTTTAAACAGCTTTCTTGAGTTACAATTGAAATAGAATAAACTGCACATATTTAAAAGATACACTTTAAAAAATAATTTATTTTATTGACAGATAAAAATAGTATGTATTTATTGTGTACAATACGGTGTTTTAAAATAGGTGTACGTACTGGAATGGCTCCATCAAACTAATGAAATATGCATTACCTCACATACTATTTCATGGTGAGAACACTTAAAATCCACTTCGTGATTTTTAACAACATAAAACATTCTGATTACTATAGTCACCATGTTGTACAATAAATCTCTTTATTTTTCCTATCTAACTGAAATTTTGTATCCTTTGACCAATATCTCTCTAAACCCAACCCCCCAGGTAACCCTAATTTTACTCTCTACTTCTACTGAGTTCATTTACTTTTAGATCTTCTGTGTAAGTGAGGTCATTCAGTATCTGCCTTTTTGTTCCTGGCTTATTTCACTTTGGATACATATCCTAAGGAAATGAAATCTTAAGTCAAAGACATATTTGCACTCTTATGTTCATTGCAGCCTTATACAAAATGGCCAAGGTATGAAATCAACCTAAGTGTCCATCAATGAATAGATAGGTTTAAAAAAATGCAGTATATTTACTCAATGGAATGCTATTCAGTCTTAAAAATAAAAGAAATCCCGTTATTGTAACAATATGGATGAACCTGGAGGACATTATGTAAATAATGTATTTCAATAATTTTGTAGTGTATGTATGTACCTGTGAAACTATCACTACAATCAAGATAATAAATATATTCATCTTAACCCCAGAGTTTTCTTTTTTCTTTTGTGTTTTGAGACATTCTCTCTCTGTAACCTAGGATGGAGTGCAGTGGAATGATCTTGGCTCACTGCAATCTCCGCCTCCTGGGTTCAAGCAATTCTCCTGCCTCAGCCTCCTGAGTAGCTGAGACTATAGGCGCATGCCACCAAGCCCAACTAATTTTTGTATTTTTAGCAGAGATGAGGTTTCACCATGTTGGCCAGGCTGCTCTCGAACTACTGATCTCAAATGATCCACCCTCCCCAACCTCTCAAAGTGCTGGGATTACAGGCGTGAGACACTGCACCTGGTCACACCAGAGTTTTTCTCCTGCCCCTTTGTAACCTTTCTTCCTGAACCTTTACATCTTCCTTTGCTGCCTTTTCCAGGCAATCTCTGATCCTTCTGTCACTATGCATTAGCTTGCATTCTCTAGAATTTTATATAAATAGAATATGCAGTACATATTATTTTCTGGTCTGGCTTTTATCACTCAGTATAATTATTTTGAGATCCATCTATGTTGTAGCATGTGTCAATAGTACACTCCTGTTTTATTGCTGAGTAGTATTATTTTGTATTGCTAAATCTATTCATTGGCATTTGTATTGTTTCCAACATTTGGCTATTACCAATAATGCTCTTATAAATATTTGCAAGGACATATGTTTCTATTTCTCTTAAATAAATACCTAAGAGTGGAATGGCTGGGTCACATGATGTATAAATGTTTAACTTTTCATGAGTCAGCCAAACTTGTTTCATAGTGATTATACCATTAAACATTCCTACCAGCAGTCTGGTAATGTAACCTATTGCAACCCCTATGTAAAATAGTGTGAAGATTCCTTAAAGAACTAAAAGTACATTTATCATTTGATCCAGCAATCCCACTACTAGTTATCTATCCAGAGGAAAAGGAGTTATATAAAAATTATATTTGCACACACATGTTTATAGCAGGACAATTTGCAATATACAAAAATATGGAACCAGCCCAAATGCCCATCAATCAACAAGTAGATAAAGAAAATGTGGCATGCATATATATATACCATGAAATACTACTCAGCTATAAAAATGAATCAAATAATGGCATTTGCAGCAACTTGGATGGAACTAGAGACTATTCTTAGTGAAGTAACTCTGAAATGGAATACCAGATATCATATATTCTCACTTATAAGTGGGAGCTAAGCTATGAGGACATAAAGGCATAAGAATGATACAATTGGGCCAGGCATGGTGGCTCATGCCTGTAATCCTAGCACTTTGGGAGGCCAAGTGGGGTGGATTACTTGAGGCGAGAAGTTTGAGACCAGCCTGGCCAACATGATGAAACGCTTTCTCTACTAAAAATACAAAAAATTTAGCTAAGCATAGTGGCACACACCTGTTGTCCAGCTATCTGGGAGGCTGAGGCAAGAGAATTGCTTGTACCTGGGAATCGGAGGTTGCAGTGAGCCAAGATCACACTACTGCACTCCAGCCTAGACAAGAGAGTGAGACTCTGTCAAAAAAAAAAAAGATACAGTGAACTTTGGGGACTAGGGAAAGGGGTGGGAGGGAGGTGAGGGATTAAAAAAAAAATCCTACCAGCAGAGTATGAGGGTTCAAGTTCCTTCATAACCTTCTTAACACTCAGAATGATCAATCTCTAACATTTTAGTCATTCTAATAAATATCTAGGTGTGTAGTTGTATCTTGTAGTAGTTTGAAATTGCATTTCCCTAATAAGTATTGATGTTGAGCCTTATTTGCTATCCATATATCTTCTATGGTGAAGAGTCTAAGAGTTTTTCCTCTTTCTTATTAGGCTGTTTGTATTAAATTTGGGGAGTTTTAAAAGATATTCTCAATATACGACCTCATCAAATATATGATTTCAATTTTTTTGCCTTAGTCTCTTAGTTTTATCTTTTCATTCTCTTAACAGTGTCTTTTGATGAACAGGGGTTTACCATTTGTTGAAACTCACTTTATTTTTATATTTTCTGGATCGTGCTTTTGGTGCCATATCTAAGAAATCTTTGCCTTTACCCAAATTCATAAAGATTTTCTCCAAAGTTTTCTTTGAGAAATTTTGTAGTTTTCTATTTTACATTTAAGTCTATGATCCATTTTGAGTTAATTTCTGAATATAATGCAAGTTACAGATTGAAAGTTCATTTTTTGGCATATACAACTTTTCCAAATAACTTGTTGAAAAGGCTATGCTTTTAGGCTAAACTGCCCTTACACCTTGGTCAAAACCAGTTGTCCATATATGTATGCATCTACTTCTGGACGCCCTATTCTGTTCCCTTGTTCTATGCTGTGTTTTTATACCGATTTCACATCATTATGATGACTAAAACTTTATACATTTGAAAAAAGGTAGTGCTAATATCCCAATCTTTATCTTCTTTTTCCATTATTTTGGCTATTTATATATTTTCTATTTCCATATAAATTTAGAATTAGCTTATCAATTTCCATAAAATCTTTCTTGGATTTTGATTGAGATTGTGCTCAATCAGTTTATGGATCAAGTTTTGAATTTTCTGACATCTTAAACTTTGAGTCTTCTGATCCATGAGCACAGTATACCTCTTCAAATATTTAGGTCTTCTTTATTTTTTAGCAATGGTTCTTAGTTTTAATTGTAATATTTTTCACATATTTTGTCACAATTATTCATGAAGTTGTTATTTATTTATTTATTTTTAAGCTTTTATTTTAGGTTTGTGGGTATATATGACGGTTTGTTATATAGGTAAACAAGTGTCATGGGGGTTTGTTGTGCAGATTATTTCATCACTAAGGTATTAAGCCCAGCGCTCAATAGTTATCTTTTCTACTCCTCTCCTTCCTCCTACTCTCCCCACTCATGTAGACCCCAGCATCTGTTGTTTCCTTCTTTGTGTTATAAGGTCTTACCATTTAGCTCCCACCTACAAGTGAGAACATATGATATTTGGTTTTCTGTTCCTGTATTAGTTTGCTAAGGATGATAGCTCCTAGCTACATCCATATTTCCATAAAGACATGATGTTGTTCTACTATAGGGCTGCATAGTATTCTATGTTGTATACTTTCCACGTTTTAATCCCATCTGTCATTGATGGACATTTAGGTTGGTTCCATGGTTTTGCTATGTGAATAGTGCTGCAACGAACATTTGCATACATGCATCTTTACAGTAGAATGATTTATATTCATCTGGATATGTATCCAGTAGCGGGATTGCTAGATCGAATGGTAGTTCTTTTAGCCCTTTAAGGAATCGTCATATTGCTTTCCACAATGGTTGAACTAATTTACACTTCCACCAACAGTGTATGAGTGTTTTCTTTTCTTTTCTTTTCTTTTTTTTGAGATGGAGTTTTCGCTCTTGTTACCCAGGCTGGAGTGCAATGGCGCGATCTCGGCTCACCGCAACCTCCGCCTCCTGGGTTCAGGCAATTCTCCTGCCTCAGCCTCCTGAGTAGTTGGGATTACAGGCACGCGCCACCGTGCCCAGCTAATTTTTTGTATTTTTAGTAGAGACGGAGTTTCACCATGTTGACCAGGATGGTCTCGATCTCTTGACCTCGTGATCCACCCGCCTCGGCCTCCCAAAGTGCTGGGATTACAGGCTTGAGCCACCGCGCCCGGCCGAGTGTTTTTTTAACAACCTTGCCAGCATCTGTTATTTTTTTGACTTTAGAGCCATTTATAGATCTAAAATTACAATTGCTGATTGCTAATGTATAAAGCTGTCATTCATTTTTATATATTGATTTTGTATCCTGAAACCTTGTTAAATTTACTTAATCATTCTGGAAGTTATTTTATAGATTCAGTTGGATATTTTTACATAAAACATCATGTGATCTAAGAATAAAGATAGTTTTACTTCTTTATCCAATCTAGATGTGTTTTCTTTAATGTCATTTTTCTGCCTTATCAAACTCATAACCTTTAGTACAATAGAAGTGGCAAGAGATGACATTTTTGTCTTGTTTCTTATTTTAGACGAAAAGCATTTAGTCTTTTTTTATTACATATGTCTTCATAGATGCTCTTTATTGGGTTGAGAAAGTTATTCTTTATGTTTAATTTGCTGAGACTTTTTATCAACAATGGCTGTAGTATTTTGTCAAATACATTTTAATGTCTACTGAGGGGATCACGTCGTTTTTTAAAGCCTGTTAATATGGTGAATTACACTGACTGACATTCAAAAGTTAAACCAGGCATGTCTTTGTAGGATGGACTCAACCTGATTTTTTTTTCATTCGATATGTTGTTAAATTTGTTTTGCAAGATGTTTGCTTTAAATTATTGCATTTATGCTCACAAAGGATACTGGTTTGTAGTTTTCTTGTTTTGTAAAATCTGGTTTTGGTTCAGGGTAATACTGGCTTTATAGAGTGAATGGGGGAAGAAGATCCTTTTTTCAATTTTCTGGAGAAATACAATATTGGTGTATTTTATCATTAAAAGTTTGGTAGAATTCACCAACGAAGCCATCTGAGATTAGAGTTTTCTTCTTTGGAAGCTTTTAAACTTCATATTCTATTTATTTAATAGGTCTAGATTATGTAGGTTATCTATTTCTTTTTGAAATATTGTTTGTGCCTTTTAGATAATTTGTCAAATAAATTTAAGTTTTGACTTTTTTGTCATGAAGTTGCGATATACACTGATTATCCTTTTAATATCTGTGCTACCTTTTGAGATGTCACCTCTCTCATTCCTTGTTGGGTGATTTGTGTTTCTCTCTCTTTATGATCTTGCTAAAAGAGTGCCAATTTTATGATTTTCTTAAAGAATAAGCTTTCAGTTACATTGATTTCATTTTTTGTTTCATTAAGTTTCATTCTGATCTTATTTTTTTTTATTTTGCTTAGTGTGGATTGAATCTACCTCCTTTTTCTAATGTCTTAAGGTAGAAGCTAAAGTCTTTGACACGTGATCTTTATTTTTTTTTTAATACAAGCATTTAGTGCTAAAAATTTGTCCCTCAGTATTGCTTTATCAGCATCTCACAAATTTAACTCTGTTTTACTCTTGTTTTCATTCAGTTAAAAAATACTTTCTAATTTTCCTTTTGATCTTTTTTACTCATGGGTTATTTTAAAGTATATTATTTTGTTTTAAATATATGGAGATTTCTCAGATATATTTCTGTTTAAAATTTAATTATGCTATGGAGAGAACATATTTTGCATGACATGATTCCCTCTAAATATTTTGATATTTACTTTATTGCTCATAATATGACCTGTCTTGGTCAATTTCCCATGTGCACATGAAAACAGTGTATATTTGTTGTTGTTGGGTGAAGTGTTCTATAAAAGCAATTAGGTCAAGTTGTTGATAATGTTCAAGTCTTCTATATTCTTACTAATTTTTCTGTCTTCTTATTCTGTCATTAATTATTGAGAGAGTTATTAAGATATCTGACTTAATGGTGCAATTTTCTGATTTTCTACTTTCTAATCTTCCATTCTTTTCATTCTAATTCTATCTAGTTTGTGCCTTATATATATTGAAACTCTGTTACTAGGTTCATAATTCATTGCATGCTCTCTAAATAAATTGAAACTTTTATAAATACTCTTTATCTATGCTAATTTTCTTTGCTCAGAAATCTACTTTAATTGGTACGAATACAGCCATTCCAATTATCTTATGGTCAGTGTTAGTGTGGTATATCTTTTTGCATCATTTCACTTTTAACCTATTTGTTACTTTATGCTTAAAGTGAATTTCTTGTAGAAAGCATATAGTTAGGTCTTAATTTTAAAAATACAATTTAACAATTTTGCCTTTTCATTGGGATAATAAGATAATCACATTTAATGTGATTATTCATTTGAGTAGGTTTAAATCTGTCATCTTGATACTTGTTTATTATTTGTTTCATCTATTCTTTGCTCCCCCTTTCCTCGTTTTCTGCCTCTTTTTTGGATTAATCAAAGTAAACAAATGTTTATGATTCCATTTTATCTCCCTTTTTGGCTTACTTACAATCATTTTTTGTTTAGCTATCTTAATGGTTGCTTTAAGATTTTTTAACTTCCCACAGTTTTCAAGTTATATTATACCTCTTTACATATAGTATAAGAATTTACAATTGTGTACTTTGATTTCTCCTCTCCTAGTTTCTGCTATTTTTTCATTAACTTTACTTTTACACCTTTTATAAACCCCTCAATGCATTGCTATTGTTTTTGTTAGTCAATTTTCCAAAAATTTTAAAAGTCAATTTTCTTTTAAAGATATTTAAATAATTTTTTAAAAAAATTTTATGGTTTCCCCAAAATTACATTTTCCAGTCTTTTCATTTCCTTGTGTAGATTCATAGATCTATCTGTCTAAAACTTCCTTTAACATTTCTTATACTATGAGTATGCTGGTGGTGAATTCTTTCAGATTATTTATGTTTCACCTTCAACTTTAAAAGATGTCTTTGTTGAATATAGAAATCTAGGTTGACCTTCAATGATTGAAATCTGCTGTCATCTTTGTTTTTTCTGTACATAATACAACTTTGAACAATTCAGTAATGATGTTTAGGAGTTGGAGCTAATTTAGCTTCTTAAATATATGAATTTATAATATATTTGCAAAATTTCCAGCCATTATTTCTTCAGTTTTTTTTCTGTTCCCCTTTGCTGACTCCAGGAACTGTAATGAGATATATTTTAGACTACTTGAATTTGGCCCACATCTAACTGACCCTTTGCTCATTTTGTTCTTGTTTTTACTGTTTTACTCTTCATTTAATTTTAAATTGTTTCTTTTGTTTTGTCAAGTTTTCTAATTTTTTCTGCAGTATCTAATCTGCTGTTATTCCCATCCAGCATATTTTGCATCTCACATGGCAACTTTCATAACTAGAAGTTCAATTTCAGTCTTGTTTATATATTGCATGTCTTTACATAATTTTCTAAACATACAGAATACAGTTGTTATAATTGTTTTAGTGCCTTTTTCTTCTGATTATAATATCTGTGTCAGTTTTGATCACTTGTTTGATAGTTCTCTTTATTATGAGTTATATTTTCCTGTTTTTTTGTATGCCTGATCATTTTTCTTGGATGCCAGACATCATGAATTTTACTTTATAAGATGTTAGATATTTTTGTATTCCTGTAAATATTTTTTAACTTTGTTCTTGGACACAATTTAGTTAGTTGAAGAGAATTTGATATTTTTGGATCATGTGTTTAAGGTTTATTCTAGATGGGACCAGAGCAATGCTTGGTCTAAGGCTAATTCTCATGATTGAGGCATGATTGTGCTTCCTACCCAATGCCATGAATTATGTGATTTCCAGTATGGCTGCTGGGAAATGGCACCATTCTGGGCCCTGTGTTAGAACTGGACACTGTCACCCCTAATCATTTCGAGTGCTTCTTTTTCTGTCCTTGGGTATTTTACTCACATGTATATATGATAATAGTTTGATTAATACTTTGAGAAAAACATCTGTTAGATTTCTTTCCCTGTAGCTTTTTCATCCTGGTATACTGTCTTGAGAACTCTAGCTATTGGTCTCCCAATACTACCAGACTAACTCACTGAACTCGGGGAGTCTGCCAGCCCGTGCCTGGGTTTGCTTTCTTTGTATCACAGTTTGGAAAGTCTCTAAAGACAGTAGGAAAGATTTGAAACGTACCTTTTTTTCTTGAGTGTTTCCTGTCTCTCAGGGATACTTTCTTTTGTTGATAATGTCTAGTCTCTTGAAAGCTAGTGTTTCAAATATTTCATCTGTTTCATGGTTGTTTCAGTTAGGAGGGTAAATCTGGTCCCCATTACTCTATCTTGGTTGGATAAAGTAGTAGCCAGTTTTTGCATTCTTAACAATTTTTAAACAATCATTTCAGTGAGATTTCAATAATACATTATCAAAATTGTAAAGTGATCTCTAAGAGTTGTTAATTAAAATTTTAATAAAAACAAAAATGGCATGGTACAGTATACACAAATAGGAGTGGCTGAGGAGGTAGGTTATTGCAGTAAAAAGAACACAGAAACAATAATAGAAATATCTGGTTCTTGAACCAAGTCTCCCATTTATTAGCTCATGATATTTTAAGCTTTCCATTTTTCCTTAATTTTTTTATATACAGAAAAAAATTATTATACCTATTCTGTTTTCTTCACAGAATTTTGGCAATCATTGAGGTGATATATATAAAATTACTTTGAAAAATCATTTTATGAAAATATAAGTTATCTTTAAAAGTTATGAAGTTTAATTTTATAGAATATTTATCAAAATATTTATGTAATGCATAATCCATATATATTTCCTATATCATTTATAAGTTTCACAGGAAAAGTCTGTAATATGAAAACACAGTCTAATGGATTATAGAATCACCATATAACTATATTCAAACATATTTGTATATTTAATTTATTTGAAATTATTTAATTTCTGTTCTCTTTAATACACATATATTTCTATCTTTCATGATTTTGTCTATATAATTCAATAAAGATTAAACTAATGATGAAATAGCATTATGGAAAGAAATAAAGCTATATTTAAAATACAGATCTTTTTATGGTATTGATTCCAAATTGTGAGACCTATTGCTTTTAAAAGCATAACTTCAAACACAATGCTAATTTGCTTTAAATATAACTATGGAATTCTTGAAAGTAATCTTTTCATTTATATCAAAGATGAAAGATGATTTGTTATAATGCATAGCCTATTTTCCTCTCGTCATAATTGAACTTATTCACTAAACTGAATTAACAACAAAGAGATGATCAGGGAGCTTGCCCACTGACATCCTATTACACATATAACTAGTGATAAAAATTTTAGAATGCAGCTTATGCTGCTAAAATACTTTTGCTTTCATAAAATGCCATTTGCATTCATATTTTCATGTGAATATATTATTATAAGATCCTGGAATACACTTACTATAATTTAGCCAACTAGGAATAAAATTCTGACTTGGTAAAACTTACTCATTGCTCTGTTTGCTTACATTAATACTAGTGGTGAAGATCTATCTATCCAGTTTAGGAATTCAGCCTAAAAGTAAGATGAATTTGAGTTGAGATATTGGTTCCAGTAATAGGGTTGCCAGATGAAATACAAGATGCTCAGCTACATTTGACATTCAGATGAACAACAAATAATTTTTTGGTGTACGTATGTTCCATGCCATATTTAAGACATACTTATACTAAAAATATTCATCTAAAAAAATCTGAAATTCAAATGTATCTGGGCATCCTGTATTTTTATTTGCTAAATCTGGCAACTCCTTCTTCTATCATTCACCAGCTAAGTGTCAATCCACTTTATTCGTTGACCATTTTAGTCCCTGGATTGAAGTAATTCTCCTCAAAACTAGTTCTGTCTTAATGACTTCAGTTTCTCTATATAACATTTCCAATATTTTGGTCTTTTGCTTCTTTGATATCTGTTTCTGCAGAGATCTTGAGCTTTATTACATTAGTCACACTTCTACATGATTGTATTCTAGACCTGATCATTCCAAATATTCATACTTCCTTTATAATCTTCAATTTCAAGCCTTTACTCTCTAACCAACCCTTCCTAATTTTCTGCATATTTTTTAACTTTGGTCTGGGACACAATTTAGTTAGTTGAAGAGAGTTTGATATTTTTGGATCATGTGTTTAAGGTTTATTCTAGATGGGACCAGAGCCATGTTTGATCTAAGGCTAATTCTCATCATTGAGGCAAGATTCTTCTGTCCTTCCTACCCAATGACATAAATTATGGGATTTCCAGTATGGTTAGTGGGAAATAGTACCATTCTTGGCCCTCTTTGAAGAACCCAACTCCAATATCTGTTCTTCTTACTCTACCATTAATTGATTCTTCCCACAATTCATAGCATTTCAATACCTTCATCCTAGGTGTTCTTAATTCTCTCCTTACTCAGCCTGGTGACAGAGTGAAATGCCATCCCAAAAAAAAAGAAACCCAGAAAACCTTAGACATATCTTCATGTTTCTTTTCTTTTTCTGTCTGTTATTTGCAGGTAAAGCTACACTTCTTTTAATATGTTTTATTTGAGAATAAGAAATGGCTTATATTTAATATGTTTTGATAAATGTAAATAAATATTTCAAATTTGATCATAGCTTGCTTATTGAGATTTGCTAGATGAGAACTTCTTATTTTTACTTAAATCTGCTGACTCACAGCTATGTTCCTATAATCTGAGTCTGCTCATATCCTCGGGCTTCCCTTGCTTTACCCTGAATGAGCTCTTAGTGTCTCCACCTTGACCAATCACCTCATTTATCTGTTGCATCTTCTCCCCCACTGTATGATGGGTATCTAATAGGCACTTCAAAGTTAAAACGTTTAAAAACCATGCTTCCGATTTCTCTAGCAGATTACCCCTATCAGGAAATGGGCAGCTTCATCCTTACAACTCCTCTGAACAGAGCACTTGAGTTCTAGTTTCCTCTAATGATGTGTATCTTCTGCATAAGGCCTTGAGAGCCTGTTGCCCACTAAAAGTTACTTACCTAATCCTTAGTTTTATTATCTGAAAAAAGTAGATGATAATAAATAATAATACGTATCAAAAATCTTGAGGAAAATTAAATCGATAAGGCAGGACAAGTACAACAGTGTCTGCTGTAAGTATTCAATAAATGTTTGTAGCTATTTTTACTATTATCGATACTCTTATTTCCTCCTCCTGCATGAAATGGATCTAGATTATGCTAATCTAGATTCATATATATGTGTGTAGATACATATACACACATGTCCCTAAATATACATTATAAAATGTTTAAATGCCATCACATGTCTATTGACACAAAATGTGATATACCATTTGTTCCAGTTCTGTAGAAGAGCAATCTTGTTGAATTGCTCATGTGAAGTTTGTTTGAGAGGTACCTAGAGCATTTCACTGTGAGAGAGAAGTAATGCTAAGAGTTAACTTCAGCCAGAGTTCCTAAGCTTGAATTTTGCCTCCATTATGATACTGATGACTTGAAGTCTAATCCCTCAGTTATCTCATTTGTAATCTGGGGATTATAATAGTACCTCCTCCTAAGATTATTCATTTATTTTATATTTGAGGTGTGTTTACCACATCACTGGCATGAGTAAATGCTTTCTAAATATTATAATTTTTGTTTTTATTGTAATAAAATGGTCTTCTCCATGAGAAGGTTTTAAGGTATAAATTCAAAGGATTGTGTTATAACTCACCTCTCTGAAAGATGTTATGGTCAATGCATATGGGAATCATTTATTGTAACCAAAAATATAAATCATGACATGATTTGGCCACTTTTGTATATATATATATTTCTGAAACAAAAAGGGTGAACATTAATTATATGTTGTATGGTAAGTTTTGTTGTGAAGTACAGTAGTGAGTGAGCTGACCCAATTGCTGCCTTCCTAGAACTTCTGGTATAAAACAAGTATAAAACATCACATAAGTCACTATATGCCTAAGTATGTCTTTTCTTTATGATATCCATGTTGGCTTAAGGCTTGGACCAATTTTGTAGCATGTTAGATTCTATTGGTTGATTTTCACACTGCTGATAAAGACATACCTGAGGCTGGGAAGAATAAGAGGTTTGATTGAACTTACAGTTCCACATGGCTGGGGAGGCCTCAGAATCGTGGTGGGAGGCAGAAGGCACTTCTTACATGGTGGCAGCAAGAGAAAAAAATGAGGAAGAAGCAAAAGCAGAAACCCCTGAAAAGCCCATCAGATCTCTTGAGACTTATTCACTATAATGAGAATAGCATGGGAAAGACCATCACCCATGATTCAATTATCTCCTTCTGTGTCCCTTCCACAGCATATGGAAATTCTGTGAGATATAATCCAAGTTGAGATTTGGGTGGGGACAGAGCCAAACCATATCATTCCACCACTGGCCTCTCCAAATCTCATGTTCTCACATTTCAAAGCCAATCATACCTTCCCAACAGTCCCCCAGAGTTAACTTATTTCAGCATTAACCCAAAAGCCCACAGTACAAAGTCTCATCTGAGACAAGGCAAGATTCTTCCCCCATGAGCCTGAAAAATGAAAGCAATCTAGTTCTTCCTAGATACAATGGGGGTACAGGTATGGGGTAAATACAGCCATTCCAAATGGGAGAAATTGGCCAAAACAAAGGGGTTACAGGGCCCATGCAAGTCCAAAGTTCAGTGGGGCAGTCAAATTAAAAAGCTCCAAAATGGAAGGACTCAAGATGGCGCTGTGAGAACAACCCAGGATTGGAGCTCTCATTGTGTCCGTGGAGAGGTGAGTCTGAGCTGCATTTCCAGACTGATCTTTGTTGCCCATGGAACGGGGAAATTCCCAAGTGAAGAGGAGACGTGGGACGCCAGGCAGAACCTCCGCCTGGCGAAGCCGGCAGCCGGGGTGGCGGTGGCCGGCCCTACCCAGCGCTCACACAGGGCGCGCTTGTCCGGGTGCCCCGTTGAACCGGCAACCAGAGACGTGAGAGGGCTGGACTTGAGACTGAGCTAGACTTGGATAGTGGGCCAGCCCAGGGGATTGCAGGGACAGAGCGTTAGGGGTGGCCCAGTGGGATGAACAAAACCACGATTTCAAACAAGCCCCGTGCAGATGGCCCGAGACACTCTGAGGGGGAGGGGTGTCCACCATTACCGAGGCAACCCGGCCCAACTGAGATACACGCCCATTGCTGATGCAGCCTGCCATTGCCGAGGCAACCTGCTACAACAGAGAGACTCCGCCGCAGGACGTGGTGGAGAACACAGCAGAACAGCAGAGCCAGGGCGAGCCTCACAACAGCAGGGCGGAGCCTCAGCAGGCAAACAGTGGCTAGTCTGCGTCCTAGCTGGGCAGGACCTCAACGGACATCCAAAAATAAAGCCCAAACCCCTCAACACAGAGCATTTGAGAAAAAAAAAGGGTTTTTTTAAATGAGCTCTGTTGCAGCAGAATCAAACATAGCAGCCTAACAGCCCTGAATGAACAACAGAGCTCACAGCTCAGCAATTAAGCTCCTATAAAGTACAAACTGTCTCCTCAAGCAGCTCCCTGACCCCTCTATATCCAAAAGACTGACATTAGGCAGGCATCATCCTGGGACAAAGATAGCAGAAAAAGAAACTGGTAGCATCCCTCGCTGTGCCACAGCTGCTAGAGGTGCACCCCAGACAAGCAGGGTCTGGAGCGGACCTCAGCAGTCGTACAGCGAAGGGGCTAGACTGGTAGAAGGAAAACCAAGCAACAGAAATACTTCATCATCAACATTCTGGGTGTCCACTCAGAGACCCAATCGAAAAGTCAGCAACTACGCAGACGACCAGCGGACAAATCCACAAAGATGGGAAGAAACCAGCGCAAAAAGGAGGAAAACACCCAAAACCAGAACACCTCGCCTCCTAGAAAGGACCAAAACTCCTCACCAGCAAGGGAACAAAGCTGGACAGAGAATGACTGTGACGAAATGAAGGAATTGGACTTCAGAAGATGGATAATGAGAAACTTTTGTGAGCTAAAAGATCATGTACTAAATCAATGCAAAGAAACAAAGAACCTTGAAAAAAGATTTGAAAAAAGATTAGAGGAAATGATAACAAGAATGTATAACTTAGAGAGGAATATGAATGAATTAAAGGAGCTGAAAAACACAATACGAGAACTTTGCGAAGCAAGCACAAGTTTCAATAGCCGAATTGACCAAGCAGAAGAAAGAATATCTGAAGTCGAAGACCAACTCAATGAAATTAAACGAGAAACCAAGATTAGAGAAAAAAGCACAAAAAGGAATGAACAAAGTCTCCAAGAAATGTGGGACTATGTGAAAAGACCTAACCTACGTTTGATAGGTGTACCAGAAGGGGACGAAGAGAATGAATCCAAGCTGGAAAATACTCTTCAGGACATCATCCAGGAAAATTTCCCCCACCTAGCAAGACAGGCCAACACTCAATTGCAGGAAATACAGAGAACACCACAAAGATATTCCGCAAGAAGAGCAACCCCAAGGCACATAATCGTCAGATTCAACAGGGTTAAAATAAAGGAGAGAATACTAAGGGCAGCCAGAGAGAAAGGTCGGGTCACCCACAAAGGGAAGCCCATCAGACTCACAGCAGATCTCTTGGCAGAAACACTACAAGCCAGAAGAGAGTGGGGGCCAATATTCAACATTCTTAAAGAAAAGAACTTTCAACCCAGAATTTCATATCCAGCCAAACTGAGCTTCAGAAGTGAAGGAAAAATAAAATCCTTTGCGAACAAGCAAGTACTCAGAGATTTTGTCACCACTAGGCGTGCTTTACAAGAACTCCTAAAAGAGGCACTACACATAGAAAGGATCAACCAGTACCAGCCATTCCAAAATCACACTGAATGCTAAAGAGCATCAACATAATGAAGAATCTACAACAACTAACGGGCAAAACAGCCAGCTAGCATCAAAATGGCAGTATCAAATTCACACATAACAATATTAACCCTAAATGTAAATGGACTAAATGCACCAATCAAAAGACACAGACTGGCAAATTGGATAAAAATCCAAAACCCATCAGTGTGCTGTATACAGGAAACCCATCTCACATGTAAGGATACACAAAGGATACATAAAGGGATGGAGGAAGATATACCAAGCTAATGGAAAGCAAAAAAAATCAGGAGTTGCAATTCTCATCTCTGATAAAATAGACTTTAAAGCAACAAAGATCAAAAGAGACAAAGAAGGCCATTACATAATGGTAAAAGGATCGATACAACAAGAAGAGCTAATGATCCTAAACATATATGGACCCAATGCAGGAGCACCCAGATACATAAGGCAAGTTCTTAATGACTTAGACTCCCACACAATAATAGTGGGAGACTTTAACACTCCACTGTCAATACTAGACAGATCAACCAGACAGAAAATCAACAAGGATATCCAGGAACTTAGACCTGGAGCAAGCAAACCTGATAGACATTTACAGAACTCTTCACCCCAAATCCACAGAATACACATTCTTCTCAGCACCACATCACACCTACTCTAAAATTGACCACATAATTGGAAGTAAAGCACTGCTCAACAAATGCAAAACAACTGAAATCATAACAAACAGCCTCTCAGACCATAGTGCAATCAAGTTAGAACTCAGAATTCAGAAACCGACCCAGAACCGCACAGCTTCATGGAAACTGAACAACTGGCTCTTGAATGTTGACTGGGTAAACAATGAAATGAAGGCAGAAATAAAGAAGTTCTTCGAAACCAATGAGAACGAAGACACAACATGCCAGAACCTCTGGGACACATTTAAAGCAGTCTCTAGAGGAAAGTATATAGCAATAAGTGCCCATATGAGGAGAATGGAGAGATCCAAAATTGAAACCCTATCGTCAAAATTGAAAGAGCTAGAGGAGCAAGATCAAAAAAACTCAAAACCCAGCAGAAGACAAGAAATTACTAAGATCAGAGCTGAGCTGAAGGAGATTGAGACATGAAAAACCCTTCAAAAAATCAATAAATCCAAGAGCTGGTTTTTTGAAAAGATCAACAAAATAGACAGACCACTAGCCAGATTGATTAAAAATAAAAGAGAGAACAACCAAATAGATGCAATAAAAAATGATAAAGGGGAAATCACCACAGATTCCACAGAAATTCAAACCATCATCAGAGAATATTACAAACAACTCTATGCGCATAAACTAGTAAACCTGGAAGAAATGGATAAATTCCTGGACTCCTCTGTCCTCCCAAGCCTAAACCAGGAGGAAGCTGAAACTATGAATAGACCAATAACAAGGTCTGAAGTTGAGGCAGCAATTAAGAGCCTACCACACAAAAAAAGCCCAGGTCCAGACGGGTTCACAGCCGAATTCTACCAGACACACAAGGAGGAGCTGGTACCATTCCTTCTAAAACTATGTCAAACAATCCAAAAAGAGGGAATCCTTCCCAAATCATTTTATGAGACCAACATCATTCTGATACCAAAACCCGGCAGAGACCCAACGAGAAAAGAAAACTTCAGGCCGATTTCCATGATGAACATAGATGCAAAAATCTTCAATAAAATATTGGCAAGCTGATTGCAACAGCAAATCAAAAAACTTATTCACCATGATCAAGTAGGATTCATCCCGGGGAGGCAAGGCTGGTTCAACATACGCAAGTCTATAAATGTAATTCACCACATAAACAGAACCAAAAGCAAAAACCACATGATTATCTCAATTGACGCAGAGAAGGCATTTGACAAAATTCAACAGCCCTTTATGCTAAAAACCCTCAATAAACTCGGTATCGAAGGAACGTATCTCAAAGTAATAAAAGCTATTTATGACAAACCAACAGCCAATATCTTACTGAATGGGCAAAAACTGGAAGCATTCCCTTTGAAATCTGGTACTAGACAAGGATGCCCTCTCTTACCACTCCTATTCAATATAGTACTGGAAGTTCTAGCCAGAGCAATCAGGCAAGAAAAAGAAATAAAGGGTATTCAAATAGGAAAGGTGGAAGCCAAATTGTCTCTATTTGCAGACGACATGATAGTATACCTAGAAGACCCCATCGCCTCAGCCCAAAAACTCCTGAAACTGATAAGCAACTTCAGAAAAGTCTCAGGATATAAAATCAATGTGCAAAAATTACAAGCATTCGTCTACACCAATAACAGACTTAAAGAAAGCCAAATCAAGAACGAACTGCCATTCGCAATTGCTACAAAAAGAATAAAATACCTTGGAATACAACTCACAAGGAATGTAAGAGACCTCTTCAAGGAGAACTACAAACCACTGCTCAACGAAATCAGAGAGGACACAAACAGATGGAGAAACATTCCATGTTCATGGTTAGGAAGAATTAATATCGTGAAAATGGCTATACTGCCCAAAGTAATTTACAGATTCAACGCTATCCCCATCAAGCTACCATTGACTTTCTTCACAGAACTGGAAAAAACCACCATGAACTTCATATGGAACCAAAAGAGAGCCCGTATAGCCAAGTCAATTCTAAGCAAAAAGAACACAGTGGGGGGCATCACACTACCGGATTTCAAACTATACTACAAGGCTACAGTAATCAAAACAGCATGGTACTGGTACCAAAACAGAGATATAGACCAATGGAACAAAACAAGGCACCGGAGCAACACAACATACATACAACTATACAATCTTTGATAAACCTGACAAAAACAAGCAATGGGGAAAGGACTCCATGTTTAACAAATGGTGTTGGGAAAACTGGCTAGCCATGTGCAGAAAGCAGAAACTGGACCCCTTCCTGACACCTTACACTAAAATTAACTCCAGATGGATTAAAGACTTAAACATAAGACCTGGCACCATAAAAACCCTAGAAGGAAATCTAGGCAAAACTATCCAGGACATAGGAGTAGGCAAGGACTTCATGAACAAAACACCAAAAGCATTGGGAACAAAAGCCAAAATAGACAAATGGGACCTAATGAAACTCCACAGCTTCTGCACGGCAAAAGAAACAGTCACTAGAGTGGATCGGCAACCAACAGAATGGGAAAAAATTTTTGCTGTTTACCCATCTGACAAAGGGCTGATATCCAGAATTTACAAAGAACTCAAACAGATTTACAGGAAAAAAACAAACAAGCCCATTCAAAAGTGGTCAAAGGATATGAACAGATACTTTACGAAAGAAGACATATATGAGGCCAACAATCATATGAAAAAATGCTCATCGTCACTGGTCATCAGAGAGATGCAAATCAAAACCACATTGAGATACCATCTCATGCCAGTTAGAATGGCGATCATTAAAAAATCTGGAGACAACAGATGCTGGAGAGGATGTGGAGAAAAAGGAACACTTTTACACTGTTGGTGGGAGTGTAAATTAGTTCAACCATTGTGGAAGACAGTGTGGCGATTCCTCAAGGCCTTAGAAATAGAAATTCCATTTGACCCAGCAATCCCATTACTGGGTATATATCCAAAAGACTATAAATCATTCTACTACAAGGACACATGTACACGAATGTTCATTGCAGCACTGTTTACAATAGCAAAGACCTGGAATCAACCCAAATGCCCATTGATAATAGACTGGATTGGGAAAATGTGGCACATATACACCATGGAATATTATGCAGCAATCAGAAATGATGAGTTTGTGTTGTTTGTAGGGACATGGATGAATCTGGAGAACATCATCCTCAGCAAACTGACACAAGAACAGAAAATGAAACACCGCATATTCTCACTCATAGGCGGGTGATGAAAAATGAGAACACATGGGCACAGAAAGGGGAGTACTAAACACTGGGGTCTATTGGGGGGAAAAGGGGAGGGCCAGTGGGAGGGGGAGGTGGGGAGGGATAGCCTGGGGAGAAATGCCAAATGTGGGTGAAGGGGAGAAGAAAAGCAAAGCACACTGCCATGTGTGTACCTACGCAACTGTCTTGCATGCTCTGCTCATGTACCCCAAAACCTAAAATCCAATAAAAAATTAAAAAATAAATAAATAAATAAATAAAATAAAATATTTTCACATCAAAAAAAAAAAAAAAGCTCCAAAATTATTTCCTTTGACTCCAGGTCTCACATCCAGGTCATGCTGATGGGTTCCTATGTTCTTGGGCAGCATTACCCCTGTGGCTTTGCAGAATATAGCCTTTCCTGACTGTTTTCACAGGCTGGTGTTGAGTGTCTGCAGCTTTTCCTGGCACACAGTCCAGGCTGCCAGTGGATCTAACATTCTGGAGTCTGGAGGATGATGACCTTTTTCTCATAGCTCCACTAGGCAGTGCCCCAGTAGGGACTCTGTGTTGGGGCTCCAACCCCACATATTACTTCCTCACTGCCCTAGCAGAGGTTCTTTGTCAGGGCCCTGCCCCTGCAGCAAACTTTTGCCTGGGCATCTAGGCGATTCCATACATCTTCTGAAATCTAAGTGGAGGTCTCCAAACGTTAATTCTTGACTTCTGTGCACCCACAGGCTCAACAGCACATTGGCCCCTTTCAGCTATGGTTGAGCAGCTGGGACATAGGGCACCAAGTCCCTAGGCTTCACACAGCATAGGAACCCTGGGCCCGGCCTACAAAACCACGTTTTCTTCCTGGGCCTCTAGGCCTGTAATGAGAGGGGCTGCTGTGAAAGTCTCTCAGACAGCCTGGAGACATTTTCTCATGGTCTTGGGGATTAACATTAGGCTTCTGGCTACTTATGCAAAGTTCTGCAGCTGGCTTGAATTTCTCCTTAGTAAATGGCCTTTTCTTTTCTACTGCATTGTCAGGCTGCAAATTTTCTGAACTTTCATGCTTTGTTTCCTTTATAAAACTAAATGCTTTTAACAGTACCCAGTCACTTTTTGAATGTTTTGCTGCTTAGAAATGTCTTCCTCCAGATACACTAACTCATCTCTCTCAAGATCAAAGTTCCACAAATCTCTAGGACAGGGGCAGCCAGTCTCTGGTAAAATGTAACAAGAGTCACCTTTGCTCAAGTTCCTTTTCTCCAGCTGGGACCACTTAAGCCTGGACTTTATTGTCCATATTGTTATCAGGGTTTTGGTCGATGCCATTCAACAAGTCTTTAGGGAGTTCCAAACTTTTCCACATTGTCCTGTCTCCTTCTGAGCCCTTCAAACTGTTCCAACCTCTGCCTGCTACCCAGTTCCAAAGTTGCTTCTACATATTTGGGTATCTTTTCAGCAACATCCCACTCCACTGGTACCAGGTTATAGGCTGCCAGTTTTTATGACCCATTGGGATGCATTGAATAGAGTGGTACACTTTTCTCAGGTTTCCCCACACCATTCCTTACTTAACTGGTGAAATCTAATTTTGTTTCTCTTCTGCTCAAGTAGACAGTACTTCTGAGTTGAAATAAATCTGGGAGAAAAAACTCTCATCACAATGCTAGCTATCCCAGTGGAGTATTTTACATCTTATAGAGGCAGGTCACAAACAACTACAGATTATGCCGCCCAGCCTAAGAAAGGCAGTTGGCAGATGCCTGCAGTCAGCAGGTGTAGGCAGTTAAGATGTGGAAGGAAAATGATACCCAGCATCTTGCTGTTGATTAGGAACGAGTGATTCACTTTATTACCTAACCATTAAACTCTTAAATGTGCTTCCCAAGTAATTGTCAAAAAACTGAAAATAAATACTAAAGAAATTGAAGAATATTTTGCTCATATAGTAGTCAAAAGAAAATAAACTTCTGAAGTATGTATCACAAAGTAAATGTAGGTTAGTCACAGCTTTTCTTGTGTAGAACACTGTGAAAAGAAAGAATATTTCAAATAACTTAGGTTTTATGTTCAAAACATGTAATGCATTTTTTATTTTAAATATAAAGAGGTTTATTATTAGTAGTAAGAGCACACACCTGCTCCCATCAAATACATTTTGTACAAATACCTTAAAATATCAATTAGAAAAAGGGTAACACATTGTTAGCTTGCCTGGTGGTTTTAAGACTTGATCTGGTGATGATGAAGAATATGCATATAAGAACTTTAAAATGTGTAATGAATTCCACTCCTGCCTTTCTGAGGGCAAGTCACTTTTATGTTTAATATTCAGAGGCCTGCCGGGCGCGGTGGCTCACGCCTGTAATCCCAGCACTTTGGGAGGCCGAGGCGGGTGGATCACGAGGTCAACAGATCGAGACCATCCTGGTCAACATGGTAAAACCCCATCTCTACTAAAAATACAAAAAATTATCTGGGCATGATGGCGCGTGCCTGTAATCCCAGCTACTCAGGAGGCTGAGGCAGGAGAATTGCCTGAACCCAGGAGGCGGAAGTTGCAGTGAGCTGAGATCTCACCATTGCACTCCAGCCTGGGTAACAAGAGTGAAACTCCGTCTCAAAAAAAAAAAAAAAAGAAAATATTCAGAGGCCCAAGTTTACAGCTCTGAGTAAGACTTAACATCTTTCACAGTTAAAAACTTAGATTCTTGCCTACTCCTATGTCCTGGATGGTTTTGCCTAGATTTCCTTCAAGGGTTTTTATGGTGCCGGGTCTTACATTTAAGTCTTTAATCCATCTGGAGTTAATTTTGGTGTAATGTGTCAGGAAGCGGTCCAGTTTCTGCTTTCTACACATGGCTAGCCAGTTTTCCCAGCACCATTTGTTGAACAGGGAATCCTTTCCCCATTGCTTGTTTTTGTCAGGTTTATCAAAGATTGTATGGTTGTAGCTATGTTGCGTTGCCTCTGATGCCTCTGTTCTGTTCCATTGATCTATATGTCTGTTTTGGTACCAGTACCATGCTGTTTTGATTACTGTAGCCTTATAGTATAGTTTGAAATCCGATAGTGTGATGCCCCCCTCTGTGTTCTTTTTGCAAAACACCAAAAGCATTGGCAACAAAAGCCAAAATAGACAAATGGGACCTAATGAAACTCCACAGCTTCTGCACAGCAAAAGAAACAGTCTCTAGTATGAATCAGCAACCAACAGAATGGGAAAAAATTTTTGCAGGTTACCCATCTGACAAAGGGCTGATATCCAGAATTTACAAAGAACTCAAACAGATTTACAGGAAAAAAACAAGCCCATTCAAAAGTGGTCAAAGGATATGAACAGACACTTTACAAAAGAAGACATATATGAAGCCAACAATCATATGAAAAAATGCTCATCGTCACTGGTCATCAGAGAGATGCAAATCAAAACCACATTGAGATACCATCTCATACCAGTTAGAATGGCGATCATTAAAAAATCTGGAGACAACAGATGCTGGAGAGGATGTGGAGAAAAAGGAACACTTTTACACTGTTGGTGGGAGTGTAAATTAGTCCAACCATTGTGGAAGATGGTGTGGCGATTCCTCAAGGCCTTAGAAATAGAAATCCCATTTGACCCAGCAATCCCATTACTGGGTATATATCCAAAGGACTATAAATCGTTCTACTATAAGGACACATGTACACGAATGTTCATTGCAGCACTGTTTACAATAGCAAAGACCTGGAATCAACCCAAATGCCCATCGATGATAGACTGGATTGGGAAAATGTGGCATATATACACCATGGAATATTATGCAGCAATCAGAAATGATGAGTTTGTGTTGTTTGTAGGGACATGGATGAATCTGGAGAACATCATTCTCAGCAAACTGACACAAGAACAGAAAATGAAACACCGCATATTCTCACTCATAGGCGGGTGATGAAAAATGAGAACACATGGACACAGAGAGGGGAGTACTAAACACTGGGGTCTATAGGGGGGAAAGGGGAGGACCAGTGGGAAGGGGAGGTGGGGAGGGATTGCCAGGGGAGAAATACCAAATGTGGGTGAAGGGGAGAAAGCAAACAAAACACACTGCCATGTGTGTACCTATGCAACTGTATTGCATGCGCTGCACATGTACCCCAAAACCTAAAAAGCAATAAAAAAAACAAAACAAAACTTAGATTCTAATTCTAACATACATGTAGAGGATATAATTTCAGAGAGTATAGATTGTTTGTTTTCTTATTTTTTTTTAAATAAAATTACATGGCAGCTGAGAGCCCCAGAAATTCAATCCTAGAGGCTTTGTAGTTCATATTCACAGGAATGCCCCAAATGGCACCCAGAAGAGTCTTCCTTCGTAGTGTTACTATTCTTACCCACACTGTCTACCTCACTAATTAAAGAGCTCAATAGCATTTGCATCATTTTACGACCTGAAGTAGATTGAATATGCATAAGAAGTTGACCTTGGACTTCTCAGTGTATGTTAATCCACGGTAACCTTCCACGGTACTTCTTAGTAGGAACATGTCAGGTAGTCATACTCTGTTCACTACTTAGATGTATTTTCATATGTTTCTTTTCTTTTTCTGCCTGTTATTTGCAGGCACAGCTATACTGCTCTAATATGTTTTATTTGAAAGTAAGAAATGGCTTATAATGTACATTTGATAAATGTAAAAATATTTCAAATTTGATCAAAGCTTGTTTATTGAGATTTGCAAGATGAGAACCTCTTATTTTTACTCAAATGCTCATGTACTATACCCATGATTTAGCTCAGTATTTTCTAGCAACAATTTGATGACTGATGTCTTTAAGAACTTTTTTCCATCCATAAGCTTATTCCCATTTGTATGACCTTTGCTTGTAGTTCATATGGTTTTAAAAAATCTTTGGTCCTCTGTTTGTAGAGTATGAGGTATCTATTATTAATGAAATATTGAGGATTTTTTTTTTCAAATTGTCTTGGGAGAATAATGTTCTCTTACTCTGAAAAAAAAGTCCTTAAGAGTGGAGTATTCTTCCAGGAAAATCATTATATCCACACATGTTCATAAGATACACTATTAAATTTAGTAGTCCCATCACATGTAAGTCTTAGATATTGTTGCTTTAATGCATTCCCTCACTACTTTGATAAAAGCCTTAAGATGTTGCCACTAGTTCTTTGATGATTTCCTCTGATGTTACAGTACCTCTCTTTTCTACTCCCAAAAAATCTGTTTTGCATAAACATGAGAAGTCAAGGCAGTTTGAATTAACGAGTACAAAGATTCAAGTTTTAGCAACAAAAGTACATATATTTGTAATCAACTCTCTCACATATTATTGTCATCTCTCTCAATGTAAGGAAAGTTTATTTTAGATTTCTGAAGAATGTGAGTCATTAGCTTTAACAGAAATCCAAACATGTCATTCAGTTTTATAATTTTGATGTTTATTCCGCAATTTCCCCGCTGAATTAATGAGATTTCT
Source organism: Callithrix jacchus (assembly GCF_049354715.1). Taxonomy (NCBI): domain Eukaryota; kingdom Metazoa; phylum Chordata; class Mammalia; order Primates; family Cebidae; genus Callithrix; species Callithrix jacchus. The sequence goes on along the minus strand of NC_133512.1, from coordinate 86,613,790 downwards.
TAACAGAGTTTAGAGAGAAAAGAGTCATATTGACCTAGGTAGTGACTTATTCTGATTCATTTTCCCCATCATCCCTGCCTGACTCCTGAATGAGTCCCACATACTATTGGATTCAGACATGGAAGATCTTTTAAAAAATGTTTAGTTCAAGTTTCCAAATAATTTTGCCACAGTTATGGTTAATGAAAAGTAATTATGGATTATTAATTATGTCCAAGGTTAAGTTTAATATATCTGTAGGGATAAACTATTAACAAATCAATCATGAATTCAAATTTGTCCATTTTAATTGCAAAGTTTTACTTTCAATTAAACACCTAATACTCAGAATTAAATAACATTAGCTCAACAACTCTGAACATACTCATGATAATGGGATGTTACCTATCTCATATGATTTCTCTTTTTGTTGATGTCTGGTCAAAATTATCTACACTGTATGTTTCCTGAATCTACATAAACCATTTAGTTGTTGTTTTCTCTTCATATCCAATGCAATTCTTCTAACACTTACGTTGTATTATATACATATTCTAAAGGCAAGAATGTTCTTGCATGGCTCTATTCTAGAAAAGAATGCCATTCTACCAACTCTCAGTGGTAACTGTGAGACTGCATTCATCTCATTGGGCTAAAATGTCATTTTCACTTTGCCACTTATACTCTGTGAATTGATTATATAGATGTCTAAAATCTAACTGTGTTGGTTACATACACCTGTTTTTTTTTTTTCTTTAAAATTAAGGTTACTAGGCACTTCTTCCACTGTTGTTTTTTCCCCCGTCACACTTGTGTTTTTCTAATGCCTGATTTGTAGCTTTGTATCAGATTGTCAGCAGAAGGTGAATAATTGTAGGTTTGCATATTGTGTGAGAGATGCATCTCTCGTCCTTTCTTTTGGGAACTTGCTGATCATGCAGCTCTGTCCTGGAGGGGTTAGAGTCATCAACAGTCATAATGTTTGCATGTGTGCTTGTGTCTGTGTGTGTGTGTACGTGCTGTCTTTGTTTCAGAGCTATGTCTGAAAAAGGAAGAGCATCACAAGGACTGTAATACCTATGAAATCTCTGGGTTTTTCAAAGCTCTGCCTGCTTTAAGTTGAAACCAGACAATGCAGTACAGTTTTCTACTTGATTAGGAAGATATATACACAGGAGAAGTGACTTCTGAGCACACAATTACTTGTCATAGATTTTCACATGTAACATCGTGGTCACTGCTAATAACCATATCTTGTTTTCTCTTGTTTCAAATTGAAAGTTTCAAGGGGTTAACTTTTCCAATTTTCTAACTTTAAAATTTCTGAAGCGTATTATCTGTTTTTTGTTTTGTTTTTTAAAAATCACAGCATTCCATAACATATGTAAATGAAATCTCCTGGCACATGATACACATGCCCAAAATTACTTGAATCTGGAGCTGATAGTTCAATAGACTTGTGCTTATATTTTATAATAGTTGGCTCTCTTTCTCTAGCAGTTTTGTTGGAAGTCTTTTTTTTCTTTTTCTTTTTTTAATGCTTTCATTTCGCTTCCTCATTAGTTGTTATCAGCAAAACAAAAGGAAACGATATGGGAAATGCAATACATATAAATCTTATATAAAAAGATAAGTCAACTCACATAGCTTGTACCCGGTGTAATTAGTATGTTTCCATACCATTCAATTATTTACACTGTGGGAAAGTGTTCAGTTAGCAAATTTAACCAATTCTTTTCATCTCAGTGTCACAACAAGAGATAGATATTTGAGATGCATAACTGAAGTATTGTGGGAAATTAGGTATTAATATTCCCCCAGAAACCTCCACCAGACTAGAACATATTTTTTTAATTTCCTAAGCTGTGACAGTATATCTAATTTATTCTGCTATTTGAACTCTGTCAAAATAAAAGTGAATACTCTAATGTTACTCTTTACCATTTGACGTAAAAATCACAATACATGCAAAAGCAGAGGCCGTGCATGGAGTATAGGAAATCATGGTTAAACCATATCAGATGAGACCCAAATGCAGAGGTGAGACTGGAAAAATGCTTTGGAGAGAAGACAGTTTCAACAGCCATGATGTTAGAGGCTAGGCATTGTGAGTGTGCACTGCAATTGGCAGGTTCAACGTCATTGGTTCAGGCACTTAAAGCTGACCAATACAACACTGTGTACTTTGGACATTATGATAGATTATTAACCTGGGGAGATATAATAAATAAAAATAAAGCACTAAAATGCGATTGTAGAGCAAAAATAATATTAAGTATCAAATATTTGCAATTTCTATTATATGTATTGCTATAAGCATTTAAAGGAAGGAATATCTGAAATATGTATTGATACTTATTATGGCTTCTTTCTTTAGAAGCCAAAGAATATCTTTTACGGGATAAAATCTTGTTAATAGACAATATTAATATGTCACTCTCTAGTTAATTATGTGTGTGTGCATGTATTCATTTTTTAAAATAGAAAATAAGAACAAATGTTAGCTACTTATTAAAATACTGTCAATTAAAACAGAAAGACTATTCCTGCCAATGCATTCATTTTCTTGGGATTTGTTGACAACTTTTATTGAAGTACTATGAGTCTTTTATTTTCCTTTGTTTTATTCCCACATGATGAAGCACCCACTGACCAAAAGGTTTTAGGACACCATTAACATTTCTTGTCACCAAGAGTATGAGTTATCCCTAAGAAAACATTTTGTACTTTTTCTCTCTCTTTGTCCAGGTCACATCTAGATTTTTTGGATTACTGTAGAGTACATTCTGTTTTACTTGAGGGACAAGGGAAACCTACCCCAGTTCTCCTCCATTTTCTAATTTTACTTTGTTGGACTTTATAGTTTCATCACAGTTAAAACTGTCAACAAAAAATTATCAATTCAAACAAGAAGTGGGCATTGATGATTCTTTTGTATTGAAGGACTTTTTTATACTGCTAAAATAATAAAAGAACTCAAAATGGAGTTTTATATTAAAGGGCGTTTTTTTTTTGTTTTTTTTTTTTTTTTTTTTTTTGAGCCGGAGTTTTGCTCCTTACCCAGGCTGGAGTGCAATGGCGCTGTCTCGGCTCACCGCAACCTCCGCCTCCTGGGTTCAGGCAATTCTCCTGCCTCAGCCTCCTGAGTAGCTGGGATTACAGGCATGTGCCACCATGCCCAGCTAATTTTTTGTATTTTTTTTAGTAGAGACGGGGTTTCACCATATTGATCAGGATGGTGTAGATCTCTTGACCTCGTGATCCACCCGCCTCAGCCTCCCAAAGTGCTGGGATTACAGGCGTGAGCCACCGCGCCCGGCCTAAAGGGCGTTTTTTAACCTCTAAAGGAATTTTAAAAACTCAAAATAAGAAGCGCAAACTGACACAGGAACAGAAAATGAAACACCGCATATTCTCACTCATAGGCGGGTGATGAAAAATGAGAACACATGGACACAGGGAGGGTAGTACTAAACACTGGGGTCTATTGGGGGGAAAAGGGGAGGGTCAGCGGGAGGGGGAGGTGGGGAGGGATAGCCTGGGGAGAAATGCCAAATGTGGTTGAAGGGGAGAAAGGAAACAAAACACACTGCCATGTGTGTACCTATGCAACTGTCTTGCATGTTCTGCACATGTACCCCCAAACCTAAAATGCAATAAAAAATTAAAAAAAAATTTCAACTTATTCCTTTTTTCTATCTCCCTGATTTTATTACCCTTTCCAAGTTTTCTTTCTTTAATAATAATTGTACTGTTATAATTATTATTTCCTGAGGGAAACTGTCTGCTTGCTTTTAGCAAATTTGTGAAATGTCTGATGATCCTTTGAAAGATGACAATTTTTTCCCTGCAGGTAGATTCTGGAAGGTGTTTTTGGCATATATCTTGAGAACAAGAATGCTAGTGCTGATGAACACACATGCGCGCGCGCGTGCACACACACACACACACACACACACACAGAATTTTCTTCTGTTTTAGTTTTTTTATCCCCAAATCATGATTATCAGAGTTATGATCATCTTCAGCTATCTATCCACATACTCCCTCCTCTCTTCCTATAATGTTTTTCTTTTTTTTCCTTTTCTTTCTTCTTATTGTATTTATAGTATAATGGTTAAGAATACAGTGTACAGTTTATTGTTTGATGGACTGAATTTGTTTCTTATTTGACATTATAGAAAAGATAACTTTTATTAAGAGTGATTTCCTGGAAAAAGTTGATGTTAAAGACAATTAGCAGAATGTCATAGTCATTGGTCCTAATAACATATTCTAGTTCTCTCCTTAGCATATAGCTGTATTGCAGGTTAATTTCCTTTGAAGGAGGCATAACCATTGACTGCTTTGGCCAATGACTGATGGGCAGAAGTGATGCATATCGCTTCCTGTAGGAGCTTTAAAAACCTGTATATGGTTTTCTACCTCCCATTTCGTCTCTCAGTAGTGCTGAAAGCATATTTGGAGATGGAGTCTCCATCATCTTGTGTCCTTAGAGTAACTATGAGGAAAATAACTTCCCTACTAATCCACTTTGGACCTGTAGAGGATGAAATAACGTTTTGTTTTTAACACTCTGTGTTTTTATGGAGTTTGTTACACCAGCGTATCCTATCCTACCCTGTCTGACAGAGAGGAACCGTACAATTTTGGCAGGCTCTAGAAGACTTATCATTTCTCCAATCTCTGGAAAGCTACAATGTTAATCATGGGAGATGCCATCTCATTTGGAACATTTTAACATTACAAAGGAAGGAGCTTTACTTTTATCTCTTTTATGAGTAATATGTTCTCTAGTTTGAATATAGCTTGCTCACATGAGATGACAACCTCCATGAAATAGTTCTGATTTTTGAAATTTCATACATAATCTTCCTCTCCTAATTTTAAATATATCTTTCTTTACCTTCAGGATACATTATCTTCCAAATGCAAATGCCTTTGGGAAGGAGAATATTTTAAGTCATATCAGTCATTTATACCTTAGCGAGTATGGTATGTAATGAATTAGAATGTTTTCTAAAAATAGTTTTAGATAGTGGCAAACATGAGGAAATGATAAGGGATCATGGCACTTGTCTGGCAAAAGGGAAAAGGACAAAGAGATTGCATGTTAAAGACAAGTTTTGCCTACTTCAAAATTTTTAGATGGACTGGTTCTTTGTTTAATACTCTAGTGTATGCCAAGATTAAATATAAGCCCTAGAGAAATTTTAGTCCTTGGCATTATAGAAGAATTAAATTACATTAATGCCTTAAAGGTTTCTAGAAACTCCTTGTTCTTCTAAACTGATTTGCGGGGGACAGAAAACTTGGGAAAGTCATTTGATTCTTTTGATTGATTTTACCCATTTCTCACAGAGCAATGATAAATACATATAATTCTGCTAACTGGTGAAATATTGATGAGTTGATGTTTCTGAAGCTCATTGAGGTAGATGAAATGAATTCTAGCAGTGAAATAGTACTACTTTTGCAATTGCATAGTGATATGCACACTTAAATGTGTTCCTCCATACTTTTGCCTGACATGCTTCTTGTTAAGGACATAATAACTTTGGTTGTGTAAAACCTCATGCAGTTTTAAAGATATTTCAAAAGTTTACTGATAGTATACTTACCAGTATGCAATGAAGTAGTAAAAATCTTGGTAAGTTTCAATTTTAGTCTTTTAGAGAGATGAACTCCTAATTTTTAGGTGGGTTGTAGTTCTTAAATATTATTGAAAGCCAAGGTCAAATTTGACATTTAATGTTTGTCTTAAAGTGTTATGTAGGCAAAGTCTGGTATTATCACATAAAAGTAGGAAAGCTCCACTTTCTAATTTCTTCTGCATTTCTCAAACTGGTAATAAAATCAGACTTTTGGATAATTAATGTCAATTATTTACCAAGAGATTTATTTATATTATTAACATCTCTCAATGTACAATTCTGATCCACAAGTAACATAAAGATTTCGGTTCTATGTGCCCATATCTGATTTGATTTTCTATAGTGTTTTCCATAGTGAGATTAATTTTGGACTTTTTCCTAAACTTCTTAGGAGAGATGGATCTTTTCCTTTGACTTAGATTTTTAGGAGGAAAGCTAAGTTTTTTCAGATTTAACAGATTAGAAGTTTTTCATTAATTAATGATTGCCATTAACTGGCCTACTTGTTGCAAACAGAAAAGACACTGTCATGGGCATAAGGACTCTCGACATCCCGTGTACAAAATCCATTGCCATTAAAAAGATTTTTACCAATAGCCTTTTATTTTTGAGACTTCAATGAAAACAATTTTTCTTTCTTTTTTGAAGAGCTATTATGAGATCTTCTTCTCTACTATTTCTTTTCTTGCAGAACTACTTTCTGAGTCCATTTCCAAAAGTGCGTTAGCTGCCATTTGGCAAACAACCTTTTTTTTTCTGCATTGTCTGTTGCCGTTATACACTTAAACATTATCTATTATCAACAATTGCCTTAGCGGCCAAAACATATTTGACTTTGGAAACCAAGACAATGTCTGCTTTCATGGCATTTCTCATTCCAACATCCCGTGCCTGGCCAAAACAGTCCTTTTATTACTGATACCCATTTTTGTTTGCTTCTTTATCTACTATCCCATTAAATTACTCTTTTTGTTGTGGATTAATTTAAACCATGAGTTGTTTATCTTTAAAAATGGATTAGATTTTGATCTTCTAGAGGGTAAAGACCTGGAGTGTTTATCTTTGTATACCTAATGTCTGACAGATGGCAGGTATTTAATAGAAGCTTATTAATCAATGGATAAACAAATATAGCATTAGTTTTGCTGGGAACATTAATGCAAAGAACATTAAGGCATAGTATTTATTACATACTCTCTATTACGTGACAGGATCAATTCTAGGTAACTTGCACATGCTGATGGTATTTGGCCTATATTGCCATATGCCTTATATCATTTCAGTGAATGACAGCTTGTTTCAGAAAGCCAGCACTTTTAAGTTTTGTCAGAGAGCTGCTTTCTGCGTGATATGAACTACTTTGCCCGTTTGCAACTTGGGAAGCATGTGCCTGGAAATTAATGTGTTCATGAAGGCAGCATGAAACCAGTGACTAACAAGTACTGGAGAGTGTAAATACCCTAGCTCTTTTCCTCTCTGTCTGAGAAATATCTGAGGCATGCATTTTTTTTTTTTTAAATTTTTTATTGGATTATAGGTTTTGGGGTACATGAGCAGAGCATGCAAGACAGTTGCGTAGGTACACACATGGCAGTGTGCTTTGCTTTTCTTCTCCCCTTCACCCACATTTGGCATTTCTCCCCAGGCTATCCCTCCCCACCTCCCCCTCCCACTGGCCCTCCCCTTTTCCCCCCAATAGACCCCAGTGTTTAGTACTCCCCTTTCTGTGTCCATGTGTTCTCATTTTTCATCACCCACCTATGAGTGAGAATATGCGGTGTTTCATTTTCTGTTCTTGTGTCAGTCTGCTGAGGATGATGTTTTCCAGATTCATCCATGTCCCTACAAACGACACGAACTCATCATTTCTGATTGCTGCATAATATTCCATGGTGTATATGTGCCACATTTTTCCAATCCAGTCTATTATCAATGGGCATTTGGGTTGATTCCAGGTCTTTGCTATTGTAAACAGTGCTGCAATGAACATTCGTGTACATGTGTCCTTATAGTAGAAAGATTTATAGTCTTTTGGATATATACCCAGTAATGGGATTGCTGGGTCAAATGGAATTTCTATTTCTAAGGCCTTGAGGAATCGCCACACTGTCTTCCACAATGGTTGAACTAATTTACACTCCCACCAACAGTGTAACAGTGTTCCTTTTTCTCCACATCCTCTCCAGCATCTGTTGTCTCCAGATTTTTTAATGATCGCCATTCTAACTGGCGTGAGATGGTATCTCAATGTGGTTTTGATTTGCATCTCTCTGATGACCAGTGACGATGAGCATTTTTTCATATGATTGTTGGCTGAGGCATGCATTTTACACAACTTTCAGTGTGATAAAACTAAGGCAGAACTGGCCGGGCACTGTGGCTCAAGTCTGTAATCCCAGCACTTTGGGAGGCCGCGGCGGGTGGATCATGAGGTCGGGAGATCGAGACCATCCTGGTCGAAATGGTGAAACCCCGTCTCTACTAAAGATACAAAAAATTGGGTGGGCATGGTGGTGCGTGCCTGTGATCCCAGCTGCGCAGGAGGCTGAGGCAGGAGAATTGCCTGAACCCAGGAGGCGGAGATTGCGGTGAGCCGGGATCGCGCCATTGCACTCCAGCCTGGGTAACAAAAGCGAAACTCCGTCTCAAAAAAAAAAAAAAAAAAAAAAAAGAAAAAAAAAAGAAAAAAACTAAGACAGAACTACAGTACAAAGAAGAAAATGTTATGATCCAATTCCAAAATAAGCACATATTTAGGAAAGAAGACAAATGAGGGAAAAAATCTATGATACAGTATAACAATTATCTATATATTATTTGTTTTTAACATATGGAAAAGTATTTTCCTAGTTTTGGTTTTGTGAAATTTGAAAATAATTCTTTTCTTAGAGATTTAATATATGTGGCCAAAATTTGTATTTAGTAATTTTTTTCTCCACTTTGTTGGCTACAACATAGTCACTTATGTATTTTTCTGGGCCGTGTTTTAAAATTTTTATGTTTAAACCTTTAAGGCATTTGAATTAAATTCTTGGTAAGTAGCGGTATGGGTCTCTCTCTTTTCCATTCCCTTTCTCTCTCTCTCAACAAATTGTTAGATACTTATCCTAAAAGTATTTATTCAAAAATATATTAATTTCATTCTGATGTAAAATACAGCCTTCAACATGTGATCAATTTCTAAAAATTCAGACAGATTTTATTTCCTATGATATATTGTTGGTAGTAAGCTGTTTTAGTTAGTATAGTCTTATCCTGTGTTTGATATTTCACTGTTCAAATCCTTCTTCACTTTTTTGATTTTCAAAGTAATTTGGCTATGCTTTTTAATTTATTCTTCTTGGTAAATACTAACATGTGTACCCAATGAAATAAAACTAGAATTTTGATGGATATTATATTGAATTTGTGATATTTGGAGAGATTAAAATATTAATGAATGCTTGTAATTGAAATATGTGCAAAGTGTCCTCAGTTCATACACATATGCACAAGAGCACTTAAGTCTGTATCTTTCAAGGAAAGTTACAAAGAGGAGGCCACGTATGATCCAGATTTTGAAGAGAGGAGAGTCCTGAAGGAGGACATTCTAAGCTGAAGAAAGTGAGAATATATTATGGTAAAGCTTGAAATTCAGACTCAGATTTAGTTGAGAAGACATGTATGAGTAATCCTAGAAATTTTGGGATCAAAATGTAGGCAGTAGGGAATTTTTTTATGATTATAAATAAAGGGAATAAAATTTAGAAAAATCGCACATTTAATCATTTTAGTGATTAGTGCTTAGGATAAGCCCATCAGCAAACAGATATGGATCCTGGTCTTTGTGAGCCTTCTTTCCAGTCAATGATTGAAATTAAACAGAAAATCTGATAGGTAATGAGGTCTATGGAAAAAGGAGCAAACTGAGTAGGGTGAGGGGAATAAAGAGTGTCAGTGGGGAAAGATGGGGGAATCAAGAGAATGGTTCCATTTTAGACAGGTCAGGGAAAACATTGGGAAGTTGATATTCCACAAAGACTTAAAGGAGATGTGTAGGACTAGGACTGTGCTTGTGCATGTGTGATGTGTGTGTGTGAGTGTGTGTAACAAAGATAGAAGAAGGAGAGCAGGTGGAAAGTCTTTGCAGCAATCCAGGTGAGAGATGGGGTTAGGTTTGACTCAGGTAATAGCAACGGAAGTTGAATGAAGCAGATAAATTCCAGGTGGGTTTGAAGGTAAGCTCACAGGAGGTACTGATGGATACCTTGAAGGGTATAGAGAAAGAGAGGAGTGAGCTGGAGGGATGAAGATGGTGTTAATGTAGTTGGGGAAGGCTGCAAGTGGTGAGTGGTTGGAAGAGAAGATTTTGGTTGTCTGCAATACATGAAAATGCTAAAATAGATTGTTGGATATATGAGTATGGAATTCAAGAGAGATATCAAGTCTGGAGATATGACCATGAGAGTCATTAGCATATAGATGATATAAAGTCATAAGAGTACATGACATAGCCAAGGTAATGAATATAGCTAGGGCAGAGGAAAGAAAATGATGAGACTTAGGATATTTCACTGTTAATAACTTAGAGAAAAGAGGAAACAGTAAAGGAGACTGAGAAGAAATACTCAATGATAGAGGAGAAAAATTGAGTCTGACTGTCCTGAAAACTCATAAAAAGGGCATTAAAGGAGAAGTGAATGATCAAGCATACACTGCTGATAGGGAAAGTAAGTTGGGAATGAAAACTGACCATTTCATTGGCAAGATGGGTATCATTGGTAATCTTACAAGGGCATTTATGGTGCTCTGGTAGAGCACAAAGCCTGATTGGAAGGGGCTTAAGGAAAACGGGAAAAGAGGATTTGAAGACAGTGAGTATTGATAGCTCCTTTGGGGTTTTCAGAAAGGGCACAAAGAAATGAATGGAGTAATATCTGATGGGAGAAATAGGGTCCAGAGAATGTTATTTGTTTTCCTTCAGGTGGGAAGATGAACACTTGCTTGTATTTTTAAAGGGAATGATCTGGTCGAGTAATGTTTGTAGGTTACAGGTGAGAGAAGGGCATTGCTGAGTGATGTTATTGGGTAGTGAGAGAGATGGGATCTGGTATAAATGTAGAGGACTATTCTTTGCATAAGATGACATATAATTCATCTATGATAACAAATGAGAGTATTTTGGTACAGGTACAGGGAATGGGTAGACATGGTGGAGGGTGGAGAATGGCAGGGACAGTTGACAGAGGCACTTGAAAAACAAAAGAAGAATGGGTAAAACTCACATAGCATTTACTACATACCTGGCACCATTTGAACAATTTGCTTCTATTATTCATTTAATCCTCAGACTAGCCCTGCTCTAGGTACTAATATTTTCCCTGTTTTTCAGTTGAGGAAACCGAGACAAAGAGATGTGAAGTATTTTAACCAAGATGCCATAGCTAGAAAGAGGTAGAGCTGGGATTTAAGACCAAATCAATCTGACTCTTAACCAAGTTCCTGCAGCCAAGCACTTTGACACATTTCTTCTTTGTGAGAAGAATTTCAGGCATAGAATGACCAGCACTTGCCCATTTAAATGTGAGGAGTAAGGATACACCCTCAGAAACAAAGCGTTTTTTTTTCTTTGTTGTTGTTTTTATGAATCATGAGAAGATGTCTTGCCTATTTCTTTGTCATGCGATTAACTGAAATGCTTCTTGCAGGGAGTCTATAAACATCAATCAGGTAAAGACAGAAGACAGGATTTAAATTGTATCAGTTATTTATAAGATCTCCCTTATTCTTGTCATAAGGGAGCAGATAATTTGTGGTAAAATTATTTTGTGGCAAGTAGTAATACTAAAAGTTTGATTTAAAAAGTATTTTTGAAATGAAAACTATATTTTATTAGAAACAACAGGCATGTTTTTTTTAATTAACTCATTTTAAGTTTAGTGCTACGTGTGCAGGTTTATTATATAGGTAAACTTGTGTCATGAAGGTTTGTTGTATAGATTATTTTGTTGCCCAGGTATTAAGACTAATGTTCACTAGTTATTTTTCCTGATCTTCTCCCTCATCCAACCTTCCACCCTCTGATAGAGCCCAGTATGTATTGTTCCCCTCTGTGTGTCCACATGTTTTCATAATCTAGCTTCCACTTATAAGTGAGAACATGCAGTATTTGGTTTTCTGTTCCTGCATTAGTTTGCTAATGATAATGGCCTCCAGCTCCAACCATGTTCTGGCAAAGGACATGATTTTATTCATTTTTATGACTATATAGTATTCTATGGTGTATATGCACTAAATTTTCTTTATCCAGTCTACCACTGATGGACATTTAGGTTGATTCCATGTCTTTCCTCCTTGAATAGTGCTGCAGTGAACATATGTGTCCATGTGTCTTTATAATAGATTGATTTATATTCCTTTGGGCATATACCTAGTAATAGGATTGCTGTTGTTGGATGGTATTTCTGTTTTTAGGTAGAGGAATTTCCACACTTGATATAAAATGTAGAAGCAATAGATAAAATGTAAAATCATATCATAACTACCCGATTGTACCACCATTAAGAAATAACTAATATCAACAAATAGATGCTTATTCCGTCAGGTGTGAATATGCATCCATGTGCATGCTTCCAACTTTTGAAGCCCACATAGTAATACAGCTTTAAATTTACCTTCTGAATCTCACAAATATATTTTATATAAATATATTAAATATGTTAAACACATTGTATCATAAAAATGTATTAAACTCTAATTCAATCTAAAGTATTTTCTAATGAGTTAAAATCCCAAATATTTTCTTTTTTAACAATGTTTCTGATATGAATGTTGTTTATTTCTAACACTAATCTAAATCAATTGATTTTGCACTTAATTATTTACTATTTCCAATCACCTTAGGAGATTTAGATGTATGAAGAAATAACCAGAAAAGGTAAGGTGACTAAAAAATGTGCTATTGATAGTGACAGAACAATTTTTTAAAGTAATAGCTTTGAAGTTTTTATGGAAGACATACTGCTGAAACATTTTCACATAATCCCCACTTCTTTACAGACACAAATGTCAATTTAGTTGCACAATATTAGAACGCAAAGGCAGGAGAAATCTGAATGTAGCCTTCACACGACACTTCAGTAGCTTGCATAATGCCTTGCTTTGCATATTTTTAAAAAATATGGGTAAAACAAGAAAGTTGTGTAATGTTACAAGAATGAATGCAGAGTTTGACAGCATGAATTACAGGGTGGAAACAAAGTCGTATCTTTCCATTTTAAGTTCCTGAGATGCCTAATATACGAAATGAGACCTCTTTATCAGTTTTATTCATAAAGACAGTGGGTATCCTGTATTCATGTCACTTAAAAATACAAACTACATTGGGATATAAATAATAGTAATGAGAAGAAACCTCTTAAGCTGAACTGTATATTTTCCATCGGCATGGAGATAAAATATTTTTGGACAAGATAAAAATTATCCTGGAATCACTTTAAGAGTAAAATTATATGTAAGAAAAATGTGATCATAGAAAATATGGGAAATGTAATGGCCTTGAACAAAAACTCAAAATTTATTGATACTCTAAACAAATGTGCAATTATTAAAATTGAAAAAAAAAATGGTGCAGGCCAATTTTTTGAAGAAATGTTTATTGTGAAGCATAGCATGTTGCAATAAATGTAGAATCCCAGACCATTTTGATAACAACCGTATACTGCTTGTGTATATTCTGATAAGAACTGTTAATTATGGAGCAACAATGGGACCAACAAGAGCTTTAACTGTGGCCACAGTATTGTGGATTAGTTTTGTAGGAGTGCTCTTTCTCAAATTAGTGGCATATTTCAGATAAAGAAAGGAAGTCGTCTTAACTTGAAACTGCTGTGTCATTTCTTCTTCCTTAACTGAAATTCCAACTATGGTTCAGGAAATGCCCTAATGAGCCACTTCTCTTTTCTCTTTCCTCAACTAAGTGGATTCCAACCAGCCCTGAGCATTCATTACACACAGCTAGATCGTTTTCTTTGCTTGTCTCTTCTGGCATGGTGCTCTTGCTATGGGAAGAGAGATGATAATTTGTTGCTGTTTGTAGAGGTGATAACACTGATAAAATCCAGTCATTGCTGGTAGGTAACTAAACTGGCAGGTTAATTTTCTGTACTTTAAACAAACTAGGAAGACAAACTAATCAATACTTGTTTTTATTTTGATATGTGTGGCTTGCTTATAATTATAATTTCATCTTTCATGTTAACTAGGTATCAGGATATTTGACTAGTCAAGCTGTGATTTGCTATTATTTAGGGGAAATATGTCTGAAACTCTATTTATGTCTTATTTTAATCAAGATCTGGAAATCACTGTTTTAGTTCATGATAGCCAAAGTGATTTATTCTTCCAGTTTAATATTTTCAGCTATTTACTTAATTGGAACATGATTCAGCATTTTGTTGCCTCTTATATATATTACTTTATAAGTAAATATTAATTTCTGTTTACATTTGAGTAATATCTATTTTACTGGCTTTTGAAGGTAAGAAAAGCCAGTTCTATTCATAGCAAAATAGCATCATATATGCTATGAGTTCTATTCCTAGCAAAATAGCATCATATAGTATATTAGTATATATTCTTTTTTAAAAACTAAAAAATAATTCTCATTTTTTATGCAGATGTGGATCAAAATAGCTTATGTAGAAGATGTCAAGCATCTCAATGCAATAATCTTTTTTTCTTTTTTTTGAGACAAAGTCTCACCCTGTTGCCTAGGCTGGAGTGCAATAGTGAAATCTTGGCTCACTGCAACCTCTGCCTCCTGGGTTCAACCAATTCTCCTGCCTCAGCCTCCCAGGTAGCTGGATTACAGGAGCACACCACCACACTCGGCTAATTTATTTTTATTTTTTGTATCTTTAGTAGAGTCGGGGTTTCAACATGTTGGCCAGGCTGGTCTTAAACTCCTGACCTCAGGTGACCCGCCTGCCTCGGCCTCCCAGCAATAACCTTTTTTAAAGTAATAGTTTTCAATTGTAATAATTAAAAGAGTTGTAGTAGAAACTTTAAGATTAAGATATATATGAAGATATTTACACACATGTACATACATACATGTGCTGTATATATACATTTGCTTATATAAATTATATGTAACTTCATATTTATTTGCATAAACTATAACTCCTACTTTCAATATTGTTTCAGAATATTTCATTTGGAATATGCATTTTAAGTGAAAGAGAAACCTGAGGTAATTTCAAATTCATTTTGGGTAGTTTATTATTTATGAGAAAATTCATTGAACGTTGAGAGTTTAGAGTAACTTTCATGATTCTTTCCTATTCAAAAAGTGTGTCAGCAAAACGAAGTGAAACAGAGTATGGAGCTTATTATCAAGATTATTCAGACAATTCTGCTTCACTTCTATTTTAATTTGAGTGTAGCAATACATGTTCAAGTATCTTTTAAATTTATGCTTACATTTTTTTTTTTTTTTTTTTTTTTTTTTTTTTTTTTTTTGAGACGGAGTTTCGCTCTTGTTACCCAGGCTGGAGTGCAATGGCGCGATCTCGGCTCACCGCAATCTCCGCCTCCTGGGTTCAGGCAATTCTCCTGCCTCAGCCTCCCGAGCAGCTGGGATTACAGGCACGCACCACCGTGCCCAGCTAATTTTTTTGTAATTTTAGTAGAGACGGGGTTTCACCATGTTGACCAAGATGGTCTCGATCTGTTGACCTCGTGATCCACCCGCCTCGGCCTCCCAAAGTGCTGGGATTACAGGCTTGAGCCACCGCGCCCGGCCTATGCTTACATTTTTTATGGAAGCTACCTAATTAGGCAGGCTAAACTTTAAGATTTCTTTTTAAGAATTTTTATTAAAAAATTTTTTTAGCTCTAAAACCAATGGAATACATATAATTTTCGTGTATATTTCCTTGGTTTGGGTTATGACTACCTTTTTTAAAATTTTCAGTTTTATTTCAAAACAGTAGAATGGTTCAATGTAGTACATTTTGTTGAAGTGAAACTTGGAGTTCACGTCAAAAATGAAACAAGCTGAAAAATGTTTTTTAAAAGTCAGCTTAATTTTAGTAACAGTGGCACAGAATTTGTTTTACTATCTAGATAGACCAGAATAATTACAATATGTTTAAATAAGATACAAATTTTTAGCATGGTGAAATTTTCAGCAATAGTACTAACTTATACAGTGGAAGTAAAAATAGTTTTGAAAACAGTTGTTTGAATAGTCAGAAAGGAGAAATAAGGAAACAAGAAACTGAAAGAAACAAAATATTCTTACACAATGGTGTTAGATAAACTAGTGAAATATAACTCAAATGGAATCATTATGGCTACTGATAAAATATTTTCCATAATAGTTGAAAAGGAATCACTTAATCTTTTATAAATTATTGTAACAATAAAGCTATCTGACTTTAATTAGACATTCTAGACTCTTCAAGGAGATGACAGCTCTTAAGTAAAAAATACTGGATTATGATATGGAGTGCTAGCAGATCCAGAAAGGTGGTGTTTACACATAGATTGCAATTTTGAACTATTTGTCAACAAAACAAAACACATGCATAGTGCAAAGCGTGGTTCCTGCTCAGGTTTTGCTGGCGTGTTTAAGAAGAGTCTGGGTGGCATAGAGCATAGGAATGACAATCATCTGCAAAGTCATAACCTATGAAGAGAGACGTTAACAGTTGTCTTGTAGGAAAAGAAAAACAAACAGCAAGAAACTAATTTTCAAAAGCATTCCTTGTTATATAGAATTGTGAATGCCAGCTAATTATAGAAATCTGTAGAATTGTCTGTCTGGAGATTTATAAAAACTTGGCAGACAAAACTTTGCCTATGAGAGGTTAGCTGATGATAGATGGTTTTGTGATTCCATTAAATTGTATTTATTGGAACATAAAAAGTCTTGGCCATTTACACACCAATAAACAAATATCATAGAAGAATATTAGAGGTGGTTTATGTAAATGTCAGGAAAATTTGGGAGAATCTGTATAATTGAAAAAGTGAAATAGTAAGATGGATGTAGAACACCCTCAGTGACCAGGTTTAAGAATGGATTGGTCAAGGAGAGAAAACGCTTCTTCCCAGTTTTTCAATTGCTCTCAGGAAATAGAGGGAAGTTGAACCTAGTGATCTTAAAGACCCATTAGGTTTTTGTTTCTCTTTTCTCTTTTCAGGTTTGAAAGAATAGGTGAGAATTTGAAAATAGACCTAAAAAAAGTAATTGAGAAGAGAGTATAGGACATATAGGTGGAGTTTTAATCAGGATTCTCATGCCTCCTAATGTTCATTCCTAAGAGTTAGCATGGAAGGGTATTTTCAAATTGTCTCTCTTTTTGAAACATTCATTCTCTCTGTTTGCCACTGAGCCAGAGACTTCTTTATACCTCCCTTCATTCCCTTCTTTATTTCTTCCTTGTGCAAACATGTTTCCAATGCTCAGCTTCCTTAGATGTATTTCCACCCAAATAAGAATGTGAGCCTGCACATTTAAAAAAAGTTTTTTGAGACAGGGTCTCACTCTGTCACCAAGGCTGGAGTGTAGTGGATTGATCAGGACTCACTGCAGCCTTGACCTCCTGGGCTCGAGAGATCCTCCCACCTCCATGCGCCTGAGTAGTTGATACTGCAGGCATGCACCACCATGCCCAGCTAATTTTTTGTTTTGTATTTTTTTTGTAGAGATGGGGGTCTTGCCATGACATGGTTGGTCTCAAACTCCTGGACTCAAATGATCTGCTTGCTTCAGCCTCTCAAAGTGCTAGACTTACAGGCATGAGCCACCACACCTGGCTAAGCCTGGACTTTCTATCTGTTCAATCAAATGTTTGGCTGTATTACCTTTCCCATGTGCATCTCTCATTCTATGCAGCATCTTTCCCCATACTCCAAAAATATAGGCCAGTACCTACTGTATTATTGACAATATCTCTATAGACAGATATTGATCCCTGCCAATGTTTGCAGACAACTTCTCAGCAGCTAATACGTTTACACTCTGTTCCCTTTGATCCTGTGCAGATTCAAATGGATTTGAACCCACTGAACCATCTGAGGTCTGCAAAAGAAATTTCGTCAGCAGCATTTTCATCACTAGACTTTAAATTCTGGTAAAATTCTAGGCTTCCTCTTAGTTAACATTTGGCTAAGAGGTATCTAATCATTAAGTAATATTCTCTAGTGTTTCTCCCCATTTAGCCAATCACTTTTCCTCTTCTGTAGCTTATGACTGTCCTTCACATGTGCAAGGCAATTTTTATGTGATGGATGATCTGCCCTTTTCATCAAAATTGCACCTACTGTTAAAGATTTTTCCATGGATGTATTCAACCTTCTTTACTTTGTCTTTGCTTTCAAATTTTAAAACATCTATTGCTTTTGTTACAAACAATCATTTTTCTCTATTAGCCCATCTAACAGTGTTTGGAAAACTCTGTGAATATCCACTTTTAGAGTAGGAATAAGCTAGTGGATAAATCTTCCCAGTGACATGACTGAAAACACCATTTTCTGGAGAAAGAAGAGAATATGTGATTTTACCTCATTCAGTAATTTAATTAATATCTATTAAGCTCGTTAATATCTATTAAGTTAGTTAAGATGGAGGTATGTAAGTAGAGGAGGAGTGTACCTGGTGTGGTACTACGTTCTGAGGATGCTAAGATGAGTAAATTATGGTACCTGCCAATGAGCAGTTCAGGCATTTCAACAATTAATTAAGAGACAAATGTTATAATAAAAGTATATATGAATTATCTGCTAACCTGGAAAGGGTTCAAAGAGATGATGGCTGAAGCATATCTTTAAAATGAATGAGCTATTCTTTAGGGAGGCAAACACATTGGGACAAAGGGTCAAGTGGATTGAAAGACCATAGCATGTGCAGACTTGTGAAAAGCACAGCATATTCATGGGTCTTTGATTAGAAGTGGAACCATTGTGTGAAATAACATGAATAGGGCTGGAGAGTTAAGGTGGGGGCAGACTATGAACAGCTATGCTTTTAAGAGTCGTTTGGTTTTACTCAGAGGAGGAGCTTGATTTAATTATGTTTTAGCAGGATCTCTAAGGTTCTGATCATTTGGAAGACACATTAGAGGGTGAAAGATTGGAGTTATTAGTTTTAAATTGATAGCGTATTCCTGTATCTGATTTAAAATAGCAAAAATGACTGTATGTGGTGACTCTGGGTAATATCTTGCAAAATAGTTGCATCTTTGGCAAGAACAGAGATGCTGAAAAGATGATAGAATGTACTTCATGAGAAAATTGAAGGTAATGTACTACATTTTTCACTGTAGCAATAATCACTTAAACTGAACATGGATTAGCAAACCAGTGGACTGAGCAAATATTTACAAGTGATTCAGTGATTTCTTTGTGGTTGCTTCATTTGACAGAATACACTCTGAAATGGGAAGTCAGAAGTTCAGGATTTTTAACTTGCTACCAACTTGACATGTGACTATGAATAAGTCTCTGTGGCGCGCGCGTGTGTGTGTGTGTGTGTGTGTGTGTATTTCCTGAAGATTTCACGTTGAATTAATATCTGATGTGGAGAGTGAAAGGCTGGGGCTGGGCCTGAGGGTGAAGGTTGAAGTGTCTGGTGGTGCTTAAATCTAGGTCTCCTGTATCTGAAGAGCAGCTCTGAATTTACTCCTGAGAAATCAAACTTGGATTGGATACAGGAGCTCTAAGATCGGAAATCTAGTTCACAGTGCAAAGGAAGGACCTCTCTCCTCCTTCCTTTGAGGCCCTTGCTCCCACATTTCTAAAAGATTTTCGGAGTACAGAACATAACAATAGGCCAATGTCTCGTATGTCTGGCCTTGTTTTCCTTAATATTCTGTCCTATTAAAAGAGCCTCAGAGAAGTCTGCCTTAGGACAGAGCTTTTTAGAAAAAAATGAAGTAGAGAAGAAAGCAACTCCTTGCATAATTTGAGAAGTAGCTGTTAATTTGCCTTTTCTTCACAGGACATCTCTAGTGTTCCATATTTTCTTAAAATGTATTGCCAATTCATTTGCATCTCCATTTGTTTTTACATGAAACACTGGTTGTACTGAGCTGCTTCTAAATTCACTTGGATTCAGGCCTATTGGACCACACTAAATGTGATATGTGACAGCTGATGAACAGTTGCTTAAGAGGTATTTGTCTAAAGATGAAACAAACAAACAAACAGCAGCAACAACAACCACAAAATAGCAAGCAGAGATATTCTGGAATATGATAGAAGATGGAAATAATGTATAAAATAAATGGGTAAGGCAAAATTTTAAGTCCTCTACTTATCAGGGGGATAAAAGGGAGACCCTGAATGCTGCATACTCTTGCTTGAGTAGAAATTATTTTAGAAGAGTTGTATTGAGTATCAAAACTAGTATATTTTATGAAATATTCTCCTCTTCTTTGAAACAGGTGGTAATAGGAAGCATTGATTGGGCTCTCCTCACATACTAAAGACTTTACCTGTATCATGTAATTTAAGTCTGATGAGACACTTGGGGCAAGTGCTGTTATCTTCAGTGTTCAGAAAAGAAAAGCGAAATTTGTGAAGGATAAGTAAGTTTCCCAAGGTGAAAGCTGAACAGTGAGCAACGATTGACCAAGGACTTAGCTCTAGGTCTGTATGCTGTTTAGACCCAGATGGATTGTGCAATCTTTTCTTGGACCCTTTTAAATTTAAACTCTATCTTTGTTGTTCTCTTTGATTGATTTTGAACAAGATCTCATCTCTATAGAACAGAAGGGGAAACAGTTCAAGAGAGAAGGGTGGGAGAAAATCAGAAAGCATGGTTTTGCGAAAAATGGTTTCTAGGCTTACACATGGATAATGAGGCCTTTGACTGTATTAAATTTGCAAAAATAGCAGTTGCACAGGTAACATGGGACCAGAAAAGATGGCTTTATTTCATAAAAGAAAGGGGCAAAGTGAAGAGACTCATTAATGTCGAAGCAGTAGATGGATAACCAGTGACAAATATCAAGTAGATTTGCTTCAGTTTGGTCAGAGAAAGGTCATTGATTATTTTTGGTTAAACTGGTTCACAGAGGCCAGGTCTCCACTAAAAAAGGGAATTAATTGCTTCCATTTCCCACTAATTGCCTCAACATTTCCCTTTGCTTTGTCATTGGAGATTTGGTCAAAGAGGCGAAAAGTCAAAAGTCAGAGTGTGATGGAATCTACATAAAAAGGGAATCTGAGGAGACCAAATTATGGCATTTGGTGTAATAATGATAATGATATTTAGCATTTTTCCCTGGGAGTGCTGTGGATTTTTAGAGCCCTTTTCAATCTTTAATCAGACCATAGGGCACATTTAAAAGAGTTCACTGTTTTTATTTCCATCTAGAGGATATGGCATCACAGAGAGATGAACTGACCTAGGGCAAGTCTCTTGAGATGTTCATGCTGTATGTTAGATTACACCCTCTGAGGGTGAGTTTTAGCTGGAAGCCTAGGTTCCTTCCAGAGGTTCGATTCATTCATGCTCCTTCAGAATCTTTAGTTTTTCTGCACAATACTGTAAAAGAGTATTATCTCTATCAAGACTTAAAAACCACCCAAGAAAACAGTATAAAATCATTTTGATGTCACAAGAATTTATCAGTTTTCAGGGTATTAATTGATGCTTTACAATTTTAAAATAACAAACCATTCTATCTTTATTTGTTGAATTAATTGTTCTTTGAAATCTTAACATATCTCTAAGTCCTTTGAAATAGGTGAGTCTTATCTTTCAGATTTTTTTTTTTGTTTTGAAATCCAAAGTGGCAATGCAGAAAGTGGAAATAAGATTGGTTTCTGGGTGTGCTAGATCAGTGTTAAATTATTCTAGTTCTTGTGATTTACTTATAATAACTTCAGAGGCCTAATAGACAAATGTCTGACTTTAGGAAGTCATGAACCTACAATATAAACCACTCTTTTTTACTGGAAGATCCAGAAATTTGTTATTGTTTATTAGATATTTGTTATATTATGGGCTCTTAGTAGATTTTAAAGCAAGCTGGTTAAATTTTAATTTTAAACTAGCTCTGCCATAATCAGGTGTTTGATCCCAGACAGGTTATATAATTTGATTGAAACTCAGTGTCTTCACTTGTAAACCTGATCTACCTCGCAGAGTTTCATGGTTATTAAATAACAAAGGAAGAGTAAAGCGTCTAGTTCAATGCCTGTATAGAATGGTGACCTGGCAACTTTACCCTGTATTCTTTTTAGTGCTGCTTTTTTTTTTTTTTTTTGATGCAAAGTCTTGCTCTGTTGCCCAGGCTAGAGTGCAGTGGTGCAATCTCTGCCCACTGCAACCTCTGCCTCCCGGGTTCAAGTGATTCTCCTGCCTCAGCCTTCTTAGTAGCTGGAATTACAGGTGCCTGTCTCCATGCCCAGCTAATTTTTTGTATTTTTAGTAGAGACAGGGTTTCACCATGTTAGCCAGAATGGTCTCGAACTCCTGACCTTGTGATCCACCTGCCTCAGCCTCCCAAAGTGCTGGGATTCCAGGCGTGAGCCACTGTGCCCAGCTAAGTTATGAAGATACTAAAGATAAAACTATTAATTAAAGCAAGACTTAAATATAAGACACCAGTAAAAAAGAAGTCCTGTACATTACAAAATACTATATTTGAACAAGATGCTCTCATAGTTATGGTGAACTTGAACTGTACTATGCCTCCTCATAGCAAGTGTTCCTCACCCTACCTTGTTGAAATTATTTTACTGACATTTCACCACTTAGTAATCAAAATAACTCTGGGAATTGAGTTGTTTAATTTTATTCATTATAAAGATAAGGCTATTTAACAAACAGGGAAGGAAATATGTGGCTCCAAGGTATATAGCTTGTCAGTAGGAGCCCAGGTTGAAACTAGGTGGGCTAATTCCAAAATCTGCAATTTTCACTCCTGCTCAAACAATGCTTTTTAACACACATTCGATTGCATTTCAAGGTTGTCATTTGTGAAAGCTGAGAAATTAAATTGCCTTCATCCTCATTTTTAAATTAAAGGGATT
This sequence comes from Callithrix jacchus, assembly GCF_049354715.1. Classification (NCBI taxonomy): domain Eukaryota; kingdom Metazoa; phylum Chordata; class Mammalia; order Primates; family Cebidae; genus Callithrix; species Callithrix jacchus. The sequence goes on along the minus strand of NC_133512.1, from coordinate 86,591,126 downwards.
CTTAAAATATCTGTTTCTCCTGACAAAAATGGCTATTTACACTAAGAGTGGAAAACCACTGTCAACAGTGGCCTCAATGTCATCAAACCCTCCGGTGGGTTCTTTCTAAGTGTCTTTTTATAAATCTCCAAAAATATGATAAGCGCATTCCCTTACCCTCTCCTTGTTAGAGGACACATGTCTCAGTCTTCTAACCAGGACATGTCAAGAGCTGAGCACTCAGGGGCTTCCATAGTGCTTTTCTCCTGGCCACCCTTTATGCTTGCACCTTTCATAGCTCTAAGGCAGGGCCAATAAACCTGTGGTCCCAAGTGCTGAAACTAAGGACCAACTCTGAGGGGAGCCCTTATTGTCAAACGAGTTGCTCACAACTTTCTTGACTTGTTTCTCTTAAACAATATAACCTAATAAAACTCTCTTCAAATATATAAACAGGGTGCACCTACTAAAACAGGAAGAGCTAAAACTGTATACATTGAAAACCTGGTTTGACTATTCTGATTAACTTGACTGCTCAAGTCAATCAAAGAGTAATCACCAGTTAAGCAAACCATTTTGACAGATTTTGGCCCACTGACTGCTTATTTCACTGGCTTGCCTGTCAGGTTGAAGTGGTCAGATTGACTGGAGATAGTTTAACTGGAAAATTTAACTTTGGAGGACGTGGGTGTCTGTATACCAGAATCTACTTTAAATAACTTTATTTGAAATCTATACCTATTTTTTGGGGACCAGCGAGAGAAGTTTGAAAGTGACATATTGCAGCGTTTGACTTTCTGGAGTGAGATGTCTCTTTGCTTGCTAGAGCTGACAATATATTTATAGGCTACAACTCCGTCACATTTTTCCCCTGTGCACATACAGAGTTCAATAAGTTTGAAACTCTACCTTAACGTGCATGGCCTAATAAGGCATTATTTCCTTACTCTTCTGAAGCATTGATAATAGATATATAACATCAAATAACTTCTCAGATATGGGTTACCAATTCAGTCATCTGTAACTTGTGGTAAGCAGAGTTGACATTGTCTTTAATGGTAGTTCTTTTTAAGAAGAAGCTATGAGTGAAAAGAAAAACAAAACACCAAACAAAACCTTTTATGAGAGGAAAGAGAATTTGGTTGGAATTATTATTTGCGTGACTTTTAAAAGGAAATGCTTTTATATATTTATGTTCTTTTAGAAAATTTACTTTCATATAAGCTCCCAGGTTTGGGCAAGACAAAAATAACACCATAAGGATGGAAGGAATAATTTATTCTCACGTTATAGTGTTGGATTTTATGAGGAGAACATAATGAGGTTATTGTCTGTTGTAAGCACATTTTTATAAAATCTGTTTTATGTTGGCTGAATATTCTAATGTATTCATATTGAGAGTTTGAAATATCCTGTTATTGTTTGAAAGTCCTATTCGTGTGCTGCTCCTTAATTTGCCTAAAATTTTAATTTTTCCTGTGAATGTGTTTTCTAAATGTTCAGAACTTAGATGCTATCTCCTGTACTTTAAAAACAATGAATCCAATGGTAAGATTAGATAAATTTTAGGGCTAGAGTGTCAGTAATCACTTTAAAATAATGGCACTTTTCTTAAAATTGCTAAGCAGTCGTATTTTCTCTTAGAGTTACTTTATGTATTATATTTAATAATTTTTTGTTTGATTAAGACAAGTAAAGGAAACACATTAGCTTTGCTTTGCAGGTTTATGCTTTCTAATTATATTATGATTGTTTTTAGCAATTAGCCCTCTGACCTGAATAAAAGAGAGAACTAAATCCAGTCCCATAGTTTAAAGAATGTTATATGAGGTCACTGGGGTATATATTTAAATTTTATATGTTCTTTACATTATAGAATCATTATTAATAATGTTTCAGTGGTCATCCTGATGCTTCAAATCTTTTACACATTCAGAACTATTTTATTAAGTTTTAAAAATGTATTGTCCAAATGTATCTTCCTAGCAGCCACTCGAGCCTGTTGGGTTGCTCCCTCCTCTTCACTAGGTATTCTCATTTAAATTAATAATAATAATAATAATGTTAATTTGAAAAGCAAAAGCGTTGTTTTAATAATTACTAAGTGATTAGGAACAAAGCCTCAGTAGTGAGGAATGAGTGTGTATTTGAATTATTGCTTTACTTCAGAGGTCCTTAACCTAGCCTCTGGCTCCACTTTCTCAGGCATTATGTCTTAGGTAGAGAATAAGGTGGCTCACCTCACGGGCTTGCTGTGAGGATTAAATGAAGCAAGGCAGGCAGAGCTCTAAATAACATGCCTGACACATAGCAAACTTTCAGTACTTATTAGCAATTTATGCTATTATTATTAATACAATTTTTAAAATTAAGAGTTCACCAGAATACAAGTAAACGGACTTGGTTTGATTTTTAGATTAAGCAAGCTATTGAAGTATCACACAAGCTGCTTAATCTCTCTGAGCCTTGGTTAGCTCATCAATAAAATGCATCAAATAAGCAATCCTAATCAAAAGGGATCAGATAAGAGATAATAGAAGGGATTACATGAGCCAACGGTTAAGAAAGTGCTCTGTAAATAGCAAAATATTGTATGGATATCTTCTTATTTGTTCTTTTCACTGTTCTCTTTGGATTCTATGCCTGTCATCTGCTTCTTTTATAATTTTATAGCTGTGTATTAAAATATTCAGTTTCAATAACAGAGAACACTCACATAAATTGTGTCACTGATGGTAAAAGTTATAAAATGATGGAAGCATTTAGAAACCAAATTATCTGTGCAATACATCTGATTTTTTAATTTAGTCGGATGAAAACATTACGCTTAAAGTTAAGAAGATGGCTACCACTTTGTTGTTGTAAGATAGTCTATAAGCCTTAAGAAAGTGGACTAAAATAATGTTGGACACCGCAACCTTTGGGGATAATTTCCCATTGAGAAAAGAAGTATAGTTGGTAGACAAGTTTACCAATAAATCTTTTATGGTAGAATATACAAGCATGGACATTCATGAGACCGTTGAGTTGTTCCCTTAGAGAGTTAGTGAGCAATTGAAGGGAAAGATGAAATTGTTGTAAAAGTTAACAAGGGTAGATTTAGCAGTGTCTTGTTTCCCAGGCTCAGGAGCTTTCAGAGTGATCCATTGTTTTTGCCTGGACCATAGCTCTCAGCCTTCCTGCTGTCTTACTCTCTCACTTTCTATACATTCTCTTTGGTTTGATGGAGTCTCTTAATCCATTGGCTATTTTTTTTTCTCACTCTTTGGCCTTGCCATTGCTCCCTTCTACATCCAGACTTTACCCTTTCTTGTGATGATTAAATCAGTTGTCATAATTAGAGCCACTTCTTGCCCTGGTGTTCTGTTTTAACTGATTATCCATGACCAGTGCAAGCCTATCAGCTCAGTCTCCAGGCTGCTGTGGTAGAAGATAATCCCACAACAACATGAAGATTGTTGCGTTTACAAACCAGTGGGTGGTCTTCCATCTCAGTTGGGGTCTCTACCCCACCCGACTGGCATTGTTCTAGCCCATTATCTTCCATTCCATTTGGTATATTTAGTACATTTGACTTCTCTCAATCTCATACCTCATCATTTCTCCCTATACACTCAATAGATGAATTTGCCTGCAACTTTACTGAGAAAATCTAATCTCCTACTTCTCTCCAAATAACTTGGTAAAGTTTCTACATTTAAAAACATACATGCACTCATATTCATCCATTAACCCTGGAGACTATCTGTAATAACTGAAGTCCCCAATATTTCTTTTCTGATTATGATCAGACATTCTGAAATCTTTAAAGCAGATGGAGAGTATGAACTCTGGAATCAGACTTCCTGCATTCAAATCCTTGCTCTACTAGCTATGCTTCCCTTGGCATATTACTTAACTTCTCTTTATCTGAGTAAACTCATCACTGAATTGGGATAGTAATAGTTCCTACCTCATAGGGCTGTTGGGAAGATTAAAAGATTAATACGTGTAAAATGTGTGCAATAGATCTTGACATATATAAGCACCTGATATGTGGTAGTAATTACTGTTATTGGCTTTTTTCCTCATTCACTGATTTGTTCATTTAATACACATTTATTAAGAATCTAACATTTGCCAAACACTATGCACAGCATTGGATGTCCAGTAATAAATAAAGAGACAAATTTCTTGTCCTAAAGCAGCTTAGAATGTAGTCAGTAGGACAGGTAATAAATAAGAAACCGCATATGAATAACTGATTACAAAATGCCAATACTATGAGAATTCATATATATATATATATGGGGAGGACCTATGTAAACAGTGTTTAAAAGACATTGTAACTATTCCTGAAAAGAGAGAAGCCATGCCTTTGTAGAACCCAGGCCTTGTAGAGGAAAGAGCATTCCAGGCAGTGGGGAAAAGCATTTTGGAAGCTCTGTAGGGGGATAACGTTTGTCTTATTCCAGTAACTGTCAAAGTCCAGTGTGGCTAGACCACAGTACTCATGGGAGAGAGAGTGTGGTAGGTGAAGAAGTTGGATGGATAGATGCATGATCACTTATTCAACATGGAGGTCCTGGTAAAGAAGCTGCATTTCATTCTAGATAAAATGGAAAGCAACTGAAAGATTTTTGACAGGAGAGCAGGTAATCCATTTTATGATTTTAAAAGTACATTTCAAAGCTGCATGAAGAATGGTTGGAGAGGGCTGGAAGAAACTATAAGATTAGTAATGAAGGATTCACAGTTTGCAGTGATTGTGGCTTGGACTAGAGCTCTGGTAGCAGAGGCAATAATGGTTCTATTTGAGACACAGTTGAAGGGTAGAGTAGATGGTGGTGTTGTATGTTGGGGATAAGGAAAATGAAGGAATAAAGGAAGACTAGTTTCTGAATTGGACAAGACTGAGTAGTAGGTTATAGCAGGTTTTAGGAGAAATAATAATAAGTGCTTGGGACATATACATTTTAAATTTTGAGATGTTTGTGATTATACAGAAAAATAGGTAGATAGACATATACATTTTAAATTTTGAGATGTTTGTGATTTTATATATACAGGTAGATAGATATAGTGCATAGTAGCATATAATACAAATACATAAATCTGTGTGTCCTATGTAAGATATTTTATGTACATATAGAATATTATATACTATATGTATATACTATAACTATATATATCCAACATATGATATACTATATATACTACATAGCTGGATAGCCTAGAAAAATATGTGAAAATTCCAGAGCAGAAACATAACTTTGGAATTTATATTATATTAGCATGTAAATATGGTATTTTTTTCTGTGGGGGTAGGGGGTGTCATTCACCTAGAAAGTGAATAGAGGGAGGAGAAGGTGACTATTGCGGGACCCTGTGGCACCTCCAATTCACTGTTCAAGTCACTGCATTTGAGCTTCCATCCTCACACAGAGATAGGGAACAGAAATGCAAATTTGGGAGTCATTAGCATATAGGTGGTATTTAAAACCATGGGCACTGATGAGATCCTCCTTGTGAAGAATATGCAGAGAGAGGAGAAGCTGCCTAGTCTGAGCCCTGAGGTGTCCTCATTCACAGTTCACAAAGTTCCTCCAATCCCTGCAGGCCGGTTTCTGTTCTCGCCAAGTCCCTGAACTAATTCTCCTGAGGGTTGCCAGTGACCCAGTTATTTCCCAGTCTGCTTGAGATATCTTCTGCTCCTTCTCTGCCCTCATCCCTGAGGCATTTGACTTTCTTAACCATTTTTTTCTTGAAACTCTATCCTATGTTAGCTTTGTGATATTGTTCTGTCTTGACTTTCCTTGTATAATACTTCTTTGAGATTCTTTTAGTCTCTCTTATCCCTTGGATATTGATGCTCCTCAAGCCCTTTACTTAAAGTTCTGCTCTTCTAATTCTAATTCTTCATTCTGAGTGACTTTATCTAAAACACTGATGTAGTGACTTCTAAACTGGCCACCAAGTTTGTGTCTCAAAATCCGCACATCTTAGCTGTGCACTAGACCTTCCTCTTACATGTTCCACAGACTCATTTCATTAAGCCCTATACTGATTCTCCTTTCCTTCAACATTTTGCTTTCACTTTTATTCCTTATTTTGGTGTCATCTTCTTCACTAATTCTCATTTCATATGAACACATCATGTGTGAATCTTCCTTTCCCTTCATCACATGTATAAATCAATCAGAAGTCCTATGCACATTTTCCTTTAATTTCTACATATTATGGGTAACATTTGGCTCATGAGTCTTCTTGCTTTTTTTCCCATCCTTTGCCCTGTAAGGCCTTTCAATAACTCCCCCTTTATATTATTGCCTGAGGGATATTTCTGAAATGCTAATTGATCACATTATTATCTTACTAAATGCCTCAAGTGTGTCATCGGGGCTTTGAGAACAAAACAGGATAGTGCTTGTACTTCCTTATGGATAGCTTCTGCTTTATTTTCTATTTTAATTTATTCTTATCTATACTTTCTTCAGATCATACTGAGAAAGAAAAGGAGAAAAAGAGAGAACTTTTTTCCTTTATAACTTTAACTTCTACTAGTAGAGCACTTAATAACATTGAGGGATTGATTAAAGGCATTAGATTTAGGAAACTGATCTTTGTTGGAATTTTCCTCAAGTTACTTCAGTTATGATAGGGAAATGCTATTTCCAGCAAAGGTATTTGTTAGAATCCATGAGCAAAATTCCAGGTGCTATAAGAATGAGAAAATAAAACTCAGAATTATATAATTCTAATTTATAATTTTATTATAATTATATTTAAAACGATGTATTATAATAATAAAACTAAGCATTTATTGGTTTTCCATTGCTGCTGTAACAAAATTACCAAAAACTTAGTGGTTTCAAAACACATATTTATTATCTTACAGTTCTAGAGAACAGAGGTTTGAAATGAGTTTTACTCAGCTAAAATCAAAGTGTCAGGAAGGTTTAGATCCTTGTTGGAGGCTCTAGGGAAATATGTGTTTGCCTGCGTTTTCCAGCATTTAGAGGCTGTCCACACTGTTTCAATGTTCCATATCATTCTGATACCTACTTCCACAGTCACACCTTCTGTTTGATTCTGGTCCTCCTGTCACTCTCTTATAAGGACCCTTGAGATTATATTAGGGCATCCAGGATAATCCAGGATAATCTATTCATCTCAAGATGCATAACTTAATCATACGTACAAAACCCCTTGTATAATGTAAATTTACTTATTCACAGGTTCTAGGGTAAGATGTGGACATCCTTGATGGAGAGGTATTATTTTACCTGCTACAGAGAAATTGCAAGTAATTGGGAAAAGATGAAAAAGGCTAAAACAGATGTATTTTAGAAAATAATTTTGTATTTGTAAATTTTCAATGAAGTTTTTTTTTTCTTTTATTTCTGAGTTGGTTTGTAAGCTCAAATTAGTATGGAAAATAGAATTTTGGGTTCTCCTCTATGAAGTTACAGTAAAGCATTTTCCATATATTCCAAAGCTACAACATTATCTAGCATTTTTATTTACTCTGTATTTCTCAAAATATTTGACACAAAGGAAAAATTTTACAAAGAAATTTCCTATCATTTTAGTTCTTACAAACATTTTATGTGCATTTGTTCATTTCTTAAAATTATCTCTCAAAGGAAGAAATTTGCCGATACTAAATAGCATAATCATGATATTTATGGAGAATAAGCCAAGCTAAAAATAATATTATTTTCTGCCTCTTGCTCTCTCTCTCTCTCCTTGTTCATTCTTCTATCTTTTGAAAAGGAGCTAGAGGTTTTTTCAGGAAATAAAACATTAAGATAACAGTAAAGATGATCTCCAGAAACTAAAATTTCTCCTGAAGAAGAAGACTGGGTCTCTTCAGTGTATTTTTATTACATAATCTAGAGACTAAAGTAGAAAAAAATGATCTAAAAGAAATAAAACACTCATCTAAAGTTAATATTTTCTGTTGGTGAATTTCAATTGTAACATTGTCCTGTACTGTATGAAGAAACCAGATCCTGCAGCATGTAGTGATTACAAGACAAATGAAACACAAAACACAACAAAAAATCATGAGTGAGTAGGTCAAGTTCCACCTATATTTGGAAAGCAACTACAAATGATTTTTCTACCAGAAAGCGGGGTCAGTTGATTTATATTTGTTTATCTATATAGAACACATTTTTTTCCTAATAATGAGGACTAGATTTACATTTAATTATCCTTATTAACTGATAGTAAGTAACTTACAGTTGAAACAATACCCTATTATGATAAAAATAGTGTCATTTAGTTTATTTGTTGCTTGTGTGATTGTAAACAAGTCTGATCATTCATCTCAATTTCAGTATTTTTTAATAGATGAAATGGAAGGAAAAGTCAAGTCACTGGAATGCTCAGTTAATGACTGTGGCTATTGTTTTGCATTCTGAGGCTTTCAGTTAGTCCACGAGATCCTGTGATCAGTCTTCTCAATGAATTACTGCTTCATTTTAATGGACTTTTTATAACTATAAATAATTTAAACCAGAAGTGTGCTTCTTTAATTCTAAAGAACATTGTTTAGGAATCAGGAAAAAGTGCAGCTATGACAACCATGTAACTGAACACCTTTCCTACACAGAAGCACAGTACTTGAGGAATTTGATTGATGTAGATGCCATAATGATAGGTGCACTTAAAACACAAAAATCCAAGAATATTTGCTTTTATTAGTTAAGTAAAACAAAGACAAGGTATATTTTACCCTTTACTCAGAAATACTAGTAATATCTACCAAAATTGAGTGATAGAAATATACTTAAGAAAGAAACCCATTTCTGCAGTTTGTCAATCAAAATGAATAATCTAAAAGTCTCATTTTCAATTAGATTATTTTAATATTTAACTACCTAAAATGCCCCAATCATATTCTTTAGAAAATGACTAGACTAGAATACTGCAGTTCTAATCATGACATTTTATTATGATAAAAATGACTTCATTAATTGATGATCATATATCAACCCATAAAATAAGGATGTAAAAAGTTTTCCAGCTTAAGATAGTATAAGACCCTTTGAATTGTTTGGGTTTTTTTTTCAGAAATAAACATTTATAATCCTTTTATTCTTATAAAAATATATGTTTCTTTGTTATAAATTCAACTATATTTTGTGGCCTATGAATTCATTTTTTAAGATCTGAATAGGTTGAGAGTATATTGATATTATTCCATATCTAGCATTAGGGTGTAATAAAAATAATAAATACAGTATATTTGCAACATAATTTTATGAGAAGTAGCAAACAGTATGGAAGTTTTGGGTTTTTATCCCAGATGTTCCCATTTAGGGCTTTAGATCTATTTTAGAGCATGTAGATTTTTTAAAAAGTGGATTGATGACTTTCCAGATATTTGAAATATGATCTTTTAAAGAAGTCAGTCTTGTTTCTCCTTTATTCTCTGCATCCTTGAAAGAACATTCACAACTTCATAATGAAAATGATATCAAAAGGTCACTATACTGAGGATGAAAAAATAGTACATTTAAACATGGCATGAGAGCTTTATTTTAACTTGAAAGTAACTGTGATGTGTAAAACATCATCTATACACAATTGTTGATTTCTGAAGCAAAATGTCTTTTGCTTTATACGAGTCTTCTTAATAAATATTAATGTTTAAGCTCTAATACAATCAGATAAACTTTTTTGAATATAAATTTAAAGAAATTTTACTGAATCTAGTTGAGTAATTAACTTGTACCTTTCCACCTTTACAGGAAACTATTAAATTGTAGAGGGCCTTAAGCTTCTAAAAAGCATAGAAACTGTAATATTAACTTATTTAAATACAATTATTTGTTAGTCCAATTTGCATTTCTATAAAGGAATACCTAAGGCTAGGTAATATATAAAGAAAATAGGTTTATATTGGCTTAAGGCTAGGTAAGATATAAATAAAAGAGGTTTATATTGGCTCATAGTTCTGCAGACCATACAAGAAGGATACCTGCTTTGAATGAGGCTGCAGTGAGCTTATAAACATGGCAAAAGGGGAAGAGGGAGCAGGTGTGTCACATGGCAAGAGAGGGAGCAAGAGCAAGCATAGAAGGTCCCAAGCTCTTTTAAACAACCAGCTCTGGTGTAAAGTAATCTAGTGAGAACTTACTCATTACTGTGAGAATGGCACTAAGTCATTAATGAGGGATCCACCCCCATGACCCAAACACCTCCTACTAGGCCTACCTCCAACACTGGAGGTTATGTTTCTGCATGAGAGTTGGAGGGGCAGATATCAAAACCATATCAACCCATAAATTCTAAACATAAATATGGTTAGTAACATAAACATATAATATTGTAATGCCTGGACAATAAATTCTTATTAAAAGAATATGTGTTTCATTCATTCAGTTGGTTTGTTGAATTGGAAAGGATAGTTCTTCATATCGTTTCTTTAATAGCATACAATCAACTTGGATATTAATTTTTGATATATTATAATTTATAAAAAGAATAAGCAATTTTATATACAGGGAAGTTTTAAAAAATAATTGTGGCCACCCATTTGAATTTTATGAAATCATGACACCTTATGAGGTTATGAAATTAAGTAAGATAATGTATATTCAATGCTTATAGGATAGTCTTTTCCACATGCTATTTATTCAATAAATAAAAAGAGGTGCACGATGTATTATCCAAAATTGTAGGGTTAGATGTAATTTGGAGTTCTCAATATTTTAGATTTAGAAAGGTAATATTGTGCAACATTATATATTACTTAACACCCCCAGAAGGGCCTAAGGTAGCATTGCATAATCTAACATATTAATATATCTGCAACAAAGCATATGAATATTTACTCTAATTGGAATCAAGAAAGACTACAAATAGTTTTACTTTGTTTCTTGGATAATTTTGTCACCTAATGGGCTTGTGCAAAGTTTAAAAACTTCTCTGGTTTTCAGAACTTTTTGGATTTTAGAGTTGCAGATAGGAGGTTTATGACTGGTAATATGAAAGTTACAATAGTGTTGGATTAGGAAAATAAATGTTTATCTATATCAAAGTGTTGAATGCATGATTTTGGAAATAGGGCAAACTAATACTTATTTGATTAAGGATAACTTACCTGACAGCATAGCCTGCGCAGACTTCAAACAACATTTTTGCAAAATGTGCAAAAAAATAAACATCAATAGGAGAAGGGGAGAAATAAAGTTTAATATCAGAATAGATTTTCCTATATGTAACTAAAAGTTAGGAATCCATCATATTTAGTTCTAAGCCTTCTCATCTTCTAAGTAGGTTTGTCCTTCAATGTCCATCTCATCTGTCACTTAAGTGTGGATATCATGTAAATTATAATGGCCCATATATCACTTCTGAGTTCTAGACACATATGCCTAGATACCTATTTCATTTCCTCTCTTGGACATCTTCAAGGCTTCAAAGGCTCAATATGTTTAAAACCAAATTCATGATTCTCTATTCTCCCCCAAACACTGGTCATCTCAGTAAAGGACATCATTATTCATTCAGTTACTTAAGCCAGGAACTCAGGTGTCATTCCTTAATCTATTTCTAAACATCTCTTGTATCCAGCTATTTGTCTCCACATCATAACTTTACCCTCATCACATGACCCTCATTCAGGTAATGCTTTTTTCTTTCTTGGACTCCCTCATTTACTCTTCAGAATTTATCTGACTAAATTTGTGCTTGCCCTTCCCTTGTGATAAAGAAAATAAGACATCTTTATCTACCTAAAGGATTGCATGGGCTGGTCCTATTAGCCTCTACAGCCCCCTCAGACCATGCCATAATTTTTCTGCTCCAAATCCATTATCTCCTTGCAGTGTGTTTGTCTCACCTTGCTTCCTTTCACCACAGGATCTTTGCATATACTGCTCCATCTCTCTGAAATGCTTTTTACTATTCTCTTGATGTAGTTACTTCTTGTTCACTCATCCTGTTCAAGCCCTGTCATTCCATCCTCAAGGAAGTCTTCTGTGAACTCTGTGTAGGTAATGTCCTTTTCCTATATACTCAAAGTCATGTGCATTTCTCCTTCCTATCACTTACACCACTTAACCATTTATAGTCATTTGTGTGATTAAAATCTGTCTGTTTCACCTGTCCATAAGCTACATGAGGAGAGAGATCATGTTTGACTGTGTCTATACTGCTGCCCACTCAAGGGCCTATCGCATATAGGCATGCATATGTTTGTTAAATGAATCAATCAGAGAAATTATTATCAAGAACTGACTTTCACTTCAATGACTTGTTCCTGTTTTATCTAGTTTCTGCTTGATTTTATGACACCTTTTACTTTCAAGGGTTTGTCACATTGTGTTATAATTATATGTTTAAATATTTATCTCCCCTAATAGACTGTGGATTCTTTGAAGAGTGGGTTATATCCGTTTTGTTTCATTATATCTCTGGAGTCCATTACAGTAGCATGAAACAATATATACTGGACACTCAAAAATACTTGCAGAATTAATTAATGCTAAACTGTGAACACAGTGTTAAGTATATTTTAAGTGTCATTGCTTATATTTTCTGAAGGTTTCACATTAACTTATTTTGGTTATTGATAATGACATTAGTATGTAGTATGGCTGTTGTATTGTTTTGAACTAAATGAAGTTTTTAGTCTCTGATGTGATTCTCAATTCAAGTTAGTATCTTAAAACATTAGTCATACTCTTAAAAAATGGATCCGCCTAAGTAAACCATGACTATTGCTAGTATTTGTTTTATTTCTTTTAAAGGTATAACATGGTAATTTTACTGAGAATCTATTAGAAACAAAAGAAATCAATCCATGTATAAATGGAGGTAGATGAAATTGTAAGGGAAGCTTAAACCATATAGACCAAATACAAGTGTTCATCAAGCGTAGGGGTTTTACTGCTAGAACACTATTGAATTAGAAAAACTCTGCTTAATAATATTCATGTCTTTTTAAAGTCTTTTAAGTGTGGATCTTTTCTCAAAGACACACCACTGAAATTATCCAAATTCAAATGATTGGGACTGAAGGAATATGTTACAATCACATTTTATATTATTATCCATTAAATAGCTTTGGATTATATAATACTCAGCTGAAATATGCTGACAGTTATTCAGAAACCTAAGTAAAACTTTTGATGAACCGGCCTCTACTTTAGCTCAGTAGTTATATCTCAATCAGACAAGCTTGACTGTAATTTTAGTTTTAGTCAAGCTGAGATTTATGGGTACATCATATCCACAGATGCTGTGAGGAGAGTAAGATTTGAGGAAATGAGTTATTAATCTTTACTGCAGAATATTAACAAATGTCACATGGCTTTTATGAGTTGGTACCTAGGAGGCAGTAGATTCATAAGCCCCCCAAATAGATTTCCTTTTATATACCTCTGATACCAAGAACATAATTAATAGTTACCTATTATTCACTTGTGAAGTTTAAGTTTTAGTTCATTTATTAAATTCAAGCTTAGTATAAAATTAACAAAATTAAATAAGGGCTATCATATTATAGTGAATGGAATGATCTGTCTAGCTTTTAGATATATGCATGTGCCTATGTGCAGGCATGCATGTATGTATTTGGTGATGTATATATTTTTATTTACTATCACCAAGGCACTTTCTGGTTGTAAATATTTCTGGTTGTATTCTTGCTGATGGTTTAAACACGCTTATTAGGTAGGTGCCCATGTCTGCTTTGATAATTTGATTGGCTAGTCATAAGAATAGTGATAAAAAAAATCTTGTTATTGAGATAATTGCTTGTCTGATGTTTTCCATCACTTTTTAGTTTTGAGTTTCAAAAGACCAGTACCCATCTCCTCCCAGGTTCTTTGCCCTCAGTTTAGATAAGTGGTCTCCAGGTGGGTGGTGACATAGAGGTCACAGCCCTGCTTTCTGGAGAGAAATCGCTTTCCCTTGGGACCGGCTTTAACAAAGCACAAACTCTCATTAAATGTTTGCTGACTGAATGTTGAAAGAATTAGCTGAGGGCTTTTATCATTATTGTATGCTTTCTGTACAGAAAGATAACATTTTAAAAGAAGCTTAAATTACTACAAACCTACATTAAAAAATGTGAATTACATTTAAAAGCATTTGCATGAAGACACCACAGTATTTAAGGAGATACAAGTAGACAATCTTATAAAATAGAGAATTATGGGTTTGATGGCATCCTTCAAATTTTTTTGGTACAAGTACCCACTTGTTCCTTAAATTTCTTATACAATATGCAGTCTCTGTTGTTATTCACTTAGTAGGATCTGAAACACATACAAGAACTAGGTCAAAAGACTACAGTGTAGAACACCAGAAAGTAAATTGGGGGAATAAATCATGCATCTAGGAGCATAATTTGTAAACCACTTTATGAAAATAAGCATATCTCCACGTGGGGGCATGGGGAGCCTTTGAGCCAGCATTACTTGGCTGGCCCGCATTATTCCACAACTCTTCCCCCTACCAGGAGATTTCAAAATTCAAATGCAAATAGGTAAGTTAATTACAGTATTTAATCTTAATTAATTTCTAATTAAATCTTCGGTGATTTGTAGAGTTAAACCTCCTGAGACTGATCCAAACTTGGGGATGTTAAATCAGATACCAAATACCCTAAAATAATCTTGATGTTGATTCACCTGCTATTATCAGAGAGTGATATCTTACTTTTTTCTATGGCCTAGGCTGCTTTCCCATGGACCTCTATCAGTTCTCTCAGTAGTCAGAACTGCATTAATTCCCGTCCAAAAAAATTTAGAGAAACATAAAAAGGTAAAACCATAGATACATACATTTTGTATATGTAATTGTATTAGTCCGTTTTCATGCTGCTGATAACAATATACCCAACACTGGGCAATTTACAAAAGAAAGAGGTTTAATTGACTTACAGTTCCACGTGGCTGGGGAGACCTCACAATCATGTTGGAAGGTGAAAGGCGTGTCTCACATGGCAGCAAACAAAAGAAGAGAGCTAGTGCAGGGAAATTCTCCCTTATGAAACCATCATATCTCATGAGACTTACTCACTATAATGAGAACAGCAAGGGAAGGACTTGCCCTCCTGATTCAATTACCTCCCACCAGGTTCCTCCTACAACATGTAGGAATTCAGCATAAGTTTTGGGTGAGGACACAGCCAAACCATATCATTCTTCCCCTCTTCTCTTCCAAATCTCATGTCTTCATATTTCAAAACCAGTCATGACCTCCCAACAGTCCCCCAAAGTCTTAAATCATTTCAGCATTAACTCAAAACTCCACAGTCAAAGTCTCATCTGAAACAAGCCAAGTCCCTTCTGCCTGTAAAATCAAAAGCAAGTTAGTTACTTTCTAGATACAGTGGGGGTACAGGCATTGGGTAAATACAGCCATTCCAAATGGGAGAAACTGGCCCAAAAAAGGAGGGCTCCAGACCCCATGCAAGTCTGAAATCCAGCAGGGCAGTCAAATCTTAAATTTCCAAAATGACTTCCTTTGACTCCATGTCTCATATTCAAGTCAAACTGATGTTAAGAGGTAGATTCCCATGGTATTGGGCAGCTTTGCCCCTGTGGCTTTTGCAGGGTACAGCCTCCCTCCTCACTGCTTTCATGGGGTGGTGTTGAGTGTCTGAGGCTTTTCTAGGTGCATGGTGCAAGCTGTTGGTGGATCTACCATTTTGGGTCTGGAGGATGGTGGCCCTCTTCTCACAGCTTCGGTAGACAGTGCCCCAGTAGGGATTCTATGTGGGGGCTCTGACCCCACATTTCCCTTCCAAACTGCCCTGGAAGAGGTTCTCTATGAGGGACCTGCCCCTGCAGCAAACTTCCTCCTGGGCATCCAGGCATTTCTATACATCCTCTGAAATCCAGGCAGGTATTTTCAAACCTCAATTCTTGACTTCTATGCACTGTAGACTCAACACCACATGGAAACTTCCAGGGCTTGGGACTTCCACCCTTTGAAGCAACAACCCTAGCTGTACCTTGGTCCCTTTCAGTCACAGCTGGAGCAGCTGGAGCAGCTGGGACACAGGGCACCAAGTTTCTAAGCTGCACACAGCATGGGAACCCTGGGCCTGGCCCACTAATCCATTTTTTCCTCCAAACACTCTGGGCTTGTGATTGGAGGGGCTGCCACAAAGTTCTCAGATATGTCCTGGAAACCTTTTCCCCCTTGTCTTGGTGATTAACCTTCAGCTCCTCATTACTATGTAAATTTCTGTAACCCACTTGAATTTCTTCTTAGAAAATGGCATTTATTTTCTATTGTATTGTCAAGTTGCAAATTTTCCGAACTTTTATGCTCTGTTTTTCTTATAAAATTAAATACCTTTAACAGCACCCAAGTCACATCTTGAATGCTTTGCTGCTTAAAAATGTCTTCCACCAGATACCCTAAATCATCTCTCTCAAGTTTAAAGTTCCGCAAATCTCTAGGGCAGGGGCAAAATGCCACCAGTCTCTTTGATAAAACATATCAAGAGTCACCTTTTCCCCAGTTCCCACAAATTTCTCATCTCCATCTGAGACCACCACAGCCTGGACCTTATCATTCATATCACTATCAGACTTTTGGTTAAAGCCAATCAACAAGTCTTTAGGAAGTTCCAAACTTTCCCACATTTTCCTGTCTTCTTCTGAACCCTCCAAACTGTTCCACCTATGCCTGTCACCCAGTTCCAAAGTCACTTCCACATTCTTGGGTATCTTTTCAGCAACACCTTGTTCTACTGGTACCAATTCACTGTATTGGTCCATTTTAATGCTGCTGATAAAGACATACCTGAGACTGGGCAATTTACAAAAGAAAAAAGTTTAATCAACTTATAGTTCCACATGGCTGAGGAGGCCTCACAATCATGACACAAGGTGAAAGGTATATTTCACATGGCAGCAGACAAGAGAAGAGAACTTGTGTAGGCAAGTTCCCCTTATGAAACCAACAGATCTTATGAGACTTACTGTCTTGAGGACAGCACGGGAAAGACCTGCCCCCATGATTCAGTTATCTTTCACCAGGTCCCTCCCACAATACATGGGAATTAAAGATGAGATTTGGATGGAACACACTCAAGTCATATCAGTGATATTGGTTTCCCAATGATCACGTTTTTTTTTTTTTTTTTCAACCAGGAGATGGCTTTTTCTTTCTTATTAACTATTCTCTTCATTGTACTTGCAGAAATTTGTGTGATTCTAATTTTTCTTAAAATTTTGGTTTACTTATTAAGTATACTGCTCCTGGTTCTCTGGTTAATGAATCTAAGCATTATTTTGTAATACTGGACTTTATTTTTAAGGGAAGTTTTAGAATCATAGCAAAACTAAGCAGAAGATACCAAGATTTTTCATATACACCCTGCCTGACACATGCATACCCTTCTCCTTCATCAGTAACCCTCACCAGAGTGGTTCATTTGTTAATAATGACGAACCTACATTGACACTTCACTATCACCCAAAGATCATAGTTTGCATTAGAGGTCACTCCTGGCATTGTATGTTCTATGGGTTTGGACAAATGCATAAGGATATGTATTCCTTATTTTAGTGAACATAGAGTTTTTCGTAGTATTTATTTATTACCCTTTTAATGTCCATAGAATCTGTATAGATATTTATTCTTTTATTTTTGATAATAATTTGTGTCCCCTTTCATTTTTAGTTAACTTTATTAATTAGCTACAGACTTATTAATTTTATCAGTCTTTTCAAAGAATCAAGTTTTAGTTTAGTTGACTTTATTAATTTCCTATTTTCAACTTTATTGATTTCTGTTTTAATTGTTATTATTTCTTTTCTTCTACTTACTCTGGATTTGATTTGTTCTTCTTTTTCTTGTTTCCTTAGTTGGAAGCTTAAGTTTTAAATTGTAGATTTTTCTTTTACCATATACATAAAATGTCATAAATTTTTCTCTAAGCACTGCTTTCATTGCGGCTCACAAATTTTAGAATGTTGTGTTTTTTATTTTTGGTTAGTTCAAAGTATTTAAAAACTTTTCTTGAGATATCTTCTTTCACTTGTATAATGTAGAAGTGTGTGGTTTAATCTCCAAGTATTTTTAGTTTTTTTAAGCTATCATTTTATTGTTTTGTAGCTTAACTCAATTATCTGAGTGTAGATACTGTATGATTTGTATTTTTTTTTAAATTTGTATAGTGTCTTTTAGGGTTCAGAATGTGGTCTATCTTGTTGCATATTCCATGTGAACTTGAGAAAAATGTGTATCCTGTTGTTGGTGGTAAATATCATATGCATTAATTATGTCTGTTTGATTGATAACCAAAATATCAATCAAACAGACATAGGGTGTTGTTGAATTTAGTTTGCTAGTATTTTTTTGAGGATTTTTGCATCAACGTTCAGTGGGGACAGTGGCCGGCAGTGCTCTTTTTTTGATATGTCTTTGTCTGGTTTTGATATCAGGGTAATACTGACCTTGTAGAATGAGTTTAGAAGTTTTCCCTCCTCCTCTATTCTTCAGAATAGTTTGAGTAGTATTGGTATTGTTTGTTTAAATGTTTGGTAAAATTAAGCAGTGAAGCCATTGGCTTTTTTTTTTCTAGGAGACTTATTATGGCTTTGATCTTGTTACTTGTTATTTGTTCAGATTTTGGATTTTTTTCATGGTTCAGTCTTAGTACATTGTACATGTCTAGAAATGTATCCATTTCTTCCAGATGTTTCCAATTTATTGGCATATAGTCACTCATATCAAAGTAGTCCTAATAATCATTTGAATATCTGTGGTATCAGTTGTAATATCTCCTTTTTCATCTCTCATTTTATTTATCTGTGTCTTCTCTCTTTTTTTCTTAGTCTGGCTAAAGGTTTGTTGATTTCATTTATCTTTTCAAGAAAACAACTTTTCATTTTATTGATCTTTTGTATTGTTTCCTTCATTTCAACGTTATTTCTCTTCTGATCTTTATTATGTTTTTCTTGTACTAATTTGGAGTTTACTTTCTCTTGCTTTTCTATCTCTAAGATGCATTGCTAGACTGATTGTTTATTTGAAATTTTTCTACTTTTCTCATATAGGTGCTTATACCTACAAAACTTTCCTCTTAGTACTGCTTTTGCAGTATTTCACCAGTTTTGGTATCTTGTGTTTCATTATAGTTTGTTTAAAAACATTTTTAAATTTCCTTTTTAATTTCTTAATTGACCCACTGGTCGCTCAGGAGTGTATTTTTAAATTTCCATGTGTTTGTATAGTTTCCAGGATTCCTTTTGTTACTATACGTAGTTTTATTTCATTGTGGTCAGAGAAAATATTTGACATAGTATCAATATTTTTAAATTTTTTAAGACTTATGTGAATTTTTAAGATGTTATATGGTCTATCCTTGAGAATGATCAATGTGCTGAGGAGAAGAATGTGTATACTGCAGCCATTTAACAAAATGTTCTGTAAATATCTATTTGGTTCATTTGGTTTATAGTTGAGATTAAGTCTGATGTTTCTTTACTGCTTTTCTGTGTGGATGATCTGTTCAATGCTGAAAGTGGGGTTTTAAAGTCTCTAGCTATTATTGCACTGGGGTCTATCTCTCTCTTTAGCTCTAAAATATTTGTTTTATATGTCTGGATGCTCCAGTTTAGGGTACATATATGTTCATAATTGTTATATCTTGATGACAATATACATGATAAAGTACCATTATATAATGACCGTCTTCGTCTGTTCTTACAGCTTTTGTCTTGAAATCTACTTTGTCTGATATCAGTATAATGAATCTTGCTGTTTTTTTGTTTCCATTTGTATGGAATATCTTTTTCAATTCCTTTCTTTTCATTCTATATGCATCTTTACAGGTAACGTGTTCCTTGTAGACTACAGATTGTTGCATGTTTTTTCTTTATCCATTCAGCCACTGTTTTGTTTTTTTTTTAATTGAGTTTGGTCCATTTACATTCAGTGTTATTATTAATAAAGGAGGAATTACTTTTGCCATTTTTTTTCAGCTTGTTATTTGGTCTTCCTTTTTTCCTTTATTTCTATCTTCTTTTTAGAGAAGGTAGTTTTCTCTGTTGATAAGTCTTAGTTTCTTTCTTTTTTTCATATGTGTATCTGTTGGATGCTTTTTTGATTTGAGGTTACCATGAGGTTTGTAAATATCATCTTATAACCTATTATTTTAAACTGATGACAACTTACCACTGATTGCATTAAAATTTTATTTTCTTTCTCTTCCTCATTTAGGATCCTTTCTTTATTCTTGACCTTTGGTTGTTTGATTATTAAATGTTTTAAGGTTGTCTTCTTTGGCTTAGATTTATTTGGTGCTCTATAACCTTCTTGTACTTAAATATTGATATCTTTCTCTAGGTTTGGGAAGTTCTGTGTTATTATCCATTTCAACGTTCTGTGCCTGTCTTCCTCTACCTCCCCTTTAAGGACAATAACTCTTAGATTTTCCCTTTGAAGGTTATTTTCTGGATCCTGTAGACATTCTTTTTTTATTTTTTATTTTTGAGACGGAGTTTCACTCTTGTTACCCAGGCTGGAGTGCAATGGCGTGATCTCGGCTCACCGCAACCTCCGCCTCCTGGGTTCAGGCAATTCTCCTGCCTCAGCCTCCTGAGTAGCTGGGATTACAGGCACACACCACTATGCCCAGCTAATTTTTTGTATTTTTAGTAGAGATGGGGTTTCACCATGTTGACCAGGATGGTCTCGATCTCCTGACCTCGTGATCCACCCACCTCGGCCTCCCAAAGTGCTGGGATTACAGGCTTGAGCCACCATGCCCGGCCAACATTCTTAATTCTTTTTTATTTTTTTATTTTGTCTCCTCTGACCATGTATTTTCAAATATCCTGCCTTCAAGCTCACTAATTCTTTCTTCTGTTTTATGAGTTCTGCTGTTAAGAGACTCTGATGTATTCTTCAGTATGCCTGTTACACTTTTAACCTCCAGAATTTTTTCTTGATTCTTTTAAATTATTTCAATCTCTTTGTTAAATTTACCTGATAGGATTCTGAATTGTTTCTCTGCTTTATCTTGAATTTCATTAAGTTTTCTCAAAACATCTGTTTTGATTTCAGTGTCTGAAAGGGTACATATCTTTGTTTCCCCAATAATTGTTCCTGGTGCCTTATTTAATTTAGTTGATGAGCTGATATTTTCCTCAAAGGTTTGATGCTCGTGGAGGTTCATTGCTGTCTGGGCATTGAAGATTTAGGTCTTCATTGTATTCTTTGCAGTCTGGGCTGGATTGTACCAGCCCATCTTGGGAAGGCATTCCAGTTATTTAAAGGGACTTGGATATTGTAATTGAAGTTCTTGGTCACTGCTGCGTTATCTGCATTAGGAGGCAGCGAAAGCTTGGTAACACTGTGGCTCTTGTAGACTTCTACAGGTACCACCTTGGTGGTCTTAAATAGGATCCAGAAGAATTCTCTGTATTGCCTGTCAAGGACTCTTGTTCTCTTCCCTTACCTACTTTCAATCAAATAGAGTCTCTCTCTGTGTGCTGAGCTACCTGGATCTTGGGAAGGGATAACACAAACAATCCTCTGGTCACCACCAATGGGACTATGCTGTGTCAGACCTGAAGCCAGCACAGCACTGGGTTTTGCCCAAGGCCCATGGTAACCATTGCTAGACTAGTGCTTTTGTTTCTCTCAAGGCCTGAATGCCCTACAATCAGCAGGTAGTAAAGTCAGCCAGACTTGTGTCCTTATGCTCAGGGTGGTGAGATCCCACTCCTCATGCTAGTCTGGAGATGCCAGCTGGGAGCCAGGGCCTGGAGTCGAAAACCTTAGGAATCTACCTGGTTCTTTTTTTCTACTGCAGCTGAGCTGGCACCCAATCCACAAGACAAAGTCCTTCCCACTCTTCCTTTTCCTTTTCACATGCTAAGGACTCTCCCCATAGCTCCTACGGCCTCAGGCCTTCAGTGAGTACTACTGGGTACTCCCAATGCTCACTCAAGACCCCAGGTCTCTTCAGTCAGCTTGTGGTGAATGCTGCCAGCTCCAGGTCTCTCTCTCTAGGGCAGTGGGCTTCCCTCTGGCCCAGAGAATGCCCAGCAATGCTGTCAGATAGCCAAGTTCTAGAATCGAGGACCCTGGGAGCTCACTTGCTGCTCTACTCCACTGTGGCTAGTTGTTATTTAACATGCAAGACAAAGTCTCCTTTACTCTTCCTTCTCCTTTTCTCAAGCAGGAGTCTCTCCCCAAACCCACCATAGTCTCTCCCCAAACCCACCTAAGTCAGCCTGTCTCTGAGTCTCACTAAAGGCCCATCAAGAGTACTGCAAGGGTACAATTGCTGATTATTCAGGGCCCACGGGCTAATTAGCATCAAGGAAGCAGGTTCTTTTCTGGCCCAGGATGTATCTAGAAATGGCTGTGAGCTAGATTCTGGAATGAGGGCCTCAGCAGGCATTTCACTAGTTCTTATGTCCCCCAAGTTCACTGGTTGTAAGCTAAGCATAGCAACAAAACTTGCTTGGGAATTGCAAAGTTCTTGGGAATTGCAACAGAACTTGCTTGGGAAAGGCTCTTGTAGCCTAAACTGCCTTTCAAGTTTGTTCAGAAACCCAGAGAGCTTTAGCCCTTGGTGGTGAGGCTGCAAATAACTAAGTTTCTGATCACTGGAATGGACAGTTCCCCTCTGGGTAGGGCTGGTCTAAATGCTCCCTCTGTGGGTACCAGCTGTATTGTGCCCAGTGTTGCTTTCCACTGTGACAGGGCAGCACTGAGCTCCAATGCAAAGTGCTACAATCACTGCACTCTTTCTCCCCAAAAGCACAAATACTCTCTCTGAGCCCCACCAGGGTTAGAGGAGGGAAGATGTTGGCAACTCAAGACTCTTTCTTACCTTTTCCAGTGCCTCTCTCAGTGATACAAAGTTAAAACAAGATACTGTGTTTGCTCACCCAATTTTTGGTTATTGTGAAGATGTTTTTTGTGTGGATCGTTGTTCAATTTGGTGTTCCTCCATGGAATACAATTGCTAGAGGTTTCTTCTTGACCATCTTTCTCCATCTCCACTGGCAAATATCTTGTAACAACCAAATAATACTCCTAATTTCTCCCTCGTGCCACTTGTATAATTGCTGTCATTAATTTTACTTATGACATAAATAAGCATATCTAAGCATAATTATAAGCATACATAGTCAAATGCCTTATTATTTTAAATATATTAATGTAGATCAATGAAGAATAAGAAAATAAACAATTTTATTTTAACCTTCCTTTATTCTGTTTCTAATGCTCTTTTTCTCCCGATGTAGGTCTGAATTTTTGACCTATGTTACTTTCTTTCTGTTTAAGGAATTTATAAAAACATTTCTTGCCAGGCAGGGCTACTAAAAAACAATTTTCCTCAATGTTTGCTTGCCTATGAAAGTCCTTATTTCTCCTTTATCTTTTAAGGGAAATTTCACAAAGTACAGAATTCTAGATTGGTGGATTGTTTTGGGGTTTTTTCCTCTCAATCCTTTAAATATTTGCTTCCTCTCTTCTTGCTTGCATGGTTTCTAAGGAAAAGTCAGATATAATTTTTATTTTTGCTTCTCTACGGGTAAGGTGCTTATTTCTTCTAGATTTTTCCAGAGTTTTTTTATCTTTGATTTTCTGTACTTCAAATATAAAATGCCCCAGAATAGATTGTTTGTTTGTTTGTTTTCTTTTCTTTTTTTTAATTGCATTTTAGGTTTTGGGGTACATGTGAAGAACATGCAAGATTGTTGCATAGGTACACACATGGCAGTGTGATTTGCTGCCTTCCTCCCCTTCACCTATATCTGGTATTTCTCCCCATGTTATCTCTCCCCTACTCTCCACTCCCCTGCTGTCCCTCCCCTATTTCCCCTCAACAGACCCCAGTGTGTGATGCTCCCCTCCCTGTGTCCATGTGTCCTCATTGTTCAACACCCGCCTATGAATGAGAACATGTGATGTTTAATTTTCTGTTCTTGTGTCAGTTTGCTGAGAATGATGGTCTCTAGGTTCATCCATGTCCCTACAAAGGACACGAACTCATTGTTTTTGATGGCTGCATTATATTTCATGGTGTATATGTGCCATGGAATATTATGCATATGTTTGTTTTATTTTCATTTGGCATTCATTTTGCTTGGTGTTCTCTGAGCTTCCTGGATCTTTGGTTTGGTGTGTTACATTAACTGAAGAAATTCTAAGTCATTATTACTTCAAATATTGTTTCTGTTCCTTTCTCCCTTTCTCCTCCCTTGGGTTTTCCCATTGTGCACATGTTATACTTTTTGTCCCATTGTCCCACAGTTCTTAGATATTCTTTATTTTTTTTTTAACTTTTTCTTTTTGTTTTTCAGTTCTGTAGTTTCCTGTTGTGAAATCCTGCATCTCAGAGATCTTTTTCTCCATCATCTTCAATCTATTAATAAACCCATCAAGGCATTCTTCATTTCTATACAGTGTTTTTGACTTCCTTTATTCCTTTTTTTTCCCTTGGATTGTCTCCGTTTGCATTGCCCATCTGCTCTTGCATGCTGCCTACTTTATCTATCAGCACCCTTGTCATATTAATCACAGTTTTTAAAAAATTCATCCTGGTCTGATAACTTCAACTTCCCTGTCATACATAGGTTTGGTTATAATGCTTGTTCTGCATTTTCAAACTGTGTTTTTGGCCTTTTAATATGTCTTACGGTTCTTTTTTGATAGACAGGATGTACTGGATGTAGCATAATCTATTATAAATAAGCTGTTAGTAATGTGGTGGTAAGGTGTTAGGTAAAGGAAAATATTTTACATATAGGTTAGTTTGCAATAGCAGCATGTTAGGGTAATAATATTAAAACATAATTTTGAGTTCTGAAGATATGATTTACTTATTGTTTTAAAAACCAAAATTTCTCTTCATTTTGATGGTCTTAATCTCTGACGATTCAATTAACCAAATCACAATCTATAGCTGCTCTTGCCTCCTAGAAAGGACTTTGATATTCTGATTATGGTTTATATGCTCTTGTAGTGGATTCCC
This sequence comes from Callithrix jacchus, assembly GCF_049354715.1. NCBI lineage: Eukaryota > Metazoa > Chordata > Mammalia > Primates > Cebidae > Callithrix > Callithrix jacchus. The sequence goes on along the minus strand of NC_133512.1, from coordinate 86,566,183 downwards.
AAGATTTACTCTAATGACTCATTCTTTCATTCATTCACTGAACACATATAAACACATATAAGCTGTGTGTCATTCTCTGGGCTACATGAAAGAAGCATGGCAGTTGAGCAACCAACAAGATAAATACAGTCCTTGCCCATGAAGAGCTCAGTTTTTACTACCCTGTCTAGACTGTGACTATAGTGTGTACTATTTGATGGCAGACACTATGTTAATCTGCCTTCCACCCTCAGTGTACCACTTAGTGCCCACACATGCTTGATACTCAAAAACTGTTTCTTGAATAAGTGAGCAAATGAACAATGGCAACCTATATTTTCATTTACTTTATCCCACAAAATATTGGCACATTCAGTTAAAGAAATTCACTAGATAATTTAATGTCTTTGTAATCTAGGCAATTTTTAAGGTATTTTAAAATTAGTGGTACACCGTTAAACTGGTGTTTTACAATGAGTGACCCCATTGTTCTGATATTAGTTCATGGTTAGTAAAGTCGGAGATTTTTCTATGGAGCAGAATAATCACCTTTCATTGAATCTTTCCATGCTACACTAAGTTTTTTGACTCTTCTGCTTAGTTCATAGATGTTGTACAGGCAACATCCAACAGAGTCCTCACTCTTGCCTGCAAACTTTTGTAATTCCTTAGAAATAATCAATAATTTGGCCGGGCACGGTGGCTCATGCCTATAATCCCAGCACTTTGGGAGGCTGAGGCGGGTGGATGACGAGGTCAAGAGATTGAGACCATCCTGGTCAACAAGGTGAAACCCCGTCTGTACTAAAAATACAAAAAATTAGCTGGGCATGGTGGTGCGTGCCTGTAGTCCCAGCTACTTGGGAGGCTGAGGCAGGAGAATTGCTTGAATCCAGAAGGCGGAGGTTGCGGTGAGCCGAGATCGCGCCATTGCACGCCAGTCTGGGTAACAACAGCAAAACTCTGTCTCAAAAAAAAAAAAAAAAAAAGAGAAATAATCAATAATTTAAGTAGCATTAGAGTTAGTTCCATACTATATTGCATGAGTAACCTTTGCGACTGTCTCACAACTTCTTGCCTTGTTTCATCTCGATCTTTTCTGTTTGAGATTTTCTTTCCTTTGCCTGCTGTATGGGACTATCTCTCCTTCCAGCAGCTGACTTAAAATCACTCTCTCTTTCAATATGTTTTTTTAAATTGTTGCTTTTTAATTTCATTGCATGTATTATGGAACTTTTGCTTTGCATTGTAAACATTTCAGTTATTTACTCAGGAACTGATACTGTAATGCATAGGAAGACAAGCTCTGTATTCCACTTTTTTTTCTCACTAGCTGAATGGTAATAGGTATGCCATATAAACTCTCTAAATTTTAGTGTCTTCATCTATATAGTACAATGGGGATACTAACTAATGCTACCTATCTCCTAAGGTTGTAACAAGAATGGAATAAAATAATACGTGTAAATTATTTGGCACAGTTCCTGGTATCTGTTGCTAAATATTATTATCATTATTATTGTTGCTATAGTTGATGTTAATACTGGCCAATACATTGTAAACTCCTAGAACCTTGGGATCACTTCTTTTGTATTCTTGATATAACACAAGAGTAAGTGCTTCAGTGAAGGCTTTTGGAATGAAGGGGTAAAAACAAAAAAAAGAATTAGTGCATGCTGTCAGTTCTGCTTCAACATACTCATCTTAGAACAAGAGATATTTTCCAGTTGTAGGTATACAGTATTCTTTGGCATCAGTTGCATAGTGTGAATGATCATTCAGATTTGTGAAACTGAAAACGTTCTTTATAATGTATATTTCATAAATGTATACAGATTAAGAAGGATTAATTTAGAATAGTGGGATAATCTAAATAGCTACCCTAAAAAAATTACCACTGGCATTTTAATGAAATGTTATTTTACAACTTTAAAGCTCATAGCAATATAATTAGTAATATGTGTAATCTTTATTACCAATCTTAATCTTTTTTATATGACTGAAAAATTATTTTATGGTAGTACAATTAAAATAATGCTAAAAGTGTCAGCATAACAGAATTAAACTAAAGTAACTACTACAATATTGTACCCCAAACTGGCTAATTTAAATGCAAAATACTTTGTACAGGCTATTTATCTGGGCTAATGCATGTTAAGGGATTTAGGAAGTAGTTTGTGTAACTGAAATAAAAGGAAAAATAAGCACTGTACAGCAATCTTTACTATTGTTTAACATGAGGGAAATATTAAATAGGTTTCTATATAGGCCACTTGAGGAAAATGTATTAGAAGCCCTATCATAGCATAGTAAATATAAAGATGACTGCCAGGAACTACTACGTTCATAGGCTTTTAAAGGACAGATTTGAAATGCTTAAAGTTGTCCGTTTCACAGAGATAGTACAATATTAATTATGACAACTAGAGTGAAGGTGTGCAATTTTGAAAGTATGTGGTATATTTTGAAAACGGGCTTTTGACAGACTGGACAGTTGATTAGTGGACACATGACAAGGGTTAGATTTTTTTCTGAGTGCTTCTGTCAATTCATAATAATGATTCTACCACTTTATAATTATTATAAGGTGAAAATATGAAAGAGTTTAAAAATAAGATTGAAAAATAAAACTGGACTCAGGATAGAAATAGGAAAATACAGATAAGTAGAAAAAACACTTAGATTTTCACCATACATACAGTTACACACTTAATATTTTGTACATATATTTATAGTTTCTACTCTCTTATAATTTTAATTTTCTTAAGAAAAAAGTTTTGATCATATTCCATAGAATATTTATGTGTAATACAAAGGAATCCAAGTAATATATGTTAGATACAAATTACTTATAATAGTGAATCATCTGTATTTTCCTTGTGTTATTTTAGGCCCTCATTTTTTAGACCCTCCAAAAGTATTATGGCTTATATATTTATTCTTCATTTTTAGACCTACTCATTTTTAAAAACCGATTAGCATTTAGAATATTTTGTTAAAGTTTAAATCACTTCTTAATAATCATAACCCATTAAAATTGTATGTAACTTATGACAGAAGCAGGGATGATAGATTTGAGAGAAACTAGATGCTATAGTATGGTGTGTTTATTATCCTAGTGCAATTGCGGAAAGGACAACTCTGATTTAACAGATGATGCTGCATATTGTATTTGTTTGATTTTGATCATGTAGGTTCCAGCACACCTGGAAAGCTCTGCAAGACCTCAGCTACAGAAAGCCCAGAGAGAGCATGTAAACTCTTTTATGACCCTTGATCACCAGATCATCCCAACTCTTAAACGGTCACAACCTGCAGTGCCAAGCGGTGGGCCTCTCGTGCAGCATGCACACACAGCTCTGGACAGTGATGCTGGCATCACAGAAAACCCGCTCACCAAGTTACTAACTCTTGGGAAAGAAGATGACAATGCACAATGGCATGTATGTCTAATGGCAGGTTATGAAAATATATTGTCAGTTTTTGAAAAAAAACTCTATTAAAGTAATTGAAGTCAACATTATCACAGTAAACATTCCAAATGCAAGTGTAACAAAAGATGTGCTTTTAATTAATTATTCTCTATTAACTATGCATATAAATTCATATGCATAATTATAAGAATTCATTTTTAGTACTCCCTTCAGTTATGTATTAATGTGAATTAAGATAGACACTAACAGTAGTATGTGTTTACAAGATTTATCTCTAATTGTAAATGTTTTCTGATAAGTTTAGTTGAAATATTGATCAGTAGATTGTCTTAAATATCCATTAAAATAATTTATCCAAATAAAATAAAATTTGCTGTAGAAATGACTATTAGAATAAGACTAATAATCTTATTGCATTTATATTTTATGAAATTATATCTGAATCTTTTAACTTTTGCTTTTTTATACATTCAATTTTACTTTTAATAAATACTTGGCTACTATTTGCTGAATAGCAAATTTAGAGGTGCTAAGGATACAAAAATAAATGAGTATTTAGCTTCATGGAGTTTATATTTATTGTGACTTGCTTATAATGAACCTTCAGAAAATATTGAAGTATGAATAGAACTGGGAAACACTGGTACTAGACAAAAGACTTCATTTAATGTTTCAATATTAAAAAAAACTACATTAATAACTGAGCTTTCTTTTCTTTTTTCCATTAGATTTGTTAGATAAAGATATGGTCCTATGATCTCCCAGGTTTAATCTCCCAATCTACATTCCTGGTGATTATTGCTGATTTCAGGTCAATGCTTATTATCTATTAAGCCTGTAGCCTCCAGGCACAAAAGGATGATGCTCAGAATCTCAGTATTTAAAATCTGAATGATAGATAATTTTTTTAACAAATTTTATATTAACCTGGAAAAGACAAAAAATAAGGCCTCTGGTAGATGGTTGATAAAATATAAAACAATAAAAAAATAGAAGCTTTGAAATCTAAAACCGAATGTAAGTATCTACATGTATATTTATTCAAAATTTACAGTAGTGGATATATAAAAAAGTTTCTCCCCCCCCAAATGAATGTAGAACCAGATTCTCTAGTCACTTTATGAAGATTGTAAAAATATATAGAAGATGAAATAATCTGTTCAGTAAATAGTAGACATACACACAATACAATTTATTCTACAACTCCTTCTTTCAAAGTTCATTTTCTCATGTAAAATATTGATTTATAAAGAGAAAAACAAATCCTGAAAGATACACATATGCCAGTTAATTTTAGGTAAAACCTAGAAAATTATTTTATTATATATTTTATAAAATATGTACTCTAAAAACTGAGAATGGATAAGCAACATAGATTTGCCTTTCTGTCTTTTATCTTTTGTTCATGTTTAAGCACACATCTTACCTTTGCTTTTATACTAAGTCTGTACATATTAAGAAAATACACATTTTTACTGGTCTTTGGGTACTCTCAATTAAAGAGTCTCATGGCTTGGAAGGGTGCAAACTCCCAAGAATTACATTGGCTTTGTGGCAATGTGAACAATGGCTATAGACAATTTTTTTTCTATTTTTTTAAACCATCATGTTTTAAATTACATATACAAAAGTATCTTATAACCATCATTAATGTCCATCTAATCACAGTTTTATTCAGTCTGTAGTAGTTTCAATCAGTGTGTGGTCTCTTTGAATTTGGTATGTTTATACATTTTTACATACTGCCATCATTCACAGACTTGCTATCTTTGATAGCTAGGATAAATCCTGTGCTGTTGCAATATTCTAATACATTTATTGGTGCTTGGAGTCTATGACTCAAAGCAGAAAGTATATATAGTCTTTGGACACAGTCAGTATAGTATAAATGTGTGGTCTCGGTTTTTAATTTCTCTCACCCATATGTGTATACCTTGTAGAATTGTTTTAATACTTGCATTTTAAGTTTTTAACACAAGGGCAGAGTTTGAGCTCAGGAGATTGTGGCTATTGCCATCTTTTTTTTTTTTCTCTCAAGCCTTTTCTACCCGTGAAAACAGGGAGCATTTCGTCAATTCAAAGAAGACTGCAGAAATCATAGCTACCACAGGATAAGTCTGAGAACAACTTTATATTCAGGATTTGATAATTGGAAATAGGAATAACTTGAAGACTGAAAATCTCTAAGATGAAATATAAAATCAAAAGAAGCATTTTGTAACATGAGTTTTGCTAAGATACAATGCAAATTTGTACCCATAGCACATGGACCCTTCTGCACTTAACCCTTGCACCTGGCTCAGACTTATCCTTTAACATCCCCAAGGAGCTTCATGTTTCAGCTCTCTGGGTTCACCACTGGTCCTCATGGTGGCTGGGTTCTCCTTCTTACAACTTTATCTCCTGCTTATTTGATCACCACCATTTGTCTGGATAATTCCAATTCGCCCTTCAAAATTCATTTCAGGTTTCTTGTCTAAGGTGCTTTCCCTGGTGATGCTCTCCGTCTGGGCTTAGTGTCTATTAACTGAGTTTTCATAGCAACATTAATATCATATGGATAACAATTGCATTTTTCATGGCATTCTCACATCACATGATATGTTTTAATTATGGCTTTTGTTGTTTTTCTTATTTTCTAATCTGTTAATTCCTTGATGAAAATACCATAACTTATTCACATTTTAATCTCTGGCTCCTAAGACAAATTTCTGCCAATTATTAATCAGTGCATATTTTTGGCTAGTTTATAAGTTAATGAATAATAAGTACCCTTATTTCAATAATATTTCTCTACTTGCTTTTATCGGTACTATGATACTTAAATAATATGGTATAATTTTAGAAGAACCATGAGAGAAGTAAAATCAAGGCACTCTAGAAAATCAGAAAGAAGATAAATTTTTTCAGTGTGAGGTCTCAGGGAATCCTGGAAGAGGTAATACTCGAATTGGGTTTTGAAAAACATGTATATCAACAGCAAAGATGGCAGAAGATAATTTTTTGAGTAGAGAATGCTGTAAGCTAGGGGCAGAGTGGACAAGTATAAGTGGGTTTTGAAGGTGATACAATTTGGTGCAGATAAGTGACTGAGGTTAGAAAGGAGGATTCGAGTGGGGCTTTGGAGCTTAAATGCAGATTTGGGAACTTAGAATGTGATTCCAGGGTAGTGGGGGACTGTATCAATTAGATCTGCATTAGGAGCATGAAAGAGAAACCCACTTCCAGTGATTTAACCAGATGAGAGATAAAAATTTTTCTCCCATAATATTTTTCTCTCATAAGAATCTTGCATTATCTCACATAGTCTTATATAATTATATCTTATAATTGTTAACAACATAGAATATTGACAGTGATATTAACAACGAAATTAAGAGAACATACATTTATTCCTTATTTTATATCAGGTGATATTTTAAATACTTTATCTGGATTAATTAATTTAATTTTTAAAAAAGCACTATGATTTACTATTATCTCCATTTTTAGTTTTTTTTTGAATGGAGGAAGAAAAGTCTTCCTCTGTCACCCAGGCTGGAGTGCGATCTCAGTATGATCTCAGCTCACTATAACTTCTGCAGTCTGGGATCAAGAGATTGTCATGCCTCAGCCTCCCAAGTAGCTGGGACTACAAGCACAAGCCACCACATCCAGCTAGTATTTTTATTTTTAGTAAAGATGGAGTTTCACCATGTTGGCCGGGGTGATCTTGAACTCCTGACCTCACATTATCCACCTGCCTCGGCCTCCCAAAGTGCTGAGATTACAGGCATAAGCCACCACACCTGGCCTCTATTATCTCCATTTTTAAAATGGGGCAACTTGTGTGAAAAGTAGTCCAGAGTAGGTAGTCAGAGGCTGGTGTAGTTCTCTGTTGTGATGTCAACATAGATCAATTCTTCCTCTACCTTTCTTCTTTACTATGTGACTTTTATCGCAAAGAGCTCCACATGATCACAAGAGGGCCTCTTAACCTCTCAGGTCCTCAAATCAGGTGGACAGTAGAGAGAGAAGCAAGTAGAATGCCTCTGTGAGGAAAGAAAAACTTTTGCGGAAATTCACAACAGACCTATGTAAATGACTTAGTCAAAACTGTGTCACATGGCCACATTTAGCTTGATGTGAAGCTGAGAAAAGTACATTTTTTCTTCTGAGCATATTATTCATCAAAAACATTAGTAAGAAATAAGAAGAAAATTGATGTTTACTACACAACTTTCGATGGATCTGCCATGGAAACAAGTTTTTGAGTACATAAGTATCCTAATCAAAGCAGTGCTTCAGAGACATTTAAATGGCAGTTGAGAGGGAAAGATTTGAGGTTAAGGTTTGTGCTAGGTGAACAGATGACAGAATATTACAATGAAATTTAGTTATAGCCCGAATCAAGACAATGGGTGATAGGGAAAATAAAAGAAATGAACTCAGGGGATAATGGATCTCCATGTCATATTATGTAAAGTGAAGGTAGAGATGAGTGTGCTGCAATTTTGAGATTTTTGAGCCTTTACAGGATGAATAACATAGATGAAGGAACTGTTAAGAAAAGCATGGGAGTAGAGGGAGTGTAGAGTTTGGCATGAAAGTGATGATGAGCTAACTTAGAAGACAATTAGGAGAAGTTCAAAGGACAATTGAAAATTAAAAAAAAAACATATTTCTCAGAAAAAAGCTTAGAACAGTAAATAAGATTTAATTTGTTTTTTTTTTTTTCATTCAAGCAGCTGTCATTGCCACATGCTCAGGGGAAAAAACTGCACATCATGTATAATCTATACCATATAGAAGCTTTAGGTTGAGGACAAGAGAAAAAAATAACAAATAATTATAATATTATATAGAAAAACTTAAGAGGAAAATGACTAGTAGGGCATTTAGCCAGATGGGATAGCATGAGCACAGAATAGAGATGGGAAACAGTGTGAAATGAATAGAAGAGAAGGCAGATGGTGGTAAAAGATAACGTCGAAGAAGTAAGTAATCAGCAAATTACAGAGAGGTTAGTACTCCATGATAAACAGTATCAAGTCACTGTAGGGTTGAAACTTGGGAGCTAGGGTGACATAATTAGATTTGACTCTAGATCACTTCGTCAACTATGTAGAGGGAGAAGTCTGGACTCAGGGATAGGGAACAGCTGGGAGTCTATTTCTATTGTGCGGTGCAAGAAAATGAGGCTCTCCCTTAAAATATGTTGAACTGTGGTATCAGTGAGATCATCACGTGGAGATGTTGGTGACAGCTAGATATCCAAATTTGCTGGACTGAAGGAAGAGATTTGAGATTGTTAGCGTGCGGATGGTCCTTGAAATCTTGAATGAGAAATAAATCCTGTTGAGAACCTGAATACCGTGAGGAGAGTGATAGCTAAAGATACTATTTTGAAGATAACCAACATTTAAGGGGTGGTCAGAAGAGAAGGCCCATAAAAGTAAAGTAAAAAGATAACTGGGAGAGTGTGATGTCATTGATGCGAAATAAAGAATTAGCTTAAAGAAGGAAGGAATGATTCCCACACCCAAATGTAGCAGATGAGTCTAGTAAAATAAGAACTGATCAATATCTGTTGAACTTGGCAGAGTCAATAAAAATGGCAACAAAAGGAATGTCATGTAAGAAGGTGAGCACAAGCCATTCTACCTTGAATTCAGAGTTAATAGAAGGTGGAGAGATGGACCACCTGGGATGTTTGGACACAGAGGTAACAGGACAAAAGCATAAAAGGTCATAAAATAAAAATTGTCCAGGTGATATGCCAGTCTTTAGACTGGATCTAAAACAAAGGCTGCATTTGATGAATGAGATCATGGAATTTAAGATTTCAGAAATGAAGCAGTTTAGATGATAACAAGACCCAAGAAATGGCTTTGAGTACAGGTAAAGAGAAGTCTAAATTTAAGTTTGTGTGCTGAACTATCAGATTTAGAGAGAGTTAAAATATTCAACTCCAAGTATTGATTTACTTTTCCATAGAATTCTGACAGTTGTTTATATCTTTTAGGTGCATATGTGTTCATGATCACTTGGTATTATTTTTCCTTCAGATTTTAACCTTGACATTTATATTGCTTAATATGAATACAACTACTGTGGATTTCTCTTAGTTATATTTATGATACTTTAATTAACCTTGTTTCAGCTTTTTCTGTTGTTTTATTTTAAATGTGTCTCTTATAGACAAAATGTTACAAAACCTTTTAAAAGTCCAATTTGAGAGTTTCTCAATCAGTATCGTAACTCATTTACGTTTCTGTATTTACTTTAATATTAGGATTTAACTTTTTTTTTGTTTTAAGTTACTATACTTTCTGTTTCTTTGCCCTCTTTTTTTCTATCTTCCATTGGCCAGTTGAATATGTGAAGCTTTTTATCTTTTTTTCTGTTTGTTACTCCCAATATTTAAAAAGCCATCATTATGTTTTTTTCTACATCTATATCCTTGTTTAACGTTATATATGTCATATTTTTTTTTTTTTTTTTTTTTTTTTTTTTTGAGACAGAGTTTCGCTCTTGTTACCCAGGCTGGAGTGCAATGGCATGATCTCGGCTCATCACAACCTCCACCTCCTGGGTTCAGGCAATTCTTCTGCCTCAGCCTCCTGAGTAGCTGTGATTACAGGCATGTGCCATCATGCCCAGCTAATTTTTTGCATTTTTAGTAGAGATGGGGTTTCACCATGTTGACCAGGATGGTCTCGATCCATTCACCTTGTGATCCACCCGCCTCGGCCTCCCAAAGTGTTGGGATTACAGGCTTGAGCCACCGCGCCAGGCCCTATGTCATATTCTTAAGTAAACATCTACTTTAGTATGGTCTCATCTCCTTGTTGTCATGTACCTTTCTGTGTTGATATTTATAGAATTAATGTAAGTGTAAAATTTGTCTATATATACATATCAATAGTAATACATATATAAATATTATGCATGTATGTATCTCTCTATATATCATAGAGTTACTTAGATCACAAAAAGTTTACTGTTCTTGACTCATTTTGTTTTTGTATCACTTTCATGGTTTTATTTATCTTCTGGAGTATTCCTTAATCTGTTTTTAAAGGGTCTTTTTGCCTCAAAGTTTCTGTGTTTTTATATCCAAAAAGAAAATGTAAAAGATACTTTGTTGACTATAAATGTGTAGGTTCAAAGTTCTTTACCTCTAATATTTCAAGTATTATCCCATTTTCTTCTTGCACTCAGTGTTGCTTAAAAGTTTCATCCTTGTTCTTTTGTAAACCTTTATTTTCACGTATCTGAAAATGTATGTTTTCCTTTGTCCTTGAATCTTACACTTTCTATGCCTATTATCTCCATTTTTGTTTTTGTCAAGAAATTTGCTCTTTCTTTCTATTTTATTATATTATTATTTTTAGGATGCTTACTTGCTGGGTGTAATTCTTATTTTGTCTGATTTATTAATTCTGTTTCGTCTGATACAAAATGGTGTGTTTGCTGTCTTTTTAAAATAACAAATGGATTCTTAGGTTTTTAATTATGGAGATACTTTAGGCTGGATTTTAGATTTTAACATCCATTCAGATAATGGTAAAACCGAAATTAGGGGAAAAAGTAAAATAGCGGTGTTAAAGGCAACGGCATAGCTTCCAAAGGTGGGTGAACTTTCACATGTAACCAAGAAAAGTTCCTTTCTAAAATAAGGGAACCTAGCATGCTTTATTGTCAAAGTGAAAAATTAAAGAGACCATGTCATTTATGACGTAAGCTTCCAGAGAGAAAATAGATGGATGATTTATGTGTCATTTTTACTGAATCCACTGCAAGTATCCAAAAAAAAAGCAGTTTGTTTAGCAATCTTCTCAGATCTCCTTCACATTTTTTCATTACAAAGTTTTCACCCATTTCATGTTAGAATATGAGTAAAATATCACAAAATAAAAATTCAAGTTTAATAACAAGAATTCACTTAAAGAATTTCAGATACTGGACTAACCAAAAGAAACAAAGTATGCACATGTATTAACCTAGATTCTTTAAAATCTCTCTATGCACAGGAGTTTAACATCTGACCATGGCTGGAGCTACATCCTTCACTGTAGTACCCATGACCACATGTGGCTATTTGAATTTAAAGTTAGTTCAAATTCAATAACTTATTTATTTTTATTTTTATTTTTTGGAGGGTTCTCACTTTGTTGCCCAGGCTGGAGTGCAGTGGAATGATCTCTGCTCACTATAGATTTTGCCTTCCTGGTTCAAGTGATTCTCCCACCTCAGCCTTTGAAGAAGCTGGGACTACAGGTTTGCACCATTTTGCCCAGCTAATTTTTGTATTTTTGGTAGAGACAAGGTTTCACTATATTGGCTAGGCTGATCTAGAAGTCCTGACCTCAAGTGATCCACATGCCTCAGCCTCCCAAAGTGCTGGGATTACAGGTGTTAGCCACTGCACCTGACCAAATTCGATAATATTTTAAAAAATTAAATGCAATTAAAATTTCAGTTTCTCAGTTACACTAGCCATATTTCATGTGTTTAGTAGTCATATGTAGTTAGTTATTATTGTTAATATATTGGTCATTTCAGATATAGGACATTCCCATCATTGTAGAAATTTCTATTACATACCGCAGGCCTTGAGGATTCTACAATGTCAGTTTCTTGCATGCTTTTCCACTTCATCTGTAACCACTCTTGTCCTTGTGCAATCTGCTCTATTCCCATTAATGCTCATTCTTTCTCAAAGATGTGAAACTTGTTCCTACATTAGGTCTTTCTCATTCCCTTCCCAAGGACCACCCTTTCCCATGTTATTCTTATCTCTGTTCAAACATCAGTAAATCTTTCTCTGATGTACTTTCTAAAATAACAACCATTTCATCAAGCTCTATCCTCTACCTGCTTTAATATCTTCAGCCCACTGTTTGTTATTAAGCTGTTTATGGGTCTGTTTCCTTAAGAATTTGAACTGCATAAGAGTGAGAATTTCATGCTGTTGGCTATGGTAGCTCCAGTTCTAACCACAATATCTCACAATAAACATTGCTTAGTTAATATTTGTTAAGATATGAATAGTGTTCCATATATTTTGAAGCATCTTAGTAGAATTCTCTGAACACTTAATTTTCTTAAGTTCCTAGATATCTTGCTTTGAAGATAATATCAATAGAATTATAAGATATTTTTCCATATCTATCAGAGTATACTCTCAATTGTATCTGCATATATCATGGGAAATTCACAGTACTACAGTTAACTAAATTAAACATTAACAATATCTTTGACTTTATATCACATTTAAAAATTACACTAAATGCAGTATGATGGAAGAGAAGAGAGCAAGGGCTAGAGCAGAGAGAGAGACAGAGAGAGAAAGAAACAACCATTTTTTAAACACATAAGCTTTTAAAATCTCCCTCGGCTAAAGTACAGAAGGAGGGAAATTTTCTATTTTAGAAAATAATTGAGAAAGGAATTAGGAAGCCAATGAGGTTTGGATTATAGAGCCAAATTTCTAGGATGCCAGTCCTTCCTCCACCACTCACTCACTATATAATCTGGGACAAATCATTGAATTTTTTTCTCTCGGTTTTCCTTTTCTGTATAGCAGAGTACTCATTTCATAGGATTATTATAAATATTAAATGAATGATGTATGCAAAGCATTTAGAACAGTGCATGGTACTTCTAATGGACTATAAAAGTGATTTTTATTGTTACTATTTAAAATGTCCATGATTATTGCTGTTTTTGCTGCTGCTGTTGCTGTTATATATTATTATTGGTCTTTAGATAAGGTAGAATGAAATGTTTTCATATATTCTGTATCTACAGAAATGTACTGGCAAATATTTAATGATAAATATTTAGATATCCACATGTAAGATACAATCATGCAATCAGAACATTTAAAACAAATAAAATTTGTGGAAGGTATTCTTTGTGCGTATTAAGTATAGGGACTCTGTCTGCCTAGAGATATTTTATGATAACCACTCTATTTATGTAGATACTGATTTCCAAGAGACTAGCTCAGGGAGCTTTGCCAAGTTGTCACCTGTCAGCCTTTGGACAAAAGTGCAAGGAAGAGCAACAAACCAAAGACCGTCAAACCAAAGATTGTCAAGATTCCTGCATTTTCTATTTTAAAGTAGTCTGTGTTTATATATATGTTATATTGAGGTTTTATATATATATAAACTCAATTTAAATTGTCTAAAAAACTTTTCAAGATTGCTAGAATTTTTCTCTCTGATTTCAGACTGAAGCATAACTTTTATCATTATGTACAATATTCTAAATGTATTATATTTTGCTAGATGGAGGACGTTATTGAGGATATAATCGATATGGAATCAAGTTTTAAAGAGGAAGGAACAGACTCTCCTCTGCTAATGCAAAGAACAGTAAGTGCTTTCAGACCCAGGAAGGTCATTGAAACTGAAATGAATACACTCTAATAATAAAAAAAAAACCATACATATATTGGATTAGCAAATGGTATTTTTTTTCTGCACTTTGAAACAGACAAGATAAAGATAAATACTAGAAAATATTTATTGGTGCAGAAAAAAAGATTTCCTAATAGTTGAGGAAGAATATAGTGCTTGTACTAATCTTTCTCTCTCTCTCTCTCTCTCTCTCTCTCTCTGTGTGTGTGTGTGTGTGTGTGTGTCTATCTAATTATATATACATGCGTCTAACTATTATCTAATTTGCTAGCATTTTCTGTAAGGAATTTAATCTTTAGATTTTTTATTTTAAGCACAGCATATAATCAAACACCCTTAAGAGGTCATGACTAAATTTTGACTATTTTCCCATGACTATTATAGCTTTCAGATTCAGAGGCTCTATACTTTTGTAGAAGAAAGAAAATATTACAACAATGAAAAATATAAATTTACTTCTAAGCCAATAGCCAGAGGTTAAAGTCAAATTGAAAAAGAAAGAACAGGCCTCACCCTCCTTTAAAGCATGTAGAAAGACTTCTGTGTTGAAATCAGCACAAATTCCTGGAATACTACTCAATGAAGAGATAGTGTCTTATCTCCTATTTGCTTGCTGTGTGCCTTCTGATTGTTCATTTATGATTCATAAAAATGTTATCTGTAAAGGGTGTATAAGCTCTTTCAACACATTTTGAAGGATTATTGTTGGTTTGCTTATGGTTTACACCCTTTTACAGAACACAAGAAGAAAGAATCTCAAAGATTGCAACTGAATTGTTACTTTAAACATTTATTTTTTGAAAAGTGAATTCTGACTGTACTGAGTATTGTGGACTATTCATCAATAAGTCAATAGGCTAGACTACATTTTGATGGATGTTTTCAATTTAGGGCCTAGAAAAATTGGTGGTGGAAGCATCTTTTCTCTTTTCTGCATCAATTCTTGAGTAGGCTATCTAGTGAGAGAAATGTCTCTACTCTGTTCTGCAGGACCTCCACAGAGTGCAAGTCAAGGCACCAATGTTAACTTTACCTGCTAAATATCAGATGAAGTTCAAAATCTGTATTTTGTTGCAGGATTCTTTTTTTCAGTTTTCATTTTTTTTAACTATAGAATAATTATTCTACCTTTTTTCTCTTAATATTTCAAGTAGCATAGTGACATAAAAACTCATTATCTAGATACATATGATATTAAGGCTACTATCTCCCTTTCTAATTTCACAGCATGAGGATACTATTTTCTTAACTAGTATTCAGTTTCTGAGTTTAAGGAAATGATATTAATTTCCTGCAAGCTTCTCCTCTTTGTACATGGTACTTACTTCATTGAAATTTTATACTGATACATTCTCTGTCGAATTACTTGCTTGTTTTGTAGAGTCTGTTTAGAAAGGCTTACTCAGTAAAAAATTGGTGATGAATTCTGTTGGGAATATGCTTTTGATATACAGAATGTACTTTTAAATAGATGGATACTACTGGCCTAAGTGTATTCACATAAAGAAATATCTGCTGTTGACCAACCAAAGATTATTGATAATTCTAGATCCACACATAAAACCAAGTAGTTTAATTAACCAAATATTTACTGAATACTTATTCTATGTAAAGCATAATATTCACACAGTATGATACTGCAAGTTGAGTGAGGCATAATTCACATGTCAAAAGATGACCATATAATGGGGTAGCACAGTGAGTTGCGCCTGAGAGTCAGGGAGAGAAAGAATGTGGAACATGTGTCAAACCCGGTTCTCATCTAGAAATTAAGCGAATCACTTAACCTGTCTTTTCTTCGGTATCTGTTTCTGTATTATGAGAATAATTAAAATATTGGTCTCCGAAGGCTTTTTTAAATTGATATAGACTACATGTGTGCATTTTAAATGCTGGTCAGAGATTTGCTCTGAAGCTCAAATGAAGGAGAAACCATGTGAAAGTGAGAATTTTTGGAAGTCCTTTAGAAAGAGGTGATGTTTGAAATATAGTTATGAAGTACTGTATAGTTAAGATTTTAAGAGATAGACATGAAGGCAGAAAAGTAGCGAGTTAAGAGAACAACATAAGGCAAGAAGTGAGAAAAAAGAGAATGTACAAGAATAGCTGGTAGAATAGGGGTAGGAAATTCTGAAGGATTTTTATAGTTTATGTAGATAAAAGCAAAGACTTGTTAGATTCAGAAAAAAGCTTTGAGTAAGTATATTAGCCAGTGAACTTTTGGTTGCAGGTGGTTAACCTGACTCATAAGGGGCTTAAGCATGAAAGGAATTTATTGGTTCATGCCATCTAAAAATCCCTAAGTAATATTGTATGTGGGCATCCCTTTGTAAATTTGTCTCTGTTTTCTTCTGTGCTGGCTTTATTCTCAGCCATTGAACAGACACTGTCATAGCCTATTCCCAGCCATGCATACACTTTTTTCTTGCTAACCTAGTTTTTTTCAGACATCCATTCCTTCACAAGAAAAAGGAAGTTTCTGATTAATTTAAACCAATTCTGGTGGCCCCATTTCCCTTGCCAGAGATTGTTTTAAGAATGGGCTCGTGCTGCAATTTTGGCAAGTTGAGCAGGATACTGAGAACTGCTTGGAAGTTTTCTTCAGTCTATACTTTCAAGAGAGAAGGGTTTTTGCTTCTCTATGATGTTATAGGACAATGTGATTTATGGGGCTGCTGTAGCCTTTTTTTCCTTTCTAACCAAAAGGTAGATAAAGTGAGGAAAAACAAAAGAAACAAAGGGAAAGAGAAAATCAACAGATACGCAAAGAAATGTTGCTTCTATGACCCTGGAGAATTATTTTGCCCATGGATTTTACATTATGTAAGTTTTTTTTTCTTTATTTTATGAGCTAATTATGCCAGGAGTTTTTGGTTCTCGTAAACAAATGCATCCTAATGGAAATATTCAGTTAGGTTGGAATACCTAAGAGGAAATCTTTTTCTTCTTAGTTCCAGTTAACGCTCTGGGATAAAACAGCAATGTCTGGCATATATCTATTTCTAAGCCAATGTCTCTGGGTCTTGGGCCTACACTAGCCCTGTGGCTTGAGCAGCCCTCCACAACACATTGTCCAGACTAAGAGTGAGAACCAAGAAAGCAGTAGTTGTTACCCAAGCAATTGTGAATGGATTCTAGTCAGGCTAAATCAACAGATGTTTATTACAGTAGGCTTAAAAAATGAGAATATTTATCAATAAGTTTTATTATGTTTACCTACTATATGACAAGGGTTGTCTGTGTTACTCCATTTTGCATTTCTATAAAGGAATACCTGAGGCTGGGTACTTTATAAAGAAAAGGGGATTATGTGGCTCATGACTCTGCAGACTGTATACAGGAAGCATTACCCCAGCATCTGCTTCTGGCAAGGGCCTCAGGAAGCTTCGGTCATGGTATAAAGGAAGAGGAGCCAGAGTGTCACCAGAGTGGTGAGAGAGGGCGCAAGAGAGTGGGGAGAAGTTGCCATGCTCTTTTAAATAATCAGCTCGCATGTGAATAATCATCCTAGCTCATTATCTAGGGCCAGCTCTACCACTTGTATCTGGGATCCCTTCCAAAGGACTTGATTTTTCCTAAATCTCTCCTCCTCCTAGATCATCAGTATATGCTGATCTCCTGGATTATAAATATCAGGATATATCAGCCTTTAATAGCACTCACTAAAAGCAAACCAAACCAAACACATTTCCTCTCTGGCTCCCAGACTAGTTCATGACTCCTTTACACACACACACAAACCTCACTGCCCACATTTTCTCCCTGCGTCCACTTCCTTCCCTGTCATTCTCTCATCTCCAGTAGAGATTTTATCTTCGACAGGGATCTGGAAACCAATCAATGCAAAAATCCAATAGCAAATTCTCCATTCTCACTTGACTTTTCTTCTCAGTGGGATTTGACATGGTTGACCATTTCCTTCTTCTTGAAGAGCTATCTGGGATTCTGTGGATTCTCTGATTTTTCACTCATTCTACTGGTTCTTTTTCCTCTAAGAAATGTCTGAGTTCTAGAGTGTCCCAAGGCTCAGTCTTCAGTCCTCTTTTCTCATATATCAGTACACAGCCTATAGGTAACATCAACACATCTCTGCCTAGATCATTCTCCTATATACCAGACTCATATATTCTACTGCTTACTTGATATCTTTTGTGGTTCTAACAGACATCTTAAACTTAACATAGCTGAAAAGAAGTCCTCCCTCCCAAATCTGCTTTTAGTTTATGTGAAACAAGCAAACACAAATGGTCATTCTCTGCTTTTCTCTCTCTCTTACTCCCATACCAACATCTAGCAGTATATCTTTGTAATCCAGAATTTCCAGAATCTCACAGCTTCCTATCATGTCCTCTTGTAAAACATATTCTTTGGGAGGCCGAGGCGGGTGGATCACGAAGTCAAGAGATCGAGACCATCCTGGTCAACATGGTGAAACCCCGCCCATCTCTACTAAAAATACAAAAAAATTAGCTGGGCATGGTGGCGCGTGCCTGTAGTCCAAGCTACTCGGAAGGCTGAGGCAGGAGAATTGCCTGAACCCAGGAGGCGGAGGTTGCGGTGAGCTGAGATCACGCCATTGCACTCCAGCCTGGGTAACAAGAGCGAAACTCCGTCTCAAAAAAAAAAAAAAAAAATCACATTCTGTTATCTCTCACTACTGCCACAGGCTCTGCTACTTTTTGTTCCCTTACAGCCGTTCTTCACAGAGCAGCCAGAAGAACCTTCCTAAAGCAATAATCAGATCCCGTTTCTCCTTGCTTAACATTTTATTAATTTTCTGAAACACTCAGATTATAATCCAGACACTTTATTGTAGTCAGCACTTCCCTTTCACTTCAGGGTCTGGATTCAATGGCACCCTTTCTTTTCCTGAAACATGGCAGGAATACTATCATCTTGAAACCATTGCACTTCCTTTTCTTAGTTTGGAATGCATTCATCTCAAAACTTTGCTTGGTTACCTCTTAATGATTCAGATTGTTAGTCAATGTCAGCTTGTCAAAGGGGCCTACCACTATTACCCTAACTGTAAGACTCTACCCCATGACTCCTCAAATCAATGTCTTATTTTATTTACCCTCTGACTTGTAAGTAGTGTAACACAAGTGATCTTATTTATTATTGCATTTACCTATTTATTCTGTGCTTCCACCTGTAGAATGCGAACTCCTTGAAGACAGGGATTTTGTCTGTCTCATTTACTGCTGTGTCTCTGGAGCCTAGAACAGTAGCCTGTTTTGTCGTTGTTGTTGTTGTTGTCAGTATCCAGCACAGTGACTAACAAACACATCATAGGTGCTCAGCAAATGCATGTTAAATAAATGACTAACATTCACACAAGTATTGAAATAATTTTTTTCATTATGATTCCTATTCAGGAATACTTTTAACTGACTAAAAGCAGAAGCAACAAGGATAAAGACAACAATAATAATAGCTACCATGCATTGGTTACTTACTAGGTGACAAGAATTATGCAAAATACTTTTTGTGAAAACTGCATTTAACTTCATGACAAACCTATGAGATAGAGACTGTTATTGCCTATTAAAATTTTATAAATGAGGAAAGAAGCTTAGAGAAGTTCAGTAGCTTGTCCAAGTTCATATAGTTAATGAATGGCAAAGTAGGGGCTTGAATTCAGCCCTGCATGAAACCAATGTAACTATCCTACTCACTCTGCTGTGCCAGCTGTTTCAGGAAAGTAGCCATTTCATAGAACTATAGAATCCTATGATTTGAAGGGACCTGAGATAGATCTGATCATCATCTACACTCCAGCTGAATGATTGTTTAGCCTCTATGTTTATATGTCTGTATTATTTCTACCCATTGGTCTTAGTTTCACCCCTTTCTTTCAGAGACGTGGTTGTGCATAGTAACTCATTTCTTTTAACATATATAGGTATTTTTCAATCAAGTGTCTGTAAATGCTGGTGGCATTTGGCAATCTAAGTAAACTGTTATAGTTCAAGATCATTCCAGAGACGAGGAGTGAGTAAATATTAACAACCCCCTGTGCTTGGTTGGAACTTGAAAGGACTGCATAACATCCGTGAGCAAGCTTTTGTCAATCACAGTCTAGACCAGATTAGTCTTAAAGTCCAAAGAAGAACCAAAGTTCACTTGAGTGTAGAAGTTTCTGCACAGTTCTCTTGGTTATTGTTTGCAAGTTTAAGGAAAAGAAAATGATGAAGGAGAAAGAGAAAACCATTGCTATTGTGAAGGTTATAGACACCTCAAAGTTAAAACTGGTGAGCAAGTATATTTTGAAATTCTTTCAGGGTTTGGAGATGAAAGCACATTACTGAATTTAAACTTTATAAACTTATAGTCAATAAAAAAAGGTATGTAAAAATTGAGCTTTGAAATGCATAAAATATATTCTGCTGTATCGACAAGTGTGTTTACTTACAAGATTGCTTTTAGTGCTCTGGACTATAGTAAAAATTATAGTAATATATTTAGTAAAAAATATTAAAACTAAAGTAATATTTATTACTACCTTTTTATCAAAAAGATGAAGGTTTCACACTGATTGTTGCAGTGTTAACATTAATAATTGTTTTTATTTATTACTAAATAGATCATATGTGTATATGTATGGTGCAAAAGTATTTATAAATTATCATTCTTTGTTTTGTATTTTCTCTTTCTATTATTGTATATAGTCACATATTGTATTTCCAGATAATCTCCCACTATATGTATAAACCAGGTCATCAAGGACAAGGGATCTCCTACTCCAGCTCAACACATTGTATTTACTCATGTCATAATAGGACAAAATTAATAACAATGACAACAGTGGGATTTCTCTATTCACTGTATGTCATTTAAACCGTATACTTCTGCTTTAGTAGCAAAGAAAACAAATCTAGAGAAATATTAATGGTGTGTGTCCTGAAACTATAAAGACTTTGCTTACTGCATATAAATGTATGAACACCCAAAGAGAAAGACAATGATCTTTCAAATGCCAAGTTTTTGCATGCACTGTGCACTGTATGCTCCTCTACCGTGATCCTCTTTATAACTGAAGTTTGTTTTCCTTTTATGTCTACAGTTATCCTATATACCCTTTTACCATTTTAGGGTCATGATGAATGTTTTCACAAGAAACACAATATAGAATCCAAGCAACTGAAAAAATTCCCTCAGTTTCCCTTGACACTCACATTAAATATGTGTTAGTGCACACACATATACATGTATATACATGTAAGATTTTTTTCCTTTTTTTTAAATCTCTACTAAGAAATTATCTGGACATATGTAACTACAAATAAGTCTTTTTTACATTTTTGTATTTATAATAAAATTATCTAGGATATTATATATGTGTATATGTATATACACATCTATGCAGAAAATTCTTAGCTTTGCATAAATAATCTATTTTTAGGATCATGGTAAATATACATTATAATGCCTTTTCTCTTGCTGAGTGAATAAAAATGAAGAATGATAAACAATTAATTTAAGTTCAATTAGAAAATGTATTGCAAGCTTAGCCCCATATTATCTGGGTGAAAGAAAAATAAACTGGGCTGGCCTGAGGAAGAGTGCTGGAGAGGGCTTACCCTAAGTTGAGCCTTAGATTTGGATGCTTACTGAAGAAATGGGGACAGTGATGGTCCAGAAAACAGCAGTGGAAAAATATAAAACTGAGAAAAATTAAATCCAATGCCTTGAAGCATCTTTGAGTTACATTTAAGAATAAAAGTTTTAAAGGCAAGGGCCCTTCTACCTATAGAGTGGATTTCTGGGTTTGAATCCAAGCTCTCTATTTCTTTATAAAGTTATATGATCATGAAATAATGATTTCATTTCTTAGAACTTTATTTTATGTTTAAAATGGCAATTATAATACTTCCTAGAGTTGTTACAAAGATTACTTGAGATCAAATTATTATTATGAAACTTGCTTGGTTTAATACCTAATACATAATAAATACTCAACTGTCTATGACATAGTACATATGTTAAGATCATGCTTGTAGTTTATTATCTTCTTGAACAAAATTTCCCATATATAAATTCACAGATTCCTTGCAGTAGCATTCTTCCTTCTCACACCCTCCCTCCCACTAGAGTTTGAAGTCTATTGTTGAGAGCCATGGGCACAGTATGTGTGTATGTGGGAATAAGAAATATTTCATCTTGAGAATAGTGGGAAATAATGTCAACTAGAGAAAGTGGGACCATACAGCGAAATGTTGAAAGCTACACACAAGATTTGGGATTAATACATGAGTTAAGGCAGAAAGATTTTAGATTTCAGAGTTTTTGACTGGGAGAGAGCAGAAGGGGAAGTTGTATTTTTAAACTATGAGTCTGGGAGGGGTGGTGGTAGTTAATTGAGAGAGATAAAGAAATACTGGTGGCAGGGAACATAATTTAGGCTCAGAGCACTGAGGATCTTGAAATATGAGAATAGGGAAGAATATTCAAACTGAGAAATAGCTTTTGGAAAAAGTCATAACTGAGTGATAGATCAGATATAAAATATGGATAGGGAAGAGGCCAGAATAGTAGAAAGAGCGTATGTGGAATTCAGTCAGGTTATTTATGTTGTCCTGTATTTGTCCTAATAAGAATAAATTGATATGTAAACATTTTCAGAGGTTATTTAGATGTTTCTACAATAATTTTGGACCCAGATTTTATTTTCTTATAGGACAGTGCTGATTTTAAATAAAAACAAAGCTGCATTTATCTAGGGTTGTGAAAATATGTATTTTCTTAATGCACTAAATTTGAATAAAAGTTTCACTGTCTTTCCTTCCAGACTTAAAATTGCAATTTGGAGACATTAGCAACTTCAACTTAAAAGAAAAGTGTCATTTTGATAATATATGAGACAAATGTACATGATTCCTTATCCTAATGGTAAACAAATGTGTAGTGGAAAGTTTGATCCTTAAGAATTCCATTTAGAAACAAAACACACTGCCATGTGTGTACCTATGCAACTGTATTGCATGCTCTGCACATGTACCCCAAAACCTAAAATGCAATAAAAAATAAAAATAAAAATAAAAAAAAGAATTCCATTTAGAAAATATGCAGATATATGGTAAATAGCATTTCATAATTTTGTTTGAAATTAGATATAGGGAAACACTAATCATTCTACATGTAATCACATCAGGATATTAAGAGTAACACATTTGATGAACAGGATCAGCATATGTAAGCCTGAAGAGGTAGGAAAACTTCCCTTTAGGAAACTATTACTGTGGTAGAATTTTTGTAGGTAAGAAATATTATATCAAACTATTTACTGGTCTATCCAAAAAAGTTTATGAAACATATACCTTATGGGTAGAATTACTTTCATATCAACATTAATTAAAACTTAATTAATTTAAAACTCTATAGAAAACTCCAGTTAGGCATTTAAAAAGAAAATCTGGCAGCACTGTGAAATTTTTACTGTCATTTCTACAGTTGTTACCACACTTGACAGCACTGACCTTGTCTGTTCTTTCTCCTTTGCTGGTCTACCAGTCATTGCACTAAGAAAACATGATTAACTTGTTTTTATCTTAGTTGTTTTTAACTTTGTATATATAAAGTATATCAAGCTGTGTGTGACATTTTGTAACTTGCATGTTTTCTTTTAATATAGTATTCTACATGAAGAGAGAGACTGATACTGTAAAAATATCACTTTTCTTCTCTTACCTTGTTACTTTGGCTAGAATTTTAAAAGCAAAGTTGAATGTCAAAAGGAATGATTTCAAAAGGAGTAATTATAATACTTTCTCAATTATGATTTTTGCCTTGCCTTTAAAGTTGTTTGGAAGTTTTTACAAAATGACATGATATATTTCTCGAAAATATGATACTTTTCCCCATAAAATTATCTGGTTCAGATATTTTCTTGTGAAGTATGTTTAAAGTTTGTTTTGATTCTTTAGTAATCATAATATAATTACAACTATTAATTACTTCTTCAGTCAGTAATTATATTCATTAAGTAATATTTTTCTTGAACATTTTGCATTTTGTCTAAGCATTTACAATCATTGGCAAATTTTGTCAACCGTGAACATAGATCATTTCACTTATTCCTTTCCAATATGGGTAAATTTTGTTACTTTTTCTTGCCAAATTATTCTGGCTAAAATTTACAAATCTATGTCGATTGGAATTGGTGAAGATAGGCATCCTTGTCTTGTTCCCTATTGGTAGTATATCCTATTATCTTTTTATATTGGGGTAAAATATATATAACAAAAAATTTACCATTTTAACCATTTTAAGTGTGCAATTCAAAGGCATTGAATACCTTCATAATGTGCAACTAACACCACTATCCATTTCCTAAACTTCATCATCATCCCAAGAAAAAACTCTGTACCCGTTAAGCAATAGCTCCCCTTATCTCTGTGTCTCCAGTACCTAGTAACCTTCGGTCCACAGTCTCTATGAATCTCACTATTCTAGGTACCTCATATAAGTAAAAAACACAGTATTTATCCTGTTGTGTTTGGCTTATTTCACTTAGCATAATTTTTTCAAGCTTGAGTAATATTCCATTACATGAATACACAACATTTTATTTATCTGTTCATCTGTTGATGGACAATTGACTATTGTAAATAATGCTAATATGGACACTGCTGTGCAATGATCTGTTTAAGTCCCTGCTTTCAATTCTTTGGGATACACACTTAGAAGTGAAATTACCGGATCATATGCTAATTCTGTTTAACTTTTGAGGAACCTCCATACTGCTTTCCACAATGGCTACACATTTCACATTCCCACCAGCACTCCTCAATTATTCTTTAGATATTAGCCATCCTAACGAGCCTGAAGTATCACACTGTAGCTTTGGTTTGCATTTCTCTAATGACTAGTGATGTTGGGCATCTTTTCATGTGCTTATTGGCCATTTGCATATATATTTATTGGAGAAATGTCTATTCAAATCTTTTGCTCATTTTAAAAATGCATTGTTAGTTTTTGTTGTTGACTTAAAGATTTATTTTTATGTATATATTCTCGATATTAATCTCTTAAGCGATATGTGATCTGCTTGTAGCTTCTCCTATTGTGTGGGTTGTCTTTTCACACTCCTCATAGTGTCCTCTGTTGTACAAAGGTTTTAAATTTTGATGATGTCCAATTATCTATTTTTTCTTTTGTTGCCTGTGATTTTGTTAACATTTCCTCAAATCATGACCAAATCCAATGTCATGAAGCTTTTATTCTCTGCTTTCTTCTAAGAATGTTACAATTTTTTTACTTATGTTTATATCTTTGATTCATTTTGAGTTAATTTTTGTATATGGTGTTAGGTAAACATCTAACTTCATTCTTTTGCATGATAACAGCCAGTTTTCCCAACACCATTTGTTGAAAATAATTCCTTTCCTCACTGAGTGGCCTTGGCAACTTTGTCAAAAATTATTTGACCATAAAATAGAGTTTATTTCTGGACTTGCATTTATACTCCCTAGGTCTATATATCTTATTGCCAGACTCACACTGGCATGGATTTACATTACTGCAGCTTTATAATTGGTTTTGAAATCTAGAAATGTGAGTCCTTCAACTTTTTTCTTTCTCAAGATTGTTTCGATTATGCAGGGTCTCTTGAGATTTCATGGGAATTTAAAATGCATTTTTTCTATTTCTTTAAAAAATGCAGTTGGAATTTGATAAAAATTGAGTTATAGACTGCTTTAGATAATGTTGTCATGTTAACAATATTATTTCTTTCCATCCAGTAACACAAAATGCCTTTCCACTTATTTATGATTTCTTTCATTTCACTCAGCAGTATTTTTTAGTTTTCAGTGTATAAGTCTTTTGCTTCTTGAGTTAAGTTTATTCCTACGTATTTCTTAACTTCTGATGCTATTTAATTGGAATAGTTTTCTTAATTTCTTTTTCAGTTTGTTCATGATTCATGTGTAAAATGCATTTGATTTTTGAGCTAGTAATTGAATTCAGTTAAGCTGTAGTACACAAAATCAGCAGTTTATGTACGTGTGCATGTGTGTATGTGTGTGTGCGTGTGTGCATGTGCGCGCGTGTGCCTGAGTAGGTATAGAATCTTAGGGAGGGTTTTCTTAACATAAGATCATGTCATCAGTTAACAGATCATTTCACTTATTCCTTTTCAATATGGATAACATTTGTTACTTTTCCTTGCCTACTTATTCTCAACAAAACTTACAATACTATGTTGAATAGAAATAGTGAAAATAGGCATCCTTATCTTGCTCCTAATCTTAGGGGAGGAACTTACTACCTTTTAAATCTAACATATACTGTAGTTACTCTCTTCTTTCATTTGAAATGTTATTCACTTAATCAATTTTGCCAGAAGCATGACCATCTTGTTAATTTTTTTTCAAATAAAAACAACTTTGGCTTTGTGAATCTATTATTGTGTTGTTGTTTTGTTCTATATTGGTTTATGGTCTTATTTTATTATATTATCTGTTCTAGTTTTTTTTTGTTTATTGGTTGTTTTTTCCTATTTTATAAAGAATAATGCTTAATTTACATAATTCAAAAATGAATATATTTATCATTTAAGGCTATGAATTTTCTTTAAAGCATTGTTTTTGCCATATCCCAGACATTTCTTTACATGTGTTTTATCTTTGTTTTATTTTAAAACTCCAGTATGATTTCATCTTAAACTTTGAGGTTTTTAACAATTTTCTAAAATTTCCAAGTATTTTGGCAATCAGATACTCTATGAAATGTGTTGAGGGTTTCTTTTGACTAAGCACCTAATCAGTTTTTGTATATGATCCATATGTACTTGAGAAAAGTATATTATACTGTATTTATTCATGTAAAACTATATACATGTCTATTGGGCTGAGCTTTTACATTTATTGTTTAAATCTTCCATAGAATTACAGATTATTTTTGTATGCTTGACTTTTCAAAAATGAGGAGATATGTGTTAAAGTCTTCCACTGTGATGGTGTATTTATTCATTTCCCCTTGTAGTTCTAAATATTTTGTTTCACATGTTTGGAGGTTACTTTATGAGGAGTACACATGCTTGCAATTGTTATACCTCTTAGAAATAGTGACTCATTTTCACTAATAATTTTTTAAGCATGAAAGCTCTTTTATCTGGTGTTAATATAGCTACATTATTTTCCCTGTGGATGTTATTTGCTGGATGTATCTTTTTTCATTCTTTAACTTTTAATCTTTAGGTGTCCTCTTATTACATGGATATGTCTCTTGTAAGATACTAATGTCTAGTTCCTGTTTTCTTACATCATCTGTGAAGCCTTTATCTAGGGAGTTTGACCTATTTACATCAATTATTATTATTGATATATTTTCACTTGCTCTTCTTATCTTAATTCATTTTTGTGTCTTGTTTTTAATGTGTTTCTCTTTAATACATTCTCACCACTTTCACATCCTATGGCTCCCTGCTATATCAACCCAATTCTGCTGATATTATCTAGATTGAGTTACATGGTTATGTGTTTCACCTAATCTTCAATCTTGAATCCACCCCCATTATTTATTCCAGAATCACTTTACCAAGATATCTAATCAATTTTATTTTATATTTTTGAGTTTATTTCTAAAATATCTCTACTTAGTTAAGCACTTTACCCAGTGTAAGTCTTTGTGGGATAAACTCTCTTAAGCACTGTATGCCTAAGAATATTTTTTATCATGGCCTCATATGTAAATGACATTTGAGCTAGATATAAAGCTCTGTTTTAATTTTTCTTTCAATGTTCTAAAATGCATATTTGTTTTATTTTTCCATTACTTTTGCTATTGGAAAGTTTTACATTACTTGGAATTTTGTTCTTTGTACATAATCTTTCTTTTGGCTTTTAGATATTTTTCTCTTTATTATTGTACACAGTTTCATCTTAGTATAATATATCTGAATGTAGGTTTTTCTATCATTCTTGTTAGCCATTCTATAAACACTTTGATTTTTAAATGAAAAGAAAATGATGATAACATAAGGTAAAATAAAATAAAACACTGTGGTCTATTAATTATTATTCCTAAAAATGTGTCTCAATTATGTAAAAAAATTTTTTCTTCCAATTTTATTTTTCTCTCTTTTTGAAAATTCTGTTATCTGTGTTATTAAGTTCTAATAGTTCTCTCCTCTATATTGTTAAGGTGTTTTTTCAGATGTTCTATTTCTTAGTCCTTTTCCTTATCGTCTCGGGAGATAACTGCAAAATTTTGGTTTTATATTTTACCAATTCTTTTATTTCTTTTTTATTGTTTCCATTATGTTGTTTTTTCAATTCTACAGGTTTTTTTTCCCTAAGCATTCTATTTCTCATATCCCTCATTTCTCCTTGGTCTCTTTAGACATTATGTTTACTTGTTGTTATTTTATATTAAAAGTTATTACAAATGCATATGATGTTTTTTATAATATTGCTAGTTGCCTTACTTTTGAAATAGACATTTTCCTCAATCGTTTCAATATTTTGACCTGCTGGCTCATTTTCTTCAAGAAATATTAGTTACTGTAGATAGCAGTGTATATGCGGAAAGGTTAGATTCTGTCTGTTTCAGTCACTATGACCTCAGTAGTGGAGATGTGAATAAAATCTAAGGTGAAGAGCCTCTGATACCAGGAAACTACTGTCAATCACTCCTCAACTCAAAGTAGTTTCTCAGACCAGGAGTCCATTTTTTTTCTATCAGACAGAAGTATTGCTTTGTAGAGAAGTAGACTGTGCTCTATCAGGCCTTCTCTCTCACTTTGTTGACTGGATTTTATTTTGTTTATTTTATGTCTTTAAAGGTTGTGAATTTTTTGTTAATAATACGTTTGTCTTTTGAACACGTAGAAGATTTTGCCTTACTGAGAAAGCAACCTTTAAAAAAATCATAATGAATATTTCTTCATAAAATAGGTATTTATTTGCCTACTGATCTGCAACATAAAGTTAAAACTTAGACCTTATTAGCTAAATAAGCTATACTGTTGACAAAGGTTGATAAAAGTTTTCTTTGGTAGCTTTTTCAGAGGTGATTGCAATCTGTACATTTTCACTAATGTACTCTTACATCTTTTAGTGGGGAAATGCACTTTAGGTTACATAAAGTGTATTACATACTTTGAAATTGAACTCAATTGCTTAATGATATTCAACAAGTGATTAGCCATTTACATGAAACAGGGCAGTACCTACAGCATAAAATTAAATAGGATATTAATTATTGTGCTTTAGGGCATAAATTAGACAATAACCAAGATCAGGAAAATATGTAATATGGCTACAGTTAAGCAGGATTAGATTCATTATCAGATTTTCAACCCCATTTCTAAGGAATAATGCACTGGGTCCTGTCTGACCAGGTAACATGGAGGCAAGGAAATGGTAAAGTTAGGAAACTCTTACTTTATTGTTGCAGTAGATCTATAATATGGCTCCTTTTCTTCCTTAACATTTCTGCAACTTGCCACTTCTACATTGAAATCTATCTGAATTCAGGCTCCTCAGAGAAAAAGTGCCCTTTTCCTAGTTTTGTCCCCCTCACTCCCTTTTTGTTCAATGTGTCCATTATGCTTCTCAAAGGCACAGTGTAAATGTACAATTCAGGCTGGTGATGCCTCAGCTCATAACCATCAGGCCTTTCAAAAATGACCTTGGAAAATTTACACTTTAAAAAGTATGACTAGGTGAGTCACATCTTAGAAAAGTGTCTGCTTTTTGGATTTCTTCCAAAGAATAATTGTATTTATCTGATACTAACACATTGTCTGCCTAATTTGGTCAACTTTGTCCTTTTTTTGCAGAAAAGAAAATCGAGGAGGAATAGCTGACTTCAATATCTGAGTTACTTAGCTCCCTTCCAAGAACAATAAAGCAAAATTCTTTTTTTTTGTTTAAATAAACAAAATTCTTTTTTTTTGTTTATATAAACAAAATTCTTTATTGTTCCAAGAACAAAATAAACAAATTAAACAATTTAAAAAACAAAATAAACAATTCTTTATTGTTCCAAGAACAATAAAGCAAAACAATAAAGTAAATTCTTAAAAAATGAATTTACATAAAATAAATGTGAAGAGTCCTAATAGAGTTAATAGTGAAAAAATATGAAAATATACATCTAAGTGTGATACAAGTCTAAAATGTCCTTATGGATATGCATATAAACTGATGTGTTTTCAAATGTATTTTCAAAATCTTTTCCCTCAGGTATATACAATATTTATTGTATATACTACAATAGATTATCATCTCAGAAACTAATTTTAGTCATAATATGTCCTTTCTTCATATTTTTTTCCAGTCTGATTTTATAAATTCTTTCAGATTGAATTGGAATTTTGCAAAAAGTGTTTTCTGAAGTTAGATTCTTCATGAAAAACTTGTTAGAGCATTGTTTGATTGTATGTTTTGTTTCTAGTCCTTGAGGAAAGAAAAAAAATTACTTCGTATTCAGCTCTTGCTTTATTGCACAGAAATGGAATAAAGATACTTACAATGGAAATAGCTTAAAATTTCAAATGCTACATTGTAAATGCTGCTTGTTCTGAAATAATGAGTATTAATATGAAATATGAATATTACTCACATTTAATTTTCTTGGGAAGTCAAATAGATAAGCACACTTTGAATAATGAATTGGTGCCATTTTGGAATTGTATATGAAGCACCTTAGCATTTCTGAAAAATTGTTCCCAAGAAGCAGTTCAGGAATTTCAGTGTTGCTATAATTGGATTTACCATATATTCACTAGAGGCAAAAGTAGTTTTAGACTACTTTTGGTTACCAGCTGGGATATTTATAGTAATCTAGAACAGTAAGTGTGCAATGGGAAAAGGTACGCCTTCTAGGAAGGAAAGAGAGTCTCATTTAATTCATAGTGCAGAACCCTCTTGACTGTGAGTTGCTGGTAGCACTGATGGTATTCAGAAGGCTCCCAAAATGTTCAACCATTGTACCTAATTTGTGGGATGTGATGAACTTTCCAGCTTTGCAAAGATGTGTATTGATTTTTGTCCGAAATGATATTTTTAATTGTATCTATTTGTAACCAGGTCATGTGCTGGATCAAACTTACCTAACCTTGTAAATATTAATAGGAAGTTTTCCTTCATACATGTACTGATTTCTGTTTTTGCTTAAACACATATAACTTTATTTCAGCACACCTTATCCACAAGCATTTTATAATGTATTTTTAAAACGTTAATGCATACTCATGTCTTGTTTAAAAGTAAAATGCCTTAAATTACACATTATTATTAACAAAATGCCACATTTAAAGTGGAAAATGTAAAACATACAACTAAATATATATCAATTTACTCAAAAGATTTTATTAATCTTTTCTTCCTTTTTCCTCTCAAGTTATCTGGAAGCATTTTGGATGTGTATAGTGGTGAACAAGGAATTTCACCAATTAACATGGGGCTTACAAGTGCTTCCTGTCCAAGTAGTCTACCAATGAAAAGAGAAATTACAGGTAATGTTGCTTTTATAGTTTTATCCTTTTTATTTTTATTAATGACATAAGGTATAAGTGGCATATATTATGTGAACTAGAATTTTAAAAATATATCAAAACAATTACAAAAAAAGGAGACAGAGAGTAAATTCATCATTTCTTTTTTTGATAGCCAAGGAGTAAGTTAATGTAACTTAGAGTTTGACTGAACTGATTCATTATTTTAGAAATTGAGCAAATATGCACATATGTTTTGTATAAATATATATATATGTATATACACACACAGATATACATACATAATAAAAGTTTAATTTAATGAAAGTTTATTTTTACAGTAAATAAATGCCCTTTATTAACATGGTTGCAAAGTGATATAATAAATTGGAGAAATTAGTCTATTCTTTGAAGAATTTGATAAAAAACAAATACTATTTTTTTTCCTTTTTAGCTTGTTTTATGGATTTAATGATAGACTCACATTTAATTTTCTTAGTTGTAAATAAACCCTCAATTTTCAATAGTTTATTTCAAAATTGTTACAATTTAAATTGTAGAAGCATAGTCAATTTTTTTCCAAAATATAGATGAAGAAATCAACCTTGGGTCAGAGGGGCTACTTTCCCAAAAATGTGACAGTTGATTACAAGCAGAACTGGCTTAACATAAGAATTTCCAGACTTACAAGTCCAGTGTTAGTCCCTCCAAAAGAACAAAGTAAATCAATTCACTTGAGGTTCTATAATACACCTTTGGTTTGGAGCTCAAACACCAATCTTTTGTAAGTTTACCTAGTTAATGGTAAAATTTTAAATAAATACAACATGACCACTTTTAAAGCATAATCAATAATTCAAAAATGTCTATGCATTCAAATTATTCAGACTAAAATTAATGAATATAGTTTTAAACAAATACACTAAATAAACTGCATTATTTTATTAACTTTTTAAGCTATGACTCTAACAATATTCTATTCATTATTTTTGTTGCATAACAACAAATTACCCCTGAAATTGACCAACTTAAAGTAATAAACATTTATAATCTCATTCAATCTCTGAGCATCAATAATGCAGGAGCGGCCTAGTGAAATCGTTCTGACCAGAGTCTCTCATGAGGCTGTTGTCAAGACGTCAGCCAGAAGTACAGACACCTGAGACTTGACTGAGACTGGAGGATGTGCTCCCAAGGTGTTTCACTCAGG
The DNA here is from genome assembly GCF_049354715.1 of Callithrix jacchus. NCBI lineage: Eukaryota > Metazoa > Chordata > Mammalia > Primates > Cebidae > Callithrix > Callithrix jacchus. Next base: position 86,533,702 of record NC_133512.1, on the reverse strand, counting down.
ATCTTGTAGGATAGTGCTGCCTGTTGGAAAGTGGTCTTTGTTCCTGACTGCTTGGACTTCTTCATAGGGTTGCTTGAGTGTCCTCATGACATGAGAACTAGAGATCAAAGAGACACTGATATGAAAGTTAAAAATTTCTTCTGTTATCTAGCCTTGGACACTAGTCATTTCCATAACAAACCAGTGGCATCACAGGTCAGCCTTGTTTATTTAATGTGGGAGGGAACTACAAAGCATGAATACTACAAAGTAAGAATCATTGTAGGCCATCCTGGAGGCTGACAGTTATATAAACACAACCACATCATGCATAGAGGAAAGTGCCATTTACTGGAAGAAATGGCACTTTCACACTTTTCCACAAGTGTGGAATTGTTTCATGTGGATATTTGAGAAATATAGTGAGTTCCAACTCTCAGGATGTAGAAATAAATTACAAATAAAATATTAAGTTGGAACAATTTCTTTCTGAATCTCAAAATTCTAAAAATAATAATTGAATACTATAATATTTTCTGTGTAGTATATTTATTTTGGTTATCACAATGATTATAAGATAGGTGTTGTATGATAGTCATTTTACAGATGAAGAGCCTGAGACACAGAGAAGTTTGGTAATAGATCACATGACTATTAAATTGAAGGCCAGAATATAAATTTAGTTTCTCTTATCCCAGAGCCTAAAAGCTTTGCCATTGCCTTTTACTGAAGAGTACTCTGTTCCAAATTTCTGAATATCTGCATCAAAAATATTATTGTATCATTTTGGGGAAAGTAATATTGTATCTTGACCTAGTAGTTCTGAATTACATTGCCTTGAGGGGTTTTAAGATAGAAGTAAGCATTGTTCATATTTTTCTTTTCATCAGAAACTGACACTAGAGCTTTAGCAAAAGAGAGACAAAAAAAGGACAACCACAACCTCAGTGAGTATATATATTTTTCTATATAAAATTAATGCAAAAGGAAATGCATGGAGATCAAAGTGTTGGGTGTTTTATTATCACTCCATAAGTATTTTGATGTCAGACGACCAAAATTAACTGCACATACAACTTGATTTATTTTGGGAAATATTAACAATGTGAACTCTCAGAAAAGCTGCCTATTTTCACTAAATGAAACATCTCTAATTCCCTCCTTGATCATTCACTGCCAAGAAGGTTGCCTGTGACTGAGATGAGTGCATTTGTTTATATATGAATTCTGTGGTGACTCATTGACTCAAAGGTTTAAAGAAATAAAAGTGACTTTTGAAAATGTACAACATTTAAATAGTAAGAAACATAACTCCAGGTTCTCATTTTTCTGTGTCTATTTGTTCCTCCCTTCTTAATGATATGTTATCTGAAAGGCATTGCTATGTTGTGCGGAATTCCACTTCTGGAACAATCAGGACTCTCCTGCCTTTCAAAGGGTCAATTAGACTCTGATAACAGGTCATATGAGATGGAGAAATCGGACAAGAAAAGCAGGTTGGCAGGGAGGCTGAGCTTTAGGGTGTTTGGTCAGGACTTAAGTTTCAAGTGAGCTTGACTAATTAAGTGTAAATCCCTTTTTTTTTCTGGAAGCGAAATAAAAAACTGAGAAAAGAGTAGAATGAAACAAAAATAAATAGAAATTGCAAATTCCTAAACTAATGAATAATTTCCTTATGTGTCACTAGCTGAAATTGATTCTACACCTACCTGTGAAACTTGCATCTGTTCATAAAGCACCTGCCTGTGTCACAGTAATGTTTGCTGAGTGTGTGACTGTGGGGCAAGAGCTGGCACATGGTCATAAAAGTCCTCGGAAAAATGATTTGATTCCCAATGCCCTTAATGTTGGAGCAGATAACTTTGGTCCAGATTATGAGTGGGGAGAGCTAATGGTTGACAGAAGGGATTAGTAAATTGAGGAACTATGGACTTCTCTCCTAATTAACCTCTTAACGATTACTGACCTTAATCCTACCTTCTCTCTACTGTGTCTGGAGCTTAAACAAGTCATTTAATGTGGAGTAACATAGGTGTCCCGTATGTCCATTATCAAAGTGTTTCTTAATCTAGATATAACTGGTATGTCATCTTGCTTTTGGAGGAAACAAACACTGAAAAAAACCTGTAAGTTTTAAATAGAATGAATCTAGAAAAGACCCTTAAAACTTGTGATGAACAGAGCAAAAGTACAAAGGAAGTCCCATTTACCAGATGTCTACATAAAATTATGTTCCATTATTCATAAAGACTGGGAGTAAATTTAGAATTCTCAACTCACAGGAGTTTGGTGTGAAAATGTCAAGGCAGGCCAACACCAGCTCTCAGCTTGCAGCCCATCCCTCTTCATTCTGCACCCTCTATTCCATTCTGCACAACAAGTGGCCTCAAAGTTGACTGTGAACACCCTATTCTGCACATTCAAGCTCCATACACAGCCCTGAAAACAACTGCCCTTTGGTCGGAACTGAGGCCTCGAGTGAGCACACTGATGTCATGTTCTTTCCTCAGGAGGACGGACCTAAGGAAGTGGCCTGTACAGGCTCTGGAAGTGAGCTCAGGGAATTAGGAAGGAAATTGCTTATGCAGATAACCCAGAGTATAGTTTAGAAGGGTTCCCTTGGCCCTGTGGCTGTCTTGCTGAGTGGAGGGAGGCCTGGCCAGAGAAGGCAAGAGTGCTTCTTCTAAATATTGATCAGAGTAGGAGCCTCTCTTGCTGGACCTAAGGACAGGATTGAGTAAATATGCCAAAAACTTTGTGAAGAGTGAAACCACACCTGGCATGAAGTAGTTTGGTAATGTCTTAAAGCTCGACTCCTTTACAAATAATGAGTACTAGTTATGAACAACATTGGAGAATCAGATTTCTCATTATAATTAGCCATTTAAACAGTCATATACTACTAGCTAAGAAGAGTAGAGAAGAAGGATCTGACATTCTACATAAGATAGATTTAAATAAAATAGCTTAAAGAAACGTCATAGGACAAAAACAGTCCCTTACTTTGAGATTGCACTGTGAACTTCTTTCATAGTTGTTCTCCATCTTTTTTTTTTTTCCTTATTTTTTTATTGCATTTTAGGTTTTGGGGTACATGTGCAGAGCATGCAATACAGTTGCATAGGTACACACATGGCAGTGTGTTCTGTTTGCTTTCACCCCTTCACCCACATTTGGCGTTTCTCCCCAGGCTATCCCTCCCCACCTCCCCCTCCCACTGGCCCTCCCCTTTTCCCCCCAATAAACCCCAGTGTTTAGTACTCCCCTTTCTGTGTCCATGTGTTCTCATTTTTCATCACCTGCCTATGAGTGAGAATATGCGGTGTTTCATTTTCTGTTCTTGTGTCAGTTTGCTGAGAATGATGTTCTCCAGATTCATCCATGTCCCTACAAACAACACAAACTCATCATTTCTGATTGCTGCATAATATTCCATGGTGTATATGTGCCACATTTTCCCAATCCAGTCTATCATCAATGGGCATTTGGGTTGATTCCAGGTCTTTGCTATTGTAAACAGTGCTGCAATGAACATTCGTGTGCATGTGTCCTTATAGTAGAATGATTTATAGTCCTTTGGGTATATACCCAGTAATGGAATTACTGGGTCAAATGGAATTTCTATTTCTAAGGCCTTGAGGAATCGCCACACTGTCTTCCACAATGGTTGGACTAATTTACACTCCCACCAACAGTGTAAAAGTGTTCCTTTTTCTCCACATCCTCTCCAGCATCTGTTGTCTCCAGATTTTTTAATGATCACCATTCTAACTGGCGTGAGATGGTATCTCAATGTGGTTTTGATTTGCATCTCTCTGCTGACCAGTGACGATGAGCATTTTTTCCTATGATTGTTGGCCTCATATATGTCTTCTTTTGTAAAGTGTCGGATCATATCCTTTGCCCACTTTTGAATGGGCTTGTTTGTTTTTTTCTTGTAAATCTGTTTGAGTTCTTTGTAAATTCTGGATATCAGCCCTTTGTCAGATGGGTAAACTGCAAAATTTTTTTCCCATTCTGTTGGTTGCCGATTCACTCTAGTGACTGTTTCTTTTGCCGTGCAGAAGCTGTGGAGTTTGATTAGGTCCCATTTGTCTATTTTGGCTTTTGTTGCCAATGCTTTTGGTGTTTCTCCATCTTTAAAAGTCTGGTTTGTAAGAGTTAATATGTGTGGGCATAAAATTATTAATAGATTCTTATTCTTATTTTATATATGCATATGTATATGTGTATTACATATATGTTATACATATATGTGTATGTAGCATATGCATATATAAAATATCTGTGTATATATGTTTCTATCAGTTTTACCTTTATTTTCTAGTCAGTGTTTTTTGTGGGGTCATTTAGCTGTTTTTTGAATCATGTCCACAGGAGAAATAGAATTGGTAAAGAGGGAAAATAAACTCTTACTAGAATCAATTATATTCTCATATTAGAGGAATCACAATATATTATTCCTGAAGGTCAAATTTATTCACATAATTTGTTTTGTAGAGTAAGTTCATCAAGACAGCTGATAGTCTTTGGTGACTTTCCTTTTTTCTAATAGCAGTTCATAATTATCAAGTTTGAACTGTTAAGTATTTTCCAACATTTAAAAAAATACATTTTCTTTCTTCTTTATAGCCTTTTCTACCTTTACTTCCCTGAAAGCTTTAAGTATACCTGTTGGAAAAGATACCATATTTATGTTATGGTTCTTGATATCAGGAATATAGAGTAGAAGACTGCTCTTATAGAAGAGAAATACAGGGAATTTGACAGATATATGTCATATGTTGAACATTTACTATGTGCAGAAAATTGCCATAAGCAATGAATGTGTGGAAATACAAAAAGAGAAAGCAGTCTCTGAATAAGAGTCTATATCAGTAGTTCTCAAAGCGTTGGCCCTACAAAAACAGCATCACCATGAAACTTGTTAGAAATGCAAATTCTTGCCTACTCTTGTCCCCCTACTTCCAGGACACAATAAAATTAGAATTTCTAAGTGTATGGTGCAAATCTATTTTAACAATCCTTCCAGGTGTGTTTGAAGAGTGCCAAAGTATGAAAAACACTTATTCATATATTACTGGAAACTAAAACAGAAATAAATTTACAGTCTAATCCATACACATTTATTTACCACCTCCTATATGTCAAGCCCTCTGGTGATGGAAAAAGAAGCAAGATAGGTCCCTGCCCTCAAGGAGGTCATAGAGTCTAATTGGATACACATATCTACTATGTGCTAAACATTGTGTTAGGCTTTCAGGACAGTATATGAGAAGAATAAATCATGCTGCATGACCTCAAAAGATTACAATCCTTATGGATTGACAAATTGCTAATGTATGAAATAATCACAGTAAACATATACATATAAATATATATATACATACATTTCAGTATGAGTATTATAGTATTTAAAAATTTTTTTAAATGTTGTTTTGTGACAAAATGTTTTTAAAACACTGTAAATCATATATTTATGATTCTAATACTGAAATTTTTACTTTTAGAATAACATATATTGAAATTTTATTTTATTGTTGAGAAGTATTATCTTTTGACTAAATGGAAAGTTTCTTTACCCATTGTTTTTAAAAGATTATTAAGAAAGTTTACAGCTGACCAAAAGTGAAATGTGCATTAATGAGAATAATCAATAATATTTCTTCTTAATAGTTGAAAGAAGAAGAAGGTATAATATTAATTACCGAATCAAGGAGCTTGGCACTCTTATTCCAAAGTCTAATGATCCGTGAGTTCAACAATCATTTCTATAATAATGTTATAATTTAAAGACCCCAAAAAATGAATGGGAGGGGAGAGAGGAGGTGAGAACCAATGATTAGGAAACTAAGCAGCTTATGGCAAAGGTAAGGCAATTGCTGCGCTCATTTTGAAATGTCTATTCTAGGCTGATTGTTATTAAGTGTCAGGGTTGTTACTAAGAGTTGTCCTTTTGAACTATAGGAAGTAAATAAGTTATTTTTCCTGAGTTCGTAGTGAGTCTTTCTGTATGGTGACAATATTGTCAAATTTAGTGGTAATGTCAAATGTTATTTATGATACTGACTGGTATATTTAATTTTTATAAGTATAATAATCTTCCAATTTAAAATTTGCATGCAGGTGGAAATAGGATTGTTAGATTTTTCAAGGTCCCCAAATTCTGGACACATACAAGTAACAAATGGAATTGTAAAAGCATATTGATTGATGCTGACCAGGCTTTGTGCTGTATGCACAAAACGTCCATCAAACAAATTGCTTACTCTTGCAAATATTGAGAAATAAAGTGTTAATTAAAAATGTTGAATGATTCTTTAAAAATGTGAACACCTATAATCCCAGCACTTTGGGAGGCCGAGGTGGGCAGATCACTTGAGGTCAGGAGTTGAAGACCAGACCAGCCTACATGGTGAAATACTGTCTCTACTAAAAATACAAAAATTAGCTGGACATGATGGGGCCTGCCTGTAACCCCAGCTACTCAGGAGGCTGAGGCAGGACAATCACTTGAGGTCGTGGTAAGCCAAGATTGTGCCACTGTACTTCAGCCTGGGGAACAGAGCAAGACTCCATCTCACAGGTTGTGGTGAGCTGAGATTGTGCCACTGCACACCAGCCTGGGCAACAGAGCAAGACTCCATCTTAAAAAGAAAAAAGAAAAGCAAAACCATGGACTCTGTAGCATTAATAATGATTTGAAAATATTTCATTAAAATTGAGAATTTTCTTCTTCAAATACTGGATATTATTCATTATCTAGAAATGGTCATGTTTGATAAAGTGATACTTGTGGGCCAGGTGCATTGGCTCTTGCCTGTAATCCCAGTATTTTAGGAGGACCAAACAGGAAGATTGTTTGAGGCCACGAGTTCAAGATCAGCCTGGGTGCAATCCCATGAAATAAAGAAAGAAAGAAGGAAACAAAGAGAGAGAGAGAGAGAAGTAAGGAAGAAAGAAAGGAAGGAAGGAAGGAAGGAAGGAAGGAAGGAAGGAAGGAAGGAAGGAAGGAAGAAGGAAGATGGGTGTGGTAGCATGCACTTATACTCCAAGCTACTCAGGAGGCTGAGACACAAGGATCACTTGAATCCAGGATTTCAAGGCTGAAGTGAACCATGATCACACCACTGCATTCCAGCCTGGGTGATTGAGCAAGACCCTATACCAGAAAAAAAAAAAAAAAAAAAGTGATGTTTGTGAGATTTTAAAGTATTTTTTCCTCTAAATCAAAATTTGCTAATTTACTTGAACAGTTCAACAACTTGTTAGATAAGTGAATGTAATATTTGTTCTCATGTACATATTAGATTGTGAAGGCATATAGGGTCTGAGGGGATCAGGCCTTATTTAGACTCTACCTCAAACTCTTCAAAATTTTTAAAGTCTCAAAACATGTGACTATGTTAGCTAAAGAAAATACTTGTCTTCCTATATGCCTGTGTTTTTCATAAAAATAAAATCAAGTAAGGTATATGGAAATAGTTTGCCAGTTATAAAGTTTTATGAGAGATTATTACTCTACATTTCAATAAAAACTTGATCTAAAGACTCTATTCTAGTTCTCATTCATTTTCTAGAGCACAGGATGGTAAATATTTTTTGAATATGGCTAGATAGTAAATATTTCAAGCTTTGCAGGCCATAGATACAGTCTTTGTCACAATTATTTAGCTCTGCCTTTGTAGTACAAGAGCAGACACAGACAACATGTGAATGAATGAGCTTTACCTCATCCAGTGAAATTTATTGACAAAGATAAGCTGTTGGCTACAGTTTGTCTACCTTGGTCTAGAATATGAAAATTCAATTTATGATAGACTCATATATAAAAAAGGCCAAAATTGGGAAAACTGCATTGCAAGCATTGTTTTTCTCTTCCTTATGAATTTCAGAAAAGGTGTTATTATTTGTTTTAATTCTATTATATTGTTTGTAGATTTATTTTGGGTCTAATGGAAAACACATTAGTTAGATGTTGAAGATGTCTATACATGGATCTTTCTGTATATCACAGGTAGAGAAGACACTTCACTAAAAGATGTGACATTCCAAAAATCCCAGTACTAATTCTCTTTAAATACATTCTATTCCTTGGTTTGCTGTGAACTCATCTGTTACTCCAGTGTCCCTCTTTAGGGTTCAGCAATAAGGGTCCCATGGTTGAATCCAGAGTGTGTCCTCTTAAAATAAACTTTACCTGAGAACCACAGTCTGGCTCCATGGACTAAGGAGTATCCATCTACATGACAAAATTATTTTGGATCCATCTGTCAAATTTTCACATGTTATTATGGATAATCTAAAAGTCACAGAAAACAAGAATGCTGAGGAAAGGGTAGGGTAGGCTAGAGGAGGCAAGTTTACTTTGAAGGTGAGAAAATAAAAGAAGAAATGACATTATTATGTTATGGTAATTATGAAATTAACAAACAGTGGATCTGGAAAAAAAAAGACCATACAAGATTTTAGCTTCAGTTTAGGAAATTTTAGAATAACTTGTCCAATAGGTGACTACAACCATTAAAATGGCGAAGGACAGTGTTTAAAAACTAAAAACGTACATCAGGCTATACAATTATCTAGTACAAGATAGTTCAAATTATGTTCCATGCCTGTTAACAGGTTATGGACTCACTCAAATGAGACAAATGCAATGTTTTGAACAAAAAAGTAGAATAGCATTGAAAATATGAGAGTATTACATGTAAAGAAAACAGGAAAACCCTGTGAAATCTTTATTGCAGTGTTGTATACTAAGAGTGTGCCAAGCCACTATACAAAACATATTTCTTATGACAGATGCATTCGAAAGGTGGGAAAGCCACAGACTGACAGGAAGAGTACTGAATTGAGTGAGGAAGTCTGGGGCTTATCCCCTAAACACCATATACTCTTGGGCAAATAGCAGTAATTGTGGCATGGTTGACCTTTGAGGAACTTTCCAGCTCCTGATTAGAATACATTTTGGAGTTGGCTTAGGACATCAAAGTTAATACCTGAAGACACTTTGAATTCTATGAAGTTTTCATTTTTATGTATTAAACCATTCAAAAGTTTCTATTTCTTTGCAGGTCAAAATGGTGAGGTCAGAGGAAAAGAATGTAGAGAACAGCTGTAATTGGGAAGTATAGGTTGATAAAATTATGTGAAAAAAGCACTACCAGGCAATGACAATCTCTTGACCAGTGATAAAAAAGCAAAAGCCAAACAAAAATAACAATAAAAGACAAAGAGTAAAGAGCTTCTATAATATGTGGTAGTTGTCTAGTTTAGCTTTCTTGGAAACACTTTTGTCCATATGTGTTTTTGTGAGCCAGGTTTACAAAAATTACATGAGTAGAAATTTAAAAATACTATTAGATCATTAATTACTCTATTACTCTTGTTTTTGCACTTTACAAAATTTCTAAATAGTTTGAAGTTTTTTTACTTTATCTTCCTCCCACATAACCAAATTCCTCCTGCTTTTGCGTAAGAATGGTAGTTGGCGTAGAATATGAGACTTGACAAAACTTTCTAAGTCAGGGGTCACAAAATGTTGATACAAGCAAAAAAAAAAAAAAAAAAGGATCCATCATAGTATTTTTTCTTTCTTTTTAAAATCTTTCATTTTAATTTTTAATGTGCGTAAGTGTATATACACTCCTAAGATAACAACAGATTGTACATTTTCCATAGTTTTGCCTAGCAGCAATCCTTACTGAAATTTATATATTTGTATTATCTGCTTTGGCTATAAATGCATTCAGGCTTTTAGTCCACCAAAGATTAAGATCTTAAAAAATTGTTTTGCAGAAAATGAAAGGCCAGCATCAACTATCAACATTCATTCTTCAGCCATGCCTTTACTGGTGTGTCTGTGTTTAAATAGTAACACCCTATATAGTATTTGTAACCCCTACTTCATTGAAATTGTTTTGAGAGAGAAGCAAAAGTCTCTTTAGTAAATATAAAAAAAATTGGGAAAGGATTTCATATATTAAAATGGCTTTAAAATAGAGAAACTTTAAAAAATGTATTCTAAGCGACATCAGGTACAAATTGAAGGGAGGCTCGTTGTATGTTCTCTACTACCATTTTGAAGGTTTCTTTTTGATGAGAGTACTTTAAAATTCAGAGTTGGCCAGGGTTATCTTTTTTTATCTATTTCCCTGTCCTCAAGTTTTCCTCCCCATGAGAAAAGATGACACAAAAAAGGGGTCCATGAGGCTTTTGCTACTACTATTAGTTCAGAGTCCATTATACTTTTCAGTCACAGATACTTGGTTTAACACCAAAGATAGCCTGCCTTTCCCTACCTTTCCCACCACCATCAACCCACCCGTTCCCCTCACCCTGTCAATGGAATGAGACCAACAGCCACTATAGCCTTAAAGAAATGACAAAGCATTTTCAAACTTGTGATGTTCATTGACAACGTTTTGGTGCATTTCAGCAGACCAGAGCTCTTACCCAGGTTCCAGTATGCATTTTCACCTGCTGGTAGAAAAATGTCTCTTCTTTTAGTATTTTACTGCTAATGGTGTTGTCACATAACCAAAAATATACCATAGAAAAATGTCATATTTCCCTACTTGTGTACTTTATGCTATATTAAAAACAACTCATGACTCTAAATTAAAAATGCATCAAGGTTTTCCAACAACTCTGATTAACATGTAGCAATTAGTTTGGACTCATTCTCCAAACATATTATCAGTTCTCATACAGTATTACATTCATTAGTGTATATTTTCAGATATCAAAATCAGTAGCCTCTTCCATGATTTCATATTTTTTAATTTCTCCTGTCTTAAAAGTAAGTTTTAATAAAATGATTTCTTCTATGCTATAGCCTAAAAAGTTATCCAGTAATGTTTAATTATATTTACTTATCTTAAATGTATTTAAAAATAGCTATTCATATCAAGCTTTTAAAAAGTTTTGATGATGATTGTACATAAAAATTGACTGGTTTTAGAAAGTTTGCTGTGTTACATAAAGTGATGTTGCCCGAGTCTGATTTGTTTCACAGTTGCTCAGGATCACCATTCAGGAGGGACTTTATTTTTATCTTAGAAACATAAAAGCAACCTTATTAGAATGTAGGTTAAAAGATTGCTACCTTTGAAATGATCTTAAAAAATTTAGGCTTAAGTCCTCAGCAATGTACATTTCCTAGTTCATTAATGCAGAAATACTGCACATAGATTTTAATCTTGGAGTTAATAATAAAAGCAATTTTCACTAAAAATATAAAAACTGTAATGGTAGAATCATGATATTGCATTTAGCTCTCCCACAAAAAGTCACTTTATTACTTTCTTTTGACACTTATTTTCATTCAGGGATTAATTTTACTATATAAGGGCTTCTTAACTATTCTATTAAAATTTCTATTCAGAAGCAATAATATCTAAGAGTGAATAATAGTCATGTAAATCATTATTTCATATTAATGTAAAAGATTTTGTAAGTTCTTATGAATTCTGCTGACATGCACAATTGTGAAAAGGTTATCTCTCCGTTCTACAGTGATATGCGCTGGAACAAAGGAACCATTCTGAAAGCATCAGTGGAGTACATCAAGTGGCTACAAAAAGAACAACAGAGAGCCCGAGAATTAGAACACAGACAGAAGAAATTAGAGCAGGCTAACAGGCGACTTCTACTTCGGATTCAGGTTTTTATAAGAATGTTACCATGAGCCACATACCTTACATATGACTCAGCTGTCATCCGTTTTCTTCATTGGTCTCATTTATTTTTCTCTTATTAACAATTATTTTTCCTTTTGAAGGATAATTTTACTGCTTGTTAGAAGTTCCTGAATTCACTTGTTTCAATTAGGTTTTGACTAGAAATCCAGGATTCAGATGGTTGAAAATGTATTGTGTATATATGTATATATATGCACATATGTATATATGTGCTTATATAAACATATATATGACAACAAATTACAAAATGCATAAAACAGAACTCATTTCATAAATGCACATGTTATTATCACAGTCAAATAATAATACTAAGTAGAACATTTGTTTCTCTAGATTATAATGAACATTAAATTCTCCCCTCCCTCTTTCATTTCTTCACTAACATTGCTAAGGATTTCATTGCCTCGAGGCATGTTGTGTCAGTTTATATTAAGTCACTGCTTATCTGTTCATATAATCCAAAATATCAAAACATGGGCTTTTATAACTCTCAAGATTTTTTTAAATGTGAACATGCTTAGAGGCAGGTAAAGCATTTACTCTGTTTCCATGAAAAGGTCCTGCATTTTTGGTGAGAAATTAATCAGGAAGAATAAATGGATGATTTCTGCTGTCTTCAAATGGCTCTATTGTAGTCTGAGCCACTGTGGAATCATCATCTGTCATAAATTCTCTGGTAGAACAATGAGACTAAAATTTTTTTTTAATCTGAGTAATTTTCTCAGAGTTATTTTTAGGCATTAGAAATGTATCAGTTTCATTTTTGCAAAGATTATCATAATTTGTATTATATTACTCTTCATTTTAAATGCTTGTTAATATTTTGATTCTAGTCTGGCTTATTCTCTAGTATTAAGTCCAATTTCAAAGACATTATTTAATGATTCTCATTTGAAATTACAGGAACTAGAAATTCAGGCTCGTACTCATGGTCTGCCAACCCTGGCTTCACTTGGCACAGTTGATTTAGGTGCTCATGTCACCAAACAGCAGAGCCATCCTGAGCAGAATTCAGTAGACTATTGCCAACAACTGACTGTATCTCAGGGACCAAACCCTGAACTCTGTGATCAAGCTATAGCCTTTTCTGATCCTTTGTCATACTTCACAGATTTATCATTTAGTGCTGCATTGAAAGAGGAACAAAGATTGGATGGCATGCTATTGGATGACACAATCTCTCCATTTGGAACAGATCCCCTGCTATCTGCCACTTCCCCTGCAGTTTCCAAAGAGAGCAGTAGGAGAAGTAGCTTAAGCTCAGATGATGGTGATGAATTATAAGAAATAAACAGACTCAATTCATCAACTGGAAAGCAATTCTACGCTGGTGCTATGCAATTATGCTCTGTGTTTCATATGTTGCTTTGGCTTGTTTGTATTTTTTTCCAAAAGGAATGTGTTGTTCATGAAAAACTGATAGAAGCAACAGAAGAATTCATAGGAAGAAAAATCATGGTGTTAATGAATTATTGAGGGCGAAAAAGAGGTGTTTTCTTCTTTGACTATAGAGTCCAAATACACTTACATTCTGTTTTCTTGGGAGGACCTACAGCATAAAAAGCAGCTCTTTATTGATGTGTTAAAAGCAGCAACTTGGTGGTGTGCTACTGGAACTAATGACTGCAAAGTGTAAAACGACTGAAATATACAAATCTTCTCTTAGTTATTCACCTCCATCTTCTCTTCAACTCTTACATCAGACTTTAAGAATCAAGATCAACATATCAGGTGGTCATTGCCTTTCTCCATTGTCTAGTGAACATGTCTAAAGTTCAAGCTTTGTAGGAGAAATAATTATATAATAGATTATCTTTCACTTGTGGTTGAAAAACAAATCTACAGTAAATGTGAGAATTTTCCACAATAAAATACAGATAACTAATAAAAACATTGGTTACTAAAATTAGATCCTAATTTCTTTAGTTGGTTCAGTTACACTAATTCTAAAAGCATCTATGCATATTTATGTCTCCAGGCTCTGTTGGGAAAAGAAACACATTGTATATTTTCCTCAGGAGTATGGACCAGAATTGTATCCCTTCACACAAACATACATCCACACGTATGCACATAATTCAGGTAGTATATGTTCTTCTATTTTCTTCATTCTACTGACTGCATTAAAATCACATTCGAAATTTTCTTTTCTTCATTAAGAAAATAGATCATCAATTTCAGTCAATAAAATATAAAAGTCCCCTACAAGGATGGTTTTCAGGTGTTTAAAACTTTTCATCATGTCCAATATTGGATAGAAATCAGTTAGTTGTTGATTCTGTTTTGTTCCACATGGATAAAATATTGAAAATTGAATTGCCAGTTGACAAAATAATGAGTAAAACAGAAACTATTTCTTATTATTTTCAGTTCTGAGAGGAGCATAAGGTTCTATTTCTTTTTTTTTTTCTTTTCTTCTATTTCTAGTAGCACTTAGAGAGGCCTATGATCTTTGGTTACACTGTTCGCATTTATTTTAAGCACTTAAATCTGTGATGCCTCACTCAGATTTTTATCTCTTGTGCTTGTTTTCGGTTAGGGAATTAAGTTACCAAGCACGTTGCTCTGTGCTGGACCTCCATGAGTGATCATCTGATCAATGAGTATTTATGGAGGCATACTCAGAACTGCAGTGGGTCCTGAGAAAACACAGAAGGAGTGAACAAGATATGGGGTTACTCCTAAAGTAGTTAACAAGAATGCATGAAAAACAAAAGATAGAAGACACAGAATAAAAAATCTAAGCCTAAATTGTAAATACAGAAGGTCAAAGAAAATGAAAATGAATGACAAAGTTTATGGGAACAGCAGAATTTGACTTCTTTTTAAAGACATTAATTAAGTGAATGTGAGAGCAAATAAAAGAATAATATCAACCAAATGGTGAAAGTGAGAATAACTGGGGGAGTATCTTTATGGGACATTCTCGAGAAATATCTGGATACCTTAGAAGATGCCCTTTGGGGAGTTCTGAAACATAAGATTGACAACAGGTTGTGAAGGCCCTTAAAAATTGGGGTGAAATACTAAAGTATTAATATAATAGAAACACTTTTTTTTAGGAGGAGGGAGGATTCTAAAAATTAAAATATATATTAGTAACTTGAGTGAGATGTAATCTTTTATGAAGTTTAAACTTTGGGATAAATTTTGAAAAGATCTTTTAGTTATTTCTCACATGGAAAATATATCACTATAAGAGCTGAGACCCTAAAGCTAATAAAAGTAGAGGAATAGTAAATTCTTATGGTATAATAATTATCTCAGGCTTAGCTTACTTGCTCAGACTTAGAAAAGTTAAAATAATTTTTATTGTTTGACATGGAAAAATAATTACTAATTTCTGGGTATAGCCATTAAAGCCTGATAGATAAATTCATCTGAAATATATCATGTGAAACAGCTATTAGGTATATCTTCTCAGTAATGTTCAAGAATACATTACATACTTTTAATTTTATAACAAAATTCCACTTTATTATCTGGGTTGATAATTTGATTTAGCATTAAAAATTATAGAAAAGGAATATATTTGGAGTTCATGGGAAACACATCGGTTTATAAGATAGAGGCTGCTTCTGTTCTCATTTGATCTATTATTCTCATTTCTTTATATTTTGAACAGACTTGCACTGATGATGTCATTACTCAGTCACCATTTTCCATTCTGTTAGAGTACAACAACTGGGCCCTGAAACCTATTCTTCACAATCTTGGCTGATATAAGGACTTGGCACAGGACGATAGAGCCTGAACACAAGAGATCTGGAGAGGGAACTAATGTTTGCTGCTACATTCAGATTCTGAGATGTCAGGGAACTGTAAAATGGGTGATGAATATTTAAAGAGAGTAAAGAGTTGTGCTGTGTCCCAGTCAACTGAAATAGATTAAAAATTAATTTGATGGCAGTTCTTAACTTTTTAAGGCAGATTCCTTTGAGAATCTAGTGAGGTATAGACCCTCTCCCTAGAAAAGTACAGAACTGTTTATATGGACAATAATTTGCATGCATTCAGAGATCTTAGGGATCTCCTGAATGTTTTCTTGGATCCCAAGTGAGAAATTCCTGAATCAGGTCTGTTAGGTGTGCATTAATGTCATGTATAATGATGGGGGACCCCTACTTATCTAAATATAGTTATCTCATTCCTAATAATGATGAGGTTGCATAGGGAAGTAAAAGTGTACCAAAAATTAGATGATTCACTAAAAAGTTGTTCATTCATATAGTTATTTTTCAAACATAACCTGCCCACTCAACACACTATGCCTCATCTTTATTATATAGTTATGGGTCAGTTTCACTATACTTACTGAATGATATAAACATCTGACCATAACATTTTGAAATGATGCAAATAAATTTCAAAACAAAAATAATGTGAATTTAAAAGCAAATTATTTGAGTATATAAGATAGTTCCTTAGAAAAATTTATGACTGTCTAGAATATGTTTTGTAGAAATGAGATTTTTCATAATAGTAAAAGAGGCATGTTGTTTATCAAACAATGCTGTCACCAAAAGCATCAACTGTAATGGGACTATTAATACACAATTATCAATTTGCTCATTCAACTAATATACAATTTTCTCTTTTCATTTAAAAAATTAATTCATAATCACAATTACAAAAAACTTCCTTTAAAATAAGATAAAATAATAGTATTGCTTTTCATTATTTTTTCAAAATAATGTCCCATCCAATCATTTTTTGTATTATTAAATGTTGGCTGCTTTTTCATAGATTCACATTAAATAGGCTTTTCCAACTTCTAATTATCTTAAAATAGTAATGACCTCCTGTGAGTAGATACAGCTCTTTACAACTTTTTTTCTTTCAGTGCCTTTTCTTCTTGAACTTTTCCTATATCAAATGGAGACTATATGTACAGATAATATTTTCTCAGTTTATAGGCATATCAGTGACCATGGCTTTCTTTGTATAGGTTTAAAAAAGTTCTAAATAATAAATAGCCAGATGAGCTGGGGACATTGAGAAATAGCCTTCCTCTTCCTTTTTCAACTCATTTTTCCCCACATGCATGACTGTAAATCAAATATTTAATAGTTCTTACCTTAAAAAAATAGATACAAAGAATGTCCTGATTTGGTATCTCATTTACCATAGTGTCAAGAGAAAAGTTAGATTTCATAACTTTAAAAAGAATATATTTTCATTTTATTTTGAAAGACTGAGTCATACAGGACTTTTCTTATACTTCAAGGTATTATGAAAACACCTTTTTCCTGTTTGGATGTTGTGGAATTTAAACATTTAAATAAATAAATGGTATAACTGAGTGTTCCATGTTTTTTTTTGTTAACAATGTCTTTGACCCTATACAAACATTTTAGATATTTACTGACCATCTGATATGTAAGATGTGGAAGAAAATTGGAATCAATTAATTATTTCACTGTGTTATCAGTGGAAGATCAACCATCTGGGTTTCTTAAAAACACCTGAAGGACTGGATTTTGTTTCAGTATTGAGAATGGCATAGTCTCTATGTGCTATATGGAATTACATCATTTGTGCCTCCAGTGCCTCATATGTGGATAAGTGTGTCAGTTTGACTTAATATATGTATATACAGAGATTTCATTACATTTACCTAATAAATACTAAATACACTTCAAGTGTTGCTGATCTCATATTTTATATGACCCTCCTATGGTCATTGTGCATTGATGTTCCAATATTTTATTATTTGTATGAACTTTAATTTGAAAACAAGAAAACAATTCAAAATCAGAAAAACATAGCTTTTCTTAAAATTTTCTGTGCTACATTTTCCCTCTGAGGTCCACAGAGAATTTGAGTGTATAGGAGATTATGAGAAAACAGCTATTTTGATTAAAAAATATATCCCTCAGGATTCAACCAACTTGATGAAATACTATTATCTACTGCTTTATACATAAAAGGAAACTTTTTATCTGCTTGTAAAGGGATTTTTATGTGTATTTCTGCATAATCAGATGATTTCTATTGTGTTTTCTACTGATGAAACTCTCTGTAAAATGTATTTTCCTTACATTATCCAACAGGCATAAAGAATAAGAGTAAAGACTTTGATGTTTGTAATACTACCTCTGTTATCTGTGCACTACTGTTTTATTTCAAAAATTCTATATATTCAACTTTATTTTTTCCACAGAAATAAATTTTGGTTTTGTGTTAAAGCTGGTAGTTTATGTAACAAACAAAATACACAAAAGAAAGAAGAAACTGATTTTGCTGAATTATATATAATTAGGAAGTTACATATTGTTCTTTAAATGTGATACTGAAGTTTAAAAGCAAACTAAATTTAAGGATCTTATCTAACAGCATAGCAGTTGCTTATGGCATACAAGGCTAAAATTAATTCAGCTATTTAATCTTAATAATTATAATGTAGCTAAAAATTTTGACTTTAATAGTGTTTTACATATATGAATAGCTGAAGTAACATTCCTATAATTTTAGTCTAACATTGGTTAGATCAAGAAAACATTGTTAATATAATAAGACTGTAGAATTTGTAATTATTGGTATTTTTCATTTTTAATAACAAAGTAATGTGTCTAATTTTCTAAGAAAATGGAGAACCTCAGTATACTTTAATACCTAAGTGAATCTTGTAAAAATACCTTAAAATGTACCAATATTTTCTGTGCATATATTGAATGAAAGACTATAATTATAAAAATTTTTTTACAGTTTTTTTCTGCCTTTGTATATAGACTGCATTGGAAAACAGAGAATGTGGGTTAATCATTTGAAGGGTTATTTAAAACCGTCACCAGACATCACAACTGACAACTGCTCACTACATGGTCCATGCTGAAAACGATGATTCAATATTTCCCTATTAATGAAAATAATTGTTACATTCTTTAATATGGTCTCCTGCCATCTGCTTCACCATGCTGTTATGGCTTTGATTTATGAAAAATATTTATCAGAATGTTGCAAAATTGCTAACAGGCATAATGGTAGCAGTGAAATCACTAAGAAACACTGCAAAACCTTTTAATATACTAGATGGTCCCCAGACAATCCAGGATAAATAGAATACTGTCTTTTAATACGTAAAACATTTTAAAGCTACTAATTGGTATTGATTAGACCTACCCTTTGGTAATGAAATTAATAAGGATTTCAGTTGTGTTAAGACTGTCTAGTATTTAATACCATGTTTATGGACTGTTTCCCTCCAGAGTTCATTTTAAAATGCTAAAACAGGACTGCTCAGAGTTAACAATAAAGGGTGGTATTCTATGTTCAAATATAGGTTCTTTGCTTTTAAAAAAAGTAGTATTGTATACATATTTTTTTAAAGTATTATCAATGGTCAAAATACTGATCTTTATAATAATCTTTGTATGGAATGAATAATCAACCTAATACAGGTAAAAAGTAAGAATGAATTTTTTTAAGTATATAGGCTGAAAATATGGATGACTGAATGGATTTGATACTTGATTATTTATTTTATGTGTATGTACATCTGTGGTGTGTTTGGGCATGCATATGTGGTATGTCCATGTGGGAACTTATTTTAAAAGTTTTATAATTCTTCAATATTAGAAAAACTCTGCATATAAGACTGTGTTCTGCTTTGTTATTCTTTTTTGTTGTTGTTGTTCCTAGCAAATCCTTAAGCTAAAGAGAATATGTTATTCTTTATTGGAACATATATCAAGAAAACATTGAAGCTATCTCCAAATCTTTCCTATTAGAAATACACACACACACACACACACACACACACACACACACACACGCACCCCATACATCATACCCCTTACCCTGAGTTGAGTTAAAGGTAGAAAAGATTAAGAAAGTTGTAATAGGTTTTAATATTTTTAGTAAAATAAATAATATTTGCAGCTGTAAAACATTAAGATCTAATACAAGCATTGATTTTATTGACCATCAAAAGGAAGATTAAAACCCCCTATAAAGTTGTTATGGTCACCTGCAGAGTTCTAGCTATGTGGTAGGGAAGTGGTAAAATACAATAAGGCTTATTGGTTAAGTAATGGACACCTATCAGGTTAAATATGTACAGGTCTTATTAATTGGCAACCATAAGACAAGAGTATTACATTTCAGATAGTGATAATTTTGATAGGCTCAACCACATTGTGGTTAAGTATATGATTCACGTAACAAGAAAAAGGTGCCTGCAGGCTATTGTTCCTAGCATGGATTAAAATTTACATATTGCTTCTCCTTATGTCAAAACATCTGGTGCTTGCAAATGCTAACGTTTTGTTAAAAAGTTTCACAAGCCAGGAAAAGTGAATTGGAAACACTGCATGTGAGTCATTCAAGCATTATAACAGAATAAAAGCTATGTTCAGAAAAAATTACTGAAAAAAATACTGCAGTGAAGATTATAATTTATTTGCTTACACAAGTGAAGAGTGATGCTGTGCATATGTGTAGAGAAAAAATATTGCTTGAGTTATATGGTTTTCTCTTAAAAAATAGCGATTTCATATAATCATATGGAACAAGTAGTCCTCTAAGTTCTTCAAGAATCACTTTTAATGTTAGAAGCAGAAGGTAGTAGCATAAACCCATTCTCATATTCCTGAGGACAGGAAGTAGGATATATATCTGAGGCATTATTTATTCTAGCATTAAATTTCTATTTATTCATTGGTAAATATAAAAAGTAGATTTGAGATGTAGACTTACCTTTTCTACACAGGTCCCCAAATCAATAAAGAAAGCCAGTCTGGCAACTCTCATACTCATCTAGCCTTCTGTTCTTGAATCTAACGAGGCTACTCAACATTTTCCTACTTTTAAGGCTTTTCCTCACCAGCCCAGTCGACAGTTAACATCACCATCATCTTTTCTGGCATCCCAGTCAGCTGGTACTTAAATCTATCTTTGTGTTGCTGTTTATCTTTGCATTGCTAATGCATACATTACCTTTCTCACTAGATGGATGGGCACAGCAAGCAAAACATATACCTTAGCTTTTTTATATTCTATATCACTTAACATGCTTAACATACTATTTTCTTAATAAATAGTTAAGTGATGAGTAATTTTAGGTAAGGGGAGTATGCAAGTGTCAAATTCTTCAATCAGACAATGAGACGGTGCTCCCTCAAGGTTATGATTATTCATTGAAATGTTTACCTTTCAATCTTTCTTTGCAATTATCTCTATTACAGTGATATATAAATTTTTGTCTTCTTTTGGCTTGTAACTTTGAGAAATAAAAATAACACTAAATTTTGCAAAAAAAAATAGTATAGAGAATATTTCTATTCTAGAATCATTCATTGATTCACTTACTGTTCATTTAATAAGCATCCCCAAGGAACAGCGGTTGTTGCTGAAGACATCATAAAACGCAAAAGCCACAGAAATATTCCAATAAATTTTAGTAAGTGTGATGCTAGCAGTGTTAAGGGTACTATGGAAGAAAATTGGAGCATCTAATCCAGTCTCAGGGAAACTGAGGCCTCAAGGCAGGGTGAGAGCTGACTTGGTACAAAGGGGAGGCAAGAGAGAGAGAATGCGGAGAGGTCTTTAAAGCACAATCATCCAGTGAGATTACAATTCTTCTTTCGGGGGCTCATCAATAGTTTTAATACTCTGGGATGTAACTCTAGGGTTTCAGAAGATTTGGATTTATTTGGATTTATTAGTTGTTCAGAAACGGGGCACTTGGTCAGGGGACCTTTGTGTCACTTCTAGGCAGAGTAAGAAAGTGTGTATTTCAATGTGTGTCTGTGTGTTTGTGGTTCACCATATCAGTGAACCAAGCTGGTTTACTGCTACCCCTTCCCAGTTAATTTACTGTTCCTGTCTGGAATAAGGGTATTTTTATTTTCTTGTTAGGATTAAGCATATAGTAAACTGCGTGTTTACAACTAGCAGTTCCCTCTTTAAGTACCTCTTCTGCACTGTCTATGAATGCCCAACAGTACTCAATAACACCTTGCCTCTCTTCATTAATAGCCCATGTATATCATTTAAAAAACCTAGTATGAAAAGAAACTACATAAGTAGAAAAGTATACTATATTGTTGGATAGGAAGATAACATAATAAATGTATCAATTCTCCCTATGTAAATTCATAAATTTTATGGATATAAATAGAAATGCCAATAGATGTTTGTAAACAAGACAATTTGCCATTAAACTATATAAAGAAAGATAAGCAGATAAGAAATAAAAGAAATAGTTGAAAAAGAAGAGTAATGAGAAAAGTCAAGGGCTACCAGACATTAAAACATATTTAAAACTCTGTGGTATGGGAAACTAACAAATAATTCATAGGACATAAATAAGCCTAAATGGATATTGGAGTTAAACATAAAGGAAGCACTACAAATCAGTATAGAGGAGTCTATTCTATAAATGGTGTAATCACATCAAATGGCCGTGAGATTTGTGGTACATCTATGAAATGGAGTAGAAAGTTTTTGCAATGAGGAATGAAGGAAAAACACCCTATGTTCTGATATAGATTGTTTTTCTACTTAGTACTATATGGAGTAGAGCTGCATATGGAATGCTTTCTTCTTTCCTGGTGGTGAAGAGTGAAAGATAGGAATATGCATTCATATGTGGCGTATATGCAGGAATGAACTGTAGAAAGATGGCCCCAGAAATATGGCCACATTCTAATCCCTGGAACACGTAAATATGTTACCTTAGATTGCCAAAGAGACTTTGCAGATGTGTTTAAATGAAAGGAGAGATCGGTCTGCATTACGCAGGTGAGCCTAATCTAATCACATGGACCCTTATAAGCAGAGAATCATTCCCGCTGTGATATACTTTTCTACTTAGGTAGTTTCTTTTCATACTAGGTTTCTTAAATTATATAGGAACCTAACAGCTGTGTTAGTGGGGGAGAAGATATGGGAATATTTTTATTACATACCTTTAAACATTTTTTGAAGCATATAAATGTGTTATTTATTCAAAGAAAAAATTAAGATTCATAGTATGCTTATACTGATGGTTTGTTTTTTTAATCTCCTTTTTCATTCACCTGTAGTACTTTCTGCAATGTTAGATTTCTAGTCCCTTTGGCCAGTAACAGTTCTAAGTTTCTTGTTTGAAGACAACAAAGGCAAAAAAAAAAAAAAACAAAACTATGTGCAGTATTTGCACTTATATTTTGGGGAGATTCTTAGAAGTAACTAGATCTCCACCCTAATACAAAAATTAGCTTTAACAGTCTTGTGGTAGGTGGAATAATGGCCTCAGAAATATGGCCACATTCTAATCCCTGGAACATGGAAATAGATTGTCAAAGAGACTTTGCAGGTGCGTTTAAATGAAATGAGAGATCAGCCTGCATTATCCAGGTGAACCTAATCTAATCACATGGAACCTTAAAAGCAGAGAATCATTCCCGCTGTGATCAGAATGTGTGACTTTATCACTCTTTTGATACCCAGCACTCAACTGAAAGGGAAGTAGTTATGTGACTTGTCACCATCACAGAACTAGACCCAGGACTAAAATCCCAGGTGTCCAGGTTTCAGCCAAATGTGCTTTTATGCATATTTAGGCACTGCGCCTCACCATAGAAACAGCTGACATAGGTCATACAGTGCAATTATTTCTTCAATGCCGGTTTGTTGGATGACTATGACTTAGTCAGTGGGTGGAGGTACATAGTAAAGAATTAGTTCAGGATTTTACAGCATAAGGTGAGAAAAGTCACAAGGCCTATGTGGTCTGGGCTTTAAAGCACTCAATAGAGTGATGGGGGTAATATGCCTAGCTTATTTGAGGGTGCAGTGGAATAGTGCTAGACTTTGTAGACCATTGAAGAGAACATCAAGGAGATGCTGTTATGGCTGCTAGAATAAAAATACCATGACTGGGTGGCTTAACAAAACAGAAATTTATTTCTCACAGTTCTGGTGGGTGAGATATCCAAGATCAAGTTACCAGCAAGTTTAGTGTCTGGTGTGGGCCCACATCCTGGTTCAGAGGCCACCATCTTTTCCTTGTCCTCAGTTGGTAGAATGGGCAAACAAGTTTTCTAGAGCCTTTCTCATGAAAGCTCCAATTCCATTAAGGAGGGCTCTGCTTCCTTGACTTAATCATCTCCCAAAGGCTTTATTTCCTAATACCATCATCCTGGGGCTAGGGCTTCAGCACGTGAATTTTGGAGTGACCCAAGCATTCAGTCTATAACAGATGGAAACTGCTTACAGTAGATTTGGTATTCAAGACCATGGGAATGTGTATGGTCTTGGAAAAGACGAAAACAGAAAAGGATGGTTACAGGAGCCAAGAATAAAAGGGAGTTAAGAGGAAGGGAAAGAAGGAAAAGAAAAAAGGAGGAATAAGAGGATATAGGGGAGTGGCAGCAGGAGGAACAGGATGAGAAAGTGAAGACAAAGATAATCAAGTTCAAAGAAAACAGCTTATCTAGTTTCTTTAATTACTCAAGTAAGGAAATGAGGAAAGTTGAGATTTTGAATGACTTTTTGCTTTTCAAATTGTAGTACGCCACTCTAGATATTGTTTTTAGCAACTTTTCTGAGTAACTTTGCTCACTTTCAATATTCTTTTTCAGACAGATTACACTTATTTAACAAGTAAGAAAATGCAAGGAATTTCTTGGAGACTCTCAGATCTGATTCTGAGGCAGTATTTAATACCTGAGAGTCCTACAGTCTTTGTAGTAAGACAAAATGGTTCAAGTCCTTTCTCTGCAGTTTAACAGGCACATGACTGTGAAGTTTTACTTCACCTCTCTGTGCATCAGTCTCCTCACATGTAAAATGGGAACAAGTTTAATAACCAGCATAGCAAGTTTTTGCTGAGCGTTAGCAAATGAGAGAAGATGCGTATAGAATTTAGCATAATCTCCCACATATATTTAGTACCCCATAAATAATAGCTATTAAAGTTATCATATAAAATGAGGCTCTGGGCCAAGTGTGGTGGCTCACACCTGTAATCTCAGTGCTTTTGGAGGCCAAGGTGGGAGGATTGCTAGAGTCTAGGAGTTCAAGACCAGCCTTGGCAACATAGTGAGACCTTGTCTGTACAACTATTTTAAAAATTAGCCAGGTATGGTGACACATGCCTGTGGTCTCAGCTACTTGGGAGGCTGAGGTGAGAGGCTCACTTGAGCCCAGGAGGTGGAGGCTAGAGTGAGCCATGAATGTCCCACTGTACTCCAGCCTGAGTGACAGAGCAAGAACCTGAGTCATAATATAGAAGAAGAAGAAGAGGAAGAAGAAGAAGAAGGAGAAGAAGAAGAAGGAGGAGGAGGAGGAGGAGGGGGAGGAGGAGAAGGAGGAAGAGGAGGAGGAGGAGGAGGAGGAGGGGGAGGAGGAGAAGGAGGAAGAGGAGGAGGAGGAGGAGGAGGAGGAGGAGAG
The DNA here is from genome assembly GCF_049354715.1 of Callithrix jacchus. Lineage (NCBI taxonomy): Eukaryota > Metazoa > Chordata > Mammalia > Primates > Cebidae > Callithrix > Callithrix jacchus. The sequence goes on along the minus strand of NC_133512.1, from coordinate 86,508,644 downwards.
GAGGCAGATACTTCTTTCTATTGCTGTTTCTTATCACGTTGATTTATTTATTTATTTTTTAAGTGAGCTACTCAATGGCATGTTGTTTCTGTAGTTTCTAGTAATGCATTCCAGCCTTTCTTCCTGCCTGCCTACCTAGCCATCCATCCATCCATTAAATAACTTCTTTATTACAAAAAATTTAAAGTTCATAGGATTGCACTATATTGCATAATCCACATCTGCTTCTAGGTCTGTTTACACTTTTCACCACAAAAGGTGGTATTTGTTCTCAATATTAGACATTACTATAGACACAGGAATATAATAGTTAATAAAACCAAGATCTTGCCTTCAATTAGCTTATATTTAAATAAAGAAGATAGGCAATACAATAAAAAAATAAAAAATTAGTAACTGGTAATTATCAGTAATGTTTGTACTGAATTATCCTTGTACTTCTGTTGAAAATCAATTGTCTATATATTTGTGAGTATATCTGGGTCCTCTATTCTAGTCCATTGTTCTCTTTAATTAATTTATGTCAATACAACACTGTTTTGATTTCTGTACGTTTATAACAAGCCTTGAAAGCACACGGCATAAGTTCTAGAACTTTTTTCTCTTTTTTAATGCATTTTACATTTCCACATCAATACCAATTTCAGAATCAACATGTTAATTTTTGCAAATAGACAACTGGGATTTTAGTCGGAATTGTTTTGAATCCATAAATCAATTTTAGGAGAGGTGGTAACTTAACAATATTGAGCCTGCCAACCCATGAAAGTAGGTCTTTTTCCATTTATTTAGGTTTTCCTCAGTGTCTCTCTCTCAGTGCTGTTCTTTTTGGTGTATAATTTTCTCTCATATTTATCCCTGAGTATTTCATAAATTGATGCTAATGTGAATGGAATTTTTGTTTCAACTCTCATTTTTTGTTTCCAAAATATAAAAATGCAATTAATTTTTATAAATTTATTTATTTTATGCAATATAGTGCAATCCTATGCACTTTAAATTTTTTGTAATAAACAAGTTGTTTAGTGGATTGATAGATTGATGCATAGATAGGCAGACAGGAAGAAATGCTGAAATGCATTATTAGAAACTACCAAAACAAAATGCTAGTGAGTATCTCACCTAAAAAATAAATAAACTTGATAAGAAACAGTAATAGAAAGAAGAATCTCCTCCTCTTCCCCTTCCTCCTCCCCCTCCTCTTCCTCCCCCTCCTCGTCCTCCCCCTCCCCCTGCTCCTCCTTCTTCTTCTTTTCCTTTTTCTTTCTCTTCTTCATTTCTTCTTCTCTTTTATGACACAGGTTCTTGCTCTGTCACTCTGCTAATCTCACTCACTAGTCCTAATAGTTTATCAGATATTCTACCTACACAATCACATTGTTGATGAATAAAGATAGCTTTCCTTATTCCCCTTAAATGTGGAAATCTTTTATTTCTTTTCCTTTTCTGGCTAGCTTGTTGGCTAGAACTTACAGCCAACAAATTGAATAAAAGTAGTGAGAGAAGACATCCTTTCTATTCCTGATCTTTAGGGCAAAAATTTATCTTTCACCATGAAATGTGTTTGCTGTAGGTCTTTCATAGACTCCCTTAAACAGGTTAAGGAAGTTTCCTTCTGGATTATTTATCTATTGCTACATTAATATTACACCAACCCTTAATGTCTTTAAATGTCATTTTTTATTCCACAGTTTCTGTGGGCCAGAAATCCAGACATGACTTAGAGCTATCTTCTGACTGACTCTCTACAAATTTGTAGTCATCTCAAGGTTCAATTTGGAAAGATCCATTTCCTAGCTCACTAGCAAGGATGTTTTGTTCTCAAATGCAGTTAGGTTACTTGGAAATAGTTTGATCCTTTTGAGTTTTGTTTTATAATTGTTTTGGAATCTGGGGCAGTGCTCGATCTAGTCTAATTGTCTTCTACTATTAAGGCAAACCTTTTTAAATACTCTACACAAAGCCTGTGAAGAATGAGGTTTTGTTTGTTTGTTTTTCAGTTTGGCTAGTGGAATAGGCACCATTCCCAGTCTTGCGTCTTTCCATGTTTTTTCCCTCTAATCCTTTCCGTAGTATTTCCCTCAACGTGGATAGGTGAAGCACATGCATTAATCAATGCTCTGCTGAATACTTAAGGGAGTCCCTATTTGATCTCTGCATTTCTCTCTTTGTCCAGTTCTTTCCTCTTTAGTACTCTTTTTGTAAACTTGACCTGCTTTTGTCTCTCCAGATTCTTAGCTCTGTCTCCTTATCTCAGGAAGTCTCTTGAATAACACTTGGGTTAACTTCGTTGTACTACGGCTTTGAAACTGTCTCAAGGCAGTAAGCTGGAGCAGTTATGGGCTCACTTCACTTGTATTCTGTCTCACATGGACCATTCTTATTTCCTGATGGCCAGTCTCTTTCCAGTTGTTTCTTTTTCACATATTCTATCTGTATCTTAAAAAACTATGGTCAATAATTAAAGGGGGACCTTAAATCCGTTTCTTGTACCTCAACTATAGAAGCCTGTAACTTGCTTTTTAAAGATATATACAAGAAAGAACATTAACATACACCCCTCAAAAAAGAAATACATGTGTTAAAAACAATAAGTATCACATGTAATTTTTAAAAGTGCAGCACAGTTGAAAAATATATTCAGAGAAAATTTTTTTTTTCATTTTCTAAAAATGCTTTTTCTGCTGAGTGCAGTGGCTCTCATACCTGTAATCCCAACACTTTGGGATACCAAGGAGGGAGGATCATTCGAGCCCAGGAGTTTCAGACCAGACTAGCCAACATTTGGAAATCTTGAGCTATTAAAAAAAACAAACAAACAAACAACAACAACAACAACAACAACAACAAAAACAACCTTTTTTCTTTCCCATGAGCCTCCACCTGTTAGAATCATATGCAGTTAGACCTATCGATGATTAACCTACTTTTAAAGTTTAAACATTCTGTCTGTTCGAATTTTTTTTGTGATACCTGGTCCAGGACATGATACAAAACCTGAGATTAAATTTGGCTTCCCATTGTAAATAATTAAAAACAAATTAATTAAACGAAACAATGGTTTGGAGCATTGATTAGGGTTACAATTTTTGAGAAGAAAGTCCAAAAGGTGAATCCCTCATTAAGTAGTTAGACAAATAGAGCCCAAGCAGAAACATTGACTGGGATTTGGAGCTAACTGACAACTAGGATTTGGAGAGTATAGTACCAGAGAAAAGAACACTGCAGATAGTCACTTACAAACTCTGCATAAAATCCCTCCAGGTCCTTAGCCTATGCCTAAGCTGTACATGCACAGAGCAAGTCTCTGGAAGCACAGCATAACCCATTTACTCAGAGGCCGAGAGTTGAGCATAAATTTCAGAGGCAGAGAGTATTATAAAGAAATTAAATGCAGGTCCAGATAAAGTGGAGAGTTCTTAGTAAATACCTTAGGATTGTAGCTGAGAAAGTCTAAGCCCTAGGAGTAAGAAGTATGCCCTAAGAGTTATGATCGTTCTGCCTTAGGAGTAATGGTAAAGCTGAATTATATCCACTTTTAGAAATCCTAAAAGCAAATTTTGACAGCTGCAAGTTCCCCTCCAATGATTTAACATTTTTCAAAATAAAATTTCATATTCTTCAGAGGAAAATAATATAATCCAGATTTTTTCTAATATATTTTTCATAAAGTTGGAAATATATTCCCATATCACTAAACATATAAAGGGGCAAAAAAATTGATACTGTCAATCAAGAGACTCTTTATAAAGTCAATAAGAACAAAATCAGGGATAGCCCTAATGTTAGATTTAGTGGAAAAAAGCCTTCAAAGTAACTGAGATTCCTATTTTAAAGAAAATAGAGAAAAATCAAAACAAAATGAATAAGAAATAAAACTTCAGTGAAGAATTAGAGTTTATAAATTAGGATTAAATAAGTTTTATAGAACAGCAAAATGTAACATCTAATTTTAAATCATGTTGGATGGGTCAAATTGCTTACAGTATATAGCAGAATATAGGATTAGCAAGCCTAAGAACATGTCAGTAGAACAATATTAAAACTGAAGTCACAGGGAAAAATAGTTGAAAACACCTGGGGAAAAAATGCTTGAGATACACGTGACAATCTAAAAAGGCCTAATATATGTGTAATTAAAGTCACAGATAGAGAGGAAAAGGAGATCATGAAACCAAAACAATATTTGAAAAAAATGACAGCCAAGTTTTTTCAAAATCTGATGGAAGATAATATTTGAAGAAATAAAGGCCAAGATTTTTCTAAATTGTATGAAAGATATCAACTCACAGAACCACAGTGAACCCCATGAATACAAAGAAAAGCTTTCTCTCTGCACTATGGTCTTTGATCTTTAGACTTGACCCTTCATATTTTAAGTGTTTTGAAAAAGATCCCTTCTCTCTCAACAAAGCTTAACTTTCCAAATATTTTTACTTCTGCAAAAAATAGTATTTTGGATTTGAAAACTAAATAAAAACTTTTCTTTTTCTTTCTATTTCTGTGGTAGCAATTCTAACATTCTCATGAGCAAAATGAATGCCCTTCAAAGAGCAGAAAAGAGAACAGCGTAAGGAAATACAAAAGAAAAACATCATTATTAAGGTTAAACAATATATTACCCTTGTTGAAATCTCAAATTTAAACATAAATGAAAGATAAAAATAGGTATTAAGATGGCACTTTTATCACTACTTAGAAACTGTAAATTGAATATACTCAAGAAACATGGCATTATATATCAGGAAACTTTGAATCCTTTGAGATTAGAATGAATTCATGTCTGTGGAAAGGGAAATATGATAACAACAAGCCCAAAATAAAAGAACACAACTCTGACAGGTGATAATCCAGAAAAATAACTCTCAAATAACTTATTTTATTTATGGGAAACTAGGGGTAAGCATGGATATTTATGGCTATTGCTGGTCATTACCTGAGACAAAAACATAAGAGGTGCTCAAGTCTTAACCTATTTTTTATTTTATTTTTTTATTTTTTCCAAGACAGAGTCTTGCTTTGTCACCTAGGCTGCAGGGCAGTGGTGTGTTCTTGGCTAACTGCAACCTCCACCTCCCAGGTTCAAGCAATTCTCCTGTCTAAGCCTCCTGAGTAACTGAAATTAAAGGCGCCTGCCACCTCTACCAGCTAATTTTTTTTTTTGTATTTTTAGTACAGATGGGGTTTCACCATGTTGGCCAGGCTGGTCTCAAACTCCTGACCTTGTGATCTGCTTGCCTCAGCCTCCGAAAATGCTGGGATTACAGGTGTGAGCCACCATGTCCGGTCAACCTGTTTTAGAATTTGATGAGGATTGACCTCATTTAGTGAAATTAATCTGAAGAACCCAAAGGTCCACTTAGAATATTCTGAAATTACTTATGATATCCCACTATATGATATGTTATTTTATTTTAGTTTCTTTGAGAAAAAAATAGCATTTAAAATAATAGATGAAAGAACTGTGTTGGCATCAAATCAGGCCATCTGGTTTGGTTACATAGATACATTTCTAAGACAATTTACTCCTAACAGAAGGATGCAGCTAAAAAAGACAGAAGACTGGAATTCCTCTCCATCCTCAAGGATGTGCCCAGAATAGTTGAAGAATTGCCATTATCATTTTATCCTACCAGAAAAGAAAGATTTAAGTCCACATTATTTCAGAGCTTTAGAATGGCTATGTTCAATGAAAAAATAATTTCATCATTATAATTTTTTTAGAGAGAGCATTAACAGGTTGATTGACTTTTTTTTTTTAGATTGAGTTTCTCTCTTGTTGCCCAGGCTGGAGTGCAGTGGTGCGATCTTGGTTCACTACAACTTCTGCCTTCCGGCTTCAAGCAATTCTCCTGCCTCAGTCTCCTGAGTAGCTGGGATTACAGTCATGCACCACCATGCCAGGCTAATTTTGTATTTTCAATAGAGACAGGGTTTCTCCCTGTTGGTCAGTTTGGTCTCGAGCTCTCAACCTCAGGTGATCCACCCACCTTGGCCTCCCAAAGTGCTGGGATTACAGGCGTGAGCCACTGAACCTGGCCTGATTAACCTTTGTACACTCTTCAATTCATTTTTAGAGCATCTTACTACATAGTAATTGTGGTGTTATTTCTCTTTAATTTTGCACTAATAAGCCTTGTTAATAACCCATATGGTAGTAGCCATATGCAGATAGTATTTTGTGATTATAAGAACTGGGTAATATATGAACTGCCAGAATATGCTCTATCATGGTCTACTCTCAGAGAACACAAATCCTTTCTCAAAAATGACAGATATTCTACAACCCTGGATTTCTTATTTTATCCCAAAACACATCTTCTTGTGTAAGAGTAGAAGAAGCTTGTAAATATCAAGAAAGTGGTATTTCCATATACGTATTTTGTAATACTTTATCCTCAATTACAAACAACAATAGCTGCATGTGGTGCATAATTCTAATGGTATAATCCAGTCTTAGTGTTTTACTGCCATTCATAAACTGCTTCAGCAGAACTACTTGTGATTTATAGCATCAATAGAACCCTTTAAATTACATCCTACATTATGTTGTAGGGCATGTATTGCCCTATGGTCTCACATGCAATGTCAGAGACAGAGGGAATGAGAAATGGAGAATTGTGATTTCACTGTAAATCAAAGGCTAAGTGTTGTTTATGAGCACCAGGGTTTTAGCACATGGCATCATTTTACATTCCCCCCCGCCCCCCCGTGTAGCAGTTAACCTAATTTAGGAGAAAAAAAAATACGATCAACAATTATTTATACTTTAATGTATTTAACATCAATAAATACAGTCAAGTACTAAACGTATACTTTCTTTTCTTAAAAATTAGTCTTTTATTTTAAAAATTGGTTGGATATTTACTGTATCCATGAAAAGAATATTTAAAGATGTTTGTATTTAACTCAATGCCATGTATACATGGTAAGCACTCTATAAATATTCGTAGACTTTCCATTAGTTTTAAAAATAAAAGTTTCAAATTAAATGAATTTGTCTATTGGTATTTAATGAAGAATGTAAAGCAATAAAAGTTGCATTTGAGAAACTATCTATAGTCACGAATAAACTTGTTTGTAATTCATCTGGATTTTATGTTTTAACAAGAAAAAAGTCACAGCCATCCATACAAAAAGTTGAATTTAGAAGAAACAGTAAAATCATTTCATGATCAAGTATTCAAAGTATTAATATCATCTTTAATGATATGTTTTAAACTTACAGTGACAACTCTGATTTTTCAAAGCATTTTAGGATATTTTGACCTTGATTTTTCACTGCATAAAGATGTCTTTTGACCTCAGACTTCCTCCAAAGTCTGAGTCTAATAATGAACCTAGGTAGTTAGAGATAAGAGCAATCATTTGTGATTCAAATGTGAACATTTCCTCTGAGCATAACCAGATGACTTACCTGGAATAAAACAGTGTAAGAGGCAGGCAAAATCAGGGTGAAGAGGCAGGGAAAACCAAACATTTTTGGTCTTGTAACCATTACTTGCTTCTAGCACATATATAGATAGGTATACCGGCTTCCTAATGAATATTACCTTGCCATTTCATTTATAATAATTAATGTGTACTGTGAGGGGATTTGATATCTCTAATTCCTGTTCATATCACATTGCTGTAGCAACACTATAAAATTTCTATCAATAAAAATATGTACATAGATTAGAAAAAGTCATGTTAAAAAATAAATTCTCAGGCCCATTTGGATTGAATTAATCCCTAGAAAGGCTGTTAAGAAATCAAAGAAGTAGATAGGGCTATTTCTATATTGTATGCGTCTAATATTTACCTGCAGGCATATAGATAATTCTAAAATAACTGTGCTACTTAAAATTTACAGAATTGAACCTGTGCAGAGAGTAGTTGATCTTAAACTGACACAAACCAGATAGTCTCTAAATGTTACTCTAAGGAGTTTTAAACTGACTGTGTTAAAGCTGAGGTTATTTGCCTTGGGGATGCCTAATGGAAGGGTTATTATAACACTGTCCACAAATAGGAGCCTTGAGAGAGTCAGACTATAGCATTCCATTGACAGCTAATAGATTGAACCATTGCCATGTCACAGTGATCTCCAAGGCCAAAGGTCGTATCTCTCCCTTAATATTTAAATAAAGATACTTGACAAGAGCAGAAAACACCTTATTGCCAGTGATGGCTGCTGCTCGATTTATAAGAACCTTTACAAAGTCATGCTAATTCTCGGCCTTCTTAGAATGCATGGTAACCTTTCATAAATCCATCTTTTCCAGATGTCCTTGGAAATGACAGTTATAAAACTACAAATGATTTGTAATGCAAAATGGGACTGACAGACTTGAAGATTAGGGCTCCATGTACTAAAATGACTAAGATTATAGCTAACAAAAGGCATAAAATGCATTGATAAATAGCTGCCGAAGTAACACAAGATTATTTTAATCATTCTTAGTAAATGCTAGACTAAAAAAATGGAAAACTTATGCTTACAATATTACAAGTAGCAATTTACTTTATGAAGACAATGGAACATAATTTCTCTGTTTGGGTCAGCTAGATGAAAGACAGCAAACCGGTTATGCTTTTCCCTCAGAGGCAATAGGATATTTTTTTCTCCCATGATATTTTCTTAAAACGTAAACCTATGAACCTCATTTTTAAAATTTTTAAGGACTTCTGTACTAATTGAACTTAATTATACATGCTTTTTTCTTATCTTTTAAAAACAAATCAAGCAAATACCTTCATCTGTTAGCATATCTAAGATGAGTCACAAATTGAAACCTAATGAAAAACAATTTTCATACTTAGTCTTATTCCAGAGATGACTTACATTTACAGAATAAGTTGGGGCTATGTGTTTAAGAAGTACATAGAAAAAGGATATTTTCAGGAAAATTAGAAGTCAGGAAATAATTTGAAGCAAAACTGGAATACTGTAACTTGAGCTATTAAGTAATATATAAGAAATTACTAAATACTCCTTTTTAAATCTAATTTTGAATAACCTACATGGTAACTTACCTTCCCTATGGCACTTCAAGACTCAGGTATCTGGCCTGCCTTTGGAACCCACAGGACTGTACTAAGAGCTTAGAGACCCATTATGACTTTCTGCCAAAGAGGAAGCTTAAAGCTGATCCAATTTCCATATGTTGGTTCTGTTTACTACCTTTCCCTCTTTTCCTTATGTATCCTCGACTTGAATTTAATTCCTTTCATCTTATTTTCATTTCTTTTATTCCTGTGGTTGGCCAATAAAAATGAGACTGAGCCATTACTGTAACTGCTTGATTTGGGTGGAAAGAACCCTCGAAATCAATAGAAACATTCAGATTCAAGTACTTTATTTGCATTCTGAGAACTTGAAAATAAGACATAAGTTTATCAATATTAGTGACCTAGAACTAAAATTATAATAATAACTTTTTGGGTAAAGTATATAATACATCTTTGAAACTGAAAATAATACATTTTCAAGGAATGTCTAAGGTTTTCTGTGAATAGTTACATTCATCAGAACAAATTTATTCAAAGTAGAAAGTTCCTTTATACACATCTCTGAAAACTGCATGTGTGCTAAGTTTAGTTAACCACAAAATATATTTGACCAAAGCATGGAGGAAAGATATTTCATATTCTTGCTTATTTTTCCACTGCCGTAAAATGCACTATCATGTTTACAGTGTGTCAGAGTGATGTCACATACAGAACACTAAAACAGATGATGTTTTCAGTATGTGGGCAAAAAAAAAACCTCAGAGCTCACTAGGAGCCCTATAAAACCAAAATATTGTATTGAGACTAGGTGAATTGTAATGGGCAGGCTAGACCCCTGTGAAAGCCAAGGCATGCCTTCCCTGTCACATGGTCGACTTATTCTTTTCTCTCACTCAGTTCATCTTATGCAATGATTAGGTGGTTGAGTAAGAAAAGCAATGCAGTGTGGGATTGCAGTGTAGAAGCTACTGGCCTTTTCTAGACATTTTGAACATCGAGCCTGTAGTGTTTATTTTATTCATTCATCATTAGCTTAACAATCACTTATTCACAGGAGCCAGGAAAATTGACCTTTTCTAAATTCTTTGAGAATTTGATCTACAGTGTTTGTTTCACTCATTCATTCATTCATTCACTTGACATTTATTGTCTTCCATGTACCAAAAACTCTTTTAGGCACTGTACATAATAAAGATGAGCCATATATTGCTTCTCCTCTTTAGGACATGATAATCATCTCACCATTATACCTTCATCAGACACTTGACCTCTGTTATCTTCATTTTGACTCTCAGCTTTAATATTAGCTAATATGTTTTTACTAAAGAGATAATTTCATTTGTGTTTTTTGCCTTACTAAGCTGTGGAATCCTCCAGAGAAAAAACTATGCTTCATCTGTGTTATAACCTTAGGAAAAATGTTGAATAAAAATTTGTGGCATAGATAAATAAATTAATGAATGAGTACACTAATAAAATTCATAGCAGCAGAATTATGCTTGATCTGTGGTCTCCAGCTTGTTGGTCTTCAGCTTAGGATACTAAAACATCCCCATGTCACATTATTTTCAATCAACTTAAACATGATTTTATTCTAAATCTTTCTTGGGTAAAATTTAAAAGAAATAGGCAGAAGGGGAAGCTTATGGTTCAGATATTGTTCACAGATGCCCTTGCTTATAGTGTAGCTATGCCTGAGAATAAAAAGTCAAGAAGAGAGTCACAGAACTTTCTACCTGTGCGGCCAAACAAGATCAGTCACGTTGACTTTTAAAATTTTAACACTTTGTTTAAATGTTTCCTTGGTCGATAATTACTCAGACAATTTTTATCTGGTTCAATCTATTGTTTTCTCTAATTAACATGCATATCAGGTAGTCTGATTTTCTTAAATGATTCTTTATAATATTTCTCCAATACACACAGGATGCCATCGTCACCCCACCCCCAGCACCACCCTACCTCTCTGATGCCAACACAAAAGCTTTTTGAGTAGTATGTTATTCTTTTTTCTTCTTTTAAATACAAACCCATCCTGACAGGCACAGTGCAATGTGTAGACTGGATTGAATCAAAGCAGCATTCTCCTACCTTCTCTATGTATAGGAAATGATAGTAACAAGAATCAGATTTTCTTGGACCCTTAACAGAGGAAACAACTTCTGGCACAGTAATTCTTTGAACTGGAACCATGAGGGCAAGTACTAATGTATCCTTCTATTGCATGCAATGCCATATGCAGAAAAGCAGTTTCTCTGGCTGTTGAAATGGACTGAATCAGATTTGTGGTACTAAGTTTTTGAGGATATGTGAATATTTTTGATTTATTTTGAAAGACTCTATGTTCACAATTCATCTGGTTAAATCAGGAGTTACAGTTTGATTCCCTGTAATTTACTTATGGAGTAGATTTAAGACAGATGTTTAGGAAGATGTCTTACAAATATTTTCATTTGATCAGAAGAAAACGCAGTAACGCAACTAAGAATCGAACAATACTACTAATCCAACAATACAATGTAAGATGCTTTTACTAAAAGAGATCTTACATTGTGTTGTTGGATTTGTAGTAGTATTTATTATGCACCCACAGAATTTGGAGTGAGAAGGCTGGAGCCCATGGTCTGCCACTGATTAGCTGAGTGACCTGAAGCAACATAATTAACCTCGGTGAAACTAACTTTCCTCATTAGTAAGGATAAGGATAATTATACCAATCTCACACAGTTGTTAAAGTTCAAAGGCTATCATGGAAGTAATTGTGTTTTTCAAACTCTATAGTTGCCAAAATTATATAATATTATTTTATTCCCATTAGACCACGAGCTCTCTTAAGGCTAGGATCATGTTGTATCCATTTTTTGGAAAAAAAAATCCTACACTTAACATTACATCTGGGACAAAGCAAAAGTTCATTAAATGCTGAATGAATGCATGCATGAATGAATAAAATCAGGAAAACTAGAGCTTTAGAGAATATGACCTTTGCTCTTAGAAGACTCGTAATCTAAGAAGGGGATGGATATATGATAATGTGTTATAACACAATTTGAAATTACACCTGCAGTGTTATATTAATCACCTATCTGGTAATTTCTCTATTCCTTCTTTTCTCTGTGCAACTATATGCATAACTATGCAGACAGAAATTCAAGCTCACACTAATATATGTTATTTTTAAATCCCTGTAAATTTTGCCATATGAACAAAAAAGTGAGGATTTTTAGAGTTAGAAGATGATTTTTAGATAAACTATCTTAGTAGGGAGGGTGAGTTCATATTATGCATATTTTATTTTAGGGAGGATAGGTGAACAACCTCAGTTTCCTGTGTCCATACATTTGATGTCAAAACAATTACCTTCCATAAAACCCTTTTTGACTGATCTTTGTGATTTCTCAGGAGAAAGAAAAGTGAGTCTAATGTTTAACTATCAGGAAAAATCTTAAATTGATTAAGATGTGGTTATAAAAACTTACATCTCAGGAAGTGTTCTCCTCCCAAAAATGTTCTTGTTGATAACCAGAGAAAGCTGTGCTTACTTAATAGGTGCTTAAATAATTACTGTTGTATGAATGGACCAGATGACCTCATAGGACATTCTTCACTGTGAAATTCTTTGAGGATAAAAATTCTAGAACAGTCAGGAATTAGAAATCTGAGCCCTCCTTGGTATGATTGCATCTGGAACACAAAATCACTTATCTGCTGGAAGTTATGTTGAACACTGGCCACAGATACATCACTATTGAAGGGGGAAAAAAACCCACAAATAGGTCAGTTAAAAGTTCTACTTAGTCTGACTCACAATTCAGCGTTAGTCATTTGTGTGACTACAGTAAGGTCCCAAAGCAACAGATGCATCTAAGCTAAAGAGATTTCAAGTATAACTATCAAATCTATTAGGCAGATGAATTTTAAAAACAGTATATCTCACAGCTGCTGTCTTCACTTTCAGATGCATAATCTTACTTAATTTTTGTATTTCTTCAAAGTATTTTGTCTTGACATCAAAATTTGGATAGGGGAAATATTAGTGTCTTCATGTTACAGACAGAGAAACCAAAGCACAAAAAAGCTGGGGACCTACTAAGATGACCTATTTACTAGCAGATCAGAGCCAACTATTCAGCATCACAGAGACGAGAACTCAGGTCATCTGAGCGCCACTTCAGTGATTTTTGTTTGTTTTTCATTGGAATGCTTCTCTGTGCTAGCACTTGGTGGTTCATTGCTGTTGGAATGGGAATAAGGGTGACGATGACATTGAACAATGGGGAGATGATAAGTTTTGAACTAAAGTATTGCAACCCATAATGGGATATGTAAAAACAGTAGCTCCAAAGTAGAAAGCAAAAGTAAAAATAATTCACATATTTAGTGCAGAATTCTGACTCTCTTTCTTCTAACTTTCTTTTTCCCCAGTCATTTGCTGGATGTTTCTCAAAGGAGAAACGTGAAAGTCAATAGAAAGCATGTAAATGTTAATAATTAAGACAGATGTCTGCAACTTACCTGAAATAAGAATGAACTTCTACTGGCAGAATTCTTTCCTTTTGCTTCTCTCTCTCTCTCTCTCTCTCTCTCTCTCTCTCTCTCTCTCTCTCTCTCTCTCTGTGTGTGTGTGTGTGTGTGTGTGTGTGAGAGAGAGAGAGAGAGAGAGAGAGACAATGAGGCCCTCAAATATGGCACAATTGGAGAGAGTGCGGAGCCATCTGCATTTCAGTCCCTTGGCCAAAGCAAATTATGACTTTCCTTCTCCCACTGAGAATTCTGGAAAACTCTGAAGAATTTTGTTTTTACCTTTGCTCTCGCATCCCTAGGTACTTATAGAAATTAGCTTTTTGGAGAGCAAGAAGAGTGAGGACGGGAAAGAGTGCAAGGAAATCATTCAGGTGGGGCATATGCTGATGGATCAGTGTTCTTCGTGGTTAGGGGAGATAGTTATAAACGGAAATGTGCAATTTCACTTAAAAACACATGGCAACCTAAGAATGTGATTCAATTTCTTTGAAAGAAGAAATAATCAGAAAGGGGGGTGGATAAATATGCTTCCTTATGCTTTGCTTTGGAAAAATTCTTTTAGCCATTATATTTATTTTTAAACATAAACAAAAAAATGTTTTCCAAAGCTTCCAAAATGTAAAGCGATTTTGATTTTTCTGAATAAAGCTCCATTCCAAATGGGAAACAAAGTCAGGGAAATAAAGTTTGTGTGACACTGTTTAACTCCTTTCTCCACCCTCCCCCCACCCTATTACAAATTCTCATTTAAGTGACTGCCAGCCACCGGCCCCAAATTTGAAGAGATTAATGAGCTACACTTTTTAGGATAATGATGTCTTATTTTATAGGATCCTCAGACTTTGGTAAGAGTGAAAAGATAGACCCACTTCAGCATTAACTGAGATATATTAGTATTAGGAATATAAGGGCTGTGAATAACCTCTCCTGCAAATAGGCTCTAAAATTTCATAATCCTGAGGAGAAATTGAAGAAAGTGTTATCAAATACAATAGGCAGAATTAAAAATGGATAAGAAAACTAGGGACTGACACTGAAAATATAAATAGCCTTAAAAAATACTCTTTTCCTAAATTTGAATGTCACAGCTGAACAATAATAAACACTAAAGTTCTATTGTGATTAACTTTTAAAGAAGTATATGTAACATTTGTCATTATTATAGAATAGAGTTTCAGAAACTGTTAACGTAAGTAACCGGTTCCCAAAGCTGTATTTTAACACTTGTGACCATATTTCAGTGCTGAGTTAACCCTGTATGTTTGGCTTACTAACTTCTTTCACTTTCTTATGCCAGGGACACTTTGATAAGTTGTGTAGCTCTGGGTCACAGTGTCCTTCTGAACTACAGTCATTTAAATTAGAAGTTACATTACTACCTACTCTAAAAACACAATGAGTAGACTCAGATTTTCTGGTTTTTAGTGCTAGATCTTTAGTCAGAAAACGTTTTTTAATTTTCTTATTTACCATTCACATGTTTAAAGTAGAAAAATTTTAATAAGCAGTTAAAATTAGATTACATGTTGGAAGATGAATTAAATGGAATTGCGTGGAGAACAAGGTAGGACTAATCTTCTAAGGAGTATTAGTCAAATGAAATACTCTATAATCCAGAAGCAACACTTTTCTTTAAATAACCTGTACTTGGGTGCCTCTGTACTCTGTATGTCATGGAACTTTTTTCTGTTTTCTCTATAAATAATTCTGAATAAATATTAATATGTTTTGTTATTAAATTTATGATTTGTGGGAAATTGGAAAGTCCTTCTATTCCTGGCCTCACGCCCCCTCCATAGAAAAGTACTTTGAGATTTTTATACATAAAAAACTACCTACAATTTAAGTAATGCTTCCATAAACAACTAAAAGGCTGTGGTGCCTAGAAAATGCAGTGTCTCCAAATTCTGGCTGTCCCCTTTTACAAGTTCTTGTTTTTCTTAGAAATCTTAACTTGTTTTTCAAAATCTGATAGCTAAGTAGTTACGTTCCTCTCAAGCACTTTGTTGGCTCCACTCTGAAAAGCATTATTTGCTTGGACAAACAGCATATTCTAAGCATTAAAGAGGAATTTAAGTTTTCTGCTTTGTGGACATGGCCTTAAATAGCATTTGTGAGTTCCGTTTTTCAGACGAGGCAATGAACAATAAAACCCCTTCCCAAGGCACTGGTATTTCTTTCCACTAGAGGTCTCTCTCGTAACAGTTTTCCTTTTGTTGAGATCATTAATTATTTTACTCAAAGGAACAATTCTACCTTTTAGATTGGAATGCTGCACTTAACGTGTTATGCTAGAGAAAGATATAATACCTCCTTGGCATGTACTTCTCCTTGATGAGTAGATATTAGGTTGACTGAATGAATCATCTTGGGTGTTTCATTACACAATGGGTACACTTTAGCAAAGAAGTTTAAACTTTCACCTACACTTCCAAAAGTCTCAAAATTTGACCAGTTAAAACAATACGCTAAAATAAATGTGCCTTATCAACGAGCACTAAACGGTCAGGCTTTGAATTGTCCTGAGAACATCTAAGATCCAATGTCATGTAATTGTAAGCCTGAACCACTTTACATTCATTTCATTCACTTTTGCAGTAAAACACACACACACACACACACACACACACACACACACACACACACACACACTTTATTTATTTGTGTAGGATTGTTTAGTGTTTTGTTGTTTCCTGTTCTAGTCATTGTTTAGAAAATAGACTATTAACTTTGGACAAGTCTATATTATGAGTTTTCTGTTTTTAATATATATTTTCTGAAGAAAATACTAATTAGAAACTGCTTCTTACAAAAAAAAAAAGGCTTTTGCCATTAACTCTTGTGAAAAGACCAGTAAGTTTAAATAATTTTAAAACAGATGGAATCTAAAATGAAAATAACATAGGATACTCTCAAAACATATTACGAAATTGCATTGAACAAAGTACTGCAGAATAAAACACACTGACATCAGCCACAAAGCTATTAAAATATTCAGAAAACCCAAAGACTGTTCAGGTTTCTGAGGATGGAGGTAAAAAGACAAAGCTGTGTTCTTGACACAAGAAATTCAATGGGAAGATGTGAAATGTGAAGAAGCAAAGGAGCACCTAGCAAATCAATTTTAGTGTTATACTGAAGGTAAAGTGTGTCTGCATGAACGGATACAGTGGCTAAGCACAGAGCAATACTGTATAATGAAAAAGGGCATGAAGAAGCGAGAAAATTTGACAAGCTGCAAAATGTACCACAACCTGGCCAGGAGAACACGGACCTGTCAGACAACGGTTTTGAGAATCAGAAACTGTACTATAATGGGAGCAGAAAATAGACAACGCATTATTTACATTATTAAAACTTTACTTTGCTACCCAAAGAATTTACCTGATACCTCCTCCTCCAACTGTAATTTATTAAGCAGTTAAGTACATGTTTTTCTTTCAAAAGCAATTCAGACATACCAGTGTATCTGCTGATTAAATTGACATATGTAACCACTTCAACTATTTTAACTGAATTACTGATCAATTAATGAAAAAAAATCAGTGAAATCAAATATGGCATTGACTAGATTTTTTTTTTAACAGGAGTGACTAAATTGAACAGATTTTTTCCAAAGTTCTGGGCTCTTTGTGTTAGTGACATGCCCTCCAATAAAAGTGCATGCAGGTGAGCTGTTTGGACAGTTCCGATTGCTGAGATGATAGCATAGACATCACAGACTCGTGGAATTTTAGTTCCAAAAGGAGTCTCAGAGACCTTTTTTTTTCCATTTTACAGTTGAAGAGACTTGTTCAAAGAGGTTAAGTGACTACTGTAGGACCCCTAAATGACTGTATTATTCTTTTAGTAGAGAAGAAGTCCTAATTGTTTAAAAACAAACAAAAAAACGAAGAGCAACTTAGTAGCATCACATCCAGAGTGTACACGTTAAAGAGATACGTAGATTCGAAATGTTTTGAGGGTGAAAAACATGCTAATGTTATTTTCTTAAGGAAAAACTTATTTTTTACAGAATACTTATTGTTTCATTTTAATAAAACATAAAAAGAAGTACTATCTTTAAAAGGTGGATTTTTGGAATAGGCATTCAATGCAGGAAGGTTTTTTAAAATCTAACATTGGGCACTATGCCTCTTAAAGTATGTTTTCTTAATGTTTCTGTTTCTAACTTATAAACTAACATTTGTGGCTTCCGGCAGTTATTTTTTTATTTAATTCAGTATGTTCTAATTAATTAGGATGGATTAACCTAATCAACAACACCCAATTAGACCAAAATATATTAGCAAAATTAGAGCAATGAAAAATGGTTCTATGTAGTGATAGTTCTTTTCCTTTTTTTTGCTTTCCAAGACAATTTGTTGACATTAATTCATAGTCAAACTTGCGCATTTCATAGTATAATTTTGAAAAGGAGATAGTAATATAAATTGTCATTAAAATAAGATAATTTTCTACAAGATAAATTAGAAACGAAGGAACATTTTTATTTTTTCTTGAAGATTATATCATATCTTTATGAGGTCTTTTTTCTGCGTATCTCCATATGCACGGTAGTTGGTGGCTACATTTCCATATA
Source organism: Callithrix jacchus (assembly GCF_049354715.1). Classification (NCBI taxonomy): domain Eukaryota; kingdom Metazoa; phylum Chordata; class Mammalia; order Primates; family Cebidae; genus Callithrix; species Callithrix jacchus. The sequence continues at coordinate 86,490,544 of NC_133512.1, read as the reverse complement.
TTTTTCAAAGCACTTTTATTCAGACAAATTATTGGCATCCTGATGTTGAACATATTATGGGCACAAAACCATTAGAAGCAATTTTCAAACTTTAAAAAATAACATTACATTTTTTTAATCTCAGTAACCCTTTAGGTAAACATTATGTGTTTTTTTCTGTTAGTTGCTAGGGAATTATAAGAAATGCAATTGGTTTGATACAGTTTGTTTTAGATTTCACTGTAGTCTTGACAATTAGAATACTTTACTTTGAATATGTTTTGGAGTAAGAAAATAACGACCTACAATTCCCCCCAAAACATTTTTGCATTTCTTTCCCTTTTTTCATTATTTCTCCCTCTATGTTTCAATCCCTTTTTTAATTCCTTTATCCTCCATTCTCCTGTGACATTTTAGAAAGTTATTTGCTTAACTTTTGTTCACATCTTCCTTTTAAAATCCTAGATGAGTTTCATGAGGTCAATTTGGAAGACAATGTAAACATGTCTTAGTGATTTTTGGAGTATGTGCTTAATTTGTATATGTATATACGTATGTATATATGTATGTATGTATGTATGTTTGTATGTATATATAGTCCACCATGGGAAGGGAGTAGATCTATTCAGGTATCTCCTCCCAGCATTAAATTACAAATTGTAGTAATCCCTGATCAGAGATAAAAATGCCGGGAAGATATGGATCAACAATGGTTCTCCCTATACCGAAAATATTTGGGTTATTGTCTAGGAAGTAAGCTCAGTCTCTTCCTGTGTGGCCAGTCAGGGTATGGATGCAATTTAAAAGACAAACCCAGATATGGGTTTTTGTTTTCCTTTTGGAAATTTGCATTTTTTTCTCTGACCATTAAGCTTTTAGCAAGTGTATCCCTTGATGGTGACTAACAGATGGTGGCTAAAGTAAAATAGCACGTTATCCTGCCTGTGCAATGATTGTTCACAGGTCAGATATACAGAGGTTTGTCCATGGAAGTGCAACGGGTACTTAGACCGTAGCTCTGACTTGTAAACTGAAAAAGAAGAATTTGGCTTTTTGTTCTTGAAAGAACGTTTCTTAATGGAAAAAGATTATTTTTTTGAAGAAAATGTTTGCACAATCTTGTTGACAGTTCTTTCAGTTTGGTAGATAACTAAAATGGTACAGAAAACATATCGTGGAATGCCACTGACTTTATTTTACTTTTAAAAAGATCGCCTTTATTTTCACAAGGCTTTGACAAATTTATGTGAGTTTTTCCCTTTAAAGTACATGTCAACAGATTTTTTAAAAAACTCTTTGTCAGTAGCCATCTGATACATCATTCAAATTGCTTTGTTTACAACAAAATTTTGGCATAAATAAATATGAATATTGAACCAGTACAAATGCCTTGAGCAGTCAGCATAGTAAATTATACATCAGCTGTCAGGGTGAGTTGAAACACGTCTACATATTGAGTAGCATGTTTGGAGTGTCTAATCAGAACAATATGTAACCTGTTAGTGCATATGAGGCCTTGCCAATCCAAAATTATTTACAAGTTGCCGTTTGTGTTCTGAAAAGTTTCATAAAGAAAAATATGTCTACAGAAAAACGGAAAAGAACACACTGATCTCATATACACAAATATTTTAAAAATTAAATTAAAAAAACTCTGAGCATTGTGCTTAATAATTAATACTGAATAATACTAACAGTTTTATAGCTGAATTCTGATTTTAAAAATTTCATTAAAAATGCTCATTTGTATTGTTGATACTGATCCTCCACTCCTGATTTCTTGGGGATATGACATCAGAAAAATCTCTTCTTGATTCATCTTCTGTTTTCTCAGTTCAAATATACCGAAACATGATTGGTTGATAACTTACCCATGTAAATAGGTATGAAAGAATGCCTGTGGTTGTGTATTCCATGTTCATTGATGTAAACTAAGTATGTTGAAAGTAAATCAGCATGTGCAATGTCACTCTATTGTCAAGAAGCCCATAGACACATTCTTGAAGAGAAGGTAGGAGGCAATGAAACCTCAGAAGTGCTTGAAATAAGCAAAGTTTATTTTTAAGGACCTCAGCTTTCTCTGGAACACCCTTCTTAAAACTTCAGACCTGACAAGTTCTTATGCTTTCTCTCTTCACACAATTTTATCCCACCCCACTCTCTCTTTCTACCGTGTTCTCAGAGCATTTTACCTGCCATTCACCTCTTAAATAAAATGGGGCAAAGATGGATCATTGACACTTGAGAAAAATTTTACCTAACTTATGTCCCTTGATTCATACAATGAATTATCTAGCTCTATTGTTAGCCTAGCTATCATCTCACTTTGCATGCTTATGTGGGCAGAGTTTTCTTTCAAATAAATATACTATAAAAATGGAAATTTCCATTTGACTAACTTAATCTTATGTTTCTTAAATAATAATAATTAAAAATAGTATGGTATTTTTAAATGCAACTATGAAAAAAATCCCTAATAACAGATAAATAGGCAATAATTTAATACTTAGAGTTTGAGTCACCTTTTTCTTCTATTATTCTCTAAAGGTATATTTTTCTCCATTATTTTCTAAAGGTATCTGACATACTTAGGTACCAAAACATTGTAGTATATTTTGAGCTTCTTTTCTTCTTAGTTGTGATAGATTTTCACTGAGTCACTCGTCATCTCTTATCTTTCACCTCTTGTAATAAATTGTGCAGACATAGGATACAACTAAATAGATGGAGGTGGGGATGAGGGCATTTCATGGCAAAAGGGATTATTGGTTACTTACTATATGTAATTGAGTGCTTTTTTTTAAAGCATACATGTCATATTTAAAACTATTTCTTTTTAAAAGGGCTTGCTATTTTATAAGTACCACACTATTTAGTTTTAATCATGTAAAAAAAATTAGTAAATAGGTCTCTGTGAAGTTCTTTAAACTTACTTTGGCTGTTAGCCTTTTCTTATCTACTGACATATGAATCTGTTAAAACCTAATGTGTTTTCCTAAATAATGCTACAAAAATTATTGTGAGAAGCCATTATTAAAACTTAACTTGAAAATATGGAATTAATGAAATTTCATAAGAAATGCTAGTGGTTTTTTTCCTCATACGAATTCAAAGACTTGTGTGTAACGTTTCAAAAAAGTCTTAAAATCTGTATTTATGGGGGGAAATGCAAAACTAGATCTCTTCACTGCCTAGTAGGAAATTAACTTAGTGAGGTAGGGTGTCAGGATTATATAGTGTTACTCTTTGCAGGAGACTACAATTTAAGAGGCGGCTGTATCTGGATGACGTTTGACGATATTACTAACAATGTCTGGATAATTATAAAGTTTAGGATTTTAGTCAGAGTGTAGGAAATAATCTAGATTTGAGGATGATTTTCATTTGTTTTTATTTTACCTAAATGTTTATTTTTGTTTTTACATTGACCATAATATTCTAGTCTATTACAGTAAAAATGAATGTGCACAAGCAGTTGTTTATTTTTGTGATTAAAAGTGGCTGAGGTTTAAGTTTTAGTAATAAATAAGACATGGTAATTAAATATATAGGTACATAGTTTTATATATATATATAAAACTTTCTATAATTGAATATGTTCATTCAAGAGAAAAATTATCCTATCAGTTCTTGTTTTTAAGTATTCCCAATAATATATAGCTTTACTTACAATAGGAACCAATCCTACAAAGCATGAAGGAAAATTTATTTTAAAAATAAATGTGTCCATTTTCCAGAAAGCATATGAGAATAGCTATGAAAGTAGAAATATTGTGACTTACCTAAAGAGATACAGAATTTAAAAACATATAAATCTGTCCAATAAAAGGAAATTACTATTTTCTCCCCCATTGAAATAAATACCCCATTGAAATATAAAAAAAATCAGTAATATAAGATTAGTTATCCCATTTGGAAATGGACATATTTCTTGTCAGAGTCTATTCCAGAAGTATTTTTTAATGGTCACTGAGATTGCGAATCAATCAGACCTAATTAGCCCTCCTAACCATGTTAAAATGCTAAGGCTTTTCAAGTGCTCAGTTGGACTTAGGACCACGAAACTAAAAGAATTATTTTGAATGCTGTGTAGGAAAGAAAAAGTTTTCAAAGTATTTCAATATATTAATGTGCTTTATCATTTTTACATGAGAAATATGTGCAATCATATATTTTATAATTTTGTTTCTTATATAAAAATTCTTTAAAATTGCTGAGAAAGAAATTCTTTATGCAGAAATAAACAAGTTTCTATACTAGGGTAAACAATGTATTGTTTGCTGCTGTTGTATTAGCTCTCTCAGTATGTCAGTGTTACAGTGTCCCGTGAACTGTGGGTTAAGTGAATCCTTCAAGTCCAAAGGTTCGCTTAAAGTTAAAGAAGCTTTATACCCTCACATGAGAAGTTAGGAAACTTTTACAAATCAACACCAGCCAAGAGAGCAGATACTGTATGTGGCACCAATTATAATTACCATGTAAAGCAGCCCTGAACTATAGAATGTGGGGGAAGGCTGTGAAAGAAGTGGGAGCCTCTTCAGAAGACACACATTGATAAGAGTGATGTTCCATCAGATTGGAGTACTTTTTGTTGTTCTTTATTACTGATACACATTTCACATATGTGTTTAAAGAAATCGAATGTTCGGTTATATCAAATATTTTTCATTGCTCATTGAATAGCATTCTTATCAATCAGGTAAATCACTCTCGTGGTAAGAGTTTAACTCAATTAGTTTTCAGTTTGAAGATGTATACTGAACAGTCCAATGATAACTCCGTCTCACCAGTAATAACTCTGATGGCTGAATGAAATAAATATAAAACAAATAAGCAGGTGAGATTTTGTTTTAAGATATGCTTTATGCAAAATTTTACTTTTGAACGAGATACTTTGGTGTTGCATAAGCACTCTTAGGTGTACTTTGTGAGCTATAAACTTATGTCACCCGTATTAGTATTATGCACAATTTAAACTAGGTGGTTTTCTTAGCTGTAGTAAAGCTTATTTCACCTTATATTTAGAATATAATTTTTTAATATTTAAAAGTTTTTTTCAAATAAACTGCAATTCTCAATATAATCCTGGACATGTGCATATATAATGAGTTCCATTTTATAAACATAGAAAGCAAGGCTCAGAGAGATGAAAGAGTTTTTCCAAGGCCAAATTGCTACTAAAAAAAAAATGGAACAAGAACAAGAGATTTGGATATCTTCGGCCAGGGCTCTTTTCTCTCACTAACACTGCCTCTTATATAAGAAAGTATATTTGAAAATGCATGCTGTAGCCTTCATTTAAATACACGTCATTAAAATTGAGTCATTAAAATGATTAAATTTTGTGGTTTAGGGAAGCAGGGAATATGAAATGTATTGGCTCCTAGCAAGAGGTGGTCCCAGATAAAAGAGCCAGGGGATATGCTATATCAGAAACTCCAGAAAGTATTTGTAAAATTTGTCACAGTAAAAACATCACTGGATTCAGATATAATCTTCATTGCCTCTTATCCAGAATTTACTCATAGGAAACAAAAACTAGAGGAGAAAAATATACTTGCCTAAATGCCTATAAGAGTTGTGTCACTCTGAAAAAAAAACATATTTGATTTCTGCAGAGTGGTGCTATTCAAAGTTTCAAACACACACTAGTTTAGTGATTCAAACAGATTGCATCAGTGCTTATTTAGAAATATTCATTAAAATGCTTGAAATCTCCAAAATGACTTGAAGAAAATCTGAAAATATTCTTCAGAACCTAAAATGAATGCTAAAAACCAAGAAATGCTAAAACTTAAAAATACAAAATACACTCTAACAGTGGTTGATATTCATCAATTTGTTTTTAGATATCCCAACTTTCTATTATACTATTTGCCTTGTCTAATATATATATATATATGAGGAGGTCTTGGTTTCCATGGTGACACAACTATTTTCATACATATTTATCATTGAAATGCCAGAAACCCACCCCTTTCTATCAAAGAATGCTACTTTAGCTCTTAATAATTGAAGTTAAAGCTGATTTATTTTTTATGTCAGAGTGTTTTAAACAGATCCCTCTATCACTGAAAACTGAGGTAGCATTACAGTCATTTTCTCATAAGCAGTTTATTTCATACATGACTTCTGAAAAATACTTCTGATTTTTAAAAACTGGAGAAGACTTTGCTTCCTTTTTTCCCTTCAGTCAGCACCACAGGGATTCCCAGCTAAGCTTTCAAAATGTTACAGAACATACATTGCATAAGGCACACAACCTTCAATTTCATTAATACAGTGTTCAAAAGGAGAACATCCACATCTTGCCTTTGCCAATAATCAGAGAGCAATGAAGTTAGTACCTATTACTAAATTAATAATTTGAGAAATAAAACGGTTAATTTAATTTCATTTGCTGTCTTAGTAAAGTTGCTTAATTTTCCTTGAAGTCTGAACGTAGAATCTGAGTTTTCTTGTACCAACGTACCTTTTTAAAATTGGAGCCCATAATTGGGTATAATACTTACATCATCTTAAAACGTCCCCCCATTCTCAGTACACCATATGTAGCCTGTAATTAACAGTAATCTCATTTGAGGTCTAAAGGTATTCTGGTTAGAATATAATTCAACTCATTTTGAATAAGTGGAATAATAAGGAGAAATATAATAAAATAAGAAGAAATAAATTAAGGTAATTAATTGTTATTAACTTGTCTTTATTGAAAGACAACTAAAGTAATGTATTAAAGAAATGAGTTAAAACATGGTGAGTTAAAGTCACTTCATCCACAATCAAACCTGTTCAAAAGCCGTTAAAGTACATCAAAACAATACAAATAAAATGTATTGAAACGTCAAAGAAAGGAAGCTAAATGAAATGTAAAGGTCTAAGGCGTCACTCAAAAAAATAAATTTGACATAGAGTAGGTCAAATATTTCTATCTCCTTTTAGGGTAAGATGTTTAGGGTACAATTATTGATTAACTTCTGATGAGGAGAAGTAAGAAAACCTCTGAGATGGACACGATGAAGCAGTTAGGATCAGTTTCCCTGGAGTCATCTTATGCATTGATCGATGGGAACGCCTGCTTAACTGTTACAACTGGAGTTAAGCCCCAGATTTTAACATTTTGGTTAACAAAGGATGAACTATACAAAGGCAGTTTTATAAGATTATAATACCATATTTTTACTGTACCTTTTCTGTTTAGATTGTAGATCCACAGATACTTAGCATCGTATTACAACTGTGTACAGCATTCAGAACAGTAATATACTATAGAGATTTGAAGCCCAGGAGCAGTAAACTATACCATGTAGTTCAGGTATATAGCAGGCTATACCATCTAGGTCTGTGATATAATACATGCTATGGGGCCAGACACGGTGGCTTATGCCTGTAATCCCAGTGCTTTGGGAGGCTAAGGCAGGAGGATCAGGAGGTCAGGAGTTCGGGACCAGCCTGACCAACATGGTGAAATCCGATCTCTACTAAAAACACAAAAATTAGCTGGGCGTGGTGGTGTGAGCCTGTAATCCCAACCACTCAAAAGGCTGAGGCAGGAGAATCACTTGAACCCAGGAGACAGAGGTTGCAGTGAGCCTAGATCACACCACTGCTCTCCAGCCTGGGTGACAGAACAAGACTCCACCTGAAAATAATAATAATATTAATAATATACTCTATGATGTTAGCATGACAACAAAATCACCTAATGATGCATTTCTCAGAAAGTACCCCTGTTGCTAAGTGATGCATTTCTATACTTAACATTTAAAAATATTTTTTGTTTTAGATAAATAAGCCCTTTTCATGACTAAAAATTCAAGAATGAGAGGGAACAAATTTTCAAAATTCTGCTAACACTGGAGGCTACATCATCCCAATTTAGATAGTTCTCTCATGTTCACATCTTTTGGAGGACTTCTTTTTTCTTTCCAATTTTTATTTTAGGTTCTAACCGGACATGTACATGTTTGTTGCATGGGTAAATTCTGTGCCATGGAAGTTTGGTGTATGGATAATTTTACCATCCAGGTAATCAGCATGATATTCAACAGGTAATTTTTCAATCCTCATCTTCCTCCCTCAATTAAGCCCTAGGGTCTATTATTCTCTTCTTCATGTCCACATATACTCTGTTTAGTTCTCACTTAAAGTGAGAACACGTGGTACTTAGTTTTCTGTTCCTGTATTAATTTCCTTGGGATAATGGTCTCCACCTTCATCCATATTGCTGCAAGGGATATGATCTCATTTTTTGTGGCTGTGTAGTATTTCGTAGTATATATTATCATATTTTCTTTATACAGCCCACTGTTGATGGGCATGCAGGTTGATTCTGTGTCTTTGGTATTGTGAAGAGTGCTGTGATGAACATGTGAGTGCATGTAACTTTATGGCAGAAAAATTTATATTTCTTTGGATGTATACCCAGTAATAGGATTGCTGGGTTGTATAGCAGTTCCATTTCGTTCTTTGATAAATATCCAGACTGCTTTCCACCGTGGCTGAACTAATTTACATTCCCATCAGCAATGTACAAGCATTCTCTTTTCTCTGCAACCTTGCCAGCATCTGTTATTTTTTTCATTTTTTAGTAATAGCCATTCTGATTGGTGTGAGATGGTGGTTTTGATTTTCATTTCTCTACTGATTAGTGATATTGAGGATTTTTATATATGCTGTTGGCCATTTGTATGTATTCTTTTGAGAATTGTCTGTTTATGTTCTCTACCCATTTTTAAATTGGGTTGTTTGGTATTTGCTTGTTGATTTAAGTTCCTTATAGATTCTGTATATGGCAAATGTTTTCTCTCATTCTGTAGGTTGTCTGTTTGATAGTTCATTTTACTGTGCAGAAGCTCTTTGGTTTAATTAGGTCTCACTTGTCAATTTTTGTTTTCCTTACAAATACTTTTGAAGTCTTCATCATAAAGTCTTTGCCAGGTCCAATGACCATAATGGTATTTCCTAGATTTTCTTCCGGGGCTTTTACAGATTTAGGCTTTACATTTTTTACAGATTTAGGTTTTACATTTAAGTCTTTAATTCATTTTAAGTTGATTTCTGTATATAGTGAAAGGTAGCGGGTCCAGCTTTAATATTCTGCATGTGACGAGGGAGTCCTTTCCCCATTGGGGAATTTCCCCATTGCCTGTTATTATCAGCCTTGTCAAAGATCAGATGGTTGTATGTATGCAGTTTTATTGTTTTATTTCTGGGTTCTCTAACTGGCTCCCTTGGTCTATGTGTCTATTTTTGCACCAGTAATATGCTGTTTTAGTTACTATGACTTTGTAGTATAGTTTAAATCAAGTAGTATGATGTTTTTAACTTTGTTCTTCTTGCTTAGGATTGCTTTGCCTATTTAAGCTCTTTTCTTGTTCCAAAAGAATTTTAGAATTTTTTTCTGATACTGTGAAAAATGCCTTTGATAGTCTGATAGGAATAGCATTAAATTTGTAAATTGCTTTGGGCAGTATGGGCATTTTAAGAATATTGATTCTTCCTATCCATGAGCATGGAATGTTTTTCCATTTGTTTGTGTCATCTCTGATTTCTTCCAAAAGTGTTTTGCAATTTTCATTGTAGAGTACTTTCTCCTCCCTGGTTAGCTGTATTCCTAGGTATTTTATTTATTTTGTGGCTATTGTGAATGAAATTACTTTCTTGATTTGACAGTCAGTCAAGATGTTATTGGTGTATAGAAATGCAATTCATTTGTGTACACTGATTTTGTAGTCTGAAACTTGGGTAGAGACTATGTGACCTTCTATGTATTGAATCAAGTTTTTCTTCTTGACAAGATGCAACGCTATTCTTTGAGGAAAGTAAATCCTTTGGCTGAGATAATTATAAATGATAAGATTTCTGTGATATTCCAAAGACATTCCATGATGGTCCAGAGATACTGTAGCTTTCACCAAGCCTCCTGAAATTAAGTGAATAGCATAAAACATTTACAGAAAACATAAAAGGCACTGAAAAAATAAAAAAAGTGTGTGTCCCCTTAGAAGATGTATTTTAAAGCAAAGTTTTTATTACAAAATAACATATATTCATTTTATAAAAATTGGAAAAATTAATAAGATAATAAAAAATTTTGAAATTGAAACAAATCTGAAATTACAATTAATATTTTGCCATATTTTATTCCAAATCATTTTATTTACAAACACAAAATGAGGTGTATGCTATTCACTATTATAATTGCTCACTTAAAAATACACTTTTTATTTAACAATATATTAGGTCCACAGACAAAAAAAAAAAAAAAAGAACATCAGTGAAGACAAATATTTTGCTAATTTTAAAACATAGTATAAATGCATGTCCTTCTTTTAGCTTATTTGAAAACTACATAAAACAATTTGTATATAATTTTACCAGTGGGACTAAGACATATACAAATCAAACACATTTGACAATAACATCATGAAAACATTAGTAAGGACAAACTGTTGGAATAAGAAAATGAAGTCAAATGATAATGAATTCATAGGAACAAAGAAAAGAGCCAAAAGCTAATATACCAAGCTCTGTAAATATGTACTTCATCTGCTTTCTTCTCTCCACATTTTAACAGAACAAAATTACATAAAGTAATAAATGTGTACATTTTTTTGTTTGCAGTATACATAAATGTAAAGTATATAATAATAACACAAAAGGGAAAGGGAAAAACAGAGCTATATAGGAGTAAATTTCTATATTACACTGGAATTAAGTTAGTTTAAATATGAAGAAAGTTTATGTAACTTAAGTGTATGTTGGAAATCTTAGAAAAACCACTAAGAAAATAACTATAGTTAAAGTTGCTCCAAAAACTAAAATATTACATAAAAATCCAATTAATGCAAAAAAGTAAAGTATTAAGAAAGGAACAAAAAAGACATGATACACAAAGGCAACCAACAGAAAATGCTAGAAGTAAATATAATCATATTGATAATATTAATTGTGAAAGAGTTACACAATTCCATCAAAAGGTAGAGAGTTCAATACTCCACTTTCAATATTAGATATAAAACGGAGATAGAAGGTCAACAATAATAAAAAAGGGTTGAATAACACTATAGGCCAACAGCAAAATATACATTTTTCTGAAGCACACACATGAGACATTCTTTAGAATGAACATGTCCTTGCATCACAATGGAATTAAATTAAAAATTAACCACACACACAAAATTAAAACTTTACAAATATGTGAAAATTAATTAATACACTCCTGAGTCAACAGTGGGTCAAATAAGTCACAAAGGAATTTAGAAAATGCTTAGATGAATGAAGCAATAGCACATAATTCTAAAACATGGTATATGACTAAAGCTATACTTAGGAGGAAACTTAAAATTGCAAATGCCTATATTTAGGAAGCAAGATCTCAAAAAAATATATTGTACCTTAGTATAAATTAGATAGTGGTGATAGTTGCACTCCTCTGAAAATATAGTATAAATCATTGAATTATACACTGTACATAGGTAAATTTTAAAATATATAAATTATATACCAAAAAAGCTGTTAAAACTAATATATCAGAAGTGTTTTATCATATTATTAATAATATAGCTTCATTCTATAACTTAATTATTGTACATTTGTTTTAATTTTTCAGTGTGTAAGGCTGAAATAAATGTTTAGCTACAGAAATGTTGTACAAATATCTAATTATTCATCTATTAAGTTTTATTTCCAGATGTCAATTTACTAGGTAAAAATGTATTTACATTTTTAGGAGAATCCTGTTAAATTGCCCTCCAGAAAACCTTGCTATATCATATGTTTGAAAACACCTATTTCTGCACTTTAAAGCTAAGGTTGGAAGATCGCTTGTTCCTGGAAAGTCAAAGCTGTTGTGTGCTGTGTTTGCACTACTGCACTCCAGCCTGGGCAATAGAGACAATGTCTCAACAAACATAAAATTAAAAATAAATAAGAACTTTTAAAACAAATGCAATACAAACACATGCTGAAAATATCAGAGTTTCCATAATACCCCATTCACAAGAGGCATAAGTGCTAAGGACTTAGAAGAGCTTGTATCTCATTCTAATAAACTTTCATGCCTATGTCTCAATATAATAGATATATATTGTTGTTTAACACATGAAATCACACTAAAATATTGTTCTGAACTTTGCTTTTTTTCAGCTTCAAAATAAATATCCAATATTTTCTTTTATGAGGACTGGTAGTTCAGCTTAATTTTAAAAATGACTGCATTATATTCCTTTGTATGAATAAATTGAAATTTATTTAAACAATCCTCCATAAATGCAGTTTAGATTACTTATTTTCCTTAACATTTTACTTATTATATATTTAATTTATATTACTTTTTTCCTTATAATTTTGTCATTACAACTAATACAGTAATGACTAACTTTTTAAATTTATTTTTTGCATTTCAGGGTACATGTGCAGGATGTGCAGGTTTGTTACATAAGTAGACATGTGTCATGGTGGTTTGCTGCATGAACATTATATACATGTATATTATCATAATTATATAAGTATATAGACAGAAAATTTCTAGGCATAGAATTTTTGAGTTAAGTGTCTAATTTTTAAATACGTATTTCTGCCAAATAGTCCTCAAATGTTTTGGACCAATTCACCATTCTATTTTCAGTGTATGCTAATGTTCATTTCTCCATCCATTTAACATTTGGTTTTATAAAGCACTTACATTTTATCTGTCATAAGTATTAATATTTTATATTCATATGTATTGTATATATTATTTTGTACACATCTGAGTATTTGTACTCCTTATTAGTCTTCATTTTTAAAATTGCATATTTTGCTTGTTTTTATTGACAAAAAAGTTAGACTTATATACAAAGAATGAATATTTTAATTGTAATTAAGTTAAATTAAATAACAGTTAATTTCGGGAAAATTGTAATTTTTCCAACTGTGCTTTTCTACCTAAGAAATGTTTTATCTTTCCACTTATTCCAATCTTTTAAAGGACAGTTTACTAAATATCAAAAAATTTAAATTATATTTTGATGTTTTCTTTAAACTTGTACATAAAACATTTATTCATATTTTATATATTTACATTTTGATCACATAAGATACTTAGGTCAAAAGAATGTATCATTTTACATACAAACATATACATGTAGAAACATAATAATTGATAAACATTTATTAATAAACACTATTTGATAAATACCTGATGAAATTGATTGAAAATATTCACTAATACACTACTTCATTCTATTAGAATTTATATGTTTTAATTTATAAATTAAATTGGCCCATAGTTTGTGTTAGATGTGCTTTCTCAGGTTTTGGTATCATGAGTATGTTCAACTGGTACAAGTAATTGGTCTGTTTTTATCTTACAGAATTTGATAAAATAATGCAGTTTTGGAATTTGTTATCAAACCCCTGAAACTTAGAGAAAATTCAGCCATACAAATTTATGTCAACATATTTAGAATTTAGTTTCTTAACATATGATTTCAACTTTCTTTTTAAATTCAGGAAGTACATTTGTAGGTTTGTTACAGGGGTACATTGTGTGATACTGAGGTTTGAGATGCAAATTATCTCATCCTCCAGGTAGGAAGCACAGTACCAAATAGTTTTCGAAATTTTAGCCCCCTCCCACTCTCCCTCATCTAGTACTCCCCACTATCTGTTGTTTCCATCTTTATGTCTGAGAACCCAAAGTTTAGCTCCCACTTATAAGTGAGAACATGGGGTATTTTGTTTTTCTGTTTCTGCATTAACTTACTAGGACAATGGCCTCCAGCTGAATCTATGTTGTTGTAAAGAAGACAATTTTGTTCCTTTTTATGGCTGCATAGACTCCATGGTGTGCATGTACCACAGAAGTATTTCCATATAGTTATTTATTATCTCAAATGTTTGTATAAATTTTTAGGCTTCTTTTCTTGGAAATTATTCATCTAGACATTTGTCAGAATAGGATTACACTTTGTATTATTTTAGATTTTTACTTTTCTAATCTCTAGATATGTAATTTATGTATTTCTAATATTCCATTGTGTCTTTTTATTTGATTAAAATAAACATACTATGTGTGTGTGTGTGTATTATTTTGAGCCAACTTGTAGATACCAATTCCACTGTTTTTTCATTTGTTAATTTGTAAATTTTGCTTTTATGCTTTTTAACGCAAACCTTCTGTTTTCTTTAGGTTTCATTTTATCTAACATAACCTCTAAAAAATGCCCGGTTTATGTATTTTATTTCACTCACTGAATAATGAAAGCTATTAAAGTGATGAATTTGCTTCTACTTATATTATTGGCCACATATGTTTTAGTTTGAAGTGTTTTCATTTCTATTTTTTCTAAATATTATGTAATTGGAGTTTCAATTTTCTCTCTATAAAAAAATTTATTTAGGAGTGTTTTTCTCCCCTTTTTTATGTGAAAGTAGTTTTAAGTGTATGGCAGTGTAGTCTAATAAAGGATATTTCTTAGAACATGTCAAAAAAACTTTGTCTTAATACATAATAACAAATACTTTATGGCTACATACAAACCAAATTTATTAAAATTAAAGTATTATATTTTCCATTATTTATATTTATTTTCAAGGCAGTTTTGTGAGTAATTTCTACTTTTTTTCTTATCATACATGAAGTTCTGAGATACACGCACAGAATGTGCAGGTTTGTTACATAGGAATATACATGCACCATGGTGGTTTGCTGCACCCATCAACCCACCATCTATATTAGGTATTTCTCCTAATGTCATCCCTCCCCTAGCCCTTCATCCGCCAACAGGCCCCAGTGTGTGATGTTCCCTTCCCTGTGTCCATGTGTTCTTCTGGTTCAACTCCCACTTATGAGTGACGACATGCAGTGTTTGGTTTTCTGTTCCTGTGTTAGTCTGCTGATATTGGTGGTTTCCAGCTTCATCTGTGTCCCTACAATGAACATGAACTCATCTTTTTTATGGCTGCATAGGATTCCATGGTATATATGTGTCACATTTTCTTTATCCTGTCTATCATTGATGAGCATTTGGAATGGTTCCAAGTCTTTGTTATTGTGAATAGTGCTGCAATAAACATACATGTGCATGTGTCTTTATAGTAGAATGGTTTATACTACTTTGGGTATATACCCAGTAGTGGGATTGCTGGGTCAAATGGTATTCCTGGTTCTAGATCCTTGAGGAATTTCCACACTGTCTTCCACAATTGTTGAACTAATTTACACTCCCACCAACAGTGCAAAAGCATTCCTATTTCTCCATATCCTCTGTAGTATCTGTTCTTTCCAGACATTTTGATGATCACCATTCTAACTGGCGTGAGATAGTATCTCGTTGGGGTTTTGATTTGCATTTGTCTAATGACCAGAGATGATGAGCTTTTTTCATGTTTGTTGGCTGCATAAATGACTTATTTTGCTAAGTGTCTGTTTATATCCTTCACCCGCTTTTTGATGTTTTTTTTCTTGTAAATTTATTTAAGTTCTTTGTAGATTCTGTATATTAGTCCTTTTTCAGATGGATAGATTGCAAAATTTTTCTCCCATTCTGTAGGTTGCTTCTTCCCTCTGATGATAGTTTCTTTTGCTATGCAGAAGCTCTTTAGTTTAATTAGATCCCGTTGGTCAATATTGGCTTTTGTTGCCGTTGCTTTTGGTGTTTTAGTCATGAAATCTTTGCCCATGCCTATTTCCTGAATGGCATTGCCTTAGCTTTCTTTTAGTTTTTGTTGTTTGTTTTGTATAGTTTCAGGTCTTATGTTTAAGTCTTTTTTTTTTTTTTTAAGACGGGGTTTCACCATGTTGGTCAGGCTGGTCTTGAACTCACAACCTCGGGTGATCCACCCACCTTGGTCTCCAAAGTGCTTGGATTACAGGCATGAGCCACCATGCCCAGCCATGTTTAAGTCTTTAATCCATCTTGAGTTAATTTTTTATAAGGTGTAAGGAATGGGTCCAGTTTCAGTTTTCTGCATATGGCTAGCCAGTTTTCCCAACACCATTTATTAAATAGGAAATCCCTTCCCCATTGCTTATTTTTGTCAGGTTTGTAAAAGATCAGATGGTTGTAGATGTGTGGCATTATTTCTGAGGCCTCCGTTCTGTTCCATTGGTCTATATATCTGTTTTGGTACCAGTACCATGCTGTTTTGGTTACTGTAGCCTAGTAGTATAGTTGGAAGTCGGGTAATGTGACTTCCAACTTTGTTCTTCTTGTTTAGGAATGTCTTTGCTATATGGGCTCTTTTTTGGCTCTATATGAAATTTAAAGTAGTTTTGTTTATTCTGCGAAGAAAGTCAATGCTATCTTGATGGGGATAGGATTGAATCTTCAAATTACTTTGGGCAGTATGGCCATTTTCATGATAAAGAGTCTTCCTATTCATGAATATGGAATGTTTTTCCATGAGTTTGTGTCCTCTCTTATTTCCTTGAGTAGTGGTTTGTAGTTCTCCTTGAAGAAGTCCTTCACATCCCTCATGAGTTGTATTCTTTGGTATTTTATTCTTTTTGTAGCAAATGGGAATGAGAGTTCACTCATTATTTGGCTTTTTGTCTATTATTGGTGTAAAGGAGTGCTTGTGATTTTTGCACGTTGATTTTTGTATCCTGAGACTTTGCTGAAGTTGCTTATCAGTTTAAGGAGATTTTTGGGTGAGACAATGGGGTTTTCTAAATATACTGTTATGTCATCTGCAAACAGAGACAATTTGACTTCCTCTCTTCCTATTTGAATACCCTTTATTTCTTTCTCTTGCCTGATTGTTCTGGCCAGAACTTCCAATACTATGTTGAATAGGAGTAGTGAGAGAGGGCATCCTTGTGTTGTGCTGGTTTTCAAAGGGAATACTTCCAGCTTTAGCCTATTCAGTATGATATTGGCTGTGAGTTTGTTATAAATGTCTCTCATTATTTTGAGATATGTTCCATCAATACTTAGTTTATTGAGAATTTTTAGCATGAAGGGGTGTTGAGTTTTATCAAAGGCCTTTTCTACATCTATTGAGATAATCATGCGGTTTTTGTCACTGGTTCTGTTTATGTGGTGGATTATGTTTATTAATTCACATATGTTTGACCAGCCTTGCATCCCAGTGATGAAGCTGACTTGATCATGCTGGATAAGCTTTTTGATGTGCTGCTGGATTCAGCTTACCAGTATTTTATTGAGGATTTTTGCATTGATGTTCAGCAGGGATACTGGCCTGAAACTTTCTTTTTTTGTTGTGTCTCTGCCAGATTTTTGTATCAGGATGATGCTGGCCTCATAAAATGCGTTATGGAGGAGTCCCTTTTTTTCTATTGTTTGGAATAGTTTTGGAAGGAGTGATAACAGCTCCTCTTTGTACTTCTGGTTGAATTTGGCTGTGAATTCATCTGGTCCTGGGTTTTTTTAGTTGGTAGGCTATTAATTACTGCCTCAATTTCAAAACTTGTTATTAGTCTGTTCAGGGATTCAACTTCTTTGTGGTTAGACTTGGGAGGGTGTATGTGTCCAGGAATTTATCCATTTCTTCTAGATTTTTTAGTTTATTTGCATAGAGGTGTTTATGGTATTCTCCAATGGTAGTTTTTACTTTTGTGGAATCAGTAGTGATCTCTCCTTTATCATGTTTTATTGTGTCTATTTGATTCTTCCCTCTTTTCTTCTCTATTTGTCTGGCTAGTGGTCTAGCTATTTTGTTAATCTTTTCAAAAAACCAGCTTCTGAATTCACTGATTTTTTTGAAGGGTTTTTTGTGTCTCTATCTCCTTTACCTCTGCTCTATTTTAGTTATTTCTTGTCTTCTGCTAGCTTTTGAATTTGTTTGCTGTTGCTTCTCTAGTTCTTTTAATTGTGATGTTATGGTGTTGATTTTAGATCTTTCCCACTTTCTCATGTGGGCATTTAGTGCTATAAATTTCCCTCTAAACACTGCTTTAGCTGCATTACAGAGATTCCAATATGTTGTGTCTTTGTTCTCATTTGTTTCAAGTAACTTCTGCCTTAATTTCATTACTTACCCAGTTGTCATTAAGGAGCAGGTTGTTCAGTTTCCAAGTGATTGTGTGGTTTTGAGTTAGTTTCTCAATCCTGAGTTCTAATTTGGTTGTACTGTGGTCTGAGAGACTGTTATAATTTCCATTCTTTTGCATTTGTTGAGGAGTGTTTTACTTCCAATTATGTGGTCAATTTTGTAACAAGTGCAATGTGGTACTGAGAAAAATGTATTTTCTGTTAATTTGGAGTGGAGAGTTCTGTAGATGTTTATTAGGCCCACTGGTCCAGAGCTGAATTCAAGTCCTGAATATCCTCATTAATTTTCTGTCTCATTGATCTGTCTAATATTTACAGTTGTGTAAAAGTCTGCCACTATTATTGTGTGGGAGTCTAAGTCTCTTTTAGGTCTCTAAGAACTTACTTTGTGAATCTAGGTGCTCCTGTACAAAGCTAGTGACCCACTTGAGGAGGTGGTCTGTCCCTTAGCAGGGCTCAAGCACTGTGCTGGGAGATCCATTTCTTTCTTCAGAGCCTGCAGCCTGCTGAGGCTGCACCCACAGTAGCCCTTTCTCCCAGTTGCTCTGGCTCAGGGAGATGGGCGTTTTATCTACAAGCTCCTGACTGGAACTGCTGCCTTTTATTCAGAGATGCCCAGAGAGGAGGAGTCTAGAGAGGCAGTCTAGCTACAGCAGCTTTGCTGAGCTGTGTTGTGCTCCACCCAGTTCAGGTTTCCCAGGGGCTTTGTTTACATGGTGAGGGGAAACCACCTACTCAAGCCTCAGTAATGGTGGACACCCCTCCCCTGACCAAGCTCCATTGTCCCAGGTCGACTTCAGACTGCTGTCCTGGCAGCGAGAATTTCATGCCAGTAGATCTTAGCTTTCTGGGCTCCATGAGGTTGGGATCCACTGAGCTAGACCACTTGGCTTCCTGGCTTCAGCCCCCTTTCCAGGGGAGTGAATGATTCTCTCTCACTGGTGATCCAGGAACCACTAGAGTGTGAAAAACTCTCCTGCAGCTAGCTGAGTATCTGTCCAAATGGCCACACAGTTTTGTGCTTGAAACCCAGGGCCCTGGTGGTGTAGCACCTGATGAATAGCCTGGTTTGCAGGTCGTGAAGACCATGGGGAAAGCATAGTATCTGGGCCAGAATGCACCATTCTTCAGGGCACTGTCCCTCACTGCTTCCCTTGGCTATAAGAGGGAGTTATCTGACCCCTTACACTTCCCAGGTGAGGCGATACCCCACCCTGCTTTGGCTTGCCTTTTTTCATTGGACTGTCTAACCAGTCCCAATGAAATGACCTTGGTACCTCAGTTGGAAATGCAGAAATCACCTGCCTTCTGCATTGATCTCACTGGAAGCCACAGTCCGGAGCTGTTATTTGGCCATCTGGCCAGCCACTGAGTAATTTCTATTTCAACTTTAATTTATATTTTGTAAGCAGGGGTTTCCCATCCTTATATATTACACCTACCATAGTCTTCATTTATTTACTTTAATTATCTGGTTATTGCATAACTGCTTTCAGCAAGGCCTCATTGGTGGCATGCTTCTGAGTTCTTATGTATCACAAGCTCCTACTATTGATGTTATATAATTTGGCTAGCATTATAGTTCTTAGCCTATAAAAAATTTTCCCTCAAGGTTTTGTCCACATTTCATCATGCTCTGTCACTGCATGATATAGAGCAAAAATTTTTGCTTCTGTCTTTTTATGAAAACTAGCCATTGGGATATTGTTTCAGTTTGGGCCTGGATGTTCATATAATTTTTACTTATCTTTAAATTCCAATATGTCATCAGGAAGTTTTACCTGAAACTTTAGAGAAGACTGTGTTCTCTACATTCATATAGATAGTTTTCTTTTGTATTTTGTTTTCCCCAATCATTCTGTTTATAGCTAGTACGTCTCCTTAACTCTGGTTTCTCCTATATAAAACCTATTATCTACATATTTCATATTTAACATCTCATGAGATCTGTGTCTCTCACATTGTTTTACTTTGTTTTTTTGAGTTGGAATTTCACTCGTCACACAGGCTGGAGTGCAATGGTATGATCTTGGCTCACTGCAACATCTGCCTCCCAGGCTCAAGCAATTCTCCCACTTCAGCCTCCCTAGTAGCTGGGATTACAGGTACCCAGTACCATGCCCAACTAATTTTTGTATTTTCAGTTGAGGTGGAATTTCACTATGTTGGCCAGGCTGGTCTCGAACTTCCGACCTCAGGTGATCCACACACCTCAGTCTTCCAAAGTGCTGGCATTACAGGCATGAGCCACTGTCCTTGGCCTGTTTTACTATTTTTTAAAAAATATATATATTCATCTTTTTCCTGTTTTCTGAAGGGCTTCCTAACTGTGTATCACATCAGTATTTAGCTTTCTGCAATGTGGTTTCTAATCTTCACTGCATTTAATGCAAATTTAAATCTTTAAATTTCAATTTTAGCCTTGCAATCAACTTTCTCTACACGTCCTTTTCCAGCCTGTTCTCATGCTTCTTTATTTCTCATCTCCATCTCTGTTTTCAGGCCTTTTGTGTCTTAGATTTTGTTGTAGGAAACAAAATTCACTCTACCTAGCATAAGCTGAAATAGACGTATTAGGAATACATGGCTTACAAAATTGCCAGAAATTCTGAAGAAACAAATTATTGTTAAGATTTCAAGAGCAACTCCTAAATACACACTGTGGAACCCGGTCACCATGGGAACTGAAATTTCCTCTGTGATGAAAAAAAATCTTCTAATGTGAAACATGATGTGCTGTAGGTTCCAGTATCATACTGTAGTCTTCAGAATCTCGCTGCCACTACCACTGTCCAGAAACCATTCTTACCAATCAGTAAGGCAACACCATCAGGAAATTTTCTTTCCATGGTACCAGTCTCAAACCAATGCTATGCTTGTTGCAATCTACACAGCACAATAGATGGCACACACTCTGACTTGACATCAATGAATCTAGAGGCCAGGAACTAGGACCTCTGCTAATGATACAGCAGAAAATAAAGCACATGACTTTTTGACCATGATTTCCAGCAGAAATAGAAAAATCTTTTGCTTCACTTTCATCTCCCAAATCTCATTAGAGTGTATCTGATAGTGGACTTTATTCATATCCAGAATCTCAGTTGTGACAGGGTCTGGAATTAAGATGTGGTTTTTAGTTTTCCACCATCTGCAGTATCAGAAGCCACCTGAGAGGAATTTAGATGGATGTTGAGTATTGAGTCAGCAGATCTTTCTCAATCTACTACTTTGGATATTTAACTTTACATACATTCTTCTTTCCGATCTTAACTTTTTATATGACAGCAAAGACTGACAAAATAAATCCTGCAATAGCACAGCTTTCAATGTACAAATAAAAATTCTTTCATCTTCTCTCCAAAAAGGGGGGCCCAAAATCCCATTAGTCATCACATTAAAGGGGGGCCCAAAATCCCATTAGTCATCACATTAACAAGTAGGTTATCGATACTCATTTCTTTTCATGTCCTGTCTTGGTTTTTTTTTTGAGATGAAGTCTCATTTTGTCACCCAGGCTGGAGCACAGTGGCATGATCTTGGCTCACTGCAACCTCTGCCTCCTGGGTTCAAGCAATTCTCCTGCCTCAGCTTCCTGAGTAGCTGGGACTACAGGCATGTCCCACCACCCCTGGTTAATATTTGTATTTTTAGTAGAGATGGGGATTTACCATGTTAGCCAGGTTGGTCTTGAACTCCGGACCTCAGGCAATCCTCCTGCCTTGGCCTCCCAAAGTGCTGCAATTATAGGTGTAAGCCACCACACCCAGCCCCTGTCTTGTTATTCTTTAACCTGTAGACAAAATTGTAAAGTAAACTAACACTAACACACTCCATGTAAGATGACAGGAGAAAATGATTAGAAAAAAATTGTTTTAACAAAAACATTATAGATATAAGTGCACATGGAAGATAATATGGGTAGCATTTTAGTTCTTTTATCTGTACTTGATCATAAGGTCATAATTATTAATTATAACTTCCTTTCTTCCAAAACCCTTTCCCGAGTCTCTTTCCAACTGGGCAACATATCAAATGATATGGAATTTTTACCAAGTGGAGTGACTCAAATCTTCACACCTGAGGTGTCTGAGCCATTGTTGTTCCTGTCTGTGATTTCATTATGTCCTATGGTGGAAATGGCAGAGCCAGGATGTGTTCCCAAGTATGTCCTGAATTGGAGATGTGTCACAAAACTATTATGAGTGAGTCATGAAATGCCCTAAAGCAGAGTGGATAGCACTTCACCCCCAGTACCTAGACCAGCATGTTTCAGCTATGGGAGCAAAAGAACTACACGCTATTTATTGGCTCAAAGCATGTACCACTATGCAAGTAAACATTCTAACTCAGCAAGGTATTGACTTACAGTTTTTAATAATCTATTCTGTCTTTACAAAAAACCCATCATTTCTAAATGCATGGTGAGAAAAGTGAATCTTTTGGGAGTCAGCCCACTTTCTCACTTATTTCTTTTATAAAATAATGTTTATAGTTGGCCAGAAGTTGTGTTGTGTTGTAATAAAAAAATAAACTATTAATACATCAAAACATGTTGTTTAAGCCGGGCATAGTGTCTCACATCTTTAATTCTAGCATTTTGGGAAGCCAAGGAGGGAGGATTGCTTGAAACCAGGAATTTGAGACTAGCCTAGGCAAGATAGCAAGACCCCATCTCTATTTAAAAAACAACTCAAGAGAAAAAAGTTTCTTTATAAAGTAGGCAGTCAAAACAAATTCATATCCAAAATAAATATACATCTTCATCAATATATTCACTTCCTTTTCCAGGGTAGGTAGGATTCAATGGGATCAAGCTGTCTCCATTGGGATCAAGCTGGCTGAGGCATCCTGGCAATGATACGTAGGTTGCTGTGTGCCTGCACTAGTTATGGAAACTTCTATTTTCTCTTGATGATGGTGAAGATTTAAGTAACTCTTTGGCCCTATGTGTCCACCCTCTAACAAGATTATTGCTGCTTTCAAATTCAACTAATTCAGGAAACCAATTATGTATTCCCATTTTCTCAGGCTATTCCTGTATCAGTGAGTACATCCATCTCAGATTGGAGTATGGAATACCATCTCAGGTAGTAAAAGCCAGGTGAATTTATTGCAGTCTTAAGTGGATTGTAGAACTGTTGAAGGACCTGAAGAAAACAAATACACCATCCCTGCCTCTCAACACCCACAGATAGTCCAGTTACTAGGGTTTCTACCCAGGACTTTTGCAAAAGACCACATATCTCTCTCATGGGCTTATCTGTAGTAGAAGTAGGCCAACTGTTCCCATCTTGCCTTTAACTATCACCCCTTGCCATTCAATTGGTGAAGCCAGAGTTAATTCCAGAATTTAAGGTGCAAAGGAGTTTGTGAAGTGCTGTTTTCAGCTTTCTGTCTAAAAATAGCTTTTGTGTTTTCTATCTAAAATATAACAGCAGAATGAGGAGAGATAATAGAGGAAGTTGGAATTGATATAGAGTGCCATTTCTTCCTATCTACAGCCGCTTCCTCCACAAAGAGTTATTCTTTCTCTCTACTTTTAGTTAGATTTATTTGTTCATTCATTCATACTACAATACTTACCCACTGTTTCATTTATTTTACTAAAATTTCTTTCACAAAAATGTATTTGATGGCAGGACCTTTGCTTTGGTCTGTGTCACCAGAGCATGTCACACCCACAAGTGATAGATTAATATTTTGTTTTATTACATTTTTGATAGTCCGAAGCAGAAACTGTCAAACATTTACCTCTACTTTGGATTTTTAAACAAAAAAAGTAAATACTTCCTAACAGTTGCTTTCTTTCACATTGCAGAATCTCTTTACAATCTTCATGGAATTTTTATTTATCCATTTATTCTTGAAAGAAGAGAGAGAATTCAGGCTGGAAGTCTGCTCACAAACACAGCTTTTTGGTTTAAGTCCTTACATTATTTTTTCAGTGCATCTCAGATTTCTGCTGTGAGATATTCAGATAGAGGGCTGATAAATGCAAATTTACACTAGCACTGTAGAAACCCAACTATCTGAGAGAAGCAAAGGGCAGGCTTAAATAAAGAACTTTCCCAGCACAGGAAAGAATTCTTTGTGCAGTTTCTTCTGTATTTGGCAAAGCTGGTGCACCAGAATACAATGGCCAGGTCCATACCCAGCCTCAGGGCCTGTGAGGCTGCTCTTGTGCCTCCTGGTTTGACTCCCTCCTTGTCATTAAGGAGCCATTCTTAGGGTGGGCAAATATAATACAGAATGCCTGGTTAAACTTTAATTGCAGACAAATGATGAATACATTTTTAGTTTAAGCACGTGCCAAATATTGGGCAGGAAAATGCAATGACAGCTTAAGAAAAAGCTTTCATTGTTTATCTGAAATTCAAATGTAACTGGGCATCCTGCATTTTGTTTGCTACATCTGTGAAAACCTAGACATGCCACACCCAGTTGATTTCCTTGTGTATTGTCAAGAAGCTAAGAGAACTGGTGACACCATTGACTCATCTCAAGTCAGGCTGCCAGAGTGTAAATCTTAGTTCCTTTACTCATTATCTGACCTTGGGCAAGTTACTTAAACTGTCTGTACCTTAATTTACTTACCTATGAATTTCATTTAATAACTGTTCCTATGTTCCAGGGTCAATAGGAGCATTAAGTGTGACAATTCATGTTAAGTATTTTAAAAAGTAACTGGTACATAAGAAGTACTCTATAAATATGACTATTTTTATTATTTCTACTGGGACAACAAGGAAATGCTGCAGTGTCCCCCAACCGACTAATAACAAATGCTCTTTAACTGCAGCAGTAGAGGTAATACCAAATTTAAACTCTCCATTTGCCCCATAGAATCTCCTTACTTCCCATGTTCATGCTTCCAATTAAAAAAGGTGTCAGTGGTCTGGCAGACCGTCCTCTGATTACTTCCTGAGAGTCTGAACCACTTACTCCAGAGGGACATTCTGAACCAGGCTTCGGTGCCTTGTCATTTCATCTGCACTAAATCTAGCAGAAATACTTTGCTATTTCTGACAATGGAAGTAATAACCGTCCTCTGGTCCTTTAACTGATGCATATGAGTGTCTATTTTTATATTCCTTTGGTCATTTCAGGAAATATGTAACAGGATGGAAATTAGATCCCTAGATTTGAATTAGCAGATTTCTCAGTTTTCTGGAGCATAAGCAAAACCTTTATTTTGTTTTAATCACCTGATTGTATTGATAGTTAATAAGTAGTACAATACTTAAAATTCAGAAAGACAACAGTGGAGAAAAGAGCTTTCACCATGAGTGCCATTTACTGTCCCACTTCTGTGTTGTTTATAAATTTCAGCTTAAACCACCTCACTAGCTCTTTCCACCTTAATGTATGAAATTCTCTTTCTGTAGTTAATGTAATACAGACCTAATCCTTATGCAATAATTCTAGCCTAGGCCTCTTTCCAGTCCTCTGGAGTTATTTATATGCAATTTTCAAACAGAGGTGATCTTTCCTATATGCACTAATAATATTTACATTTTTAAATGGAACACAGACTGAAAGTTGAGGTAAAAGGTTAGGAGGTCAAAGAAACATGGAGATTAGATCTTTAACCAAGGCAGACTGTTACATATTGAAAATATCAATATCATATTTTGCAACGTTTATGTTCTCATTGGAAACATAGATGCCTAATAAAGGGAAGATTATTTTTTCAAAAGAACAACTGTGTTTGTCAACAACTGTTAAGTAGATCATATTAAGTTTAGTGGCTTTTAGGATAAAAATATATCTGAAAATGGCAAATAATAAAGTCTAATACAGTGGATGAAAGGGAATGGAAATAATGACTGGTTATATTTCAAACAATCAGTGACAGAAAAGCAAATGGAAAATTAATGAAGCCAGTTTTTCAAGAGGTGAAGTCACTATTTGCAGGACAGCTAAATGTGAAAAGTCTGTTTTAATGGTGCTGTATACAATCTCAAAGAATTAAAATTTTAACAAACAGACAACGTGGGATGAATACAGATTCAAAGCAAGACCTGAAAGCAAAAAGTAGGCTAACTGAAGAATGTCCCCACGTTCCTGTTTCTCTGGACTCATTCCTCCTGAGAATGACAGAGTTTTATGAAAGGGCAGTGTGTAGACCTCCTGTTAGCTAGCACAGGTCTTGTTCTCACTCTATAGTAGACTAGGCTATAAAAGACTTGCTGTAATCGCTGATGCTTCTGCTCTCTACTGTATGAAGAGATATCTTTTGCAGAGATAATGAATAGCTCCTTCCGTGTCTCACAGAAGTTGCCTACAGTATAGCTCCAGTGGTGGAGGCTTGTACTACCAATGCTAAGCATTCTGAGGTATAATTCTCCTTGTACATGTTGGCTCTAGTTGTTGAGTCTCATGCCTGGTTGTCTGAAACTAAAATTGATTTATAATTTACCCTTAGAAAATATAACAGTTACAACATTCAACCTCTAATATATGTGTTAGATCAGAAGTAAGCAAACTCTTTCTTTAGGTGGCCAGAGAGTAAATATTTTAGGCTTTGTGGACTATATGATCTTTACGGCAGCTGTTCAATTCTGTCATTATAGGCAAACGTAGCCATAGAAAATATGCAAATAAATGGGCATGGCTGTGTTCCAATAAGCCTACATTTACAAAAATGAACACCAGGCCTACGGGCCTTAGTTTTGCAATCTTTGTGCTAGATAAACCATTTTCATGTTATAAAGTAATAGATTGCTCTGTTATTTTTTAAATTAAAATGTTAAACAAGGGTACATTATTTTGTTTCTTACTTCTCTGAAGTATATAATATATAATTAATATAACTGTTATATATATGTGTGTTGTTTATATATATAAACGATATATTATATTTAAACTTTTATAAATAAGTTCTTCAGAATCAGAAGGAATATTTTATAAATATATTCTAACATTATAACTGTTTTATTCCAAGAAACTCATCTCTGTATTTCTTTTATTTTATTTAACTTACATGAATAAACAGTACAAAGGGAAAAGCAAAAACTCTTTTATTTTTAACCTTAAAAGGAGGCCTAGGACACATATACTAAGTCATCCTGAAAAGGTTGGGATTAGAACTACTTTGATCAGATACCATCCAATACAGCCTAAGCAATGAACCAGTTAAAACATTCAGAAATATGGACAGAAGAGTAATGAAGAACACATCACTTTTCAAAATAGGAACTTTCCAATCTCATGCATCTGACATATGAATAAATTCCATTTGGAACCCTCAATAGAAGTACTGTATGTTAAAGAACAAAAGAGACAGCTTCAGGCTGGTTTTTTAAAATTTTTTTTTATAATTCTTTGTTTTAGTGGAATAGAAGAGTTTTGTGGGACTGAAGAGGGAAAAAAAGAAGCCCTCTGTGATGAGCTTCGCATTTGCAAGTTTTACCTGCCACCTGAACAAAGTACAGTACTTTGAATGATGGTGATGTTGTCAATGATGCATTTTAAATCAATGTAGCTCTAAAAGAAGGCAAGATTTTTTTTTTAATTTTACATTATTGTATTTATTATTTTCCCTGGTCTTTTCCTAGGTAATAAATAATGAAAAACTTAGAAAAATACAGAGGAAATTCTGAATCCCAGTTTTATTAATAATTATTTTTATATTAATAACTATTAGAAACATTTAACAAGAAATTATATAGTTTTCCTGTAAAAATTAATAAACATCTTAATTACAATTAGAGGTAATTCTTCAATAATTAAAATAACCCATAAAGGGGAAAAATGGGGCAAGATGGTCCCAAGCATTATTTCTTTTATGGATGCAAGGCTCCTACAGATGTCAAAAGAAACTCCCCACATGCAAGAAACATACACTTCTGGATTTGGAGAAATATATTCTATAAGATCATTTTTGCAACACAATGAGCTAAATTCAATGAAGGAGAGAAAAAGTTAGCTGAGTTACCCAGTGACTCCTTTGTGGCATCTATTGTCAGAAAATACCAGATGAAAACCTCAGGACATGGAGACCATGACACATGACTTCTAAGCTACATGACCAGAGCTATTCTGCATCCAACAGAGAAAAAGACTACCATAAGACAAATAGTGCACCTCTGTGTCAGGAAAGGGTGTAGTATTAACAAGAAGAGTCTAAGCTTGAAACGTAAGGCAGAAAGAAGAGCAGTGAATCAAAAGTGTGAAGAATATTGAAAATGTTGTCTTTTTCCCTGTGCAGCTAATCGTCACTCTTAGATCTTTGGTGTTGCATCAGCCTTGCAATGCCATTGTCAAACCTGAGCCCTGCATGCTAATAATTAAAAGAGACCAGAAAGCATTACTTTTCCTGGATTGACTCACTTCTCTGTTATAAAGCAGAGAAATATGCCTTTTGGGGGAGCTCAGTGTGTTTTCTGATGAACCAGAAACCACAATAGGATTTTGATACTCAATTTTTTAGCCCTAGGTTAAGTCAGGGAGAGCAGTTTCTAAAAATTAGAATAAAATAAAAGAACTCATTAAAGACATGTTATAATCAGGAACATTTAGTCTCAGATAAGACTTTGAAAAAGGTGATAATAAATAATCCTTCCACAGTGTTAAGAAATATATTAGAACTGCTGTCTAAGATACCATCATTGCAGAAAACCCGACGACCATATGTGTGGAGAAATTAATAATCATGTTTTGTTACTACCAAAACTACAAAGTTTGTTTTGCATGGAAGAATTCTGAATTCTGTCTGACAACCTTTGTAACTGCAACAGTGTATGTCTTGTAGATATTAGAGAATCATGCTTGTTGAGATATTAGTTGATAAATTTGGGAACTCTGGCTTTAAATCAGTCCTGAGTAAAAAGCATCCTTGTCCCCAAAAATAAAAGTAATAAAAAGCACTAGAAAAATCAGAACTAATGATAATAACACTGATAATACACTTCATAAATGAAAACATTTAGATATTAAATATTTCCAACTTTATGTAAGACAGTGAAATAAGTGAATTTTAACATCAGTGCCTCCAAGCCTCCCAGTTCAGCATTGATTTTTCAAGTGCCCCCTCCTTCTCGCCACAAGAGCTCATATCCCAGTAAAGGTTCTGGTATTTACTTAAAGTCTCAAACATCAATAACAGCATGAAAAATTACCAATATATCCATTTGTTATAAGTAAGGTTATAATGGAAATGTGGAAAATGGGTTTTTCCTTTTTTATCTCTGATAAAAAGAAAAAAACCACTTGGCACTAATGCAGTCACACAGTATAGACCCCTATGATATCTTCCCACTTTAGATTGGCCCTACCAAAGGATCTTTAATTGCAATGACAGCAAGAGAGTTTGTTGTGTTTTTACCCCACATGGAAGGTTACCATTCATTATCATGTGAAAGTGTTTCAAGGAGAGAAAGGGAAAAGTGAAAGGAGAGAGGTCCAAAGAGAAAGAGAAACACTTTACTTAATGAATGTGATTCTGCCTATCATCCAAACTCAATGAATACATGTCCCAGGCTGAGAATATGAGACAGGAATTAATTTATTTTAGTTTTTAAGTTTCAGTACCTCTCATACTGAAAACTTTTGACTATGCTCTGTTGAATGTGATCAATTTTTTAAAAATATGTATTAAATAGCCCACAGTTAATAGCTTCTTCTAATACTTAACCAAAGAAACAGTCACCCATTTTAATTATGGAAGAAACACTGATTTGTTGAGTTCATATGCCATTTTCCAAAGTGGTTCCTTCTTATGGATTTTTATATTATTTTCACCCTAACTGCTGACTTTAGAACAATGAGTAAGTTTCAACTTCCTCACATCCCTTTCTTGGAAATTCACAATCCATGACAGCATAATAACATTGTGAGATGTCCTGTAGTAAGGAAATCCATTTAACCTTGTTTAAACAACATTTCTTAAATATATTTTCAACAGAACCAATATTCTGTAAAACAACCGGCCCCTTTTGTTATGTTGACAATGACAGAGAAGGGATTTCCAACCAAAGGAATAGAATGTGTACATCTGTCAGAAAGCTTTCCACTGCAAAAATAGGAAACCAATTGCTCAACAATAAAAAATTTTAAAAATTAAAATGCATTATCTCTATGTATTGCTCAAAGTTTTTAGTTGTTAGATAATAAAAATTAGCTCAAGTGGGTTTAAGAAAATAATCTTGAATAGATGGCTCTCAAAATCTCTATGTTAATGAGAGAAATAGGATTAGAGGTTATGTAAACAAGGACAAAACTGAAATCATCTCACAAAACCAATTTTATGAAGATAGCGTGGTCATAACCCCTAAGCATGGCCAGCATATCTTTCACCACTGGCCCAAACAGACTTCAACCTGAAATACGGCTCTAGCAATGCTACTCAGCTGCTTCTGGAAAGTGAATGTAGAAGCAGCTGCTTCCATCACTTTT
This sequence comes from Callithrix jacchus, assembly GCF_049354715.1. Taxonomy (NCBI): domain Eukaryota; kingdom Metazoa; phylum Chordata; class Mammalia; order Primates; family Cebidae; genus Callithrix; species Callithrix jacchus. The sequence goes on along the minus strand of NC_133512.1, from coordinate 86,460,167 downwards.
ACTCTCAGGGCTTCTTGTTCCTTCATGTCAGTGACTCCTGTTCAAAATCTGGGGCAGAATCGAGCTTGCATTTCCATGTCCAAGATGCAGGAGAAAATGGGAAACTGGGCATCTAGTAATTTTAGCTTTTATGATGTATGGCTGCCTCTATTTGTAGAGAGGAGAATGTCCTAACATGGAAATGATATTGAATTGCTGAATAATCACAAGGGAAGACAAATGCCCACTGCACCCACAGGATCAAAAGTCCGGTGCTTGAGCAACTCCAAATTGATAATTTATTAACTCAGTGCTGCCAGCAAAAGCCTAGTTTATTCCTATCTCTTACCTCTGCAGTTCTCAGTAAGCTGCCTTTCAGCCTTCCTTTGTCTTTATCCATGGTGGCAGGATGGTTAAAGTATCTCAAGCATCATACACCCATACAACAATATCCAATGGCTGGCAGGAGAAGAGAGCAATGCCTTCTCCTATTTCTCACTGTATAAAACAAACATTTAGAAACTCTACAAGAACCTTCTGCTCTTGTTATAGTGGTCATATTCATATTCCCATTCCATCACTGATTAAATAAATGCAATAACTGGTATAGGATAATCCATGCCTGTATCTCCATGGCGCCAGAGAAGGCATAGTCTCCTTTGAAGTATACGCCTGCCTGGTTACTGAGCTAGGATGCAGGAAGTTATAACGGTTAAGAAGCCCACTGACTGTGGCATTGCAGGTGAAAGCTGCAGCCTTGTAAGTTTATTCCGTGTGGAAATAACAAAAACCTGTTGGCAAGACAGAAAGGTACATGGAAGAAAATATTCATCATGCTGAAAAAGTAGCATAGACCATAACTGGGAAGGAAATTGTACACCAAACTAAAATGTTTGAGCATGCTACTAAACAGAGCCACATGTCTGAGATATAGAAAGAATAGCACTAACCCTAATTGTAATTCTTTTAACCTTAACTTAAAATAATCTACTATAACTGCACATTTCTAGTAGAAAGCACTACTTGGGAATCACTGCCTCGAGAGTTGCCTCTTTTGTTCCATTTCCTAGGTGTGAAGCAAATTTTCACTGTGTCTATATGTAATTTTCATCTCACTTTTTGATTACCTCCCTATATAATGACTTTGCATCATTATGTAGCTTCTGTATCTGCCAAGAAGGCTGAGGTTTCCATGTATAGTTAATACATTGCCTATGTGCTTGAGGGTTACTGTTGGGCTCATATTTGGCAATACAATGTAAATTTCTTTATGTTAGGGAGAACAGAGACAGTGCTCCAATGAGTGGGGTCAGCAAAGGGACAATAACGGGGGTGAGATACTGAGAAGGCATTTGAAGGGGTGACACCAAACAGCTCTGTCAGAATCCTGACATTTTGCCATGTGCATAAAGCATTATGTCACATTTTGTATACTTTTCTTTTTTTGTTTTTTTCAATATGACTAACAAGACCAGGGTCTCTGATGCTTTATTATTGGACTCCCGACTTCATTGTTTTTCTGCATCTGTCCTTGTGTGTCCTAAAACAGCTGCAGAATTTCTAAATCATTCTCTACTCCAGGCCGAGGGAAATTAGCCAGGAAGAAATCTGTCTGAGCTTAAAGGCATGGGGTTTTCTAGATAATGGGTGGACTGCAGTATCAAGAGGAACATTTAACATACTTGAAAGATATTCACTTACATGTGTCAGTCTGGGAATGAACAAGACATATAATCTCCTAGGATAAAATATTGCTTCTTTTACTACTGCTTGAACCCCAGGGTAAGAACAGCAAGAAACCATGAAGAAGCTCCTAGGACTACTTATTGATATGAAAATATTCTTGAGAAGGGTCTGATTAAAAGAATTCTGAGGGAAGGGATCAATCATTTTATTACCTGTGATTGCTATCTACACAATTATACTATAGGACTCCAACTTACACCTCATCAAAGCTATCCAAATCCACTACTGATATACCAATATGATAACTTCATCTTTTTGAGTGTTAAAAAATGTTCTTTATGAGCATAAAGAAGTTTTTTCAATTCAAACTCTTTCAGGGTGGGTGCAGCAGCTCATGTCTGTAATCCCAACACTCTGGGAGACCAGGCTGGGAAATATGAGGAAACCCCATCTCTACAAAAGATACAACAATTAGGCAGGTATGGCAGTGCACACCTGTAGTCCCTGCAGTTTGGGAGGCTGAGGTGGAAGGATCCTCTGAAGCTGGGGAGGTGAAGGCTGCAGTGATCCATGATTACACCACTGCACTTCAGCCTGGGCAACAGAATGAGACTCTGTGTCAAAAATTAATCAATCAATTAATTAATTAATTAATCCAACTTTTTCAGTTGTAAGTAAAAGAAACCTTAAGCCCTTTTGCTTAACTGGCTTAAGCAAAAGGAGAACTTATTGTATCACACAATGGAAATGTCTATAAAAGAACTGGTTCTAAGCACATCTTGAGGTAGAGGTTTAAATGACACCAACAGGACCCTATGTATCTCTCTACTTCTGTGTTTACTGCAGTCTCAGAATGGCAAATCTCTGATGGTTACTTCATGGCAAAGCAGCTCCAGATTTTACATTCTCACAACTTCGAGGCCAACATAAAAGAAAAACAATTTTTTTTCCTATTTATTTCAGATAAATTTCATTGGTAGTGACTGGGTCACACATACTCATTCCTGAACCTCTCACTGGCCCAGGTAGTGTGTCTGCTCTGACATCTCATGCAGTCACTGCTGGAGCCTGGAGGGAAGTCAACTCCATTAGAGAAGCCAAGTAATTAGAAGAGATTGAGAGGGTGTTCTCTAGGAAGGAAGTTTGGTCAAGGTTTCCAAAAGAAAAGGTCAACAAATGCTGAGGATAAAAATAAACAGATGTGAAAAATTATCTGATGTGTAGCCAAAGGCAGAGATTAAGAAGAAGATGGACATTTGGCGGGGTGGGGGAAGAAGCCTTGAAGGAAGTGGCTGCTGATAGAGGTGGGTAAGAGAGTCAAAAGCTGAGCACATAACTTATAGATTGATACATAGTAAGCAGGAAAAGGAGAAATGGGCTCTGAACTCTGCAGAAAAGAAATAAGCTATTCTTTCAAGGCTAGGTATGATATTTTTCTTTATATCCAAAAGTTGGAATTGTTCCTAGAATTTGGGGAATTTATTATTTATGTTTGTTAACAATCAATATCATTTATTGACAGTTTACTGTGTGCTATTTTCTATGTTAAACTTTTTGTGAATGAATCTAGTAATGGTTAGGAGGGCAAGCTCTCAAGTAAGACTCCTTGTATTTTAGTACTCATTAGATCATTTACCAGCTTGTGAGTTTTGGCAGATGTACTCTGTGGTTATTTCCTCATCAATAACATTGCTTATTACATAATAATTGCTGAATACACATTATTAAAGTATTATTAAGAAGTAGTAATTTGTTTGTTTAAGCTTTGTTAAGTATAAAGTCCTAACTTGTTATGAAGTACTAATTTGTTGAAGGCTCAAACATATAAGGTAGATATTATTATTATTATTAAACATAAAAAAACTAGAGAGAAAAAGAGAGTAAATACTCTTTCAACTCATGCAGCTATCAAATTGTAGAGCTAGAATCTGAATCCATACCCTTCCACTCCTGTGCTATAAACCACAAATTAAACAGCCTTTTAGAACTCTAGGTCTTCCACCAGCTTTTAGGACTCCTTGAATATATAAAATAGATGAAAGACAAAATAAGCAAATTTGATCTCTCTACCTCTTTGCCCTAATATATTTCATGATTCATATTTTACAGAGGCAGCATAGACTATTGTACATTAAATAATATAGATTGTACTCTGGAGAATAGTCTCATGGAGGCAAAAAACAATCCATGTTCTCATTTCTAATTCAAATTTGGTCATAGCCTAAAAGTAACAGTAACTAGAAATTATACTAGAAAATGTAACCAATCAATCAACTAGGTAGCCTGCATACTATTAAAGACTTAATTTGCTGGGACCAGGAGTCTACCTTTTTCAGTTAAAATAAGACTAATGCTTAGCATATCAATATTTAAGCTGAATCTATTTTTATTAATTAGAATTTGAAGGTTGTCAGAAACTCACTGCAAATCGTCAATTACCTTGTACCCGGGATGTCCCTTATAAGAATATCACATTACGTAGCCATAAAAAATTCAGTGATAAAGTAGAATGTGCAAGAAAATCTTCATTTAAAATTGAAAGAATGAAACTTAACCCTTAGTCTTTAAGAGGCTTATATTTAACTTTGTGTCTTTCTAGGTTTTAAAACTATTAAAGAATATTGTAGATACCAGTTCATTCTTGTTCTTCCTAATCCAATTGAATCTACTTTAAATAGCCATAATTGGTGATTTTCCAGATCAAAGGTCTTTCTCAGATCAATGAGCAGAGCTTGTCTATATTGATTACTAGCCATGCCTATGAAAATATCATTTGTTACCTCGGGACTGATAGTGGAATGAAGAGGCTAACACCAAATTGGAAGGAGATCAATGAGTTTCATGTAGATAAAAATAAGCATGTTACCTGAGAAGAGAACATCAATTTTTTATGGACCAAACAGCAAAGGAAAAAAAAAATCTAGTAGGTCAGTTCTCTGAATGCTCAGAATGCCTTCTTATTCATAGTGAAACTTCTTCTAACCTAGCAGAATTTCATCAAAGGGGAGAGGAAATAAAAGAGTTGAGAATATTTAATTTATATTGATTGCTATGAAAAAATCTCTATATTTTATTTTTTAAAGCCTAAGTCTTACTTTTTCTGAATATTTATGAAAAGCAATCAAAATATCTGATTTTTCTGCGAACTTTATTTCATGTAACTATTTCATATACTGATGCCTATGGCTTCTGCTGCATTAAAAATAATCTGGTTGACTAAGAGAATGATTAACTTGGAACAACTTAAACTAAGGAATCATCTGAACAAAATGTGAGTTTTGAAAGTAAGATTTTGACAGAATTTTTCCCCCCTTCCCCTGACATATTTAATGCCATTCATAGGTTAAATTACTTCCAACTATAGACAGTCAGGTCTATTAAGGTATTCCTATGCCCTGAATGCTCAGAAAGTTTTAGCTAAGTCAGGCTTGATATGAGAGAATGCAGATGTTACAATCACACAATCAGAAGCAATGAATTTGGTTGAGATTTATCCATGCTACCAGAGGCAGACACTGCAGTTTTAGCTATCTGTGTCTAGGCAGAGGGAATTTACAAAAGAAGATGTAATAAGCAGAACTTATCTAAAAGAGGTAAAATAGAAAATCAAGCCTAGAACAAAAAGAACAAGAATACTGGTGTAACTGAGAATAAGAAGAGAATAAAGGTAAAGGAACAAGCTGAAAATGAAGACTGACACATTTTCCAGTGGACTAACTGCGTACAGAAGCTTTGTGCCTAATGACATGTTTTGCAAGAAGGTTGAGCAATTCCTTTATCAGTCCCTCAATCATCTTCTCAAATTTGTCCATTCTGATCTTACAGAGGGCCATAATGTATACACTTCAGTTGAAAAGTTTTATGCTTCAGAGGTCATTTCACTTCCTCTGTGAACCAGGAACTTCTTTGGATATGAAATTCTCAAACTCTGGAATTGTCCTTTGGGGGTGTAGCTTCAGAGTGGAATATTGGTACCATATAGAAACCTTCTACAGTAAGTCAAAAATTGAAGTTATTAGCTTTCAGCATTAGAGTAAACAAATCAACTGTAATGCACATATGCAGTGTTTGGTTTCCAGGATAGATGGTATTTTATACCTGATCATTGTAGATGTCTATGCCATGGAAGTGAATACCTAATCAGGGACCATAATGCTCACTGGTATTTTTTATTGTCATGGCCCGCACACACCTTAGAAGCTTCCATTCAAAGAGAAGTTGCCTGTGATCCTTAAAACTTATCAGACACAGAGTGTTGGGACAGTTCAAACCATAAGTAAAAATTAATACAGAAAAATCCATGTCCAAAGTGAGCTAATATCAGTCTTTCCAGCTCATGATCAGTTGGCTGAGCATGGAAATGTGGTTTTGGGGTAGTGGCAAGAAGTCTCAGTATTATGTAGAGTGAACAAGTCACAAAACAAAGAAGTTCATTCAAAGTTATGTGAAGGGTTTCAGAGATAAGGTCCAGACCCAGAACTGAAAGGGACAGACAAGAACCTGAAGGCCAACTGAAGAAGGTACAGCCCCAGCAGATGATTGGAATAAAATTAGAACCAGGGACTGACTAGGATAGGAGGACCAGTCACCTTTTCCAAGACCTGAAACAAACATGCAGCCCACAGGGATGTCTTGGATACAAGTTCAGATCCCTTTTACTAGTGGGAAGGAGCTTCGAGGTTCAAGTGGGTACCTGGTAGAAAAGGGGGGCAGTGTGAGGTTTCACATGACAAGTTTTGCTGAGAGCTAAAGAAGAGCCATGGCAGATGGGGTAAATTTGGTGAGTTGATAGTTCCATTGCACTTATCAAAGACCTTGATACGGCATTTACTCAGGGGACAGGGAACAGGATCAAAGTCTCTCTCAACCAAATAAACAGCGGAGGACTAGAGACATACCATGATGTTCACTGACCACTCAGCAGTGTATATGTTATGTGGGGTTTATATTTTCTTTTCTCATGTCTGTGTTTCTTAAAATATCTGCAGCGAACATTTATTACTATTGTAATAAAAAGATCTGATTTCAACATGACATGTTTTGAAATGGTACTTTATTACACTATCTGTATAAAGAACAAATAAGTAATTTAACTGGTTATTTGTTCAACATATAAACAGTATACTTACTGTCTTTTTTTCACATTCTCCATACTCATAGACCAATTTGATTGGAGAAACATCTTTGAGTAAACTCTTACAAACATTTTGTGTATGATAACAGACAACTGATAAACTGCTAGTTTAAATTTATTCATTGAATTAACAAATGTGAATAAGATTATATATATATAAATATTACTATACATCAATCAAAAGTAGTATTCAAAGCCAGAAGAATTATTAGAAAATTGATTATTTTGAATTATATTTATATTTTTCTTGGAAAGAAAACGAGACAATAAGTAGCTATGTAAGTTTTTATTACTTAATTGCAGTTATCAGTATATTAATTATAAGAGCTGTGCTTTCAGACTATAATATTTATATACTTCTCAGATTAATATCTTTGGAATGATTCACAACATTGATAACATTGACTGTTTTCAAACAGGGAATTGTGATAAGGGAATTGCTGTATGTTTTCAATACTTTTTAAATATTGAATATAAGAATGTGTTACCTATTTCATAACTAGATACATATTTAAACAAAAGTTGAAGTAAATTGTCTTTGTAGTAAGTGGGAAGTTAAGACAATACTTGGATAATGCACTGTGAGTGCCTGAATATAAGAAGAGGTTTCCATCTTCCCACTGTCTTCCAAAAGGACAGAATTATTTGCTTTACATTTGAGCCCTTACAGAATAGCTCATGTTATAGCTGCTTTCCCAATTACCTTATTTTGAACATCAACGTTCCATTTGGCAAGTCATTTTATTAGTGTTACAATCAATGCTAGCTTTGCATGACCTTAGAGGTTAACGGATGGGATTTTTACAAAAGCAGAAACAGAAATTGAACTCTATTTCTCAATAGGTTTTGGATTTCATTATAAATAATTCTGTTAAACATCACTTAAAAGTAATGTTGTACTTTATGGTTTGGAGATCAAAATAACAATGAAAAATAAGTTCCAATGTTAAGCTCATGGGTTCGTGTCTCTTGGGATATACTTTAGGGACAGTTCATAAAAAGAATGAAAATTGTGCAGTGTTGCAAAGAATGATAGGTGAAAATAAAACATATATTCTCTGGAAAAATGTGTTAAATAACTTTAAAAGTTTTTCTATTAATGAACAAGACACTGAGGTCAATGATGTGACTGGAGAATTGAATAAATTTTTCATGAAATTAAGGAATGGAGAAATTAAGAAGTAGAGAAAAGGGAATATTATACTATTATTTTATATAATATATTCTTTTAAATATATGTAACTAAAGAAATTATTGACTGAAAAAAATCTTTTATTGCGTCTTCTTATTGGAAAACTAGGGAGTTGCCTTATTGTGTGGTGACCTTATATTTGGTATTGTAAGGTATTTTAAACTTTCTCAAATAAATTTACTTTCAACATTTTCCAAAACTAAAGGTGAGATTTTGTTCATGCTTTTCTAACCATGTAGACTTTTAAATTATTGTTTAGTAAGGCTTTGAGATTCAGACAACTTTTATTCTACAGCCCTGTAAAATATCTCATAACTGCACAGGATGGTATAAAAACAGGTAAAATTGCCTTTGAATCACATCATTTTAAATGCATTACATCTCAAGGAGAAGATATAATACAAAACTAAAATCATTTTAATAAAGCTAGCTTAGGTCTCTTTGAGATTTTATTCCCCACAGTGTCAGGTAGACTACAGAATAAAAGCCATTCTGTTTCGTTATTAAAGACCAGTGTATCATCATAGAGTTTACAAATTATCCACAGCTACTTCAAATAAATACTTCTCCACAGTGCGGTGCTCTTAAAATATTTTGGATAGTTGAAACAAATCAAATGAACTCATGCACCCATGGAAAAAAATGCATGAAAGTTGAAAACATAAACACTACTGTGGCTTATGAAATTTGTAGATTAATGTAAACAGGGTGGCTAAAATGCTAATCTTTTATTTATTTAAAACAATGAGGGAGGTCATGAAAATAATTTACCATACTGACTCTGGCATGTAAGGGGAAAGTGAAGGCCCTGTCAGTAAAGAAAGGAATGTTAATACAAAATTAGTGTGCTAGATCCAACTCATGCTGTTTACTATAGCTTTGACATGAGATCACTCTTTTACACTAAGGATAAAAAGTGACTGGTAAGCTTTTGTGATGAGTGATGCCTACGTAGAGCATAAGGGTTAAATATTAATTTTAAGCCTGAAATTAATATTAAAATTCACCATAAGCTAAAACTGCACATCTTAATGAATGTTTTAAAAATGACACACTTTAACCTGTGTACTGCAAGATAGTCATTTACATGTAAATAAACACAATTAAATTAAGCCAATTCATTAATTTAATTATAAATTTTCAACAAAATGTCTCTATTACTTTGGAGGAATGCCCATGTTTAATGCTTTCAAATGAAGGTCATGTGAGAAAATCTTGTTTTGTCAGGTGGATGGACTATAGTATACAGAGCTTTGATAAAAACCAGCTGCTATGACCTGATATTTGTTAAGGCTGAAAAACTAGACAGTGCAAACAAATACTATATCTTGGCTCAAAATACTTTCTACATCTGCCAACAATTAGTTATATATTGGACCTAGAAAGGGATGCTGAAAAACAGGGTAAGATTTCAGAGCAAGCAAATAAACAAGGGGCCCTGCATTATTCATCATCGAACAGATGCAGAGCTACTCCGGTTTTAGACTGAAGCGCAGACTGTCAATCCTAGAGTTCAGCAGATAGTGTTAGAAAAAAGGGTGGTGGGGACCTTGGAAGTTGCTAGTCTAATCAGATCACTGACTTAAGGATGCCACCCAACAACTGTTTATTATTCCAGATTGAAGAGACCATATAGAGAGGTTAGAAGAGTAACCCTCAGAAACAAAATTTCAAAAGCATTCAGATGTCATCTGCTGATATTTCTGGTCAATATTTATGACACAGTTTAAGGTGCAGTAGATAGACAGAACGAAGACTGGTCTTTACTGCTGTACCTACATTCCCCCAGAAAGCTACCTTTCTGATTCTCTGTTCAGTTTTCTTTCAAGGCCTACTCAACTTTCCTAAGATGGTGGGTCTATTCTGGATGATTTTTAAAACCTTGGCCCTGAAATATGACTTCCCAGATGAATTATTTATGGTATCATGATTGCCTATTTAGCCTTGTGTGTTCACCCTGTAACCCAAGAATTTTCATTTTCCTCTATCTCACACATAAATTCTTGGTCTCTCAGTCTACTGAAGTGGTCCTAACCATCATAAGCCAGTATGGCCTGGGAACATTGTTGTCATTGCCCAAAAATATTGCATGTCCCTATCACATTTGTTGCCACTGTCGGCTTTCCATGCCTTAGCAGGTTGATCTGCTTCCAACCAGAGGCAGTGAATCTCTTCCTTCTCTCCTTGCAGTGGATACCCATCTCAGAGCATTAAGCTGCTAGATGAAATATGCCAGTATTGCTGCCCAGAGCCAAGGGACTTCACTCATAAAGCTTCTCCCATAATTCTGCTCCTTCCAGTAACCCTGTCTCCTTCCCATTTCCCCCAGACTTCTGGTTACTCACCTCTTCAGAAGTGTTAATCAACAGACTCAGTGTCACGTATTATGTTTCTCTACTAAACTGACACTCTACAACTCTCTTTTTCTTCTTTGTTCAGCTGTGTGTCAGAGATGTCTGAAAATCAAGGATAAAATAGTATATATACACACACATATATATACATACACACATATATATACACACACACATACATATATATGTGTGTATATATAAACCTACATGTATACATGCATGTATCATATATATGTATGTGTGTATGTAGGTATATATGTATATATGCCATGTTAGATGCCATTATCTGTAGAATATGGGTAATTGAATTGGGTGGTAATAAAGATGTGTTAAACAAATAATTCTTTTAAACACAATCAACGTTTATTCAAGAACATTATTTTAAATTTCATTAGTAATAAAGCAAGAAAGTTTGGCTATAGAGCCTCTTCAATATAAAAAGAAGATGGACTTCCTACTCCTATATTCCACTTGAAAGAATAATTTAATTAAAAGGCAAAGCTGGCAGGAACTTTATAATCTGCATGCAATGCAGGATATTATATAATGACCTTCATTTAAAACCCAAATCATTAAAACTAGTAAGTCTAACTGGTGACAAGGGAGATTTCAACATCAGGCCCAACAGCTTAAAAATATGAATAAAAATCATAGCTTAAATGAATCAGTCCATTGAGAACTTACCGCAAAGTAAAATGAGAGAAGAAAAAAGTTACCTAGGCAATGAATCCTTCTGCTACACTATTTTATCTTTTGACATGTGCTTCTTGTGCTTCTTTTTCTCTTTTCTGAATTTCCTCCTCTGTATGACATAAACTGAAATCTATTTCCTAGGAAAAATTATTTGAGACAATTTGGATGCACCAGAGAAAATAATTTTTAGAGGTGGCTAAATCACTTCTCATCCACCCCAACCTTGTTTGTCACATAATCTCCAGAGAAGCAAGCATTTGAAATAATGTGAGGGAGCTGAGGTCCCTTAGAGGAGCACAGAGAATTGACTACTCCCTCATAACAATTCCTGGACATTTTTCAGCAGCAAATCACGAGCTGAAAAGTACGTGTTTAGTTTCTGCAGCACATACCTTTGTTTTGGCATCAACTTTTTTATATGATAGCCACTCAATACAGATTTGATCAGATCAACGATTAGATCAACATTTAAGTAGGAGCAAATTCTTTTCTAGTTGTTGAAAATGTTTCTAAGCTTTGAGCAAAGCAGTATAACTAAATGACATTTTTATAAAAATTATATAATAATATTTTACATTCACAAAATTCTGTTTTCTTACTTTTTATCTCTCATTCTTTGTTTCTGTTCTCTGTTTACTTTTTCACATGAGTTATTATTAATCTAGTTTTCCTCTGTTTCCTAAAGGCCTGAATTCCCAGGCTGCAAACACCACCAACTTACCTTCTTTTTTTTTTTTCTGAGATGGAGTTTCGCTCTTGTGACCCAGGCTGGAGTTCAATGGCACGATCTGAGCTCACTGCAACCTCCGCCTCCTGGGTTCAGTCAATTCTCCTGCCTCAGCCTCCTGAGTAGCTAGGATTACAGGCACGCGCCACCATGCCCAGCTAATTTTTTGTATTTTTAGTAGAGACGGGGGTCTTACCATGTTGACCAAGATGGTCTCAAGCTCTTGACCTCATGATCCACCCGCCTCGGCCTCCCAAAGTGCTGGGATTACTGCCAACGCACCCGGCCCAACTTACCTTCTTTTAGATGACTTTCAGAAGAGAATCAAGGAAGCCCAGAACACACCATCTTCTTTGGAAACATGATGCCAGAGTTACTAGGAGAAAGATGAAAATTAAGTCAAAGTGGTCACTTGATGTTATGTGAAAAAAGTTGTCGTGAGTTTATGACAACACACTTAACAATTGACTATGGTCTCATTCAGAAGTCGAATCTGCACCAAATCAATAGAATAAAAAATAAAACATTTCCTCAACCAGCTAGGTTATTTGCTTATAAGCAAACAACCAGTTGGACTAGTTACTTCAACATGAATTGACTAGACACTCTTGTTAACCAGTAATTTAGTCATTTAATTAGTCAAGCTAATTGCTTAAACAGATTGGACCAAACAAACTGATCTGTTGGTATTTATGTGGCATTAATGTAGTAAAGGCTAATACCATAGAAAGGAAAACCAAGAAAAGAAAAATAGATTTCATACCTGGAGTAAACTATCTTTATCCAGTAATTTTCCTGTTATTTCATTACAGAAAATAAATAGACATTAATTTTAGCAGAAAAAAATTTACTAAGGAGTGTAAAGACCGAGTTCCAGTCTTTGGTCATCTTCTTGGGGTGGTCACATTGGACAAAGGATGTGGGACTTTCTGGTCCTCATTTTCTTTGTCATAAAACCTTTGGGCTAGCTAGATGATTTCATAGGTCTGTTTAATTCTTGCTATCGATAGCCGGATGTAATATTAGATCTGTAATATATGTCCCAAAGGACAATATAAATATGAAGCTAGATAGGTCTTGAAGTCACTAAATTTCAATGAATATGTATTACTAATTAATGATATTGTTATTAGCATTTTATAATGCAGCTAAAAAGGAATATACTTGTAACTATATAAAATGATTACCAAAACTGACTTAATGCTATATAGTACACTAATAGAGTTTCTCTTGTTAAAAGTAATCCCAAAAGTGTTTTTAAGTAATTGATTGGCTTTTCAGTGACCTGATTTACAATAAAATAATTGAAACTTAAATGAAGCTAATAGTGATAACCTTAAAAGACACATAAAATGACAAACAAAAACCTTTGTACTAGTTGGCATTAATTTTATTTTATTTCTTTACATTCAGTTTAATAGCATATTAAAACATGTAATTATGAAACTTTGTATGTTTTTGAAGGAACGGAGTGAAATACTTTTTTCAATAGGCAAACCGATTCTCTTTGGAAAGTAATCTCTGAAATATTTTTCAGTTTTTAAGAATACAAGGAAATGAATTAACTTAGTTGTAGCAATGAACTAATGCTAACATGTCTTGAACTTTTAAGAAGTATTACAGTGCATATTATCCTACTATTTAACTTTGTGAAAATTGGCAAAGATTTATTGGGCAACTTTTATTTATTTAATGAACCACTCACTAACTCAACAAAGATGTACCAACAAAACTATAAGGTATGTATATATACTAGATAAAGCATGGACTTTGGAGATGAATATTCCAGTTCTACTATTTACAAGTTTTAACTTAGTAACTTCTTCCATGAATCTTTTTAAACCTTTCATTAATAATTTCTAACTCATATGCTTGTTTGTGGAGATTTCGAAGAGTAACACAGCAAAGCCAGGATATAATAAATTTTCTTGAACTGAATTATAATTACCTCTATCCTACTATACAATAGATTCTGTAATAGGTGTTTACAATTCACATATGAAACCCCATCTCTGCCCTTAAGGAATCTCAAAATCTAGAGTGTAAGTCTATTTATTTTGAGAATGGGAGAGGATGGGGGCTATACAGTAATGTAAATAAACTAAGAATTACTCTGAAAACCCAGAGACCTGGGCAACTACATTAATTGTGGAGATTAGCAAGTTTCCATCATTTTTACTTAGCTCTTAAAGAAAGAAGGAGAAAATTCATATTAAGGAGCAGGGAGATAAATTATATACAAGAAAAAAAACCAGCATGTTAAAGGCACAGAGTTGTAAAGGGGCTGGAATAAGCAGAAAACTGGTTAGAAATTCCACATAGCAGAGCACAGTGTGTGTGATGGTGAAAGAGATGACACAGATAATTGTTGTTGCCCCTATTGTAAGGATCTTTGTGTGGCGATCTAAAGAACTTGGAATTTACCCTATAATTTAGCCCAAATCCATAAAAGATTTTTTGACATATCAGTTTGCTTTGAGGAATGTTACTCAGGCAGTAGAGTGGAGGATGAATGCAAGTGTGCAAATCCCATGATGAGGCTATGAAAAAGGAAGATTGTTGTATAGACATGGAGCCATCAGCATACAGAAAGTGGGTTAGAATCCTTGGGGAAGGCTGGGATAATCTTGGGAAAATGGAATCAGATTTTTTAAAAGGATCAAACATAGAATTCAATAGAATACCAACATTTCAGGTGACAGATCAAATAAGGCAGATTATTTAGAAAGAAAAATCTAGAGAGAAACGAGGTGGATGGGCTCAAACACTTCCATCCTCTGAGATGGTCCCAGAAGCGTTAAATGGCGTGATGAAGCAAAGCACATTTCTCTGCCCACCTGTGTGCTTATTTACATGATCTGGTTTAGTAACTGTGTTATTGGGAGGTAGGCATAGTAGGTTCAATTGCTGTTGAGAAATAAGAAGCTAAAAATTCTTCAAAGGGTTGTCCAACTTTCACAGTGAAGTGAAAGAAGTGAAACAGGAAAGTACAGCAGCAGGAGGATGGTAACTTGAGTGAGTTATTCTGTGATACACTGTGTTTTCTCCTTAAAGACTGAAGTAGGAGAGAAGGAAATAAAATAATAGGGTACACTTTGGAAACAGGCTTTCCAGAAAGTGTAAAAGGGAGTTTTCTAGACAAAGTAAAATCAATGCTGGGCCCTGTGGAGGTGGAAAACTACATACTCAATACTAGTACTAATTTTTGTTATTTTGTGATTTTCTGCAAATAGGAGCAGAGAATATAAAGTTTGTGCTTTATCAGTTTCACTCCAAGTTGGGGAATTTCATGAATCTAGACTCTCCATAAAAGTTACAACATGAAATGCCTACAAGTGCTTTTTAGCACCCTAAAATTCATGATGCTGGCCAACTAGTGGTATGGGATGTGAGGAGCTGAAAATTTAGAGGTCTCAGATGCTCAGATACTGCAAATTATTATAATGAGAAAGTTTAGGTCCCTCGATTTTTTCAAAAGAAGGTGGAAATGCATATCTTAATATGAAATCTAATTTGAATATAAAATCTAATTTGGAACTATTGACTCTCGAAAACAAAATGAAGCACTGCTTAATAAATAACCAACAGCTCACTGTTGTGTGACTTGTGCTCCAAGTGATTCTCCTTATGAAATACCAAAGTCTACCTAATGTGTGTTAAAGTTGACAATGGTTTATAGTTCCATATGATACACGTAGATGTTTGTCTTACCAGAATAGAGTTTCAACCAAGATTTAGAGGCCATTCAGAAATGATTTAAAGAAGTTTGGCTGATTACTTGGAAGCTGCAACCAAACCTGAATCCACAAGACTGTTGAGGAGTTGGGATGTCATCATAACTTCTGTTACATTTCCCCTATTCTGGTTAATCATATTGACATGGAATGTAGTCCAAGCGCAGTGGTGCAGGCCTGTAATCCGAGCACTTTGGGAGGCTGAGACAGGCAGATCACTTTAGGTCAGGAGTTTGAGACCAGCCTGGCCAACATGGTGAAACTCCGTCTCTACTAAAAATACAAAATCAGCCAGGTGTGGTGGTGGATGCCTGTAGTCCCAGCTACTTGGGAAGCTGAGGCTGGAGAATCGCTTGAACCCAGGAGGTGGAGATTGGGGTGAGTGTAGATTACACCACTTTACTCCAGCCTGGGCGACAGACCGAGACTCTGTCTCAAAAAAGAAACAAACAAAAAAACTTATTTAAGTTCAATCTATATGAAAGAGAACAAGTAACAAATGACATAGGTTACTAGTAGTAAGTAGTAGGAGCTGGGATTTGAGAATCACTTGAACCCAGGAGGTGGAGGTTGCAGTGAGCCGATATCATGCCACTGCACTCCAGCCTGGACAACAGAGCAAGACTTCAAAAAAAAAAAGGAAATGGAATGCCTTCCTCACAGCCTGCACAATAACCCACTTTTGGGATGCCTAGGGAAAAACACATTTTAAAACAATTGAAATATTAGCTTGACACTTCTCAAAACTTTTTCTATATAGGCAATAAAAAGCTGCTTTCTGAATATATTATGTAAGATAACACTGGAATAAGATTAATAAAATATTTTTCTCATCTTCTATATGCATACCATTTGCTGGAAACAGAGGTGTCTAACCACTATCATCTTTCCCTGGTACTTAAAACAGTAAAAAAGCACAGATCAGAACTGAACATTCCCTGACTCTTGTCACTTGCATACAAATGTATTCGGATGACATAGCACTACTTAGAGTAAATCTGGAGCAGAAATAACTCCAGCTTCTGACTGATTTCAGTTTCACTTGTTCCTAGTTTAGAGATAATAGATTAGTATTAAATGGAAATAAGTCAAGGTCATGCTTTTTTGGTCATAAGTGAAATTCATCAGCCTCAGCCTTTTCCCCTATATCTCCTCTGACTTGTGCTGAAACTTTTCCTATTCAGATGAGTTATGTTGGAGAATTTGAGTAGTATTTCTGTAGTAGGCTTCAATATGATATTCACGGTCCTTAGTAAGGAAATTACACTACCTGTCAAATTGATGTTCAAATGCTACCATGCCTTTATGGGACGGCTTTCCTCTCCTTTGATATTATATGTTTCCAATAGAGCAGACAGATTTTTTCAAGTTGAGATGAGACATTCATTATTAACTCAAAAGGTTTTCATTGGCTGATTAGTTTGCTCTCCAGTCAAGTTCTGAACACTCACATTTCTTTTAACCACTTTTGATTCACTAATAATTTCTTTTCTAATAGGCTCAATTTTTCCATCTTTCCATGTCTGGGAAGCATTTATTATTTTCTTACTTAACAGAGAGAATATAGCACTGCCTGACCTTCATCTTCTCTTTATCTGCATGGTGATAATAATTACAGATTGAGGATTTTTGTTTTCTAAGCCACATAAGTGTTTAGCCAAAGACATTATTTGTGATCACAATAACACATGACTATAAATTCCTTTCCAAAACTTGAAGGAAGAGAATGATATAAGTGATAGGAGAGGGGTGTTGTCCTAAGTTATTGAACAGCACAATGCCATGACATCAAGAAGGGTAGCCCAGGCATCCTAGCAGTATCTGGTGGCAGTGTGCTGATGATGCATGTATGAATTATGGTCATCTAAACTGATGCATATGTGTGCTTCATATGGGGCCAGGTCCCGGGACAGAGCACCCAGAAGAACCTCAAGCAACATGTACAGATAAGAAGCACAACTAAGTACAGTGAGTTATAGACCCTATGCCTGGCAAGAATCTCTTTTCTGCTCCCTGGTGACTGTGAACTTGCAAATGTTATTTACATTCTGTGACTCAGTTGCCTACTGTGTATAATGAGAACAACATTTCTCACACAAAGTTGTTACCAGTGTAATAGTGAGAAACAAAGTGTTACTTAAATTCACAAGTATCTCCAGATGCTGCTATCTTCTAAGGGGATAGATTTTTTTTTCCTTCTTAAAATTTGTTCTCCCTTTCCATATTTGTAAAAAGATGAGTCTGAGGACATGTGTGGGAAGGCAAAGAATCTATCAAGTGAGGCCAATAATGCAAAATTGCTGTGCATAATAAATGCAAAATTTGAAATTTCCATGAGGACGAGAGTAATCGGGGATACCAGAAGGGTGAAGAACATAGCAATGGGGTTGGGGAATCTATGGGATATCGTTTAGTAAAAATGACAAAGCCAGAGAAAGAGAGAAATTTGGAGGGCTTTCAGCATCTGAACAAAGTTTGACAAAGGCTTAAGTCAATTTTACTTGACTCGCAAAGACCCAGTTTCATTTGAATTGTGAAAAAAAAGTGTGCTCATACTCAGAGGCCAGACTGCCATAATTTTGCTTTTGACTAGTTCTGTGGCCTTGGGCAAATTTACTAGATTCTCTGTACCTCAGTTTTCTCATCTGTAAAATGAGAAACCACTTTATAATGGAAACCACTTCATAGAATTGTTACAAAAGTTAGTTGAAATAATAGTTGTGAAGGGTTGGGACCTATGTCTGGCACATAGTGTTAGATGTGTAGTGCATTTTCCCAAAGTCTAAATTATTTAATTTAGAATGATACCATCGTGACAGAGGGAAGGGAAGGGAAGGAAGGATGGCAAGGTAGGATGCAAGGGTAGGGGGTTCAGTAGAACAGTCCGGGAAATCTTGACCACAGTGGGTCTGGGTGAACTCAAAAGCTCCTCATCATTTGGCATGAAATGATTGCATCATACCTATATCCCAATGACATAAAATAATTATCAAAGACAATGTGGTCTGAATCTATATCAACATTGTCAATAATAAGTATAAATAATTTGAGCCATATGTATAATTATACCTTTTTGAGCAGCCATATTTAAAAGAGTAAAAATATTACTTTAAAAATATATATTATTTAATCCAATATATAAAAATGTATTATTTCAACATGTGATTAATATAAAAATACTGAGTATAATTTACATTTTTAATATGTCTGTTCTTCAAAATCTGGTATGTATTTTACACTTATTGAACATCTAAATCCAGGCTAGGCTTATTTCAAGTGTTCAGTAGCCACAAGTGGTTATTGGCTACTGTATTGGACAGTACAGAGTTAGATTAAGAAGGAGAAATGAGAAACAAATATCTGTGCCTTCAGGTAGGTGTGTAAAATATGTACTACTGCTAAATCCCTTCCAGTCAACAATGCTTTCAGCCCCTGCATGCTCATCCTCTGGGTACAAAAAGCCTCAAGGGATGCTTTGAAATAAATACGTTTCTATCTCTTAGGGAAGATACAATTCTAAGTTAAGCTCTCCCACTTCACTCTATTTTTCTTCCGGTTTCATATTTATATACGAGTGAGGTGAACTTAATTGAATCATGGAAACATGCACATGTAATGCAGGAGTACAGATGTGATCCTATCTAAATGTGCTGGCAGTTAATCTAGAATTGTTATACAATAATACTTATGTAAAATCTTAGATCTGTTTGCCTACACTTAAGACTGCAGAACAAGCAGAAAAACACAACGCTATCGTCAGAAATTGTATACGCTGGGGAGTAGATATTTAACAAAAGTCTGTCAATTACCATAAGTACAATACAAAGTAAATGCTAAAAATGTTTTAATACAAGTAAGAAAAATATTGTAAGCATATTTAGGTTTGCTTAAGATTATGTGTTGGTAAAACAAGACAATTTATGTCATCCCCAAATATTTGTTATATGATTTTTGCACAAAGCTTTATAATTGGATAAAGCCTTAATACTAATATGTGCCTCTTTAAATTGACCCACAGTTAATCAGAAAAGTCCTTTTGAATTTTTTTGTTTGATGTAAACAACACCAGAATCGGTTCTTAAGTATAAATTATACCTCTTAATTCACATGTGTGATTGTGCATTTATGCAAATTAATTATAGGAAATGTTTAAAAATATTTTATTGTGTTCATCGGAACTTACACAGAATGAAGGCTATGTGGAAGTTATACATCATCTTTTTATTATTAGAACACTTTCTAAGTTTGCTTATAACTGTATTTGTTCACTTGCTGTTTGTTCTTTTCAGTTGTGAAACCAGTGTAGTTCCTGAGAGAATGTCCTTACTTGGGTAAAGCATTTGTGTAACAGTACATAACTTCACAGTAACTGAATGATGAGTAGAATGTTTTTAAACAGTTTAGGCAGAAATTATATTTTAAGGGAACACTGAAATACAAGCATAGGTTATACTACAGAAGATTTGACAGCACCCCAAGTAGCTAATCAATCAAAATGAGAAACAGAAATTTGAAGGGAGTGAGCCACATTATGTCAGAACTACAAGAGTTCTTTCAAGAGAGCTGGTCTAAATTCAAAGGTTAAATAACTGGATTACGTTCTCACAGTTATTGCCAGAATCAAGAATGAAGCTAGATTTTTTACCTAGTTTGTTTAGTGATTTTTCTCAGTGTGTTATTACTGCTCAAAGTGAACTGACAATTTTGAGCAAAGAATTGGTCATCTGAGAAATAGAGAAGAAACAATTGTAAATAGTCTCTTTACAAAATAAATGCAACTCTGTGGACAATGATTGATTCTGTTTATTTCTGTTCTTACGAAAATGTCTGTTAAATAAGATAATGCATCTAAAGCACTTAGCAAAATGCCTGGTACATAGTTCACACCTGGTAAACTATCATTTCTTATCATTGTTAGTCATGCACTGGACTTTTTTTTACATCAGAGAAGTATGAATGATAATACTCATATGCACGAATCTTCAGTCTTGAAGGACAACAGCATATCTATTTGTGAAATAATCTAAAGCACTATAATGGATGTAATTAAACTGTGCCTACCTGAGGCAGTATAAATCATTCAGGTAAATGAACCAATTAAAAAACAATTACCAACACTGTCTGAAATGGAAGATGGAGGGATGGAAAAAGAAGGCCAGTGTGGACTCTGTGAAACTGGTAGGAGGACTCTATTCCTGAAGTTCCAGGGAATGGAATTGACAAGATGGTTTTGATTGTGGCTGTTCTCCGAAGCATTAAAGCATGCATTTCTTAACAAAAAAAAAAAAATTGCTGGCTGGATAGAAAATTGAACTGCATTGAGCAAATGATCATATTTGTGATGGCTCTTCATTTGATACTTTGTTCATTTAGTTTGACATTTACCTGGAACAAATAGTTTTCCTCTGAAAATTGCTGAGTTGAGGCTTTTAATTTAGTAGAAGCCATAATTATGAGTCTGTTTTTAAGGTGAAAAATTTGGTTGAATCACATGGGTAGCCTCAATCGAAGCCGAAATTCTTATTTCAATTAAAATTATTTGATACAGTTGAGGGAAGTTGAACATTTTGTGGTGTTTACTTTATAACAGGCCACCAATTCACTGATTCAAATGGATTTTTCATTTTTCATACATATATTAGCTATTTGCAATGACATAAAACATTCATTCATATGCCAGCAACAAATATATGCAGAAATAACCTGTTATATGCAAGAAAACCAGTTAATATTTTCTCTTAAAAAAGAAGAAAAGCCCAGCCTGGCCAGGTGTTGTGACTTTTGCCTGTAATCCCAGAACTTTGGGAGGCTGAGGTGGGTGGATCACCTGAAGTCAGGAATTTATGACCAGCCTCGCCAACATAGCGAAACCCCCTCTCTACTAAAAACACAAAAATTAGCCAGACGTGGTGGTATGTGCCTGCAATCCCAGCTACTCAGGAGGCTAAGGCAGGAGAATCACTTGAACCCGGGAGGCAGAGGTTGCAATGAGCCAAGATCTTGCCACTTGCACTCCATCCTGGGTGACAGAGTGATATTCCTTTGTCTCAAAAACAAAAACAAGCAAACAAAAACTTCTGTACTTCATTACCGATGCTTAGTTCTAAGGCCCTGTCTTAGTCTGTTTGTGCTGCTATAACAAAATACTCAAGTCTGGGTAATTTATAAACAATGGAAATTTATTTCTCACAGTCCTGGAAGCTAGAAGTCCAAGATCAAGGTGCTGGTGGGTTCGATGTCTGGTCTTCCAAGTGATAACTTGAAATGTTTGATAGCAAACTCAGATGGTAGAAGGGATGGAAAAACAAAATGACACCGACTAGTTCCCTCCTGCCCCTTTTTGTTTGTCTATTTGCTTTTTTGAGATGGAATCTTGCTCTGTTGTCCAGGCTAGAGTGCAGTGGTGCAGTCTTGGCTCATTGCAACCTCCTGTTCCCAACTTCAAGTGATTCTCCTGCCTCAGCCTCCTAAGTAGCTGGGATTATAGGCACATACCACCATGCCCAGGGAATTTTTGTATTTTTAGTAGAGACAGGTTTTGCCATGTTGTCCAGGCCAGCTTCAAACTCCTGACCTCAGGTGATCCTCCTCCCTTGGCCTCCCAAAGTGCTGGGATTATAGGCATGAGCCACTGAGACCAGCCACTCCTGCCCTTTTTAAGAGCACTAATCCATTTATGAAAGTGTCCTCAAGACCTCATCACTTCCCCAAATCCACACTTCTTAGTAGTATACCATTGAGGATTAAGTTGCAGCATAAATTTTGGAAGGACACAAACATTCAAACCGTAGCAAGCCCAGTATTTTTACTTGCACTGTCTCTATTTGTTGACATTGTAGCACTCTGGAATGGACTGCATTGGTGAATGCTAGTCAAATGCCATTTTATGCTAGCAATCTCTTTAAAGTTGATTAGAAAGAAACTCAGAGGTAAGAGGAAAAAGACAGCAATAGAGACGTGTACTGATTCTGCACCTCCTGTGAAATCCTTCTTGAATGATATATATTTTAAGGTGTAATTTACATGTTTGTGAAAATTCAAAGTTAAATAAATAGGGATTTCACAATCCTATTTAAGATCCTCTGAGTCAGTAGGCTATTTTAAAATGCCTTCCACATTTCCCTTAACATTTTTATAAGCAATTTTCATTGTCTTTATTAGTTCCTCCTTATTTAAATTTTTCTTCTTCATTCTTTCTTAAAGACATTTTTAAATGAACTCAATATATCAGCCTTCTTAGTGCAATAATTAATTCTTTGCTTCATCTCATTTATTAGTTATCCAATTTTTTCTTCTGTTTCTGTCTTCCCCCAATACATCTGTTCTACACTTTTAAATTCTTCTTATATCAAGTCAGAATTTTTTTCTTTAAATTTTTTACTTCTTTTTTATTGGTTTTGTTCTTCTATTTATAAATATACTTTCTGTTGGGAGGAGTTTGAGTGAAAATATATGGTAAAACTGACTATTATACTCTAATTTGGGTTATTTTTCTATTATTTTTCACAATGTTTAATACTAAAGTGGTTCTTCTATTCCCTTTATTCTGTGATTTTTCTCACAGACCTCCAAGATGCCTCAGGACACCAATTAACCCTATCTATAACTACGGAGAAAAGACTCATTGATATATTAAGACAGGTTGAGGTTTAATTAAAGATGGCACTTTTTTAAAAGTAAGACTGTCCATTCGCTCCCACTACAATACATAACTTTGTGTTTGTTCCTTATCTTTTAGGAACAAAAAATTCCTTATTTTTTAATATTAGAAGAACACTTACAATTTAATCTTGGAAGAAAAGACAAATATATTTTCAAGTATGCATAGTAATACGAGTGGTAAAATACTGTGAAATGGAGGTTTATGTCAGTTCTTCTGATCATTTTAAATGAGCTTGCACATTCATGTTTTGCAAATAGCTCTTTAAATTAGATAAAATTTGTTCTTATGAATGAAATCACTAATTCTTAAGAAATCTGACTAACACAAGGGGGCAGCATGGTATAGTAGAAAAAGCACTGGGTTTAGAATCAAGAACCTGAGTTCTAGTCTCATCTACTGACAGAGGGAAGGGAAGTAACCTCTTGAACATTTTTTGGGAGGAACTTGAGGAAGAGCTTTAAGCTTTTTCTCTTCATCTCTAAAATTAAGCTTACTAACTGTATAATCTAAAGGGTTTCTTCAAACTCTCAGCTTCTATGTTGAATTTGCCTTTTTTAAATAAATAGTTTTTACAAAGGTAGAAAAGAATTAAAGCAAAGTCCAAATTCACAGTAATAAGATTTAAATTAAATGAACATGTTTTCATCTTTATAATTTGTGAGGGGGTAGAGTGAGCTCCTTCCCCCTCTGCCACCACTTCCCCTACTCCCAAGAGAGAATATTGTGCATTGTGACAGCTGAGCTGACTCTGAGGCAAGGAGGGCTGACTGAAATGATCACAACACCAATGGCAAATCGGAGGTGACTATAAAAACTGTAAAAAGGCTTTGCCTCAGCAACGGCTTAGTTGTATGTTATGCTGAGAGGGCAATTGTGAACTGTTTATTCTCCAAGAGGCTTGCAAGCTGTTGGTAGGGCCATAGGGAACTGTCAAAAAGAGAAACCCATGGGAGATCCCATCATTGCTCATCAGCACAGTCAACTGAAGTCACTGTTGGTGCTGACAGAAAGTTATAAAAGCCACTGTTGGGAAACAGTGAGGAGAACTTCTTTAGGAAACTCCCTTTCATTGGTATTTTTAGACTGAGTGGTGTACTATGCAGGACCTTTCAAAGTTTCTCGTCTGTCCCACCAGCCCAATGTATCCCTTTCATGTGAAGATTCCTTTGCTGAGAGAAGCAACTTTATTTGGTTTCTAATATAGAGCTGGTGGCCATACTGTTTGCCACATGAACTTACGCTACTGATAGTTACCGATTTGATCAGGAGTTAACCATCAACTCAATGAGTCAATCCATAGAATGGCTAGGAACGTATGAGGTGGTTTGAAATTAAGTTCTTTCCAAGAAGAAAGATCATTAATTGGCCAAATCAATAAAAGTCTGCTTCTTTGTAATTTGAACTAGAGATATGGAGAAAATATCAACATGTTAGTAGCAGAAACATAAGCTAAAAGACTCATAGAGAAAAGGCAATGTGTAGTTGCTAGAAGGGAGATGAAGCCATAATTAAGGATAAATTCGAAATCAGTATATGCTGTGAAGTAGAAAACAAGATCATTACAGAGTAAAAGTAATGTATTTAGTTGGTAGGTGCAGAAGAAAAACATACAGATCAACTGAGAGACCACATGAGAAAGAATCATTAATTACCACTGTCAGGGAGGCAACGAGGTAATGCAGTCACTGGTTCAACCTTAGATATGCTACTACCTGAGTGTGTTCTGATTTCAGAGACAACTAACGACAACTAATATAAAGAGTCAACTATGACTCTCTTCCCTGTGTTCTGGTGAAGACTGATTACGTGGCTAAGATTCCTATTCCTGTCTTAATTATTCCCACAAACTTCATTAAAATAAACTGCTTTGTTTGAGCTAACAAAAGTAAATTTGTACAATGCATCAGGACTATAAACTGATCTCAAATGGTGCAAAAGCAAGTTATAAAGTCATGTGAGGTAGCCAAAATCCAATCAGATAGCATTTTAAATATCAGTTAAAGATGTATGGTTGAAGAATGAAATTGTGCAGAATTCTGTCAAGTTCAAAGGTCTTTAAGCTTTTAGTGACGCAGGTTTATAAAGAGCAAAAGAAATGCAAAATCCAATCAAGTGATTAACTTGGTGTTCCAATAATGTGTTATTTTCTTTCGGCTCCAAATCTATTTCTTCCTACGCTTCATGATAATGATACAACCCAAGTAACGTGTTTACTTTGCCAATGGACAAAATGCTAGGCATTATCAATAGAAGGCACTGGAGAGATCCTGCAAGCCTGTAATAAAGGAAGATACTTCCCTTTGTGGCTCTGGTCTTCCATTTTTATTATTCAGTGCAAAATTTCAAGAGCTCCCACAGAAGCAATTTGGCTGTGCCTTCATGTCATGATCTTGCCAACAACCAATTCTGAACTTCTAGCACTTCCTGACCACACCCTGCAGCAACTGTGGGCACTTCTACAGACTGCCTCACATGCACAGCCTCTGGGAATTTCTCTGCAACCAGAAGTCTACATGTTTCCTATACTGGAAGAACTCTGCCTCTCAACCTTGGCAGCAAGAATTCCTAGTCATTAACTTTTTTCATTTGTTTTAGCTTGTTTTGTTTTGTTATTGTCCGTACCCCCTCGGCTCAGAGGTAGTAGTCACTTTTTTGTACTTGCCACTTCTTGCAAGTCCTCTTTTACCTCTCTTATCCATCTTCTACTAATTAACAATTCTTTTCATTAAATTCAAATAACTACCATGGTTATTGCCTCCTGATTGGATCCTGAATGATGGAGCTGCATGTTTTGCTGACTTCTATTAGTACTGAATCAAAGAATTTGGCCTACATGATTATCTCCTTTGAGTAAAAAATTATTAACACAGAAAAATGAAATAGAGTTTAGGATGTCACATCAGAATGGCCAATAAGAATCCACTCAGCATGCCATTCAAAAGCTTAGGTAATTGCCTCTATGAGTGAGAGTGCATATTTTAATCCTGGGAAGACTTAAAAAATAAGAGTAGAAAGGTATCTTAGGTTGGATTCCAGGGAAACAGATTCTGAGATGATTTGTGTGTAAGAGCTTTTTTGGAAGGGGCTCTCCCCAAAAAGAAGAGTTGATGTGGGTGCATCCCCATAAAGGTCTCATAGAATCCACAGGGAGCTTGTGTGCTGAGATGGCCATTCAGTGTTCTTCTATCTTGATAAGGCTTAGGGCAAGTAGTTGTTAGTTTGCACCTCTCCATCAACCAGTTATTTGATATGAGCTGAATTTGGGACTAAAAGTTATCCAGGGAATTTTGAAGCAAATCTCCTTAACAAAGGGCCACTTCCAGAGAGTGATTTGATTGACAGCTTTCCCACTAGCTGTCCACATTACCATTAGCTAGAGAAATGGTCACCACATTTCTAAAGTGGGTTTCTGAACAGCTGTGTTAATTATGTACTGGTACTCAACAATCCACCCCAAAATTTGGTGGCTTAACACAACAACATGGATTTTGACCACAAATTACAATTTGGGCATGGCTCAGTGGGGATAGTCCTTTTTTGTTCCACTCAACATAATTACAATGACTCAAAGACTGGACGTTGAAATTAACTGGAGACTTGCCACTCATGTTTGTTTGTTGATGCTGGTTGTGAACCAGTACCTGGGTTTGGGTTGTCGGCCACCCCGTGTGGCCTGGGCTTCCTCACAACATGGTGGAAACATCATTTCCTCTAAATTCCTTTTTTTCTTCCTTTTTTTTTTTTGTGGCAATTGCAAAATCTTGCTCAGTTTAAGAGCTAGAAAAACAGATTCTGCTGTTTGATGCGGAGTGAGGTGAGACCAGAAATACTGTTGTGATAATTTTTGGAAAATATAATCTGCCACAGCAGCACACCATAGAATCTACTATAAAAAGAAATTTTAAAATAGTATGAATATTTTGTTAGAACGAATTTGTGTATGGTTGATATTTTATTTAGGTCAATATGTAAGGTAATTTTGGCTCTTAACACAAAGACTACAACTCTAATTTCAAATGTAATTGAGCAATTTAGAAAAGATTTTAAGTTGAAATTTTAATGTGTTCCTTTTCAAAAATAGAACTTTTAAGAAAATGTAAATCTCCTTGCATTTTTATGTTTAATTTTTAGATTAACAAAATTGTTTTGGTACTTGGAAAGATCTGGTTAACTAATTTAGTTAAAATGTTTTAAAATAAAAAAGAATCTATACATTTATGAATGCCATTTAAATGTCTGAGAAAATATATGTGTAAATGAGACCAAACATTATTCATTTAAAAAAATTATTAAAATCTGCACAATCACAAATAAAATATTTAGATTGGCAAGCTGAATTTAAGGATTAAGAGAAAACTATAGTTTTTAATGTATAATTTCATTTAATTGAATAACAGCGTTTAGTTTCCCCAATAAAATTCTGAATAGTTTTTTTTTTGCTTGCAAAAATCCACCTTTTAAAATTAATTCACTTATTTTGAGATGGAGTCTTGCTCTGTGGCCCAGGCTGGAGTGCAGTAGCACAATCTTGGCTCACTGCACCTCTGCCCCCTGAGTTCATGCAATTCTCCTGCCTCAGCCTCCAAAGAAGCTGGGATTACAGGCACATGCCATCAGGTCCAGCTAAGTTTTGTATCTTTTTGTTAGAGATGAGGTTTCACCATGTTAGCCATGGCTGGTCTTGAACTCCTGACTTCAAATGATTCACCTGCTTCAGCCAGAGTGTTGGGATTACGGGCATGAGCCACTGTGCCCTGCCTCAAAATCCACCTTTTGGATGTCTCTTCTTTTTCCACAGAGATATTGACTGTAGTTCTCAAATTTTTAATGCAGTATTTGACAGTAATAGGCTTAGAAATTTACAGTTTTAGCACAGATCAAGTCAGCTGTACGGACAGTGCCATGTGCTGAGGATTGTATCTCCCCAAGATTGTCTTCCAAAGCTACTCTTTTTCAGGAGCTTACAATGTGAAACAGACAGCAGAGTTCCTTTTTCATGAAGGCTGGAACAGGGATGTGGTTGATTTGGCCCTGACCAATGCATTTTCACCTCCCTTTTACAGCATATTTTGAAAACCACTGGTTGGTCTAGCAGATCAAGTAATCCAATTTAAAAGCTCAAGGTATCATTAGCAACTTTATTGTCAGTGATCTGACAGACTGATCTACTGATAAACTGGAAGTAATTTTTTTTTAAACTAAGAGACTCCACAGGGTCAGTTCTATAGCTTAGAGCTTTACTGTCAGTGATCTACTGATTAACAGAAAGTATTTTTTTTTTCCTTTTTCTTGAACTAAGAGACTCCATAGGGTCAGTGCTACAGGTTAGAGCTCATGTAACATCCTCTCTTTTAGAAATTTCCTTTAAAACTCTATCGTAGAATTATATGTTCTAAAGAAAATATGATTCAGGTTTCGATGGCTTTTTTTCTGTAAACATTTGTGTCACAGGAGCTTTAGGGCAAAATAGTATTATGTTAAATAAGTTGACTTGAGATATAATTAAAGACCAATAGTTTTCCATCCAGAAAAGATATGAAATATCTCAAAATTGTAGTTCTAGCTTCTAGATTTCATGGTAGATTGGCTAGATAAACAGATTCTAGCTTTGGGATTATTTGGTTTAAAAATGGAAAGGTAAATTCAATTCCAAATCTACATGATAGCATATTTGGGATTATTTAGCAGCAATTAATGTGACAAAATATCTTAAAACTGACTGTGTGGCCCTCAACTGACTAAACTATAACAATTCTTTAGTACTTACCATTGTCATTTGTCAGATTAACATCTCACTCCTAAGTACTATACATCAGTGAAGTCTCAGTGGTGTAATCTTAAAAAAAGAAAAACCAGCATGTTAGTACTAGCATCATGAGACTGCATTATATTAACTTTATATTTTATCGAATAAGGGATTTCAACTTTTTGTCTAGGCTTTATTATTTAAAGGGAATAATGGTTTCATTATAGCATATCTATTACTTTAAAACTTACAAATGAAAGACATTAGAGGCCTCTTGCAGTTGGGCTCTTCAGCAAGCAGCATCTGAGATGGGGATTATAGACTCTGTTTTTAGATATATCTGTAGTTGAAATAAGACCACATGAAATTTATGGCAAGCCCCAGGAGAATGGTGATAATATGGAGCCTTTGGTTTCTGGAGCAAAACCATGATATCTTTAGCATACAAATTACACACCATTTAAAAAAATAGCAGCTGGCATCCTCCTGGGCTCCAGAAGAGAATGAACATATGACCATTAGGCATGCATTTATTATGCAGTCAGAGCTAACTATCATGAACTGGGGTCTGGTAGGCTTCCCAAAAAATAAGGTTCAGTGGGCCCAGCAATACATTGTAAGGAGGAAGTTGTACACCTCAGATCAGGCCAGAGCAGGGTGAGGAGCAGGCTCCTGTCATTACCACCATTGTTCTGGTATCTCTTATTCATATATGTTGCTCATATCTGTGGCTGTACGGAGTCCTGCATGGCCAGCTAGTAGAGGAGGAAAAAGCTAGTGCTTAATATCTTCAGGTAAACTGAAGATGCTCTGCTGCTTAACTCAGGGATGACCTTGAAAGATAGTGGTGAAGAGTATTCTTCCCAGTGGGCAGAACTCTGGGGATGATGCAGTTGATTATCTACTCTGTATGAAAAATGAAATGGCCTGGATGGGATGTCCACAGTCTGTAGTTACTATATTGGTTGGTTTTTCAGGGACCTGGAAGGGGAACGATTGGAAGTTTAAGATCCAGGAGGTCTGGAAAAGAGTTTGGTGGAAAACTGTATGGGAGTGGAAATGAAGTGTAAAATCTTTCCAGAAATTCACATTAGAGTTGTGTGTATTTCATATCTCCATTTCCTCACCTCCCACGTTCTCCTAAACTGACATCACTCAGGCTTTCAAACTCACTATACCAAGGTCACCAACCGTCTCTATCCTGCCAAATCTAAAGTCTATTCTTAGCATTTACTGACTTGATCTCAACAGCATTTCACATTAAAGATTGTCTTTCTACTTCTGAAACAAGTTTTTCATGGGTCTTCTAGGATATTACATTCCCCTGGGTTTCCTTTCATTGTATTGAATGTTTGTTTTCAGTCACTTTTCCAGACTTCTCATATTCCTTTCGTCCTTTAAATGCTGAAACGTCCCAATGCTAAATCCTTGGCCCTCTTTTCTTTATGTATATTCACTCATTAGCCAATCCTATTGAAAGCTGTAATCCTATGGCTTTCAGTGCCACCCACCAGCCTGTTCCCTGAGCCCCAGACTAGTATGTTTAACCATCTGTATGCCACCTCCACTTGGGTGAAAAAAGGGTATGCCTAACTTCAAATGTCCAAACCACAGTGGTAGATTTCCCTCCAAAACCTACTCTCCATGGAGTCATCCTTACTTTTCTTCATGATATATCCCATCTGCTCCATCAGCATCAGATCCTGATATTTATGCTCAAAGCACAGTATAAACTTGACCCCTTCTCACAACCTTAAGCAACCTCCCTAGCTAAGCCTCCTGAAGTACCCTGACAGCTAACTTACTGACATCCAGGGTTACATTCCTGTTATGCTGCAGGTCAGTTGTCAGTACACAACAGAGGTGTCCTAGTGACTTTTTTTTTTTTTAAGACATGAAGTAATGTCATAGATCAAAGCCTACCAGTGTTTCCAATTACATTCGAATAAAGTCCAAACTCCTTGCCATAGATAAAAAGGGACTCTGAGATTTACCCCTGCCTGTGTCTTGGAACCTTTCTCCTATTCTCCCAGCCCATTCCTCTCTTCAGTTATTCTTCTTTGGCTGACTAGCAGTCTCACTATTGCCCAAATGTGTGCTTTTTCCTCCTCTAGGGACACTGTTCTTGCCATTCCTTCTTGCAGAAATCCTTCTTTTCCAGAGTTTTCTCCCTTACATCATTAATGTCTCTAATCTAATTTCACTTTAATAAAAATTGTAGCCAGATGTGGTGGCTCCTGCCAGTAATCCCAGCACTTTAGTAGGCCAAGGTGGGCAGATTGCCTGAGATCAGGAGTTTAAGACCAGCCTGACCAACATGGGGAAACCCTGTCTCTAATAAAAATACAAAATTAGCTGGGTGTGGTGGCACATGCCTGTAATCCCAGCTACTCGGGAGGCTGAAGCAGGAGAATCGCTTGAACCCCGGAGGCGGAGGTTGTGGTGAGCAGAGATTGTACCATTGCACTCCAGCCTGGACAGCAAGAATGAAACTCCATCTAAAAGAAAGAAACTAGGCTGAGCAGATTATTTAAAACACATACACTGTCACCTTCCCCTTAACCTCTACTATTTTTCTTCAAAACACTAACTGTTGTCAGCTGTGCTATAACCTTTCCATTTGTTTATTTTCTCTCTTTCCTTATAAAACACAGACTCCTGAGGCAGACACTTGTTGGTTCCCTGTTTATCTTCAGCACCTAGAACTATGCCTGAAATTCTAAGAAACTTAGATAATATTTGTTCAATGAAAAATAAATTTTGTAATTTCTATCTTACCAACCTTGGAAGATATACAATACTTAACCAATTTTGCAAATGAAGAACAAGAGTCAGGAAGGTTAAGTAATGTGGTAAAAAATCACATTGTTTTATTCAATGTTCTTATATGTTAGCTTAAACAGGAAATTTCTTTTAAACTTTAGCACAGGGAGAAAATGCCTTCTTGGAGAATATAATGAAAGTGATTTTTTTTTAAGTATTATGTTTTCTTTTTGACCCTGGCTTCTAGGAAATTATAGTAATATTTCCATATAAATTACTGCATTACTTTAATTTTTAATTTTTAGGGATATATAGTAGGTGTGTATACTTATGAAGTACATTAGATATTTTGACAGTGTATTTTTGTTGTATTGTTGATTCTTATGCTTTGTGTATTTTATTTCACTGTTTTATGTTTACACATTTAAAAAGTCTTATATAGTTGGGCATGATGGTGTGTGCTTGTACTCCTAGCTATTTGGGAAGCTGAGGTAGGAGGATCACTTAGACCTGGGAGTTCGAGGCTGCAGTGAGCCGTGATTGTGCCACTCACTGCACTCCAGCTTGGGTGACAAAGTGAGACTCTGTCTCAAAAAAATAAAAATAAAAAAGGTGATAAAAAGCCTTATCCTATTCTGCTTATGCTAAAAATATTATTTTAAGCTTTAAAATTTAAGTGAATAAATTTGGCAAATTTGGACAACGTCAAGCCAGAGTAGTTAAGAAAAAATAGACTATTCGGCATGTATTTTTTTGTACTTGCAGGTAAAAGGGTTAGCAAAGTAAAGAGGGAGCAAATGATTTTTAACAGTGTTCGAGATACTTTACAGATTTATCAGAGAAGGAAGAGCTCAGAAAAAAAAGGAACACCAAATAATGAATGAGGGTATGCATATTATTAATAATCCTGCTAAAAAGGCTGATATATTGAGCTCATTTAAAAAAAAAATCTCTTTTTAACAAGAAAAATGAAGAAAGTAACGTGGGCAATTAGCTACTGACATGACCACTGCATATGTAGGTAATGATCAAAAGTGTGTGGGTGGTATGACCAACTGAACCTCCCAAAGGAAGTTGCACTGCTGGGCATGAGACAGTGTCTGGGCATTACTTAAAGCTTCTAGGAAATGCAGGTCAATTATTCGTTTGTTTGAAATATTTTTTATATTTGTTTCCACATAGTTGTTTCACATAGTTATTTTCACAACATGCTTTAAGTTTACTAGAAAATTGTTTGAGTATAAATAATACTTAAAATTTTCAGTCGTTTTAAAAACAATAGCCCATATATAATTAGCAACAGAAATATCCTTTTGGAATTTTCTTTGCCATAAAAAGAATTATTTTTCTATTTAAAATATGCTATCTCTGACCCTCTTAGGAGCAAAATGGTTTATAAGCACATTTACTTAATTTATTACATGATGTGATACCGTGTTGTTACAACATATCATGTCATGTCATCACGTATATCTTTTCATAGAATAATGTATTTTTAATATATTTGGTTTTTATTTATATCGATATAGAAGAATATAAGCTCTATGAATCAAGGGTTGTGTTTCTTTAGGGTTATATCCATGGAATACAACAAATCTTTGATAAGTATTTACAGATGAATGAGTAGTTTATATTTTACATTTTAATGGGAGATTTGCCTACAATAATTACATTACTGAAAGTTTCACAGTTCTCCATAGGTCTCTTACATTCTAGATGCCCTGCAAGCTGAAGCACCAATCATTAACTTATGAAGGATGTTTGCATGTAGAGCAGTGCTGGAAAATTGTGAGAATGTTTCCCTGTGGAGAAAATGGCAGGTTTGTTTACTGTCAAATAAAATACAGAATGTGTTTCCCTCCAAGGAAAATACCAGGCTAGTTTTTTACTGCCATTTTAGATGAGGGCTCCCTGAACTTGTCCCTTATCTGTTACACAACCTACTGTGTGAGCAGGCTTCATCTGGATGCATTTCACTGCCCTATGGGAACTTGGACTTCAAAAACCACAATAAGAAACTGATGATACTCTAGATACTGCTATTACTGTAATAAACTGCCCTTTATCTCTGGTTAGGGTGTCTTGTTTTTCTGCCAGCACCTGTGAAACTGTGATGGATTAACTTGTTCCTTGCACGTAGAGTAAAACCTCATGCCCTTTGTAGTTTTGAAATTGTTTTCCGTTAAAAATTTTAACATGGGTCTATATTGATATACAAAAAGATATACAGTAAGAAACTTCCTACTGTAAAAACTATAATTCTGAAAATAAAATAAAACCCTTAGACCCAGGTGGGAAGAGGAATATATAGGTTGTCCTGACATGTGAGATGAATAAAATAGGAAAAGAAGAATGGTGATTAGAAAGATCTACCCGATAAAAAGAAAGAGGGAAAAAAATAAACACCCCCTTGAAAATGATATATTTTTAAAGTAACAAGAATTTGCATTTTTATTTTATAATAATATGTTACTTTGAAGAATATAGTGTCTATGGAAATTTTCACTTATCTATCCTTATTGTTTTCCATTTATTCAACAAATATTAAACATATAACAGTGTCCTATACCCTATTCTTTGTACCAGGTTTTCGGTATTGAACACAATATAGGTCAAGTCACTTACCAATTCCTTGCAGTAGACAATGAGGTTACTACAGTACCATAGGTTACTACTACAATAGAAGATCAAGTTTTCCCTTGTAGGGGAAGATTTATAATAAACATGCTTGTTAAAAGAAATGAATAAATTAAAAAATGAAGGCAGTCAAAAATTTCTGAGATAGAATATAAAAGAATAATAGATTTACTCATTTAGTTAAAGTAGCCAGAGTCTTCCTTGACCTTAAGGAGAAAATAAAATTTTAAATAAGACCAACAGGATAAGATGAACCAGGCATACAAGAGTCCAGAAGATCATGTGAAAGGCCCTGGAATGGAAAAGACCTTGATCTGTTTGAAACTGAAAGAAGGATCAGGAAGTAGGGTAATTTTAAATAATATGGAGTTGATAATGGAAGATTCAAAAGTTCAGTTTTGCATAGTTAGAGATCTTAAAGAGACATACAATTGGAGATATTTGATAGAAAATTAAATATACTAAACTATAGCTCTAATAATACATGGAGCTGGATATATGGAATTGCAATAAGCAAATGACATTATCTGGAGAAGGAGACAAAATTGTGGTCTGAGATGAAGGCCTGTTAATCTTCCAATATTTAATTATAAATAAAGGAAGATAAGAGACCAATAAAAAATTAAAAACATGTATTCTGGAGGTGGGAGGAAATTGAAAAGTACAGCATTGCAGAACTCGAGAGGATAGCATTTCACACAAGGGTGTGATTCTCAGTGTCAAATACTGAGGAAGACAGAAAGGTACTTGTGGAATTATGCTACATTGGCTTGCTCAGCATCTAGTGCATCCTTCTGTTCAGTAGAGACTGTAATGATACATGTGACATTTTCCATAATCCCATGCAGATTGGTTTCTGGATGTGACCGATTTTTCTAATTATGTGCTCTCAAACTGACATGGATTTTAAACTAAGTGGGAGAAAGACTGAAGCAAGAAAGACAGCTTTTTTTTTTTCTTGTGTCAATGCAACAGATGTGATATAGTTCTGGAGTCTAAAATTCCAGCAGGGACTTCCTGATGAATTCATTGATTGCATCATCTTCCACTGAAAACAGGCTGGGGAAAGCTTTCTGCCTCATGGATTGCAATCAATGCAGTAAGGTCTTGAAGCTAATAGCTGGTAGAGTAGATTCCTGATTCTTTAACTCCCAGAGTGTACCACAGGTAAACATTTCTTGATTTGATCCATGCTATGGTGTTTTTCAAGCAACAGTTCCTAGAGATCTCTCCTAGAGGCTTCTCTTCTAATACTTTTATCAAATTTTTAAAGTCCTAATTTCTCATAAATCCCTATGAAGTAAAAAAAAAAAAATAGCTGTGCTTGTTTCTGAGTTTTGCAACTGGATTGTAGCTTATTTGTTATGTTGGAGACAAGAGACTTAAGAAATGAGAATCCATATAATCTGGAATGGGTCATCTGACCTGACCTGA
Organism: Callithrix jacchus; assembly: GCF_049354715.1. Lineage (NCBI taxonomy): Eukaryota > Metazoa > Chordata > Mammalia > Primates > Cebidae > Callithrix > Callithrix jacchus. Next base: position 86,424,425 of record NC_133512.1, on the reverse strand, counting down.
TTTGAAAGCATGAGGATCTGGTTACAAGGTGATACAGTTTGGCTCTGTGTCCCTCCACCAAATCTCACTTTGAATTTTAATAATCCCTATATGTCAAAGGCAGGACCAGGTGAAGATAATTGAATCATGGAAATGGTTACCCCCATGCTGTTCTCATGATTGTGAGTTCTCACAAGATCTGATGGCTTTATAAGGAGCTTTCCCCTTTGCTTGGCACTCATTCTCTCTCCTGCTTCCCTGTGAAGAGGTGCCTTCCACCATGATTGTAAGTTGCCTGAGGCCTCCCAGACATGCTCTTTTCTTTATAAATTATCCAGTCTTGGGTCTTTCTTCATGGCAGCATGAGAACAGACTAACACACAAGGAGAGGATAAAGTACCACTAGTCTGGCAGCCAGTAGTGAAACATTTCCTTAAAAGGACTGTTCCATTTAAGTTTATTCCTGGCTGGAATCAAGTGCCTCTTAAAGGCCAGGCTTTGGCAGATGATATGGCATCTGGTGCATCACGGGATGATGAGCATGAAGAATACAAAACTTTTGGATAGCCTGACTATGTTTAGCTGTACTTGAGAGCTAAACGAAGAACATGACAGGCTCAGGTCTCTACATTCTCAACTCAAGGTAGCATCAGAGAAAAAAATATCTATTACTCTTATATCTCAAATTTAGATTCAGAGTCTGATTCTGCATTCTATAATGTAGATTTAATATAGATTATTGAAGATGTTTTATTTATTTCAACCAAGTAATATATTAGATGTTCACATGTGTTTTTGAAGAAATTTTACAGAGAATTGTTTTTCAGAATGACTAGGACTTTTTTTATTCATATTTTTACATCCCTATTTTTATTTAAAACAATTGCTAAAGCAAGAAAAACTTTTAGCCTTGATGGGTTGAAATATTATGCATTAATGAAAATGTTCCAATATTTTACATAATTATGGGGTACATGTGAATATTGGTCACATACACACACTGTATCATGGTCAAGTCAGGATATTTGGGGTATGTTTCACCTTAAGTGTTTATCACTTTTATATGTCAGTATCATTTTGAGTCTCTCTTCTAGTTACTTTGAAATATGCATAATATTGTCGCTGAGTATCATCACCCTACTCTGCTGTCAAACATTAGAATTTATTTCTCCTATTTAACTATTTGAAGGTTTTATGCAAAGGCTAGGGCTTCAATTTGGAAAAACAAATGGGGTACAGAGAATTTGATTAATGACATTTAGAAAGATTGCAATGACTCTGAGTATCCCAAATTCAAATTGCACTAAGCAGAAGGAGCTTCTCTTTTCCTTCTGAAGAGACTGATTGACTTTGGAGATCCTATATGGATTTCTGAGTTTTTTTCTGGGTATCTTTATGCTCCATCACTAGTACACCCCATAACCTCAAAAGTTCTATTTAGTGCCAGGTCTCCAGATGCCCAAGAGGGCAATTACCAGGTAAAACCAAGAAAAGAAGACTTACATGTCAAAATAATTGAAACCTGCACTAACATATATGAGCAGAAAGCTGAGGAATATGTTTGAAAAGTCTTCATTGGTAGACCATGGAGGAAAAAAATTAGATAAGGCAAAATTTACCAATATGGGACATTTACCAAAGATTCTTGATTTAATATGATAGCTTGAGCACTTATAAGTGGTTCCTTCATTGGTTAACTAAAAGCAGAGTTCAACTGTTGTATACAGTGAATAAAGTGACCCACTGAGCACTTCTTGATATTATATATACAAGACAGAAATCAAATAATAAAGAGAGAGGGATGTTTGAATAGATTTATCATGAGCTATCCACTCACCTACCGTCTAACTATGCTTACTCCTCTCATTTTAATGGCAATAATGAAATCTACATGCCAGCATTTTACTGCCAGAGATAATGAAGCTAGGGTTACCATAATAGACACAATGTTAGAACAGGAGAGAGAATTGTTTCATCCATGGGGATCTTTGCTAGTGGCTAATGGATCATGGGTCTCTAAAATTGAAATAGATGAAAAGTACACTAAGGCACCACTTGGTCTCCTTAATGAATACAACTTTAGGTCTGGTGAAAAAAAAAGGCTTGACCTATGTTGCACAAGAGAGTTGCATTCCTCATGCAATTACTAGAAAAGGGGATATCCTTGGAGGGAAATCCTGCAATGATATTTTATAAGACAAATGTGTACTATAAATCTTCCTCCACTTGCAGCTATTTACTAGAGTGACTGAGCACTGGGAAAGAAAAACCCAGATCTCTCAAGATTATAGGACATTGGCTTTAAACTAGCACTACTCCCTGGAGACATCAGAATTCTTACTGATAAGAATAAGGGCTTATGAAGTCTGATGAAAAAAGGAATTTTGCCCTGAGTTTATCTCACAGTGGTCTCAGTGAGTAGGTACAATTAGAAATTGCTAAAAACCCCACACTGACTCTTTGACTTCTGAAGTCAGAACTGTCATCATAAGAAGGAGAAGCTGCTCAAGCTTCTCAATGCTGCCAAACTAGTAAATCATAAACAATACTATCTTTGGTAAATCAAAGCTATCAATACTGTGCTCAAAGACTTGAGAGATATGGGATGGTAATTTCTATCCTTTATTTAATTTGGAATGAGGAAGAAATAAGAGTGCCAGAAATACGTGAATATATATAAAATATTTTTTCTTCATTTCTTTAAAAGGATATTAAGCCTTTAAAGTAAAATACTAGCAATGTTTGGTGGGGTTTATAACATCAGAGAAGTAAATTTGTGATAATGATTGCTCAAGTGATGGGGGTATTGTAAGTGTCTTACAGTGTATGTGAATCAATATAAAAGTAATTCAAGGGGGAGGACTCAAGATGGCGCTGTGAGAACAACCCAGGATTGGAGCTCTCGCTGTGTCTGCAGAGAGGCGAGTCTGAGCTGCATTTCCAGACTGATCTTTGTTGCCCACGGAACGGGGAAATTCCCAAGTGAAGAGGAGACGCGGTACGCCAGGCAGAAATTCCGCCTGGTGAAGCCGGCAGCCGGGGTGGCGGCGGCTGGCCCTACCCAGTGCTCCCCACAGGGCGCGCTCGTCCGGGTGCCCCGTTGAACTGGCAACCAGAGATGTGAGAGGGCTGGACTTGAGACTGAGCTAGACTTGGACAGTGGGCCAGCCCAGGGGATTGCAGGGACAGAGCGTTAGGGGTGGCCCAGTGGGACGAACAAAACCACGATTTCAAACAAGCCCCGTGCAGACGGCCCGAGACACTCTGAGGGGGAGGGGCGTCCACCATTACCGAGGCAACCCGCCATAACTGAGATACACGCCCATTGCTGACGCAGCCAGCTGTTGCCGAGGCAACCCGCTACAACAGAGAGACTCCGCTGCAGGGCGTGGTGGAGAACAGCAGAACAGCAGAGCCAGGGCGAGCCTCACAACAGCAGGGCAGAGCCTAGGCAGACAAACAGTGGCTAGTCTGCGTCCTAGCTGGGCAGGACCTCAACAGACATCCAAAAATAAAGCCCAAACCCCTCAACACAGAGCATTTGAGAAAAAAAAAGGGTTTTTTTAATGAGCTCTGTTGCAGCAGAATCAAACATAGCAGCCTAACAGCCCTGAATGAACAACAGAGCTCACAGCTCAGCAATCAAGCTCCTATAAAGTACAAACTGTCTCCTCAAGCAGCTCCCTGACCCCTCTATATCCAAAAGACTGACATTAGGCAGGCATCATCCTGGGACAAAGATAGCAGAAAAAGAAACTGGTAGCATCCCTCGCTGTGCCACAACTGCTAGAGGTGCACCCCAGACAAGCAGGGTCTGGAGCGGACCTCAGCAGTTGTACAGCGAAGGGGCTAGACTGGTAGAAGGAAAACCAAGCAACAGAAATACTTCATCATCAACATTCTGGGTGTCCACTCAGAGACCCAATCGAAAAGTCAGCAACTATGCAGACAACCAGTGGACAAATCCACAAAAATGGGAAGAAACCAGCGCAAAAAGGAGGAAAACACCCAAAACCAGAACACCTTGCCTCCTAGAAAGGACCAAAACTCCTCACCAGCAAGGGAACAAAGCTGGACGGAGAATGACTGTGACGAAATGACGGAATTAGACTTCAGAAGATGGATAATGAGAAACTTTTGTGAGCTAAAAGATCATGTATTAAATCAATGCAAAGAAACTAAGAACTTTGAAAAAAGATTGAAAAAAAGATTCGAGGAAGTGATGACAAGAATGGATAACTTAGAGAGGAATATGAATGAATTAAAGGAGCTGAAAAACACAATACGAGAACTTCGTGAAGCATGCACAAGTTTCAATAGCCGAATTGACCAAGCAGAAGAAAGAATATCTGAAGTCGAAGACCAACTCAATGAAATAAAACGAGAAACCATGATTAGAGAAAAAAGCGCAAAAAGGAATGAACAAAGTCTCCAAGAAATGTGGGACTATGTGAAAAGACCTAACCTACGTTTGATAGGTGTACCAGAAGGAGACAAAGAGAATGAATCCAAGCTGGAAAATACTCTTCAGAACATCATCCAGGAAAAATTCCCCCACCTAGCAAGACAGGCCAACACTCAATTGCAGGAAATACAGAGAACACCACAAAGATATTCCACGAGAAGAGCAATCCCAAGGCACATAATCGTCAGATTCAACAGGGTTGAAATAAAGGAGAGAATACTAAGGGCAGCCACAGAGAAAGGTCGAATCACCCACAAAGGGAAGCCCATCAGACTCACAGCAGATCTCTCGGCAGAAACTCTACAAGCCAGAAGAGAGTGGGGGCCAATATTCAACATTCTTAAAGAAAAGAACTTTCAACCCAGAATTTCATATCCAGCCAAACTGAGCTTCAGAAGTGAAGGAAAAATAAAATCCTTTGCGAACAAGCAAGCACTCAGAGATTTTGTCACCACAAGACCTGCTTTACAAGAGCTCCTAAAAGAGGCACTACACAAAGAAAGGATCAACCAGTACCAGCCATTCCAAAATCACACTGAATGCTAAAGAGCATCAACATAATGAAAAATCTACAACAACTAACAGGCAAAACAGCCACTTAGCATCAAAATGGCAGTATCAAATTCACACATAACAATATTAACCCTCAATGTAAATGGACTAAATGCACCAATCAAAAGACACAGACTGGCAAATTGGATAAAAACCCAAAACCCATCAGTGTGCTGTATCCAGGAAACCCATCTCACATGCAAGGATACACAAATGCTCAAAATAAAGGGATGGAGGAAGATTTACCAAGCTAATGGAAAGCAAAAAAAAAGCAGGAGTTGCAATTCTCATCTCTGATAAAATAGACTTTAAAGCAACAAAGATCAAAAGATACAAAGAAGGCCATTACATAATGGTAAAAGGATCAATAAAACAAGAAGAGCTAACGATCCTAAACATATATGGACCCAATGCAGGAGCACACATATACATAAGGCAAGTTCTTAATGACTTACAAAAGGACTTAGACTCCCACACAATAATAGTGGGAGACTTTAACACTCCACTGTCAATACTAGACAGATCAACCAGACAGAAAATCAACAAGGATATCCAGGGCTTGAACTCAGACCTGGAGCAAGCAAACCTGATAGACATTTACAGAACTCTTCACCCCAAATCCACAGAATACACATTCTTCTCAGCACCACATCACACCTACTCTAAAATTGACCACATAATTGGAAGTAAAGCACTGCTCAACAAATGCAAAACAACTGAAATCATAACAAACAGCCTCTCAGACCATAGTGCAATCAAGTTAGAACTCAGAATTCAGAAACAGACCCAGAACCGCACAGCTTCATGGAAACTGAACAACTGGCTCTTGAATGTTGACTGGGTAAACAACGAAATGAAGGCAGAAATAAAGAAGTTCTTTGAAACCAATGAGAACGAAGACACAATGTGCCAGAACCTCTGGGACACATTTAAAGCAGTCTCTAGAGGAAAGTATATAGCAATAAGTGCCCATATGAGGAGAATGGAGAGATCCAAAATTGACACCCTATCATCAAAATTGAAAGAGCTAGAGGAGCAAGATCAAAAAAACTCAAATCCTAGCAGAAGACAAGAAATAACTAAGATCAGAGCTGAGCTGAAGGAGATTGAGACATGAAAAACCCTTCAAATAATCAATAAATCCAAGAGTTGGTTTTTTTGAAAAGATCAATAAAATAGACAGACCACTAGCCAGAATGATTAAAAATAAAAGAGAGAACAACCAAAGAGATGCAATAAAAAAATGATAAAGGGGAAATCACCACAGATTCCACAGAAATTCAAACCATCATCAGAGAATATTACAAACAACTCTATGCACATAAACTAGTAAACCTGGAAGAAATGGATAAATTCCTGGACTCCTGTGTCCTCCCAAGCCTAAACCAGGAGGAAGCTGAAACTATGAATAGAACAATAACAAGGTCTGAAGTTGAGGCAGCAATTAAGAGCCTACCACACAAAAAAAGCCCAGGTCCAGATGGGTTCACAGCCGAATTCTACCAGACACACAAGGAGGAGCTGGTACCATTCCTTCTAAAACTATTTAAAACAATCCAAAAAGAGGGAATCCTTCCCAAATCATTTTATGAGACCAACATCATTCTGATACCAAAACCCGGCAGAGACCCAACGAGAAAAGAAAACTTCAGGCCGATATCCATGATGAACATAGATGCAAAAATCTTCAATAAAATATTGGCAAGCCGATTGCAACAGTAAATCAAAAAACTTATTCATCATGATCAAGTAGGATTCATCCCGGGGATGCAAGGCTGGTTCAACATACGCAAGTCTATAAACGTAATTCACCACATAAACAGACCCAAAAACAAAAACCACATGATTATCTCAATTGACGCAGAGAAGGCATTTGACAAAATTCACCAGCCCTTTATGCTAAAAACCCTCAATAAACTCGGTATCGATGGAACGTATCTCAAAGTAATAAAAGCTATTTATGACAAACCAACAGCCAATATCATACTGAATGGGCAAAAACTGGAAGCATTCCCTTTGAAATCTGGCACTAGACAAGGATGCCCTCTTTCACCACTCCTATTCAATATAGTACTGGAAGTTCTAGCCAGAGCAATCAGGCAAGAAAAAGAAATAAAGGGTATTCAAATAGGACAGGTGGAAGCCAAATTGTCTCTATTTGCAGACGACATGATAGTATACCTAGAAGACCCCATTGCCTCAGCCCAAAAACTCCTGAAACTGATAAGCAGCTTCAGCAAAGTCTCAGGATATAAAATCAATGTGCAAAAATCACAAGCATTCGTCTACACCAATAACAGACTTAAAGAAAGCCAAATCAAGAACGAACTGCCATTCGCAATTGCTACAAAAAGAATAAAATACCTTGGAATACAACTCACAAGGAACGTAAGAGACCTCTTCAAGGAGAACTACAAACCACTGCTCAACGAAATCAGAGAGGACACAAACAGATGGAGAAACATTCCATGTTCATGGTTAGGAAGAATTAATATTGTAAAAACGGCTATACTGCCCAAAGTAATTTACAGAATCAACGCTATCCCCATCAAGCTCCCATTGACTTTCTTCACAGAACTGGAAAAAACCACCATGAACTTCATATGAAACCAAAAGAGAGCCCGCACAGCCAAGTCAATTCTAAGCAAAAAGAACACAGCAGGGGGCATCACACTACCGGATTTCAAACTATACTACAAGGCTACGGTAATCAAAACAGCATGGTACTGGTACCAAAACAGAGATATAGACCAATGGAACAAAACAGAGGCACCGGAGGCAACACAACATACATACAACTACACAATCTTTGATAAACCTGACAAAAACAAGCAATGGGGAAAGGACTCCATGTTTAACAAATGGTGTTGGGAAAACTGGCTAGCCATGTGCAGAAAGCAGAAACTGGACCCCTTCCTGACACCTTACACTAAAATTATCTCCAGATGGATTAAAGACTTAAACATAAGACCTGGCACCATAAAAACCTTAGAAGGAAATCTAGGCAAAACTATCCAGGACATAGGAGTAGGCAAGGACTTCATGAACAAAACACCAAAAGCATTGGCAACAAAAGCCAAAATAGACAAATGGGACCTAATCAAACTCCACAGCTTCTGCACGGCAAAAGAAACAGTCACTAGAGTGGATCAGCAACCAACAGAATGGGAAAATATTTTCGCAGTCTACCCATCTGACAAAGGGCTGATATCCAGAATTTACAAAGAACTCAAACAGATTTACAGGAAAAAAACAAACAAGCCCATTCAAAAGTGGGCAAAGGATATGATCCGACACTTTACGAAAGAAGACATATATGAGGCCAACAATCATATGAAAAAATGCTCATCATCACTGGTCATCAGAGAGATGCAAATCAAAACCACATAGAGATACCATCTCATGCCAGTTAGAATGGCGATCATTAAAAAATCTGGAGACAACAGATGCTGGAGAGGATGTGGAGAAAAAGGAACACTTTTACACTGTTGGTGGGAGTGTAAGTTAGTTCAACCATTGTGGAAGACAGTGTGGCGATTCCTCAAGGCCTTAGAAATAGAAATTCCATTTGACCCAGCAATCCCATTACTGGGTATATACCCAAAAGACTATAAATCGTTCTACTATAAGGACACATGTACACGAATGTTCGTTGCAGCACTGTTTACAATAGCAAAGACCTGGAATCAACCCAAATGCCCATTGATGATAGACTGGATTGGAAAAATGTGGCACATATACACCATGGAATATTATGCAGCAATCAGAAATGATGAGTTTGTGTCCTTTGTAGGGACATGGATGAATCTGGAGAACATCATCCTCAGCAAACTGACACAAGAACAGAAAATGAAACACTGCATATTCTCACTCATAGGCGGGTGATGAAAAATGAGAACACATGGACACAGAAAGGGGAGTACTAAACACTGTGGTCTATTGGGGGGAAAAGGGGAGGGCCAGTGGGAGGGTGAGGTGGGGAGGGATAGCCTGGGGAGAAATGCCAAATGTGGGTGAAGGGGAAAAGAAAAGCAAAGCACACTGCCATGTGTGTACCTACGCAACTGTCTTGCATGCTCTGCTCATGTACCCCAAAACCTAAAATCCAATAAAAAATAAAAAAAATAAAAATTAAAAAAAAAATAAAGTAATTCAAGTCTGATTGCAATAAATTAAAATGCATGTTAGGTAGGGCATGGTGGCTCACGCCTGTAATCCTAACACTTTGGGAGGCCAAGGTGGGTGGATTGCCTGAGCTCAGGAGTTTGAGACCAGCCTGGGCCACATAGTGAAACCCCATCTCTACTAAAATACAAAAAATTACCTGGCATGGTGGAGTGTGCCTGTAATCCCAGCTACTTGGGAGCCTGAGGCAGGAGAATTGCTAGAACGGGGAGGCAGAGTCTGCAGTGAGCCAAGACAGCGCCACTGCACTCCAGCCTGGACCAAAAAAAAAAAAAAAAAGAATGTGAGACTTATGACAGTAAAACCAAGACTCAGTACTAAAAACCCAAATAGGGGATAAATGAAATACTAAAATATGCTAAATTATTACAAAAGAAAGCAGGACAAGAGGAATAAAAAGGATGGGGAAAAGTAAGCAAAAAGTAAGACAAAAGTAACAATTGTCAGGTAGAAAAGGGGAAATGAATAAATCCAAAATCATAGTTGGAGAATATACTCCATTTTGAGTAATTTATTTAAAAATCATTTAAAAGTCATAAAGTAGATAGAAAATTTGAATACATATATTGAGAAACAGGACCAAATGATATTTAGAGAGCACTACACACAACTTGAAAATAAGTATTATTTTCAAGTGTATGCAGAATAGTCACAAGTTATACCATATGTTGTGCCATAAAATAATGTCAATACATTTCAAAGAACTGATATTAGAAACCAAAGAAGGTAGAAACAAGTGCTATTACTTAGTCTTTTTCACTATTGTCACCCTATTGAAATTAGTGGGCTCATTTCAACTGTTCTGTTTCTCATCTGTATCTTTCACCTACAGAGAACAACAACTATGCATTTCTCAGACACACATGTTCTCTGACCAGATTGGAATAAAGTTTGAAATCAACAGCAATAAGATATCCCAAATATTTGGAAATAAAGCTGTAAACATCTAAATATTGACTTAGTAATAACAAAAATATGAAGGATACTAGAATATATTCTGAGATGAATGTAAATAAAAAACACTACATATTAAACTTTGTTATATGAAGCTAAAGCAGTACTAGGAAAGAATATTGTAATTTTGACTACATATATTGGAAAGGATAAAACTTTAAAATCAGTGATCCTAGCTCAAAAAGCAAAAAAGAACAAGTTAGTAAGAGGAACAAATTAAGAGAAAAAGTCATTGAAATAGAAAAGAGGAAAAGAAAACAAACAACAATCCCTCTTAATACTGTTTCAGTGGCAATTAAGTTTCTAACATGCTTTCCTGGGGACACATTCAAACCACTGCAGCAGTGAAAGCATTTGATAAAATTCAACATCATTCATAATAAAAACTCTAAGCAAACTAAATTAAAGGACTCCTGATCCAAGCGCAGTGGTGTTTATCACTAACTAATCACAACCACTTACAGATTTCTTCATTCATTCTCCACTCCCACTGCTTCACTTGACTAGCTTAAAGAAAAAGAGTTAGAATTTCATATTCTGATTTTTTAAAGTATCTAAAAACAAACAAACAAAAAACTAACATTAAATTACAGCTTAATGTGAGACGTTAAATGCCTTCCCATCAAGTACAGGGAAAGGACAAATATAATTACTCTCATAGCACATCTAGTCAGCATGGTACTGATACAGGAATTTTAGCTATGCAAATATACATATATATATATAAAAGTTGGAAAGATAAAAACAGAACTACCTTTCTTTGCAGAAAATGATTGTGTATGTAGAAAATCCAAAGGAATGTGCAAATACATTATTAGAGTTCATAAGTGAAATTAGAAATATAGCAGGATAAAGTTCAGTAAAAATCAATTATATGTCTAAATACTAGCAATAATGAAATTAAAACTAAATTTTAAAAAGTAATATAATTTATAATAGCATCATAGGTATCAGAAACCTAGCTATAAATCTAATTAAGGAAGCACAAACCTTTATCCTGAAAATTTTAAAATGTTATAGAAGGAAATTAAAGAATAACTACATAAACAGAGGTATATTCAATATTTATGTATATTGGGAGACTCAAATTTGTTAAGGTGTTAATTTTACTCTTAACGATATAAAGATTTAATAGAATTTCAACCAAAGCCATGGGAGGTTATTTTACTAAAATTGATAAGATAATTTTAAAATGTATTTGGAAATCTAAAGGTGCAAGAATATTTTCTGGGAAAAGATGAAACAGATTTGAAGGACTTACATCATAATTTTAAAATGTACCAAATAAAATACAATACTTGGCATAGATAAATAAACTAAAGGAGTGTGAAAGAATCTAAGATGGACCTAGACATATTTAATAACTTGACTTAAGATGTCACTGAAATTACTCTGAGAAAGAACTATATTACAGTTAAATGATATTTAAATAACTAAATATCAGTATGGAATAAATGAACCTTAACTATTACTTCACATGATACAAAACACCTAATGTGAAAAAAACAAAAAAATTTTTCCAAAAAACCATGGAATGCTATTCCATGTCCTTGTTATAGACAAATATTTTTTATATAGGTTACACACACTATTATAAAAGAAAAATTAGAAACTTATACTTGCTAAAAATTTACCAAATGAGAAGACATTTAGAAAAGACATTCATGTTACATATATACAAAAAGAACTTACTACAGAATATATAAAAAACAATTACTTGGGGAGGCTGAGGCAGGTGGATCACTTGAGGCCAGGAGGTCACAGCCAACTGGGGCAACATAGTGAACCCTGTCTCTACAAAAAAAATATAAAAAATTAGCCAGGTGCGCTGGTGTGTGCATGTCATCCTAGCTATCTGCGATGTCTAGGTAGGTTCATCAGGAGGATAACTTGAGCCCAGGAGTTTGAGGTCACAGTGAGCTGATCCTTCCATTGTACTCCAGCAAGGGTGACAGAGTGAGATCAAGTCTCAAAAAACAAAAACAGAACAAAAACAAAAACAAAACAAAAACCTTATTGCTCGGTTATAGAGGAGAACAAATACAATTTAGAGCGGCCAAAATATTTGAACAAATAACTAAAAAGCATATATAAATAGCCAGTGAACCTTTGAAAATATACTCAATACTCAAAATATACTCAAGAGGAAATATAAACCAAATCACAATGAGATACTGCTACACTGTCACTTGCACAATTACATTAAGAAGCCTTAGCAGGGCTGGGCACAGTGGCTCATGCCTGTAATCCCAGCACTTTGGGAGGTCAAGGCCGGTGGATTCCCTGAGGTCAGGAGTTGGAAACCAGCCTGACCAACATGAAGAAACCCCGTCTCTACTAAAAATACAAAAAATTAGCTGGGCATGGTGGCACATGCCTTTAATCCCGCTACTCAGGAGGCTGAAGCAGGAGAATGAATCACAGAGGTTACAGTAAGCCGAGATGGCACCATTGCACTCTAGCCTGCCCAACGAGAGAGGAACTCCATCTCAAAAAAAAAAAAAAAAAAAAAGAAAAGAAAAAAAAAAAGAAGCCTTAGCAATGCAGACTGTTGTCAAGAATGAAGAACAAGGGCACATCTTATACATTGCAAATAGAGTAAATGGAGTATAAAATGGCACACTGCCTTGGAAACCTGATAATATCTATTCATTCCACAATCTAGCAATATAAGAAAAAACAGTAATTCTAGATAAATAAAATATTGCTGATATTTAAGAGACATATTTAGATACACAGATAGACCGTATTCAGCTAGTGAAACACACAAAAACATAGATGAATCTTACATTTATTTTGTTGATTAAAGGAAGCCCGACACAAAAGAATATATACCATATGTGTCCATTTATATGTATCTCAAAAACATACAAAATGAATCCATGGTAATAGAAGTAAAAATATTCCTTGCCTCTGTGTGGAGAAATTAGCTGAGAACACAAATGAGAGACAGTTTGAAAGTGTCAGGAAGGGTCTACATCTTAATTTGATTGGTAGTAACATGAAAAACTCATATAAAAATTCCTATTAGGTGTACACTTACTATTAGTGCACTTTAAGTAATTTACTTTGTATGTGTGTTTCTTCTTGAGAGTATACATACATTGGTCCTGTCTACATGACTACTCAAAAGAATAAATAAATTTTATGTCAAATGTTTTTACTAAGTTTTTTTTTTTCTTTTCCTGACTACACAACTATTTATACAGATTTGGTTAGACTCTATCCTTTCATGGAGAAAATAAAAAGTTAAAAAAATGTGCAACCTCCCATGCCGAAAATCTTGTTTAATTAAATATGACAATATCTTTATTAAGAAATAAAAAGTATATTTTATATGTTAAAATCATACCTATAATGTCCTCCAAGAAAAATTGCTTGTTCTTGTTCTGTGATAAAATCCAATATTCACAGAAAGTCAAAATGTCACTTTCTGACAGGTCAGAAAATTGTTAAACATAGGAACATCTGAGAAAGGATTAGTCATGAGTTTAATAAGCAAAATCTACCAGTCATGGTTTTGCTGATTCTTGGTTCCTGATCTTAGTAGATAAGCTTAAGACTGCAAAATATTTCTGACACATAACAGTAAATAACAATCCTAGAAGTTTTACAAATCCTCTGCAATGTTATTAACTAACAAACATTAGACTCTTGTCAGTCCATTTTTCAAAACTAAATATTAAAGCAATCACTTTTAACTCCCACAAATAAAACTGATCAAATAAAAAAATCAAATTAAAGATATTGCCATTTTTCAAATGTCTATGGTCAAATTCACGCTCTCAGGCCAGAAATCTGCCCACATGAGGGATTTTGGGGAAAAAAGCTGATTTTTGGTCCTGCTGCATTGCACATAGACACACACATTAAGTTCCCACTATCCCATATTTTGCCCTTTTGGATAAGCAAAAAGAACAGGCTTGTCCCATCTAGTTCCAGGCTCCAAAGAATGAGTCTAGGTATATAAAAACCTGTTGATATCAAAGATAAATATTTAGATAGATAGACAGATAGATAGATAGATAAAATTGAGTTACTAAAAGATACAAAAACACGGATGACTCTTACATTCATTGTGTTGAGTAAAGGAAGTCAGACACAAAAGAATAATTACTCTCTGTGCCCATTTATGAGTCTCAAGAACATACAAAAGTCATCTATGGTTCTTAAGAATTATAAGAGAGACCAGGCATGGTGGCTCATGGTTTTATAACCATGAAGGTTTAGGAGGTGAAGGGAGGAGGATTGCTTAAGGTCAGGAGTTTGAGATCAGCCTGGGCAATACAGCAAGACCCTTTATCTGCTAATTTTCTTTTTAAGTTACCCAGGTGTGGCGGCACACACACACAGCTGTAGTTTCAGCTAGTTGGGAAGCTCTGGTGGGAGGATTGTTTGATCCCAGAACACTGAGTCTGCAGTGAGCCATGGTCACACACTGCACTCTAGCCTGGACAACAGAGAGACCTAGTCTTAGAACAAAAACTGTAAAAAACAGTTCTTATTTCTAGTGACCAAAGAAACCTTGAGCATTTTCTGTGAGTTACTACTATCATGATGAAAACAACATTATCATTGACTTTTGCAATGTTATTGTCAAAGGTTATGACAATATTCTTCATCATATCCTCCATGACATATCCAGTGTCTTCACTGCACAAAAAGAAACATGTTTTATCCTTTTATCATGTGTACAAAAATGATGATATTGTGATTTCAGGATAAAAAGGATCAAACACATTTCTTTTTGTGCAGTGAAGAGACTAATCTGAACTTGCTAGTTTTGCTTCCCACTCCCCTTTAAATGCCTCTTGTGTTTTTACATTTGGCAAAGTGGACTTTCCCAAGTCTTTACAAACCAACTTTATTTTTTTCTACTTGATAATTGTCTCTGAATTTTTCTTTCACAGAATTGAATTATGCATATTGTTATTAGTGTCTTAGCTGCCTTCAAAACACTAGAAACAGCATTTTGAAGGCAATTGTGACTCATGTACAACAGAGAACCCATGTTAATGTAGATATATTCACAAAATAGATATCTTCCAATGCCAGTAGTTAGACACATTAGTTTTGTCATACTTATTATTTCAATAAGCTGAAAGTCACTTTTTATAATCACTGTGATTATATTTTAATCAAGCATTTTATGTTACATGATTACCATAACTTAGCTATCACAGTATATTCATTTAAATGACAACGTAGTTTGGCTTCATTCTTTGTCAATGGAATCTATATTTGACTTTCCTATTCTCATATCTATGGTTTTTTGGACTGCATGGATTTTAGCGACTAATTCCTGCTTAAGTAGGGTGCAATACAAACCCACATTCAACCAAGTTAGTCATTTAGGAGTCAGACGGTAATTTTAAACTCCTGGGAAATAATCTACTCTGCAGGAAACAAAATTGGAACACATTGAGCTTTTTGGAATCCAAAAGATATAAAATTAAATCTCTTAATCAAAGGAGAAAAAGTTTTAAGAATTTAACAGTATTACTGAAAATTTTGAATCATGTAATCATTCTAATTGGCATGGTCTGATAGAAATAGAAATGTGCCAGTTAAAAAACCATTATGCTAATTGGTCACTCAGAAAAACACACAGTTATTCAATAATCTCACATTTATCACATTATTTTATTTGGAAGAAAATACATTAAAATTTTTTCAACATTTTATAAACTAAAGCAGGGGGGAAACAAAAAGAGAAGACATGCACCCAAAGAAAGTAACTGAAACCAAGTGAGGCTGTCTGGGGAAAAGAGGAAAAGACTTTCTAATTAGCTCTCTGATGCATGTATAGTCATCCCTTTTTACAGTTCAGGCAGCAGGATCTAGCCTACACTGGTGTCAGGGTTTATGTGTAATCTTCAGGTGTCATTGAATACAAATCTCAGTGAAAATCATGGTGATAGTCAAGAAATGAGCTCTTTCTTCAATTCTGAGCAACGTAGTGGAAAAACATCATAAGAGTTTGAAAAGGAGAGTTTTTTTCCTCTGCTAGATGGAGAGTGTTTTTTTTTTCTTTCCTCTTACCAAACTGACAATGATATAAAATTTTCTAACTTAAAAGATTTCTCTTTCAATTTTAGCCAGCTTACTTGATCTGGGGGTTAAGAATAGCTTCCCCTAATGGTGTCAATCTGGTGAAAGGGAAAGAGCTTCTCAGAGGAAGTAGCTAGTCAGTTGCTGTCTGGGCAAAGTGTAATGTAAAAAGAGTGGGACCATCCAGA
Organism: Callithrix jacchus; assembly: GCF_049354715.1. NCBI lineage: Eukaryota > Metazoa > Chordata > Mammalia > Primates > Cebidae > Callithrix > Callithrix jacchus. The sequence continues at coordinate 86,408,051 of NC_133512.1, read as the reverse complement.
ACCCTCCTCCTCTGTCTCCTGCTTCTTCCACCACGTCCAGCTGGTTTTTCCTCAAACTATGGTTTAAAACTGAGAAAAAAGAAATAGACCTGGCAGAAGCATGTGACAAAAGCTCTATGGAAAACTACCTTTACTACAACACTGACTGTGTAGCTCACAGCTAATTAATCCCACAATAGAATGTGAGTTGGCTAGTTGTATTTTGAATGTCCTCATGTGGCTTCTCTTGACGGGACTTGCCACCAAGGGTTTTAAGCTTTCACCCTATTTAATATTCATGTCTAAAGAAGCGAGGTGCCTTGGGATATTAAGAATTTTTTAAAAATTGGTCCTTTAGGTTTAGATTATAATGGAAAATTCAACAGCTAGAGCTGCTGGAGACAAAAGGTGAACAATTCACATTCTGGAAGTAAACTATCAACTATATGCTGAATAGGAAAAGGCATAATTATGGGACAGTGAAGTGACAATTTTTGCAATTGAGTGGCTAAGTAAATGGTACCCGCTCAAAGTTAATATCCCAAATAAATGATTCGTGCCTGAGAGCAAGGTTCTTCACAGTAGGAACCATTTCAACAAAAGACTTAGTTTGGGTGGATGGAAGAGGAAAAATCAGTTTTTTTAAAATCTTAAATTTATGGTTTTCTATTTAATAAAGCATTGACCCCTTATATAACTTATTGCCTGTTAGCCATTAGGCCTTTGACATATACTGCGGTTTGTACGATATTTAACCTATGGGAAGCAGATTCAAAATTTGCTAAGAACTTAGCTAGTTGTATAATTGCTGCCAATAGTGCTCTATTGGTATGGATGTGTGTATACAGCATGGAACTAAAGTGCAACTGAAGACAGAAAGGTTTTGTCTGAAATTCTTAGCAAAGCAACTCTTGAGTATATATTCATGAAGTACCTTACGGCAATTCTTTGCCAGGGTGAAAGCTTGGAAAAATTCCCAAATAATGCTAAGGGGCACTTTTGATTAAGAACCACTGTAATGAGAAGTTAGAATGAGAAGGTGGATACTTCCCTACTCTTTTAGGAAGAAAGATTTGGAAAACATTTATTTTTCACCTCTCTGTTTCTTTTCTTTTCTTTTTTTCTTTTTTTTGTTTTAGCCATACTCTATGTTTTAATCTTCTAAATTTATTCCTTTTAGTAACATTCACTAATCTATACCCATCAACTTTTCTAAGATGTACCTGATTACCATATTTTGTTATTATTATTATCTAATAGGTCAAATATTATTCCTTTCTAAGATCTTACTAATAAATGAAATGAAAGAGCGAAGAGTTAAAAAACATAAGGTTTAAGGCACACTAATAGGGCAAAGTGTTTGTTGTTGTTGTTGTTGTTGTTATTGCTATTTTCAAATCTCATGTTCTTTCTACTATAGCACATTGCCAAGATTCAATGTTGTCTACAATTAAGTAAAATTTATTATACCTCTTAAAATAAATGCCAGACCCCAGAAAAGTCTACTTAGTCCTTATCTCAGGATGACACAACACTGGTTGTAAGGACAGCTGCCTACCTACGTCATGAAAACCAAACATGCCTTTACCCCTTAGTTTACTAGGAAATTTAAACACTTTCCTGTGTGTTCAAATAGATGGTAATAATGGATAAAATGATTCATATTTGGACTTAGAAAGTGTATTTCCAAGAATCTATTGTTAAAATGAAAATTCCTCTGGGAAGTATAATACATAAATTCGATATTAGGTATTAAAACTTCCAGCTGGACTAATTTTCCTAGTAATCCTTCATCAGTTTGGCAAGTAGAAGATAGAAAAGTCAAGGTAAGGGAAATCTGGACCTTAAAACTTTATTAGGCTAGTGGATATGGAAAAGATCTAAAAACTATAATGGTTCCAAAACTTGCACTGGGATGGGGAAATAAAGTAGGGAAGTATAGAAACTCCCAAATAGCATATTGGCCCTGGGCATCTGAGAGAAATGGCTGGATGTAGCAAGTGTGAGTGAGAAGAATAGGGCAGATGAAATAGTACTAAATGCAAACAGTAATGCCTTTATGTACTTCAGATAGACTAACGTAGAACATAAACTCAGGCCAAATAAGTTGACATAGTTTGTATATTTGTCCCCATCAAATTGCATATTGAATTGTAATCTCCAAAGTGAGAGGTGTTTGGATTCTGTGAGCAGATCCCTCATGAATGGTTTTGCTATGTGATGTTTCTGCCCCTAATTCACCTTCTGCCATGATTGTAAACATCCTGAGGCCTCCCTAGAAGCAGAGCAGATGCCAGTACCATGCTTCCTGTAAAGCCTGCAGATGTGTGTTGAATGATTTTTAAAAATTAGCTATACAAGTGTTTGGAGACACCAACCATGAGCACCTTCTCAGGTTTCCCTGACTGCATCTGTCTTTCTCTTCGGTAGCTCTCTCTGGGCTGAATTCTCGCTCCATAGCACAGGATGTGACATCTAGCTGTCTAAGCATCTGCCAGAAAGCTACATGATGAAATTGTTAAGTTAGGTTGAATCAGCTCCCCTTGCTATGGAAAAACTTCAGCTGCCTTTCTTTAAATAATTTTTCTGCCTTGTCTTTGTCCTCTTCTGCTACCTCAGTTATGCTTAAATAACACCATTTGATATTGTATCATAGTTTTGAAACACTGTGTTCTCTTGTTGTTCTTTTATTATATTTTTTTCTCTGCCTTTCAGTTTGGACAGTTTTTGTTCCACTATCTGAAAGCTCACTGATCCTTTGCTTATCTGCAGTGAGTTTCTGTTGTACTCATTATAGGCATACTTCATTTCTGTTGCTGTATTTTTAATTTCTGGCATTTACTTTCGATTATTTCTTATAGCTTCCATTTATTGATTGATATTACAAATCGGTCCTGTTTGTTGTCTACCTTTCCTTTCAGAGACTTTGTACCATATTGCTTGCAATCATTTTAAGTTCCCTGCCTGATTATTTTAATACCTGTGTCCTATGTGAGTGTGGTTCTGATCATTGCTTTGCCTCTTCAGCCTGTGTTTTTCTCTTTCCTTTTGGCATACCTGAAATGTTTTGTTGAAAGCCAAACACATTGTACAGGGCAGGAGGAACTGAGATAAGTCAGGTCGGAGTGAAGATTTATGTTTATCTGGTCAACAGTTTGCTGTAGTTGATATCTGTTGCCACCAAGGGCATCAGAGTGTCACATTCCTCCAGTAACCTTGTTCTTGTTCTTGTTTCTTTTCTTGGCTTTGGTGCTTCCTTTTGCACTGCTCCCTGGAATAAAAGTTATTCTTAGTTCTTCCAGCTGTACTCCACTGGAGTCTTATATTACAGGCTTGGTGAGAGGATGTGGGAAGAGAGAGACATTTTGTAATCTTCTAATATATGTCTCAATCTTTGGAATGCACATAGAATCTGAATCTCAGGGGTATATATGACCTTTCCCCTCCAGCCCTCTAACCCCTTCCTCAGCTGTAGCAGGTTCTTAAAGCCCTTTTTTTTTTTTTTTTTTTTTTTTTTGTAGATTGTTCCCATCCCACTTCGGTGAGATGGGGGATGGAGAAGAGCTAAACAGGGGCTGAACTCCCCTCCCTTCACTGGAATGAGATTTCATTATTGCCCTCTGGCTATGAAATGTTTCCTACAGATTAATGCTTTTGTTCTGTAAATGAAATGAAAGGCTATTGACAAGTTTAACAATGTCTACATTCCCCATCCCCTGCAGGGATTTTGGGGGAAGAGCTTTCTCCAGATTAACCTAGATATTCCCTGTGAAAGCCTGGTGGAGGTGCTTAGCAGCATCCGTGAAAGTCAGAGCCACCTACGCTGAGGCTCCTAGGAGCTTCTCACATTCATGCTAGCCCATGTTGGACCTGAAGCAACTCATCAAAATTTCTAGTTTAATGTTCCTACCAGTTTACGGCATCTGGTGGATTCTGATCCAGGTAAGCCAACCTTGGGTTCTATATCTCCCTGAAGGTATTTGCCTTTCCAGATTTTGGAACAGTGGTTTGCCCTACATTTTCTGATGGATCTGAGAAAAAAATCATTGATGTGTAGTTTTTTGTTTGCCTAGCTTTTTCCTGTTGAAAGAATGACAATTTTCATCTTCATTGTATGTCTGAGATAAAACCAGAAGTCTTACAATAGTAAATAAGAGAAAGAATAAATAACACCTCCTTCCTTTCTTTCTTCTGCAGACTGCTGGGATTTTTTTTTCAATCCTTCTGAAGAAGCCTCATTTGCCAATAAATGTCTTCTCAGCAAACTCCTTTGTCTGCGCCAGTCATTGCAAAGAAGTAACCACTCAGTAATGTATTGTACGTCATTGCTTCACACACTTCCTGCATCACTTTGGCAGTTCCTTTCACCTTGCCGCCCTGAACTCACATCCTTAAATAAATCAGCACCTTAATCCTAGTCTCGTGTTCTACTTTCTAGACAACATGGGCTGAGACAACAAGCAAAATATACATACATCTCATTACAAAGTACTCAAGCAATATAGAAGCACACATATATATTTTAAGTCAGTTTTGTTTCTCCAAAGTCAGTATTAATAGTTTGAGTACCTTTTATTCCTTTTCTATTCATCTGTATATATATATTTTTTCTTTTATATAATAACATTCCCAAAATTACATTTTTTATCTTTAAAATATTTCTGTGTTTGCAAATATCTACTTCTTTCATTTGGACAGCTACAAAATGTTGCATTATATGGTCCCACAAATTATTACTATTTTATTATTTTAGACAGAGCTGCACTCTTTTTACCCAGGCTGGAGTGCAGTGGTGCGATCTCAACTCACTGCAATCTCCACCTCCCAGGTTCAAGTGATTCTCCTGCCTTAGCCTCCATGTAGCTTGGACTATAGGCATGCATCAACACTCCTGGGTAATTTTTGTATTTAGTAGAGACGGGTTTCACCATGTTGGTCAGGCTGGTTTCGAACTCCTGACCTCAGGTAATCCACCTGCCTTGGCCACCCAAGTGCTGAGATTATAGGCTTAAGCCACTGCACCTGGCCTGGTCCCATAAATTATTTAATTATTCATTTATTGATAGTCATTTAAATTATTTCCTGATTTTACTTATTGTAAAACAAAGCCGCAATAAACATCATTATATATATATATATATATTTTTTTTTTTTTTTGCATATGTGTGCATATTTTTATAGATTAGATTCCTAAAGGTGGATTTACAAGACATTGTACTGGCCGTTTTATATACATTTTTGTGTTTAATCTCAACACTTTGAGATAGGTACTATTATTTCTACTTTTAAATTAGAAATTGAATTTTAAATAACTTTCCCAAAGTGACACGACTATATAGTTGTGATGATGGAATTTGAAACAGTCTATCTTAGAGCCATTTACTCATATCCTATGACATAGTACCTCCTCCAAAATATGCTTATTCTTATATTTTGATTTAAACTGATATATGGTCTAAAAATAAGGATTTGCTGTTTGCTCTCACCAAACACTAGCTTCCACTTACCTTCCCTAACACTACATTATTTTTTCAAGTTGTTGTTTATCTTATGGGTGAAAAAAAAAAAAAGAAACTCTGAAACTGTCTGCAACATCAAGCAATGATTTGTCTGCTTTTCTGAGTATGCAATAGTGTCATTGCCCCTTTGCAAATCATGAAATTTTCCAGTGATTTTTCTTTCGAATTTGAAAATCCTTTAAAGGAGGGATGCTTCCATGCAGCTATTGTTCAGGGGTAGTTTCATATGAAAAAATTTGTTTAATCCTATTGACCTCAAAATAATAAAATATATGTATATATATATGTATATGTATATATACATATATTTAAAATATGTGCCCAAGTGTATTCTATATCCTTTTAAACTGAATCAACTCTTTGTCATTGACAAACTTATCATTATTGAAGTGATTTAACCTCATCTCTATTGTCAAGTTCATTGTTGAGAGCCTAAAAAAAGAGCATCTGATCTGGTGTAATGCTAGATTGTCATTGTTTTGAATTTCTCTTTGTTAAAAATATTTTAATGAACTGGGAATAGTATATGTTCTGTCTTTTGTCTTTTTTTTTTGAGACAGAGTCTTGCTCTGTCACCTAGGCTGGAGTACAGTGCAGTGGCACAATCTCTGCTTACTGCACCCTCTACCTCCTACCTCCCTGATTCAAGCAATTCTCCTGCGTCAGCCTCCAGAGTAACTGAGATTACAGGCATGCACCACCATGCACAATAACTTTTTTATTTTTTAGTGAAGATGGTGTTTTGCCACATTGACTATGCTGGTCTTGAATTCCTGGTCTCAAGTGATCCATGTCTCACCCCACAAAGTGCTGGGATTACAGGCATGAGCCATTGTGCCTGACTATTCTGTCATATATGTTCATAGCTGGAAATTTAATTTAGACATAATCATATCTTTTATAAGGTAGGTAAAGATTGATATAACTATGTTATATAAACAGAATTATTGGTATTGTTAACATTTTATGTAACCTAGAACATATTCCTGCATTTTCAGAACAATCTGACAGAAGTTAAACTAACTTAGAGGAGACAGTGATTTTGTGTGTGTGGGTGTGTGTGTGTGTGTGTGTGTAACCAAAACAAATGACTAAAACCACTGTTTAAGTTACAGAAACTAGCTGCTCAGACTCTTCCAATTTCCAGCTCCTTTGATGAGGAGGAGCTTCAGAAGTTGGCATTGGCATGGGGGAATTCCCTTCTTTTTGTACCTCCTTCACTTTGATAGGACTACAGTATATTTATTATTGATTTCCACCATAAGAGATCAATCATTTACCCAGGATATTTTAGAATTTTTTATTATTTTACTATAAATCTTAAGATTGGTTTATATGACTGGGATTCCATAGATTTTGTTTTCGTAAAAACATGACTACAACTTTTAGAAAATCACAAAAAAAAAATCCCTCTGCCAAATCATTGATAAACCTTATTATCAAGAAGGTTTGGACACATTAAGCTTACTCTAAAGAAATTGTGAGTATGTAATTTTGGGAAATACAGGTTCAGAGGATCTTTAGGGGTTTACTCTCATTATTCTGGGAAAACCCAATCTTCGAGTGAAGGGAAGGTGTAAAGATTTGTCAAATGAAAACCAAATCTGACCTGGGTTATTGTAAGAGGAGGGAAGGGGACAATTGCAATAGGGAGAACACTGTGATTGTAAGATCTGAAGCTTCTGAAGAGTTCAACAAAAAGAGATGTTCTTTTCTAGAGAGAGGGATAAACAAGGCTAGAAAGAACCAAGTGTGGTAGAGTAGAATGAAAGAGTGGCATGCTCAGAGAGTAGATCGGGGAATGTTCTCCATGAGTCCAGCCTGTTCTCATGAAGGGTTGCATTCCAGCCCAGGATGAGAGTGAGCTAAAACTCAAGGCCTCCAGAGAAAGAGAGAAGCTTCATGAAAAGTCTAGTTAACAAGCACTTTGCCCTGATTGATCAGCAGGAGCAAACAGTGCAGCTAATCATTTATCGGCCAAAAAAAAAAAAAAAAGTATGGGATCTGTGGGGTGAGGAAATCAGTGAATCTTACCTGTCTTACAGAGGAGGATGTTTACTATTTAGTAAGGCATTCTTCAGAACGTAAAATAGTAAAACCTAGCTTTCACTTTTTTTCAGGAGCACAGGATTTGGGTAGAGTTTGACATTGTTAGATTAGAAGTTGTTTTCTTTAGATAGCTCAAAAAACTGGACTTTGCAGCACTTGAGCTTGTATCTCCTGAGCCTCCTGGGCCTGTAGAGCCTGTAGCATGGTGTTTCATATTTGGGCAGAAGGCAATAGGACTAGAACCTCAAGAGAGGTGAAAGGGGCTGCTTGTGTACTGGGGCCTGATTGCCATATCATAAATAATGTGGACTTGTTTAGTACTTTTCTTTCAGAGTAAGGACTGCAGTAGATTCCATGAACTGCTTTCCCTTAAATACTGTCCTCTGACCCTATGAGGTTTGAGATGCTACACACAGGGAGCTAAGGCTTTCTTCTACTTTGTTGCGAATTGAATATTCAGTTTGAATAGTTTCCTATTTTTTTTTTTTAGCTGACTTTTAAATCCTTCTATAATTCTAATTAGGCTCATCTTCATCTCAGAGCTTGGCTAGCTTTAAGGCAAGAAATAAAGGAAGCTTGCTCGCCAGGCCGGGCTTCCTAAGCTCTCACATCTCTACTTGAATTGATTTGCATTATAATGCACATGGGCAGGAAGATAGGTAAATTGAATGTGTGATTAACTGAGCAAAGAATAAAGCCCATATAGAGTTAACATTATTGCTAGGCTACTTACAGGTCATTCTGAAGGATGGAAACAGGCACTCTCTAAGAATGAATGTATGAAATATGATGATTATCTTATTGAATATAAAACATTTATTACATCATCCAGTTCCTTTTAACATGAAATGTGTTAAACAATTTCTAAGATGAGAGCTAATAATGGTCTGTGGAGGTAACCCAGTGCTGGCAAGATAGGAAACCCACTGGATCTGGAAATGATCTTTTTAGTACTAACTGGTAGGTACAGTGAAATAATGCAACCCTAACTAGCACTCTAGGATATTTACATAGTTCTGCAAAAACTGAATTAATGGATTTTCCAATAATTTGGTAAAAATGCATCTCCTACCTATAATTAATTGGTTTTGGGGGAGTGAAGCCTCAAACACCTATCTTAAAAAAATAAACCCTAGATGACTTAAGAAGTAGCTTTGTGAAGATATTTTTAAATCATGACCCTGTACCTAGGCAGGTTTTTCTTTTTAGCATGGGATAGCCATGTTGCATGATGTGATAGCACCTAGAGCAAACATTCCTTTGACATTGAATTTTGGTTCTCACATGTTTGATATTTTGTGTAATAGTTGATAATTTAAATACTCTATTAGACCTTCACAATACAATCACTCAGGTAAAGTCTTGTATTAATCATAATCATAAATATATAAATACGATATTTCATTGTCTTTTTCTGTAAGGTTATCCATGGACAAATTTTGGTTATCAAATTAATAGTATTTGAGAAACCACATGATACTTCTGGTTTATTCTCAGTCTTGGTTCTTTTCATTTTATTTTCCATTATAGCAAGTCATAATAAGAAAACGTTCACTTCATCAGGAAAAATACTCTATTTGTAATTAATAGCATCCCATATAGCATAAGATTAAAGTGTTTTATAATTGAATTACATACAGTAAAGATGTGCTAGAAATAATGTGTGTATCTGTTTAGATAAAATAATTATCTCTAAAAAAATGACTTGCATTTTTTAAGAAGTCAAGGTTTATCTTAAATCTGGAAAACATTGTGGCTGACATTATACATGCTGTCAACAACTTAAGTAAATTAAAGAATGTTTCTCCTAAAGAATTTCTAGACATCTGCTAGATAGGACTTTTTATGAAAATATATAAAATGTTCAATTCAGATACCTAACTTATCCAACAGCTACAACCTCAGGGACAGAATATTAATGTATGGAATTTAAGACATTAGGCTGATACTACTTTTTTCCTTTTGCAAAAGCAATTTGTAATTACTTGCTGGAGAATTCAGAATACTAATTTTAAAATGGAAGTGAAAACTTACATGATAACAGCTTACTTGCCTACTTTAATATCTGGGGTTTTAATTGGATCACAGTTTTACCCTTCTTAACAAGTGGTTCTAGCTGTCAAGGTAGAAATAAAATTTCAGCCAATCAAAATGGAGCATATATAAATGGTCACAGTACTACCATGTAATAACACAATTCATAGATCTCATGAAGAATACTAAAATCTTGCCCATTGATAAGAAATTAAAGAATAAGTAATGGTACCAAATGATTTCTATCATGTAGAGCAATTCTAGCAAGATTTTGAAATTCTATAGACTTATCCAATGTGAAAGTAAACCAAGGCCCTAAATCCTTTTTGGTTCAATTTAGAATCCTCATGTCCTTCTGCTTTTGACTTTTCAGGTTATCCATTTTAATTGTAAAAATGGACAGTGTATTCACCTTGTCAAAGAGAATTATACAAACCTTTGGAAATAAAACAGAAAAATAATTGCATTTTGCTTTTGTTTTTGAGATGGAGTCTCACTTTGTTGCCCAGGCCGGAGCTCAGTGGCACAATCTCAGCTCACTACAACCTCTGCCTCCTGGGTTCAAGCGATGCTACGGCCTCAGCCTTCTGAGTAGCTGGGGCTACAGGTGCACACCACCACACCCAGCTAATTTTTTTGTATTTTTAGTAGAGATGGGGCTTCACCATGTTGGTCAGGCTGGTCTCAAACTCCTGACCTCATGATCTGCCTACCTTGGCCTCCCAAAATGCTGGGATTACAGGTGTGAGCCACCTCATCTCGCCAATAATTGCGTTTTTTAAAGAAAATGCTAGAGAATTATCTGACAAGGTTGCCTGAGGTTGAGGGTCATCTGCCTCTCTCTGGGAATGTAACTTTGTTTTATTTAGAATTCGCACTTGACCAGGGCTCAGTCATTTGACAACTCTGAAACATTCCAAGTGAACTTTTAGGAAACTAAGCTGTGGTAATTTTCTTTTATGTCGATAGAAAGTGTAACTCTAATGGCTATATACCCACTGAGGGATAAGATTAATCAATTTTGCAATCCAATAATCATATTCTACTATTCTTTGTTTCAATGGTTGTATACAAACCCAGTTCCTCATCCCCTTTTTGAAAAGGCTTTGCCATCCTGCTGGTTTCCTCATTATTGAGTTGAATAGTGTCCATAGATGCTCACTATTAATTGGTGAGAAATGCATTTCATTTAATATACTAAGAATTATGTTTCAATAACCTAAAGGCTTATAACAAGAAGAAATAAAAGAAGTAGAAACATAAGTAAAGAAAGAAGCAGAAGAAGGAGACAGAGTTAAGGGAGGGGAGGTAAAGAAGGAATGAAGCATTTATCTGTGGGATTATTCTGGACAGTGCATTCATTCCAGTTATGATAAAATGTTATAAATGTTTTAAATCTCTTAATCAATAAACTGAAATTGTGCTGCCCAAGAATAATTGCTTTCATTTTTCAAAAATGCATAACCTACAATTGGAGCATATAATTAGACATACAGAGTAGACTTATTTTGAATCAAATACTATTTGGTATTAAATTATATGGAGAAGAGGCTTTTTATTCCTTACCCAATCTAACTATTAATATATCAAAAAGGTTTTATTAAACTCTTACCTATCATACATTCCAGTGAGTTGTATCTGGTTATGCATGTTTGTACATGCATACATACTTTTTAAACTGAAATTAAAATGTTGATTGCCCATATAAAGTCTTCATGGATGAGGGAAAAACTTTGCAAACCTTTAAAATTCCATTGCTTACCAAATCAAAAGAAAAAATACACCAAATTTTGGAGCTTAAAGACAAGATTATATTGATATTAAAACCAGAGAACTTCAGGTAAATTCTTTCTACACTAGCTATGAATGACACCGTACCTCCCTGAAATTAGTATTGGGGGAGAAAAAGCCACACACACACACACACACTCACACGCACACGCACACACGCACACACGCACACATATATACACCATTTTCTTGTTGAGGATCTCTTATATAAAAAAGGTCTGCATATAAAAGACAGTCCAGAGACATCTTTGAAGGTTCTCTTTCAAAGCAGCTCCACTTTCCGGGGTGTCTAGGGATTTCTGTTATTAATTGAAGTTAATTTTCTAGGATATCAGTTTGCGGTGCACGTGGGAAAGATTGATAGCCTCTTGGATTCTCGAGAGTGTTGAAAATGACACTGTTCCATCACCGGGTGCCTTTACTTTTATCATCACAAATCAAATTATAAACATCGGGGCAACCTTGCTGGAATCTGGCTTCGGGAGATTTCCATAAGATTAATTAGGCGGCCAAAGCAAAGATGGTAAAATAGAAAGGGGGAGGGGTGGAAGGAGGAGGGAGAGTTGAACCATTCATTCCTCACAGAATGGAAAGTCAATTCAACAATGGGTAATTAGCGTGGGCCACCGATTCTCAAAGGCACTGAGGACACTGGACTCTTTCTCGCACTCTGATGTTTAGTGCCGTATTGTGGACCCCTCATTTAATTAGTGCACTTTGATACCCACAGGAGTTTGAGGCTCTAGGGCATGCTAAACACAGACTGACACCAGCAAGCTTCTGCCTCCTTCCACTCTAATTAGAGACACAATGAGCTGCAAAGACAATGTTTTACTCCAAGATTTCTTCTGCAGATACCTCTGGCAGGAAACAATCATTTATTTTGTGTCTATATTGGTATTCAGATTAAATTGTTAGCATGCAAAAGATGAGCTAAGGGCACATATCTACTAAAATGCTTTGCAGGGTTCAAAAATGATGGGAGTAATTTGTGAAAAAAAATTTTCCCTTTTGGAAACTATTTATTTTGCTCCCGTCTAATTAGAAATAAACTTTAAGTTGAAATGCATGTTGCATTCTAAAGTAAATGTCAGTACTTTCTTGAAATAGCCATAATCTCTATGCCTAAACAAATGCTTCTAAAATTATCTAACAGGGAGAGGGAGAATAAGAGGGGAACCCCTCTCCTCTGAATTCAATTGCGTTGAAATAACTAGCCAGCACTAGGGAAAATGACAAAGGTCATTTTTACAGGAAGATTGCTAATCTGTCTAGAGCTCTTTAAAGAAAGCCCTGAAATATTTGCAGTGCCGTGTTTAAAAAAATTTATAGTGTTAGTTTTGATGGACAGTTCCATGCTGATTGGAAGAATATAAATATCCCAAGGGAGACTGCCTATTGAAAATTAATCTTGGCATTCACAAATACTAGTATGTGTTGCTTTAACTATACACTGTAAATCTTTGCCACTAAAATTTAAACACCGGACAAATGTTTCTCTATGGTATTGTTACCTATGTATTTCTATAAGACACTATCAGCTTGCAAAATAAAATGTCTCAAAGCATTGCCAACCAAATGAATGAGTGCTATTATCTTTTTTATGCACCCATTTGGCCACTCAACTACCTACTTGTCTATCATATCTAACTTTTCAGAAAATAAAGCCAAGAAGTCCCAAAGGGGGAAAAAAGAATCCGTTCTGAAATTATGTCTCCACAAGATAAACCTGTCCTAACTAACTTTTGGTGCTCTTTTACACTGAAAATCTTCCTTCCCCATCTTTATTATTTAATATAAAATAGATCAGAAAGAAAACATGTTAGCATGGGGAAGTGGTTTGTTCTATTGCTCAAAGTTGCCCAATACTTTTTCAAAACATTTTTCTTTAGTTCCATTCTGAATTTACATCTGAGCAAAGACTGTTAAGTAGGTTTCATTTCCAGTGCAAAACCTGGTAGATTGTGATGATCTCCTGAGAGGGAAGAATTAAGAGAATTTGTTAATTCAGTGGAAAAGAATGCCATGATTATTTAGCAATGCCTTTCTTTAGCTTGGCTTGAGTTGAGGTGAGAGCTGGGAACAAAGGGAGTGATGATATCAGCTTCATGATTTTGTCAACTCTTTTCTAAACTGATAAGCTGGATGTTTAAACCTACTTTTCTCTCCATTCCAGTTACTTATCACTCTTACAGTTTAGAGAACCCATATCCACATCTGGGAATTGTATGGAGCCCATCTGATCTGTTAACCTAATTCCATATCTCTGGACAGGCTCATTATTCCATTTTAAACTGTATCTTAAAACTATAATCTTCGGCCAGGTGAGGTGGCTCACGCCTATAATCCCAGCACTTTGGGAGGCCGAGGCGGGTGGATCACAAGGTTAAGAGATAGAGACCCATCCTGGTCAACATGGTGAAACCCCGTCTCTACTAAAAATACAAAAAAATTAGCTGGGCATGGTGGTGCGTGCCTGTAATTCTGGCTACTCAGGAGGCTGAGGCAGGAGAATTGCCTGAACCCAGGAGGCGGAGGTTGCGGTGAGCCGAGATCGCGCCATTGCACTCCAGCCTGGGTAACAAGAGCGAAACTCCGTCTCAAAAACAAACAAACAAACAAAACAAACAACAACAACAAAAAACAATAATCTTCTTTAGGCATTTTGGCAAACTATGATTTGTGATTGATTTCCTTTATAATAATCTTGCTTGTGAACAGTGGGCAGGTTTCATGTCTGGCCAAAAATCTCAGAATCAGACATCCAGGCCAACAAACTTTGATAATCATCTTGATGTGTTATTGATGAACATTTTCATCTGAAAATGTCCCCTTATGATTGAGCAGTTCATGAAGTTCTGGTTTAGGTCATTAATAAAACATTGCCCTGCTAATGTCCTCTGGTTATTTTTTGCTAGTATTCTGATCCTGTCCATGTGTCTGGAAAAATCTATACCTATAAAAAGAATATTTAAAATACATGATTAAGCCTAAATTAAAGAAAACTCTCTTCCTTGTATATTTGAATTAATAGATATTTTCTAATTTGATGATTACTCCTATGTTAAGTATTGTATATGTTAGACCAGGAAGCTATGTGTCCATATTTTTCTAATTTGATGATTATACCTATATTAAGTACTTTATATTTTAGAAAAGTTCTGATATTTTTCAGGAAAGAGTTAGCAGTTGCATGTACTCTAGAATTTCTAGTAATAATACTTTAGTTTGCACGATTTAAAAGCAGAATACTCTCTCCCAAAGGTAACCTATTCCCCATCTAAGTTGCTGCAGTAACTGATGAATAATTAGCTAGCTATACCTTACATATTAATGTTTCAAATCATCCATCACTTGAAATCCTGAAGTCAGCCTCAGCACTCTTTCCTAAAAAAAGATTCATGCTTCCAGCTAAGAAGGCAGGGGTTCTTTTCAAATGTAATAGAAGACAATGTGCTCGAGGAGAGACAATCAGTTCCATTATGAAGAGTTTACACATGGTTAATATGCCTTCATATTTTCTGCATGTCCTATTGAAAATCATCTCATCTATTATTAAGATGTGCACTAGATTATAGGTGCTTATGGGCAATTCTTGATTTATTTTTTAAAGCAATAGACTAAGGAAAAATTATTTGAATATGCAACATCCATAGAAAAGTTGAACTTCATTGGTCACAAAGGTGGGCAGTGTTCCCAACTCACCTATTTGCAAAGTAGAATTATATTACATAGATTTGTATTTAGACATTCCTGAAGATAGAAGAATGTTAAGTGTCATGTAGCATTTGGTTAAATGTGACAGCATGGAACACCATGCTATGACATTATTTTAGATTACAGGCTGTGCCAAAAGCTATTTAACAGAACTATCAGAAAGAAGAGCCCCCAATGAAAGGTTTCTCTGCTCATCATACCTGCTTTTTAAAGTTTCCCTTATTTCCATTAGCCTATTTTCCTCCTGTTCTTCTCTATCTTCCCTTTTCATTTAGAAATTCATTTCATTCCCTCCTGTATTCAATGATGCTCCTTGCTTCAGGGGCCCTTTATAGTAATTTATTCCATATGCTTATTATCCTTTGTGTAAAAGAGTTTTGCTTTCTTTTTTCCTTGTTTCCAACTTTTAATTTTCAGATCATATCTACTCATTTCTCTGGTCTTGAAGCATAAAGAGTTTGCTTGGATCAATTTTATCAATCCACCTTATAATTTTTAAAACTTCAATTGGGTTATACAAAGTCTTTTCTTTTCCACTGAGAATTTGCTTAACTTTCCCCATATTTTCTCATAACTTAAGCATTGAGAGCTGGTATCATTCATATAATTGCTCCATACTGTTCCACTGCAGAACAATTAAACCTTGCAAAGTTTAGTGACCAGCACTGTTTAAGTTATATAAGGCAAGGTCTATAAAGGTTGTATCAATAGCAATATTATAATACCTTAAATTGAAAAATAATTGACTATCCCAAATTACATTTCCTATTCCTTAAAAATCCTGTATTACATACTTCAATAAGCATTTATTACCTATCATTTGACAATTAGATGTGTGTGTGTGTGTGTGTGTGTGTGTGTGAATAATCCATTTAAGCCAGGGAAAGACATACTTCTATGCAAAGCACACTAATGCCTAGATTTCCAGTGTGTTATGCCCATCGAATTTGGAAGGGTGTTTTGATAAAATTACAGTAAGTCATCTAATAGGAGACCTATTTAAGCTTCTTTTACCTCATTAGATAATATTGGTACATTCTACATAATAGATATTTCCTTTATGAAATTTTTGCCCATATCTATAAGTTTCCTTATTTCCAAATGGTAAAAATGTGGGATATTTATATACAACACAGTCAAGTAAACAAGAAATATGCCCTCCAAAAGTTATACTTTAGATAAGCAATTTCAAATTTAACAGATTTTAAATTTGAAGGCATTTAATTGAATACCAGTTTTGATTTATAATAAATATTAAAATAAATTCTTAAAAGTATTAAATAATAGAAGCATTGGAAACATCTTTGTTAATGTTAGACTCTTTTTCAGAAAGAGGAATAATGCTTATTTTTAAAAGCCTTGTTCTGACCTTTACTTAGTCTGAATTAGGTGACTTGGGAAAAACTAGTTCTCTGATAACTGCACTTAGTTAAAAATTGTTCAAATGAAGTTAAATTATAAAATGATTATTTTTAAAGACAATGAAAAAAGCCTTTTAGAGGTTTTCTACACCCAGATGTCTACAAATTGCTTGTATGTAATAGTCAGTATTAAAGCTCTGAATGAATATGGATGGAGGGCAGTGTGCAAACTGCCCAGATCCTCATATTATCCTAATGACTTGGAGCAGTAATTCTCAACTGCTTCACTGTCTTCTGCTGTCTGAAATACCACTTTGATGTTCACTGGTACTCCTTACAGAGAGAGGCATTCTGAATAAGAAATTTCAGCACAGACATTCTGAAATCAATACTTATTTCCAAAATGACGTTATTTTTTACTGAAGCACAAAATGATGGGCTGTTTTGGCAATGGGGTCATGCAAAAATTAACTGTTCTTTTTCTTAAATCCATGGTTCTCAACTCATGTTGCACATTAGAATCACCTGGGAAGCTTTAGAAGTGGGCTTTGCAAACTGGTGGTTTTAAAGCCTGGGTGATACTAATGTGTAATCTGAGTTGAGAAGTATTTATTAATATTTAAGCCAGTGGTTCTCACCTGGGTGGAGGGTGCATCTTGGAAATACTAGATGATATTTTCTAGGATGCACAGAATATGGGATGGGAGCCAGGGACTGTATTTTTAAAAGTTCCTACAGATTATATTGTTATATGTTTTATGTTTTTCCAAAGAAGAACCTGAGTGGTATGTTAATGTGTATTTTTACAAAGCTCACCATGTGGTTCTGGTATGCCCTTCACTTGCATTTAAGAATCACTTACATTATTTCTCCAAGCACATATGCTTTGAGAGTTATAGCTATATGCAGACTCACCCTGAACTCAATAATTTTGGGCTGTGCCAGGGGCTCCCTCAGTTTTTTTCCAGAACTGGAGAGACATGCTATTTCTGTTTATCTGTTTCTCAAAATGTTTCTTTACAAAAAAATCCTGTGGTGGGATAATAGTTCCTCTTTCTCCTCACTAAAATATATGTTTCTGGGAGCAGTTTAGATTGGAAGATGTCATTTCAAACACTTATAAATAGGATTATTCAGTGCATAATTTATCAGAGCCGTACTGAGCCACACTTCTAGAAGTGTGAACCTCAAACTTCAATGTGCATACAATTCTATTTTGTGTCATGGTGGAAAGAATATTAGCCAGGAATCATACTACTGTTGATAATTAGTCAAAACAGAAAGAAAAGGGACAGGAAATAAATTAGTATTTATTGATTCGCTATTATTAAACAATCTGCTTAATCCATCTATGAGGTAAGTGATAGTTCTACATTTTGCAGATGAGAAAACTGAGGTCGAAAGAGATTAAGTAGCTTGCTCAGAATCATAGAATTGTTAACTGAGAGCTGTTACTCTGATTCCAGGAACATCTTGTTTCCAAATCTATGTTCTTTTCATGATATCTTCCTTTATTTGTTCCTCTTCTTTTAAAACAGTAAGATGCATGAGCTTTAAGTGTATAGCTTGAAAGGTTTTAATAAATGTTTACACTCCAGTAACCATCACTTACAGCAAGACTAGCGTATTTCCATACCTCAGAAAATTCCTTCATACCTCTTTCCAGATAATAGTCTCTCTCTAAGAGTAGACTTTATTTTGTCTTTTAACATCATTGATTAGTTTTGCCTATTCCTGAACTTCATATGAATGGAAATATACATTGTACACTCACTTATGTCTGGCTTATTTCAGTAAACATAATTAATTTGAGATTCATCCATATTATTGTTAAGTATTTCTCATTTGTTTATTCATTATCCTATTGGTGGACATTTAGGTTGTTGCCAGTTTTTTTGCCTATAATGAGTAAAGCTTTTATAACTGTTCTTATAAAATCTTTTTTTAGTGTTCATGAACACTTTCTTATATTCCTTTAGGGTATGTACCCAGGAATGGAGTTGTCCTTCCATAGAATAAACACAAATTTAACTTTATTAAAAAATACTGAACAGTTTTCCAAAGTAGTGGTACCATGTTGCAAAGTATTTTTCCTATCAACAATGGATGACAGTCCCAATTGGTCCACATTATCCTTCCTTTTATTTCTTAACTGTCCTTTTATAATTTTTTTCTAAATATACAAATTCAATAAGAAGTAAAGTATAATACTTCTAAAAAACTACCTTAGAATCATATGCAAAATTAGTGAAATAAATTTTCCTAACAAGTGGATGTATGCCAATCCTGGCAAATTCTACTAAGGCGATTTTTCAAAACAAACACACACACACAATGATCACTGTAGAAGCCAGAGTAAGGGCTGAATGCAGCTCTTAATGAGAAAAGATAAATAGGAATATGCACAGGCAAGATGCCTTAGAAGAGAAAGGAGGGAGCAGGAGGCATCAAAAACAAATACAAGTGTAGACAGAACAACAAAGGCATGTCGCAAGGTTGCTGGAATCCAGAATAGATGAATGCCCCAAAGTTTTGCTTGGCAGACACTGAGCAAAGGAAGCATGGCCAGGCAGCAAAGCAGTCAGGAACTGCTTACATCAAATGGGTTCTACTGTTTAAAAAATCAAGCCTGGAATGATACTTTTAAACATCTATTTCACAAGACGAGTCTCTTTCCCCAAACTTCGCTTGATAATAGATTGATGTGATTTGAGCAACCACTTTTGTTCTTCAGTAACTCCCTTTCATTCATCAACCTGATTTTGGTTCAGATGCATAATTTATTCAGTGCTTTTCTCCCACGTGTGCTGAACTCAAGTGTGGACTCATTATGGTTTTGCCTTCTGCAATGCTTCCTCAGTGCTGTGGCCTCCCTTTATGTAACATGCTTCACTTTCTAGGCCAAATATTCAACTTCTCTTAGTCAATTTTAAGAGCTCAGCAGTATCATCTAAATCTGGAGTTCTAAATCGGTCTCTCCAGGCTAAATTTAATCACAAATCCCCATAAGGCATATAAACGACACTCACAGCATGAGCTTAAAAGTAACTCTTTGAATGACACTAAAAAATAAATAATACTCAGCTGCACTTATTGACTTCCTATTCTTGTCGATCGGCTCAATTTGCCCATAGGTATTATTCCATGCTTGTGTAGAGTTTGCTATATGTAGTGATATAACATTTAGACCCAGTTTCTTATAACTAGCCCTTCAACTTGCCCCCCCCCCAAATTTATAAAATCCACTGATAGGACTAAAGCATAATGAGCAGCAACTGCATTAAGCTTTCTTCTACCCATCAACACATCAAAAGGACTCATTCATGAAAAAGCACATAGAAAGAAACTAGGGCTTGCCACCTTGTCAGCTTTCTTGGAGTAGTCACTATTTGGTAATTGATGACCACAAAAGAAAAACGATCTGCAAATTTTATAACCTATAAAATTTGTAGGTTATATTATGTTATGTTTTATGTTATTTTTTCTGAGATGGAGTCTCACTCTGTCACCCAGACTGGAGGGCAGTGGTGCAATCTTGGCTCACTGCAACCTCTGCCTCCTGGGTTCAAGTGATTTTCCTGCCTCAGCCTCCCAAGTAGCTGGGATGACAGGCGAGTGTCACCACTCCAGGCTAATTTTTGTGTTTTTAGTAGACATGTGTTTTTACCGTGTTAGCCAGGATGGTCTCCATCTCCCGACTTTGTGTTCCACCTGTCTCACCACCCATAGTGCTGCAATTGCAGGCGTGAGCCACCACCGCTGGCAGGTAGTTTTTTAATTTGCTCATCTCTCTTGTGTTTAATAGATTGCTGAGCAGCAAACCTCAGATGGATATATCTGAAAACATGATGTATCATAAACCAATGGTTCAAATTACATCTTATCATTTAGGTATAAGTTACTGCTATGGTCTGGATGGTTTTGTCCCCTCAAAAACCCATATTTTGAAATCTAATGTTCAATGCAATGCTATTAGGAGGTGAGGTCTTGGAAGGTGACTAGGTCATGAGTTTCTATTTTCTTAAATACTATGTAATACTATGTAGATACTATTGTCTAAAGTCAGTGCAATAAAAACAGTGCAGTTGATAGGTTTTGCCAGTTATTTGAATAATAAAATAAGAATTTTACCAACTTTTTTAAAAAAAATCAACCATGAGTAAATGAAACAGTAACCGATCCATGAAAGCTTTATGTGGAATATAATTATATGACTAAAGATTTCAACAAAGTTTCAGAACCATCACCTAAATGTTTTAAGTTTAAAGAAAGAAAACATTATAGGACTGTCAAGGAGAAAGCAGCACCTTTTACACAATTTCCACAATCTCATAAAATATATACTGGAGTCAAAATCCCCACATACAATTCATTTTAGTTTTCTATTTAAACACTCACATATGAATTGAGAAAAGATCAATTATTAACCATATATTACCTTTCAGATTACTTCATACCTTTTTCCCTTTTCCATTTCACATTGTGGGTCTACCTGTTACAATTTATGACTGTCAATTAATATATTATGCAAGAAATGCACATACTGTCAAAATCACCAACTTTATAACTTTTTTCTCTCCAATTTTCTGTTTAAAATAAGTGAATCAAAGACCTTTTTTTCACCCTATTGTTTTTACTTTAAAAGCCACTCAGCTCTTAATAGAAAGGAATAGTAAGTACCAGTTGTAAAATAAGCTGTCAATCAATCAGGCACTTACACTTTGGGCAGACCACTCAGAGAGCTTTTGAAAAGATTTTTTTTAACATACAAATAAAGAAAAATCACAATTAAATCAAATGCAGATTATAAAATTCCATTTTTTATTAATTTTATTACTAGAATTTAGGTATGGTGACTGTATTAAGCTGATGTTCAAATGAGTGCATTGGAAAACATGAATAGTGTGTTGTCCAGTCAGACCATGGGAAAAGTATTCCTCCTAGTCCCCCATTCAAGTACTTGGGAGAAAGAGAGCATCCTTTCCTACTTATTTGATCCCCATAGATCTCTTGATTAGTATTTAGTGTTTTAGTAAATTATCTTTAATGGGAAAGATGAGATGAGGGAGTCAAATCCCCAGGAATAGAAGAGAAAATGATATGCTACCTGTCTTTCTGAAGGTACTTTGAAATAATGATGATGTTATGTGAATATTTGAGGTCATCTGATGTGTTTAATAAGCTATTTCTGAACTCTGTCATTCCTTTTCTTTTTTTAGATAAAAACTTTGTGGATATGACTAAACTTTTAGGTTTTTAAAAGTTTTATTTGTGTGTAGTGGGGAGCCTAAGGCACAAGATTCCATAGCAGAAAAATTGCTTTAATATGTGGGTACTTTACTTTCTTCCAGCACAGTCTCCAATATTATGTGCATCAAATAATATCCTCAAACACTGCATTTCTATCTAACTACCAGAAGTGTTTGCCCAAATAATTTGTGTTTGCAAATTTAGAAGCTGGGTTAAGACCACTGCAAAAATTGGCCCCAGATATGTCAAGTACATACAGCCTTTAGATAGCATCATAAATATTAAAGGGTAGACAACCTATATCACTACGTTCCATAGAGGTAGTACACATATCTGGTCACCTGTCACTCAAAAGAACAAGAGGCCTCAAATTTTTCTTTTGGGTACTTAGAAGTTTGACTTCAAATGCTCCTAACTTAAACACAATTTGTAGCGTACCATCACACATTCCTGGGTTTAAAGTTAAACCCAGAGTAAACTTTTCCTCCTATTTTTTTTTTCAATATAAGTGCACATTTATTTCATCTTTCATTGGCCTGCTAAGATGTGTGCTGGGACAAAACCTCAAGGGCAAGGCTGATCTTCAGGGCTCCCTTGCACTGGTTTCTGAGGGATGGCTGTTATGCATGTCTACCCCTTATAGCACAGTTCTGGCTGCAGCAAGCCAGAATGGCCATTGCTTCCTGCTACCTATTTTAAAAATATACAAGGCAGAGTAAAGCAAAGATAGACAGTTTGGAGTGTTAGAAATGGGGAGATTTGGATTTCACGACATTTTTATATTTTTTCATAGGCTGTGTTCTGAACATAACATGGCAAAAGTTGATAGTTACCAAGCCAAGCTCTCAGATTCTATGTGAGAAAGAGAGGC
The DNA here is from genome assembly GCF_049354715.1 of Callithrix jacchus. Lineage (NCBI taxonomy): Eukaryota > Metazoa > Chordata > Mammalia > Primates > Cebidae > Callithrix > Callithrix jacchus. Next base: position 86,385,480 of record NC_133512.1, on the reverse strand, counting down.
TTTAAAAAACAATTTTGGAAAGAAAAATTCCTTGGGGCCTTTTTCTTACTTACTAAAGGTAAATAAAATTAATAAAAATAGCACCCCAAATAATGTACCTTAGGGTTCACAAAATGGTTTGGAGCAAACTATCTTATCTTTATAATGTCATAAATTATTTTATTATTTGCATTATTATTCTTATTTCCATAAGAGAACACTGGAAGCCAGAGAACTAGAGTATGTCACAAAATGTTACACGTTTGATAAGTAACAGATTCAGGAATCAAACACTTAAGATTTAATTCTAAATCCCAGGACAGTTTACTAAATATCTCAAAAGTAAAATACTTTCATTTATTTTAATTATAAAAACTGTCTCCATGTATATCTGAAGTTATTGGAAATTTCACAAGGTTTGTGTAATGGGGAAGTTTATATTTCTAAACTTTAGTATTTCTGACCAAATAACAAAAGATATAGCTTCGTAGCTTTGACTTTATTTTTCTAATCACTTTTATGTAAATAGTATATTATATTTCTCTGTGGCAACAGGAAAGAGAGCTTTTACTATGTGGACTTTAGTTCTTAATAACAAAATGGGATCATTTTCTTCAAACTGATAATTTGAAATTATTAGTGTTATTTTTTATTTGAGCTACATTATCACCAGGGCATAACAAGCTTTATTTCTAGTGTGCAGGGTTGCACAGCACATCTGATCATAATTCAAGACAGAGAAAAAGAGCAAGGGATACTTTTTCAGTATGGTGAAAACTGTGGCTTTGTGCTGACTCCTTTTTGAAACTTTTAAGGTCAGCCTCTCCAATCTTATCTAAATTTTTGATTCAGATCTCTCCTCTGACTGGAGGAGGTTTGGCTACAACACCCTATCACACCTTAAATTTAAAATAAAATAAAAGGCTTGGGACACGAGGGAGAAAATGAGTTCAGGATTCCATCCAATCCTCTTATCATTTGGCCAGCGCTGACATAACAAAGTACCACAGACTGGGTGGCTTAAACCACAGAAATTTATTTTCTCATAATTCTGGAGGCCAGAAATCTGAGATTAAGGTGTCAGCATGATTGATCTCTTCTGAGGCCTGTCTCCTCTCCTTGCAGATGGATATCCTATCCCTGTGTCTTCAAACGGTTTCCCCTCTGCATCTGGTGGTGTTCTAATCTCCTCTTCTTATAAAGGTATCAGTCGTCTTGGTTTAGGGCCCACTCCAACGACTGCATTTTAACTTAATTACCTCTTTGAAGACTCTATTTCCAAATAGAGTTGCATTCTAAGGTACTGGGGGTTACAACTTCAATGTATGAACTTGGGAGGAACTAGGGACATAATTTGACATGTAAGAACGTCAACACATAAGAACCTCTTGCTTACTTCAATTGTTTCTTGAAGGAGGAGTTGCTTATCTGATTGGTCAGCTCCCAGGACTCCAAAGGGGTTACTGTACCGTGTGGTATCACAGGGCAGTAGGAAGTCATGGATGTGGGTGAAACTAAATGATATCTCACCTTTCTTTCTTGGACTCCTGCTAACAAAGTAGCATGTGAACCAAGGCCTGACCTCAAAGGGCTTTCTTTTTTGATTCTGCCACTCATGTGACAAGAGGGGAAAAGGACTAATACAGAACAGTATTATTATAATTTTCCACATTGCCAAGCAAAAATCACTTTTTGTTTTGTTCTGTTGAAAAAGATGTCCAAGTTTTAAGAGAAAAAAGAAAAATCTCTCTTGGCCTCATGGTCCCTTCTAGTTTTGGTATTAGCTCTTTCTCTCACTTTCCAGACACAATTCTGAAGTCTTTATTTTCTCACCTGTCCTTCAATTTTTTTTCCTATTGCAATGTGGTTTACTCTTCAATCAGTTTTATAATACAGCTCTCTGGAAGATCAACATTGAATCTCTAATACCACATTCAATAGACAATTTTCTCTTCTTATTTTTCTCATGAAATTTCACATTGCAAATTTTTTTCTTCCTCCAATCTATTCTCAAATCCATTTTGTTAGTTCTAGTTTTGAGATTATTACTTCTGGTAGGTTTTTAAAAATGATTATGCATTGGCATTGTCTATCCTCTGTTACCTGGAGTTCTATTTTGCCTGGTATTAAAAGTACTAAATCAGATTATTTGGTTAGTGTTTGGCTGGCATAAACTTTCCCAAGACTATAATATAAATTTTTCTGTGTGGTTTGGTTTCTAGATAAGAGCTTTCTGGTCTTTTGATATTTAAAGGTCTATTCCTTTAAAGATAATCTGTTTTTCCTCTTTAGGTGACCGTCTTTGCGTCATTAATTCTGTCATTTCACTATGATGAATCACAATTTTATTTTTTTCAACTTATTTACCCTCATTTCAATCACACACACACACACATACACACACACCCCTCTTTAGCTCCTCACATTATCTATCATTTGTGTCTCTTAACCATTCTTTTATATTTCCTACTCTGTCTCTCTGTGCCACATTCTGAGTAATTTCTTCATCTGTGTCTTCCATTCACCTATTTTAAAATCTACTTATATCTAAACTACTGCCAATTCTGCCCATTAGTTAATTTTTTTCATTTAAATAATTGTATTTTTTCTTTTATAGAAGTTTTATTTGTTTATTTGCTAGATAAGAGCTTTCTGGTCTTTTGATATTTGTTCGTATTTGTAATCTCTACATAGTTACAGAGATCAGAAGTCTGACATAGGTACCACTGGGCTAAAACCATGGCATCTAAAGGGTTGCATTCCTTCTTAAGGCTCCAGGGGAGATTTGGTTCTCTGTCTTTCACAGATTCCAGCTTGTCTCCAGGCCCCTTCTTCTGTCTTTAAAGAATAGTATCTTCAAGCCTGTCTCTCATTCTGACCCCTCTTTTGCCTTCCCCTTCCATCTTTTCAGGATCTCAGTAATTACACCGACTTCACCTAGATAATCCAGGATAATCTCCCTATTTCAAGGTCAATTGAATAACAACCTTAATTCTATTTGTAATCTTAATTCATCTTGGCCACAAAATATCTTAAAAATCATTATACCAACAATTTGGAAGTATGAGACAATGCAAATGACATTGCAAATTAGGCATTCTATTCAATTGTAATTCTTTGGTATGCTCTGTCTGCTAAGGTAGAATTTATTAAATCAAAAAACTGAGTGCAATTTATATAAGTATTTTGTTATTTTTCTGGATGTTAATTTCAAATTAAATAAAATATTTCAACATCTTTATTTTGCTTGCTGCATTTGTATTTTTTGAAAATTTAAGAGATTTATTTTAAATTTAAACATGCTATTAATCTTAAAAACAATTCCCACAATTTTTAAAAGAATATTTTCTGAAGTCATAGAGCCTTCATTTCTTATCAAGATGCTGTATTTAAATATATTTATTTTTGTTGATATTTATTTTTCTACTACAATAAACAACTTTTTGTCTAAAGCAAACAAATCATGAAAATTACTAATCAAACTCAATGATATTTGAAGTATCTACCATTAAGCAGAGAGTGAGAATTTTCTAAAGTTATTTGTTTTCAAACGAATGTCTTGTTTTCATGGAAAGGTTATAAAATAAAGCATTGTGCTAAGATACTATTTCAGGATTTTATCACAAAATACACATATTACACACACAAAAAAGTTTAAAAATTTGAAGTGTCACAAGTACAAAAAAAGAATATGTCATCTGATTATCCCTCTAACGAAAACCTAAAATACAAATAAAAAAAATATTTTTAAAGAGTCACCTTGAGACCAGGTGTGGTGGCTCAGGCTTGTAACCCCAACTTTGGAAGGCTCAGGCAGGCAGATCGCTTGAGGTCCAGGAATTCGAGACCAGCCTGGCCAACATGGTGAAACTCTGTGTCTACTAAAATTACAAAACTTAGCTGGGCATGGTGGTGGGTTTCTGTAATCTTGACTACTTGGGAGGCTGAGACAGGAGAACTGCTTGAACCCAGGAGGTGGAAATTGCAGTGAGCCAAGATCAAGCCCCTGCACTCCAGCCTGGGCAACAGGGAGGCCAAATATTAAGGAAAGTCAGAAAGCCAGACAGTTTAACAGAAGAACATGGAAAATTGCTTTGTGTATACTAGAATACAATAGCTACAATATGTCGTGAAATTTTAAAATGTGTATCTAAATAAATCATACATAAAAGGCAATATCATGGTGATATTTAAGAACAAGAATAATAATGAAAATATCATATATAAAAACATATGGAATGCAGATAGGCAGTATCTAGAAGGACATTCATAAACTTTAAGTACCCATGTTAGAAAAGAAGAAATTAATTAATGAGCACATAATTCGCTTAGGTCAGGGAAGGAGGAGCAGTATACACCTAAAGTAACTTGAAGGAAGAAAAATATAAAATGGGAGAAAAAATTAATGAAACCAAACAAATATATAAAGGATCAAACAAGACATATTTTGCTCTTCCACCGACCTCCTACCCGCCCCACTTAAAAAAACTGATAAAATGTCCAAACCTATGGAAAATCTCATGGTAAATTGGGAGAAGCTAAAACAACACTAGTAATGTGAAAAGGGACATGGATATAGAAAATACAGTGGTAAAAATGTAAGAAGAGAATAGGAACATCATTATCACAAGAAATTTGAAAATTTAAATGAGAGGACACATTTTTACACCAACATAATTCTACAAAGTGAATTATGGGAGTATATATGAAAACAGAAAGAAATGGGTATGTAAAGAGTTTCATAGCTTTTAACAGGGTTAAATTGGTAGCTTAAAATTAAAACTTCAGGCCTAAGCAATTTTACTAGTAAGTTATTCCAAACATTCAGTGAATTGATGTGATAATTTTACTTATTTGTTGTGATGAAATAATTTTAAACTAAGTATTGCAGAGCAGATGAAGATATTTCCTAATTCATTTTATGACACCAATTTAACCTTGGTAGCAAATCCTGCTGAAGATGAGAAAGAAAATTATATGCCAACTTCATACATAAACATAGATGCAAAACAAAATATTAGTAATTAAATTTAACAGTTTAATTGTGTAACCAAGCAAAGGGAGGGAAGGAGAAAAGGAAGGGGTGGGGGTGGGAGGGGAGGGAAGGAGGTAGGGAGGGAGGGAGAGAGAGAGAGAGAGAGAGAGAACAAGCTGAGTTTGTGTAACGCAATGCAAGTTTGTTTGAATGTTAACAATAATCAAGTTTTGTATTTTATTATATTAGAAGCTAAAAGGAGAAAAATCAAATGTTAACCTCAAGAGATACAGAATAGGTGCTTGAGAAAGTATTTTAAATGTTTTCCTTCCACTTTTGCCTATATTCACAATTATCTGCAAAACCAGGCATTACTTTTATAATAAAAACAATAACTTATTTTAAATTAAATCTCATTGTCTAAAATGGAATTCTTCATCTTCCTTCCCAAATGTTCTTCACTTGCTGACATTTCTATCACAACAAATGTAATCATTTTTCTGCTTTTCCAGACTTAACACTCTAGTGAATGATTTCTTCCTGTTGAGTTGGGAGGACGTTGGAGGGAAGGATGATACCTGCAAACAATACTATGTTGTTCTCTGATTGGCCAGACCTGTATCTCATGCCTCTACCCTGGAGCAATAGTGTAGCTTAACTTGAACCATATACATCAAAAGTAGGGTAGAGCTGGGAACCTTAAAAATAAAATTGTGGTACTGCTTGCAGGAGAAGAAAAACGTATGCTGCAAAGTTTTCATGTTTTAACTTTTTAAAACATTTTTAAAGTTCAATATGAGGCTTTTGCCTGTTGTTTGGGGATGTACATGGCAGACTATCAAAGCATATTCCTTATTTTTGCCTACTGAGTTTAATCTGACAACTGGTTTACAGTAGATTTAGATCATGTGTTTTGTTAAGTCAATGATTATGCTGTTCATATTTTTAGTCCTAGTACCTAGATAGTGCCTGACAGTAACATTGAGTTGCTTGCATTTATAAGCTAATCATGTTCCTTTCATGTGATATTGACTTTATTGTCTTCTTAAACAGCTATTTAAACATTTCATGTTCTAAAGCCTTACTTATACTTATTTCTGCACCTTACAGAATTACTGAGCTCATAATTCTAATGCTAATGCTCTTTATAGTTTTCAAAAATCCAAAAATATTTACTATACTAAACAAAAAAGAGGCTATAAGTATGTTTAAGCCTTTTCCATTAGAAAACTATCCCTTCTGTATAAATGAGTTTGCATAAGCAGCAAGCAATAGAAAACTCAGTGGGAATACATTTCCCTTAACCTAATAAGTTTTCCATCTATTTTCTTCTGGTCAATTCCATGTACTAATAACTACATACAAAAGTTTTGTCTTAAAAAATGCTTCTCAAATTTTAATGTTCTTATCAATCACTTGGAAATCTTGTTAAAATGCAGGTTCTGATTAAGTAAATCTAGGTAGAGCTTGAGATTCTAATAAACTCTCACATGATGCCAATGTTGTAATGACAGTGAACAGTCTATAGTTACTCTTACATTTACAGAATTATCAGCCAGGCCCGGTGACTCACACCTGTAATTCCAACACTTTGGGAGGCCAAGGTGGGTGGATCAACTGAGGTCAGGAGTTCAACACCAGTCTGGGCAACATGACAAAAACACGTCTCTACCAAAAATATGAAAGTTAAGCCAGGAATGGTGGCATGTGCCTGTAGTCCTAGCTACCTGGAAGGCTGAGGTGGGAGAATCGTTTGAGCCAGGGAGGCAGAGGTTGCAGTGAGCCAAGATCATGCCACTGCACTACAGCCTGGGTGACTGAGTGAGACCCTGTCTCAAGAAAAAAAAAAGAAATAATTATCAGCACTTAGATTTGGTGTTCTGATCAACCCCTTAGTTCTTAGTTTTTTTTTAAAAATTTCTGCACTTGTTGGAGTGCAATGGTACAATCTCTGCTCACTGTAACCTCCGCCTCCTGGGTTCAAGGGATTGTCCTGCCTCAGCCTCTCGAGTAGCTGGGATTACAGGCACCTACCACCATGCCCAGCTAATTTTTATATTTTTAGTAGGTGTTTCTCCATGTTGGTCAGGCTGGTCTTGAACTCCTGACCTCATGATCCGCCTGCATCAGCCTCCCAAAATATGGGATTACATGTGTGACCCACTGTGCCCAACCTGGTTCTCAGTTTTAATGGTCTCCATATGAAGGCTTTAACAAGTAGAGTTGGGTTAAAAAAAAATACAGTTCTGAGAAAGAAACCACCCATAATCCTATATTTGTTCCAATTTGATTCCTTTATCTTTTGTAGAACATTCAATGAGAGAGTGATTTTATTAGTTTTATTCTAATCAAGGCTACCAAGCTTCTAGATTCTGGACGGGAAGAGTAAGGTCCTTACCTTTGCCCTTTGCCCTACCTCCTTCATTCAGTCATTTCCATATTTCGGAGTTTTGCTTCTTATTTTGCAAACAAGAAGTTTAGAGGCAAAGCCATTCCATGTGTGGTTAATTTGGTGACTTAATAACTTTATCAAGGATCTAGGTTGTTTCCGTCTTTCCGGGATGCCAACCTCACTTTGTTGCTTATGCACTTAGGCTAGTGTCCTTCATTTTCTCAAGATGTTTGCTTTAGATCCAGGTGCTAAATTCACATGAAAACATGCTGAGGCCAGAAAGGGTCTGTTCCTTTTTACATAACCTTTCAGGAGGAGGACTCATTTCCAAGAAGTCCCTCAGCACAGTTCCATTAAGTCTCAGTTAAAATTTTATTACTTATCCTACCAAGGAGAAACACAATCATGACGGGCTTAGAATAGTCAAATGTTCTAATTTTGTTTTGTAATATTTTATTTGTAATACTCATCTCTTGTGACTGGATAATAGTAGCCCTACTTGTTTTGAGGCACATGAATATGGCTTCCCAGAACAAAATCAGGCTCTGCTGACAGAAAAGATGGAAGGAAATGAATGGATATTGTACTCTAGTCTCACTCAAGGTAGCCCTAAAAATAACTGACCCCTCCCATCACAGAAGGCAGCTCTTCATGGATACAACTATATAGTCTACATAAAGATTTACCTTCCCTGCCTGCAATGCTCTTGCAAGCAGCACTATTCATGAACTTGTAAAATGATTTGATAAACTGCCATTTTCCCCATGTATCTTCTCTGACTAGGGCCTCATTTTACGGCAATGGTAGCCAGTTTGAAAGAATAGTGGAATGGCCCACTGAAGGCTCAGTTATAGTTCAAACAAAGAGACAATACCTTGTGAGATGAGAATACTATTCCTACATAGTAGGGTTTATGTTTTAATCCAGCAGCCAATTTAGGCTTCATTGATAGGATGCATAAGTCTGCAAGTTAAAACACAGAGGTGAAAATGGCCTTTCTCACAAATTACTCCTATTTTTTGAGACAGGGTTTCACTCTGCCAGCCAGGCTGGAGTACAGTGGCACGATCACAGCTCACTGTAGCATTGACCTTCCAGGCTCAACCAATTCTCCTGCCTTCTGGCCTCCGCCTCCCACATAGTTGGGACTATAGTTATGTACCACTGTGCCTGACTAATTTTTCTTATTTTGTTGTATAGACGGGGTCTCACTATGTGGCCCAGACTGATCATGATGAACTCCTGGCTCAAGCAACCCTGCCACCTTGGAGCAATCTCTCAAAGTTCTGAGATTGCAGGCATGAATCACAGTGGCTAAACCCACCACCCCCCAATTATTCATACAGTAGAAGAAATTTTGCATCCTGTCCCAAAGAATATGGTTTAATAATGTGAAGGTCATAATGCCCAAATCCTTCCATGAGTCAATATCGACATCTTCCCAATGAATTGGAAGCTAAAACCATTCCCAGGACATTTGGGCTTCTCATGCTGCTGAACCATCAGGCAGAGAAGGTAGAGATCATTTCACTGTCCTGGGCAATTTGTCACAGTAACTAGAAAAAAATTGTGTTATTGTTACTTAAGAGACTCTTCTTGGAACTTAGAGGCCTCACTAGGGTATCACTTGATACTCCCTTGCCTTATTATTTTTAGAAAACTGCACTAATTCAGTGAAGACATGACCACCAATGGCTCAGAATCTATGAGAACAAATGCATGAGTAACTCCATCAGATCCAAAACTCTGCAGAGGTAAAAGGGCTGGCAGAGGATAAGGAAAGCAAAGAATCATAGCATAGTTGCTATGATTATCAGCATAGACCTCATAATCTGCTATAGAAATGAAGAACATAGCAGCTATAGTTTGTGTTATTATTTATATTTGATAACTATTTTCTTATTTTTGCACTTCTACATTATCTGAAGAACATTAGTTGTGCCTAATGTTTTAGAATTTTAATTAACGATTGGTCAATTAACTATCTCAGGATGCCCTTGGATTCCTCTAGAGATCCTAACTGATTCATCTGCCTTAGGGAATCTCATCTCTTCCCATGGGTTTATTTTTCACCAGCATGCAGGGGAATTTCTGGCTCCAACTCTCCCATAAGCTGCAAACACTGATAACCCACTGCCTACTGGTTGTCTTCACTTAGGTTATCCGTTTTCCTCTTCAGACCCCATAGTTGCTGGTATTCTCACTGAGCCAATTGACTAACCTGGGTAAACATCTTAGATTATTTCTTGCTCTTCTCTCTTTTTGTCCAAGGCAGTTGTCTTATTCTGTCTAATGAAATACGTAAATATTCATTCTATCCCATTCTCAAAATTACCACGACAGACTAGGTTAGTTACTTATTTTATCTTGTTTGGATTATCAAGAATATAACAAAAATAAAAATGGGGCCTTAGTTGCCATATGGACTCACATTCAAAGAAACAGCAATCAAGAAATAAAAAAATAAGAACAAAACAAAACCCAGAACCCTTAATCTCATTTAATCAGATATAATTGACTCGATCTTTTAGTAAATACCAAATGACAAAAGAATACTACTAATAAAAAGCAACTACTTTAAATTGCTCCATCTAATCTCTGTCTCTTTACCCATTGCCCATGTGGATGACAACTTCCTAATCTTAAGCATTGTATCCCTTCTCAAAACTCAACTCTAGTATATCATTTTCCCCAGCTTGTGATTTCTTCTTTTTCCAGTATTGTCCCCTAGAAGGTCTTAGTGCTATGCTGGAAGACCTAAAATCTTCCTTACAAGTTGGAGAGAAAGGGAAATGAGCTGTAGGATAAAGCAAAGAAGGGGTTACTTTATTAGATTCCTGTGTTTCCCTCCTAGAGAACTAGATACCTGGCCTGGAGCAGTGGCTCACACCTGTAATCCCAGCACTTTCGGTGGCCGGGGCCGGTGGATCACCTGAGGTCAGGAGTTCAATACCAGCCTGGCCAACATGATGAAACCCCTTCTCTACTAAAAATACAAAAAAAAAAAAAAAAAAAAAATTAGCTGGGCGTGGTGGCAGACACCTCTAATCCCAGCTACTCAGGAGGCTGAGGCAGGAGAATCACTTGAACCCAGGAGGTGGAGGTTGTAGTGAGCTGAGATTGTGACATTTTGTACTCCAGCCTGGGTGACAAGAACAAGACTGCATCTCAAGAAAAAAAAAAGAAAAAAGAAAAAGAGAGAATTAATTATACTTTTTCCTGCTATATGGAAGCTCTTCTTCTTTACATATTCACACATCAGCATTTACTCTCCACATAAATTCTGCTTTCTCCCTCTTGTTGGGTCAAATAACATTACTTTTGGCATTTTGTGGAGTATGGTCTAAATTTGTCTTATTGTCTGCAACAAATGTTATAAATATGGACCATCCCCACCTCTTCTGATGTCTGCAAAGGGCCAGAGGTCAGTTAGTGGTCATTGCTATCCTGTTTGTGATCTTTCTTGCTACACTAGAAGGAAATTGGTAGGTTCATTCTCCAAACTCAGTCTAAGTTGGTTTTAGGGGATTGCCAGGCAGAGTGGGAAACCTGATTATCAGTACTTACTAGGAGCTCTCCTGCTGAAGGGCTTATTTCAGGAGGCTGACTTCTACCTGCAGCACTTCATAAACTCAATTTCTGTTCTGGAGGGAATCCGTGGTTATCTTTGTTCTTCCTTAGGTCTGATTAGCTAACTTCACCAATAGTGAGAAAACTAAGGGTCTCTCAGTTTTAAGATGAGAGATAAGACTCTCCAATCTTTTATTACAAATCTTCACAAGAGGGCCAGCTCCAAATTGTTCTAAACTTCTGTTGTGTGGGCTCTAATGGTTATCTTTCAAATCTGATATATTTTTTCAAAAGTGAGGGAGTATTCATTGTTCACAGGTGCACAATGAGACATTTAACATAAGAGTTGCAGACATTCTCTGCTCTGCTTTTTAACCACCACAAAACAGTTAGTCACCATGATGGAGATCATGGTGGTCTTGAGACCATGAATTTTCTCTAGTACTGGGTCTTTTGGATGCTGACTTCAGTGCTCAACATTTTTCTGCCTCTGATACCTGTCACTTCTGTAGAATTTCAGCAGCATGTTTCAATCATGAGGCAAACCAATTTTTCTCTAATCCCGGTATGGTGATCCCTGTGAATTCCTGATCCCGTGTTTATGCTAGCCATTAATCTATCCCAGTTGTTCTGCAGCCTACCTGACTCATGGTAGACACAAACTCCACCGGGGGTCAGGTTTCTGCCCTCTTTCTCAGGATAAGTCTAATTTCTTGATAAATTTGATATGGGTTAAAACCCTATTTTCCACCTTATAATTTGAACATTAAAAAAGCAGAAAACTGGGGCAGTCATTGGAATGAAAAAATAGGATTAAGGGAAATATTTTTTAAGATAAGTGAAAATTAAGCCATATTATATTAGTTTAATTGGAAGGTTTAATTGCATGAATGAGAAATTAATGTTCTGAGACTGAGAGAAGAATATCACAGACACAAATTCCAAGAGAAAAGGAGAGGAAATGGCATGCAGGGTGAGTATGAGTGGAAGAATATCCCTTTGAATGGAGTAAAATCCCTTTAATTGATAGTGCAGCTGGCAGAGAGTCTATATGCACTACTTCAACTCCTTCCAGCATCAGTTCAGTCTTCCCCATCACAGTACTAAGTGACTTTTGTCAAAGTCATCAATTGTCTTCATCTTGATAAGCCAATAATAATTTTTGGCTTTTATTTTTATGAACTTTCACCAGTATACAAACTATTTGACTACTCCTTTACTCTTAATCCATTGTCTGCTCAAGGTGACTTTTCCTCAATTTCCTTTCCTTGTTTCCCCTCCTATACCAGACTTTTCAGTGTCAGAATTTTTCAGGTCTCTGTTCTTCACCTTTGTCTTTGTCTTTCTATGTGCTTGGTTTCAAATAATATATGTGTGCTGATGAAGTTCAAATGTATACCTCTCACCCAGATCTTTCCCAAGTAGACATTTTGTTCTTCTCATATTAATATCTAACAGGTCGTGATTAATTTATCATGACCAACACAAAACTCATGACTTCCTACCTCATACCCACCCTCTCTCCCTTCAAACACACACCTCTTCCCAAGACACCAGTAGATGGACTGTACTACTGTCCTCCCAACTGGTTGCTTGGTCTTTATAATACCCTCTTCCCTGCGCCATGACTTACACATATAGCAGCAAGAGATATTATCCATAGCTGTTAGAATGGCTATTACCAAAAAGACAAAAGATACCAAGTGTTGGTGAGGATGTGAAGAAAAGAGAACTTTTGTAAACGGTTGGTGGGAATGTAAATTAGTGCAGTCATTATGGAAAACATTATAGAGTTTCCTCAAAAAATTAAAACTAGAACTATGGCTTTAACAATCCCATTTCTGGTTATATATTCAAAGGGATTTAAATCAGTATGTTGTACCATAAAGACACATATTATGCTATTAACATATATTCATATGGCACTATTCACAGTAGTAAAGATACAGAATCAACCTAGATGTCAATCAGCAGTAAACTGGATAAAGAAAATGTGGTACATATACATTGAGTAATACTACGGATCCGTAAAAGAAATGAGATCATGTACTTTGCAGCAACTTGGATGGAGCTGGAGGCCATTGCTTTAGCAAACTAATACAAGAACAAAAAAACCACATATTATATGTTCTTCCTTATAAATGGTAGCTAAACAATATGAACATGTGGGCACAAAGAGGGGAACAACAGACATCAAGGTTCACTTGAGGGTGGAGGATGGGAGAAGGAAGAGAATCAGAAAAAATACCCAATAGAGTATTTTTATTTTTACAAAAAGTACCTGATAGGGTACTATGCTTATTACCTGAGTAATGAAATGATTTGTACACCAAACACCTGTGATATGAGTTTACTTATATAACAAACCTGCACATATACCCCCAAACCTAAAATAAGTTACAATAAAAAAGAAATCAGTTATAATTAAAAAAAGAGATAATTTACACTCCCTCATTCATTGCAGCATTATTCACAGTAGCCAAGATATGGAGTCAACCTAAGAGTCTCTCAATAAATGAATGGGTAAAGACAATGAGACAAATATACAAAATGGAATACTATTCAGCCTTAAAAATGAAGGGAATCTTTATCTGTGACAGCATGGATGAAACTGGAGGACATTACACTAAATGCAATAAGCCAGGCACAGAAAGATATATTCTGCATGATCTCATTTGTATGTGGAATCTAAGAAAGTTGAACTCTTAGAAGCAGAGAGTAGAATGGTGGTTGCCACAGAGCAGGGTGAGGGGCAGCTGATGAGATGCTGGTCAAAGAGTTTGAGGTTTTAGTTAGGGTGAAGAAGTCCAGGAGATCTATTATACGGTATGATGGCTATAGTTAATATTAATAATAATGTATATTTGAAAATTGCTGAGAGAGTTAATCTTAAATGTTCTCACTGAAAAATTAGGTATGTGAGGCAATGGCTATGTTTATTAGCTCAATTTAGCCATGCCACAATGTATACATATATTGAAACATTACATTGTATACCATAAATATATAAAATTTGTATTTGTCAATCATATTGTTTTACATTACTTAATTTTTAAGTGAAAAATAAAATTATATATATTTATCATGTGCAGCATGTTTTGAAATACATATACACTGTGAAATGACTAATTGAGCTAATATATTTATCATATCTTAGTTTTTAAAACGTGTCACATTGTTACAAATACTAGTCCTATTAAAATGTAATCTCCTCAGAATGAGATCTCTGTACTCTAAAATTCCTCAGTATTTGTTGACTGATATAAATTCTTAAGAAAAGTTTTAATCCTTCTTTTCACATTAGCAAACACAAATGTCTGGGTCTCAGCCTGAAACATCAGTTGCTGAGGTCTACATTCCTTCCCAGATCACAGTTCCAGTCTCAGCATCGTCTCCACCATGTTCCTTTGTTTTCTAATAAAATTTCAAGAATAATCAGGGTCAATGTTTGCATTTCTTTTCTTTCTTTCTTTCTTTTTTTTTTTTGAGACAGAGTTTCGCTCTTGTTACCCAGGCTGGAGTGCAATGGCGCCATCTTGGCTCACTGCAACCTCCGCCTCCTGGGTTCAGGCAATTCTCCTGCCTCAGCCTCCTGAGTAGCTGGGATTACAGGCACGTGCCACCATGCCCAGCTAATTTTTTGTATTTTTAGTAGAGACGGGATTTCACCATGTTGACCAGGATGGTCTCAATCTCTTGACCTCGTGATCCACCCGCCTCGGCTTCCCAAAGTGCTGGGATTACAGGCTTGAGCCACCGCGCCTGGCCTTGCATTTCTTTATAGCATTTAAATATTTCTTTTTCATCTCTGCCATTCTCAATATACTTTAAATGGACAGCAGCTACTCATCTCAAAATTGCTTCCTTCTAACATCTCAATCTCTAACCTAAAACTTTTCTCAAATTATAAGCTAGAGGTTCTTCACTTTTCTGCCTTTCCTCCTGCCTTTTTGAGAAATACCTTATAGTTCTATTTCCAAAGTAAATCCTCTTCGTTTTCCTTGTGATATTCAATTTGGCAGTTTTATCTCTCCCATTATTTTTATCAACATAATAAAAGGCTTAGTAACCAAGTAGAAAGTGGGCACGGAGGGACCCAGAGGCAGCAGAAAGAAAGGCCTGTGTACTAACATCAATCTCCATCTCTCATCCCTGGAGTCCAGGCTTACACTCTCATCAGTATAGTCTCTAGGAAATGTGAATTACATTTTTTTTTAAATTAGAGATAGGGTTGTGTTATGTTGCCTAGGGTAGTTTTAAACTCCTGAGCTGAACTACATCTTTCGAATTCTCTATTTAATCAGGTCCAAGGTCTCCAACCCTAGATATGAGTACAAGAAAATCAAGGATTAGATATCTTTATTTCACCTTAGTTTACTGACTGACTGGTATAGTCCAGGATCATGACAGGCACTCGATAAGTATTTATTGAATGAATAAATAAATGACAATCGGGCCGGCCGCGGTGGCTCAAGCCTGTAATCCCAGCACTTTGGGAAGCCGAGGCGGGTGGATCACGAGGTCAAGAGATCGAGACCATCCTGGTCAACATGGTGAAACCCCATCTCTACTAAAAATACAAAAAATTAGCTGGGCATGGTGGCATGCGCCTGTAATCCCAGCTACTCGGGAGGCTGAGGCAGGAGAATTGCCCGAACCCAGGAGGCGGAGGTTGCGGTGAGCCGAGATTGCGCCATTGCACTCCAGCCTGGGTAACAAGAGCGAAACTCCGTCACAAAAAAAAAAAAAAAATGACAATCTTTTACAACGTGTCTTTATGTACCATAAACTCAGTCATATTTGTTTCAATCTATCTTCAAACTGCAATGCTGGATCATTTCAAGTTCCAGAAACACAGGGTGCCATTTTCCTTCTTCATTTCTTTCCTCATTTTCCCCCCATGAACAAAACGAATCTCTAGATTGAACTTCAGCCTATATTCTACTTCCACTGAATTCATTCTTCAAAATTTCCACAAGGGTAAGAGTCATCATGTTCGTATCCATTTAGTCTCTTTCATGCATTGTAGATGAGCATTGATAGGTGCTCGGTAGATGCTTGCTGCCTTAAATAAAATGGAATAATTTTGCCTTCATCACAAAGATTTTCACATAGTATGTCATAATCTCATCCCAATAGTCTTTCCGTATTGGCAGAGTAAATATTATTTCCCTTTTGCATATCAGAAAAGTTTTAAATGGTTTGTTGGATACAACATGATTTATGATAGAGGTGGCACTAAAATTCACATCTTCTAATCTAATTTATTTTTCCCAGTTCATAATAGAGATGTTTGAGTACATTTTCAGGGTGCCAGGGAATCTAGTTGGATTTAGCAGCCATCTAGGGTCTCATGGCAAAATACTTTTTTTTTTTTTTGCAATTTTGTTTCATTTTGTCTTTTTCCAAACTGTGATCTGTGGAAGGTCTATTTCAGTAGAGAATCTGAGGATGGATGAGGAGGAAACATTTTCTCGCTTTGAGCTCCAGAAGTTTCTCTGGAGACATAGGGGAGGAATCAGGATTGTTTTGTATAAAGATTTTTTTTTATAATAAAAACACTATATTACATTTGCAATTTTATCCCACTTCACAGTATTAAGCACAATTTCTAAAAAACTTAAAACATGCCATTTTTATTAATAGTCCATTTAAAACCACCAAACATTTTGATGTCAATTACTAAAACAAGGTTTAACGCTGTCAAAAAGCATTAGTGCTAAAAACAGTCATCCTCTCTGTATTTTCATCTGCAAAGCATTACAGTTTATAAAACAATTTTAACTCTGAATACGTAAGGCCTTATATGAAGGTTTCCATATGTTAAGAATTTTATTTGTGTGTTTGATTTTAAATTGCTTTGAAAAACAGACAGTTGAGGTTTATAGAAAGGAATCTTTCTTTTAGGAAATAAATGTCTCAAAAGTGCAGGGCACCAGCAGTAAAAACATTCTGACCACAAATCAGAAACACATTGGGAAGTGTTTGTTGAGTACACCTTCTGAAACCAGTATTTTGTTTCTATTTGCTGGAAAATTGAAAAATCTGTTGTTTCTTGGCATGGCTTCTTGGCCCAGCCCCAGATTTCTTGTGCAGTAGATGGCATTATTGAATATATATACACAGCGAAGCTGCTTGGCTCTCTCTGTTTTTATTAAATAAATTTTAAATATAAAATGTACCTGCTAACAATACCATGATTCAGCTATAGCTGCTACCCAAATCAAATTAGTTTGCATATTCTTTTTTCTTTCCCCTTAAAAATTGTATCTGAGACAAGAAAAAAAGAGAAAGAGAAGATGACAATTAATCAGTGTTTTGGCTGCCGAGTGGCATCTGGCCAAAAGCCACCAGGCTGACAACTGGAGTTTGGAGTGTGTTTTTGCAAGGCTAATTTAAGGTGAACCTAGATGGATTCAAGATTTATAAGCCTTAAAATGTCCTGACTGGAGCAAAGTTCAAGTAAAATAATCTGCTGCTCACTGCACAGACAGGGCTCAGCCCACACTGCCCTGTGATTTGTCTATAGTCAAGGAGAATTTTAAAAACAGGCAGAAGGACTGAGTTTCTGTGTTTCACTTCAAAGGTCTTCTAATAACTGAGAGGATTATACTCTTTTAACCAGCTAAGAAGTTTAGGTGGTTTTGAGCGAGTGCTTTTATAGCTATCAATAATTCTAAGTTTAAACTTTAAGGATCGTCTCTACTGTACATCTCCTTTAACACATTAATGACTGTGAGAAACTCGTACTTCTGTCTTATAATTTCATAATTTCAGAATAAATGACAGAACTTTTCAAAAAACTGAAAACTTTTCAAAAAATTGAAAAGACCTCTGGGGCTGCACAGAGCGGTGGGAATGGGATTGAGAAACAATCTTGAGAACCATTTAATTAAACATATTTAGCCTATTTGAAATAATTTTTTAAATGCCCTGAATATAAGAACATATTTTTCAGAATAATTGCTAAAAAAAAAAATGGAAAATGGACTTCAACATTAGTTGTTGTATCCAAGCATGTTATAGCCAAAATCACTTGACTGGGAGGAAGTTCAAATGCTTACTTTCTAGTGGCAAAAAGAAAAAAAATTAATGAACAAAAGGAAACCTTTCTCTATATGAAACATTAAGGATAGTTTAATAGAAATGAAAAGTAGCAAACGGAAAACAGCTATTACTTTTAACAAGAAAAGAAAACATTAACCATAGTTGTGAATGAATGCCCTTTATCAAAGGAGTTTCATTTTCTTTCTTCCTGTTTATCATTATCAGTAGAGAGCTGAAATACTCTATAATGCAGTTTCTGTGTCTAATAGATACATAAAAGTAAACAATCATAAGGTTAAAGTGCAGCATCGATTTGTTAAAAATAAATTAAATTCCATGGTGTATATGTGCCACATTTTTCCAATCCAGTCTATTATCAATGGGCATTTGGGTTGATTCCAGGTCTTTGCTATTGTAAACAGTGCTGCAATGAACATTCGTGTACATGTGTCCTTATAGCAAACTGACACAAGAACAGAAAATGAAACACCGCATATTCTCACTCATAGGTGGGTGATGAAAAATGAGAACACATGGACACAGAAAGGGGAGTACTAAACACTGGGGTCTATTGGGGGGAAAAGGGGAGGGCCAGTGGGAGGGGGAGGTGGGGAGGGATAGCCTGGGGAGAAAAGCCAAATGTGGGTGAAGGGGAGAAGAAAAGAAAGTACACTGCCATGTGTGTACCTACGCAACTGTCTTGCATGCTCTGCTCATGTACCCCAAAACCTATAATCCAATAAAAAATTAAAAAAAAAAAAATAAATAAATAAATTAAATTGTCACACAGAAAACACACTGTGTTATTTTATAAATTTCCTTTTCAAATGGGCTCAGAAAGAGACACCTATGATGGTACAGGGAATTGCAAATTACCTCATTTAAAAATAATAAAATGATATTTCAAAGTAATAAGTTACATCTTGTAAACAATAGTTGATACTTATAATGGTTCTGGGAAAAAGCAGGGAAGGAGCTTTTGAGATTTTAAGTAACATCAGCCTTTATAAAAGAAACAACAAAATAATTAAACAGTTGTTGTTTCTTTCACTTTTAAATATTATTCTTAAGCTGCACTAGTATATTTTTCCTGGCAGCAGTAGAGATAAATATGGATTGTTGCACTACAGATGAAAAACGAATTGTGCAGAGCCTTGTAAATTGCCAGACATCAAGCAAGGGGTTACTCATTCCCTCAGCACTCTTAACTTTAAACAGCCTCAATTTCCCCCCTAAACACACTTTTTTATTTTCTACAAATGTGCATATGTTGTATGTGGAAGCTTGGCAAGTTCTTTATCTGCTTCTTTTATTTTAAGGTCTACTTTCCACCTGCGTTGGGATAGGGGTAGCAAGATGTAAAATGGTCTAGCCAGACAGTGGGGACATGCCTTCCCTGGGAGAGAAGTTCGATCTGTTTTCTTCTGTAAATGAAAGGGACTTTGATAAACATAGAATCATATTTTTTTTAGCACAGTACTTATTTTCCAACACATGTAGCATCATCTTAGAAATAGAATTTGTGCTGATCTTTATTTCCTTGGCTCAGGAACCAAGGGTACCCAGATGCTCTGGTAAGTTTTGCATTGGTTTCATTCTTATGTAAGTGTGTTTGTTATGATTAGACTCATTTGAAAAGCTCAGGACCAGATGAATTCACAGCTGAATTCTACCAGAGGCACAAAGAAGAGCTGGTACCATTCCTACTGAAACTATTAAAAAAAAAAAATTGAAGGATAGAGACTCCTCCCTAACTCATTCTATGAGGCCAGCATCATTGTGATACCAAAATCTGGCAGAGATGTAACAAAAAAAAAAAAACTTTTCAAATGTTCTAGTTTAACTCATACCAAGAAGTCTTCTATGATGCTGTGGATGTAGCCTTTAATTGTGAGGGCTTTGAACCCTGGGGCTGGGGTTTAGGGGTAGGGATCTTCAGCAGGGGACACCCCACTCCTTGCAGTGAGAAAACTGAAATCCCCATGAGCTGCACTCTCATACACTGCCTATTAAAGGAGTAGATTAATATGTTTTCTTCTGATATTTCATATGCATTTTAAATAATGAATTTATTTGTTTATTTATTTGCTTATTCATTTATCTGTTTGCAGCTAGGAAGTATTGCATTCCTATTAGAAAATGCCAGGTGTTTCATTAACCAATCCCTAAGCATATTGTAGTGTGGATTATCTTCTAGAAATAGGTGCAACTCATAGGACTGATTTTAAAGAAAGTTTTGTTTTCATTCCTCTTTCCAATGCAGCAGGGATTGGAGACAGAGCAACTCCAGAGCAACTCCAAAGCCACATCTTAAGCTTCACCTCTGGCTGATCAGAAATACATTTTAAGATTGGGCCTTCCATTGATGTAATAATCTTAATCTCATCAAAAACAGGAAAAGGGTAAATTGCCACCTATTCATGACTTCTACTCAATTAGTGACATTCTAGTTCTATGACACATCTCCATTGTTACTGCATTATTGGCTGCCATTTATTCTGTATTCTTTAAAAATCCAAAGGCATTGACTTAAAATGTGTGCATTTATCATTGATTTTCAAGATACTCAATTAATATGGCAACATTAAAACACATTTTTCTCCTGAAGATACAACAAACCTACTATCTTTGGAGTAATTTTGTGGTAAGATTTTTCTGATTACTTTCTTCACTCTATGCAGCAGTTGCAGAAAAATTTCTTCTCCAATTTTAGGTACAATGGAAGTTATAAAAACAATAGTGAAAGAAAGATGTAATTTTTCCCCCCCAGGGATACTTCCTACTTTCTGTAAAAAGAAAGCACTGAATCATGAACTAAATAAGTTAATAAACTTATGCTAGCTCTAAAAATGATATTTTGATATAGACTTGAAGATCCAAAAGGTTTCTTCAATGTTTTTGTTAATGTAGCATTAGATGCAAGTGTGTTTGTTATGATTAGACTCATTTGAAAATGAAGTAATTGAGCCATTTAGTTATGCATGGCTGAATATGTGACATAAGGCTTACACTTGGTCACATGTTGCACATAGACACACCCCCAAGCTTAGCAGAGCAAGTAGTGATTTATATACTCCACAAAATCAAATCAAGCCAAGCCAAAACAAAACAAAACAAAAACAAAATTAAAAGTAAGCCCATCTTGTTAGATGCTTTTGATAATTTTCTCTCCTGAAAGTGGCGACAGACAGTGTGAAGATTCTGTTTGTTGCTTTAGATTATTTAGAATATGAAATTTGCTTTAACTAAACCTATATTCCTAGCAGCTTTGCTCATATTCTATAGAACTAGTTAGAGTTCTGGAGCATAGACTTTTTTTTTTTTTTTTAGAGACAGTTTTGTTCTTGTTGCCCAGGATAGAGTGCAATGGCATGATCTCAGCTCCCTGCAATCTTCACCTCCTGGGTTCAAGTGATTCTCCTGCCTCAGCCTGGAGTAGCTGAGATTACAGGCACCCATCACCATGCCCAGATAATTTTTTGCATTTTTAGTAGAGATGGCATTTCACCATGTTGGCCAGGCTGGTCCCAAATTCCTGATCTCAGATGATCCACTCGCCTCAGCCTCCCAAAGTGCTGAGATTATAGGCATGAGCCACCGCGCACGGCCCAGACTATTATACATTACTGTTAGTTTACATTCTTGTTAGATATCTTCTGGGGGGCATAATTCGGAGATATGAGGGCTGCTTGATAAATAGACTAGTATTTTTATTGGCTCATTGTTGACACGGCTACAGAAGGCACATAAAGCCTGAGACTTTCTTACTACCAGTATTATGCATTAGTGTGTTGAAAGCAATGGAAGTATGATTAAGAAAAAAATCTTGTTAGCAACCAAAGGTCTCTGAGTTACTCTGGCTGCTTGTACTTGTTTATTCACACTGAGAAATGAGAAAATGTACAACCACCCCTTAGGAAGTTTGCTTTCCTCATCTTAGTGTTGCAGGTGATGCACATTTGTATCTGGAAGCTTTTACAGGTTATCAAATCTTATATGTGTATGGAATTTCTTCTACCTTTAGTGATCATCTGACCTTGTTTGCAGTTTTTCTGGCCCAAGGTAAGTGTGAGAACAAAATGGAATTTAAGTGCTGCTCACATTGGTAGACTATTGCATAGCTAACCCATCTCTAAAAACAATCCGCACAAATTTAAAGCAGAAATGAAGCTTATTGCTGCTGTTAGGCTAAAAGTCTATTCAGAATCCCTAGGTGGCATGGAAAGCATTTAGACTCATTTCATTCACTTGTCAGGTAAAGACTTTCATTTAGCAGTGAGATGAATGCTGAATAATGGATCTTTTGAATAATGTAATTAAGAATTCATTAGAGGGGACTTAAAAAAATGACAGAATGCAATGTGTGTGTACTCCCTACACTAAACTCCCAAAATGTATCACAGGGTTAATGATTTTCTAAAAATCAGCAGAGAACCAATTAGAAAAATACTGATTTCATTTACAAAATTCTGACATTAAAATTCAATGAGGAACAAATATACATTTGAATTTATTAGAAATTATGTAAAATCATGATTAAAGATCATTTATATTATTTTAAAATGTACTCATAATATGACAAAGGACTTAACCAATACTTTTTCTGAAAGGTCTCTCAGTGTTCACCATGCAAACCTCACAATATTGAAGAAATTCACTTTGTTCTCGGATATCTGATCAAATGAGAAATGGCAAACTTCCCTTTTAATTCCTTGCTGTATTTTAATTTAAATGATGAAAAGGTTTAAAAGAGACCCAAATGTGGCAACAGCAGGTTAGAGATTTGCCTGTAACAAAAGCAGGTATTGCTGTTATCTTGTATTACTGTAATTCACACAAGAGGAAGGATGTGAAGAATCATGATTTCCTCAGTAAGCAGATATACTAAAACGCCTAACATCCCAGTGTTCCCATAGTCTCTCTTGTAGCATGCTGCTTGCATGCTATGGAAGGAAGTCACTTGATGAAGAAGAAGAAGTTTATGAAGATCAGAGTTCAGTGAGTGAGGACCTTGGAGAATCTCTTATAGAAGCAATGATAGAATTGTTACCACTTTTCTTGGTAAAGGAGCCATTTAACTGAAATCTTAGAAATGTGTTTTCCTAGGCCGGGTGTGGTAGCTCATGCCTATAATCCCAGGACTCTGGAAGACCAAGGCAGGGGGATTACTTGAGGCCAGGAGTTTGAGACCAGCCTGGGCAACATGATGAAACCCTGTCTCTACTAGAAATACAAAATTCAGCCAGGCGTAGTGGTGCATGTCTATACTCTCAGCTACTTGGGAGGCTGAGGCATGAGAATCCCTTGAACCAGGGAATTGGAGGTTGCAGTAAGCCCAGTAAGCTGAGATTATGCCACTGCATTCCAGCCTGGGCAACAGAGCAAGATTCTGAAAAAAAAAAAAAAAAAAAAAAAAAAAAGCATTTTCCAGTGGAAAGAAACCATATTCAGTAAATTACTCTTGCATTTTTTTTCTCTTAGCATGTTACAAGCCATGATTATCTGTGGCATAAAATCTATATTTTTTATCAGTTTTTTTCCCAAAAAGCCAAGAAATTGATGAAATGTAATAAATTTGCTTTCATTGTGCAAAATGGTGGTTTCTATTGAATTAGCAATCCAACTGTGTTAATACATGACCTAAAGATTTTGTTTCACCTTGTTAAGACCAGATTGAAACAAATAATGAATCAACCAAAAATAGTTGCTTGTGAGTCTTAAGCAACTACATAGAACTAACTTGTAAACTCAGCCTGATTTCTCATTTTCTTTTGAGAATGCTGGCCCAGAAGAGCTAGACTCTTAAATGCATAGCTTTAAGAAAGTGAGTAATCTAATACCCATCCCCGCTTTAAAATTTAAAAATAAAAACAGCCACACCTCTTTGAATGGAATTATTCATCCAGATGGTACATTGGAAGGAAGGTTTTAGTCCTGACTGAATTCTCAAGGCTTTCTTTTCTTTCTTTCTTTCTTTCTTTCTTTCTTTCTTTCTTTCTTTCTTTCTCTTTCTTTCTTTCTCTCTCTCTCTTTCTTTTCTTTCTTTCTCTTTCTTTCTTTCTTTCTTTCTCTCTCTCTTTCTTTTCTTTCTTTCTCTTTCTTTCTTTCTTTCTTTCTTTCTTTCTTTCTTTCTTTCTTTCTTTCTTTCTTTCTTTCATCTATCTTTCATTTCTGTCTTGAAAGATTACTCCTAGTTAATTGGAAACAGTATGACCTAATGGAAGGAACAAAGGATAAAGGATTGAAAATGTTGAAGTCTAATACCTACTCTGTCGGTGACTACTGCTGTGTGTTTCAACCACATTGCATTGCCCCTCAGTCTTCATTTTGTTTTCTACAAGATGTGGAATTTCTCCTTTCACACTAGGAGCGTGCTAGTGAACACAGGAAGGGTGGATTAAAAACGTTACTCTCTCTGATAATTTAATATAGTGGTATTATTATTTATGAGATAATCTAAATTTATGTCTTTGAAGTATATACACATTAGAGGAACACAAAATAAACACACTTGCTAGCATCAACTGACAGATACAACATAATACAGCCTGAACTTAGAAAATAATTGTTGAAGAAATCCAATTAGGAAGTGATCAGAGTTGAGCTGCATTGATCTAATAAATTTTCTAGGAAGAAAGGCATGTTTCAGCTAAATTTTTAAAAAACTAAAATTAATCTTTGGGTTTTGAAGCTAGAAAGATAGCCTTTGGATATTCTTTTGAGGAATGGATCTTATGGAGACATAATCTAAGGTGACCCACAAGGACCCTTGAATAATCTTTCCTTGAGTGCAGGTGAAACCTATTACTTGCTTCTAAACCATAGAATATGGCAAAGGTGATAAGGTGTCAATTTCTGTGATTTTGTTTTGTTATATAATACTTTGCCTTCACAGACTGGAGGCAGAGAGATTCTCCTTTGGGCTGTAAAGAAGCAAACAGTCATGTATAAACTACCTATGGAGAGGGTCACCAGGCAGGAAGTTTTCTGGGGTCTGAGGTCATCAGTCATATAGCTGCAAGGAAATAAACTCTTTCAATAACCTCAAATAAATTTGGAAGCAGGTTCTTCTCCAGTTGAGCTTCCAGTTAAGGACACAGGTAAACTATGCCGGGACTCATGACTCGTGGAATTGTGTGATAAAAACATATGTTGCTCTAAACCATTAAGTTTGGTGTAAGTTGCTATTCTGAAAAATAAAACAAATGATATAATCTAATATATTCTTATTATGGAATGTTATCAGTAAAATAATTTTACTTTGCATTTTAATATATTTTATTTCTAAATCATATATAATTACTGTGAACACAGATTATCACCAAAGTTTTATTTCCTTATTAGTTTATTATACAACAATAAAAAAATGTAAATTATTATCTTGTTCTCCCATCTACAAAATGGAATACCTTTCTCACACTTAGGGTTTCTGCAAACTTTAGAGAACTGGTGCTTGAATCTGGAGTTTTGCTGGTTGAAGATCAGTATTAATGCACAGTAAGTTTTATTTTACTTCAAAAATGTCCTGCTCATTACAATCTACATGTTGCTAATATTTCTGCCAGGCGCCAGATATCCATCTGCAGCTGACCTTGACTGGATCCCATGAAAGACTCAAAGGTGTGGAAGAGGAAAGAAGTGGAACACTGGGGAAGGGGCAGAGGTGAAGACAACATCACCCTGGGTCTAATTGTGTTTAACCTTCAGGTCAGGCCATGGGAGTTTAAGTTTGATTGTTCAGAAAGAGACAACCCATACTTAATAGATATTACCTGTATATATATGATAGCACATTTATACGCAGTCTTAATATATTCTATACTCCTTACTTTCTTACATGTTGCCCTCTTTTTTTTATTCAGAATTTTATAAGTGAGGTCAAATTGACCATAGATTCTAGATGGTCAGGTCCCTTTATGTATTTTTTAGGGAACAACTGGAAAAAGTCATTTTACTTAAAATTTGGGACAGTCACATCACTTATTTTCTTCTGTGATAAATACAAAGTAGATTTCAAGTTGGATATTTAAAAATCAATGATTGTTAACAGATTTTATCTTCTATTACCAACCATTGGGGGACTGAAGTTTGAGGAATTCCTGGGAATAAACAGAAATTATCATTTACTCAGTAATTACTGCATATCAAATATGAGGATGGAAAACTGTCCTAGGTTATATCTTTTAATCCTTACAATAGCCCTCTCAGTTTCCACAGAGAAGAGTGATTTAAAGCCTTAATTTAGAATCAGAATGTTGGGTTCTTATGCCTACTCCACTTTATTTAACTTTGACACATAAAGTGTATTTAAATCTTCTCTGCTCCAGGCTTCTAAACCATTCCTTCATTCAACAAGTACATATCAGCACATTCTAAAGGCCACTTATTCTTTCAGGCATTGGGAATGTAATAGTGAACAAAATAGTCTAAATCCCTCCTGGAGCTTATGCTTTAGTGGGAGGGACTGAGATGATCATAAAATAAACAATTAGATATATAAAATGTTAGGTGCTAAAGTGCTCTAAAGAAAAGCAAAACAATAATGTGAATAGAGAAAAACAGGAGGTTGCTATTTCTGCAGAATGGTCAGAAAAAAAATCTCTCTGAGAAAGAAGGTGTCCTTTGAGCAGAGATTTAAAGTATGTATAGACAGAAGCATGCATATATCTGGGGAAAGAAATTTCAAAGGATGAAGAAAAGTTCCAGGGCCCAAAGAAGAGAATTTACATGCTTTGGAGAGTCAGAAGGCCAATGTTGCTAGAGTAGAATGAGTCAGGAAGAGATACCTCCAGAGAGGTTGCAGGAACAAGATCATGTTGGGCCTTACAGGATGAATGGAACTGGAGGGTACTAGGAGTTTTGGGGAATTCTAATACGACATATTCTGCCTTACCTTCTAAAAAGAATTCTTTTTACTTGTGTGTAAACAATACATTTCAGAGAAACAAGAATGAAAGTAGGAAGACCAGTTAGAAGGTCATTGCAATAATTCAGATGAGAGATGATGTTGGTTTTGACTACGGGATTCCAAGTGTATTTTGAAGGTGCATCAAATTGGATTTGCTGATGGATTGGAATAAAATGTAAGAAAAAGATGTGAATACTGATACGCAGATTTTGGTAAATGGAAGAGTTGAACTCTTATTGACTGGGTTGGAGGAAACAGGAATTAGAAAAAATTTGGAGAACATATAAATAATTCTGTTTTGGCCATGACAAAATCTTAAATGTTATTATATATCTTAAGGAAGATATTTATTTAGTTAGGAGGTGAATGCACAAAGTTCAGAGTAGTAGATGGGTTGTCCTGGTGCTTAGTCATATTTAAAACCATAGTAGCAGGTGAAATTACCAAGAGAAGATTATATTTATCAGGAGGACAGGTTTTCCCCATCTTCTCTTCAGTCTTATTTACATGGTAGTATGTTGACTACTAGAGTCTATATTAATGTTTTCAATTTTAATAAAAGTTCAGGAGATAAGCTAGTAGAAAAGAAAAAGATATTTTCAAACATTATCTCTTAAATATACTAAATAATACATTACTCAGTCTAGAGGACTGATTTAACTTTATTTAACTTATAGACTGGGAATTAAATATCAGGAATAAAAATAAATGTATTCATGTACATATATTTTTTGGCATATATTTCTGGGTTTAGGTCCCACCTTGTTATGTGATGAATTGTTTTTCTTGTACAGGTATTTTTCAGTATCCCCTTTGCTTATTTTTCCTAATGTTCTTTTCTTTTGCCTGTGCCATTTTATTTACTTTATATATTTTACTTTGCATTTTCTCTTCAACTTTCTTTAGTGTTCAATCCAATCCACATTTAGGCTCTCAAATGATTTCATGCCCTTAACACTTCCTTCTCTGTCATCCTCTCTGTTCAGTTTTGACCCTCAATAGCTGATGATATTTAGCTTGAAGGAGGGCAGAACAAAGTTGTGACTTAAATGCTCTCAATTTACTCCACAAGCATTTGCTTAGATAGCATAAGTTTAAGATAGGTATCATTTATTTACTGTCTTTTTAAAGAATCAAGACTGGTTGGGAAACATAATGTGCCCAGATGAAAAAAAAAATCAGTATGAAAATAGTGCTAAATGTTCATATTAAAAGTTATACACACAAATATCAAGGTGCCAATGAGTAGTTGAGTACTGTAGAGGGGTAATGTTTAAGAAAGGATTACATTGTCTTAATATACTTCCCATTACCCTAAATTGTGGGAAGGTATACATGTGTGCCATTGAAAATATTTTACAAGAGTGGAGGCGGAGACACCAACCAATCTGACTTTCATTGGGTGTCCTTGTAAAATGCAAATTAAAACCATCATGAGATACCATTATACATCTATCAGAATGGCTATTTTTAAAAAGTGTTGTTGAGAACATGGAACTGAAATTCTCATATATTGTGGTGGAAATCAGCCACTTGGCAAAGCAGAAGCAAATCAAGTTAAACATATCTTTAAGATACAATCTGGCAATTCCAGTCCTATGTATTTATCTAAGATAAATGAGAATGTTTGTTTACATAAACACTTAAGTGAAAGTTTATAGTGCCTTTATTCATAATTGGTTCAGAATGGAAAAAACAAAATATCTTCCAACTGGAAAAATTGTCATATATGCATACATAGAAATATCAAAAAAGAAATAACTAAAGAATTATTGATACGTGAAATGGCTTGGATGGATGTTATCATTACACTTAGTGAAAGAAACCAAGTTAGAACTTTTGTATGTAATAGTGTTGATTCCTTGCTATGACTTTCTGGAAAAGCAAAACAAAGCAAAAACATTAGCAAAATTATAACAAAAACATTAGTAATTGCCAAGGGCTATGAGTGTGGTAAGGGGTTGATTACAAATAGACATGAGAAAATTGAGGGGGTGATGAAACTGGTCTATATTTTGCTATTGATATTTGTTACATGAGAATATGTGTTTGTAAGGATTCATGAAACTAAACATTATAAAAAAGAAACTTTTATGCTAATTATACTCCATTAATTTTGGCTTTAATTTTTTTAATGAAAAAGATGGAAATGAAAACAAAATCTGTTTCCTGAATATGATAATCAGGTGTTTCGAAACTGAGTTTGAATTTGAATAGTCTATCAAAGAGAATAATACATCATGTACCCTGAAATTAATTCTATTTCATTTTCATTGTTAACAAAAAATCTTCATTTCATGAAGCAGGTTAGGAGAAATTCACCTATGAGAGGAAGAAAAGACAAGGACATCTGCCTAAAAATACTGATATTCCTAAAGATGGAAGGACATAAGATCAAGCTATGTACCTTCCTCATGCAGTGTTTCATATATAATTTATCATATGACATATCTATAAGGTGGATGCCACTTTTATTATTTCTTATTTACTGATGTGAAAAAAGTTTCAGATAATTTAAGCATTTTGTTTAGAACATGGCTGAACCAGAATTCAAACACGGATTTTTCTGAGTCCACAGTTCTCTTTTTGACACTATTCTGTTTCCTAAATCATTCTCATGAATGTCTTCACAATGAGAGAACAGTCTAAGTTTCAATTATTCCATATTTTGGCTAGAGATATACAATACTGAATATTGCCCATTTATCCAGCTATTCAAAGGATACATCATGTAATTCCTGACCAATCTTAGGTTACTCCCTCTTTTGCACCTGTGCTCAGAATCATACTATTTCTGGTCTTCTTTTATGGTCTTTCCAGTCATTTAGATATTTTCTAAGATCTTAGTATTTGGACAGTGACATTTTTAAAAATTATTATATAACTCAGGATAATTTTACAATTATTTCAGATATATTTCTTATGTACTCTGTCAATGTAGTCCTTTAAACATAGTCATTTAAAGACTATATGTTGGGTCAGGAGTGGTGGCTCATGCCTGTAATCCCAGAACTTTGGGAGGCCAAGGTGAGCAGATCACTTGAAGCCAGAAGCTTGGGACCAGCCTGGTCAACGTGGCAAAACCCTGTCTTCACTAAAACTACAAAAGTTAGCCAGGTGTGGTTGCACACACCTGTAGTCCAAGCTGCTTGGGAGGCTGAGGCATCAGGATCACTTGAGCCACAGAGGTGGAGGTTGCAGTGAGCCAAGATTGTGCCACTGCACTCCAGCCTGGGCGACTAGGCAGGATGCTGAACTGTAAGTTTTTTAAAGACAAAATCTATCTCACATTTTCTGGTATACTTTATGACATTAACTCAAAATCCTCCTAAATAAGAGATATTTAATAAACATTTTGGAAGAAATAAAAAAAGAAATAAAGGAATAAAAATGATAAAGGAGAATATATGAAACATTTTTGGAGTTGGATGGACTTACATCCAATTTCCAACTTTCTCATTTACTAGTTGGTTAACTTTGACTTCCTTATTCAACCATGCGAAGACTCACTTTCCTCTCCTATAAAGCGAGGCTAACAGGAGCACCTACCTATTGCCAATGGTGTAAGGATTAAAAGGGCAAAAGTATATAAAGTGTTTATTATCTCAGTTCCAAACAGAGTAAGCATTCAAGGTACAATATTTATTAATAATGTTAGTAAGAATTCTATCATTCTATTCTATATTGTTTCATTAATAATAACAACAACTATAAATTAATGATAATATTTAGGTGCTTCCCAAATTTCCTTTACTTTTTTTATTATCCGTTTGAATTCTAATGCTGATACATAATTTAGAGAATGTGACTACATGGGTAGAATGATTTAGTCCAGTTTTTAAGTTTTTTTTCTCGAGGTGAAGGGAAACGTGGTTATAAGAGAAAAAATAAGTTGGGGGTGGTAGCTCTGGATATTTCATCTATATCCATATCCATATCTGTTATCATCATGTTTGTATAGTAGAAATCATTTGAAAATGATTAATTTGACATAAGTATGCATTGAAAACTCTTTTAAGACTAAGTAACATAAAATCATTCTGTGATTCATAAGGTTAATAATTGGTGGTCCCAAGTATGGCTCATGCATAAGCCAAATCAACTCCGGATTTATGCCTATTAAGTTAGTGATAAAGGAGTGGGTCTATTTGGGACCAATTTTCAAAAGGCCCTAAAGAGTTTTTTTTTTTTAAATATATATATATACTTTTTATTATACTTTAGGTTCCGGGGTATATGTGCAGAACATGCAGGATTGTTGCAGAGGTACATACATGGCAATGTGGTTTGCTGCCTCCATCCCCCTGTCACCTATATCTGGCATTTCTCCCCATGTTACCCCTCCCCAACCTCCCTACCCCACACTGTCCCTCCCCTATTCCTCCCACAACAGACCCCAATGTGTGATGCTCCCCTGTCTGTCTCCATGTGTTCTCATTGTTCAACATCTGCTTATGAGTGAGAAAATGTGGTGGTTGATTTTCTGTTCTTGTGTCAGTTTGCTGAGAATTATGGTTTCCAGATTAATCCATGTCCCTACAAAGGACACAAACTCATCATTTTTTATGGCTGCATAGTATTCTATGGTGTATGTGTGTCACACTTTCCTTGTCCAGTCTATCATCGATGGACATTTGGGTTGGTTCCAGGTCTTTGCTATTGTAAACAGTGCTGCAATGAATATACGTGTGCCTGTGTCTTTATAATAGAATGATTTATAATCCTTTGGATATATACTCAGTAATGGGATTGCTGGGTCAAATGGAATTTCTATTTCTAGGTCCTTTAGGAATTGCCACACTGTCTTCCACAATGGTTGAACTAATTTACAATCCCACCAACAGTGCAAAAGTGTTCCTATTTTTCCACATCCTCTCCAGCATCTGTTAGTCTCTAGACTTTATAATGATCGCCATTCTAACTGGTGTGAGATGGGATCTCAATGTGGTTTTGATTTGCATTTCTCTAATAACCAGTGATGATGAACATTTTTTCATATGTTGGCTTCATATATGTCTTCTTCTGAAAAGTGTTTGTTCATGTACTTGGCCCACTCAGGGAGAGAACTTGTCCTGATGGAAAGGAAAGCCTACAAGCAAGTTTTTGCCAGACAGAAGGTTTATGTGCCTAAAAGGAGAAGCTATTTCTGAGTAAGCATTGTAAATATCTTTTGGATTAGCTCCACAATTTAATCAATAAATCTGAGTCCCTCTGAGGAATCAGGGATGTAAGTAGTGTGGCTGTAATTGACAGTGGAAAGAATTATCTCACACAAGAGAAAACACCACTAAGCTTCATTGCATTGAAATCTTGAGACAATTCAGTTTCATTTTGTGTTCTCCAATTTTTTTTTCTTTTGCAAATCATCAGCAGTTGGGCTGCTAGATGAGTGGCTGGCAATGGCTGGTGGAGATTAGAAAATCTGAGGAGCAAACTGCTGAATATGTCACGTGCTGAATGGAAGGGTGGCCTCTGAGATTCACAGAAGAGGCTCTCTTGGGACTCCACCCTTAAGAAAGGGGGCACTTCGTCAAGGGGCTTAGAGAGAAAGTATAAACCAAACACAGTTCCATCCTTTACATTAAGAGTTTCATTTAAGAGGATGGTATTATGTTACCAGTGAACTTCCCTACATGCAAAAGTGGCATTACTTTTTAATCTTTGGGTGAAGGTGCCTTCTGAAATGTAGTAGTTTTGATCTTCCTTGTAGCCAGTGAATTTTTCTCTGTCATCGGAGTGATTTCTATAACCATGGAGCAAAGAGTAATTTAGCCCATGGAAGTTGTGACTTTGGCCATTTTGCACATCAACAAATTCCGCTAATTGGTCACAGCCAGAGCAATGATGGAGCCAATAAAATAAGACAATGTTTGAAAGTTACTGTGAGAAACTGGTGATTCTATGTATTTGAGTGTTCATTCAATCTGTACAGGAAAAGCATGGAGACAAAATATTGGTTAAAAAAAAAAGCCTAAAGCTAGTAATTAGTAGCAGGGGAAAGCAATGACAGATTTAGATTATTGCACTTCACTTTGTATTGGTATCAGCTTTTGAATATTTCAGCAGCATTCATTTACATACCCACTGAGGATTGCTGAGCAGAAATTACCCTTTGTTCTCAGGCATAGAATTCAGTGGGGTTACAAGTTATATCTAGACTTTGGCCCCTTCACATAGAAAGAGCTTTGTGATAATGCATTGAATAATATGTAATCTTCACTTTTGTTAAGTAAAACCACAGGATTTTCCTACACAGTCATTTGTAAGTGTTTTCTTTGTGAGAATAAAAAAATTATGTATTGTGAAGATACGCTTTGATGAGACTATTCTAAAAGTAGGTGTGAAATGTAATGTGTGACACATGGATTTTAATACTTGTCACACCCATCTCTCCCAGTCGTCTTCCAGTACCACCTACCACTCCAGCTCAGAGAAGGTAAGTTTTTCCGAAGTAGTTGAGCCAGTAACTTAGGTCTCTTTAAGCCAACAATGCAGTGTCATTTCTCAGGCCTGGCAGACAGACTTACTCAGAGTTCCCAAATTATGTCCAGGGTCTGAGGTAAATCATTCTTACGAAACTAAATGAGTATTATCAGCAAAGTACGTGATCCGATGGGTGCTAAGAACCATCTAGGCCTTGCACACAGCTATTTGAATAGAAAAAAAACAGTAGAAAGCACGTTTTTAACTTCATACACAGATACTAAATAAAACTGAGTTGATAAAGAATGGAAAAGTCTGAATAGAGAGGGAGAATATTCCCCCAAAGAACTTTCTAAACCACCAAAGTGTCTTTTTCAAGTCATGTTCTTATCTGTTTCCACCCTTGCTCCACAGTCTCCTCAAAGAACCTTTACCAGGTAAGTTTAGATGTATTATAAACATACCCTTGTGAACAAGAGCCATAATTCTCCTCCACGCGGGGCCCTGCTGCTGATGACAATCAGCCCCAGGTAGCCTTTCACTTACCAATCCCTGTTGGCTCCAAAATAAGTTTTGAAAAAAGTGAATCAGAGCTGAGGATCCAAATGATAAGTAAAATGAAGGAATGCTTGTGTTTTCACAGCTTGTGTTTTTGAGGTGGTCAAAAGTCAGGGAGCTGACCCACCCCTGAGAGCCCTCATCATTGCATTCATCTATTAACAACCATTCCTGTTTGAGTTCAGGCTGCTAACCTTTTCTCCAGAGTCATGTTTGAAGATTAGCCTTGTAGTCAGGCTAATAGCAATCCCTCCAAAATAAACCACAACCTATATTTCCCTGTTATTCTGTTTTAAAGTTTAACGTCCTTAGAGTTTACATCAGAAGTACCTATTAAATGAACACAGTAGAAACTGTATAATTTTTTATCAATAAGATGGGAGCTGGAAAGGAATGATTTTCCCCAGGATGAAGGCGGACACCAGAATCAAGTTAAAAAAATTTAAGCCATCTAGTATCAAGTCAGGATAGTTAGAATTACTCAGGACATCTTGGTTGAATCTCTACTCAGTGCCCTGAACCATTACCTCAAACAATGTGCCAGGCTCTGGGCTGTGTTGTTAGACTCTTCCAGACTTTCAGAAATTTTTGTTCTTGTCGACCAGAAAATACCAGTGTGTAGAGAACATGCAGAACAGTGGGAACAACAAATGAGTTGGGCTTGTAACAAAGAACTCAGAAAAAAAAGAGGCTGTTTTATTTGGATGCCAAGAAGAGTTTGTTAGAGAGGTGGCCTAAAATGGAACTTAAGTGAGTGAATATTTCCATTTTAAAACACGTAGCAAACAGTTCTATTTTGTGTGTTCAGTATGTCAAAGATATATGCTGGGTGTAGTGCAGGACCACAAAATTAAATATTGATGTGGGAAACCCTGCTCGTAAAACATAAAGAACCATAGAGGAAAGCGTAAATGAGCTTGATGGAGTTAGCAAAACTTGCAAAGTAGAAATGTTGTTTGTGCTGAATCCTGAAAGGTTGGTAGACCTCCAGCAGGTGGGAAAGAATACAAAAATTAAGCCACTTTACCAATGTAATAGACTAAGTTCGTGTACTAAACATATGCTTAGGAGAAAACTTAGATATTGTGTCATCCATTTACTGGAGGACAACAAGTTAAAATAACCTCTTACTTTCCTTGAATTTCTTTGAGGGAGTTTTTGTGTCTACCCACCCATTTCTATATTCCTTTTTTTTTGAGATGGAGCCTTGTTCTGCAGCCCAGGCTGGAGTACAGTGGCACAATCTCGGCTCACTGCCACCTCCACCTCCAGGGTTCTAGCAATTCTCCTGCCCCTGCCTCCCGAGTAGCTGGGACTATAGGCATGTAGCACCATGCCTGGTTAATTTTTTGTATTTTAGTAGAGACAGAGTTTCACCTGTGTTGCCCAGGCTGGTCTTGAACCTCTGAGCTCAGGCAGTCTACCCACCTCAGCCTCTCAAAGTGCTAGGATAACAGGTGTGAGCCACCATGCCCAGCCACATTTCTGTATTTCTTTGGAATGCAAACATGCATGCTTTTTTTTTTTTGGAATATTCACATTTTGATTACAAATGTAAAATGGAATATATATTTCCCTTTTAGGTTGATTACTTGTACTAGCAAGTGTAAAGGTGAGAATAGAGAATTACCTCAAAAGCAGCTTTTATTCTAGTTTGAAATACAATCTGGGCATTTCTGTGGCCAACTTGAATGGGCTAGAAATCTCATTCTTCTGGAGGTTAACATGAGTCTGTATATCCTGAGTTCCTGCTGACTGACAGCAGTTGGAGAGTGGCTATGTAGAAGGGAAAAGTCAGTTTGTATTAAAATTTAACTGCATATATTATGTGAAGTAAGCCCACAGATGCATTCAAACCTTCAAGCACATTTTCAAAGATCAAAACAAACCATAACTTGCTGAATTTGAATGTAAGCAGCATTTGGAATATGTGTTTTTGAACTAACCAACACCCCCAAAAGGCTATGTGCTTATATAAATACATCCATATAGAGTAGTACCAAGAAACTTATTCTTGTTATTATATATTCGAGTGAGACAAGTGGCTTTTTGCTGTTGATTGTCAGGGTGCTTTATTGAAGGCTTGTACTCTGCAAAAGAAAGCAAGGTCAGTGCTGGGGTAAATTTCTGGCAGATATTTAAACTTCTGAGAGGGTGAATGCCATTTAGAAATAATGTGTTTTTTATTAAATAAATCTGTCTAATAATATTAAGGTGCTATTTTAATGTTAAGAACAGACAAAGCCAATCTTAGGTACTAAGAAATGGGGGCAGAAGGTTGGGGTCATGGCAGGGGGGAGTTGAGCCCTAGTTGCACCTGGTTAAGGCTGACACTGAGAACAGGAAAAGATGAAAAACAAAAATCCATTTTATTTCCATACTGGAGGATGGTTTATTTTTATTTAAATTCCCCTTTGCTTTACTGAATTTTCAACAAAGTGAGGTATGAAACTTAAACATATTTCTCACATGGAATGGAAGTAATAGATTTTCTTTAGACAGCTATAAAAACCAGATTTTGTTTTTAGTAATTCAGTGAAGATTGAGAGTAAACATTATAAATATAAAAATAAGGATATTGTTATTATGATCCAGTACACCATGATATTCTAATGCAGAATTTTCAAATGTTAAAGTAAGTTTATATCTGTATTTTCTTCAACTATCTATGCTAGTGAACAAATTGCTATGTTTTTAGTGGATCTAAAATTCACAAGGATGGAGAATCCGACTAAAGCCTAGTAGTTTATATATTTACCTTATTTGACAAAATAAAGTTCTTCATCCCAAGAGGAAACAAAACCTTATTATCTCCACAGCACCTTTTATTTTCAGTGGCTCTACATTAATAATAGTCATACAATTCATCTTTAAACATACAATTAATACTAGCACTGTTGCATAAAAAAATTGTTTGGAGTATGCATAACTGAAACCAAAACTCTCACACATTTTGAGAGCCTTGTAAACTGAAACTACATGAGAGTGATACTTAAATCCCCAAACGCATTGAAGTCTTAACAGAAGAATGATGATTACACTTATGAGATTTTTGTCATTAATATGGCTTTGGTGGCCAATGGGAATGAGCTCAACTCTTAAGAAAAGTTAGACACCGAAGCCACAGGACACCCAATGAGAGAAAAACCTCACAGTAACTAAGAGAAAATAATAAATAATGAGAAACATTTACCACTGGCTACCCAAAGCTGACTCAAAACATGTTATGGAAGGATGAAATAACACAGGAGCGGAATTTAGACACTGAAGAGCAACATCTTGTAGTTTTTAGAATATTTTGCCCATTATCTTAGAGAGCTGGTGTTGGAGGAAGGAAGAAAAGAAAGAAAGAAAAGAAACAAAGGAGAAAAGAACAAAAGGAAGGAAGAAACAAAGAAAAAGAAAGGAGAAATAGAAATGTATTGATGATAGAAGAGAATAATTTGAATTTTTCTAGCATAAATAAAAGACAAATATTTAAGGTGTTGGACACCCCAATTACACAGATGTGATCTTTGTAAATTATGGATGTATTAAATTATCATATGCATTCCCCAAATATGAATATTAATTATGCATCAATAAAAGATAAAATTAATTTTAGAAAAAATGCATTGATTAAGGCATAATTTTTTACATTGAAGGTTTATAAGTTCTGAAAGTCTTGGAAAATGTTTTGGGGTTCTCTGAGAAAGGCAACAGTGTGATTTGATCACATGGGAGACTCACTGATACTTCCTCATGTAACTATAACTTTTATTCTCTTACTTCATCTTCATTGACCCTGGTTATTCCTGTTTTGTTTCTGTGGTTTTCACATCATCCCCACTTTTATCACCTCACATTTTATTACCTAAAAAGACATAACATTTTAATTTCCTACTTTTAAATTCTGACATGATTTGTCCCCTATTTTGTGGTATGGTATCTTTAGTTATGTTATTGATTTTTAAAATTTTCATTTTAGTGGAGAGGGAAAGAAACTAAAATCTTTAGCTATATTAATTTAATATTTTATTAACCTTCACCTTCATTTCTTGCATTTTCTCAATATCTTTTTCTTAAAAACAAAAACGAAAAAACTCCTGCTCTTACTAATGGGTTTTCCTTCCTTCAAAAATGCTGGCACAATTTCAGATAGCTTGGACTTGCCTTTCTATATCATTGCTGTCTCTTCTTTCTTCTTCCCCTACTCCAGCACTCTCATTCAATCATCAACAAGCTCAGGGGTCTCCAGCTCTTGGGCAAGGGACTGGGACCTGTCGGTGCCTCTTAGGAACTGGGCCACATAGCAGGAGGTGAGCCAGGGCATCATATTCTTATAGAAGCATGAAACCTATTGTGAACTGCGCATGTGAGGGACCTAGGTTGCAAGCTCCTTATGAGAATCTAACTAATGCCTGATGATCTGAGGTGGAATGGTTTCATCCGCTCCCTCTACCCTTCCGTGGAAAAATTGCCATCTACAAAACCGGTCTTTGGTGCCAAAAAGGTGGAGGACTGCTGAGGAGCATTTCCGTTTCAGCACTAGAGTCTCACATCTCTTATATTTTTCTTTTGCACTGTTACTGCCCTAGAAGAGAACTTTATTAAATACCTGAGAAGGTTCTTGAAATGTTTCCTAATGGATCTTTTCAAGGTCCGCACGCACACACAAACACACACACATGCCAGAATTTATTAAATTGTTCATCACATCATTGAATGTCCTCTATACCAATGATTTCCAAACATAAAAAAGTAAGAAATACATTTTTTTATGATTTGCTGTATGTATTTATAAATATAGACATTTATGCATATACATCTATCAATAGTTCTCTCAGTATTATTGCTGAAAAATATTTCATGAAACAGTATTTTTGTTTTACTGCCTGGGATAGGTAGCTCAAATATATTTATTTCTACTTTATTCCTCTCTATTCTCTTCCAATATACAGTAGTCAACTCTCACAATTAGTGATTTCTGTATTTACAAATTTATGTAAACTCTAAAATTTTGGGGTAAGCCCCCCAATCAATAATCATGGCACCTTCATAGTCATGTGTGGGTATGTGCATGCTCAGAGCAGTGAAAAGCTTGAGTCACCTGACACGTAGCAATCTTCCTTCTTAATTTTTGTACTCTGTAAAAGCTTTTTGCACTCATGATTTTTTTGTAAGTCCCAAAATCAATACTCGTGGCCCTTTCATAGTCATATGTGGGCATGTGCATGCTCAGAGCAATGAAAAACTTGACCCACCTCACAGGCATACAGCAAAGTAAGCAAGGTAACAATCTCCCTTCTTGTTTTTTGTACTTTGTAAAAGCACGCTTGTGCTTTTTGTTGGTGATTTTGCTGTTTAATCTGGACCCCTAGCATGGCACTGAAGTCTAGTATTCCTAAGTTCGAAGAAGCTGTGATGCCCCTTACAGAGAAAGTATATGTTAGATACATACACTTCTTTCAGACATGACTCTATAGTTCTGTTAGACATAGGTCAAATATTAGTGAATGAATAATATATGTTAGATAAGATGTCTTTAAACAGAAACACACATAAAAGAAGGTTATGTATTGATTGGTAGAGGAAATGTGGCCAGAGTTTTCACAGATATGAATCCTGTATTTCTCCTAGAGTCAATGATTTGGTATTCACGAATTCAGTGTTCACAGGGACTTTACAGAACACAATTACTTTGAATAACAAAAATCGACATTATTGTGTTTCAATTCTTAAAATTCTGGTCAGAACCCTCTGAAGTTATTCAGTGGGCTGACATAAAATTTGCAAAATATTGCCTCACATGAACAATTTCTATCCAGGGTTGATATTAGGAAAAACTTTTTCTCAAGGGCAAATGGTACGTTTTCTTTTCTCTAAGAGATTTGCAACTTGCTGCTTTGTACTTTTCACCTTGCCTGCCAGGAAACTTAATGCAGTTTTTATGCTCAATTATAGCAACAGTATTCACCCTCAATGTTGGAAGGTTTTCTTTTCTGTTTTTAGCCCTAGTTTTCTCCTTTTATTTCTATTATATTGTTTTTGTCTGATTTATCCTTTTTGTAAAGAGCCTTGAAATCTTGAGGGAAAAGATCAGAAATGAATAAAAGAATTAATGAATAAGTAAATAATAGATACAGGTAATCTAGGAAGAAATGTAGAGATAAGAAGCTATCATTACAGAAGAGACTTTAAAATATAACATTATTGTTGAATGCTTTGATATATGTTCTCTTTATTAAGATGATTTGTTAAATGTGTGGTATGTTAAAAATGTTCCTTGTAAAGATGAAGTAAAAGGGTTCTCTGAAATGTCAGAATAATTAAATAAAGCTTAACTTATCATAACAGTGTAAGAAAATGACAGAATGTATGTTAATGTGCAGCCTTCTAAAATTCTCTCTGCCTCTTCATTATTGCATGAATAGTCAACAAATACTGATGATATCAGAAAAAAATCCTTGATTTTCTTTAGTAATGTAAAACAAGTGTGCTATGAATAATTAAATAATCAATAATGAATAGTTGTAACGAATGATTTAAATTATTTAAATAATTAACTTATACACTGTGGTTGTTTAACCTTCCCTCCAATATCATTACGTCTGTTCATGAAGTTAATCCTAAATAATCAAGAGTTGCTGTACCAGATTTCAAAATAAGTGAACATCTGTCTACTTTCCTCACTTAATCTAAGTCAGTATCTTTTATGAATTAAGAGTTTCAATGAAAAAAGTAATATATAATAAATTCATTGATTCTAAAATTCTAAAGATGATACAATTTGACATAATCTAAGATTTCCCATAATTTGTTAAAAAGTTAGTTTGTCAAACAAGTGATAGAAACACACTGTATGAGTGTGTTTGCTTAACAAGTATAATATCACAATTGAGAAAACCTCTATTGTTAAAAATAATTGCCATGTTCAAAATCTGCTAAAGGATACTTGTCTCCTAAGAGATTCACAATTTTAAAAGGAGTCTTGAAGATTTAAATGTTCTCAGCACAAAAAATTATAATATTTGAGATGATAAAGGTCCCAGTGACCCAGATTTCATAACTACATATTATATAATTGCATCAAAATATCACATGTAATATATATAAAACTATTATGTATCAACACTGGTTATTAGAGAAATGCAAATCAAAACAGCATTGAGATACTATTTCACACCAGTTAGAATGGTGATCATTAAAAAGTCAGGGAACAACAGATGCTGGGTGGGGGAGGGGAATAGGAACACTTTTACTCTGTTGGTAGGAGTGTAAATTAGTTCAATCACCAGGGAAGACAGTATGGCAATTCCTCAAGGATCTAGAACCAGAAATACCATTTGACACAGCAATCTCATTACTGGGCATATAACCAAAGAATTATAAATTATTCTACTATAAAGACACATGCACATACACGTTTATTGCGGCACTGTTCAGAATAGCAAAGACTTGGAACTAACCCAAATTCCCATCAGTGGTAGACTGGATAAAGAAAATGTGACCCACATATACCCTGAAATACTATGCAGCCATAAATAAAATGAGTTCATGTCTTTTGCAGGGACATGGATAAAGCTGGAAACGATAATTCTCAGCAAACTAACACAAAAATAGAAAACAAAACACTGCATGTTCTCACTCATAAGTGGGAGTTGAACAATGAGAACATATGGACACAGGGAGGTGAACATCACACACCAGGGACTGCTGGGGGTTGTGGGTCTAGGGGAGGGATAGCAGCACTAGGAGAAATACCTAAAGTAGATGACGGGTTGATGGGTGCAGCAAATCACCATGGCATATGTATACTTATGTAACAAACCTGCACATTCTGCACATGTACCCCAGAACTTAAAGTATAATAAAAAATATTACCAAAAAAGTAAAATTTATCTCTGAATAAACATTCTACAGTTTTTCTCTACTTAATAATATTCTTTCTCTATTTTACATTTACTACGAAATTGAGAGTCTTCCGCCCAAGGTCTGCTTTCAAACAATTTACCAAAATAATTAAACTCCCTTGGGGAGTAAGAGATTGTATTCTAGAGAATACAAATCAATTTCAGAAAATCTGGTAAATTTTAGTTTCATGAGAATCCTGGATTTTAAAAATTTGTCCATTAGTAAGCAAACAGCCAAGAGATTTTACGTGTACATTTATACATACTTTACAAAGGGGATTGTTCATCATTATGGACCTATTTACCTACTTCTCTATATTTGTACATAAAAACCCATCTATAAACCACATGCATATACTATAAAATGTCTTAAGAATTAAATGTGGTAAATTTTGGATTGAGAAACTAGAATAGGAATTAATAAACGTTACTTTATTTCCTACTGAATTTCCTACTTTATTTCCTAGTAAATCTCATGATATTTTCTAATGGAAACTGTGTTCTGGATTAGTTACCCAAAATAATTTGTGGTTGGTAACAGCAGTTTTTGATCTATACTCAGAGTGGAAATCTTCCCTAAAAGTTGTTTAAATATATTTCTCTAGCTCTACAAAGGTCTTTTATATTGGAAAAGTTAAATTTTACCACTGTTGTGAAGAGATAAAACATACTTTTTTTGTAACCATTAAAGACTTGTAAAAAATATCTACAAATATAGAGAACAAGAATCTACATTAATATCACTAATATATCACAAACACATCAGAATTTAAAAGCAGAAGAGTGCAGGGGGTAAGCACATAGATTCTAGAACAGCAGCTTGGATTCGGGTTCCAGTTCTTACCATAACTATCCCTGGTATATTGAACAGGAGATTTAATCTCTTCATACCTATTTATCCATTTTCAAAATAGGAATCATTGTATGATATCTGCTTTGCAAAGATGCTATAAGTAGGAAATGAGCAAATTATTTACAAAGTAGTAAAAAACGAATGAGGCTCATGGGAGTAAGCATGCAAGTGTTTAAGTAAATAACTAGGTGAGAAGATTTATAGTTTCTGATAAGAGATGGTTATCCCAATGTTAAAAACAAATGTATGGTATTTAAAAACTGTGAATGAAACTCAGAAATCACATAGAAACAGTGGTGTTTTTTTTCTTTTAAACGGTGTTATCACTCCCCCATATTTTTTTCCAGACAAAATAACATGGAGAATCCAAAAACAGAAAACAAATCCATGACAGTAAAGGAGGGAAGC
The DNA here is from genome assembly GCF_049354715.1 of Callithrix jacchus. Classification (NCBI taxonomy): domain Eukaryota; kingdom Metazoa; phylum Chordata; class Mammalia; order Primates; family Cebidae; genus Callithrix; species Callithrix jacchus. Next base: position 86,342,475 of record NC_133512.1, on the reverse strand, counting down.
AGGCCTGGATCCTTGCCCAGGTTACCCACCGTTACCCTTCTCAGAGGCTCTGAATCAAGCCATGGAATCCTGAGGTTCTAATGATGAATATTTTAAAGTCCATGATTTTGATTTTAGCCTTTTTATAAATAAAGTAACTGAGCTAAGTGCTGGTAAATTTTTCACTTTCAAAATGGCACAGTTTATGAGTCTTCAATAAACAATAAAACCAAAGATTCTTGTCTATGTCGCACACACTTTCATGGCTGTCTCAAAGCCCAAAAGGGTTAGACCCTTACCATGCAAGCTGAAAACTTATTTACTCTTTCGTTTCCAGATGTTCCCAACATCTCACTTTAGTGGTATTTCTTCTGGTGATAGTCCTACAGTTAAATGCCTCTCCCTCCCAATGTATCATTATGACACCTATGAAAGTAAAACTAATTTTTAGATTCTTTATTTGCTTTATAGGTTCTCTATGTGCAAATCAATTAACACTGAGTCAATACAGTGTTAAAATATACTTGAGTGTAAATTTCAGTGATAAAGGTTGATCCCAGCATCTAGGAAAGAGATGAACATTCAAATTATGGCTTTCATCTGCACAGCATTTCTTACTGCACACATTGCCAACACAAACAAACTAATATTCTATTTAAGGGAACAGAGACTTTAAAAGCTTATGAAACTTAACAAAGGTAGCAAACAAGAGCCAGGATTTCAGTTGGGCTCAAATTTAGTTGAGCTGAATTTTCATATCCCTCTTCAAGTCATTAACATTTGATGTCTGGATGTCTATTTTGATTGCCAACTATATTTTAAAAAGCTTATACACATGATTAGAGTTAAAGTAAAATATTATTTATGTAGCACAGACCAATATTACAGGCTTGGAGGAAAAATGTAAATTTTAGAATACTGAGAAAGTATTTTTGCATGTGAAAAGGCTGTTACATTTACCTATTTTTGGTATGTACAGATATAATGGTTGATTTTTCTTCTTTGTGTCTTGATCAACATATAACTAAATGTATCACAAAACAATTAACCATCTTAGGGCCAAAAGATACGTGGAGGCTGTTAATAACTACTTCTCACATTTAAAATTAGGTGAACTATTTAATGACATGATTAGTTTATAATTATCAAAATTTCTGAAGTTGGAAAAATATGCCAATTGGACTACTGACTCATCAGTTACATTATATGGAAATAAATCTTCATCTGGGATTGTGAATAAGGTTAAGGATCATAGCATTATATCTACAATCTACCAGCCTCTGTATGGTCATAAAAATTTGGCTCAATACTGCTTTTCAAGTAGAGAAAAGTGACATGAAAAGAAATGTGTACCATTACCTGCTTTTCCTTTAATAGGATTCTCTGGTGTGCAAATCATTGCAGTGGAATGATGCAATGGGGCATAAGGACAATGAATCAGGTAATAAATTGAGTGTAACACTAATTATATTCACTATAAACTGAAATATATACATTTGATGGCCATGATGGCACATCAATGTTCAGAGTCCAAGGTGAAAAATGCATTTCAACTTCTCTCTCTATAAAAACTCAACAGTCTGCTGCAGTCTGTGTCTGGTATCAAATTCTATATATCTACCTGTGTTTTCAGCATAGAAACCCAATTCCTAAAAGAAAGGTCATTATCATTATTAAGTTTTATAAGAAAATCAGTACGTACCAGTGTCTATTTAATAACGGAGACATCATGAATGTCAGACTTAACACACTTTGCAGAGTGCTAATAACTCTTAAAGTGTATCCTTGTCTCAAGTTGAAGACAGTATTGGAAATTTTATATCACCTGCTCTGCCTGAAACATTAAAAAGTATTTCTGTAATAGCTAGCTTAAAAAAATAGAGACTTTTTACAACTTTGTCTAATTTTTGTTTCAGTTTCAAAGCTGATAATAGTTAAAAGTCGTATGACATTGACATTGGCCTGAATTAAGCAAGAGGATAATTTTAACCACTACATTTTATGTTATCTTCAGGTTGAATAAATCATTCATGTTTGCTTCTGTTTGCACATCTGTAAGGTATATATGTTTTATATACATTATTAGCTACATTAAAAATGGTTTTTCCCCCACATTTCTTTCAGTTCCAGAATTGCAAAGATACAAAATATGCATTTATTCAGAAACCAAACAAAAAAAACTTTAGCATTCCTTTATTACAATGACTCTAATTCAAGTCCAGTGATAGACTGGAAGAGATTGTTTCTTTTTCTATTATATATTTAAATTAAAAATAGGAAGATGTAGTTTCTACTAATGAGTTTTGTAGGGCTGTTTTAATATGATGTCCCTTAGGAGATTTCCTCACTCGGTGTGAAGGCTCCTAAGAGGTGCTTGTGCACCTGATTAATTCATAAATGGCACTGAGGGCTGCACATTTGCCCAATCCTAGTTAAATCATAGTAGGCGGCTATTCCTCTGTAGGATGCATTGCAAATTGTGATGCTCTTATTATACACCTAATTACAGCATTCTGTACCAGTCTGATTCTTTCCATAAATTCTTGTAAATGTGATGACCATTTTAGAAGACAGAGATTGAGATTTATTAAAATATCTTCAGTCTACAGGATTGCAATGCAACAATCACCTCCAATTCAATGGAAAATTGTCCCAAAGTTCTAAGAATATATATATATATATATATTATATATATATAATGAATAAATTAAAATAAAATGATTTTTTAAATTAATATGTTTTATAAATAATAAGCAGCTACTATGGAAATATAAGAGAAAAAAACTGAGAAAAGTTTAAATGGATAGCTGTAGTAGTTTTTTGGGGAGTACCAGTTTAAAAAATGTATGTGTTTTGGAGTAAGGTAATTAACCGTAGGTACTTCTGTGCCTCGTGGGGAATATTAATCCAACCTACTTTACTGAGTGTGAGACTTCATTGATTTGATGTATGTAAACTGCTTAGAATAGTATCTGACATGTTAAGTTCTATGTAAGCTCTTGTGTAGAGCCTTTTTGTTTTTGAAAGCTCTACACAGTCTAACTCTCACCTAAGATATGTAGTTTTCCACTTTTTTTGCTTTATCTCAAACTGGTATTGAGTTCCTGCTTTCTCCTCCTATCTTTTGATGTTATTATCATTATTTTTAATGTTTTTCTAGTTTGGAGATAGGGAGTCTTTCCTTTAGAATTAGATAAGATAGATTAGAGTTTCAATGATACAAATGTGAACAGGTAATATACATTTCTTCCTAGAATTATAGCTGAACAAAATTGCCCCAGTGTATAACTATCATGCAATTCAAATTACTTGACTTCAAATATGCCTTTTATGATTTCTGTTATATAAAGCAAGTGTTTATTAAAAATAGCATAGGTTGCCATATCTAAGATAAATGTTCAAGTATCTTTTGAATCCCATCATCATCTCTGAGGATACCCAAGTTCTTTCTTTATAAGCTAGAAACATTATACTAAACTGAATCTGTCATTCAACTCAGTCAATTAACAAATCAGTTTTATTATTATTATTTACCTTTTCCTGTGACCTAGATATCAGCTTCAGAATGATCTGAACCTGATGGCTAGTCCTTCAATATGTTCTTTTCAGAAGCTCAAAGATGTCAAATATATTGTATTCTTAAAAAAGTGAAAGGAGTATGTATATTATTATTGCATTAAATACAACACTAAGAAAATTGAAGCTAGGAGAAGTTAAAAGGCTTATCACAGGTTTGACTAGTTAGTGACACGGATAGAACATAGTGCTTGTTATTCATGGACATTTTTTCTTCCATTTTATCCTAAAGCACAAAATGACAGAAAAAATGAACTATGAAAAGGCAAAAATATAAATGTGAAAACACTTTTTTTCCTGTTAATTCACCAATCACATAGTCACCTAGAATTTGAAACATTTTAATGACCTTTTCCTCAGAGACAGCTGAATTGTTTCAAATAAGCTAAATGGAGAAACAAACAACAAACCTCAGCCATACTGTGCTGACTTATAAGCTCTAATGAATGTAACAGCAAATTTTTAAAAAATTCTAGATAATGATGATTCACATTTTATAACTCAGAGTTTTTCATTTATAAAATTTTCTAGTTTATAAAAGACAACCGCCATTTTAAAATGCTTTGAACGTGTGTCATTTGGCCATGTTTTTGTTTTTTAACATTTTAGATCAAGGCATCAAGAAACTTGATTACTCAGTAAAGCTGTTCTGACCCCAGCCAAAACAAAGAATTAAGTGGCTACATGTGTTAGTAGGATAAAATTGCCATTAATGTTGAATGCACAGAATGATCCTCTGATCTCTTATTGGACAAAGAAGTACATTGCATTAGGATAAACAACATAGTTGAGATGGTAGTATATTGTGTGTATGGAGGCAGTGGTGGTCATGTTGATAGGGAGACTGGAAGGGAATGAATCCTGCTATACCTTACTAAAGGAAAAAGAAAAGGTGCTTCTGTAGATATTCTACCCAGCCCATTCACTACTTATAGTAGAATGATATCTTGCTCAACTTTAGCTTGGTAATATCTAGTATCAGCCTGAGAAATTGACTAATATTCAGAGTCTGTATAAACATAATTATTTTAAAAAATCAAGTGAGTCTAAACAGATATAATTATAAAATAAAAATCACTTGTTTTCTTCTCAAAAAAATTAAGGTGGTAGGATATGCAAGACATTAGTGAGACATGACACTGCTCCATAAGGTTACCACAATCTTTAGAAATATTTTATTTTTTATTTTTAAAAACAGGGTCTTGCTCTTTTTCTAAAAATAAAAATATTTATTTATTTTATGAAGTACAGAGGTGCGACCACGGCTCATTGCAGCCTGCATCTCCCAGGCTCAAGCAAGCCTCCTAAGTAGTTGGGACTACAGGCATGCATCTCCACACCCAACTAATATTTTTTATTTTTGTAGAGACAGAGTCTCATTTTGTTGCCCAGGCTGGTCTCAAGCTTTTCACCTCAAATTATTCCCCTGCTTCAGCCTTCCGAAGTACTGGGATTATAGGTGTGAGCCACCACACCTGGCCTTTATAAATATTACTTGTAAATTGTATCCCTAACATTCACATGGCCTTCACGAAGACTCAGGATATGATGTATTGAGATCTTAACCTCATCCACTTATTAGTAGTCTACACCTCCTTAAGATGACACTACAGACTTATTTTTTCTTTGTCTTATGGGTGGTGGATAGAAGGGGTGATTCTGTGTATGACATAAATAGTAATGGTTAGAACTGGAGATTCTAACAAATAACTAAAGCATGATTTTTTTTAAAGCTTATTAAGTTATATAAAAAGTCATTTTTAAAAATCAAAAGTCATTCTTAAAGCTGGAATTAATAAAAGGCTAAAAACAAAATTTCTTTGGGATTTTATAAAGCTTCCATTGGATTCAGAACTTTTTTCCAAAATTAAGACAGATTTTCTACTAGTACAGTCATGTGCCACATAATGATGTTTTGATCAATAATGGGCTGCATATGCTATGGTGGTCCCATAAAATGATAATACTGTATTTTTACCATAACTTTTCTATGTTTAGTTATGTTTAGGTACATAAATGTTTACATTGTGTTATAGTACTATATTCAGCACTGCAACGTGCTATTCATGTTTGTAGCGTAGAAGCAATAGATTATACCATATAGCCTAGGTATGGAATAGGTTATAGCATCCAGGTTTGTGCAAATACACTTTATGTTGTTCATATAATGACAAAATAGCCTAACTATGCATTTCTCAAAATGTGGTTCTATGGTTAAGCAACACATGACTGTATTTGAATATGAGTTAAATACAGTATTAAAATTAACTTTATCTGTTTCTTTTCACTTTTTAAAATTTATTTTTTACTTTTTTAGGTTGGCCATAGGTCGCCATACAGAAACCCTTTGGATTTAGTGTGATACAAGAAAGGTATACTAAAAGTCCTAGGCCTCTCATGAGATAGGGAAGGGCCAGAGAAGTAGCTGTGTAGGACAATAAACCTGAAGGGATTAGGGTTTAGGATTTAAAGAAAAAAGAATTCATGACCCTGGTGACTGGTGGGCATGAAAGCAGTAGGATTGGGTGCCAGTAATGCATACTCTATGGAAATCGTGCAAGTCAGAGGAAGTCAGATGCAAGGGGCAACCTTCCTGAATCAATTAAGGAGAGAAAGGATGAAACATCAGAAAAGGCAATATTTTAAAATGGCAAGTTTAAACTGAAAGTGGCTGAGGGTACCTTGAAACAACAGGATTCTGTAAAAATGGAGGGTCATGAGCTCAATTAAGATATAGTGAAATAAAGACACATAATTTTGCACATCCAGGGTTGTGACTATAAATCACACCTTGGATATGACATAAAACTTTAAAGAAATGATTAAGGAATGTTTTAACTCTCAAAATGTCTTGGCTTAAGTTTTAACATCTTCATATAGAAGAACAATAATTCCTTAAGATCCTCTAACATCTAGTTAATGTTAAAATTTTCCCAGTCAGTCATCAAAAAATTTTTGAAAACAATGTATTAAGGGCACGTTTTATTTTGCTATGATTATATCTGTGTATTTCACATAAAATTACATTTTTTGGCCAAAATAATCAGAAAACATCAATGGATGTTTCAAGTGATAGTGACTTACAATGAAAATCTTGGACTATTTAAATTCTAGGACAGAGGATTCAGTTAACAGCCAGGCTGAGAGTAAATATTACAGAATGAGCATCATCTGCTTTTGCAAATGGAAGAAAGGTGATAGAACATAGAACAATTTGATTTTCAAAGATGTATGAATGAAAATGATATTCATAAATGATTTTACTACTTAGCAGAGAGATAGAAATTGCTTGGATATCCCCTATTCCTATTTAGGAGAATAATTTGGGTAGCTACAGCAAACAGTTGAAATAGTTACTAAAATCAGTAAAAGTGAGGAAAGCAATGGGACATAAACCAGACAAAAATACATTTCCAGGCCCAAATTTTTAAGCATTCTGTATATTGTCACTTGTTAAATCAGAAATAGGCATACACAGAGCTGCAATTCAACATGCTTTTGTCTCTTACATAAATAAAATTTGGTACACTGCTCTGCAAATCAACCAGACTAGACTGTGAGTTACATATATATGCATACATACATGTATATATATATGTATGTATAAAAGAGGTGTCAGAGACTAACTGGAGACTTACAGTTGGGCACGAATATATGTTAGAAATCTTAAAGTACAAAATGGTCAAAAGAATTAAGCTAGAAAAAACAGATTTTTTTTTTTTTTTACAAATAATGCACAATTCTATAGGATAAAACTGCATTGTGCATAGGTACATTACAAAACTGATTTGTTATTTATAATATTTGTATCAGAGTTCATAAATGATCTTATTTGAGCTTCAGTAGGTCTGGCAAGTGATTCTCCAACTTAAAAGTTAAAATACTTATTATGCAGAAAGATGAAAAAATGGAATCAAACTGCACATAGAAAAAAGTCTGAGTCAACATAAAGCTTATTTGCAAAAGAAGATGTTTTTGACTCTCATTGTTGCACCAGCTAACTCGCCAATAATCCTTTCCTATATTAAAGGCAAAAAGTAGTTTTTAAAGTGGGCATTGTAAAGAGAGATTTTTCTACTTAGACAAGTTTGTTGGGCAAAAATGTTATTTAGTAATCAAGAGTGACCAATCTGCTTCTGAAATTATTCTTCAAAATATATATGCACAAAGTTCTTCATCAAAGAATGAAAAGAAATCTAAACTTATCAAAAAATCAAAGTGTGCAAGTCATTTGCAACTACAGAGTCCTTCAAATTATTTTACTATGGCCGGCAGCACTATGCACAGAGTAAACAATTGTTCCCGACTTCAGAAGCCTGCAGAGGTCAGTATAGCAACAGCAAGAAGACATCAGGTAGATGAGTTGATTAATACTGAAGGTGGACACTTAGATCACATTCATCTTATGTATACATACCAGCATCTTAAACATTAAAATAGAATTTGTAATAATTAGTATAGAACACTCTCTATTTTAAGTAACTTGTCTTTATAAAATTTACATTTAAAGAAAATCGACATTTGGAAAATTACTCTGCTTTAAAAGGTCAGGGTGGGGGAGACAGAATAAAAAATTGAATTTAAAATAAAAGTAATTACCATTTTACATAAAAATAAATATACTTTATGTATGCTAATGGATTTGAAAAATGTTCTGTTCGTTTGAACTGGGGATTGCATTCCCCACACTTGATTCAACATCTCCTGACACCTGTCAATAAAGCCCACTATTAACCTGGGTAAAGCTGTGATATTTTGACATTGATACAGAGTGAAAGTTTTCTTATTTTACTTATATTCCACACAACGCAAAGTAAAAATAATTCCACTTAACACAATAGTTTTCAGGTACAATTTATAATTTTCTATGCACATACTGAGAATACGTATTTTAAACCTGAATATGTAAATGTGCACAAATGTATATGTATGTATTTATATTTCTTTTATTACAAAAACATTTTACTATTTTGTTTTTTGTAAAGATGAAGAATTGACAGGCTTTAGAACTACACTCTGTTATGCAGAAACTGGCTTCTCCTTGATGACCTGCCAGTGACCTTTGTCATGACATTGAAGGACTACCCTCTCCAGGGGTAAGAAGTAATTCAACTTCAATAGTTCCCCTTCTCTAGACATGTATAAAACAGACACTATAAACATATACTGTAGGTTTATTTTGGCTCCAGTTAAGCTGACACCATCAAACTCATTTAGTATAGAACTTTCAGACATGGTTTCAGTATCAGCTCTCTGCTGCAATTCAGAAGGTTAAAGAAAAGCTAGCTAAAACCTACACTGACCTTCTGCTGTGATAGCAGTTCAAAGCAAGTTCCTCATACTTTTATAACGCTTAATGCCACAAGTGCTATTCTTTTTCTAGTGTGTGTCTTCATGTCAGTATACAGATGGGCAGAGTCAAAAGTTTTCAAAGTTTCAGAAGATATGTAGCTAGAAAGCAAGATGAGAAAGGCAGATTTTTTAAAAAGGTATCTGTTTACTTTTTAAAATTTAACCATTACTTTTCCCTAAATGCTCATTGGTAGGCAAATGTGCAAAACAAGTCTAGGAAGTACACATACAAGGAATAACTTTTTACTGTTCAAAAATAAATGTACTCTATTTTTTTGCTTTTATATTTGTTGCAGTTTTAACCTAAGATGTAAAAATCCCTGAACAACATCTCAGCTTTCTTTCACTGTGCCACATTCCCTAACCAATGTCACTATAATGGACTCTTTGAAGCCTATGAAGTAGGTAAAAATAAATAACCCTACAGTGGATATAACGTAAAATTAATAATGCCAATTAAAAGCCAGATATCACATTCTATATCCTATGAAGAATTGAATTTATATAAACTGATCATTATCAAGCCATAAAGAAAACCTAAGAAAACACACAATGCAGAAATCATTTAGGTTGTTACTTTACCACAATGCAATAAAATAAAAAACTAACAGGAAAATACAAGTTTAATAAGTCACTTGTAATTTTTTTTTAAAAAATCTCACCTAAATAATGGAAAGGTCAAAGGGAATGTAAAACTTAAAATTATTAATTTTTAAAATGGCAACAATTGGATGACTACAAAACCAAATTTATAACACATCCAAAACTATAATCAGACAAAAATTTAGAGACGTAAATGCTTTTTTTTTTTTTTTGAGATGGAGTCTCACTCTGTCCTTAGAGATTGTGCCACCCAGGTTCAAGCGATTCTCCTGCCTCAGTTTCCCAAGTAGCTGGGACTACAGGCATGCACCGCCACACCCAGCTAATTTTTAGTATTTTTAGTAGAGATGGGTTTAGACCATGTTGGCCAGGATGGTCTCGATCTCCTGACCTCGTGATCCACCTGCTTCAGCCTCCCAAAGTGCTGGGATTACAGTTGTGAGGCACCACGCTGGGACAAATGCTTAAGTTTAAGAATGAGTAAAAATACTAATTCAGTTAGACAAAGAAGAATAACTGGAGTTTAAAAAAAAGGAAAAAAATAATAAAATTTTGAAAAATGAAAATAGCAAAATTAACAAGTTACATCAAGATAATGATCTTTGGAGAAAACTAAACTATCTGATAAACATTCCAAAGATGTCATATCCTAACCTTTGAAACTTGTCAATATATGGTAAGATGACTTGGTGGTAAAATAATTTTGGAGGTGTGATCCTGAATTATGTAAGTGGGCTCAGTGTAATCACAAGGTTCCTAATAAGAGGGAGGCAGTAGAGTCTGAGGCAGAAAGGTGATATAAGTACTAAAGCAAATGTCAAAGAGGAGAGAAGATGTGTGCTGCTGGTTTTGAAAATGGAGGAAGCAGCCATGAGCCAAGGAGTAGGGAAGCGTCCTGAGGATGGAAAAGGAGAGGAAATTGATCCCCTCCAGAATCTCTGAAAAAAACACAGGCCTGTGGACACATTTTAGACCTCTGATATAATTATACACATATAGATATATAAAATAATTTCTATATTATATGCAATAAAATATAATAGATTATGTAATTCATATTGTTATATTGTTATATATATATATTAAAATTGTTACATAATAAAATTGTGTTGCTTTAAGCCACTAAACTTTGAGCAATTTGTTAGAGCGGCAGTAGGATACCAATACAGCTAATAAGGGAAAAGAAAAAAAGTTCATAAGAATTTTAAATAAGTCTCAACATAAAACAATATGCATGAATGATGATGAAATTAGTAGATTCCTAAATAAATTAATGCTAGTAACTTTGAAAATCGGAAAAAAAAAGAATCTCCTGAAATAATACAAAAATCTGGCTAGCAAAGTATGCAAAAATAGATGGTTCACTTTTACTTCTAAATCTAGATACAAAACATTACCAAATCAATTCCGAGAAAATACAAAAAGAAATTAAAGGAGTCTACTGTGGTCTATCAACATTTTAAGCTTCATAATAATCTCTTGAGAAAAATAACTTTTTAATCCTCATTTTATAAATGAAAAAAGTGAAATAATATGCCCCATATTACATGGCTAATAACCTTTAGAGTTAGTATCTAAATACAAGGAGTTTATTTTAGTGCTTATGCTATGACATTTTTATTCCAGAAATAAAAGGATGAATCAAAACAGACAGATAAATTTTGGTAAATCATTAAATCAATCAATTTAAAAATAAACATCTTTATTTTGTTGTATTTCAAAAACTATTTTGATGAAATCCAATATCCTATTCTAAAGCAAATTGGTACAAACTAAGAAGAAAAAAATCATTATTATAAAGAAGACTTATTCCAATAATAACTAGCATGTTACTGGACTTTAAAACATTAAAAATATTTTTGTTAAAATTTGAAACCAGAACAAGATATGGATTTCTATTTATCATTGTTATTCAGTATCATTCTTAAATTTCTAAAGAATGCTATAAAGGAACAGAAAAATAAATGTAAATATTAAGAAATAAAATTATCATTACTAGATATACAATTATTGAGAAAACTCTAATTGATGAAAAATGATTAATAGTTTAAAATAGATCTAATATGCAAGATCAGTAATAAGGTCCATTAACAAAAGAAATCAATATGTTTTCAATATATCAGTATAAAAGTTGAGTCAATACAATTAGAAAAACTATTTTATTCACAAAGTAACAAAAATATGTAATACCTATAAGTGATTATAAAATGAAAACATGCTGTGGACCTATTTGAAATACATTAGCAAAAATTTGAAAAGAAAAAGAAAAGAACTTCAATAATTGTTTTCCTGACTTAGAAATATATTAACTCTAAGACAATAATTCCCCAAGATAATGTGTAAGTATGAAATATTAAAAATAATATTTAATTTTTATTATATGCTTTGTTCTGGGGTCGACATCATGTTAAGTAAGGTATGTAAATGTGTGCAAGCATATTTAAGATTTAGAATATCTTAATTGTTAGATATTGTTATTTGCAGATGAATAAACTGAAGTTAAGTAGATGATACAGGATGAAACATCATGTTATTGGTGGATTCAGAGCTCAATCGCAGGCACCAATTCTAGGTTCTCCCTCTTTAACACCTTGGACCATAACTCAAATGAAATCCTTATAAAAAATTGGGGAATTCTACAAAATTATCCTAAATTTATGTGTAAGATGATGTTTATGAGAATAGCCAAGACAATTATTTTAAAATATAGCTTATTCTAAGTTTTAATTTACTTTTATGTGTTAAAATGTAATCTAAAATGTCAGTAATTCATAGTGAATACCAGTATAAGAAAGAGAAAAGAAAACTTACCATTTAACCTAAATATCAACAGCAACAAAAAACTAGGATAAAGACAGAATTTCAAATTACTGCAAATTGATGAAGTATTTGCTAAAGAGTCCCTAGGACAATTATTTATTTTTCAAACCACAATTAGATTCTCAATACATTATACTTCAATATATAATCAAGAGTAAAGAATTAAATAAAGCATATGAATCTGCAAAAGAGCAAGTAAAAATGTAGGTGCATATTTATGTGATTTTACCACAAATAGGTCTTTAAAAATAAAAGAAGATAAATGTATTTGAGTACATACCATTCTGAACGTTTGTATGTAAATCAATATTAGAAACAAAAAGGAAAGTCACAAATTAGAAAACTATTTTAATATGCTTGATCAATGACTAATATTATGTAAATAATTATTGCACATTAATAAATAAGCAATATTAAAAGAAATCCAATTACAAAACAAACTATTAAAATAAAAACAAATATCTAATAAACATAAAATTATTCAGACTCACTTTTAATTTGTCAGAGCTAAATTTAACATACAGCATTCCGTCCCACACAGAAAAGTTTTGTTGAATGCCTAGCAATTTACCTTACAGGCCTCATTAGTATGTCCCCATGAAAAACTGTCTTCAGAGAGGTCCAATCAAGGTACCCCTGATACGAATTTGGCCATTTAAAAATAGGCTCATCAGGCCTGGCGTGGTGGCTCACACCTGTAATCCCAGCACTTTGGGAGGCCAAGGTGGGTGGATCACGAGGTCAAGAGATCGAGACCATCCTGGTCAACATGGTGAAACCCTGTCTCTACTAAAAATACAAAAAATTAGCTGGGCACGGTGGTGCGTGCCTGTAATCCCAGCTACCCAGGAGGCTGAGGCAGGAGAATTGCCTTAACCGGGAAGGCGGAGGTTGCGGTGAGCCAAGATCCCGCCATTGCACTCCAGCCTGGGTAACAAGAGCGAAACTCCGTCTCAAAAAAAAAAAAATAGTCTCATCAAACTGAGCATGTAAATTTTATTTTTTGTATGGAAACAGCCATTCTCATCAGTAAAAATTTACCCTAAGGTTAAAAACAATTTTTACTGATCCTTCTTGGTATTCTAGAGCTAGTGCACACATGTAAGCTTGGGAATTAAATCATTGCACTACTGGGTTAATGCCAAGTTTATCTTTAATTTGCTATACTTTCTTGAATTTTCTTTCATATTGTTGGAGTACAGGTACCAAGTAAAGTTCTTGCCTTAGCAGTTTTCCTTCTATTTCTCTCTCTCTCTTTACTATTTCCCCCATACTATGGTACATTTCCTGTGGTGCAAGCCTCTGAGATGCTGAACAAAAAGGCAAAATACAGTACCTTTAGTCAAAGACCATAAACATTAATCTCCCCTCTCCACTTCTATCACATCAGGAAAGATTTTTTTGAATAAAATTTTGTATTTGTTAATTATTTCCAAAACTTTGATTAATTATGCACTAAAAATAATTTAAAAAATACTTAATCTGACCCTTTTTTTAAAACCTAAAAGTCACAAAAATTTCAAAAATATAATTTCACTTTAATCAACATGTGTATTTTTGAACTAAATATAGGGGATCGTTAAAAACATTTGTTACAAAGCAGGATACTGTTATTTCATGTAAATCAAAATAACATTGGAAAAGAAAAAGGAGCAATGTAAAATTTCTGACTGGTAATAAAATATTGTTTGCTTTTAAAAGTAACAGCTTTATTGTGACAAAATTTATGTATCGTCAAATCCTTCCTTTTGATTAAACAATTTGATTTTTAGAATATTCGGAGCTGTGCAAGCAATTCCCCTGCATAATTTTAAACATTTTCATACCTGCAAAGAAAAAACTTGTGTCCATTAGCAGTCATTATGTTCTATTCCTCTCTCCCCCTTGGAATCAACTTTCTGACTCTTCTAATTTGTCTGTTCTGGATATTTCATATAATGAAATAATCCATATGTGATCTTAGTGACTGATTTCTTTCACTTAGCATAGTCTTTTCAAGGTTTATCCATGTTACACCATAAATCAGTTTCTTCATTTATTTTTGTGGCCAAATAATATTTCATTTTATAATTTGTCACATTTTATTTGTTAGTTGATGGACTCTTAGGTTGTTTTCACTTTGGGTGTTATTATAAGTGATGCTGCGTGTATATTCTTGTACAAGTCTTTGCATGAAAATTTGTTTTCATTTCTCTTGAGAATATACCTACTAGTGGAATTTCTGAGTTATATTGTATATAATTATATGTTTAATATTTTAAGAAGTTTCCAAAGTGTCTTCCAAAGAAGTTGCACCCATGACAATTCTACCAGCAACGTAGGAGAGTCTCAATTTCCTCACATCCTTGTCAAAATGTACTAATGTCTTTCTTTTTAATTTTCGCCATACCAGTGAGTGTAAAGTGCTATTTCATTGTGGTTTGATTAGTTTTCCTAATGACTAGTGATGCTGAGCCTCTGTTCTGGATTTGTGTCCCCCAAAATCTGTGTGTTAAAATCTAATTTCAATGTGATGATATTTGGAGGTGGGAACTCTGGGAGGGAATTAGGTCATCAGGGTAGATTTTAGTGTCTCTGTGAGAAGAGGGTAGCAGCGTAGCTCATCCTCTTTCTGCCTTGTGAGGCTACAAGAAGTCAGGAGTCTGCAACCTGAAAGAAGTCCCGAAAACAAACCATGGTGGCACCCTGATCTCACATTTCATTCCTCCAGAACTATGAGAAATAAAATTCTGTTGTTTAAAATTTACCAGTTTATAGTTATAGCAGTCCCTAGGCTAACTTAGCATCATTTCATGCACTTAGCCATTTATATGTCTTCTTTCAAAGAGATATAAATATACAAAAAGATATACAAAGTTTCCATTTTAAATTTGGAAATTTAGAATACTACTTGCCTCTTATTATTTTAAAAAGGTATTATATATTTTTAAATTGACAAATAATAATTACATATGTTTATGGGATGCAATGTGATATTATGATGTATTTACATATGTGGAATGATTAAGAAAACTTGTTTTCAGATTGCTTATATATTTTAGACATTATCCACTTATCCGATGTGTGGTTTGAAAATATTTTATCTCAATCCATGGTCATCTGTGTTTTAATGCACAATTGAACGCTCTAACAGACTACAACTCTGCCTTAGCCTCAACTTCTTGGTTGTGAAGAGCCTCAAGGTCAGCTAAAGGTGAAAGATTGAGGCACTCTTAGCTCTTCTCTTAAGTTGTGCACGACTCAGCACACATACTTGGGATTCTAGATTCCCAGGAATAGGTCAGAGCTTTTTAGAGCCACCTACAGAGATACCATTCCCCTAATTTTTGGCCAGCTTCTTGTTAGTAGCAAGTACTATTTCCACATCAGTCAGCTTTAATGCTAAATAATTGCCACTGATTACGTGCAACAAATGATGCAAGGACATGGCTGTTCACACAGAGTAAACTCTGAGTCAGATCAAGTAAGGGCTATCCCTGAGAGCTCCATAGAGAGCTTCCTAATTGTAATATTTCTTTTGGAATGGGGCTTCGAGTAATCTCCAAACACATCTCTCCCATTTAGTGGTTGCTTGGTTGCTGATTTTTCACAGCAATCATAGTGGTAATGCTTATGGTTTCCCAAACTGCCATGGATCTAAAGAGAGGAGAACGGGACTAGAGCAAGTTAGAATGTCAGAAAGCTCACGGTCCTTACCAATATTTAATACTTTTTTTCTTTCTCTCTCTCTCTTTTTTTTTTTTTTGAGACAGGATCTCACTCTGTTGCTCAAGATAGAGTACAGTGGTGCACTCTTAGCTTACTGCAACCTCAAACGCCTGGTCACAAGTGATCCTCCAACCTCAGCCTCCTAAGCAGCTGGGAATACAAGTGCATGCCACCAAGCTCATCTAATTTTTAATTTTTTGCGAAGATGGTTCTCACTTTGTTGTCTAGGCTGATCTTGAACTGGCCTCAAGTGATACTCAGTCGTTTTTCTTGAATATATCTTGGATTGTTGTAAACCTCCAGTGAATTTCCAAGGTTCTGAAGAAGTTGGTTTTGATTATTTTCGCTAGTGTTCTTCTTGTTTCTATGCTGTTGCAGAATTTTCACAGTTCCTATTTCACCATCCCCCATGTACTTCCCTTTATTTATTTTTAATATGTTGTTCTATTCTAAGTTTAAATTGATTTAAGCTCTATTAAAACTGTGATATTTAGAATATGCTGGAAATTATATAATTTGCATCTGCTTTTTTTTGAGACAGGGTCTTATTTTGTCACCCAGGCTGGAATGCACTGGTGAAACCATAGCTAACTGTAGCCTCAACCTCCTAAGCTCAAGCAATCTTCCCTACACTCCTGTAGGCCTCCCAAGTAGCTGGGCCTACAGGAGTGTGCCCTCACACCTTGATAATTTTTTAATTTGCAACTGCTTAAGCTTATGAAAAATTTTTAAAACACTTACATGACAACAAAAACTTCCAATGTAGTACATAGACTTTTATAATTCTTTTAGGACTAAATCACCAACACACATTTGAAAACTACCTTCATAGAAAATTAGTTTGAAGTAACCATTTGAAAGAAATAAGAAGACCTAAAGTCATTATCTAGACTGGGACAGCAAAACACTGTTCTTTTAAATACTCTGCACACAAAGATGACAATGTTGAAAGATGTATAGGATACATGAGGCCAGAGGGAAAAATAAATGATGAAATCAGGGGAGAGAGAGAGGGGATAACCACTGGTGGCAATTGGAGCCTCTACACATGGTCAAGGAAGAAATTCCTCATGGCAGATGGGCAAATGTCTTTCCAGAAAATGGATTTCCAAAAATTAATATTAATTTTTGTTAGATGTGAATAGCCAAACTCTCAACTCTTTCTCATAAGGTCTTTCTCATAAAACCATATAAAACACACAAAACAAAACCAAAAATGGTGAAGTGAGAGCCAGCACATACACACTTGTAGCATTCTCCAGAAGGTTTTGTTTTTTAAACCCTGTTTTTCTTGGTGTTTCACTGTCTTCCAGGCTTAGCATAGAGCTGGATAACCAAATCAGATAGTTTGTATCACTTCGCTTGGGAAGATGTGACATTTCTGTAGCATGTTTTGGAACCCTATGACCAGAACATAGTGGTTGGTTGAGGATTCCAAATGATGCCACCTTGAAACCTAAGAACAATTATGATAAATTTGAGGAAATTCAGTATTAATTTAACATTGATTCACATAAACGGATGCTACTTCCTTGAAATGGTTTGGCAGGATGTACATGTAGTGTGATTCTTTTGCTTGGAAGCTACTTCTTAACAAAGCAACACACTTCAGATGAAAGACATTCTTTGATGGATCTTTTTGAGAAGATTCAGTTTCACCTCTATCTATGACTACACTCCTAAAATCATATAAACAAGACTTCACAATTTATCTTATGCTCCAAGATTGAAGTTAGTCACTTTGGTTCTCCTTTTTGACTCCAGAAGGTGGACTAAATCCAAGAACCACTGTGTCTCTGCCTTGCTGAAGTGCAGTTTCAGTGCAGCCAACAGAATAATCCTGGAACACTGGCATGATCACAGGGAATCAAAAACACTTTGGGAATAGTAAGTGAGACCTTTAATGATATCTCTCTAAAGTTCTTAGCCATGGAAAATCCATTTTTCTGATTTATACTGTCAAAAAGAACAATAGATAATATATCTAAACATATATTTGGAAAAATATTTTCCTCTTTTTTCTCTAGCTATAAAACAAATAAGTTCTACTGTACAAACTTTTCTGTAGCTATGATACTTCTATAAAAATTTTCACCATAATGTAAATCAGATGAATTTAACTACCCACTGAGTGATTTACAGCATTCAAATACTTCAATATATCTGAGAATAAAATTAAATTGGCTAGCCATGCACTATTCCTTTAAACCTGAACATTTTGTTGAATGTTAAAGATTACAAAATATGTTTCTTCAAAGCCTCTATTAAATAATTTTAGATATAGTATTCATTTCATGCATTGTCCCTGTCACGGCTTTGAAATATCCACTATATTCCTCCACACTGTCTTCACTAGAACGCAGTCATGCGCTTGTGCACTACTCACCAGTTAATATTTAGCTCAACTTGTTCCTTTAATCTGAAAGTTTTTCCCCTACATTTTAAATTGCACATATCCCTCAAGTCTTCTTCCATAAATTCTTTTCTAATTCTCCTTGTACTTTTGTCAAAATGTTGCTTGCACTTATGGTTGAATTAATTTCCATTGACATGATATTTTTTATTAAGTCAGTTGGAGCCTACCTCTCCCACTGATGCAAAGCTCCTTGGGAGCAGAGATTATCTCTCATTTATTTAACATTCTCAGCAACTAGTTTCTAAATATTTGCTATTTTGCATTAGAGAGAAGAGACAAACATCTAGACTTCCATGGAAAGCTAATGCAGAAAAAAAGTTCCAATGACTCGTTATTTTTACTATTTGTATTAAGAGTTTGTAAAGAACAATCCAAGGAAAATCAAGGGGGAAAAACACTAGACTGATATGTACGTAGTACTGAACTTAAATTTCATACAGTCTTTATGTGCAAATTTGCTACAGTCTTTGAGTAGCAAAGACTTTAATAGTGTGCTCAATGTTTTGAATAATCAAAGTAAGTGGACAGGTCACTTTAATTAAACAAGTTCGCATATTATTTTGAGTTAGATTCTTATTTGGTGTCTACAAAACCGATAACAAAGGGGACTGACTGAACTTTTCAACTTTTCACTGTTTATTTAGAGACTGTATAGACATAGCCAAAAGGAAATCTCTCCAAAACTACCTCAAAGAAATTTTTTCTGCAACTGCAAAAGATCATGAGAAAATAAAACCCCACTGTTCTCAAGTGACACTTTAAAGTTACAAAAGTAGAGTGTGGGGAAATCAGCTCAGCCATGGATTATCAAAACAACAGAAATATAAACCAGGTATCAATTTATAATATTTGCCAAAATAAATTGACTCTGATTCAAACTGTCAGCTAGGTTCTTTGACATTGAAAATAAAATACCAAACCTGTACTAATGCAGAAAACTTAAGCAATGACGAGCATGACCCTCCCTTTTACACCATTATCTTAATATGAATTGAAGTGGTTGATAAGGTTCAAATTGTTTCTTTCTTTCTTTTTGCATGAATTGAATCCTGAGTCAAAGTGTTTTCAAAGTTTTCACATACCTTTTCTACTGATGTGTGCGTGTTATACTTTGCAGGCATTCCTAATTAATTCTGCTGTAATCTGGCAGTGCATTACTATCATTCAGTTCTCTTTGAGAAAAGTAATTGGTCTGATATAATCCGGATCTTGGGTGGATGAACACATTTCTTTTTTGTTTGTTTGTCCTAAAAAGTTTCATTTGTATGGCTTTTTAGTTCCAAAATGAAGAAAAAAAAAATGTAACAGAGAGATTGGAGGAGGTTCAGGTGCAATAAGTTAAAAAAAAATGTAGTGTTTACGAGTATGTGTAAAATAGAGTAATGTGCTAGAATGGTTGTGTACCAATGAATTAGCATGAAAGAGGGGCCCAGGCCCTTGCATGATGCTGGTTTATGACTGCTTACACTGTGTTCAGGTACTTTCAACTGAATTATTTAACCTAGGGTGGTGACCTGTAGTCTCTGAGGTCCTAAGTAGTTCTATGGATAGAAATCCATTCTGGTTTCCTGTGTCCTCCATTTCCCCACCCATATATCATGGACTGGTTTGAAAGAATGAAGCAAAGACCTTACAAATGCCTAAAGACCAGAAATTCTGTCAAGGGGAAAAAGAAATGGAAAAACAGAAGAAAAGAATAAATCCCCAAATCCCTGCACATGCAAATACTTTCTTTTTTTTTTCCACTTCTGAAAAAGATGAGTCAAATAAGAGCCCATTCAAAACCACATGAGTAAAGATGAAGTTGTGTGTTTTTCACATCCTTCAGAACAGGCAGAGGGATGAAAATGAGGGCGAGTTCCCTATAGTCAAACATGCCCAGAAGTAGCAAACTTTGACTTAGCCACGAGCCAAATAAGCTGCTCCTGAATAATCAGGTCTTGGTTTAAATCCATAGAGATGTCCTTTTTATGTGTGTGAGGTGGACTTTTGATTTCATCTCTGGGATGAAGTTTGAAGTTATTTTGTGACTCAGGCATAGAAAATGAAGGAAACCCTTGTAATGGACGGCTCATGTAGCCTTATGAGTGTGTGTTTAACTCTCTCATGTGCATTACATTTTGAATTATTACCACTTGAGAGTCACAAGGTTTCATCTACAGCACTTAAGCCATAGTGTGAACAGGCTTTCTAAACTCAATCTACCAGGCAGGTATCACTCAAATACTTGAGTACCTAAATACAAATATTATACTAGAAATTAGAGCATTCTGGTTCTCTTTCTATTGCTTCAATCACATTAAATGAGCAGACATGATAAAAGCCCTATATAATATATCAAAAGAATAATTTTTGAATTCATAAAAAAGAAAAATAGCCAAAATTCAGCTTACGTCTTTTTGCAGAGGAAAGAACGATCCATAATACCAGCTCTTATCTATGTATAGATGTAAAATGTATCAAAGATAGAAAAACATGGATGTTCAATCAACAGTGACACCATGATGCTGAAAACAAAATACCAAACATGCACTAATTCATCACTTTCCTTTTCACTTGGACTTACCATATTGAACTGGTAAACTTACATTGATTTCTTAATGTCTTTCTCAAGACATTAAAGTTACTCATAAATGATTCCATCCAAATAGTCTACTATCAAAAATATCAAATGAATTCCAAGCATTTTCACTTTCTTTTAAACTCTTCAGTGTTTTCGGTTCTACTTTTGCCCGAGAGAAATCTTTCTGAGTGTGTCATAAAGAAAACCAGGAAACTTCAGAATTTGTTCTAGCCCTCTTGTGCTCTGCAATAAGGTTCTGAAAAGGGAATAGCAAGATTCAAGGCCAATTCAGGAAGGCAAATTTAAAAATAGTAAATTCCAGCACGCACTTTCATAATAAAAACCTGAGTGACCAAACCAGGACTACAATCTTTTCTAGCCCAAGTACATTTCAATAATGAAATGTCTTAAGCTGTGGAAAAGTGAGACTTTCCATAAGCTGTTATGGAAGGAGAATGGCTTTGGAAATTTATTATTTGGCAGAATTTTGTCTCCAATAATATTTGTCTCCATTTGTCCATATGAGAAGATATGTTTGACCAGTTATTAAAAAGAGTGGAGATTGTCTAATTGGGGAAAAAGCAAATGTAGCAGAAATATTAATAAGGAAATTTAAACTATTATGCAAAATGTATTTTGCAAAATACACAGATAACTGCTAAGGTCATTGTCAGAACTAATAAATTTCAACCCAAAATTTGCATCAAAGGTTATTTTGCATGAATATGTGCTTCTCTTAATTTAATAGCCTGACCTCAGCAATAGAAATAATAATACTTGTCATGCTACAGGGATACAGTAAAGTTTAACCACAGAGGCAGTCATCACGCTTTTTGAAAAGATAAAATAACAGATCAACAGTAATTTTGTTTTTCTAGTAGCAGGGATTTCGCTTCTGAAAAAAATAAAAGTAGCCTCCAGCTTTCAGAAAATAATTTCTTAATTAATGACTCATTAATTGTTAAAACATATTACTTTTAACATTGTTAAAACATATTATTTTTTAACTTTAAGTTCTGGGACACATGTGCAGAACATGCAGATTTGTTACATAGGTATACATGTGCCACAGTGGTTTGCTACACCTGTCAACCCATTATCTAGGTTTTAAGCCCCATATGTACTAGATCTTTATCCTGATATTCTCCCTTCCTTCACCGCCCCTTCCCTGACAAGCCCCAGTGTGTGTTGTTCCCTTCCCTGTGTCCATGTGTTTTCATCAAAACAGATTTTTTTTTAGAGCATTGTAATAGTGAGACACATCCCTACAGCTTCTTACCTTTTTCTTCTTTGTTCCTTTGTGTCAGAAAGTAGGAACATCACGTTAGGCATTTCAGTATGAGTTCTAGAAGTAATAACCTGCTATGTAGTCACTACAGTAACATGTCTATGATAGTATTACCATTCTTAATCATTACCTAATCAAAAAATGCCACGCTCTGTCTAGAAACGTACATATTATCTGTGTATACACAAGATCAAACAAAACAGTAACTGACAAAAAAGATCAATATAATAATGATCCAAGATAAACTTCTATTGCAGAATCATTTTTTGAAACTCTAAGAATACAATTATTCTTTTGGGTTAAAATTATGCAGTCCTTAAATAACTCTGAATAAATGAATTAGGTGCCATTAAGAGATTTCTTAAAAGTTTTCATTAGCTGTAAAATAAAATAGCTTTAAACTTTAGAATGTTCTACTCAGTTGGAGACTCTCATGTCTGTGATATTCTGGTGACAATTTCTATTCTAAGTGTCAAAAACAACTCTGCTATCTGGAACAAGTCGTGTAGTATTCTCTCCTTTTAATATTCTAATCGTGAGGTGTGAAGTGAAATGGTTGCACAGTGTAATGGTGGTAAAGAAGTGGAGTGTCAATGAGACGGGGAAGGTGACAGACTCAGAATAGGTCCCCAAGGTGCTCTCTGAGTGCACTGGATAAAGATTCCCCTGGGAAAATTTTCTCATTAGTTCTCAGACACAGTTCAGTAATTCAATAGCATCGGGTTACCATTAGTCACAAGACCAAACTATGTTACTTTCCATGCTTTAGTTCCTTTATTTGTATATGTCATTTTCAGACTGAAAATTATGAGCCCTACTCTCAGGCAAAGCCAGTCAGTAAGTTGTTTACATATTGAAACATGATACATGATAAGCAGATTCTGTGGACCCTTTTACCACTGTTTATTTATGAAGAAAATTCAAAGGGAAAAAGACATTTTAAATGATTCTAATGATTCTTTCTTAACCACCGTCAATTATTTTATACCAGAATTATTAAACACACACATTCGTACATACTTTTATAAAAAAAATCTAGGAAGCATTCAGACATAGTTGTTAAAGAGAAGATCACACATCAAAAGGCTTTCTTACCTTATTTACGCTACTCATAGAGTAAACTTTAATCACAGTTTAAAGGGATACTATTTTTTAAGCCAGTCATTCTCCAACTATATTCTCTGCTTCAGAAATTATAAAGTTGTTCTTTCCAAAATCAGAACATATTGAATCAGGTACTACATGTGCAAACATAAAATAGTCACATTTTATACTATAACAGAAGAAAAACTTAAAGACCCTGGATGTTAGTTAATTTGCTATGTAATTATTCAGTAGAGATGTTAAAATACATAGACTATAATTCTACATGTTTTATTTTTCACTGTCATAAAGGATAGGTACCCTTTTCTATGCTTTGAAAGCTAACTGTACTCCCACTCTACAATTGAAGGCCTAATGTGCTAGGGGGTTGTCTACCTCATTACTCACTAGGTCAGGAGAAAAGGCATATCGACTCCCATTGGTCATTCAAATCCTCCTGGTTACACCAGAAAAGCATTAATAAAATCTTCAAAAATGAAAGTCAGATGCTACACTAACAGATTGTTGTAGATTTTTATGTTTCATAAGACACCTCACAGTATTTTACTTTGCAGATTTTGCAAAGTTTGTCATTCTTGTGTTTAAGAGGCAACTAGTACATAGCATTGCAATAAAAGTAATCCATTAGCTTTGTAACATATTCTAGTGAAAATACAATTTAAACGCATCCATCAAAACCCATAACAGAATGAAAGCAGATATTAATCTTCAATAATGCAAAATACATGTTTCTTACAAAAATGCAAATTGAAAAGTAAACTAGAAGGGAGTTTGCTAGAAATAACAACGAGACATAGGCAAGAATAAACTTTAACAATTGAATTCATCAAAAACACTTTCTAATAAAAACATAGTTCTATCAAAACAGTAATGATCAAGATTGCAAACAAACCATCAATTGCTTCTGTTTATGTGTTACACATGGAATTTTGGTTGAACTATGAATTGTAAATATTTATAAGTGATTCATATTAAAGAAGTTGTCAGCTGCAGCTACAGTTCTTCACCTTCTGTCATCCCAGCTACCAAGGGGGCTTATTCAATCACTTTCTTGTCAGGCTACTTTTCTTCTCCAGAATACTCAATTCCCCAAACACAACAAAATATAAATGAATGGAAAGTGCTAATGACACATGATTGCCAAGAGGTATCAAGTTGTTTAAGGTTCTTTGCTGACTAAATTTTAAATTAGCAAAACCAGGAAATTCATTTCCCAAAGCAATAATCCTTATATACTTTATAGATGCCCACTAAAAGGAAATATTCACTATTGTTTTCTGGTCTATCGGCTTTCCTATGGTAGGAGCCATATCAGCTTTGAGAGTCTCAAGTATATGCAGTTTACTTCATGTGTATTTATATGATCTGTGCTTACAAAAGCTAAGCTAATACAAAACAAAACAAAACAAACACTGCTTTTTAATTAAACAGAAAATGGCATGAAATGATTAAGACTCAGAAATAGTTCCGTATTATTTTGAAGTTTAAAGGTACATATTATTAGATCTTTAGGATCAGATTAATGTCATCTTTATCAATTAAAAGTTGACATCTTTAAGTTTAGCAAATACAAAACAATTCTCTAATCTTATAATTTCATGCCATTTTCCTCTTTAAATTGCCTTTAAAATTTCACTGTTTTGACAAAACTTAACATTTCTAATAACTTACATGCAATCTAAACTTACATTTTTTTTAACCATTTCTGACCTGGGTTGGTTATATAATATTTCTGGTAACATTGTGTTTTCTAGGATATTGTCATCTGAGAAAAATCTTTTCTAAGCAAAAGAAGTGAATGCCCCCTGAAATCACAGTTTATGGGTGCAAACAAAAAAGTGCCAATTATGTGTATTAATTTAATTATTGTTTCAGAAAAAATAAAGCTTTAATTTTTTTATGTTGTGAAGAATTGCTCACATTGACACACAATTGCAGGTATGCAAAGACTCAAAATCAATAACGAAAATTGGAGCACTTTCTGATCAAACAACCAGATCTTCTCACTGAAGAGATACCCTATAGGTAGAAATTCAGTAGTTTTCTCAGATTCTGGTATAAATAAGCTAGTGGTAATTGTTAATTAACCTTTCTATATGCTTCCATCTTATTTTTCCATTTCTATATCAAATAGCTCTTGATAATCTTTTAGTAACTTCCTGCAATGTTCTTTGTTATCACTGTAGTGCTAGGACTTAGACACACACACACACACACTCTCTCACACACAAGTCAGGGCTCACTCAACAGATGTGCTCTTGTGTGGGAATCATATCACTTTTTCTGAAACACCGAAGGCACGACTTTCAAGTAGTTTTACATTTCAGATCACCTTAGTCCACATTTAATCTAGACATGTTGGTTTAACACCAAGCCACATCAGACCTTTTAAAGTTCAGCGGCTGCGATATAAAATTTTTCACTGTGTTGCACCAATAAATTTAGAAGTGCAGTATAATTCACTACCATCACTAGAACCATTGTGAAATACAGACTTTGATAGAGGTGCACACTCATTCACAGTGATATTCAGTGTGTGTCCACAGAATAAAAACCCACATAGATGGCATGCAGTTTATGGAAGTAAGTGATTAAAAAAAACAAAATTAGACAAAAACAACCCCATTTTTTTTTTAACACTATTGGTCATTTTACATGCCACTAGATTAAATGAGGCTGAATTTTTTTTTCTCCAGGATCACTTTTGTAACTGAGTTATTTATTTTTTTATTTTTTTAAAGGAAGCAGCCAAAAGAGAGAGGCACTTGACACCTCCAGCAAGTGTCTCAGTTCTTTTCATATTGTCAATAGCTCCACTGATAGCACTGTTCTTTTGACAGCTAAAAGCAGATGTGTGGGTTAAGTATGGGAGCAATTCAAATGTCCATAGTAAACTGCAGGGGGGCAGAGAGAGCTCAGAGAGCAGCAGCTTTAAAGTAATTGACTAATACAGTAAGGATATTAAAGTCATTTAGTGCCAAAAGGGAACACACTGATCCCTGACCCTCAGCCACTTTGGAGTAATCTAGTATTCAATCCAGCGTGTAATGACTGCCAGGCCTGTCAATCCTCCAGGCTCTCCAGTCAAATGCCTGTGGCTACTATTGGCTTATGGTAAAAGGACAGAAATGCAAGGAAATGCCTCTCAATCAGCCTATGATGTGATAATGTTATTGCTCCAATGTATTCTATATTGTCCCTGCATAGTTTAATCTGTTGAGACCCATGTCAGAAATTGCCCTTGCTCCCCAGAGGTCTTTACTCAACCTTTTAGTAATATAAGTGGATTTGAAAGGAAAAGGGGTAACTTACTTGATGAATTGTTTCCAGCTAATACACACACACACACACACACACACACACACACACACACGAGGTCAACTGTGGCTTAAAGGCTATCAATGGAAGGTGTAAATTACAAGTGCACTAGTAATCTGATTTGTAAATCCTTGCTTTTGTTTTGCTCCAACAGGCAAAATTTTTTACAATAAAAAAATATTGACACAGAAATTTATTTACATGGTCACTGATTTATATTCAGTGTATGTGCCAAAAGGAGTTTTAACAGGGGAAAATGTCAGGAAAAAAAAAAAGGATTTACTTGTCTCTGCCACTTTGAGCCCATAAGAGTTGGCCAACTTTGAGGAAGCTTGCATTTTAAATGAGGTGTTTTGCATTTGGAAAATATAATTATTGCTACAGGCTGAGAACAGGAAAAAACAGTACAGAAAATTGCCATTTTTTGTTATTTTAATTTTGCTAATTAAGGCAGTGGGAACTGACCCATATAAAGTCTCTAAAGTTGAAAAGTCAAAATGAGATAATGACTATTTAAATCTTATTTTAATATTTTACAAAGCATCTGTATTCGTTGTTTTTCTACTTGCTTTTCCAAATCTACTATGTAGAATCTTTGGAAAGAGAAAACTTCAATGATGTTAACACCCTATTATTTTTAGAGAACACAGATTACATAAGAGTAGGCATTTTGCCTATTTCTACTCTGTAAGAGTCTGCTCAGCTCTTAACAAAAAAGGGCCTATGCAAAATGAGAAATGAAGTAAACAACTATTTACTTGAGTCTGAAATAACTTTGGTATCAAAAACAAACAACTTTCATGCGCTTCAACCTGTCCTCTTGCCATTGAGCACCCTAAAATAATTATCTAATTACTGGTTGCACTCCAAAAAGCATGTAAAACTTGAGATATTCTGAATTTTGTGTACAATTTTTGGTAGAGGGTAAGAGATAGAGAAAATCTTACATTGTGTTTGGTGAATTCCCAGACCTTGGGGATAAAATAAGTGTAGGAAGAATCCCATCAGGATATCTCGGTCAATTTTTCATTAGTACGCATGACAAGCTGTTTCACCACAGGCGATTGTTTTATGGAAAGTTCAAATATAGCGGGATGGGATATTTGGTGTGCTATTAACACATATGAACACAATTATTACCTATTTTAGGTACATACGACCTTTGTCACCTAGAACATTGATACTCTTCATTATGATGTACCTTTCTAGAATAAGAGAAACGGTTAGAGAGCTTTAGGGTTCTTTATCTAGTTGTCTAATTATGTGTTTAAAGTTTTCAAGCCCTTTCTAAGAGATGAAACAGAGGGAAAAACCAAATAGGTCAAAAAAAAAAATCATAGGGCTTCAAAGGACCATCGAATTAATTTGTCTGGTCCCACAATGTCCTGACATCAAAAAGCTAAGTTATTTCAGGAGAGGGTATATTTTACAGCAATTTCCAAAATTCAGCATCATATGTGTCTGCAAAAAGCAATATAACTCTAAAGTAATAACTTCATCCTAAAAGCAAGACAAGAAAAACCATCCTTTAAATATATTACAAGCTCCTCCAATGAATTGAAATATCATTTCTTCCTGTCTTGTCCTTGATAAACTCAGTTACTTTTCACTGTTTTTATAGTAATGTCATATTCCTAACAACAATTGATAGGCATTTAGTCTTCTTTAAAATGAATGCATCCAGCATATTTCTGTTTGGATTAATTGAGCATGTTCTCCTTTAGCTTCAGCAGAATAAATGGCACATACATGTCTTTTCTTCATTTCTTCATTTTCTTCATTTCCTGAAGAAAAAAATATTTCCTTCAGGAAATACATAATTTTAGTTCTTCATGTGGCATTATGCCAAGCTCTGTACCGGCTATAAAAAAGAATAAGATGTGATCCCTAATTTCAAAAAACTTACAGGTCACTATGCTAGGGGAGACACCAAACAAGTAACTATAGCATATAGTTGAAAGGGGAGATGGTAACTAGAATTTATTAAGCACCTACAGCTAGCCAGTCGGTCTGTATAACTCTAATAATAGACACAGGTACATTGTGAGATAATTATTTTCATTTGTTAAGTCGTCCTTACTGAGGCTAAGAAAGTTAAAAAGCCAATACTGTATTTGAAACAAGTTCTTGCTGGCTCAGAGGTCCATGCTATCTCAGCAAGACTGCATCTTTTCCAGAACTGAATCAGTAATGCCAGAATTTCTCCAGTTGAGGAAAGCTCTTCCAAATTGAAATCCCATTTTTTTTTTTTAAGAAAAAGTAGGATGCCAAGGGTCAACCACACGATGTAGGGTAAGCAAGGCAATCTTTATGTGGGCTCATTTCTTATGAATTGACCTTTACGATCAAGGGGTCAGGAAATATGTCTTATTTCTAATTTTAGTCAGAAAACAGTAGGAACTTAATAAACACTGAATTAGTTAAATGGGAAGAGAGGACATCTTTATTCCCTTCAGGCCTGGAATTTTCTTGAGGGATTAACACTCGGACTACTTCCAAGAAAATGAAGATAATCTCAGCAAAGTAAAAAGTTGTGAAAAGACATTAAGCTTTTTGGCCAATAATACCTTGTCTATTTATTTATTTCTTATTTGAAATACAACTTTATTCTGATTCTAAATGAAAAGGAAGGGGAATGACAGTAACAAACAAGCTTTCACTGCTGAATATTGTGATGTGACTGTAGCAGTCTCATATTTAAAACTCAAGAAACCAACTGCATTCCAAACAGCTAAATATGCAGGTCCAAACAATGAAGGTATATTCTAAGCTGCCACATTCACTCTGAAACCTACTCATCTCCTTCAGCAGCTTTGTCTAGTTATGTTTATGAAGGTTTCTTCCATATTTTTAATTACAGTATGATTAAAAATAAGGAAGCAGAAATTCATGCTTATGAAAAAGTAAATATGTTCTGTGAATTTTATAAACCCATATTTAATGGCAAAATTGAACCAACCAAGTAAAATCAATGGATTATCAGCCTACTATCTGTATTTACATTTCTATTTTCAAAGTATTGGTTTAGACGCTACTCTTTCTTATGAAGAGCCATTATGACCCTTACAACCTTTACAGGTTTTGAGGGTCCTTTTGGTATTAAAAATTATGAGTAGTATATCTTTTTTTTTTTTTTTTTTTTTTTGAGACAGAGTTTCGCTCTTGTTATCCAGGCTGAGTGCAATGGCGCGATCTCGGCTCACTGCAACCTCCGCCTCCTGGGTTCAGGCAATTCTCCTGCCTCAGTCTCCTGAGTAGCTGGGATTACAGGCACGCGCCACCATGCCCAGCTAATTTTTTGTATTTTTAATAGAGACGGGGTTTCACCAAGTTGACCAGGATGGTCTCGATTTCTTGACCTCGTGATCCACCCACCTCGGCCTCCCAAAGTGCTGGGATTACAGGCGTGAGCCACAGCGCCCAGCCTAGTAGTATATCTTTATTATTTTTCCTTTCTTACCCTGCCCTTTTTATCTTTGTTTTTTAAACTTTGATTGTATAGTACACATTTAGATCAATGATACAAAACATAAATATACAACTCAACAAATTACCACCAGTGAGTATCAAAGTAACTACCAGCCAACTCAGGAAATACAAAACTGGCAGCCATCCAAAAGCATCCTTTGGACCACTGTCAATTACTATTCCTACATTTTTTTCTTTCTCTCTCCCAAAGGTAACCACTGGTCTGACTCTCGGTCTTGTTTTGCTTGGTCTTTATATACATAGAATCAGTTTCATATCTGGCTTTTTTCATTCTTCCTTGTTGTATATATGAGTAGTTCAGTCATTTTTATTGTACAGTATTCATTTTATGGATACCATATGGTTAATTTATGTATTCTACTGCCGAAGAACATTTGAGTTGTTGCTACTTTAGGAATATTATGAATAATGCTGCTCTGAACACGGTGCACATGTGTATGTTTTTCTGTTGTGTACATAGCCAGAAGTTGAATTGCTGGGTCATAAATTATGCATATGTTTAAATTGAGAAAATGATGCCAGTTTTTAAAACTGGTTGTACCAATTTATTATCCCACACACAGCATGTGAGAATTAGCTGTTTTATGTCTTATCAGCAGTTGGTATTGTTAAACATCTTATTAATTTTAGCCATTCATTGGTGTATATGATGGTATCTCTTTGTTTTAATTTTCATTGCCTTGATTACTTATAAATTAAGCACATATTCATATTTTTTGGATAATTTTGGTAGATTTTACTAACCACATTAAAAAAACCATACTGATACCATCAACAATTTTGAATATATGTTTCCTCACACTCCTGAACACTGGGAACTATCAAACATTAAGTGAAAAATAAATCACATTATTACTGAGATTTATTTCTTTCATTATAATTGATTTTGAACATATATTAATGTTGACTTTCATCATTATCACTTTTTGCAATACATATTTATGTTCTTTGATCTTTTTTTCTGTTGAAACTTGTTTATTGATTTCTAAAATATTTTTACACATTTATTCACTTTTGTCTGTTGCAAATATTTCCTCTAGTTTGCCCTTTGATTTGGTTTGCACTTCTTCCTGCCAGTAAAAAACATTTTTTGTTTTCATGTGGTCAGATTTATCGATCTTATTTTTCTTTAAGGTTTTCAGATTTTTGTATGTTTACGATGGCCTACTCTATCCAAATCACAATTTTTTTTTAATAGCTGATATTCTGCTCCAGAACTTTTATGGTTTCAACATTTACAATTAAATCTTGAATCTACTATGAATTTATTTTGGAGTAAAAAATAATGCAATATTTACTATTCCACCATTACTCAGTTAAGAAATCTACTGTCTACTGACTTGAATTATCATTTCTGTTATTAACTAAATTCCAATATATGCATTATTTCTGAACTTTCCACTAAGACAAGATTTTATTACCATTCCAATGCTAATTATAAACTGTTATATATGTTTTTTAATGTGCTAGGATTTTTTTTTTTAAGGATATTCCTAGGTTTTGTTTGTTTAATTTTACCAAATGAAATCCGAATAAAGTTTAGTATCATTTTGTTGACTTCTCATCAAAACCCATGTATATAAGATTATATTATATATTAATCTTGGGAAACATGGACGTCTTTGTAATACCGAGTGTCTTCATTCAAGAATAGGATTCTTTTGTTCATTCAAATTTTCCTTTCACCTTGCTTTTATATTTACTTTTTTTTCAGCCAGGAGTCAACCATCACCATATGATGTATGCATAGCCAGTGATCTTTATAGAGGTGGAGGGAGGGATTCACAGTCAAAGTTAAATATGTATTCAAGTATATTCATAATCACAATTAAGATACAATTCCAAAATTAGCATAAGGAAAATTAAATACTTGGAGTAAGAATAAAGATAATACTTATTTTGTGTTGCACTAGTTTTTAATAAACTAACTATAGAATTTGGGAGTATATTCCCCTAAGAAAGAAAGAAAAGCTCTCGTCATGATCAAGTTGTTATTATTATTATTATTTGGCTCAGCAATACCACGTCTGAAGATCTAATACCCAACCAATATAATATGACATTCTCTTGTCCACAGGAAGGCATTGTTAAACATCTTATTAATTTTAGCCATTCACTGGTGTATATGAATGTTTAATTGTGATTGCACACAACTTCCCCCAAGTCTACCGCGGTCTGGTTGGACAGAGGTAGAGTTGGGGGAAGTTGTATGTAATCACATCAATCAATTAAACAACTGGAAAATATGCACTGAGTGCTTAGTGTGTTTTTACTTAAAATATACTTAGGAAACAGCAAAAGACTGGACTGAGTATTAACTGACTATAAAAAGCGATCACAGACATGGAAATTTGTGTGGGCTGGACAGGAAGAAGATGACTTCACCTATTAAGTAGGATTTATGGACAGCCTTCCCGATTCCTTAAGAAATGAACGCTACCTGGAAATGGGAGAAGCAGGGCATTCTGAAGAAAGAAGACAAACTAAACAGACAGCAGGAAGTAGTGGGGTGTCAAAACATCTAAGAGACAAAACAGAGTCTATTGAAAAACTGCCTTCTTTCCCATTTATCTACAATTCTAGTTCTGCAAATTACAGCTTAAAGGTTCAGTGTTGTTCGTCTTCTATTTGGATTAAAAACATGCCTCCTTACTTTAAGATCAGGCATTGCTGTGATGCTTACAAGCTACAAAGCAGAGTTGTTGCTTCAATTCTTGTCTTTCTGCTGGTTTTATTCTTCCTTTATTCAGAAATTGAAGAGCTCGCATGAGAGCTGCTCAAGGGTATTTTTAGAAGTGAGCTAGTACTAAAATCCTAGCCGTCTTCACAATTCAAACTAAATACTTTTATCTTAGATAATAAAACAATGATATCTTTTATAATATTCTTCATGTGCACTTTAATCTAATAGAATCATTTTGTAAACATATTAGAGAATGACAGTACAGTCTTCTCCAAGCTGGATTTAAGACGGAAATATGTATGTAGCGCCTTACAATGCATAAATACATATACACAAACGTACACAAGTGCATACATCCTTATTACCTCAGAATAAAAATGCAAATGAATTTATTAGCCTACGAGTGGCACCAAATGGAAATTTATGCACATACATTTAAAAAACAGAACCCTTGAAAATAAAGCAGTTGCAGCCTATTAATTTTCCTCTTTGACAGTTTTTTAAATCCCCCTAAAAAAATGAAACAGCATGAATACTGTCAATATATCACAACAGCCACATTAGGTTTTGTGATATACATCATAATATAAAGAGCACTATTAGAGCACAACCTGGGAACCATTAAATCATTCTAAATCACTGTTACATTCCATTAGTGTCAATGGTGAAACCACATAATAGGCTTTATTACAAACTTCACCTTGGTAGGCCATTGTCTCTAATAACCACTTCTCTATGATGTGGTATCATACCCAGAAATCCAGGGAGATAATAAAGGCTCCCTTATTTCTTTTTTATTGGATGGGTAAAGTTAAATTTAGCTGTAAGTAAAAAAAAAAGAAAAGAAAAGAAAAGAAAAAAAATCCTAAAGCTTTGTTCACTAACTGTGAGTTTCTGCTATTTGGACAAAAAAAAAAAAAAAAAAAAAAAAAGAAAAGAAATTAGGCAGAGTTGGGAAGAACAATTTGTAATAAATTTAAAACCTGGCAATGCTGAGGCCAGGTTAGGCTGGCCAGTGCCAGCAATTACTATGTCATTTTTGAGATGTGGTTTAGTACATTTGTGCGCCTCTTTACACTTTGTTCAGGAGCAGGGTATTGATTATAGGAACACTGTAAGTTTCAAACCTGCCCTTTCCCTCATTCTCCCCTGGTTCGAGCTATACCCTTTTAAAAAGTCATTTGGGCACTTTGTTGAGGTAAGGCTGGTAAGGACTTCAGCTCAAACTGAGATCAATTTTCAGATGTTTCAGGGAGAATTGTTCAACAGTGTTCTGTGCCCCTCTTCTTTACAAATAGAGCCATTTATTCCCCTCCCCCTGCAGTGAATTTAAGGGATTTTTCATAATCTTTATTACTTAGTTACACCCACATAAAAAATGGTCCCCAGAAAGAGTTCTACTACACAATAGACACTTCTGTTATTGACTAAGGAAGTTTTAGGACATAGTAAAATAAGTGAAAATCAGATGCAGTTTCAGAGGTGAATAATAATCTCACAAATGATTGAAATAACTTATGATTTAATAGACTATCAGTTCAAAGCCAAAAGCTTTATCTTCTCTGTTATTCTTGAGTAATTGTGTTTTAAAGTTATGATCATAAACAAGTACATTTATTTTTGTGAAGTAACAATCTGCTTTTAAAGATGTGCTTTGAGTAAGGTCAATTCAGAGCAATGAAATAGATTATTATTCTAACGACTCTACTTTGCGTTTGCTCTATTTTTTTAAAGAGCAGACTTAATAATATTACTATATGTATCCCTATAAGAGATGGTGTCT
Organism: Callithrix jacchus; assembly: GCF_049354715.1. Classification (NCBI taxonomy): domain Eukaryota; kingdom Metazoa; phylum Chordata; class Mammalia; order Primates; family Cebidae; genus Callithrix; species Callithrix jacchus. Next base: position 86,307,793 of record NC_133512.1, on the reverse strand, counting down.
TAGGAAGAGAAATGGTTCAGGCAACAAGGAAACAAGAATTCCCATACATTTGTAAAATAAATGGGAAGTAAAAATTATCAGGAATCAAATATTTCAGAAGGATAACTACACAAAATTAAAAATGAGGTATATACACTTTTACAAGAATTATCTAATGAAAAGGACAAAAGAATAATAAACTTGGAAATCATAAAGCAGATGAAAGGTAAAAAGAAATTTGATCTCACTTTATAAAATTATTTAGAGTGGTCTTACGTCATGAAACTTTCAGATTTTCCCATTAATAGTGAGGCTTGCTTACTAAAAACATGTTTTCTAGATTGGCCTAAAAACATGCTTCCTCCTCCTTCGAATTTTCTTCTCTTTCTTTCTGTTCCTTTTCCTTGTCTTCTTCCTCTGTCTCTGTCTTGTCTCTATCTCTCTCCCTCTCTCTTTCCCTCGCTTCCTTTTCTTCACTTTTCCCCTTCCTCTCCTTTCCCTATCTTTCTCCTGTTCTCTCTTTCTCTCTTTTGCCCTTTTGCCCTCTTGTCCTCCTTGTTTTCTCCCTTTTCTTCATTAATAGCCTTTTGCAATGCTGGTTTATGCACAGCATATTTGCAAATAACAATTCAGGAAAGTGTTAACATAGCACACCATGGAAGGAAAATTGAAAATAGAAAGCTGAGGTATTAGGCTTTTTAATGGGATTTGAACAGAAAGAAAGCATAAGCTTGATTTGTCGCTTCTGTCACCTAAAGAAAGTCTTTCAGCTAAAGCTTCACCTCTGACCTTGTTTTCTACTTTCAGGGTATACTGTATTTCTCTTTTTTTGTTATATGTCTGGTTTGCAATGCCATTGATGTTCATAGGGAAGTGAGAGAATTGCTGTTTGAAAAGTCCATGCTCTACTTTATGAAGGTTAGCTTTATTTTCTATTTTTTTTGGTAATATTTTCTCTTTTTGCTCTTAGAAAAATTCATGATAGAGGCCAAGTCTTAAACACATTGGAAAACTTACCTAACTTAAAAATAACAAATGTTCACCTGCTTCTGGTTTTAATCTTTCTCTGATGTAAAACTGCTACTTCAGACCTTGTCATCTCAGAGTTGAATCTTTAGCTGGTATTAAAATTATAATACCAGTTCATTTATGACACTGATACTTTTAACACTAATTTTAGGCTTCCAATGATGAACACACTAGGTTTGGCTTGTTTCACACAGATCCCAGACACGTTGTGTCTTTCAGGTCAAGGATAAATAAAATCCAGTAAAGCCATACAGTATTGCTTCTTAATTTTGTTTACCTGTTTGATACCAGAGAGGATATTTTGCTGAATCCTGGATGTGCAATATCAGGCTTGGCAGGATTAAAACTCTATAAGAACTGCTTTGCTAATTCAACACTTCTTCAAGATGGAAATGGTAAAGTTGGAAGATGTGGAGAAAACTTTGGCCATAGGATGACAGTATAGCTTATCTGACAGAAGCAAATAACCCACTAACTCCTGAATAACTATTTTCCATATTCTGCATGTACATTCCAATTTTAATTTTAAAAAATGTCTAAGAAGTTTGGATAAATATGTGATTGTAAATCCTGCATGGAGAAATAAGAAAAGCAATGCCATTACATACTCTTTCCTTGGCTTGGTTTGCATTTTATACAATCTTTTGTTAACACGTATAAATTAAGATTTTATAGCACTATGAATCCTGAAATATTTGGAAAGCACACATTTTTAAAAACAGGCTTTCCAGATAAGGGATTGGCTAATCAAATACAATTTTTGCAGTGATTAATTTTGAAAGTAAAACTTTGATATTAATGTGTTTCTCTAAATGGCATGTGTATCACTTGTTTTATGAAAGTTATTTTCTTATCATTTTCATTTGCCCAAAAGAAATGTATTTTCATTTTCTTTCAACACTGGATAAATATTTAAACATGATTTTTTTCAAGGAGGTGATTAGCTTACACAGTTTTCCTTATACACCTGTACATATTAATGTGTATGGTATTTACAAGTTTATAAATTTTTTGAAAATTTAACTACAGGCTGAAAGACTCCTTCTTAGAGGAAGACAGCTAGTAGTACTTCATTCAGTTCACTTATCATAGTATGTTAGAAAGCTGCCGGCTAAACCACAAATCTCATCCCATTAACTCATAGAATCCTATAACCTTGAGCTATTCAGATTTCAGATGGCAAAGTGAAATGTCCTTATCTTGCATTTATTCATAAATACTAAGACATTTTTGTGAACTTAGAATTATTTGAATGTCACTATTATTGTAAACATGTGAACAGCAAAGATGTACATAGTTTAAAATGTATGAGATAAGAAAATAATAACAGATAATGTTGTGATTAGATGAACTACTATATCTTTCTCTCCTCCTCTTCTCTCCTTTCACTCATTGATCATCCTATGAAAGCTTCCATACTTCTTTAATGAGTCAATTGAAAGTATTTATTTATTTATTTACTTTTGTTATTTTAGACTGAGTCTCACTCTGTCACCCAGGCTGGAGTGCAGTGATCTGATCTGGGCTCACTGCAACCTCTGCCTCCCGGGTTCAGGTGATTCTCCTGCCTCAGGCTCATGACTAGCTGGGATTGCAGGTGCCTGTAACCACATCTGGCTAATTTTTGTATTTTTAGTAGACTGGGTTTCATTGTGTGGGCCAGACTGGTCTGGGACTCCTGACCTCAAGTGATCTGCTCACCTCCGCTTCCCGAAGTGCTGGGATTACAGGTGTGAGCCACCGCACCCAACCGAAAGTATGATTTTAAATGGATTTCAGTTAAAAAATGAAAAAGGGAACAACATGAAACAAACATTTCTTGAAGGCTTACTATGTGGTACGTGCTCTATTTTCTGTCAATGTCTTATTTAACTATTCAGCAACTCTATGAGTTATGTAATGCAAGTGGTGTTTCCCCATTATTTACATGATTGAATTAAAAATAAAAGTCTCCTTCTTAAGGTAAGATAACTGGATCTTGAATTTGGTTGTTATAACTCAGTTAAGCCTAACCTAATGGCTCTTGCCTCAAGGGAATAGTTCATTCATTCAACCAATTTCATTAAGGTTCTACAATGTCCAGTACTTTGCCAGTCTCAGAAGACAAGGCCATGAAAAAATTCAGTGCCAATCCTCAAGACTACCATATTCTTTTGAAGAGAGAGACATTCAAATAGAAAAATTCAATTTAGTGTGGCAGAAGCCATAGTAGAGGCAAATATATGAATGGCACTGTGCTCCTGATACATTATGTGCATATTTTTACCTTATGTATTGTCAGAAGAAGGGAGTAGAATCTTTCTGAGAGGAAGAAATATTGATGCTGAGCCCTAAATGAGAAATTAGTGCAGTAGAACTGTGGATCAGATAAAAAAGTAGCCATGTAAAAACAACAAAAAAAGGCAAAAAGAACAGGGATTATCAAAAATTTTAGTCTGATTTGATCTTTTTACTGCAAGCATCAAGTATGTGAAAGTGTTCAGGTGCAAAACAGACAGGAGGACCAGGGTGGTATTATGAGAAGCTTCATAAATTATTCTATGACTTCAGATACACCAACCAAAACTGGCTTAATATTAATTGTGGATAATAATTCTGAGAGCTAATAATGAATTTCTTATTAACTGTACTTATTTATTGTATGCAAATTTAATCTAATCTATAGATTTTCTGTTTGGCTTATCTATCCTTGAATTAGAAGAATTGGAAATGATTACCCTTATATATTATTATAATTGTAATGTTGAGATATATTTCATTAGATATTCTGCATCTCTAACTTTATGGTTCCAAATTTATTACTGCAATTTTAAAAGGAGTACAATGTAAAGCTATAATATTAACAACATATACATAATACCTGAGTTTCATTCTGATAAGATCAAATTACTATTTTTTTTAAGCTTCTGATAAGAATTGCTTCTATAATCCATAATGACCTCTAGCCAACCCTGTCATAGGGAGGTGGCATTTTGTACTGGAAGAAGCAAAGGTTTGTAGTTACTTAGGCAATCGAATGCATTTTTTCTCAGCTATAAAATGAGAATAATATTACCTAGAGTTATTATTGTGAAGATTAGATGACATAACATATGTAATACTGCAAAGATAAAGTCTGGAACTTTTCCCTGTTTAAAACCTCCATTATAAAACAAAAATATCTATTTAAGTTTATATGAATTTTTTAAAATATATTTGTAATTTCTTCTAAATTTTAAAGGGCAAAACCAGTTTTGTCAATATGTACATAAATATTTCTAAAGTGGCAACATAATCCCATATTAAAAAGCCTGAAAATATTAGTTCACATAACTATGAGCATAGTAGTAGAAACCACAAAAGTAATATTTATTTGATAGTGCTGAGTTCTTCCCATATATTGTCTGTGTTACTCTTCACACATTCCTTTGAGGTGTATTCTTTTATCATCCCTATTTGAAACCAGAGTTAACTATGACTCAAGAGGTTTAAGTGACATGTCCCCAAATCACTGAGATGGTAAGTAAAAAGAGAGAGGCTAGCTTTGAACACATGACTATTTAATTCCACAGGATAAGTTCTTAATATAGAAATTCAAAATTTTAATCATGAGTTCTACAGGTCTCCAGTTTGATTTAGCAATAAACAAACAGACCATATGTTTTTCAAAAATAGCAAATGATTTATCCATATGGTTGCTCTTAATTGATGCAAAGTGCTAAAATAATAGGTACCTAAAATAGTAAGTCTTTTTTTCTTCTTGCTAATATGCAAGAAGAAAACAATAAATACATATTTAAGTCAGAAACAAGGAGTATCCCAAATTATTATCTCTGATAGCAGATTTTTACATTGTACAGCTATAGTTTTCTGTAAATTTGAATCTTTCAACTATCTTTAAAATTGATGACATTTTTCCAAATAACATTATAAGTTTTTGGTTCTTGCATCCCAAACACCACATGTTCTCACTCATAAGTGGGTGTCGAACAATGAGAACACATGGACACAGGGAGGGGAACTTCACATACTGGAGCCTGTTAGAGGGTGAAAGGGACTAGGGGAGGGATAGAAGGGGGTGGGGGTCTAGAGGAGGGATAGAAGGGGATGGGGGAATTGGGGAGGGATAACATTAGGAGAAATACCCAATGTAAATGACAGGGAGATGGATGCAGTAAACCACCATGGCACGTGTGGTGGTTTGTTTATTCATAGGTTTGTTTATTCATAGTTTACATAGGTAAACTTATGTCACAAACCCCTGTGACATAAGTTTACCTATGTAACAAACCTACATGATTTACCTATGTAACAAACCTACATGATTGGCACATGTACCCCAGAACTTAAAGTATAGCAAAAGGAAAAAAAAGGAATGAAAATACAAAGGATAAGCCTACTATTTATATAACTCTAAACTACCTGATATAAAAAAGCTGAAAGTAGTAGACAAAAACATCTTATTTAAATTTTTACTGGTTAATTTTTCACATTATATTCTCAAAACATAGGCTCTTAACAAAAGTGTAAAATAAAAAAAATCCCAAAAATTATAAATTTCACAATTTGTTATCTTATGCTTTAATTTTTAAAAATTTGAACTTTAAGGCCAGGTGCCTATATTCTCAGCACTTTTGGAGACCGATGTGGGCAGATCAATTGAGTCTAGAAGTCTGAGACCAGTCTAGCCAACACGGCAAAAACTTGTCTTTCCAAAAAAAAAAAAAAAAAACTGAGCTTTTTTAGAGCCACATCCCATCCAAAAAAATTATGTTACATTTTATATATTTTTACAAATTCAAAAGTTTCTGAGTCTAAAAAAATGGATATTTGAATAGATACTTTTAAGCATAATTTTAAAAAAGTCAACATTTGTCATTAGTTAATTTCAATTTATCAGGCTGAAGTTAAATAATTTAAACTTGAAAAATATCTATTTGGGGCATATTTGAGATTCTTCCCATCCTCAAGAAAACATATTATATATTAACTATCTCTAACCATATCTGATTCTATGTAACATTTGAAATTTTCAATGTGACTCATTATAAGGAATATAATGTTAACATTAAAAGCTAACAAAGTTATTCCTTCAATAGCTTTGATGATACATATTTTCTCTTATTTAATAATTCAATTTTAGAAAGGCTTATTTATTTTTGTTATCTGACTAGAAAGAATATCCTAAAAATGTATGAACAATTAGAAAATATTTTGTTTTGGAAAAATGAAATGTAATGTTTTCTTATAATGGACTGTGCAGAAATTCATCTTATCAAACAAAATGTTACATGACAAAGAAATAATTTTTGTTTTTCATTTATAAAAGTAATAAAAAAGGTAACCTTTTATGAATGGTATAAAATGTTTGTAAACTATGCTTCTGGCAAAGGTCTAACATCCAGAATCTATAAGACACTTAAACAAATTTACAAGCAAAAAGCAAACAACCCCATTAAAAATTGGGAAAAGGATATGGAACAGACACTTTTCAAAATAAGACGTATATATATGCAGCCAACAGACATATGAAGAAATGCTCAACATCACTAATCATTAGGGAAATGCAAATCAAAACCACAGTGAGATATATCATCCCATACCAATCAGAATGGCTATGATTAAAAAGTTAAAAAATAACAGATGCTGGTGAGGTTGTAGAGAAATGGGAACACTTACACACCTCTGGTGAGAGTGTAAATTAGTTCAGCCATTGTGGAAAGCACTGTGGCAATTCCTCAAGGAACTAAAAACAGAATTACCATTTCACCCAGCAATTTCATTGTTGGCTATATATCTGAAGGAAATTAAATCATTCTGCCATAAAGACAAATGCGCAGGTATGTTTATCACAGCCCTATTCATGATAGCAAAGACATGGAATCAACCTAAATGCCCATCAACAGTAGACGAGATAAAGAAAATGTGGTACATATACACCATGGAATACTATGTATCTATAAAAAAAGAATGAGATCATGTCTTTACAGCAATATGGATGAAGCTGGAGACCATTATCCTTAGCAAACTATTGTAGGAACAGAAAACTAAATACCACACATTCTCACTTATAAGTGGGAGCTAAATTATGAGAAGATATGGGCACATAGAGAGCAACAAAACACACTGGGACCTGCTGAGGGTGGAGAGTGAAAGGAGGAAGAGGATCAGAAAAAAATCCCTACCAGGTATAATGCTTAGTACCTGGGTGACTAAATAATTGGTATACCAAACCCCTGTGACATAAGTTTACCTATGTAACAAACCTGTACATATACCCCTGAACCTAAAATAAAAGTTAAAAGGAAAAAAAATTATTATTTCTCTGTAAAATATGAACAGATGTGAATCTATGAATTAGAATTATTAGCAAATCACTCATGCTTTGTAAAAAGAGAAACCATTTCAAGAAACATTTTCTGTGATTTTATTACAATGGCATTTTAAATATCGGCAGTCCAAAATATCCAAAATAACGTTACTGCTATTTATTGTACCCTTATGCCCAATATATAAATAAAGCAAGAATTATATGTCTCAATTCTTTTAAAAAAGGTATTATTACTTCTATAATTTATTTAAATATTTATCCAAACATTATCATGCACTTAATATGGAATCACTGTCTTTGAAGAACAATCAGAAATCAAGTCAACGCTCTCAAAATATAAATCAACTAAAAATTAAATTTGCTTCAAGTGATTCACACGAATTTTTAAAATGAAACACTATGAAGAATAATATCTGGGATATGAAAGATAAATTCCCTTACTGAGTGTATGTGAAAAGACATTAGTGAATGAATATTATGGGCCAGGTCCCATCCCAGGCCCTGAGGATATCACTGGGAATAAGAAGTCATGGAGCATCTAGCTTACTGTGAGGAAATAGAGAAAAAAGTAAATAATTAATAAATAATGCTAAATATTGACAAGAATTCCAAAGTAAATACAACTGGAGTGTGATATGATGGATGATTGTGAAGTGGCTACTTAAGATGGTCAAGGAAGGTTTCTATAGATAAGTGACATTTAAGCTTCAGTCAGAATTTCAAGAAGGATTTCACACATGAAAACATTTGCAGAAGGAATAGCAGGTATATGTGTTCCCAGATGGAAACAAGCTTGTCTTGTTCAATGGGTACAGTGTACATCAGAGTCAAGGAAAATGAGACTGTATGGGCTGCCAGGCCCTGGTAATTTAGGAGCTTCAACTATATTTTAACTCACATGTAATGGGGGCAACTGAAATAATTATGTCTGATATTTATTTTATTTATTTTTTATTTATTATACTTTAAGTTCTGGGACACATGTGCAGAATGTGCAGGGTTTTTACATGTATGCACGTGCCATGGTGGTTTGTTGCACTCATTAACCTGTCATCTACATTAGGTATTTCTCCTAATGCTATCCCTCTCTGAGTCCCCTACCCCCCGACAGGCCACATGTGTGATGCCCGCCTCCCCGTGTCCATGTGTTCTCATTGTTCAACTCGTACTTACAAGTAAGAACATGCGGTGTTTGGTTTTCTGTTCCTGTGTTAGTTTGCTGAGAATGATGGTTTCTAGCTTCATCCACGACCCTGCAAAGGACAGACACTTCTCAAAAGAAGACATTTATGCCACCAACAAACATATGAAAAAAAGCTTATCATCACTGGTCATTAGAGAAATGCAAATCAAAACCACAATGAGATACCATCTCATGTCAGTTAGAATGGCAATCATTAAAAAGTCAGGAAAAAACAGATGCTGGAAAGTATGTGGAGAAATAGAAAGGCTATTACACTGTTGGTGGGAGTATAAATTAGTTCCGCTATTGTGGAAAACAGTATAGTGATTCCTCAAGGATCTAGAACCAGAAATACCATTGGACCTAGCAATCCCAATACTGACTATATACCCAAAAGATTATAAATCATTCTACTATAAAGACAAATCCACACGTATATTTATTGCAGCACTATTCACAATAGCAAAGACATGGAATCAACCCAAATGCCTATCAATGATAGATTGACTAAAGAAAATGTGGTATATATACACCATGGAATACTGATATTTATTTTAAAAAGATAAAATAAATATGGAGAATAAATTGTGGAAGAAGCAATAGTGAATTCAGGGAGACTGGTTAGAAAGTTATTACAGTGATCTAGCTAACAGATGTAGAAAGATCCCAGGATAAGTTTTGCAAGCAGCATAGAAATACGTGCTGTTAAATTAAATGTAGACAATAAGGAAAAGTATAAAAGAGCCAAAGATGAGTATAATGGTATACATTTGAAAGCACAAACATTAAAATGACTCACTCAGTCACATTAGTTTTGTGAAGATAGTGTTTTCAGAAGCGTTCTAATTTTTACTGCCTGAAAGTAAAAAGAGAGTAAGAGAATATTGAAATTTGTATGACAATTTGAAAAGCTGAATTATAAATTTATTTATAAGACTGCCAGGCTGATTCATTCTCTGTGGATAGGAATCTGATTCAAAAAGGCTTATATTAATCATGATTATTTAATGTTCAATTGCAGGGCATGCTGGGAGTTGTAGTTTTCAGTTATTCATATGTAATATGTATAACATTACCTAGTCTTGCAAAGTTCCACTCACCTGTCAAAAATATCATTTTCTTCAGGCAAGTGATTGAAAGCAAGTCTGCAAAACTGATCTATGTAGAGCAGTGAATGACAAGCAGTTACAATATCTAATTTCTAGGAAATAGCACTATGACCACAGGTCTTATTTCTCCTCCCAAAACAACACTTTCAGACATTCTCATAGCATTTTTGGTTAATTGTAAAGTTACCAGCAGGTAAATAATCAAAGCACACTGAACATCATTATAGGTACTAATATTTGTTGTCAGAACACCTACAATTACACAAAATCTAACCAGAGAAATAATATACACAGGCTATGCTCTGAATCAAACTTGGAAGGTATTTCCTAGATATTTAGGGAGATTTTAAAAATATTTAGGATAGAGTTTAAGTACAGAATATAGGTTTATGTTCTAAGAATAAGCAACGAAATGGGAAAATGCCAAACCAAAGCAAACACATCTTTACATGATGAAGTAAAAAGCACAGTGACAATCAAAAGCTTTGGTGACTACTAAACAAGTTATTGTTTATCCCCTAGAGAGAGGCTATGATGGGCTGAACTTGTCATTAGGAGGAAGATTCAGTGCCAATGGTTCTGACTTGGTTAATTATATGCTCACATCCCTTCAGTGTATCACAGAAGCCAAAGCCAGGCTTTCTGCTTTTGAGTATCTGTATCATGACTCTTTGGATTGCTTATTGGTTATTTCTCTTGACAACTTGAACCTGAACATTAAATCCCATTGGCAACAACTATCTGTCAAGAGCAAAATAAAATAAAATAAAATAATAAGATTTGTGTATTAGTTTTCATTATAGAAGTGCTTGTAGTTGAAAAAATATGTACCTGTCAAGTTTTCAACATCTCGCTGGGGATGCAAGCAATGCTGTTGTGATTTCAGAACCTGGCTGACAAATTCACGTTTCAGTAGTAAAGACAAATCAAGGGTTTTTCTCTCCCCCGCCTTTTTTTAATTCTCTTTTTTCTTACCGCTTTGACAGTCATACATAACAATTTGAGACCTAAGTGCCACTTTGATGCACTATTCCATTATTAAGTGGCACAGTCACTATAGAATAGATGACGGGCCTGTACTCAAGGCATTGTGAATTAAACAGCTTTCTACAACTGGGAGACTGAATGGCCCAAACAATTCTGAAATATTAAAAAAAAAAAAACAATTAAAAAGTGTGTTTCAGAAACTTCAAAGTATATAATTTAAAATAATCATAGGTAGTTAATTGTAAATTATGGAAAACAAAATATTTTTTAGTAATATTGTTCAAGTTTAGAGGAAACATTAAATACATTAGCAAATATCCTAAACACACAATTACTAATTTCAAATATGAGTATTTGATGGGTCTTGAGGGGGAAAAATAATCAGTGTGAACCCATGCAGACTTTAAGGTAGGAAGAAATAAATGTTTATTATGTGACAGTAATTTTACACCATATTAATAGAAGAGTATTCTAAAAGTATTTTTATACCCTGAATGTAAGGGTTTCCACTAAAGTAATATTGACTTAAAGTACTTAAATTAATTCCTTTGTCAGTATCTCTACAGTAAATCAATATACCTAGAATTAAACAACAGTTTTTGCCAGAAGGCAGTAATTTCTTGTTACAATTTATTAATCAATCCATCACCACTAGGATTAAAAAAAAGCAAAGTAGAAAGAATTTGATAATAATACCAAATAACATAAGTTTATTATTTCTTCAAAATTTCTTTTTGTCCAGGAAATAAAAAAATTAAAAGCTTTGACTTTTAATTTTGTTAGCTAAAATATAATAGGGAGTCACATTGCTATGACTCCCTATTATATTTTAGCTAACAAAATTAAGTAATCAGTTTTACTAGAAATACATAAAAAAATTAATGCTTATTGCACTCCAGAACCTAATGAATCAGAAAATATATTTTTTCTCTTAAGGTTATATTAAAAGCCAAAGGATTACTTTACAAACATTGATTCCATAATATATCCCCAGGGAGAAAAGACAATGTAAATGGAATATTCTATTATTCTGTATAGTTCTGAAATATTTGCTATAATACTTATCTCTATATGGTTCTGACAACTCAATCAAACTGAAGAGTGTCTAAGGATGCGAATTACAATTTCAGTGCTCAGACTGCAAATCTGATTTTTTCTTTCTTATCCTTCTGCACTAGAAAAACAAAATTGAATTATTTTGTTATCCTGTTTAACTCTTAATAGCAATCCCACAAAGCAAGAAAAAAATACATCAAGGAAAAAGGGGTGCTTTATACCCTTTACAGGGTGATGGTAAAGAGCTATGGTGCTGTGAAGCAACAGCTGAAGGTAAATATGTTGTTTCTGATGTACTTGAGACTCAGTCATTTAAGAAAGAGAGAAAGAAAAAAAAACCAATTTCACCAGTTTCCCACTTTACACTTCTGAAGTGCTAAAGGACTTTGAAAAAGAGAGAAAAAAGTCATTATGGGAAATAAAATAAGAATTTTCTTAGTTACAATTCCTGGCCCTTTGCTGATTGCAGTAAATTATAAATTATGCAGTCAATGTAGGCCAACAAAAGAAGACATCTTCAAATCTCAGTCAAAGGTAATTACTTAAGTCGGCTGAATGTTCCCTTTTCATAGAGTGTGATCTCTCTCTGACAGCTCACACTGACAGATGACCTTCTCGGCAACGTTCTTATCCTTCGGATCATGAGCAGTGTGCCTCTCTCCCTGAATATCTCTATATATTTGTGACACTAAGCTTTCAAATACAGCTATTGACAAATCAGAACATCAGTCTAAGTGCTGGTCTTCCTATCACTCACAATAAAGTAGCTATCACTTGTGGTGGTGTAGAGCAAGTACATCTCTGAAAAATGAGTTCTCACCAAGTGCTAATTTGACACAGCTCGCTTGCCTTCCCATAATTGCTCTGTCATTGTCAGTTGGCAGTTCGGGCTCATTCCTGGAAGCTGTGCCGTACAATTGGATACAATTACTCCCATTTACCACCACTATTATGCCACTGATGTTGCCCAGTCCGCATATTGACATGCCTCATTAAACCTGGATGCGGGCCATTAATGAACATTGTTAGCATTTCTCTTAAACTTTTTTGCCTCTAATAAACAGTCAGTGTTCCATGAAGGAGCACTGCCATCCTTGTGATATGATATTTATTATCTCATGGGGGAAGGGGACTCGGCAAATGGAAACTACCCAGATGCTGAGAGAGAGAGAGATATACAGTTAGATCAGTGGCGAATAGCGCTGATCAGCAGGACCTTTCTCTACCAGGAGCATCCTACCATTAACTGAGTGACCTCTACTACCCAAAAAGAGTCAAGCAGGATTAAACACGGACACCCCAGGAGTGCCCATACTACAGCAGTTTTCTCAAGGTTGCATCATTGCCAACACCTCTCTCTAGCCCTCTCCTACCCCCAGGTGGTGCTATGAGCCATGATAAAGATAATGTTGCCCTGGGTCTTCAATCCATTATGTCCAGCTAACTTCAACGTGCATTTTTATTCAGAGATAATTATGTGTTGATCAGAGAAGTCAGCGGCTGTCACCCATATAGCAGGCACACCTGCGGTGTGACATAGGTGGTAACGATGGCAAGCTCTTGAGCTGTCATGACACGGACAGGGACTTTATTATGTATATGTCATCATTTCTCTTAAGAAAATTATACTTCCCCACACAGTGACAATAATGAACCTTTACAATATTCCCATAAACCTCATTTGCAGTTTTATTCCTGACCATTATTAAATATATACTAAATATATAGAAACACTGATCAATATACGCTATGTTCTGTGCCTCTAAAGCTTTATAAATAAGTTTGTAACTGTAGGCAAGTATGAGTTATCAAAATGAAGTGTTTGTTAAAAACTTAAAATATCTTAAAATTTAGCCACTTGGCATTATTAACTTTTCCACATTTATGATAAGAAAATAAATATGTAGAGAGTTGAAGGTATTTGTTGAACAGCTGAGTGCTACTAAAACGGAGTCTGCTGGATTAACTAGTGTCAAGTTGTCATGTATATTCTATAATTAAATTTATATAATACAACTAAAGAGAAAATCTTCATGTAGACGATGTTGACTTCTAAACCTTTATGTATATGTTTTAAATAAAATTTCCTATCAGATCAATTGGTGTGCTGAAAACTTCACTCATAACATATAGAATTAATGTATATCTTTTTAAAAGATAATGTGAAATCAACTCGTACTAAATTTGGATAAGGTGAATCATTACATTGGAAATCTATAAAGTTATGGTCAAGGGACAATTCTTAAAATGCTTTTAAAGCCAAAATCTATTACCCATACAGAACATACATAGTTTTGAGGAGATATTGCAAAACAGCCTCCATGATCCTAGATAATTTAGAGTCCTTAACCCTTAACATCTGGCCTAAGAACACCTCTGTACTTATTTCTGGGAAGTTCTTATAAAAACAGGTTAAGAAATATAATCTGTAACAATTTCCAGGATATACTAAGCCCTATTGCTCTCCCTGCTACTCTGTCTGGCTAAAATAAAAATTTAATTATTTAAAGGTTACTATTTGCAAAATGTTAACAAGCTTTCCTTGCATTGTTTCATTTAATCCTTAAATGGCTCTACGAATCTGTACTATTTTTATCCTTGTTTGAGAAAGTATACTGAGAAACAGAGAGGTTAAATAACTCTCCCAAGGTCACAGAGCCATTACTTAGAAAAGTAGAATTTAAATTTAAGAAAAATGGTTCTAATGACTGTATTCTTAACCAAGATGCTTTATTGCCTTTCAAATGACTGATATTTCTTTTTTTATTGCATTTTAGGTTTTGGGGTACATGTGCGGAACATGCAAGACATTTGCATAGGTACACACATGGCAGTGTGTTTTGCTGCCTTCCTCCCCTTCACCCACATTTGGCATTTCTCCCCAAGCTATCCCTCCCCAGCTCCCCGCTCCACCGCTGTCCCTCCCCTTTTCCCCTCAATAGACCCCAGTGTTTGGTACTCCTTTCCCTGTGCAAATGACTGATATCTCTATCTTGAAAATGGCAACCAGTTTGATTCATTTACTTCAACAGGATTAATTTGAAATTCACTGTTTTGGCATAGTGAAAGCATAATGAAGGCATAGACTTAATTAGAGCTTGATAAGATTTAGATTATGCTCTATAACTTTTAATATTTGGTGTTCTGCATTTTGACTGCTACACAAAATACAAGGTAAAATAATTAAATTTATTTTTAATTTGAATGGATTCCATTCCAGAAATTGAAATATATATCATTTATCTTCTTTTTAAAAAATTTAGGTCTAGTTTCTTCTGATCTAGTAATTTTTGATCTGTTATTTGCAAAAAGAAGGTAATATACTTTCATGTAATATGGTTCACTCTATTTTTTATTCCAATGGCTAATTTAATCTCAAAGTCAGTCTATCTTTTGGCATCTGCTGAGCTGTTCAAAACGTTTCAGGAGCACTGACTTTTCCTGTGATGTGGACACCTGTCTATCTGTTACATGGAATAGGTCTAAGATCTCCAACACATCTCATTTGCTAGTTTGCTAGTGAGAACAGTTGTTTGTAGATCTAGTAAACTCTATTATTTCAAACATTTGATTGTTTTCTTTGTGGGATTAACTAAAGCTAATAAATAATTTACTTGAATAAAAAATAAAATGTTTAACAATTTATTTGCCTAAGTTTTATTTTTTGGTAAGAGAAGCTATTTGTGACTTTAATTATCTTAAGCATGTATCTGTCAACATAAACCTTGAGGTATTATTCTAGGATATACTTTAGCTAATCATTTAAGTAATATTAAGCTCAAAATTGTTCTGCTTCTTTTCTGTCTCATGATGTTCAAAATGTGTGGGAACAGAAGGAGGGATGTGAGGTGTGGCCAGCCATAAACACAGGCTAGTGTTTTAATTTTACAAAGAAAAAAAATTATATTGCCTGCTTGTTTTCTTTTTCCTTGTCCTATTACTAGTTGGCACCAGTCTAGTGTTTGACGTGTGGGAAAATGGACCTGGAGCAGAGGATGATATGGTCTGCAAATAGAGAAAAAACATATCCGGTTTAGTCAATGATAGACTCAGAAATGGCCTAGAAGTTTGATTTAGCTTGCTTCAAGCTGTATTATTTAGACATAAATATAAAGAGTTGTCTTGTGTATTCATGCTGTTCTCTGGGGAGAGAATATTTGTCCCTTTCAATGAGATACTTTAATGATTCAATTTTATTCATTCAAGAAATATTTCCTGAGTGCCAGTAGAGAATAGGCATTAGTCAAGGCCTGGAAAATGTGACAGTAAATGAGATATAAACCTGTCTGCAGGGAGCTTACATTCTAGTGGTTGGGGAGGATTCAGTAACTCATATAGTATGTGAGGTAGTGAAAAACACTAGGGAGAAGCTTAAGCAGGGAAGGGCCATTGGAAGAGTTGGACAGGGATTGCAATTTTAAAGCCGGACAGTTTGGGAAGTCCTCACTGTGATGCCATTTAGCAAACATCAGAAGGAGGTGAAGGGGCATACAAATATCCAGGAAGTGACTGTTCCATCAAAAGGGAAAAGCCATGAAGGCCACGAGGCAGGGGTATGGCTGGCATGCTGGAAGGATAGTGGGGAAAACAATAAGGCTAGAGGGAGATGAGTGAGATTAAGTGGAGAGTGGGTAGTATACCAACTTGTAGCAACCGTTCTTATAATTGTGTCGTTGATTTTCCATTTCCCTTTGAGAGTCACTAATGCCATGCCCCTCTTATCTCCAACAGAACCTCGAATCTGAAACAGGTAGCACAGATTCTTATTTGGATTTAAGAAGCAAGAATGCCAATACTGGGTAAAATCCAGCAAAAGTTTTCTGTTTCTCAAAGACTATGCTGGGGAAGGACTGTATTGCCAATCTGTTCAGCACGTAACTGTTGCATGAGTCCCTAAGCAACATTTGCAGATTGGCAATGGTTTATGAATTTATATTTTCCTTCAGAGATTAATTTAGCTGGCAGAGTTAAAGACATTTGAGACTAATTTTGCATAATTTTTGTTTTCTTATAGCATATTGAGCAGAAAGTTGCTGTGAAGCAGAGGAACATGTTAACAAACATATTATGTCCATTGGTCTTCCATTATTTATTTAAGTTACATATTAAATGAAAGAAACATATTCTACTCTACTGTATTAATTGGCTTAGGATTTAGTCACTTATTTACTTGCTTTTCCCACTCTATATGGCTAATAATTACTATAAACTAGTTGTTCTAGTATATTTTAATTATTATTAATATAATTTCAACATATTTAACACACACATATTTTGGTTCATTGTTTATGTAAGCATGATTACTTCATCTGTGGTCTCTTATAGTTTCTACACATCGTGCTTCCATTTTTACACTTTTAAGATAATGTTTAAACTGTTAAATCAATAAATAAATACTCAATAATACATAAAGTAACTGATTAACTGTATAAAATTTTATGAACATATTTCTGTGCTATACTATGGTTCAATTGGTGACTCATATGGTCCAAATTCAGAAAAATTAATTTCTTTTCAGTGTTATTCCTTGCCAGCCATATTTTGTGTTAAATATAAATTAACAGGATGATCTTGACATATCAACTGGATGTTTGCTTACTCATTAGCTGGAGTACTCATATGCAAATAATAAAATTTGAACTCAAAATATATGTATAAACTGGTTATAATGTAATAACATAAAAACAATAGATTCTTTTTTTTTTGAGACGGAGTTTCACTCTTGTTACCCAGACTGGAGTGCAATGGCGTGATCTCTGCTCACCGCAACCTCCGCCTCCTGGGTTCGGGCAATTCTCCTGCCGCAGCCTCCCGAGTAGCTGGGATTACAGGCGTGCGCCACCATGCCCAGCTAATTTTTTTTTTTTTTTTTGTATTTTTAGTAGAGACGGGATTTCACCATGTTGACCAGGATGGTCTCGATCTCTTGACCTCGTGATCCACCTGCCTCAGCCTCCCAAAGTGCTGGGATTACAGGCTTGAGCCACTGCGCCTGGCCAACAATAGATTCTTATATATAATGCTTTATAATTCACAAACATTTTCTCTTTTGTTATTTGCTCATAAGAGTGTTTTGTAATTGTTAAGATTGGAATTTTTTAAAACACAAATTTTCCCTCTATGGAGAAAGGAATACTTTAAAATCTAGTACTGTTGCATCAATGAGGACAATATGAAGTGGTTTATAAAAACTCAGTACTTTTAATATTCATTTGACCAAAACGCTACAAAAAGAAATTTCTATTATTCTATGAACACTATTTATTTCTGCTCTTTTACAGTGAACTACTCATAATTCATTTTATGGGATGAATTGAATTATTTTATTTCTCTCTACCAAGAAGTTAAGATATTACAAAAGTTAGATATCTGAAACAAATGGATCTAAAAACATTGTCATAAAAATCTATAATACCAAGGGAAAAAACATTGAGCAGGTCCCCTTACAAATGGAACACTCTCAATTTGGCATAGTTTTTCATAAGCAAATGAAAAGAACAGCCAATATCTGTGTTTGCAAGATGGATATGAATATGAAGTTTTAAATCAACATTTAAAAATGATAGATGAGGTGGGCAAGGTGGCTCACACCTTTAATCCTAGCATTTTGGGAGGCCAGGGCAGGTGGATCACCTAGGTCAGGAGTTCAAGAACAGCCTGACCAACATGGTAAACATCCATCTGTCCTAAAAATACAAAATTAGCCGGGCATGGTGGTACATGCCTGTTATCCCAACTACTTCAGAGGCTGAGGCAGGAGAATTACTTAAACCCAGGAGGCTGAGGTTGTGGTGAGCCAAGAGCATGCCATTGCACTCCAGCCTGGGCAACAAAAGCAAAACTATGTCTCAAAAAAAAAAAAAAAGGTTGAAATAGAAGTCAGCATTTTTAAGGTGATGGGTTTTCCTTTTCTTATTTATTTTTCTTTTTTCAGCCTCTATTCTCACAATTTTGAAGCTGGGATATTGAGACTCAGAAAATTAGAATATAATGATGCAGAAAAAACACTGCACATATAACTAAAATATAAAGGCAGGAGAAATAAATTTTGAAGGAAGAATCAGGGAATGTGTTAGAATAGTGCAGATTAAAGCACAACAGTGAGTAAGAAATTGTGGAAACAGCATCACACCCTCTCTTCCAACTTCTCATAGTACTTGTTTAAAAAATCTTCTTGAAACTTTTTTTATGAGATCATTTCCATCTATTTCCTTACTATTTAACTGATTAAGAAGGTGCTGGGAAATAAATGTCTCTACATATCGAAGGTTGAAAATTATAGATATAGAATTTATATTTCAAAATTGCTGAAAGAGTAGAATAAACTTTTAGGGAAGAGTTCAGGAACTCAACTTTATGACATTTCTGCCCCTGAATCTCATATAATTTTACAAAACTAACAGTGTGCAGCTTCTTAAGTAGACTAGACACAAAATCAATGACTAAAAAAAGATAAAGTGAATGTTCTATAAAAATCTAAATGCCCTGAGTGATGGAAATTTATTTTTCCCTCATTTTAAGTAACAATATTTGTTACAACTTGTTAGTATATATGATGCTACAATTCAAGATGCATAATTAAGGTAAGGACATCTGTGTATTACACATTATTTCTTATGTTATGTGAAGCCTGCTGCTAAATTGAAATTCAAGTATTTTCATATATCTATCCATTTATAAAAAATAAGACAGTCTTGGTATAAGCCATGCTACATTCCAAATGGCAGTTTGATAGAGTCTGATACAACAAAGTTTTACAAAAACATTTAAGTGTACAACAAACATAAATGCCATTGTTTTCAGCAAGTCATAAGTGGCTGGAAGCCAAGCTGGGGCAGTTCATGCCAGAAAATTTGTGCACCAGACTCATAGAGAATGATTGGTTAACATCGTTTTAATGATGAATTAATGAGCAGTAAAAGCATTCTAATTCCAATATGTACAATATCCTTTATTTAAAGACACAGGACCAGGGAGAACAGATCCATGACCTTTGTGATACTGGGAAAGGTTGGGTTCACTACAGTTAACGCCAATCTGTCTTTCAAGGTTAACTACACATGCCATGCTGGGAAATGAAACAATTACTAACGAATTTTATAGGTATATTCTGTCAAATTTAAAAGGTAATCAGAAGTATAAATGAAAATTATGCCCAAGGAAAGCATATAAAAAGAGAGAAACTAGGAAGGTGTGTGTGTGTGTGTGTGTGTGTGTGTGTGTGTCTCCTATGTCTGTGTGTATTTCCTAAAGACATCTTCAGGAAAAGACAACCTAAGCTTTTCAAATGAAATGCACAGATGAAAATACTGAACGAAGGGAATGCCCAGCTAGTGGAAATGGAAGTGGATTTGGAAAAAAAAAAAAAAAAAACAGCATCTAATCATCTGGGCAACACTAGCACTGCAAGAGTAGATGATTCATTATTCTGTAATTAACTTTTAATTAACTTTACTCTGCTTTACTTATTTTGGAAAATTAAATAAACTTCATTTTATTGCTCATACTAAACCAATGAGCAGAAGCTAGAGTTCTGCTCTAATTAAAATAAGCAGTTGAGCAAAATTGTGTGTAAAGCATAATGAAGAACTGTTTCTGTCCAATTGATATATTTCTTATGTTCTGAAACACTTTGATAGGTTTTTCAAGAATTTCATTAGTTAGGTGCTGAAGTCTTCTAAAATATGTGATTTAAGAAATAATATTACAGGCCAGTCTTAAGTAGGAGGCACATAATTGATCTAAACTTAATAAGTAACATTTCAAATTACATGATTAAGAGAAATGTAAGAGAGAGAGAGAGAGAGAGTTGGGGAGAGAAGAGGAGAGGAGAGAAGAGGTAGGTGGAGGGAGGGAGAGAAAAAGAAAGAATTGGAAATTGTGCTATTTTATCACAATTTCCTCTTCATAAAAGCAACAGCTGCACCTCTTTTAAGAGGAGCAAAAAAGAGAAAGCAAGGAGCTAATATAGTAACATTAGAAACACTGTACCATTTTTTTTGGTTTCTCCCTTTTATTCATTTTTAAACATTTGTTACATTTTGGTATTGAGCCTAATGAAATTGAGCCTAGTGAAATTCAATAATCAATTGCTCTTCTAGTCGATCTAATCATGTGATACAGAAGAATACCTAACAGAGGAATGAATTATATTTAATTTGGTGAATTTGAACTTTAATGCTCTCAATATAAAATTCAAATGGAATGACTCACTTCACTTGAATGCCTAAGGTATGAAGATATTTATTATTTTTTACCTATTTCCAAAGCATTTAAAGAACACCTTTGTAACTATAATGTATCATTCATTAAAATACTTTATTTCACCAATTAAGAACTTTCAACTTCCTTGCTAACAATCACCTGCATCTTTATTCCATATTGGTAAACCAATGGCTACTCCTTTCTGATTTCAGATTATAGAAAGTCTGCAATTTTGAATTTCTGCATTTTTATTTCTGGCTATTATCTCTGTGATTTCCACCTTCTCCAACTTCAAATTCTGTTTGAATCTGCCTTTCCTTTTTCACGTGTTCTTTCTAAACATTCTCTGTCCTTTAAAGACAGAGCAATTCACTTGTTCTTTCCACCCAGCCTTAGATATGGTCAACCTTGTCACAGCACAAGAGGTAATATCCTAGCAATTCTTTAGCCTATCAATACTCCTAGCTGACTAGTCATTATCTGTGAGAAATCTCCACTTTTTCATGCGTTCAGGAAACTAAGGGAGTGACAACAAGATAGGCCAACTACCTGGATTGGATTGAAATTATATTTAGCTAGAACTTTTCTATATTCTTAAATCTTAGTACAACTCTTGATGCACAGAAGGTAATGAGGAAATTTTAAACTTTTTATTTCCTCTTTGCTGTGTTTGTTTAGGCTGAATTAATGAATGGAGTCTATAGCAACTTTCTTTCATCATTGCACTCCCTTGGTTGCAAAAATCCCTTTATTCACCTTTTACTACATCTTATGCCAAGGGAACTGCAAGCCTCTTGTGACTCCTTAAAGCAATGTTTTAAACTAAAAAACCCCAGAACTTTTGATAAGGCCATAGAAAGTCCACTCAAAAGAGGAAAGAATAGAGGAAGCAAGCAAAATTTAATGTTTAAACGGCACTACAGTCTGAAAGCAACAATGAATGTCTCATGATTTAATTAGAGAATTCGCACTTATTTCTTAGTGGTATATTTTAAGAAAATAAAATATATAATTTATTCTTGGGTTTTCTTTTTTTCTCAGGCAAAGAAGTATTGCTTATGGAAAGAAATAGATTTTTTTCAGTGATCTCTGTATTATATTATTATTAAGCTCATTTATAGCACATGATCTGAATCTTCATAATTAAAGCAATTAGGAAGGGCATGCTATGTGTGGATTTCTCTGATGAGTCAAGAAATAAATGTATGTAGAGCAATTGTCATAAACTCTAGCCATCTGCACTTATATTACACTTTATCAAATGCAAGTACATAACTAATAATGGAAAATTATTGGGTGCCAAAGTACAGTAGAATAGTTACACATAGCATAGTCTAAAATTTTCCACTTATTTTGACTGCTTTCTGAGTTTTGGTATAGTTTTGTAGGATGAGAATTACTGGAGAAGAACATGTAATAGAAAGGACAGCAGTTACCATTGTTTCACACACCCTGAACGATCTTCTGATTCTGTGAGCCTCCCTGTTTTCTATTCATTTTTTCATCTCTGATTTATTCTCTGTGCTCATAGGAACATCATTTATAGGCCTTCTTTAAACTTTATGTATCGTCCTTGATTTTTATTTCTAATGCCAAATCCTCTTACTGTTAGCAAAGTATTTCTTAATAGAATATAAGGCTGTAACATTTTCTTCTTTAGTTTCAGATCAGTGCTTCTTGTCCTTCTATCTTCTGATAGTTTGAATAATCACATTCTTTCATTTATACAGATACATGTAAGGTATTTATAGACTGTGTTCAAATCCCTCTCAATCTTCTCCTCTATGGACTATTCAAAAACCCTATATGTCATCCAACAAACTACTTGTATCATGTTTGCCCTTCTTTTTTTATTATTAATTTTCCATTAGCTCTATCAATTTCTGTACAACTTGTGTTCTGCCAGGATAAATAGCAACGCGATAAATCACTTATCTTTATCATAGATTATAAGGAGTTTAATATTTGAATAGAAGGTTTTGTCAATGCATCAAGTTATATACTTACATAGACTATATTAACTCTTCAATTAGTACATATTCAATTGTTTCTGGCTTATAGTATTTATAGATTATGCTTTAATTTCTATATCGTCCTTCCCTGAAATAGCCTCAATTCTCTCACTGACTAGGAATACATACATTAACTCTGATAAAAGCTTTCTGTTGTCAATAATTTTCTGATTACAGCCTCAAAAATCTTGTCTCAGTTTGTATTTGATCATCATAAACTTAACTGATAGCAAATACAAGTATTACTTTTGAAGTCTCTATCTTTGTGCATTTTGTAATTTTTTTTTCTAAATAGCAGTATAAGCACAGCTATATCTATACTCATGTGGGTATAAATGTTTAAATATGTGCTTATGTACATATATATACATATCTATGAAAAGTAGTTACAAGTGTCCTACTACATTTTTAAATGCATTTGAAAGTAGAGATCTTGAAGAATTCAATAGGAAAATTTATTTGGCCCACTGATAAACCTGACCTTAAACGCAATGATAAAAACATACATAAAGACCTCTGAATGGCTGGGTGTGGTGACTCACTCCAGTAATCCCAGCACTTTAGGAGGCTGAGGCAGATGGATGATCTGAGGTCAGGAGTTCCTAACCAGCCTAACATGGTGAAACCCCATCTCTACTAAAAATACAAAATTAGCTGGGCATGGTGGCACATGCCTATAATCCAAGCTACTTGGGAGGCTGCGGTGGGAGAATCACTTGAACCTGGGAGGTGGAGGTTGCAGTGAGCTGAGATCGTGCCATTGGACTCCAGCCTGAGCAACAGGGGTGAAATCCCATCTCAAAAACACAAAGAAATGAAGAATGAAGAATTGTGACGGGAAAAAACAGAAGGCAGTAGACTATATATACACGTGTGTGCTAGAGAGAAGGAAATTGTGCATATATCTGTTATGAGAAATGACTGATCCTCAGAAGTCCAGAGTATTTACCAAAGGAACGCAAGACAAAGAGGTGATTCACTTAAGAGATCCTAACTGTATTCATTCATTCATTCATTCATGCATGCATGCATTCATTGTGTGCTGAAATTTGGGAAATCAATAAAGAGGTGGAATATACAGGGGGGGTATTTAAAGGAAAATGTTTCTTAAGCTTATTTCTTCCCTTACATACATTTGGGGTTGGGGCAAGCATTGACTATTATAATGGCATGCTGAGTTTAATTCAGGACTTTTGATAACTATCAAATGTCAACCGCCATTATTATATGATTATAGTAGAAAGCTATATGACAGTAGAAAATTACTAACAAGTACAAATTTATATATTTACAAAAGTCTTTAATGAAGGCACCAAAAGCACATCTGAAATTGTAAGGAAAAGTAGAGTTTAAGGCTTTCTGAAATTGTGCCCTTCTTATGAAATCCTACACTGTACAACTACATCCTCTGCCTTACATTTTGTTTCAAAGAAAATACACATTATGAAAAAAATACATAAAGTACTATGAGTGGTCAATTCATAGTTACATGAACACTAGGGAATTAATGTCTACTTATCACTAACTTTTCAATAACAGATTTTAGGTGAACTCTTCTACTGAAGATAATTTCTGCAGTGATGATTAATGTAGCAAATTAAACCTATGTCATTTTTATGTAGTTTAGTATGTTTTCCAGAGTATCACAATGTAATTTTTCCAAAGCAATATCATTATTGAAAGTTTCCAAATATTACAACTTTGCAGATTCTAGTTGTCAATGAATCTTCAGTATGTAGCATCTATTTTTTTTCTTGACATTGCCCTAAAGTTCTCCGTGACAAAACAGATACATAAATAAAACATAAGTATGACACAGCCAGGCTACTCCTTCAGGGCTATCCTCTCCTAAGATTAGAGGATAATGTATATACAAATATAAGGATGGCAGTACTGTTTTCTCAGGAAAACAAACATGCAAAAACAACATTTTTTTTCATATTTGTTTTCACTGGAACAAGGAAACCAGTTTTGCAGTATTACTATAAGTGATTGTAAGTAATCCTAAGGCAGAAGGTTCTATACGAACAAGTCAATTTCGTTCTTAATGGCATTGCCATGAAATACCAAATGTGTGCCTCTGTCTCCAGTCTTACATATAATTATCTATTTGGTCTTCTTAAACCTCCCTCTACAGAACCCCTCATTAATGCACAAACTCCATAGTTGTCACATGTCTCTGCCAACAGAATTCCCTCAGTGGGCGTTAACATTTTTTTTAACTTGCAAAACTGGTTATGAGGTTCTTGCCTTAGCTCTCTGTCCCGATCTTGATGATATCTTTTTGCTTACCATGATTGACTCCAAATACTTTTTGCTGTTACTTTGCCAGGTTATAGACCTTTACTCAAATTCAATTTGGACTCATAAACTTGAGTACAAAACGTCAGAGCTAAAACATGAGATATTTAATTCCCACTTGTCCCATGTCCAAACACTCAGCATCCTCTGCACCGAAGAGCACATCCTTTTGCGTATGTATCAGATACCCTAACCCTCTGAGAATACTCAGTTAGGAACCAAATATATACTGCCAAAACAGAGTATTTTTCTTTATAACACTCATTAATCTTACAATAAATATCTTATTTTTAAAAGTCACCCATAAGTTATAATGTAGAAAAACAAAATACAAATTTTAGCTTATTCCATTTTAAGAGTGAATGAAGATAAACATCTTATTACCACTTTTTATATAGATGTTTATTTTAAGCTATCCTTAAAACATCAAGAGCCTGAAGAATTTTTAAATTATAAATAAGTACCAGTTTTTTGAGTCATTTTTGCAAAAGGACATAAGTCAATCAGGCCAGGGACTGGAACCAATAGGAAACTGGACTGCAACCTCAGTCTGAGACCATGAAACAAGATATGCAGTTCCTAAAATTGCATAAATCAAGAGTCCAGAAGACCCCAGGTTAAGGTGGCAACCAAATAATGTAGACTTTCAGTTCTTAGCAGCAAGTTGATAAGCCAACACCATAAAAATCAAGGACCAGGAAACCAGTGATATCCATGATCTTGGTAGATCAAATTCTGGCACTTGTGATATCAAATGAAGGAAGGACAGGATCAGCAATTTTGACCTGATTAAAGTAGGCAAAATGCCACAACAAAGGTGTCTTGTTTCGCATGAGAATGACCCCAATGTAGAGAATAGAATGAGATTACATTCTGGGCTCTTCCAGCTCAGCATATGACCTTGTATTTGATAGAGGAAGCAGGGAGAAATGACAGTTTTCTAACAAAACTGGGTAGACAAATCAATGAGCACAAGTAATCATTCAACACACATTTATTGATATTCTACTATGTGAAAGAAAGTGCTAGGCACTGATGAGATAACTTGAATTAAGACATAGAATACTTATCCTTCTATTTATAATTGGGAATAGATACAGATAAGTAAACAGGCAACCACACAGTAGTTTAGTACATGCTATCATGTGAAGAAATATCAAATACTCTGGTCATACATAAATGGGTCATCTAATATGCTTTGGCTCTGTGTCCCCATCCATATCTCATCTTGATCTATAATCTCAATGGGTCAAAGAAGAGACCTGGTGGGAAGTGATTGAATCATGGGGGTGGTTTCCCCCATGCTGTTCTTGTGATAGTTCTCATGAGATCTGGTTTTTAGGGGGCTCTTCCCTCTTCATGCTCTCTCTCTCTTGCCTGTTGCCATGTAAGAGGTGCCTGCTTCCCCTTCCACCACAATTGTAAGCTTCCTGTAGCCTTGCAGAACTGTGAGTCATGCAAACCTCCTTTATGTATAAATTACACAGTCTTGGGTAGCATCTTTATAGCAGTGTGAAAATGAATGAATGCAGCATCCAACCCAATTTCTGAAGTCATGGAGAGTGTTTAAGGGAATAGGAAGCGACATGGATGCTTTAGGCATAAGAAGGGAAGTGGGAAGAGTATTCCAGGCAGAGGGGAAAGCATATGCAAAAAGGAGGCAAAGATGTGAGAAAGAACTCGGGGCACAAATAGAAAGACCAGTTCAAGTAATTCAAAACACAAGTGGTTCAAAATGCCTGAAGAAAGTGCTTGGAGTTTTGGAGGAAGTGTTGGAGACCCAGAGTATATTTAAAAAAAGGAAAGGACATCAAAGATTTTGTAATCTTTAGTATTCTAGTATTCTGTATCTGAAATCTTAGTATTTCAGATATCTGAGATTTCTGAATATCAGAATATTAGTATTTCAAATGTGAACATTTCAGATACAGAATACTAGAAACAGTTAAAATATTTAACTAAAATCACATGGATTGAGGTGAAGTACTCATAAGGTAGAAATCTGTACTTTCAAAAAGTGGCCACCCCCAAATACTGTCCACTAGAATGTGACTTACACATGCACATGTCCTAGCTTCCCTCATTCTCTTTTCCTTTTCCTTGGCTCTGACTTCAAATTTGCCCACTGAGTAACTTCCAATACAGGTTAAGGATAAACCAAACACCTGAAATCCAAAATGGATGTTTCAAAATTTAAAGTATTTTGAGCATGGACATGACATAAAAAGCAGAAAATTCTACACCCAACTCCATGTGATGAATTGCAGTCAAAATGCAGTCAAAAATTGTTTCATGCAAAATATTATTTAAAATACTATATACAATTACCTTCAGGCTATGTATAAAAGTTATACATAAAACTAATAATATATTTCATGCTTAGACTTGGGTCTTATCCCCACAATATCTCATTATATATACATAAATATTCCAGAATCCAAAAAAATCTGAACTCTGAATCATTTCTGTTCCCAAGCATTCCAGGTACAGAATACTTAAACTGTAAACAAGACTTAAAATCATTATTTCTACTTGTTCTAACTCAGTGTCTAAAGTTGGCTGGACACTAACTAAACCTGCTCTCCCTTCATGGTATTGATCTTGATATGTCATTTATGTTGTCCCACCATCTAATTTTGATATCTATTTAGCAAGGGATCAAACATATGTATTCAATATGCTCTTATATCTTTATGTTTTATGATTTTATAACTATTCTGATTTTCAGTTTAGAAATTTCATTGAGCACCTATTATGTATGAGATACCTAAAAGTGTTAGGTGATAAGCACCTAAAAGTGACTAAAACAACCTTTGCCATCATGAAGCTCATGGTGCAATTGGAAAGATATACATAAAAACAGAGAATTTGAAATGATAGCATGGTACATACTAAAACCTACTGACCATCCCTACTTCCCTTACCTCTGTGACCTTTGGTCCTCTAAAACTCAGTATAATTTCTTTTTTAACCATAGGACATCTCTAAATTGGAAAGGAGAACATCTTTTGTAGAGACAAAGGCAATGATAGCCAATTATTCCTTCTCTCTCTTGCTACAGTCTCCCCCATCAGCATACTCTATTCTTTTCCATTATAAAACAAGTCACTCAACCCCACTTCTCACTCCAGTTACAGTCCTATCTCTTTTATCTTTCATGGTCAAACTTTTTACCTGTGTTGTCTGTCTGTTACTTGCCTACACAAACTATCTTTAGAACAATCTACCTTCCCCTCAAAACTGTTTGGAAAAATAACAAACTTAGTCATCAATGGCTTTTAAGTTTTAATATTTTGTCTTCACAATTTCTTGATCTCTTAATTTTACTCAAACAACTCCCTTACTGTTGACACATTTTCTTGGCTTCTGTGACATGACTATTTCTGCTATTTGTTTGTTTCACTCATACCACTGTAGCTACTTCTTTACCTCATCCTGGCTTTAAAGGTTGAAGTTTCTCAAAGCTCTTTCCCAGACTCTGTCCTAGAATATATGGATCAAGAGGTACAGAAGCACAGAAGACTAACAAAGAGCTCTCTTTACCTGATGCAGTCTGACAGATTCCTGTAGTTTGACTTGTGTCTGGGAGAATGAAGAAAAGTGTGCAAGACAGATAAATCATCAAGGTTAAAAATCATAAAAGAAATGGAAAAACCCAGAGAAAAATGACAAGGAACCTTATTATGGCTTGTAATTGTAGTTGATGAGGTTGGTGAATATTGTGAAATGATATTGGACAGAGGTTGGAAATAAACTGTGAAGGCAGAAGCTAAGATAAAGAATTAAAATTTTCAATTAATAATAAGGATTAGACAAATATAACTAGGTGATAATGTATATTTCTTGAATTAAAAAATAAAAAATAAATATAACTGATATTATTGCAGATAATTATCTGAATTAAAGAAAAATTAGGGAAAATGAGTCACTTAGGTGCTTGCTTCAGTAGTTCAAGTCAGTAACAAAACATGGTGAGTGATGAGAAAAGAAGGAAGAATTCAGGAGATATTTTTGAGCTGGAATGGGTGAAGCATCTGCACTGAGTATTACTGACAAAGTTGGAGAGAAATAGGTGGATTCTAGAGATATAAAGGAGATAAAATGAACAAATCTTGCAGATCCTTTGGGCAGGAAGAGTATATGTCTACTTCTATGTTCCCGACTTATACAATTGAAAGGAGGGCGAGACCATACATTGAGATGAGGAGGTGGCCCATTTGCGTGGTACACTTTTAGCCTATTTGGCCTGAAGTATCTTTTGAACATTGGGGAGTAGATATCAAATAGGCAGAAGACTGTATCTGTAGCTCAGAGGAGAAGCCTAGTCTAGAGATGACATAAATTTTCTCACTGTGGATGATGACTGAAGTCAGAGTAATGGATCAGATTGTCTTTGAAAAGAGTGCATGGTGAGTAGATAATAGGCTAGCACAGAGCTTTTTAAACCAGAAGATTTAAGAAGATTTTGGAAACCTCAGTCCTTAATATCCGAGGTAGGTGAGGTGAAGAACTAGCTACAATGGTATGAGTAGAACAAACAACACAAATGTTCATGTCACAGAAGCCAAGAAATGTATCAAAAATAAGGGCATAATCAACAGTATTGAGTAAAATTAAGAGATCAAGAAATTGAGAGGATAAAATTTATGACATAAAGCCATTGATAACTACACCTGTTATTTTTTCAAAATAGTTTTGAGGGGAAGGCAGACTGGATTGTTCTAAGGAGAGTTTGAGTAGGGAAGAAATAGAGATGTGAGAATAGATAGTACAGGTAAAAATTTGGCTGTGAAAGAGATAGGACAGGAACTGGAGTGAGAAGTGGGGTTGGGTGATTTGTTTTATAGTGGGAAACAATAGAGTATGCCGATGAGGGAGATTGCAGCAAGAGAGTGACCTTTGCCTCCAGAAATGATGCTCTCCTTCCCAATTTAGAGATGTCCCATGATAAAATAAAATTATACTGAGTTTTAGAGGACCATAGGTCACAGGGATTGGGGAAATAGGGGTGGTCAATAGGTAGTTCATGAAAGAGAAAGAAATGAATTTTGTGCTGTGAAACTGCGCAAATAGAGAAATCCAGTATTTGCTTTTGTTTTACATCTTGAGTTGCAGAAAAGTAACTGAATAAGAACTCTAGCTGTCTCCTCTTTAGTTCTGTAAGCCACATATGGATAAAATAGGATCCACTCAGCAGGTTGCAAGCTTGTGCTTCTAAACATATTTAGTTGAGCAAGAAGGCACAAAATGGAACCATATGTGTTTTCTTTTAAGGTAATCTGCTTCAGTAGTATTGTCAGCACTTCTGAGAGCCCTTTTCATATGCAGCTTGTCATACTTTTTGTAAATACTCTGTTGAATCATTTTGATGTCATCTATTAAACCCTCCTTGCAAATATTTACTCATTGTTTATGGGATTTGTGAAAATAATAGACTCTATACTAAGATATATTGTAAGAATGTTAAATCACAAACAGAGCTAACAAAGATATTATATTTCAAACATTCAGTTATATTTTAGGAACAGCCTAAAGATAGGCCTTGTGCCTAAGTTTAAAACAATTAGGCCTGTACTGAGCTTTGATGGTCAATAAGCATAGGTAAGTTTAGATAGGAAATGAGATTTCTAAAATAATAATTCTTTAGAAAAAAAGCCCATGTTTCTTTTCCATCAAACCCAAATCCTGGGGTTGTTATTAGAAAACTCCAGAGAGACTTTACTTTCTTTTGCTTTATAATGACACTTAAAAACAGATATTCTTGGCAATATTGACCTTCATGTAGCATTTTACAGTTGCAAAGCAATTCTCTGACATGCTTCTCTGAACATTGAGAGATATATTTATGTTGGACCCCAACACCTACATTCATTTTAAGTGCTATTATTTATATGTTTTATTTAAACTAGAATCTTATTCCTCATAATCGGAATCACCTCCACTTTATTTCTCTCTCTCCATTAGTCCTTTAAACATGCTCTGTGCAGGGTGCTCATTCAGCAAATGCTCTTTACTTAAGAATTTCCACACCAGGGGAAGAAAAGTAGTTTAAACAGTGATATTAGCAAATGGCAAAGTTTTGAATATTATAACTTTTTATAACTCATTCATTAGTATTCTACATACAATACATTTTCAGTTGTTACTGTTGTATTATTATTTTACATTGACATACAATTCTTCGTATTTATTATGTATAACATGATGTTTTAAAGTATGTAAACATTGTACTTTTTTTTCTAACATAAACGATTGTCATATAAGTACCAGTTAAATGTATTGAATGTAAATGCTATGTCTCTCACTTCTGGCTCAGAATATATATATATTTTTTACTTTCTCAGACTTAACTGCCTGTTTTTCAAATATATTACATCTTGATTTTGTACCCGTATAGCTTTTTCTTAGTCAGTTGCATGGCAGCCAGATATTCTAGTTAGTTTATTCCCTTTCACATGCTGCTCTGTCAAAACTGTTCACTTACATTTTCCACAGATCACTACTAACCATGAACAACATTGTTCTTTAAAAAAACTGCTGTCCATACTCTCTACGCCAGCTGCCACTATGCCCAGCACTTCCCTTCATTCTCTGGGACATGTCACTCATGTGTTTTAGCAAATGCCAACTGTCCCTTATATCTAGTACACTATGCCTCCATCAGGGACACTTTTCAAGTATTCTAGATTCATTTAACTTGGCACTTTCTTCTATCTAGCAAATACCATTCATTCATTCACTTCTGGCTTCTTTTGCCAAGTACTGTGTTCTCAATACCAGGACTAAAGTTTTCTAACATACTTCATTTTTTCCTTTATGAGAATATTTTTCATTTAGCCACTTTTCCATTTATGCTTGCAGGCTGCACCTCCATTTTCTATCAGGGACATTTTCAAAGAGAGCTTGGATTTTTAAAAAATGTATAACATCTGTTTTCCTATGTGGATGAGAACAATTGGGCTATGTGCACTCTAAAAATAGTTACTGAAGAGCTATCACTGGAATATTTCATTGTTTCTATGCAAATGTGCATTTCTTTCTTTGTGGAAGAACATGGGATATTATACAAATAGTACAGACATTCCCCTGTAATAAAAGCTATAATGTTAGAAAGTGAGTAACATTCACAGCTTTAATCTATGGCAATGAGTTTTATCAGTAAGAATGTCAGAGAACATAAGCAGTTAAGATTCCTGGAGGCAAAACGTACCCAATTAAGGTGATTTACCACATTCCAAAATGACTTGACAAGTACATTTAACTCTCTCAAATGATATCTGTTCTTCTATCTGTCATGGATTAGAAAATTATGGGAATTCAAGATATCATCATCCCTTTCACCACCACCACCATCATCATCATCAAAGGCATTTATTAAGTATATTTCTATGATAAATCTCATACTAAAACCTTTTAGACATATAGCTCATACAATAAAAGAAGTTCCAATCTGCTGCGGTGATATTAAAAACCTATGTTGAACACATGCATACTTAAATTAAGTAAACGAGTGCCCAAGTTAAATAATACAGCTACTTTAAGTTCAAAATGTTTTCTATAAGATAAACAAGTTGCTGATAATTTAGACGAAGGGGCCATGACACATCTGTGAAAGGCAGACAGTAAATATCTTCCTGTGGATCATTTGGTCTTTGTAGCCCCTACTCAACTCTGCTGTGGCAGTGCAAAAGCAGCCATAGAAATATGTAAATAAATGACCATGGTTGTGTTCATACAAAACTTTATTTACAAAAATAGGCTATAAGCTATAGTTTGCTGGTTCCTGATTTAGACGAAAGAAGGAACTAACATATTTGTAAAGTCTCACTTTTAATAAAAAGCAAAAATATAATAAACAGATTTTTAGAGATAAAGAGAAAATAATATGAGCCATAAAACCAGCCTGAACTTTTAAAAGAGAAAAGAAAATACTTAGAGTCTGAAAATAATGAGAAACTATAAATTCAAAGGAGCAATTAAGTATTAAAACTTGTGGCTGTTGTAGAATATTTACGAATTCCCAGTGGCCTAAATCTTTAGTTTGAATGACCTCTGGGAGGAAGACTGAAAGCAAAAATTAGGATCTCTGCACAGTAGGAAGCGAGACTTTAATTCTCTAAATAAGTCTTTAACTTTAAGAGACAATAGATGGGTGATCTCAAAATTAAAAATAAAACTATATAGACACAGATAGATAGAAACAGAAATAGATAAAAATAGAGATAGATGATTAGATAGAAATAAGGATAGATAAAAAAAATAGGGAAAGACAATAGCTAGCTAGCTAGCTAGCTAGAATATAGATAGATAGGCAGACACACATGTGCAGAAGGGATTAGTAGGTATATATACTGAGAATTGATAATCCCAAGATACATAGGTTTGGATTTCAAAGTCACATTTTCTCTGTAGTCACCATAAAATTGAAGTTCCTCATTTAATAAAATGTGGTTTTAAGTTGATTGTGCCTTCAGGTGTCTGGACTAAGCAAAAAACTCAGACGTGTTAAATTTAAATTTCCTCACACATAAAATTCTAAGGAATAAGAATTCAGGGTAAGGAAAAAATTATGAAGCACATACATAAAGGAAGAAGCTATCATGAATTATCTTCAATAGAACCATTGACAGTAATATCAGACCAGCAAAATCTGCAAATATTAGTTATCATATAGAAAATATAAAATTAGTAAATGGCTAAAGAAATAAAAAAGAGAATGAAAAGTATGACCAAAGAGCAAGACATTATTACAACTATCAAGGCAGTATTGCCAAAGAGAGTCATAGAAATAAAAACCTAAAAAATAAAATTGGAAACTGATTAGAACAATTAAATAGCAGATTAGTCACAAGTGAAGAGAGAATTCCTGAAATGGAAGATTGAACTGAATAGATTTTTAGACATAAGCAAAAAGAAAGAAATGAGAACTACAAAGGGCATGCTAAAAGACATAGAAATACAGTCAGAAGTTTAATATTTGTAATTTGAATTTGATAGAGAATTAAATGAATAGAAAAAGACAATGTTCAATGAAGTACATGATAGCTATAAAATTACCATATTTGAAGCTCAATCAATCTAAAGAAGAATAAATCAAAAGGCATCCTGTCAATAACTCACTATAATGAAAGAAGAAAAACTGACTGAGAAAGAAGATGGATTACAAAGGAACAACCATTCGACTATCTGACTTTTCAGTAGCAACAGTGGAAGCCAGAAAGCTGTGGAATAATATCTTTAAGTTTCTAACAAAATGCAACTTCAAAGATAGAATTGGAAAACTACCTTTCAGAAATAAAAGTAAAGCAAAAATTATAGATAGATAGAAAAAATTAAGAGATCCTATTATGAACAGTTTTTTCTAAACTTTTAGAATATGAGTTTCATGAAGATGTTAATCATTTAAAAATTAAGAGTGACAGAAAAATGTTAATCAGATAAAATATCAAGTATAAGCTTAATTTAAACAAAACTTAATGGCATAAGAAAATATTTATTGATAAATGTCACAATAAAAATATTGAATAAAAACATAATTTGGAAGACACAGTCTAAGATCCTTATATTGCTTGGGAAGAGAGAACAAATATTCCTTAACTCTGGACATGATAACCACTAAAAAAGCAGTGGTAGAATGAGTAACTTCCAAACTAATAGAACAAAAAAATGTGGGAGCAGAGAAACAGACAAACATGCAAGCAAAGAACAACAAAAACACTCTGTATCAATTCAGAAAAAGTGAGAAAGGAAAAAATGACATAGAGAAAAAAAAAAGAGCAGATAGCCCAATTAAAAGGGTGGAAACTATTTAAATTCGTCAATTATTATAGTAAATACAAAAATTCCAAATTCTAAGGTTAGAAGACAAAGACATCAGAATGAAATGAAGGTTTCAACTATGCCAATAGTAACCAAAAATCTACTGGCCAATAGATACTAACAAAAATAAATGTTAGTGTCCTATATCATCATTTCATAAAGTAGACTTTAGAAGAAAGGGCATTGCTAGCCAGGTAGAGAGGTGATAAATAGTGAATGATAAAAAATTCAATTCACTAAAAAGACATAGCAATTTAAAATTTTTATACTGCTAACAATATGGCTTCAAGATATACAATGAAAAATTTTTGAGAACTTGAAGGAAAATATAGGAAATGATAGATTTTAAATGCCATATATTATGTTCTTTAAAAGGGACCTGACAAGATTTATGAAGTCTTCAGTAAAGTTAAAAAATAATGAAATATCACCTGTGACTGATTTTTTAAATAAACTGATAATAGTCAGGGAGCTTAAAGTTAACCCAGTGAAATCACTGATTTTAAGAATAAAGGGACTGAGGTCCCAACAGGTTTGGTAATATACCAAAAGGTCAGACGAGGTATACTGGCAAAAGTAGGACTAGAAGCAAATTAACTGACTTCAAGGTCAGATTTTTTTTTTCTATATTACTATCAACTAATTAAGGATATTTGCACACAGCCCTATTCTCAATTGCAGTTCTCTTATAACACAAACGTACTAGTTTGATTTTGGTTTTCTTTGCTTTATCTTATGTGGTGAAAGAAGTAGATCTGTGCTAAAATAAAAACTGAAAGACCCAGAGATTTCAGATAGGATGAAATGAAAGAGTTGTAGATAGCATGTACACAAAACTAACTTACAATAAGACACACAACTTAAATTTTGGTATAGAATTTTTTCCCCTTTAACATTACTATAAGTAATACCTACATCCTGTCCTGGGAATAAATGCTCTAGGTTCTGCTAGAAATTACTTACAAGTGGAAGTAATCTGGACACTGTCAGAAGTCTAAAGAATCCTATAATCTCTTTCTCAATTCACATCATGCGATGAAGTTTGTAGGAATGATGCAGAAGAAAAATGTTGTAAGGAAGATAGTGCTTCAACAAGGGTCACATATGTGAACAAACAGAAGCCCGTGGGCAGTCTCCTGCTTCTTGTTTCTTCTTCTTCAAATTCTTACACTCCCAAACCAAACCTACATTTTCACAATCTTTCATCACTATATTTCTCTGTGCTAATTACATAAACAGAAGTAAACATCTTTTGTTTACTTTTATGACTTCCAAGCCTTCTGATTTAGTTTCCTTTCCTATTGTTAATCACTTCCACTATCATGTCATCTATAACCTTAGTTGCTTCTCTGAAATCACTCTTAACTGCTGTATTATAGACTCATCTACCTTCTGTATTCCTGATGAGGTTGGAGAAAATTACATGGCCAGTGTAGATAAGCTTCAGTGCAATACAAGTCTTCCAACTTCATCTGTATCTTCAGGAACCCCTTCATTTTTTTAAAAAAAAGTCACTTAGATTTCTCATTTTCTCGTAGAACATCTCAAACGTTTATCATTGTCCTTACATTTGTTACTATGCCTCTATTGCTTTTCTTAGCATATTATCTTGAACACGTATCACAGTGAAAAAAAAATAAATAACAAAGTCTTCAATTTTTGATTGAAAAAATGATGACTCCAAAATTTTCTAGTATTCACTCAAGGTCCAATTGCGAGTATCTACTATGTCCCAGCACTTTCCTTGTTTCCTTTGTACTTTCTTAAGGACACTCATTCCATTTTACCCTTGCTTTTGATTCTCTGCCTATACACACTGATAGTCTTCATCTTTTCCAGAAGTTTTAACAAAAAATTAATTTTTCTCTTTTTTAAGCAACACTTACCATCTTCTTTTATTCTATCCTACACATATTTCCACATCTCTTTTATCTTAAAAATATACTTCCCTTACATCCAGATGCCCTGAGTCTATGTTTCTTTCTATGTCTTCTACTGTTCCATCTATGTCTTCAGAGCATCTTGAAAGCGTGGTCTGTGCTTTAAGCTTCCATATAATCAAGCTTACTTACCATATATTGATTATTTGGTCTTCTCTAACCTGGTTTCCTTTTGACCACTCCTCAAAACAACTTTGAAAAGCAATTATAAAAAAACACTCACTCTTAATAAATTAAAGGAATATTTTTACTTCTATTTTGACTTACTCTTCCTTGGTTTCTAAAATTATTTATTGCTTTCTCCTTCTTAAAAATGTCTGTCCCTTGGTCACTGTGATACCATTATCAGATATTTTTTTCAGAATGGCTCTTTACACTACCAAGAAACAGTTTTCTGACGTCATATTTCCTTACTCTACATTATCTTCCTTTGAAAGGAAAACTCACTATGAGTCTTGGTTTACATGAATAGAAACTGGACTAGTGGTATTTATTTAGATTAATGTATAATATCATCTTCTCTTGACTTAACTATATAGTATCTCTTTAGAGATTTCTCTGCTGCCAGTTATTTTTTTATTCCATCTATTCTCCATAAGGTGGCCAGATACATTTTTTTTTTTTTTTTTTTTTGAGATGGAATCTTGCTCTGTCTCCCAGGCTAGAGTGCAGTGGTCTGATCTTGGCTCACTGCAACTACCGCCTCCTAGGTTCAAGCAATGCTCCTGCCTCAGCCTCCCGAGTAGCTGGGATTCAGACCCCCGCCACCACACCTGGCTGACTTTTGTATTTTTAGCACAGATGGGGTTTTACCATGTTGATCAGGCTGGTCTGGAACTCCTAACCTCATGATCCACCCACCTCTGCCTCCCAAAGTGCTGAGATTACAGGCATGAGCCACTGCACCGGCAACGGATACATATTTTTTTTTAATGTAAAAATCTAATCATCACACCATTACTCCAAAATAATCATTTAATGCCCTCATTCTTACAGAGATTTTGAAAAAAAAAAAAAAAGTCTCTTCATCCCAGCATATACAGCCCTCTATCACCTGTCCTCAGCTAAACTTTCTAGGCTTCTCTTCTTGACTTCCATTATTCTACACTATATATATTATTTTGAACAACAGAAGACTGCTTATTATTAGACTCCAGACATGCCATTTTCTCTTGCATTTTCATGATTTTGGTGCTTCTCTCTCAATGCATAAAATCTTTTTTTTAAATGAAATTCTCTGCCTGGTAGACTAGTCATTGCTCATTCTTCAAGGATTAATGCATATGTTATTTGCTCAGTGAAGTCCTTCTAGGCTCCCTCAGGCAGGGTTACTATTCCCTTCTTAATGTAGCCAAGATGCTTTATTCCTCTCTCTACTATTACTTCCCACATTGTATTAGAATGCTTTGCTAACTGCTTCTCTTCCCCAGTGGACTGTGAGCTCCTCGAGGACAAGGCAATGAAAGCAAAGCAGAGTGCCTGGAACATAGTGAGTACTGAATAATTTGATGTAGGCTGCACACCTGGCCTGCTCTGACAAATGATGCTTTGATTGCACTGACGAATGCCTAAAAGTTTCTGGAATTGAAGCACATGTCCTATGTCAGCTGAAGTGAGTATGGATGTAAGAGAAAAAGAGCCATTATTTAGAACTTTCTTAAATACAAACCAAATAAAATATAATAAAAAATCAACCTCTCTTATCTTTCTGGCTTTTCCATTTCCATAATTCTATCTATGATGTGTCACCTTTTCCTTTGAATCCAACATCTACTCAGTCACTACCAATTAGACTATCATTGAAAATAACATATGTTACCTTCTCAACTATGGTTTACATTCATTCTTGTTTTCCATTCTTTCTATTCCTACTTGACTTTAGACTAGACATTTCCCTCTCAGAGTGTTATCAGTCTCCTAATTACAAAGGTTTTAAATTTCACCCCCTGAGCCATACCCATCTTACATATTCTACTCGTATTAATATACCTAAGTGACACCTTAAACTCATCACTCCCCTATTAAATACAATAGCAAAAACTTTCCAATGATATTAAACTACACTAGCCTACTATTCAGATTCTTCTGGCTAAAGAGCTTCTTCCTGGCTTCACTTTCACTGGGCCCTCACCAGATCCTCTTTTGTAGCCAAACTGCAAGCGTCATGAAGCAGGAGCCGTGTCACCTGTAGTCAACATTCTATCATTACCACATAGCACATTTCCTAGGACATGCTAAGTGTTCAAAGCTTGTTGAATAAATTACTGAAAGGATGCAGAGTTTTCAAAATTCTTTCTTCAAGTAATTCTTCTGCTAGAGGCATGGGTAGAGTGGGAAGTGAGGAGACAGGGTGGGTATGTGGGTGGGAATGGGGTGAGTGACGTAAGCTGGTGTGGTTGGGCTCCAGTATCCACTTCTATTTCAACCAGAGCAACTCAACAATGCTACATGTACAAGGCATGTATTGGGGGCTTAGTATAAGTTTTCATATTAAAAACCATGAGCTTTAAATCTGATGGGCCACTTATTTTAATACAGAAAAATGGGTATGGCTTTGAAAAAAGACCACTTAGTTTAAACTCTATGAAACTCAATTTCCTTTTTTATATCATAGAGTTGTTATGAGGATGAAATGGAATAATATATGTAAAGTGCCTGGCTCATGGTATGAAACTTAATCTTCCTTGTACCAACCCACTGCTTTTGTCAGCAGAGCCAGAACTAAGGGGAAGCAGGTGATGCTAGAGACACAAAGTTTAAGGGGATCATTTCAGGGTCATGCACTTGACCTACAAGTCATGACACACTGGCCAAACTAGACTTAAAACCTTTCTCAAACATGTTGCTTATTCTTTTCACCAGGACTATCCGCCCTGCCAATTAAACCTAAGGAAAGCCTACCTAGAATACAACCTTTTCTTATTAAAAACCTGCAGTCATCCATCAAGAGTGTGTATTTCATTTCTCTTTCTCTCTCCCCTGAACTCCAGTGAATCTTTGACTTATACCTTTCAGATTTAACTTTTTCTGATAATAACATAATAATTCTGCCTAGCTGCCCACCTTAGTGTATACATGTCTTAATTCACCTGCTTGACACAAGTTTTCTCCAGAATAGGATTCTATCTAATCTTAATGTATTTGGCCCACTGTATCTCGTGCAGTAATTTTCACAAAGTGGTTTCTCCATAAAACAGTTGGGGATTAAATAAATATTCTTATTTGGAGATGAAAGTGTAACTCTTATACGTTGGGCTCTGGAGAGGTAGCTACTTCGGCATGTGGATTGATGCCATTTCCAAACCTTCATTAAATTGTTGCAGGCCTTTTTTTTTTTTTTTTCATTTTTTTTTAACACAGAAGC